>NC_090925.1:394996832-397658499 GCF_040938575.1 Ambystoma mexicanum
CCTCTCGACATACTTGTCCATCATTGGAGCACAAGGAATTGGTCTGAAATAGTATGGGCGTTCACAGTGTCTCCTGGCCTTCTTCCGTGTCATGTTCCTTATAGGAGGGGAGGAGGGGGCAAACTTCCACATCCCTCTTCAGTAATGACTGCTGATATCTTTGTTGAAAATACAATAAAACATTTTTAACAAAAATAAAATAGAGGGCTTATGGTCTATAGTTGAGGAGAAGCACAAAGTGAGACAGACGTGAACAACATATTGGTAGATAAGGAGCTATGAAATCCATAGGATGTTTTGTTTTCCTGATCTAACTAGGACTCACACAAGTTAAGAAAACAAATTGCGCATTATGGGCAGCAGGGCTTAAGTTAAATATATAGGAAGAAAAGGAGAACAGATGCTACCACCAAATCTGATTCTTGAATGAAAATGTTGATTTTCATTGAATGCATATGATACCTTTAATAAATTAACATTACTTTATCCTCAAGTACAATTTAATTAATCTTTATTGCTACATTCACCTGGCGAAAGTGACATGATTCGCTGACTGTTCGTGCACATGGAAGCATGCAAGGAGCTACTGCAGCACCTCTAGTCCTACCCATGCTGTACACATACATTTCAACCCTCCCAGTTTAGGCAGGAGACTCCCACTTTTTCCACTTAAAAATATTGCTATTTTTTACTTTCTCCCTCCTTAAAGAATTCAAACTCCATTGAATTCCAATGGTAGAATTCATTTCTCCCGCCTTCTGTAACAAAATCTCCCTCCCCGGTGCTTCCGAATGTTGGCATGTACGTATGTGTATAGGCCCTCCATTCCATAGACTCAATGGGCATCATTTTTCATACCTCGCAACCCACATGCTTTTGGTTTTTGGCTGGTGTCACCCACCAGGGAATTAGTCCACTCACCCGCCAAAACCCTAATCTGTCACTTCGCTTCACGGGACTCTCAAAGGCCAAAAACAAAATCGTGCATTTTCACCCACCATTGAGACTCAAAAGGTTGAGAGGAATGCACTTTTGAAACCTGAGTAGAGGCCATTGGCGAAACATGTTAAAAGAGAAAGTGATGTTGCTGAATGTGCTTGGTGTGGAAGGCCAACATGTTTTTACTCACATGAAGCCAATCCCCTCCCGCCCCAGGAGATCAAAATAAAGAATTTGTATATGGAGGCACTTGATGAATCACGGGATTCAGTCACTTCAACCCAGGGGGCAGTCTTTCCTTGTGAGGCTAGGGAGGTGAGCCCGCTACATGATATTCCTGCTAGGGGTGACGGAAAGCAGGATCTGAAAGGGGCAAAGGGAGAGAATTCTGTGATGAATCAGAGGCGATTCACCCAGGAAACCTGACCTGGAACCCCTCGCTTGTGGATAGGGAAAGACAGACGCTTTCTGATCCTGGCCCTGGGGCGTTATTAGCCAGGAGGATCACATGGGAGGGGAAATAGGTCACAAGGAATGGGAGACTCCTTTAGGTAATTTGCCCCAAGACCCCAGTCTCCTAATTGCATATTGTAGGATAGAAGCTGTGAATTAATCTAACTTTTGTTTTAGAGACTTCAAATCCCAGAATTCCTAGATTACTGGGATGAAGAAGAGGGCTACAGAGGCACGAGGTTGTGCAATACAGCTCATTAAGGTTGATGACATACACCTGAGGGTGGCTGAGAGGCATAAGAGACCAAGCTGGAGGAAGGCGAGAGAGCCGATGCAGCAGGAGGGCAGTAGTAGTAGTGCTTGGAGGAGGCTGGCAGCCTCCAAGAAGCAGCAGAGTAAGAAATCACAAAAGAGTGAATATCCCTGGACCAGAGTGGTGAGAGAAGTTGATGCCGGTCAGGAGAGGGTCGTGTGGGCTCTGGATTTCAGCTGCAGAGGTCACGCAATGCAAAGTGTACATTTCTGTAACTTTACCCCCGTATAATGCTCAGCGGTGGCAGGCGAGCACCGAAGAGCTGAGGAAGTCATGAGGGCTTTTACAGAGATCTTGCAGCAGCAAATGCAGCTAGTAGTGACTCTCCCCCCTCTGAGCCGATCAGCGGTAGCAGGCGAAAACCGGATCGCTGGGAAAGCCGTGAGGGCTCTGAAAGCAGCAAACGTGGGAAGCCGTGCAGGAAAGGAGGCCTGACCACTTAGGAGAACTGAAGCAGACGAGCTGGAAGCAGCGAGGAAAACAGACGCGCAAGCCAAACCCGGTGAGTTCACTATTCTGTTGTGACCTTGGAGCACTCCATGACATCCTGTTGCTCGAATCCAGTTTTCCTTTTTGAATATTGAACTGACATAAAACAAGTTGATGGGCCTCATTACGGGTCCAGCGGTAACCGTACCGGTGCTACCGGCGGTTTGCTGCCGGACCCGTAAATATTTACTGGCGCCTGACTTCCCGGGTGCCACCGGAAGATTACAACCCCGGCAGCCCAAAAAGTCAGGTGCCGATAAAATGTAAGTGCCCATTTCCATAGAGTCCCCTAGGACTCTATGGGAGTGGAGACACGGAAGCACTGGCACAGTTGCTAACGGTGCCTGTGCTTCCGTGACTGATCTGCCTACCGTGGCCACTGTGCCTAGCAGGGTAAGACCTGTTGAGCAATGCAGCTCTGGCAGGCAGACCTGTAATATGCCGGTCCGGAAATAACGGTGTGGGTAAGCTTACCAGCACCCTGGTTTCCGGACCGGCAGGGTCATAATGTGGCCTGATGATTGTGACACATACCATGCTTTTAGAAACCAAAGTAGTTGGCATAAAGAAACTGCCATCTGAAGTCTGAAGGAGGTGACTGTTGCATAGTGGGTTATGTGAGAAACCTGAAGGTGTCTCACCCGCTAGTCCCCGGGGATCTGTCATCCAGGTGACCAGGACACGGCCATCGCTATTGGATCCAGTTCCTGTGTGAGCTGGTGCGGGAGGATCACCTAGATGGGGTGTTCCCAGGGAGTGGAAGTGGGACACCAGATGGCGAGAGGCAGTATCCCCTTCCCTGTAACACCTGTATCCCATCCTACCAGGTAGGATTCATAGGGACTCAACCCCCCCTTTTTCCAACACAAACACTTTCCCACGGACAACTCACTATGAACGAAAACAGATGAACACCTGAGCCGTATACCTGACATGTCCCAATACAATGGTCATGCAGAGTCAGCCAATTATTGATCATTACACACACCTGACTTCCATCACACTTCCCCCACACGGATAAAAGGCGGACCTTGAAAGCGCACTCTGAGCGAGGCAAAGCACACGAGAAACCAGCAGTTCCAAGATGGCAGTTTGACCCTTTAACTGCCATAGGTTTTTCCCCCCAGTGCCAAGGCCTTTTTTGGTGATTTCGGTATGTGGCCATTCAATGGCTTGTAACTTTTTTGTTACATGAGATATCTCGGCCAAATGTGGCCCCTTTTTTTCCCAAATGAAGGTGTCAGTCCAGAAAAAGTAGATACCCCTCAATGATGGAGGCAATGTGTTTTGTTGGCCGAAGACCAACCGCCTCATGTGTTCGTTAGAGAGATAGAGAGGCCTGGAATGTGTCTCTCCCCTGCACGCAGCTTGCTTGCAAAAACAGAAGCAATGTGTTCTCTAAAACAAAGAATTGTGTCTGCAGGCTCATGAAATTACAAACTGTTGCTAAAATGAATGTCTGAAGGTGTCATACTCGTCACAATTGTCAATCATCAAACCCAATTCAAAGGAAATACATTATGGGCGGTATTGAATATGTCATTGCTGATTGGGAGATGGCCATTTTGTATATATGTAACTGTTGTACAATGCTCGCTCTCTTGCGTCCCTCGGGCTCTGGAGTTGGCCAACTGAGACTATTTGCTTTGCAATAAACCCTAGCTTTTGGGAATACAACCTCATGTCTGGCGTATCAGTTCGTGTGTGGTGATTGTGCCTTGTTTCCATACGCGAGGGTCCCGTAGGGGCCCCTTCAAAATGGCACCCAAATAGGGACCCTCCACCACTTGTTCCATCGTGTACGTTGTAAGATAAGGAAGGCAGAGAGAACGGCGAGGACGGGACGATCGAGCCGGGATCAAGAGGTGTTCGGGCGCCCCTGTGAAAGTGATGAGAGACTCCTTTGCAGATCTGTACACAACTGATCCCTGATCGACGTGTCCGGCCAGAGAACAAGGAGGCGAGGGTCCCGAAACGAGGCAGAGTGAGCCAAGATACACAGACACGACGATTATTGGTTGCGTCAGTATACGGACGAATTGCGTCTTGAAAGACAACTTGATTGATCAGGTGAGTCGTGCCCCAATTCGAAGTAACCCTGATATTGATTGAGAGTTGATTTTGCAAAATCAAACGCCCAGTGTAAGGTTGATTAGCCAAAGGGTAAGGTTAAAACATGCCTGGGGTATTGTCCACCTTAGCGGGATTTTATCACTGCGGTAGACAATCTTTGGAAACTGGCCAGGTCGCACCACCCGTGGGATCGCTGGCATATGAGATGCATGTTAAATATGGTGTAGGGGCAATAATGTTTTGTGAAATTTGGCATAGGCAAACCAGAAAAGAGGAAGATTTACAATGGCCGAATCACGGGAGTTTTGAGATTTTAAGGATAGATTATTTGGAAAAAATTCTGTCTAAAAAGAAAACATGTCCGGCGGCATTTGACGTCCTTAGAGACTGGAGGAAGGAAGTTATGCTTTGCTGGAAAAGCAGAGAGAAGAATGCGCGCTGGCATAAGTCGGAAGCAGAAAGAGTGAAAGAAAAGCCGGAGGAGGAGTGGGATGATAGTTTGAGAAAATCAGACAGACGTGGTCAGTTGAGTATGGACAAGATATATCCACAAGAAGAGCTGCATTCATCACATGAGTTGATAAGCAAAATATTAACTGAAACAAGGCGAGGGAGCCCAATAAGAGGGACTAAGAAGACCGAACCAGTACCTATTGCTCAGCCTCCTTCAGTTGCTCAGCCCCTCCCTATTGTTCAGATCCCAGCACTGCCACAGATCATACAATCAGCGCCTCCCATTAGTTAGTCAGCGTCACAGCAGTTACTTCCCGTTCCCGCAGTCCCATCGGCACCTCCCTCCCAAGAGATTGCTACTGTCCCATCCGCACCTCCACCAATTGAACTTGAACTCACTGCAGAGAGAGAAGGGACGGGACAAAGTGAATGCACTAGAGTGACCCGTAGGAGAATGATGAAACGTTGACGCTGGCTTCGATGTATGTTTTCAGGAGGAGCAATGAAAGACAGGTATTGTTGGAATGCATGGGGGAATAGTTAAAGAATAGATAGAAGCAGTTAATTGGGAGAGTACCGCCGCAGAAGTTGGTGGATTTGAATGCATTGGCACGATGTAGAGAGAGAGATGAAGAAATAAAAGAACATGTAGACAGGCTTTTGAATTAAAGAATGAACTTGATGATGAATATGCTGAAATGTTTGCCATACCGGGGTATAGGAATAAAGATGTTAGGAGAGACAGGAGAGAGGCGGCGATACCATATGTGCAGCGGCGATTCCTTCCTTCGTCAAGACAGGCGAGTGAAAAACTAAAAGTATGTATACAAAAGGCGTTAAAATGGATTACAGATCCTAGTATTCCCACAATGGAAATACATGAAATATTTGATGAATACCCCTTGCCAATGAAAAGAAAAGCACTACAGACAATGGTTGAATATTTAGTAGACAAAGATATAGATGATAAGAAAGCTAGCCCCCCAGAATTGATGGCGATATACAAGAGAGCATTAGAACGTGCAACAGGAGAAACAGCCTTATCACTTGATTTGGGAATAGTATTGCATATGAGAGAAGGGGGAGGAAAAGTGAGTGCAGTATTTCCTATGAGAGAAGTCCCACCCACTTTTGTGACGAAGGTAGAGATTCCTGCAGCAAACAGCCAACCTGCGCGAGTAACGGAAGCACATTATACAGCACAATATGTGCGCATCCCCTTCTCCAGACAGGAAGTGAATAATATAAAACAGGCAGTTCCCGATATAAGGAAGAATCCGGTGGGATTCTATAAGGAAATAGAGTCCTATTTGAAATTGTCCATGTTTACTATGAATGATATAGATTTAATATTCCCAGTAGTTGTGCCAGCAGATATATGGAAACAAATAACGAGAGTGTTACTTCAGAAGTGACGGGACACAATAGAGGGAGAGGAAATGCGCGAGAGAGAAGTAATTTGAATATGCATGGAGGGCCTCTCGGACTAAATCAATGTGCGTACTGCGGAGAGGAAGTTCACCGGCAAGCGCAATGTCCACATTTACAAAATAGAAATGGATATGGTCAGAGAAGACAGCATAGGGGACACCCGGGAACAAAAGGACAGAATAGAAAGATAGAAACAATATGCAGCAGTACCAAAATAATCAAGGAAACGTGATCCAGAATCAGACCCAAGCTCAAAATCAGACTGCTTTTAGCCAAAATCAGAGCCAGCAAAACCCACAATATGGAAATAAGAGTGATCGGAATAGAGGAAAGGGCGGAAACATTTTTGATACACAACCGAATACGTACTATAGTAGTGATTACACATCGGATGATGCGTTGTTCCCTGAATAGGACAGCCCAAGACAGGGGTCGGAACCAGTGTCTATTCCTGTGAATCAAAAAGGACCCTAAGTAGAAATGAAAGTCGGGAATAGAGAGCATAGCTTTCTCGTAGACACAGGGGCGCAAAAGTGCTCGATGGACCATCACTTGGTTCCGGACATACCACTGTCAGGGCAAAAGAATAATTCAGTAGGGTTCGCAGGTACCCCGGTAATCAATCCAGTGTCCCAACCAGTAGCAGTAACATTAGGTCCATTCACTGAATATTGTCCATTTTTTTTAAAAGAAAATTGTGGGGAACACCTTTTGGGATTAAATCTATTGAAAAAACTAAGTGCAGTTATCCATTGCACTCCGGATGGAGTGTTCCTGACAATTTCGCCACAGAATGTACCAGTGTCTGAATTCCTGTCCAAACCTTTGCCAGGAGAATTGAGTAAAGTGCCAACTTGCATATGGCCGATGAATGACAATGATGTGGGATGTTTGAAGATAGAGCCAGTAAAGATTGTTCTAAAAGAAGGAGTAACGCTACCGCGTATTCCACAGTATAAAATATCAGCAGAAGGAGAAAATGGATTGAAAAGTATTGTTTCAGATTTGTTAAAAGTGGGGGTGATTGAAGAGATTACAGGCAGCACATGTAAAAGCCCCATTCTCCCAGTATATAAGAAAGGAGGTAATGAAATACCATATCGTTTCATAATTGATCTGCGTGCATTAAACAAAGTGGTTGACCCTCAATTCCCATTGGTCCCAGACGTCACCACGATTTTGACCATGATACTCGCCTCGGCAGAATACTTTAGTGTTATAGACTTGAAGAATGCGACTTCAGCATTCCAGTACACAAGAAAAGTAAATATCTGTTTGCCTTCACATTAGGAGGACGATCATTTACATTCACGCACATTCCACAAGGCTACGCAGAGAGTCCGAGTATTTACAGCAGGGCATTGAAAGAACAAATAGATATGTTAGAATTACCGACAGGTTGTGTATTGTTACAATATATAGATGATCTATTGATCACTGCTGATACAGAGGAGATTTGTAAAAAAAGTACTGTTTTATTAATGTCACACTTAGCAGCGCATGGCCATAAAGCGAGTTTGAAGAAATTCCAATATTGTCGAAAGGAGGTGGCTTATTTGGGCTACCTACTTTCGAGAGAGGGGAGAAGACTAACACCAGAAAGGATAGAGAGCATTTCTGGTATGCCTATTCCAAAAACACAGAAAGGAGTTAGAGCTATAATAGGCATGGCTTCTTATTGCCGGCAGTGGATTGTGAGCTTTGCATTGATTGTGAAGCCAATGGTGGCATTGACAAAAAAGGATGCTGGGATGCCTTTGCAATGGAATGAAGAATTTTCAGAGAGCATTTGATCTGCTCAAAACTGCATTGTGTTCCGCTCCAGTTTTGGGCACACCAAACTATGAAAAATGTTTTAGATTGTTTGTGCATGAGAGTGAAGGCTGCGCGTTGGCTGTTTTGATGCAGGAACAAGGTGGAAGAAATAGGCCATGCGGCTATTTTTCTTCCGCACTGGACCCTGTAGCGCACGCACTACCACGTTGTTTGCGAGCTGTTGCAGCGGCTGCTGCGTCAGTGAAACAAACTGAAGGAATGGTGTTGGAGCACACCTTAATTTTGATGGTGCCACATGCCATAGACGTTCTATTAAATAGAACGCAGACTCAACACCTCACGTCTGCTAAATTGACTAGGTATGAAATTGTCCTGTTCACGCCAGACATCCAAATTATGAGGTGCAGCGCTTTGAATCCTGCAGAATTAATGCCACTGCCCACGGAAAAATTAGGTGAGAATGAATCACCTCCCCATGATTGTTTAATGGTCACTGTTGGGGGTGTGTCCTGGCCCCCATGCGTGCCCGTGAGCCCCTACACTAGACAGACCACACACGACACACGTCTATCTAGTTCGGGCTGCCCGGTCACTCTGCGGCATCCGGGAACGCCCCGTTTATTTAAACTGCACGTGGCGACGTACCACGTCACACTGCCGCGTGCGCGCCCCACACGGGGCAGCGCCACACTCCTCCTTTTTCGGGAGGAAACACAATTGCTTTTATTAAACACTGCAAATCACACACACAAAATAACACCACCATGATGAGCCCATGCCCCTTTAATGTCAGCCGCCGGGATCCCCTCACTCCGGTTGACTCTCCACATGTCCCAACACGTATTTGCTGAGATAAGCGGGTTTCCCTCGCCCAGCCCTCTGGGGGTACCTCCCGCTTACCTCCGGCACGGGAAGTCCATCAGTCACAGCTCCCCGGACTGGAGAGCTCTGGACGCTCACAGGGATTCCAACGTCCTCCGGCACGTCCGCCATGTCAGGGTCCAGGGGTGGTTCAGTTCGGGAGTCACCCAGCTTCTTGAAGAAGCTGACGTTTCGGGTGACAGCAGATCTTCCATCCGATGCCGTCACCATGGACCCTTTCACAGCCACCACGTCCAGTGGCTCCGGTTCGTAGGGGAGCGAGAGCTTGCCATGGGGGTGTCTGTTTCGAATGAGCACCCCGTCCCCCGGTTCCAGCCGCTGGGGGCGAAGGCCCCTTCGCAGGTTCTCCTGGTCAATCCAGGTCCTCCTATCGGCCTCAACCTGCTGAGTGTCGATCAACCCGGACTCCTTCTCCCGGACCTCGGGCAGTAGACCCCGGGGGCATCGCCTGAATAGAGCCTCCGCAGGGGCGACCCCGGTGGAGGCATGTGGAGTGGTGCGGTACACCCGCAGGAATTGATAAAGGGTGCGTTGGAGAAGCTGCCCTTGTCCCTGAGCAATCCTGAAGGTCTTATTCAGGGTCCGCATCAGCCTTTCAGCGTCTCCATTAGCGCAAGGCCACAACGGGGATATCTTCCTGTGCTTGACTTCGCAGCTCTCCATGAACTCAGAGAACCGCTCACTTTGAAATGGCGACCCATTGTCCGAACACAGAGTCACAGGGAACCCATGGGCCGCAAATATCTTTTCCACCGCTATGACCACATGCTCGAAGGCCACCGACTCCACGAACTCCACCTCCGGGTACCGTGAGTACTCATCAACAATTGAGATGAAGTGGGTTCCCACGGCCGTTGACCCAAAGTCCGCATGGACGACCTCCCAGGGGCGGGTCCCCCGGGGCATCGCCTCGATGGTCGGCTCTCGCTGCACGGGGGAAGCCACCTGGCACCACACACACGCCACCACGAAATCATCCATCCTTCTTTCCAAGTCCGGGAACCAGACCTTCAGCCGCAGCCTCGCCTTGGTCTTGGCGGCACCCTGGTGCCCCTGGTTGGCCAGAGTGATCACCTCCTGTACCTTGCACTGGGGGACCACGATGCGATCACCTCGGAGCAGCAAGCCCGATGTCGCAAAGGACAACTCGTCCTTCACCTTCCACAACTGCTCGAGTCCAGCCTTGGCCTCCTGGGTCCGCCCTGCCAGAGCCTCCAAGATGGATTTCCAGGAGCCGTGCTACATCGAGTTCTTTAGGATCTGAAAACACTCATCCGCTGCTGCTGCAGCCTCCAGTTCCGACAGGGGCATCGCATTTGGCGTGGCCCCTTCCACCACCATCCGGACATGGTCATCGGCCTCCTCTGCACAGGTGTCATACTCCTCTCCCCCGCGCACTCCGGGATGTCGGGAGAGGTAGTCCGCTGCATTGTTGGCCCCCGGCCGGTACACCAGGGTGACTCCATACTCGAGCAGGGCGAGCATCCATCTCTCAATCCTGGCCGTGGGCTTCGAGGATGATCCAGCCAGAATCGGGAGCAGGGGCTTGTGGTCAGTCACCACGGTGACAGGACACCCCAAGACATAGAGTCGAAAATGTCTGCATCCCCAGAGGACCGCCAGGGCCTCCCGCTCAATTTGGGAGTATCTTTCCTCCGTGTCTGAGAGCGCCTTACTGGCATACGCCACTGGGCGAACGCTCCCATCCCGGTCCACCTGAGTCAGAACTGCCCCCAGGCCAAACGGACTCGCGTTCACAATGATCTCCGACGGCAGCGCCGGGTCGAAGAACGGCATGGTGTCTTCCGCTGTTAGTGCGCTCTTGATGGCCTCAAAGGCCGACTGCTCCAGTGGGCCCCAATACCAGACTGTCTCCTTCCTCGTCAACGCCCTGAGCGGCTCGGACCTCGAGGCGAGATTTTGGATGAAGCGCCCGCAGTAGGTCACCATGCCAAGGAAGCTTCTCATGTCCGACACCGACTCCCGGGGGCTGCGCCTTCTTAATGTCCTGGACCTTCCTTGGATCTGGTGACACCCCACCCTCCTTGAACACGAACCCAAAGAACTCAATGGAGGGGCGCAGGAACTCACATTTGCCCCTGTGAAGGGTGAGGCCCAGCGACTGCAGCCTCTCAAAGGTCTTTGCCAGCCTCCTCAGATGGTCCACCTCCGTCTTGGCAAATACCAGATGTCATCGCTAATGTTGAGGACACCCTCCAGATTGGTGAGGGCGCCGCGTATGATGTTTTGAAATACTTCCGCAGCCGATGACACCCCAAAGCTCAACCTCTTGTACCTGTACAGCCCCCGGTGGGTGGTGAACGTGGTTATGTACCGGGATTCAGGGTGGAGGACAACCTGATGGTATCCTGCTCGTAGATCTAGCTTGGAGAAAAATCGGGCCCCTTGCACCTCGGCGATAATGTCATCGATAGTAGGGGTGAGGTGCCGCTCTCTCTTGATGGCCTTGTTGGGCAGCCTCATGTCCTCACAAATACGAACAGAGTCCGGTTGTTTCGGTTTCCTTGCCACAACAATAGGGGATAACCACGGCGTCGGGCCCTTGACTTTCTCAATAATATCCAGATTCACCAGGTTGTCTAGCTCTTTGTCAACCTGCTCCCTCAGATGAAACGGCACCCTCCGGTGCTTTAGGGCAATGGGTTGAACGGACTCGTCGATATGCAGCCTGACCGGGTCACCAGTCATCATCCCAATGCCGTTAAAGAGGGCAGTGTACTTATCGAGCAGGTCATTGATGTCCTCCAAGTACATCGAGTACGCGAAAGTGACAATCCCCAGGGCCTCTGCAGCGGCACAACTCAGGAGAGTGTTGTTACTCACAGGGGTGACATAGAACCGAGCCTTGATCGTTGAGCCCTCATGCTTCACCTTCGCCACAAACGCACCATCCAGTGGTATAGGCTCCAGCCCTCCAAAAGCAAATATGCGGGCTCTCGGTGTGGCCAAGTCTGGTGGCGGGTCCATGGTATCGTAGTGTCCCCTCGCCATGATATTGACTGAGGCCCCCGTGTCCACCAGTACCGGAACCGGCGAGTGGTTCACCTCCACCACACACCTTGGCTGCCTCCTGCTCTTCCCCTTCAGGATCCCCACGCTCGAAACAAAGAAAATGTTCTCTTCCTCGTCTTCCTCTGCCTCATCCACCTGGGCCTCCTCCTCACCTTGGTCTACCTGGGCCACATTTGGTGGTCGGCTCTGGCGCGGAGTCCACGTCCGGGCCGGACCTCTCAGTACCATCACTGGCAGAGCTGCTCTACACACTCTTGAGAAGTGGTCCGGCAGGCCGCACCGACCACAAACCTTCCCCACTGCCGGGCACTCTGTCGGGTGGGGGAGGTCATAGCCACACTTCTGGCACGACTCCCATGATCTTCCTGCCCTGTCCCGGGGTCCTCCACCAGGTCTTCTTGTTCCTCTGCCACCCCGCCAGACCGCACACACCTCCTCCGACTTCATCGAGCGTGACCCCGCTTCCATCTTGTTGGCGCGAGCCTCGGCCACCTCATGGCACCGGCCTAGTTCCAATATGCGGGGTAGGGTGAGGCCTGGCTCTCTCAGGACCTGCCTCCTGAGTTTGCCGGAGGAGCATGCCTGAATCAGCATTGTGCGCATCATGTCCTCCGCATCCCCCCATGCGCATCCTTGGGAGAGGCGGCACAGGCGACCATAAAAGGTATCCAGAGTCTCATCGTCCTTTTGCTTGGCCGACAACATGACAAACCTTTCGTAGTCCACATTGGCAAGGGACAGAAAGTGAGCAAGCAGGACTGCCTTGGCCGCATCATAAGACTGGTCCACCGGGGTGAGCGACTCGAAGATCTCCTGGACCGCAGGCCCCGCCGAATACAACATCGTGGCCACCATGCTGTCATTGTCTGTCACCTGAGCAGCTCTGAAGTACATGTCCAGGCGAGCAACCCACCTCCTCCACCGAGGCCCCATGCTGGAAGGTGGGCACGATACATCGAATTCAGGGATGGGCTGCAGGGCAGCTTGGGCAGCCTGGGCTCTAGCCTGAGCCATGACAGGAGGTCCTTGAGGAGCACCTAGCTGTGCCCCGGGTAAATCCTGGGGTGCAGGCGCCTGACCCCCTCCTTGCGGGGGCTGCTCTGGGGCCTGTTGAGGCTGTGGCGCTGATTGCTGTCCTAAAAGCACTGGAGGCTGTAGGGCCTGCTGAGGCTGTGCCACCTGGTCACCGTCTTGAGGATCTTCAGCAGCTGCGGCGGCCCCACCCTCCTGATCATCAGAGTCACTCATGGGCTTGAGCGCACAGGCACCCCCACCTTGTGTCCTTGGGGCCGCAACTCAATTGCCCCTCAGCACCACACCACCAGACCTCCTCCCCCTCTCCAGGCACAATGGCAGTCCAAACTGGGGGAGAGGTGACGATGGCTAGTCCCCAAGCTCACCTGGGATCGCTTCCAACCACGAGCAACCAGACGAGAAGAAGAGCATCCACTGCAGCCAACCTCGTGATGATGAAGGAGACTAAGAAGAAGCCACAGCGTCCTGATGATGAAGGGAACAAAGAAGAGCCGTGTCTCCACCTTGCTGCAGGCCACAGTGGTGTGGATGTCCCAAAAATTAAGCTGAGATGGTGGAGTGGACTAATCCGTCCCAGCCATATTAGTCCTTCCCCAAGCTTTCACTTGGCGTAGGAATCCCAAAACTGGAGTAAAATACACAAATCAGGGATGGGCATGCAGGGTATGCTGCCTACAATCAGAATATCCAAAAATTGGACCTGGATCGCTTTCACCCTCCAAACCGGAGCCTGGTGAAGTTCCACGGCCTCATAAACAAAATGCCCGCCAGCCGCGTGTAGGGTTCGCAGCCACGGCGTGAAACGAAACACTCACGAACGTTCCGTATCATGGAGAAAAATTTCGGAATGCCTTTCACCGCCAGGCCCGGGCATCCGTCTGCACTCGTCGCCACTGTTGGGGGTGTGTCCTGGCCCCCATGCGTGCCCATGAGCCCCCACACTAGACAGACCACACACGACACAAGTCTATCTAGTTCGGGCTCCCCGGTCGCTCTGCGGCATCCGGGAACGCCCCGTTTATTTAAACTGCACGCAGCGACGTGCAACGTCACGCCGCCGCGTGCGCGTCCCACACGGGGCAGCGCCACAGTCACTGAGGAAGAAACGAAAGGAAGAATTGACTTAACAGATACCCCACAAAAAGAACCAGATGGAGAACTGTTTTGTGACGGCTCTTGCTTTAAATTACCTGATGGCACATCAACTGCTGCCTATGCTATCACCACACTGAAAAGTATTGTAGAAAGCAAAAGAATCCCTTACAACTCCGCACAAGCCGCAGAGATAATAGCGTTAACAAGAGCTTGTGAAATATCTGAAAATTTGAGTGTAAACGTATATACTGACAGCCAATACGCCTTTGGCATAGTTCATAACTTTGGCCGACTCTGGGCTGAGAGGGGGTCCTTGACACCACATGGAGCCAGAATTCAAGATGGCCCTTTGATTGTACGATTGCTGTCTGCACTTACGTGTCCAAAGCGCCTAGCAATAGTGAAATGCGAGGTGCATAAAAAGGTAACATGTAAAGTGGGAGAGGGAAACGCATTTGCAGACAGGATTACAAAGCAAACTGCCACTGATTTGAATACTAAAATGTTGACAGTACAGTCTGAGGAAGTACCCTGCCTAATAGAAAATGTAAAGAGATGCAGGCGGAAGCCACTGCTGATGAAATATATGAGTGGGCTGAGGGCTCTGCAGAATTAGATCTACAAGGTTGCTGGGTAGACAAGGAAAGTAAGAACTGGATGCTGCCCAACTCCTATGTAACTGCGATGGTCACACTGGCCCATGGTCCTACACACATTTGTGCTAAAAAGATAGTTCAGCATTTAGCCACAGTATGGGAGAACACACACATAAAGAAAAATGCCGAAAGGCTGGTACAAAATTGTATTACGTGCTTGCAACAAAATGTGGGGAAGGGAACAGTGACTCCAACAGGAAGTTTTGGCCCTCCCTCTATGCCATTTGAGGTAATCCATTTTGATTTCATAGAGATGGAGAGGTGCCAAAACTTAAAGTACGTTTTAGTGGTTATATGTGAGTTTAGTAAGTGGGTCGAAGCATACCCATTAAAAGATTGCACCGCCATGAGCACTGCAAAAGTAATGTTGAAGGAATATTTTTCACGGTTCGGTCTACCCCGAGTCATATGGTCAGATAATGGCCCGCATTTTGTGGGCACAGTGATATTACAGATTTGCGCAGGTCTCTAGATTGACATGAGATTTCACTGTTCTAGACACCCCATGAGGGCCGGTCTTATTGAACGTCACAACGGCATATTGAAGGCCAAAATAAGTAAAATTTGTGCAGGAAACCAGTTGAGTCGGGTAGACGCATTACCGCTAGCGTTACTGTGCATGCGCACATCTGTGCAGGCGAGAACTGGGCTCTCCCCATACGAAATCGTGATGGGGAGGCCGGCGAATGTTTGGTGTGCACCACAGCCAAATCGGCTAAACGAAGTGGAATATCCTGTGCTCAGTACTTATTGTAACCTTTTAATGCAGAAATTGTGTTTGATTCATCAGCAGGTGCAGGAGGCTCTACCTGTCAGGTACACTGGTCCGGGGCATTCACTGGAACCTGGAGAGTGGGTTCTAGTGAAAAATTTCAAAAGAAAGTCATCGCTTGCACCCAGATGGCGGAGACCCTACCCGATACTTTTGGCAACACAGACCGCAATCCGCGTGGACGGGAGGAAGGCGTGGCTACATGCAACGCATGCTAAAAAGATCCCATTGCGGTTGAAAGAACTGCCTGATCCAGACGACCAAAAAGAGACAGCAGCCCCAGAGACGAAAGAAATTGTTGCCAGTTCTTTGCCACAAAATCTGTCTGATCCAGAAATAAAGCCTGAAATGAAGCCTGGAAAAATTGCTATAAAGGAGGAAGGCCAAAGAGTGGCCCAACGTTGTCCAGCAGAACCTGCATCACTGCTGGCTGACACAAAGCGTGTACCACTTTGGCGCCCACCATCTGCCATTGCACTGCAAGCTGACTCCGAGCCTGAGTCTGGAAGTGCGCCTGCACTATTCATTGATCACACGATACCAGGAGCAAGGCGGTATAATTTACGGCCTCGGAAGAAGGAGTGATCAAATCTTCATTTCCTTTGATCTTTTGTTGCCTCTGTTTCCCATAACGGATGAAGTGGGAATCGAAGGCTTAGGGGAGAGCGACGTGAGGGTTGTGCAAATCGGACAGCTCAAGAGCGCGACTCCTCGGTGGTAAAAAGATCTATGTGCAGATCACCCCTCACGGACAAGAGGAGCTCACATGGTACGAAGGCAATTGATGACTGCTCTGGAGTTCTTTGAGAAATGTGCAGATGCACAGAAATCTTGCCCAACGCATAGCAAATCCAGGCTGCTGAGAGCTGGCAGAACAAACTGTTGACATTTCTGAACTTATTGACATTCGAACAAGTCCAACGATAAGAGATATTCACGACAAACATTGTTGGAGAAGAAGGACTGCGAGAGAAAAGAGTGCGGACCAGCTTTTGCCCCCTCCTGCACCACTGCTGATAATGAGTTAACTATAGAGACTGGAAGGTTACAAAAAAGGAATTGCCGAAAAAATTGTATGCTTATCTTAACAATAGTCATGTGTGTGATGAGTATAGCAGCCCCGATAATGACAGTACTGGTATTATGGTATTTAGAAGAAATACACCCATTAGAAGTGTTCTTGCCAATTAGAAACATCTCCACTACTGAAAGCCCGGTCCATGTGATTACTTACACTCTGTCCCCAATGGAAGAAAGACACAGGGAAGGTTATGGAAATAACACATTATTGTTGATAATGAATATGACTCATTCAATATTGAGAAAATATAATTGTTGGGTATGTGCCCACTTGCCGCAGCATGGTGGTAAGGGAATAGGCTGGTATGTGCAGCCACTGCCATTGAGTTCTGCATGCTACGCAACCTTGAGTGCATTATATTATGGGAAATGGAACAAAAGTGAAACGGGTCAATTAGATAGAACAAACATGAATGAATTCGAGGAGATTATCATGAAACCTGTAGGTTGTTCTATATTTCACAAAGCACGACTGATCACACCAGTAGTGATGCCACAAGATAGATTATTTATACCCTATAAATCATCTGTAATCTCGTTTCATATGAACCCAGAAGGAAATAAAGATACAGTGCCTCTCTCCTATACAGTAAACTACAGTCCACGCTCTGTCCCCTTTTGCCTAAGGAAAAAGGGCTCCTATTCAGTGGGGACATTCAGTAGATGTAGGAATATAGCATTTCTTGAGAAAGAAGTAGAACCGGTTTATGTAGGCGATCTTGTTTATTTCATATGTGGAGAAAAAGCGTATCCTTGGTTACTTAGAAACGGGGGAGGTACTTGTTACTTGGGACTTCTGTTCCCGGGGGTATTCCTCTCAAGACCAGCAGATATAGCCAAATTGTCCAGGTCAAGACCATGGCGAGATGAGGATGGAGGTTTGATTGCGGAATACATAGCACAATCCTTTATATACTTTTTGGGGCCAAGCAATAAACTCCTATAATATAAAACAGCTGTCCAGAATATTAGAGAAAACAATAAATGGAACAACGGATATATTATATAATATGACATTAGAGGAAAAAGGAATTCGATTAATGTCACTCCAAAATAGGATGGCTCTTGATGTAATTCTGGTTGATCGTGGGGGAGTTTGTAAAATTGTGGGATCAGCATGTTGCGTATTTGTAAGCGACTCCTCCCCCACAATTTTTGAAGCAATAAGAAAGTTGCATGTTTTAAGCTCTGACCTTCACCCCCGCGAAGGAAGTTGGGAGTTAAACATAAGCTCCTGGTTCTGGGAAGTATTACGCACATGGGGATGGAAATTAGTTGCGATCTTAGTAGCAGTACTAGGAATATTCATGACATGTTGTTGTTGTATACACTGCTTACCTATAATTTGTACTGAAATAAGTGAGGAGTGTATACAGATAGTAACAAAAAAGAGCACCACTAAATCAGATACTTAAATAAATGATGAAATGAAGACAGTGAAAGAATTCATGTCAATTAATATTGATGACAATGACAAGGAGAAGGAAATAAGTAGTATGCAAGATTCAGAATCAGAATCAGAAACATGGTCAGAAGAGGATGCAATGTATGGATGAGGCGTTTGGCATACTGCCAAAAGGAGGGTTTGTCAGTCCAGAAAAAGTAGATACCCCTCAATGATGGAGGCAATGGCCCTCATTACGAGTTCGGCGGCAGCCATGCCGCTATTGGCGGCATGGCTGCCGCTGAAATCGTGTCCGGGTCCAGGTCCTCAGAATGAGGAATAACCGGGCCATTCCGAGTTCGGAAGGCCCGGTAATTCCTCCCTCCAAGGAACCGGTCCTTCCCCATTCCCATTTTAGCCCCCATGGGGCTGAATGGGAATGGGAGAGGGAGCAAACAACGGGCCATTACGAGTTGGCTCGTTGTTTGCTCCCTCTTCCCCTCACGGGACCCGGTAAGCACACCTGGTTTGAAGGCAACCTCTGGCTGAAGAAGATGAGCTGGTTATCCCCACCAAGCTCAAGGGAAGAAGACTCCGGACTGGATCTTCTCTAGTCGTCGAAGGGTAGATAGCTCAGGACTGCAGCAGGGTTTCACCGGGATGGGGTAGTTACAGCAGTCATCGTTCTGTCCGCTTCTCCTCGGTTCCTTGTAGTTCCAGTGGCGACTCTGACTTCTAGCCCAAAAGACCTGCCTTTTATGCGCAAAACCCCCATTCACACAGCCTGGCTGTCAGTCACCCAGCAGGGGGGTTGTCCAGCTGGGACAACCACCTCAGCCAACCATGGCAAAGTGCGACTTGGGTTTCCTAGGATACCCTGTGCACCGGGTGACTACACCCCTCCCTCACATTCAGCCACCCAAGACACCTAGGCGCCATGAGGAGGGCTTCTGGGCAGAAGCCTGCCAAAAGACGGTGAACAAAGAAGGCGAACCTAGTTTGCCGTGCAAAGTAAAACACAAGAAGGACTTTAACAAAAAGAAATGGTGAATAAACCCAACCGCAGACAAAAGAAAGACAATTTGGTCAAGCGGGTTTATGTTCGAGGCTAATATAATAGCCTAAAACAATACCACGTTTATCTAATATAATCGTGGTAGAAAAGTTAGGGTAGATACCACTGCCACCAGCCAAGTCTAAATGTTAAAAGAGCGAAACAATGCTCTAGGAGGTACAGATGAAAAGGGATACGACGTAACCCTTTCCAGTACTCCATGGAAGATGGGGTGTACTGGATCTGTTGTCGATTGACTAGGTAAAGTTAATGGCAACTTTACCCTTTTCTGGGGGACGGTAGTCAGCCTCAGAAATGGAGTCAGGGGGAAGTCTCAAAGACAACCCTGTGCCACGGCACTGAAGGTGCTCTGTGACACACAAAAGAAGGGGGCTACTGAAGTGGTGTACTCCAGAGTCCACAATCACAAAAACAGAGAAATATACATGGCAAAACACAGGTAAGAGTGGGGGAAAAGCTCACCCTCTTACCAAGTGGAAAGAAAATAGACTCCAGAAGTCTAGTAAAGCTGCTGGGGGACTCACTAGGTGAGGGAAATTACCCATCAATGAGAATTCTCCCTAACATGCACCTACCGGGGGCGCAAAAGGAAAAGGGTAACCCAATGGTAACCCCAAGCCTTTCGGCACAGCACATTTTGTTCATGTGGGCAACCTACAGATTTGGGCCTAGGGTGTCGAAGCCAGCAAGGAAAACAGGGAACCCCATGCATTTCTGAAAAGAAGGCACCTGTGGGAATCCACAGAGGTCTGATTTACGCAAATCGGCCCAGAATATATTACCCAGAACCCTCGGCAAAGACCCACATGGGAGAAGGGTGCCCAAGGTCAGGGATATTACCGCCGACTTTGCTGGAGCCCTGGCTGCCCTGCGTTACAGCTTCTCCCCACCAGGGAGTCCCTGCAGTGTGCCAATACCTCCCCAAAGAGAAAAGCTGTAATGCAGCCCAGCCACAACTCCAGGACGGTTGGAGGAGATGTCCCTGGCCTTGGACATCCATGTACCATGTGGGTGTACCGTCCCCTAAGCACAGCAGCAGCTCCAGGGAGCCCCGGCAGGATCTCCATTCCTACCTGGAGATGACATCTGTAACATAGCACAGCCAGAGGTGGAGCCTGGGCTTGCAGACGGACAACCCACATGGGAGGGATCCGCTCCCAGGGAAACACCAATGTTCTGCTGGCATGGGGGGCAATTTGTGGGCTGCCCCTGCAATTGTGTCCAAGCCCACCAACATATCTGCCCCGACGGCCCATTCTTACCCACACCACCAACAATCCAGCCCCAGTCTCACCCACCCCACTGACAGTGGGCCCTAACCATAGAATAATAAAAAACAGTACTCACATAACGTTGCAGCTGCTTGCGTAGAAAAAGCTGTAAACAAACCAAAAAACATGTGTTACCTCTGTTCACACCATCAAAAACAAATAAATGATTTTCAAACATGCCCCCCCCCCCTTGCAAGCCATCCCTGGTGGTCTACTGAACCTCACCGCCCCCCCAGTGAAACCCCATTTTCCCCTTATTACAGGCAGATATCTGCCTCCAGGCAGGCCTGCATGAGGTATCCCTGCCACCTATTTTGGGTGAGGGGGGAGGGGGCCCCCAAAAATTGTGGGACAGGCCCCCCAGTGGGTGGGGCAGTAAGGTTTATGCACCTCGGGCCAGATTGCCACACCAATGTGCCCCTCTGCGCCAAGGCAAGTTTAGTAAACAAAGAAAATAATTCTAAATGGCAGGCTGCCCTTTAGCGGGGGCTGAGGGGCCCCCTACACCGCAGGGGATTTTTCTAATGTGAAGGGGGTGCACCTCTGCACCCCCACCCCAATTGGAGGAGCAGCGCATCACATGTAGCCCTCTCCGGGGGCAGATAAGGGGGGGATGTCCTGCACTCCTCCCTGGGCTCAGGGGTCCATTCCTAGGAGCAGATATCTGGTCCCAGGGAGGGCTACATGACATGGCACCCACTCCATTGTGGGTGGGAGGCAGAGGGGTCAATGCCCCATCCCAGTAGAAAATTCTCCGTCCCTTTGGGGTGCCCCACAGCCCCCCCTAAAATGCATTCCACCATTTTCACGTCCCCGGGGTGCCCAACCCTTACTGCCCCACTCACTGGGGGGCCTGTCCCACAATTTCGGATGGCCCTCTCCCCCCTCCCACCCAAAATTTCTTTTTTTGCATTTTTATTTTTTTATTTTGCCCCCCTCCCTGGGGGCAGATGATCAGCCATCTGCCCCAGGAGGGTCCTAACCTGCAGGCCCCATCCTTTGGGGGGCCTACACACTTATTCCTGGTGGACCTCCCCCCACCCCCCAATTGGATGGGGGGGCACCTTATGTACTCCTGCCTTGGGGCATAAATATGCCCCCAGGGAGGGCTACTAGGGTTGGCCCCACTTTCCACTTGGTTTGGGAGGGGGAGGGCCACCACCCTTTCAGGGGGGCAAAAAAATCCAGGGCCCGACCACCCGCTCCCCCAATCCACATTGATTTCCTTTTTTATTTTTTTAATTTTTTTGCCCCCTTCCCTGACTTTACACACGCCGACGTGAAACTGAAGGTAATCCAGCCCCCTCGCAGTGAGGGGGGACCTCCCCCTCACATAGCCCGGGGGTTGGATCCCTGTTTTGAGCGATCCCTGCTTTGCAGGGATCGCTCAAAACAATGCGCCAAAAAAGGTCGAGCTATCTCGTCCTTGGTACCCTGGAGGGAATTCCAAGGACGAGATACCTCGTCCCTGGCACTGGAGGAGTTAATACAAGGTGGAAGACGACAAGACCGAAGAGGATTGCAAGGAGGGAAGTGCCCTTGACCTTTTCACCGAAAGACTGCATCTTTCATGAGCCTTCGTAAATAGGAAACCTAAGACCTGGAATTAAAGCTGAAGAATCCTGCATTATGTGTCGGAGGTACACACGACCACTGGAACCAACATCTTCACGATCGCCCCCATCCAGGATGGTGCTCAAGAAAAGAGGTTGTCAAACCAGTCAGTCTCTTGTATGACCACTTCTGTTTGCATATGAGCGCCGAGAACGTGCAGGGCCCCTATTATATTGCTAAGGGACCCATTTTCTGCTTCATTACGGGGGTACGGAGGTACAGCATAAATCGCCAATATTCTTGGAGACCGCTCCCTCCATGGCACTGAGGAGGTCCAGTACATACCTATTCTGCAGCGTCATCAGCCTGATTGCTTGCATTTCAATCTTTCTCACTTTGAATCCTTGTTCTGCGTCATTGGTCAGCTGGATCACTTCCTATTGCACGATCTGGAGCCATTTGGCATTCCCAGCAGTCTGCACCCCTGGTATCAACAGCGATGCAACACATGTTTCTTCTTTGCTGTAGAGCCGGTATTTATCTGGGATTTCTTTGACTAATTGTGAGGAATCTTGCAATAGATAATTCGATCTTCTCCTATGCAATTTTTCTCTCTTCTCTCTTCTCCTTCTTTGGCAGGATGCAAAATATAGGATTGTGCAGTAGCACTGTGGTGGGGATGCCGGACCCGGGTGTAATTGTTGGAACCAACAAAGCCACCTGGTCCCATTATCAAATGTTCTTCAGGGATCACCAGGAGTGCTGAGTGCAACTAGGCCAGCAAGCAGGTGCCCCTCCATGATGGGGGGAGGTGCAGAAACGTGTGCCAGCCGCACACCCAGTAGTTATCCATCACAGCAGCTGTACCTTTTTTTGAGATATGTATAATGTTTTGTTGCACCTACTATCGACCTCCACAAGGTTGCTCTCTTCATTGTAAAAGCACAGTTTGTATTCTTCCTGCTTTTGCACTTTCACTGGTTTCTCCATTGCCTCGATCCATGTGTGTTTTGCCACTTGCTCATTTCAGTATCCGCTGCATACACTGTTCACTTTGTCTATCACTTCTTCTTCAAATCCTCCTAGTCGTCCTGCCATGCAACTCATTGTAGTTCCTTGCCATCTCTTCACCACAAACTTGACACCATCCAACTTCAGATACAGTCTTTGTAAGCGCTGCACATTCTTGGGGTTTTGAGCACATTGCAGTTTATCAGGGTCTGCACTTCTAATCGTATAGTTCATGCCTGGAAAGTGATTTGCAGCCTGCACAATGTCAGATGCAGTAAATATTATAAATTGCTTGTGGCATTACTTCCTTGGGGGCTCCTGATGCATGTGGAAACAAGGAGCACACAGAACAGCTTCCATTAACTTTTGTTTTCCCCATTGAGCTTTTGTCTGCGTAACAACTATTACTTAACTCTGGACGGTGCACATCTTCTATCATATCTAAACGAAATCCTTGGTATTGAACGTATTTAACCCTTCTAATTTGTCTTTTAAAACAGTTCGATCCACTAAAATGTGAAACACTAGAAAAGAAAATCTAATTTATAATTATATTAGAGAACACATTCGGAAATAATGATAACATGAGCAAATTTGCAAAACTCCCCATTGTTTGCTGGGTGACAAGAGTATCATTGAGAAATGCATCAGGCTGTGTATCATGGACCACGGCCGCTGTATTATTTGTGTCAGTTATACTTGCAATTATATCTGCAAATTGTGATGTGTTAAAAATCCCACAGAGCCATTAGTAAACGATCCGTTAACACTAGTCGCATTTCCTATCCCCCCTTTTATATCACTACTCCATATAAAACTACACCCTACATAAATTCCTAGTCCAAACATAGAAATAGCAAATATACTAGCTACCCAATGCATTACACATATGTACATGGGGGAAAACACAGTTAAAAGAGAATGGGCCTCATTACGAGGTTGGAGGTAGCCTTGCCGGTTTTACCAGCAAGGCTACCTCCATACCGGCAAGAAAATCTGGCACCCGCGAATGGGCAATTACAGGAGTATTCCGGCCCCGCCGGACCCAGTAATTGCCCTTTCGCAGGTGCCGGTAGATCCCCATTCCCATTGAGCCCCAAGGGGCTCAATGGGAATAGGATGCCTGTAGCACCGGCACGGTTCATTACTGTGCCGGTGCTACAGGCTGGCTGTGCTCGCAGGTGCCTTTCATTCCGCCAGGCCAGGCCTGGCGGAATGAAATGCACCTGCGAGCACAACTCGGAGTTAGCCGGTCCGGTAACAATGGTACCAGCAAGCTTACCGGTACCGTTATATCTGGAGCGACAACCTCGTAATGAGGCCCATTCTGAAAACAAGAACGCTGCTTTTTATAGATGGAGTTGTTGGACACATGTACATCCATTGCAAGGTAAATAAATGAAAGAGATACAATAGAGAGGGAAGAGAGAGAGAGAAAGAAAGAGAGGGAGAGGGATAGATAGGGAGATATAGCAATAGAGAGAGCTCTCAGTGCAAACAATGCACAACAGTGTTTTATTTATCACACAGGTATGCTCGTTGTAGAACCCTGTTTAAAAAACACATAGGGGTGACACCAGTAGTCAATCTGCATCTGACAGTTGTTCTATACAATATTTACCTGGAGAAGAGGTATTACTTGGCAGACACTTAATGCATACAGTTTAGTATTTTACTGAGTTTGGGTGGAGAGGGTGGCCTGGGATGCTTTGCGGTCATCAGATAAATGCACCCAGTACCGTAATTCACAAACTTTTACTGCAAGAGGGTAACATAAACAAACTCAAAGGGGCTGTTATATCTAGGCTCATTCCACCGGCAGGCAATGTTTTTTTACAAAGACGTAGTCGCCAGGGAAAAGATGAAGAAGAGGCAACGTGGGTGGAGTATCCGATGCAGTGCTGGTCGTCTCTTCAGCCCTTGGCAGCGCAATCTGTTGAGTGATACATTTTATGGCTTTGGTTAGGGCATACAAGTAGCTACGGAATTCGTCCCCTAGAATGGACGCAGCCCTGTGACCATCAGCTGCTCTCGTGATTCGAGAAAGAGGCATGTGCATGCGGCTCCCCGTTACCACCTCGTGGGGCGATAAATCATGATCCGTACAGGGCTGCGTGTGCATGCTGAACAAAGCAAAAGGCAAGCAGTGCACCCAATTTTTCTTTAGGTTGTTTCAAAGCTTGGAAAGTTTTCTCTTGAGAAGATGGTTTATCCTCTCCACAAATCCGTTGGCCTGCGGATGGTAAATTGTACAAATCCGATGGTTGATGCCCAATAATGCAGTGATTTCCTTCAGAAGCTCATTGAAAACGTGTGTGCCATTATCAGACTTTAAAACTTCACACAAACCTGTAGTGCGTGAACGAAATGAGCCAGAAAACATGGTGCCAATACGCGGCCATCTTGGATATTCACTTCCATTTACCGCAAGAAAACAGTAATGAAAGCCTACATTTTTCTGGGCTCAGCTAGCAAACATGTATTTTCTGCTGCAGAGACAAGGTCACCTATTTATGTCAGATGACCGAGCTGGGGAGAATAGTTATTGTGTTGTCTGCTGAAGGACGAGCTAGAAATGGAGTCAGAGCGTGCTGCAGGTGCAGTGGTAAGGGGCAATGTGAACAACGGCAAGGGGGGAAGATGGGTTTTTTTCTGCTTCTAACTGGAATATTCCACTCTGTGTATGCCTCATGCTTATTGTCTGCTCTTTGGCCGAGGGCAGCATGGTAACCAGGAGGGGCAGGGATTGAAAGTTGCCCCTTAAAAGACGAGAGTTTTTCCTCTTGGAACTTCAGAGTCAGAAGTTGGACCACGGGTGTTGCAGTCTCGCTGGAAGGGAGGACGCTCCGCTCCAAATCCTGTTAGGACGATCAATCTCTCTGCCTACCAAATGTGGGACTAAGCAGTGTTGTCATGGCCAAGATGAAGGTGTCTCCTGTGGCAATCATAATGGTCAAGTCTTTTTCTCCTTTTGTTCATATATATCTATAATGTGTTTATTTTTTCTGTTTATATGTTATGAGTGAATAAAGGGCCTATAACACACCATTCTTTTTATAACTATCGCAGAGGTGTTATGTGTAATTCTGTGCCTATCTGAGTCCAACGATTATTTTTGCAAGGGTCTGGAGAACATAAGTACATGATCTTCCCAGGCGACCACGATACAGCAAAACAATTGGCGCTGTGAGCAGGGTCTTTGTGCTGCTATTGATGCCAAAGTTCCCTGCATATATATTTTGAGATATATAATATTGGACTCAGTCAGGCAATCTTCGGAAGTGGATAGTGTGTGGTGAGGTACTAACTATAGGGGAAGTGTAATATCCAGTTGGTAACATGAGCTCCATATTTAGGAAAAAAGGAAGCTCCGCAGGCGGAGGCTGTCCGGAGGTAACCATTCTGAGATAGACCAAAAGTCTGGATGATAAAGCTGCTCAGAATTGGGCATGTGGGGCAGGTTTGAGTGAGGAATGGGACACCAGCATAGGAGAGGCTGGTCTGGACGACTTAGTGAGTTGCCTACAAAAGGTGCTGGTGGAAAAATGTAAGGAGTGTTCGGCCTTCTGAAAATTACACCAGCAGAATGTCGAATTACAGGCAAATATTTTGAGATTAGAAAAAGAATTGGCAGCTGAGAAACAATTAACATTAATGCAAGAACTCCAAATGAAATTATATCATGATAAAGCAGATACATATCAGGTGGTGGCCGAAACGAGCTGCTGTAAAAGAATGGCTCACTATAAATTCAAGAAGAGAAGGGGGAGAGTGAATTCCCGAAAGGTGGCAACAGTGATAGCCACTGCAGGGATGGATTGGGACCCCGATCGTTGGGATAGCACTAGTACTGACAGCGGTTCGGAACCTGAAACTAAACGTAGATGCACCCGTTTTTACCATTGACGCAAATACAGGAAATTCTTAGGGTAGGGCCTCTGCGAGAGGCTGATGGAGGAGACTCTCAAATGTCTCTTTTGCAAATGAAGGCCCAGGGCGGCAATCGCAAGCATCCTGTCGCGTCAGATTGGCCGATGGAGGAAAAGAAATGTTACACACTGAAAGAGGTGATTCAAAGGGCGAGAGAACATGCAATGAAAGAGGCTATCCCTTTAGATGCTCCCAAACATATGGGGCTGGTAGCATTATCCGTCTCAGCCAGGAATACTCTCATTCGCACCGCCTCTCTGGCATATAAGAATGCTATCGTGACTCTATTAGTAGGTATGACAGGCAAAACAACGGATGAAGTGGTAGACACGATTAGACAATTAGCGTATTTGGGAGAATGGGAAAAGGCAGAGGAAAGTGTCATGGTGCATACTACCAAACATCAGGAGCCGACAGGCCTACCCCAGTTACTGGCACCCATAAGGGCTTATAAAGCCCCAAAAGGTTGCCTTAGGACTTCCTGGACTCAGTCCTGGCGCCGCTGGCGCCAGGCTCATAGTATTCTATCTGGTGGTAAACTGCATGGGACTACATACAGCCCAGCCTAATGGGGCTGAGCCATCCAGCCTACCCTGGGTGTGGCTAAGGGACTACTTTACCTGGGATTACTAGTGCAGGGTGAGGCTGGAGGGACTACATTACCTGGAACTACTTGCAAGGCTATTTAAACCACACACTACAGACAGAACACGATTTGCGTTATTCTACACTCCTGCAACATAACGCTCACCGTGTCTGCTCAGCTCCTGTACCCGATCCTCAACAGCCACACCTGTCCTGGGATCACGATCCATCGCACCTGTGAAGAAGGAAAAGAAAAGAACAGGAATTAGAACAGCGATTCAGGCCTTACCTGAAGCAGTCCATCCGAAAGGCCGTGCCTTCAGCTGCTCTCTGGAGCGTCGCACCTGCAGAAAGGAAGGCATTTGCATGAACAGCCAATACTCACCCAGAGGCTGCTTTCTTCTAGGATTCCATTGAAGCGGTTCATCCAATCGCCGCTCCGGAGACTCGCCACACCTGCATTGCAGAAAAAGAAAAGAACACCAGGTTAGTCGCGCACAGGAAAGAAACCATTTAAAAGACATTCAGCGCCATGCACTTGCGCTAATACTCACCCGCAGGAAATCTACTCATTGTCGTAGGAAGAGGCACATCTTCATCAGAAAACCGCCCAAGGCCGCGCCTGAAAGAAACGAAGAACAAAAGTGAGAACTTGGGCAATAAGGACATTAAGCAAACAATAACAAGCATCTATTGGCATAGAGATTTATCAACTGAGTCAAGCTATTCAAGACTCCACTACAGCCCCGCAGGATCAGTGAAGCAACTTGATCCAGGGAATAGGCTGAATATACCGCGCCCATGCTAGAGATTGCAGGACGGAGAACCCACCATTAAAAAAACCAAGGCAAACGCTTCCTGGAAGTGATAGTGAGAGAGAAGACGCGTACAAGCATCATCACTCAGCCCTGTGCAACTCGAGTGCGGACGTCATTCGTGCAGCTTCGTGCGACGCCCCCGTGGAGACCAGGTGAGCGTGACAGAAAGACCCTGAGAACGAGAGAGAGAGGGGTGCAGTGAAAGGGCACTCGTGGGAAGAGGTTTGACAGCCGCGATCTGCGCGTGTCCCGAAAGTATAGGTTCTTAGTGTTACTGAAAGATGTGCTACCGTGGGGGGCGGGGGATATTGATGGGATTGAGGCACAGGAAATGTATCAACTATACAAAAAACAGGGTTTGGATGAAAAGAGCGATATAAACAAGTAAAACGGCAGGATGTTCATAAACAAGATATAGGGGAGGATCCTTTTTTATCACCCCCTGAGAAGGCAGACGATATGTCTTCAGATACGTCCAAGCAATCTCCGCCGACGTATGCTGATTTGAGGAAAATGGTGAGTGCAATGGTGGAGATGGAATCCAGAAACCTGCGCTCCAAATATGAATAGGATGATGGTCAAACTCTGTTAACAAATGCCCAAATCAAAATAGACAGAAGACCTCATGTAAAAGTTAAATTATTTTGGCAATCAGGCAATAGTCAAGAGGTAAATGCTTTAATTGATACCGGGATGGAGGCCTCATTGATACATGGGGATCCTTCGAGATTTAAAGGGTGACATTTTACCATAACTGGATTGGGGGGCAAAGAGACCCCTGCTGTACAAACAAACATTGACATGAAAATTGGAAGTTTAAAAAGGGGCAGCTATCAAACTCTAGTGGTCCCAAATCCCGGATATGTTATTGGATTTGATATGTTGGATGGGCTGACCCTCGAATTGGGGGGAAAACTTTACCAGCTTGGGGTCTGTGTATTCACTTATAGCCTCGTGATGGTGGGCCAACTGAAGATGTTCCTAGTGTAGGTCCCAATAGCCACTAAAATGGTGTCTATGAAACAATATCGAATTCCCGGGGGGTAAAAGGAGATTACAGAAACCATCAAAGGGTATGTAGAAGCCGGTGTGTTATGACCAGTGACCACGGCATGGAGCAACCCAATATGCCCTGTCAAAAAAATGGATGGAAGCTACCGGATGCCAGTTGATTACTGCGAATTCAACAAGCATACGCCTCCGCTGATACTGGCGGTTCCGGATGCAGTGACTTTAATTGAAAATGTGCAGAAATTTGAGGGAACGTGGTACGCCGTGATGCCTTCTTTACTATTCCAATTGCTGAAGAATGTCAGGAGCAGTTTGCATTTTCTTGGAATGGGAGGAAATATACGTTCATACGTCTCCGAATGGGATATAAGCATAGCCCAACTATCTATGACCGGCTGGTGGCCGAACATTTGGATAAGATCCTGTGTAAACCCGATGTGCAAATGGTACATTATATTGACAATCTATTGATCCATGGGAAAGATGAGGATAGTGTCCAAGTACACTTAGACCTTATCATGGAAAGGCTAAGAAATGAAAGATGGGAGATAAATTAGAATAAGACACAAGGTCTGACAGAGACCGCAATTTTTCCTGGAATACAGTTGCACAATGGACATCGTGAAATGGTGCCTAAAGCCAAACAAATAATCCTTGAATTCTCCACTCCGAGAACTAAAAAACAAGCCCACCAGTTTATTGGGTTGTTTGGATTGTGGAGAAAACACATACCCCATCTTGGTCAAATATTGGCGCCACTATACAAAGTCACCCGTAAGAAATTCAATTTTGAATGGGGTGAGGAACAAGATCGAGTGTTTCGACTAGCTAAGGATAACATTCAGAAATTACTAGATTTATGGCCATTGAGAGAAGGTGTGGTGGAATTAAATGTATCCTTTCAGGATGCATATGCCAATAGGAGTTTGTGGCAAAAACAGGATAGAAAACAAGTGCCATTGTGGTTTTGGAGTCGAAAGTTGCCTGAAGCTGGTGACAGATATACTCCTTTTGCAAAACAACTGTTAGCTTGTTATTGGGCACTAGTGGATACAGAACAAATGACTGTGGGTCATGATGTCTTGATCTGACCGGAAATACCTATTATGCAATGGGTGTTGAGTTCACCTAAAACACATCGAATTGGACATGCTGAAGCGGCGAGCATTATAAAATGGAGATGGTACATTCAAGGCCATGTCAAAACCGGACAGGGTGGTGTGGACAAATTGCACGAACAAGTGGCAGGTGTTCAGTTGGCTGACTTGGAGTCAAGTGAGGAGGGGACTATCAGTGAATCCCCTGTAAAATGGGGCATCCCTTATGGAGAACTGTCGAGTGAGCAAGTCGAACATGCCTGGTTCACAGGTAGCTCAGCCAAGTATTTGGGGTTTGAACAGCATTGGAAAGCAGAAGCCTGTAATCCCAAATTGAAAAATGTGTTAACCACCTCTGCAGTGTATCAGGCTTTAAAACAATAATTGCCTGGGAGTTGTTACATTTATACTGATTCATGGTCTGTTTCCAATGGCTTGGTGATGTGGTTGCCTACATGGCAAGAATGGTTGGAAGATCCATGCCAAAGAAGTTTGGGGAAAAGAAGTGTGGCAAGATATCACTGACATGCTAACTCATATTACTGTGACAGTGTGTCACATAGATGCACATTGTGCTACAAATTCATTAGAGCGGTGGTTCAATTCTGTTACAGATGAACATGCAAAAATCACAATTATGGATGCGAAACGTGAAGAGGAGGATTTGGAGGGGATTGCTAAGTGGGCTCATCAAAAAAATTGACACATCAGATAGAAAGCTTCTATCAGGTGGGTACAAGATAGATGAATTAGCATCCCATTAGAAATTGTGAAAACAATAGTATTGAAGTGTCTTATGTGTCAGCACCAGAAGCAACGATCTATTCCACACATCATTCATGGTACATTGAGAAGAGGCAAATTGCCCGGACAAATTTGGCAGATCGACTATATCGGTCCGATGCCCATTAGTAGGGGATGTCAATATGCATGCACTATTGTAGATACATATTCTGGTTACTTAATGGTATTACCATGTAAAAGAGCTACACAATTGAACACAATCAAATTGTTAGCTCAAGTTGCAGTGTATTATGGCGTTCCTTTGCAAATACAGAACGACAACGTGTCCCATTTCAAAGGGAAATTGGTTTCAGACTATTGCCAAGAGAAAGGTATCATATGCATCTTTCACATCCCTTACCACCAAGAAGCTGCTGGGTTAATTGAGAGAAGGAATGGATTGTTAAAAGCACAATTACGCAGAAATGAGAAGGGTACCTTGAAAGGGTGGCGTGAACACGTGATGGAGGCTGTGCAAATACTTAACAACCGTCCCATCGCAAATGGTGAGACTCCACTAATGCAAATGTTGACGCCAAACTTGCAATTCAGACCCCATAAGGCTGTGGAAACATTACTGTACTGGGAAGTGTCAACTTGTGCATTAGCCTCTAACCGTGCCACTCCCGAATCCGTAGGGGTGGATTTGCATGCAAAAGAAGAAATCTGACTTGAACCTAGAGGCGTTGTGGTACAAATTCTGTCTGAACATATGGGATTGATTGCCCCTAGATCCGGGCTGGCTTTGAAAGGTATTCAAGTGCTAGGTGGGATTGTGGATGCAGACTATCAGGGAGAGATCAAGGTCATCCTTATTAATAGTGGTTTAACATGTTACCAATTCATAAAGGAGATCGAGTGGCCCAATTGATATTAGTGCACATGAAATTGTCTATGGTGAGGAAAGGTAATCCACCCACTGTGTTAACTGTTCATGGGGACACGGGTTTTGTTTAATCAGATAACATGGTACCGGGTGCGAAGATATGGGTTGACAAACCTAGTGGTCCACCAGTTCCGGCGGATGTGATTGCAGCAGGGCAGGATCAGGTGGTTCTTGTGATGGAATCAGGAAAACGCAAATGGTCGCATATACATGCTGACAATCGTGGTCGCCTGGGGAGATCACGTACTTACGTTCTCCAGACCCTTGCAAAAATAATCATTGGACTCAGATAGGCACACAATTACACATAACACCTCTATGATAGTTATAAAAAGAATGGCGCGTTATAGGCCCTTTATTCACTCATAACATACAAACAGAAAAAATAAACACATTATAGATATATATAAACAAAAGGAGAAAAAGACTTCACCATTAAGATTGCCACAGGAGACACCTTCATCTCGGCCATGACAACACTGCTTAGTCCCACACGAGGTGGCAGAGAGATTGATCATCCTAACGGGATCTGGAGCGGAGCGTCCTCCCTTCCAGCGAGACTGCAACACCCGGGGTCCAAATTCTAACTCTGAAGTTCCAAGAGGAAAAACCCTTCTCTTCTAAGGGGACTACTTTCGATCCCCGCCCCTCATGGTTACCATGCTGCCCTCGGCCGAAGAGCAGACGATAAGCATGAGGCATAAACAAAGTGGAATATTCCAGTTAGAAGTGGAAAAAACCCATCTTCCCTCCTTGCCATCATTCCCACTGCCCCTTACCACTGCACCTGCAGCGTGCTCCAACTCCCTTTTTAGCTCGTCATTCGGCAGACAATACAATAACTATTCTTCCCAGCTCGGTCATCTGACATAAACATGTGACCTTGTCTCCGCAGCAGAAAATACATATTTACTAGCTGAGTCCAGGAAAACATAAGCTTTCATCACTGTTTTCTTGCGGTAAATGGAAGTGAATATCCAAGATGGCCGCGCATCAGCGCCATGTTTTCTGGCTCATTTCGCTCACGCACTACAACGCCCCTTCCAGGAAAGACCTCTCCCACTAAAAATGTGACTGCTCATTTCTCATCAGGGTGTGCACAAGGACCAGCCTCCACCCAGTGTGAGAAAAGACACACAACAACTATCAGGTAGCGGGATCCATTACACCTTTCGCCCATGTCTGCGTAGTCGATATGTAACTCACGGAATTGCCCAGTAGGGTGGGGCAGTATATCTCGGATACTTCGTAAAGTGAGACCAGTATTATAACTCTGACATGTGGTATAGTTAATGACCATTTTAGTTATTGCCTCCTGCAGATTGGGGACAAACCAGTCCTCCTCTATATCTGCAGCGATGCGTTGCTTGGATACATGGGAAGGGTGATGCAGCTGGTCGAACTTGACCAGCAGCAATTCGTATGGCATAACTGCTTTGCCCTATGTTTCTTGTCACCACAATAAATCTGTAGGGGATTGCTTACATCCCATCTTTAATCACAATTATTTCTCTTCCTCTTGGGCTTGTCTCTGCAATTCTATTAGTTGTACAATCAGTAAGGAATTGTAGGAGTCTGGAAATTGTTCCCTGCTCAGCGCTACCACTAAGTACTCAGAAACACTTGGCACCAGTAAATATGCAGCTTGCTCAGCCACCGCATTGGCAGGATCGTTACTGAATGAGACCTTGTCTGTATTGTGTTATGCTCACATGGTCTCTGCTGAGGCGTTGGGGCATGGTTGCAGCCCTCCCGGGGGTGAGTTCACTCAGGTCCGACTTCGCCCTCTGCGCTTATGTGGTGACTGGTGGTAATAGGTGATGCTGCTCGGGACTGCTCCGGCGTGCAGAATAGGGGGCGTGAGTATGCCAGCTTGTGCGCCTGATCCCCTTCAAGGCCCCTTCTCCCAAACCGTGGTACCCGTGGGATGCGCTGTCCCTGGAAAGCTCACCTGTTGATTAGTTTTGGCGAGCACTCCGTCATGCTGCTTCTGGCAGGGGAGCTTGTATGATCTGAACCGAGTACCTTCACTGGTCCCTTATACATGGTAGTCCAGTCCTGCTGCGACTAAGCCACTATACTTCAGGTAAGTGTTCCTGTTTGCCTTTGTCTTTCCTCGTCTGTTTTTGTTGTATTGTAAAGTTTGTTGTCTTGCATTGCTGTCCGTTCCACTTTTGATGTTTGCTCTTTTGCTTTCTTCCCTTGCAGGTGATGTTGCCGGCCTGGCAGAAGCTGCAGAGCTTGAGGCGGCAGCTGCAGGGAATGAGGAACGAAGCTGCATCGGTAGAGTAGCTGGTAAGTTGTTAACTAGGGGAAACGCAGGGTTCAAATGCGCCGTGGCCCTAGGACGGATGTTCTAACCTTGTCTTTCTTCTTCTTCACAGGGTCCAAGTTTGTGGATGCAGAGTGCGGTGCTGAGGCGTCGTGATCAAGATCACTGGATGTCAGGAGATGAGTCTGTAGACGAAGCAATGAAGCACCGGTTTCCTGGAGGTGAGTATCGCGGAGAACGCCTGGTTTCAAAGGTAAGTAAACTGGTCCAAGCAGCGGTGAGCGTCACGTTGCACGCGAGTGCACAGTAATGCGAAGCATCGACCTTAAGGATGGAGCTGCTTATATAGCTGAGCTTCTGAAGCCACGCCCACCAGGTTCAGCCAGCCTGCCAAAACCTGCCACATCTGATGAATCAGCATGTGAAGACTAGGCCTGGGGAACCACACCCGATGAGTCAGCACATGAGGATGTTCTCTGGAATAAAGGCTTTTAGCTCCTGGAAAGTTCTTGTAAAATAAAAGCACTCCTGCACTGAAATAAAGTAAAAGTACTCCTGCACTGAAATAAAGTGTTCCTGCTCACATCTCTATATGAGCCTGGTGCCAAAGGTGCCAGGACTGAGTCCAGCCAGGGCCGCTGTGTTTATGGGTCCCAAAGGGACATACGTGAGTCAAGTGACCCATTGACCCCATCACTAGATGGTGTGTTTTTTGTGTTCTGGGGCCTGTGGCCATGACAGCACTCCCCCTCAAGGCCCCTCTCATGGGTGGTTTCCCCACTGGCCCTGGTTTAGTGGGGTTATTGCGGTGGAACTGCCTGATTAATCATGGAGCGTGGACATGCTCATTGGTTCACAGGTCCGATCTTGGGTTCCATAACCTTTCCAGTCTATAAGGTAGCATAACTTGGACCAGACTATCTTAGAGTCTAGGATCCTTTTAACTATGATTCTGGTTCTCCTTCAACTATTTCGGGATCCGGTGGAGTATCGATCCATGTACCTGGCCTCAATGGTTTTAGGAGGGAGACAAACACTGGGTGGATCTGCATGTGGGCCGGTAATTCTAATTTCATAGTGTAGGATCCCAGATATCTGGGACGGAACGCCCGTGGTCCTTTCAGGGGGTGTTTTTGGATGCTAACCAAACCTTGTCTCCAACTTGGTAGTTGGGAGCTTCCCTTCGTTGTCAATCCGCAAACTGCTTCTGTTTCTCTTTGGTTCTGGCAAGATGCTCTGCTGCTTCCTTAAAAAAACTGGGTGATGGTTTTGTGTAAGGCCGTTACAGCGGGTATTTCTAATGATTCGAGTGGGTCAAAAACAGATGTCTGTGGATGTCGACCGTACACTATGTAGAATGGGATTTGTCCCATACTGGTGTGAATGGAGTTGTTATATGCGTATTCTGCTAACCAAAGTATGTCCTTCCAGGTATCCTCGGTTTGTTGCAGCATGCACCTTATGTATTGCTCGAGGGTCTGGTTAGTCCATTCGGTCTGGCCGTCGGTTTGGGGGTGATGGCTTGTAGATAACCGGAGGTCGGTTTTGGCAATTTTACAACACCTTTTCCAGAATGCAGAGACAAACTGAGTTCCTTGGTCTGATATCAATATTGATGGGAACCCGTGTAGCCGGATGATCTGTTCCAAAAATGCAGTAGCCACAGTAGAAGTAGTTGGGAGACCTTTCAGGGGAATAAAGTGGACCATTTTGGAAAACAGATCTACGACGACTAAGATGGTATTGTATCCGTTATAGGAGGGAAGGTCTGTAATAAAATCCATTAATAGCATATGCCAAGGAGCTGGGGTTCTTCTAAAGGATGTAGCAGACCTGCGGGACTTTGTTTTTGGGACTTGTGTTGTGCACAGGTGCCACAGGTTGCAATGAACTAGACAATGTCCTTTCACCAAGTTGGCCACCAGTAATTTTTCTTTATTTTAGCTTGGGTTTTGGCTATTCCCGGATGCCCTTCTACTAATGAATCATGATAGTTTGCGATGATTTGATTCTGTAATTTCTTATCTGGGATGTACAATCATCCTTGGTAGTATGGTAGGTTGTCCGCAATCCTATACTGTTTCCCTTCCCTAGCCATTCCTGTTGCGCTGGTGGACTCATCAAGTGTTGCAGGTCAGATTTTAAGTTGTCTAGAGTGGTGGTTGCGGCAATCATGCCTTGGATTCATCCTTCAGGGATGATAGCCACGGGGTCTGGTGTAGTGAATGCCTCTTCTCCCTGACTCATGGGAGACAGGACATCCACTTTTCCATTGCGTACTCCGGGTCTATAGGTGATGACAAAGTCGTATTCCGCAAAGAAGAGAGCCTAGCGGAGTTGGCGTGATGATTGCGCTTTAGCAGTCTTCAGATATAGTAGACTGCGATGATCCGTGACAACGGTGACTGTATGTCTAGCTCCAAGAAGATAATGGGCCTCATTACGAGTCCGGCGGTAACCGAGGTGGTAAAACTGCCTGGTTACCGCCGGACTCGTATTACCATTCCGCCTCCGTGATTCCCGGAATTACCGGGGCATTACAACCCCGGTTTCCCGGGAATCACGGAGGCGGAATGGTGTTAATCCACATTCCCATTGAGTCCTATGGGACTCAATGGGAATGGGGATCATGGAAACACCGGCAGCATCTCATAATGCTGCCGGTGTTTCCTCGTCCGCCTGCAGGTGGGCGGTGTTAAACCTGCCAGGTCAAACCGGGCGGGAACATAGCCTCCCGCCTGCAGGAGTCGGGATCAGGCGGTCCGGAAACAATGGTGGCGGCGGGTTTACCGCCACCGTTATTTCTGGACCGCCTAATTTGTAATGAGGCCCAATGTCTCCAGGCTTTGAACGCTGCCTTAATTGCTAGCAGTTCTTTATCAGTGATTGCATAATTCAATTCAGGAGCTGAAAACGTGCGAGACCAGAATGCCATGGGATGCATCTGACCTGTTTCGGGGTCTCCTTGTGACAGGACTGCTCCCATTGCTATGTTGGAAGCATCAGTTTCGACCACGTATGGTAGTTCTGGTAGAGGATGCCGCAGATTTGGTGATGTGGTAAATGCTTGTTTTAGCTCCTGGAAGACTTTCTCTGCCTCTGCGGCCCAATTAAATTGTTTATTTTTCCGTAGTAAAGAGGTGATTGGGTGGAAGATCTGGGAGAACCCGGGAATGAACCGGCGATAAAAGTTGGGGAACCCGAGTACACTCTGTACTCCTTTTATGGATGTCAGTGAGGGCCAGTTAAGGATAGCATGTACTTTGCGCGTGTCCATGCGTACGCCCTGTGGTGTGAGAATAAAGCCGAGGAATTCTACCTCTGTCACATGAAAGAAGCATTTCTCCAATTTGGCCTGTAGCCGGTCTTGCCACAGTTTCTTCAAAACTGCCCGGACATGGTTGACGTGGTTCTCCTTGGTGGTCAAATAGATAAGAATATCATCAATATAGACAAGAGCGCAGATGTCCAACAGTTCGTGGAGCACGTCATTCATGAAAAATTGGAACGCCGCCGGGGCATTACATAGTCCATAGGGCATAATGTAATATTCATAAAGGCCATATTTCGTGTGGAAGGCCGTCTTCCACTTGTCTCCTTTTTTGACTCTTACTAGATGGTAGGCCCCTCGTGTTTCTAGTTTTGTATATATCTGAGCATTTTTGACTTGATGAAAGAGCTCGGGGATAAGCGGTAACGGGTATCGGTTTTTTACTGTGAACTGGTTAAGTGCTCTGTAGTCAATGCAAGTTCTCAGGTCTCCCTCCTTTTTAGGCACAAAAAGAGGTTCAAGGATGCAGGGGACTTGGACGGACGAATGAAGCCATTTGCCAGATACTGATCAAGGTAGGTTTTCATATGCTGGTTTTCCTGTTCTGTTAGGGCGTAAATCCGACTCAGGGAACTTGAGCTCCAGGTACCAGATCAATTTAGTAGTCATACGGTCTGTGCGGAGGTAGGGTGTTTGCTTGCTCTTTTTGAAAGACATCTTGGTAATCCAGGGATACAGGTGGTAGTGAACTGGTGAGGCCCAGTATGGTTTCTTTCTTCGACGAACCTGTGTTGGTAAGACCTTTTAATGAGAATCCCTTGCTATAACAGATGTCGGCACAGTCTTGGGGAAAGGTCAGAACTTGTTTATGCCAGTCAATCCTGGGATTGTGTGTCTCCAGCCAGGGCATTCCCAATATCATCTGGAACTGAGGAGCGCCGATGAGATGGAAGGTGATGTCCTCTTGGTGACCGTCCTGACACAGAAGAGTGACCTTCTCGGTGTAATGTGTCACTAGGCCGGATGATAGCTGAGATCCATCAACTGCTGTGATGTTTTCCGAAACCTGCTTCTGTCGGAGAGGAAGGCCTATCCTGTTAGCCAGATCTTGGTCCATGTAATTTCCCACAGCCCCACTGTCAATGTATGCCTCCAAGGCATGTATTTCCGACGGTTGCTTGTGGTTTACCAGGAGCACAGGGATGACTAGATGTGAGGTCTGTATAGGTTCCTTTTCACCGCTCGACAAGGGGACCCCTATGCTTGCCGGGCGTTGGAGTTTCCCTAGTCCTGTTCTTCTTCTTCACCCTTGTCAGTTTCTCCAACTGCTTTCCTGGGTGGTTTCGCCTGGCATTCTCAGAGATAGTGACCTGCCTAACTACAGTACAAACAAAGCTGCCGCTGTCTCCTTTTCTCCCTTTCTACCTTGGTGAGTGGGCTCTGCAAGCCTCCGATTTGCATTGGCTCGGACTGATTGTGAGATTTGGTTTGATTCTCACGGGGTCGCACGTAGACCGACTGCCCCCCAGCCTTGGCCCGATCCATCTTCTGATCCTGCAATCTGTGATCGAGCTGCACTGTCAGGTCAATGTATTCAGCACATCTTTCCGGGGATTTACTAGTTGGGCTAATCCGTCCTTAAGTTCTCTTCGCAAGCGTCGGTAAAAGAGCGTTGTTCTTTTCTCCTCTGGCCAGTTAGTTTGTGCTATCAGACGATTGAAGGAAGTGATATATGTTAGTAAGTCTTGATTCCAGTTCATTGTCCTGTGCCCGCCTTGAGTATGCCGTGCAAATAGTTTCTCCATTTCATGCTGGAAACCTCTGAAGTCTAGAAGCAAAGGATTATCCTGGTTTACCAAGGGTATTGACCAGTCCGCTGTGTAAGTGATTTTAATCCGGCACACACCCAAGTCAACGCCTAGCATGTAGTGCACAACTGAAATCCTTATTTATTTTTTGTCTAAAAGTTCATTATTCTGAACGATATACCACTCATATCACGCCCTTCTCCTGGAACCCCCCCCGGTCACATTGAACTAGGTATCAGGCGGTTTGCAAAGGTAAATATTTATTTATGTATTTTAAATATAATCACAATCAGCCTCATTACGAGGTTTGCCGGTAAAACAAAAACGATGGTAATACCGGCATCGTTTACCGCCCCGTCGCATTCCGACCTGCAAACCCGGTATTAGCGGCACCCTAAATAACAGTGCCGCTAATAGCAGCATAGGCGCATACATGCTCCCCTTCAGGGAGCAAACACCGGCATGCCGGTAATAGGGGGTAATTCCAACCCACGCATACATGCAAATACCGGCATCGCGAAACCGGTAATCACGGGCTGCACGATGCCGGCCATACAGGCATCGCGGACTACCCGCAAACAGCAAACAGGATACAAGACAGCTGCCACAGGTGCCCACAATCCCACAGGTGGAGTCAATGTAGGCTGTGCCAGCATAAACTGAGCACACCCACACACCACAACCCCCCCTACAGGTGTAGGCAATGTTGAGTGGCCCAGTACAAAAGGAGCACACCTACACACCACCCCCCTTCCTACACCAAAATGCTACCACTAGCAGTTGCAATCATGGCGCTGGAGGACATGCCTATACTGCTACAACTACAGCAACAACAACAACAGCAACAACAACTACAGCAGCAACAACAGGCAGCACAGATGAGACGCAGGAGGAGAAGGAGGGTGAGACAGGCCCAGCAATTACCACCAGCGCAGCCACCAGTGCCTCGTAGGCAGCCAACAATCCCTTGCACCAGACCCAGCCCATTCAACCTAACCCCTGAGCAGATCCACGCCTTGTACCGGTTGGACCGTGACACCATCACCACCATAGTGGACATGATACAGAACGACATTGCCAGCCACATAGAAATACGCACTGCCATCCCCCACTACTAAAGGTGCTGTCTGTGCTACACTTCCTGGCCACAGGCACCTACCAACACACAGTGGGCCAGCTGTATGGCATTTCACAACCACTATTCTCACGTATATGCTGGAGCACGTGCCTGGCTGCTCGGTGAGTTGCACAACAGGCCCATGGCCATGCTGTGGGGTACTGATGTGTGCGGATGCAGAAGGGGGGGGGCTACTGTACCCGGGTGGGAAAGGGGGGGATAGTGCACCTGGGTGGCAATAGGCAGTGATTGGAGAATGCATGCAGATCTAAACACACCTCACCTGAACCAGCCAAATGGAACATGACACATTACTGTGCCACATATCACAAATAATGCATATAGATGACAACAAGTAAGTGGCACAACCAGGGTACCATGGTGATGGCAAGCAATGCATGACTGAATAGGATGGCAACTGTGGCAATGCGGCTAGTGTGACCATGCATAGTAAAGAATAAACAGCATGAATTGGAGGCTAAACATTGTTGCACTACCACAGCACATCTGCCTCAGCATGAATGATTACACCCTGCATCATCTATTGAACCCCATCCAGTGTACCGCACCACTTTACATTATACATTGCATATAGGTGACTATTTTGTACACGTACTGGGACATGTGCATGCCCACACCAAATAACTGCTGTCATGACTGTGCTCCCTGAAGGTGGCAGTTCAGAGTGACACACACCTATTTGTATCTGCTTGCAGGTGATGGAGGATATTCCTTGAGGCCATGGCTACTTACCCCTGTGCGGAACCCGCAGAACAGCCATGAAGAGGAGTACAATCGTGTGCACACTCATACCCGTGTTGTGAATGAGCAGACCTTTGGCCTGTTGAAGGCGCGGTTCCGCTGCCTAAGCAGGTCTGGTGGGGTACTCCTATATAGGCCTGAGAAGGTGGCGAAGATCACCATGGCCTGTGTCATGCTGCACAACATGTACGTCCAAAGGAATGTACCACTGCCACCTGACATTGACATGCATGGGCCGGGTGAGGATGAATGGGATGGAGACGGAGGCCAAGGAGCCCCCCTGCCAGTACGTGATGCATGTTTTGTCAGAAGTGCCCCACTGTACACCATCACACATCAAATGTACATGCACAAAACACACAACGGGTGTATTTTCCAGACACGTGATAATGTGAACATAATCCCCTCACAACCCCAGTGAACTCCCTCACCCACCCTACAAACCCCAAATGTCCCCATATGTACAACAAACACTGGTCCCTTGACCAACGTACATTTTCCAAATGTCATTGTCTGCCCACTCTATTTCTTTGCTATTTTGGGATCTGGGGGTGCCATGGTCAAGCGCAGTGCACTCCACCGCACGGGGCTCGATTGGGCCGAGGTAGAAGGGGTTGTGGCAGTCGAGGTGTCGATGGTCAGTCCCATGCCTGCCCCAAGGTGTGGGCGCTGCATATGAGGCAGGTTTGCAAGCAGGGCCTGCGTACGTGCCCCCAGACACTCCCTCATGGCACTTGTAGATGCCTCAACAGCAGCAGTGTTGGCTGCGATGGCTGTGGCAATGGCCCACTGGAGTCATTTCCATCTGATATTTGTTGCCGCATCAGTTGGAGCATTGACTCCTGTCGTGCCTCAACCCTTGACAGGCGAACCTCGAAGGAGTTGTTGGCTGCAGGAGTGCTGGTGACCGGGGTGGTGGTAGGCAGGGTGGTGGTCGGCAGGGTCGTGGTCGGCAGGGTGGTGGATGGCAGGGTGGTGGATGGCACCTGCGTGGGGCCCACGTCCAGGGCACAGTCCTCCTCAAAGAGGCCTATGTCTGAGTCTCCAAGGTCCGAGTCGTGGAGGCAGGGATCATCGATGCTCTCGGCCTCTGTAGGGGGGTAGGCTGGTAATGGGGCTTGGGGTGGGTGTGCCGGACATGATGTCACCCTCATTCTCCACCTCTGTATCCACAAAGTCTGCAGTGGCTGGCGGAGCGGGAATGGAAACGCCTCCCACTGTTGTCGGTGGCTGCTGCTGGACTGTGGCTGCAGGTGTTTCCTGCAGGGTTACTGCCCGGTGTGGCACACTGCCTGTTGCTCTGGGCAGTTTCTTGGGCTGGGGGGTGGCGGTGGCCCTGGTCCCTTGCTGTGCAGTGGATGAACTTGCACCCCTGTCCTGCATTCCATCTTCCTCATCGGTGCCTGGGGGATAGAAGAGATGCAGGTCATCAGTGATGGTGTCACATGGCAGCTATAACGTATTGCGCTGTGATATGTTCATACATTCATGCATCAATTTATTTCAGCGGTATGGCATTTGGTGTTCTGAGGAGGCATGTGGGCAATCAATGCATGGCTGGTGGCATGGAATTGGTATGGTGTCTGTGTGGTGAGTTCCATGGGCACGGTTGGGTCATGTTGCACTTGTGTTGGGATTGGCACTCAGCATGCGTGTGTTGCAGGGTGTGGCACACATTCTTGACTGGATATGTTGATGTAGGCCTGGGACATGCATTGCCTTGCCTAGTCTCACTTCCACATCACTTGTGCCACATCATGGTTTGGCCTACATGTGTTCTGACTTGAGTGTCGTGTTGACCGATGAGACCTCCGTCCCCAAGTGACGCACAGGGGAACTAAGAGAAACCCGCTGTACGACCTTTGAGGCCACAGGTGGAGGATGACTTCCCAGATCCACGGAACCTCTGGAACACCAATGCTGTTGTCAAAAAAGGAACGAGGTTAAGTACCAGGCAATTACAGTACATATTAAGTAAACCAAAGGATCTAAAAGGTCTTACCTATCGGGTGTTAGGAAAACCCAGAAAACCTAGTAGAGGTTTGAGACTCAGATGATGCAGCGGTCCCTGAAGTAGTGGAACCATAAGTTAGCGTGGATGTAGGATCAGCCACCTGTAGGAGTGAGGGTGTGACTTGAATCCCCAGCAGGTAAATGGCGTAGGAGTTCAGTGAGGTACCAAGGGATGATCCAAAGACAAGTCAGGATACAGTCCAAAATCCGGCAACAGGTCAACAGTTCCAAGCAAAGGTACAAAGGGGTATCCGAAGGAATCCGAGGTAGAGTTCCGTGATCAAAGGTAACAGTGGAGCAATACGTAACCCCAAACAGAGTCTGAAGACAGCTGAGAAGCAATGAGTGTTCTGTCTCTCAGACCCTTTATACTGTGCGTCTCTGGGTCATGTGACGTCTCTGGGTCATGTGACGTCCATCAAGGTCACGTGAGGAACGCCACTCTGGATCACGTGATCGACGTGGAGACATAACACCGCCCCTTCTGCTAAATGTTCTCCAAGGCAATTGCCAATGCAGAAAGGGTTGCAATCGAGCCCGTACACCATAACTGGTACGGAGTTTTCGGTCCCTTGGGCTCACCGAATCACTTGAGCCCCGAACCGTGGGAGGAGATGTTGGGGAAATGTGAGCAGTGTTCTGGTGTGTAGTGGACTGGTGTGCAGAGGATCGCCTAACATAGCCCCCCCCCAACGGCCCACGACCCCGTGGGCAGGACGGATAATCCTTATGAAAGCGGGCTACCAACCGAGGGGCGTCTAGATCCAAGGCGGAGACCCAAGAACGCTCCTCCGGGCCGTAACCCTTCCAATCCACTAGATACTGGAGCCTACCCCTAAACCATAGGGACCCCAAAATGGCCGACACCTCAAAGACATCAGGTGAGGCCAGGGACACCGGCGCAACAGGGGCTCGGAGACGGACTGAATCGGGACAAGGCTTGAGGAGGGAGACATGGAATACAGGATGGATACGCCAAGAACTAGGAAGCACTAGACGAAAAGCCACCGGGTTCACAACCTGAGAGATCACATACGGGCCGACAAAGCGAGGCAGCAATTTCCGGCAACCCACTAGGCGAAGATGACGTGAAGACAACCAGACCCTAGAACCCACCACCAAAGGAGGAGCAGCTAGACGTTTGCCATCCACACGGGCCTTCATAGAAGCCTTTGCTTCAGTGAGATGGACCACAGTGCTAGCATGTACAGTAGACAGATCCCTAAGGCATGTCGTGGCCGCAGGATTCGAAGAAATAGAAGCATCAGGGACCGGCAAGACCTTGGGATGTTGGCCGTAGAGGGCGTAGAAAGGCGAATAACCTGTAGCTGAATGAGCCGCGTTATTGTATGCGAACTCAGCAAGTCGTAAAACGGCCAACCAGGAGGTCTGGTGTTGCAATATAAGGCAGCGAAGATATTGCTCCATGGATTGATTCGTCCTTTCAGTCTGCCCATCAGTCTCAGGATGATAGGCCGAAGAATACCTGGTATCAATGCCCAACAACTTAGTCAACGACCTCCAAAAACGAGAGGTGAACTGTGATCCTCGATCGGATATAATGACCGAAGGAAGTCCAAATAACATGAACACGTGTTCAAAAAACAAGTCTGCCAAGACCGGAGCCGAAGGAATACCTTTACAAGGAACAAAACAAGCCATTTTTGTGAACGTGTCCACCACTACCCAGATGGAGTCAAAACCTTGTGACTTGGGGAGATCGGTAACGAAATCCATAGACAGTGTATGCCAAGGTCTGGGAGGTACCGGAAGCGGAAGTAGTAACCCAATTGGTCGGCCTCTCCGATGTTTAGCCTGAGCACACACTGCGCACGAATTGACATAACACTCCACATCGCGCTTCATAGAGGGCCACCAACACCAGCACTTCAGAAGATCTAAAGTGCGCTCCTGACCGGGATGGGCATTAAAAGGAGCATCATGAGACCACTCAAGAGCCAGATTACGAGTGTCAGGTGTTGGAAGAAACAGACGTTCATGCACGAAAGGCAAACCATCAGAATATACGGGGTCCCATTCTCGCAACTGTTCGGAGTGAATGCTAGTCCAGGATCGGACCGAGTCTAATAATGACAATGAGGGTGTACAGAGACAAATTACATGAATCTTTCCGAGAACAGTGTCAGGGAAAGTTGGCAACTCGACCCCACCCGGGGAACGTGACAAGGCGTCTGCTTTACCATGTGAAGTTCCAGGACGATGCGTAATATGAAAATCAAAAGAGGAAAAGAAAAGATGCCACCGAACCTGTCTGCTATTAATGCACTTCAATGAAGCCAGATCCTGTAAATTTCGATGATCTGAGTATACAGTGATCGGATGTTTAGCCCCCAGAAGATGATGGCGCCAAACACGAAAGGCGTCCATGACAGCCAGAAGTTCCTTCTCCGTAATGGTGTAGTGAGTCTCAGTGCTGGAGAACTTACGGGAATGGTATGCCACTGGGTGCAATTTGCCTGTTGTAGGACATAATTGAGACAATACCGCACCGAGAGCAAAAGAAGAGGCATCCGCCTCAACTATGAACGGAAGATCCGGATTGGGGTGCTGGAGCACCGGTGCGGTAGTGAAAGCGGTTTTCAAAGCCTCAAAAGCCTCCTGATGTTCTCTTTGCCAACTATAGGGTACCTGAGGGCTGGTCAGGGCCGTGAGCGGGGCAACGATCGTGGAAAAGGAGGAAATGAAACGCCTATAAAAGTTTGCGAAGCCCAAAAAGGCCTGCAAGGACTTGAGTGTTTGAGGTACTGGCCACTCTAAGACTGCTTTGACCTTGGAATCGTTCATGGATAACGCTCCCGGAGTAATGTGAAATCCCAGAAACTCAACAGACGTTTTATGAAACTGACATTTCTCAGGTTTGGCAAATAAGGAATGTTCTCTGAGACGGGATAGTACTTCTCGGACATGTTTCACATGGTCATCAAGATTACGAGAAAAGATCAAGATGTCGTCCAAGTACACAACCATGTATACATCCAAAATATCCCGGAATATGTCATTCATAAAGCGTTGGAATGTGGCCGGGGCATTACAGAGACCGAAGGGCATGACTAGGTATTCATACAAGCCGTAACGAGTACAGAAAGCAGTTTTCCACTCGTCACCCTCGCGAACGCGCACTAGATTGTATGCGCCGCGCAGATCAAGCTTGGTGAAAACAGAAGCATGTGATAAGTGGTCCAGAAGGGGTGTGATTAACGGAATTGGATATCTATCCTTTTTTGTGATGGCGTTAAGACGCCGATAATCCACACAAGGACATAAATCCCCCTCTTTCTTAGGTACAAAAAATATAGGGCTTGCAGCTGGTGAAGTAGAGGGGCGGATATGTCCTAAACGAAGGGCGTTCTGTACATACTCTTTCAATGCTTGTTCCTCCGAAGGAGATAAAGAATAAATCCTGCCCGAAGGAATAGTGGAATCAGGGATTAATTCGATTGGGCAGTCATATGGTCTATGTGGAGGTAGTACCTCGGAAGAGCCACGATCAAAAACTGATTCGAATGCTTTGTACTCAGATGGAATCCCAGAGACCAACCCCCCAACGGTATGAGGAGTCACAAGCTCAGATCCATCAACACTCAGCGTGAGTTGAGCTAAGGCTCCCAAGGCCCGAGAAGGGGTATCAGTTGTTTGATGGGTCGGGAGACAATAATTCTGACAGATCTCAGATTCGAAGAGCACAGTGCCTGATTGCCAATTAATCAGCGGATTGTGTTCACGTAACCATGGTATCCCTAATATGATACCGAATTGAGGTGTGGTGATTAAATCAAAACTTAAGGTCTCTGTGTGAATATCTTGTATGGTCAACAAGAGAGGTGCAGTTTGGTGTCTAACAGGACCAGAAACTAACGCAGAGCCATCTACGGCTTGAACAGGTTCAGGTCGGGTTTTTACCACTAAAGGTAGATTGAGGGAATGGGCTAAAGCAATGTCTATGTAATTTCCAGTAGCACCTGAATCAATGATGATTGTGACTGCATGAAGAAGGCCTGTAGAGGGACACAGAGTAGCGTTTACAGAGACAGGTTGAACACGAGCAAAGGCAAGAGGGGTACCCGGAGATGGAGACTGAACACTCGACCTGCTCTCCGGATCTAAGGTCGAGCTGTCCGAAAAACCTGGCTCTTCTTGGGACGTCGAGGACACTCTTACAAATAATGTCCCGTGGTGCCACAATAAAAGCATGCATTATCCACCCTTCTACGTTCCCTCTCCGATGTTGTAATAGGGCTACGTAAACCTCCCACTTGCATAGGTTCTTCCATACTGGAAGCAGGAGTACTGGCAAGTGTAGGATGGGAAGAAACCCCCAACTCGGCTCTACGCTCCGATCGCCGTGCATCTACTTTCAGGGCAAGATCGACTAGTTCCTGATACTGAGTGGGCATAGAAGGGATCACTGCTAAAGCATCTTTCATTATGTTACTCAACCCTCTATAAAAGACAACTGCCCGCTTGCTTTCTGGCCATGATGTTTCAGAAACTAATTGATTGAACCGGGTGATGTATTCTATCAAAGTCCTTCTACCCTGAGTTAGTTCTAACAACTCCAAATCCCTAGATTGTGCCTTGTGTCGGGTATCAAATACTCGAGACATTTCTAGAACCAACAGATCAAAATCATAAAGAACTGGGTTATTATTCTCCAACAGAGGATTAGCCCAATCGGCAGCTGTCCCGGCTAAATGGGAAAGGGCAAAGGCGGCTTTAGCAGTGGAAATAGGAAATGCCAAAGGTCTGCACAAGAAATGTAACTTGCACTGATTAATGAAGGTCCTAAATTTCTTGGGGTTACCTTGATAACGTTCAGGAGCGGCCATGGGGGAAGGGGTTGGGAGGATCACCGGAGTTGGGACTGTAGTATTAGCCAAGGGAGGAGGTCTGGTTGAGGAGCTAGCATCTCCGAACTCAGGGTCTGCAGGAAGGGAATGCTGAACACTCTGTATGGAGTCTAACCTTTGGTGGATCACCGTATTCGCGGCGGCCATGTCTGCCCTTAATACTGTAATCGCTTGGACTAAAGCAGCTATGGGTTCTTCCATGGATCCCTGCATTGTCTAACACGACTTTACAGCTTCTCAGTCTGTTCTGACTTGAGTGTCGTGTAGACCAATGAGACCTCCGTCCCCAAGTGACGCACAGGGGAACTAAGAGAAACCCGCTGTACGACCTTTGAGGCCACAGGTGGAAGATGACTTCCCAGATCCACGGAACCTCTGGAACACCAATGCTGTTGTCAAAAAAGGAACGAGGTTAAGTACCAGGCAATTACAGTACATATTAAGTAAACCAAAGGATCTAAAAGGTCTTACCTATCGGGTGTTAGGAAAACCCAGAAAACCTAGTAGAGGTTCGAGACTCAGATGATGCAGCGGTCCCTGAAGTAGTGGAACCATAAGTTAGCGTGGATGTAGGATCAGCCACCTGTAGGAGTGAGGGCGTGACTTGAATCCCCAGCAGGGAAATGGCGTAGGAGTTCAGTGAGGTACCAGGGGATGATCCAAAGACAAGTCAGGATACAGTCCAAAATCCGGCAACAGGTCAACAGTTCCAAGCAAAGGTACAAAGGGGTATCCGAAGGAATCCGAGGTAGAGTTCCGTGATCAAAGGTAACAGTGGAGCAATACGTAACGCCAAACAGAGTCTGAAGACAGCTGAGAAGCAATGAGTGTTCTGTCTCTCAGACCTTTATACTGTGCGTCTCTGGGTCATGTGACGTCCATCAAGGTCACGTGAGGAACACCACTCTGGATCACGTGATCGACGTGGAGACGTAACACCGCCCCTTCTGCTAAATGTTCTCCAAGGCAATTGCCAATACAGAAAGGGTTGCAATCGAGCCCGTACACCATAACTGGTACGGAGTTTTCGGTCCCTTGGGATCACCGAATCACTTGAGCCTCGAACCGTGGGAGGATATGTTGGGGAAATGTGAGCAGTGTTCTGGTGTGTAGTGGACTGGTGTGCAGAGGATCGCCTAACAACATGGATGTGATGGGTCTATAAAGGTACTGGCGGTCTCCTCCCATGCCGGCAACTTCATTGGGGAGTGTGGGCCCCCGCCTGTCGCCATTGCGGCCCTCCTGTTCTCCGCCACATCTTCCTCACCCTGAGGCGAAGGTCATCCCACTGCTTCCGACAGTCGCGCACACTCCTTGGGGTGGTTCCCACTGCCGACCGCCTCTGTGCGATCTCCTGCCAGACTTCTTTTTTCTTGGTTTGGGCCGCATGCTTCATGTCGGTGCTCCTGATCGTGTCTGCATGCTGGGCCAGGGTGTCAGCAAGCATACTTAGCTCAGCGTCTAAAAAATGCTGTTTTCGCTTCCTAGGGGTCGCCTTCCTGGTAGCCTTGGACATCTTGCTTCTAATCTGCCACAGAACAACACAACAGAACTAGTGGTTGTGGAGGATGGCAATGGATTGTGTTTTTAAAGATGGCCGCCGGCCCATTTCCCATTCCTGCGCGATGATGTAATTTCCGGGTCCATTTTTTGCAAACGCGGTAATACCGGGCCGGTATTACCGTGCCGGTATTTAGGGGTTGGTATGAGGCAGTAACGCTATGGTCGGGCCCCGCAATGCCAGTATAGGGGCGTTGGTGAACCTTTACCGGCATGGCGGTATTGCCACTACCGGCATGGGGGAACGCGCCTGCTCGTGCACTTGTAATCACCCGCTGTTAGCGGGTTCATACGAGCACGGACCCGCTCAATCCGGCATGCCGGTAATGAACCCGCTTTTACCGGGCAACTCGTAATAAGGGCCAATATGTTTTAATAGATACACAACAATCACCCATGGGGTGATGTAACACTGAATAACCTCTTTAATACACGAGGAGTAAGTAGTGAGCAAAACAATTCAGCACAGAAAATAATACTTTTGTGTTGGTTCAGGTAAGATAGCACTATGGTTAGAGGTTCCCCCTGCACATCCCTCAACCCCCAATAGGTAATGTAAAGAGATAGGAGGAGAGAGCAGGTATTCAGGAATGGCAGAATTCAAGCAGAATATCAATCCCACTTTCCCCCAGCAAACACAAGAGAAAAACGGAATTGACTGTGAAGCTGTCAGAATGGCTTTTAAAGTTATCTGTAGAATGGACTGGGCAAAACACCAAATATGGTCAAAATTGCTGAAATTGTTATAAATTCTTATGGGAGCCACTTTGGATAGTTGGACACAAACACAATCAAAGATTTAATCCAAAGAAAACATTTGAAATCTTATAATTAAATTCAGAAGCAATTCAAAGCTGTTTTACACGTGTAAACATTTCCCAATTGGAAAATTTGTGGCAAACTTCTCACTGCGTGATATTCACGATAACGGGAGTATCGCATAGTTTTAGGTGCTATGGATAGATATGGATGTTAGTTACAAGCAGGAGCTGAAATTGTATTTCTATCACAAAAACTGAGGCAGTTACAGACGTTTTAGTAGAGGTCGTTTTTCGAGATAGGCGCGGGAATGGAAAACAGGAGCGCACTTTTAAAAATGATAAATGGGTTTCTTACACTAGAGGATGACTATGAAAAAAACAAATACCACACAGGAACACAGTCACTTGATCAGGGTGGCTGCCTGCTAAGGAAACTCGCCTTCTTCAGATGAGAAAAGGATCAGTGCAGAGATAGTTCTAACACAACTGGTTCTGGAGGAAAGATAGGATGGTTTGGAGAGAGGGTTCAGACAATGCAAACATACTCCTAACAATACAGATTCTGAATGCAAGATAGGGTGGTTCTAAGATAGGGATAAGGCTATGCAAAGTACATATGCTAGTGACACAATTCTTCCTATTTCTAATCACTGGATACGTTTTTAAATGGGACCGTCAGTTCTGGTCAGGGGAGTGGATCTGGTTTAGGGAAAAAAGCTGGGCACATCGGACTGGGCAGGGTCAGCAAGGCGCTCTGGTCAGAGCATGACACAGGACTGGACAGGGTCAGTAAGGTGCTCTGGTCACAGCACGGCACAGGACTGGACTAGATCTGCCCCGCTTGGTTCTGAGGGTATTTCAATTCAGCGGGCCAGCAGTAACAGCACAGCCCGGCTGTATTATGATACTTCCCCCAAGGCTTGTGGGGTTCTATTCTAGAATTTAAGGCCTAGCTGAAAATGGTTCAGCTATGCAATAAGCCCTTTGCCAAGTTTCTGGAGTCTGGAGCAAGGAAGATGTAGAGTTCAGCAGCAGGGTGCTCCGCCAGCATCAGGAGAGTGAGTGAATCTGTCTGTCTTTATGTGTGGTGAGCTGTCTCTATTTATGCTCTGAAATGACATCATAAAGGGGATGTGTGGGCCGGGTTGGCCAAGCATGCCCCTTTGAAAGGTGATTGGGTCAGAGCCTACTCTCTACCATGATAGGAGGAGAGAACCATAGTGTCATCTTTATGGTGCAATTCTATGAGGCTGAGAATCCACCCCTAGCCCCTGGAACACATAATCTACTTTTGGCAAAATACATATTTCCACATATTCAACCTCTACAAAAATCGCATATACAGATTACATATTTTACATAGCAGCTATTTCTCAAAACCCCATAGCTGTGGGATCTTGTCTCCGCTTTCCGAAGAATTTTGCCCTTTTCACTATGAACACAATGTCCACTTTTTAAGCAAATTTCTACAAGTGTGCATGTTTAACATGGGAATGAGTGTATAAAGTTTCACAATTCTAGCAGAAATACATTTTGCGTAAAATCACATTTCTTGCCATTGCTGTCCAGAACATGCCACACAGTTCTGGCGCCTCTTCACCTGTGCAGCCAGAAATTAAATTAACAACTCTGTTATTTTTATATTTTTCACAATTTTAAATAGTAAGTTATCAGTATTTTTAAAATGCGTTCTTTGTCCATGTTAAGCAACAAATGGTTGTTTGGCTCCACCCCTTGGTCTCTCCCTGGAAGCCCAGGAGCCATCCCCCATGTTTGTGCCTTGCAGAGGCCATTTATGTTGTGTTCACACTTTGAATTTCCTGAGCTTCAACTTGTCATTGTTCCTTTTGCCTCTGTAGACCAGGTTCTTTCCCAACCTATCAATTAACACTTCTCCATGAGTTCCTGCTGGGGGAAATACCTTCCTTCTGTGAGAAAACCTGCCACAAAACAAACTTGTTGTATCAAATAACAGCTAGAATTCTCCTTCAAGATTTTAAACCCATGGGATCAAAACAATTACAATATGGGTTACTATCAGTAACAGGCCTCTTAGATTGTAAACATTTGACTTTCAGTTTATACATGTTAAAGGTAAATCAGGCAGGTCCCTGACAGCTGTCATCACAGCAGCCCTCTGCTGCACAGAGATTTTTTTTACAGATCCACAGGCAGGCCACTTTTGCTGTGAAAATCTCTTTATGCTCTTAGCCTTTCAGGACATTGTAAGTTCACAGTGATTCCTTAACTAAGTGAATTGTAGCACCCAGCAAGAATTTTGAACATTTGAAAGGTGTTCTGTACCGGCATTCTGAAGGTTCAGCAGCATAGAAAAGGTGATTTAAAGCAAGATTTGGAGTTTCATTTAGCAAAGCGCTGCTTTTTCCTTCTGCACTCCACTTTCAATTTTTGTGGAGCCCAGTGACACATTTCAGTAGTGAGAGCTCTGTTACACCACTGACAACATGCGTGGTAGATCGGGCAGCCATCTTTTTGTGCGTTGAAAAGCGTGATTTCCAAGGGTTTTGGAGCGCACCAGGGTTTTGCAGCCCTTTTGCTGTTTCTGGCCCCATCATAATAGAGTGATGCAGCATAGCAGAGCAGAAGTGGGTCAATACATCCCACAGAGCCCCCCCTCCCAACATGAGTTTGACCCCCGGCAAGGGGAAGTCGGGAGATTGGGATGTTCTTTTTTCTTTAGTCCAGGTGGAGAAAGTCAGCTGCTTCTCCCATCAGTGCTGGAGGCGACCCGCTCTCCTCGCCGGTTCTGGTCAGGAGTCTTGCTGGTTCTGGTTGGGAGTATGGAGCGGCACTCCGGGCTCCCTGGGTCTTTCCTCCCGGTCCCCGAGTGGTCCTCATTGGTAATTAGAATTTCTTAGTTCCAATGCTAGGAGTCAGAACATAGCATGGTTATGTAGATTTCCCCACTACTACTCCCAGAGGGTGTAGTGGGGCAGATGCATGCATTGAATAAATACAATTACAATATTCCCCGCCTATATTTACTAATGGTTTTAACAACTGGATTCTTCTAGGTATCCAGATTCTTCCCCTCTGGGTTTCCGTTTGGCTCCTCTAGTTGCTGCAAAGTATGCCTGGGATGGCAACTCTTCAGCTGGTTAATGTGGACCCACTTGTCTTCCCCTTCTGCCAAACAGCCCTTGGGGATGCGGATTCTGTAGGCGACTGGTGAGATCTGTCCACAAGTTCAAAAGGACCCCGCCAACTTGGGAGGGATTTGCGCTATTTGGCTTGGTTCCTTTGGAAATTGTAGAAGTAGACCCAGTCTCCTACTTGGTATTCTTTTTTAGTTGTCTTAAGATCATAGTGGGTCTTCATACTGTCTGCAGATCTTTCTAGATTCTGCTGAGCATAGGCAAAAGCATGTTGAAGGTGTTTTCTCAGATTCTCAACATACTCATGAGTTGTGGAGGCATTTATCAAGGTCTGCTCATGGGTTCTGTAGAACAGATGCTGGGGTAGCACCATCCTTCGTCAGCTCAAATGGAGACATTTTTGTTGCAGAAGAAGGGGTAGACCTGATGGCCATCAGGACAAGGGATAATCGAATGTCCCAACTTGGTCCACAATCCGCCACACACTTTTAAAATATGCTCACAATAGTTTTGTTGTATCTCTCAACTCCACCACTAGAGGGGACCGGTAAGCAATGTGTAGTTTCCGTTTGACCCCAAGTATCTCCCACATCTTTGTCATCACTTCGCTAGTGAAGTGACTACCTCGGTCTGACTCAATCCTTTGGGGTAGCCCAAAACACGAGAAGATGTGATTGATCATCAGGGAAGCTGCTGTTTCTGCCTTGCAATTTGGGGCCGGGAGACATTCCACCCATTTAGTGAACAAGCATGTTACGGTCAACATGTACTTGTTCCCCCTAGAGGAGCGAATCACGGGCCCAATAAAATCGGCCTGCAAATCTGACCAAGGCAGTGTCATCCCCCTCTTTTGGAGGGGAGCACGGTGTGAGTGATGTTGTCTGAAATTGTGCACACACAAGACACCCCTTCAAGTATTGGTCAAGGTCCTGCCCCATGTGTGGCCAGTATGCAACCTCTCGCAAGATTTCTAATGTCGTATGAAACCCCTGATGACCGGCTGTGGCCGCATCATGGGCGTGACAGCATCAGGCTTTGGAATGAGGTAGGGACCACCCACTGGTCATGGCCTGCTATGGATTTCCTCACCAACAAACCGTCTTGGATTCGGAACATTTTTGGACACTTCATCAACACTCTGAGGTCCTCTTTCCCAATGTAATCAAATCAGCATCTGGGGTCTCCTTACTCCATTGTGTAGTTGAGAGTTCATTGTGAGCATTTGTCTGGGACCTAGTGATAGCAGTGACCTGGATTTCCCCCAACAGGGACATGATCTCAAGTAGATCCCCTTGGATGGCTCTGGTTTTGGCCAGCTGATCAGCTAGGTCATTTCCAGTTTTGTCTGGTCCCTCTACTTTAGAATGACCCTTGATCTTTTTCTAGTAGATGGTCATCCCATTCGAGGTGACCAGATCATCAATATTTTGTATTTATTTTCCATGTTTTAAAGGCTTATTATTAGCACAGAGCATGCCTCTGGTTTTCCAGTTAACCAGGTGCTCCATGAACCCGTACATAATCTGAGTCTGTGATTATGATCAGTTTGTGGAGTTGGTGTTGGCCAGCAATGAGGATGGCTTGATGCACAGCCATCAGCTCTGCTACTTGACTACTTCAGGGACCGATTTTGTACCCAGCGGAGCGTTCTGGGGCATCATTCACCCATGCAGTCCCTACGCCGGCCACAAGTTCCTTTCCCCCATTGTTGTCAACATGGTAGGAGCACCCATCCACATAGACAATGGGCATTCCCTCACACTCGTCTTCTTCATGGACTTTGTGTGGGGAATTAAGGTAGGCCTCCATGTTGTCCTTGATTTTAAGACTTTCGTCCTCGAGACAGTTTTCTCTGGCACAATCTTGCAAGTCAGCCAGACCTTGCGCGAGGGGACTCTTCTTGTTTTAGCCATATCTGACCTCCACAGGAAAGCCTTGCATTGACAGAATCCAGGAAGTAATTCGGGAATTACTCACATTTCCGGCCCAGATTCGGTCACTTTGAAGATATTCCAATGGTTGGTGTGGAGTCTCCACTATGATGTGTTCCCCCTCGATAAATGGGTGGTAATTCTTCAATGCCCACACCGTTGCCAGGAGTGCTTTCTCACAATCGTTGAATTTTTCCTCCACAGAGGATAAAGTCTTATTTGCATAGGAGATTACTTTATTGACCTTGTCATGCTTTTGATATAATACTGCAGTCAAGCATGTATTTGAGAACCCTGTCTCCAAGAAGAACTCCTTGCTTTGGCAGGGTAAGATAGGTAAAGCGCTTGTGAGAGGCTTCTTTTGAGTTGTCTTACTGCCTCGGCTTGTTCTGGACCCCACTCCCACTTGACCCCCCTTAAACAGATGGATCAGGGGTCTTGTGATCTCTGCGTAGTCCTCAATGAACTTTCTGCAGTAATTAGTTAGTCCACAGAGGCTCCTTAGTTCCCGCAGAGTTGTGGGGTCTTTTATTTTCTGTAGGGTTTCTACTTTCTTTTACTGGGGACAGAGACCCTGAGGAGTTATCTCATGCCCCAAGAAATAGACACGGGTTCCTAGCCACTGTGCCTTTTGGAAAGAGAGTTTTGCTCCGGCCGCCCTCAACTGGGTCTGAACATAACGGATCTCTGCTATGTGTTCCTCCACAGTTGAGCTTTTGACTAGAACATCATCTACATAGGCCAGGTTACCCCTTTCACCCAGGTCGGGCATGGCTTTATGCAGAAAGATGTTAAATTAATTGCCGGAATTGATGTATCCGAAGGGAGTCTGTCCAAGTGTACTCCTGTCCCCGGAAGGTAAAGGCCAGCTTGTATTGGTCCTCCCTACTGACAGGTACAGCCCAGTACCCATTGGTCACGCCAATTGCAGTGAATACTTTTGACCCTTGGATATGGGCCAGCCCTTGGTCAATGTAGGGCAGAGGCCATTGGGAAGTATGGACCCGTTTGTTCAGCTCCCTTAGGTCAGCACAGAGTCTCCACTGCCATTTGGTTTCAGAATTCCCAACACCGGATTAAATGAAGGTGCTGTGGACTGAACGAATTATCACACGGGACTCAAGGTTCTTAATTATTTCAGTAAGGGACTCCATTGATGCGAGAGGCAAGCGATATTGCTTCACAAACACTGGATTCATGCCAGGGTCCATGGGAATTGTTGTTGCGTGGATGTCGGTGCGACCACAGTCATATGAGTCCACTGCAAAGAGATCTTAAAAATCTAAGAAAACTTTGCTTTTGCTCCAGAGTCTCGCAGGCATCAGCTAGGTTGACTCTCTCTTCAACCATCTGCCTGAAGCACGGAAAGACTTCTGGTTTGGCTATCTCAGCGTCCTCCTCCAGCTGGGTGGAGAAGTCCCTGGTCAAAGTGCTGATTTGGACTAATAGCTCCAGGTGGGGAAGGCAGTCCTTGTGGACTTGAAAGATCACCTCATCCCTCCTGAAGTCACAGGTCACACCTTCCTTACCATAAGGGCAGGAAGAGTACACCAGGAAATCCCCCCCATGCCGGGTGAAGATCCTGTATGGTGTTGTTTCATCGTCGCTATCACTGTCAAAACTGTCCTTGGGGATTGGTCCTAACATTTCGTTACCTAAATCTATGGAAAAATATCCAACCGCCATTCCAATAATGGTGCCTGCACCCAGAGTGATACTCTTCAGGTCGCTGTTATCCACCTCTATTGGAATGGTGTTGTGTTCTATGTTGACTAGTGGTGTTGGGTTTACCCCCAACCCTTGCTGTGGGAAATGAGCATTGAGATGCGTCAGGATTTTTCAGTTTCTGTCCTCTTTTAATTTTTACTTCCAGTGAGAATTGTCGGGTCTGTTCTGGGATGGTGACTTCCTCTCCAATCTGAATTTCAACTGCATATGGCAGCAGTTGAGCTGACCGAAATGCTTTCTCTGGGTCATCAAAGTCCATGGGATTACCCGCTAATCGGGACCAAGCTTTGAAGTTTATTAAGTCCAAACTAATGGCAAAGCGATTGAGAATGTCACTGCCTAAATAAAATGCAGCAGGGCCATCTTGCACGACCCAACAATTATGGACTATGCTCTTGTTGCCTATGGAAATTTTGAGCATACACCTGCTAGGCAGGAGATGTTTGGAATTGGGTCTTTCCAGGTCCATTTCCCTTTTGTCTAACAGTTTGAATGTGGAAATGGCTGGATCTTTTGGGAGTTTGTGGAACATGACCTCACTGATGAAACTCTTACCGTTGTTCACATATACTCGGACGAGAACAGAGTCCTTCCCCTCATTTAACTGAATAGGGATGAACAACTGTTCTCCTGAATATCAGCCAAGCTTTGGGCTGATTTCTCATAATTTTGGACTATAGGAGTGGGATTTTCTGATTGTGAATTTGTATAGAATTTCACAGTGTTTCCTCCAGTGTGGAATGCTACCTTAGACTGGAAGGAAGGTTGATTTTCAGAAATAGAGAGGACTCACCATCACCAGTTTGTTGTCTTACTGCAATTATTGTCACATCTGGGATTTGGTTATTCTGGAAACTAAATTCAATTTGGTCAGGTTTTTGTTCAACCATGTGGCATGTGCCATTTAAACTAACATGTTTGACACTCTATTTCAATTTTATTGGTTGGATAGTCTGATTCCAGAGGACCTTGTTTACACAATCTATGAGTGGAGACAATCTATGCAGGATGTCATTCCCTATTAAACATGGTGTGCCCCCTGGAGTCACAACTATGACCGGGTGCTTCATCTTGTGTCGCCCAATTTTAATGTCTAAATCCGCAGACCCCTCAACAGGAATTTCCTTCCCATCGAAGTTCTGAAGTTGTCCAGGAAGGGGGGTGAGGGGGATTTGGTATTTCTGCCCCCTTCCCGAATTCAGCTGATCAAAGGCCCTTTTTGACAGAAGGGTGGCTTGGGATCCAGTGTCCACCAGTGCCAAAATTGTACATTGCCCCTGTATTTGGACCAGGGCATAAAATATTCCCTCCTCTTCCTCAAGGGGGCAAAGATAATGCACATTTTTGGCCAATTGGTGGGTTAATGTCTTTGCTTTGGATACTGACAGAGAGGTGATTTGGGCAGGATTATGTTTGGGATCTTGGAAACCTGTAAGAAAAAGGTGACAGCTAGATATGGGGGAAGTTTGGGCTCCCCTGGTTCTGATTCTGGGCTGGCCTCCCCTTTTCGGAGGCAGTCACCAGAATGGGTTTGAACAAGGGGATTTTCGTGCTGGTCATTCTGGGGTTTGATGATGGGCGGTTTTAACTCAGTCCCCCCATTTACCCAGTCTTGACCAGGATCTATTGGGACCTATTTTTCTTTGGAAGGAGTTCCCCCATCCTTGAAGGAGAAGATCTTTTCCCAGGATCCTCTGAGGACCCCTCTGATTCAAACTGGAAGATTTGCACCTCCTCCACAAAATGGGCCTTTTTAGGCTCTTTATTTCTCCTACCCACCCTTTGTTCCTTGGGTTGCAGACTTTCAGGGGCAGGAGATTTTGATTCCAGTTCCTGGGTTTCCAGGGGCTTTTCACAAGTGGGGAAGGGAGCTTCCTCTAAGGCTTTACACGCCCCTTCCCTGGGAACCGGTGGGTTATCGGGGATCATCCCCGTCATTGTTCTGGAGCACCTGACCCTGGATTTGAGGAGTTCCGAGCCACCATGCTTAGCTGAGGGTTCTGTTGAGCCCTCAGCATGCGACCCAGATCCTGTGCCATGTTCTGGACCTGGCGCCTCAGTTGGGACATCCGCTCTGGCTGGTGCAGGGTCCTCTAATCTACCCTTGGTTGATCACGGGAAGGGTAACTATACCTTCTCGCGTAATACCCCTTGTTGGGATAGTTTTGGTACCCCTCCACGCTTGGCCTCCCCTCTCCCAGATTGGGCTGTCTGGGCTCAGGAAAGTGGGGAAAGAAAGAAGGGTTCTTTTGGAGGGTTGAAGTTTTGTGGGTACCGGGAAAAGAAACTGGGCCCGGCATTTGGGGAATGACTGCCCTCCTGAGGAAAGTGAGGAGGGAAGTTCCCTGGGTTGGCAGCTGTCTGGTTGGATCCCCTGCCCCCTTGGGCTGGAGAAGTCCACACATAGCCCAGGATGGGCCTGTTACCCTTACAGCGTGGGCTGATGTAGTCAGGGGAGTTAGGGGTCCCATTTGTGGGGTTTCCTCCCTGAATCCCTGTTTGGGATTGGCCCGAGGGCCTTCTGGCTCTGGGGTTGGTAGGATTCTGCGCGGGAAGGCTTTTAGGCCCCCCATCTCCAGATCTAAAATGGGGGCAACCTTCACCTCTGCCACCTTAGCAGCAGCAGGGGTGTTGGTTGGTTTGGGGCTTTTGCTAATATTTTTACTTTCTAGTGGCTTCTGCACTTCGTAGATGCACGTTGCTTGTTCAATGATCTTTTCTCATGAAAGTCCCTCACTAGCTGGGTCATAATGTATTTAGGGAGAGCATGAAAGAAGGTGTTCACAAATTCCTTACTGTCAGTGCGCGCCCTTCTAGTGGTCTGCGCAAAGGCACGTTCCAATTCTTGGACAAATTCTTGTGGGGCCTAGTCTTCCCCACATTGTAGGTTGTAGGCTGCCCTGCGGGCCTCTTGAGGGTTTCTATGAATAGAAAAATGTTTCATGATGGCCACCCTATAAGTGGACCATCTGGAACGGTTCTGATCCTCCAGCCCCGCAAAGAAGCTGGAGTAGTCAGGTGAAAATGTCAACTTTACATACTGAATACAGCTTTAGCTGTCCTTCAGGTGGAAAGATTCCATCATCTACTCAAACAATTCAAGGTGCTCCCAAACTGAATATTTGACATTTTTGTGGTAGGGTGTGATGACACTCCTAATAGCTTTTAATTTGCTTCAGGGGATCCTTGAGTAAAGCTCTCTTAACTTTGTTAGCCTTTTTAGTTCTGCTCACCCTGGTCCACTCATCCTCTGACTCAGAGGCACTCTACCAGAGGTGGCTGTCTGACCTTCTAGACTCTCCCGGATTCAGTGAGCTTGGAAATGGCTGGCAGAATGTGGGGGCCTAGTCCCTTGGGACCTGTGGTGCCCAGGAGAATCTTCTGACTTTTCCTTGCTCCCAAGATTGGTTGAGTACCCCCCCCACTGTCCTAGCTGGGAAGAGGTTTTTAGTATGCTCTTAGTGGGCCTAGTCTCATGGAAATACCCAACGAATTTCACTGACTGATCCCTAGGTATGTGATATTTCTGAGGATCCAGTTCTCTGATTCTCCCCTCACTGGAGTCTCCCTGATCAGAGAAGATGGCCCTAGCACTTGGGAACCTGTACATAGATGCGCTAACCTATTAGCCCCATATTTCCCATTGTGTTGGAGTCTACCATCCCCATGGCCCTTGGTTCATATGAGCCAGTGGACATGGGGGTGGCAGAGTCCATGACATTGAAGGGATTAAAGTCCCTGATTCCAGGGTTCCTGAGGTTATGCTCAGGGGTTTCCCTCTCCAATCTGACCTCATCTCTTTCAGACCCTACTCTCTGATGACCTGCCAAAATCTGACCCTTTTGTCCCTCTATTAAGGCCTTAATGGTCTCTATGAGTTGTTCCTGCATGGCTATCTGTCTATGGAGCCTGTCATTTTTTCACAGATAGCCTCATTGTCTCTCTGCGCTTCCTGCCTGCATTGGGAGTATTGTGCCAATTTTTGTTGCAGGAGACTCGCCTCCTGAGTTTTGTCCTTACTGGCCTGATTATTCTTTGCCAGAGCATCTTCCACCCTCTTGGTATGTTCTAACAGCTTTTCATAGTCCATTTTGAGTTCACCCAGTCCCTGAAGGGCCAGGTGATTTTCTTCTAACTTGGTTTTTAAATGGCTGACTTCCTGACCTACGGCGTCCCTTTCCTGAGTTATAATGCCCCTCTGTACAGCCAGGTCGTCCCTTTGTTTTCTAATGGCATATCATTTCTGGCGCTCCTCATCAAAATCTGTTTGAGTGTGGAGATCTTTCACTATTAATTTATTATTTTCCTCCTTTAGTTCATCAATTTGACTTTCTAGGGCAATTATCTGCTCTGCGCAGGCTCTATTATAATTTAATTGCTGCTCCAGCTTTTGTTGGCCCTGTTGTAGAGAATCCAACCTTTCTTGACACTCATTTTGCAGTGTCAGTAATTTGGTATCTTGCTCTACCTTCTCTTGCTCCAAGAGATCCAGATCTTCCTTTACTTTTGTCAGGTACTGTCTGGTTTCTCTCTCTGATTCTTGGCTCTTTTGTAGCCTTTGCTCTGCAGAGTCCAGATCAGTTTGGGATTTCTCTACGGATTGTACTTGCCTCTTTGCCAGATCTAGACTTTCGGCATATTTTTCCTGTATTACTCCAATGTGGAGGTACAGGTAAGCTGCTATTTTGGCAATTTTACATTGCTCTTCATTTATTTTTGGGGCCATTTACAATTCACTGAGTGCCTTGTGCAATGGACCCTGGTCCTGCCATGTATCTAATTCTGTGGCAGTGACTTGTTGTTTGATTTCCTGCAGCCAGACATTCTCATCCTGCTCCACCCATTCACCCCTGACAAACAATTTGTGCATTAGGTGTTCCCTTGCAATATTGATTTCCGCTGGGGTCGCCATTCTGGAAATATTAATTTCCTTCTGACTTATCTCAGGGTTACTTTACTTTTGCAAAACAGGCCCAACTCCTTTGAGTATTTCTATTGAGGGGTGTTTTTACAGTGTAGCACAGTATGGTAGCCCAACAAGGTGTATGTACCCCATCAGTTAGCACGCTGTGTTAGACTGTCACAAGTGGTATGTATAATTCAGGATCTCGCGACGAGCCCCCAAGCTGAAGGTGATTTCAATCCGGCACACACACAAGTCAACGCCTAGGATGTAGTGCACAACTGAAATCCTTATTTATTTTTTGTCTAAAAGTTCATTATTCTGAACGATATACCCCCCCCCCCCCGGTCACACTGAACCAGGAATCAGGCTGGTTTGCAAAGGTAAATATTTATTTATGTATTTAAAATGTAATCACAATATGTTTTAATATGTACACAACAATCACCAATGGGGTGATGTAACACTGAATAATCTCTTTAATACACAAGGAGTAAGTAGTGAGCAAAACAATTCAGCACAGAAAATAATACTTTTGTGTTGGTTCAGGTCAGATAGCACTGCGGTTAGAGGTTCCCCCTGCACACCCCTCAACCCCCAATAGGTAATGTAAAGAGATAGGAGGAGAGAGCAGGTATTCAGGAATGGCAGAATTCAAACAGAATATCAATCCCACTTTCCCCCAGCAAACACAAGAGACATTTTTGCTCAGTCCATTTTGCAGAATGGACTGGGCAAAAATACCAAATATGGTCAAAATTGCTGAAATTGTTATAAATTCTTATGGGAACCGCTTTGGATAGTTGCACACAAATACAAGCAATGATTTAATCCAAAGAAAACATTTGAAATCTTAAAATTCAATTTGGAAGCAATTAAAAGCTGTTTTACACATGTAAAAATTTCCCAAAACTAAAATTTGTGGGAAACGTTTCACTGCGCAATGTTCGCGATAACGGGAGAATCGCATTGATTGCTATGGATAGATATGGATGTTAGCTACAAGCAGGAGCTGAAATTGTGTTTCTATCACAAAAACGGAGGGAGTTACAGATGTGTTAGTAGAAGTTTTTTTTTCGAGATAGGCGCGAGAATGGAAAACAGGAGCGCACTTTTAAAAATGACAAATGGGTTTCTTACACTAGAGGATGACTATGAAAAAAATGAATACCACACAGTAACACAGTCTCTGGATCAGGGTGACTGCCTGCTAAGGAAACTCGCCTTCTTCAGATGAGAAAAGGATCAGCACAGAGATAGTTCTAACAATAGCGGTTCTGGAGGAAAGATAGGATGATTTGAAGAGAGGGTTCAGACAATGCAAAGATACTCATAACAATACAGGTTCTGAATGTAAGATAGGATGGGTCTAAGATAGGGATAAGGCTATGCAAAGTACATATGGTAGTGACACAATTCTTCCTATTTATACTCACTGGATAAGTTTTGAAATGGGACCGTCAGTTCTGGTCAGGGGAGTGGATCTGGTTTAGGAAAAACGGCTGGGCACATCGGACTGGGCAGGGTCAGAAAGGCGCTCTGGTCACAGCACGGCACAGGACTGGACAGGCTCTGAGGATATCTCAATTCAGCGGGCCAGCAGTAACAGCACAGCCCGGCTGTATTACGTTGCTTCCCTCTAGGCTTGTGGGGTTCTGTTCTAGAATTTGAGGCCTAGCTGAAAATGGTTCATCTATGCAATAGGCCCTTTGCTTTGCCAGGTTTCTGGAGTCTGGAGCAAGGAAGATGTAGATTTACGCAGCAGGGTGCTCCGCCAGCATCAGGAGAGTGAGTGAATCTGTCTGTCTTTATGTGTGGTGAGCTGTCTCTATTTATGCTCTGAAATGACATCATAAAAGGGGTGTGTTGGCCGGTTTAGCCAAGCTTGCCCCTTTGAAAGGTGATTGGGTCAGAGCCTACTCTCTGACTTGATAGGAGGAGAGAAACAGAGTGTCATCTTTATGGTGCAATTTTATTAGGCTGAGAATCCACCCCTACCTCCTAGAACACAAAATCTACTTTTGGCAAAATAAGTATTTCCACATGTGCAACCTCTATAAAAATCACATATACAGATTACATATTTTACATAGCAGCTATTCCTCAAAGCCCCGTAGCTGTGGGATCTTGTCTCTGCTTTCCACAGAATTTTGCCCTTGTCACTATGAACACAATGTCCAATGTTTAAGCAAATTTCTACTAGTGTGTGTGTTTAACATGGGAATGAGTATATAAAGTTTCACAATTCTAGCGGAAATACATTTTGTGTAAAATCACATTTCTTGCCATTGCTCTCCAGAACATGTCACACAGTTCTGGCGCCTCTTCACCCATGCAGCCAGAAATTAAATTAACAACTCTGTTATTTTTATAGTTTTCGCAATTTTAAATAGTAAATTATCAGTCTTTTTAAAATGTGTTCTTTGTCCATGTTAAGCAACAAATGGTTGTTTGGCTCCACCCCTTGGTCTCTCCCTGGAAGCCCAGGAGCCATCACCCATGTTTGTTCCTTGCAGAGGCCATTTACGACCGTCTTCACACTTCGAATTTCCTGAGCTGCAGCTTGTCACTGTTCCTTTTGCCTCTGTAGACCAGGTTCTTTCCCAACCTAGCAATTAACACTTCTCCGTGAGTTTCTGCTGGGGGAAAGACCTTCCTTCTGTGAGAAAAACTGCTATTCCAGTTTGGCAGCTTCAGCCAGGTTTAATTTAATTGTTAAGTCTGTGGACTTTTCCTTAGCACAAAACAAACTTGTTGTATCAAATAACAGCTAGAATTGTCCTTCAAGATTTTAAAACCATGGGATCAAAACAATTACACAATGGGTTACTATAAGTAACAGGCCTCTTAGATTGCAAACATTTGACTTTCAGTTTATACATGTTTAAGTTTAATCAGGCAGGCCCCTGACAGCTGTCATCAAAGCAGCCCTCTGCTGCACAGAGATTTTTTTTACAGATCCACAGACAGACCACTTTTGCTGTGAAAATCTCTTTATGCTCTTAGCCTTTCAGGACATTGTAAGTTCACAGTGATTCCTTAACTAAGTGAATTGTAGCACCCAGCTAGAATTTTGAATATTTGAAAGGTGTTCTGTACCGGCATTCTGAAGTTTCAGCAGTAAAGAAAAGGTGATTTAAAGCAAGATTTGGAGTTTCATTTAGCAAAGCACTGCTTTTTCCTTCTGCACTCCACTTTCAATTGGTGTGGTGCCTAGTGACACATTTCAGTAGTGTGAGCTCTGTTACACCACTGACAACATGCGTGGTAGATTGGGCAGCCATCTTTTTGTGCATTGAAAAGTGCGATTTTCAGGGGTTTTGGCACGCACAAGAGTTTTGCGGCCCTTTTGCTGTTTCTGGCCCCATCATAACAGAGTGATGCAGCATAGCAGAGCAGAAGTGGGTCAATACATCCCACAGCTGCACTACCTCAAAAATATGAGAGTACAAATGCCACTCTTGCTTGATCGTTGGGGAATGCCCGGGTCTGCACAAGAAATGTAGGTGACATTGATTCATAAAGATGGCATACTTATTTGGATCGCCTGTGAAGTGTTCTGGTGGGGCCAGGGCAACCCCCCTGGAAGAACTGCCTGTACTGGCATGGGCTGTGGAGGCATGGCAGGAGGGACATACCCCGGCAGAGGGACCTGGCCTGCCTGTGCCTGGAGCATTTGCCTTGCTAGTTGATCTGTCCGCTTCCGGTTCATAATTAAATCCCTCCTTAGGGCATTTGTTTCCTGTCTTGAGGCATGAACTTCAGCCAGTAACTCTCCCAGTAATCGGGCCAACTGGTCCGTTTCTGAAGTTTCTATAACGCCCAGGCAGAGATTCGAAGAGGATTCATGTTTAGTTACGCTCACCTGGTCTCTGCGGAGGCGTTGGGGCACGGTTGCAGCCCTCCTTGGGGTGAGGTCGCTCGGGCCCGACTTTGCCCTCTGCGCTTATGTGGTGACTGGTGGTAATAGGTGATGCTGCTCAGGACTGCTCCTGCATGGAGAATAGGGGGTGTGAGTATGCCAGCTTGTGCGCCTGATCCCCTTCCAGAACCCTTCTCCCAAACCGTGGTACCCGTGGGATGCGCTGTCCCTGGAAAGCTCACCTGTTGATTAGTTTTGGCGAGCACTCCCTCCTGCTGCTTCTGGCAGGGGCGTTTGTATGATCTGGACCAAGTTCCTTCACTGGTCCCTTGCACTTGGTAGTTCAGTCCTGCTGCGACTAAGCCACTATACTTCAGGTAAGTGTTCCTGTTTGCCTTTGTCTTTCCTCGTCTGTTTTTGTTGTATTGAAAAGTTTGTTGTATTGTATTGCTGTCCGTTCCACGTTTGATGTTTGCTCTTTTGCTTTCTTCCTTTGCAGGTGATGTTGCCGGCCCACCAGAAGCTGCCGAACTTGAGGCGGCAGCCGGAGGGAATGAGGAACGAAGCTGCAGCGGTAGAGTAGCTGGTAAATTGTTAACTAGGGGGCGAGCTGGGTTCAAACGCAGCGTGGCCCTAGGACGGATGTTCTAACCTTGTCTTTCTTCTTCTTTACAGGGTCCGAGTTCGTGGATGCAGAGTGCGGTGCTGAGGCATCGGAATAAAGATCACTGGATGTCAGGAGATGAGTCTGCAGATGAAGCGATGAAGCACCGATTTGCTGGAGGTGAGTATGCAGGAGAACGCCTGGTTTCAAAGGTAAGTAAACTGGTCCAAGCGGCGGTGAGCGCCACGTTGCACGTGAGTGGACAGTAACACGAAGCACCGGCCTTAAGGATGGAGCAACTTATATAGCTGAGCTTCTGAAGTTACGCCCACCAGGTTCAACCTGCCTGCCACACCCTGCCACACCCGATGAGTTAGCACATGAAGACCAGGCCTAGAGAGCCACACTCGATGAGTCAGCACATGAGGATGTTCTCTGGAATAAAGGCTTTCAGCTCCTGGAAAGTTCTTGTAAAATAAAAGCACTGCTGCACTGAAATAAAGTAAAAGCACTCCTGCACTGAAATAAAGTGTTCCTGCTCACATCTCTGTGTAAGCCTGGCGCCAAAGGCGCCAGGACGGAGTCTAGCCAGGGCCCCTGTGGGTATGGGTCCCAAAGGGATATAAGTGAGTGTAGTGACCCATTAACCCCATCACTAGATGGTGTGCTTTTTGTGTTCTGGGGCCTGTGGCCATGACAATCGTTAGTGTGGGCAGTGCATTTCACTACCGCTTTCAAGGATGGTTGGGATAGTGCATCAATTAGTTTATCTAAGAGTGCCATATGTTGTACTGGGGACCCATCTGCTCTCTTAAATCCCTGCCTCTTTCACCGTGGCAGGCCTGCGTGCACCGTGGGGGTGACGTAAGCGGAATCAGAATAGATGGTGACACAGCACCCTTAAGACGATAAAATCCCCTAAATGAGCGCTATAAACTCTGCTGATTGGGCAGAATAGTGCATGGGTAATCTCTTTTGCACCAATACCTCGTAGACTCTGTCCACCAGGCGTAATACTGCCGCCGCAGTATGCCTCAAACCTGAGCCCTGGTCATTGGTTGCTGACCCATCAAAGTAAAGCCCTGCCCCTCCTCAAGGGAGTGACCTCATGCCTTTAGGATATCATCCTCCTCCCCCTCAAATGTCACACAATCATGTGCTACAAGGTCTTCCTCAGTGCACTGCTCTGTTAAAAAGGTGGCAGGATTTATAGTTTTACACCTCACAATATGAAGGTTTTGGGTTGAACAGGATGATTTCATATGCAGACACCGGTGCATGGTCAAAGTTGATATGAACCGCTCCAAAATGGTGAACATGTGCTCCACATACAGTGTTACAGAGTACCCCATAACAATCGTGGAGCTCTTCTCAATCGCAAATGCAGCTGCAGCAACCACTTGTTCACATGAGAACTGGTCCTGCATCACAGAATCTAGCAGTCCACTACAGTAGGCCAATGTCTTGTGGCCCATCGTGCTCTTTTGTGTCAGTGCTGCAGTCATCAATTGGCCATTTGAACTGGAAAAGAGATAGAACTCTTGTGTGTAATCAGGGCTGGCCAGCACTGGGGCAGTGGAGATTACTCCTTTTAGAGCGTTAATGTTGGTGCATGTCCTCCGTCTATGCAATTTTATGGTCATTCTTTTGTGCCTCTTTAAGGGCTTGGTATATGCTGCATAGTCTAGAATTCATGCTCTACAGTAATAATGTAACCCTAAAAACTTTTGCATCAAAATCTGGAGAGGTACTGTCGAACCTTCCATATACAGGGCACAAAAGTAATAGGAAGCATAGAGGGCGTGCAGGATGTGGAAAGCAATACGAACCTGGAGGACACAGAACCTAGAGGAATGGGAGGCACATGAGGTATAAAGGGCATGCAGCACAGAAAAGGGGATTGGAGGCATAAGATGCATGGGTCTATGAAAGGCGTACAATGCATGTGGGTACAGAGGACATTAAAGGCATGGAGGGAGTAGCACATAGAACACATATACCTTAGCCTGCGTCACATCTAGACAAGATTATGAATGTTAGCATGTGCCACACTTAGATGAAATTCTTAACCTTAGCCTGCGTCACATCTAGACAGGATTATAAATGTTAGCACGCATCAGACTAAGATGGAACTCTTAACCTAAGCCTGCGTTGCATCTAGATAGAAATGGGAATGTTAGCATGTGCCACACTTAGATGAAATTCGTAACCTTAGGCTGCGTCACATCTAGACAGGATTATGAATGTTAGCATGTGCCACACTTAGATGAAAATTCGTAACCTTAGCCTGTGTCACATCTAGACAGGATTGTGAATGTTAGCACGCGTCACACTTAGATGGAATTCTTAACCCTAGCCTGCGTCGCATCTAGATAGAAATGTGAAATGTTGGCATGTACCACACTTACATGAAACTGTGAATGATGACAAGTGCAACACCTGAATGGAATCGTGATCACTAGCCTGCCTCACATCTAGACAGAATATTGAAAATTAGTTAGCAGCACACTCTTCTGGAATAGTGAATGAAACAAGCATCACACCTTCACATAATTGTAAGGACAGCAATGCCAACTAACCAAACCACTAACTATTTCATCCCTCTTCATACACCTCTCAAACTCTAACCAAACACAACCACAAGCTTAAAACGCAGCAATCCTCACAAACTTCACTACACTGCAACAACAATCAAACAGCACATAGACTTGCACAACAGCACACAATGACTGCCGACCGTAATACACCCCAAGCCCAGCCAACAGACCCACCGGGCTGAGGCTGCCAACAGCACATCACTGTTATCTTGCACTTTTGCAGCCAATTCCCACTAACTCACCCCCCCTCTCCCTCTTTCAGAGCCACCAGAGCGCCAGGGGGGACCACTCCGGTGGTGATAGTGCGCGGTACAAATATCCTTTAACATTAACATTAACATCTCTTTGACAGTTTTGGGCTGGGGAGTGCTGCGCAGTGAAGCAGCATGATCATATATAAATGTTTTCCCGTGAACAGATATGAGCTGGTCCAAATAGAGCACTTCTTGGAGACAATATTGCAGATTCTTCTTATCCACCTTGTGCCCCTTGCAAGCCAGTAGCTGCAGAAGGGTGATGGAGTCCTTCCTGCACTGCTGTTAACTGTCGCTACACAAAAACACCTAGGGCTTAAGTAAGGACCGAATGGTCGTTATCACATTCCTATCGTTAGGACAATGTCTGATAACACAATGAACAGTATTCAGAGAAAACTATAAACAGAGGAGAAACAACAACAACTCCCTCTCTCTTGTTCAACAAAACATACATACAGGCTGTCCCTACTGGGAAGAACACCCTGTCCATATCCCAGGGGTCTCTCCCTAGGGGTTTGGTTGTGCGCTGCCTATCTAAAAGGGATAGCAAGAAGATTCAAGAATTGTTATAAAGGTCAGACACAAGTATAAGGTTGCTAAATCAGGACAATATACATTAAATTATGCCTCTGTCATGAGTGCCACAGTGGGCACTGCTACCAGGAATTTCTGTCTATGTTTTAATCACCAATTCGAGCAATAATACTGTCATCTCAGAGCTCGTTCTGATCGTGTAAAACAATGTACCCTCTAGAAAGGGAAAACAAAAGACCTAGAGGCTGCAAGCCTATCTAGAATAGCAACAAAAAAAATTATAACGTGTGCAACTTGTGTCGACAGCGGTGCAGCCGGCAATTTCATAGATGATCAATGGGCTATCAATAAGAGGATATCGTGAGCTTCCTGAGCTTCCAAGGAGATTTCTATCCCTGTAGAAAGCATGGCCGGTAGTCCCCTCACATCGGGACCGATTAGGGAACACACTCTTCAACATTATTAAAACTGCCCATTACCCCATCATATTAGGGCTACCCTGGTTACAACTACTTAATCCCTTTGTCAATCGGACCGCAGGAACACTTTTTCTGGTCTCAGAGCACTGTTTATCGGATTGCCTTTCCTAGGAGTCAGTAAGCTTACACGCTTCACACACCTGTCATTTGCCTTTCAGTCATCCTACCATCCTATCTAAAATGGCTCCTGTGTGCTCTGACATCTAGCCAAGAGTCCACGGAAAGGACAGGGCAGACCTGTGAGCACAGACTAAGTTTCTTACTATAATGTTGTTTGCACTGGTGTCAATATCTGCTTCCTATGGTGTTCCCACTGGGCATCTCCTCTCTCTATCTTTCTGATTTGGCATTGCATGGGCCCGGGCACCAACTGTTTTTCTTAAAGATAAAGAATATCTCAGTACAACCTGCAGAACGGTTTGATCTCTGAGTCCACTTCCCGAACAGGAGTGTCTCTTTTGTTATCCCAAGAAGAATACCGAAGAACTCCGCCCTTACATTGACTTTAGGGGTTTAAACAAGATCACTGTCCCAGATAGGTGTCCCATGCCTTCAATTCCTGACATACTTGAGGCAGTCAAAGGAGCTACTGTCTATACTAAATTAGATCTGCGAGGGGCATATCATTTGATTCGTATTAAAGCAGGGGACGAGTGGAAGACGACGTTCTGAACGTCTTTCGGACATTATGAATACTGGGTGATGCCTTTTGGTCTGTCCAATGCTCCAGCCATCTTCCAGCAATTTATGGACCACATATTCGCCGATGTCCTCTTACATTTTGTCATCATCTACCTCAACGGTATTTTGGTGTTTTCCTCTACTCTAGCCGAACAAATCGGACACGTTCAGTTGGTGTTGAATCGCCTCAAGGAGAACCAGTTATTTGGAAACTAGAGAAGTACGCGTTCCACCAAAGCCAAGTTACTTATCTAGGATATATATTGTCTGCCCGTGGTCTCCATGGACCCTGCCAAAGTTTCTGTGGTTCTGGAATGGCCTATTCCATCCACAGTCAAAGAGATCCAGCGATTCCTAGGGTTCGCCAATTTTTACACAAAATGTATTTCTCTTTTTTCCTCAACTAAATGACCTCTGACCAGTCTGTTAAAGAAGGGTATACCGTTCTGGTGGTCTGTCGAGGCTCAACAGTCATTTAATCTACTCAAACGTCGGTTCTCGACTGCTCCTATTTTGCTTCTCCCCATGCACTAGGAACGGTACTCCTACAGGACACAGATCAAGGTAACGAATGCCCAGTGGCATGTCCAAGACCTTGTCATCTTCAGAACGTAACTATTCCGTCCTTGAAAAAGAACTTCTGCCCATAAAATGGGCCTTCGAAGAGTGGAGACATCTATTGCTTGGTGCAAAATTCCACATTGAGGTCAGAACGGACCATCAAAACCTGAAGGTTCTGCAATATGCTCAGACTCGGTATAGCCGGTAATCACACTGGGCTAATTCTTTCTCCCCAAATAATATAACTTTTTCATTTATCCCCAGAAGAAACAACCTTTGTGCAGATGCGTTGTCAAGGAAGGATCACCACTGGGTTTCATTCTGAGCGACTTGTTCCCAGGGCCGAATTTCTACACCGGGTCATGAACTTTCTTCAGATGGTCATGCTAGTAACACGCGATTCCTGTCAACCTTTGATCCAGAAGTATAATTTAAAGAAGGAACGAGGTTTCTACTTCCGGGGTTGTCAACTCTTCCTCCCGACCTCCTTGCTGCAACGAGAGGCCCTTGGCATGTGTCACAACTCCCAGGTCGCTGGACATCGGGGTGTAGCCAACACCACAGAACTAATCCAAAGATACTTCTGGTGGCACACTCTAACTACTGATGTTCAAGACTATGGGCCTCATTACACGGATGGCGGTAATGGTTAACAGCCACCGTTAATGGTAACGGTGACCGTTAACCATTACCGCCTTACTACGAGGTCCCTTAGTGGGTTGGTGCTTTAACGCCTGCTTTTTGCAGGCGTTAAAAACCAACCCGCTAAGGGACCTCAGAGCTAATTACGGCACCGCAAAATTGCGGTGCCGTAATTAGCGCCTTCCCCATTCCCATAGAGCCCTATGGGGCAGAAATGGGAATGGGGAAGGGCAATGGCGGAAGGGGGATTTACCGCCCCTCCAACCTTGGAATGGGGCGGTAAATCCCCTTTCCGCCAAGGCGGTACCGGTATTTTACCGGCATGAGCCATGGCGCTAATAGCGCCATGGCTCACCGCCTACCGTGTAATGAGGCCCTATGTATCTTTCTTTACACTATGCCTCTAGACGGAGATATCTAGGAAGTTCCCTTTGGGTCATTTAGTTTGGATGCCGATGCCAGACAAACCATGGCAGGTTATCTCAACAGATTTCATAGTTGAACAACCTCCTTCCTAAGTATAAACGCAGTAATGGTCACCATTGATTATTTCACCAGACTGGCACATTTATTTCCTTTGCTTGGAGTGCCCACGGCTGCCCGCATGACTGGAATCTTCATAGAGATCATCTTTGCTTGTCACGGGTTACCAGACACTATTCTGTCCGATAGAGGTTCGCAGTACACCTCTCGCTATTGGCAACAAGTCTGCGCTTGTCTCAACATCAAGAGGGCTTTAACTTCAGGGTTCCATCCCCAAACCAATGGGCAGACTGAGAGACTACACCAGATCTTAGAGGGCTATTTAAGAAGTTTTATCTCAGCAGCACAGGATAATTGGGTGGAACTTCTTCCATTAGCAGAATTTGCGAATTTGCCTACAATAATGCAGCCCACACGGCTCTGAAGGTGAGCCCCTTCTTCTGCACCTATGGTTACCATCTGGCTTGTTTCCCAACTGCAGTGCCCAGTGCCACCCAGTTTCCAGATGTGTATCATCTAGTGAACAATATTCAGCAGGTTCATAAGGTTGCTCGTTTAGCACTGCAGGACACGCAGAATCGAGTGAAACACTTTGCTGACTGCCGCCGTTCTCCTGCACCAACTTTAACTCCAGGAGATTCGGTCTGATTGGCTTCCCGGTACTTACCTCATCATTTGGTTCCTTCGAAGTTGTCTCGAAGTTGTCTCTGTGTTATTTTTGTCCTTTCACCATCACTGAGAAGATAGGAGCTGTGGCCTTTCGTCTTCAGCTTCCTCCTTCTTGGACCTGGATTAATCCGGTATTCCATGTTTCACAGCTCAAACCAGATGCCCCGGATCGGTTCCACAGGGGTACCATTCCTTGTCCTCTGCCTGTGTCCACCGCCTCGGGACCTGAATACAAGGTAGCACGGATTTGTGATTCTCGCTATTTCCAAGGTCGGCTCCAGTGCTTGGTGGACTGGAAGGGTTATTCGACAACTGATCGGAACTGGGAACTGGCTCGTTCAGTTCATGCCCCCCAGCTTCATGAGGCGATTTCACCGCTCTCATCCCAGTAAGCCAGGATGTCTTACCCTTGGGAGGTCCCGCAGGCACCGGTGGTCTGTTTGAAGCTGATGGAGAGGAATCAGAACTCTCATAGACAGTACTCCCAAGATTGCACCAGTTGCGCCATGTGCCGGTTCAGTCGAGAAGCCTTCATGTGCCCTCTTCTGGTCTCCCCCGCTGGCTGTCCTTAGCAACTAATATCTACAGCCTCGAACCAGCAGACTACGTGTCGCTACTCTCCCTAGGAGACGCGCCGTGAGTTTCGTATTCTTTCTATCCTAGATACTTGCAGCCACAATAGGACTTCTATTAATATCCTCCTCTCTCTCTAGGAGACTCTCACTCTTGTTCTTCAGGACAGCTTCCCGGCTTGCCATTCTGCTGTGTTGAAACTTCAGTTCACACGGGTACGTTGGAACCTTTTCCTCGCTGTCAGTTTCCTTGCCACTCGCCTTTGTTTACATTTCCTTTCACACTTTGCAGCTCAAAGATTCCTATACTAAAGCTCCCATCCTTTGTACGCCGCTCCCTTCTATGGATCGGCTCCTTCTGCATCCAATCCTCCCAATCAGGTACACTATCCTTCTCCAATCCACTATCGATTTCTCCCCTTCCTGCCAAGCTATACTTATTTAACCTCTCCTTCCAACAGTCAGCGGAATCCCAGTTCACTCATCCTTACTCCATATCTATGAGACCTTCCTGAAATACACAAAAGAGAACTCTACACTTACCATCTAGCATATTATCACGTTACAATCGCTCTAGCTTTACTTAGTTTCTCTTACCCCTGCAGTTCAACTACCCATCCGCATGCAGTTCGAGGAGCACAGCGTCAGATCCAGTCACTTCAGATCCTAGGGAGTGTCACTGAATCCACAGAAGACATCCTTTCGCCAGGGTTTTATTCCCCAGAAGGCTTCCCTGGGTCTCCTGCTTCCCCCCATCTTCTCAGTCAGGACGGGGGAGCAGAGGTCTTGGGGGAATTCTTTCTCTCACGTGGTTGTGGCATCTGGAACAGTTAAGTGACTACAGACTTTCTTGTACTATTATTCAACTTCGATGACCCATTATACTTCCCCTATGCAAGGTGGATATGACTGTTCTTTGTCCAGGTCCTTCATGGTTAAGACCTGAGAAAGAACAAGGATGAGATATATCCAAGCACTCTCGCATATTCCACTGATTTTTTTTCGACTGTATAGGTAGAGCCGATTTGGTTTTATTGGTCTCTTGAAAATAACCAACAAACTGGTCTCTAGGGGTTGACTCTGGTGTTATGGGTTCTTTACATCTTGTGGGAGGTTCATGGAATTACGTCTTTTCCCAATCCCATAGTGGAGAGTTTTGGCAATAGTAAGTAGATTGCTAGCAGTCCTGTGGTGAAAACTCTCTATAGGGAGGTAGGGTGTCCAGCAAAAGACCCAGAATGACTTCCTCTGGGAGCCCAGGAATGATGACTGATGATATTAAACATAACTCGTCCCTGATGTTAATGTACATGGGTATTTTGGGGTATATTTCACTGTCCCCGTATACACAGGTAACTCTAACTAGGGTAGCGTTCTCGAGGTCCGTTGTTGTGGCCAAGTCAGCCCTTATGGCGGTTTGCTTGCTACCTGAGTCAATTAATGCCTTCACTTGCTTTCCACTCACCCAAGCTTTTTCATATGTGAAGTCAGCAGAAGACTGACATAAACATATGCTGAAGGTCTCTAGATCCTCTTCGTGTTCTTACCACTCTTCCCTCTTTAAACAGCTTATTTCCACAGGTTCTTATTTTTCTAACAGTGTCTGGCCAAATGCCCAGTTTCTCTACATGAAAAGCAGATGAGGGGGTGGGGTGGTCTGCTTCCTTTAGGTTCCTCCCTTTTAGTTTCTCCTCTGCTTTTAGGGTTGGATCTTTTGGCTTCTTTTTGTGTTTTTTTCCTTCGGTAGCCATTCCTTGATTTTATATGGCCCTCCTTGTTTATCTACTCCCTGAGGTTTGGGTCGGTGGGAAGGTTTGTAATCTTTCCACACCTCACCTCGATGTACCGAATGGAAGTGTTTGGCTGCATCCGAGTGGTTTCGTGCAGTCTCAATGGCCATGGCTAGAGTAGGTCAATTTAATTGTAATCCAGCCTTTTGCAGAAAAGGGGGCAAGCAATTGGTGAACTGTCCTAATGTAATAATTTCTATCAATTCTGTCAGGGATTTGCTATTGATCCAAAGGGCTACGGTATTTGTGATATGTTCACCCCTTTCAAGGGGGTTTCTCCAGGATTTAATCTAATGGCCCTCAATTTTTGCCAATAGAAGTTACAAGTTTGGCCCACTCTATTCAATAGCCCTTATTTTATGGATACAAAGGTGGCTCTCTGGGCAAGATTGAGTAGTTGGTAGGCGGTCTGTAGTTCACCTTTCATCAGGGGCCCCAAATAAAGAATGTTAAGGTTTTCTTCCCATCCTAACTGTTCAGCTAATCGTTTGAAATTCAGAAAGAAGTTCCCTAGCTCTTCACCTTCTACATATGGTTGAAGTATACCCTGTGGTAGTGGGGGTTAGGCTTGCAACTCAACCAATTTCGTCAAGTTTTCTTGGAGTCCAGTTTCGGCCTGCATTTGATGGGCTATGACAGCTGCTAGGTTGGCCATTTCTTCTGGCGGGGTAAGGGTTCCCTCAGTGCTCTTTTCTGAATAACAGAAACAGGTTTTGACTCTTTCGGATAAAGTTTCATAGTCGTCTGATCCTTCTGAGTCTGATTCCGCCGAAGGGAGTGATTTAGGTAGGTTTGTCTCTAACCCAGATGGCCCCGCGACCAATGGTAATTGGGTACTAAAAAAAAGGTTCGGGAGTGGGGGGATTTAGGGCACTAGGTACAATGAAGGTAAAAGCTGGTTGGATTTTCTGTAGTATTCGATCCCACTGTTGCATATTATAATGGGAGAGTGGGAGGGTATCTGATAGCGCCTGAGTTCTAAAAACAGGTCTCGTTGACTAGTTGGGATATGTAGTTGAGAAAGCAAAACCTCTTTAAGAGTGGATACACGATCAGAGTCAAGGAGTTCAACGATTCTATTTTCCGCTTCTGGTGGTACAACAATTATCAGCATGAATTCTCTATTTTTATCAATTGAATTACATCTCACCCCTGAGACCATATGTAAGGAAGGCATAGTATCAACAGTAAGACAGACACAAGTGACCGCAGTTCAATGGTGTTTATTGAACTTTCACAAGGGTTAGATAAATGCCTATATAAACCTAAATCTACAGATGGGAGCAAGCTACGACCATCAAATAATAATAATGCAGCCCTAGTGGAGACTTGTCAAATTAAAAGGGTCTATACTAAAATAGCCTATTGCCAATCCTTACTACTAATTTACAAATACTGTGGGGTGATGTTCATGAAAAAGAAAGAAGTGTTAACAAAATGATAAGTCAGGATGTTCGGGCCATTGGCATCCCTTGCCCATGTTTTCAGCATGGGACAAGGCGGTTCACTCGAGCAAAGCACGCACTCTGGTTTCTGCGGCACGAGGATACAGTTCCATTTACACAGTTCAAGACATTCTGTGTCCAAGCCTCTTTACTTCTTGCAAGTCTCTTGACTCTGGCATACAAAAACAACATGAAAACGTTCTTTTCCTAGTCCCCCTCAGCCAGACTCAGATTCCTTTCAAAATGAAAGCTCAATGTTGGATCCCTCTTCGGAGCTCAGACCCCTTTCAAACTAAGTTCAGATAATTCTTTCTCGGCTGACTCACTGTTCACCCCAGGTCCCCCTCAGCCGGGCTCAGATCCCTTTCATTCACTCAATTAGTCTCCCGCAGCCGGGATCGGACCAATTGTGATGTTCTTTAAACTATCAAAGAATTTTAAATGTGCACAGGGTTTAGCTTGACCCGTTGCATGACCACTTCGATCTCAGTATTCCTTTTGCTCACACTCAGCATCAGTTGGATACCTAACAGAGACTTTCAAATTAGCACCCACGTGGCGCCGGACCACTCTGTGTATGGTATCTTTTCTTGGCCTCCCAAAGTTAAATTATAAAGTTGAACTACCTACTCCTTTTTGGTTTCCAATTATATCTGCGTCGCTCTTTACAAATGCCTCACACATTGTTCTCTTTGTACACTGTTGCTGCTTGTAACCTTGGTTTAAAACACAAGCTGGTTTGGTATCAGTCTCTCAGACTCACCGGCTGTGCTGTCTTTTCTGATGATGCTTTGTTGTAGGAGCCAAGGACAGTACCACAGCGGCAATCGCTCCTCCCCACCTTGATTATTGATGCGGGAGAGCCCCGGGAAACCTCCGACACACTGTGCAGGTTTGATCAGCCGTAGTTCCTGGTCTTCAGTTTCTTACTTTCCAAGGCTCACAAAAGTAACAGTCATGGGTACTTCCCTCCTTGCGACTCTCTCTGATCTAGCCGTCTTTCTCCTTGTACTAAACTGCCATCTTGGAACTACTGTTTTCATGTGCGATTTGCCTCGCTCAGAGTATGCTTTCGTGCTCTGCCTTTTATCCATTTGGGGAAGGGTGATGGAAGTCAGGTATGTGTAATAATCTGTAATTGCCTTACCTTGCCTGTCCATGGTGTTGGGGCATGTCAGGCATAAGGCTCGAGTGTTTGTCGCTCACAGTGAACTGTCCGTGAGAAAGTGTTTGTGTCAGAGAGGGGACGGGGGGGGTTGGATTTCTAGGTATCCTATCTTGTAGGATGGGAAAAAGGTGTTATTGGGAAGGGGATACCACGTCTCACCCTCTGGTGTCCCTCTTCCACTCACCGAGGACCCCACATCCAGGTGATCCTCTCGCATTGCTCCAACCCCAGGAACTGGATCCAAAAGCGATGGCCATGTCCTGGCCACCTGGATGACAGATCCCCGGGGTCCAACGGGTGAGAGACCTTCAGGTTTCTCACACCACTTTGAATGTCACAGTACTACCTTCTTTCCCAGTATCTACTGGTACTTGTAGTTTCTTTTATCACTCGTGCAGTTCAATATTAGATATTTTACAATTCTTAATCTTAGTGGCTTCCCTCTGTTGGTCTCTTAACTTTGCCCTTGTACTTCAATGTTAACGTGTCTCCTCAATGCAGCTGTTCACAGGGAGTAGAGCAGACATTTAGGCCTAAATGAAGGACAAAGCAGGTTTCTCACCAGTGACTGGAAAACAGGGGTGGGGGGTCATTATGACCCTGGCGGTAGCCGTGCCGTTAAATACTGACACGGCTGCCACCAGAGTCATGAAATTACCGGCACCCGGCAATGGGGACGTACCGGGGCATTACAGCCCCAGTGGACCCGGTACATCCCCATTGCCGTGTGCCAGTAATTATTACTCCCCATTCCCATTTGAGTCCCATTGGACTCAATGGAAATGGGGAGGACGGATGCACCGGCACCATTAATGAATGGTGCCGGTGCATCCGTCGAGGCCTGCTCGCGGGTGCCAGTCCGTCTGCCAGGTCAGACCTGGCAGCCGGTAAGGCACCCACGAGCAGAACTTGTAGTTTGCCGGTCCAGTAACATTGTTACCGGACCAGCAAACTTGTAATGAGGCCCATGTTCTTTCTCCTTGGCTTTCCTGGAGTTTCTCTTTCTCTCTTACAGCCTCTGGACCCCTCGATTTCCTCAGCTTACACTGGCGCTGTTCCACAACAGCCACTCCTTCTCGCCCCCCATTCTCTCTCTGTCCTACAGTTTTGCTCTGTCTGACAGCTTTGCTCTTTCGGACTACAAGTTCCAGAGTGCTCTTTCGAGGTTTTGTTCCCACTTCGCCAGTTACAGGTAATTTTGGGATTTACACAATTTCTTGACACAACAGGTTATCCCACCTTAGCTTCCCTTGAGTCACAGGGCCTTCATCTTTTATCCTCAGTGAAGAGGTGTTAACAGGCCTTCAATAGGGATTCACTTGAGGTGAAGGTCTCACCAACTGCCCTTCGCTACCTGGTTTTCTGGAACTTACCCAGGGAGCAAGCACTGGTTTAAAAACTACCAGAAAAGTGTAGCTGGTGTTTTGGCTGCCTGGGGGCAAGGCTCCCCTGCCACACTGTAGCCCTATCTATACTCACAGGCCCAGTGCCTTGGAAGATCATCCCCCTTCTGACTTCCCAAGGTTCTCCCAGCTGCTGACCTCCATCTGGTCTTCACAGTTCCTTCAGAATCCCCAGCTCGCTCAGAGTGTGCCTGGGTGTCTGACCTTTTATACTCTTTGAAAGAGTTGATTGAAGTCAGGTGTTAGTAGTTGCCCCCGCCTGACTCTGCCTGACATCATTATCGGGACAACATGGAGACTGTCCATAGGAATCCATTGCCCATTGATTCCTATGGGTAATCCTCATGACTCCCACCTGCCTCTTCTTCGTTCCAGTAGTTGGACTTCTAGAGTGGAAGTAGGGATTGTGGGAGTTGTAGGTTTTCCGAGGGATCATGGGAAAACCATGTAGGTTTTTGTCAGGAAGAAGGGGGTAAAAGTATTGTGGTGGGTGAATGGATTTTCTATTGGGTTCTTGTGATTTTATAGATGGTTTTAATTTCCCTGGTCGTTTTCTCCTTTTTCTTACAGAAAGGTACTGGGTTATGATGGGAATCTGCTGACAATATCCCATGACAACCGAGGGGATGTCGGGTAGGGGTGTATCAGAATGGGAGGAACGCGATGTCTGGCCTGAGGGCGTGCCTCCCATAGTCCCCAAGGAACCCCTACCCAGGTGATCCTCCCTCGCTCGTCCGCCCCCAGGTTTGGGACCGAAGAGTGATGGCCCTCCTACGGCCACCTGAACAAAGGATCCCCGTGAATAGCTTGGGAGAAACGCCTCAGGGTTATCACAGTTCACCCAAGCTGCTCCATCATGGGGTCCCAACAATGGCCTGCACCATCTTAGGAGCCGCGTCCCACTTTAAAGAGCAGACAGGAATTCAGTGAAAACGGCTCCTGTACACCACTGCGGGTTGCGCGCTTGGCACTGGTCACTGTAGGTGGGTACTGCCCCTCCAGTGATTTGGCCTGGAAGCCTCCGTCTTTGCTGGGGTGGCTGGGATCACGTTGGGGTCAACAAAAAGCCCCTCAACGCACACACCAGAAAAAATACAACTTACTAGGGAAAAGGGCCCAGCAACAAGGAAAACAAAGTTTTATTTCCACAAAAATAGAAATGCACCAGCAAAGGACTCTGCTTCCATGGAACGTTCTGCCAAAATCAGTTCGAGCAACACTTCATGAAGGCATACAGCGTCATCAGTGACGTAAGTAACATAATGTACAAATCCGAATGGCTAGTTGGTGTGACCCTATACATAGGCTACCTGCTCCATAGGGGATGCCAGGCCATTGGTCCCAGCCCTGTCTGTCCGTCTTCTTCCACATGTGCTCCTCCTTGTGCGTCATCAGGCATAAAGTTTCAACTAACTGCCAATTATGTGAAGAAAAACAATACTGGCTCTATCTCTGACCTGATGTGCACTTGGTACTGCAGACATGGGCTAAGAGGATACTTCGAGGCCATCACTTCTAACAAACTACAGCTCGATTCCAGACACTAGCTATGTTGTTTTATCCCTCCCAGCATGTCGCAGCACAAATCACGCAACCTATGGTGAAGGCAACTGATGCCTGTTTTCAGATCTTTTCTGATCGATTGGGGGTCTAACAGTTTTGGTACCTTGGAATGCTGGGGGTCTTGGGACTTCGTCTTTTGGGTGCTATTACTTAAATCTGGGACAGGAAAGGTTGGATGCTCGTGCCCGCCTTCTCATGGGATTGCTTTTCACAGCAAGCTCTCAACCCCCTCGTGTCCTTGCAGGGCGTATTGCTTCAGGGATACAAAATGTTGGCAACATGAGACAATGAAGGGTCTATGAGTCTCTGCAGCTCTGGCCTTCCTCACCGGTGCCCAAGCTACAACCTATTCCCACATGCATATGCTTTATTTCTATGTGTGTGGCTCGGGTTGCACTTCTGGCTGCAGCACAACGTTAGGCCTTGATTACAATATGGCTTCTACTATGTAAGAAGGTATTTGGTTCCCTATGTTCGCTGGACCAAAAGAAACATCCCCCAACTTCCCTTCCGCTATGGTACTTGCTACCATCCCCCTGCCCCCCGTCCTCTCCCCAGGTCCCTACTGCACACTTCCAGGCCTGTTGCTCATCCGAAAGCACTGGGCAGCCTGGGATGATCACCCCTCCTTCCCAATAAAAGTAAGGCCTTTTTCTTCTTTGTTTTGAATAAACACTGATATATGATATATGATATGGCATTTGTAACGCGCCTATACACAAGTGTTTCAAGGGGGGGCAACAAGGAGAGACAGACAACAATCCTACTAGGCCAAGTGTCATTCAGATCGCGCAAGTGCATGGGTAGAGGGTAAGGGAAAAGTGCAAGGGGGAAAAGGAGAGGGTAAAGTGCAGTACAGGGTTAGTAAATACAAGATAAATAATAAGGGCCAGCTGATGGCAAGTGCAAGATAAGTGCAGACAAGTGCTGGGAAGGGGGAGGCTGTAGGCATACAGAGACAGTCCCGTAGTGCAGGGATTGCCAGGGAGGCAGTGCAGGGAAGAGAGGCTGGGCCACGGACCGAGTTTGGTGAGTGGCCCAGTTGCAGATTCAGTGCAGTTTCAGTGATTAGCAGGGGAGAGGGGGAGAGAAAGCAGAAGCAAAGAGGAAGGTTTTGAGGTGCTTCCGGAACCGGAGATGGTTCTCCACAAGTTTCAGGGAGGCAGGAAGGCTGTTCCAGAGGGAGGCCCCTGCTGCGGAGAGAGATCTCCCCCCAACTCGTTGCTTGGAAAAGTTCAAAAGTGTGAACCCTGGCCTGTCACATCCTTCTAACCCACCACAAAACTCACTGATTGGCCCTGAGATTTGATGATGAAGACAACAAGGTGCTCCACTGCATCTTTTTCACACCAGGAACCCGACAAAACCTGTTGATGATTACCCCATTAGACTCCACAAACTGGCAGCTCTATTTAATATCAGTCACCGAGCAGAAGATATTGGGCCTCATTACGACCCTTGCGGAACGGGTTAAACGGCGCCGTAAAAGGCTGCGGCGCCGTTCAACCCGTTCCGCCACATTACGAGGTCCCCTCGCGGGAAACGTTAAGCAGGCCTGGGACAACCAGGCGTGCATACCGGGTCCCGCGAGGGGAAGAGGGAGCAAACAACCGGCCATCTCGTAATGGCCCGTTGTTTACTTCCTCTCCCATTCCCATTCAGCCCTATGGGGGCTGAAATGGGAATGGGGATGAACCGTGTCGTGTCCTCGAGTGAGGAATTACCGGGCCATCCGAACTCGGAATGGTCCGGTAAGTCCTCATTCCGAGGACACGGACACGGATGAGGTTTTGCCGGCAGCCATGCCGCCAATAGCGGCATGGCTACCGGCATACCTCGTAATGAGGCCCATTGTCTGAGACATGCATACAGTACACGTTTACAGCAAAAATAATGTAAAGCAAATACACTCAAATTAATAATTATTGCTACTCTTAATACTTTATTTGGATAAAAAAAATCCATAAATGTTCATACACAATAGAATAAGCATAGCATACACATCATAATTTCTTTAAAAAATAATAAAACCAGACTAGAGTTAAACAGATTTCTAAGAAACACAATTCATCCATATTATTCTTTGAGTGCACTCTGAAGGTATGTTATGTAAGGAACTCATGGAGGCAACAGTAAAGACAGACACAAGTGATCACAGTTCAAGGATGTTTATTCAACTGTAAAGGTAGTTTGGAAAAAGGGCCAATCTAAACCTAATTCTAAGATGGGAGCAAGCTTCAACCATCAAATAATAGGGCAGTCCTAGTGGCGTTGTGTCAAATAAAAGGGCATATACTAAGAAAAACATATTGCCAATCCTTATGCTAAATACAAAAAAGAAGTGTGGGATAATGTTCGTAAGAAAGAAGGAATTGTTCACAAATGATAAATCAGGATGCAGAACTTGAGGTCTCCCTTCCCCATGTTTTCAGCACGGGACAAGGGTGGATTCTGGAGCACAGCACACGCTTGAGCTAGCCCAGCACAAGCTAACAGTCCGCTTTCAGCAATCAGGGCATTCAGTGGTTAAGTCTCTTTTCTATCAAAAAGTCTCTTGACGCTATGAGCCTGATGTATTCAAATAATAAACAAAGAGTTACTTTTCACATGTACATCGGGTGATGTCTGTCACCTCTGGATCCCCCTCTTCCGGGCGCAGATCCTTAGAAAGTTCTTTAATGATATAAGAACCCCTGAAAGTTATGTTCTCCTGCTTTCGAGGGTTTGTTAGGTTCAAAATGTCTAACCAAAAGTTCAATAAAAACTTCTACTCTGTTTTAAGGTGGTAGTTCTTCATCCCTGGGTTCCCCCTCTTCCGGGTTCCGACCCCTCTCGAATATCACTTCTCTTTATCGTGCATTGAAAAGGCTTTCCTTACTATAATTTTGAAGTGTTGCACTCAAGGGTCGGTGGGTGCTGGCTTTTCACCTTTGGATCCCCCTCTTTCGGGCTCAGATCTGACTCAACTGTTCGCCTCTCTCGATTGGGTTCACTATGGCTTTCTATTATTACTCATTTGGTAACTTTCGTAAAATGTCTTTTCTAAAAATTCACTGTGAACTTCCCTCGGCAGGGTTCACTCTTGTCAACACACTGTATTTCGGGACTTTATACTTTGGCCCTCTTTAACCAGTGGCGTAACACAAGCTCTGGGGGCCCCCTGCAAGCCATGCTGAGGGCCCCCAACTCGGCAACAAATCACAAGTCGTGCCACACTCTGAGCCGCCCTAGATTACCACGCTTGCACAATACGCACAAACGTGTTGCTGAAGGGATATGCCACACAATGCACTAGGAGAAAGATATAAATATGTGTTTTAATGCAATATACACAGCACACTTTCTGAGAAAAATTGACTAAAAAGCTACAGTGTTTGCTATTGTTGTGTAGGGTAACAGCAATTCAAAACATACAAGTCAACAACAGTGCACATGAACATTAATACTTTGCTATTAAAAATGCCATGCCACAATGAAAACATGTCCAACTGGCTGCACAATGTAGACCAGTGTAGACACATAATAACATTACAGTAAATCGTGCCAGGCCACATTAAGACATACCTAGACTGGTTGCACCAAAATGCCAGTCGAAGCAATAAGACTCATCAAGAAGAGAACACACATTCAAGCCTGCGTCTCTGCGGCCTCTAACAACACAGCCAAACTCTTTAAAAGGCCTTTCCCATGCAATTCTTTGCCTCCAGTGGAACGAAAAGACGAGGGGTGGGCATCCTGCTGGCCAAAGGAATCATCTTTGAAAAACATTTTGTAAAGAAAGACCCAGGGGCTGCTATCTGTTGGTGGGAGGGAAACTGATGGGGCAGCAAGTAACGTTGGTATCGATCTATGCCCCTAACGAAGGACAGGACCGATTCCTGATGGAGGTGCTCCCGATCATTGCGCAGTGGGGGAAGGGACAGATACTAGTGGGGGGTGATTTTAATGGGGTAATGGACGCTGAGATGGACAAAACTCTCCCGGCTTCCTCTAACGACCATACATTCAGACAGGCCCTAGCTAAATTCCTCAGAGATCTACATCTGATTGAAACATGGTAATTCTTTAACCCACAAGATAAGGCTTACACCAACTACTCAGCGGTACATAGAGGTCACTCCTGGATTGACATGGTGCTGATCTCGGACTCGCTGATCCCACGAGTTACAGGATTAGAGATTGGAGTGAGGTGCCTGTCGGACCATGCCCCAGTCCTCTTAAAGCTGGAACCCCTGAGCCCACAGTACCAGCCTCGCAAACCATGGCACTTAAACGAGATAATCCTGAAAGACGTAGCCTTCAGAGCAGACATATAACAAACCCTGAAGAATTACTTCCAAGAAAATGTCACCCCTGGTATATGCTGGGACACCATTTGGGACGCAAGTAAGGCTGTGGTAAGGAGGGAATTTATAGCGCACACAATAAACTACATTAAAAGAAAAGAAAGGGTGAGATGAGATATGGAAGCCCACGTGGCAGAAGCCGAAGCAGAGTATAAAAACAGGGGCTCGCAGAAAGCATGGGGGGCATTGAAAAAGTCAGGGCAGTCTTAGAGACCCACCTGGCGATGAAGCGGTGCTTCTTATTGTACGAACCAAACAATTTTACTATACTAAAGGGGATAAGGCAAACCGATTCCTCGCAACCAAACTGAAGCAACGAAGAAACTGGAATCGCATAACCCGACTCCAAAATCAGGAAGGGAATCTGGTGCGGGGGGGAAAAAGAAATAGAGGAAGTGATTCACTCATATTATACTAAAAACCTAAAAAGGGAGGACCTGGTGAGAGAAGAACAAGCCGCATTCCTTAACCAAATGACCCTGCCACAAATCAGTGATTCAGATAGGCAAACGCTAGAAGCCCCCATAACGGAGGAAGAGGTGGGAGGAGTAATAAAAGAACTGAAAGCAAACAAAGCCCCTGGCCCAGATGGGCTTAGTAATGCATATCACAAAACGTTCAGAACCACTCTGATAAGCCCCCTAACCAAACTGTTTAACTCCATTCGGGACTCCGGGAGGATATCTGGGGACATGAGCCAAACTACCACAGTACTGCTATTAAAACCGAATAGAGACCACACTGAATGTGTGAGTTACCGCTGTATATCGTTATTAATATCGTTATATATCGTTATTATCGTTATAGCACACTAACGATACTCTTAGTGTATAGACCACCAGGCCCATTAGGCAATTTTGAGGAAGACCTATCCAGCCTCCTTACCAACAGTATTAAAGACTCTACCCAGCTCCTTCTACTAGGTGACTTTAACCTGGGTTTCAATGATGTTGAGGTCAAACAAGCCCAATCTATCCAATCCATTCTAGTCAACTACAACATCACACAAAAAGTCTTAGATCCTACACATATAAAAGGACGCACACTAGACTGGATAGCCAACCATAACTGCGATATTACCATCTCTAATATTCTACCCCAAACATGGACTGACCACTATCTCATATGTTTCTCAGCCATTATAGAGCCTCCCAAATCTAACAAGAATAAAACAGCACCTCCTATGCCAACGAGAAGTAAAAAATAAATCACGGCTGAAAAACTACTCCCATTACTCCTACCAGCTCTCACTGTCAGCTCCGGTGAATCTAACCCAAGCACATTAGTTGAGTCATTCAACAATTCCATGTCCAAAGCTCTGGACATGATTGCCCCCATCAAACTCCATAAAAGTAAACACAAAGCTCACCTCAATTCATGGTTCACCCCCCAACTCAAAGAACTGCGCATCCAAAAACACAAACTCCAAGCCATCTGGAGGCACACCCCTTCAGCTGAGAATAAAATCTCACTCACCAACTTTGCCAAAAAATATAAAAAGGAAATAATTTAAAAAAAAAAGACACATTCAATGAAAGAATTAGTAAAGCCAACTCTCACTCCAAAGAACTCTTTTCTATTCTCTGTGAATTGGAAAACCCAATTGCTCCCACAGATAATGTCCCCAAGGACAAATCATTTTGCACCAGCATCCAAAATGCCTTAGCAAATAAAATCACAACCCTTCAATCTAAAATTGCTAAGAAAAAAGCCTCCCTGAGCCCTAGCGAAACTCACACCATTCCACTGATAGAGACACCTAGCACAACTGCTCAAAGTAACTGCAAACCCTTCAGGTTCACCAACATTTCCATACTGGAAACTGAAAAAGTTATCTTATCCCTTAAACCTTCAAACTGCCAAGGCAACAGTTGCCCTGCGCAAGTCATTAAGGACGCAGCCAGAGATTTAGCACCCTTCATCTCAAAACTAATCAACACCTCCTTTAATTCTAGTACTGTACCCACAAACCTTAAAGAATCTTGGGTATTGCCGCTACTTAAAAAACAGACCCTCGACCTGGCAATCCCCACCAACTATAGGCCCATCACTACGGTCCCATTTCTCCTGAAAATCATTGACAGAGTAGCCTACCTCCAGATTCAAAACCATCTGGAGTCACACCAACTATTAGGATCACGGCAGTCTGGTTTCAGACCACTTCATGGTACTGAAACGGCCCTAATCGACCTCAAGACACAAATCGACGAGTTGAAGGATAAAGGTAGTACGGCTATGCTCCTCCTCCTTGACTTATCGGCGGCCTTTGACCTGGTGGATCATGCAGTATTATGCAACCACCTAGCGTCTGCCGCCCATTTCTCAAGTGAAGCTATAGCATGGGTACAATCCTTCCTAGCTAACCGTACGATGAGAGTGTTCTCCCCTGTAGCTGCAGCTGACCCCATTCATATCACTTGTGGTGTCCCACAAGGCTCATGTGTCTCCCCGACAATGTACAATATCTTTACTAAGCCACTCTTCGACAAACTTGACAGATTGGGGGTAACCTATACTAATTACGCAGACGACACGCAAATCATCATACCCCTATCGGGCAACTTCGTCGAAGACTCAGCTTTAGTAAACTAAATTTACCTCCTCATTCAGGCATGGATGGCCTCCCACGGCCCCTGCCTAAATGACAACAAAACAGAGATATTGATCTTGGGCTCCGACTCCAACCTAAAAAAACTTAGCCCCAACTATCGCAATTTCAACATAGATGGCAATACAATCAAGGTGGCAACCGAGGTAAAAACACTAGGTTTTTACCTTGATTCCACTTTATCTCTCAAAAAACAAGTTAATACCTTGGCATCCTCCACAGTGTACACCTGTAAATTAATCAGGACCTGTAGACCCTACCTCTCCAAAACTAACTGCATCATACTAGCTAACGCATTAGTAATGTCGAAGCTGGACTATTGTAACGCCCTTTGTGCAGGTGCCAATAAAACCATCATAAATAAATTGCAAATACTTCAAAACAATGCTCTTAGAGCAGCCTTGGACATACCTCCAACATTAGGAAAGACCACCATTGGTTAAAAATCAGCGACAGAGTCCTTCTCAAGACTCTATCTCTTACTTACAAAGGGCTTAATAACACAGCACCTCCCTACATCTCGGCCAGACTCACTAGAAAATCGTCCAGCCACCACACTAGGGCTTCTAACCATTTTCTGTTAGAAACTCCCAGATTTAGACGATCTAAAGTGGGCGGAGTAAGCTTCCCTGTTAGAGCTGCCCAGGCCTGGAACGCATTGCACTGAGAGCTAACTTACCCTACTCTAGATTTAGATGCAAGGTAAAAAAACTGGCTCTGGATCAACGACAACTAATCTGAACCGCTGCATTAGCCCCTTGATCACTGTACCTAACTGCTGTGATATTTCTGAAATCTGGATCTGAGACCTTCTTGTTGCCCTCAGTGGGCCGAGAGTCGCTTTCACCCTTTACCTTCTTGTATACATGTACTCCAAATGTGTATCCATGTAACGTAACATGTTATATACTATCTCAACTGCTTGTATTGACATATAGTGCACTGTACTGATGTGTATCGTATCCACTGTATATAACTTAAGCCTAAGTAATCTTGTACCTGCTGCGCCCGGCTACCCTTGGGTTTGGTGCGCGTTATCAAATAATAAACAAATAAACAAAAATTAAATGGGGACGCAAAAATCTACTAGAAGGTGCTGGCCCATAGACTTGCGGAGGTCCTGCCGGGAATAATCCGCCCTGACCAAGCAGGTTTTGTAAATGTGTAAAACACACACGACAACATCCCTAGAGCCATAGATACAATTGATTGGGGCCACAGAACAGGACAATGATTTTCGGTTCTGGCATTAGACGCCACCCGAGCCTTTGACAGCCTACATTGGGAGTTCCTATGGCTAACTCAGGAAAAGTTTGGGTGCGGCCCGACCTTTACCCGCATGGTGATGGCCAATTCCGCACACCCATTTACACGGCTATTGGTTAATGGATGGCTCGCAGATAATATCCTCATTCAGAAAGGCACAGGACAGGGGTGTCTACTCTCGCACCTGATCTTTGCCATGGCCATGGAGCCGCTGGCACAAAAAGCCTGCAACGACCCAGAGATCCAGGGCGTAGAGGTAGGCTCCGAAGACCCCCAAAAAATAGCTCTCTATGCTGATGATATCCTTATGTTTCTCAAGGACACAACACATTCCCTCCCAAAAGCATTAGACCTTCTAGAGGAGTTTGCGAAGGTTTCCGGATTCCATATTAATTATGGTAAATCAAGTGCGCTCAATATTACAGAGAGAACAGAGCAAGTGACAGAATGGGAAGACAGGTACCCGCTGACGTGGGAACAGAGCGCAGTAAAATATTTAGGGATACAACTAACCTCCAAATACGGGAAATTATACAGGGCCAACATACCAGAGCTACTGAAGGAGCTAGCGGGGGACCTAAAACGCTGGGAGGTGCAGGAACTGTCATGGCTGGCAAAGATAACGGCCGTGAAGATGACTCTGCTTCCCAGGTTCCTATACGTGGTAAGAGCCCTCCTAATACGCATCCCAAATCCAGCAATCCAAAAATTACAAAGGGAGATAATGGCATTTATTTGGAAGGGGAAAAAACCAAGGGTCCAGAAAAAAGTCTTGTTCAGACCACAAATGTTGAGAGGGCTAAGAGTCCCAGAAATACGCAGATACTTATGGGCAGCGCAAATAGCCCCTGTATTACAATGGTCACCCAGAAACAACCAAATCGGCTGGGAGTCTATCGAAAGGGAAGAAACCAAAGCCCCCCTTGATAGCCTTCCCTTCCTTGCTGAACGACACAGAAGCAAGGAAGGTACACTACTTGAAGCAACTAAGACCACCCTATGGTATTGGGACAAAGCACTAAGAAGTAGAAAGGTGAAGATTGGAGGAGGCCCTCTGACACCAGTAGCCCACAACCCGGATTTCACCTCCGGAATGCGGCCTGACTTCTGGGTACAATGAGGAGGGGATAAGAAAACACTGACAATGGGAGACCTCTATGAAGAGGGCACACCCCTAACCTTTGAGAGATGCAAAACTAAATTTAAGATACCAGAAACCGAGAGGTTCCACTATGTTCAACTGAGGCATTGGATTTCTAACAGGATGGTCCGGGAAGAGGCTACCCGGGATCCGGTGGGACTAGAACTCACGATAAAAGAAGGCCAACCAGGGAAAGGGGTGTTGAAACTGTATAGCCTAATGGAAACAGTAGACCCTGAGGAATCCCTTCTATACATGCAAAAATGGGAGGCAGATGTAGGGAATCCAATCTCTAGCGAGACCTGGAGTCCAATATGGCAAAGAAAAAGCTCCAAATGCATCTCTATCAAAGAAGCAGCATACAAAATGTATTTGAGATGGTACATGACACCAGCACGCATGCATTCCATTAAACCAGACTACCCCATATCCTGCTGGAGAGGGTGCAGACAACCTGGAGACTTAATACACATGTGGTGGTCCTGTCCGGTGGCAGAAATATATTGGAGGGAGATCTTGAGCCACATCAAAGAGATAACAGGGACACAGCTGCCATCTAACCTTACGGTGGTCCTACTGGGGGAGGCGGTTGAGGGGTACTAGTCAAACTCCGGGTCGAAAGCTTGCCTCATTACCCGTATGTTAACTGCTGCCAGAATAACCTTGGCACACACGTGGAAGAACAAACAAGGACCGATAGTGGCCATGTGGTGGGTAAGACTATGGGGTGTGATGGCCTTGGAAAAGATAACCGCATTTTCCCACGGCTCTTACACAAAATATCTGGAGACCTGGATGCCATTACACAAATTTACGAATGATAGAGAACAAATGTATTTTAAGCCTAAATTATTGCGCAGTATTCCTGTTATTTAAAAGCACATATTCCGGCCCAGAGAAATACTTGGCCCAAGAGACTCAGAATGCTGAAACATACTACACCATATCCGATTGTTGGAATTGTTAGGGGTTCGGGGGAGCCAATATTCTCAATGTTGTAATTTATGTCTTTTAAAACCAAAATAAATAAAGTTGACAAAAAAAAAATCTGCAAGGAACTGGCCAATCCTGTTGCATTTTCTACCTCTCCCATTCCCTCAACAGGCCCTCTGTACGGCTTTGGCCTCTCGCTTCTCCGCTAAAACTCAGGACATCCTATCCACTATCACCTCTTCCTCTCCCGCTTCCTCTCTCTGCCCCCTTTGGCCATCTTTCCCTCTCCTCCTTCTTTCTCATCTTTCTCTCTAACACCTGACAAGGTTTTTAGACAAGTCCCATCTATGGAAGTGTCGTCGAAACAGGTGCTCGCCTGCTCCTCCAGAACCATTAATGACCACATTGACACGATCCAGCCTTGGCTGATTACTGTAATCATTCTTTTGCCACTGGAACTTTCCCCTCGCCCAAATTCTTGGAAAAGCTGGGCAACGGCCATTTTACTCTCCACACTGAATCTGTTGGTTGTCTCCATGACCATTAGTCTGGCTTAAGAGCTGCTAGAGGCACGGAAACTGCTCTCCTAAACCCCTGTGAAGATCTAATCTCTAACCTTGATTCCAGCATTCCTTCTGTCCTCATCATCCTGGAACTTTCCTCTGCTTTCGACACGGTCAACCATGCCATCCTGATCAAATAACTCCGTGAGAACCTGGGCATCATGGACAAGGCCCTGGAGTGGCTGACCTCCTTCTTCTTCGACCGCCCCTCCCAGGTCCAACTTTGTCCCTTTCACTCCGCCACCTCTCTCTACATATGGTGTTCTCCAGGGCTCTATCCTCTCACCCCGGTTTTTCAACCTCCACTTGGCCCCTTTGACCCACCTGATCTCTACCTTCTCCTCTAACCTAGTGTTATGCGGATGACACTCAGCTTTCCTTCAGGCTCCCCTCAGCCTACTCTCCACTCTCGCTCATTCCTGGTGTCATCTTCAACTCCACTCTCTCTTTCTCTCCTCAAATCGCAGACGTCGCCAAGAAGTCCCACTACCAGCTGCACCTCTTCAAAGGGACTCTTCAATTTCTCACTTTCCCCCAGAAGCTCAATGTCTCCAGAGCTCTGGTTCTTTCTAGGCTGGACTACTGCAACAGCCACTTTCTCAATCTGCCTTCCTCTACTCTCCACCCTCTGCAACTAATCCAGAACAGGACTGCATGACTTATCCTTGGCCTCAAGCCCAGGGACTGTATCTCTCCAGCCATGAAATCTCTCCACTGGCTCTCGGTGGCTGCAAGGATCAGGTTCAAGACCCTTTTCATTGCCCACAAGGCTTTCTGGGGCTGGGACCCGCACTACATCCAACGCTATCTTCCAAAATACCTTCCTTCTCGAACCCTAAGGGTTAGATGCTTCTCCAGGCAGAGAGTGGGGGGGGTTAGATCCTTCTCCCCTGCAGGTGACTCCCTCTGAAATGGCCTCCCTGGCCCTCCCAAACTTGAGCCGGACCACCTGAAGTTCCGGAAGCAGCTCAAAACGTTCCTCTTCTTCTCTGCTTTCTCTCTCTCCCTCCCCTGCTGACCTACCTGACCTACCTGTCCACTGCACCAACTGGTTGCTTGGCTACCCTCTGTCTCACTGAGTCCAGGCACTTTCTTAATCAGTCACCCTTGCACTGCCTCCAGGCCTGCCACGCAGTTAGGGGCTGTAACTGTAACCGTGCAGTCCCTTGTTCTCCTTGCACTACCCAGAGCCGTGCTGCCCTGGCGGCACTTACTCAGAGCATTGCTGCCCTGTTTTCCCCTCCCCTCTCCCTTGCACTTCCCCCCTCCCTTTCCCCTTGCACTTCTCGTTCTCGCACTTGCACGATCTGAATGAGACAAGGCTTAGTAAGATCATTTGTCTTGTCCTCCCTCAGTTTTCCTTCCCTTGTCTTGTCGTGCCTAAAAACACTTGTGTACAGGTGCGTTATATATGACTTATCATATAATAACATATCATTTTATCACAGATGCCCAGAAAAATATACAGTGCCGCAGTAAGAAACGGCTAGACTGGCAGAACCCAAATGCCAGTCTAGCCAGGTAATTACACTTAGCAGGACTGCCTTATCAGAAATGCCCAGTTAAAAAAAGTCATACCAAACTGAGGAATGACTAGAATGGCTGCACCAAAATGCCTCTCTAGCCACTAATACCACATATCATGCCTGCTTAGCATGGACATAGACAACCATTATGATTTATTGCACAACCCCACCCCCCACACATCCCTTCTACCTCCCATCCCCTACCCCAACCTCCAAAATCAGCTCATTGGCCCATAATTACCTCCATGTCCCTCTTCCTTGTCCCAGTGCTTACGTATGAGGCTCCTTACCTCACTGGTAAGTACTGGAGGAAGAGTGGGACTAGGAGTTATGAAGATTACCTTATCCCAGTACTTGGGTTTAAGGCATATTGTCACATACACAAGTACTGCCTCATACACAAGTACTGGCATGAGCAAGAAATAGGGCTAGGTGTAAAGAAGATTACCAATAATTAATCAAGGCATTAAACACATGTAGTGGTGCAACACCATTGAGCTGACTGGGCTTCAGCACTCCCCCCCCCCACTGAAATTGTGGGCTATGTTGACTTGACCTGGCTGACCTACAGAGGAGTTGCCGGACAGCAAAGGACACAGATGTTAAACGGCACCTGGGTTTTGCCGTTAACAAGGGCCCGGCCCAGCAATTACCAATGTACAGCATTTCACTGTTAGTACCTGCATTCAAATGGCAAATCTTTTAAGCAATTGAAATTGTGATGTGGGTTTAGTACTTGCATGCCAGGGGAGTGATTGGAACGGTAGAGCGGAAACAGGAGACCAGTCATTCTCACAGCAGCCCATAAGTGGGTGCTTTCAGACCTAAAGGAGAGAGTTAACTGCTTGTAACATTGAAGCTGCACTAGAATAGTCTCATTAAAATGTGTAAAGAAGTTAGATGCCCCATACAAATAAGTTTGCTCCTCCCCACCACACGTGAAGTTAGCACCTCTCCCAACATTTGAAAAGTTAGCCCCCCTGAAATGTAGGTTTTGTTGCACCCCTGAACACAAGCACACACACCATTCACCATATATACACACGCACACCCAGCCATCCATATATTTAAGAGTGCACTCTTTCACCATACAGGCACACCCAGGCAGCTACTCATACATTTAAGTGTGCACCATTTCACCATACAGGCACACCCAGGCAGCCACCCGTACATTTAAGTGTGCAACCTTTCACCACACAGACACACACACCCAGGCACCTACCCATATATTTAAGTGTGCACGCTTTCACCATACAGGCACACCCAGGCAGCCACCCATACATTTAAGTGTGCATCCTTTCACCGTACACTCACACCCAGCCACCCATACATTTGTGTGCACCCTTTCACCATACACTCACACAGGCAGCCACCTATACGTTTAAGTGTGCACCCTTTCACTATAGCCTCACACAGTCACCTATACATTTATGTGTGGACACTTTCACCATACAGGCACACCCAGGCAGCCACCCATACATTTAAGTGTGCATCCTTTCACCGTACAGGCACACACGCATACACAGCCACCCATACATTTGTGTGCACTCTTTCACCAGACACTCACACACGCACACGTTATGGGTTGAGGGGAGCCATAATACTTCAAAAATACATTGGGCCTCATTAGGACCCTGGCGGTGACGGTATGAATGGTGCCGGTAAGGCACCGGCACCGTTCATACCGTCCCGCCGCATTACAAGTTCTGCTCGCGGGTTCCTGACAGCCCACCAGGTCTTACCTGGCGGGCTGTGTGGCACACGCGAGCATAACTCGTAATTGCGCCGGCACCGTTATCAACGGTACCAGTGCAACTATGCTCCCCACCCCCCTTCTGCCCTATTGGGCAGAATGGGGATCGGGAGGCCGGCAATACCGCCACCCGCGAATGGGCAATTACTGGCCCATTCATCTCATAATGGGGTGGTTTTTGCCCAATCGCGGGTGGTGGTGCCGGTAGCGAGCATGGCGGTAGCTGTGCCTGCCATACAGGCACGGCTACCGCCATGCTCGTTATGAGGCCCATTGTTTCTTTTTGAAGTCACTCTGACTTCATAAAGAAATAATTTCCGTTAAAGACTGAACCGTAACAGAAATAATTTCTTTAAGAAGGCAGAGTGACTTCAAAAATAAACCTTTTATTTTTGAAGTCATAGGGCTTCCCCCGCCCCATGACATGGAGGCCTCAAACCTAGGGTCTTCATGTCATGGGGTGGGGGTAGCCACCAAACCTTTTGTATTCACTCTGCCTTCATAAAGAAATTATTATTTCTGTTACAGAAATAATTTCTTTAGAAATGCAGAGTGAATTCAAAAAGAAAATTTAAAAAAAAATGGTTTTTTTTGTACTCCAAGTGGGACCCCCTTCCAGAACATGTGGTCGCAGGCCCCCCCCGCACTGCGGGGGGTCGGGGGCCCCTGTTACGCCAGTGCCTTTAACTGCATCCCTTATTCGGGTTCACGCTTGCCAATCTGTCAATCGTACATTTTCTTATTCAACTCTAACGATACAGGATTAACTTGCCTTAGCTTCACAATCATCTGTCGGTCAAAGACTGTGGACTGTACAGAGGATTTCACAAGACCCCTGCATGACCACTTTGACCCCTCTTCTAGCCTTTCCCAAGGCCCTCTGGTTTCAGTAGTTTCAATAATTGGGTGATTGTCAAGAGTTTCCTGAGTGAACACCCACGTGGTTCCGGACCCCTCTGTTCCTGGTTTTCCCCCTTTTACATCAATTTAATGCTGTCAAAGTTCAATTAGCCGTTTGCTACTTTTCATTCAGCACATTCCGGTTTCTTATTGACTCTCCCCTCCACTCACCAGCTGTGATAAACCGCTTCGCTTTTTTTCTCCTCGGAATCAAGGTTGGTACCACGGAGACAAGCATCTCTCCCTGGCTTGGTTATCAGCGGAGGTGGGTCTTGTGTACCATAGACATCTGCTGCAACACACGATGGCTATTGTTTGCAGTCTTACTATTCCTTCTGCAGAGGTCTGACAAGCAAGGGTCGGAAAGAGCAAGGTCGCTTCTCTCCTTGTCACCCTTGGAGTATTCGCCGTCTTTCTCCTCCTCTTGAACTGCCGTGCTGAGTTAGCTCCCTGGACGTGCTGTCTGCCTTGCTCGCATTGTGCTCTTGTGCTCCACCATTTATCCCTTTGGGGAATGGAAAAGGCCATCAGGTGTGTGTGGTTCGGGTCAATTGCCTGACCCTGGTTTTGGGCCATGTCAGGTAAATCGCTCGAGTGTTAGCACGCCGTCCTTCGCAATGTGCGAAAGTGTTCGCGTCGGAACAAGGGTTCCGAGGGGGGAGGAGGGGTAAAGTGCTTGTGTATCATACGTGGTAGGTTGGGGAAAAGTTGTTGGAAGAAGGGGGATACCTTGTCTCACCCATCAGTGTTCCACTTCCACTCCCCAAGGACCCCCCCATTCAGGTGATCCTCCCTCACTAGTCCACCCCCTGGTACTGGATCCAATAGCGATGGCCGTTTCCTGGCCACCTGGATGACAGACCCCCGGGGACTATTCAGGGAGACACCGTCAGGTTTCTCACATGCCCTTCCCCTATGCAGAGTGGATATGTCTGTTCTATGTCCTGTATTGGGAGGAGAACAGGGACGAGATATATCCACAAACTCTTGTATATCTCTTTGCTTGGCTCTAGTTGGTTTTCCAGCATGGGATACGGAAGTAGGGATGGATGGATGATCAGGGAACATAGTCTTGTTTGTTCCTGCCCCAATCTGTTGTTATCATCAGTGAATGGATGGGTCTGAGCGTAATTCACCTCAGATCTGAAGGAGGTCTTTGAAGAGATGATCTGAAGGACGTCTTTGCAGATCGTGCAGGGGGTTGGTTGGCTATTCATCCACATGGTCTATAGGATGACTCCCAGGGAATGGTTGGTAACTAACAATCTCTTTCATGGTCTTGGTAGGGCGGGTGAGTGAGCTACAATCCAGCCCAGTGGACTATCCGATTTTACAACTGGGTTAGGTAGAAGGTAAGAAAATTACTTTATGTTATGTTATGTTATTTTGCATTTATATAGCGCCTTATATACCATTGGTATGGTCTGAAGGCGCTGGTAGGTTGAACGCCCTTGGGAACCGAAGTTCAGATCAGTAGAGAGAGTAGAGAGAGTCAAAAGGTGCATGTGAGCACCGGGTATGTGTGCAGCTCGTGCAGTATTCGTGTAAGAGCTGCTTCTTAGCGGTAGGTGTGGTGGTTGAGAGATCAGGAGTATGTGTTCGTTCTGGCAGGATTTATCCAGAGCGGATGTGGCTGCGTTAGGCGTGAGGAGAACGCCTGGCTGGGGGGTGTGTAACCAGCAGTGTTTACTTAGAGTGATGTGGAGTGAGCGGCGGATGTTGGAATGAGAACAGTTATACCGAATGGTGTCATAGTATCCCTGTGTTCTATTTGAGTGGTGATGTAAAGGAGAGAATAAGTGTGGTAGTGTGATATGATGGGTTATATGCTCTTTCAAACGTTCTCTGCATTCCAAACTAAACTATATATGTCACACAATTCTAAAGCTATTGGGCACACTTCTAAATGCAACTTTCACACAGAGTCTATTGGGCACACTTCTAAATGCAACTTTCACAGAGAGTCTATTGGGCATACTTCTAAAATCAACTTTCACAGAGAGTCTATTGGGCACACTTCTAAATGCAGCTTTCACAGAGAGTCTATTGGGAACACTTCTAAATTCAACTTTCACAGAGAGTCTATTGGGCACACTTCTAAATTCAACTTTCACTTAGAAGCTATTGGGCACAAATCTAAATGTAACTTTCACAGAGAGTCTATTGGGCACACTTCTAAATGCAACTTTCCCCGAGAGTCTATTGGGCACACTTCTAAATGCAACTTTCACAGAGTCTATTGGGCACAATTCTAAATGCAACTTTCACAGAGAGTCTAATGGGCACACTTCTAACTGCAACTTTCACAGAGAGTCTATTGGGCACACTTCTAATAATCAACTTTCACTTAGAAGCTATTGGGCACACTTCTAAATGCAACTTTCACAGAGAGTCTATTGGGCACACTTCTATACCAACTTTCACTTAGAAGCTATTGGGCACACTTCTAAATGCAGCTTTCACAGAGAGTCTATTGGGCACACTTCTAAATGCAACTTTCGCTGAGAGCCTATTGGGCACACTTCTAAATGCAACTTTCACAGGGTGTATTGGGCACAATTCTAAATGCAACTTTCACAGAGTCTAATGGGCACAATTCTAAATGCAACTTTCACAGAGTCTATTGGGCACAATTCTAAATGCAACTTTCACAGAGAGTCTATTGGGCACACTTCTAAATGCAACTTTCACAGAGAGTCTATTGGGCACACTTCTAAAATCAACTTTCACTTAGAAGCTATTGGGCACACTTCTAAATGCAACTTTCACAGAGTCTATTGGGCACAATTCTAAATGCAACTTTCACAGAGAGGCTAATGGGCACACTTCTAAATGCAACTTTCACAGAGTCTATCGGGCACAATTCTAAATGCAGCTTTCACTTAGAAGCTATTGGGCACACTTCTAAATGCAACTTTCACTTAGAAGCTATTGGGCACACTTCTAAATGCAACTTTCACAGAGAGTCTAATGAGCACACTTCTAAAATCAACTTTCACTTAGAAGCTATTGGGCACACTTCTAAATGCAACTTTCACAGAGAGTCTAATGGGCACAATTCTAAATGCAACTTTCACTTAGAAGCTATTGGGCACACTTCTAAATGCAACTTTCACAGAGAGTCTAATGGGCACAATTCTAAATGCAACTTTCACTTAGAAGCTATTGGGCACACTTCTAAATGCAACTTTCACAGAGAGTCTATTGGGCACACTTCTAAAATCAACTTTCACTTAGAAGCTATTGAGCACACTTCTAAATGCAACTTTCACAGAGAGTCTAATGGGCACACTTCTAAATGCAACTTTCACAGAAAGTCTAATGGGCACACTTCTAAATGCAACTTTCACAGAGAGTCTAATGGGCACAATTCTAAATGCAACTTTCACTTAGAAGCTATTGGGCACACTTCTAAATGCAACTTTCACAGAGAGTCTATTGGGCACACTTCTAAAATCAACTTTCACTTAGAAGCTATTGGGCACACTTCTAAATGCAACTTTCACAGAGAGTCTAATGGGCACACTTCTAAATGCAACTTTCACAGAAAGTCTAATGGGCACACTTCTAAATGCAACTTTCACCGAGAGTCTATTGGGCACAATTCTAAATGCAACTTTCACAGAACATTGCTTCTGTCCCCGCCATTGCCACACTTACTTTATTGTTGTCTTCTTGCTTCTCCTGCTGATACCTGCAGGTACGACCTGGCGTCGCCTCTGTAGAAGCCACCCTTTGCCTTGGGCCCTTAGCCGCTGGGCTGCCGGGCAGGTGCTGCCCTCGAGAAGTCAGTTAAGACTAGTGCAGCCAGCCAATCAGAGCGCAGGGGTGGGATGGGAGGCGGGCAGGAGGGAGGGTCAGTAAACAGGAGGTGCGGGTGACTGGACTTAGTTAGAATGATGTGGAGTGAGCGGCGGATGTTGGTATGAGAACAGTTATACCGAATGGTGTCATAGTATCCCTGTGTTCTAGTTGAGTGGTGATGAAAAGGAGAGAGTAAGCGTGGTGGTGTGATATGATGGGTTATACGCTCTTTCAAACGTTCTCTGCATTCCAAACCAAATTCCATACTATATACGTCATGCAATTCTATGCGCTCCAGTCCGTTCCATGCACTCCTATCCACTCTATGTACCCGAGTATGCTCCATACACTCCGGTCCGCTCCACGCACTCATGCATTCTAGCTCACCCCGCGCGCTCCAGTCCGCCCAGCGCGCTCCAGTCTGCCCTGCGCATGCATTCTTGTCTGCCCCACGCATGCACTCTTGTCTGCCCCACGCATGCGCTCTTGTCTGCCCCACGCATGGGCTCCTGTCTGCCCCATGCTCTCCGCATTCAGCACTTCTACGTACTCATCTATTCTACGCACTCCTCAGTACTGGATGCAATCTGTGCTCGTCTGCTCTACGGACTTCTAGATTCGACTTTCACAGAGATGTTATTGGGCACATTTCTAGATTCCACTTTCACAGAGATGCTTTTGGGTATATTTCTAAATTTTACTTCTAAATGCACTTCCAGATTCAGCTTTTCACAGAGGGGATATCGGGCACACTTCTCAATACAACTTTCCATGAGCGGCTATTGGGTATACTTCTAAATACAACTTTCACAGAGAGGCTATTGGGTACATTTCTAAGTTCAACTTTCACAGGAGGCTATTGGGCACATTTCTAAATGCAACTTTCAATGAGCGGCTATTGGGCACGCTTCTAAATTCGATTTTCACAAGGGCACGCTATTAGGCACACAGAGGATACTTAAGCACACTTCTAAATTCAACCAGGGCACGTTATTAGGCACACTTCTAAATTCAACCAGGGCATGCTATTAGACACACAGAGATGATATTAGGCACACTTCTAAATTCGACCAGGGCATGCTATTAGGCACACTTCTAGATTTGACCAGGGCACACTATTTGGCAGGCTTCTAAATTCAACTTTACACAGAGAGATATTAGGCACACTTCAAAATTCAACCATGGCACGCAATTAGGCGCACTTCTAAATTCAACTTTACACAGAGAGGCTTATGCAGAGTTCTAGTTCTAGGTTCAACCAGGGCACGCTATTAAGCACACATAGAGATATTAGGCACACTTCAAAATTCAACCAGGGCACACAATTAGGCACACTTCTAAATTCAACCTTACACAGAGAGGCTATTATGCAGAGTTCTAGTTCTAGGTTCAACTAGGGCACGCTATTAGGCGCACATAGATGATATTAGGCACACTTCAAAATTCAACCAGGGCACGCTATTAGGCACACTTCTAAATTCCACCAGGGCACGCTATTAGGCACACTTCTAAATTCCACCAGGGCACGCTATTAGGCACACTTCTAAATTCAACCAGGGCACGCTATTAGGCACACTTCAAAATTCAACTAGGGCACGCAATTGGGCGCCCTTCTAAATTCAACTTTACACAGAGAGGCTATTAGGCAGAGTTCTAGGTTCAATCAGGTCACGCTATTAGGCACACTTCTAAATTCCCCCAGGGCACGCTATTAGGCACACTTCTAAATTCCACCAGGGCACGCTATTAGGCACACTTCTAAATTCAACCAGGGCACGCTATTAGGCACACTTCAAAATTCAACCAGGGCACGCAATTAGGCGCACTTCTAAATTCAACTTTACACAGAGAGGCTATTAGGCAGAGTTCTAGGTTCAATCAGGGCATGCTATTAGGCACACACATATGATATTAGGCACACGTCAAAATTCAACCAGGGCACGCTATTAGGCACACTTCTAAATTCAACTTTACACACAGAGGATATTAGGCCCACTTCTAAGTGCAACTTTACACACAGAGGATATTAGGCCCACTTCTAAATTCATCCAGGGCACGCTATTAGGCGCACTTCTAAAATCAACTCTACACAGAGAGGCTATTAGGCAGAGTTCTAGATTCAACTTTACCCAGAGAGGATATTAGGCACACTTCTAAATTCAACAAGGGCACGCTATTAGCGCAGACTAAACTTGAGAATTCCCTCTAAGTGTGGCATATGCTAACAATCACATTTCTATCTAGAATCAACGCGGGCTAAGCTTGATAATTCCATCTAAGTGTGGCATATGCTAAAAATCAGATTTCCATCTAGATGCGTCGCAGGCTAAATTGAGGATTTCCGGCTAAGTGTGGTACATGCTAACATTCACATTTCTATCTAGATGTGGCGCAGGCTAAATTGAGAATTCCATTTAAGTGTGGCATATTAGAGCGGATGGGTGTGGAGAGCGGATGATTGTGGAGAGCGGATGAGTGTGGAGAGCGGATGAAGGTGTAGAGCGGATGAGTGTGGGGAGCGGATGAGTGTGGGGAGCGGATGAGTGTGGAGAGCGGATGAGTGTGGGGAGCACATGAGTGCAGAGAGCGGATGAAGGTGTAGAACAGATGACTGTGGAAAGCGGATGAGTGTGTGGAGCGACTGAGTATGAAGAGTGGGTGAGTATGGGAGCAGCTGAGTGTGGAGAGCGGCTGAGTATGGAGAGCGGCTGAGTGTGGAGAGCGGCTGAGTGTAGAGAGCGGCTGAGTGTGGAGAGCGGCTGTGTGTGGAGAGCGGCTGAGTATGGAGAGCGGCTGAGTGGAGGGAACGGATGAGGGTGAGGAGCGGATGAGCCTGGAGAGTGGACGAGTGTGGACAGCGGATGAGCGTAGGGAGCGGATGAACGTAGGGAGCGGATAAGTGTAGTGTGTGGAGAGTGGGTGAGTTTAGGGAGCAGCTGAGTGTGGGGAGCAGCTGAGTGTGGAGAACGACTGAGTGTAGAGAACGACTGAGTGTGGAGAGCGGCTGAATGGAGGGAACGCATGAATGGGGGAGCGGATGAATGTAGAGAGTGGATGAGCGTAGGGAGCGTATAAGTGTGGAGAGCAGATGGCTGTGGGGAGCGGATGAGTGTAAGGAGCGTATGAGTGTTAGGGAGCGGATAAGTGTGGAGTGTGGAGAGCGGGTGAGTGTGGGGAGCAGCTGAGTGTGGAGAACGGCTGAGTGTGGAGAGCGACTGAGTGTGGAGAGCGACTGAGTGTGGAGAGCGGCTGAGTTGTGGAGAGCGGCTGAGTTGTGGAGAGCGCCTAAGTGGGGGGAACGGATAAGTATGTGGAGCGGATAAATACGTAGAGCGGATGAGTGTGTAGAACGTACGAGTATGTAGAGCAGACAAGTACGTAGAGCGGATGAGTACGTAGAGCGGACGAGTACGTAGAGCGGACGAGTGTGTGGTACGGATGAGTATGCGGAGCGGATAAAAACATAGAGCGGATGAATGTGTGGAACGGATGAGTACATAGAGAAGACAAGTACGTAGAGCGGACGAATGTGTGGAGCAGATAAATGTATGGAAAGGATGAGTGTGTGGAGCGGATGAATGTGTGGAGCGGATGAGTGTGTTGAACGGTTGAGTACGTAGAGCGGATGAGTAGTACGTAGAGCGGATGAGTAGTACGTAGAGCGGTTGAGTACTACGTAGAGCGGACGAGCAGTATGTCGAGCAGATGAGTATGTGGACCGGATGAGTGGGTAGTACGGATGAGCGTACAGAACGGATGAGCATACAGTGCAGATGATCGTACAGAACGGATGAGCATACAGAGCGGACGAGTATACAAAGCGGATGAGTGCATAGGCAGACAGGAGTACATGCGCGGGGTAGACTGGAGTGCATGCGCGGAGAAGACAGGAGTGCATGCGTATGGAATACATGAGAGCATGCGTAGGGCACACTGGAGAATGAGGGATAGGCTCGAGCATGCAAGGCGGACTAGAGTGCGTGAGTGTGTCGAGCAGACAGGAGTGTGTAGGGCAATCCTGAACGCCTGAAGTGAATAAAAATGCATAGAATGGACCTGATTCCATAGAATTGCGTGACATACATAATATGCTTAGGACTGCAGGGCGCATTTGAAAGGGCAAATATCATACCACACCCCACGCTTACTCTCTTCTTTACACCACCACTCAACTAGAACACAGAGATACTATGACACCATTCGGTATAACTGTTCTCATATCAACATCTACCGCTCACTCCCCATCACTCTAAGTAAACACTGCTGGTTTCACACCCCCCAGCCAGGCGTTCTCCTCAGGCCTAACGCAGCCACACTCGGTCTGGATAAATCCTGCCAGAGTGAACACATACTCCTGATCTCTCAACCACCACACCTATCGCTAAGAAGCAGCTAACACATGAATTCCGCACCACCTGCACACATACCTGATGCGCACACGCACCTTTGAACTCTCTCTACTCTCTCTACTGACCCGAACTTCGGTTCCCAAGGGCGTTCAACCTACGAGCGCCTTCAGACCATACCAATGGTATATAAGGCGCTATATAAATGCAAAATAACATAACATAACATATGCTAACAATCACATTTCTATCTAGATGCGACACGGGCTAAGCTTGAGAATTCCATCTAAGTGTGGCATATGCTAACAATCAAATTCTATCTAGATGCGAAGCGGGGTAAGCTTGAGAATTCCATCTAAGTGTGGCATATGCTAACAATCACATTTCTATCTAGATGCGGCGCAGGCTAAATTGAGAATTCCATCTAAGTGTGGCAGATGCTAACATTCACATTTCTATCTAGATGTGGCGCAGGCTAAATTGAGAATTCCATCTAAGTGTGGCATATGCTAACAATCACATTTCTATCTAGATGCAACGCAGGCTAAGCTTGAGAATTCCATCTAAGTGTGGCATATGCTGACAATCAAATTCTATCTAGATGCGACGCGGGCTAAGCTTGAGAATTCCATCTAAGTGTGGCATATGCTAACAATCACATTTCTATCTAGATGCGGCGCAGGCTAAATTGAGAATTCCATCTAAGTGTGGCATATGCTAACAATCACATTTCTATCTAGTTGCGGTGCAGGCTAAATTGAGAATTTCCGGCGAAGTGTGGTACGTGCTAATATTGTTACACCTGTCTAAAGGAGATGCAGGCTAATCATGACATTTCTCTATCGATATGGTGCTAATTAACATTGGCTAGTGTGTTAGTGCGTAATGTATTACAACATTTACAGTCAGGCCAATAATGGAGTTAGGCTGGAGATGACAAATCTCTCTAGGTATGCATGTTGTGATTCTATGGCAGTATGCGTTCAGGAGAGGTAAGGTAGAATGACCAGGGCTTTCTGGAGTTGAGTAATTGCTCCACTCCCCACCCATGCCACACTTACAATTTAGTTGGTGTCTGTTTGCTTCTTTTGCTCCCTCTGCGGACACCTGCAGACACTTCGTGTAGCCATCCTTCGCCTCGGGGTCCTTAGCGTAGGGGCTGCCGGGCAGGGGCTGCCCTGGGAAGGTGGCTTAGGAGCTTTGGTGGACCAATAGGGGTGGGAGGCGGGAGGGCGACGACAGACCAGGAAGAGGAGGCTGGGGGACACGGGGCAATGCAGGGCCTGGGGCGCATTTTCAACAAAAAGAACCACAGAAATGGGGTCGCCTATGGGTGGCACACTCACCTGCTCCTCGGATGGAAAAGGGGAGCAGGTGCAACGAACGGGTCGCTAGACCCAGGCACGCTGTTGTTAGCAGCCAATCAGGGGTGGGGGGCGGGCTGGGAGGCGGGAGGGCGACGGCAGACCAGGAAGGGGAGGTTGGGGGACACGGGGCAACGCAGGGCCTGGGGTGCATTTTCAACAAAAAGAACCACAGAAATGGGGTCGCCTATGGGTGGCACACTCACCTGCTCCTCGGATGGAAAAGGGGAGCAGGTGCAACGAATGGATCGCTAGATCCAGGAACGCTGTTGTTAGCAGCCAATCAGGGGTGGGGGGCGGGCTGGGAGGCGGGAGGGTGACGGCAGACCAGGAAGGGGAGGCTGGGGGACACGGGGCAACGCAGGGACTGGGGCGCATTTTCTACAAAAAGAACCACAGAAATGGGGTCGCCTATGGGTGGCACACTCACCTGCTCCTCGGATGGAAAAGGGGAGCAGGTGCAACGAACGGGTCGCTAGACCCAGGCACGCTGTTGTTAGCAGCCAATCAGGGGTGGGGGGCGGGCTGGGAGGCGGGAGGGCGACGGCGGACCAGGAAGGGGAGGCTGGGGGACACGGGGCAACGCAGGGCCTGGGGCGCATTTTTAACAAAAAGAACCACAGAAATGGGGTCGCCTATTGGTGGCACACTCACCTGCTCCTCGGATGGAAAGGGGAGCAGGTGCAACGAACGGGTCGCTAGACCCAGGCACGCTGTTGTAAGCAGCCAATCAGGGGTGGGTGGCGGTCTGGGAGGCGGGAGGGCGACGGCAGTCCAGGAAGGGGAGGCTGGGGGACACGGGGCAACGCAGGGCCTGGGGCGCATTTTCTACAAAAGGAACCACAGAAATGGGGTCACCTATGGGTGGCACACTCACCTGCTCCTCGGATGGAAAAGGGGAGCAGGTGCAACGAACGGGTCGCTAGACCCAGGCACGCTGTTGCTAGCAGCCAATCAGGGTTGGGGGGCGGGCTGGGAGGCGGGAGGGTGACGACAGACCAGGAAGGGGGGGCTGGGGGACACGGGGCAACGCAGGGCCTGGAGCGCATTATCTACAAAAAGAACCACAGAAATGGGGTTGCCTATGAGTGGCACACTCACCTGCTCCTCGGATGGAAAAGGGGAGCAGGTGCAACGAACGGGTCACTAGACCCAGGCACGCTGTTGTTAGCAGCCAATCAGGGGTGGGGGGCGGGCTGGGAGGCGGGAGGGCGACGGCAGACCAGGAAGGGGAGGCTGGGGGACACGAGGCAACGCAGGGCCTGGGGTGCATTTTCTACAAAAAGAACCACAGAAATGGGGTCGCCTGTGGGTGGCACACTCACCTGCTCCTCGGAGTCGATGGGTGGCACACTCACCACTCCTATCTCATGAGTCAAGTGGGTGCGGGCCATACAACGGGTCTTCCCATTGCCATCTTGGGTTGGATAGCCAGTGTAATCCTTTACATTCCTATTTTTGACACCAAATATCACCCAGGACACCTGGGATTAAAAAGGTGGTAATGACTAAGTATTCTCGGTTTACTATTTTTATTTGGGGACTATGACCAGGCAGGAGCAAACTGAAAAGTAAAACTCGGATCATCTCCACAAGGAATAAAAATAATAATAATAATAATCAGGATATCTTCTCCATAAACATGTAGGTCTCTGGCCCCTCCCTGGTCAATGTTGAGTCTATAGAGTTGCTAGCAGGTTGGTTCACCCTTACATTGCTGACATTGTAGGCTGATGAGTGGCCTGAACCTGCTTGACTCCTCTAGAGTAGTTGTAGGCTTTCCCATGGTCCTTAATCCCAGGACTGATTCCGGTGGAAAGTTTCTCCAGTAGATGGGTCTGTGGATGTAATCGGCAGGTTGAACAAGGGAGGGGTTCCTTGGTCGAGTTGCATAGCCTGGACTACATCCTCTTTGGCTCTCTGAACTGACCTGACCGTATTCTCCTTGTCCCCGTCTCATTCTTCCTCCCCTCATCTGGTCCTGCCTAGAGCCAGTCTCATCTAGTGGGGGGTGATTTTAATGGGGTAATGTATGCCGAGATGGACAAAACTCTCCCGGCTTCCTCTAATGACCATACGTTCAGACAGGCCCTAGCTAAATTCCTCAGAGATCTACATCTGATTGAAACATGGCAATTCTTTAACCCACAAGATAAGGCTTACAACCACTACTCCGCGGTACATAGGGGCCACTCCTGGATTGACATGGTGCTGATCTCGGACTCGCTGATCCCACAAGTTACAGGATTAGAGATTGGAGTGAGGTGCCTGTCGGACCATGCCCCAGTCCTCTTAAAGCTGGAACCCTTGAGCCCACATTACCAGCCTCGCAAACCATGGCGCTGAAACGAGATAATCCTGAAAGACGTAGCCCTCACAGCAGACATAGAACAAACCCTGAAGAATTACTTCCAAGAAAATGTCACCCCTGCTATATGCTGGGACACCATTTGGGATGCAGGTAAGGCTGTGGTAAGGAGGGAATTTATAGCGCACACAACAAACTACATTAAAAGAAAAGAAAGGGTGAGATGATATATGGAAGCCCACGTGGCAGAAGCCGAAGCAGAGTATAAAAACAGGGGCTCGCAGAAAGCATGGAGGGCATTGAAAAAGTCAGGGCACCCACCTGGCGATGAAGCGGTGCTTCTTATTGTACGAACCAAACAATCGTACTATACTAAAGGGGATAAGGCAAACCGATTCCTCGCAGCCAAACTGAAGCAGCGAAAAAACCGGAATCGCATAACCCAACTCCAAAATCAGGAAGGGAATCTAGTGCGGGGGGGAAAAAGAAATAAAGGAAGTGATTCACTCATATTATACTAAAAACCTAAAAAGGGAGGACCTGGTGAGAGAAGAACAAGCCACATTCCTTAACCAAATGACCCTGACACAAATCAGTGATTCAGATGGGCAAACGCTAGAAGCCCCCATAACGGAGGGAGAAGTAATAAAAGAACTGAAAGCGAACAAAACCCCTGGCCAAGATGGGCTTAGTAATGCATATTACAAAACGTTCAGAACCACTCTGATAAGCCCCCTATCCAAACTGTTTAACTCCATTCGGGACTCCGGGAGGATATCTGGGGACATGAGCCAAGCTACCACAGTACTGCTATTAAAACCGAATAGAGACCCCACTGAATGTGTGAGTTACCGCCCTATATCGTTATTAAATGGGGACGCAAAAATCTACTAGAAGGTGCTGGCCCATAGACTTGAGGAGGTCCTGCCGGGAATAATCCACCCTGACCAAGCAGGTTTTGTAAATGGGCGAAACACACACGACAACATCCGCAGAGCCATAGATACAATTGATTGGGGCCGCAGAACAGAACAACGATTTTCGGTTCTGGCGTTAGACGCCTCCCGAGCCTTTGACAGCCTACATTGGGAGTTCCTATGGCTAACTCAGGAAAAGTTTGGGTGCAGCCCGACCTTTACCCGCATGGTGATGGCCAATTCCGCACACCTATCTACACGGCTATTGGTTAATGGACGGCTCACAGATAATATCCTCATTCAGAAAGGCACAAGACAGGGGTGTCCACTCTCGCCCCTGATCTTTGCCATGGCCATGGAGCCGCTGGCACAAAAAGCCTGCAACGACCCAGAGATCCAGAGCGTAGAGGTAGGCTCCGGAGACCCCCAAAAAATAGCTCTCTATGCTGATGATATCCTTATGTTTCTCAAGGACACAACACATTCCCTCCCAAAAGCATTAGACCTTCTAGAGGAGTTCGCGAAGGTTTCCGGATTCCATATTAATTATGGTAAATCAAGTGCGCTCAATATTACAGAGGGAACAGAGCAAGTGACAGAATGGGAAGACAGGTAGGTACCCGCTGACGTGGGAACAGAGCGCAGTAAAATATTTAGGGATACAACTAACCTCCAAATACGGGAAATTATACGGGGCCAACATCCCGGAGCTACTGAAGGAGCTAGCGGGGGACCTAAAACGCTGGGAGGTGCAGGAACTGTCATGGCTGGCAAAGATAACGGCCGTGAAGATGACTCTGCTTCCCAGGTTCCTATACGTGGTAAGAACCCTACTAATACGCATCCCAAATCCAGCAATCCAAAAATTACAAAGGGAGATAATGGCATTTATTTGGAAGGGGAAAAAAATCAAGGGTCAGAAAAAAGTCTTGTTCAGACCACAAATGTTGGGAGGGCTAAGAGTCCCAGAAATACGCAGATACTTAAGGGCAGTGCAAATAGCCCCTGTATTACAATGGTCACCCAGAAACAACCAAATCGGCTGGGCGGCCATCGAAAGGGAAGCAACCAAAGCCCCCCTTGATAGCCTTCCCTTCCTTGCTGAACGACACAGAAGCAAGGAAGGTACACTACTTGAAGCAACTAAGACCACCCTAAGGTATTGGGACAAAGCACTAAGAAGTAGAAAGGTGAAGATTGGGGGAGGCCCTCTGACACCAGTAGCCCACAATCTGGATTTCACCCACGGAATGCGGCCAGACTTCTGGGTACAATGGGGAGGGGATGAGAAAACAGTGACAATGGGAGACCTCTATGAAGAGGGCACACCCCTAACCTTTGAGAGATGCAAAGCTAAATTTAAGATACCAGAAACCGAGAGGTTCCACTATGTTCAACTGAGGCATTGGATTTCTAACAGGATGGTCCGGGAAGAGGCTACACGGGATCCGGTGGGACTAGAACTCACGATAAAAGAAGGCCAACCCGGGAAAAGGGTGTCGATACTGTATAGCCTAATGGAAACAGTAGACCCTGAGGAATCCCTTCTATACATGCAAAAATGGGAGGCAGATGTTGGGAATCCAATCTCTAGCGAGACCTGGAGTCAAATATGGCAAAGAAAAAGCTCCAAATGCACCTCTATCAAAGAAGCAGCATACAAAATGTATTTGAGATGGTACATGACACCAGCACGCATGCATTCCATTAACCCAGACTACCCCATATCCTGCAGGAGAGGGTGCGGACAACTTGGTGACTTAATACACATGTGGTGGTCCTGTTCGGTGGCAGAAATATATTGGAGGGAGATCTTGAGCCACATCAAAGAGATAACAGGGACACAGCTGCCATCTGACCCGACGGTGGTCCTACTGGGGGAGGCGGTTGAGGGGTACTATGCAAACTCCGGGTCGAAAGCTTGCCTCATTACCCATATGTTAAGTGCTGCCAGAATAACCTTGGCACACACGTGGAAGAACAAACAAGGACCGATAGTGCCCATGTGGTGGGTAAGACTATGGGGTGTGATGGCCTTGGAAAAGATAACCGCATTATCCCACGGCTCTTACACAAAATATCTGGACACCTGGATGCCATTACACAAATTTACGGATGATAGAGAACAAATGTATTTTAAGCCTAAATTATTGCGCAGTATTCCTGTTATTTAAAAGCACATATTCCGGCCTGGAGAAATACTTCGCCCAAGAGACTCAGAATGGCGAAACATACTACACCATATCCGATTGTTGGGATTGTTGGGGGTTGAGGGGAGGCAATACTCTCAATGTTGTAATCTATGTCTTTGAAAACCAAAATAAATAAAGTTGACAAAAAAAAATCTGCAAGGAACTGGCCAATCCTGTTGCAGTTTCTACCTCTCCTATTCTCTCAACAGGCCCTCTGTACGGCTTTGGCCTCTCGCTTCTCCGCTAAAACTCAGGACATCCTATCCACTATCGCCTCTTCCTCTCCCGCTTCCTCTCTCTGCCCCCTTTGGCCATCTTTCCCTCTCCTCCTCCTTTTTCCTCTTTCTCTCTAACACCTGACAAGGTTTTTAAACAAGTCCCATCTATGGAAGTGTCGTCGAAACAGGTGCTCCTCCAGAACCATCAAGGACCACATTGACACGATCCAGCCTTGGCTGATTTCTGTAATCATTCTTTTGCCACTGGAACTTTCCCCTCGCCCAAATTCTTGGAAAAGCTGGGCAACTGCCATCTTCCTCTCCACACTGAATCTGTTGGTTGTCTCCATGACCATTAGTCTGGCTTAAGAGCTGCCAGAGGCACAGAAACTGCTCTCCTAAACCCCTGTGAAGATCTTATCTCTAACCTTGACTCTAGCTTTCCTTCTGTCCTCATCATCCTGGAACTTTCCTCTGCTTTCGACACGGTCAACCATGCCATCCTGCTCAATTAACTCCTTGAGAACCTGGGCATCAAGGACCAGGCCCTGGAGTGGCTGACCTCCTTCCTCTTGAACCGCCCCTACCAGGTCCATCTTTGTCCCTTTCACTCCACCACCTCTCTCTACATATGGCGTTCTCTAGGGCTCTATCCTCTCACCCCGGTTTTTCAACCTCTCCTTGGCCCCTTTGACCCACCTGATCTCTACCTTCTCCTCTAACCTAGTGTTATGCGGATGACACTCAGCTTTCCTTCAGGCTCCCCTCTGCCTACTCTCCACTCTCGCTCATTCCTGGTGTCATCTTCAACTCCACTCTCTCTTTCTCTCCTCATATCGCAGACGTCGCCAAGAAGTCCCACTACCAGCTGCACCTCTTCAAAGGGACTCTTCCATTTCTCACTTTCCCCCAGAAGCTCAATGTCTCCAGAGCTCTGGTTCTTTCTAGGCTGGACTACTCCAACAGCCACTTTCTCAATCTGCCTTCCTCTACTCTCCACCCTCTGCAACCAATCCAGAACAGGATTGCAAGACTTATCTTTGGCCTCAAGCCCACTGGCTCTCGGCGGCTGCAAAGATCAAGTTCAAGACCCTTTTCATTGTCCACAAGGCTTTCTGGGGCTGGGACCCACACTACATCCAACGCTATCTTCCAAAATACCTTCCTTCTCGATCCCTAAGGGTTAGATGCTTCTACAGGCAGAGAGTGGGGGTTGGGGGGGGAGTAGATCCTTCTCCCCTGCAGTTGCCTCCCTCTGAAATGGCCTCCCTGGCCCTCCCAAACTTGAGCCGGACTACCTGAAGTTCTGGAAGCAGCTCAAAACGTTCCTCTTCTCCTCTGCTTTCTCTCTCTCCCTCCCCTGCTGACCTACCTGACCTACCTGTCCGCTGCACCAACTGGTTGCTTGGCTACCCTCTGTCTCACTGAGTCCAGGCACTTTCTTAATCAGTCACCCTTGCACTGCCTCCAGGCCTACCACGCAGTTAGGGGCTGTAACTGTAACCGTACAGTCCCTTTTTCTCCTTGCACTACCCAGAGCCGTGCTGCCCTGGCGGCACTTACTCAGAGCATTGCTGCCCTGTTTTCCCCTCCCCTCTCCCTTGCACTTCCCCCCTCCCTTTGCCCTTGCACTTCTCGTTCTCGCACTTGCACGATCTGAATGACACAAGGCTTAGTAAGATCATTTGTCTTGTCCTCCCTCAGTTTTCCTTCTCTTGTCTTGTCGTGCCTAAAAACACGTGTGTACAGGTGCGTTATATATGACTTATCATATCATATATCATTTTATCACAGATGCCCAGAAAAATATACAGTGCCGCAGTAAGAAATGGCTAGACTGGCAGAACCCAAATGCCAGTCTAGCCAGGTAATTACACTTAGCAGGACTGCCTTATCAGAAATGCCCAGTTAAAAAAAGCCATACCAAACTGAGGAATGACTAGACTGGCTGCACCAAAATGCCTCTCTAGCCACTAATACCACATATCATGCCTGCTTAGCGTGGACATAGACGACCATTATGATTTATTGCACAACCCAACCCCCCCCCACACATCCCTTCTCCCTCCCACCCCCTACCCCAACCTCCAAAATCAGCTAATTGGCCCATAATTACCTCCATGTCCCTCTTCCTTGTCCCAGTGCTTACGTATGAGGCTCCTTGCCTCACTGGTAAGTACTGGAGGAAGAGTGGGACTAGGAGTTATGAAGATTACAGGTAGCTAAGTCAGGCATTGCCTTCATGTACCTCTACCTTATCCCAGTACTTGGGTATGAGGCATATTGCCACATACACAAGTACTGCCTCGTACACAAGTACTGGCATGAGGAAGAATAGGGCTAGGTGTAAAGAAGATTACCAATAATTAATCAAGGCATTAAACACATGTAGTGCTGCAACACCATCGAGCTGACTGGGCTTCAGCACTCCCCCCCTCCCACTGAAATTGTGGGCTATGTTGACTTGACCTGGCTGACCTACAGAGCAGTTGCCGGACATAAAAGGACACAGATGTTAAACGGCACCTGGGTTTTGCCGTTAACAAGGGCCCGGCCCAGCAATTACCAATGTACATTATTTCACTGTTAGTACCTGCATTCAAATGGCAATTTTTTTAAGCAATTGAAATTGTGATGTGGGTTTAGTACTTGCATGCCAGGGGAGTGATTGGAATGGTAGAGCGGAAACAGGAGACCAGTCATGCTCACAGCAGCCCATAAGTGGGTGCTTTCAGACCTAAAGGAGAGAGTTAACTGCTTGTAACATTGAAGCTGCACTAGAATAGTCTCATTAAAATGCGTAAAGAAGTTAGATGCCCCACACAAATAAGTTTGCTCCTCCCCACCACACGTGAAGTTAGCACCTCTCCCAACATTTGAAAAGTTGCCCCCCCTGAAATGTAGGTTTTGTTGCACCCCTGAACACAAGCACACACAATATTCACCACATACACACACGCACACCCAGCCATCCATATATTTAAGAGTGCACTCTTTCACCATACAGGCACACCCAGGCAGCTACTCATACATTTAAGTGTGCACCATTTCACCATACAGGCACACCCAGGCAGCCACCCGAACATTTAAGTGTGCAACCTTTCACCACACAGACACACACACCCAGGCACCTACCCATATATTTAAGTGTGCACGCGTTCACCATACAGGCACACCCAGGCAGCCACCCATACATTTAAGTGTACATCCTTTCACCGTACACTCACACCCAGCCACCCATACATTTGTGTGCACCCTTTCACCATACACTCACACAGGCAGCCACCTATACGTTTAAGTGTGCACCCTTTCACCATAGCCTCACACAGTCACCTATACATTTATGTGTGGACACTTTCACCATACAGGCACACCCAGACAGCCATCCACACATTTAAGTGTGCCTCCTTTCACCGTACAGGCACACACGCATACATAGCCACCCATACATTTGTGTGCACTCTTTCACCATACACTCACACACGCACACGTTATGGGTTGAGGGGAGCCATAATACTTCAAAAATACATTGGGCCTCATTAGGACCCTGGCGGTGACGGTATGAACGGTGCCGGTAAGGCACCGGCACTGTTCATACCGTCCCGCCGCATTACAAGTTCTGCTCGCGAGTTCCTGACAGCCCACCAGGTCTTACCTGGCGGGCTGTGTGGCACACGCGAGCATAACTCGTAATTGCGCCGGCACCGTTATCAACGGTACCGATGCAACCATGCTCCCCACCCCTATTCTGCCCTATTGGGCAGAATGGGGATCGGGAGCCCGGCAATACCGCCACCCGCGAATGGGCAATTACCAGCCCATTCATCTCGTAATGGGGCAGTTTTTGCCCAATCGTGGGTGGCGGTGCTGGTAGCGAGCATGGCGGTAGCCGTGCCTGCAAAACAGGCACGGCTACCGCCATGCTCGTAAATTGGCCCATTGTTTCTTTTTGAAGTCACTCTGACTTCATAAAGAAATTATTTCCGTTAAAGACTGAACCATAACAGAAATAATTTCTTTAAGAAGGCAGAGTGACTTCAAAAATAAACTATTTATTTTTGAAGTCATAGGGCTTCCCCCGCCCCATGACATGCAGGCCTCAAGCCTAGGGTCTTCATGTCATGGGGTGGGGGTAGCCACCAAACCTTTTGTATTCACTCTGCCTTCATAAAGAAATTATTATTTCTGTTACAGAAATCATTTCTTTAGAAATGCAGAGTGAATTCAAAAAGAAAATTTAAAGAAAAATGTTTTTTTTTGTACTCCAAGTGGGGCCCTCTTCCAGAACATGTGGTCGCGGGGCCCCCCCCCACACTGAGGGGGGTGCGGGGGCCCCTGTTACGCCAGTGCCTTTAACTGCATCCCTTGTTCGGGTTCACGCTTGCCAATCTGTCAATCGTACATTTTCTTATTCAACTCTAACGATACAGGATTAACTTCCCTTAGCTTCACAATCATCTGTCGGTCAAAGACTGTCGACTGAACAGAGGATTTCACAAGACCCCTGTATGACCACTTTGACTCCTCTTCTAGCTTTTCCAAAGGCCCTCTGATTTCAGTAGTTTCAATAATTGGGTGATTGTCAAGAGTTTCCTGAGTGAACACCCACGCGGTTCCGGACTCCTCTGTTCCTGGTTTTCCCCCTTTTACATCAATTTAATGCTTTCAAAGTTCAATTAGGCGTTTGCTACTTTTCATTCAGCACATTCCGGTTTCTTATCGACTCTCCCCTCCACTCACCAGCTGTGATGAACCGCTTCGCTTTTTTTCTCCTCGGAGTCAAGGTTGGTACCATGGAGACAAGCATCTCTCCCTGGCTTGGTTATCAGCGGAGGTGGTTCTTGTGCACCACAGACATCTGCTGCAACACACACTGGCTATTGTTTGCAGTCTTACTATTCCTTCTTCAGAGGTCTGACAGGCAAGGGTCGGAAAGAGCGAGGTCGCTTCTCTCCTTGTCACCCTTGGAGTATTCGCCATCTTTCTCCTCCTCTTGAACTGCCGTGCTGAGTTAGCTCCCTGGACGTGCTGTCTGCCTTGCTCGTATTGTGCTCTTGTGCTCCACCATTTATCCCTTTGGGGAATGGAAAAGGCCATCAGGTGTGTGTGGTTCGGGTCAATTGCCTGACTTTGCCTGACTCTGGTTTTGGGCCATGTCAGGTAAATTGCTCGAGTGTTAGTACGCCGTCCTTCGCAATGTGCGAAAGTGTTCGCGTCGGAACAGGGGGTTCGGGGGGGGAGGGGAAAGTGCTTGTGTATAATACGTGGTAGGTTGGGGAAAAGCTGTTGGAAGAAGGGGGATACCTTGTCTCACCCATCAGTGTTCCACTTCCACTCCCCAAGGACCCCCCATTCAGGTGATCCTACCTCACTAGTCCACCCCCAGGTACCGGATCCAATAGCGATGGCCGTTTCCTGGCCACCTGGATGACAGACCCCCGGGGACTATTCAGGGAGACACCGTCAGGTTTTTCACATGCCCTTCCCCTATGCATAGTGGATATGTCTGTTCTATGTCCTGTATTGGGAGGAGACCAGGGACGAGATATATCCACAAACTCTTGTATATCTCTTTGCTTGGCTCTAGTTGGTTTTCCAGCATGGGATACGGCAGTAGGGATGGATGGATGATCAGAGAACATGGTCTTGTTTGTTCCTGCCCCAATCTGTTGTTATCATCAGTGAATGGATGGGTCTGAGCGTAATTCACCTCAGATCTGAAGGAGGTCTTTGAAGAGATGATCTGAAGGACGTCTTTGAAGATCGTGGAGGGGGTTGGTTGGCTATTCATCCACATGGTCTATAGGGTGACTCCCAGGGAATGGTTGGTAACTAACAATCTCTTTCCTGGTCTTGGTAGGGTGGGTGGGTGAGCTACAATCCAGCCCAGTGGACTATCCGATTTTACATCTGGGTTAGGTAGATGGGTAAGAAAATTGCCTTTTCTCTTGAGTCGAGTGGGTGCAGCCCATACAACGGGAATTCCCATTGCCATCTTGGGTTGGATAGCCAGTGTAATCCTTTGCATTCCTATTTCTGACACCAAATATCACCCAGGACATCTGGGATTAAAAACGTGGTAATGACTAAGTATTCTCGGTTTACTATTTTTATTTGGGGACTATGACCAGGCAGGAGCAAACTGAAAAGTAAAACTCGGATCATCTCCACAAGAAATACAAATAATAATAATAATCAGGATATCTTCTCCATAAACATGTAGGTCTCTGGCCCCACCCTGGTCAATGTTGAGTCTATAGAGTTGCTAGCAGGTTGGTTCACCCTTACATTGCTGACATTGTAGGCTGATGAGTGGCCTGAACCTGCTTGACTCCTTTAGAGTAGTTGTAGGCTTTCCCATGGTCCTTAACCGCAGGACTGATCCCGGTGGCAAGTTTCTCCAGTAGATGGGTATGTGGATGTAATCGGCAGGTTGAACAAGGGAGGGGTTCCTTGGTCGAGTTGCATAGCCTGGACTACATCCTCTTTGGCTCTCTGAACTGTCCTGACCCTATTCTCCTTGTTCGCGTCTCATTCTTCCTCCCCTCATCTGGTCCTGCCTACAGCCAGCTTCATCTGCTGCAACCTTAATATTCTCGAAATCTGAGTCCTGGCTGTTCTCACTTTCCCCTTCCTGCTGTGATCATTTCCACTCTTCTTCGAACAACTCAGTACCACTATCATCACCTGATGTAAATGGCTTTGAGTCACTTTCAGCCCCTGATGTCCACACCACCTCTTGACCTCTGGGTTCAACCACCTTCTCATGGTTTCTGTTTTCTACCACCTTCTTTCTATGTCTGAACCCATTTGTTGCACCTCTTCCTCCTTTTAAGCATCCTTGGCTTCTAATCTGACCATATGCACTTCTCTTGTGTCCTCCTCCTATGCTGTTCCCTTTGCTTCAACCTCTTTCTCCTCACCACTTCAGTCTGTCACCTTGGTCCTTCCAATGTTAGCACTTCCTGTACTGAGACCACATCTTTTTGTCTGCTCTTCCCTCTGAATGTTACCACCTCTTCTCTCTGTTCACTCTGCACTCCTAATTTTACCATCTCCTCTATCTGTTCACACTCCCCTCCTGATGCTACCTCCATTTCCTGCTCTCCTGTACCTCCATGTTTCCAACCTCTTCTGTCTAACCAGCCTCCAACTCTACCACCACTGTCCAGCCTCCTGACTTCTCTTAAAATGAGTTTCCTCCTCCTGCGCCCCACTCTCGCAGATTGGGGCTGGCTATTTTTATAGGGAGGTTGTCCCTGGGTAGACGTAGGACTGAGGGTCTGCATCTATGTCTGGTAATGGTGTGGACCTGTGGATTGGGTCTTGCTTCTGGCTACACTTGGATCAGGGGTGGTGGGACAAAATGATATGAGGCCCAGCTACCATTTGGAAATGTCTTTCACTCCTTCTAGCCCTCCTTGTCACTGAGTTTGCTGAGCTCGTCCTTTGTAAATGGTTAACAGGTTAAAAATAATTTGAAACTGCAACCAGTTCCATTTTTGACCCATGTTCCTTTACTACATTCCTACCTGGTAACATTACTTCGAAGCTAGGAGGTTCTTGAGGTGGGGGAGCAGAGGGTTTTTATTCCTCGGCAAGCTGAGCATTAAAATTGATGGGCTTCATGCGCTAGGGAATAATACATTTTGACCTTGCATGTTGTTTATAAAATGAAAGGGGTCTTGCAAATTTGAGATTATGTTTTTGCGAGATTCCGGATTGAACCCCGGTGAACTGGGCCCTGACTTCATTGATCCAGCTGCAGGGCTCTCTATAAAGTGCTTAGTGGTTTTTTTTCACCAATAGCGGCATGGTTACCTCTATACTTGTAATGACCGCCAAAGTAAGGTCTGTTAACCAAACTTCTTATAGATGAAAAGGTGTGCAGCGTTGAAGTAAAGAACAGAGTTCAGTCTTTCTTTAGGAATCACAATTAGGCACTCGAGACCACTTCTTAAGATAGTTTTCAAAGGTTAAAGACTTATATTAAATTGTATTCCCATGTGAAAGTAAAGGAGGGAGTTCTGTCTTCCTTTGGGAATCACAATTAGGGGTATCAGGTAATACAATTGTGGCAAAAATGTCGCAGGTAAAAATAATTGCGGCAAAAATGCTGTGGTTCGACCCAGTAAAGGTGTACCCCATTATACCATTTAACGGGAGCAGGGGTTGCGGGGGTGTCCCCCGCTCCCCTTAAATGGTATAATGGGTCTGGAGGTTGCAGGGGGGGTCCCCTGCATCCTTTGTATGATTGTGGCGGCAAAACCATGGCATTTTTGCCGCAATATTTTGTATACACAGCCATTTCTGCCGCGATTTTAAGACATGGAACCCAATTACGCACACGCGACCACTCTTTGACATAGTTTTCACAAGTAAACAACCTCAACAATTGTTTTTATCAAGGTTGGGTATTTGGTAATGGTCTTCGCAATGTTCACTCTTTTTAATTAGTGACACGCGACCGCTCCTTCAGGTACATAAAGGGCCTCATCACGAGTTCAAATCGGGCATTAACAGTATTAGCACTGCAAATACTGCTTCGCCCGATCAGGACCCAACGCGGACCCAAAAGGGACCAGCGTTAATACAGCTGCCATTATTACAGCCGGCGTTATTACAGCCGGCGGAAATAGAGCCGACAACACACAGTAGTATTACAGACATATTACAACTCCATGGCCAGCAGTATTAATGCTGGAAAACAGGCACTAATACAGCTGGGAGTACCCCCAGCCTCCAACTGGAGGAAATGAAGCCAGGATTCAGGAACAAAGCCACAGGTGCAAGCAGTGCACACCAGGGGGCTACATAAGACCCACCCAGGCCCCAAACACACTTTCCAACACCATGCTGCCATTCTTTGCTGGAAGCCGTGACATGGAGTTGCTCATGCTGCGCCCGGAGCTATAGATGCAGGACAACCAGGCCAGGGCACAGGGAGCACAGGGGAGTGAGGGAGAATGAGGAGGAGGAGGAGAGCAGCCCGCAAGGTGAGCACCCATCCCCAAGGTCAGGCCATCAACCTGGGCCCTCACTGACACCCAGTTGGTAACTGAATACCGCCTGGACAGGGAGACCATCACTGAGCTGCTTGCTGGCCACAATTCATGAGCAAATTTGGAGCAGGATTAGTACAGCCATGCCCCCACTGGTGAAGCTGGTGGCAGTCCTGCAGTTCCTGTGGTCAGGCAGCTTCCAGCACTAGGTGGCCATGATGCATGGCATTGCAAAGTCGACATTCTGCACAGTCCTGGTCCAGGTGATGGAGGCCCTCCTGCGCAATGTAAATGAACACATTGCACTGCCCACCACCCAGGACCAAGTCAATGACATAAAGGCACGTTTTTGTGTCACTGCATACATGGCCAATGTTATTGCAGCCATCGACTGCACCCATGTGGCATTGGTGGCACACCAGGCCCATAAGGCTCTATACAGGAACCACAAGCACTACCACTCCATGAACATGTAGATGACCTGTGGCCCTGACCTCTTCATATCCCACTGCTGTGCCCGCTACCCAGGATCTACCCACGATTCCATGGTCCTCCGCAATAGCACACTGCCGGATACATGGAGTGGCACAGAGGATAACGGACATGGATGGTTGGTGAGTAGAAACCCTGCCAAACTAGCAAGTTGAATCACAAAACAAAAAGGGGGGGATAGGCACAGGAAGCATTGCATGTCAAGAGTAGGCACTGGCAGCACACGAGCAGCACCATAGAGGGGGGACATCCAAGGGCGCATGCACACATCTACTACACCTGGACCCACACATGGTGATGGACACACACCGCTGCCAACACACTAACACATCAGCCCATATCAACCACAATGCACCTTGCATGTGCTGCAGTGCAGATCCACACAGCAGCACCCAACAGCATGTCCGCCTGTTCCAAAGCTGACACCCCATGTGCAGACAACCGTCCCCCACCACAGAACAACCATCACAACAACAACACAGGGTGCATGCACAGGACAAGTAATGCATTGCATGATTTACAAAGGATGCATACCCAACACACATAGACATTTCATAGCCCTGATGCACAAAAGAATGCCCACGTTCACATAATGACCAAATATTTTGAGAATGCAGACCCCTGCATGAGACAAATGACTGATGTCGGTATTCCACCCCATGCAGGTGATTCCGGACACCCTCAGCTGACGTAGATGAGGACCCCTGTGCATGACTCATGAACACCACATGACAACGCCTACAACCATGCCCACAGTCGGACACGCATCTGCATACAACGAACCTTCGGACTCTTGAAGGCGCACAATTCAGGTGCTTAGATCGCAATGGAGGTGCCATGATTTATGCACTAGATGAAATAGGCAAAATTGTCCTGGTATGTGCAATGCTCCACAACATTTGCCTCAAGCGGAATGTGCCCCTACCCCCAATTCTGACAGGCAACAACCTGGAGAAGATGACGAAGATGACCATGAGGCCGGAGCCATAGCTAACACACACAGGGATTGTTGTGCGTTGAGAGTCGTGAAGATATAGGAGACCTCCGTCCCCAAGTGCCGCACAGGGAGAATCACTTATCACTCCCTGTGCAACCCTTGAGGCCACAGGTGGAGAAGATCCGAAGCCGGAACCGAAGTACTAGGAACCCCAAGGCAGCTGTGAAAGAAGGCAATGATTATAAACCAAGCAGGCAGGGCACTACATGTATTTAAACAGAGAACAATCAGAGTCTTACCGGGGACTTGATGAAAAGGATGTTGAACCTGAAAGGGAGGATGGTTCCGGGACTCACGTAGGCAAGGGACCCACCCTAAGGGATAGGTCCGAATGTTTTCGCCAGTCTCCACCTGGAGAGTGTTGTATTGGAGAAAGGGTCCCAATTAGTCAGATGACAACCACCACTTGGGAAGTGTGACCAACTGTGCAGCGAGGCGATCTGGGAGATCCAAGAGAGGTCCGTTGAGCAAAAAAAAGGTCTGAAGCCAGGAAGAGCCGTCCGAATCAATGGAAGAACAAAGAGCAAGATCCAGAGGAAGTCCGTGATTCAGTCCGGGGTCAGAAGCCGTGATGAACAGAGGAGCCGATGTCGCCGTAGCCAAGCGTGATCCACAAGAAGTCCAAAAACAAGAGCGAGATTCAAGGAAGCCGGGTAAGTAACACGGGTAAGTCAGCCAGACAGAGTCTCCAAGGAAATCAGCTGTGAAGCGTGGTGTACAGGCACTGCACAGTTTAAATACCGTTTTACTTCCTGGTCATATGACATTGAATGGAGTCACGTGACCGCGAACCTGGGGCACATGACCGTATAGACAAGTCACGTGACCGGGCCACAACGGTACGAGCGCGTGTGTTACCGCTCGAGCGGCTGCCTAGTCTCCATGGCAACTGCCAATGGAGAAACGGCCGTAAGCGCGACTGAAAAGTGTATGGCGATTGTTTTGCCAGCGCGCGAGCCAAACTGGGTTGCCTGCGTGAGCCCCGGGAGACAGGTGAATGGGAGAGAGTGGTCATGTGACTGGGTGACGGGACATGGCCGGAGGAACGACCCGAAGGCATGGCAGAGCCCCCCCCCAAAGGCCCACGACCCCGTGGGCACGAAAGATGCTCTCGATGAAACTGAGCAACCAGCCGGGGGGCCTGGACATCCGAGGCAGAGACCCAGGAACGCTCCTCCGGACCATAACCCAACCAATCGACCAGGTACTGCAGGCGACCCCTAAGGAAACGGGACCCCAGAATGTCCGAGACCTCGAAAACATCAGGTACCTCCAGGGAAACAGGGGCAGGAGAGGGGCGAAGACGTGTTGAGGAGGGACAGGGCTTGAGGAGGGAGGTATGGAACACAGGATGAACCCGCCAAGAGGAAGGGAGAACCAGGCGATAGGCCACCGGATTGATGACCCGGGAAACAACATAAGGACCCACAAAACGGGGCAACAGTTTGCGACAGCCCTTCAAGTGGAGATGTCGGGAGGACAACCAAACCCGGGAACCAACGGGATACAAAGGGGCCATGGTACGCCTAGCGTCCGAGGAGGCCTTCATGGAAGCCTGTGCCTCCTGCAGATGAACGAGGACCTGGGCATGGAGGGTCGTCATATCCCGAATGCAGGCTGCTGCGGCAGGGTTCTCGGAGGGTGAAATGTCGGGGACAGGGAGGAATCGGGGATGCTGACCATACATGGCATAGAACGGAGAGAAACCAGTGGATGAGTGTGTAGCGTTGTTATAGGCAATCTCAGCATAACGGATGTTCTGCAACCAGGTCGTTTGCTGCTGCAGCATCAAACAACGCAGATACTGTTCCATGGACTGATTTGTTCTTTCCGTCTGACCATCGGTTTCAGGGTGGTAAGCGGAGGAGAACCGTGCATCGATACCTAGCAGAGTGGTCAAGGCACGCCAGAAACGGGAAGTGAACTGAGAGCCACGATCGGACACCAGGACAGATGGAAGGCCGTATAGACAAAAAATGGAATCAAAGAAAAGCTTGGCCAAGGCAGGGGCAGAAGGGATACCATGACAAGGGACGAAACGGGCCATCTTGGTGAAGACATTGACCACTACCCACACGGTGTCATAACCTTGGATCCTGGCTAAATCAGTCACAAAGTCCATGCTCAGGGTGTGCCAGGGCTTTGGCGGCATGGGTAAGGGGCGCAAAAGTCCCAATGGATGACCCCTACGATGTTTGCCCTGAGCACAAACTGAGCATGAGTCTACGTAACAGCCCACGTCACGTCTCATGGAAGGCCACCAACACCATCGTTTTAAGAGGTCCAAGGTACGGGCCTGGCCTGGGTGACCATTGATCGGGGCGTCATGGGACCACTCCAGGGCTAGGTTTCTGGTGTCAGTGGTAGGGAGAACTAGGCGGTCCTGTACATACGGCAGACCGTTGTGAAAGGTGGGATCCCATTCCGACAATTGATCGGGGTGTTTTTTAACCCAAGAACGAATCTCCTCTAGTAGTGTTAGAGGAGGTGTACAAGTGCAAACAACATGCCCCCGGGGTAAGAGTGTGTCAGGAAACACCGGTAACGAAACCCCCCCAGGGGAGCGAGACAAAGCGTCGGCCTTGCTATGCTCAGAGCCAGAGCGATGTTTAATCTGAAAGTCAAAAGCGGCGAAGAACAGGTGCCATCTGACCTGTCTACTGTTTACGCATTTCAGGGCTGCCAGGTCTTGCAAGTTTCTGTGGTCGGTGTATACCGTGACCTTATGTTTGGCCCCCAACAGGTGATGACGCCAGGTTCGAAAGGCGTCCATTACCGCCAGTAGCTCTTTTTCGGTTACGGTATAGTGGGTTTCTGCAGGGTTGAACTTGCGTGAATGAAAGGCTACAGGATGAAGCCGTCCTGTAGTGGGACAGGCTTGTGACAGGATTGCCCCCAATGCGAAGGAAGAGGCGTCAGCCTCAACAACGTACGGCTGGTCAGGGTCGGGGTGCTGGAGCACAGGGGCAGTGGTGAAGGCGTTCTTCAATGCGTCAAAGGCCTGCTGGTGTATCTCCTTCCACTTGAACGGAACAAGAGGACTGGTAAGGGATGTGAGAGGAGACACAAGAGAAGAGAACCCAGAGATGAAACGCCGATAAAAATTAGCGAAACCCAAGAAGGATTACAAGGCTTTTAGGGTTTTTGGTGTTGGCCATTTGAGGACCGCCCGTACTTTGGTGTGATTCATGGCCAGACCACCAGGTGTAATGTTAAACCCCAAAAACTCCACGTTAGATACATGGAACAAGCATTTTTCGGGTTTCACAAACAACAAGTGGTTTGGCAGCCGGGACAACACTTCTCGTACATGTTGAATATGTTCTTTCAGAGTGTGAGAGAAAATGAGTATATCATCAAGATACACCACCACAAACATATCCAAGATGCCCGAGAAGATGTCATTCATGAAATGCTGAAAGGTGGCCGGGGCGTTGCATAGACCGAAGGGCATGACCGTATACTCATAAAGGCCATACCGCGTACAGAAGGCGGTCTTCCACTCGTCTCCCTTTCGGATGCGGACGAGGTTATAGGCCCCCCGCAAATCCAACTTGGTATATATGGAGGCATGGATTAACCGGTCTAGAAGAGGAGAGATGAGTGGAATTGGGTAACGGTTCTTAACAGTGACGGCATTGAGCCGACGATAATCAACACAGGGACGAAGGTCGCCCTCTTTTTTGGGCACGAAGAATATGGGGCTAGCTGCAGATGATTTAGACAGTCGTATGTGACCCAGGCGCAGCGCTTTATCGATGTACTCTTTAAGAGTCAGATCCTCCGACAGGGACAAAGAATAGATGCGGCCCGAGTGTACCACAGCCCCGGGAACCAAGTCAATCGGGCAATCATATGGACGGTGAGGAGGGAGTACTTCGGAGGAGCCCTGATCGAATAGCATGCTGTAATCCCGATAAACCACAGGAATGTGATTGGTGACTAAACCCACTATGTGTGAGGCAGGGGGAATTTCGTCGCCCAGTATTGATAGTTGGGCAACCGCACCAAGAGCTAATGCTGGGGTGTCTGTCTCTCTGTCCACAGGTAAGCAGAAGTTCTGACAGAGCTCGGATTCGAAATGAATGTGTCCCGTTCCCCAATCGATATGCGGGTTGTGTTCCTGTAACCACGGTATTCCTACAATGATGCCAAACTGGGGCATGGATATTAAATCAAAGTGGAGGGTTTCTTTATGGACTGATTGGATGGTCAGGACGAGGGGAGCTGTCTGTTGCTTAATGGGACCAGAAACAAGCTCTGTCCCGTCGACTGCTTGAACCGGTTCGGGTCGGGGTTTGTTGATCAAAGGTAGGTTCAGTGTTTGGGCTAGAGTGATGTCAATATAGTTCCCGGAGGCCCCGGAATCAATAGTGATCTGTACGGGATGAATGATACCAGAGGCAGGCTGTATGGTGGCTTCTACTTGAATAGGCCTGATTCGACCAAACGATGGAGTGTGATTCGGGGAAGGGCATGGAGAACTCGATCCTACCCCCGTATCTAGGATCGAGCTGGACGAAAATCCGGTTTCTTGGATTTGGGTTTCCGAGGACACTCCTTCACTAAATGCCCCCCCAAGCCGCAGTAAAAGCAGGCGTTCTCAGCCCTTCTGCGCTCCCTCTCCCTTGAGGTGATGGGACTCCTAACACCCCCTATTTGCATAGGCTCGCTGGTGGACTCAGAGTAAGACGATGAGACGGCAGAGCTGGCAGACTGGGAAAACCCGGCCTCAGCCCTGCGTTCAGAGCGCCGTGCGTCCACTTGGAGAGCCAAATCCACCAGAGCCGGGAACTGAACTGGTAGGGATGGTACCATAGCCAAAGCGTCTTTCATAGGGTTGCTTAGCCCTCTATAGAAAACAACCGATTTTTTGCTTTCGGGCCATGAGGTCTCAGCTGCCAGTTGATTGAATCGTGTAATGTACTCAATGAGGGAGCCCTTACCCTGGGACAGGTCCAGCAATTCTAGATCATGGGATTGCGCTTTATATCTGGTGTCAAACACTCTGGACATTTCTGATACTAACTGGTCAAAATCATAGAGGGGAGGATGATCGGTTTCTAACAGTGGGTTTGCCCAAGCAGCAGCCGTGCCGGCTAGGTGAGATAGAGTGAATGCCGCCTTGGTGGTGGGGTCAGGAAAAGCAAGGGGTCGACACAAAAAGTGCAACTTGCACTGATTAAGGAAAGTCCTAAACTTCCCCGGGTCCCCATGGAACTTTTCTGGGGCAGCCAAAGGAAAGGGAGAGGGCAGGACCACCGGAACGGGAGCCGGGGGAGTCGGGAGTGGGTGTGCAAGGGGTACAGATGCTGGAGTGGCGTCACCAGGCTCCGGATCTGCGGGTAAGGGATGCTGGGCACTCTGTAACAGGTCGAGACGCTGATGGACCGCTGCATTAGCAGCCACCATGTCGGCCCGTAGTACCGTAAGTGCTTGGATGACAGCGGCCAGGGGGTCTTCAGCGGCACCCTCCATATCTTACACGACAGGCTTCACAGGCTGTTGTGCGTTGAGAGTCGTGAAGATATAGGAGACCTCCGTCCCCAAGTGTCGCACAGGGAGAATCACTTATCACTCCCTGTGCAACCCTTGAGGCCACAGGTGGAGAAGATCCGAAGCCGGAACCGAAGTACTAGGAACCCCAAGGCAGCTGTGAAAGAAGGCAATGATTATAAACCAAGCAGGCAGGGCACTACATGTATTTAAACAGAGAACAATCAGAGTCTTACCGGGGACTTGATGAAAAGGATGTTGAACCTGAAAGGGAGGATGGTTCCGGGACTCACGTAGGCAAGGGACCCACCCTAAGGGATAGGTCCGAATGTTTTCGCCAGTCTCCACCTGGAGAGTGTTGTATTGGAGAAAGGGTCCCAATTAGTCAGATGACAACCACCACTTGGGAAGTGTGACCAACTGTGCAGCGAGGCGATCTGGGAGATCCAAGAGAGGTCCGTTGAGCAAAAAAAAGGTCTGAAGCCAGGAAGAGCCGTCCGAATCAATGGAAGAACAAAGAGCAAGATCCAGAGGAAGTCCGTGATTCAGTCCGGGGTCAGAAGCCGTGATGAACAGAGGAGCCGATGTCGCCGTAGCCAAGCGTGATCCACAAGAAGTCCAAAAACAAGAGCGAGATTCAAGGAAGCCGGGTAAGTAACACGGGTAAGTCAGCCAGACAGAGTCTCCAAGGAAATCAGCTGTGAAGCGTGGTGTACAGGCACTGCACAGTTTAAATACCGTTTTACTTCCTGGTCATATGACATTGAATGGAGTCACGTGACCGCGAACCTGGGGCACATGACCGTATAGACAAGTCACGTGACCGGGCCACAACGGTACGAGCGCGTGTGTTACCGCTCGAGCGGCTGCCTAGTCTCCATGGCAACTGCCAATGGAGAAACGGCCGTAAGCGCGACTGAAAAGTGTATGGGGATTGTTTTGCCAGCGCGCGAGCCAAACTGGGTTGCCTGCGTGAGCCCCGGGAGACAGGTGAATGGGAGAGAGTGGTCATGTGACTGGGTGACGGGACATGGCCGGAGGAACGACCCGAAGGCATGACAGGGATGAGGTGAGGGAAGGGAGACTGGCCCGACATGCACTGATAGATAATTACTTTTAGCACAGTGACCTGACCCATTACATGACCTGCACATATTGAATAAAGATCACAGGTACACAATCATGATTATCCTAGCATTTTTCTGAGTTCAACAGGCTTTAATGTGACTTGTTTAAACCCCATCCCCCACCCACCACCAACACCACAGCATACAGTCCCATGGACCCCCATCCACCACCAACCCCCCAGCACATAGTTCCCCCTCCCCTCACCTACCATCAACACCCCAGCACACAGTCCCCGCTCCCCCAACCCACCACCAACACCCCAGCTCACAGTCCCACCTCCCCCACTCAACCATGTGTCCATGTGACGTGCACACAGGCCAACAATACACAATCCATTTAAGATGGTCGTGCCCTCTTCCCACGACCGCCAGCATCTGGGCAGCCCTGGCACATCTGGCGTTGTGACCTCCACCTAGGCATCCCCTATTGCGATTCCTCCGTGGGGGTGGTGGAGGATGATGGAATTGAGGCTTCCATCTGCAGCTGCTGGCGCATAAGGGCATTCGACTCATGCATCTGCTATGCAAAGGATGAGAGGCCTTCGCAGAGCTCCCACACCCTCTGGCTAAACCTAGTCATGGATGCAGTGCATGCCTCGACTGCTTTCCTGGTACGTGCATTGTCCCCCAGCATTTTCTTTGTGGCCCCTCTGATCACCCAACTGATGGCCTTCACATTGCGGTTGTGGGCAGTTGCAAAGCCCTCCATATGGCGTTGTTGTGCCTCCATCGCATTAAGGCGCTCCATCACACGCCCAAAGTGGCAGTCAGTGTGGTGGCGAGGGTGTATGCTGCCTTGTGTCTGGAGTCCCACAGGAACTGGTGTCCACATCTGGCTCAGGGGTGTGGGCGCGTCGCTGCTGTGCCTGGCCCTGTGTGCTAGGGCTGCCCTCATCATCACGGACTGGGCTCTTGGTTGGTGTTTGTGATTGCTTGGGCGGGCTGTCAACTTGTGTTGGGGCTGCGACTGCATGCTGGTCATTGCTGCTGGGGCTGCTCGCCACTCCCTCCTCCAGGGTTGTGGTAATTGGGGCTGTGCCCTCAGCCTCCCCCAGGTCAGCCACAGTGGTCTGGACACTAGGTGCAGGTGTGCTCCTGGTGGGCTGACCTCCTGCACTTGGTATACCCCTGGTGTCCTCCTGCACGTGGTGTGCCCCTGGTGGGTTGTCCACCTGCCCTGGGGGTGACCCTGCTGCGGCGTGGAGAGGTGGGGTGCGTCTTGCACCTTGGCGTGTCCTGACAGCCTCTATGCAGGGTAATGCTGGTGGTGGCGTGGGTGGGCACATGGGTGGATGGCCCTGCTTCACCATCTTCCCCAGATGCCTCAGGTGACGCCTGTGTGCCTGTAGGGGACACAGGGGATGGCATTAGGACACATTATTTCACATGCATTTGCATGCATGGCAGTAATTACAGGGGGAAGGGGATGGCACAGGGTATTTGGGCTGATGCAGGGGCCTGGCCTGCTTGCGTCTGATAGCGTATTGACATAAATGGGGCCTGGTACTGAAGGACGTGGGGTGGGAATTGGGCATGTGGATTTGCTGTTGTGGCATAGCAGGCTAACATTGGTGGCCTAGCCGTTGCTTGTCTCGCATGCATCTAATGCATAGGGCCAGCTTGACTGTTGCAGTTGGTGATGGGGGGACTGATACTTCGCACAACCAGCTGCAAATGGTGCACTGCTGTGTCCCCATTATGGCTGAGCGGTTCAGTGCGCTTGGATGTCCATTGGTTTCCCTTCCGACTGCTGGGCTTCACAGGGGTGGCCTAGGTGAACTGGCACATGGGTGCTGCCATAGGTACCTGTGTTGACTCCCACACACTGCCCCCAGTCACAACGCCTGGCTCATGGGTATTTACACTGAAGGTTCCTGTTGTTTGAATTTGGTGTCACATTTCCATTGGGGTGGGGTGGGTTCACTCACCTTTTGCCTCCTGGGTGCCAGCGCCAGCCTCGACTCCTCCTACTCCCTCTATCCTCTCCATATCGATCACTGTACTGCTTTGCTGCAGTGCTCCTCCCACAGTGTCAGGTCCAGTGGTGGTTGTGAGCCTCCCCCTGTGGCCTGGCAGTCTGTGCGGTGCTGCAAAGGTATTGACCGGACCCGGACCTACAGATCGTTCCACCACTTTCTGCAGTCCTCCCCATCCCGGGGGATGCGGCGACTGCTGACACCTTCTGGCTGATTGCCAGCCAGATCTGGTTGCGCCGTTATGAGGAGGTATTATTTTGTTTGTCCCTGTGCTCAGCATGATGTGCTACCACTTCTTCCACCATACACTTCAATTCTCCCTCCATGAACTTTGGCTTCCTAAGGCGATCTTGGGCTGCCTTACCCCTTGCCCTATCCTGTGACATATTTGCTGCTCGGATTGTGTGGATGGCTGCCAGGGGCTCGGATTTTTGATGAATTGTGATTTCCAAAATGGGCGCAGCAGAGTTTCCAATTCCGACAGTAACTCATTTTGCGCCAGGCGGTATTAGAATGCACTAATAGTGCATGTTAATACATCGTGCTGGTGTCGCTCAGGGCGGTAGCTCTATTTTTGCAGATTTTTCATCCTGTAAACCTTTTCCAGGCGATGTATACATTGGGCGCTATTAGCATTACTGTCAGGGCCATGTGCGCGTGCCCACATACTCGTGATGTAGCGGGATTACCGCAAAAGGTCCCAGCGGTAACGCTAATACCATTCGGTAGATTTGAGTCCTGATTAACGCTTTATTCCTGATGAGGCCCACAGTCTGTGAAGGGTTTAACAATGGGTTTAAGCAGCATTTGCTCTCCACAAGAGTACAATGATTGTCTGAAAATACGCGAGTGCTATTTTTCCATTGTTCATGTATTATAACTTAAATTTTCATGTATTATAAGTTAAATGAACAACTTCAGCTCGCTTCAAATCACACGCAAGTGAATTCGGAACTGGATACTGTTGCCGGCAATGCTCTCAAAAGGTATTAGAGTGCCAGGCTTCACTCACCGGCTTCTTTAACACTTCCTCTGTGGATCGCACGACTTCCACGACTTCTGCCATAACTTCTACTGCTTCTGGCTTCTTAGGGACCAACACCCTTTATGGAGCCCTTTTCGCTACTGAGACCAACGGCTTGACAATTGCTCCTTGCCTCGGTATCCAACACGTTCGCTGCACATCAACCAAAGCAATCAGGCTCATATGGGGAAAGCCAGCTCTCCTGCACACCTTCCACTGCGCATCCTCTGCACTTCAGAGTTTGGGGGAACATGGCCCTCTCAGAGCAAGCAGATGAAATCTGCTGTATCCATGTTTCCGGCATCCCTCTTGTTCTCCCACTTCTGCTTGGTTTGCCAGCTTTGTGTCTTCTTCTTTCTGCTGCTACTGCTACAACTTGCACTCCAGTCACAGTTCCAGCTCCTTCCAGGCCCTTTATGCCTTCCAGGTTCCTTCAGGTGTGGGCTGTTAGGCTTAATTGCCTGACTACTGCTACAGCATGCCTCTTCAGCCCTCTTCCTCGTCCCAGTACTGATGGGATTATGGAACATGTAGTCCCCTTCAACAAAGTTTGTTCTTTTAACAATTGAGTTAATTTTAAGGGTAGATTTATTTCCCATAAATTCATTTAAAGATGGACTCTTGGAATTTGCAGTTACAGAGTAAGATATTGGACTTAAGGTATTTGTGCCCAAGCCTTTTACCTTATACCTTTGGGAGTAAGGAGGTTGTTCATCCTGAAACGCTTTAAAAGATCTTTCTGTTAACAAGACTTGCTTAGATTTAACAGAACTTGTACTCTGGGTCCCAGATCTTACATGAGGGTCAGGGACATTAGAACGACAATATGCCATTACCTGTTTTAGCAACCCAGAAATCCACTTCCTTTCAGAGGACAAATACTGCGTCTTATCCCACAGGATCTCCCCATCACCCTGGTCTCTGTCTCCTCCCAGGTGATCCTTCTGCAGTACACCACCCCCAAGATCAGGAGCAGGAAGCGTGTGCTTTTCCCTGTCCACCTGGGAGGAGACTTTAGGCAGGGTTTCAGTGAGTAATCCATAGGATTCTTCACAATAAGCTTCCCTCTTTCACGCTTCCCGCTGCACGACATCTGCAATTAAGGCTCCTGGAGAAAAATACCCTCTCAAGACCGGCTACTGTTCTCTGCTTAACAGTGATCCCGGCGTCTTCTCCCTCCTTCAGGTTCTGCTTCTGCTGCTCACATTGCTCACACTGGTCTCCCTGCTCACTAATGGTCTGCATCCTAGGGAGCCTTTTAAGCCTCCCGGTCTCCTTCAGGTGTGGGTCCTTCCTATTAACAAGCTGACCACTCCTGCCTTTTTGTTCCTCTTTAGCCCTCTTCTTTGTCCCAGTACTTTGGGAATTATGGGACTGAAAGTCCCAAATGACAAAGTTAGTTTTTCTATCTTGATTTTCGGTCTCAACCTTATTTCCATTTCCCATAATATTCTTTAAAGGCGTATCATAAGGATCAGTCACACAACTGGATTATATAGAGGAATAAGGTTCTTTAGAGACTGAATTGTTATTATTCACAGACTTCCTTTCACTGTACCTTTGGGAGGTAGGGGAGCTTCTAGCTCTATACGTCTCCAGGATTTTAGAATGGTTTTTATTTCTCTCAATGCCTAAGGGTTTAGGATTGTTTTTACCCACATTAATACGTTCAACTTGTGGAACAAAAAGATTGTTATGACAACAAACCATTGCATACTTTAGTACTGAGTAGATGTCCTCCTTAGAGGAAGAAAAATACTGCGTTTTATGCCACATAGTCCTCTTATTCCCCTGGCCCTTTCTCCTCCCAGGTGATCCTCCCACACAACACCACTCCCAAGGTCAGGACCAGAAAGCGTCTGCCTTTCCCTGGCCACCTGGGAGAAGACTTTAGTCAGGGACTTCATTAAGGGTCCATAGGATTCATCACATCGCCCTCCCAGGTTCGTTGGGCGCCTGTAACACACAGTGATGTGTGTGTCTCTCAGTTACCTGAAGTAAACCACCCAAGAGGTACACTACATAAAGCCCACAAGCAGCACTGAGAGGGATTTTTGTGCAAGGTTACTACGAATGGTGACTCTACCTAATGACCGGCAGCAGGACTAAGTTGAATTAGAAAACATTAGGTGGGAAGTTGAGGGTTCAGTATGCGCATAGAGCCCTGAGTTGTTTAAAGCAATTGTTATGTTTGAAGAGGGTGAAGGTTTCACAGCACAGCCCTCTAGGCAGTGCCTCTTATTTGATGTTATCAGGGAATGGGTTGTATAGCCTTATAAAGACCATTATTATTTTGAGTTACGATGAACGGTGAGGATCCATCCTCCCACTTTAATCCCTAAAATGATCAGAGGTGCTCTAGAGGCATTAGTGAGTCTGTACTGTTCTAATAGTACCCAAATGCCGCAGACTTTAAACTAGTACCCAAAGGGGAGTTTTTTGATAAAATGTAAAGCAAATATAATGCAAATTGTGCAATTTAAAGACCATTTATTCAGCAACAATGGTCAAAACTACTACCTACATAGTGAAGTAACTCATGAAGCTGGCCCACATTGGGCAAAACAGTGTGCAGCATATTCACCGTACAAAAGCATATTGGTTGTTTCCAAATGTGTGGGTTGCCATGAGGCTCTTACTAACCATTCCAATGACAGTGGCGAGAGGCGCATCACTAAATTGAAACTGATACAGACCTACTTGCTTTCCACAATGACCGAAGAAAGGCTATCAGGCCTTGCAAAACTTTCAATTGAGAGGGAACGTGTTCAACACATTGATTATGCAGCAGCAATAAATGGTTTCACTGCAGCAAAGTCAAGGAGAGTGTCCTTAACATAGACTAGTATGTACTGTTTGCGTACTCTGCTTTGTCATAGGAATTACTGCAACGTTCTTGAATCACAATGTAATAAAACCTGTTTCGGTTGTATAACAGTGATTTATTGACGTTGGGTAGGAGTTACTTAACCGCAGGGTGCAGTTTGGGAGTGGTGCGCATGCCGAGAGTGTGCCATTTGTATTATGAGTGCACCAGGAACACACAAGTATCCGACCAGCTCCTCTGTTTCAGCTGTGCACAGTGCAGTGGAAGCAGGAAGGAGGCACTCCTATTTGGTGCCTCCTTCAGTGCTGCAGTCAGAGAGACGTTGATGCCTGTTCAGAAATTGGAGTTTGAGCTGCCTTTGTCCCACTATGTGAACCTGGCTGGTCAGTGAAGGTGCCACTCCTCGTTTGTTGCCATTTCTCTCTATGTAACACCATTCCTGGCGCAGACCTGCTGTATTCAGCCTGCCTGGGGCGGAGAGCTCGACGATCTTTGGTTGAACGCTTACATTAATTTGCGATCCAATCTTAGTCCTGGATCCTTGTGTGTATATATTTGTGCACTTTAATGTATGAGCCTGCACTTTAATGAAGTAAATAACCGGACATGCAATAAGTCTGTTATGTCTGTGGGGTGCAGACTTTACTTTTTATTTCATTTTATTGCATGTTACGTTGTCAGGCATTAACGGTGGTGGAGGAACAGACCACAGGACATGCTTACAACTTTATTCTTATTGTGGGTTGGATTAGATAAAAGCCAATTTATGAATAATGGGAAAACAACAGGAAAAGGACACCCTACTCAACTGTACTGCTAAACTGTACAGGAGAAGGATGAACACAGAAGTAGTGTGAGATCAGCTTTCTAGTTTTCTAGACCTCGCTTGCTCCTCCTAAATGTCTCCCTTATGTGTTAACCTCATCTATTCTTTGGGACTTGGGGTTCAAGGATATGGTTTAGTGGAATTCTTATAATATCGAAGCGGAAGGAACCCAAAATATAAGGGCGACTCTACGACTAGCAGTATCAGGCTGGTGGATGAACAAGGCACAAGTCCTGCATTCTATATTAAGTGTCAGAGTCCAAGTTTATTTGCTATTTAACACAAGGGAGGGAGCCCATGGTTACCCCGTGGCCTCCATCAGTTCCCTCAGTTTCAGGCTATTTAAAGTGATACAGTATGTTTTGTTCTAGGTCTTGATAGTTGCTCTGTGGATCAGTGGTCACACTCATGGGCTTTGCAAGTACAGGCACAGCACATGCCTACCAGTCAGAACTTATGATTCCCACTGGCCCGAGGAGATACCCCAAAACAAAATGAAATCTGAAACCCCCCAGTCCCGACCCCTCTGGGCTGGCTACTTTTCAGACTGAAGTTATTCCCATACATCAAGCACGGATTGCCCTCCCAGGTTTGCCACACCACTATGCAGACGAGAGCCCCCTGAAGGCTCTTGGTTTCTCCTATGTAGACTTCAGCGTATCCCAAGGTCTTGGTTTTTCCTCAGTAGGCGTGAGCCCACCAAAGGCTCTTGTTTTCACTTCTCAGGTTCTATATTTTCCCCGATTGTGGGTATGTGACCCCAACAGGCTGACCAATTCCTTCTCACAATCGGTGGATTTTGGGTTTCTACCGGGATCTTGGCAACAGCCCCAAGCTGGCTATGAACAGGGCACCTCTCTTGCAAGGTCACAAACAGAGCTACATTACTCAGAAAACTCTTCCTCCCACCTCATGGCACTCTCTCTCCAACATTCCTTACTGTAAATACACCGACTCTTTGCAGCACTGTCCTAATTCTTTCACTGATGGTCTCCGTGTGACCCTTTTAATATTATTTCAAAAGACCTCAGAGTTTCAATAATGTCTGGGATTGGCCAACACTTTTCCCTTATCGCTGGGTCACCCGATTGGTCAGTGCTTCATGGGAACCCCTGTTGTATATCTCTTAACTGTCCATGTTTTTCAATGGTTTACCACGGATTGCGCCGCATACCAGGGTTTGTAGAGTTACTATAGCTGGATACCATGTTGGAAACATGTGGAAGCAACATTGAAGAAGATTAACTCATCTGCCTAGCTCTCTGATGCGTGGCTGTTTTTCCGCATGGTGCACATGTAATCTGTTGCTCACTCTCTGCCTGAGGCCCACCATGCTTCCAAGCTTCCCTATCCGCGAGAGCTCGCAGAGCTCCCCAGAATTCAGGAATCCCAGTGACAATTTACCCCACTATGTGCATGGTCTTGTACATTTTATTCTGAAAAACCATTGAATTCGCTTTACTCATTGTATTTCAAATAAAGTTATTGTGAGGAGCCAGGAATGAGACTTGGACACAAGGGATTCATGGTTTTGGTCAAAGGCCTTTATTAAAATAAAAAGGCGGCGGGGAAATGCCTCTCTGTCCCTGTCTCCCTACCTAGCACCAAAACTAACGGTCTGTCAATGTCAGAATGTCCAAAGCAAAACCATTTTGTGTCCAAAGTACTATTCTGGCACTCGCATTCTAACAAAATAAACTCTAAGGTGAAAAGGGAAATGTATTTGGCTTTGCATGGTTTATAAATGTTTAAAAAGAAAAATGTGTAACTCTAACACAAAAGTTCCAGAAGGATAGAGTTCCTTATTCCAGAGGGTGGTTCCCTTCCCCCGGATTTCTCTTCCCTCTGTTGTATGTTCAAAGAGACTTGAGTTTCTCTTGCTCCACAATACAACTGGTACACAAAAACTCCTTGGCTCTTTATCTTGTTAGGCTACCTGGTGTAATTTCCTGCCTGGCTTACACGCCTTTTCTCTTTGGTTTCACACAGCCTTTGTCTAGTCCTGATGTATCCTTCACAGGAACCCTTTAAATTAAGTATTTCCTATACTCTGTTCACTTTGTCCTTGCCTGGTGTATTTCCATAGCAGGGCTTTCTTATGTGAACACCCTTGCAATTGCCTGATATACTCTTCTGCCAGGGCTATCTTAAATGTAAACTATTGCAACTGCCAGGTATACTCTCATTCGAGGTCTTTCTTAAACCCACTATTACTCACCACTAGTCGAACAGGCGAGCAAGATAGTGGAATACCTGAAATAACCCCAATGGAGTGCTAGGATAACAAATATTGGAGTCGGGACCACAAGACTGGGAAGAAAGAGAAGGAAGATTAATCCCTAGGATACCTGTCTAAATTCCCAAGATAGTACAACAAATGTTAAGGGCTTACCCTAATAGGAGAGTGGCTGAGAGTAATGGATTTGACCACAGGATAAAATAACAAACAGGAAGTTAGTACAGGAGGCTACCCCGAATGGCACGAGGGACGCAACTAGTTTCGGGGTGGTGCACTGATTCGGGATAGCGAACAGGAGTGCACTGTAGTTGCCGTGGAGCGGTAATCCAAGATATCCAAGAATAATAGTGGAGTCCAAATTAGAGATCAGAGGAATTCCAAGGAGAAAATCAATTTGGGTCTCAAATGGTATTGAGTGAAAGAATCGAATGGATGAATGTTAGTGTTCTTTGAGCAAATTTAACAGGATATGGTGAAAAGGCTTACCCTTCCAAGGAAAATAGAACGGATCACTGGAGTGGCACAGGGACGCCAATGGCAGCTTCCGCTGTGAGGTTAAACTGCTGCAAGCACGTTGGAGCCTGGTAGTTGCACGGAGATGATGGTAAGTGGCTCATGGAACGTCGAAAGCAGGTTGCTTGTACAGCGGTGAAAAGAGACTGTGCACTGATGCTGGTGGCTGTTGGAATTACTGCGGCGTCCGTGAGAGAAAACCATCGCTTTCGAAATGCAGCCGAGAGAAAACGCCGAAATGGCGTAAAGGTTCGAGGCGGAACTGCTGCCGAACAGTTGGGTTAACAAATCTGAAGAGTATAGCGAAAGGAGTAGTCAGGGGACATTCCATGGTCAGGAGTAAATGCAATAAGAATAGGCAATACGGTAAGTAAATGCTAATTAGAAGCAGCGTTCTGCTCTATACAAGCTTATTTAAACCACTCCTCTGTGCGTTGGGGCAGAGCCTACCCCACCGTAGCCGTGACTGACAGGTCACATGACCTCCATGATCTCGGGAGGCTGAGATTCCACGTCTCCACGGCAACCGCCAGCGTTGCCATAACGGAGAGGCAGAAAAGAGAGCGGAATGTCCGGGGGACAAACGCAGGTTTTCATAACGGTATCTACCCGCAAAGGCCACGGCAATCCCCTACCAGCATGGAAGACCCGCAGCAAGTTAGGCGAATGTATGTGCAACAGAGGTTCCCACGTGTGGTCTTCCAGATCGTAGCCTTTCCAATCCACCAAATAATAGATGATACCCCTGGATACTTTGACGTCCAGGATGGCAGAGACCTCCAACTCCTCCTCCCCACCAACCAACACAGGGACAGGGCGATGGGGCAGGCAAGCACCCGTGAGGCAAGGTTTAACCAAGGACACATGAAAAACAGGGTCTGTCTGCCAGGTAGCCGGCAGGGACAGGCACACCGCAGCAGGGTTGACAACAGCCGCAACTTCGTAGGGGCCAACGTACCTGGGCAGAAGGGACTTTTTCCCAGGTATTTTCAGATTACGAGTAGATAGCCATTCCTTCATGCCGGGATAATAGGCAGGAGCAGGAGAATGGCGAGCATCAGCGTTTTTCTTAGTGCAGACCTGGGAGCGCAGGAGGTGCAAGCAAACATCCCGATGCAGCTAGTCCATATCCCATACGCTAGCAAGAGCTGCCTGGTTATCAACAGGCAGGGATGGATCCAATGGCAAGGAACGCGGGTGAAACCCAAACAGGGCAAAGAACGGGGAGACACCTGTGGCAGTATGTAATTAATTATTGTATGCAAATTGAGCCAATGGCAAAGCAGACAACCAGGAGAATTGAAACTGGAGGCACATACATCTCAGATACTGCTCCATAGTAGCATTGAGATGTTCCGTTTGATTGTCCGTTTGAGGGTGGAATGCAGCGGAGAAACGGTCATCGATAAGAAGAGAAGAGGTAAGCGCCCTCTAGAAGCGCGAGGTGAATTGCGGACCCCTGTCAGACACAATAATAGAAGGCAGACCGAAATGCTGAAAGATGTGTAAACACACCAGGTCAGCTAACATCGGGGCAGAAGGTCGACTCGAACAAGGAACGAAAACTGCATACTTTGTGAAGTAATCAATTATTACTAGAATGGTATTCAGTCCTTTGATGGAAGGAAGTTCAACCACAAAATCCATGGATATCATTTGCCATGGTTTGTATGGCACTGGTAAAGGCTGAAGCAGTCCCATAGGTTTGGTCCTGGAGACCTTACATGGAGCACAGACAGCACAAGTTGACAGGCAATCCATGACATCCCTGGACATCGAGGGCCACCAAGACCAACGGTGAAGGGATTCCAGGGTATTCTGATGATCCGGATGTGCTGCAACAACCGAGTCGTGAGCCCATCGCAAGGTGTGGATGCGAGCAGGACGCAGAGGTATGTATACACGCCCCTGAATGAAGGGAAGATCCCCCTGGATGTGCAGATTGAGGGAAGCAACTTCAGATGGATTAGAAGTAACCCAGTCCTCTATAATGGAGCGCAGAGAAGGCTGGACTGTACATCTGCAGGAGACTTTCTCAGCAAGTAAAGAGACAGGATCCTTAAGTGTCGGTTGAGCACCTGCCCACTGCCTTGACAACGCATCAGCAGGAACATGCAAGCATGCAGGGCGATAAGTTATGATGAACTGGAACTGAGAGAAAAAACAGGTGCCACCGGGCTCGACGGGCGGTGAGGCTTTTCATGGTCTTAAAGTCCAGCAAACTCCTGTGATCAGAATAGACTGTAACAACATGTCTGGCTCCTAGGAGATGATGCTGCCATTCCAAAAGGCCTATTTAATGGCAAGCAGTTCCCGTTCTGTGACGGGGTCGTTTTTTTCATGGGCTGTACGTTTTCTGGAGAAAAACGCAACTGGGTGTATTTCCCTTGTCTGTGAACAGGGTTGCAAGAGTATCGCACCTACAGCGTAAACCCGTGACGTCGGCTTCAACAAGGAACGGGATATCGGGGATAGGATGCTGTAAAAGCAGAGCCGAAGTGAACGCTTCTTTCAACAGATCAAAGGGCGACTGAGCAGCTGCATCCCAGGTAAAACGAATCTTTGAACTGGTCAGGGCTGTGAGTGGAGCAGCAATAGCCAAAAATGAATTGATGAATCGGCTGTAAAAGTTTGCAAAACCAAGGAAGGATTGTAGGTCCTTGACTGATTGAGGGGTAGGCCATTCTAGGACAGCCCTGACCTTGGATTTGCTAATTTTAATGCCTTGATCAGTGATGTTAAATCCTAGAAACTCCACTTCGATGGTGTGAAACACACATTATTTTTCGTCTTTTGCATACAGACGATGGACTCTCAGTCTCTGTAAAACGGTAGAAACATGTTTAACGTGTTCTGCCATAGAGGCTGAGTAAATGAGTATGTCGTTGAGGTACACCACAACGTACTGGTCTGGTATGTCATGAAAAACTTTGTTCATGAAAGCCTGAAAGGTGGCTGCCGTGTTACAAACTCCAAACGGCATTACTAGGTATTCAAACAGGCTGAAATGGGTCTTGAAAGCAGTTTTCCACTTGTCACCGTACTTAATGCGAACGAGATTGTAAGCCCCCCTGAGGTCCAGTTTGGTGAAGACTCTAGAATTGCCCAACTGATCAATGAGGGTCGAAATTAAAGGCAAAGGATACTGGTTCTTCACCGTCACTTCATTGAGTGCTCTGTAATCGATACAGGGGTGCAAAGCCCTTCCTTTTTGGGGACAAAAAACAGAGGTGATGCGGCTGGTGGTTTGGAAGGCCAAATGAACCTGGTAGCAAGAGCCTTGTCCAGGTACTCCTTCAAAACCTGATCCTCCTTGAGGGACAGTGAATAAATGCGTCCCGATGGAATTTTAGCCCCTGGTACCAAGTCTATCAGGCAGTCGTACACACAGTGAAGTGGCAGAGTATCAGGCATACCCTTATCGAATACATCGAGAAACTGTGAGTATTCTGAAGGAACATGTTTGATAGATGTGGCTGTGACTGCTCCGATACAGGAAGGTAGTCCGGACAAGACCCGACTCAGGTTATCATCCACAATCCCCAATGAAGATAGACAAGAGCTGTTACAGAAGGTGGAAGGAAACTGAATCAGGTCTAAGAACCAATCGATTAAAGGATTGTGCAGCCTAAGCCAAGCAATGCCCAAGATCACTCTGTAGGCCGGGGCTTGTATAACATAAAAAATGATGTGCTCAATATGTCCTTCTATTGTGGTCATGGTAATCGGGATGGTTTGTTGAGTTACGAGTCCCGAGACAAGTGCTGACCCATCAACAGCACTTACTGTTTCGGGGTGCGGTTTTGCCATCAAGGTTATCCCTGTCGTTGGGGCGTGGCTTGGTGGCCATGTAGGAGGACGTGGGTCTGCTGTGTCTCCTGCAAATCCTACAGTGATCCGGATAATAACACAACTAAATGCGGCCATAGAAGACAAAACTCGCACACATGTGCTCGTGAAGCAAGCAGGCACAGGCAGAAGTGATTGGAACCGGCCCTGAGTTATGATCCAGTGAGTTATCCACAGAAAAAAGATTGTACAAAAACAGATCGAGCGATCTCAAAATGGCGGCGACTAGAACAAAGAGACCAGCTGCTGTGAGAAACGGTGGAGCGGAGATCGTGCCTAGATGATCGCACCACGATAGCTGGCAGCACAAGCAAAACTGTGCTGCACCTTCGGATGGAGAGACTTGGTGTTGGGACACTGCACCCTATAAATGCTGGTGTGTATAACGTTGGACAAGGGCTTCGGCACACATAACTGCGACACAGCCCGCAGGACAGGAACTACGTTCACATCGGATTGCCCGAAACTCGGAGGGCTGGCCCTGCGTGTCTGCGCTGCGAGAGGACGTTGTCTCCCCTCCGGGACATCAAACCGCGGCATGGATACAAAGTAGCAGGGCCACTACTGCATTGAGAAACTGACCCGGAATCTGCCTCGGCGGCTCGCCCCGGCGAAGTTTCGTTCCCCATGGAATGTTGACGTCAGATGGTGGCAAGACCGGAGCAACGGGACACAGGGTGCGTTATCTAAGCATATTAAGGAAGCCAACAAGAATAAATAGATCGGCTCATAAAAGTATACAACGGGTGGGTGCTGAGCCCGACTAGAGGTGCAGCAGAAACCATTAGGATCACAAAAGAGGGCAGCATAAACGAGCTGAACCCCCGGGCCCTGCATACTATTTGTGGGCACGGGAGACATGGGATATTGACTGTGGACGCCCGTACTGGGAAGTGGAACACCGCCTGGGTGCCGGCACGCGCTCCAATTAGAGGAAAGGCTGGAAGCCTGCCCTCAAGGTGACTACCCACAGCTGCAGGACCCCACAGTCACTGGTGGCAGGAAAACATGGTGTCCACGCGGCGCACAAGCCCCATAAGGTAAAGGGACGTGCATAATCAATGTGACCCTGCAAGCTGAGGGGCCTGGTCACTGCACACTGGGGTGCACCCGGCAACAGATTTTTGCAGCTCGGCCTTCCAGGGCGGAAGACTCAGACACTGCGCCTACAGGTGGGATGCTTTCTTCCAACATCAGCCTCGCATTGCCTGCAACCTTGTAAGATGGTACCTCAGGAGGATGTGAGGTGGAATCTATAAACGTTGTGGAACAGATGACCCTAATAGACATAAGCTGGCATAAACTATTGGCACAGTGGCAGTACGAAGTATTGCAGCAACGGTTCGAGCACCACGCTCTACATGAGCAGGAAAACACAAAATACTTCAAAATCTCCCCCTACAGCTCCAATGTCAAGTAAATTGTCTAGGCACAAATCCTCATAAAACATTATTAACGATATAACAGATTTGGAGTATCGCAGGCTAGACCCGCGCCACCTGGAACTGAAGCACACAACGACACCGAGATGACGTCCAAACAGGTGAAGACAAAAGGGAAGCAACCCACACTGAAAGAATTTGCAAGGACACCACAGCCAATGGAGGGAGCCAGAAGCAAGGAAAAGAACCTACAAATGGACACTACCCCAGCACGCAATGATCAACAGATCCTGGAGGCGATTGCAGACCTGAAATTAACGTGGGAAGCTAAACTGGAATCAGCCATGGTCGAACTCAAGGCAGCACTGGAACTCAAGGTTGGCGCACTCCAGGAGGATGTGAATCTACTTAGGCAAGATGTAAGAGCAATAGCAGAATGCACAGGCGAACTGGAGAAAGAAGTGACCCCGAACACAGCTGCATGTGCGTCTCACGCTTCGGAGATTCACATACTGAAGCAACACGCGAGCAACCTGGAAAATAGAGCGGAGGAAGCTGAAGGGCGCGCTCGGAGAAACAATATATGCATCGTGGGGCTTCCGGAAGGTGAAGAGGGACCTAACCCAACGGACTACGTCGAGACGATGTTGCTGCAAGAAATAGGGGAGGGGTGCTCACCCAGGGGTTTGCGGTGGAGAGGGCACACAGAGCCCTGATAAGGAAGCCACCGCCGGGAGCCCCTCCAAGACCAATAATAGCCAAAATCCTGATCTACCGAGACTGGGAGAAAATCCTACAATACTTCCGGAAAGGCAGCACGATACAAAGGGCATCCGCGGCCATTACGGCGTACCAAGACTACACACTGCTGATACAGGGACGGCGATTGAATTATGGAACAGTGAAGAAAAGATTGCGGGAGGTGGGCTACAAATACATGCTGATGTACCCGGCGAAACTGAAAGTGTTTCACAAGTACAGAGCCCTGTTCTTTGACTCCCCTGAGGATGCAACAGAGTGGTTGGATGCCCAGAACTGCTCGATGGGAATGGACAACCAGAAGGAGGATGGAACTGATAAGTGAGACAGTGATCGCAGTATCCGAGGTGCGGTATAAATTGTGACACTGGGACTTGAATATACGATAGGACAATGCTGGCTCGAATAGATAAGCTATGTGTCGAATAAGTAGATGTGAACTACTTATTCGATACTAGTCCAAGGTAGCATGGTGCAATAGTGTAAAATTGCGCGAGGCGTGATGGACTTGCTCTTATACCCCTATAGATAGTTTAGTTAGGTTGCCGGTAGTGCGGCAACCTCCTGCTGTGTTCCTAGTATCAGCACTGCCGAGAAAGGACTAAATGCAGGATAGCCTGAGATTCAGGGATGGAGCTGGGCAACAGTTGGGAACAGGAAGGGAGGGGGGTGGCAAGGGATTTGTTGGGTGTGCAGTGATTTTAGTTAGGGAACGACCCTATGTCCATGCGCCACGGTGCAAGATACAGAAGACAAAGGAGGACAGTGGCAGTGCTGGGTATGGATGAATGATGGGAGACCTCAAGATAGCTACCTGGAATGTCAGGGGGCTAAATAGCTACCTGAAGAGAAATACGATCATGATGTACCTGAGAAGGCAGAAAGTGGACATTGCTCTATTACAGAAAACCTATCTCACCAAAGAAAAACTAGAGGTGATAAAGAAGAAATGGAAGGGAACCACCGTGGGGGCAACATATTCGGCATATGCCAGAGGGGTAATTATCTGGGTAGCACCGCATGTCCCCTTTCAGCTACTACAATCTGCGGTGGAGCCGGATGGGAGGTTAGTTACGATATGGGGCCTGATCGAAAACAGAGAAGTATGTATCATTAACACATATGCCCCGAACCAAGACACTGTGACCAACTTTAAGACCTTATATAGTAAAATAAGCCCATTCCAGGGGGGTGTGGTCATATGGGGAGGCGATTTCAACTGCACGCTGGATCCCAAGGTAGATAGGTCAGATGAGAAATTAGATAAACCCACCCCTGCAGCCAAAATCTTGAAGAGCTTGTTGAGAGACTTTAAACTAGAAGACATGTGGAGACTACAACACCCATATGATAGACATTACTCGCATTATTCAGCCCCACACAATTTGTACCCACGGCTGGACTATCTGTTTGCCTCCCCGGAGATAATGGGAGAAGTAGTGCAGACGGAATATAGAGCGAGAGTCCTTTCAGACCACTCACCGCTAATCTTAACATGGCAGTACCAATCCCCCAGAGCTAGAATTCCAGCGTGGCGGCTGCGACCCGAAGCACTAAACGATTCGGTGTTTAGAGAGGACATGAGGGAAGATATAGTAGAATATTTTGAAATTAATACTGGGAGTGTAAAATCGGCCGGCACCTTATGGGAGGCATTTAAAGTGGTGGTAAGGGGATCAGCGATAGCAAAATCCAAAGGGCTGCAAGGAGGCATACTGCAAGGGCTGCAGGAGGCAGAGGTGGAACTCGAGGTGGTCATGCGAAGAGGGGATAACACATTGGAAGGGGCTGACACCATAAATAAACTATGGCAGGTATGTGAAGAGCACTGGGAGAGACTATGTAACTTAAACTACAGGAAATTCGTGGAGAGACGACATGCTGGCGGAGACAAACCGGGAAGGTTGTTAGCATGGTTATATAAAAGCAAGACACCAAGACCGACTATTAGAGCAGTACATGGGGAGAAAGGGCAGATACTCGATACCCAAGAAGGAGTGAATGAAGGGTTCCTTGAGTTTTACAAACAATTGTATGGAGATACGGAGGGAGGCGACTGGGATGAGATAGTGGCAACACTAGGGGACATTGGCCTGCCCAAATTAAATGCTGAGGAGAGAAAGAAGTTAGACGCCCCAGTTACACTGGAAGAACTAGAAGCAGTGATCGAGGCACTACCCACCTGTTACGCTCACCTGGGTTCCACAGGGGCGCCGAGCAAAGCTGGACTGCAACGGTCTCCACCAATGCGACTCATAGTGTAGTGATGAGTGATTGCGCTTGCCCACTGAGTTTTGTCTGTCTGGCACGTAGGAGGATTTTACTAGAGTGGTAAAAATGGCAAATTAGTTGACCACTGGAAGGATGTTTTGACTTCTGCTTCCGTAACCACCTGGTGTTCCCCCTTATATGTCTCACCTTATTGTTAAGAAGGATGGGCTCTCCATCCTGCGTCGGAATGCAGGGGTGCGTTGAACTTGGAGATCCAGTTAGCTTCACTGATCCCGTAATCTTACGGCAGAGTTCCAGACAGCAATGACTCAAAGGTAAGTCTTATACTAGTCCAAGGTAGCATGTAATGCTTTAGAGTTCAAGTTGTCTTATTGTTCACTCTTGTGCCTTTTCTTTATGTTGATTCCTCTTGTAGATTGCCCAAGACAGGTGTCCCTTCTTCTAAAGAAACGCAGTAGCGCCAAGGTAAGATTTGGTATGTGCAATTAACAAACAGTCTTAGTATGCGATGTTGTTCATTAATGTGATTAATCAATTGTCCTCTCTTTATTCTGCAGGTGCGGTGTTCCCTTGGAGCAAAGAACGTATGGTGGAAACTCGCCGGACCTCGAGTGAGTATTACCTCGGTAAGTATCTGGTGATGCGAGGTCTAAATGTCTTTTAGCAAGGCGCAGCTCACCTGTTAACTTTTGTTATCTTTTTGCAGATGCGGATGTTCCGGAGGACGATCCCGTCAGAGTGCCTCGCTGGATCGCATGGATGAAATGAGCATCGGTGAGTATCCCGCGGTGCTGATGCTGGCTGTATAGCGCAGTAAATGGTATTCCTTTTCTTGCAGGTGCGGCGACTCCCGGATGCTTGCGATGACAAATGGAAGGCTCCTGTTCTAATCTGCTTTCTTTTTCCCCTTTGCATGTTCGGATCGCGAAGAACAAGACAGGCGTGGCTGAGGACTGGATACTGGAGCTGCAGGCACGGTGAGCGTTACGCTGCAGGAGTGCAGAATAACGCGAAGCGTGTTCTGTTCTCCGGGCGTGGTTTAAATAGCCACTCAAAAGTAGTCCCCAGGTAAAGTAGTCCCAGTACCACACCCAAAGAAATAGTCCCTTGAATAAAGTAATCCCTTCAAAAAAGGCCTCAAAGTGGCCTGTACATGTTTGCTCCACAAGATGACCTGGTTTGCCTGAATGAGGCAGTATGAGCCTGTCGCCAAAGGCGCCAGGACTGTGTCCAAGAAGCCCTTAAACAATCCCTTGGGGCCTTACAGGTCCCCATGGGTGCTAATACTCTGGGCAGACTGGTCCGCTCCTGATGTCTGGGGGCAGGCATCGTGACAGCACTCCCCCCCAACGCCCCTCCCAAGGTGGTTCTTCTCACTGGTCCAGGCTTGTCCGCGAAGTTCTGGTGGAAGCGTCTTACCAGTCGTGGTGCATGAACAGTCACTTGGTTCCCATGATCTTTCCTGTGGACCATAGCCTTTCCAGTCAACAAGATAAAAGAGTTTTGATTCGACCCACTTTGAGTCCAAAATGTTTCTTACTTTGAACTCTGGTTCGCCATCTACCAGGATGGGGCTTGGTGGTTTTGTTATTCTTGTTCCTGGTTGCACTGGTTTCAAAAGTGAAACATGAAATACTGGATGGACTCGCATATTCGGAGGTAACTCCAATTTCACTGCCACTGGATTGATAATGGCCTTGATGGTGTAAGGCCCCAAATATCTGGGATTCAAAGTGCGGGTCCCTTTTAACGGTATGTGTCTTGAAGCTAACCAGACATGGTCTCCAATCTGATATTTTGGAGCTTCACTCCGATGTTGATCAGCGGTTTTCTTGTACCTTTCTTTTGCTTGTTTTAAATGTTCAGTCGCCTTTTTGAAAGCTTGTGTTATAGTAGCGTGTAAATTGCTTACAGCGGGCATCTCCAAGTGATGAGGTGGATCGAGTTCAGAGGTTCGAGGATGTCTTCCATATATGGTGTAAAAAGGACTTTGTCCAGTGCTGGAGTGTACAGAATTATTGTAGGCATATTTGGTTATCCATAAAATATCCTTCCAGTTGCTTTCCATTTGGTGTAACATGCACCGTAGGTATTGGTCTAACGTTTGGTTGGTTCTCTCGGTTTGACCATCTGTTTGTGGATGGTGACTGGTTGAAAGTCTGACATCAATTTGAGCTAACTGGCAACTTTTTTTCCAAAATTGTGAAACAAACTGACTGCCCCAATCAAAAACTAGGACTGAAGGAAATCTGTGTAATTGAACGATGTGTTCGAGAAATCCCTTGGCCAGGGTCGAGGCCGAAGGTAAGCCTTTTAACGGGATGAAGTGGGCCATTTTGGAAAATAGGTCCACTATCACTCAAATAGTGTTGAACCCATTACATGGAGGAAGGTCCGTGATGAAATCAAGAGATAAGGTATGCCATGGTGTAGGTGGAATATCTAAGGGTTGTAATAAACCCGCTGGCTTCTTCTTCTGGGTCTTGTTTTGAGCACAAATGCCACAAGATAACACAAATAACTTAATGGGCCTCATTACACGGATGGCTGTGAGGATTTACCGGTACCGGTAAAATACCGGTGCCGGTAAATCCTTACCGCCTTACTACGAGGTCCCTTTGCGGGTTGGGGGATTTAACGCCTGCTTTTTGCAGGTGTTAAAAGCCAACCCGCAAAGGGACCCAGGGAGCTAATTACGGTACCGCAATTTGCGGTACCGTAATTAGCGCCTTCCCCATTCCCATTGAGCCCTATGGGGCAAAAATGGGAATGGGGAAGGGCAATGGTGGAAGGGGGAATTACCGCCCCGCCAACCATGGAATGGGGCGGTAATTCCCCTTTCCGCCAAGGCGGTGCCGGTAATTTACCGGCATGAACCATGGCGCTAATAGCGCCATGGTTCTCTGCCATCCGTGTAATGAGGCCCAAATGTCTTTTCGCCAAGTAGGCCACCAGAAATGTCTCTTGATTTTGGCTTTGGTTTTTGCGATTCCAGGGTGGCCTTCTACCAAGGACTCATGATAATTGGAAATAACCTGTTTCTGCAATTCCTTACTCGTTAGATAGAGACGTCCTTGGTAATACGGTAAATGGTCAATGACTGAATGGTTTTTGCCTTTGTTTGACCAATCTTGTAAGGCTATAGAATCGAGCAGTTGCTGAATCTGCTCATGGATGTCGTTTAGAGTTAGCAAAGTAGTTATTCCTAGGATTCTTATTTCTGGGATTATTGGCACAGGGTCTGGGTTTGTATATGCTTCTTCCATTCCTATGCGGGATAGAGCATCTGCTTTGCCATGTCAACAACCAGGTCGGTAAGTGATCACGAAATCGTATTCAGCAAAAAATAAGGCCCATCGAAGTTGACGTGATGCTTGAGCCTTGGCCGTCTTCAAATATTGTAAGTTTATATGATCCGTAATTACTGTGATGGTGTGTTGGGCTCCGAGAAGATAGTACCGCCAAGCCTTGAATGCTGACTTGATGGCTAGAAGTTCTTTGTCGTCGACGGCATAGTTTAACTCGGGTGCTGAAAACGTCCGTGACCAAAACGCCACTGGATGAAGTTGACCTGTTTCTGCATCTTTCTGGGAAAGAACTGCCCCCATAGCCTGACTGGATGCATCAGTTTCCACCATGTATGGGAGTTCTGGGCGTGGATGTTTCAAAACAGGAGCTTAAGTAAATTTCTGCTTTAAATCTTGGAAGGACTTTTCTGCTTCTTCTGACCACTGGAAGTGTTTATTCTTCCGCAAAAGTGATTTGATGGGGTGCACCAAATGTGAAAAATCAGGAATTAACCTGCGGTAGAAATTCGCAAATCCAAGAATGCTCTGTACCCCTTTTATTGAAGTAGGTGAGGCCCATTTGAGTTTGGCATCTACCTTCCGTGAATCCATTCGAACTCTGTTTGGGGTCAGGACAAACCCAAGAAATTCGACCTCGGTAGTGTGAAAGATGCACTTCTCTAATTTTGCGTACAATTTATGTTGGTGCAATTTTTCTAGTACTGCACGAACATGTTTCACATGGTCTTGTTCAGAGGACGAGTATACCAGGATGTCGTCAATATATACGACAACACAGACATCAATTAGTTTGCGAAGGACATCGTTCATAAAATACTGAAACGCTGCCGGGGCGTTACAAAGCCCAAAAGGCATCACCTGGTACTCAAATAATCTGCATTCGGTACGGAAAGCGGTCTTCCACTCGTCGCCCTTTTTCACGCGTACCAGATGGTACACCCCTCGGAGATCCAACTTAGTGTAAATACGAGCATCCTTTACTTGGTCCAATAATTCTGGAATTAGGGGCAAGGAGTACTGGTTTTTTACAGTTACTTGATTTAATGCTCTATAGTCAATACAAGTTCGTAGGTCTCCTTCCTTTTTTAGGATGAAGAATAAAGGCGAGGCCACTGGAGACTTTGACGGGCGGATAAAGCCATTAACCAGGTATTGATCTAAATATTGCTGTAAATGAAGATTCTCGGGTTCAGTAAGGGCGTAGATCCTACTGCACGGAATTTGTGCGCCAGGTATGAGATCAATTTGGCAATCATATGATCTATGAGGTGGTAAAGTGTTGGCTTGATCTTTTTGAAATACCTCCTGAAAATCCTGGTACTCGTGGGGTAACTGATTTGTCGGGCTCATGACCGTGGCTATCTTCTTGGTCGGGCGTTCTTCCGGATAACAAGTATGCATACACTCCGAGAAGGTCACTCTCTTTTCACACCAATTTATGCAAGGATTATGCGTTTCTAACCATGGCATTCCCAGAATTATTTGGAACTGTGGAGCCTTGATTAAATCAAACACAATGCCCTCCCGATGCCCATCTTGGCCCAACAGTGTCATCTCCATCGTAGAATTCGTTACTGGGCCGGAAGCTATTTCGGTCCCATCGACGGTGGTGACTACATCAGTTGTGGTCTTTTCGCAAAGAGGAAGATTCATCCTTGTAGCCAATTCTTGATCCATATAGTTACCTATGGCTCCACTATCGATGTATGCTCTAACCGCATGCATGCAAGATGGTTGCTGGTGATTAATAAGGATCATTGGTAAGGTTAGGTGTGAGGTCTGAGAGTCCTTCTTCTCGCTTGACAAGCGGACCTCTACGCTTGTCGGGTGGGGTCGTTTCCCAGCTCAGATTCCGTACTGATCTTGTCGGCGACTCCTACTGCCTTCTTAGGCGGTTTCACCGGACAGTCCCGCAAAAAATGCCCTGAGGTTCCACAATATAAGCACAATTACAACTGTCTTCTTTTGTCTCTTTCGGCTTTGGACAACGGTCCTCTAACTCCCCCAATTTGCATGGGTTCAGATAAATCCGTACCTTTGGAGGTGTTGTCTTTGGGTCTCACCAGAACCCGATTCTCGAATCTAGCCCGATCGGCCTTTCGGTTCTGAAGTCTGTTGTCCAACTGAACCACTAGGTCTATGTATTCCGCACATTCTTGGGGTGGGTTTACAACCTGTGCTAGCACGTCCTTTAGCTCGCCTCTTAACCCACTATGGAATAGCGTAGTTCTTTTGTCTTCAGGCCAACCGGTCTCCACCACCAACCTATTGAAAGTTGCGATGTAGGTTAGTAGGTCCTGGTTCCCTTGACCTAAGGACAAAAGTTCATTATTTAACGCTTGACCTTGAGAATGTCAGGCAAATAATTTCTCCATGTTTTGCTGAAATCCCTGGAAATCCCAAAGTAGAGGGTCATCCTGGTTGACTAGTGTAATAGACCAATCCGCTGCACTGCCGCTGAGGTATGATAGTATGAAGGCAACCTTCGATTGGTCATTTGGGAAGGCTCCAGGCCTACATACAAAGTGCAGGCGGCACTGATTCATAAACACTGCAAACCTCTTAGGGTCCCTTGCAAAGCGTTCTGGTGGAGCTAAAGGGATAGCTCCCGGTAATACTACTTGTACTGGGTTACTTGGCTGAGTTGGGGCTGACGCTCCCCCCAATACAGGTAATGGTGTGTGACCAGCTTGGGCTTGGAGTAGTTGTCTGGCGAGGTCATCAGTACGTTCCTTCGCCACAATCAGTTCTCTTCTTAGAGCATTGGTTTCTTGGCGGGCGGAATGTACTTCAGCTCTAAGCTCCCCCAAGAGCTGGGCCAATTGGTCAGTCTCTGAGGTCTCCATGACGCTCCGGTAGAATTTTGTGTGAAGGCTTTGCGTTCTGTTACACTCACCTTGGTTCCACAGGGGTGCCGAGCGAAGCTGAACTGCAACAGTCTCCACCAATGCGACTCGTAGTGTAGTGATGAGTGATTGCACTTGCCCACTGAGTTTTGTCTGTCTGGCACGTAGGAGGATTTTCCTAGAGTGGTAAAAATGGCAAATTAGTTGACCGCTGGAAGGAGGTTTTGACTTCTGCTTCCGTAACCACCTGGTGTTCCCCCTTATATGTCTCACCTTATTGTTAAGAAGGATGGGCTCTCCATCCTGCGTCGGAATGCAGGGGTGCTTTGAACTTGGAGATCCAGTTAGCTTCACTGATCCTGTAATCTTATGGCAGAGTTCCGGACAACAATGACTCAAAGGTAAGTCTTATGCTAGTCCAAGGTAGCATGTAATGCTTTAGAGTTCAAGTTGTCTTATTGTTCACTCTTGTGCCTTTCCTTTATGTTTCTTCCTCTTGTAGATTGCCCAACACAGGTGTCCCTTCTTCGAAAGAAATGAGGTAGCGCCAAGGTAAGATTCGGTATGTGCAATAAACAAACACTCTTAGTATGCGATGTTGTTCATTAATGTGATTAATCAATTGTCCTCTCTTTATTCTGCAGGTGCGGCGTTCCCTTGGAGCGAAGAACGTATGGTGGAAATTCGCCAGACCTCGAGTGAGTATTACCTCGGTAAGTATCTGATGATGCGAGGTCTAAATGTATTTTAGCGAGGTGCAGCTCACCTGTTAACTTTTCTTATCTTTTTGCAGATGCAGATGTTCTGGAGGGCGATCCCGTCAGAGTGCCTCGCTGGATCGCATGGATGAAATGAGCATCGGTGAGTATCCTGCGGCGCTGATGCTGGCTGTATAGCGCGGTAACTGGTATTCCTTTTCTTGCAGGTGCGGCGACTCCCGGATGCTTGCGATGACAAATGGAAGGCTCCTGTTCTAATCGGCTTTCTTTTTCCCCTTTGCAGGTTCGGATCGCGAAGAACAAGACAGGCGTGGCTGAAGGATGAAGGGTCTTACAGCAAGGGGAACCACCAACCTCCTATGGTCTCCTTCTGTAGACTCTGTGGGCTCACTATACAGGAGTCCACCTTCCCAATAAATCCGATGCTTCCCAGGAGGTTCACCCTCAAGCTGGGAGCAGGCCTGTCTCCTTAGGCCTTCCAGAGATGGGCACTCACGTTGGCCTTTACTGAATTCTTCCCTGTCAGGACCACCTTCTACTAACAAATCGTTTAGTTCAGGATGGTCGTTGGGGTCAAATACTTCAGGCATCACCACCTCCTGATTGACCAACTACCTCCACCGCAGTGGTAGGCGAGTTAGGGGGAATATTTTCTTTCCCTCTTTTTGGTTTTTTGACTCCTTTAGCCTTGGGTTTCCCCTTTGGCTGGGGCAGGGCATTGGTCTTGGCCAATGCTGCCCTCGTTTGAGACCTTGTGCTGGGTCTGCCAGCAGTATCTCCCACAAGCCCTAAAGCTCTGAGATCATTGCCCAAAAAGACCTTTCCTGGGACACTCCTCTGAATGCTCACTGGAATCCTGACTGCTGTACCATTGATAGTAAGATTTACAGGTATTACTGGGAACATGAGAGGTGGGCCGTCAGCCAACTTAGTGGGCATCAGAGTAGCTCTGGCAACTTCCTCTGAGTCTACCAAGGTAGAATCCACTACAGTTCGACTGCACCCACTATCCCTAAGAGCTGGAGTATCTACTCCATTGATCAGCACACTGTAGTAGTGCTTGGTGTTATCCGGAATCCTAGCATAAGCCTCTGCGGCTTTAGGCTCCCAGGAACCCAGGGAAACTAAAACTACCTCTGCTTCTATCCCACTGGGGAAGGAGTTGGAGGAGAAGGATGCTCCGGTAATCTCTTCTTCCTCGTAGGAGGAGAAGGCCAGATTAGCAGAGTGGACCCGCAAGGTTTTGACCTTACATCTGGGATCCCCCTTCACGTGGTCAGTTTCTCCACAAGCAAAACAAGATCCATTGGGTTTGTTTATATAGGGAGGCTTATTATAACCAGAGTTCTGTTTTGGAGACTGACCTCCACTACCATGTGAGTTCTCTTGTGTCTTACCCTTATTTTTCTTTTTGTGGCCTTTTGAGAAGAAGATTTATCAGTTTCCCCACCCTCCTTATCTTTGGACTTTTTCCCTTCCTCCTGCTTATTAGGATGAGTCTTGTCCTTATGTGACACTCGATGTGACACCCATAAATCCGCTGCAATGGCAAGCTTCTTAGGATCTATCTCCTTTGAATCTGCCAAATGCTGCTTAAGCTCAGGGGAAGAAGATGCAAAAATATGTTCCAGCATGACAAGATTTATCATACCTTCAAAGGTAGAAACATTATAACCTTAGACCCAGCCAGTCAAATTTTTTGAGGATTCGGTGACATAAAATACCCAAGTACCACCTTCTTTTTTCTTATACTCTCTGAATCTTTTTAAGTATTGGGCAGTAGTCTTTCCAAACTTTAAAAAGAGTGTCTGCTTCAACATTGCAAAATCTGCTCTCTCGGCCTTTGACATTTCCATAATGGCACTGCAGCCAGAATGGGGCAGTCTGCTCAGTAATCAGGCAATTTTATCAGCATTGTCAACTTGTTGAACTTCACATGCATACTCAAATGTATTCAGCCAGTCCATAATGTCATTCTTTTCCTCATACACACTGAGCAGATCTTTTGGAAACCTTGGATGAGAGGAGGCCCCAGACCCATGTCCAGGACCCTTGGATCCATTGGCAACTTGGAGCTTGGCCAGTTCCAACTGGTGATTCCTGTCTTTCTGTCTTTCTGCCTGTTCGATTTTTAGTTTGGCCCTATTGAACTCAAGCTCCTGCTGCCTAAACAGCAGCTCTTGTTTCTTGAATTCAAGTATGGCCTCCCCATCAGCAATGGCAGAGGAAACATTGAACATTTCATCCTCCCTTTCCTCATGGTCGCTGTGGACCAGTGCAGCGGCAGAACTGTCAGTTCTACCAGTGAGAGCAGCCCCACCTCCTTCTGCACTGTCCTCTGAAGTTATAGCGCTAAGCTGAGCTTCTTGACACGCCATGATTCTTTGGATCATTTCCATTTTGGTGCCTTGAGAGGAGACACCTCTCTCAGCACACATCTTTTTCAATGTTTCGGATTTAGAAGCATTTAAAGTTAACAAGGTACTTGTTTCCATACTGTTAGGACTATGGCCTTTAAAAGGATATACTACGACAATTCACTACGTGTCCTGTTAGGAATAACTTGAAACACCTTCGCTCGTGCGCAACACTGGATACCTTCAGTCGTATCCCACCGCTGTACACCAATTTGTTAAGATGGATTTCTGGACTCTGACCTGGAGGGGCAGAGGTTCAGAAGGCCAGCCTAGTTTCTTGGAACAGGGTAACCTCTGGACAAGCCAGACCAATCAGGGTAGCAATGGCAGCGGTCAAGACTAAGGGCCTCATCACGAGTTTGGCGGTAACCCTTAAATCCGGCGGTCGCGCTATTACCACCGGATTTAAGGGTCCGCCAAATCAGGGTTTTGGCGGATTTCTCCCCAGCTCTGAGCTGGGGGGAAATCCGCCGAAAATTTGCGCTATTGCCGCCGGTGGGAAATCCGCCAGCGGTAAGAGCGTGAAAATTCCCCATTGAGCCCAATGGGGAATGGGGCATTCCCGAATGGGCTCAGTGGGGAATTCCATTACCGCCAAACCTGTGATCCGGCGCCGGGGGGGTTGGCGGTAGGGCTAATACCGCCAGCGGTAATACCGCCGGCGTTACAGCCCAACTCATGATGAGGCCCTAAGTCTCAAGAGGGGTGAGGGTGACGGAAAGACCTCAATGAGCACACAAAGCAAGGACACTTACAAATTACTCCAGACAGGTGTTATATTAAAAATATAGACACATTTATTACAAGGCCTTTGTAACATCGACCATAGCAAAGAACCACAATAATACTAAAGTAAACCAACACATTACAATCAATACAATCAATACAATATATATACAAGACCGCGCGTCCAAGGAGTTAGGAGTACGTAATATGTAGACCACCTAGATGGGGAGGAAAACAGGCAGTGCAAGTAATCATTAGACCCAGTTCGACATCTGAAATACACCTAACTAGGAGGAAGTCCGAGCCCTACAAAGAGAGGAGCCTTATGCTCAAAAGTACCTGCACGCGCTGGTGCCAATGGACAAAAGAGGGCCTCTTCCAGGATATCAGGCAATTCAGGAAGGTGAATGAAGCGATGCAGAACAAGTCCCCACTACTCAAGCAAGACCTCCACTTGTGGGTAGAGGCAGAGTGAGAGTGTGGGATAGAGTCGCTATTTCGCAACAGCAGTAGAAAAGAAACGGGCTCCTGCGCGAGGGGCCACTGGTTGGGGTATGGACTACTCACTGGTCCCCGACGCAGGCAGACCCAGATTTCTCCAGTTCAGTTCACGTTGCTGGCAGGTTCAGCTGCGATGATCAGGACGTCTCGACACGTGTAGATTCTGCGTAGCAGGCTGCAGGGTCGAGGGTGTCCCAAATGCAGCGGATGTGCACAGGTTGTTACCACAGCAGGGCAACATGGCAACCGCGTTTACTCTGGTCTGGGCGCACTCGTCTCACTTCAGACCTGGGAATGCCAAGTGTACGAAATTCGGTGCGAGGGTGCCGTGGACGCAGAGCAAGCAGTAAACCACGTTTCGATGGCTTCCCCGAAACGGCGGCGGTGACAGAGCAAAACATCCTGCATAAGCTGGTCAGCCCACTGGTTGGCCTAGGGACACTTCGGAAGAGGCTTACTTGCAGGGATTGATGAAGGTGCCGGGAATAGTTGATCCCACTATTCCAATGGGTCGAAGCGCCTTCGCAGACCTTCTAGGACGATCAGATGCAGAGGGGCCTCGCAGGACGACAGCGGCTCAGGGTGCCAAACCTTCAGCGGGTCACCAGCGGTTCCTCGACTCAGCTTCTTGTTGCAGGATACTTGGCTCCTTATCCCTTGTTCGGTGTGAACTCAGGAGATCGACATGCTAGTGGTGTTTCCAGCCTCCCCTTATCCAAAGTTCCCTTCGCGCCAAAACGGAGAGGACCCAATGGGAGATCAGCTCACAAACACTCACACCATACGTGGACCTATCATGGACCACGGTGGTCCCAGGCATTCAGGACACTCTACACTCTATGGCACCCAGGATGTGTATTGGGAACAGACATCCCAGCTCACATCCTGGAGGCACACACAAGGTATGCAGAAGCCCGCGAAAGCGTTGTGTTTCGCGGGAAAGTGCATGACCAAATAAGGACTGCCCCGGGTCGGCTCGACCTGGGGGAAGGTGAAGGGGCAAGACGGTCAGCGGACAGGACAAAGAATCTTGTGGCATGGCCATTTTGGAGCCAGGCCACTTATTTGTGCTATACGCAGTAAGCACGGATAACATGGCGAAAAAGGGTTCAAAACACAAGAGAAACGATAGCTGCCACCAGTCCCGTCCGTGACACACTTGCACAGTTCATAATAAGTCCACCGAGAGTTTCTAGGGCCTTTGGAATGACTAGAGACCCAAGAGCGCGGTAATGTAAGTTACGGTGCACTCTTGTTTCATGTTGCACAAAAGCTGCAACATGGAAAGGACTAAGAGAAACGAAGTCTCCCAGTACTGACTGTTTTAAGGGCATGTCAGTTTCCCCAAAAGAATAGAGCGAAGGCCCAGAGGAGTGCGGCGGAAGGCTGCGCTTCTCTGTCAAAGTCTAGATCAGAGTGTAAAACAACAGCAAAAAGTTTGGGGGTTGCCACATGGAGGGAAAATTACATACAATTATGAAATCTTTCCTAACAGGTGTAAAGGTTCGGCAGGCAGGCGGAACTGCTGCCAAACAGTTGGGTTAACAAATCTGAAGAGTATAGCGAACAGAGTAGTCAGGGGACGTTCCGTGGTCAGGAGTAAATGCAATAGGAATAGGCAATACGGTAAGTAAACGCTAATTAGCTGCAGCGTTCTGCTCTATACAAGCTTATTTAAACCACTCCTCTGTGTGTGGGGGCGGAGACTACCCCGCCGTAGCCGTGACTGATAGGTCACATGACCTCCATGATCTCGGGAGGCTGAGACTCCACGTCTCCACGGCAACCACCAGCGTTGCCATAACGGAGAGGCAGAAAAGCGAGCGGAATGGGCTTGAGACAAATTCAGGGTTTTCAATACACGCACTTGCAACTGCCTCGTATACTCTCCTGCCAGGAATTTCCTAAACACACTTGCAGCTTTACTTTCCCTGCTGTTCTCCCCTTCCAGGGCTTTTCCCATGTGTGTTCTGCACACACTTCCAAACGTGATATCTGTTTGTGTTTTCTTTATCTTCTACTGTAAAAACAATCCAAGATACTTCACTGCTGATTATGCCAAGTGACACTTTTTTACATTGGCTGTGAGCTCTGCTTTCCTCAAAGCTCTGGAACTAGGTATAGGTGGTGTAGGTGTTCTTCCCATGTCCTACTATGGATGATTATATTATCGATATAAGGTCCACAGAAAGAGGTGTAAGGCCAGAGGACTTGGTCCACTAACCATTGAAAGGTTGCAGGGGCCCAGTGTAGTGCAAAAGTTAATACTATGAACTGAAAGAGTATAATGGGGTGGAAAAAGCTGTTTTCTCCTTGTCCACTGGATGAACGAGAACTTGCCAGTATCCCTTTTGTCAGATCAATCGTGGAGAGCAAGACAGCAGTTCCCAATCAATGAGTTAGATCATCTATCCTTGGCATAGGGTAACTGTTGAATTGGGAAACCACTTTCACCATCCTGAAGTTAATGCGGAACCTCCACGATTGATCTGGTTTGGCAACAAGTACTATCGGAGAGGACGAAGGGCTCTGAGATGGCTCAATGATGGGAGATCTCAACATATTCTCCACCTCTTCTATGACTATTCCTTTTCTGGCCTTTGGGGTCTGGTAGGCTTTTAAATGGACCACTTTCCCTGGGGTCTATGGATGTAATGAAAAATCCCTTTCATTCTTCCTGGCTCAGATCTAAAGACATAAGGAAATTGTTCTAGCAATTCTCACAGATCTTCTCTCTGATTCTGGGATAGGTGGGAAGGGATCGGCCCTCTCCTTCTCCCCACGCCTCCCCTCCTCCTGTTAAATTCCGGCACTACCTGAATTGCTGTCAGGCATAGTAATCATAGCCACCTCTCTTTCTCATAATCCTGCCCTCTCCTCCTCCTCCCCAACCCTCCCCTCCTCCTGTTAATTGCGGCACTACCTCTGTTGCCGTCTGGCACAGTGATTGTAGCCGCCTGTCCTTCTCTTCCCCTCTCCTCCTCCCTCCCTATTATTGTTTCATAAGCACTTACTCTATCATTTATCATGTGACCCTGTGATAGCAGCCTGTTTGTTTCTCCCTCCTCCCCTCCTGTTTTCTCCTCCCACTTCCCCCTCCAGCACTACTCTGAATAGTCATCAGACCTAGTATGTTAGTTGCTTGTGTTGTACTTCTCCTACTCCCTCACACCATATCCCCCCACCCCCTGTCTCCCTCCTCTTGTTCATTTTCTGGCACTACATCAATTGTCATCAGGCATAGTAATGTAACTGCTTGTTTTTGTCTCATTTCTCCTCCTCTCCTCCCTTATTTGTTCCTTGCACTTGCACTATCTGAAATGCCGCCAGGTTGATTAAGATAGTTATCTTTCACATTCTGAATTGTTTCAAAGACTTGTAACTGCTATTACTCCAATGTTCCTTCCCTCTTTGAAGCACTTTGAAACACTTTGTGTATAGGCGCTATTCAAATAAACAATCAAACAATCAATCAAACAATAAACTAATCAACACTACTGTAGTATGCTCAACAGGATCCTCTCTCCACTCCTTGAGGGGGTTTACATGATAGATATGGGTCTTAATTCTTAGATCGGGTTGGGAGACTTGCTTATCATATGGCCCTGTTTGCTCTATCACCTCATAAGGACCGTGCCATTTGGACAACATCTTATTCTCAGATGATGGAAGGAGAACGAGAACCTTTTGTCCAATGGAAAAGGACCTAAGCAAAGCTTTTTCATAATGGTAGGTCTTCTGATTTTCTCGGGCCTTAACCATGTGAGCTCGAACAATAGTTCTGACAGTAGCCATGTGCTCTGTTAACCGTTGGGTGGTCTGGGAAAGGGGCCGGTGGCTTTCTCCTGCTCTTCCCAAGTCTCCCGTAACATGATAAAGGACATCTCATGGCTCTCTGACATATAACAACATGAATGGAGAAAATCCTGTTGAGGATTGTGGGGTTTTTCCAGATGGCAAAAAGGGCCCAAGGTGTCATGATATTCCAGTTTTTGCCATTTGCCTCTACTAGATTCTTTAGGACATGTTTCGGGGTCTTATTGAATCATTCCACTAACTCATCAGTTTGTGGATGATAAATGGAAGTCCTAAGAGTTTTTATATGCAGGATATCCTTCACCTACGTCATGAATCGACTTATGAAGGTAGTTCCCTGGTCCGTTAGGAGTTCCTTCGGAAACACAACTCGTGAAAAAAATAGGATCAAATGTTTGAGGATTTGTTGGATGTATTATTGTGTAATGGGAATGCTTGAGGATATCAAGTTGCATAATCGACAATTACCAATACCTATCTGTTCCCTAATTTCGATGGTTCAAGGGGCCGAACTATGTCCATGCCTATGAGGAAAATAGCACACCAATTATTGGTAAAGGTTGTAATGGAGCTGGACGGGGCATCTGAAAACTGGTCTTTTGACAGAGGGCACAATTAAGCATGAATGTTTTCACATCGGGATATATTCCTGGACAATAGAAATGGCTTAATATTTGTGCCTGTGTCTTGGCTGTTCCTAAGTGACCACCTGCTAAATTGGAGTGAGCAATTTCTAATACCACTCTTTTGGGGCTTTTGGGTACCATTATCTGAGATCTGGGCGTACCATCATGCCTAAGGCCAACCCTATAGAGTAGTCCAGCCTTTAGAAAGAAAATGGCCCTCCTTTCTCTCTGCCCTCTGCAGGGAAAAAGAGGCTCTGTATTTCAGCCAGGACAGAATTTAATCAAAAACTCAGACTCTGGCAGTAAGAGGTGTGAGACTCTGGAATGATACTCTGATGTGAATCTCGTGTGAGTCAGCTCTGTTTATATAGCAAACAGAAAAATGTGAACCTAGCTTTGCATGGTAGCTATACCATAGCATAGTGCACCACACCATGGTATAGCATGGACTGAGTTACAATGAAGTTTAAGATTAGCAATTATGAACCCCTAACCTCTAACATACTAATCTCTAATCCCTTGCTAAAATTTACAGCTAAGTCCATAGCTCAGTGGTGCAAAACACTGGTGCAGATTATTGGGACAAATTGGCCCAATTCATGAGTTCGCAAACACAGGGTGAGCCGCGTTGCTTGAAAAATGCAAGAAGTAAAGCTGTTTCTGCAATGAAGATGTGGAATGTGAAATGCCACGTTGCTCAAAGTAGCTCCATTGTTCATGTTCTGCTGCAGGAAGCCAGCATAGAGTAATGTAACTTTTTGGCATCCGTTTGCTGCCCTAAATCTCTGTGGAAAGGTGACAGGCAAATCACGTGTTCTCTGGAACATTCTAAAGGTTTGGTCAGAGGAGGTGATGTCTGAGTGGCATGTGACATCACAGTACGGGGCAGGCAATTCTTACACATTCTGTTCGAAAACATACATGTTTATGTTTATTGTGTTTATATAGCGCTTTACGCCAAAGCGCTTTACATTATAACAACAAGAATACAATAACAGTAGAAGCAATTACAAATATGAGTCAAACCAGTAATACAGCAATTAGAACAATTTTCCAGTGAAGATAAATGAGGGAAGAGGGGGTTGAGGGGGAAGTGGGGAACAGGAAGTGTAATAAAACTGAAGGCGAGAGAGGAGGAAAGAGGACTTAAGAGGAAACGAAGCAGGGAGAGAGAGGTAAGAAGAGGAGGATAAAAAGGGGGGAAGAGGGGAAGGTGGAGGAGGGAATGAGAGTATCAGGAAGGGGAGTGGAGAAGGAGAGATTTTAAGGAGACACGAAAGGAGGAATAGGTGGGGATGGAACAGATAGAGAGAGGAAGGGAGTTCCAGTGGAGGGGGGCAGGAGCTGAAAGGAGCGAAATGAGAGGAGGTGCATGGAGACAGGGGAACAAAGAGAAGGAAGAGGTCTGCAGATCGGAGAGAGCGGGAGGGAGTGTAGAATGAGATGAGAGAGGAGAGATATGGGGGAGCAATATCATGAAGAGATTGAAAGACAAGACAGAGGACGTGGAATTTGAGTTGGGAATGAAAGGAAAGCCAGCCAAGATGAGAGAGCGAGGAGGAGATGGAGTCATGAGGAGAGAGAAGACAGAGGATACGAATGGCAGAGTGGTAGACGGTTTTGATGGGGGGCAAGATGAGAAGCAGGGAGTCCAAAGAGGAGAGAAGAGCAGTAGAAAAGACAAGAGAAGAAAAGGGAGGAGATTAAAAGTTTAGTGGCATGGAAGGTGAGAGAAGAGCGTACTTTGCGAATATTGAAAAAGGTGGTAGCAACATGCGCGGGCAGTGAGAGAAATATGGTGGGTGAAGGAGAGGGAGGAGTCAAAGTAAATGCCTAGATTACGAGCATGGGCAGAGAGAGAAAGATTAGCGGGAGGAAAGTGAATAGAAGGAGGGGGAGAAGGAGGAGGAATAGTGTTGGAGGGGAAGAATAAGACTTCAGTCTTGTCTGTATTGAGAGAGAGAGAAAGTGGGATGACATCAAGTTTTTAATGGCAATATTACAAGAAGAGAGTTTCAGATGGAGGTCAGGAGTGAAGGAGGAAAATGAGAGGAAATGCTGGGTGTCATCGGCGTAGAAGTGGTGAGAAATACCAAAGGAAGAGATGATGGGGCGAGAAGGGAGGCATAAAGAGAGAAAAGAAAAGGGCCAAGGACAGAGCCTTGGGGTACAACATAGTCCAAGGAAAGAGTAGAAGAGGTACGACCTCCCCAGGAGACGGTAAAAGAGCGGTGGGAAAGGTAAGAAGAGAGCCAGTTGAGGACGGAGCCTTTGAAACCTAAAGAGGAAAGAGTGTTGAGCAGTAAGGAGTGATCAACGGTGTCAAAGGCTGCAGAGAGATCAAGGAGGATGAGGACAGAGGATTGCTTAGAGTAGCGAGCAGTGAGGAGGGAGTTGAGAACCTGAGTGAGAGCAGTCTCAGAGGAGTGTTTAGGGCGAAAGCCAGATTGAAAGGGGGAGGAGAGAAAAGTTAGTAACAGAGAGCAGAGAGCTGAGAATAGACTATGCGTTCAAGTAATTTAGAGAGGAATGGAAGAAGAGAGATTGGACGGAAGTTGGATACAAGATGAGGATTAGCAGAAGGTTTCTTCAGAATAGGGATGATAGTAGCATGCTTGAAGGCAGAGGGGAAAGTAGCAGAAGAGAGACAGATATTGAAGAAGGAGGTTAGGTAAGGAATTGTCAGGAATGGCACTCTGTCAAGAGTGGCACAGGGTACCCAGGTAGGTTTTGGGTGGCTGTGCTGAAGTAAGGTAGCAGATAAACACACACAGCAGGAAGTTCAACAAGAAAGAAGAGTAGGAAACTGTAGCTGTGAGCCAAAAGGGGCAAAAGATACAAAGGTACAAACAAACTGGATGCCCTCTTGGGGTGTATGCTGAAATGGGAAAGAGTGTTCCACGAACCTTAGGAAACTCCAGCCTTCTGCACAGATTGCTATAACAGAGGCCCACGCTGCATGCTCATGGCTGGGAACAACAGCAGTGGGTGTCTGTAACACTGAAAACGGGACAAGGGAAGGGGCAGAGGTTGCCTGCCGGAAACCAACAGGCAAGCTCTGTACAAAGGGATTACATAAGACACATGAGAAGACAAGAACAGAAATATCCAGCGAAAAGGAAGTCAATGAGCAATCTAGCGGAAGGAAATGAAGGAACGGCAGTTAGACTGAAATAGATAATCTAAGGTGGAGTACAGAGGACTCAAGGAAGAGAACAAGGAGCAGCAGTCAGGAAAACAGAAGGGCTGCAAAGTAGGAAGCAGGTCTGCCGTCAAGAGTGGCACTAGGTGCAGGCAAACTGTATTGGACTGCGGAGGACTGTAGTAGGCTGAAAGGCAGGGAGTCCAGAAGAACAGGACAGAGAGAGATTAGTAGTAGGCGACAGACAGAGAGCCCAAAAGAATAGGGCCACTAGGTAGGGAGCCCATAGGAGCAGGGCTGTAGGCAGCAAAGAGGTGCAGGCTTCAAGGTAGGGAGCCCAGGGAACAAGGGCTTGGAGACAGCAGAAGGTTGCAAGCTGCACGGTAGGGAGCCCAGAGGACAAGGGCTGTAGGCAGCCGGAGTGAGGTAGGCTGCGGGGCAGGGAGCCCAGAGGACAAGGACGGTAGGCAGCCGGTGTGAGGCAGGCTGCAGGGCAGGGAGGCCAGAGGACAAGGATTGTAGGCAGCCGGAGTGAGGCAGGCTGCAAGGCGGGCAGCAGAGGACTAAGACTGTAGGCAGCCGGAGTGAAGCAGGCTGCAGAGCAGGGAGCCCAGAGGACAAGGACGGTAGGCAGCCGGAGTGAGGCAGGCTGCAAGGCGGGCTGCAGAGGACTAGGACTGTAGGCAGCCGGAGTGAGGTAGGCTGCAGGGCAGGGAGCCCAGAGGACAAGGACTGTAGGCAGCCAGAGTGAGGCAGGCTGCAGGGCAAGGAGCCCAGAGGAGCAGGGCAGCAAGGAGTGAGCCCAGAGGAGCAGGGCCGCTGACTGTAGAGGGCTGCAGAGGACTGTAATAGGCTGCAAGGCAGGAAGCCCAGAGGACAAGGGCTGTAGGTAGAAGGCAGCAGAGCTTTATTAGCTGAGAGAGAAGAAAAGTCAGAGAGAGGGGGAAGAGTTGAGGAGCAAGTATCGTGAAAGAGAGAAGGGGTAAAGTTACAGAGATCTCTTCGATAGAAGGATGAGGAGGAGGGCGAAGGATTGGGTTGAGGGAGAGGAGGAGTAAGGGAGAAGGAGAGTAAGGCATGGTCAGAGAGATAGGGGCATCAAGGGGCAGATCACAGAGAGAGAGGTCTTAAAAAGGGAAGGGCAGAGGGAGTCAGGGGGATGTCTCTCGGAGGACCTGCTGCCTTTGCTGACTGAGGATCCGGCAAATGTTTTGCTAGGTTTATCCTGCAGAGGAAATAAGGTACGCTGAGGGGGAAAAAGATGTGCTGAGACCGAGGGGACACTGAATCTATTCCTCGCTGAGTCTGCTGGTGTGAACATTTCAAGCATTCTTTAGGTGAGCATAAAGTACAAGTGAGGTGTGTGTAACCGTGTACAATTACAAACATAGATAGCTATTTTCATCTGTTTTTCTTCACCATTCAAGAAGCAGACTTCACATATATAAAGTGAAAGCTCAATGATGTGCTAAAGTGAATGATAATTTTCAAGGCCTTTAGATAGCCGAGTTTTTGATTGCGGCGCTAGAAGTTTAATTGAAATCCATTGTGGGAGAAAGGGCTTCATCACGGGGGAGGAAGTTACCGTGAAGTGTGCCCAGAGCTCTGTTTTGGCCTGAAGTGTGGAGTCTGCTATTACTGAAAAAGGGAAAATATGAAATAGCGATGTGCGCATTCATTTCTGTATTGCAGAGAATGTCATAATGAACTCATTGCATTGCACATGTCGTTTTGTATTACTCATAAACCCTAATTGCTTATAAAGTCCCTGAAACAAATCAGATCAGCTTTAGCCTATTGTGTGTTTTAGGTACTTATGATGGCATATAGACAGCTACAAAGCTAAGGAGGTATGTTGATTAGTGCTGACAGTAAAATGCAAAGTACACAAAACACTGTGTACTGGGGCAAATCATAAAGAGCCAATTCCCCATATTACAGTTTCCAGGTGACCTGGTAAATCTATTCTGAGCCCCTACTACCAATGAAATACCACCAATAAAACACCACAAATGCAATACCACTGAGGTCGAGAAGTTGTGCACTAGTGCACACCAGGTCTGGTTTTTGGCTTGCCACTCATGATCCCAATATAAGAAGAACACCAAGTAGTCCTGTGTCTCTAGGGCTCACAAAACCCCCCTACATATTTATGGTACACTGGCCAGGAACCGGTAAAGCAATTACTAGCAGTGGAATTGCATAGTATAGCATAGTCAGATTGTGTTCTCTTTACCTGACCTGTGGCAGTGATCGTGCAGTGTGCATGCTGAATTTCTTTTTATTGTGTTGCCATTGGATTTCGATATGTCAGAAACAGAAACTGAGTTTTCTGATCTGGCTGATTACCTTGAGACAAAACCTTGCTACATGGTCATCTGAAAATGTGTTCACTTGTCGAGACAGAATTAGCACTGAAGTGGAGAAACAAAAGCAAGAATCGATTTTTAAAAAGGGGGGTATTGTACAAATGTGTCTTCTTCAACTATTACAAGCAAAAGAATGCTAACAAGCTATTAACTATATTATTTGGTTATGTGACAAGTTGTGGTTTTCCATGCACATGCTTATTAGGCTGTGAGGAAAAGATTCTGATGTCATTGCTGAATTACAGTGTAGTTTAGATGCAGAATGTGAATGGCTGATACAGATGGAATCAGATTTAAAACTTAGAGAGCTGGACATGCAGCTTCAAACTAAATGTAACAGTATTAGTGCACATCTGATTCAGAAAGATAAACAGTTTCCAGAAAGTGAGGAAGAATTAATACATTTGGAAACCTTGTTAGACAGTGTCCGAAATGATAGAGACGTGGCAATTTCAGAAGTTCAGATACTTTGGAAGGATGGTAGTGAGAAGGCTAAGGAATTGCGTGCAATGGAAAATTAAATATTTAGGCTGTTATGTTATGTTATTTGTTATGTTATTTGGCATTTATATAGCACCTTATGTATCATTGGTATGATCTCAAAGCGCTTGTAGGTTGAACGCGCTCGGGAACCGTAGTTCAGGTCAGTAGAGATAGAGAATGTGTCGTATGGTGCGTGGGTGCACCGAATATGTGTGCAGCTGGTGTAGTTGTTGGATGATAGCTGCTTCTTAGAGATAGGTGTGGTGTGAGGAAGTCAGTTGGATGTGTTCAGTCTGGTGGGTGGACGCTCAGACTGGGTTCTGATGCGTTAGTCCTGAGGAACGCCGATGCTAGCCGGAATGTGCTTCAGCTAGCTGTGTTTTAGATAAAAATGAGGAAAAAACCAAAACAAGTGATCATTATCAAACACAAATGAATGAATTGCAAGGTGTAATCACTAAAGTGAGGGGTGAAAAGTCAGCACTTTTTCATGAAACACAGCATCTTCATGCTCAGTGCAGAGAAATGAGGTGACTAATCTCAGATTTTGAATCCCAAGAAAAGCGACGGTGCACCATGTTCACTTAAGCTGAATTTAATTGCAGCTCTAGTCAGGGAAACTTGACAGCATCTGTCCACTCGGCGAGGCCTGTCTATGGTCTTGTGTTTGAGGCTGCACCACCTACAACTGCTCACCACATGCTCTCCACAAGAGAGCAAGGGGGGTTGACACATCCCACAATATACAGCATAATGCATTGAAGATAATGAAGTCTATCAAAGCTTTGTTCAAACCATTTAAAAAGGGTTCAGATAGCTGTATCGTGATTGCGATTTTTCAGATGCTTCAAATTCCTAGGGCACAATATGGCTGCTATTATCACCTTACATTAGACTCTGCCTTTGCCAGTGTTATTTGTGGCCTAAATGAGCAACAGAACTTGTCTTGGGAAGATTTTGAGAAAGAGATTAGATGGCAATTTTCACCCTATCATTCTATACAGCAAGCCAAGAAGGCTGCCTCTAGCATGGGAGCCCAGCCAAATGTTTCACCTCGCCAATATAGTCAGTCCCCACCACAGGTTGATCATTGTCAAAGGATGGTCAACCCATGCTCCCCACCTCCTGTGTCACGGGAATTCAGGGGAAACACAAACAGAAATCAATCTCCTGAAAGGTACCAGAACAAATCTGATCAGGGTGAATGCAATCACTACTGGCCTAGAGCACAGAGGGATGAGATTAGGCACATGGACAGGTTCCAATGCTTTGAGGCTCAGGTTAAAATGTTATCTGAGCAAACAGGGAAATTGTATTCAGTACAAAAACAAGAGCCAAATGAAACAGTGGCGTAACACAAGCTCTGGGCCCCCCCCTGCAAGCCATGCTGAGGCCCCCCCCCCAACTCGGCAACAAATCACAAGTCGCGCCACACTCTGGGCCGCCCTAGATTACCACTCTTGCAAAATACGCACAAACGTGTTGCTGAAGGGATATGCCACACACTGCACTAGGAGAAAGATATAAATATGTGTTTTAATGCAATATACACAGCACACTTTCTGAGAAAAATTGACTAAAAAGCCACAGTGTTTGCTATTGTTGTGTAGGGTAACAGCAATTCAAAACATGCAAGTCACCAACAGTGCACATGAACATTAATGCTTTGCTATTAAAAATGCCATGACACAATGAAAACATGTCCAACTGGCTGCACAATGTAGACCAGTGTAGACACATAATAACATTACAGTAAATCGTGCCAGGCCACATTAAGACATACCTAGACTGGTTGCACCAAAATGCCAGTCGAAGCAATAAGACTCATGAAGAAGAGAGGACACATTCAAGCCTGCGTCTCTGCGGCCTCTAACAACACAGCCAAACTCTTTAAAAGGCCTTTCCCATGCAATTCTTCGCCTCCAGTGGAACAAAAAGACGAGGGGTGGGCATCCTGCTTGCCAAAGGAATCATCTTTGAAAAACAATTCGTAAAGAAAGACCCAGGGGGCTGCTATCTGTTGGTGGGAGGGAAACTGATGGGGCAGCAAGTAACGTTGGTATCGATCTATGCCCCTAACGAAGGACAGGAGCGATTCCTGATGGAGGTGCTCCCGATCATTGCGCAGTGGGGGAAGGGACAGATACTAGTGGGGGGTGATTTAAATGGGGTAATGGACGCCGAGATGGACTAAACTCTCCCGGCTTACTCTAACGACCATACGTTCAGACAGGCCCTAGCAAAATTCCTCAGAGATCTACATCTGATTGAAACATGGCAATTCTTTAACCCACAATATAAGGCTTACACCCCTTACTCCGCGGTACATAGAGGCCACTCCTGGATTGACATGGTGCTGATCTCGGACTCGCTGATCCCACAAGTTACAGGATTAGAGATTGGAGTGAGGTGCCTGTCGGACCATGCCCCAGTCATCTTAAAGCTGGAACCCCTGAGCTCACAGTACCAGCCTCGCAAACCATGGCGCTTAAACGAGATAATCCTGAAAGACGTAGCCCTCAGAGCAGACATAGAACAAACCCTGAAGAATTACTTCCAAGAAAATGTCACCCCTGGTATACGCTGGGACACCATTTGGGACGCAAGTAAGGCTGTGGTAAGGGGGGAATTTATAGCGCACACAACAAACTACATTAAAAGAAAAGAAAGGGTGAGACGAGATATGGAAGCCCACGTGACAGAAGCCGATGCAGAGTATAAAAACAGGGGCTCGCAGAAAGCATGGAGGGCATTGAAAAAGTCTGGGCAGTCTTAGAGACCCACCTGGCGATGAAGCGGTGCTTCTTATTGTACGAACCAAACAATCTTACTATACTAAAGGGGATAAGGCAAACTGATTCCTCACAGCCAAACTGAAGCAGCGAAGAAACCGGAATCGCATAACCCAACTCCAAAATCAGGAAGGGAATCTAGTGCGAGGGGGAAAAGAAATAGAGGAAGTGATTCACTCATATTATACTAAAAACCTAAAAATGGAGGACCTGGTGAGAGAAGAACAAGCCGCATTGCTTAACCAAATGACCCTGCCACAAATCAGTGATTCAGATAGGCAAACACTAGAAGCCCCCATAACGGAGGAAGAGGTGGGAGAAGTAATAAAAGAACTGAAAGCGAACAAAGCCCCTGGCCCAGATGGGCTTAGTAATGCATATTACAAAACATTCCGAACCACTCTGATAAGCCCCCTAACCAAACTGTTTAACTCCATTCGGGACTCCGGGAGGATATCTGGGGACATGAGCTAAGCTACCACAGTACTGCAATTAAAACCGAATAGAGACCCCACTGAATGTGCGAGTTACCGCCCTATATCGTTATTAAATGGGGACGCAAAAATCTACTAGATGGTGCTGGCCCATAGACTTGGGGAGGTCCTGCCAGGAATAATTCACCCTGACCAAGCAGGTTTTGTAAATGGGCGAAACACACACGACAACATCCGCAGAACCATAGATACAATTGATTGGGGCCGCAGAACAGAACAACGATTTTCGGTTCTGGCGTTAGACGCCTCCCGAGCCTTTGACAGCCTACATTGGGGGTCCCTATGGCTAACTCTGGAAAAGTTTGGGTCCGGCCCGACCTTTACCCGCATGGTGATGGCCAATTCCGCACACCCATCTACACGGCTATTGGTTAATGGACGGCTCACAGATAATACCCTCATTCAGAAAGGCACAAGACAGGGGTGTCCACTCTCGCCCCTGATCTTTGCCATGGCCATGGAGCCGTTGGCACAAAAAGCCTGCGACGACCCAGAGATCCAGGGCGTAGAGGTAGGCTCCGGAGACCCCCAAAAAATAGCTCTCTATGCTGATCATATCCTTATGTTTCTCAAGGACACAACACATTTCCTCCCAAAAGCATTAGACATTCTAGAGGAGTTCGCGAAGGTTTTCCGGATTCCATATTAATTATGGTAAATCAAGTGCGCTCAATATTACAGAGAGAACAGAGCAAGTGACAGAATGGGAAGACAGGTACCCGCTGACGTGGGAACAGAGCGCAGTAAAATATTTAGGGATACAACTAACCTCCAAATACGGGAAATTATACAGGGCCAACATCCCGGAGCTACTGAAGGAGCTAGCGGGGGACCTAAAACGCTGGGAGGTGCAGGAACTGTCATGGCTGGCAAAGGTAACGGCCGTGAAGATGACTCTGCTTACCAGGTTCCTATACAGCAATCCAAAAATTACAAAGGGAGATAATGGCATTTATTTGGAAGGGGAAAAAAACCAGGGGTCCCGAAAAAAGTCTTGTTCAGACCACAAATTTTGGGAGGGCTAGGAGTCCCAGAAATCTGCAGATACTTATGGGCAGCGCATATAGCCCCTGTATTACAATGGTCACCCAGAAACAACCAAATCGGCTGGGCGGCCATCGAAAGGGAAGCAACCAAAGCTCCCTTTGATAGCCTTCCCTTCCTTGCCGAACGACACAGAAGCAAGAAAGAAACACTACTTGAAGCAACTAAGACCGCCCTATGGTATTGGGACAAAGCACTAAGAAGTAGAAAGGTGAAGATTGGGGGAGGCCCTCTGACACCAGTAGCCCACAACCCGGATTTCACCCCCGGAATGCGGCCTGACTTCTGGGTACAATGGGGAGGGGATGAGAAAACACTGACAATGGGAGACCTCTATGAAGAGGGCACACCCCTAACCTTTGAGAGATGCAAAGCTAAATTTAAGATACCAGAAACCGAGAGGTTCCACTATGTTCAACTGAGGCATTGGATTTCCAACAGGATGGTCCGGGAAGAGGCTACCCGGGATCCGGTGGGACTAGAACTCACGATAAAAGAAGGCCAACCCGGGAAAAGGGTGTCGAAACTGTATAGCCTAATGGGAACAGTAGACCCTGAGGAATCCCTTCTATACATGCAAAAATGGGAGGCAGATGTAGGGAATCCAATCTCTAGCGAGACCTGGAGTCAAATATGGCAAAGAAAAAGCTCCAAATGCACCTCTATCAAAGAAGCAGCATACAAAATGTATTTGAGATGGTACATGACACCAGCACGCCTGCTGGAGAGGGTGCGGACAACATGGTGACTTAATACATATGTGGTGGTCCTGTCCGGTGGCAGAAATATATTGGAGGGAGATCTTGAGCCACATCAAAGAGATAACAGGGATACAGCTGCCATCTGACCCAACGGTGGTCCTACTGGGGGAGGCGGTTGAGGGGTACTATGCAAACTCCGGGTCGAAAGCTTGCCTCCTTACCCATATGTTAAGTGCTGCCAGAATAATCTTGGCACACACGTGGAAGAACAAACAAGGACCGATAGTGGCCATGTGGTGGGTAAGACTATGGGGTGTGATGGCCTTGGAAAAGATAACCGCATTATCCTACGACTCTTACACAAAATATCTGGACACCTGGATGCCATTACACAAATTTACGGATGATAGAGAACAAATGTATTTTAAGCCTAAATCATTGCGCAGTATTCCTGTTATTTAAAAGCACATATTCCGGCCAGGAGAAATACTTTGCCCAAGAGACTCAAAATGCCGAAACATACTACACCATATCTGATTGTTGGGATTGTTGGGGGTTGGGGGGAGGCAATATTCTCAATGGTGTAATCTATGTCTTTGAAAACCAAAATAAATAAAGTTGATAAAAAAAAATCTGCAAGGAACTGGCCAATCCTATTGCAGTTTCTACCTCTCCTATTCCCTCAACAGGCCCTCTGTACGGCTTTGGCCTCTCGCTTCTCCGCTAAAACTCAGGACATCCTATCCACTATCGCCTCTTCCTCTCCCGCTTCCTCTCTCTGCCCCCTTTGGCCATCTTTCCCTCTCTTCCTCCTTTCTCATCTTTCTCTCTAACACCTGACAAGGTTTTTAGACAAGTCCCATCTATGGAAGTGTCGTCGAAACAGGTGCTCGCCTGCTCCTCCAGAACCATCAAGGACCACATTGACACGATCCAGTCTTGGCTGATTTCTGTAATCATTATTTTGCCACTGGAACTTTCCCCTCGCCCAAATTCTTGGAAAAGCTGGGCAACTGCCATCTTACTCTCCACACTGAATCTGTTGGTTGTCTCCATGACCATTAGTCTGGCTTAAGAGCTGCCAGAGGCAAGAAAACTGCTCTCCTAAACCCCTGTGAAGATCTTATCTCTAACCTTGATTCCAGCATTCCTTCTGTCCTCATCATCCTGGAACTTTCCTCTGCTTTCGACACGGTCAACCATGCCATCCTGATCAATTAACTTCATGAGAACCTGTGCATCATGGACCAGGCCCTGGAGTGGCTGACCTCCTTCCTCTTGGACCGCCCCTCCCAGGTCCAACTTTGTCCACCTCTCTCTACATATGGCGTTCTCCAGGGCTCTATCCTCTCACCCCGGTTTTTCAACCTCTACTTGGCCCCTTTGACCCACCTGATCTCTACCTTCTCCTCTAACCTAGTGTTATGCGGATGACACTCAGCTTTCCTTCAGGCTCCCCTCAGCCTACTCACCACTCTCGCTCATTCCTGGTGTCATCTTCAACTCCACTCTATCTTTCTCTCCTCATATCGCGGACGTCTCCAAGAAGTCCCACTACCAGCTGCACCTCTTCAAAGGGACTCTTCCATTTCTCACTTTCCCCCAGAAGCTCAATGTCTCCAGGGCTCTGGTTCTTTCTAGGCTGGACTCCTGACACAGCCACTTTCTCAATCTGTCTTCCTGTACTCTCCACCCTCTGCAACTAATCCAGAACAGGACTGCAAGACTTATCCTTGGCCTCAAGCCCAGGAACTGTATCTCTCTAGCCATGAAATCTCTCCACTGGCTCTCGGTGGCTGCAAGGATCAAGTTCAAGACCCTTTTCATTCTCCACAAGGCTTTCTGGGGCTGGGACCCGCACTACATCCAACGCTATCTTCCAAAATACCTTCTTTCTCGAGCCCTAAGGGTTAGATGCTTCTCCAGGCAGAGAGTGGGGGGGTGGGTAGATCCTTCTCCCCTGCAGGTGCCTCCCTCTGAAATGGCCCCCCTGGCCCTCCCAAACTTGAGCCGGACCACCTGAAGTTCCGGAAGCAGCTCAAAACGTTCCTCTTCTCCTCTGCTTTCTCTCTCTCCCTCCCCTGCTGACCTACCTGACCTACCTCTCCGCTGCACCAACTGGTTGCTTGGCTACCCTCTGTCTCACTGAGTCCAGGCACTTTCTTAATCAGTCACCCTTCCACTGCCTCCAGGCCTACCACGCAGTTAGGGGCTGTAACTGTAACCGTACAGTCCCTTGTTCTCCTTGCACTACCCAGAGCCGTGCTGCCCTGGCCGCACTTACTCAGAGCATTGCTGCCCTGTTTTCCCCTCCCTTCTCCCTTGCACTTCCCCCCTCCCTTTCCCCTTGCACTTCTCGTTCTCGCACTTGCACGATCTGAATGACACAAGGCTTAGTAAAATCATTTGTCTTGTCCTCCCTCAGTTTTCCTTCCCTTGTCTTGTCGTGCCTAAAAACACTTGTGTACAGGTGCGTTATATATGACTTATCATATCATTACATATCATTTTATCACAGATGCCCAGAAAAATATACAGTGTCGCAGTAAGAAACGACTAGACTGGCAGAACCCAAATGTCAGTCTAGCCAGGTAATTACACTTAGCAGGACTGCCTTACCAGAAATGCTGAGTTAAAAAAAGTCATACCAAACTGAGAAATGACTAGACTGGCTGCACCAAAATGCCTCTCTAGCCACTAATACCACATATCATGCCTGCTTAGCATGGACATAGACGACCATTATGATTTATTGCACAACCCCACCCCCCCCACACATCCCTTCTCCCTCCCATCCCCTACCCCAACCTCCAAAATCAGCTCATTGGCCCAGAATTACCTCCACGTCCCTCTTCCTTGTCCCAGTGCTTATGTATGAGGCTCCTTGCCTCACTGGTAAGTACTGGAGGAAGAGTGGGACTAGGAGTTTTGAAGATTACAGGTAGCTAAGTCAGGCATTACCTTCATGTACCTCTACCTTATCCCAGTACTTGGGTATGAGGCATATTGCCACATACACAAGTACTACCTCGTACACAAGTACTGGCATGAGGAAGAATAGGGCTAGGTGTAAAGAAGATTACCAATAATTAATCAAGGCATTAAAGACATGTAGTGGTGCAACACCATTGAGCTGACTGGGCTTCAGCCTACTGAAATTGTGGGCTATGTTGACTTGACCTGGCTGACCTACAGAGCAGTTGCCGGACAGAAAAGGACACAGATGTTAAACGGCACCTGGGTTTTGCCGTTAACAAGGGCCCGGACCAGCAATTACCAATGTACAGCATTTCACTGTTAGTACCTGCATTCAAATGGCAAATGTTTTAATCAATTGAAATTGTGATGCGGGTTTAGTACTTGCATGCCAGGGGAGTGATTGGAAAGGTAGAGCGGAAACAGGAGACCAGTCATTCTCACAGCAGCCCATAAGTGGGTGCTTTCAGACCTAAAGGAGAGAGTTAACTGCTTGTAACACATTGAAGCTGCACTAGAATAGTCTCATTAAAATGTGTAAAGAAGTTAGATGCCCCACACATATAAGTTTGCTCCTCCCCACCACACGTGAAGTTAGCACCTCTCCCAACATTTGAAAAGTTAGCCTCCCTGAAATGTAGGTTTTGTTGCACCCCTGAACACAAGCACACACACCATTCACCATATATACAGACGCACACCCAGCCACCCATATATTTAAGAGTGCACTCTTTCACCATACAGGCACACCCAGGCAGCTACTCATACAATTAAGTGTGCACCATTTCACCTTACAGGCACACCCAAGCAGCCACCCGTACATTTAAGTGTGCAACCTTTCACCAAACAGGCACATACACCCAGGCACCTACCCATATATTTAAGTGTGCACCCTTTCACCATACAGGCACACCCAGGCAGCCACCCATACATTTAAGTGTGCATCCTTTCACCGTACACTCACACCCAGCCACCCATACATTTGTGTGCACCCTTTCACCATACACTCACACAGGCAGCCACCTATACGTTTAAGTGTGCACCCTTTCACCATAGCCTCACACAGTCACCTATACATTTATGTGTGGACACTTTCATCATACAGGCACACCCAGGCAGCCACCCATACATTTAAGTGTGCATCCTTTCACCGTACAGGCACACACGCATACACAGCCACCCATACATTTGTGTGCACTCTTTCACCATACCCTCACACACGCACACGTTATGGGTTGAGGGGAGCCATAATACTTCAAAAATACATTGGGCCTCATTAGGACCCTGGCGGTGACGGTATGAACGGTGCCGGTAAGGCACCGGCACCGTTCATACCGTCCCGCCGCATTACGAGTTCTGCTCGTGGGTTCCTGACAGCCCACCAGGTCTTACCTGGCGGGCTGTGTGGTACACGCGAGCATAACTCGTAATTGCGCCGGCACCGGTATCAACGGTACCGGTGCAACCATGCTCCCCAACCCCATTCTGCACTATTGGGCAGAATGGGGATCGGGAGCCCGGCAATACTGCCACCCATGAATGGGGCGGTTTTTGTCCAATCGCGGGTGGCGGTGCCGGTAGCGAGCATGGCGGTAGCTGTGCCTGCCATACAGGCACGGCTACAGCCATGCTCATAATGAGGCCCATTGTTTCTTTTTGAAGTCACTCTGACTTCATAAAGAAATGATTTCCGTTAAAGACTGAACCATAACAGAAATAATGTCTTTAAGAAGGCAGAGTGACTTCAAAAATAAACTATTTATTTTTGAAGTCCTAGGGCTTCCCCCGCCCCATGACATGGAGGCCTCCAGGCTAGGGTCTTCATGTCATGGGGTGGGGATAGCCACCAAACCTTTTGTATTCACTCTGTCTTCATAAAGAAATTATTTCTGTTACAGAAATCATTTCTTTAGAAATGCAGAGTGAATTCAAAAAGAAAATTTAAAAAAAAAAGTTTGTTTTTTACTCCAAGTTGGGCCCCCTTCCAGAACATGTGGTTGCAGACCCCCCCCACACCGCAGGGGGTGTGGGGGCCCCTGTTACACCAGTGAAATGAAAGTGTAGTATGTCACAGGAGTGATCTTCCGCGCAGTGACAACAAGTGACTAGTTGGTCATTTTTGCCATGATGAGAAACAGATGACCATGAATTACCTTTGAACAAAGAAACTGAGTTGCTTAGCGATTTAAAACCAAGAAAACAAATGAGCAAACAAGATACAGGAAATGAAAACACACAGAAACATGGTATGTGGTTTAACTTAGACTTGAGCCAGATCATTCAAATGTGTGAAAATGAGGACAGGAAAAAAGAAATGAGCAAGAAAAATTAAAAGGCCAGCGGGATAGATGCCAATTGAAAAAGACTGTGCAGTATGAAAATGATGAAACACATGCCATCAAGCAAATGATGGTTTGTGGCATGTGGATCATTGCAGGGTTAATGGTACACGTAATATCTCAAATGAAGAGAAAGGACCAAGTGACCTATCCTTATCTGATAATCTAAAGACTATCCATACTTCCACAGAAGGACTGAGGCCATGAGGAAAAAACAGTAGAGGAAAGGGGGATGAACACTGGAATGCCCAAGACAGGGGGGAGGTCAGTGGCTGCACTGCAAACGGGCTCTGTCCCAACAAGATAAACAAAGAGATACAAAGAGAGATGGGGAAAAAGGAGGGTAAAGTGTCATTTCATATGCCCCTTTGCCTATTAAGAAGTCAGGCAGGCCTACGGAAAGTTAGGCCTGAAATCAGTAACAACTCACATTTCCTTTGTATACTAGAAGAATGCGAGGACAGATATTATGCCACTGTTACTATCGAAGAGAGGTGCAATGCATTGCCAATTAATGACACAGGTGCCCAGGCAACCGTGATGTCCCAGAAATTAAATGCAGAGCATAAATGAGGGAAAGTCCCCACAGGACAAGCTGATATTGAGGCAGAATGAAGACCCAGTGCATAATTTCAATGGGGAGAAAAAATACCGGTGGTGGGTGTCACTGAAGTTGACATCAAGATAGCAAGACATAGAATGAAACAGGAAGTAGTGGTCACACCCATAGATAAAATACTATTCCTTATAGGAACAAATTGCCTTAGGAGGCTGTCACCTCTTATTGATGGGGTATAATGGCCAAAAAAAAACTGAAACCTAAAAAGGAAACGAGCCAGAGCAAATGTGCAGAATGGCACACCAGTGCTAGATCAGAAAGTGCAGTGGAAGGGTATCTTCAAAATGGATGCGTGCCTAGTGTCATTGTCATTCTCATGTGCCAGAGTGAAATACAAGGCAAAAAGGAAAAGCAATCTCTAGAGATTTTTCTCGACCCCAGGAAAAATTCACAGACACCGATTGATGTAAATACATTGCGTTTTAATCTAAATGAGGAAAATTCTAAACCAAACATTGCTGCAGAGTCAGATCAGGAAAAATATATTTCAACAATTGCAAAGATACTCATGGAAGAAGGGCAGGTCTGGATTCTGGTGCATGTGAATGGGTATCCAGAAATGATTGAAGCAGTGTTGGCCCTAGAGCAGGAAATGAGTTTCAGTAGTGAAAGTGTGTTTAAACAAATTCTTGACAGAGAGGAAATACCAAGTTTTCAAATAATAAATCAACAAATGTTTGGGTTGGATGACCCTGAATTGGGGCAATGAATTGTGGAAAGATGCATGTTGAAAATCACAATTGGTTGCAAAAGCATTCATCACAATGTTTGGATTGTAATTGGGACCAAGAATAAGTTCTACTTGGGAAATGACATCATGCACAGAATGTGTATGGTGTTAGATTTCTTGATCCTAAAAGTTTGGTCTAGGCTGGGTGGAGCGGCCCCTGAACTTGAAAACAGAAGACAAGCTTATCATTGTTCCCAAATGATGCCATGTGCAGTTGAGCTTCAGGTAAAGAAGGATGTCACTATTCATGCTTTCACCAGACAATTCACAATAGCATTAAAGTACAGAAAGGGACAACAGATGGAAGGGCCTGATGCATTTGTGTGTCTCAATGAATCCATGAAAGAGCAAGGACTAGAGTATGAATATACACCATTAGTAGAGATTGGGAATGCCCCATTCGAATACTGGTGAATAATAAGGGATGCCAGAACATTCATTTGAAAGTAAATTCAACATTAGGGATGGCAATACAGAAATCCTGCTACACTTCTGATTTAAATAACAGAGTGATCAGGAATATCTCTGAATGTTATGTAACTTCACAGGGTGAATTGCCCGAGTCATTGGATTGAAAACCAAAGGGGTTCTTCAGGATACAGTCTGTTTACCCTTATGAACCAAAAGGTGTTGTATGCTGTCATCAGGATAATTACATCATATTCAAAGAAGAATAGCAGTGTGAAATTCAGCAAATTGAGATGGAGGTAAATATTTCAAAATATCTGAGGGTGGCCGCTCTCCAAAGAGACACTGGGCCTCATTACAAGGTTTCCGGTCCGGATACAACGGTACCGGTAAGGTTACCGGTACCGTTGTATCCGGACCGGCAAACTCCAAGTTGTGCTCGCGGGTGCCTTTCATTCCGCCAGGTCTGCCCTGGCGGAATGAAAGGCACCCGCGAGCACAGCAAGCCTGTAGCATCGGCACCGTTATGAACAGTGCCGGTGCTACATGCATCCCCATTCCCATGGAGCCCTATGGGGCTAAAAGGGGAATGAGGATAAACCAGCACCGGCACCCGCGAAAGGGCAATTATCGGGTCCGGCAAGGCCAGAATACCCCAGTAATTGCCCATTCGCGGGTGCCAATTTTTCAGGCCGGTTTGGAGGTAGCCTTGCCGGTTTTACCGGCAAGGCTACCTCCAATCTTATAATGAGGCCCACACACAACTAGAGGAAAGCACAGAGGTCTCTCCTTTGGAGGATTTCCCAGAATGTTCTCAAATTGTAGAGGAACAAATCCAAGCTGCAGATGCTTGCACAAATGAAGAAGAGAGAGGTCAGTTGAAGAAGATATTTATGGATTTCAAAGAGGTTTTTTGCCAAAGATGCCTATGACTGTGGGCTGACCGATTTACATGTCTCTACACTACCTCAAGGGTATGGTAGGGAGCCAGTATTTGTGCTCCAAAATAGGTTACCCCTGGCCTGCTTGGAGTCCCTGGTGGAAATAAGGAAACATCTGGAATCCAGAGGCAACATTAGGCCTATTCACAGTACTTCAAATACTCTCATTTTAGGTGACTAAAGCCCAATGGCGAATGGCGCTTGTGTTCAGACTTGAGATAACTAAATAAGAGGGTACATGTTTCAAGGTGGCCTCTCCCTTTTATTGATCAGGGTCTTGCACAAGTTCAGCGGTCAAAGATATTTCGCATGCTGGATCTCACATCTGGGTATTGGTGTGTGCCATTAGCTGAAAATATACTAAATCTATTTGACTTCTCCTTCAATTGATTACATAATGCATGGTCCCAGACCCCCTTTGGCTGTACCATTAGTGGAAGTGAGTTTGGGATATTCCTAAGTAATGCACTCCCAGATTCAGGTGACAGAGGAACTGTAATGTATGTGGATGATGTGCTAATAAAAAAAAGTAACTTCAACGAAATTAGACATGTGCTCGGTCAGTTGCAAAAGAATGGAGCAAAAGCATATTTACAGAAAGCGCAGTGGTATAGAAAGAGGGTGAACTTTCAAGGGCATGAAGTAACAGAGCATGGGTTAAATCCACAAAAGAAAAAGGTGGAAGTTATTCAGAAACAAAAAGATCACACCAATTTGAAAGGCCTAAAGCGTTTGTTAGGAATTACAAGTTACAACTGGAAATTCATTGAAGATAATGCAGAAATCATACAACCTTTGACTAAATTACTGAAGCAAGGGTACCCTGGATATGGGGAAAAGAAATCTGACACTTCCATGGTCAGATTTACAAATTGACTTTATTGGTCATGTGCAAAGGTCGGCAGAGGGAAACAGGTATTTGTTTTTTAATGTCCAAGTGGCAGGAATGCATTCCGGCACCAGATTACAGTGCGCAAACAGCAGGCACTTTGCTAGTCAACCATATTTTCTCTAGGTTTGCTTTACCTCAAAGGATAGAATCAGACCATGGGAGTCATTTCACCAGCGCAGTTATGAAAAAGATGTGGGAAATTTTGGGTGTAAAAAGGAAGCTTAACATTTCATACCGGCCCTCTTCTTCTGGGGTTGTGGAACAGTGCAACAGGTCAATTGTTGATATTTTAAAGTATTTGTATTTGTATTTATTTTAATTTATATAGCCCCTTAATCCAAAGCGCTTTACAAGAGGAACAAGTGAAACAACAAGCAATACTTGACAATTAATCTAAACCAGAAAACAGTACAATGAGCAATTTACATGTATGATGAGGCTAAGTACTAATAGAGGGACAGAAGGTAGGAGGAGAGGGTGGAGGTGGGTTAGGTGGTGAGAGAGGAAACAATTGGTGCTAGGGGGAGAGTGAAAGAGATAGGATTTTAGAGAAGTGCAAAATAAGGGATAGAAATGGGAGGGGATACAGGGGGGAGGTGGAGTAGAGAGAAGGAAGAGATCTGCAGAACGGAGATGATGAGAAGGAGTATAGAAAGGGAGGAGAGGTACAGAGGGGCAAGACCATAGAGGGCTTTGAAGACTAGGCAGAGGAAGTTAAATTTGAGCTGGAAGTGGAATGGGAGCCATCCTAGTGAGTTAAGAGAAGAGGAGATGGAGTTGTGAGGTGAGAGGAGGCAGAGGGAGCGAATGGCAGAGTGGTAGACAGATTTGAGGGGGGAGAGATGAGAGGAGGGGAGTCCAAAGAGAAGAGTGGAGCAGTAGAAAAGTCTGGAGAAGAGAAGAGAGGAGATGAGGAGTTTAGTAGCTTGGAAGGCTAGGAAAGGATGAATTTTGCGGATGTTGTAGAGGTGGAAATTGCAAGATCTGGCAGTGAGGGAAATGTGATGAGAAAGAGAGAGGTGGGTGTCAATGTGCAGACCAAGGTTACGGGCTTGAGGATAGAAGGGGAGCTGGGAAGGAGGAAAAAGAATGCAAGGAGGAGGGGAGGGAGGAGGAAGAGTGTTGGCAGGGAAGAAAAGGAGTTCAGTTTTATCTGCATTGAGAGTAAGGAAGTGAGAGGACATCCAAGATTTAATAGCAGAGAGGCAGGAAGAAAGTCTATGGTGGATTCAGGAAAGAAGGAGGAGAAAGAAAGGAAGAGCTGGGTATTATCAGCATAGAAATGATGTGAGACATCAAAGGGGGAGATTAAAGGGGAAAGGAGGGAAGTATACAGCGAAAAGAGAAGGGACCAAGTACAGAATCTTGGGGAATGCCATGGTTAAGTGGAGAGATTGGGAGGTGCAGCCACCCCAAGAGACTGAGAAGGTGCGGTTAGAGAGATAGGAGGAGAACCAGTTAAGAACTGTAAAGTAGTTTGGAGCTAAGGCAGGGTCCAGTTGGGATTTGCAACTCCCTCTGGTGCTAATGGCTATTAGATCAACACTGTGCAGATCAACAAACCTCAACCCACATGAGATTCTAACAGGCAGGACGATGGTTGCCACAACATTTACACTACCGGGCCAATGAACAGGTTATGGTAAATGCAGCCACAATTCAAGAATACATCAAAGAGCTGAGAAAGCACTTGCAACATGCATTTGTGTTTGCACAACAGAATTTGGAAAAAGCTGTTGATAGTGCAAAGTCATACTATGACAGGAAGACATCTGTGAGAGCATATGAAGTAGGTGACCAAGTCTATAAGTTTGACTTTGGGAAAGGTAAACATAAAAGTGCCAAATTCCTCACATCTTGGCGTGGGCCATTTAAAATTGTAGATAAAGTTTCACCTGTGGTCTACCGGATTTCTCTAAAGGAGGGAGAGTTGACTGTGGCACAATTTGTTCATGTTAACCAAATCAAACCATTTCACCCGAAGCATGAAGTCGGAAGGCTTGAACAAATTGGAGAAGCTAGTAGGGAGTAAAAGGTGTATTTGTATTCAAGCACTGTTACCTCGAAAAGATTCACTGTAGCAGCTAAGTAGGTATGAATGTAAATATTGATTTAAGTGGAAAAGGGGGATAAAAGAAGGGTACATCAGGTAAGTAACTGTGAGTACATTTTTAAGATTTATCTAAAAGGGGGGAGTGAAACAGGTGAGTATAAAAGTGGAAATGTGAGCACAAGGTGTGTAAGAAATATTTTTTAAAGAAGAAATTAGTCAAAAGTTCCAGATGTATGTGTGTTTAGTTTGGTAAGTGACACAGGCTATTTTACGATTAGAATAACAGGTGTTTTGAATGGATGTTAAATCTTTATAGTCAATGATTAATTTGTTTCTATTGTTTCTTGATTGCAAATGCTGTGTTGAATTGTTTTATGTTTAACCTATATGATTCTTTACAGTCATTGATGAAAGGAGGTTCCATATGGTATTTCTGTGCTTAATCCATGTGTTATTTACAGGTGGTCATGGAGAAACAGTCTTGATTCAAAAATCATCATTGTATTTTGAGAAATCAGAGGGTGTTTCACATCCCTTTCCCTGTGTATCCCTTATTCAGGTGGCCAGGGGAGGGACATCACTTTTGGATCCCAACCCTGAGGGTGGATAAGATAGGGAGGATCACCTGGGTAGGGGCTCCTCAGGGAGTAGGGTAGAGATACCCAATGGCAATACATGGTACCCCACCTTTCCAACTACCCCAGAAATCACTGTCCCTACCTATTTTATGGGAAATACATCTCCCAGAATTCCTCCCCACTTCACCTTTCCAAAACCACTGAGACAAGGAAGAGGAGGAATAACAGGATGAGGATTACCTCATATGTTGTATAAGAGTCATGTCACACTAATAAGGTCAGGCAGAGTCAGTCATGTAATCTCAATCACACACACCTGAGACTTGTTAACACTTGGCAGAGTGATAAAAGGTGGCAGACACAAGCACACAGGCAGCGAGACTGCGAGCCTAGAGAAGCAGTTCCAACGAAGTGAAAGGAGCAAGGTGCTGTCAAGTGGGAAGACCAGCGGACTGTGCGAGAAAAGCTGTGAGTGGCAGAAACCCTGGCAGGAGTCCCGTGTGTTCAGACAGCTGTGAGCGACTCGAATGGAATGGTGTGTGCACCGGAGAAGCACATCTTGCAGGTCCTCTGGGACAGCCGGCTCCCCTCCCGAGCACAAAGCAAGGTTGGGGAGAAAACACTAGGCTGCGGGCTGCACCTTGGAAGCAAGCAGGAAGATGTCGCTGAAGAAACCCACCAAAGTACACGACCAGTGAGTGATCTGAAGGCTGGCTCGTGTTAGAAGTAAGCAGTGGAGCAGAATTAACTAAAGGTTGCGATAAAATTGCAGAATGCTTAATCAAACAGAACTATTATGGTGGGACGAAAAAGGATACAGACTAACAGAGGGGTTTGTGAGGAAACATCGGTCCTTCTAAAGACTGTGTAATTCTGCACAAAAGTAACGTTCCGTGCAAAAAGGAACGCACAATGGGACTCAATTGGGAACTGCCATTAAGCAAAGCAATGCAAGAAAAGTATTCACAGCCTAGGAAGCTGATGTTTTGTGGAAGGTAGAAAGTAAAAAGTTGATAAGGATTGTGAAAGGGCCAAGCAGCCAAAGTAAGAAAACCTGATGAGAGCATTGCAAACCTTTTGAAATTGAGAGAACTGTTCTAAAGGAATGTCGCAGTGCTCATGCAAAGGTCTGAGTCAAATCCTTGCAGTTTTGAATATCTTCGATAGTAATAGCCCAAGGAACAAGAAGTTGAAACAAAAGAATTAAGACTTGGGGAAGGGAACTCCAAGGTAAAAGGAAAAGGCAGGCTTGAGCCCGGCAGAGGAAAGCCTGTAATGAACATTTGGTGAACGGATAGTGCATATTGAAATATTGTGAAATTAAGGTGAACATTGTGCTGTGGTGAAAGAAAAGGGAACACTGAAGCAGGTTTGAGTCTGGCAGAGGAAGGCCTGTGTAGGACGATGGTGCTATGGTTGTTTCGGAACTGGAACGTTGTGCTGTGGTGAAGGAAGGGAAACATTGAAACAGGTTTGAGTCCGGCAGAGGAAGGCCTGTGTAGGACGATGGTCCAATGGTTGTTTCAGAACTGAACTGTGCATGGAAAACGAGACCAAGAGAGCTTAAAGGAGCTGTTGAACTGTGCCGGTGTCTCCGTAAGCCAGAGTGTGCTGAACTCGATGAAATTGTACTTGCACCTATCCATCTAAACTCTCTAAACCCCATGCTAGCAAACGTGGGGAAGGGAACTGCTATACATGCCATTTTGACACTTCTTTTGATAACACTTTTTAGAGAAAGAGGGCTAGGTTAGGTTTCTTTTATAATTTGACTTAGACTGACCAGGGCCATCTTAAGCACTTTTGGGGCCCTGGGCATGGACATCTTTGGGGCCCCCTCCACCCTGCCCCCCTGTCGCAATCACAACCCATACATTGATATGCTGCCTCACAGCATTAGAAATAAGGAGGTTTACTCCCTTTAAGTCCCCTTACTCTCTTCAATCTTGCTCTAATCAAACTGATAAACTAGTACCAGTTGAGGGCCAACATTACAAGTCTACGAAGAGCTTATTTCTGTTCTAGTATAGATACAGGAGACTTTTTATCAATAGAATCCATGTAGGTATGCAGCCTGTAGTATTAATGCAGGACTGTATCTAAAAGGTACATGTAACCCAGAATAGACCGAGAACTCCCATTTGCTGCCTCACAGAATGCAAACGTGCTCATGTATGGATAGAGCAGACCAATTGGTAGGAAGGAGAAAGCTACACATACCATAGCATGGATTGTGGATGCAGATTAGAAGCTACCAGGAAGGTGTCTGTATCCAGACAGACTGACATTATAAGTGGGACATGGTTTTCAAATAGTGTTGCCATTAGAGATCAAAAGAATAAAGTGCCTGTGGTGTGCAATATATCAATGCTCACTATTATAGTGGAAGCAACACTATAGCCAGTGAAGCTGTTTTGAAGATCATACGCTGACAAGGGAATCTCTCTGAAGGGCTGACAATTGTGAAAGGTTTAGGGACTGGCAATTTTGAGAGGCTAGGCAATACAAGATTAAAATAGATGCCCAGCATTACACAAACTGGTTAAGGGGTGAATCTGGGATGTGTGCCAACTCTGCGATTTCTGCATTTGAACACTTTAATTACCAGTTCTTACCATGAACTAAAATAATCTAATTTTATAAAAACTGACTTGGAAAGTACACACAGCACATTACCAAACATGACCATTTTTAAAAACAAAACATTATAGAAGGGTGTAACACAGAATGATTCTAGCTTCATTCTCTCCACCATCAAGAGACTATATAAGTACCAGCATACTAATCCGTCTGATTTAACAGATTTAATCTGGGTTGGTCTTTTGTATTTTAAAGCTTTACATACTTCCAAAACACTGGCTTGTCAAATTGTCATTTAAAAATGTCCAGAAAAAAAATTGACTTTTACAAAAATGCAAAGCGTATTTTTTGTGTCAAACGAGCAGACTTTAAAATATGCTTGCCCGAATCCACCATATGGTCCGCTCCCTTCTGTCTATCAACCCTTCCACTCAAATGGCGTACATAAGAAGAAAGATCAAGTAATGGGCTAAACGATGCTACCAGCATGCGAGGAGGCAAACTTCACAGAAGACAGTACATTAATGTACGAGATATAAGATGATTGATCAGGATGTCTGCTGGCAAAACCAGGATACAAGCATGAATGCGTTGGGTCCAAATTCTGATACTTATTCATCTCTTGGACTAACCGTTTATGCTCATTGTTGGAGGTGATTGCCTATGTTTTACAACACCCCACCTGAACAAACCAATTTCTAGACCTTCACCATAAGGATGACATGTTCATTTTTATGGCAATCCCTATCTGGTGCAGGTACATTGCTGATAAAATAGCACCTGCTGTGCTGCAAGATCAAGTACATATGCAGGCAGGTTTATAAACTTCAGACATAAGAAAGGTTCAGCCAGCCCAACAGGAATGTGCTATTCTAATCTTGCATAGGAACACATATCACTGCAATGAGTGCTTAACACACTGAGCTATCTTCTGAGCCATTGTGGCACTCAATTTACCAGTATGCATTTCAAATTTGGCTATTGCACATGATCAACATAATTCCCAGAGGAAGGAAAGAATGCTACTGGAGTTGTGCCGCAAGGAACACACACACACACACTATATATATATATATACATATATATATATATATATATATATATATATATATATATATATATATATATATATATATATGTATATATATATATACCACAGTGAACACACAGAAAGCATTACATGATTAATGGATCGAGGCAGAATGTACTTGCCAAAAAGACAGGCAATAGGTTCACAGCCTCTGCACCATGCAATACAATATCCTAATGTGTGCTATTTAAGTCTGGTGAACAAAGGAATCTTACTTTTTTAGATCAGGCAGCCTTGTGGGGGCCCCATCCAAGGTGGGGGCCCTGGCAAGTGCCCCTTTTGCCCTCCCATAAAAACGTCTCTGAGACTGACAAGGATTGTTTTTTTTAGTTTCATGGTCGATACTACTCCCATGTTAGAGTTCGAATTAGCTAGCAATTACTACAACCCTGCTGATTTTCTAGATACAGGTTTTTGAAACTTGTATCTGTTGTTGTGTATATCTGCTGTTGATACCATGCCCTCTTTGCAGTATATATTGTACATGTTATGCTGCCTAATCCACAGTTTTATTTCAAGTACACTTCAAAGGAAAGGGAAAATGAATGGGTTTGGTGTACTTAGTTCTTAATCATTCTTTTTCACTTTTGATTTAGAGACTAACTTATTACCCCTCGAGCGTTTATGGAGCTGGCCGCCAGATCCTAGGACCTTGGAGTCCGCCAAATGAATTGGAGACTGTGAGAAACCTGACGGTGTCTCAATCACTGGTCCCCGGACACGGCTATTGCTATTGGATCCAGTTCCTGGGGGTGGACCAGTGGGGGAGGTCTTCCAGGAGTGGAAGTGGGACACTGACGGTTGAGATGCGGTATCCCCTTCCTTGTAACACCTTTTCCCTATCCTACCCTGTAGGATACTTAGAAGCTCTACCCCCCCCCCTTTCCAACATAAACACTTTCTTAAACCGTAACAGACAACAGACTAACACCAGAGCCGGTTACCTGACATGTCCCAACACACGGGTCAGTCAAAGTCAGGCAATTGACAATAATCACGCACACCTGACAGCCCTTTACCTTCCCCACAGGGAGAAAAGGTGGAGCACAAGAGCACACGACGAGCAGGGCCAACCGCACGAGGAAACAGCTAATCCAAGACAGCAGTTTAAACGGAGACGAAAGACAGCGAGACTGGAACGGACAACAAGGAGGGAGATACCCTTGCCCTTTTCAACTTGCATCTGCGAAGTCCCTGAGAGAGGAAACATAAAACCGGGATTCACAGTTGGCGTGTGGAGTAAAATATGTCAACGGTATGCAGGGGCTTCCCGCATTGATAACACAGGCAGAGAGACAAGCTGTCTACCGTAGCATTATCCTTGACTCTAGAGATCAGAGAAGCCAACAGGTTCAGCACAGCCGCTGAGTCAGAGAAAGCCAATAGAACCTGAACTGTGTTGAGCCGAAGGTTGCAAGTAGCAACATTTATGAATGCAAGGAACAAAGAATTTGTATGTTTGTGTACTTTAAGGAAAGACCAGAGAAGGTCCAGGTGCAGAAGGGTCCACGCCATGTGGGCATTCATTTGAAAGACGCTGACCGTGACCTGTTTTGAAACTGCAAGTACCAGAAGGCCCTAGGAAGGGGCGGCATGAGGTGTCAGAGTGGTCCTACAAGGCTCACATCAAATCCCTTGTATTGTTGAAAATCTCTGACTGGTTGCCGGAAGAAAGCTAGGAGAAGGGAACCCCCTCTTTCTATCAAGAGTGTGAATAAGAGCATGAACTGTGTGAAAGTTGGCTATGTGAACCCGACAAAGGGATGCCAAGGGGAAAGCTTAAAAAGGTAAATCCCGCATTGTGTTAAAACTAGAGTGAACTGTGAAATTGGCAAATTGTGAACCCGGCAGAGAATGACCTGCGAGTTGGGGTGAAAAGTGATATACCCGTGAACATTGTGTCGACAAGAGTGAACCTGTCCAAGGGTTTTCCGCAGTGAGACATTGAGCCTCATAACGAGTTTGGAGGTAGCCATGCCGTTTTTAGCTGCATGGCTACCCCCAAACTCGACACCGGGTCCCGCAAAATGGGAATTACCGGGCCATTCCGACCTTTGCGGGCCCGGTAATTCCCATTCACGGGACCCGGTACATCCCCATTCCTATTGAGCCCCCATAGGGCTCAATGGGAATGCGGAGGATGCTAACAATGGACCCATTAATGACGGGTCCGTTGTTAGCATTCTGTTCTGCTAGCGGGTGCTGCTCTGCACGACTGGTCTGGCCAGGCGTACAGAGCAGGACCCGCTGCAGAACTCGTAATGTAGCGGCCCAATGTGAACAGTGCCGGTCCCTTAACGGCACCGTTCAGACCGTGGCCGCCACATTGGTGATGAAGCCTATTGTTTAGTAAGACATTTGGCTAGTACAAGCTGCATTTGAAAGGCCGTAGTGAACCCGAAGGAGGAAGGCCCAAAGCAAGAAGGATCCAAGCCCGGCAGAGGGAGATCCAAGGGGCGAAGAGCAGTCGCCCAAGATGCAAGATCACTAAAGGAACTTTTTGTTTATTTGTTGTTTTGGCGCAGCAGGCCTACTAAGGCAAGAGACTTCGTAGGAAAGAGACTTGGCCCCAGAAGGTCCTGATATCGCTGAATGGAACTGTAACCTCATGCTAGCGAGGCCCAGGAGTGTGCTGTGCTCAGAAGTCCTGCTTTGTCCCATGCCAAAAACGTCGGGAAGGGAGACCAAGCCATACCATCCTGATTTATCATTTTGTGAACACGTCTTTCCTTTTTGGTGAACATTATCCCACACTCTTTTTTGTAAACGTAGTGGTAAAATTGGAAATCGTTTTTTTTTGTATAAGCCCTTTTTATTTTGACAAGACGCCACTAGGACTGCCTTATTATTATTTGATGGTTGTAGCTCGCTCCCATCTTAGATTTAGGTTTAAATTAGGCATTTATCTCACACATTTGCAAAGTTCAATGAACACCCTTGAAGTGTGATCACTTGTGTCTGAATTTACTGTTGCCACCATGAGTTCCTTACAAGACCTCAGGATGGATGGAAAAACCCCTGGACCGAAGAAGGGGGGAGAAGATGGAGACCCCTGAAGGAAGCCCCAATAGCAAAGGATGGAGACTTGCTTCACATTAATATAAGCTGTGGCATGGACATAGGTCTGCTTGAAAATTCAGTGTTAGGCTTTGTGATGGCCACCACCAAGTTAAGAGAACTGTCTTGCACTTGGCATTATGCATCCTATATTATTCTTTGTTTTGATTCATCTGCTTTTCACGAACAATTGAATGTTGAACACTAATTATGGGAGTACGTTTTGATATATTGATTTTCTCTCCAGAAAAAGGACTACATTTTTTAAAAACATATTTTATTAGTTTCCATACCAATTAACATACATTGTGTACACGGCACATAAACGCAATTCCCCAACATTTCACTCCCCCTTCCCCCTTTAGAGCTCTGCAATTCCCCAAACCCCAGTTCTCAACTGGTGGGAACTGCGTCTCTATTGCTGTCCTAGGAGCTGTCTACCTCTGTTTCCTCTTGTCCAGACCCCGCCAGTGAAGTAATCAGGTGTAGCCAGGCTGTGAATGTACCCGATTCTTCCTCACCCCCTCTAGCCACCGCATCCCTCCACACCACCGTTTCTGCATCTGCCCATTTCAGGAGGTCCCGCCACCATACCTCTATATTTGGTCTCTTGCTTGCTTTCCAATTCATCGCTATCCTGTGTTTAGCAAGGATGTACGGCAGGTCTTTAAGTTTGCTTACGTGTTTAAGTTTACGCAGTCTTGGGAATCCGCCCACCATGCATGCCCACATAGAGTTCGCTTCCAATTTTATCCTTTTGCCCGCCAGGAGGCGTGCCACCTCCTCCCAGTATCTTGCTATTTCCGGGCATGCCCAGAACATGTGTACCATCCCTGCTTCCACCTCTCCACATCTCGTGCATTTCTGTGTATTTGTGTTTGTGAACTTAGCAATCTTTTTAGGGGTCATAAATGCTCTGTGGGTGACATATAGCTGAATTTGTTGTAGCCTCATGTTTCTCGACACATTCTTATGATATCTTTGCAATCTCATCCATAACCCATCGCTTATTGCTTCTCCTCCGTCTTCTTCCCAGTACCTCCTCATCTAAACCACCACCTTCCCAAATTTGGACATCATTATTTCGTAGATTCGGGAGACCTCATGGCCTCGTCAGATACCACCTGACACATTTCTATGGCAGCGTCTGACTGCTGGGTCAGTTCCACCTCAGACCACGTTTTCTTTATCATTATCATCAGCCTAGCATATGTGATATATTGCCCATGGTGTAGACTTGTTTCTTCTCTTACTGTATCAAATGTTATCTTTCCCCCCTCTTGCCACACATCTCCTATGGTTGTTACCCCCAGTGGCTCTGAGTGTTCTGTAATAGTCCTCCGCAATTGATCATCCACCCCCCTCAATGTCACCAAGGGGACCTGTGGGGAGCACGGGAGAGGACTTCTCATCACCTGACAGGCCCTACGCCAAATCTTCCTCCCCAGGTCCAGTAATACCGACCCCCGTACCTTCGGAGGTTCTGCCAACCACATCCATTTGTTCAGGAAGTAAGGTGCACACTCCGCCCTAAGCAATCTTGACTCTGGTGTGGGATCCTCAGATAGCCATCTTACTACATATTGAAGTTGGCCAGCTAGGTAATACACCTCGAAATTGGGCAGCCTGATCCCTCCTTGTTCATACGGGTTCTGCAACTTCCACAATGCTATCGTATTCCTGGAGTTGTGCCAGATGAACGCCCTGCATATACAATGGATCCTGGCGAAGAACCGCCTGGGTATCATGTACGGAACATTCACAAAGCAATACAGTAGCCTGGGTAATACTATCATCTTTAGTAGTGCTGTTCTGCCCATCATGGTAAGAGGTAACTGGGCCCAGAATACTATGTTTCGTTCAATTTTCCCCACCGCCTCCTCCGTGTTATGCTTGTGTTCATCCTCGGCTTTGTGATATATATCCACTCTCAGGTACCTAAAAGTGTCAGTTGTCAATCCTATTTGTAGCACTGGTAGCTCATGCCTTGGTATTCCTACATATCTGCCCAGGGGGACTATGGTGGACCTTTTTGGATTAATGGTTATGCCAGAGAGCATTGCATATCGAGTCATTACCTCTAGAATATATTGCAGGTTTTCCTCAGGGTATTGTAGATATAGCAACATGTCATCTGCATATAATGATAACAGATGCTGTCCCCCTTTCGTGTTGATTCCCACTTCATTATATTGCTGTCTCAGGTATATCGCCAATGGTTCCAGTGCCAGGACAAAGACCATCAGGGACCAGGGGCACCCCTGCCTAGTGCCTCTACTTAGAGTCCATCGTTCCGAGATAATCGATCCTGTCCGGACTCATGCCACCGTTTCACTATACAACAGTTGAGCCCATTTCAGATACACTAGCCCAATCCCACATTCCTTCAGTAGCACCATCAGCCACGGCCATTTGACTGAGTCAAAGGCTTTTACCGCGTCTAGCGAGACCATCGCTACATCTCGGGAGCTTCCTTCTGTCTGATCTATAACGTGATGTAGCCTTCTAAGGTTGTCAGAAATACTCCTGCGCGGGATATACCCTGTCTGGTCATGATGTATACGTTTATTTATCATTGGTTTCATTCTATTCGCCATCACTGCAGTAAGAATCTTGCTATCTTGGTTGAGCAGTGACAGAGGTCTGTAAGATCTGCAGTCCGTGCTAAGTTTATCTGCCTTGAGGAGCGGAATAATTACCGCTTCCCTGAGGGTCTCCAGCAGCCTGCCCCTGTCAAACGCCTCATTCAGTTTGGCTAACATCAGTAGGAGTAAGTCTGCTTTAAATGCTTTATAGAACTCACCAGGGAGCCATCCGCTCCTGGAGCCTTATTGGTCGGTAGTGTCTGAATCACGCATTCCAGTTCTTCCACTGTGAGTGGGGCCTCTAACTGCTCTCTGTCTGTCTCTCCGAGCTTAGAAAGGTTAATGTCTGCCAGTGTATCTAGTATGCCAATTTCCTCTTCCTCGGTCCTATTTGCATATAATTCCTGGTAATATCTGTGAAATCATTCATTCACCCCTTCTTGAGTGTCCTCCACCGCCCCGTCTTCCCTTTGTATTTCTCTGATTGCCTGTCTAGGGGCCTCATTTTTGCACAACCAGGCAGCAATCTGCCCGGTTTATCGCCTTCCTCATGCTGCCTTTCTATGTATTTCCTGTAGTTCAAATTACTTAGTCTTTCCCGGTGGGCTCTGCATTTCTCTTGCAGTTGGCGTATGGCCTCAGCATCTCTCAGGTAATCCGCTCCTTCTTGCATCTTAGCTTCTATCTCCTTTTCTACTTCTTGTAGCTCTTGCACTATACCACCCTGTAATACTTTGGATTTTGAGATTGCCTCCCCTCTCACCACTAACTTAAATGCTTGCCACAGCGTACCGGCTGACCTCACACTCCTTGTGTTGTGTTTGAAGTATTCCTGTATGGCTTTCCTCAAGTCCTCTATAAATATTGTGTCTCGCAACGCTTTGGCTCTGAGCTTCCACGTCGGGACTCTGGGCCTGGGTGGAGAGATCTGCCATGTCACAATCAAGAAAAAGGAGTAGATATCACTTATTTGTAAAAAAATAAATAAATAAACAAGATCACAAAAAAACAAGAAGAAGGTGAGCAAAAGAAAAGAATATACATGCAAAAAGTCAATGTTTAACAAGTGCAATGTATGTGCAGATTTGAGACACAAAGTGCATGGTATTTGATAACATAAACGTTTGTAAATGATTTTGTGTACAATTTTCTGAAGTCAACATATAAGAATTCCTTATTTTCTTACAATATGCACAGGATCAAACATTTGGATGAAACAGTAGCCGAGATTGTTGTTTGTTTCTGCAGAGACTCTTAGGCAGGTCACGACAGGAAAAAAAAGGGGAGAGTGTGTAGGGAGAAAGAGGCTCTGAATTTCAGCCACGACAGAATTTCCTCAAAAAACTCAGACTCTGACAGCAAGGGGTGTGAGAGTCTGGGTTGAGACTCTGATGTGAATCTGATGTGAGTCCGCTCTGCTTACAAAGCAAAAAGAAAAACGTGACCCTAGCTTTGCATGGTAGCAATACCATTACACAGTGCACCACACAATGGTATAGCATGGACTGAGTTGCAATAAAGCATAAGATTAACAATTATTAACCCCTAACTAACTAATCTCTAATCCCTTGCTAAGATTTACAGCTCACTCCATAGCTCAGTCCATAGTTCAGTGGTGCAACACATTGTTGCAGATCATTGGGACAAATTGGCCCAATTCATGAGTTTGCAATCACAGGTTTAGCTAAAATGAAGATGTTGAATGTGAAAAGCCACGTTGCTCAAAGTAGCTCCATTGTTCATGTTCTGCTGCAGGAAGCCACGACCTATGGATTGATCATCTCTTGCTTCCATTTTATGTTAGGTTTTGAACTAGGACACATGCATAGGTCCTGTGTCACAGAATCACAGACTCAGAGCAAAAACAAGGTGCTCTGACAAAAAAAAATGTGTGCTTTCAAATGTTAAAATGTTTGAAGTGGACCATCTTCAACTTATAATGACGGTCTCTGCACTTTATATGCTACTAATTGTATTGCACTAAATACCTGCTTGTCTATATGTATGTATGTATCAAGGAACATGTTAGTTTATACATTGCTTGCACTGTATACAAAACAAAGTGAAAAAATGAAAAAATGATTAAAGCTACCTGACAGCCAATCTAATAAAGCTGGTTAGACAGAAACAAAACGATGTTGTGTATGTTTGCAGACTGACCCTGCAAATCCAAAACACTTCAGAGATTGTGTGGCAAGAGCTAATTTGTTTAAAGCTATTAGACTATATGAATTGAATTCAACATGTTTTGAACAATAAAATGTAATTAAAGTTATGTGGTAGGATAACCCCTTGTTGCATACTGCTGCAGGAAGCGAGCATAGAGAAATGTAACTTTTGGCATCCGCTTGCTGCCCTGAATCTTTGGAAAGGTGACAGGCATAACACATGTTCTCTGTAGGATTCTAGAGGTTTGGTCAGAGGAAGTGGTGTCTGATTGGCATGTGACATCACAGTCAGGGGCAGGCCATTCTCTTACACTTTCTGTAGGAAAACATACAGCAAGAGGCATACCACAGTCTTAAAAAGGGAAGGGCAGAGGGAGTCAGGGGATGTCTCTCTGGGCCTGCTGCCTTTGCTGACAGAGGATCTGGCGAGTGTTTTGCTGGGTTTGTCCTGCTGCAGAGGTAGGAGGCTGCGCTGAGGGCGAGACAGTCATGCTGAGCCGAGGGGACACTGAAACTATTCCTCGCTGAGTCTGCTGGTGTGAATGTTTGAAGCAGTTCAAGTTAGGTTGTGTAACTTTTTACAATTACAAAAGTAGATAGCTAATTTCATGTGTTTTTCTTCACTGTCCAAGAAGCAGACTGCACATATATAAACTGAAAGCTCAATTCTCTGCCAAAGTGAATGATACTTTTCAAGGACATTAGATAGCAGTGTTTTCGATTGTAGCGCTCAAAGAGTAATTGAAATCTATTGTGGGAGAAAGGGCTTGATCGTGGAAGAGGCAGTTACCATAAAGAGTACCCACAGCTAAGTGTGGAGTCTGCTATCACTGAAAAAGGGAAAATATGAAATAGCGATGCACACTTTAATTTCTGCATTGAAGAGAATGTCATAATGAAGTAATTGAATTGCACATGTTGTTTTGTATTACTGATTAACCCAAATTGCTTATAAATTACCTGAAACAAAATAGATCAGCTTTGGCCTATCTATTGTGTGTTCTAGTTACTCGTGATGGCATTTAGACAGGTACAAAGCTAAGGAGGTATTTTACTACCGCTGATGCTAAAAAGCAAAGTACACAAAAACACTGTGAACTGGGGCAAATCATAAAGAGCTGATTCCCTATATTACAGTTTCCAGGTGACCTAGTAAGCATATTCTGAGCCCCTACCACCAATGAAATACCATCAATAAAATACCACCAATGCAATAGCACTAAGGTCGAGAAGTTGTGCTGTAGGGCTCACCAGGTTCGTTTTTTGGCTTGCTGCTCATGATCCCAATATAAGAATAACACCAGGTAGTCCTGTGTCTCTGGAGCTCACAAAATACCATACAACTTCCTCTTCAGTTAACACAGGAAGGAAAGCTTCTGCAAGCAAGGGATCATTTCTTTGGTCAAATGTAAGATCTGGAATAATACTGGCTTCCTCCTCAAGGTACTGCCCCTGATGTAGTTGGGGAATCTGCATCTGCCTCCCCAAAGCCTTTGCTCCCCCTCTCAGTTTTATCACTGGTCTTAACTTCCTCTGCCTTGGGAAACAAAGCCCACTCCAGGATCCCCTGGGCTATTTTCTCTCCTGCCTTTACTTGATATGCCTCCTGTGAGAAACCTTAAGGTGTCTCCCTGTCTAGTCCCTGGGCATCTGTCATCCAGGAGGAGGACACGGCCATCGCTTTTGGATCCAGTTCTTGAGGGTGGACCAGTGTGGAAGAATCACCTGGATGGGGGGGGTAATTGGGGAGTGCGAGTGGGACACTAATGGGTGAGACGCGATATCCCCCCTCCTTAAACAACTTTTTCCCATCCTACCACGTAGGATATTCCAATGCACTGCCCCCCACCCTTTTCGGATGCAAACACTTTTGCACAACACGAAAGACAATGGACTAACACTATAGCCATTTACCTGACATGTCCCAATACAAGGGTCAAGCAAAGCAGGCAATTGACCAGAATCACACACACCTGACAGCCCTTTTGCTTCCCCACAGGGATAAAAGGTGGAGCACAAGAGCAAAGGAGGAGCAAGGCAGACAGCATGTGAGAGCTAACTCAGTTCAGCAGTTGAAGAGAAGGTGAAAGACGGCGCAATTTGAGGGGCTACAAAGGGGACGAGTGACCTTGCCCTTATTGACAGTGACCTGTGAAGCCTCAAGAGAAGGAACCGTAAGGCCAGGAACAATAGCCTGTTGGTGTTGCAGCAGATGTCCACAGTACCCGGACGCCTCCTGCGCTGGCAGCCAAACCGGTGAAAGACACATGGCCCAGTGGTGCCGGCCTTGACCCGACAGACAAGAAAGCAAAGCCGTTCATCACAATCGGTGAGTCAAGGGGAGAGCCGATAAAGAAACCACACTGTGTTGAACGAAATTAGCAAAAGGCTAATTGAACTTTCAATGAGGAAAGAACAGTTGATACGAACAAACAGGAAAGCCAACATAAAGGATTCTAACAACACATGAGTGTTCACTTGAGAGACACTAGGCGATTACCCTGTTATTGTTGAACTACAAGTACCAGACGGTCTTGGGAGAAAGGCGAGCAGAGGGATCAAAGTGGTCATACGGGGGACTTGTAAAAATCATCCGTACAGTCGAAGGTCTTTGACCGGCAGATGAACGTGAGGCGAAAGGGAAATGAATGCTGCCTAGTGAAACAAGCGTATGAACACGGTGCTAAAAGGGTTAGAAAGGAGCCCTGAAGAGCTTTAAAAAGACCTTAAGATTCATGAAACCAAGAGACATTGTAATGCAAGGAGAAGTAAACTGTCTCTCTTGTCATTTGGGGTCTGAACCCGGCCGAGGGAGATACAGGGCTGGAAAGTCATCGCCCAAAGTTCATTGAGAAAGGAACTGTTTATCTGATTTGTTGAGCACGACTGTGAGGGGTTTGTGCCCAGAAGAGGGGGACCCATGGGTGAAGCCCTCACCAAAAGTCATACGTGAAACAGAACCTTTGTGTTTTTTTGTTGAAACTATCAGGCCCTCGAAGCCAAGAGAATGTTTATTGAAAAGAGATTTTAAACCATCGGAGAACCTGATAACTGGAGCGGAACTGTCGGCTTGTGCTGGGAAAGCTCGAGTGTGTGCTTTGCTTAGGTGACCCACTTGGTCCCGTGCTGAAAACGTGGGGAAGGGAGACCCCTGGCCATCACATCTTGACTTATTATTTGGAGAACACTTCATTCTTCATTGAAATCCTATCCCACACTTACTTTGTATTTAGCGTAAAGATTGGCAATAGGTTTTTCTTAGTAGATGCCTTTTTATTTTGACACAACACCACTAGTACTGCCTTACTTTCATTTGATGGTCGACGCTTGCTCCCATCTTAGATTTAGGTTTAGTTTAGGCTTTCTTCCACCCTACACTTAGAGTAGAATACCTTTGAACTGTGATCACCCGTGTCTGTCTTTACTGTTACCACCATTAGTCCCTTACACTCCTTCCCACTGTTCTGAATCAAAATGTCAATGATGAGCTTCAAACACCATCTTTCTACTACAAGATCTTCAGAGAGTTTTTTAGCCTTGTTGGCTTTTCCCTCCATGGTGTCAATCCCCTCCCTTGCTGCCACTTCTATCCTATCTGATATATCAAAGAAGGAAGATTGGTGGCGGGTAGGGATTGTCCTTACCTCTACAAGAACAAATTAAAAGAAAAGAGAAGATAGAAGCCTGAAAGGAAACACACCACTTTCACTATCTCAGATCCAGAGTGCACTGAGGGCAGCTCCCTATCAGACTCAGAACCATCAGGTGAGAGTTTGCAATGCCCAGAAACCTCCATAATCATGGCCCGAATGCAGGACCTTATCAATACAATGCAAGGATTATATACAGAGGTACAAGCATTGAAAGCAGAAAATTATATTTTAAAGCACATGAGCACCACCAAGGAGGCTCTTGTGACGGATGCTCTGGTGGGCGTATTACCATCGGGGAAGTTTGATGGATCTCCTGGTCACCTAAAGGAGTTTCTGGATGCCTGCACTGTTAGTTTTTCCTTTCGTGACGCCACATTTGCCACAGATAAAGCCAAGATTGGTTTTATGATGTCCAACTTGGTCGGGAACACCCTATCTTGGGTATGCCTTTGGCAATCACTGCGAGTCCAGCTGTGGCATCTCATGCAGCCTTTGTACATGCATTAAAAGAAATGTTTGAGAGGCAAGAGGTCACCTATAATGCCTATGAGACTCTACTCTATTTGAAGCAGGGAAACACAGACGTTTTGGCATACTTCACCCTCATCAGAAAATTAGCACAAGAAGCAGCCTGGCCTGAAAATGCACAAATCATTATATTCAGGGGTTGTCACGCCCCTACGGAGACCTTGGTCACTGTGGCATAGATGGTCGATTAGACGGGTTGCGGCCATCTTTACTCCCAAGATGGCCGCCGCTACAGAATGTGTGGGTCTAGGCTTGCACCATTGCCGCGCGCTGGAAGGACCGCCCCCCGACTCCGGAGCCGGTTCATATGGTCCTGCGAACAACGCGCGGATGCGTTGCTACTCTTCAACAACAACGCTTCGTGAGTTCGATACTAGGATCTATTATAGGCTCGTTTGTTTGTAATTTCTTCCGTATAACTCTACCCTTTCCTCTCCCCTGTTTTCAGGCTCGCTTCCTTCTCCCAACTCCTACACGACATCTAAGTCTCGAGTGGTTTCCCTCTGCATCACTCGCTCCGAATTGAAGCTCACTGACCGGTTCGCTAGTGAGACTCCCTCCCTGGCGTGCGGTACGTGAATATTGCCATTCAATCCGTAATATATCAAAGGTTAGAAATAGACCAGAAGTTACACCTAATATTCTCTTACCTATGCAGAAAGATCTGAGAACCATTTTCTTTCGGGAACGTCCTCAAAGTTACTTCTGTCCGCGGCTCTTCGGAAGACCTGCAATATAGCCTTACAGGTGCTTCCCCCTTCCCATCAGGTACTCCTCATATCCTCAACCTATATTCTGCTTTCTAGTTTCCTTGCTCCAACTTACCGCTTTCCTCTGTCTCCAATCAGACGGCCCACTCCAGCAGACGTTCTGGTTACCAAGGACTTCTCCGGACAGACGACATCCATCCAGTGGACATCGACACAGGGTTTTCTTCCCCAGAGGGTTTCCCTGGAATCCTTCCCTTCCTTAATCTTTGTATTTGAGGCGAGGGAAGGGTCTCAGGGAGGCACTCATTCTCTACCCCTGTCGGAACCATTTCCGAAGAAGGAGGCGAAGGAGGGAGAACGACGAGTGTTTCTCTAAGGTAACCTTTCGGTCATTCACATCTCTCGTAATCAGTCTGAATTATTACAGTTAGCAACGCCCGAATATAAGAAGGAATACTGGGGCTTCCCCGGTGCTGAACGGTTGCCTTGGAGAACTCGATAGTTCTAGGTGATACCATGGACGCTGCCCAACAGCAGCAATTGGTTTCTGCAGTCCAGTCTCTGACTGCGGAAGTTCAGGCATTAAAGCAGGAAAATGCCTTTTTGCGGCAACAGGTTGGAAGGGTACCTAGTTGTTCAGAACTACCTCCAGGTCCCATTCCAGGGGGTTTATATGATGGGAATCCTCACAAGCTTAAGGCCTTTATCGAAGCATGTACGGTCCAGTTCTCATTTAAAACGGCATTCTTTCCGAACGATCGAGATAAGGTGGGACATATGATAGCTAACCTGACTGGACCGGCATTAGCATGGGCTACACCACTGGTTGTGACAAACAATGCTCTGCTAGACTCTTATCCTGCCTTTCTGAACAGTCTTAGGTCCATGTTTAATAGACAAGAGATCACTGTTTTTTCCCAAGAGCAATTATTAGACTTCAAACAGGGATCACAGGATCTAATGTCGTATATCACCTCCTTTAAGCAGCTTGCTGCTGGAACCTCTTGGGCTGATGATGCTCTGATAACACTATTTCGCAGGGGTTTGAATGAGGAACTTAAAGACGAGGTGTCTAGGGTGTCTCGACCCCTAAACCTAGCGGAAATGATTACATTAGTGATGCAGATGGACTACCGTCTACAGGAAAGACTCAGAGAACGACGTCGTAATCGTTCTGTGAGACCATTTACTATGCAGCCTTCTAGTCCTATGAAAACTCCAATTGATGAACCTATGCAGATAGGAATCACAAGAGGAAGAGGTAGACTCACCTTGGAAGAACGTAATCGACGGAGGGCGAAAGACTTGTGTATGTATTGTGGTTCCAAGGACCACCGAGTACAGGACTGCCCCATCACCCCTATCAAACGACAGGGAAACGCTTCTTCCCAACCGCACGGGGAACCGCGGCTAGGGAGCCAATAACGGGTTCCTCATCCATGTCAGTGTCTTCTCAAGTCACAGACACTCCTGATCCTCTCATGATTGTCATACAGGTTTCAATGGAATGGGGCACCTCCGAACCAATTTTGGTTCCAGCATTGATTGATTGCGGAGCTGCAGGGAATTTTGTAGACACCCATTGGAAGAATGACAGAAGTATACCATGTTCCCTTAAGACCATTGCTGTTCCAGTAGAATCGGTTGATGGAAGTCCATTGACTTCCGGTCCTATCCGGGAACAAACAAGACCGATTCGAATGAAGATTGCTTCTCATCACGAGACCATCGTATTCGATGTCATTCGCACCGCACATTACCCCTTAATACTGGGTTTACCGTGGCTTAGAGCTCACAATCCATACATAAATTGGAAGGCCGGCACCATTTTTCTAGGATCAGAACATTGCATTACACATTGCCTTTCTGGTGGAGCGTTGGGGTTCTGTTCTACACACCCCGTCCAAGAAAGGAATAGCACTACGTCAGTGTTACATAACATACAGGAGATTCCTCCTGACTACCAAGAGTTCCAAGTAGTATTCTCCAATTCAGAGTTCGCTGAATTACCTCCCCATCGTAGAGATGATTGCGCCCTAGAACTAGATCAGGGTGTTCCAATCCCTTTTGGTCGCATGTATATACTATCAGCACGTGAACGGGAAGTCCTGAAGGAGTATCTCCAGAAGAACTTACATAACGGCCTCATTCAGGAATCCACTTCTCCTGCTGGCGCCTCGCTGTTCTTTATCCCTAAGAAGGATTCGACAGAACTCAGACCATGTGTAGACTATCGGGGTTTAAACAAAATCACTACTCCAGATCGCTACCCGATGCCATTGATCCCAGATATTCTTGAGGCAGTAAAGGGAGCCAAGATATTTACCAAGCTAGACCTACGCGGAGCTTACCATCTTATCCGAATCCGCGCAGGAGATGAATGGAAAACCGCCTTTCGTACTCCCTTGGGCCACTATGAATATAAAGTGATGCCATTCGGACTTTCCAATGCGCCAGCTGTTTTCCAACGTTTCATGGATCACATATTCTCGGATATCCTTCTACACACCGTCATTGTCTATTTGGACGACATATTGGTCTTCTCAGTTTCCATGTCGGACCATATCCGACATGTGAAGGAAGTATTACAGAGACTGGAGGAGAATCATCTTTTTTGTAAACCTGACAAGTGTGAGTTTCACAAGGATGAAGTGGCGTATTTGGGTTATATACTATCCGCCGAAGGAGTTGCCATGGATCCCCGAAAAGTCTCTGCTATAAAGGAATGGCCAATTCCACTATGTGTTAAAGATCTGCAGAGATTCTTAGGGTTCGCCAATTTTTATAGGCGTTTCATTCCCCACTATTCGGAGAAGATTCTCCCGATGACGACTCTCCTTAAGAAGAATGCAAGGTTCTTTTGGTCAGACAGGGCTCTAATAGCCTTTGAGAGTCTCAAGGAAGAATTCACCAAGGAACCTATACTCCTGACCCCGGACCAAAACAAGAAGTTCATCGTAGTATCAGACGCCTCGCATCATGCTATAGGTGCCGTTCTACTGCAAGAAAATGAACAAGGAGACGAGTGTCCTGTGGCCTATCTATCTAAGACGCTCTCGCCTTCGGAGATCAACTACTCGGTCCTCGAAAAAGAATTATTGGCTATTAAGAGAGCCTTTGAGGAGTGGCGACATCTGCTGCTAGGGGCTAAACATGCCATCGAAGTACGGACCGATCACAGCAATCTCCGAGTCTTACAATACTCTCAAACACGAAATAGTCGCCAAGCTCGTTGGGCTCATTTTTTTTCACCCTATAATATCATCTTCTCCTTCATACCGGGAAGAGTTAACCTCAAGGCAGATGCATTATCCAGAAAGGATTACAATTCTACCAATCCTTTCCGTTCTGAACCCTTGTTTCCCAAAGCCAGATTTTTGCAGGAAGTCACCACCTTTCTTCAACTAGTAGCTACGGATACCTCTCGATTTATACAGACCAATCCTCGGTTTGCCGCTATCTGGAAGCTTAACTCATCTCAGGGATGTTTCTATAGAAACAAACAGTTATTCATTCCCTCCGAAGAACTGAGAAAAGTGGTACTTCAACTCTGTCATGATTCTCCGATGGCTGGACATCGCGGTATGGCTAATACCAAGGAATTGATTCAACGCCATTTTTGGTGGCCAGAGCTGAGCCGAGATATCAGAGACTATGTGACGGCATGTGCCATTTGTTTACAGACAAAGACCTCTCGGTCTGCCCCAGTGGGTCTCCTATCATTGATGCCGATTCCTGATCGACCCTGGCAGATAATTTCGACAGATTTTATAGTCGAACTCCCTATCTCGGAAGGTTGTACAGTAATCATGGTTACCATAGACTACTTCACGAAGATGGCACACTTTATTCCTTTACCTTGCATTCCCACTGCAGCTCAGATGGCAAAAATTTTCCTTTCGCGGATCTTCACGCTCCATGGGCTTCCAGAAACTATCGTCTCCGATCGTGGTCCCCAATATACTTCACGTTATTGGCAACAGATATGTAAAAGCCTCAAAATCTCCCGGGCTTTGAGTTCTGGCTTCCATCCTCAAACTAATGGCCAGACGGAACGCCTGAACCAGACATTGGAGGGCTATTTACGCTGCTACATTTCAGCTTCACAGGACAACTGGGTTTCTCTATTACCATTGGCGGAGTTTGCCTACAACAACTCCCGTCATTCCGCCCTGGGTTCCAGTCCTTTTTTTTGTTCCTATGGATTTCACCCTTCTTGTTTTCCTACTGGACTTCCTTCTTCGTCACGATTTCCTGATGCGGATAACCTACTTCGAGCTATCCAGACAGGTCATTTGGCGGCGAAATCTTCGCTACTTGAGGCTCGGGATAGAGTCAAACGGTTTGCGGACAGGCACCGTTCTCCAGCACCCTCCCTGAAGGCGGGAGATATGGTGTGGCTTGCCTCTCGTTTCTTACCACGGCATCTGGTCCCGTCCAAGCTGTCTCCTAGATATTTCGGACCTTTTCCCATTTTACGGGTGCTGGGCTCCTCTGCTTTCAAAATCAGGCTTCCCCCTTCTTGGTCCCGTATTCATCCCGTGTTTCACGTGTCCCAACTTAAGAAGGATGTGTGTGATCGATTTTCAAGATTAAGGAATGCTCACCCTCCTCCGGTGTCTACCCCGTCGGGTCCTGAATATGAGGTGGCGGGTATTTGTGACTCTCGCCTCTTTCGGGGTCGCCTGCAGTTTCTGATTGACTGGCAAGGTTATTCTCCGGCGGACCGTTCCTGGGAACCTGCATCTGCAGTGCATGCACCGGCCCTTATTCGCCGTTTCTTCCGTAATTATCCGGGGAAGCCGGGGGGCCCTGCCCTTCGGAGGGGGCATACTGTCACGCCCCTACGGAGACCTTGGTCACTGTGGCATAGATGGTCGATTAGACGGGTTGCGGCCATCTTTACTCCCAAGATGGCCGCCGCTACAGAATGTGTGGGTCTAGGCTTGCACCATTGCCGCGCGCTGGAAGGACCGCCCCCCGACTCTGGAGCCGGTTCATATGGTCCTGCGAACAACGCGCGGATGCGTTGCTACTCTTCAACAACAACGCTTCGTGAGTTCGATACTAGGATCTATTATAGGCTCGTTTGTTTGTAATTTCTTCCGTATAACTCTACCCTTTCCTCTCCCCTGTTTTCAGGCTCGCTTCCTTCTCCCAACTCCTACACGACATCTAAGTCTCGAGTGGTTTCCCTCAGCATCACTCGCTCCGAATTGAAGCTCACTGACCGGTTCGCTAGTGAGACTCCCTCCCTGGCGTGCGGTACGTGAATATTGCCATTCAATCCGTAATATATCAAAGGTTAGAAATAGACCAGAAGTTACACCTAATATTCTCTTACCTGTGCAGAAAGATCTGAGAACCATTTTCTTTCGGGAACGTCCTCAAAGTTACTTCTGTCCGCGGCTCTTCGGAAGACCTGCAATATAGCCTTACAGGTGCTTCCCCCTTCCCATCAGGTACTCCTCATATCCTCAACCTATATTCTGCTTTCTAGTTTCCTTGCTCCAACTTACCGCTTTCCTCTGTCTCCAATCAGACGGCCCACTCCAGCAGACGTTCTGGTTACCAAGGACTTCTCCGGACAGACGACATCCATCCAGTGGACATTGACACAGGGTTTTCTTCCCCAGAGGGTTTCCCTGGAATCGTTCCCTTCCTTAATCTTTGTATTTGAGGCGAGGGAAGGGTCTCAGGGAGGCACTCATTCTCTACCCCTGTCGGAACCATTTCCGAAGAAGGAGGCGAAGGAGGGAGAACGACGAGTGTTTCTCTAAGGTAACCTTTCGGTCATTCACATCTCTCGTAATCAGTCTGAATTATTACAGGGGTGGCCTGTCAGAAGACATTAAGGACGAACTAGCTCGAGTTCCTCGTCCCACTTCTTTATCAGAATTAATATCTCTGGTCCTCCAGATTGAGTACCATCACAATGAAAGGCGTGATGAACGGAGATGGACTAGAAGTAGTACTTGGACATCTAGACCTAACCCAATGTCCCCCTCTAAAGAAAACCCAAATTCTGAGGAACCCATGCAAATAGGGGCCGCCTGTGGGCCTCTTGCATCCTTGGGACAACTGCGTCGCCGTGAACATGGTTTTTGTTTGTATTGTGGTACAAAGGGACATCTGCTGCTCGACTGCCCAGAATTTCCTCCAAGACAGCAGGGAAACATCAGACCTCGGCATTAAAAGGGGCAGGAGACCGGGGTATCATCGTCAGTCCCTATATCCACTTCACATCAACTAAAAAAACATGGACAATATATTGATGGTTCTTCGTGTCTCTTTGCAAAGGCTAGACAACCCGTCAATCGAAGCCTTTGCTCTATTAGATTGTGAAGCGGCTGCTCTTTTTATGGATAGCGAATGGGCCAGGCAACATGCTGTACCACTAGTGGAAAAATCAATAAATCAACCTGTGGAAGGAGTGGATGGTCTATTGTGTTCCAGACCAATCACCCAACAGACAATTACCTTAAACCTGTGCATCAACCAACATATCAAAAGGATTTAATTTGATATTATCAGAGCAGCTCACTTCCCTGTAACTCTAGATATTATCAGGTTAAAACAGCACAACCCCAATATCTATTGGCCAAGGAATACGGTTCTCCTGTCTTCTCCTTACTGCAAGGAACAATGCTATAACACCTACAATGATGCAAATTGTAAGATGGCTTTGGTCTTAAGACCCACTTTTTCCCACTCTGCGATTCATGACGTCAAATTCTCTGAATCTTCTTGTGCCAACACTAGTCTCATTAAGTGTGGGGTCCCACAGGGTTCTTGCATAGCTCCCACCCTCTACAACCTCTTCACAAGGCCTCTGTTCAAAATCCTAGACGCCCTGGTCATCTCATACACGAACTATGCAGATGACATCCAGGTGCTCATCCCCCTCTTGGGTGATTATTTGTCTGACCTGAACACCCTCAACTCCATCTACTCAACGATCAAAACTTGGATGGTAGACAACTGGTTATGCCTCAACAGTGAGAACAACGAACTTCTGTTAAGTGGATCTCTGTCCACCTTGGGTAAATTGGACACACAATACTGCTCCTTTACCGTTGATAACATCCCCATCGCTGTCTCCCAAGTCATTAAGACGCTGGGCCTTTATATCGAACCTGACTTAATGATGAATAGGCAGGTTAATGTGATAGCATCCTCTTCAGCGTACCATTACAAACTTCTTAATGCAGCCAGATCTTTCTTATCCCAACAGAATTGTCTCACCATTGCTAGGGCAATGATTGGGTCAAGGGTGGACTACTGTAATGCCCTCTTTGTAGGGACCTCCCGCAAGAATCTGGCCAAATTTCAACAGCCCAAAATAACGCTCTGAGGGCTGTAACTTGCGTCTCAAGAAGGGACCATATTTCTGAGGTCAGAAGGAAGGTCCATTGGCTCCCTGTCAAGGAAATGATTGTTTTCAAAACCCTAGCCATAACGCACAAATGTCTTCACGGACCGGCTCCTCCCTACCTAGCTCATAGAGTTGCCCTACACACTCCATCCAGACCATCCAGAGTGGCATAAATCAACAGAATCACTGGACCCTTAACCCGCAGAGTGCGTGCGGGTGGTACGAGCTTCCCAACTATGGCTGCCATTTTCTGGAACTCCCTCCCTCCTCAGATAAGATTGATTGACTCTCATGCAGCCTTTAGGAGAGCTAACAAAACTAGGCTTTTTGTTTGACAATTCACATGTAATACCTGTTTGTTTCACTATGTCATGCTACCGGACTGTACAAAGTTATCCTTGCTGTTGGGATTTTCCTTAACCTTTGAATGTTTCTCTGTAAATGCAACAAACCAAATTGTACCAAGTAATTTCTGTTGGGCTGCATTCTTGTACCCCTGAATCAAGCCTTCTTACGTTCATTCATAGCACCTCGATGCCTGTAAAAAATAAACAATATTCCCAAGGCATATCAAGGATTTATTGATGTCTTTGAAGACAAATTACCACGAGAACTCTCTGCCCCCACAGGCTAGAAGACTGATCTATTGGCATATTGCCCGACAGTGTGGTACCATTCTGTCGCATGTACCCTCTGTCGCTTTTGGAAAAGACCGCTCTGAGGAAATACCATGACAATAATCTAACCAATTGCCTAATCAGGAGATCCAGATCGCCAGCAGGGGCGTCATTGTTCTTTATTTCTAAAAAGCATACATCAGGGCTCAGACCCTGGATAGACTATAGAGGACTCAACCATGTGACTATAAAGGACTGCTAGCCAATGCCGCTAATAAATGACATCTTAGAAGTAGTTCATGACGCAGCTATATTCACCAAACTAGATCTGTGAGGCGCTTACCATTTATTGCAAATAAAAGAGGGAGAATAATGGAAGACAGTATTTCTGACCCCTTTCGAGCATTAACTCCCCCGCAATCTTCCAGAGGTTTATGGAGCATGTGTTTGCCAATATCTCGTTCCAGAGTGTCATCATTCACCTTGACGACAATCTAGTGTTTTCACCATCTAAATACAAACATCAGGAACACCTTAAGGAAGTTTTGCATCAGCTTTGTGCGAACCATCTTCTTGCCAAGCCAGAAAAGTGTACTTTCGAAACAACCTCAGTTCCATATTTGGGTTTTATCCTTTACAACAAGGGTATCAAAATGGATCTCAGAAAGCTGTCTGCCATACAGAAGTGGTCTCCTCCTTCTTTGGTAAAGGAAATACAATGCATCTTAGGAGTGGCACATTTCCACCACCGATTTCTCCCTCAATTTTCAGCTATAGTATTACCCATTACCAAACTCGTAAAGACAGAGGCACCTTTTGTGTGGAATTCGGAAACAGAAAAGGCATTCAGTAACCTTAAGGAGGCTTTTTGCTCTGCAGCCATTTTACTGCAATCAGATCAAAAGAAACCTATCATTGTTGAAACAGATGCCTCTCATTCTGCCATACGGGCAGTCATTAAACAGCTAGGACCGAATAAGGTGGAACATCCAATAGCATACTGCTCACAAACTCGACATTGGCTATTGGGAGCGGCACAAGAATTTGAAGTACGAACAGACCATAAGAACCTTCAAGTCCTGCAAAGATATGAATGCAGAAATAGCCGACAAGCCCGATGGGCTTATTTCTTTTCACAATACGAAATTAGAATCACGTCCATCCCAGGTAACCAAAATATTCTGGCGGTTGCATTATCCAGAGTTTATTGTATGGATCCTAATTTTGTCTTTGACAAGGAACGGATCCTGGGAAATAAGACCTTCATCTTTTCCGTCGCCTCATTTCTTCAGCAATTTAGGGAAGCATATGTAAACTCCCCAATTGTACTAATAGAAGGATGGTGTACTCAAAATGACAGCCTTTCTTCCCACCAAGACCGCCTTATAATAGCTACAGAATCCTTGCAGGCCAAGATCCTCATGTGGTGTCATGATAATCCTACAGCTGTCTTGTTCATTCAGGTGGCATACCATGCACAAAGAAGACATAAACGATTAAGTTTACTCCTGTCTTGTTCGCTCTAGAAGTAAATACCTTTCTTTTAAACCCATAGGCAAATTGGAACACGCAATGTTCCCCCAGACCCTTTGGACATATCTACGGAGTTTGTAGTGGGTCTTCCTCTCTCCCGAGGTAACACTGCTATCATGGTGACTGTTGATGCATTTAGTAAAATGGCTCATTTTACTCCTTTAAAAGGCGTACCTTCAGCCCCAGAAATGGCAAAGATTCCACCTCAAAGCTGAGTCCTTTTTATTGTCACCAACGAATACACCAAAAAACACTGCCGTTTGCCTCGATCCCTCCTACAAACATACCCACTCTGGATTCACATCGGCAAGACACTGGCCCACATTCCGAGTTAGGACTACACCATGAAGTAAATAGCTCCATGGTTGGCAACCATGGAGCTATTTACTCCATGGAACACCGGCATGGGGAATGGAGTAATTACCGGTCCATTCCAAGGTTGGATGGACCGGTAATTCCCCATTCACCATAGCCCTTCCCCATCCCCATTTCTGCCCCCATAGGGCTCAATGAGAATGGGGAAGGAGGTAATTACGGCACCGTAAATTACGGTGCCGTAATTTACTCCAAGGTCACTTTGCAGGTCCCGTAATTTACTCCTGCTAAAAGCAGGAGGTAAAGAGGGACCCGCAAAGGGAACTCGGAATACGCAGGTAAGGGATTACCGCCATCGGTGCCCTTACAGGAGCCGGTAATCCCTTACCTCCAACCTCGGAATGACCCCCACTGATGTCTGTGGCTGTCCGCGGCAGGTAGCGCTGCAGCCTGCATGTGAGATATCTCACTAAAACTACAACACCATGTGCTCTACGACACCGCAAGTACCGTTCTTTTCCCCTGACTTTATGCTACCGGCATGCCCTTTCCATCCATCTAAGGGCCACATTGGTTTAATATCTGTGATCGTAGTTTCATTCACATTAATCACAATATTGCTGCATGTGATATTCTTTGCGCCTGTTAAGCCACCGTTCAACTCTACCCCCCCTGCTAACACTTGCAACCTCGTTAACCTGAACTATCCATCCTCTATTTCTAAAACGACTCCTCTTCAACTTCGTCTATGGAATGCCAGATCATTATTCAATAAATCATCATCAGTTCTGAACATGTTTTTATGGTTACAACTACAATTTCTTTGTTTTACAGAAATTTGGATTTCTGCCAGTAAGACTGGCAAACCTGCTCTTCTGTACACAGTTGTATTAATGATTGCTGTGGCTTTCGTGCCTACAACTGTGTTGTGTTTATAATTCCCGCACTTTTTTGTTTTAAGTCTCTCCTGGCAGAGTCAAACATGGGCTCATAATGTTAGGCATATGGCTAAAACCAGGTGTCCAGGCAACTCATGGCCAATGACACTGTCCCATGCCAGCTTTATATACTGTATAACTCAACTGGCCTTGCACGTAATTTATCATCGTCTTGTCCATCCGGCACTGCCATCGAGCAGTATACTGCTTCTGCTGCTTTCCTGTATGCTACTTTAGTGTTCCATTGAGTGGACTTTCACTCAATACACGTTACCCACACAGATCCCCTTCATGACACCATAAAATAAGAGCAGACACTTGGATAGGGTTTGACACACAACTTTATTCGTCTGTGTTCCTCCATCCAAATACTGGCCTCCACCCCCAGACTCGTGACCCGGGATACCCCTTACACGTGACATGGGCGCTGGCATCACAGGATGTCACAGTTGCCTTCTCTATATAGTCAGAGAACATTGTCTTCTCTGAAGTCAGGGGACTTCAGTCTGGCCCCACTATCTTTCACCCCTTGTATACATCCTGCATGTACTTTTGCTCCTCCCTTTTGTAGGGGGGAGTAACAACAAATGTGGCAGGCTAATTTCCCATCTTTTTTATGAGATGCTTTAGTTATTACATCAGCCACCCAGGATCTTGCAGTGTTGCCTAAACTGTTGTGAAGATGTCACCCTGTTTGATTCTGGGGACTCTGCAAGATGGTGACATAGGGGGTTGGATGGCTCCTTGAGCAAGTGGGTGGTGAGCCCTGGCGTGGTATGGGGGGAGCCACTGGTCTCCCTCATATGGCATGGGACAATCACAGTGCCACATTTCAGTTCAGTATGGGGATCCAGGGCCTACACTCACTCCACTGATCCAATAGGGTAGCTCAGTCCTGACAGCTCTGCCTGTACCCATAACCGTTCAGAAACCCTGCATGGGTAATATTAATATGCCCTCTCCTCAACCTAAAAAGTCAAAACCTCTTTCTGTGCCGACCCAAACTTTGGCAGTCGAAAGGTTTCTTGGGGTAAGAGGTTTTTCTCTTCACCTGGTGACAGATATGACTGTTTAGATACTGCTACAATGCTTCTTTACATATCACAGAGCTTTTTGTTTAAAGTCTGCAGAACATACTGTGAACTAAAAAGACGCGACAACCAATTGCAGCTATCACCACTTACTAGTCACAAGTGCAGACCCTTACTAGAACATCCAACCAGGGGGATGAGGGAACATCTAAAGTCAGGCAGTATGGGTTGTTGGGTAGGGTTGTGGAAAGCAGTGAGATGGATTTGGTATTGGAAGAGCGAATAGGAACATTGGAGGTGGGTGAAGAAGAAAGAGGAGGTGTTAATTGCATCAGAGGAGGTGGGAGCAGTACCAATATCTGAGAAGAGGAGTGACGGTTAGCCCTTAATTATTAAGAATATTAAGGTTTGAAAAGGGGAGGTTGTCCTAAAGCAGGCTGAGGAAGGGATAGGACGAGACCACAATCATAACAGGGAGGAAAGAGGAGAGGGGTCATTACGACCCCGGCGTTAAGGGTTTAACGGCGCCATAAAAGGCTGCGGCGCCGTTAAACCCTTAACACCTTTCTACGAGGTCCCTTTGCGGGTCCCCACCTTAACGGCTGGTCTCGACCAGCCCTTAAAGTAGGGACCCGCAAAGAGACCTTGGGCCTCATTACACGGAAGGCGGTATTGATTTAACGTTACCGGTAATTAATTACCGGTAATGTTAAATCCCTATGTGGATCACAACCCCGCACACCGCTATTAGCGGCACCGCTAATTACGGTGCCACTAATAGCGGGCAGGCCGCGTGCGCGCGACACTCCATTCCGTTAATTACGCCATGCCGCTATTAGCACAGCATCACAAGGCCAGTGCACATGCAAATAGCGGCATGGTAAATCCCCCCAAACCCCTTACCGCCATGGTGCAAATACCAGCATCGCGGACCACCCGTTAAGGGAAATGGGCAGTGTACCCACCTGCCACAGGTGGACCAAATCAGCACAGGTGAAGGCAATGGAGACTGTGGCAGCTCAAAAGGAGCACACCACACCCCTTCCCACACCCCTCCCCACACCAAGCATTACATGGCCTGGAGGACCTCATTGCAGCGCAGCTGCCACAACAACAGGCAACACAAAGGAGACGCAGGAGGAGGAGGAGGAGGAGGGCAAGACAGGCACAGCAGGCACCACAACGGCACCTAATCATACCACAGAGGCACCCACCAGTACCCAGGACCAGAGCCAGTCCATTCAACCTGACCCCTGAGCAGATACACACCCTGTACCATCTGGACAGGGCTCCCATCACCAGCATCGTGGACTTGATCCACGACGACATTGCGAGCCTCATAGACATCAGAACTGCCATCCCCCCGCTACTGAAGGTGGTGAGTGTGCTCCACTTCCTGCCCACAGGCACCCATCAGCATACAGTGGGACAGATGCATGGCATCTCACAACCAGAATCCTCACGCACGCTGAACCAGGTACTCGATGCACTCCTGAAGCATGCACCTGAACACATATCCATGCCACAGACTGCCCAGGAGATTGCAAACACAAAAGTTGGCTTCTATTCACTGGCAGGCATTCCAAGTTGCATCGGGGCCATCGACTGTACCCATGCGGAATTGGTGGTCCCACATCACAATGAAGCAGTGTACCGAAACAGGAAGCAATTCCACTCTATCAATGCCCAAATGGTATGTGACGCCAGCAAGATAATCACACATTGCTGTGCCAGATTCCCAGGATCAACACATGATTCCATGGTTCTGCGGGACTCAAGTATGCCACGCTACATGGAGCGACACACCGGACAACGTACGTGGCTACTTTGTGAGTAGCAGGGCAAGCACATGGCAGCGTGATTTTGGGGGGGAGAGATACATACTCCAACTGGGTGTGAATGGGGTCCGTAGGGAAAATGGACATACAGATGTACGCCAATGTCCTTCAGGGAAGGCCACGATGTACCTGAGAAGCATCCACATGCAATTTGATGGTGCACGACTATGAGAACAATGCAGGCTGCAAAATATTACACATCCATCCCCATTGCACATCATGCCACGCCACATATTACACAAATCATCAACATGGCGTCAAGATGGTAATACAGAATCAGCGCATCACAGCATCAATCCAGCAATGTACCCTTGAATGCATGCAAAGGGAACACCCCTAGACATGGCACTGAACCACACACCTATAGCACCACGGAAGTGATGCTTCACAGCATGGCAACATTGGTGTCAGAATGTCAGTACACAAGCAGTGTGCTACAAAATTTGCCTGGCCCAGGGACACCTAAGACCTGGCCACACCCAGGACATGTGAAAACTACTGTTGTAGGCATTATTGTGCCATTTCTACTTGCAGGGTCGGCCACACACTTGCACGTTGCTGTCACACAGACCATCTGCATGTATGCGCTCATATCAGCACTTGCATCACAATGCTATGTCAATTTGTGTGATGTGAACAGGCCGCCCTTTAGGTGAACAGTAACAGGACCCCATTCATCCCCCATACAGGTGATGCGGCCTATCCCCTGAAAACCTGGCTCCTCACACCTGTACGGAGACCACAGAACAGGCACGAGGAGGTAATCAATCATGCACATACCCGTACCCGCATCGTGACTGAGCAGGCCTTTGGACTTTTGAAGTCACGTTCAATGTGCATTACCAGGTCTGGTGCTGCTCTCCTGTATGGACATGAGAAGGTGGGCAAGATCACCATGGCATGTGTCATGCTGCACAATATGTGTGACAGACGGAATAGCCCACTGCCCCCTGACGTTGGGATAGAAGCACATGATGAGGATGATGATGTTGATGTGGACGGAGGTGAAGGGGATGCAGGCGTTGCAAGAGGGGATGGCCAGGAGGCACGTGCTGTGAGACAGCATCTGATCAGGCAATCAATCTGCGGAAAATGTTTTTGTACTGTCACATGGATATGGGGAGGAATGCACTGGTGTATGTCTCAGAGCACGCAATGGACCCTATGAAGTACACACACACACAATGAAGATGTCCAAGGCTGTGTTTTCATCAGAAACCAGTGTATTCACTAACATAAAGGTGAAGAAGTGCAAGCCCCACAACATCCCACCACCCTTTCCCCCCCAACAGACCCATAACACCCTTCCCACCACCCCCCACAACAGACCCATGACACCCTTCCCACCACCCCCCACAACAGACCCATAACACCCTTCCCACTACCCCCCACAACAGACCCATAACACCCTTCCCACCACCCCCCACAACAGTCCCTCATGTCTCTGCCATTTCTGCCATGGCCAATGCACACCGGGGTATCCCCATTAACCCCCTAATTGCAATTGCCCTTGGAAGGGTCTTGAGGGTTGCCAGACGTGCGCCTGGTGGTTCGCATCGAGCGCCTGAGGGGGCTTGTTTGTGTCGACCCGGAAGTCGAGGATGTGGCAGACTGGCCTTGTGGGTGAAAGTGGCGGTCCATTGTGTCTGCCATGCGGACAAGCACCTCCCTAAGACTTGCAATTTCATTGCATATCCTGTCTGTGTTGGCGTCCATGCGCTCAGTGGAGTGCCTCGCCGTCTGGACTATGTTCTCGGTGAGATTGGCAGCCTCAGCGACATGCTGGCCAACCAGCACGGTCAGCTCCTGTTGGCGCTGCAGGATGGCGGTGATTTGGAGGTCAGTGCCGGGTGACCGTGCATTGGATGCCGTGCCCTCAGATGGCTCCAATGCAACAGGTGATGGTAGCATGGGTGACATTATTGCAGGGTTGGTGTCCTCGAAAGTCCCATCAGAACCAGGGGTCTGGGATGCCACGGGCTCTGGGCTTCCTGGGGGGCTTGGGGTGTGCATCTCCGTGTGCTGGAGTAGGGTGTCCTCTGGATCGGACTGGGGGCCAGTGGCGGCTGCCTCACCAGCAGAGCTTGCCGCAGCTGATGGTGGGCCCTGGGTGTCTGGCATTGTTGACAGTGGGTTTGCCTCCGGTGGTGGGGCCACAGTTGGTGGTGCAGCTACTGCTGCCCTGGCAGTGGCACTGTGACGTAGGCTGCCACTCTTCAGGTGTGGCCTTCCACCCTTGCCCCTGGATGTTGCAGGGGTTTCCTCCGGCTCCTGTGCCCTTGGCCTCTTTGATGTAGGTGGTGCCTTTGATGCATCAGCAGCATCCTCCCCATCTGTATGTGAGCCTGTCAGGGACGAGAAGGGGGATGGCATTGGTTGCGTTTCAATATACTCAATGTAAATTACAGGAATGATGCAGTTGTGGACATTGGGACTTAGCAGTTGTGGATGCAGGTGATGTGCCAGTTCAGTGCCTCATCCATGCATGGTTGAGTTTGGGACTTGTCTCTGGTGATGTGTGCATGTGTGTGTGTTTGGGTCTGACACTGACATGGTGATGGATGGGTGCATGTGTGGATGTGTGTCCATGCATGAGTGGGGTCTGTGCTCACATATGGGGGTGACTGTGCATTCACACCGCATCCTGTCATGTGTACACTCACCTGCATCGGAAGTGGTAGCCACGCCGACCTCCATGCTGCCCACTCCCTCGATGCTCTCGGTGGCAATCATGTTGGCGCATGTCTCCTCCCATTCCTTCAGGGGTATTGGGGAGCCATCTCCACCAGCACTGGCAATGCGGTGGTTCTCCGCCAGGATGCCCCTCACCCGCAGCCTGAGGTCGTCCCACCTCTTCCTGCATTCGCGCACAGTGCGCGTGCTGGTGCCCACGGCACTGACTTTGACTGCCACCTCCTCCCAGATGGCTTTCTTCTTGAGCAAGGTGGCGCGGCGCATATCATTGGCAAAGACTACCTCTGCATGCTCTGCAAGGGTCTGTGTCAACATGACCAGTTCCTCGTTGGTATACTTTTCCTTCCGCTGTCTGTCACAGGTTTTCTTCAGGGCCTTGGGCATGATGCAGGTGTCACGGTTGATTTCACACAGCTCACTACTCCAATATGGTCCAGGGGGCAGAGGATGGCAATGGATTGTGTTTTTAAAGATGGCCGCCGTGCTCTTTCCCGTTCCGGTGCGATGACGCTATTTCCGCTTCCGCTATTTAACGGTCGATGCTAATAGCGGTCACCGCTAATAGAGGTGATCGCTAATAGCTGTGACCGCTAATAGCATGTACAGTGAGGGGGGAGGTGCTATCAGCACTTTGGGCGAGCCCGGTAAGGTGCTTTTGCGGCATGGCGGTAGGGTCATTTACCGGCATGGCCCTATGCGCGTGTCCGCTTACTCGTAATGGTGCGCTATTGGCGGTCTCCTGTGAGGGCGGACACGCTAATAGCGCCATGCCGGTAAATCCCGTTTTTTAGCACCTACCGTGTAATGAGGCCCCTTGAAGGCAATTACGGTACCGCAATTAGCGGTACCGTAATTGCCGCCTTCTCCATTCCCATTGAGCCCTATGGGCAAAAATGGGAATGGGGAAGGGCCATGGTGGCATGGGAAATTACCGCCCCGCCAACCTTGGAATGGGGTGGTAATTCCCCATTCCGCCATGGCGGACTCTGGCATCGACCATGGTGCTAATAGCACCATGGTTTAGCGCCGGAGTCCTAATGAGGGCCGAGGAGTCGTAGGAGAAGTAGTGAGGAATTCCCAAGACCTGAGTGAAAGGGGAATGCAGAGGTAAGGAAGGCCGAAGGGCCAGTACAGGGCAGCAATGTCTTTGGACAAGCCTTGCACGACAGAGATATTCAATTATTATACCATCAGATGGTGCAAGAGACTGTGCTACTGATGGAGAGATGGAGTACCTGTGAGGAAGGAGGTCAGAAGAAACGTTTCAGGGATCCCTGAGAAACCTGCAATGCCACTAAGGCAGGTCATATGATATCACACCAATTTCGATAGACTTGATCCTTGGTTTATTTTCTACACTCTATGCTTTTTGGTTGCTTTGCGTATTAATAAAGGATTGTGGCTATCCCCCTCCTTGTCCAATCTTGAAACATCCTACACTGACCTAGTGGCACTATACGCTGGTGTCAATGTAAACCTATTGCAGCTACCGCTCAGTACAGGGAAGTGACTTTCTCAGTGAGACCCACCACCTTTACTAATCATCTTAACCTATTACAATTCTGTAAACATTTCTAAACTTGTATTTATTTGCCAAAACTAAGCAGAGTACACTAGGTTACAGTGATCATTTTAGTCAGGCAGGAAGACATAAACACATTGCAGTTCAACAGGATCAAATCATGAGATGGTTGCGGTACATATGTTACTGTGCTTGCTGGAGTAGTATAGTTAGTAGGTTTACTTTATGGCAGTCATTCAATTATTCATCTGTAGGAAGGTTGGCCAGGTAGGATCGGAACTCTGACCATGCATTAGTGGGGAGAGATGTGGGGGGTAATGTGTCAAAGTATATCTCGTCACAGCTCTGAGCCCAGGTTGGTGCTGTCATCCAATCTTTGGTATCGGGTGGGGTGGCATGTTTCCATTTCAGCAAATGAGCATAGTCTCTTGTTCGGGAGATTGTCCCACATGCCAAATAGGACTCCCAAGGGGAGCACTCAAGGGGAATGTCCACAACAGCAGAGAGAGTCTTTAATAGTGTTCCAAAATGTTCCCAGCTGAGCACAGGACCAAAGCATATGCAAGTGATAGGCTGGGCTAGAGCGGCATCTAGGACAACAGTGCTCTACTCCCTGAGATATCCTGCTGAGTTTTTGGGGACTGTAGTACAGCCTGTTCAACAAATTATATTGCATACAACGAAATCTAAAATTCAAGGAGACCTGTTTAGTGTGCACACACATACGTTTCCACTGGACGTCAGACAGTTCCATCCCCAAACTTTCAGGCCAGCTATTGCATGTCCCCGGGGCTGAGGAGGATTGTTTACTCACAAGCATTTGGTATAGTGTCGATAGTATACAGAGACTGCCACTAGAATTGGCAATATATGCCAACTCTTCTGTCTCTTGGGACTCTGATGGATAACACGGCCATTGCGATTGAACAGCCGCTTGCAACCTGTAATATTGCATACGTTCTATCCCTGAGCCAATATGTTCTTTCCGCCATATTAATGAGGTGATGAATTTGCCGTCCGAGAATAGTTTGGCCGCGGCCCTATAGCCGAGCCGCTCCCATTGTACCACCAGTGCTGCATCCCCAAGTGGGGCCTTGACCAGGGAACCTCCACAACGGAAACCATTTATAGTATCGGTGTTTCTCTGTATTTTCAGAGATGTGACACCAGACCAGCACAGTGGAGCACATGGGTTATCCAGACAATCATCTATATATTTTTTATATTGTGCCACTCGCCCAAAGACATCTTTATATTTACAATCCATTAAAAGCGTCCTGGGGCCTGATGCACCCACTGCCAAGCGCTCGAGCCTGACATGGGGGTGGTTGTAGATTTTCCTCAAACCAGTAGGAGGCATATTGTGCCTGAGCAGCCAACCAGTATAGCTCGAGGTTAGGGGCCATGAAGCCTCACATATCATATGGGGGAGTCATGTCTATCAATTTTTTCCAGAACACCCCTGCATGCCATAGGAATTGTGCACAGAGCCTGTGTAGTTTAGAAAGGTAAGGCTTGCCAGGCCAGACTAGGACGTTGGAGAATATGTATAAAAGTTTGGGTACTAACACCATCTTTACCAGGGACAATTTACCTGCCATAGTAAGTGGAAGTGCCCTCCATCTGGTCAGCCTGTTTGTCACTTAGTCCTCCATCGTCCAATAGTTATCTTTCAAGAGGGAGGTATTTGCACCAGAGACCTTTACTTCTAGGTATTTAATCCCATTGGCGGACCACCAGAGGGGATAGCCTTGTGCTTTTAGTCAGTGGGAACACTTCTGATCTGGAATAATTTATCATGAACCCAGAAAAACACCCCAGTTGTATTATATCCTGGAGGATGGGGTCCAGATTCATCTGGGGGCCCCTTACGTACAGTAAGACATCATCTGAGTATAGTGAGGCTATCTCGGGAGAGCCGCTGAGGCGGATTGCACGATGTCCATGGTGAGCGAGGACCATATCCGCCATCGGTTCGTTGACCCGGGCAAATCGGTTCGGGGATAGTGGGCAGCCCTGCCGTGTGCCCCTGTTCAGTCCTAAGGGTTCAGATTTGTAGGAGTTCACCAAGGCTCTGGCTGTTTGCCTTGTCTATAACAGCTTGATGTAGCGAAGCATTTCTGGCCCAATTCCCATCTTTTCAAGCACCACCCATAGGTACTCCCATTAGACCACGTCAAATGCTTTCTGGGGATCAAGTGTCACGGCTACTGCTTCAGCCACTAGGTCTATTCTTGCCATCACGTCGAATAAGCGTCTAATATTTAGCGAGGTTGACCTGCCCAGGACAAAGCCCCCATGGTCACTGTGGATAATGTGGGGCATCAATGGGAGGAGTCTATTTGCAAGAGCTTTGGCATTGCTCAATGTGTCAGGTTTGAGCAGGATGGTTATGGTGGCTTCACGCAGAGACGTAGGCAGAATGGAGTTGCAAAGTGCCTCCACCCATACCTCAAGAAGGCGGGGTGCAAGCAGAGAGGCATGTTCCTGGTAGAATTCAGATGTGAGCCCATCTGGCCCCGGGGCATTACCCCTAGGTAGCCTGTAAACCACTATAAGGAAGGATCTCTTCCATAGACAAGAGGACTTCGAGGCTCTCCCTGGCCTGGGCATTTAATCGTGACAGGGGTGTCCCTTCAAGTAGGGAGTTGTTGTATCCGATGCGTATAGGGAGCTATAGAAATCAGAGAACACATTGAGAATCTCCTGGTCCGACGATTGGGGATTCCCCAGTGCATTGTTAATACAGTCTGCCTGGGTACGCCCACCCCCTTATTTAGCCAGTTTGGCTTATGTTCTACCAGCCTCACCCCTTCCCTGTATTTCCTGGCTGCTTGTGGGCGTGAGAAGTAGCTCACCTCTCAGAGGGCATGTGCCTCAAATTGCTCTAGTTCAGATCATATCTGCGCCAGCACCTGTGGGTTTGAGTGGTTGGAGTATTCCTGATCCAGGGACTTGAGCTTGGTTTCGGAGCATTGAAGGTCACTCCTAATAGTTTTAAAAACTCCGGCTTCCCTAGAGATCGACATTCCATGGATATAGGGCCTTATTCCGAGTTGGGCGCAAAGGGATTACCGGCACCGTTAAGGACACCGGTGTCGGTAAACCCTTTGCGCCCTATTCCGAGATCCCTTAGCGGGTCCCTCCTTTAGCGCCTGGTTTGACCAGGCGTTGTGGACGGGACCCGTTAAGGGACTTCGGAGCTAATAACGGCACCGCAATTTGCGGTACCGTTATTAGCTACCTCCCCATTCCCATTGAGCCCTCTGGGGGCTCAAATGGGAATGGGGAATGGTTTGGTGAATGAGGATTTACCAGTCCCGCCAAGGTCGGACTGGACCGGTAAGTCCCCCTTTCACCAAACCGGAGTCGGAACCGGTATGGGAGGTAGTCATGGCGCAAATAGCGCCATGATTACCACCATACTCGGAATGAGGCCCATAGACTTTAAAGGCTTCCCATCGTACAGCTGCAGAGGTTGCGCCTGCCAAACTGCATATGAAATATGTTTCAATGTCTGATCGAATCTCTGCCTTGAGCACTATGGGCCTCATTACGAGTGCAGCGGTAAGGGTTTAACGGCGCCGGTAAGGATGCTGGTGCCGTTAACCCTTTACCACCGCATTCCGAGGTGCCTTAGCGGGTCCCACTAAGGCCGGCTGGCCTAACCAGCCGTCCTTAGCGGGAGCCACTAAGGGACCAAGGAGCTAATAACGGGCCCGCCATTTGTGAGCCCGTTATTAGCTCCCTCCCCATTCCCACTGAGCCCTATGGGGGCTCGAATGGGAATGGGGAGTCCTTCAAGGTTGGAATGACCCGGTAAATCCCCATTCAGAGAACCCGGACCCGGACACGACTTTGGAAGCAGCCATGGTGCTAATAGCACCATGGCTGCCTCCAAACTCGTAATGACCCCCTATATCTCTGAGTACCTCAGATTTGAAACGCCAAGTGTTGCCCGTCCCGGGGGGTCTGTCTGTGTTTAGGGTCAGTACTACTGGGGAGTGGTCGGAAAGGGTAGGGGGTAGTAGTATGGCATTCTCGACTTTTCCCATCAGCGAGCTAGAAGTCAAGAACATGTCAATGTGTGAGAAACTATTGTTCACAGATGAATAGCATGTGTATTGACGCTCTTGTCGGTGTAGTAGGCGCCATGTATCCCCCAGTACCAGGTATTCCATGTGGCCCGAGAGCTGCTGAGCTGCACGTGACCTAGATCTGGGGACCACTCCAGACCTGTCTATGGTCTGATCAAGGATCAAATTCATGTCCCCCCCCACATGATTAGAACCCCAATATAACCAGTGAGTATTAACACCACATCGTCAAAAAATTCAGGAGAGTCCATATTGGGGGCATATGTGTTAACCAGCAGGAGTTCAATACCATTGATGTAGCAGTGGAGGATGACATAGCATCCCCCAGGATCTAGATCATTCTTTTTTAGGTCAAATTTCACAGATTTATGAATTAGCGTCATGACCCCTCTAGATTGAGTTGAGTATGAAGTGAAGAAACTGTGGCACTATTGGGGTTGGCCATCGGTAGGGGGTGTAGGTGGAGAGGGGGTTTTACGCTGCAGGTTGGGGGTGGGCAGTGACGGTGGGTGGGTGGGGGCTGAGGTCTGTGCTACCAACAGACCTCTCTGAATGTCCTAGCGCCAGTTGCGCTCCTTGGCTAAGTATGGGAGGAAAGCAGAAAAACAAATTGGCAGCCGAGTACAAGGTTGGAACTGATTTTACCCAGAAGGGCAGAACATACAATGGGAGGTCAACGGGCATCCATCAGTTATGACTATCTCCTGTAATGGGGCTAGAAAGTGATGAGCTGGAATGTTAGAGGGTTGTGGAACTTCACAAAATCATGTAAGATCATGGCTTATGTTAATAGGCATAGGGTAAGCGTCCTTCTACAGGAGACACATGCTAAAGACCAAACTTAACCCAACATTGTTTAAGCAGCTGCTATGGGGCTAACTGCTGCCGCTTCGGGCCGCACCACAATACAATGACAGTATCCCACATTTGCATGTCCAAGTGGTAGTGGTAGATTAAACTTCAGGTGCTGTGTACTCATCTGAAAATTAGAAGTAGTTGAAACCAAGCCGTGGCCTGTTCATTCAGGCCGGTAGTCGATCATCCTCATTAGCTTCCCTATGGTCCGGGACCGGTATCTGAACCTCGATAAACTTCACAACCTCATCCGGCACCGTAAAGAAATATAGTTTGCCATGGAACTGAAACTTCAGGCAGGCCGGAAAAAGCATTGCATACTGTATGTCACGGGCCCGCAACATTTTCTTGACACCAATAAATTGGCGCCTTTCATGCTGAAGTGAGAGTGAGAAGTCTGGGAAGAGACGTATCGTCTGGGAGACAAGCGCAGTTCTTTCTTTTCCCTGGCGAGGCGTAAAAGATGATCTCTGTCCCAAAAGCTCATGACCTTTTTGCAGTGGGCCCGCTCCACCTCAAAAATGGGGGAGAGCACTGGTGCTCTGAGTAGATCCTTGAGGAGGGTTGACACTGCTTGCTCCATGCCACCAGATAACGCATCCTCCGGAACCCCCACAATTCGAATGTTGTTCCTCCTAGAACACGATTACAGGTCATCACACTTGTTCTTCACTATTTTCCTTTCCTTCGCCAGGGATGTCACTGTGTTCTGAAACCTCTGAATGGTATCCTCTGTCGCCCTCAGTTTTTGTCTCCGCTTCTTTAGCCAGCTGCAAACGCATAGATGCCACGTTAGCGGTAATGTTGTCTAGTTTTTCGTGGACTGCAGCGAAGCCCTTACCCATCTTCCATCATGTTTGTGAGGTCTGGAAGTGGTGATATAATGGGTTGAGTCTGTTCTGAGTGGGAGCTGGACGAGGGCCCAGGGCTATCGCGGGAGGCGACCTTAGCAAATTTATCCATGGCTCCCGTTTTTTTCCCCCTCCGGTCCCTCTAGTCATGTCAGATGGGTAGGGGGAGCAAACAAGCCCAGAGTGAGGAGATATCAACATCCACCTGTTTTATCTTAGCACGAGTTGGTGCCACAGCGCTACCCCGGATTCAGCACAGGGGCCGCCCAAAGCTGGCGAGCAGCCCAGTTAAGCAGTGTTGCACCCAGGGGCGTCCAGGGTCTAGCAGTGATGTTTAGAAGCAACAGGCCGCACAGGCCGATGGCACAGGAGTGAAGCCTGGGAATTAATTGGATTCCTTTTATGGCTTAGCGAGCCACACCGTGCTTTGTTGGGCCAGTGAGCGGGCTAGAGAGTCACGGACACACAGGGAGTAGACAAAAGCAGCTTAGGCCCAGGGGGCTCCAGGGGGACACTGGCACAGAGGGGACTAAAAGGTCTCAGGAGTACTCCTCACCACTCCACACCCCAGCAGAGTCCTGGTTAGGGCAGTGTGTGTGCCCAGATGAAATGGGATTCAGGAACCCCTTGGTGGGCCTGGTGCACGCTTCACGTGGGCACAGGTGCGGTGCCTATATCCTGATGTGGTGCCGGTATGAACCCCCTGTATGTTAGGGGGCAGTGGATGAGTCACACACCAGCCTGGGGGGGTCACACACCCAACGGGAATGCAGCCTGGGTGCACAGCCTCGTCTGCTTCCACCTGTCCATGTACCTTCTCCCCCGCTGATGCCTCAGCCCAGGCACATGAGCGTGCTTGTCTCTGCCAGCCCAGGGAGAGTCTCTGGGTGTGTGGCCGCCTGCCGTGCCACAGTTATTGGACCTACGCTGCACCGCGAGGCGTCCCGCCGAGATAGTGTATATTTCTTTCCAGCACGGCCGGCACTGCTGTATCCCTCAATATTGGAGATGCAGTGTCAGGACCCACAGGGACGCACCACACACTCCACTAGGCTGTAGCAGTGGCAAGCGTAGGAACACAGGCGAAGGATGGACTACAATGGTTGCTGGCTGGCGCAGGCACCTTATGGCAATGGCAGTGTATCGGGAAAATAGCCCCCACCAAGATGGCCACCAGGTTTCGATACAAACTGTAATTCAATATGGCCCCCAGAGATCCCCATTGCTTCAGTGGGCCGTGTGGTCTAGCCTCACAGGGTGTAACCCGGGCCTATAAAACCACACCCTGGGCCACAAGCTTTGCGTTTCTTCTGCTGTCATCTGCAGCAGTGTAACGTTTACCGCTCCTGTTTTCCTTGCGCATACTGTCAGAATACTTACCGGACTACGCTCCTGTTTCACCTCGCGCATCCTGCTGAAATACTTACCAGACTACAGCTTCATGCAACGCTCCAGTCTTCAAAGTATCTGCCTCATTTCTGCAAGAAAGGAAGCCAAGTAAGGAAAACACTTGCTTCCTACACCTCCCGCTGAGCCCTGTGTAAACCCGGTTTACCTGACATTGTGGCTCAGCAGTTCCTCTGGTGCAGTTGCTCCATTCTTTGGGGGCTCATCACTGGTCTCACCGATCAGCCTCCAAAAGCCAGAGCACGGCACCTGCAAGTGAAACAAAGGGACAAAAGAACATTATTTGCGCTGCCTCGCGCCGCACAGCGCAGCCATAAGGACATTATTTGCGCTGCCTCGCACCGCGCAGCACAGCCATAAGGACACGCAACGGACAGTATTGCAAGGATAGAGGGGGGACGCCTGGCCCCAGCACCGCATGAGTCGCTGCTGAACTGGACCACACCCCATCAGTGACAGAACTAGACCTGGTGCCTTCCTTGCACACATGGGTGCACGTCAACAATAAAGAGGTGAGCCAGCCTTCCCGCCAGTCAGCAAACCAGGGGTATGGAGAAGGGATGGGAAGAGGTTGTAGCAGCTAGTAATCTTCCTATTGTCTTGCCCATAGATCCAACACCTCGGGTACACCTTGGCCTGTTCAGTCATCACTGGGGACCTATCCATCGATCGCTAGGGAACACCTTTCCAACCACTCCCTACTGCACCGTATACAGGGTTATTCTTGCCACACTGTGTTACTGTGGAGAAGGAGTGGTTTGGGCCACACACCGGACACCAGAAGGCCAGGCACTCCTGCAGGGCATCAGGTAAGCGTTATAGAATGCAAAGCCCACATGCATATGCCCTGCCTGAGCATCATGGCGTCTGAGGTAGACCAATTAGCTGCTATATTTGGGAACTCTGGCCGGAGGTCCACGCGCCCACTCTGAGACTAATGCCATGCGGAAGGAACTGGGAACATACCGAGGGATTCGCTAAACGTCTTACCCGGACTCAAGCCGGTCAGGATCCGCTACCCGGACTCTCTGACAGCACTGCAGTATCACCAGCACACATACAAGTACCCACTCCTGTCTCAGTCCCCTTGGCTCCTTCTGAACGCTTCTTGGGGGGTCACATAAATATGCTGTATTCATGAACCAGTGCCGGCTTCATTTCCTATGTAGACCTGGGGCATTTCCGACTGATCAAACCAAGGTTGTCTTCGTCCTGTCATATTTGGGCGGGCACACAGCTAGCTGGTCAGTTCCATTAGTGAACCGGGATGATCCCATTTTACACAATTTTCCAGAATTTCAGTAAGAATTAGACAAACTCTTTGCTTGCTGAACACAAGGACAGGCCCTAGACGGTGAGCTGCTGACCCTTCATCAGGGTTCACAAGACCTCCTGGTGTATATCACCATCTTCAATCAGTTAGTGGCTGAAACCAGTTGGCAAGAAGAGATTAACACTGTTTTATCAGAGTCTTCGCAGTGAACTCAAAGACATCTTGGCACAGGTGGTAAATCGTCCTGAGCATTGTTCTGAATATATTGACTTAGTAGTCCTGCTTGACCATCATTTGCAAGAATGAAGAACTGATCGGTCCTGTTCTGAGGGACGTACCCTGTATATTCGACCAAAAGACAACATTTCACATCCAGCGGAGAACTCCCCAGAACCCATGCAATTAGGGAGCATCCGGGACCTTTGACCAAGGAAGAAATGAAGAGACGAAGGCAACAGCAGTTATGCCTGTATTGTGGCAAAGCAGGACATTTCCTGAGAGACTGCCCAAGCAAGCCACCTCGAAAACCTTTGGCGGCTGTTGACACAGTGGCAGTAGCCAAGCCCTCGGAAAACTACACTGCTCGGCAAGAATATAGGTTGGCTTGTTGAGTAAGGAGAAGGCACCAATGGTCTCACATCTCACGATACTAGTTATCCTCCTCTGACCCGGACAACCACAGAAGATGCATGTGCTCGAAGCATATGTGGATTGTGGAGCGCTGGGGAACTACATTGACTTGACTATGGCCCAACGGATAGGCGTTCCCATGCAGCAGAGAGAGAAAACATACAACATTGTCTCAGTCGATGGAACGCAATTATTTTATGGACCTGTGACCCAGTGTACGGAGGAGGTTGTGCTGCTCTATCACGATGGCCACCAGGAACATATTGTATTTGATTTGATCAATGCACCCCAGTTCCACCTCATCCTAGGTATGCCCTGGTTGGAGTGCCACAACCCAATCATTGATTGGCAGATGCAAGCACTGGCCTTCTCCGCCGTCTGCCTTCGGACTTGTTCTCCGGACACACCCGCTATTACCCACGCGCCAGGTCCAGTAACACAGGCCAAGAACCACAGCTCTGTTTTAGGCATCACGGGAAGGTTGCCATCCGAATACGAGGCTTACCAAGAGGTGTTCCAGAAGGAGCAAGCCAACACCTTGCCTCCGCATCGACCCTACGACTGCCAAATTGACTTGATTCCAAACTCTCAGGTGCCCTGCAGTCGTATCTGTGCACTGATGGAGAAAGAAAATCAGCATCTCCGTAGTTACCTCGATCAGTACCTGGCAAACGTCTTTATACAACCCTCCAAGTCGCCAGCAGCCTCGCCCCTTTTCTTTGTTCCCAAGAAGGAGGGGACCTCTGTATCTGTATCGACTAGAGGGCACTCAACAAGATCACGATAAAGAACCGGTACACCCTGCAGCTGATTCCGGTACTCCTAGACCAACTGAAGAGTGCTAACATTTATACCAAGCTAGACCTCAGGGAGGCATACCACTTGGTGCAGATAAATGCCAGAGATGAGTGGAAGACTGCTTACTGCTCTAAGTTTTTTTTTTTTAGTACTCTGTCATGCCCTTTGGCTTGTGTAACGCACTGGCAGCGTTCCAGTTCTTCATGAACAACGTCCTGAGGGAACTCCTGGACGTCTATGCCATGGTGTACATTGACGAAATCCTGAGTTATTCTACCTTCCTGGAAGACCATTTACAACACATGAAGGCAGTCCTTGAAAAACTATGCCAACATAAATTGTATGCTAAGTTGGAAAAATGTGCCTTCCACGTCACTGAAGTTGAATTCTTGGGCTTTATCCTAACCCCACAAGGAATCCGCATGGACAACAGTAAGGTAAAAGCATTTCTTTAGTGGCCGTCAACCACCTCTATTAAGGCAGTCCAGAGTTTCCTGGGATTCGCCAATTTTTATCAGCGGTTTATCTCCGACTTTTCTGACATAGTACATCTGATAACGTCATTACTCTGCAAGAACAAGACATTTGTCTGGACTACCGATGGCGAGCGGGCCTTTAACCAACTTAAACACCAGTTCACCACTGCCTCAGTATTGCGGCACCCGGGCCCAGGACTCCCTTTCTTGGTAGAAACCGATCGCATGGATGCTGTGTTGTCCCAACGTGATCCTGATACTACCTCCCGTAGCATTCTGGTATAAAATGTTTGCACCTGCCGAACTGAATTATGCTGTGATGGACAAGGAACTACTCACTATCAAAGCAGCCTTTAAAGAATGGCGGCATCACCTCCATGGGCCACGTCACCCCATAACGGTGATTACAGATCACCATAACCTGCAATATCTCCAGACTGCAAAGACTCAATCTCCTCGACAGCTAAGATGGGCTCTGTTTTTTACTGAATACGATTTCACAGTAACATTCTGACCTGGAGTTTGGACGGGAAAGCAGACTCCCTCTCTTGCATAGGCTGGGATGCAGAAGGGGACGATGTCTATGCTGCTCCTGCACCAGTCACTATCATCCCAGAAGGCAAACTATTAAGGGTCATGAACACGGTTCACTCTACTTTGGGCTCTCTGCATGATGTGATCAGACAGACAATGAAACCCAACCAATGCAGACCTGGCTCTCTCTGGACCCTCAACGAGCAGAGAGCAATGGACTACAAGAAATGTTTGTTCTTACCAGATACTGTCATACAAACCAAGGTCTTGCATGCTTACCATGATACTCTAACTGCGGGCCATCCTGGTGTCACAAAAACCCTTGCGAAGATCCAGCAGTACTATTGATGGTCTACTTGGAAAAAGGATCTGGCACAATATGTCAAGATCTGTGATGTCTATGCATGAAACAAGACACTGAAAACCAAGCCACAAGGTTTGCTCCACCCATTGCTTATACCACCTGCCCTCTTGCCCACTATATCCTTGGATTTGATTACAGACTTCTCTCCATGCAATGGTTGCAACACTATTCTAGTGGTGGTTGATCTTATGACTAAAATGGCACATTTCATTGCCATAAAGGGACTACCCAACGCTGAGACGCTGGCTCAGGTATTTCTAACAAATATAGTCAAGCTACGTGGTTTTCCCTCCGTAGTCATATCTGATCGGGGAAGCCAATTCATCTCCCGATTTTGGAAGAACTGCTGTGCCCTTTCTCAAATTGAAACCATCTTGTCAACCAGCCATCATCCACAAACCAAGGGCCAGACCGAAAGAACTAATCAAACCCTGGAACAATATCTACGTTGAATGTTCACACAAATAGACAAGAGTTGGGCTGCCCTCCTCTGGGTGGCTGAATATGCATATGACAATACTACTCACAGTTCCACTGGTTTCTCACCCTTCTTCATCTTACATGGTAGACACCCACGCAGCTCTGCTTATGATCCACCCACACCTTTGGAGATGCCCGGTATTGCCTCCTTACACGCTAGCATCCGAGAAAACCTTAAAACATGCCACCATAACACTTTAGGACACAAAGGGGGCACACAAGAGGTTTGCAGATAAAAGAAGAACAGATGCACCAACATATCACATAGGGGACAAGGTATGGTTTGCTACTAAACATATCCAGTTGAAGGGCCTGAAGAGGTTTCACCCGAAATACATTGGCCATTATCCCATCATGTCCATACTCAATCCGGTAGCGGTCAAACTAGAGTTACCGTCTACTTTACGGGTACACCTGGTTTTTCATGTATCACTGCTAAAACCTGTTCAGCCGGGTACCCGGGATTCCACAACTAAACCTTCCCTGGTGGCAACTCAGGGGGACGGACCCAAGTATGAAGTTCGAGATATCCTAAATTCAAAAATAGTAAGGAAGAGGCTATACTATATAATAGATGGGAACTGGCTGCTAATGTACACGCACCGTGCCTAGTGGCCCATTACCATCGTGATTACCTGAGGCGACCAGGGCCAGCCATTGCTTTCTTTGGGGGGGCTTTAGAGGGAAGTGCTGTCATGATCCCACGGGATGCACCACACACACCACTAGGCCGTAGCAGTGGCAAGCATAGGAACACGGGTGAAGGATGGACTACCATGGTTGCTGGCTGGTGCAGGCATCTTATGGCAATGGCAGTGTATCAGGAAACAAGCCCTCACCAAGATGGCCACCAGGTTTGGATGCAACCTGTAATTCAATATAGCCCACAGGCATCCCCATTGCTTCAGTAGGCCATGTGATCTAGATTCACAGGGTCCAACTCAGGCCTATAAAACCACACCCTGGGCCACACTCTGTTGTTTGCATTTCTTCTGCTGTCATCTGCAGCAGTGTAATGTTTCCTTGCGCATCCTGCTGGAATATTTACTGGACTAGAGCTTCCTGCCGCACTCCAGTCTTCAAAACATCTGGCTCATTTCTGCAAGAAAGGAAGCCAAGTAAGGAAAACACTTGCTTCCCACACCTCCCGCTGAGCCCTGTGTAAACCCGGCTTACCTGGCATTGTGGCTAAGCAGTTCCTCTGGTGCAGTTGCTCCGTTCTTCGGGGAGATCATCACTGGTCTCACCCATCAACCTCCAACAACCAGAGCACTGCACCTGCAAGTGAGACAAAGGGACAAAAGAACATTATTCGTGCTGCCTCATGCCCCAGCCATAAGGACACTATTTGTTCTGCTTCGCACCGTGCAGCACAGCCATAAGAACACGCAACGGACAGTATTGCAAAGACAGAGGGAGCGCCTGGCCCCAGTACCACGTGAGTCACAGCTGGACTGGCCGACAACCCGCCAGTGACAGAACTGGACCTGTGGGTGCACGTCAACAATAATGAGGTGAGACACCCTTCCCGCCAGTCAGCAAACCAGGGGTACAGAGGGGGGAGAGGTTGGAGCAGCTAGTAATCTTCCCATTGTCTTGCCCATAGATCCAACACCTCGGCTACACCTCGGCCCATCCAGTCATCGCTGGAGACCGATCCATCCATTGCTGGTGAACATCTTTCCAACCACTCCCTACTGCAATGTACACAGGGTTATTCTTGCCACACTGTGTTACTGTGGGTGAGGAGTGGTTTGAGCCACGCACCCGACACCAGAAGGCTAGGCGCTCCTGCAGGGCATCAAGTAAGCTTTACATGCATCGGCCCCTTCCCCCCCTCTGCTGCGGATCTTCGAAGCAGTGAAACACGCCGCCTGAACATAGGATTATGATGCCTTTGGTGTCGATCCTTCCCTTCGATCAGGGGTACCAGCACACAGGGTTGCAGAGTGTGGGATTCAATGTTGCCGACACCACACTTGATTTATTGCGGACCGAAAGCAGAGCTCTGTCTCTAGGTGGCCATCTTAATGGCTGCTCAGCAGCACCCCCCAATTCTGCAATTGAGCAAGTTTCTTGCTAGCCTAGCACTCAGTATTTGAAGGGAGGCATGGTATCACAAGAATGACACTGACACAAAAGGTACAATTTGTAAAACCTTTATTGAAGTTTTCAATCGGTTGAAGAAAGTTCTACTTTGCCCTATACCTAGGATGGGAGTAGCCTCGACCATCAAATAATAAATAAAACAGTCCATGATGAGTCCGTCAAAGCAGAATCGCCTATACTAACAAAAACCTAATGCCTGCCCGATATTTTGTACAAAAAGTTTGTAAAGGAAAATATTTATGCAAAAGAAAGTCAGTATTCAAATATAAAGACTAAATGTGGCTGAAACAGCTCTCTTCCCTATGTTGGACAGCATGTAGTAAGGCGGTCACTGTAGGCTAGATGACACACTCTGGCTCTGATTCTTCAAACAAAGGCAGTTCAAAACGTGGATCGAGGCCCGCCTGGCCTTCCACGTTAAAAAGTCTCTATTTCCAACTTCAAAAACACAGTTCAACTAAGTGTTCACTCCGGTCCCCCTCTGTCGGGCTCAGACCTCTTAAAGCAAAACATTAACATTGGTCTCCCTCAGACCTTTCAAAGCAAAAGTTCACAACACTTGCAGGGGTTCCCTTCCCAAGCTCAATTCAAATCGTTTAGGGGTTCCCTTCATCTAACTTCCCTCAGTTTATCCTCAGAATTGTTCTTCAGTTGATCTCTCAATAAAAGGTTTAGCATTTCGTTTTTCTTGAGGGGGTTGGAGTCCTGTTGTTTCAGATTGTGAAGTACACCTTCCATTTCAATGATTTTGAAACCACACCCCCAATGCAAGGGCGTTGGGGGTGTGGTTTTATGCACAGCTGGGTCAGGGGTCAGGAGTCCAGGTCTGGTTAAAGCGGTAGGCGTCCTTTTCGCCTTATTTCACCGCGGCTTCACCAGTATTGCAGTATTTCAGGAAACAAATAGAGACAAGTAGAAATCATTCTCCCACTCGTGGAATTATAGTATCTGAAGACGTCCTTCACAGGAACACTTGTAATACAAAGAGAGACGCCACCACAGCTAAACAGCATGCCCCAGCCCTTCTGTCCTCAGGGCTTACGCCGCAAGGGCGTTGGGGGTGTGGTTTTATGCACAGCTGAGTCAGGGGTCCAGGTCTGGTTAAAGCGGTAGGCGTCCTTTTCGCCTTATTTCACCGTAGCTTCACCAGTATTGCAGTATTGCAGGATACACATAGAGACAAGTAGAAATGATTCTCCCACTCGTGGAATTATCGTATCTGAAGACGTCCTTCACAGGAACACTTGTAATACAAAGAGAGATGCCGCCACAGCTAAACAGCGTCGCCCCAGCCCTTCTGTCCTCAGGGCTTATGCGGCAAGGGTGTTGGGGGTGTGGTTTTATGCACAGCTGGGTCAGGAGTCCAGGTCTGGTTAAAGCGGTAGGCGTCCTTTTCGCCTTATTTCACTGCGGCTTCACCAGTATTGCAGTATTGCAGGAAACAAATAGAGACAAGTAGAAATGATTCTCCCACTCGTGGAATTATCGTATCTGAAGACGTCCTTCACATGAACACTTGTAATACAAGAGAGAGACGCAGCCACAGCTAAACAGCGTCGCCCCAGCCCTTCTGTCCTCAGGGCTTACGCCGCAAGGGCGTTGGGGGTGTGGTTTTATGCACAGCTGGGTCAGGGGTCAGGAGTCCAGGTCTGGTTAAAGCAGTAAGCGTCCTTTTCGCCTTATTTCACCGCGGCTTCACCAGTATTGCAGGAAACAAATAGAGACAAGTGGAAATGATTCTCCCACTCGTGGAATTATCGTATCTGAAGACGTCCTTCACAGGAACACTTGTAATACAAAGAGAGACGCCGCCAAAGCTAAACAACATCGCCCCAGCCCTTCTGTCCTCAGGGTTTACGCCGCAAGGGCATTGGGGGTGAGGTTTATGTATAGCTGGGTCAGGGGTCAGGAGTCCAGGTCTGGTTAATGCAGTAGGCGTCCTTTTCGCCTTATTTCACAGCGGCTTCACCAGTATTGCAGTACTGCAGGAAACAAATAGAGACAAGTAGAAATGATTCTCCCACTCGTGGAATTAACGTATCTGAAGACGTCCTTCACAGGAACACTTGTAATACAAAGAGAGACGCCGCCACAGCTAAACATCGTCGCCCCAGCCCTTCTGATCTCAGGGCTTACGCCTCAAGGGCGTTGGGGTGTGGTTTTATGCACAGCTGGGTCAGGGGTCAAGAGTCCAGGTCTGGCTAAAGCGGTAGGCGTCCTTTTCGCCTTATTTCACCGTGGCTTCACAAGTATTGCAGTAAACAAATAGAGACAAGTAGAAATGATTCTCCCACTTGTGGAATTATCGTTTCTGAAGACGTCCTTCACAGGAACACTTGTAATACAAAGAGAGACGCCGCCAAAGCTAAACAACATTGCCCCAGCCCTTCTGACCTCAGAGCTTACGCCGCAAGGGCGTTGGGGGTGGGGTTTTATGCAGAGCTGGGTCAGGGGTCAGGAGTCCAGGTCTGGTTAAAGCGGTAGGCGTCCTTTTCGCCTTATTTCACAGCGGCTTCACCAGTATTGCAGTATTGCAGGAAACAAATAGTGACAAGTAGAAATGATTCTCCCACTCGTGGAATTATCGTATCTGAAGACGTCCTTCACAGGAACACTTGTAATACAAAGAGAGACGCCGCCACAGCTAAACAGCGTCGTCCCATCCCTTCTGATCTCAGGGCTTACGCCGCAAGGGCGTTGGGGTGTGGTTTTATGCACAGCTGGTTCAGTGGTCAGGAGTCCAGGTCTGGCTAAAGCGGTAGGCGTCCTTTTCGCCTTATTTCACCGTGGCTTCACAAGTATTGCAGTATTGCAGGAAACAAATAGAGACAAGTAGAAATGATTCTCCCACTCGTGGAATTATCGTATCTGAAGTCGTCCTTCACAGGAACACTTGTAATACAAAGAGAGACACTGCCACAGCTAAACAGCGTCACCCCAGCCCTTCTGTCCTCAGGGCTTACGCCGCAAGGGTGTTGGGGGTGTGGTTTTATGCAGAGCTGGGTCAGGAGTCCCGGTCTGGTTAAAGCGGTAGGCGTCCTTTTCGCCTTATTTCACTGCGGCTTCACCAGTATTGCAGTATTGCAGGAAACAAATAGAGACAAGTAGAAATGATTCTCCCACTCGTGGAATTATCGTATCTGAAGACGTCCTTCACAAGAACACTTGTAATACAAAGAGAGAAGCCACCACAGCTAAACAGCGTAGCCCCAGCCCTTCTGATCTTAGGGCTTTTGTTGGGGTGTGGTTTTGTGCACAGCTGGGTCAGGAGTCCAGGTCTGGCTAAAGCGGTAGGCGTCCTTTTCGCCTTATTTCACTGCGGCTTCACCAGTATTGCAGTATTGCAGGAAACAAATAGAGACAAGTAGAAATGATTCTCCCACTCGTGGAATTATCGTATCTGAAGACGTCCTTCACAGGAATACTTGTAATACAAAGAGAGACACTGCCACAGCTAAACAGCGTCACCCCAGCCCTTCTGTCCTCAGGGCTTACTTACGCCGCAAGGGCGTTAAGGGTGTGGTTTTATGCACAGCTGGGTCAGGGGTCAGGATTCCGGGTTTGGTTAAAGCGGTAGGCGTCCTTTTCGCCTTATTTCACCGCGGCTTCACCAGTATTGCAGTATTGCAGGAAACAAATAGAGACAAGTAGAAATGATTCTCCCACTCGTGGAATTATCGTTTCTGAAGACGTCCTTCGCAGGAACACTTGTAATACAAAGAGAGACGCCGCCAAAGCTAAACAACATTGCCCCAGCCCTTCTGACCTCAGGGCTTACGCCGCAAGGGCGTTGGGGTTGGGGTTTTATGCAGAGCTGGGTCAGGGGTCAGGAGTCCAGGTCTGGTTAAAGCGGTAGGCGTCCTTTTCGCCTTATTTCACAGCGGCTTCACCAGTATTGCAGTATTGCAGGAAACAAATAGAGACAAGTATAAATGATTCTCCCACTCGTGGAATTATCGTATCTGAAGACGTGCTTCACAGGAACACTTGTAATACAAAGAGAGACGCCGCCACAGCTAAACAGCGTCGCCCCAGCCCTTCTGACCTCAGGGCTTACGCCGCAAGGGCGTTGGGGGTGGGGTTTTATGCAGAGCTGGGTCAGTGGTCAGGAGTCCAGGTCTGGTTAAAGCGGTAGGCGTCCTTTTCACCTTATTTCACAGCGGCTTCACCAGTATTGCAGTATTGCAGGAAACAAATAGAGACAAGTAGAAATGATTCTCCCACTCGTGGAATTATAGTATCTGAAGACGTCCTTCACAGGAACACTTGTAATACAAAGAGAGACACTGCCACAGCTAAACAGCGTCGCCCCAGCCCTTCTGATCTCAGAGCTTACGCCGCAAGGGCGTTGGGGTGTGGTTTTATGCACAGCTGGGTCAGGGATCAGGAGTCCAGGTCTGGCTAAAGCGGTAGGCGTCCTTTTCGCCTTATTTCACCGAGGCTTCACAAGTATTGCAGTATTGCAGTAAACAAATAGAGACAAGTAAAAATGATTCTCCCACTCATGGAATTATAGTATCTGAAGACGTCCTTCACAGGAACACTTGTAATACAAAGAGAGACGCCACCACAGCTAAACAGCGTGCCCCAGCCCTTCTGTCCTCAGGGCTTACGCCGCAAGGGCGTTGGGGGTGTGGTTTTATGCAAAGCTGAGTCAGGGGTCAGGAGTCCAGGTCTGGTTAAAGCGGTAGGCGTCCTTTTCGCCTTATTTCACCGCGGCTTCACCAGTTTTGCAGGAAACAAATAGAGACAAGTAGAAATTATTCTCCCACTCGTGGAATTATCGTATCTGAAGACGTCCTTCACATGAACACTTGTAATACAAGAGAGAGACGCAGCCACAGCTAAACAGCGTCGCCCCAGCCCTTCTGTCCTCAGGGCTTACGCCGCAAGGGCGTTGGGGGTGTGGTTTTATGCACTGCTGGATCAGGGATCAGGAGTCCAGGTCTGGTTAAAGCAGTAAGCGTCCTTTTCGCCTTATTTCACCGCGGCTTCACCAGTATTGCAGGAAACAAATAGAGACAAGTGGAAATGATTCTCCCACTCGTGGAATTATCGTATCTGAAGACGTCCTTCACAGGAACACTTGTAATACAAAGAGAGACGCCGCCAAAGCTAAACAACATCGCCCCAGCCCTTCTGTCCTCAGGGTTTACGCCGCAAGGGCATTGGGGGTGAGGTTTATGTATAGCTGGGTCAGGGGTCAGGAGTCCAGGTCTGGTTAATGCAGTAGGCGTCCTTTTCGCCTTATTTCACAGCGGCTTCACCAGTATTGCAGTACTGCAGGAAACAAATAGAGACAAGTAGAAATGATTCTCCCACTCGTGGAATTAACGTATCTGAAGACGTCCTTCACAGGAACACTTGTAATACAAAGAGAGACGCCGCCACAGCTAAACATCGTCGCCCCAGCCCTTCTGATCTCAGGGCTTACGCCTCAAGGGCGTTGGGGTGTGGTTTTATGCACAGCTGGGTCAGGGGTCAAGAGTCCAGGTCTGGCTAAAGCGGTAGGCGTCCTTTTCGCCTTATTTCACCGTGGCTTCACAAGTATTGCAGTAAACAAATAGAGACAAGTAGAAATGATTCTCCCACTCGTGGAATTATCGTTTCTGAAGACGTCCTTCACAGGAACACTTGTAATACAAAGAGAGACGCCGCCAAAGCTAAACAACATTGCCCCAGCCCTTCTGACCTCAGAGCTTACGCCGCAAGGGCGTTGGGGGTGGGGTTTTATGCAGAGCTGGGTCAGGGGTCAGGAGTCCAGGTCTGGTTAAAGCGGTAGGCGTCCTTTTCGCCTTATTTCACAGCGGCTTCACCAGTATTGCAGTATTGCAGGAAACAAATAGTGACAAGTAGAAATGATTCTCCCACTCGTGGAATTATCGTATCTGAAGACGTCCTTCACAGGAACACTTGTAATACAAAGAGAGACGCCGCCACAGCTAAACAGCGTCGTCCCATCCCTTCTGATCTCAGGGCTTACGCCGCAAGGGCGTTGGGGTGTGGTTTTATGCACAGCTGGTTCAGGGGTCAGGAGTCCAGGTCTGGCTAAAGCAGTAGGCGTCCTTTTCGCCTTATTTCACCGTGGCTTCACAAGTATTGCAGTATTGCAGGAAACAAATAGAGACAAGTAGAAATGATTCTCCCACTCGTGGAATTATCGTATCTGAAGTCGTCCTTCACAGGAACACTTGTAATACAAAGAGAGACACTGCCACAGCTAAACAGCGTCACCCCAGCCCTTCTGTCCTCAGGGCTTACGCCGCAAGGGTGTTGGGGGTGTGGTTTTATGCAGAGCTGGGTCAGGAGTCCCGGTCTGGTTAAAGCGGTAGGCGTCCTTTTCGCCTTATTTCACTGCGGCTTCACCAGTATTGCAGTATTGCAGGAAACAAATAGAGACAAGTAGAAATGATTCTCCCACTCGTGGAATTATCGTATCTGAAGACGTCCTTCACAAGAACACTTGTAATACAAAGAGAGAAGCCACCACAGCTAAACAGCGTAGCCCCAGCCCTTCTGATCTTAGGGCTTTTGTTGGGGTGTGGTTTTGTGCACAGCTGGGTCAGGAGTCCAGGTCTGGCTAAAGCGGTAGGCGTCCTTTTCGCCTTATTTCACCGCGGCTTCACCAGTATTGCAGTATTGCAGGAAACAAATAGAGACAAGTAGAAATGATTCTCCCACTCGTGGAATTATCGTATCTGAAGACATCCTTCACAGGAACACTTGTAATACAAAGAGAGACACTGCCACAGCTAAACAGCGTCACCCCAGCCCTTCTGTCCTCAGGGCTTACTTACGCCGCAAGGGCGTTAAGGGTGTGGTTTTATGCACAGCTGGGTCAGGGGTCAGGATTCCGGGTTTGGTTAAAGCGGTAGGCGTCCTTTTCGCCTTATTTCACCGCGGCTTCACCAGTATTGCAGTATTGCAGGAAACAAATAGAGACAAGTAGAAATGATTCTCCCACTCGTGGAATTATCGTTTCTGAAGACGTCCTTCGCAGGAACACTTGTAATACAAAGAGAGACGCCGCCAAAGCTAAACAACATTGCCCCAGCCCTTCTGACCTCAGGGCTTACGCCGCAAGGGCGTTGGGGTTGGGGTTTTATGCAGAGCTGGGTCAGTGGTCAGGAGTCCAGGTCTGGTTAAAGCGGTAGGCGTCCTTTTCACCTTATTTCACAGCGGCTTCACCAGTATTGCAGTATTGCAGGAAACAAATAGAGACAAGTAGAAATGATTCTCCCACTCGTGGAATTATCGTATCTGAAGACGTCCTTCACAGGAACACTTGTAATACAAAGAGAGACACTGCCACAGCTAAACAGCGTCGCCCCAGCCCTTCTGATCTCAGAGCTTACGCCGCAAGGGCGTTGGGGTGTGGTTTTATGCACAGCTGGGTCAGGGGTCAGGAGTCCAGGTCTGGCTAAAGCGGTAGGCGTCCTTTTCGCCTTATTTCACCGAGGCTTCACAAGTATTGCAGTATTGCAGTAAACAAATAGAGACAAGTAAAAATGATTCTCCCACTCATGGAATTATAGTATCTGAAGACGTCCTTCACAGGAACAGTTGTAATACAAAGAGAGACGCCACCACAGCTAAACAGCGTGCCCCAGCCCTTCTGTCCTCAGGGCTTACGCCGCAAGGGCGTTGGGGGTGTGGTTTTATGCAAAGCTGAGTCAGGGGTCAGGAGTCCAGGTCTGGTTAAAGCGGTAGGCGTCCTTTTCGCCTTATTTCACCGCGGCTTCACCAGTTTTGCAGGAAACAAATAGAGACAAGTAGAAATTATTCTCCCACTCGTGGAATTATCGTATCTGAAGTCGTCCTTCACAGGAACACTTTTAATACAAAGAGAGACACCGCCACAGCTAAACAGCGTCGCCCCAGCCCTTCTGTCCTCAGGGTTTACGCCGCAAGGGTGTTGGGGGTGTGGTTTTATGCACAGCTGGGTTAGGAGTCCAGGTCTGGTTAAAGCGGTAGGCGTCCTTTTCGCCTTATTTCACTGCGGCTTCACCAGTATTGCAGTATTGCAGGAAACAAATAGAGACAAGTAGAAATGATTCTCCCACTCGTGGAATTATCGTATCTGAAGACGTCCTTCACATGAACACTTGTAATACAAAGAGAGACACAGCCACAGCTAAACAGCGTCGCCCCAGCCCTTCTGTCCTCAGGGCTTACGCCGCAAGGGCGTTGGGGGTGTGGTTTTATGCACAGCTGAGTCAGGGGTCAGGAGTCCAGGTCTGGTTAAAGCGGTAAGCGTCCTTTTCGCCTTATTTCACCGCGGCTTCACCAGTATTGCAGGAAACAAATAGAGACAAGTGGAAATGATTCTCCCACTCGTGGAATTATCGTATCTGAAGACGTCCTTCACAGGAACACTTGTAATACAAAGAGAGACGCTGCCACAGCTAAACAGCGTCGCCCCAGCCCTTCTGTCCTCAGGGCTTACGCCGCAAGGGCAATGAGATTTTGGTTTTATGCACAGCTGAGTCAGGAGTCCAGGTCTGGTTAAAGCGGTAGGCGTCCTTTTCACCTTATTTCACAGCGACTTCACGAGAAATTGCAGTATTGCATTAAACAAATAGAGACAAGTAGATATGATTCTCCCACTCGTGGAATTATCTTATCTGAAGACGTCCTTCACAGGAACACTTGTAATACAAAGAGAGACACCGCCACAGCTAAACAGCGTCGCCCCAGCCCTTCTGTCCTCAGGGCTTACGCCGCAAGGGCTTTGGGGGTGTGGTTTTATGCACAGCTGGGTCAGGGGTCAGAAGTCCAGGTCTGGTTAAAGCGGTAGGCGTCCTTTTCGCCTTATTTCACCGCGGCTTCACCAGTATTGCAGTATTGCAGGAAACAAATAGAGACAAGTAGAAATGATTCTCCCACTCGTGGAATTATTGTATCTGACGATGTCCTTCACAGGAACACTTGTAATACAAAGAGAGACGCCGCCACAGCTAAACAGAGTCGCCCCAGCCCTTCTGTCCTCAGGGCTTATGCCGCAAGGGCATTGGGGGTGTGGTTTTATGCACAGCTGGGTGAGGGGTCAGGAGTCCAGGTTTGGTTAAAGCGGTAGGCGTCCTTTTCGCCTTATTTCACAGCGGCTTCACCAGTATTGCAGTATTGCAGGAAACAAATAGAGACAAGTAGAAATGATTCTCCCACTCGTGGAATTATCGTATCTGAAGTCGTCCTTCACAGGAACACTTGTAATACAAAGAGAGACACCGCCACAGCTAAACAGCGTCGCCCCAGCCCTTCTGTCCTCAGGGCTTACGCCGCAAGCGCGTTGGGGGTGTGGTTTTATGCACAGCTGGGTCAGGGGTCAGGAGTCCAGGTCTGGTTAAATCAGTAGGCGTCCATTTCATCTTATTTCAACGCGGCTTCACCAGTATTGCGGTATTGTAGGAAACAAATAGAGACAAGTAGAAATGATTCTCTCACTCATGGAATTATCGTATCTGAAGACGTCCTTCAAAGGAACACCTGTAATACAAAGAGAGACACTGCCACAGCTAAACAGCGTCGCCCCAGCCCTTCTGTCCTCATGGCTTACGCTGCAAGGGCGTTGGGGGTGTAGTTTTATGCACAGCTGGGTCAGGGGTCAGGAGTCCAGGTCTGGTTAAAGCGGTAGGCGTCCTTTTCGCCTTATTTCACCGCGGCTTCACTAGTATTGCAGTATTGCAGGAAACAAATAGAGACAAGTAGAAATGATTCTCCCACTCGTGGAACTATTGTATCTGAAGACGTCCTTCACAGGAACACTTGTAACACAAAGAGAGATGCCGCCACAGCTAAACAGCGTCGGCCCAGCCCTTCTGTCCTCAGGGCTTACGCCGCAAGGGCGTTGGGGGTGTGGTTTTATGCACAGCTGGGTCAGGAGTCCAGGTCTGGTTAAAGCGGTAGGTGTCCTTTTCGCCTTATTTCACCGCGGCTTCACCAGTATTGCGGTATTGCAGGAAACAAATAGAGACAAGTAGAAATGATTCTCCCACTCGTGGAATTATCGTATCTGAAGACGTCCTTCACAGGAACACTTGTAATACAAAGAGAGACGCTGCCACAGCTAAACAGCATCGGCCCAGCCCTTCTGTCCTCAGGGCTTACGCCGCAAGCGCGTTGGGGGTGTAGTTTTATGCACAGCTGGGTCAGGGGTCAGGAGTCCAGGTCTGGTTAAAGCGGTAGGCGTCCTTTTCGCCTTATTTCACCGCGGCTTCACTAGTATTGCAGTATTGCAGGAAACAAATAGAGACAAGTAGAAATGTGTCTCCCACTCATGGAATTATTGTAACTGAAGATGTCCTTCACAGGAACACTTGTAATACAAAGAGAGACGCCGCCACAGCTAAACAGCGTCGCCCCAGCCTTTCTGTCTTCAGGGCTTACGCCGCAAGGGCGTTGAGGGTTTGGTTTTATGCACAGCTGAGTCAGGGGTCAGGAGTCCAGGTCTGGTTAAAGCGGTAGGCGTCCTTTTCGCCTTATTTCACAGCGGCTTCACCAGTATTGCAGTATTGCAGGAAAGAAATGGAGACAAGTAGAAATGATTCTCCCACTCATGGAATTATTGTATCTGAAGACGTCCTTCAAAGGAACACCTGTAATACAAAGAGAGATGCCGCCACAGCTAAACAGCGTCGCCCCAGCCCTTCTGTCCTCAGAGCTTACGCCGCAAGGGCGTTGGGGGTGTGGTTTTATGCACAGCTGGGTCAGGGTTCAGGAGTCCAGGTCTGTTTAAAGCGGTAGGCGTCCTTTTTGCCTTATTTCACTGCGGCTTCACCAGTATTGCAGTATTGCAGGAAACAAATAGAGACAAGTAGAAATGATTCTCCCACTCGTGGAATTATTGTATCTGAAGACGTCCTTCACAGGAACACTTGTAATACAAAGAGAGCCGCCGCCACAGCTAAACAGAGTCGGCCCAGCCCTTCTGTCCTCAGGGCTTACGCCGCAAGGGCGTTGGGGGTGTGGTTTTATGCACAGCTGGGTCAGGAGTCCAGGTCTGGTTAAAGCGGTAGGCGTCCTTTTCGCCTTATTTCACCGCGGCTTCACCAGTATTGCGGTATTGCAGGAAACAAATAGAGACAAGTAGAAATGATTCTCCCACTCGTGGAATTATCGTATCTGAAGACGTCCTTCACAGGAACACTTGTAATACAAAGAGAGACGCCACCACAGCTAAACAGCGTCGGCCCAGCCCTTCTGTCCTCAAGGCTTACGCCGCAAGGGCATTGGGGGTGTGGTTTTATGCAAAGCTGGGTCAGGGGTCAGGAGTCCAGGTCTGGTTAAAGCGGTAAGCGTCCTTTTCGCCTTATTTCACCGCGGCTTCACCAGTATTGCAGTATTGCAGGAAACAAATAGAGACAAGTAGAAATGATTCTCCCACTCGTGGAATTATCGTATCTGAAGACGTCCTTCCCAGGAACACTTGTAATACAAAGAGAGACGCTGCCACAGCTAAACAGCGTCGCCCCAGCCTTTCTGTCCTCAGAGCTTACGCCGCAAGGGCGTTGAGGGTTTGGTTTTATGCACAGCTGAGTCAGGGGTCAGGAATCCAGGTCTGGTTAAAGCGGTAGGCCTCCTTTTCACCTTATTTCACAGCGGCTTCATGAGTATTGCAGTATTGCATTAAACAAATAGAGACAAGTAGAAATGATTCTCCCATTCGTGGAATTATCGTATCTGAAGACGTCCTTCACAGGAACACTTGTAATACAAAGAGAGACACTGCCACAGCTAAACAGCGTCGCCCCAGCCCTTCTGTCCTCATGGCTTACGCTGCAAGGGCGTTGGGGGTGTAGTTTTATGCACAGCTGGGTCAGGGGTCAGGAGTCCAGGTCTGGTTAAAGCGGTAGGCGTCCTTTTCGCCTTATTTCACCGTGGCTTCACTAGTATTGCAGTATTGCAGGAAACAAATAGAGACAAGTAGAAATGTGTCTCCCACTCGTGGAATTATTGTATCTGAAGATGTCCTTCACAGGAACACTTGTAATACAAAGAGAGACGCCGCCACAGCTAAACAGCGTCGCCCCAGCCTTTCTGTCCTCAGGGCTTACGCCGCAAGGGCGTTGAGGGTTTGGTTTTATGCACAGCTGAGTCAGGGGTCAGGAGTCCAGGTCTGGTTAAAGCGGTAGGCATCCTTTTCGCCTTATTTCACAGCGGCTTCATTAGTATTGCAGTATTGCATTAAACAAATAGAGACAAGTAGAAATGATTCTCCCATTCGTGGAATTATCGTATCTGAAGACGTCCTTCACAGGAACACTTGTAATACAAAGAGAGACGCCGCCACAGCTAAACAGCGTCGCCCCAGCCTTTCTGTCCTCAGGGCTTACGCCGCAAGGGCGTTGAGGGTTTGGTTTTATGCACAGCTGAGTCAGGGGTCAGGAGTCCAGGTCTGGTTAAAGCGGTAGGCGTCCTTTTCGCCTTATTTCACAGCGGCTTCATGAGTATTGCAGTATTGCATTAAACAAATAGAGACAAGTAGAAATGATTCTCCCATTCGTGGAATTATCGTATCTGAAGACGTCCTTTACAGGAACACTTGTAATACAAAGAGAGACGCCGCCACAGCTAAACAGCGTCGCCCCAGCCTTTCTGTCCTCAGGGCTTACGCCGCAAGGGCGTTGAGGGTTTGGTTTTATGCACAGCTGAGTCAGGGGTCAGGAGTCCAGGTCTGGTTAAAGCGGTAGGCGTCCTTTTTGCCTTATTTCACCGCGGCTTCACCAGTATTGCAGTATTGCCGGAAACAAATAGAGACAAGTAGAAATGTGTCTCCCACTCGTGGAATTATTGTATCTGAAGATGTCCTTCACAGGAACACTTGTAATACAAAGAGAGACGCCGCCACAGCTAAACAGCGTCGCCCCAGCGCTTCTGATCTCAGGGCTTACGCCGCAAGGGTGTTGGGGTGTGGTTTTATGCACAGCTGGGTCAGGGGTCAGGAGTCAGGGGTCTGGCTAAAGCGGTAGGCGTCCTTTTCGCCTTATTTCACAGCAGCATCAGCAGTATTGCAGTATTGCAGGAAACAAATAGAGACAAGTAGAAATGATTCTCCCACTTGTGGAATTATCGTATCTGAAGACGTCCTTCACAGGAACACTTGTAATACAAAGAGAGACGCTGCCACAGCTAAACAGCGTCGCCCCAGCCTTTCTGTCCTCAGGGCTTACGCCGCAAGGGTGTTGAGGGTTTGGTTTTATGCACAGCTGAGTCAGGGATCAGGAGTCCAGGTCTGGTTAAAGCGGTAGGCGTCCTTTTCACCTTATTTCACAGCGGCTTCACGAGTATTGCAGTATTGCATTAAACAAATAGAGACAAGTAGAAATGATTCTCCCATTCGTGGAATTATCGTATCTGAAGACGTCCTTCACAGGAACACTTGTAATACAAAGAGAGACACCGCCACAGCTAAACAGCGTCGCCCTAGCCCTTCTGTCCTCAGGGCTTACGCGGCAAGGGCGTTGGGGGTGTGGTTTTATGCAAAGCTGGGTCAGGAGTCAGGAGTCCAGGTCTGGTTAAAGCGGTAAGCGTCCTTTTCGCCTTTTTTCACCGCGGCTTCACCAGTATTGCAGTATTGCAGGAAACAAATAGAGACAAGTAGAAATGATTCTCCCATTCGTGGAATTATCGTATCTGAAGACGTCCTTCACAGGAAAACGTGTAATACAAAGAGAGACACCGCCACAGCTAAACAGGGTCGCCCCAGCCCTTCTGTCCTCAGGGCTTACGCCGCAAGCGCGTTGGGGATGTAGTTTTATGCACAGCTGGGTCAGGGGTCAGGAGTCCAGGTCTGGTTAAAGCGGTAGGCGTCCTTTTCGCCTTATTTCACCGCGGCTTCACTAGTATTGCAGTATTGCAGGAAACAAATAGAGACAAGTAGAAATGTGTCTCCCACTCGTGGAATTATTGTATCTGAAGATGTCCTTCAAAGGAACACCTGTAATACAAAGAGAGATGCCGCCACAGCTAAACAGCGTCGCCCCAGCCCTTCTGTCCTCAGAGCTTACGCCGCAAGGGCGTTGGGGGTGTGGTTTTATGCACAGCTGGGTCAGGGTTCAGGAGTCCAGGTCTGTTTAAAGCGGTAGGCGTCCTTTTTGCCTTATTTCACTGCGGCTTCACCAGTATTGCAGTATTGCAGGAAACAAATAGAGACAAGTAGAAATGATTCTCCCACTCGTGGAATTATTGTATCTGAAGACGTCCTTCACAGGAACACTTGTAATACAAAGAGAGCCGCCACCACAGCTAAACAGAGTCGGCCCAGCCCTTCTGTCCTCAGGGCTTACGCCGCAAGGGCGTTGGGGGTGTGGTTTTATGCACAGCTGGGTCAGGAGTCCAGGTCTGGTTAAAGCGGTAGGCGTCCTTTTCGCCTTATTTCACCGCGGCTTCACCAGTATTGCGGTATTGCAGGAAACAAATAGAGACAAGTAGAAATGATTCTCCCACTCGTGGAATTATCGTATCTGAAGACGTCCTTCACAGGAACACTTGTAATACAAAGAGAGACGCCACCACAGCTAAACAGCGTCGGCCCAGCCCTTCTGTCCTCAGGGCTTACGCCGCAAGGGCATTGGGGGTGTGGTTTTATGCAAAGCTGGGTCAGGGGTCAGGAGTCCAGGTCTGGTTAAAGCGGTAAGCGTCCTTTTCGCCTTATTTCACAGCGGCTTCACCAGTATTGCAGTATTGCAGGAAACAAATAGAGACAAGTAGAAATGATTCTCCCAATCGTGGAATTATCGTATCTGAAGACGTCCTTCCCAGGAACACTTGTAATACAAAGAGAGACGCTGCCACAGCTAAACAGCGTCGCCCCAGCCTTTCTGTCCTCAGAGCTTACGCCGCAAGGGCGTTGAGGGTTTGGTTTTATGCACAGCTGAGTCAGGGGTCAGGAATCCAGGTCTGGTTAAAGCGGTAGGCCTCCTTTTCACCTTATTTCACAGCGGCTTCATGAGTATTGCAGTATTGCATTAAACAAATAGAGACAAGTAGAAATGATTCTCCCATTCGTGGAATTATCGTATCTGAAGACGTCCTTCACAGGAACACTTGTAATACAAAGAGAGACACCGCCACAGCTAAACAGCGTCGCCCCAGCCCTTCTGTCCTCATGGCTTACGCTGCAAGGGCGTTGGGGGTGTAGTTTTATGCACAGCTGGGTCAGGGGTCAGGAGTCCAGGTCTGGTTAAAGCGGTAGGCGTCCTTTTCGCCTTATTTCACCGCGGCTTCACTAGTATTGCAGTATTGCAGGAAACAAATAGAGACAAGTAGAAATGTGTCTCCCACTCGTGGAATTATTGTATCTGAAGATGTCCTTCACAGGAACACTTGTAATACAAAGAGAGACGCCGCCACAGCTAAACAGCGTTGCCCCAGCCTTTCTGTCCTCAGGGCTTACGCCGCAAGAGCGTTGAGGGTTTGGTTTTATGCACAGCTGAGTCAGGGGTCAGGAGTCCAGGTCTGGTTAAAGCGGTAGGCGTCCTTTTCGCCTTATTTCACAGCGGCTTCATGAGTATTGCAGTATTGCATTAAACAAATAGAGACAAGTAGAAATGATTCTCCCATTCGTGGAATTATCGTATCTGAAGACGTCCTTCACAGGAACACTTGTAATACAAAGAGAGACGCCGCCACAGCTAAACAGCGTCGCCCCAGCCTTTCTGTCCTCAGGGCTTACGCCGCAAGGGCGTTGAGGGTTTGGTTTTATGCACAGCTGAGTCAGGGGTCAGGAGTCCAGGTCTGGTTAAAGCGGTAGGCGTCCTTTTCGCCTTATTTCACCGCGGCTTCACCAGTATTGCAGTATTGCCGGAAACAAATAGAGACAAGTAGAAATGTGTCTCCCACTCGTGGAATTATTGTATCTGAAGATGTCCTTCACAGGAACACTTGTAATACAAAGAGAGACGCCGCCACAGCTAAACAGCGTCGCCCCAGCGCTTCTGATCTCAGGGCTTACGCCGCAAGGGTGTTGGGGTGTGGTTTTATGCACAGCTGGGTCAGGGGTCAGGAGTCCAGGTCTGGCTAAAGCGGTAGGCGTCCTTTTCGCCTTATTTCACAGCAGCATCAGCAGTATTGCAGTATTGCAGGAAACAAATAGAGACAAGTAGAAATGATTCTCCCACTTGTGGAATTATCGTATCTGAAGACGTCCTTCACAGGAACACTTGTAATACAAAGAGAGACGCTGCCACAGCTAAACAGCGTCGCCCCAGCCTTTCTGTCCTCAGGGCTTACGCCGCAAGGGTGTTGAGGGTTTGGTTTTATGCACAGCTGAGTCAGGGATCAGGAGTCCAGGTCTGGTTAAAGCGGTAGGCGTCCTTTTCACCTTATTTCACAGCGGCTTCACGAGTATTGCAGTATTGCATTAAACAAATAGAGACAAGTAGAAATGATTCTCCCATTCGTGGAATTATCGTATCTGAAGACGTCCTTCACAGGAACACTTGTAATACAAAGAGAGACACCGCCACAGCTAAACAGCGTCGCCCTAGCCCTTCTGTCCTCAGGGCTTACGCCGCAAGCGCGTTGGTGGTGTGGTTTTATGCACAGCTGGGTCAGGGGTCAGGAGTCCAGGTCTGGTTAAAGCAGTAGGCGTCCTTTTCGCCTTATTTCACCGCGGCTTCACCAGTATTGCGGTATTGCAGGAAACAAATAGAGACAAGTAGAAATGATTCTCCCACTCGTGGAATTATTATATCTGAAGACGTCCTTCACAGGAACACTTGTAATATAAAGAGAGAAGCTGCCACAGCTAAACAGCATCGCCCCAGCCCTTCTGTCCTCAGGGCCTACGCCGCAAGGGCGTTGGGGTGTGGTTTTATGCACAGATGGGTCAGGGGTGAGGAGTCCAGGTCTGGCTAAAGCGGTAGGCCTCCTTTTCACCTTATTTCACAGCGGCTTCACCAGTATTGCAGTACTGCAGGAAACAAATAGAGACAAGTAGAAATGATTCTCCCACTCGTGGAATTATTGTATCTGAAGACGTCCTTCACAGGAACACTTGTAATACAAAGAGAGACGCCACCACAGCTAAACAGCGTCGCCCCAGCCCTTCTATCCTCAGGGCTTACTGAACTGGATTATGAACCGTAGTTTGGTTCTGTAGTTTATCAAGAAGGGATGCGAGGAGTTCCAGAGTGTCCTGCACAGTACAGAAGTTAAATAAGCCGAAGTCAGAACTAAGCACAGCTCTTGCAAATGCAGATTTTCTAAGGTTTAACAAAGTCAGGGACTACAATGCACCATTCAGGAATGGAGTAGATTCCTGGATTCATACTGGAGGTTTGTTGATTGGTGCCAGGTGTCATGAAGCCGAGTAGAATCAGCCAGGGGCAGAAACAGAGATATACATTTCAAGTAGGGTGTATTAAAGATGTTTACAGGGCTGAGTCAAATAAGTAACGTTAAACAACGTACAACCATTTTCAGTAACAGCAACAGGATGGCTTCTCCTTAAGTTGAACGATTCTTGATTTAACGGGCCTCAGTCGAGGTGACGTTAACCGATTCACAGTCACCCAGAGTCCTGTGGTTGTAGGTGTCCCTGGCCCTTCTTTTCTGGGCCTGAGTTACTCATGCTCTGTTCATCTGCATCGTGTCATCAATGTTGCAAGAGATGCCTTCTGGGGTTGTCAAAGTCCGTGTGCCCTGCATTCTATGCCTCACAAGAAGCTGGGGTTGGGGCTTGCTACAGACTGGTACATCCCCAGCCCCTCCATCAGGGATCACTATTCTGGCTCTTTCGACTATCTCTAGTTTGCTGGGGGCTTATCCCAGGGTCCTTGCAATGTCCCCTGAAAGCCTAACTTCATCTTCCCCCTCGAGGATTCACAATGGTCTCGTTCCTAAGTGGTCCTCTCTTTGTTCTCGATCTCCTCCTCTTCTCTTTCTCCTCCATTACTTCTTTGACTCTGTCTTTAGCCTCTCGTGTAACAGTCCTCCTGGCCTCGTCCTCTCGCCTCCCTTTCACTTCATTCTTATGGTCTCCTGCTACCACCTCTGTTGTATTCCTTTCAGTCATCCTGCTGATATTACACCGGAAGTCCCAGCCCCTTGCCCCGACACACACCATTTCTGATCTCTCCTCCTTCCTCCTGCAACCCCTACCAACCTCATATCCAGTGTGCCTCTTGTCGCCTCCTCGCCAATGCTTTTTGCAAAATCCTCCTCACAATCCCATGATACCGCCTCTGTAATAATGTTTTCATCACCTTCCTCGCATCTCCGTTCTGCCTCCTCTCTAACCCGGAAACACAGTTTAAACAAAGCAGACTTTAGAGCAGTGAGATGCATTATATTTTGGGAGATCCTTTAAAGGGACCAGCGCAGCAGGGGCATGTACCTTTTGCCAGTCCTCGGTCACAGAGCTGGGGATTAATGGGGTGGTGAAGCGGGTCCCCACACACCGCCTGCGGGCCCAGCTTCATGCCCAGTGAAAGGCTGGGGACATCGAACACTTGAGCGGTTTAGGCGCATAACTGGACTGGATCCCACAGGCCCTTGGGAAGAACTCTCTGCTGGCAACATGGCAGAATTGTTATAGCTGGTTATCTTCCAATAAAGCAATATGTTTTAAAATGTTCGGAAACATGTCTGTTAACTGCCGGGCTATCTCCGTTTCTGACCTCACATATTCTAGAAAAGGCGGCACTTGAAAAGCGCGCTGGTGCTCTTAACTATGTAAATCAGCAGCACCTCCCCATCATAACCACTAGAGAGAGCTATAACTCCACACAACAGTTTGTTGGCTTGAAAGTAGCAGGACCAGAAAATACTTGTCTACTCTACTTATAACTGGTGTACAGGCCCGTGTACAAGGGCCAAAGTGCAGGTTGTCATTCACAAAGTAGGACCACTACACAGCTTAAGCCTACAGCTCCTTCTAGCGGTGACAACAGCCCTTGTACACTGGACAAAGTGCAGGTTCTGATTTACACAGCAGGACCACTATATATCCTAGGCCTACAGCTCCCTCTAGCGGCGAGAACAGGCCAAGCTATGCGAAGTGGCCCACTGTATTTCCAAGCTCCCTCTAGGGAGCATTCTGGGCGTTGGGCAGCCTCTGCTGTGAATAACTGCATAGAACAAATATACATCTGACCTTTTCTTATTAAGTACATGTTGCGTCACTGACAAAAATAAAAAAAAAATGTATTTTTATTTTTATTTTGTATTGAATCTGTTTAGATTTTTACAAAGACGTTTTGATTCTAGTGAAAAAGAGGTTTAGCGTTCTGATTATACGTTCACTTAGTAGGCCTAAAAAAAAAAGAAAAAACTTGAAAACGGAGAAAGAAAGAAAAGCTTTGCGGCTAGATCGGGTTCGTCTTACTAGAATGGCTAAGCCTGTTGGGGTTGAGGTTGAGAGGCCTTTTCCAAGGCGATATTTAGGAGTTTGGTCGCTGCAATAAGCCATCTAGTTTGGGCTCCTGTGATGAGGCGATTCCACCAAATGTCCTCGTCGTCGACGTAAGAGTTTGTAACGGGGGGCCAATGAAAGCTTTTCTTTCTTGGTCGATTGCTGGACATATCATCAAGAGGTGTCTGGCTGATTCGGTGGATTGTGGATCTTTGCAGAGTCTGCATAATTTATGATCTGACGCTGTTCGAATTGCTAGGATTTCTTGAGTGGGTAGCAGGTTTAGACGGGCTTTCAATAAGGTTCTCATTAGTAGTTTGCTAGGATATTTTGTGCAGTACCCCATGGGCTCTTTAAGTTTGTTAAAGACCGGGGGCAGATGGGCCAGTAGTTTGTTTGAGACTGCTTTCTCGTTTGTTTTTATCCAATCAAGCCATTCCATTTTCGATTTTATTCGTAGAGGGTTTTGGATTAGTTCTTCTTCGGAACATGATATCTCTTGGAGTATGAGCCTTTGTGTGTTGGCCCAGTTGTTTAGGAATTTGTTGCTACCTTTAGTGATTTCCACGGCAAGCATTTGATATATTTCAAGACTCTCTGGGTTTTGAATTTTTCTGTAGAGTTGGATGGTACTCTGAGCCACCACTGCCTCTAAGGAAAGTAGGCCAAGTTTACGTCTTATTGCCGCAACAGCTGTGGATTTAGGTAGGCCTAATACTGCTCTCCAGATATAGCCTTCCAGTTTAGTCCAAATGGTGGATGGAATTGCAGGTGTTGCATCCATGCCGTACGTTAGTGATGGAATTACTTTTGACTTGTAAAACTGGATAGCCGGGAGTAAGCTATATTTGCCAAATTTTCTGTCCACTGCACCTAGTTGGGAAGTTACATTTTTTGTCTTTGTCCATAGGGTTTGTTGCATGCTCGATCCTTTCTTGGAGCTATCAATGTCCACTCCCAGGTATTTAAATGTGGGGACAATTTCGATTTTCGAGTTGTCTAGATACCACTGTAGGGTCTCTTTCCTTTTGTTCCCCTGTTTTTGGAGAATCAATATTTTTGTTTTGGATTTGTTAATCTCCAAGTTGTTTTCCTTAGTGTATTTCGCCAGGTTGTCCAGTTGGCGCTGAAGTCTCACCCGTGTATGATCCAAGAGGATCAGGTAGTCAGCATAGAGGAGTCTGGGGACACTTGTGTTTCCGACTTTAGGTGGAAATTATCTGATCGATTCTTGAGAGGCCATGAAATCACTGAGGAAAGATATAAAGAGAGCGGGGGCCAATGGGCACCCGTGTTTTACTCCGCGGTGAGATGGAATGTGGCTGGAGAGTAGCCCTTGATGGTTCAATCGAACGGAAACACTGGTGTTCCAGTGGAGGGCGATGATGGGGTCGAGAATTTCTTTGGGACAGTTCCGCGCCTTCAGTTTGTTCCAGAGTTTTGGCCTATCGACTCTGTCGAAGGCCTGTGATAAATCCACAAAAGCGAGGAAAATACACGGCGCTCCTAGGAGAACTTTTTCTTTTAGGATGTTCAAGATCATTATATTGGCACCTGTGCTTGCGTTCTTCTGGAATCCCGTTTGAAGCGGGTCCGCCGCCGGTGAAGATCGTGCCCAATTCTGAAAGTGAGTCAAGAGGATTGTCGCAAAGACTTTCCCGATGACATCCAGCGATGCTATGGGCCGGTAGTTGGAGGGATCTTCCCTAATGCCTTTTTTGAAGATTGGGACGATGATAGCTTTGGTCCATGAGCTGGGGAGTATCTTCCGTTCTTTGCAATCTTTAAATAACATACTCAGGACCGCAAACCAGGCCTCAGGATGTTGCTTTAGATCAGAATTTGCTAGGCCGTCCGGTCCAGGTGCTCTCGACGTTTTCAATTTTAAGATGACTTTTTCTATTTCCTCTTTGTCAGACAGGTCGACCCAGCACCTGTCTGTAGATTGGTTTGTTCTTTCTATGATCGAGGTAGGATCCTCAAAAAGTTGTGAGAAATGAGTAATCCAACTGTCTTCCGAGACAGAATTTGTCATTTGTATGTTAGGATGGTGGTTTGTTTTGTTTACAAGTGCCCAGAATTCACAAGTTTTTTTGTTAGTTAGGACCTTGAGCATATTTTCTGCGTCTGATTGATAGAGGGCGGCTCTTGAGTTTCGTAGCCATTGCTTGTAAAGTCTCAACTCAGTACGATAGGATTCCCATAGCGTGGTTGTATTCAGGGTCACTGCTTTTTTCTTTGATTGCCTTAGGTGGCCTCGTCTGATTACCAGGGTCTGGTTGTACATGTTATTGTGGCTCGGTGAAAAGTTGGCTGGGTTTTTTCGGGGTTTTTTGTATGCGAGGAGGAGTGGAATGTAGCTTTCCCTGAAGGCTGAGTCATCTGCTTCGATGTCAGAAGTTAAGATTTTGTATTTGTCTGACAGAAATTCACTGTCCTTGATGGTCATACGTAAGCGAGTTAACTGAGAGTTTATTTCAATCGCAGTTTTGTAAAATTGCTGATCACGAGCTCTGGTGTTGCAGATTAGATTAAGAAGGTTGTGGTCGCTTGCTTTAGTTCTGATTACTGCAAACGAGTCTATAGTTGTGTAGACTTTTTCAGACACGAAGATGTAGTCAAGAGTGGCGCGAGACTGGTCGCGCTCCCATGTAGGTAGCATGTTTTTACAGCTACATGCGTTCGCTGCGTTTCGGAGATTTTTTGACTTTGTTAGCGTTGTCCAGGCTTTTTCTCTTTCTTCCGTCGGAGAATGAGCACACAAGTTGGTCTTAGATGGATTAAGGCTCGTACAATTTGCATTAAGATCTCCGCAAATTAGGATGTTCGAGGTCTGATATTTAATCATAATCTCGTCTATGATGTTGGCTGCAGTGTCGCAGAACTTTTCCGAGGATACTTTTTGAGGGTTCCAGTAAACATTAATTATTGCAGTGGCTTCCTGGGGAAGAAGACAATCAGAGGTAAATTTGTTGTTTCTTGTCGTGAGGACTGCCAGGAAGCCGTAGGTAGCTGCTATTATCTTGGTGATAGTTATGTTTAGTCCAGTACGTATTGCTATCAATAAACCAGAGGAAGGTCTTCCTAGTGGGCCTTTAATGGCAGGGGAGATCTCTAAGGTGTATCCATCCAAAGCTGGTTTATCTATCAGCCATGTTTCTTGTAGGCAGAGAATATCGTGTTCCCCTAAATTGTAACTATCAGTCTTGGTTAGGTGCATGTGCCCTCTGGTGTTCCATGACGCTATGGAGAAAGTTGGTTTGTGCAGATCTTCATGGGTAAGTTGTGGTGACCGTAATGAGTGGTAGACACCTCGTGTTTGTTGCTATCTTTTAAGGCCTGGTGTCAAGGCATCTTGTATCCATGACCAACTGCCCTTTTTTGGCATGATTTCTGTGCAGGTAGCGGTTGGGTCAGCTATTTGTTTTTTCCTTTCACAGCGATCTGGCGTTGTGGATCTGCATTCGTGCTGACGAGTTCTTGAGGAGTTTGAGGTCATGCGCGATCTTCCATACTCTCTATGGTTCCTAAACTCTCTTCTTGTTTCAGATCTGTCGTTGTATGTTGGATCGTATTTCGGTTGTTCCAGTCTGTTTGCTCGATTCCAGGTTGAGCCGATGAGTTTAGAATCTAATTTTTTCAATGGAGATGGAGTTCTTCTCCGTCTTACCGATCTGTATAATTCCTCTGTTTGTGATTTATATCTGTAGTTTTTGACGGACGGTTTCTTGTAATTTTCTGTCTGTTTCTTAGTGAAATTTGCCATCTGAATCTCAGTCAAGATGAAGCCCACTTGGGCTAATTTCGCGTATGCATCTTGGGGGATTTCGCGAAGGGCCGAGTTTTTGATGTGGAGGTAGGCCTTTGCTTGCTTGTCTATGATAAGGCTCTATCAGAATGAAGTCGTCTGATTTTAAGGCTCGAAGCGTATCGACTTGTTTAAGTATCTTAAGGACGGTTCTTCTGTTCAGGGTCATGTAGTGGTCGTCAGTTGGTTTTTGTTCGATTTTAAACAGACCGACGTCGTTTAATGAACGGCCTTTTGCTCTGGGAACTTCTTCATATTGGTGTGCTAATGCAGATTTTTGCTCTTTGGTATTAATGTGCTCAGATAATGAGTTCAATTGAGTTGTCTTTAATTTTTGGTAGAGTTGTTCAGTACTCGTGTCCTTTGATGTAGGAGAGCTGTTGTTAGGCTCTAAGTGAGAGTTTGAAGATGAAGATTTAGTGTTAGTCTTTTTAGGACTAGTAGTTGGGTTTGGCAAATCAGGTTTGGCGCCATCTATATTGTCCACTTGCGTTTCCAAAATTTCTATTGAGTCCCAATGTTGCGTTAGGTCGATCAAGGAGCTTCAGATCATGGAGTCTTCTGCCGTTTTAGGGGAATTGGTGGAATCGGACTTAGTGATGACAAGTTTGTCAGTATCTTGTGCGTCTTCCGCAGTCTCTGTGGGTTTTATTTTAGTTTTCTCACTTGAGATAAACGAAGGATCAGAAGAGTTCGCTTCTCCCGTGTTGGAAGAGACTTGTTGAGGACAGGTAAATAGTTTCAACAGAGGTTGTTTTTTCGTAATGAGAGTAGCTTTCTGGGAAGAATCGCTTGATGGTGCTGATGTAGGCGCTACAGTTGGTAAAGGAGGATTTTTGTCTTAGGCTCTTACAAACAAGGGGGCCGATTTCTTGGGTTGGGGTTGAAGCAGTGTCTGAGTTTCCTTGTTGACTGAAGTGGGTTTTTTGTGATTTGTCGATTGCAGGAATTTTAATTTCTCTTCCAATGTGGATAGCTTCAGGTCCCAGGTGTCTCTATGCTTCTTGTTGCTTTGATCCAGAGCGGTGATAAATCCTTCCACAAAGATGAGCATAGTATGCATCATAGCTGTCACTGTGATGCTGTCTTTCAGCGAATCGTTGATGCTTTTATATAATTTCCCAAACGGGGCTAGGGCTATTGTTATAGCCAACATGATTGTTGTGAGATTGATTTTTTTTGTCGGTGAGTCTTTAGGGTTTGAGGTGGGTATTTCACTTAGCCTCCTGTTCCTTGGAGGGGAACGTAGTCTGGGTGTCGATGGCAACACTGGATCTGTTGTCACAGAGCTGTCCTCTGTTTGAGTGGGTCAGTCCAACTTTTTTGGTTTCGAGGATGTGTAATCAGGTATAGGTTGGTTTATCGATTGGCTCCCGAAGAAGGGTTGCTGTCTGGGAGCTTGGAAAGGTAATGGTTTAGTTTTACTGAGTGAATTTTCTTTTAGGTAGAGTTCATTGTTCAGGGCTGGTAGCGGCACATTTTTGCTTGCTTCGTGGCGAGGTGTAGGGTTCTCTAAATTGTGTAATTGTGCTGGTGCTCCCAGCGAATTAAGGATTACTTTAGCTGACCCAATTGGCACTGTTTTAACTTGGGGGTGGGCGGATATGGTGGCATTTGTACTGGTAGCAGGGGTTTCGTTTTGCTGTTCCGTTATTGCTGTGTCACATTGGGTAGCGTTGTTTATGTCTCGTTCAATTGTTTCATGGCTTGGCAGTGTGGGTGTTTTTTTTACATTGGCCATCGTTTTTCTTGTTTTGGTCGCTGGGGAAAGATCTTGGATTGCCTCCAAGATTTCGGCGTCCGAAAGTTTGTGGGCTTCATCCAGCTTCCGTTTACACTGTTTCTTAAAAAAGTCTTTGAGTGCTGAGGATAAAAGCGGGCGAGGTAGGGTTTTCTTCCTGGGGTTTTTTATCCTATATTTTCTTTTTGTGTTCGGTATTTTTTTAGGTTGGATGTTTTGTTTATTTGCTTTTTCCATCGCTGGATGTTCTGTCTCTTCAGATTCAGATACCTCGAGATGAATGATTCGTTGCCGTGAATTAGGAGAATCGGCATCGCTTTTAGTGGACAAGTGGGGCTCTTTAGCAGTTGAGGAAACCTCAATATGTGTATCCACGTTGGTTAACGGTCTCTGATCGTGCTTTGGTAGAATTTTCACGGGGATACTGCTTGCGGTTGTTTTTGTATGCAGTAGTGTTGGTATTAAAGCGATATCTCTTTGTTACTGTGATTTCGTTGTAGGGTTTGTTTTTTCCATTGTTGAATGGATTTGTACTTGAATCCCTGTGTGTGTTAGAGCCGGGACCGTTGTGAATGCAGAGCCCCCTTGCGGGCTCCTCTGCAAGCCAGCCATCTGATTTTGCAAGTCTGTGCAAACAGGCATGCCCGCGCCGTGGGGGGAGGGATATTCGTTCCCAGGCGAGATCTGACTCGGCTGCACCGCCAGCCGCTCGTATTGCTGTCTTCGATCCTCAACCCGGTCCCTGTCTTCTGGGACCAAAAGACCAGGTGCCGCCCGGGGGGTGCCGTACTCCTCCCACCGTGCTGCGAGCACAGGGGCAGATGCCGACCGTCCTCCGACAGTCACGGCCTCTGCACCCCTCGCCACCATGAGGGTCTGGCGGGAAGGCTGGGCAGACTGGGCAGGAAATGGAGAGGAGGAGAGGCACCCCGACGGGCAGGCTGGTCGCGACAAAGGCAGTTCAGGAGGGTTCAAGAGATCCTCCGAATCAACGGTCAACAGTACAGGTGAGATGGGGAGTGCAGAGGGCACAGCCCAGCCATTCGTTGAAGTTTGTATTACGGCAGAGGGGGTGGTTGAAAAGGTTGAAAATGTCGGCGCTCGAGCACCGGGACCAGCGCCAGGGGTAAAGGGGAGAGACTGGATTGAATCCTTGGTGGAGTTCTCCGTGACTGGAATTGAAGGAGAAAAAAAGGGTGACCGTTGATTTCCATCAAACAGATTTTCGAAGTCAAGCTGTGGTGAAGGTGTTTTGGCCGCTTCTGTGAAAGCTGTAGTTGAAATTATAGTGGAAGTTGAGGTATTAGACCTTGTCTCCATAGTTTTTTTTTAATTGCGATTTCTGTGTTTTCTGTACAGGGGGGTCTATGGGCTTATAGTTGCTCCTTAGCAGTCGAGCCTCCATGGAGGGCTCAGATGGTGATTTGAGGGGTCCAGGCACATCGGTTATACTTGCTGTGGGCCCCATCCCCGAGGGGCCCTGGGGCCGTCCGGGGCCTGCCGCGCAATGCCGAAGACTGTCTCAACCTCGGCTCAAGCTCCGCTCACCGCTCCACGGTGGTTGCTGAGAATAAGTGAATCCTCCCACAATAGACAGAGTAGAGAGACTGCCGAAGACTGTCTCAACCTCGGCTCAAGCTCCGCTCACCACTCTGCAGTGGTTGCTGAGAATAAGTGAATCCTCCCACAGTAGACAGAGTAGAGAGACTGTATCAACCTCGGCTCAAGCTCCGCTCACCGCTCCGCGGCGGTTGCTGAGAATAAGTGAATCCTCCCACAGTAGACAGAGTAGAGAGACTGCCGAAGACTGTCTCAACCTCGGCTCAAGTTAAAATTAAATGACGCTTTACATAACAAAATGAGGGCAAAATCTTTCATGCCTTTTTTATCTTTCCCATATTCTCTGGCAATATTGAAACATGCAGGAGAAATTGTGTGGAATATCGTGAACATTTTCTTTAAAAAAAACAAAAAGTGCAAAAAAATATTGCGTTTTGTTTTGGTTTTCCCATAGACTAAAAACCCGACCTTTGCAGGAAATACATCCAGAAACGATATGCTTTGATTTTCAACAGTGTCAGGGCAGACCATGCCTTTATCTAGAATAGGTAAATCCTGCAATTGTTTCAAAATTCGAGGTAATAACTTTCTCAAACTCGAAAAATGGGTGTTCGTACTAGAAGAAGATACTGCAAAACACCAGCAGATATGGATATTCCTTGCACAACCAACCCGCGCCCAGATGTGGCTGCGGATATGGACAAGGCATGCGCAAACACATGCAAACAACCACGACGCGAATCTCTGTGGACATACCTGTGGTTATGGATCAAGCATGCGCAACCACACACACGGTCATCCAGATACCTCCAAACATGACTTTGATTATGATTAATTGATGTGCAAACGCACACTGATACAAAATCGCACCCAGACAACTACAGGCATGTCTGCGGATATGGACCATATATGCACAGCCCCACATACATTATTGACGAATTATGACTTGTCTTTATGATGTTGTCAGGCTTCAGGTTGTCCAAACTAGTGGGTTTCCCTGCCTAGTCCCTCAAACCCTCGTGGGATCCCTCGACCCGAAATCAGTCTTCCATAACACCCAGGACAATATCCAGACTAGAGATTGGTAATTTCCAGTGTCTAGTCTATGCTAAGCTTTAGGTGAGGGACTGAAGCCTAGCCTGTCTTGCTCCCTCCTGCACTTCCTAAGGGTTCCCTGCTCTAACAGTCTCACATGATGACCCCGTCCCCTAGTCTAATGGCCCCTTGCTCTACTTCCCGTTCTCCTCCTACTCCCTCCTTTGCCCTCTCTCTCTCTCTCTCTCTCTCTCTCTCTCTCTATCTCTCTCTATCTCTCTCGCTCTCTCTGATCTCTCTCCCTTCTCCTCCCTCTGACCTCACCCTCACCCCCTCTGTCTATGTTCCCCCTTCTTTTCTTCTGTCCCACAAATCTTCTCACACTCTCCTTATCCCTCTCTCTCACCCCCTTCATCCACCAAATACTGTCTTCAACCTCCCATTCCTCTAACTACTCCCTCTCCCTCCTCTCCTCCTTTCCTCCTTCTCCCACTCCTTCAACAACTAATCCCACCTGTCTCCACTTCCTTCTACTTAAACTACTGTCACCTCCCCTTCTATACTGTCACACGCTCCCTCGCTCTCCCATCTACCACACACCTCTCTCCTAACACTCCCTCGCACATTCCAATAGCCAGTCTCTCTCTCTCTCTCTCTCTCTCTCTCTCTCTCTCTCTCTCTCTCTCTCTCTCTCTCTCTCTCACACACACATACAGCTTTACTCTTACAGTGTGATACCACACTTCCTCACATTCAGTACCTTTCCTGCACTTGCATCCTCCACCATCAAAGGCTCCTCTGCACTCGGCTCCACCTTCCGCCCTCCTCCTGGTCCCTTCGTCTGCCTCCACAGCTCCTGACCTCAACTGAACATCTTTCACTTTGGTTAGTCTCTGCGTGTTTCCTCCATTTCTAAGATGGCTCAGCAAGTTATCTGTGTTTGATCTGCAGGTCGCAGGTTCAAATCCCGGTAATCCCAACTCAGCCTTTTATCCTTCTGAGGTTGATAAATGTGTACCAATTTCGAGTTGGGTAATCATAGTAATGTACATAAAACATGTCCTAAGTAAAGTGTTTTAAATTAAAGTGTCTGCCTGTTGTGCAGAAAGTAGCATTGGTTTCCAATATTCTGGAGGCTGATTGTCAGCTGGGTCACTTGGGCTTCAGCATTGTCGGTCACTCCTTGTAGCTGTTTGTTCTGCTTGCTTGCCTCTGCACAGGATTTAGGAACTGGGGTCCTGCAGCAAATAAGGGAGCACTCTGGCCAGAAATGGCTTGTAAGTCATTGGGTGATAGGCAGTGGTACCAAGGCTATCATTCAAGGCATCTTTGGGGGTTAAGCGACGTGGGCCTTCCCAACTCCCTCACCCGATCTCCGAGGATAGGATCGGCTGCGATTCGGCCAGGTAGGCCACCAAACCCAGGTTGGTAGGGATCCCTAGTCCCCCTGACAGAGTCAAGCGCCCGACCGTCTCACACATGTTAAGATTGCTACAAAAGTAGAGTGGAAATGAAATATTTACAAAAAGTAAACATAGTGCCTCACACTGCAAATGATTCCTGAACTCACAGTACAGCATTGCTTCACAACAATGGCAGGTAGGTTGCATTGAGTACTAAAGAGGAAATGCAGGTGCGGCGCACAATGTTCGCTATGAAGAACGCCAAAGAGAGCGCATATCTCTAAGGAATTGTAAAAGGGAAGAGGCTATGTGGCTTGCTCGAGTTGGGTAACATTTGTGAACACAATAAAACACAGTGGGCTTGAGTTCCCTATGCAGATCCTCATGCAAACAGAAAACACTGAGCCTGTCCTCACTGCTCTTCTGCAACCAAGTGCAAGCCAACCATGTAATATGATATGTTATGATGATTTATACAGTACACCACTGTGTGAGGGGCCAGCAGTGAGAGGCAGACACAACGTTGCCGGTTTCTCAACAGTCGCCATATTTATTAAAAGAAAATGGGTGTGGGAAAAGGCTGATCTCGCCCGAACCAAAAGGAAAGGTTCCTACCTATAAAACTAAGACAAGACTAAATAAAGTTGACCTTGTGTCCAAAACTCATCTGACCCCCACACTAACATAGAAAATCAAAAGATACATTATAGTTCTTGTCACTTCACACACTAACATAGAAAATCAAAAGATACATTATAGTTCTTGTCACTTCAACCAAGTTGTGGAAAACCATAGACATATACAACTTCAGCAGAGCATTCCTTGTCTCCAGGGTTTAACTTCCCTTCCCCTGAACTGTTCCAGGAAAGGCATCTGAAATGCTCTGGTTCACTAAAGTTCATATTAAAGGTGATGGGAATGTCTCTTTCCTGGGAATTCCCCTTCCAGATGACACGGCTAATGCTCTTTCTACAATACAGGTTGAAATGGAGTGGAAGACAGTCTTTTATACAAAATGTTCACTGTTAACAAAAGCTTGATATAGCTAACATCCTTTGCAATAGAACATTGGATTTCTTGATGTACTCCCTTGCCAGGAATATCCCCCTTTTGACTCACACAGATTCCCTGGTGTACTCTCCTGCCAAGTATCTCTTTCAAAAAGGTTTCATTATCTGATACCCGTATCAGGTCTTTCTGTAAAATTCACCTTTCTCGCAAATGTTCTCACAATTGCACCTATTCAGTGGCACAACCTTATTGACTTTAATTAACAAGTGCACCAATTCGCCCTATAGTGGGATCCCCTATATGAGGGTTTGTTAAAGCCCCTTATGTCAACATCTTTTACAATGTCTCTTGGCAATGCTTGTTCCAGGTTTCCCACAGTTGGTGTCTCATGTCAGGAGAATTGTACAACTTCTGGCCCTTCATTTCTCTGTAAAATCTTTTGGCTTATGGCAATGCTGGTTCCAGGTTTCCTCAATGGACATCTTTTATTAGGAGAATTGTACCATGTTTTCCCTCTTGTTCGCTCTGTAAATCTACATGGTCGGTACCCAAAACGTTTATTTAATTGTCCATGTCCCTCTCGGAACGCCCCAGGGTTACCTCTATAAAAGAGCCAACTCACTGGTCTCTACGGGCATCCCCGACTCATACTTTTCTGTAGTGGCAAAGCACTGCCTCGGGTGTGACATCTGCAGCTTGTCAAACCCCCTTTCTGGGCCTCGCCAGTACAGTTGCTGCCTGTGGATTTGACAGCATCGTGGACAACCTGTCTGTGGATGTCTGTTCATTTGCTGCACTACCCTGGAGTACTCTTGTATCTGCTGGGTCTCCCGCCACCCCGTTATGTTGGGTGGACCAGTGGCAGTTTAGGAGCACCTCTCCCCTTCAGCCGTGCTTGCTCCTGCACGTCTGCCTCTGTCAGTTGCTCTGCTTCCTGCTCTGCGTACTCTGGAGCCCATTCTGCATCTCCTTCATCTTCCTTTACTTGCGGGAGATTTTTGGATTTAAATGCCCTATGAAATGGATTGAATGCATAAAAACTAGACTGCACGTTACTCTCAATATTACTGTTGATCCTCATTGACTCCTTACTCCTCTTCCTCGTCGCAGTACTAAACGCTTTCTGGGAATTGGAGTCCAAAACATTTTCACAGTGATTCAAGTTCTGTTGTTGAACACCTTTGTCTGCATAACAATCATCATGATCACCAGATGTCAAATGCGTTTTAGGAAGGTTATGTACATAGGATGAATGAATAAAGTTCTGTTTAAGATGTTTAACAGAAATAGGTTTCAAGTCCTTAGAATTGGAGGGTTTTGAATAATGACAGCAGGCCGTTAAAAACTTTGGGATTAGGGTTTCCTCTTTCCAGTCAAGTGAAGAATACCACATCTCCCCTGTCAGAGCCATCTCCTCCCATGTGATCCACCCTCAGAATACTACCCCCAGGGTCAGGATCAGGTATCGGCTGCCTTCCCCTGGCCACCTGGGAGGAGACGTTAAGGTGGGGTTTAGTGATGACTCTGCAGGATTCCTCACAGCTGCCAGATGCATGGGCTCCAGGTGTTCATGTGGCTCTGTAAGAAACGTCGGTGGGTTGGTTAGTGCGGGAAGAGGGATAGGATAGAAGTTGTGCTCTCCTGTTGATGCGTGCAGAACCAGGAGAAACTGGCATCCGTGCATGTCAGCTTTTCGGGTGTGCATCGTTGTGTGCACTGGGCTTGTTGTGTCTGGAGGGGTAGCGTCCAGTGTCTGGGTTGTTTGCGACTGTTTTGTCTTTGGCATGATTAGCAGTGGGTGTGTGGTTTGTGTGTTTTTGTGTATAGATTTGCTATCCCTTTTTGACATGTGTAGTACGTGAGAGGTATGCAGTTGTGGATAAGGGGAGGGGTGATTAGTTGATTTCTGTTTGGCTCTGGGTGTGTGGTTGTTTTACTGTAGGTTCTTCAATCCGTATCGCCCCATGTTTGCTTAGGTCTCAAAGTATGGTTTGTGGGGTTGCACGTTTTAAAAGCAGTGAAATAAAAAGCAACGTTATAATAACATCACATTCTGAAACGTGTTCAAGGTAAATATATATAACATCACAAATAAATAATGTAAAAGCAACAATGTTGTCCACAACATGAGAGATAATTACTGTGTTGGCGGTGCGTAGCTAATACGATGGAAAGGAACTGGAGACAGCTATGTTTATATCATGGGGACATATGATAATTGGTGGAGTGGTCATCACTACTGGTTCAGTGAAAGGACGGTGTTTCATTTTTTCTAAACTGGTAAAAGACATTTACTTACATTTTTGTTTTCTTTGCTGGTGATGTTGATAAAGAAAAGTGTATTCATAAAATATATATAATTCGAGTCTTGCAACAGAATGTAGGCTTTCTGAGTCACATACATGTAAACAGTAAGTAGTGGTTCAAACAATATGGTGGTGGTCTATAATTAAGGTATCAGATGAATACATGTCATTGGGGACACACACCTTAGCACTGGGCTTTCATTTTCTGTATTATGGTACCTGTAGTCTGGGTCAGTTCAATTGACTAAAGTAAAATGAAACCAAAGCAAAGCCCAGTATTGCAACAAGAGGCCCCAGGTGATGGAGTCATCTGGCAGCCTTACCCAGAGTCAGCTATTTAGATAACTGTGATGGTTGTGTGCTTACTTTATACATCAGTGGTCTGCAACCGTTGGCTCGCTAGATGTTTTGGACTACTACACCCATACGCCCAAGTAAGTATTGCAAATGGGGAGTGATCATGGGAGTCATAGTCTGATACACTTGGAGAGCTACAGCCATCTGGTTTAGATGCCCGTTTAATTTGCAGGACACTGCTCAGGGGCACACCAAGGCCGGTTTTAGCCATCTATCCTGCCTTCTTATCCTGTTGGACCTTTCAGCTGCTTTTGTCACTGTTGATCACTCCCTTCTATTGGCTTCCCTCTCATTCTTTGGTGTTACTGATTCTGTTCTTTCTTGGTTTCAGTCATACCTGTCCCAAAGAACCTTTTCTATTTCTTAGGCCAGTAAAACATCTGACACTTTTTCGCTTGCTCATTGGGTTCCACAAGGGTCTGTTTTGGGTCATTTTCCGTTTTCTCGTTACATTTCCCCTCTTGCTACGGTTATTTCCTCATTCGGTTTATCTCAGAATTTCTATGCGGACGACACTCAGCTTTTTCTTCCTTTTCGACTGATATCTATCATAGATTGTCTGCTTGTCTTTCAGCTATCAAATCCTGGATGTCTTCTCACTATCTTACATTTAACGCAGGTAAACTGAGGTTCTCTTTTTTCCTGCTAACACTGTTCTCTTTTTTCTTGCTAACACTTTTCCTCCGCCTATTTCTCCTTCTTTTGTTTCGTTTACCCCATCCCAGCTTCGAATTTCCCGCTCTGCTCGTAATCTGGGCCTTCATCTTTTCTCTGCTTTATCCTTCATTCACCATATCTCTCTATCATCACGGGCCCGTTGCTACCATGTATACAATATTCTCAAAGATCTCCCTTTTCTGACTTTTCAAGACTCTAAACTGCTGATATCTTCCCTGAACTTCTCTCGACTCTTTTACTGTTCTACCGCGCTCTTCGGTCTTCCACTTATTGTCTTCTCTCATTTCGTGATTCTATCTCTCCTTCCCTTTCTTCTCTCGGCTGGCTACCCTTCCATTCTCAACTTAAATAGAATTTTTGCATTCTCCTCACTGGTAACTTTCAATACTCCTTCTCGATCTCTTTGTTCCTCTTCTCAATTTCTTGTTGTAGCTCCACGTCCTCCCCGTGATCAGTCTGGCTTCCAGTCTTTTGCTCTTCTACCGCTCTTCTACCTCCTCTACATTGGAATGTTATTTATTTTATTTATTTATTTGCATTTTTAAAGCGCTCACAACACAGCCCGCAGACATCGAGGCGCTGTTACAAAAATATTTTTTTGTTGTTGTTGAGTAATTGTTTTTTTTTTTGTCTTAGTTGCGTATTTATAACGCACTTAAATACCCAGAGGTTTCTAAGCACGGACCCGGGGATCGGACCTGTGTTGCTTCGTGTCCTCTTGCTTCAAAGGAGAACACGTTGCAGCTGAGCTATCCTCCCGTGCTTTGTTCTATCTCTGCTTACTATTTATTCCCTAAGTCTTTGAAGTTTCATCTTCTTCACCTTGGTTAATATGATTGATTGCTTTTATTGATTATCTCTATTCACTTTTTATTGTACCGTTCTTGATTCTCTGTACAGGGTCTTGGCTTAAAACGCTATACAACATACACATACATACAAATCTATCTTCCTGACGTTGATAACGTGAGCACCACTCAGTTGGTTAATATTCTCTCCTATTGTTTGAGCAGCAGTAATTTATTTAGTAATATGCATTGATAGTTGTAAGTATTTTCTCATACCTGCACAACCTAGAAAATGTAAAAAAGCAGACGCTCGGCACGCCAGTTATAGATCTATTTTTTTCACTGCTGGGGCCCTTTTCACAGGCTAGTCTATTTAAAATATTGAAAAGTATAACTTAGCTGCAGGGACGTGTTGCAAAAGGGCAACATAATTTCTGTCTAGTAGGATGTTATTATGGCACCATGTGCATATCAATAACCATTTCTTATTCATTCAGAAGCGCAAGACAGCAATAAACAGGAACATATTTTGCTAGCAAGGCGCTAATTCTATCACGTGTTGGGCTGCTTGTTGAGCAAGCTGTTGTAACTGCGTCTCTGGTACAGGCGTAAATATAAGAACTTTTTAAAAACATTGCACGTGACAACTTCTCAACCTTATCTCGTGATCTGTGGTGGCAAAACAATGGAATTTCCCTTCAGTGTACATCCTACCGCGTGTCAATCACCCATAGAGTTCATCTTCCCTCCCACCTCCCTCCGCCAAAAGCCCCTCAACTTCCTATTTGAATGAAGTTCATGCTCATTGTGGCGCCCTGTGGTCAACCAAAGTTCTTATTTCTGGTCAAACGCTTTTTCTTGTACCATTACTAAAATAGACCTAAGCTTAGCGCAGCTATATTCTCAACCAGTCCTACTAAAATTAACAACTGTAGCCTGAGTCAGTAGAAAAACACATTTTTGACAGACAAGCGCTTCTAATTTATCCTCAGCAGCAAATAGTTTTATAACGAAAACAGGGCTGTATTACTGTGTAGATTTCTTTACGGATGAAAGTTTAACCCTCGGCAAGGGCAGAAATCGGATTTTAATTCGAAAACCCAGCTGTGCCAGGCCTGTGCTATAGTCTGTAATCGACGCTTGCGTCACAGATAAAACGTCCAGATAAAAAGTCCAGTTTCGGGCCAATGATGAAATGGTATAGCTCCGTGGTGTGCTTAACAAAAAGTGGGCATTAATAAGCAATCAAACAATAAGGTGATAGGCTGATGATTCGTCAAGGTAGGCAGGCAGGTGTTGTAAGTAGCTTAAGAATGGTGTGGCATTCCACCCCCGCTCCCCGTGGAATTCCACACTCCATGTTTACACTCCATGTTCTATTGTAGTGTTTTGAAAAGGGCAGTTGCTGGGGCTCTGAGGGAGCAGGGACGTCGCTGTTCTGGCTGGTCAATAAAGGTGTTTATGAACTTACCTCATGTATCTTCATTACTACAGCAGGCGTGAGAAAAATTGGGAGTTAATTTTCATTGATCCACTGTGGGGGCGTCAGCACATCCGTGTTTGGGGTGCCAGCGGACGTGACATTGTTGGAGTAATGAAAGAAAGCATCCTTCCAGGAGCCTACCCGCGGCCCATCACAGTGAAGAGCCTGTGAAACCAGCCCTACTGCGACAAGTCCACACAGACCATGAAGAATCCTAACCCACGACTATACACTCAACCCGAGAAGATGGAGTAATGCGGCCCAAGCCTCGGTATCCAAAAATCACTGCTGATTAATACAGTCTATCAGCCAGAAGAAGAAAGACCGGGAGGAGACGGGCAGTCCCGGATTGCACCACGACTAGTGGCCTCCCCTCACCATTCCATGTATGTTTATGTAAATGAAACAGTTGGCCATGAGGATGGGGTGGACCTGCCAGTGTGCGATACATACAACGCTGAGTGTGCTGTAGAACACTCGGGGCAATTCGCCAGTGAAACACTGGGACACACGGATAGTCTCCAACACAATGGCCCTCATTACGACCCTGGCGTTAAGGGGTTAACGGCTCTGTAAAAGGTGTCGGCGCCGTTAAATCCTTAACGACTGATTACGAGGTCCCTTTGCGGCTCTCGACCTTAACGGCTGGTCTGGACCAGCCGTTAAAGTAGGGACCCGCAAAGGGACTTTCGAGGTGATTACGGTACCGCAATTTGCGGTACCGTAATTACCGCCTTCCCCAGTCCCATTGAGCCCTATGGGGCAAAAATGGGAATGGGGAAGGGCCAATGGTATATGGGGAATTACCGCCCCGCCAACCTTGGAATGGGGTGGAAATTCCCCATTTACCATTGGCGGAATCGGTAAATTACCGGCGTTATTAGCGCCATTGGTTAACGCCGGAGTTGTAATGAGGGCCAATGGTGCTGAGGGCAGGGACGAGGCGCTGGGGGAGATATCACTACATGTCTTCCGTCCTGCAGAGAAGCCTGTGGCCCAGTGGTGACTGTATACATATAAGACATACACCTAGAACGAAGCCACGCCCGCATGGGGCAGCAGATATACAGGCCACTATCCAGATGTGCCACGTTCCAGTTCTCTTCATGGCCCTCCTTGCTTGAGGGTGCTTGTGTGGCTTCTACATACCAGGCTGAAACAAAATGCCTTATCTACATAGGGATGCTGAACTCTCACCTGATACATAAAAAAGACTAACACGAAATTTAACAGTAACAATATCAAATGCAAGCCACGTTACATTCATCACACATATTATAAGCATCCCTGAGAGGTAGCCACAACCTACTGGAGAGGGTGTTGCATAATGTGTTGTAACATTCCACCATTAAGGAGGATGATGACGGGTGTCTTCATCTGCGTCGCCTGGTAGGAAGGATGAGTTGGCATGGCAAGAGAGCCGAGGGGTCAACCCATGCCCCAAACCAGTCCCACAGCTGTCCTGTGCCTGAATTTGATTCCTTGGGTACTCCAGCTTCCTTGGGCCTGAGCTGGTTGCTGTGGAAAGAGCATCTATAAATATCCTTTGTTGGTGCAGGGATTGAAGACGATGGCAAAAAGAAATCAATGTTATTATTCAATGCCGGCAGTGAAGTACATAAGCTATTTAAGACACTCCCTCAAGGCACAGGATCTTATACTGATGCTGGCAATCCTCCCATTCATTTACTTTAAATGAAGGTGAACATTTATTACCAGAGATTTCAGTTGAGACAGGCTCCCCAGAATCCTGATGAATCTTTAGATGCCTTCTACACAAGACTGCAGACCTTCGCAGCAACATGTGCATTTCCCAATGAAGAGGGTAAGTTATGGGGGCAAACTATACAGAAATGTTTTTCCACACAACTCCATAAACAGATATTGAGAGAACCCAGACCACCCTTACTTCATATTCATATTCTTGAACTGGGTCATGCTCATGAACTGGCCCCGCATATGGAAGAGCTCATGAAAGGCTTGAAGGTTGAGGAGCCCAAAGCAGTCTGTACCATACCACAAAAGGACCTCTGTACCAGGTGTATGGCGAGGGGTCATGCCACACCCCATTCTCAATCTCGAGACACAGTGAAGAACCCCTTTTAATTCGATGGTGGTGCAATGCCACACTTACAAGGATGCCCCGCCATGGGTCGCCAGTGTGGTCCTCTGTAGGAAAATGGGTCTCTTTCACAAATGTCTGCAAGATGTCCTGGCCTCGTTCACCAACACAGCGGACTGCACATCTGTTAAAGGGTCTGTTAGGAAAGACTTCATAATTGTATGTAATTTTCCCTCCATGTGGCAACCCCCAAACTTTTTGCTGTTGTTTTACACCCTGATCTAGACTTTACCAGAGAAGCGCAGCATGCTGCCGCACTCCTCTGGGCTTTCGCTCAATTCTTATGGGGGAACTGACATGCCCTTAAGACAGTCAGTACTGGGAGACTTTGTTTCCCTTAGTCCTTTCCTCATGTTGCAGCTTTTGTGCAACATGAAACAAGAGTGCACTGTAACTTACTTACCACGCTCTTGGGCCTCTAGTCATTCGAAAGGCCCTAGAAACTCTTGCTGGACTTATTATGAACTGTGCAAGTGTGTCACGGACAGGACTGGTGGCAGCTATCGTTTCTCTTGTGTTTTGAACCCTTTTTGCCATGTTATCCGCGCTTCCCACGTTTGGCACGAATAGGTGGCCTGGCTCCCAAAATGGCCATGCCACGAGGTTGTTTGTCCTGTCCGCTGACCATCTTGCCCCTTCACCTTCCCCAGGCCGAGCCGACCCGGGTCCGTCCTTATTTGGTCATGCACTTTCCCGCAAAACCCAATGCTTTCACGGGCTTCTGCATGCCTTGTGTGTGCCTCCAGGATGTGGGCTGGGATGTCTGTTCCCAATACACATGCTGGGACCACCGTGGTCTATGATAGGTCCACGTATGGTGTGAGTGTTTGTGAGCAAATCTCCCATTGGGTCCTCTCCGTTTTGGCACAAAGGGAACTTTGGATAAGAGGAGGCTGAAAACACCACTACCATGTCGATCTCCTGAGTTCACACCGAACAAGGGATAAGGAGCCAAGTATCCTGCAACAAGAAGCTGAGTCGAGGAACCGCTGGTGACCCGCTGAAGGTTTGGCACCCTGAGCCGCTGTCGTCCTGCGAGACCCTTCTGCATCTGATCGTCCTAGAAGGTCTGCGAAGGCGCTTCGACCCATTGGAATAGTGGGATCAACTATTCCCGGCACCTTCATCAAACCCTGCAAGTAAGCCTCTTCAGAAGTGTCCCTGGGCCAACCAGTGGGCTGACCAGTTTACGCAGGACGCTTTGCTCTGTCACCGCCGCCGTTTCAGGGAAGCCCTCGAAACTTGGTCTACTGCTTGCTCTGCGTCCACTGCACCCTCACACAACGAATTTCGTACACTTGGCATTCCCGGGTCTGAAGTGAGACGAGTGCGCCTGGACCGGAGTAAATGCTGTTGCCGTGTTGCCATGCTGCGGTAACAACCTGTGCACGTCCGCTGCATTTGGGACACCCTCGACCCTGCATCCTGCTACACAGAATCTACACAGTGTCGAGACATCCTGATCATCGCAGCTGAACCTGCCAGCAACGTGAACTGAACTGGAGAAGTCTGGGTCTGCCTGCATCAGGGACCGGTGAGTAGTCCATACCCCAACTGGTAGCCCCTCACGCAGGAGCCCGTTTATTTTCTACCGCTGTTGCAAAATAGCGACTCTATCCCGCACTCTCACCCTGCCTCTGCCCACAAGTGGAGGCCTTGCTTGAGTAGTGGGGACTTGTTCTTCATCACTTCATTCACCTTCCTGAACTGCCTGAGATCCTTGAAGAGACCCTATTTTGTCCATTGGCACAAGCGCGTGCAGGTACTTTTGAGCATAAGGCTCCTCTCTTCGTAGGGCTCGGACTTCCTCCTAGTTAGGTGTGTTTCTGATGTCGAACTGGGTCTAATGATTACTTACACTGCCTGTTTTCCTCCCCATCTAGGTGGTCTACATATTACGTTCTCATAACTCCTTAGACCCCTCGTTCTTGTATATATATTGTATTGATTGTGATGTGTTGGTTTACTTTCGTATTTTTGTGATTTTTTGCTATGGTCGATGTTACAAAGGCCTTGTAATAAATGTGTCTATATTTTTAATATAACACCTGTCTGAACTAATTTGTAAGTGTCCTTGCTTTGTGTGCTCATTGAGGTCTTTCCGTCACCCTCACCCCTCTTGAGACTTAGTCTTGACCGCCGCCATCACTACCCTGATTGGTCTGGCTTGTCCAGAGGTTACCCTGTTCCAAGAAACTAGGCTGGCCTTCTGAACCTCTGCCCCTCCAGGTCAGAGTTCAGAAATCTATCTTAACAGGGTCGAGCAGCCAAAGTACCAATGCTTACAGAAGAAATCCCCGAAGAGGAGAAGAAGAACAAGCGACAGCCAGATGCAGACAATGCTTTCGGCAGGTGTGCAGACTAAGAGACGGCCGTCAAGATGTGCTGAAACTATCTTATTAACCCAAGTGCCCATCCTAATACACACAGGCGCATCAGTAAATGTTACGCCGTCAGCTCAGTTCTGCAAACTAGTCAGCCCCACGATTGGCAACATCCAATTGTAGTGGAAGGTGCTTTCCCCACATAGGTGGAACATGACTGAGTGTCCTCACTGGCAGCATTCTGTTATGCCCAATGCAAAAGATACACTGCTCAGCTGCAACACAGCTGAAACATTAGGGCTAGTGGACTTTGTGTATAATGTTTAGCAAACCGACATCGCATGTCTATGCACAGAATATCGAGACATAGTCCAAGGAGTAGGCCGCCTGAAAGGAAAAGAAGTGAGACTGCACGTCGATCATACCATCCAACCTGTTGCTCTGCAGCACCCTCAAATATCTTTTCTACTAAGGGAGAAGGTCAAGGAAGAGCTGCGTCATATGGAAGAATCTGATGTCATCGAGAGAGTGAGCGGACCAACCCCATGGGTGTCCCTGTAATCGCACTGAAACTGAAGCAACCTGGGGAAATACACATTTAGGTAGATATGAGAATCGCAAACAGCACCATCAAGAGGGAGAGACACCCTATGCCAATGTTAGATGATATAGTGCAGATCTGTTTCAGGTTCAAACCAAAATCACTAACATGGACTCTCAGGAATCATGTAGTTAGCAAAGCTAGGAGATGAAATGGAATTGAACGCCCTAATGTAACAACAGAGCTTCAGGTTCCCCTTCCTACTCTAGTGCGGGGGGAGGGGGATTTGGATTATGTGATGTTCTGCACTCCCTCAGTGTAGATTGGTGCTTGAACAACGGCCGTGATGCTCTAGGCCCAGAATGAAGTCAGGGTTGGGACTAGAACGAGATAAGGACAAACAATGAGGTTTGCCAACACAGATAAGCCACCCCCTCTCCTCAGTGAATGTGGATTACCTGGGAATGGGAAAGCTGTGTCCATCTGTAACTTGTTTAGCCATTCCAACTAAAACAGGTGGGGTATTTGAGTAGAAATGTAGATGCCCCAAAACAAAAGTAACACAAAAACAAGGGTCTAACTACCTAATAATATACTTGAAGTCCTTAGCCATGGATGAAGGGTCTGTGAATTAGGCTCTGTGAGTTTCCAGGTCCGGGAACAAGAGGATTGCAAGACGCCCGTTCCAGCTGACGTCCAGCCTTTTATAATGAAGAATTTGCCATAGTGTGATGCAGAGCTGTGTTTGCGGCAGCCATCTTGGTGGGAGAATGGTGTGGCAACAAGGGTCAGCCATTTTAGTGTGGGTATGGGCAGAGTAATATGCCACTTAGATGCCACACAGCAGCCATTTTGGGAGAGGGGACACCGGCAAGATAACGTTGTGTCCGGCAAGGCTGTCACAAGTAAACTGGGTCTACCAGCTCCTTAAGATGAGTAGCAATACCCTGGAGATGGAGGGGGATGCAGATTGCATTCATACATCAATAATCAAAACGACTCAGGTAGTTTGGCAAAAGGAGAGTACGTTTTATTGACAAATATAATACGGGTAGTACAACGAACATCAGCAGTCGTACGATCCTCTTAGCAGAAACTGAGGTTATATTGCATAAAATTGTCATCATTGACGTTGACCTACGTCACTACCTACATGGCAAACTACAAAAACCTATCGGAGAGAGTGATTGGTTTTAAGTGAATGTCTAAGCATAAGTTCCATATCAGTATAGAACCGTGAAGGAAAGTGGTTGGGTGCTTAACATCAGGCGGGGCAACTAAGCCCTCCCTAAACATGGCTACTATGAACGTCAGTAAATATATGACGTTCCATTGGTTATACAAACTATAGGACCCTTGATTACATGGTCCTCTACAATTGGTTGGCTTCTAACCTTCATCAGTAATTTTCCATCCACGTTTAGCAGTATGCAGGCTGAACATCCAGGTGCAAGTGGGCTCATTTCGAAACTAGCTTCCCACCAATTACTATATTAATCCATCATCACCTCAACAAAGCAGTGTCAATTAGTGCTTTGAAGTTTGGCCTTGGGTTTGTTCTTTTCTCTGAGAATTTTAAGGGAGTGTGGGCAAAGCTGGCCTTCTTGCGTAGCTGTGACCACCTTGACCGTCCAATTTCTTCTTACCATGTGACACCATGAAATCGAGCTTTTTGTGTATTTAATAGTCTTTTTAATAGTCCTCTGACGAATTTCTTTTTGCTAACGCTTCCTGTTACGCTCACCTGGTCTCTGCGGAGGCGTTGGGGCACGGTTGCAGCCCTCCCAGGAATTAGATCTCCCCCTTCAGGTCTCTCCCCCTGAGGATAAGCTGTGGGTGGCGACAATTGGTGGCATTGCTCCTGCGTGGATATGAGAAAGTGTGAGGGCACTGAGTGGTGACTGTTGTACCTCTCCAACCCTTCTACCCAAGGTGCGATTTCAGTGGTCACGTACCGCCCCATAAGTCTCACCTGGTAAGTATGGATGATGAACTTTCCATCCTGTTACTTCTGGCAGGTGTGCTTGTTGGTGGGATCTAGTTTCTTCGCTGATCCCTGGTAAGTAATAGTCCAGTCCAGCTGCGACTATGCTCTCCTGGTTGGTGGTTAAGTGTCTATTGACGGATCTTGTCTTTTTCCCTTTCTGTTTTCTCTCAATGTCTCTTGCCTTTTCCCTTTTTTGTTTTTCTGTCTTGTTATTATTGCTCTCGATGTTGTTATTAATTCCTGAATAACGTTTTCTCTTCTGTTTTCTTCCCAAAAGATGGAAATGCGGCCCAAAGCAACTGTGGAGGCGCGGAACGCTCCCGGGAGAAAGATGACTGAAACCGCAAAGTCCGACAACAGGTGAGTGATGGTTTAAGGGAAAGCGCGAGGTTCGATGGTAGCGCGACCTTAAACGTAATATCTGTTTAATGTCTAACCTTGCTTTTTGTTTTTGTTTGCAGGTGCTGCGGTCGCGGGTGAAGCGCGTCGTGCTGCGGTGTCCAGATGAAGAGTTCAGAATCCCAGATGATGTGAAAGTGAGCCGCGGTACCCAGATGAAGATGTCTGCTCCCCAGAAGATTTGGAGGTGAGCTGCGGTGCCAAGATGAAGACGCACACAGGTGAGAGCAGGATCCCCCAGGTGGTAAGTATGGAGGCTGAAGACAAGGTTTCCAAAGGTAAGTTGAATTCCAGGCGGCGGTGAGTGTAACGCTGCATGGAAATGCAGAATAACGCGAAGCATCTGCCTCAGGGATCGGAGCAGCTTTTATAGCTGTGATCATGGGTACGCCCACTAGGCTTGGCTTGCCTGCCACACCCTGCCACTCCTATTGAGTCAGCACGTGCCAGGCAATCCAATAGCAATAGCCCCACCCAAGAATACACCTGGGGCTGCTTTAAAGATGAAAGTTCCATGCGAAATACACTATGCACCCGAAATGAAAATGCCATGTCCATAATAAAAGCATTTCTTCACTCAAATGAACGTCTTGTTTATTGCTCATTATGAGCATGGCACCAGGAGTGTATCTATCCGGGCCCCCTGTGTGTTTAACCCTGTAAGGTCTGTGACCATGACACTTCCTGGACAAGAGCCTCTTGTTCCTTCACACAATTTGTATATAATGTCAGCCAACTCCTGTTTGTTAAGATTTTTGGTATCCTGGCTCATCCACCTCCTTCTTCTGGGATTCATTTGCAATTAAAATTGCTTTTGCCTTTGACACACTGGAGTGAGGCCTTGTTTGCCTATGTCCATGTTCAGTACTGCTTTATAACGTAAAGTGGAAACATCCATCTTTTCTTTGTCCACATGCATCTATAGAGGTATATATGTATATATATTTTGGCGCTTGCCGCGCTCTATCTATTGTAAGCTTAAAGCTAACTTCACGATCACTTTGCTGCTTGCGTTTCAATTGCACCTATACACGTGTAAAACGGCTTAATATCTTCATCTGTTTTAATGGCATAAGCTTCTTCACCTTGAACCCAAGATGTCACTTATCCTTGTAGCCCTCTTAATGCCTTATAGACTATCCGCATTCTCTAATCCCTGCATCTCTTCTGTGTGTGTCATTTCTTTCTCTGTGCCGTCACCATTCGTCCTTGCCTTTCAGTTTATCTGCTTCTTCAGAAATCTCATTCAGATGACCATCATATTGTCTTGCATGTATGTACGGTTTCGTCAACGGGTACTTTACCTCCCAAACCCATAAGAGTACCAAACTCTCTTAGGTATTGGTACTCTTATGGGTACTGCTCAGAGTCCACGCTCTGCTCTTTGTTGGTTTAGCTGTTCTGCATACGTCACATACTTTGGTTCCCATTCTATAGGTAATATGGGCAGGGCAATTGGAAGGGGAGTACTTGGCTCCTCATCTACACTCCCCCCTCTGGGCAGTTTATTTACCACTCTCTCATCATCCTTCATAACTAGACATCCATGTCTGAAAAATTGCTTCTTTGGGAGCCATATCTTTATGACTCCTTTCAGGCAACCTGCAGATTTCACATGCTCATCCTTGTTTCATGTCATGAGCATGCACTGTCCACTTGGACTGAAATAGATCCATCTTCCCACATATTTCTTATGGTTCTTTGGGTACAGGAACTTCGTTTCCTCAGGTGCATGAATATTGGCCTTCACAAAGTCTCTGATCTCTTCATCTGTTAGATCCTTGGGCTTCCATCCTGGTTCAACATCAATCATAATCTTCATCCCTGCAGCTTTCTTTGCTGTCTTCCTGCACTGTGAAATTATGATCTTGATCACACAAAATCCAAGCAATATCAACACGATCAGAGCTCCAAAAAATTTGAACATATCTGCCATCCATTGTGGAACCCAAGAGAAGAGTGATCCAAACCAGCTGTCATCAGCAATGTCTTCTACTTCGTCTATCATCTGGCCATGGAGTTTTGTCAGCATGTCTATGGCCTCTGTCAAGGTTCCATTCTCGTCATCATCAGAAGGCATGAACGTGCAACATGATTCTCCTATTTTTGCACAAACACCTCCATTCATTGCTGTGATCATATCCAAGACGTACCCATTCTGGAGAGTAATCAGTCTTATGGCTCTCATCTCTTCTCTGATTGCATTGAACCCCTTTATAGTAGTGTTGATTGTCTGAAGCAATTCCCATCTAGTTATCTGAAGCCACTTTGTGTTTGCTCCAACTTGGATTCTTGGCATAAAGATCAACGTGAATACTGAAGAAGTCTGACTGAACCGTCTGTGCTCATATGGGATAGAATTAAACTTCTATTGATTTGGCTGAAAAGTAATTCTCTCTCTTTATTCTCTTTATCAGCTCCACAGATCTCTTCTTCCTCAGGTGAACATCTGCTTTTGGGAAACTGTCAAGATTCAGGTAACTTTTTGGAATTACTAATGCTGGAACATAGACATTTACCAGTGTGCATATTTTTCCCCAGTCTTTAGGGAGCCTTATTTAGGCCTTGGATCGACAAGCCCAATGCACCATCCCTGGAACATCAAATGTCTGACCACAATTTTGATTCTCCCCCAGTTTTCTTGTGCCATTATTCCTGAAACATAGCTTTGATCTTTCCAATGGCACTATCTGGAAGGGTCCTCCTCTGTCTTCGACCCAAGTCAGTAGCTTAGCAAGTCTTGCTGTGCTGTCCAGGTAATCATTTAGTTCATAATTATCTTCCTGCATGTTTCATTTGGATCTCATTATTTTCATATGAGCTTCCATAATCATGTCATGAAGTGTACCCATGTAGCTTCTTCTCTCTGAAGTACTCACTGGAACATCCGTCCAGGTTTCCTGTGTGGGAGAAAGTTCAGAACGTCTAATCTATTCAGCAGCCCATTTAGGCATGAACATTTCTCTCATAATCTCCATCTGGGATCTTCTTTTTGGAACTATTTTTGGATCACTTTTCACTGGACCATGGGTATTTGCATGTGTTACTTGTGTAGGCTCATTTTTTATCGACCCCTTACCTTGCCTGGTTTTCCCAGCCTGTCTCTGGCATCTAGAAATGTTTTCTAAGACACGTTTTGTATGTGTAATATTGCTAATGACATCCATCCCAAGCTCAGGCAATTTGCCATCTTTCTTTGAAACAGGAATAACTACATAGGGTCTAGGCCTCCTAGTAGTTGCCACACATACATTTTCCTTCTGCTCAGAAACGTGCACACGAGTATTAGCTCTATGTGCACCAATATAAAATGCAGTTCTCACAGTCAAGGAAAGTAGTACAATTATGAACACAATGCAAGTGTAGATCACACAATGGTACATAAGCCGACAACATCTACTTTCTGGACAACGTGACCACCTTTCTTCATGCGGCAGAATAATGTTATATTCAGATTGCCCATCTTGACCACCTTAGGAAGGAAAAACGTAATTATTTTATGTTGCAGCATGGTGAATTGCTTCTGGAAGCTGTGCCTTAATTCAGCAAGTCATCCTTGATCAATTGTCTGCTTACTTAGATGTTAAACAACACTATCTCTGTGGCCCTCATTACAACTCAGGCGGTGGACCATGGTGCTATTGGCACCATGGTCCATGCCGGATTCCGCCATGGTGGATGGCGAAATTACCGCCCCATTCCAAGGTGAGTGGGGCGGTAATTCCCCATTCACCATTTGCCCTTCCCCATTCCCATTTTTGCCCCATAGGGCATAATGGGGATGGGGAAGGCGCTAATTACGGCACCGTAAATTACGGTGCCGTAATTAGCACCAAGGTCGCTTAGCGCCTTGGACTTTAACGCCTGCAAAAAGCAGGCGTTAAAGTGTGAATCAGGCTTTAAGGGTTAACGGCACCGACGGCGCCATTAAACCCTTAACGCCTGACTTGTAATGAGGGCCTGTGTCTTTGGAATCACTCCTTCACTCGTCGAAATGCAGACGCCTCTTTAGTATGAAGAAAAATGACCTCAGCAAGTCCATACAATCTGCATGACATAGATTATCTCCCAATCTATGCCTCGGATCTGCCTCAGCTCAGATGACATATCAAATTTCTTAGAGTAGGAACCACAAGTCTTCCTCTATCAGCATCTTCTCGAGCTGTCCCTCGGAGGAAAGATTCTACACCGACCTGTGATTTCTTTCAGAATAGATGCTTACTTGGACAATGATACCTTCCAGGATCATATTCAGATGTGTAGTGTTTCTAGGATCCCTGAGAAAGGTGCGCACATCAATGTGCTTCCCAACAAGGTGTGGATACTCTTCAATTAGATGAAAAAACACCACACTGACTAGTTTATGAGCTGCTTCGTTTGATAGGGGCATTTGTATTCTCCTCACTGTATTCAGGTAATTGCAAGAACTGTTCAGTATGACTATGAGTAACCTTTTTATAACTTCTTCATTCTTAGGAATTTGTAAAAAGGCTGGAATGCGGGTGGTTCTCCCCACCAGCGACGGACAATTGCACAGTACCAACTCAAAATAGGTGAGAATGTTCTTAGTCAAGTCATCACTGGGTAACACCATAGGTAAATCTAGACCGGAACTTTGTATCAAACGAATCTGGGTATTGTACCCTTTTCCAATTGCTCTGTGCACGATCAAAATCTGGGATAACCTGCTTCTTATCAAGGCTTAAGCACACCTTAGTCCAAGGTCAATATGCTACTCTGGCTTTAAGAATACAGATCTTCCCTTGACCCTGCAACTGAGATGCACAGAGTGTTCGGGTTTGCTTTCCTTGACCCTTTTATAAATGGCTTAAAAGGAATGTCCTGAACCAAGCCACAGTCCAGTGAGATCTGTGTCTTTCTTCCTCATCATTGATTTTGTCTGTACATGCTGTGGTTCTTCCCAGATGCTTGTACTTGCCTCATCATGTAGGGGTGCAGGCAGAGAAGTCTTTCTAGCAAAGAGTTTGATGTCTCCCAGGAAAATCCTGGCCTGCACTTTGACAGCAGACAGCTTGATATCTTCCACAATGAAAGGACCACAAAAGCAGGGTACATCCCACTTTTTTCTCATGTGATTGCAGATTAGTACCGTATCCCCTGGGAATAGCTTACATACAGAAAGTTCTTTAGATTGGTCTGTTGCAGCATCTCCTTCTGTGTTCTTTGCTGCTCTACACCCTTGTCTCTGCAACTGTCCTGAAATGACAAAGATACTGGAAGTTATACAGTTCAAATAATTACGTAATTCCAATCCTAACTGTTCTGATGTTGGCTGAGCATCACTTCTAACTCAGGATGGCGGCATCAGGGGTGTTCTCATTCACCTCCCGGTCACTATTTCATGGGGCGTGAGATGGTGGTCAGAACCAGGTTTTGTTCCTCAAAGCATATAATGGCAGTGGTAGGCAATGAAACCACCCCTTCTTCAAGGTAAGCTTCAACTTGGCTATTCTTTCTTTAAGCAAGCCATTGAGCCTCTCACAAATCCCATTTCTTTGCGGATGATAAGCCAAAGAAAACTTGTGCTTTATACCAAGCAACAAGCTGATCTGTTCAAAAATAGTATTAACAAAATTAGGGCCATTATCTGACCTCATAACTTCACATACTCCCCATCTAGGAAATACCTCATGCACTAAGAATTTTGCTGCACAGGTGGAATCCAGGTGTGTACATGGACCTATCCATCTTGAGAAAGGACAAACCACTACAATCAGGTATCTATATCCATTACATACTTGTATCATGTCAATATAGTCGATATTCAAGTGCTGGAAAGGGCCATTAAGTCTCGGAATGACTCCCCTAACTGTGCGCAGAGTATGCCCAGCCATAAATTGATGACACACCATACAGTTCACTACACAAAACACAACATGCTCCATCAAATTCGACACAAACCAATCTTCAGCAATAGTTACAGCGAGATTCTCACTAGTTGTATGCACGGGGTAGTCTAGCTGTTCCAGCACCACCCTTAATAAGGCTACAGGCATCACAGGTTTACCAGTGCTGTCCTGTTGCCTCAATGCTTCAGAGGGGTTTAAAGAACACCCTCTTCGTATCCTCAAATTCCTTTCCTCTTGAGGTTCTTCCCCCTGGTTCGCCACTGGCTGCATTTTGGACAAATGGTTATATCCTTCAACTACAGTCATCATTACAGTCATCCTTTCATTCACATCAGGGGTCTCAACATTCATCATCCCTATCTCTGTATTTGCTACGCGCTTAGCCTCAGCGTCTGCTGTTTGATGTCCGTGTGAGTTAAAATCTGTCCCTTTAGTGTGAGCTGCGCATTTAACGACTGCTATGCCTACTGAGAGCGGTAGTGCCTTAATAAGCCTGCCAAATAGAGAAGCATGCTGCACTGGCTTGCCGTCCACTCGGAGGAAGCCACTCCTTTTCCAACGTGCTAGTCCTTCGTGCACCATTGACATCACATAGGCGGAGTCGCTGTACACTGTTACGTCCTGCTCTGCGTGACTCTCGATCGCAAGTATAAACCCCAATAATTCTGCAACCTGTGCTGAATAATGAGACGGCAGTCGAGTACTATTAAGCACCCGAAATTCCCCATTAGGCGTGTACTTTACCACAGCGGCACCTGTATACCTTTGTCCATCATTTTGCCCGATCCTTGAAGAACCGTCAATAGAAACAATCTCTCCTCCTGCTAATGCATTCTCCTTTACTCAAGGGAGCTCATCGCAGAACTCTTCATAGTTCGTGCAATCGTGTACAGGCTCTCCATCTGTCATTGGCTCAGCTATAAACATGGCTGGATTCACTATTTTACATCAGACTCTTTTGATCGTTGGGTTTGATATAACTACCTCGTAGGCAGAAGCCCTTTGAGAAGTTAACGTGCCTTTTTCTAAAAATGGCAAATAGTGCATGCTCAATAAATAACGTCTTGGAACATCTCATCAGTATGCTTGCAGCTTTCTGTATGGCAAATGCGGCGGCTGCTAAACTTTCTTCGCATGGAAAATGACCCCTCATTATTGGATCTAAAATTCCGCTGTTAAATGCAAGGGGCTTCTAAACCCAACGTCATAACAGTGCCATTTGTATGTGAAAACAAGAAGAATTCTTCTGCATAATTGGACATTCCTATAACTGGAGCCATGCAAATAGCTTTTTTCAATTCATCAAACCCATTTTCCATCCCTTCAGTCCACACAATTTTTTCTTGCGTTGCCTGTGCTTTCTTCAAGGCCTGTAAAACCGCCTTGTATACGAGCTGTAGTCAAAGACCCATGCTCTGACATAATTACATAGTCCAAAAAAGCAATGCATCTGTTTTATCATGTGTGGTTTAGCTGTTTTTAAAATAGCCTCAGCTCTTTCAAGAGTGACTTTCTTTCCTTCATGTGAAATCAATTGGCCTATGTACAACACTTCTTGTTGACAATATTGCAACTTTTCCTTGTCAACCTTATATCCTTTGTCAGCAAGTATAGTTATCAACTGAACAGAATCGCGTCTGCACTCCTCTCTGTGGTGTTACAAACCAAAATGTCATCTACATATTGTAGCACAACGCTTTCAAAGGCAATATTGCTTAAATCCATCTGAAGGACTCTATTGAAAATCGAAGGGGACGACTTTGTCTGAATGTAAATTACGTCAGATCCTGCGAGTCTTTATGCAATAGGATTGAGAAAAATGCATTTTCCAAGTCAATCACTGTAAAATATCGTGTGGTTTATTGGCCTCAAATCTTGTATTAGTCTCCAAGACCCCCCCTTAGATTTCTTGACAGGATACACTGCAGTATTATATGGTGACTCTGATGTCACTAAGATACCCTGATCCATCATGGTGGAAATCGTCCACAAAATCCCTTCATCCACCTCTCGAGACATGGGATACAGTCATGCTCGAGGTAAAATTGCTCCCGGATTCAATTTAATTTTTGCTTCCGCAACCCCCTTTAGTAGGCCTACGTCATAGGGGCCTGTGGTCTATAATGAAACTGGCACTTTCGCCATATCTTCGTTGAAATATTCAGGACGTTTTTGTGCTAACATCATTTTCTGAAGAACTTCTATTTGAATCACTTTTACCCAATACGTAATGCTCATCTCAAATATCACCTCATCATCAGATGGGTGATCCCCAAACAGGTCTTCATCAGTGACGTCAGTCAATCTGTAACCTTCTCCAATGGCGATTACTGCGCACCATTGTCTGCCCTCATCATCACTGCCATGAAGCAAAGCCATTTCCCCATGCCTTATGGCTGCTTGTATCTTTAAGGGAAAGACTCATCCCTTTTCCTCGAACATAGGTATTCTTGGCCTAAACAAAAATTCATCGGGAGTTCTCATTGTTCTGCCTGCTAGGCCTGGTAACCCTAACAACAGGATGCGTACCCCATACTGAAAAACCTCTGGTTCTAATTGAATTACACTCATAGTGTTACGCTCACCTGGTCTCTGCGGAGGCGTTGGGGCACAGTTGCAGCGCTCCCTGAACTTGAATCACCCCCGTCAGGCCTCTCCCTCAGTAAAAAAGCTGTGAGCGGTGGTAAGTGGTGATACTGCTCCCTGTGAATTATGGAAGATAAGCTCTACGTCCTGCTACTTCTGGCAGGGGCGCGTCAAATGGGATCTAGTTTCTTCACTGATCCCTGATAAGGATTAGTCCAGTCCAGCTGCGACTATGCTTCTCCTTATGATTGGTAAGTCTTTCTTGAGCTCTTGTGATGCTGTTCGTTCTGTTTAATGTCTTTATATGTTGCTCCTATTTATGCCCGCAATAATGTCTCTCTTCTGTTTTCTTCCCTTAGATGGAAATGCGGCATCAATGCAGCTGTGAGACGCGAGACGTGGCCGGATGGAAGATGGATGCTACCGCAATGTTCGACAGCAGGTAAGTGATGGTTTAAGGAAAAGCGCAAAGTATGGCAAAGTGCAACCTTAAACTGACTGTTTTTTCGATGTCTAACCTTGTCTTCTGTTTTTCCTTGCAAGCACTGCTGTTGACAATGGAGCGTGTCGTGCTGCGGTCCTAAGATGAAGATTTTGGCATTCCGGAAAGTGTAAAGATGAATACTTGGTTCGCTAAAGAGATGTACAGGTAAGAACAGCTTCCCCCAGTTGGTAAGTATGCGGGCAGGAAGCAGGATGTTCTGGAAGCAGGATCTTCAAATGTAAGTCTGACCTCAGGCGACGGTGAGCGTTACACTGCTTGCAAGTGCACAATAACGCAAAGCGTCTGTCTTGAGGATCGGAGCAGTTTATATAGTTGAGATCGTGGGCACGCCCATTAGGGCCGGTTTACCAGCCACACCCTGCCACTCCTAGAGAGTGAGCACATGCAAAGGCAATCCATTAGCAGCCACACCCAAGAATACACTTGGGGCTGCTTAATTGATAGAATGTTCAATTTTAATGCATCCTGCTTAATGGATGGAATGTTCAAGGTTAATGCATCTGAAGTGCTATGTCCATAATAAAAGCTTTTTGGTGTTAAATGGATGTTCTTTTTTACTTTCGTTCATGAGCCTGGTGCCAAAGACGCCAGGACAGTGTCTACCCAGGTCTCCTGTGCATGCGAACCCTGCATGCCTGCGCCCCTGACTTCATGACCAAGACACATAGCAAGTTGTCCTGCCTATGCCATAATCATTTTGCACACCTTTACATAATGCATTCCTGGCTTTGAACACACTATACCTTCAGTGAACGAGATTGTCATATTCAACTTTGTCATTAAATCTCGTCCCAGTATATTAACAGGTGTTTGCCTTGAATATAGCAGTGGCACCTTCATGTTGCATTCTCCTACGGAGACTGGTAATTTTTCAGTAAAAGGAACTTGACTCATTGCTCCTGTGAATCCCTGAGTATTTATGGCACTTCCAGACATTGAAAACGTTCCCTCTCGTATACATGAGCGTGTTGCACCCGCGTCTACTAAGAACTAAAAATGTTTGCCTCCTATACTGACGTCCACCCTTGGTTCCTCATGGGGGTTTGTAGTCACGGATTGTATTGAACACATCAGGTCTCCCAGAGAGCTGTCCTATTGCGGGTACAGCCTTGTCCCATAATTTGTAAAAGGGTTCACTCCATCAATAGTGATGCCTCTTACTATAGGAGTTATTGACTACTCTGTGTTTGTGTTCTGTTGAAGCTGCATAGGTGATTGTTGCAACTATCCTTGTGGCGGGTTACCTGCTATCTGCTGTGTTTGCAAGCCTTGCCTCATTCTCGGCGCTTGCTGCTGCACCGTTTGATTCTGCGCAAATCCATCTCCCTTCTGCTGCGAATATGCAGGTGCATTTGACATCCCCCCCTCTTAAAAACTGGCTATTTTGCACGAACCCTTGACTCCCACACTTGCGAGCAAAATGCCCTGTCATACCACACGTCCAAGTGGTGGTCTCCCAACCTGCCCCTTTTGCATACTCTAATTACCATTCTGCACATTTTGAAACCCACCTTGGTTACTCTGAAAGCTTCCCTGATTATTTTCCCAAATCCCTTGATAACCTTGCCAACCTCATCCTCAAAATCCCCTTCCTCATGGAGCATAACCACTATTGGTTTGATAGAACTGCCTTTGATTATTCACCTGCAGTATGTTTACTGCCTGGTGTGAGTTTGATCCGTCTACATTGGTAGTACATGGTCAACATTGCCCCTTCAATGCGATCTTGGATAGTTTTTTCTGCACCAACTTTGCCTCCTTGCCTTTGCGAGCATGGTCTTTTTTGCGATTCTTTTCTTACAGGAGTCTACAGTAATGCGCAATGGTCAGCTGAATTTCCAACCATGATTTAACCTCTATCCCCACTAACTTCTTGAGCTGCTTCTGGACTGGTTCTGGCAGCCCTTGGCATAATATATGGAAGAACACTGCTATAGATTTCCCCCAAGATTCACGTGTTTCCGACGCCCAAGATTCCTGAAAATGTTATAGCTCCCATATAGTCACACCAGGGTATCCTGCCCTCATCAACACGTCATCAGCTCTCTCACCAAGTATGGCGATTAAAAGACCTTTGATGTCCCCTATAGCCAACGTGTTTCCTCACGTCATTTTCTCTAATTCATGTATCCATTTTCCAGTGGCAGAAGTTACCTTGGGAGTTTACACCTTAAATTATACTTGTCCATCTGGGGCCATGATATATACTGTGGTCTGGGCCCACCTTCTTCTAACAAATGAAACTGCGACGCCCCAAACTCATTCTCATCCCTCATCATTTGTCTGCCCACTGCAGGGACAATATTGCCACAGTGCCATCTACCTGGCAATGATCTTAACCTGCTTACATAGGGCCGCACCTCCCCCCTCTGACCGTTGATTTGCCCCTTAGGTCGGTCTGACTGCGTCAATGGCTCCGTTGCTTTAGACACAGGCACATTTAAATCCTTTTCGCTTCTTCGTCTTTCAATCATTCCTCTCTTTCCTTATATTTTCAATCTTGTTTGTCTTGATCTTCCCTTTGCCTTACATCCTCAATGCCTTTACCATCGAGTTTAAGCAAATTATGACCTCCCATCCATTCGTTCTGTAAGAGCGCTATCTCATCAGCTTTGTCTCTTTCTCCCATCCATCTCTTTATTTCTCTTCCTATATCTAGAGATATGCTTGCTAGATTACTTCTCTCCTTATCGCGTCTCTCCTTGTCCCTCAGGACTTTGGAGATTACATCCTTCTCAATGCTTTTCTCTGGGCCCTTGTTACTACTTTGCGTAGGTGACTACACGTCAGGTTGCTATACCATGTCGCTGCTTTAAGTTCCCTTAACGGGTATAACCCATCGTCTTTCTTATTCTCGTCTTCTATTTCAGATGGAGCGGGAGGAGCAGAAGGCTCTTGACCCCTCTCTTTGCATACATTGAGTATCCAATCTAAAGGAGGCTCGTCCTACTTCTCTTGTTGATACATCTTCCAAAGTTCTAGGCTTGCTAGGCGCTTTTCTAGCTTCTGCCCAGTATACTCTGCATGCAAATATGTCGTCATATGTTGCAGGACTGCCTTCGATAATGATCACCTTGTGGCCACGGCATAAACATGTTGTCTGCGGTTCCTTTAACCCCTTCTGCACTATATTGTCTAAAATGAAGCGCATGTTTTGGCAACTGCTTACAGAGGTGCACTAATGGAGTAACTTCTTCCATTTTTAATCCTTCACTCTTTCTTTGCTATCATTCACTTACTCTTCACTCACAATTTCCAAAATATGTCTCGACAAAAAATACAATATGAGCGAGCACCAATTGGCTCAATTTCTACTTTAATCTTGCTAAAAAACAAACATCAAAATACAATTTTTAAAACAATCAATTTCCTTTTTCTCAGCTTCGCGCTTCTCTATCATAAAATATGTTCTTTAATTATGATGTCATTACACTTTAAAATCACATAAAACAATCAGACAGACTTGACCGGTCACATGAATTGTTTGCGATCTTCCCTTTAAGACTCGTCTTGCCCTCTAAAAATGCTCCTCGCGGATCATAAACCTATCTCTTTTAGGACTGTCTTTAATCAGTACCGTATCCTAAATGTTCCACTTCTGGGACTCTAGATAAAGGTTTCTACTAACACTCTTTAAAGTTTAGGAACAGGGTGTATCCTCTTATCGTGGCCTCACTCACGATTACTCTTATTATATTGCTTGGCCACACTGAAGTCAATGGGCCTCATTACGAGACCGGCGGTCCAGACTTAACGCCACCAGTATAACCATACTGGCACCGTTTCCGTAAAGACAAATCACGATCCATGACCCCGGAATTACCACCACCACAAACCGCCACCACGGAATTAAGGGACCCGTAAAATGCATCGCCGGGGAAACCCCCCAGTTACCGGCAACACCTAACACCATGGGCATCACGAGTACCACGGACATGGAAACACCACCATGAAAATTGTGAAAAACCATGGCCACGGAGGCGGTATAGGCGCCACCGCGAACATGATGTTAAACAGTGCCTGGTAAGCTGAATTAGGCCATAGGTGCAGCAAATGAGCCCAGCTGGACCCATCAGGCCACTGGGAGCCTACAAAAGGGCCCCACCCACGCCAACTCCAAACACAACTATGCAGGCAGCAGCTGTAGCAGCATTGAGACTGGGACTATTGAACCTACAGGCACCACTGCACATGGTGGCAGTAAACGTGCAGAGGAGGATGAGGCGGAGGCGGAGGAGGCACAGGCGGCCGTTAGCAAACCCTGCACCCATGCCAAACCCAATTGTGCAGCCTGCACGACCCTGCAGGCAGCCTGCAATACCCCGCATCAGGGCCTCACCCTGGAACCTGACCCCAGGACAGATCCACACATTATACCGGCTGGACCGTCCAACAATCATGTACATCCCCACCATGATAGAGGACGACATCAGCAGCCACATTGGCATTACCACGGCCATCCCCCCTTCTGAAGGTGGTGTCGGTACTGCATTTTCTTGGCACCAGAACTTATCAGCACGCAGTTGGTGAGCTGCACGGGCTCTCACAACCCTGTTTTTCAAACATATTGGTACAGGTACTGGATGCTCTGTTGCACCATGTTTCGGAACACATCGCCCTACCCGTACCCTTGCCCAGGTCATTGCCACCAAGTTGGCCTTCCATGCCATTGCAAATTGCATAGGTGCAGTATACTGCACCCACATAAAGCTGACAGTACCACGTGCAATCGAGATGGTGTACCGCATTAGGAAACTGTACCACTCACTGAATGTACAGCTGGTATGTGATGCCAGACAAGTGATAACACATTGCTGCGCACGTTTCCTGGGCTCAACACATGACTCAATGGTCCTGCGGAATTCAACATTGCCACGCTACATGGAACGCTATACGCTGGACAAAGCACATGGCTATTGGGTGAGTACAACTGCCAATGCACAGGCCCTGTAGAAGGGGGGGTGTGTGTCCAGGGCAATGGCCTATGTGAGTGGGCTGCTACAACTGCACATGCATCACCCCCCCTGCCATTGTAATGGACAGTCAGCACAACCCACACATCACAAAGCTACACATAACAGGTTGCCACAGTGTGCCTGTACACACCTTGCCAAATGAGACACACAACCAATACTACAACAAGCCCATACAACTGGAGCCACTCAATACATCAACCCACACTATACACCACTGCCCCCCAATGCACATGATACCTGCACATGAGACATCCTGCATCAACCACATCATCACAGTCAATTGATTGACTCTGCCATGTGTGTACATCACTGCACATGCTATACTTACCAACCACTATTGTCCACAAGGGCAACTACATATGCACAGCAATTCGTTGGTCAATGTCCAAATGCCAGCATCGACAACAATGACCCAGGAATGGTAATCACCCACCGGTCCAACCACTGCTTCACACATATGGATGACTGAATGATGACACAAGATTGCACTGCATCTGATCAAGACATGATACCACAAACACTGACATGTCCCCCACATTGACATCCTGGATATGCACTCACGCCATGGCTGATGACGCCTGTACAGAGGCCAAGGAACAGGCATGAGGAGGCGTACAAAAGAGCACACCTCTGCACACGTGGCATGATTGAGAGGACATTTGGCCTACTGAGGGCCAGGTTGCGCTGCTTGAGCAGATCTGGAGGATCACTTCTCTACAACCCAGTGAAGACGGGTAAAATTACACTTGTGTGTGCCATGCTGCACAATCTGTGCATGCGCAGGAACATTCCGCTGCCCCAGACACAGAGGATGATGATGGTGATGAAGATGGGGATGGGGATGGGGATGGGGACTGTTGTCACTGCCTGCAGCCTCCTCCGCAGTGCAGATGTTCTCAGGGATGGATCTGTTGGCATGATGGGTGGGCGTGGCACTTGTGTGACAGCAGGCAGCATGGGGATGGTGGTATTGGCTGGTGCATCCGTGCCAGCTGCAGCTGGTGGCTGAGTTGCAGAACAGCTTGCGTCGTCCTCCTAGGCAGGGGTGCTGGGTTGCCCACGTGCAGGTGCACATTGCCTCACCTGTGGGCGTTGTCGCTGTCACTTGAAAAGGCTGTGGGGACACAGAGGGCATGCTATTAGTTGTGTGCTGGTACCTGATGGGTCCATCACATGCATCAGACAGGTTGATCAGTGAGCATTTGCATTTACACGCATATGACTGTTGATGGCCATGTATTGTGGGGGTGTTGATTATGGTCAGGGTCATGAATGGGGCACTCCTGCACTGACTGGGGGGGGGGAGTTGTGAATGGGTCCTTTTGGGCACTCCTGAACTGACTGGGGGGGTTGTGAATGGTTCAGTTGGGGCACTCCTGCACTGACTGGGGTGGGGGGGGGTTGTGAATGGGTCCTTTGGGGCACTCCTGCACTGACTGAGGGGGGTATGAATGGGTCCTTTGGGGCACTCCACTGACTGGGGGGGATGGGAGGGGTTGTGAATGGGTCCTTTTGGTCACTCCTGGGCTCCACACATACTCATGGCCTTGTAATGTGTGCACTTACCAGCTTCTGCAGGTGGGCTCACTCCTGCCTCTGCATCGCCAATTCCATGTATTGCCTAAAGGTGGAGGACACTGCTGCAGCGCTCCTCCCATGTCTGCAGTCTTAGTGGTGAAGCAGGCCCTCCACCTGTGCCACTGCTGCGCTGCCGGTGTGCAGCAATTAGGTCCCACATCTTGTGGCAGTCCTTCACGCTGTGTGTTGCGATACCCACAGCTGTGCACTTGCGTGCAGCTTCTGCCCACACCTCCTTTCTACGCTGCTAGGTTACACGGCGTTGGTCAGCGCTGAACATAATTTCGGCATGCTGCACAATGTGGTCCACAAGTACAGTCAGCTCTGCCTCGCTGAAGCGCTGTTTCCGCTGTCTCTGTGCAGGGATCCTGGCTGCCATGGTGGAAGTACAGTCAGCTCTGCCTCGCTGAAGCGCTGTTTCTGCTGTCTCTGTTCAGGCATCCTGGCTGCCATAGTGGTGGTCCTTTTTGCCTTCTCAGAGTGGTCATTTGGCCTGAGCTGACTCTGATGGCAGTGGATTGTGGTTTATATAATGGCTGCCTCTCTCTTTCCGGTTTTCACGGACATGGTATTTCCGCTTCCGTGTCCGTGAGGATGGCGGCGGACATGGTTTTTACACTGCTTTTGGGGTCGGTATGTCCATTTCTGTGGGTGTTTATGTGGTGACAGTGACACCGTTTCCACGTCGGGGTGGTGCGGAGGCCGACAGGCCGTGATCGGCCTCTCTTTCCGCAACCATGCGGACGTGGACACTGTATCACCGTCGTCACAGAATCTCTGCATTCCGGACCAGCGGTCTTGTAATGAGGCCCAATATCTCATTCCTCATATATATATAATTTATTTTCACTCTTACCCTTTCGTTACGTTTATACCACCTCCCTCCGTTACTCTCCTTTATTTTACTCCGCATGCATCAATTTCCCACACTCCTCAGTTCCTACTCACCATTCGCATATTTTTTTGTTCTTCGGACCCTCGGGATCGCCACCTCCCTTACCGCCTCTTCAAACCGGGGTTTGTGCCGCTCATCGTAGAAGTGGGAGGGGATTCTTTTTGAAATTAAGGGGACCTGTCACACCCTCCTGGCAAGGATTTTTCGGTCACTTATACTAACCACTATCTACAGTGAGCTTCATGAACTGTCAGCCGAATGGCAAAGGTTGTGCGATACTACAGAGACTCTAAAGTTTACTTAAATCGATGGTCTTATTAAAGAACCATCCTCTGCTACCAAGTGAACGGGGTCTACCAGCTCTTTAAGATGAGTAGCAATACCCTGGAGATGGATGGGGATGCAGATTTTTTTCATACATCAATAATCAAAACAAGGTAGTTTGCAAAAGGGGAGTCTGTTTTATTGACAAGTATATAAAACGGGGAGTACAACAAACATCCTCTTACCCTGCACATTTTTTTGTAGAAACTGGGGTTATATTGCATAAAATTGTCATCATTGGCGTTGACCTACGTCACTACTTACGTGGCAAACTACAAAAACCTATTGGAGGGAGTGATTCGTTCTAAGTGAATGTCTAAGCATAAGTTCCATATCAGTATAGAACTGTGAAGGAAAGTGATAGGGTGCTTAACATCAGGCATGGTCTAAGCCCTCGTCAAACATGGCTACTATGAACGTCACTAAATACACGACGTTCCATTGGATATACAAACTATAGGACTGTTGATTACATGGTCCTCTGCAATTGGTTGGCTTCTAAACTTCATCAGTACTTTTCCATCCACGTTTAGCAGCATGCAGGCTGAACATCCAGGTGCAAGTGGGCTCATTTTGATACCAGCTTCCCGACCAATTATTATATCAATCCATCATCACCTCAACAACAGTGTCAATTAGTGCTTTGAAGTTTGGCCTCGAATTTGTTCTTTTCTCTGAGAATTTTAAGGGAGTGTGGGCACAACCAGCTTTCGTGCATAGGTGCGACCACCTCGATCGTCGAATTTCTTCTTACCATGTGAATGGACACCATGAAATCGAGCTTTTTCATGTATTTAATATTCTTTTTAATAGTCCTCTGACGTATTTTGTTTTGCTCAAGCTTCCTGGACAGGAGCCTCTTGTTCCTTCACACAATTTTTATCTAATGTCAGCCTGTTTGATAAGATTTTTGGCATTCTGGCTCATCCACCTCCTTCTTCTGGGATTCATTTGTAATTAAAATTGCTTATGCCTGTAACACACTGGAGTGAGGCCTTGTTTGCCTATGTCCATGTTCAGTACTGCTTTATAACGTAAAGTGGAAACATCCATCTTTTCTTTGTCCATATGCATCTATACAGATATATATGTATTTATATTTTGGCACTTGCCTCGGTCTGTCTATTATAAGCTTAAAGCTAGCTTCAGGATCACTTAGCTACTTGCGTTTGAATTGCATCTGTACACGTGTAAAACGCCTTAACATCTTCATCTGTTTTAATGGCATAAGCTTCTTCACCTTGAACGCAAGATGTCACTTATCCTTGTAGCCCTCTTGATGCCTTATAGAATATCGGAATTCTCTAATCCCTGCATCTCTTCTGTGTGTGTCACCTCTTTCTCTGTGCCGTCACCATTCGTCCTTGCCTTTCAGTTTCTCTGCTTCTTCAGGAATCTCATTCAGATGACCATCATATTGTCTTGCGTGTAGGTACGGTTTCCTCAATGGGTACTTTACCTCCCAAACTTTCTCAGGTATTGGTACTCTGAAGGGTACTGCACAGAGTCCACGCTCTGCTCTTTGTTGGTTCAGCTGTTCTGCATACGTCACATACTTTGGTTTCCATTCTATAGGTAATATGGGCGAGGCAGTTGCAGGGGGAGTACTTGGCTCCTCCTCTACACAAGTGTCCCGGAAGATGGGAACTGTGGAGGCCCCAACCAGGTACGGGAGCCCTGACAGTATGTCCCCTCCTAACTCACCTTTTCCCAACCAGTGGGCCAGGATTCCCACCCTCAGGCTTTTCTGGGAGTAGACAATGAAATTTAGCAATTAAAGTGGGGGCTAATTTATTCTTGGCAGATATCCAAATATGTCTTCAGTGCCAAAACCCACCCAGTCGATCAGATACTGAACTGACCGTCCCCTTTGTCGAGAATCCGGGATTTTACAGATCTCGAATTCTTCTGGAGATCCCACGGTGGGAGGATGGGATAGTTGCTGTTTACCATACTTGATGGAACTGGTCATGGGTTTCAGTAAAGAGACATGGAAGACTGGATGGATGTTGTCGTTCGTCGGGAGTACCAACTACATTGCAGCAGGATTAATTACATTTTTTATAGAAAAGGGACCAGTGTACTTGGGTTTTCACTTGTTCGCACAGGAGGGTATGTGGACATGCTTGGTAGGTAACCAGACTTGATCTCCTATATGGTATGGAAGAGCTGCCAGTCTTCTGCTACCCGCATATTTCGTAGTCATTTCCTGTGCGTGTGTTAGGTGTTCTGTTGCTTTCATGAATCCTTGCTGTTGTAAATGTAGCCTTTCCACTGCTGCTGGAATGGGGAAGCTCTTGAGGGTGGTGACCAGAAGAGAGACAGGGTGAAAACAAAGCATAAGACAAATGGAAAGGAGTATCCTAAATGGAGGTGTGATTTGAGCCATTATATGATCATTCCGCTACAGCAATAGCGTGACCCAATCATCGGTCTGTTCTGTAGCGTAACAGCAGAGATATTGGGCCTCATTACGAGTTTGGAGGTAGCCATGGTGCTATTAGCGCCATGGCTGCCTCCAAACTCGGGTCCAGTTTCCTTGAATGAGGAATTACCGGGTCATTCAAACCTTGGAGGTACGGTAATTCTTCATTCAAAAAACCCATCCTAATTCCCATTCGAGCCCCCATAGGGCTCAATGGGAATGGGGATGGAGCTAATAACGGGCCAGTTAATAACGGGCCCGTTATTAGCTCCCTGGTCCCCTTGCGGGACCCGCAAAGGATGTCTGGTCTGACCAAACGTTCTGAGTGGGTCCCGCAAGGGAACCTCATAATAGGGCGGAATGGGTTTACCGGCACCATTACCGGTGCCGTTAAACCCATTCCGCCAGCCTCGTAATGAGGCCCATTGTCTGATGACTTGATTCACCCTCTCTGTTTGACCATCACTTTCAGGGTGGTATCCAGATTAAAATCTCAACTTGATCCCCAGTAATCTACTGAGTTCTCTCCAGAACTGTGAAACAAATATGAGCCACGGTCTGGGACTATGGAATCTGGTAGGCCATGAAGATGGAATATATTGGTCATAAATAAATGCACAAGTACAGAAGCAGAAGGTACCTTAGGAAGGGCGATTAAATGGGCTAGTTTAATGAAACAGTCCACCACTGTCAAAATAGAGGTCATAACCTGGACAGGGTGTAGATCGGTAAGAGAGTCCAGAGATCACATTCGCCATGGTCCAGAAGATATAGGTAGTGGTTGAAGTACGCCCATCACTTTGTGGCACCAAACCTTGGACCGGGCACAAATACTGCACCCACAGATGTATTCAGTAACATCGGATTGCCATCCTTTCCATCAAACATACCTTTTGATCTTCTCCATGGTCTTTTTTATGCTATAGTGTCCGGCTCCCCCCATGTCATGACACCATTGTAACAACAGACTTTGAGCAGGTAATGTGGGTAGCCATAGCTTCATACCCTTGAATAGTAAGCCACAGTGTGCATGGTATTACAGATTTTCTTGTAGGAATGTCTTTTTCACGCTGTCAGTGTAGTTCATCTTGAGGGCAGTTTTGAATATTGACAGGGTCATTATATGGACCGTAACAAGTTGGGATGGAGTCAGACAAGGTATGCCTTGTACTGGTTAATTGATGGGGGGAGTCCTTATGGGAGAGAGCATCTGCTTTTGTATTTAAGACACCTGGATTGTACTTGACTTGAAAGTGGAAGCAAGAGAAAAAAACAGATCCATCAGTTTTGTCACTGGTTAAGGGCTCTGGCAGTCTTGAGAAATTCCAGGTTCTTATGATCTGTTATCACTAGTAATGGATGATTGGCTCATTCCAAATAATGTCTCCAAGTAATGAAGGCTTCTTTGATTGCAAGTAGTTCTTTATCAAATATGCTGTAGTTTAGCTTGGCAGCATTACGTTTTCTTGAACGATAAGCGATCGGATGGTTGTGTCCGGTTAAGGTGTTTTTCAGAGATAATACGGCCCGTAGGGCTTAATCGGAGCACCCCCCTCAACAGCGTAAGGTTTTGAAGGGTCAGGTAACTGCAATACTGTTGCTGTGGTAAATTCTTTTCTAAGTCTATCAAAGGCTTCCTGATTGAGATTGTTCCATTGGAAACATCTCTCTTTCTTGAGGAGTGCTGTTAATGGAAGTAGAAGCTGGGAATAAGCCGGTATGAACCTTTTGTAGAAGTTGGAGAACCCTAAGAAACTTTGGAGTTCTTTGGTGGTGGTGGGAACTGGCCACTCCAATACTTCATCGATCTTCCGGGGATACATTTCTACTTGATTGGGAGACAGGTTATAACCCAGTTAGGCTAGCCAATCTGGATTGAATAGACAATTAGATGCTTTGTCATATAAATGGATTTCCCTGAGTATTGCAAGAACATTTCGTACATGTTTTATGTGTTCCACCAAGGAGGGGGAAAACACCAGAATCCTATCTAGATAGATGACAATGAAGACATCCATACTGCTTTGAAAGATGTCATTTAAGAAAAACTGGAATGCTGATGGTACATTGCATAGACCAAAGGCCATTACCAAGTATACATAATGGCTAAATCTGGTGTGAAATGCTGTCTTCCATTTATTTCCTTTGGCGATCCTCACTAGGTTGTATGCGCCTCTTAGGTCTAGTTTTGTGTATATCCTGCTGTGACGTGCTTGATCAATCGAAACCTGGATCAATGGCAGGAGGAATCTATTTTTAATAGTAATATCGTTGAGTTGGCAATAGTCCACACAAGAGCGTAATTCTGTCTCATCTTTCTTTGGGATAAAGAAGAGAAAGGCAGAAGACGTGGAGTAACGTATGAATCCCTTTTTGAGGCTGTCATCAATGTAGCCTTTGAGGACCTGGTTTTCTTTCTCTGTGAGGGCATACGTTTGTCCATAAGGAATGCATGCTCTTGGTTGTAATTTAATCTGACAATCATTGGATCTATGTGGGGGCAAACTGTTGGCTTCAATGCGATGAACTATGTCAGAAAAGTCTTGATATTCGGACGTAAGCCCAGGAATCATGATACTTGCTGCTGAAGGAGGCACTTCATATTCTCGGATGGGTTGCTGGCAGCTAATAGGACAGCGATCTTCATCAAATGTTAGCAAACGTCTCCAATCAATGATAGTGTCATGGATAAAAAGCCACTGAATTCCCAAGATTATCAAAAATTGGGGGCTGTGATAGCATCCGATGAAAGGACTTCATGTCTCTTAGATCATATCAAATGCAAGTTTGGTGAGTGATGGGTTCCAGAAAGCAAATTCGACCCGTCTAAAGAACTGATAGGTTTGCTACATAGTTTACGGATCAATGGAATGTTATGTAGCTTAGCAAAATATAGGTCAATGAAGTTGCCAGTGGCTCCACTGTCTATCATTGCCAGAAATTCACCCCATACTTGTGTTTGGTTTGTAAGCATTATCCTAATGATAAAATGTTGTGTTGATGAGAGGTCCTTGGACAACTGTGGGGAGTAAAGGTTTAGACCTGTCATCTGCTCTCTTTGGATAGACGAGTGAGTTCATTTGCCACCCCGTGGCGGGTTTCTTGGGGCATTTCCACACTGAATGTCCGGTGTCACCACAATAATAACATAGATTCCCCTTCCTTCTCCGTTCGCATTCGGCAGGTGAGACAGCCCTCTAGTACTGCCCAACTGCATAGGTTCACCTTCAGATGAGATAAGGGTACATCATTAAGGAATGGGCTTCTTCTCTCCTTTCTCTCACCTCATCTCTGGTCTAACTGTATCATCAAGGTGTTATACTCCTTACGTTCTGTAGGGCTATTAACAACTTGACTTAGAGTATCTTTGATTTAGGGCCTCATTACGACCCAGGCGGTAAGTTACCGCCTGGGCCGTGACTTTACCACCATGGCGTAAACTATGTTTACGCCATGGTGGTTGGCGGACTTACCGCCCCATTCCGACCTAGGCGGGGCGGTAAGTCCCCAATCCCCATTTACCCTTCCCCATTCCCATTTTTGCCCCATAGGGCATAATGGGAGTGGGGAAGGCGTTAATTACGCCACCGTAAATTACGGTGGCGTAATTAACTCCATGGTCCCTTAGCGCCATGGATTTTAACACCTGCTAAAAGCAGGTGTTAAAAGCACCATGGCGCTAGGGGACCTCGTAATCAGGCGGTAAGGGTCGGCGCTGTTAACGCTGCCGTAAACCCCTTACCGCCTGAGTTGTAATGAGGCCCTTAATCTTTTAACCCTTTCTGAAACAAGGTTAATTGTGCCACATCAGGCCATGCAGTCTGTGATGCCAGATTCTGAAATTGGGTTAAATAGGTCAATAGTTCTTTCTTACCATGTCTGAGACCAATCAATTCATTTCTGGCTGCATAATGGTAGTCAAACTGGGACCAAATCGACTCATAGAATTGGTTATAGTTTAACAGTAGGGGGTTGTTACTGTCTATTAGAGGTGTTACGCAGGCCAAAGCATTTTCCTGCAAGTTTAGCAGGAGCACGGAAACTTTGGCCTGATCCGAGTTATACATTTGTGGACTATTCATGAAATGTATCCGGCACTGGGTCAAGAAGGATTTAAAGTCTCTGGGGTCCCCCCATATTTTGACCCCCTATACCTCAGACTCCACGCGTACCAACTGAATAAACTCCAAAGGGCACAAAACACAGCAGCCAAACTGCTACTTGCGCTCGGCCCAAGAGACCACATCTCCCCAGCCCTTAAGACGCTGCACTGGCTTCCAGTGGCCCGAAGGGTGACTTTCAAAACCTTATGCATCTCATATCGAGCATTGCATAAAACCGGACCTCAATATCTTCAAGACAAGCTAAAACCCTACCACCCTCCACGCACCCTAAGATCAAGGTCAGCCGGCCTCCAAGTCATACCTAAGAAAAACTCAGTCAGGTTAGGCGGATCATCATTTTCAGCATTGGCCCCCACGCTGTGGAACCCACTCCCGCCCCACATCCGCCTAACTGAGGATCTAATGTCTTTCCGCAAACTACTGAAAACCTGGCTCTTCCCCTAAAACCAACCTGTACGCAAACTAACCCAAACAGTCTAACAGCATCTCAATGACACCAATCCAACAAACTACCTGATGCCAGAAATCGACAGCTAATAACCCCTAATATGAACTAAAAGGACAAACAGAATTAAACGAGTAAAGTAGATCAAAGCAGTGGAGTGGATAATAAGAATAAATCATACAGAAACAGCAAGGAGATTTAAACTAATGAAATGGATATAATGCATGACGAATGAACGAAGGGAATGGCGTGGATGGAATAGTTCAAATGGATGAAGCGTGTGGAACGGATGAATGCGCTGAGAGGAAGAATGCGCTGAAAAGATGAGCATGTAGAACAGATGAATGTGTAGATCGGATGATTGTGTAGATCGGATGAGTGTGTAGATCGGATGAGTGTATAGAATGGATGAATAGGTTGAGCGGATGTGTTTGTAGAGCGGTTGGGTGAGTAGAGCGGATAAGCGTGTAGAGTGGATGAGTGCGCAAATACAGAGAAGGGAGTAGAACGCAGGAGTGCGTAGAACAGATGAATGTGCAGAACAGATGTGCGTAAACCGGATGAGTGTGTAGAGCGGATGAATATGTAGAGTGGATGAGTGTGGATAGCGGATGAGTACGGAAGTGCAGAGTGTGTAGATCGCTCGAGCAGATGAAAGTGCAGTCCTGACGAATGTATAGAGCGGATGAGTGTATAGAGCGGACGAATGTATAGAGCGGACGAATGTATAGAGTGGACGAGTGTATAGAGCGGATGAGTGTACAAAGCGGATGAGTGTATAGAGCAGATGAGTGCGCAGAGCGGAGAAGTGCGGGGAGCAGATGACTGCGGGGAGCGGACGAGTGCGGGGAGCAGACGAGTGCGGGGAGCAGACGAGTGCGGGGTGCGGACGAGTGCGGGGTGCGGACGAGTGCGGGGTGCGGACGAGTGCGGAGAGCAGATGAGTGTGGAGAGCGGATGAGTGCGGGGAGCGGATGAGTGCGGGGAGCGGGTGAGTGCGAGGAATGGGTGAGTGCGGGGAGTGGGTGAGTGCGAGGAGCGAGTGAGACAAATGCCTAGAACGGATGAGTTGCATAGAACGGATAAGTATGTAGAACGGATGAGTACGGAATGCATGCAGAGCAGACGAGTGCAGAGAGTGAATGGATGAGCAGAGCGGGATGGATGAGCAGAGCATAAGAATGTGTAGAATGGATGATTGCACTGAACAGACTAGTGGGTAGAGCCAACAAGTGTATAAAGCAGACTGGTGCATATAAGCAAATGAGTGCATATGAAAAGAGGGGTACGTAGAGGGGATGAGTGTGTAGATGGGATGAGTGCGTAGAGGGAATGAGTGCATGGAGGGATGAGTGCGTAGAGGGGATGACTGCGTAGAGGGGATGAGTGCGTAGAGGGGATGAGTGCGTAGAGGAGATGAGTGCGTAGAGGGGATGAGAACAGACTGGAGCGCATAGAATTGCGTGACGTATATAGTATGGTTTGGAATGCAGGGAACATTTTGAAAGAGCATATAACCCATCATATCACACCACCACGCTTACTCTCTTCTTTACACCACCACTCAACTAGAACACAGAGATACTATGGGCCTCATTACACGGACGGCGGTAAGAGTTAACGGTCACTGTTAATGGTACCGGTGACCGTTAACCCTTACCGCCTTACTACGAGGTCCCTTTGCGGGTTGGAGACTTTAACGCCTGCTTTTTGCAGGTGTTAAAAACCAACCCGCAAAGGGACCAGGGAGCTAATTACGGTACCGCAATTTGTGGTGCCGTAATTAGCACTTTCCATAGTCCCATTATGCCCTATGGGGCAAAAATGGGAATGGGGAAGGGCAATGGGGGAAAGGGGAATTACCACCCCACCAACCTTGGAATAGGGCGGTAATTCCCCTTTCCACCAAGGCGGTGCCGGTATTTTACCAGCATGGACCAAGGTGCTAATAGCACCTTGGTCCACCGCCGTCCGTGTAATGAGGCCCTATGACACCATTCGGTATAACTGTTCTCATACCAACATCTGCCGCACATTCCCCATCATTCTAAGTAAACACTGCAACACTGCTGGTTACACCCCCCCAGCCAGGCGTTCTCCTCACGCCTAACGCAGCCACACTTGGTCTGGAGAAATCCTGCCAGAACGAACACATACTCCTGATCTCTCAACCACCACACCTACCACTAAAAAGCAGCTATTACACGAATACCGCACCAGCTGCCCACATAGCCGGTGCGCACACGCACCTTTGACTCTCTCTACTCTCTCTACTGATCTGAACTTGGGTTCCCAAGGGCGTTCAACCTACCAGCGCCTTCAGACCATACCAATGGTATATAAGGCGCTACGCTATATAAATGCAAAATAACATAACATAACATGTCATGAGGACACTCTTAGCATTTGGGAGAAAAGCATTAACTCTGACGGAGAAACGATATTCTCAGATAAAGAGAGAGGCGCTGGCTGTTCTGTCGGGGTGCAAATATTTTCATTCATGTATTTAGGTAATTTGTGACCTATCATAAACCATTGCTTCTCATATTGCACGTTTTAGCGTTACATCCCCCACTATGGCTGGAGAGATGGACGTTATTACTACAAGATTATGGGTTATGGGGTGACATTCCAATTCAGAGCTGGAGGGGGCAATCTCACCGATGATCTATCGTGCGACCCTGTGATTCCAGGGAATTGTCCAGAAGTGGTAGAACAAGAAGCTCTGGTGAACGTGACCACTCGTCTAGCGATACCCAAGTCCATGTCACCCGAGGACATTCCCAAAGCTACAGGACAGCTCAGTGGTATGCATGGAGTAGCAGACCAACTCAGAAATGGCCAATGGAAATCGCATTTGGCCGATCAGACAAGATCTATGCCAGAAAAGAAAGTATTTCTACAAGGACTATGAAAAGTACAGGATGAATTATCCGTTGCCACCAAAGGAATTTTGCTGAGGGTACAAGGATTGTTATTCCTCCAGAACTCATCAAGAAGGTCATTGATTTCATGCACACTGGACACCAAGGGCCATGAAAACCAAGGCATGGTTGAGAGAAAAGGTCTGGTTTCTGAAACTAGAAGGCATGTTGAAACGCTACTATCCACGTGTAGATGGTGTCAAGCATGGTGCCAGTTAAGTAAACCAATTGAATCACCTGTGAGAGCCAATGCACCATGGGAATCTGTCAGTATGGGTTTTGGGAGTATTCAGCAGAACCGTCACTTTGTGTTAATACTAGAATTTTCTCGGTACCCCGAGGCAAGATTCAGTCAATCAACAGCAGCATAGTGTGTGCTCCTAATCCTATGGTAGGTATTTGCAGCTCACAGATTGCCGCTGACTCGGAGATCAGATAATGGGTCACCATTCCAGAGCAAAGACTTTGAGGAATACATGTCGTCATATGAATCAAGCACATACGCAGTGGAGAGGTTTATGTGTACTATGAATAAGGTATTTCGTATGGCACTTGAAAAGGGTACAGCGCTGGAGACAGCACTAGTGACATTCCTAATGGCATAGCGGACAACCTCGCACACACCAACAAGGGTGGCTCTGGATGAAGCATTCCTGAGTAGGAAAGTACCATCCCAGATGCCAGAAAATGGGTCCCGAGCAACTGCCAACACCGACCCTATCTGGTTGAGGGAGGTACAAATGATGTGACATGAAAGGAGTCGGTTTGCTGGCGGTTGGTGTCATTGCAGGTTTCAGGTAGGCGATAGGGCTATCATTCGTAACTGAAGGCCGGCACACAAGCTACATCTACCATAAAAGTCTACCCCGTGGGTAGTCAAAAACCAAAAAAGATCCATGGTAACTGCAATGAGATCTGGGTAAAGTGTTCCAATGAACTGCAGTTGGTTTGGACAACGATCTGCACCCGAAGATGTAAAGCAAGTTGAAGTTGATGGCGATGTGATAAAACCAGAAACTGCAGATCAGGATGTCAGCACAATGCCCAGAGATAAACATGTATCAGATGAAGAAGTTGAGGGGTCTGGGGACGAAGATAGAGTGGAACCACCACAGGCAAGGTATCCCAAGAAAGAAAACATACGTCTTCCCGCAAGACTAGACATTTATGGCTATAGGTTGTTGATCATTTTATATTGATTCTGTTTGGTTATGGAGGGATGTGGTGATGTCAGCCCCATTCACGCACAGGATGCCGGCGGACATGACATCACTGGAGTAATAAAAGGAAACGTCATTCCTGGAGGTGGGCAGTTCCAGATTGTACCATGACTTGTCCATGTGCTCATATATTTGGTGAGGCCACCCCACACCATACCATGTTTCTTTATGCAAACATAACATCCACTACTTTGTTTATCTTTATATGGAGCAGTTGTAGCCCTACATTGCGAGAAATATGTTGCTTCACACTTGTCGCTCAGGTTTCCATCCTCCCTATAGCATGCACATGTGAAAAGATCTCTCTGTTAGTGTTTCTCATTCTAGTTTATTAATTGTAGTGTGAGGGCATCACATGCATCTTCTCCACACTGAGGGAATATGAGGGGCCGCCATGGCCCCTCCAGGAGTGGCACCATTAGGGGCTGGTTCGTGGGCCATGGTGTGGGAACGGTTCGGGTATCCGGGGGCTGTTGGGAAGGCCTGCAGGGTGGGGCTCGGCGACTACAGGTGGGGTAGGGTCAACCTACCGGTCATCCAGTGGGGCAGTATTTAAGGGCCTGAGCCCATCCGGTTGCCCTCTTTTCTTCTTGCTGTGTGCCCGTGCGTTTGGTCAAAGCTTCCCCATTCACCCAACCCCCTTTACTTTTGCACCCTCTCTCTGTCATTTGTAGAAAGGAAATAGGCCCTCATTACAACCCCGGCGCTAAACAATGGCGCTATTAGCACCATGGTTGGTGCCGGTGTTGTAACGAGTCCGCCATGGTGAAATGGGGAAATACCGCCCCATTCCAAGGTTGGGGGGGCGGTATTTCCCCATTTCACCATGGCCCTTCCCCATTCCCATTTTCGCCCCATAGGGTTCAATGGGACAGGGGAAGGCGCTAAGTACGGTACCACAAATTGCAGTACCTTAATTAACACCAAGGTCCCTTTGCGGCACCCTACTTTAACGGCTGGTAAAACCAGCCGTTAAGGTCGGGTCCCGCAAGGGGACCTCGTAATCAGGCGTTAAGGGTTTAACGGCGCCGACACCTTTTACGGCACCGTTTTAAACCCTTAACGCCAGGGTCGTAATGACCCCCATAATGCGTTTTGAGTTATTAATGTGTTGACTGATGTTGCATTTTTATTGTGGCTCTGTTGACAGGGACGTAAACAACGGATTGTATATATAAGGTTCGGACCATGACCAAGAATGTTGAACCAACAGTAACTATGATTTTGCTACCCGGGTTGTAGGTTGAGGGGTCCATTCGTGTACAATAGGCCAGCCAGGCGTGGACGGCGGGCGTGGCCCCTCGGGTTGCCCATTTAGTGGTTTTTAGCCCAGCCTTGGTCATTTGGACTGTCTGGGTGGACATTGGATTTTCTACAAGTAAACCATGGGACAGCTCAGACAGCCAGTGGGCCAATCAGGCAGCTAACGGGTCGGCAGGGCTGCTGGGGTCAAGGTCATGGTAACCGATGATTGATGATCTATAGATCTGTGGGCCCCTGTCAATTTTTGATGAAAATTCCTGTTGAATAAAATGCGGCCTCTTTTACCTCCAATAATGGTGTCTTATTGTATCATCTGCTCACAATGATGTGTTATCTTATAGAGGCATGGGCTGATACAAGTGCACCCCTAAAGATGAGTGCATGCACTACCAGCAGTCAAATCATTACAAGCCAAATTGGTGTTTTATTCCTCGCTCTGTGCGTTTCCACGCCAGGGCTCTGGGGATCAGCATGTAAGGCAGGGTCGCCCCGAATGAGATTCTAGAACACTGGCAAGGAAGGTGAGGAGTGCCTGCTGTGGTTACACGGCACGGACAGTTGCAAGGATCACCCTGATTGCTGTAATCCCATGGCTGGACATCAGCCGGGCTGGCAGCATTACCGTGGTCACACAGCGTCCGCCTGCAGGCCAGGGTATGAGGGGCCCAATAATGAGACACGAGGCAGAAGTGCCATTCATGGAGTCTGCCGCCGTCCTGAGGCAGGTGCCGGCTGAGGCTCCTGTTATTCACAGTCAGTCATGACAACGTCATGACACGTATATTTAAAGGTGCAACTCCACATCAGCTACTTCAATGTCTAGGTTATCTCTGAACTCTGCATATGTAAACAGATCGACCAGGGTGCCTGCTGCCTGGCTTCCAATTCACTGCCAAGCCTTGCATACGCTCACTACCAATCTGCATCTGCCTGATTTCCCTTCTAATCACAACCCCAGGCCACAACTGCTACTAGCCTGCTTTACTTCTGGTCCCCCCATCGGTCTTTACCACCTCACCCCCTCTCTCTCCCGCCCCTCCCTCTTTGCTTTAATTCCTGATTACTACTAACCCACATGATATCCGATTGGTGGTCACAGAATGGCAGTCACAGTAGTAATGTTTCAAATATTGAAGTAACTTTTTTTCTTTTGTCTATTGAATATGTTAACATTAGTTCTTTGTATTTACCATCTCTGCTGAAGTGAAGCCAATCGCTTTTAATTTTAACATTCCATGGTACATAGTGTAGTGAGTTCATGGAACTCCTCCTCCAAAGCTGTGTTGTGTGGGAAGTGAGGTACCAGGGACTTGGAACATGCAGCCGCTATCCAATGTGGATGAGGTGGAATAACACCAGTTCGCTGTCTCCATAGGCACCCAGTTACCTACCTTCACAGGTATCCAGTATCATTCCTCTGGAGAGCACTCCTCCTACCAGAATGCACTACCATGGACTGGTCTGCGGACCAAATCATAGAAACAACTATGACCAGTTGAAGGTTGCTCACTGGCTCACAACATTTGTGAACGAGATAGGGTTGATTTACTCCCAGAAAGATAAACAGCGGATAGCGTGCCAAGCCAACAGTTCAGCATCTCAACCAGAGCTGACGTTGCATCCGACAAAGGAGACCATGGCCTATCACAGAGCCACTCCACACACTGATTTCCAAGATGGTGCCTCAACCTGGAGAAGCTTATACAACCTTTTGGTTCTTAAATATATCTAAAATGGACCATCATTTTGTAAGTAAATCACTGAACTATACTAACAACTTTATGAAGAGTCTTAAAACCACAGAAAAATAGCTAATCCCAGGTATAGGTACAGGAATGGATAGATATAAATGGTGCTGGGAACGGTCACTCTTTGGCTTGGACCTGGAGGTAGCTAGCAGGCGTGTTTCCGAATGCTCCTTAGACACAAGGTGAGACCACTAGAAGCGTAGTCCATAGTGCTCCTTTAACACAAAGGGAGATTGCTGGAGGAGAGGCGTTGAAGAGAAACACTGTTTGGTCGAAGGCAGTGCCAGAGAACCTGGAGGAGAAAACCGCTGCCTGGCAGGACCAGAGAAACCAGCAAAGCAAGTCATGACCTGGAAGAGATTGAAGGTAAGCCTTGGTGAAAGCCCTGGAGTAGGCTAGTCAACTTAATCCCAAGTACTAGAGAAATCCCCAGGAAACTGAAAAGTCAGAGTCTGGGACTTTCCATTAGCGACCTTAGGGAGAGAAGTGTAAGAAGCAGATTTGTGGCCGGGGGTTACAATATCATCCAAGATCACAGATTGGGGTGTGGGGTGGAGAAGCAACACCCTTTCAGAAGTACAAAGGACAAGGCTGGGGAAAAGCTTGAAGTAGTGGTGCAAGGTGAATCACTGCCAAGGAAGGCTGAAGAAGGAATGGTATCCCACGAGAGGCTTACAAGGACACTGAGAACAAAGTGCAAGAGAAACAAGGAAGGTGGACTGTAAGTTACCCCCTGGAGGGGCATTTTCCAGAGAACCACTTGTATTGAGAGACTTGGTGCGGATCTGTAAAGATATGCTTTCTAAAATGTTTGTTTAGCTTAGGCGTAGCCAGGATGCTCAAACCATTATAATAGGCACTGAATTTCACATTGACCACCTATTTGGGCTTTATTTGTGGAACAGGTTGCCCCAGGAGTGACAAGGCATTTTAGTAAGATTAAAACACTTATTTTGGTACTCTACCATGAGGAAAGTGCACAGTGTAGTATTACGTTATTTTCATCATTCCAGTGCTGCTGAGAGCATCTCACCATCCGCCTCTCCGCCTTCTCCCCCTGATGGTGCTTGTTTTCTTGGTCCGGCAAGGCACTCCATGATGGCTGCCCTGCACGGTCTGCCGCACCAGCTGATCCGTTCAGGCCCACATGACGCCCGGAGGTGCCCAAATTGGATGGGTTACACCATTAACCCAGGACCACCATTGCAGCCGAACAGTGATCGTTGGCCCCCTCAAGGGTGGACCTACATTCGGTACAATGCGCATGGTGCATCTTTCTTGCTTTTCATCTTTCCAGCACTGCTGAGAGCATCTCACCATTCGCTTGCCCGCACTCTCCCCCTGATGGAGCTTGTTTTCTAAGACCGGCAAGGCACTCCATGATGTCCGCCCAGCACGGTCTGCAGCACTAGCTGATCCATGCCGGCCCACATGACTCCTAGAGACACCATGATTGGGTGTGTTCCACCATTACCCGAGGACCACCACTTGAGTCCGAATGCGATTGCCGGCCTGCCTGAAGGCCGACCTACAAAAGATGCGATGCGCACAGCGCATCTTTCTTTATTTTCATCTTTCCAGTGCGGCTGAGAGCATCTCACCATCCACCTGCCCCCACTCTTCCCCCTGATAGTGCTTGTTTTCTTCAACCGGCAAGGCACACCATGATGGCCACCCTGCTCCGTTCCGCAGCACCAGTTGATCCATGCTATCCCGCATGACTTCTGGAGGCGCCCGGATTGGTTGGGTTCCACCATTAACCCAGGACCGCCACCGGAGCTGGAAGGCTATCGCCATCCCCCCTCAAAGGGTCTCCATCTAAGAGCCAAGTCCTGTCTGATCCTGTCCAAGCATGGGAGGCCCGTCGGCCCCCACTCTGTCCGGTCTCCTTTTTCTGGACTCCTTCAGCTGCGCCTAGTTGCTCTGTGTGCACTACACCTCAACCATGAGCAAACTAAGGTAAGAGAGCTGTGTGTGCCTGCCGCGCAGCCGCCTACCGTTATGCATTAACACCTTCCTGTAACCTCAGCACACCACAACCACCAGTATGTTACCCTGGCCGTGCAGTATGTTCCCCTGGCCGCGCATCCAACTCTATTCGACTGTTGTGTCCACACATGCCCTCTATTTCACCATCACTTCTTGAATCCCCCCATATTTCACTCACGATCTATACCTGCAGCCTCTTCCCCTCATACAATCCATGATGCCCCCTGCCTCTCCGGCTGGATCTCTGTTCTTCCTGAACTGCAACTCTCGTCTGCACCTTCCTGCACGGATGCTCTGGCCTGTGATAGTTATCATTGCCCCGGGACGCCTGTGAGAAGGCCTTGCACCCGTACCTGAAATGAAGTACACAGACACAGAACTTCTCGGCTCGGGCTCCCTGTTTGCACTGCCTGTGTCACGGGACTGCCCCTTTTATTATCTTACATGCGCAACGGCAGAACATTGCCGTCGCGCCACGTGACTGTGTAACACTCCTCCTTTTTCATAACAAATAACAAGCATAACTTTTCACACGTGGTCAATGTCAACAGAACATACTTAAACTGGTAACATACCAAACTGGGATGGGCCCAACATGGGCAATAGCAGGTGACTTGGTCCTTTCAGGCCTGGTCACCCATTATGTAGTCTCGGAATCGCACTGGGCATTTTCTGCCTTCTCGAAGGGGTATCTTTCTCCCCCCTCATTGTGAGTTCTTAGATCTTCAGACATTTTATCATCATCAATGATTCCTGGAGACTGACCCTCTGCCTCTGGGAGGAGTTTGCGTCAGCACCTCCGGAAGACCACCTCTCCAGGGGCCTTGCCCATTGCTTGGTAAGGTGTTGCTCTGTAATCCCTCAGGAATCTCTTCATATCGTTTCCCTGGCCTTGGGCTATGCCTTGGGCTATGCAGAATACTTTATTCAGTGTTCTCATGAAGCGTTCAGCTTCTCCATTGACCCTAGGCCATGATGGTGTGACTCTCCTGTGTGCGATTCCTCAGTCCGCCATGAATTCTGCAAAGTTTTACCCATGAAATGGCAGTCCATTGTCCGAGCAGATGATCCTGGGGAAGCCATGTGTGGCAAACACTTTCTCCATGACTGGTATCACCTGATCACATTAGGTGGACTCCACCAGCTCGACCTCTAGGTACCTTGACCATTGGTCGATCATTACGAGGAAATGCATGCCCCTACCTGTGGATCCAAAGTCAACGTGGACAAAATCTTATGGTTGGTCAATCCGATGCATGTACTCTGTTATCGGCTCTCTGTTGGCTGAGGCAGTTACTTGACACCAGACGCAGTTGGAAACATGTCCATCCACTTTCTCTTCAAAACCGGGAAACCAGACCTTTGGTCGTAGCCGCACCATCGTCTTTGCTGTTCCCTGGTGGCCACAGTGGGACAACTCCAGTACTCTTTCTACGAGTGCTTGCAGGCGTATGATGAGCAGTTAAATCAGCAGAGGGCAGCACATGGGCTCTGCCCAGTTCCTATCAGGATAACAGCACCTGTTAATATACCGACAACTAAGAAAACCTGGACAGTAAGGTATCCTTTAAAAAGCCATAGCTACATTCTAAACAATATGACGGTTGTTTGAATAAAATACCTGAAGAAGCAAAGAAGATAATGAAGGAAGATGAATGGTGACGTCATAAGAAATCAGATTGACGCACATATAGAAGATATAATGACCTGAGAATACTGACAAGAGACGAGATACCATGGATAAGTGACATCTTGAGCCTAAGGTGAAGAAGTTGATGTCAAGATGAATAAACTTATGCCACACACATGATGAAGAGATTTAGTTAGTTTAAACATGTACAGATGCAAGTAACTGCAAGAGGCAAAGAAATTGTGAAGCTTGCTTATGTTTTATAGTTCATAGATTGCGGCAAGCACCAACGTTTACAAGTATATACCTCAAGAAGCACTTTATGTATGAATGTAAGTCCACTATGCACATAAGCCGAATTGAACAGAGGTTACAAAAGGCCTCAGATGGAGTGTGTCGCAGCAAGACAATCGAGAATCAAGACAGAACAAAACTCAGTTAAAGATGACCATGCCAAGAAACCAAGGTCTTATCTGGCTGGAATGGACCGACATTGGATACAATTAAGGAGAGAAGAGAACAGAGGATACTGTTCAGAAAAGTCAAGATAAGCCACAGATGTCAGAAGACTGCTAGAATGAAATCAAATATACGAAAAAACACTGAGAAAAGCTGATTTCATGGTGTCCAGTCATGTGACAAAGGCAGGCTGGAAGGGTGAAACTATCACTCCTAAGCATGGATCCCGCCATGCACATACTCCTTTAAAGTTCTCAGAGTACAGAACAGACACAAGGCCAAACTACAAAGCAGTAATTGACACATGACCACTGAGGTGATGATTGATTGTAGCATAATTGGTGGGAAGCTGGGGTGCAGACAAGCTTCTCTGCACCTGGATGTTCTTTCTGCATGCTGCTAGACGTAGGTGGAAAATTATGATGCCAACCCAATCATAGTGGAACATGTAATCTAAGGTCCTATAGTGAGTAGAGCCAATGGGACGTCATACTTTTAGTGATGTTTGTAGTGGCCATTTTGAAGGGAGGGCTTAGTTGTCCCACCTGACATTGAGTATCCAATCCCCTCTCCCCGTTACCATATACAGATATAGTTCCTATGTTAAGTTACCTTCCTATAACCAATCACATTGCATGTTAGGTTTTTAAGATTGCCACGTAGGATGACGTTAGTACGTGCGCAGGGTATACGTCAGCAATGAGTTTTTGCTATAAATATTGTATTTTTTCTAAAAGTAAAGAGAGCGAGAAGATCGAGGGGTTGCTGATGTTCGCTGTACTCCCCATTTTATGAACTTGTCATTAAAACGGACTCCCTTTGCCGAACTATTAAATTGTCTTAATTATTTGATGCATGAGTATGAATCTGCATCCCCATCTATCTCGAGGGTACTGCTACTCATCTTAAAGGGCTGTTTGGAGATCATCCAGTTCACTTGGTAGCAGAGATTAGATGGTTAGATTAGATAAAGATACCCATCGACCGTCGACATACGTAACTTCAGGTCGTCAGCGACATCACACGTCCTTTGCCATCCAGCTGATAGAATGAGAAGCTCCCTATAGATAGTGGATAGATTAATTAAAAAACCCTGCAGGTTAGGTGTGATGGGTTCCTTGCTTTCCTCCAAAAACCCGTCACACTTGTACGAGTAGCGGATCGGACGAGCGGCACGGAAAGGCAGTAACAAAGGTGGTGATCCCGAGCGTTCGTAGATGAAAGAAATGCGAACGGTGAGTAAAAAAGACTAAGTAAAGGGAAGGTAACGGAGGGAGGCGGGATAAAATATAACATCAGAATAAGAGTGTAATATATATATATAAGGGGAAAGAAATTGACTCGAGTGTGGCCGAGCAATATAAAGAGTTATCGTGAGTGTGGCCACGATAAAGAGTATACGCCCAGTTTGTAGATTTTAAAGAATGCTAGCAGACGCCCTTATCTAAGGTCCTGATTAATGGGATGATGTAGGAAACCAGATCGATTAAAAACGATCTGAAAGCGATAGGCTTGAATTCCATGTGGGAATAAACATAGGGGTAAAATGCGTCTGAGAGAGCAGACAGCATAAGGTTCATGTGGCTGGCCAGAGTTTGTCTGTTTGTTTTATGTGTTTAAGTAAACTTGTGATGTCATCATTGAAAAACTGTTTTTTGTGAAAAAAGAGCATGAAAATTGCATGATTGTAGAAGTAAATTGATGCATGACATGGATTGATGGTTGTTTTTTAACAAGGGTAAAGTAAAAAATATTGTTGAAGTAACAGGATTTGAGCTTGCTACGATTGGTGCTCACTCATATTGTTGATTGTTGAGACGTAATTGTCATAAAGTGTGAAGTGGAAAAATAAGCAAGTGTTATATGAATAAGGGGTAAACGAGTTAAGCATGGAAGACATTACTCCGTTAATACACGTGCAAACATTTGCCGAAACACGCACCTAAGCTTAAGCAGTACAGTGTGGAATGGGTTAAAGAGACTGCGGACAAAATGTTTATGCCGTGGCGCCAAGGCGGATCGCTATCTAAAACGGTCCTACAGCACATGACGATACATTTACATGCTACATACACTGGTAAAAAGTTAGACAAGCGCCTGGCTAGTTTAGAACTTTGGAAGATGTACCAGGAAGAAAGAGAGGAGGGATACTGAATATATGCAAAGAGAGGGGTGAAGAGCCTTCTGTGCTAAATAAAGAACAAAGCTAGTAAAGATGAAGGATTGTACCCACTAAGAGAACTTAAAGCAGCAACGGGATATAGAAACCCGTCATATGAGTCACCTACGCAAAGTAGTGACGAAAGCCCAGAGCAAGACAAGGAAAGAAATATTGCCTCCAAAGTCCTGAGGGACAAGGAGAGATGCGAAAAGGAAAAAAGGTGATCAAACGCAAGCAAGTACATCTCTAGGTACAGGAAGAGAGGTAAAGAGATGGAAAGGAGATGAGGATAGAACTGATGAGATGGCATTCACACAGAACGAATGGATGAGAGGTCCGATTTGATTGAAAATCGATGGTAAAGGCATGGAGGGCATGAGACAAAGGGGGGAACGAGATGAACAAGAAATAAGAGATAAGGAAAAGGCAGAATGATTGAAAGATGAAGGAGCGAGAAAAAAGGATATGCAGGCATGAGAGCAGTTATACCATGATGAACAGGTTAGAAAACAGGAAAAGGCCGAAGAACAAAGAAAACGTGATAATAAGCAAAGAACAGCTGATAATCAAGAAATAATAGAACAAAGGAGAATAGATAAAGGACAAAAGATACGAGAGAAGAGAATAAAAAGACAGAAATATGAAGAAATACAAAGGGCAAATGAACAAAGAGATAATAGGAAAAAAGAGGAAGATAGGTTTAGAGAGGAAGCCTAGAGAATTTGATGACGACATAGAAAGCAAGCGAAGACAGAGAACACGTGATCTCAAATATCTGGAAAGGGAGGTTAGAAAACCCGAACCAGTGGTAGAATGGGAAGATATAGAGGAATTCTTTCCTAAGTACGATTCAGTACCAGGCACGTCTAGAGTAATTCTAGAAGATGACTTCAACACCAGAAGTATTGGAGAAACAATCAATAAGATATATGATTAGATGGGACTAGAAAAAATACCCCAAGGAAAGGGAAAGGATGAGTGCCTTGAAATTACTCAGTTGTACAACACTGAGGACGCTTCACGCAGCAGCAGACATAGAGAGCTGTCGTTAGATCGGCTAAAACTAAATAGAAATGAGGAAGATGAGAGAAGCTGCACGAGTCGGGCACAAGCAATATCAGATGAAGAAAGGGAAACCTGTGAAAGAGAAGAAAGAGAAGAGAGAGACACAGAGTGAGGTCACGAGAAACGCTTCTATAGAGGAAAAGGAATAAGATGGTCGGATTCAACCGCGTCCACATCTAAAGCACCAGAGTCAGTGACACAGTTAGATCGTCATGAAGGACTGCCACACGGTCAGAGGGGGGTGTCTCTCCCACCATACGTAAGCGTGTTAAGGACATTGCCAGGCAGACGGCGATGTGGGAATATTACCCCTGCGGTAGGTAGACAAATGATGAGAGAAGAAAAGGAGTTTAGTGCGTCACAGTTTCCCTTATTAGAGGAGGGAGGGACAAGGCCACAGTATACACCATGGCCACAAATGGATAGAGAGAATCTAAAAAACAAGCTCCCAATGTTGACATCTGGAACTGGGGAATGGATACACGAGTTACAAAAAATGACGGGAGGTAATACGTTGGCTATAGGAGATATCAAGGGTCTTTTGATTGCCATGCTTGGTGACAGAGCTGACGATGTTTGGACACGTGCAGGTTATCCCGGTGTGACTACAGTCAATACTGCACATGACGGAGCACTGTTTAACAATTGCAGAACCGCGGTATGGAAAGTGCTTCAAGTGCTTTACCTTGACACTTCTGACATGGGAGCTATAATGACGCATAAAATGAAAGAGGGAGATGATAAGTTGATTTACATTCAGAATTTCCAAGACGCATGGGTGCTGGAAACTCGTGGATCTTGGGGGTAATCTATACCCGTGTTTTACCATATATTATGTCAAGGGCTGCCAGAACAGGTACAGAAGCAGCTCAAGAAGTTGGTAGGAATTGAAGCTAAGCCATGGTCTGAAATACAACTGACCATTGTGCATTATTGCAGGCTGCTGCAAGAGAAAAATCGCAAAAAGAATGATGCATGAAAAGGCGAAGAGGCCAAACTAGTGCAGAAAAAATTATCAAAATATGCCATTGAAGGGGCAATGTTAACTAGCACAGATGGATCCAATGTGCAGCAGGTCAATAAACAAAGACACTTCGATCAAAGCAATAATGGGTTCAGCCCAAGAGGAAGACGCTATTGAGGAAGGGGATGGCAAAATAATCAGGGAGGCTTTCAGAATATGCAAGGCGGAAATCAGAATATGCAAAATGGGCAAATGATCAGACCGCCGCCAACGTTTTGGACGTGTGGGATTACAGGGCATCTAGCGTGTATGTGCAGAAGTCAAGGGATGGTGCAAAATGACCAATTTACAAAAGGGGGGATGATGAATCCACCTGCGTTTTCACAGCAGGGTGGAGATGGATTTGTGCAGAATCAAACTGTACAGCAGCAAGCACCGAGAGTGCAGCAAAGCTTACAGCCACAACAGACTGTGACCAATTTCCCGGAAAGGGCAGTCTCAACAGTCTCTGATGTAACTTCTACAGACTACAGGCACAGGACAGGTATTGAACTCTAGAGCAGGAAATGTCACGGGTGATGGAGGAAATCCATTCACTAACTGTGGGATGAAATTGTACATGGGCTAGGCAGCTCACTGGGAGATCTGATGTGTTCCATCATATCAGTGACACCAAATCCTCACAAGGAACCAAGGGTAGATGTCACTACAGGGGATAAAGAATATTTGTCCCTATGGCTACGGATGCGACATGCTCGTGTATACGTGAAGGCAAGTATTCTTTTTCTGGGGACGCCATGAATACCCACAGTTTTACAGGAGCCACAAGCCGTGTTGCTTTCACAAAAGAACTTCCAGTTTCTATGGGAGGATGTGACATGAAAGTGCAACTATTATATTCAAGACAGACGCCTGTCAATATATCGGGATGAGATTTGACGACAAAGCTAAATATGATGATCTCGTTCACGAGGAAAGCAAAGTGTGTTCAACTCCAGGAATGCATTATTTAAACATGCGCAAAATGATCAGAGCATACGCAGGACGAGTGGCTATGAGAGCTACTCCATTAGAACCTGAGATATTCGCATATGGAGTCCGCATATTAATGTCATGGCTACCCGGCCTTGCAGACAGAACAATGAGAACACCAGATGAGTTTCTGTTCAGACTAAGAATACCTATGCATGAGGAAAAGGGACAAGTGTTTCCCTTGACAATACATGCAGCCATAGTGCTAGGAGAGATGGCTTTGCTTGATGGCTGTGATGATGAAGGCAGACAATGATGCGCTATAATCGCCATTGGTGAAGGTTACAGATTGACTGACGTCACTGATGATGATCTATTTGAAGAACAAATAGGTGAAGATGAGATGACATTTGAGGTTAATCTCATTTATTGGGTGAAAATGATTAAAAGAGAGGTGCCCCTGAGGATGATGCTGGCACAAAAACGTCCTGAATATTTTGTTGACGACATGGCAAAGGTGCCTGTCTCAGTATGGACTACAGGCCCTTATGATGTAGGCCTACTAAAGGGAATTGGAAAAGTGAAGATTAAATTGAAACCAGGAGCAATTTTACCAAGAGCACCACAATATCCCATATCTAGGAAGGCAGATGAAGGAATTTTCAAAACAATTTCTGCCATGATGGATCAAGGTATCTTAGTGACGCCAGAGTCGTCATGCAATACTTCTGTTTATTCGATCAAAAAATCAAAGGGAGGGTCTTGGCGTTTAAGACAAGATTTAACACTGATAAACCAGATAGTAGAGTCCGAGTTCCCTCTAGTCCCTAACCCATCTACAATCCTATGTAACATACCTGTTGAGGCACGTTATTTCACGGTGATTGACTTGAAAAATGCATTTTTCTCATTCCCATTGTACAAAGACTCACAAGATTTGACAGGCAAGTTCCTCTGAAAAGCACAAGGTTGCCCCAAGGTTATTATGAGTCTCCTTCGATTTTCAATAGAGTCCTGCAGATGGACTTAAGCAACATTGCATTAGGGAGTGTTGTTTTGCAATACGTGGATGACATTTTAGTCTGCAGCACAACAGAGGAAGAGTGCAGACGCGATTCCATTCAGTTATTGACTATACTTGCTGAGAAAGGATATAAAGTTGGCAAGGAGAAGTTACAGTATTGTCAACAAGAGGTGTCGTACATAAGCCAATTGATTTCACATGAGGGAAAAAAGGTTACTCCTGCAAGCGCTGAAGCTATTTTGAGAACAGCTAAGCCGCACACTGTAAAACAAATCCAAAGTTTTGTAGGATTATGTAATTATGTCAGGGCATGGGTCTTTGACTACAGCTCTTAAACCAGGCCCTTACTACAAGCCTTTAAGAAAGCACAGGCAATGAAAGAAACAATTGTGTGGACTAAGGCCATGGAGGAAGGGTTTGATGAACTACAAAAGGCAATTTGCAAGGCACCAGTTTTAGGGATTCCCAATTATGCAGAAGAATGCTACCTGTTTTCACATAAAGATGGTACTGTTATGACAGCAGTCCTTACACAGAAAACCACGTTGGTGTACAAGCCCCTGGCATACTACAGTGGGATTTTAGACCCAGTAATGAGAGGTCATTTCCCGTGCGAACAAAGTTTGACTGCCGCCGTGTTTGCCATAGACAAAGCTACAACCATTGTAATGGGGTGCCCAATGACGTTATTAGTTGAGCACGCACTATTTGCCATTTTAGAGAAGCCAAAAGGTACATTGACATCACAAAGAGCTTCTGCATATGAAGTGGTCATATCAAATCCAGCGATTAAAATAATTTGATGCAGAATAGTGAACCCAGCTATGTTTATAGCAGACACTATTAATTAGAGAGGAATCCCGGTAGTGTTTGGTCCACCTCGAGCGTGGAACCAAATGACTACTCTGTCTATACCCGGGAAGGGAAAACACATCAATATATCAAGGAGACAGTGCTCAAAGACAGGTTACACTCCTCAATTAGGTTCCTAAAAAAACATATATAAACTTTAATTAAGTACACAAAAAGAGGTTATTATTCACACATCTAATAAAAAACATCAAAATTCCTAATACATAATCACTGTTAAGATCAACATATAAAAACACAAGGATTTTGTGAATTCCAAACAAATGGTAAGGTAACAAAAAAGTATGAACTACGTTCAGCAAATAAATGGCAATGTAATTCAGTTTCTCATTATTATTCAATAACATCAGTTATTGTAATCCTGCACACATCCACGAAATTGTCTCGACATGTTTCTGTTCAGGGGATATACTCATAGAACTTTCATCAGGAGAGTTTGTCAAAATCACGAGAATCCAAATTAAAATCGTAAACTGTTTTACAAATAAGACAGTATCGTGTACATGTTTAACCTGTAGATTAAAAGAAAAGAGGACAGATAAGACGCTAGTAAATAGCTATGATACATCTGTCAATACCCACAAAAAAGGGCAACAATTGAGCAAAACGATGGTGTCATGATGCCTACCCCCGGACATCCAGACCAAGTCCATCAGTCCAGGGAGCAGGCATCCAGACACCTATTGAAAACCCAGCCACCCCGGCTAGGGCCTATCTGGGTTCAGTCCTGGTGCCAGGCTCATATATGGGATCAGTCCTGGCGCCATAGGCGCCAGGCTCATATGAATAAACTTACCTCATGCAGACCATGCTGCAAAGAATCCAAACCAACGTGAGGCCTGGAAGGAACTACTTTGTTTCAGGGACTATTTTCTACTCAGTTGTGGTCTTGGGGAACTTCTTACCTGGGACTACTTTGGAGGCTATTTAAACCACACCCGATGAGCAGCACACGCTTTGCGTAATTCTGCATCCTGCAGCGTAACGCTCACTGTGCCTGTCAGTCCAGCATCCAGTCTTCTGCCACGTCCGTCTCGAATCCGGAGCTCCTAGAAAGCAGGGAAATAAGAAGAAAAGGTTGGAGCAAGAACATTACCTTCATTCTTCAACAGATCTTGGATCCTTCGCATATCCGAACAAGGAAAAATACTTTATTTGTGCGCGTCGCACCGCAAGCTGCAGTGCCGCGCTATACTTACCAGTCTTCACAGCACCTCCTCGACCCGGCGCTGCTCCATCATTCATCGCCAAACACCCGGCACCTAAGGGGACGAAGAAAGAAAAAAAGCTGAGCCGTGAAAATCAACAAAGACAATTTCTATTATCACAATAGACTGACCGAGTTACCGCCAGAGATATTATTCTTCTACACAGCACACCGTTTTACACTGCACCTGTAAGGAGAGCGAAAGCAACAGGTTAAGCACTGGCATTTTTTACCAGAGAGTGTTGGGTAATACAGACTCTTACCTAAACGCAATCAGCTGCTACGGGACAATCTCCTCTCAAATCAAGCTGCAAGACAAAGGAAGGAATCGGACAAGAGTGAATAACAGACATTTTGAACTCTTACGAACCAAACACTTACGGCTCCTCGCCACTTACCTCGGAGTCAATATTCGTCTGGAACTCACCCAATTCCTTTGGACCAGTGAAGTAACTGGTCCTCTACGCACCCCTGCACTCCACACAGGATGGAGAGCTCATCATTCAAAACCATAAGGTGAGACTGGTGAAAGGGAATATCGGAGGTGATTAGTGGGAAAATGGAGGGGGGTGTGCTCGCTCAATCCACGGTGGCTAATTCCCTTTCTCCGCTTTCAGGAGAATACTCCTACTGGTCAAGCAGACGAAATTGAGCAGGCCAGTCCAGTCAGTCATCTCTGCACTATGAGTCAAGTTGGTGGAGGCCGCAGCTATCCAGTTCCGACCGTCGCCCCTGTGGGAGCCAGGTGAGCGTGACAGATGGGTTATTGTTACCTTTCGTGGTGCTTGTGGGGGCTCGCAACATAAGAGAATCAAGTTGTAGTCAGCTATGAGATTGCTGCAAATCTGTAATGAATACATGAAAAACCTTGATCAGTGTTTTTCACAAGAGCTTAAAAACGGGTGTACGAGATATTCCACATACCGAATGGACGGCGACGAGGTACTTGTTACTCTGTTTCTTTTGTGGTTAGCACGTTTACATCGATAACGAACGATGTTTGCTGAGCCGTGAAAGTTCATCTCCTGATGAAAGTTCTATGAGTATATCCCCTGAACAGAAACATGTCGAGACAATTTCCTGGATGTATACAGGATTACAATAACTGATGTTGTCGAATAATAATGAGAAACTGAATTACATTGCCATTTATTTGCTGAACGTACTTCATACTTTTTTGTTACCTTACCATTTGTTTGGAATTGACGAAATCCTTGTGTTTTTATATGTTGATCTTAACAGTGATTATGTATAGGAATTTTGATGTTTTTTATTAGATGTGTGAATAATAACCTCTTTTTGTGTACTGAATTAAAGATATACAAGTGCCGCTGTGGTGAAGCACACAGCAAATGGGGAACTTAGAGTACTTATTAGTGCACGTTCACCCTCTCATTATTCAGCACAGGCTGCAGAATTATTGGCATTGATACTCGCGCTTGAGAATCACGCAGACCAGTAAGAAACGACGTACAGTGACTCTGCCTATGTGACGTCAACAGTGCATGCAGGCTTAGCACCCTGGAAAAGGAGGGGCTACCTCTGAACTGACGGAACGCCAGTGCAACATGCCACCTTATTGAACAGGCTGATTAAGGGACTACAACTCCCAGTGGGCATAGCAGTTGTGAAATGCGGAGCCCACATGAAAGGGACAGATTTTATCTCACGCGGAAATCAAGCAGCAGATGCAGAAATGTGTGGCAACTGAAGATGAAATAATGATGAATGTGGAAATATCTGATGTGCATGAGAAAATGATTGTTGTGAGTAATGAGCCGGAAGGCTACAGTAACATGTCAAATACACAGTTAATGGAGCTCCAAGGGGAGGCACCACAGGAAGAAAAGAACCTTTGGAAGCGAATAGGGTGTCCTTTAAACCCCTCTGAGGGTTTATGGTGAGAGGACAGCACTGGTAAACCAGTAATAGCCCTAATGAAAATAGCACCGGAACAGTTACAATATCCAGCACATATAACAAGAGAGAATCTAGCAGCAACCATTGCGGAAGACTGGTTTGTACCAAACCTAGAGCGCATGTTGCATTTTTTTATAATAAATTGCATAATCTGTCAAAAATTGACAGCTGGGCATACACTACGTGTGATAAGAGGAGTCATCTCCAGGCCAAATTGTCCTTTTCACCAAATTCAAGTATGTAACGGGTACAGGTATCTAATTGTTGTGGTGTGTCCATTCTTTAGATGGATAGAAACAGGTCAATGTACACACCCAGACTCTACCTTTGCGGCCAAAATCTTGGTGAGGGAGGTGTTTCCTAGATGGGGTGTTTGTGAAGTGATGAGGTCAGATAACGGTTCTCATTTTGTTAACGCAGTATCTGAACAGATCAGATTGTTGATTGGTATAAAGCACAAGTTTTCATCTGCGTATCATCCGCAAGGGAATGGGATATGCAAGAAGCTCAACGGCTTGTTAAATGAAAGGATAGCCAAGTTGAAGCTTACTTTGAAGAAAGGATGGTTGCATTGCCTTCCACTGGCATTGTATGCACTCAGAAACCAGCCTGGTTCTGACCACCATCTTACGCCACATGAAATTGTGACGCGCAGGAGAATGCAGACGCTGTTAATGACTCAAACTAGAGCTAGATGTGATGCTCAGCCAACAGGAGAAGTGCTAGGATTGGAAATGTAAAACTACCTGAACTGCATGACTGCCGGTTTTTCTGTCATTTCAGGACAGCTGCAGAGACGACAAGGAGGGTGTAGGGCAGTACAGAACACAGAAGGAAATACTACAGCTGACAAGGTTCCGGAGTTACGTGTACCTCAACTATACCCTGGGGATACCATGTTAGTTCGGAATCACACAAGGAAAAGGTGGGAAGAGCCAAGATTCCACAGCTCTTTCATTGTAGAGGATATTACGCCATCTGCAGTCACGTTACAGGGAAGAAGAGCTTGCATCTTCCCTGGTGACATCAAGCCATATACCGGAGAGACCCCTCTGCCTGCACCCCAACTCGGAGAAAGTACAGACACCAAGGAAGAACCACAGCACGTGCAGGCGAGATCTATGACAAGGAAGAAGGACGCAAGACCAGTCAAGTGAAAAAAGAAAGGAAACCTTTGTGATAAGGGGGTGGCCCAGTTATAAGACATTTCCTTTGAGCAAAATAAAGGAAAAAAGGACACAAATACGAACACTCTGTGTATCATAGTTGCCGGGTAAGAGAAGAGTTGCATTTATTGAGCCACAAGTAGCTTGTTGACTTTGGATGAGGCACACTAAAGCCTTGATAAGAAAAGCTATGCCAAATTTTGATCGAGGAGATATAAACTGGAAAAGAATACAATATCCTGAGCCCTTCCACACAGAGTCTATGTTTGGACTTACTTATGGTGTCACACAATAGTGACCTCACTAGGCAGATACTGACCTATTTCGAACTGGTATTGAGGTCCTATCTGTCATTGGTGGGGAGACTTACAAGTATAACAGAGTTTTTGCAAGAACCTAATAACGAAAAGATAATAAGAAGACTGCTCACAGTGGTTGCAGAACAGTTTCTTTTACTTCCAGAGTACATCAAGGACAAGACAAATGTCCCTATCAAGAGAGAAGCATAGACTAGCAAATGCAGTATTTTTTCGTTTCATTGAAGACTTTCCAGACCTTGTTGGGAGACATGCCAATGTTGGTGTGCTCACATTCATCCGTGATCCAGCAAACACTAATAACTTGAGTATGCTTCTACATAGCATAATAATAAAGGCTGCACTTTCTTCTCATTAAAATCACAGAACAGTGTAGAGACTTTCATTCAAGGGACAGATCGTGGAAGTATTGACAAAAAGATACAATTTTGTTAACAAAGAAGCAACATGTGATCTGGAGTGAAGCAGATTCGAGGTATAGACTGGGAACTAGTCTATATGGAACACGTATTATAGACATGCTGAGGTCATTGTTCACTGTTGGAACATTACAATGCAAACATAACTGTTTCCAACAACAAGAGACAGTCCATTATTCAGAATCAGAGGACAACTGGTGCAGAACTATTGATCCGTGAAGCAGAGACAGCAGAATCCAGAAAAAGGGATAATAATGAAAATGTATTAAAGAACCAGTTTTTGCTTCCTGAGATGATCGAGATGGGAAGCCAGAGCACCAGCATTGTTCTCCCTCAGGAGGAGAGACATTCATGTTGCCCAAGAAACAAATGCTGTAAGATAACCTACCGATGCATTGTTTATGCATGCATTATAGTCATAATCGTATTACTGTCGTTAACAATCAGAATTGCATTTTTGATAGGTGCACAAAGTGATGTTCCCGTGCACCCACCTGAGAATGCAAACTTGATACCCACAAGAGCGCCCATACCTTATGTAGTCATTCCTGTTCCAATAAAAAATTACAGAGTGTGTGAGCTTGAAATGGATGTGGTAAGCAATGACACACGACACTTGTTTTAGAAAATGAGTTGAAATGCCGGAGACAGGGTCGGCAAAGTAAACCAGACAAGAGGTCGATGAAAGTTACACCTACACAGATAATGAGTACAAACACACCTAGTCTAGTGTCAATGAGTTCAGAATCACATTCCAGAGAATGGGGGAAGTTTGGACAAACAACAATGAGAGGTTTCACACCAAGAGAAGTTGGGAGACAAATGGAGAAAGCTGAACTTTTAAGGAGACAAAAGGCTTTAGAGAATAAGCAAAGAGAGACAAAACCTGGAAGCACACCTGATCCTGCAAGACATGATATCAGGGCAGTGCCTGGAGGGAAGACACAAACAGAAATTATAAGAGACATTTTCATGCCTAATTGGTATATTGAAAGGATGAAGCAAATTGCACAACCTCCTACTCGAACAGCACAAATGAAAACGACCGGAAAACTGATGGAGATGCCTGAGAATCTTCCAGCAAGAAGGAGCTATACAGAAGTATTACATGACATGCTTGTGAAAGCTCATATCTAAAGAATAAGAGCCAAAAGAAGCACACAAGATGACAATAAAGAATTGAATAATTACCTGGATTGCATAACATATTTGGGAAACAACATATGGTACCAACATATGAAGGAAGTGGGAAGGCAAACTTCGGATGAGGAATGCTTTGTATGTGCACTTCTGGCTTACAGCATGGGTAAGTAAAAAAATTGTTGTAGCTATTGAGATAGATGTGCAGACAGCACACTGTCTTTCACATATAGCAATGTGCAAAACCCGAGGTCAGTTCATGGGAATTGATGCTTCTCTCAAATGGGCGATTGAAAAAACCGATCCAGATGAAGATGATTATGTTGAAGACATAAAGACAATAAACAATGCCAAAATGAAGAATATTGTGGTCAGATATGAAAAACCTGGAACAAAATGATCAGAGATCAGAAGAGAAGTGAACAAGAAATTGGAAACTACAGGAAAGGATTCAGAAGAATCTCACAGATGGAAAAACAGAGGTCAAATGCAAATCTGGGGAACAGTGCGTTCACCAGAAGGATGGGAGAAAGGAGTAGTGATCTGCCGAGCATGGGCAGTAATCAGTTGTTACCAGGCTACCATTGACATAGTGCAAAATGGATGCAAGCCATTATGGTCAAAGCTTGCTAAACTACTGACATGGGTCGAGGACAGAGGAGGACCCTTGCAGATAATACCATTGGAGAGCCCAAACTTCTGTTTCAGAAATAATGGCACAAGAAAAATGGGAGAGAATCGCAATTGTAGTCGAGTCTTTGATGTTCCAGGAAAGGTGCATGGTACTGCAGTGATCATGGATCACTACTGGGTATGTGGATCCCAGGCATACATGAGGTTGCCGAAAAATTGGGGAGGCATTTGTACATTGGTGAATGTCCATGTGCCAGCGTTGGTGATTCCAAAAAGCGATGTGAACATTGACAGTTTCCCGAAAGCAGATGCTCACCTGAGAAAGAAGAGCTCTCTGGAGCTTATGAGGAGAACAAAGAGGGAAAATTATTTCTCTGCAAATTCCATAGAAGCTTTCAATACTATCCGATACGAACACACATTGTTCAGCCTGACCTCATCAGTGTTTACAACAATCCTGATGCCAAGAATTCAGGTTGGAGCAAATACTAAATGGTTGCAGATAACCAGATGGGAGTTACTGCAGACCATCAACACAACCATAAAAAGATTCAATGCAATCAGAGAAGAGTTGAGCGCTATCAGACTAATGACAATCCAGAACAGATACGTTTTAGACATCATCACAGCTATGGATGGAGAATCATGTTGCACATTTATACCTTCACATGATGACGAGAATGGAACCTTAACAGAGGCCATAGACATGGTGAAAAAAACTACAGAATCATATGATAGATGAAGCTGACGAAGTTGATGATGACAGTTAGTTTGGAGCACTGTTTTCATGGATTCCACAGTGGATGGCAGATGCATTCAAGTTCCTAGGAGCCCTGTTGGTGATGCTATTACTTGGATTCTGTGTGATCAAATTAATAATCTCACAATGCCAGAAGACTGCAAAAAAGCCAGAGGGATAAGGATCATGATTGATGTTGAGTCCGGATGGAAGCCCAAAGACCTAACTGATGATTAAATAAGAGACTTTGTGAAAAACCAGCATTTATGCACCAGAGGGAACCAAGTTCCTGTATCCAAGAAATCATAGAAAATATGTGGGAAGATGGATCAATTGCAGTCCAAGTGGAGAATGTCAACTGATGACATGGAATAAGGATGAGCACATGAGAACAACAGGATGCTTGAAAGGAGTCTTAAAGATATGGACCCCAAGGAAGCATCTCTTCAGACCAAAATGTCTGGATCCAGAGGATGAAATAAAAGTGAAGGATGAAGAAAAAGTGAATCCAAAGAAAGAAGTGAGAGTGGTCGATGAATTGCCCAGAGGGGGGAGTGAAGAGGAAGTGTCAAGTATCGTCCCAACTCCAGTTGCCCCCCTCCCATTACCTATTGAGTTCACACCAAAGTTTGTGACGTATGAGGAGCAGTTAAATCAGCAGAGAGCCGCACATAGGCTCTGCCCAGTACCTATCAGGATAACAGCACCTGTTAATATACCAACACCTAAGAAAACCTGGACAGTAAGCCATACCTACATTTTAAACAACAGTCGGTTGTTTGAATAAAATACCTAAAGAAGCAAAATAGATAATGAAGGAAGATGAATGGTGACGTCATAAGAAATCGGACTGATGCACATATAGAAGATATAATGACCTGAGAATACTGACAAGAGATGAAATACCATGGATAAGTGACATCTTGAGCCTAAGGGGAAGAAGTGGGTGTCAAGATGAAGAAACTTATGCCACATAGATGATGAAGATATTTAGTTAGTTTAAACGTGTACCGATGCAAGTAACTGCAAGAGGCAAATAAATTGTGAAACTTGCTTATGCTTTAAAGTTGATAGATTGCGGCAAGCACCAACATTTACAAGTATATACCTCAAGAAGCACTTTATGAATGAATGTAAGTCCACTACGCACATAAGCAGAATTGAACAAAGGTTACAAAAGGCCTCAGATGGAGTGTGTTGCAGCATGAAAATCGAGAATCAAGACACAACAAAACTCAGCTAAGGATGACCACGCCAAGAAACCAAGGTCTTATCTGGCTGGAATGGACCGGCATTGGATACAATTAAGGAGAGAAGAGAACAGAGGATACTGTTCAGAAAAGTCAAGATAAGCCACTGACGTCAGAAGACTACTAGAATTAAATCAAATATACTTAAAGACACTGAGAAAAGCCGATTTCACGGTGTCCAGTCATGTGACAAAGGCAGGCTGGAAGGGTGAAACTATCACACCTAAGCATGGATCTCCGCCATGCCCATACTCCTTTAAAGTTCTCAGAGTACAGAACAGACACAAGGCCAAACTACAAAGCAGTAATTGACACATGACCACTGAAGTGATGATTGATTGTAGCATAATTGGTGGGAAGCTGGGGTACAGACGAGCTTCTCTGCACCTGTATGTTCTTTCTGCGTGCTGCTAGACGTAGGTGGAAAAGTATGAGTGGGGTTGATGCCAACCTAATCACAGTGGACCATGCAATCTAATGTCCTATAGTGAGTAGAGCCAATGGGACGTCATAATTTTAGCGACGTTTGTAGTGGCCAATTTGAAGGGAGGGCTTAGTTGCCCCACCTGACATTGAGTATCCAATCCCCTCTTCCCGTTACCATATACAGATATAGTACCTATGTTAAGTTACCTTCCTATTACCAATCACATTGCATGTTAGGTTTTTAAGATTGCCACGTAGGATGATGTTAGTACGTGCGCAGGTTGTACGTCAACAATGACAAGTTTTTGCTATAAATTTTGTATTTTTTCTAAAAGTAAAGAGAGCAAGAAGATTGAGCCATTGCTGATGTTCATTGTACTCCCCGTTTTATGAACTTGTCATTAAAACGGACTCCCTTTGCCTTAAGTTGTCTTCATTATTTGATGCATGAGTATGAATCTGCAACCCCATCTATCTTGAGGGTACTGCTACTCATCTTAAAGGGCTGTTTGGAGATCATCCAGTTCACTCTCTTGAGGCATTAGTCACTTCATGAATGGTGAGAGCTACTGGTTTTGCTGCTCCTACCACTAGACAAACATGCTCCTCGACCTCTACAGGTGCTGTGTCCTCTTGTACTCCTCCACTGCTCGGGTGTCGTTATAGGTAATCAGCTGGATTGTGGGCTCTGGGTCTGTAGGTCAGCACCACCCCATATTCAATCAGGGCCAGCATCCATCGTTCGATCATGGGGGCAGCTTGGATGATGACCCCACCATGATAGGGATTAGTGTTTTATGATCAGTCACTACAGTGATGGCATTTCCCAATATGTATATCCGAAAGTGCCGGCATCCCCAAAGGACAGCTAGGGCTTCTCTCTATATATGGGAGTAGCGTTGTTCCGTGCTGGTGAGTGCCTTGCTGGCGTAAGCTATCTGCCTCATCTGTCCTTGGGCATACGGCTGCAACAGAATGGCTCCCAGTTCAACTTGGCTGGCATCTACAATGATTTCCGACTCCTTCCTCGGGTCGAAGAATGCCATGGATTCTTTCCCTGTGAGTGCCTTTTTGATTGTCTCGAAGGCTTCCTCTTCTTTGTTAGACCACTCCCACACTTTGTCTTTCCTTGTGAGCATCCTGAGGGGCTCAGAGAGGGTTGCCAGGTTGGGTATGAACCTACCACAGTACGTCACCATCCCCAGGAAGCTCCTGACCTCTGACATGGTTCCTGGTGGTTTCACCTCCTGAATGTCCTTGATCTTCTGCAGGCCTGGGGAGATTCCTTATTTATGGAAGACGAAACCAAAGAATTTGATGCTGTCTTTCAGGAACTCACACTTTTTCGCAGTGTAGGGTGAGTACAAGGTTGTGAATCCTTTCTAGAGTCTTCTTCAGATGAGCCAAGTGTTTGGCTTCTGACGTGGCGTCGATCAGAATGTTGTCGCTAAGGTTAATGACCCCTTCACGACCAGCTAAAGCTCCCTGAATGACATTTTGAAATACTACAGCTTTGGAGGAGACATCGAAGCTTAAGCTTTTGTACTGGTACAGCCATTGGTGGGTTGTGAAGGTGGCAATGTAGTACAAGTCCGGGTGTAGCTCCAGCTGATGATATCCGGACTGCAGGTCTAGTTTCGAGAATACTCTCGGCCCTTGTAGTTCTCCCACCATGTCATCAAGAGTCGGCGTGAGGTATCTTTAATTCTTTATCGCTAGATTTGGAAGCCTCATGTCGACACAGATTCAGACTGATCCGGGTTGCTTCGGCTTGACTGCTACAGCGATGGGGGACACCCATGGGGTGGGCACCTCCACCTTTTCTATGATGTCCATGTTCACCAGGTTTTGTAGTTCACTTTCCACCTGTTGCCAGAGGTAAAAAGGTGTTTGACGATGTTTTAGTGCGGTAGGGCGTATTGACTCATCTATGTGCAGCTTGATGGGCTCGCATTTTATTTTGCAGACACCCTGAAACACTGCTGTGAACCTCTCGAGAACCTCATTTATGTCCTCACGTGTGGTCTGCAGTGAGACGTAGACGGTGAGGGCGAAGTGTACAATGCTGAGGCCCTCTGCCACTGCGCAGCTCAATAAAGAATGTGTGCTGATGTCTGTGATGAAGAATTTTGCTCAAATTTGCTTTCCTTCATGGGACATTTTGGTCACAAACACGACACTGAGAGGTATCGGTTGAGTGCCTCCAAATGTAAATATCTTGACCTGTGCTTTTGCTAGTGGTGGGGGCCTTGGTAGTGCCTCATAGTGACAAGTTGCTAATATGCATACTGACGCTCCGGTGTCCACAACACCAGGTGTCATTGTTCCACCTACGGCCACTGTGGACATGGGCTGCCTCCTCTTCTTCTTGAAAGACTCTATACTCGAGATAAAGGATATCTCTTCTTCTTCCTCCTCCTCCTCCTCTTCCTCCTCCTACTCTTCGGCCAGGTCCAGACTCAGCGTATCTTGCTCCACAACCGTCACCTGTCTCTGCCATTGTCGTGTGTCACTGGGTGTCCTGCTGGGCCCTCTGGGAATGGTGACTGGTGAGGGGGCTTTGCATATCCTCGCAAAATGACCCGCTGCTCCACAGCATCTGCATACTCACCCATTTGCCGGGCATTCCCCTGCATGTGAAAGGTTGTAGCCTCATTTGGGGTAGGACAATGATATCCCAGATCTTCTTGGGGGCCATCTCGGCCTCAACGGGCCAACGTTTTACGGGCGCACTATTGCACATGTGTCTTCCACTTTTAGCAATCGAATCACAGCATCCATTTTAGTTGCGCAGCTGTCCGTCAGTTCATAAGACCTTCCCATTTTGAGAATGCAGGCCAGCGACAACCCAGGCTCACGCAGGACCTGTCGGCGCAGTTTTCCTGAGATGCACCCCTGTATCAATTGGTTTCTTACCATACTAAGTTCAAGTGCTCTTGCAGCAATAAATCAAAATTCCCGCCCCTGAAGCTGACATCACTAGACGCGTACGGCCCATTCCACAAGGCCAATGCATGTCTCGTGTCAACGTTCTCTCTCCGCACGTTATTGACGAGTCTCAATGGAAATGACAGGACACTGCTTTAGAAATATAAACAGACCCTTTCTGATCAGGCAACACTCTAGTTTTTTAGTCAACAGATTAACTGTATTTAGTTTAGATCCCCCGTAGCTCGTTACTCTTGGATGAGCTATCTTACTAGTACAAAGCCCCTGCGACCCGTTACTTACAGTAGCAGAACTGATTTCACTCGTTACTTGCGTTTTGGTTAAATCTTTGTCGTACAAAGTCAACAATACAGCCCTACCAGTACGAGCCTGAGTATTCAGAGGAGGAACTAATGGAAAGAGAAGGCTGCCAAAATGATGGGGATTCAGACAATAGTTTGCAAGAACAGGCACCCGATCATGAGCCGCAGCCGAGTCGCATGGGAGACATTTCAACATGGTGTACCTGCAATCATTGCAAGGTCATGTCAATCGAGGTGAAGAACTGCTGCTTCCGAGAAAACTCTGGATGCTCCGCCTACATAGCCGAAGAAGACAAACAACTGATTCACGTTACAGAGCTGCATGACTTCAGGGCAGCCTGCCTCACAAGGTCTGTGTGGAGGATTATGATGGTGCTTATGCATGAACTTTGCGGAACAGGTCGGCCACGCAATCCAAGTAACGAGTAAGTATACTCTAGATGTGATATAATTTTTACTACCTAGACCATTTGAATTTCATGTTTTTCTCCTACTTTCACTAAATTGTGATCCATCTCCCTGTAGAAATGCAGCTCTACCTTCCCCAGTGCCTCACACAGCAAGCCCACACAAACCAACGCCTCCCCCTGTCAGCTCTGCGCGAGCACTGTTCTTACGAAAGTCCTGCCATGCCGTTGTTACAATTCTGTAGTATCATTACCGAAAGAATGTGCTCTGCGGAGAGCGTGAGACCGTGACAAGCCATTTCCCAAGTGTACATTCATCTCCATTAAACTGCCTGTGTCCTCTCAACCTGAACCCTTCCAGCCCAGTGTCCCACCAGCCCCAACCCCCCAGTTGCTTTCATGCTGATACTCATCTGACCCCCTTGCACTGACCATTACAGAACACCCACCGCAGCCCTAATGACGTGCATCAGTATATTCTCCCAAAAGCAACACACCTCAACCTATATCACTAGAATCCAAGCAAGGCAGATGGTAGATCAAACCTCTGTGGTGTGTTATAATTATTTCTTTTAGTATATAGTGGGGACTTGTGCTGTAAGGGTTCCCTCCTTTATTTTTCTAAGGGCAACTATGCAATCGAATTTCAGATGCACTTTTATCAGGTTCATTCAATTAAAATATGTATGTTTCTCTTACTCAGGTGGTACAGGCTGGTGGCCTATCGTTCGTTTATATGGTGGCTTTATAGGAGGCTTGGATACCGCAATCGACGAGTAATACCCGCCTGTGTCATTCGAGCCATTCGCAACAAATTCCCCAGTGACAGTGGACAGTACAGGGGATTTTCTGATATTGTACTTCAACCTCAAGCATACAATTTATAGTTTGTTGGTGCCATCAACATCACCAAATTAAATAAAATACATCTGAGTAAATAAGGATATGTTTTTAGTTTTTCAGTGAGTCAATAACAAGCACAATCATCTATGAGTGTCATGCTAGAATGGTTGTTGCCCGGGTGGACTGTGAACAAATGGAGGCACTGGAAATAATTAGCAAAGTGGTCCCATATTATAAATTTTGATCTAGCTCCACCCTTTTCATATGATATAATGTGAAAATAAAATACAAAATAGGCACAGAGTGCAGAGGCACACAGGGAAATCTCCACAGTACCCAGTAGCCCAGTCCAGCCCTGGTTGGTGCACTTTTGCGCTCACCTTGTCCCCATCCATCCGCCTTTCAGTATCAATGGCATTTCGCACCTATGAGCGTGCGCTCCCAAGGGGGCAGGGTGGGTGTGACCGCCTGAGTTGTCAAACACCATGTACACTTCAAAGGCATCTGCCGCACATTCACCATTGTCCACATGGCCTCCCCAGACTCTGTGTCTCCAGACTCCCCTCTTCAAAGCCCAGCACGTGCAATCAACAAACATTTGTGTCCCTTCAGCATTGTTCTGGCCTTTTCGCGTTCTCCTCATGCCCATCCACCCACCCTTCCAGTATCAATGGCATTTCGCACCTATGACCGAGCGCTGCCAAGTGGGCTGGGTGGGTGTGACTGCTCAAGTTGTCAAACATTGATGACAACCAGGTTTGTGTTTGTGTTACAAGCCTGGCACTATTGCCCTATATGCTGCACAAGTAGGCCTATGCCAGAAGTTGGAAAGGCGGCAGGGTGGGTTTATAGGGCAGATGGGAACCATTGGGATGGAGGCAGAGTGGGTGTCTATGAACACGTCATCCATTCACATACACACCCACTTCTGTAAGCCTTTTTAAACAACTTGAGATTCACCTTGAGAACATCTGGGAGATCTACTAGGTATATCGTCATCGAGCTACCTGTTCACCGGATTCTTGTTCCTCTGCTTGCTGAATCTGCTCAACTGTTCACCAAAGTAAGGGTAAGTTAACTAATTACTTCCCTATGTTCATCGAACGTTACTATGAACGTTTATGTCGATTTACACCAAATGTACCTAGGATTTTAATGTTCATGTACCTCAAAAACTTATGCGTTAGCGATTAGTTCAGGTATTTTCTTCTCAATAACTGCCACAATTCATCACTGTGCGTTGTAGTACAATGTGCAGTATAACAATTGTATAATAAAGTTGTTGCAGAATTCACTGGGCTAGGTCACACAGCTTTTCTATCTTTATTCTAATTAAACTTTAAAAACAAATCTCTCGTGCAAATTGCTTTACTCACATTCATCCTGTGTTATTTGTGCTAATAGTTCTGATTTCTTTATACAGATCTCACGCACTTTTCAAGTATGCCATCATGTGTGGTTGTCGGTTGCACTTCTGCAAGCCACATCAAAGATCCAGGTACTATCCTGCATGTATTCCCAAAGGATAATGATTTAATAAGAAGATGGCTTAGAAATTGCGGTTGTAAAGTGGACGAGATTGAAAAGGCCATGGAAATCTTGGCCGATGTGACGGCGTCTGCAGCTAGGATATGTACGGCCAGTCAAGGTACACAAAAAACATCAACTGCGAGTTCTTCCTAAATTGCTTCCAAATGCCATCCCAACTCAATTTCCGCAAGCGGCTGGTGAGGTGAGTAGTGAACGTTGAGTTTGTTATGTTTGTTGGTATGTAGGATGATGGTCTGCATTCATAATTATTATCTTCCATCTGTTTATCTACATCACTGTTCTATTACTCCATTTTCCATAGTCACTGGATTCTACACAAGTGTCAAATATGTAATCTTAGTATACTTCATCTTTCTCTGCTTTCTGGAGCCTCTGACCAGTAAATGTGATCCTTCACGAAAACATCCACATGTCCCCTTGTAAATCATGTTTGGGAAATGTGTTGGTTGACATATTCTTCTTCACTTAGAGCACATTGATGGAAGAACAGGCTCTCGCAAGCGACGCAACCACCGACGCCCTTTCTATCCCAATAGTGAGCCCTACCGACCAGCACAAAGTGAAATGTTATAGCATCACATGAGTCCCCTTTTCAAGAACAAATTTTCCTTTTCCATTGTAGCATTTTCATTTCATACATTGGGTTGAAAATGAAGGAGCAAGATTCTGCATCAATTTCATTTCAAAATCAACCTCATACACATACCAAGTAATTATATTACACTACTCTTTGTATGCGATTGAACTACTTGCATGTGGTATGCTTTCAATGTAAACATATGAAAATGTATTATGTGCAGAACTGGCTATTTGTACAAAGTGGCACGTATGGGCTTGTGTACGTGTGTACCATTGTATGCATTTCATTCAGTATGTAACTTCTTCTGCATTGCATTTTCTCTGTTTCATTTCGCTTTTTAATCTGTATCAAAACAATTGCTGTATTATAGGTGGATGGTGGAACTTCGACTACTATCTCGTCCTCCTTTGGAACAGGTCCACAGCTTGAGATATTTCTATTCACATTTCACTTTCAAGAATCACAGTACATCCAAAATTGGATATACTTTGAGACATAAATGTATGTGACCGTACACCGTTTAAAACATTTCTGATTTTAGTAGTTAAATTGGACTTCCCTCCTAATGCGGAACAGTTACCAAGGACACATTACAAAGTAAAATACTTTGAAAGGCAACATTTTAATCACTATGTTTCACAGGGTGACCTCAGATCAAGTCCATGTTTGAACTCGGATGGATATCAGGTGAAATATGAACTGAATGTTATGATCAAGTCGCGTACACTCGATTCGAGGTTTTATCCATACTAACCTTCTATTTGTGTTGTGACAGCAACCCTAATAGTATAGTATATTGGTCAAAGGTGTTACGCTCACCTCATATCCACGGGGATGCCACCCAGCCCTGGTTGGATGATTTGCACTCTTGAACCCTCTCCCGGTCCCTTGGTAAGGCCTCTTGTTAAAGATGGGTCTTAATATTGTAAAAGGTGGATTCTCCGTCCTGCTCCTCATGGCAGGGGCGCGTAGATGTGGGGGGCGAATATCACTGGTGCAAGCCCCCCCTGTGGGAATCCAGACCTGCTGCGACTCCGTAGGTTTGCTGCTTTACAGTCTTTATATGCAGTTCTTATGTTCCTCTTAGTTCGAATAATAATGTCTTGCTTTTTTCCTTTTAGGTATGGAAAGGTATTTAGCTGTTGCCATGCAGTTTGAAGATGAGCATGGGCCAGAAGGCGAAAGCGCGGTGTGCGCGATGCTGTCCGGTGAGTAATGCGCGATGCACGGTGCTGTTTCGCCTTTTATATTGCTAACCTGTGTCTTTTCTCTCCTTGCAGGTTGCGATGATCCTCGCCGAGCGCCGTAATGTTCCAGCAATGATACTGACCAGGAGATGACTACCCAGGTAAGAATTGTGTGGCTTTCTTCATTCGGGAGGAAACGTGAGTAAACGCTTACTAAGGCTGTCTTTCTTTCTCCTCTTTCCAGGTTATGGTATTCCAGGATGCATGCGGTGCCGGATAATGGAGTTTGTACCTTCAGGTGAGTGGAACTGAAGTCGGCGATGGATTGAAGACAGGATACTGTTCCAGGTAAGTTTCGTAGTGTTCTTTTTCTCTCTGCAGGTCCTTGGTTTCAGGTAAGCTGGCATCAAAGAACTGGACAAGGTGAGCGTTACGCTGCCCACAGCAGAATAACGCAAAGCATGTTCTGCTGTTTGGGTGCGGTTTAAATAGTCTCAGGTAAAGTAATCCAGGTAAAATAGTTCCAGGCCTGCCACACCCAAAGTAGTCCAGGTAAAGTAGTCTGAGGCCTGCCACATCCAAAAGACTAGACCGCATAGCTCAGTTCCTTGTAACTGAGCTATGTGTGTGCCTCCATGTTGGCTGGACCTCCCCAAGTTAAATAGTCCCAAGTAAATAGTCCCTTTCTAATGTTGGTCTTCATGATGGTTATGAGCCTGGCACCAAAGACTGACTCCAAGAGAGTCTTGGATGAGGTTTTAAGGCCTTTGACCTGGCCCTAACTGGAAGGCTGACTTGCCAGTGAGGGCCAGGGGCAAGGGTCATGACAGCACTCCCCCCCAAGGCCCCTCTCACGGTGGCACTTCTGCGTGGTCCTGGTTTGGCTGGGTAATTCTGATGGAACTTTTTAATTAAGCAAGGTGCATGGATGTATTCACTAGGTCCCCATGATCTGTCTTGAGGGCTGTATCCCTTCCAAACAACTAAGTAGTAGAGTTTGGATCTGGTGTATTTTGAGTCTAGGATATCCTTTACTTCAAACTCTGGTTCTCCGTCATCTAATACTGGTTTTGGTTGTGTTGTAACCCGAGTACCGGATTGTACCGGTTTCACTAGTGATACGTGAAACACAGGAGGAATCTGCATATTGGGTGGTAGGGCAAATTTAATTGCCACTGGATTTATTATCGATTCAATAGAATAAGGTCCAAGATATCGTGGACGAAAGGTCCGAGTCCCTTTTATGTGCACATATTTTGATGCTAAGCAGACCGTGTCTCCAATTTGATAGTTGGGGGCTTTACTACGATGTTGGTCAGCAAATTTCTTTTGTCTGTTCTAGGCTTGGAGTAAATGTTCTGCTGCTTCTTTGAAGGCCTGGGAAATAGTCGTATGTAGGGTTTTAACCGCTGGCTTTTCCAAAGGGGTTGGGAGATCCAATTCTGAAGTACGTGGATGTCTACCATATGTAGTGTAGAAAAGGGTTTGTCCAGTGCTGGTGTGTAATGAATTATTATAGGCATATTCAGCTATCCATAACAAGTCCTTCCAATGTCTTTCCACTTGATGTAACATGCAACGTAAGTATTGCTCTAGGGTTTGGTTTGTTCTTTCTGTTTGGCCATCTGTTTGAGGATGGTGACTTGTGGATAGTCGAATGTCAATTTGGGCCATTGAACAGCATTTCCTCCAGAAGTTGGATACAAACGGACTACCTCGATCTGAGATGAAGACCGATGGAAATCCATGTAGCCGTACGATTTCCTCCAGGAATACCTTTGCTAATTGGATGCATTTGGAAGACCCTTAAAAGGAATAAAGTGTGCCATTTTAGAGAACAAGTCTACAACTACTAAGATGGTGTTGAATCCTTGACTGGGAGGTAGATCTGTAATGAAATGAAGGGACAGTGAGTGCCATGGTGCGGGAGGAATTTCCAATGGTTGGAGAAGACCAGCTGGTTTCTGCTTTTGGGACTTGTTTTGTGCACACACACCGCAAGATTGGATAAATTGTATGATGTCTTTAGCCATGTGGGCCACCAATAGTTTCGTTTTACTTTAGCTAGAGTTTTGGCAATTCCAGGATGACCTTCAATCAGGGAGTTGTGATAACCCTTTTTTCTCAAAAGTGATGTAATTGGATGCACTATTTGGGAAAAATCTGGGATGAAGCGGCGGTAAAAGTTTGCAAAGCCCAACATACTCTGGATTCCTTTAAATGAAGTTGGTGATGGCCAGTTAAGAATGGCATCTACCTTGTGCCTATCCATTCTGATACCTTTTGGTGTGAGGATAAAAGCAAGGAACTCCACTTCAGTGACATGAAAAGAGTATTTTTCAAGTTTAGCATACAGTTTATGTTGGCAGAGTTTAGTAAGGACGGAGCGGACATGCCTGACATGGTCTTCTTTTGTAGCAGAATACACTAAAATGTCATCAATGTAAACCAGGGCGCAAACATCGATTAACTCCCGCAAAACATCATTCATAAAGTACTGGAATGCAGCAGGAGCATTGCAAAGTCCAAAAGGCATTACCTGGTATTCATACAAGCCGCATTTGGTATGTAAGGCGGTTTTCCATTCGTCTCCTTTCTTCACTCGAACAAGATGGTATGCCCCCCTAAGGTCCAGTTTGGCATAGATTTGGGCGTCTTTGACTTGATTCAATAATTCGGGAATAAGGGGCAGTGGATAACAGTTTTTTACTGTGATCTGGTTTAATGCGCGATAGTCGATGCAAGTCCTCAATTCACCTTCCTGCTTTGGTATGAAAAATAAGGGACTGGCTGCCAGTGATTTAGATAGGTGGATAAATCCATTTGCCAGGTACTGATCAAGATAAGATTTCAAATAGAGGGTTTTCGGGTTCAGTAAGTGCATAGATTCGACCACAAGGAATTTACGCACCAGGTATGAAGTCGATCTGACAATTGTAGGGCCTGTGCGGTGGTAGAGTATTGGCTTGTTCTTTCGGGAACACGTCTTGAAAATCTTGGTATTCATTTGGTAGAGTACTAGTCACACCTAGTACAATCGCTGTCGTACTGGGAGTAGCAGATGTACATAAGTCTGTTTTCCCCTTTTCTTAGTAATAACAGGTGCGAGCACAATCATCGGAAAAGGCCAACTTCTTGGCACGCCAATCTATTAGAGGGTTGTGAGCTCCCAACCATGGCATCCCTAAGATTAGTCGAAACTGAGGAGCTTTGATGAGATTGAATGCAATAGTTCTCGGTGTCCATCCTGGCACAGTAGGGTTAGTGCTGCTGTGCATTGGGTTACTGGTCTGGAAGCTATTTCTGTCCCATCAACAGTAGTAACTTTTATAGTAGTCGACTCAGAGCATAAGGGAAGCCCCATCTCTGCTGCCAGATCTTGGTCTACATAATTCCTAACTGCTGCGCTGTCTATGTATGCTTCGACAGCATGCATCCGAGACGGTTGTTGGTGATTGATCAAAATTACTGGTAATGCAAAGTGTGAGGTCTGTGGCTCATCCTTCTCACTCGACAAGTGGACCTCTACGCTTGCCGGGCTTGGTAGTTTTCCGACTCCTTGTTATTATCTTCCTTCTCTGTGGCTCCAACAGTTCTCCTGGACATTCTTTGAGGAAGTGGCCTGATTTTCCACAATATAAGCATAATTGCTGTTGCCTTCTCTTGTCTCTTTCAGTTTTAGTTAAAGGGGGCCGTACACCTCCGATTTGCATGGGTTCTACCGTGTTTTCCAATGTACGTGGAACATTATCCTTTGACCGGACATACACAGCTCGAGTGTCTAACCTTATCCGGTCCGCTTTTCGGTCTTGTAATCTGTGATCTAGTTGCACCACAAGGTTGATGAATTCTCCACAGTCTTTAGGTGGGTTAACCACTTGAGCAAGGACATCCTTTAGTTCCCCTCGTAGACCCTGATGAAATAGTGTGGTCCTTTTTTCCTCAGGCCACCCAGCTTCAATGACTAGTCTGTTAAATGTTGCTATATATGTAAGCAAGTCTTGACTTCCTTGACGGAGTGACAAAAGTTTGATGTCTAATGCTTGGCCTTGGGTATGACGAGCAAAGAGTTTTTCCATTTCCATCTGGAAACTCCCAAAGTCATGTAACAACGGGTTATCCTGAGTTACCAATGGTACCGACCAATCCGCAGCACTGCCACTCAGATATGACAAGACAAAAGCAACCCGTGCGTGGTCATTAGGAAAAGCCCCAGGTCTGCAAAGGAAATGAAGACGACACTGGTTCATGAATGTTGCATACTTCTTGGGGTCCCCTGTAAATCGTTCAGGTGGAGCTAAAGGAACTGCCCCAGGAAGGGTTATTTGTACTGGATTGGTGGAAGAAGTTGGTACAGGTGCTGGCGGAAGGTTACCAGGCAATGGGGTCTGTCCTGCCTGTGATTGGAGCAATTGTCTACTTATTTCGTCGGTACGATCCTTAGTAACAATCAAATCCCTCCTAAGAGCGTTGGTTTCTTGCCTGGCTGAATGTACTTTAGCGCTTAATTGTCCCAACAACTGAACTATCTGGTCAGTCTCTGAAGTCTCCATGACGCCCAGGTGGATAATATTATTGAGGCTTTGCGTTCTGTTACGCTCACCTGGTATCCACGGGGACGCCACCCAGCCCTGGTTGGATGATTTGCACTCTCGAACCCTCTCCCGGTCCCTTGGTAAGGCCTCTGGTTAAAGATGGGTCTTAATATTGTAAAAGATGGATTCTCCGTCCTCCTCCTCGTGGCAGGGGCACGTAGATGTGGGGGGGTGAACACCGACCAAGTTGCTTCACTGGTGCAAGCCCCCCCCGTGGGAATCCAGGCCTGCTGCGACTCTGTAGGTTTCCTGCTTTACAGTCTTTATATGCAGTTCCTCTTAGTTTGAATAATAATGTCTTGCTTCTTTCCTTTTAGGTATGGAAAGGTATTTTGGTGTTGTCATGCAGTTTGAAGATGAGCATGGGCTGGTAGACGAAAGCGCGGTGTGCGCGATGCTGTCGGGTGAGTAATGCGCGATGCGCGGCGCTGTTTCACCTTTTATATTGCTAACCTGTGTCTTTTCTCTCCTTGCAGGTTGCGATGTTCCTCGCCGAGCGCCGTAATGTTCCAGCAATGATACTGACCAGGAGATGACTACCCAGGTAAGAATTGTGTGGCTTTCTTCATTCGGGAGGAAACGTGAGTAAACGCTTACTGAGGCTGTCTTTCTTTCTCCTCTTTCCAGGTTATGGTATTCCAGGATGCATGCAGTGCCGGATGATGGAGTTCGTACCTTCAGGTGAGTGGAACTGAAGTCGGCGATGGATTGAAGACAGGATACTGTTCCAGGTAAGTTTCGTAGTGTTCTTTCTCTCTCTGCAGGTCCTTGGTTTCTGGTAAGCTGGCATCAAAGAACTGGACACGGTGTGCGTTACGCTGCCCACAGCAGAATAACGCAAAGCATGTTCTGCTGTTTGGGTGCGGTTTAAATAGTCTCAGGTAAAGTAGTCCAGGTAAAATAGTCCCAGGCCTGCCACACCCAAAGTAGTCCAGGTAAAGTAGTCCCAGGCCTGCCACACCCAAAAGACTAGACCGCATAGCTCAGTTACTTGTAACTGAGCTATGTGTGTGCCTCCATGTTGGCTGAACCTCCCCAAGTTAAATAGTCCCAAGTAAATAGTCCCATTCTAATGTTGGTCTTCATGATGGTTATGAGCCTGGCGCCATAGGCGCCAGGACTGACTCCAAGAGAGTCTTGGATGAGGTTTGAAGGCCTTTGACCTGGCCCTAACTGGACGGCTGACTTGCCAGTGAGGGCCAGGGGCAAGGGTCATGACAAAGGCTATGTAAAATACTTAGCTTGGAGGTGCTCTGTCAAATGCAAACTGTTATTGTGCACTTTGGCTGACATTGTATTTTTTTGTATATTACTCTATTCAAGGAATGTACTCCAGATGTGGACTTGGAACCAAGGTATACATTTATGAAGTGAAATTGGGCATCACATTGCATTCTGAATGCATTTTCATTATGTCGATATCTTTTCCAGTCCGTCTAGTTGTTTTCAATGTGTAGCTATGTAGCTATGTTTGTTTTGAAATTAAATTTTCTGTATTAAAACCATAGCAAAATGTTTTTTTGCAGCTTCATGTCACCGTCTGCAAAGAGAAGGCCACTGTTTCGAGGCAAATCAAGAAACCAAGGGTGAAGAATGTACCCGTTTGTTTTGCACAAGCTTTTGAGCAGATATTTTAGTCTTTCTAGGTTTTTAGTTGCAAGATCGTATGTTCTGTATGTGTGCAATACATTCAGCACCTTCTTCTATTTATTCTTTTAGAAGCCAAGAATTAAGAGGAGTATAAAGACGCAGACATCGCTTGTAACCAAAGATGTCGCTTGCCAAACCGATTTCCCATTGGAGCTACTAAATATCTCAGGCGCATCGTGGCACAGTCAACAAGCAGACTAGTGATGCATTTGTCCAGTGGCTGGAAAATGAATGGAATGTCACATGCGACCCTTACAAAGTCAGCCTGGACCATTGCTACTTTGCGCCAGGTCGAACACATGAAAATGAAGAAAGTGATTATGCATTCCAACTGCTTGCCGAACCCTTCACACAATCTACACCCGCTAAAAATGTTCTCCCAAAAAAACATTCAAAGTTAGCTGTTTCTCCAATTCATGTTGAATTATCACATCATGAACTGACAGAGGTTGAAGCTTCAACGACATTGACCGATGATCATGCACAAGATCTCGACTTCAGTTTGCAAAGTCTTAAGGATTTGTCCACTACTCTCGACTCACACAAATCAGTACTGCAGGACGATTGGCTACTAAAGGAGCAAAAGTACATTGTGTTTGATAGCTGCCTGATAGAGATTGTACACATGCTCAAATGTGAACATACAATCAGGGCAAAGATATGCGGGGAGCCATTGGTGAATGTATCTCGCGTATTACAAGGCACCAACCTGAAAATCCAAGCAACCCGTGTCCACCTCCATAATACATTTACATGGTCTGCTCAACTGATGCTCAGCAAAGTGCCAGCTGGGACTCTACTTTGTTCAGCAGCTTTACTGTCCAGCGGATCAACTTTCAGCAAGATTTCCAGTTTTTGCCAGTTTGTGGGTCTTGAGTTCCTTGCTAAAACTCAATACTACAAATACCAAAGGGAATTCTTATTTCCTGCTATTAGTCATGCTTGGAAAGTTGAATGGACAGTACATTCTCTGGCAAACGTTTCTGGCTAGCTGGTGACGGACAGTGTGACAGTCCAGGATTTTCCACAAAATACTGCACGCACCACTTTCAAGATATGGAAAGTAAATAAATTGTGAGTTGTATGGTGGCGCAGGTTTCTGAATGTTCATCGCCTGTTGCCATGGAGAAACATGGTTTCATCAAATCCATTCAACTTCTGCAATCCAGGGGAATGGAAACAGACATGATAGCCACAGACAGGCACGTTTCAATAGCAGAGGCCATGCGAGAGCAGTTTCCACACATTCAGTATCAATTTGATGTATGGCACAATTTAAAATCAATCCAAAAAAATTACAGCTTCTGGGAAAAAGAAGGGTTCGGAAAACATTATAAAATGCTGTCAGTCCATCAGCAGCCATCTTTGGTGGAGCTCCAAAACGTGTGATGGATCTGTGGAAATTCTACTTGAGAAATGGCGTTCATTGATGCACTATTGTACCAATGTACACACATGGACAGAAGACCAACATTTCCACGAATGTGCACATGGACCGTTGTCGAGGCAGGAGGAACGGAAGAAGAAGTGGTTGGTGCCATGCTCACCACCACACAACGCACTTGAAAAGATTATGTACGATAAAATGCTTTCAAGAGACCTGAAGGGACTCTCGATTTCTGTCACACTGGAGATTTGGAGGTGTTCCATAATATGTGCCTAAAGTACAGGCCCAAAAGGTTGCACTTCGGCACAGACAGTATGGAGGCGAGAACGAGATTAGCAGTACTTGCCCATAACAATAACATAGGTAGCGAGACCCTCAGGAAAATTGGGGTGCCACGTTACTACAAGGCCTTTACAAAATGAAGCAAACAATGGGTGGCAAAGCCAATTCAAAGGCAAATGGATTTTGAATTTGTGAAAGATCTGATCTTGACTGTGTTTGCCATGCATACTCATGGACTGGAAGCTGGTTTTGTTCCCAGGACCCATACAATGCCACAAAACATTGCAAACGAGCCTTGTCCTCCAAAATTCGAACTTGTCATAATGCTTAGTTCAAGAATGAAATGATTTGTAGCTCTCTGTAAAATAATATCTGGAGGTGTTATCAATGCCAAATCATAAAAGCCAAAAAATAAAATTAGAATTCAAAAGAAACTGTTTTTGAATATTACACCCCTTGCTCAAACTCCCCTATATTAAATGTGATATCCCGCATCAGAGTTACTGGTTTATACTGTGCCTAGTATATGAGTTTCACTAGATCATACAAATATATTGTCCAGTTCATTCTAGTATGTGATTTCTTACAGAAAAGAAAAGTCAAGCACATTCTCTCAGAACAGAGTGAATGTTGGTGCCTTTGGAAAGGCCTAGACAGAACCAGTGCTGTAGACACAATGAGCATCTGGATGAAGGTGAGATCTTTGGAGGCACAAGGCTCTGGGATGGCAGACAGACAGAGACATTTGATGTTGGCTTTGTTAGCCTGGGCCACCCAGGTAAGCTCTGACTTCTGAAAACTGCTCTGATGTCAGGGCACACCCTACTCGAATAGTGGGAACCAATTCTTTAACGCCTCATGTCCCTTCCTGACTTGACACAGACATCCCAGGAAGAACTGTTTATTCATTCAGCAGCACGATCATGCACTTTCACCAGCTCCTAGCATTTTAAAAACATGTTGACACACTGCTCAGGGATATGCAATGTCCCCTGTGTTGCATGATGGTTGCAGTGAGGGCTGACCCAGGCGCATTTTGGAGGGCCACAGAGCCAGTGATGAGATCACACACAGTGTCTGAACATGCACCGTTCATTGGTAAGAGAGTATACATAACAGTATTGCATAGGGGGCAAAAGGCTACAATAGTTTTTTTGCTCATCCGTCTATTGATTGCAGCGTGTGTAAGCTAGGATCATTGCTCCATGTAGCTAATGCTAAGGTCTATCTAACTCTCACAAGTTTCAATTACGAAAGACACGATAAGATGCTAGAGCCGGCTACTCCATCAACAGGTAATCCGCTTGATTGAATGAAACAGTTCTGGAGGAGGGTGAGGTTAGCTTTATTTGGAATTTCCTTTGAGGGCTGATAGACATTTGTGCCTTGCATCAACACACACATTTCGTGAATGCAGATACGTTAACGTGGTGTAACATATCTGTACATGGATGTTTTAAGCTGTGCTTCCTGTTCTGAAACACTGTATCGTCTCAATGCATTTTATTTTTACTGCATTCTTTGCTGAAATTGAAAGCTAAACGTCTCTGTTTTTGAATAGGACAAGTGCCTTATTGTAATTTGGCCTTGAACACTAGGCAGCAATTGCTCAAAGGACATCAGTTGTGGGGAATAGAAAAAAAAGACAATTTCAACTATATTGAGAATGGACATGTACCGCCAAGTTACTGTGAAAGTGTGTGATACATCGTACAGAGCGGTTGCTCGTGGACTAACCATGGAATTTCCAGAAATTATGGAAATTCAAGTTTACATAACATTTTTATTGGGATTAAAAACGAGTAGGGTGCGGTGCTGTATGCATAATAATTCATTGACAGTGCGGTAAACATTGTCCGTGTGCACTGTGATCGCTTTTTGAACAGTAATCTTGCAAGCTTCGTTACAATGACATCGCTCCGGGGTTCAAGCTGAATGGTTGCTATGTTTGTTCTTCGTTTTCTCCATATTGTCATCCATCCCATTGGGAGATATACCTACTTCACAGCGCTCAAATTGTATGCAACTCGTGGTCTCAAGTAGTACAACTTGTTTTCATTTGTGTGTTAAATATTGGTTGCGTTGTGCTTATGATTAGGTTTCAAACAATTATGAGTTATACAGTAACTTTTTATATTAAAATAAAGAACAGCTACTGAAATGTATTTTTATTGTGTTTTGTTCGCAGATACTTTGTACCTTACTGCCCGTGTCATAGCTTCCAGGTGCCAGCAGATGGGTTCTGGAATCAACACTGGAGGATTACCATAAGGGGTGTTTTTACGATCAGCGTTATGTGGGACGATCAATATGGCCCTATACGTCCAATTGCGTTTCTGGTAATAAGGAGCAACATGTCAGCATTCATGATGTAAGAAAGCAGAGACGCGAGAGTGTTACACTTTGAAAGTACAAAAAAGACATGTCTTCTCCCACACGGAGCTCCAAGGGGGGGGGCGGTCATTGAATTGTTTTGCTGTTGTGCCATATGGCAAGAAAAGGACACAAAAGGACAAAGAACATTGAATGTTCATCGTAATCTGCGTAGCTCGAGAGTCATGCGATCATCGCCAACTCTAATTTACCTACAAATTAAAAAATCGCTTGTTTCCTGGAGTTTATAATTTCGTGTAAACATTCTTTGAAAATTAAAAGCACTTGAAACAATGCAGACTATTGTTGATGTATCATTGAAATATTGTATATGGAAATGCTATTTAGGGCAAGACAGAGAAGGTACACTATGTTTGTGGATGTCTGTGATTATCTTGTGTTTATCTTCCTGTTTCTGCGGGCGTGGGTGATGAAGTGGCACGTTGGGTTACATTGGCAACAAACGTAATGAAAATAGGTGGAGCAGATCGTTGAGACAAGTGATGTCAGCTTTGGGGACAGGTGTTTTGATTTATTGCCGCGAGCGCACTTGAACTTAGGGCGATCGATCCACGGATAAGATTAGCACAAGATGGCTGCTCTCAACACGTTGTTTTTGCATGTGTAAAAGTGAGGAAAACTAAGGTAAGATGCATCGGAAACATTTTTACGATCGATCACTGTATGCGTATAGCGACTTGCCCGAATGATCGGGACAATAAAAACTTTGAGTGCATTCCTTTAAGTTATAATTGAGCATCATCCGCATTTTGATGGATAGAGGCCCCCTCATCCCAACACTAGGTCTCCCTGCGGCACCATGTATAGACTGAATAGCAATGGAGATAGAATTGTGGGACTACCAGTCCATTTGCTGGAGCGAGGACCTAGATGTTTCCATCAGCACAAATTGTGTCCGCCCTTAGAGAAAAGATGCAAACCATTACAGACCTTTCCGTCAATACCCATCCACCTCTCCAGTATCTGCAGAAGGGCCTCATGGGCCACTGTGGCAAAAGCGCAGAAAGATCCAGTAGCACAAGGAGGCATGGTTCAGTGTCATCCAGCACCTGAAGCACATCAGCCACCACCTGGAGAGTCACTGCTTCAGAGCTTCAGTATCGCACCTAGGTTTAAAACCGGATTGATAAGGCTGAATTAGTTCAACTTGATCAATATGTTCGTTAAGTTGAAGTGCCACAATCCTCTCAGTTACGTTCCCTAAAAGATGTTCCTTTCCCTCCAATGAGTCATTTCCCCATTTACTTAGAAGGCCTCCATGTATTTCAGAAATTATTGGGTCAAACCAATATTTAATGTCGAACTCTGAAGGGTCGCTCTCAATCCAACCCCCTGCCCCCATATCCTTGACCTGGACAGATCATTATGCTTTTCTTTTTTGATATGCAATAATAAAAGAAATCATAATGGCTCATAGTTTAAAGTTTAAACCTAAATCAACCAGGGGCAAGATTACAGAAACTTTGCACCGGTGCAAGTGCAAAGTTGCACGGTATTAGCACTAGGGCAAAGTTTGCCCTATTTTTCAAAACAGTGGCACACACTAGAAAACGAATGCACCATGACAAGGGCAGTTTGACATATTAAAAGCACCCGGGCAGAAATTGCCCTAGAGCAAAAAAAGATGCATTTTCACTACTTTATTGCACCAGGGCAAATGCTAATACGGAATGGTCAGGACAGTGACGGGGTTCTTCCATTTCTGGACTTTGATTAAAAAAAATAAAGAGAAGAAAACTCCTAACTATCCCCAAGCTATGGATCTTTCCTACCTAAGACAAACTAACCAGGGTGCTCGTTAGTCATTGGCGAGTCGAAAAGGAAGGTCTGTCCACTGCCCAAAGCTAAACTATTCTATCCCTACCACTATCAAGAAAACCTAGACACTGGAGCATGACTCCCATGACTCCCTTCTACTGTGGTCTGCTATTCAGCACAGTCACTTTAGTAACTTAATCGTAGATAGTTCTTGCCAACTATTTTCACGAGTTCATACCGTTTCAGAAATAGGCTTCTTCAGTTTCTCTCTTGTGCCCTTGACACCTTGCTTCCCCCTTCTGAGCTTATTCTTTGCTTGCTCTTTATTTAGTGTACTTGCTGCTGCTTCTTCTACAGACACTGTCCACTGTTTCTCCTTGCTAGGCCAGTCACAAGGATTCTCAAATAAACTCTTGCTCTTCTCTTTCAATTAATAGTCACTAAGACTAGTATACATATTCCCAAAATGATTCTCTCTCATATTTGCGTCTTTGGTTTTACTAGGACGAGTATGAATGGATACCGAACAAATGAGTGTAAGTGCACACCTTGAATTAAGATCACGATAACCAACAATTTACATCAATTAAAGGTAGTCTTGGGTGCAGAGGAGGTAGCACAACCTTGACACGAGGTTGAAAATACAATGTAAATGAGAAAAAGTACCCAAGAAGGTTGGGTACTCCCGTCCCCTGCACACCTTTGTGCTGAGAAAATCAGCCAAAATGATTAGAAATGGTTTGGATTTAATTCAGTCTAACATATTTCAATCATTAATTCCACAAGCAGAGTAAATAGCAATAATTCAGTGCACAGCAGTCCAGTAAGTTAAACATTCTTTGTATTCAGTGCCGTCTGGACAACGCGTTTCGGGATTCTGTGTCCCTTCATCAGGAACAATTCAAAAGTCTACAATACAATGTAACATAACAATCTGTAAGTATATTGTATAATTATAGGATGGCACATTTCTTTATATGATGAGTTCTTTTAAACAAAGATTTTTCAAAAAGAAAATAGGTGAAAGTCCCTTTCTTATATCTCCAAGGTCAAAACGATCCAAACAATATTTTTTTATATACATATGTGTGTTGATTAAGCAGAATCAAAATTCTGATTAGCAAAACGATACAGGCATCGGGGACATGTATCTAAGGAACACTAATTGTATTTATATGAAACGAAAAATATGAGTAACTCAAGGGTTATACAGACTTAGCATCATTATTTGGAAGAGAAAACACAAGTATATAGATACGTTACCTCATCTCTATAAACATAAGCATGTATTATGCATAGATAGCAGGTATTGGATGCGTGAGGAAATCACTATGACAATCCACGTCAATCGGTATTCATTAGTAAATTCAGCAAAAAGATGGCAACTGAACAAAATGTATGCAGGAGCGCATGTTTAGTCTGTTTGTGAGTGCTAGAACTAGAGACGTTGCATTCGTCACAGTACTCTCCACAAAAGGAGCTCTATAAACACATAGACATGTTGATGGTATTGCAGATAATTTTTTTGAAAAAGTAAACATAATTTATCAGGACTAAGATTAATAGGATTTACATTACCAATATACCTCTCGACCTAGATATGTGTGGCTATTCCCTACCTGGGCAGAATAACTTTACTTTTCCTTATATTTCAGTTTTCTCTTCACTGGATATTTCTCAACTTGAGACCTTGGTCAGGAAGAGTAGACATTCCAGATCTTCACTTGACTGATGCCAAGCAAAGGTATTTCGTGATCTAGCTAAAATTAGCCCAATGAAGGAACATCTGCACTAAAACTACAAATGGTTCTTAAGGCAGCAAACTAGTCCATCAAGCTTTTAACTTTGTCTTAGTAATTCCTTGAATAGACCACTGTGTCTTCATCTATAGACTCAACTCAAATCTTCCTTTTATGGTCAACTTCCCCAAAAGCACTTTTGTGGAGAACAATTCAGTTCTCAGCCAGTTTCATATGGCTTCCATCCATTACATCACATGGAATCCATTACCACGATATTGGATGACCTCACATGGGAAATAGACTCTGAAGGGGTCCAAGCTCTTATGCTTTTTGACATGTGGATAGCGTCAGTTGCCCTATTCTTCCAAAGCATCTGTTACTTAAATCATTATTGTCACATGTGGCTCAAAGACATTGTCCAACTCGCCAAAAAGGTTTAAGGCTTATTGTTGCTTTCTTTGGCAGGGTGCTTGGGCTGTCCCTCGCTCTCTCGTATAGTAAGCACCAGACCATCCTTAATCCCGGGTCAGTATATAATGCTTGTTCCTCCCTACTGTCTACCTGTAGAATGCTAATTGTGATGACCTAAACGTGGCTTCCTCATCTATCCGAGCTCTGTTTGGTACTTACTACAGTGGCCCTTCTCTATCGATGTTGTAAGTGGCCAAAACAAGACTATAGGGTTGTGCCTCACAGACACTCTTGCCAACTCAATCTGCTTCCTCACACATACTGATGTTCATTTAACTATTTCTGACTGCTGTTCTACCACTCTCCAACCTCCAACTCCCTCACCCTCTCGTGTTCCTTCTATCCCTCTGATGTTCTCTCTCTACTCCTACTGCCTGCCTCAACTCTCTGATGTGTCTACTCTCTCCTCCACACTACTACTCCCACCTCCACATTACTCCACCTCACCTTCTACTCAGTCACTCTCTTTTCACTTTCACAAGCAATTTTCACTCACTTGCTACTGTGAAAAATATGAAGATGTTTCACGACTCAGTCCCCAGGGATCCCTTAATAAGGTGGCCAAGGAAGGGCCATCGGTATTGGACCCTGACCCCGGGGGTGGACAAGCGAGGGAGGATCAACTGGGTAGAGGTTTCTCGAGAGTGGGGATGAGACAACGGAAGATGAGACATGGTATCCCCCATTTCCTGAGAGTTATTCACCCCATATTCTCTCTACCTTTATGGGATACTACAACTCCCATAACTCCCCTCCTTTCCTAATCAACCCAACTACTGAGACGAAGAAGAGGAAGAATGGGACTATGAAGATTACCCCTATTAACATGTACTGGCCTTGTCCCACTAACAGGGTCAGGCAGGGTCAGGCACTGTGACAATCACACACACCTGAAACTCATGGACCGTTTTCTAAACTATAAAAGGTGGAGCACAGAAAGACATGGAGAGCAAGACAGGGGCCAAGAAGGAAGGCAAGCTGGATGGCGAGACGGAGGAGCAGCTGAGAGAGAGCAGCCGAGAGCCAGGCAAGCGAGAACAGGATGCTGAGACGCTGACAGGCTACGAGTTGAGGCAGGAGAAAGTGTGGCAATGGCGCCTTGTCTCCAAGAAGCCAGGAGAGTTCAGAGAAGAGAGCCGAGGGCCCGGACAGTCCCTTTTCGCCATGCACCAGCAAACTGCTTTTTTTCCTCCCCTGGGCCGCAAAGCTGCTCAGGAGGGTCTGAAGAGCAGGTGGCCAAGACCCTGATCTTGATGAGATGTCAAGAAGAAGGACCCACGAAAGCAATCACTGCCAGTTAGTTCAAAGAAAGGGAGAGCCCGGTTTGTCATACGTGCGGTTGTAGAAGGCTACAGTGTTACACTCAAGGCTACGCTTTGAAGGATAAAGACATTGAACTGAAAGCATGAATGTACTTGGCCGTCGAGGGAGCCAGTGAGAAACAAAGTAACGTAGTGGTGCCATGTGAGAAGGCACGTTGTTAAACGCTTCGTGAAAGATATCAAAAGAGTGAATAATGAAAGCAAAATGTATTGAACACCACTGAAAGGAAGGGCACAAGGGAAGAAGAGTGTGCAGAGATCTCCAAAGGCTAATGTGAAAGTGAATTAATGTTTTGGTGAAAGGAGGAACAGAGTAGCCGTGGTCCCGTCCTAATGAACTGCATGCTGTTGTGAAGTAAGGAACAAAGTGGCCGAGGGCCCCTTCTACGAAACGAAGTGCAAGAGGCCTGGATATTAAGAAACCAACCCTATTGTCAGAGTGGTCACACATAGGGGTGAGAATTCTGTGCGATTGCGAAGGACTCTGGCAAAGTGATAATTATAAGGACCTTGCTGTTGGAGTGGTCATGCGTGGGGGTAATAATATTATGCAGTTGCGAAGGTCTCTGACAGGTGAACATTGTGAAAGAGAATTACAAAAGTTGGGGAAGGGAGTTCTCCCCGAGCTCTATAAAATGGAGCTTTTAGCTGGAAGGTTTTTCAGCAAGTGAACATTGTGAAAGAGAAGTAGAAAGATTGCGGAAGGGAGTTCGCCCCAAGCTCTATGAAGTGGAGCTGTTTAGCTGGAAAGTGTTTCTGCAATGTTTAAGTGTTTGAGGACAGACAAGGGCCTCCTGTGAAAATAACTGAGGAGGAACTTTGTGAATTTGTTTGACAAGTGTGAAACAGGGTGAGGGAAGCCTGAAAGAATCCATTGAAGAGAACTGTGCTGCATATTGAACTGACATTGAAATAGGCGATGGAAGCCTAAAAGTTTTGATGACAATCTTTGAACTGTGCATACTACCCACCTCGAAGAAACTTTGTAAGACCCATTGAACTGAACTTGGGGAAGGGAGTGGTGAGCCACTTTCATTGCCATTCTGACATTGTTTTGATACACTCTTTTCATACATTTTACAACACTTAGTTATTGTGAAACACAAGGGCACGTATAGGTTTCTGACACAGACTTTTTCCTTGGTTTGACTGACTGACTTGGACCATTTTATTTACTTTGATGGTCGAGACTACTCCCATTATAGGATTAGTGCCAGCTATGAAGTCTCCAACACCAGTCAAACTTAATGAAGGTGTTAAAATTTGTATCCTTGTGTCTGTGTCCTTACTTGTGATACCATGCCTGCCTCACATATGGTGTCGGAAAGGGAATGCGGCTCAACTGCAACAAGTTGGGGAACCCTGAAGTTTCAGAAATCGCGTAACAGAGCCTCAGACCCATCAGTAGCTACAAAGGGCACCATTGGGTTCGATATATGCACTAGTAGGGAAGTGTCCATCCCTCAGGGAGAAAGGGGAATGATACCTACTGATTTGGTCCTAATACCTCCCATTGGCTGTTACGTCAGACGGTTTCCAGTCAAAGGATCGACAGTGAAAGGGTCGACAGGTCAAAGGATCGACACCAAAGGGTCGACAGGACAAAGGATCGATTTTTTTTTTTCACATATATTTTTATTTTTCTGGGGGGGGGGGGTCCCCCCCCCAGCCCCCTTTTTTGGCTAAAAACCACTTTTTTTCCAAAACGAAAACCTAAAAAAAATATATAATTTTAAAAAAAAATTTGATCCTGTGTCCTGACGACCCTTTGGTGTCGATCCTTTGTCTTGTCGACCCTTTTGATTCGATCCTTTGACTAGACACCACGTCAGACTAGCTCCCAAGTCAGGACAGACCTGGAAGTTTGCATTGGACGTACTAGCAGGAGTCATTGATCGCGTTTTCAGAGGAGATGTAAAGGTTCTCTTACAGAACCATGGGGAGACAGCATTTGAAATCCAACCCGGTGTTGAGATAGCTCAAGGGATACTTAAAAGAGCTTTGTCCCCCCTGTTAAAGGAAGACATAGAACAAGAGACTACAGATAGAGGTGAATTGGGTTTTGGAGAGGCTGATAAAAGACCCCAACCAATTTTACCATCTGGTATTAGTGAAGAATGATTTAGCCTTTGCACAAAGGAACAAACCCTTACTATCTGAAGCCTTTCTGCAGGCGATACAAGAAGCAGAGGGTAGGGAAAAAGAAGGTCCTTTCTTTTTCCTGAAACAGGGATTGTTATATAGAGGAGAAATCTCAAGGGAAGGTCTGTCTAAAACTCAATTTATAGTACCTCGAAGTCACCGAAAAATTGTGCTTGAAATTGCCCATTCACATCTAACAGGGGGTATTGAGGACAATGTAAAAACTCACGCCCAGGTTACTGGAAAATTGTATTGTCCAGGAATACATGCAGAAATCAAAAATGTTGTTCAGACATGTGAGATTTGTCAGAAGACCAATACATATATTCCTACTCCAGCCCCGTTGAATCCATTGGTAATAATTGAAGTCCCTTTTTCCAGGATTGGAATAGATATAATTGGTCCACTTGAAACCTCTAAGTCAGGTAATAAATATATCCTGGTAATTGTTGATTAATCCACAAGATACCCTGAGGCTTTTCCTATGAAAAATAACACCACGCAGCAAATATTAAAACATCTGCTTCCAATTATTTTCTCGAGTTGTATTCCCAAGGTACAAACTTTATGAGTAAGTTTATGGGAGAGGTGAAATATTGCCACCTTGAAAACCTCTGTTTATCACCCTCAATTGGAAGGGCTTGTGGAAGGATTTAATCAGATTTTCAAAACAATTCTGAGAAAACTGGTTGATAAAGATTGAAAAGATTGGGACCATATGATTCCTTGGCCTTTGTTCGCTGTAAGAAAACCCCCTCAAGCTTCCACTGTTTTTTCTCCTTTCGAGCTCCTTTATGGCCCAGAGCCTAGGGATGTCTTGGACATGCTCTGAGAAACGTGTGAGGAATGAGAAGAGGCCATAATATCACTCAAACCACCACAAGATTACGAGAACATATGGTGTTAGTCCGAAATTTAGTCCATACCCATATGAAGAAAGTCCAATGCCAGCAAAAGCTTTCTTATGATAAAAAGGTCAATCTGAAAGTTCTAGTCTCCCTGCCTACTTCAGAAAATAAGATTGTTTCAAAGTGGCACAGACCCTATGAATTAACTGAACAGATAGGGACATGTACAGAGTATCACAACATGGTAGATGCCCGAAAACACATATTTACCACATCAATCTTTTAAAAGAGTGAAAAGAAAACCCTTCAGCCTCTCACTCTACCATCTTATCCTGTTTAGTACCCCAAGCTATGGATAACCTAAACCTAATTCCCCGGGAACTTACAAATAATAAGAAGGAAGATCTAACCAATCTTATTGTACAGTTTCCTGATGTCTTTAGTGAAAAACCAGGAAGAGTGATGGGCACCTACCATTACATATGTACTCCTGTAGGTAAAGTAGTGTATTTGAAACCATAGCGACCACCAGAAGCCTGCAAAAAGAGGTGGCAAATATGTTAAAAGCTAACATCATAGAACCCTCTTTCAGTCCCTGGTCCTCTCCCATAGTACTGGTGACAAAACCTGACCAGAGCTGGAGATTCTGCATAGACATCAGAAGGGTACATTCAATTTTTCGCGTTCAATTCCTATCCCTTGCCCCGTATTGATGACTTAATAAACAAATTGGGAGATGCAGTCTATTTGTCGACCTTAGACCTTATGAAAGACCTTACGAAAGAGTACTGGCAGAACCTGCTACACGGGCATGACAGAGAAAAAACGGCTATCCTTGTGTCTGTGTGCTTACTTGTGATACCATGCCTGCCTCACACTACACTCCCTCAAACACTCTCACCCACCTGGCATGCACACTCACCACACAGTACCACTTGCTTTCACCAGTCAATACGACATGTTTTCTTCAATTCACCTCCACACTCCAGTCCACCGTCCTTCATGTTCTTGGTATGCTAACACCTCTCTGAGCTAATTCAAACAACCCACCCACACATTCCTGTATCCTGGCACCTCTATGATCTTCCCCCGCATCCTTCTCTCATTGGATTACTGGTTCTGGCCAATTTGGCCCTGTCTTCCCCACCAAAGAAGTGTTGAAATCAAAGGTATTTATAAAGAGCGAGTAAAGCCCAGCCCCTTTTATTTATGCACAGCCACTGTCTTACCACAATGGTGGCCTGCATTGTAACATGTCCAGATTTACGTTAGACGGCTTCCGCTCTTCTCCCCCCGCCTCCAAGTTAAGTGAAGCCTCTTCCATGAACTGTTGTTGCATTATAAGTCCTGGTTGAAGCAGGGTTGCCAAAGCACTCTGGTTACTGGGCACGCCATTGCTTGGGAGCAGTGCACAGCATCTGGCAGCCTCCAAAGTGCTCTCGGCTCTTGTTTGCTGGCTCTTTCATTCCTGGTGGCTGTGCTGACTGTAGGCCAATCATTTAGGGGATCTTTTTTCCACTGTCCTCTGTGAGACACCTGAGGATATCCTCGCACCTACTCCCCTTGCATCCTCTTCTCAGGTGGCCAGGGAAAGGCCATCGCTTTTGGATCATGACCCTTGGGGTGGTAATGCGAGGATCATCTTGGTGGAGGGTCCTTGGGTATTCAGGAGAGGATGTCCGCAGGTGAGACATGGTATACCCATTTTCCTTGTGATAACCAACCTTATTCTTCCCCTGCCTTTATATGCTGTTACCAATCTCATTCTGTCATTCCCACTCCAATACAGTACTGGGACGAGGAAGAGGCGACTAGGAGCAGTACACACTAACACGCAATTTCACTACTCTGGTACTGATACGAGGAAGAGGCCTGAAGGCTGGTATGAGAGTCAGGCATGTCCGGAGAGTATCAGTAACTATGGTCAGGCAAGGCTTAAGGACTCGCACCTGCAACCTGTTAAGTGGTTGCAGGTGCATAAAAGGTGGAGCCGGAAACCAGCAAGGGAGACCAGCAGGAGAGAAACCGGGCTATGGGTGTCTGGGTAGAGAGAAATCCTGTTACGAGGGAGGCTGCCACTGAAGGGCCTGCCTGGAGGGTGGGACACTAGCAAAGCTTCAGGAGAGACTGCAACGCTGAGGCCTGGGCAGACCACGGGAGGGTCACAGCTGTCAAGGCCTCCTTGTTTGGGTGCGCACAGCCAGAGCTGTGGGGCACGGAAGAGACCCCAGTGCTGCAAGTTACCGCCAACGTCCGCGAGTGATGTATGGAGCTGCCGGCATCCCCCAGATAGGTTTCCAGAGTGCGAGTGCAGCTTGCAGCGCTACGGATAAGTGGAAACAAAGCAGAGAGCAAGGAAGGAAGGCATCTGAAGTAGCCGCCAGGGTCCAGTGAGTGAACAAAAGGGAACACTCATACCGGGGCTCCTGGAGATATTACGAAGCAAATGTAAAAAACTGATGTGCAAGCGAAAAGGAACCCAAAGTCAGGGGTTATACGAGCAAGTTGAACTATGAGAGAAAGCCTTGTGAATTAAGCATTATTTTTTTTTAATACCACATTTTTTTGGTTTTTTGGAAACACAAAACATACAGCCCCACACAGTGGGGTAAACAAAGCCTCCTGTACCCGCCCGCCAACGACTCCCCGCTGTGGTCCCTTACCAACGAGCTGCAAAACATGCCACAACATTTGTCCCTTTCGCATTACACCCCCCAGTCCATCTGCAAGTCTCTGGATAGCGTAACGATACAATATTATAACTCACTTTTAGTGCGCTTCTTCCCAACTTGCCATATCTTTTGCGCTTTTTCTGGGCACCCCCTGGCAGTATAGACTCTCTTTTCCATCGCAATGCATATATCCACGTCTGTGATCCATTGTTCAAGGCTCGGTGGCCTCTCGGAGCCCCAAAGTTGCGCTATGTTCCTTTTAAGTATCGCAGTGGTGGTAGATAAGAGCGCTCTCTCATACCTCGTTAGATCAGTGTCTCCTTCTATCCCCAGCAATAATTGCTTTGGATTTGCAAGTAATCTTTTGCCCATTACCCTTGACAGTTCTTCACAGCACTGTTGCCAGTATTGTTGAATGATGGCACAGTCCCACAGGATATGATAATAGGAGCCTTCCTCCCTCTTACATCGCAAACAGTATGGATTCGTGGCCTTTCCCCACTTGAACAGTGCCACCCTCGGGTAATAAATCCTATGTAGTGTCTTCAGTTGAATCAATCTAAGCCTGGAGGAGATAGTTAATTCTCTGGGGTACATCAGCGCAGACACCCATTCCTCTGGGAGTATATCACCCACCTCCCTCTCCCACTTGTCTTTCAGGTTCGACAGCTCTTTCGTAGCAAAGGAGTTAATAGCACTGTACATAGTCGATGTGACCTTCTGTGTAAGCAATTCTGGGAATACATTGCGTTTTAGTGGAGAATAATCAGGTATGTCACTCGGTTCAGGGAGATGGGCCTGCAGCGCATGTTTGAGCTGGATATAGTGGTATTGTTCACTGGGGGGGGGGTGCAAAGGTGGCAGCTAGATCCGCAAATGCTATTATTACACTTTCTTTCATAACATCGCCAATTTTCGTAATACCTAGTTGGGCCCATGCTTGCCATTTAGGGAGTTTGTTCACCTCCGGGAGATGTCTGTTGTTCCAGATTGGTTGTGCTAGAGTTAGTTTTTTATCCCAACCTAGGTATTTATGTGTATCTGCCCAGACCAGGGTTATATGCGACAATATGGATGGGTCAGCAGGTCGCTCTTTTTTCCGGTAGAGGAGGCTCATGATGGGCCTTTCTTGTGCGCCGGTGTCTAGTATTACATTATGCGGTAGAGTGGTATCCCCATGCAGTGTGTCATTCACTATTGCCATTTGACTGGCCCAGTAATAGGTCTGTAGCCGGGGGAGCCCAATCCCGCCCTCCCATATGGATCTTTGCAGGTTAGTAAGTGCCATTCGTGGGTGCCCCCTTTCCATAACAACTTCCTGAGTGTTTGATCTATCCTATGGAACTCATTGGGTGCTATTGATAGTGGTGCATTTTGTAGTACGTAGAGAAAACGGGGGAGGGCCATCATTTTGAAGAGCGCCACTCGACCCAGCAATGTGAGTGGTAGGGACATCCAGTGGCGAACATCATCCTTGAACCTGGTCGCCACTTGATGTAAGTTTTTCCCCACATAGTCCGTTAGTTTGTGTGTGATTTGTATTCCGAGATATCTGAATTGTTCCCTTTCAATACGGTAGGGGCACACATCTGGTACCGCAATGTCTATATGTTTCACCGGGAATAGTATGGACTTTGACCAGTTGACGTGGAGTCCACTGAACGCGCCATATCTCTCTAGTAAATGCGACACAACAGGGCAGGAAACTCGCGGGTCCGCCAATAAATTAACAGATCATCCGCGTATAAAGACACTCTGTCTTCCCAGCCGTCCGCCCACCTGAAGCCACTCCATGTCTGCGTGGATCTTAACAGGATTGCTAAAGGTTCGATTGCTAAGGCAAAAATCAAAGCTGACAGGGGGGCAGCCATCTCGTATGCCCCTATCTAGCTGGAAGGGTTCGGAAGTATACCCATTCACTCTTGTTACTACCACTGGAAGGTGGTATTATAGTTTAACCCAACTCATGAAGTAAGGGCCTATGCCCATACGTCGCATAATTTCCCAAATTGCCTCCCAGTGCACAGAGTCGAAAGCTTTCTCGAAATCTATGGACAGTAGGGCTAGGGGGTTTGGTAGCTTAGGTGTTTTTTCTAGTGCTGTGTGTAATCTATATATATTTTGCCTGGTGGATCTTTGTGGCATAAAGCCGCATTGGTCCGGGTGCACCAGTGTGTGTACCACGCCCTGCAGCCAATTGGCCAGTACTTTTGCCAGTATTTTGGCCTTGCAGTTTATAAGAGAGATGGGCCTATAGGAACTGCACTTGTCAGATGGCTTATCTGCTTTGGGCAAAACTATTATTGTAGCTTTTCTGAGGTCTGGGGGGAGGCAACCCTACGAGCGTGAGTGTTGAAAGAGGCGCAGTAGTTGTGGAGAGATTACGTTTGCGCCTATTTTCTTCCATATTTCGACAGGTAAACCGTTCGGGGCTGGGACCTTCCCTGACTGAAGTTCTGACATTGCACAGGTTACTTCTTCCTCTGTAATTTCTTGTTCTAGTAGGGCCGCCTGTTGTTCGTCTAGGGTAGGAAGGGTGATTTCTTCTAATATAGCGGTCGGTGGCAGTGCAAGTGGAGCACTGTACAGTTCAGCGTAATATTTAGCAAATCCCTCCGCTATGTCCTGGTCTGTTACTAGCGGGTCTGGCTCTTCTGTCGTTAGTTTCCTAACTTGAGTGAGGCCTAAGTCCCTGCGCTCCAAGAATTAAGCATTATTGAATACCGAACTAAAGGAAAGCTTTGAGAGGCTTATGAATGGAAAGCAAGGATGTTCGAAACACACGTAATAAATACTGACAGGCAATGAACAAATCCTTTGAAATAAAGTGAAAAGCAAATGATAAACATTACTGAAGAGTGTAAAAGTAAAGTGGTGAAGAAAAGTAGACACCACGGAGTGAAATGTGTGCAAAGAACACATTGTGGCAAAGCCAAGAGACTGGCAAGGAGAAAACACATTGTGGCAACGCCAAGAGACTGGCAAGGAGAAACCAAAGTGAAAGTGAAACAAAACACATGGGCAGTGACAGAGAAACCTGTATGGGCAAGAAAGTCAGGAGTTATTGGTTGCGTGACCTGTAATGAGTGGAACGTGTGGTCGACAACTGCGCCTAGACCGAGGATACCATGTTTGTGAAAGCCAAGGAAAGCTAAATCTGTGCATGAAAGAGATTGCTGAAGTGAAAGCAGAAGAGAGCAATTAGTGTAAACTCCTAAGGAATCAGAAGAAGTGCAAAGTTGACCTGGCACTGGTTTTGAATATTAAAAGACTAAAACGAAGTGAGAGCTGTCAAGCTGGACAAGTTGATGTCTTGGGGAAGGGAAACCATAAGCCTTGTGAACTTTGTTGTTGCTTTGGGGAAGGGAACCTCAAAGCCCGTTTGGAACTGGGTTTTCTTCTTGGGGAAGGGAACCCCAAGACTTTGTGGAACTGTCTTGAGCTTGGTGAAGGGAACCCCAAGCCTTTGTGGAACTGTCTTGAACTTGTGGAAGGGGAGCTCGAAAGTAAGCCAAGAGCTGGAAGAAGCTCAGAACTTGATTTTGGAACACAGCTTAGTTTGTTGTTCACAGCCCTACACATTGTTTAGCTTTAGTTGTGAGGGCAAGCCTAGGTTTTGGACACACACAGGGCAAAACCCCATTGGAAAACACTCTTTGAATAAGGGCCACAGACTTTTCAGTTGAACTTTACTGACTCAGACTGTCCTTAATTTCTTTAGGTAGGGAAATCGCACCTTAGCATACAGCAAGTTAGGCCTTACTCAATCCTGACACTTAACTTAATAAAAGTTTTTTATTTGAACTTTGAATCTGTTTTCTGTGTCTTGCTTCAGGATGCCTTGACTCTTCGTCTGGCCTGCGGGTCTTGAAGGGAAGGACAACTTGGCCAGCATTTTCTGTATGAGGCATGGGATGATACAAGTTGACACTGCACACATAGAGCAGGCACTTTGGGAGGGTACTAGAATTGGGGCTCTCTCATCTTCCACTGCCACCCCTCAGGGCTAGGACTGTCTCTGGCTTCCACCTGGTAGGTCTCCAAACCCAGGATGAGAGGGGACTCTAACCATTTGTAAAAGGTCAGGAACCTGACATCATCACGTTACTGACAAGGTCAGGTGGCATGTAATATCTTCATATGCAAGTACACAGGGGACAGCCAACTCATTTTAAAACATACTATATGTCATGTTGGTGTAGGCTTGCTTTTTAGTGACTCTTGGATGAATGAAAATTGCCTCGCGATGAACTCAACAGAAAATGAAATCTTCATTGTGGACTCTACCCCAGCTTTTTGGCCATTTTGGATCTGACCCAACCAGCTTGGCAACTGACATTCCAGAGCGACAAAGTGAAGAATCTACATATTCGATCCATACAAGCATATCATCCCAGGTTTCCTCAACGTGCAGAAATGTTTTCTCGTTGTGAATTCTCAAAAACACATTCTTTGTCTTCTGACCTCTCTGGCCCAAATCCAAGCAATTCTAACCCTGGTCCTGCCGTATTTGGATTACACCAACAGTGTATACCTGAGCACTGCCAAACTTGACTGGTGGTAGAGTACACAGAACTCAGCTAAGGGTTTTCCTCTTAGTTTTGGTCAATTTGAACAGGTTTCGAAGGCTCGTAAATCCTGCCAATGGTTGCCTGTGGCACCACAACTTCAATCCAAAACACTTTGCATTGTACACCATGGCATTGAGGGCAAGTGACCAATTCACTGCTGGAAAACATGTGTTGCCAGTGGCCACTCCTTCTCATATTCAACTTTCAAATCCACTTCTTCTCACTTGGGGAAGGTCTATCTGACCATCTCATAATCCTACATAGCATAAACACATATTTTCCCTCTGGTCTCCCAGACAACCTCCCCCCTCATCTGTCTTTGGGCTGTTGCTGAATCCTTGGTGCAATGAGGCCATTTCAGTCGCGAGAGCACGCTCAATCACTGTCCTATGATAACACCATCAATGGAGCTACTGTGTTTCGTACAAATGTACAATTGAATGCAGAGTACTGCAATAGGGTAATTACAGGTAGAAATTGGCTTCCCTCTCTCACTTCCAAAGCTGTATCACAATATCCTACCTAAATGTCAAAGCAACTGGATTTATGTTGGAACTATAACACATACATTGGCTTTAGAATATGGATAACAGGTCAGGGATTCACACTCAGACACTTACCACCAAATTGATTGTTACTTTCAGGAAAATCATCAGGGCAGCGATCTAAGATGGCTGGTTATTGATAAGGTCCAGCCAGCAGGCAGGCACACCGATATGGGAAAGAGTTAGACACATCTAGAAGACTGGGTGCCATACCCCGTTCTGTCCAAGATTGATTTCACTTTCACAGAGTGAAATCGTTTTTCATTTGGTGGCTTGTCACTAGTATAATAAATATTAGTTGAAATAGTTGCGACAAGTGAGAATCATGCATGTCGCGATTCCCCCAGGGGCGGCATAGTAGCATGACCTGCCAGGTGATCGCCTGCTATGCAGACTGCTCCAAGCCAACCACGGCCCGTGACCATTCATTTCACTTCACTGGCCGGGCAAAGCAGTTGCGCAAGCGGGCCTCATGGCTTGACATTAAATGGGAGATTCCAGTGATGCAGACGAGGAGACCCTTGTGGTTTAGATTAGGAAGTCCTGCATGTACAAATAGGATCAGGTGATCCTGAGTGTGTAGATAGGATGAGGAGGCCCTGGATGTCTAGGGTTCATCATGAGACTCTACGGGTGCAGCGCAGGTGGTACTGGGGGTGCAGTACAGGTTGCTCTAGGTATGCAACGCAAGTGGCCACGTGGATGAAAAACAGGAGAGCTTGGGGCAGAGCACAAGTGTTCCTGGGATGGTACAAAACAGATCAGACAGCTTTGGCGGAGCTAAAAGGTATGCCATGGGGGGCACCGAGTATGCAGGTGCTGCGGGGCCCTGGCCCTCCCCAGGAAACGGCAATTGCATGAAAGTCCCTATATCTTACAATAGGACTTTTTTTTCTTTGCCGCCATTACGCCTGACCTTCACATCCTTCCCAACCTACATGCACTTTACTACCTCCAATTCCTGTGCCTGCAGATTTCCTCACCGGACCCTTTCTCCAAGACTGTGTTCCTGCTTCAGATCTTTCTGAGTTAGAGTGCTAGGCCTAAGACAGCACCACTACTCTTCATTTAATACATATATTTCAGACTGATATGATATGATATGATGTGGCATTTATAACGCGCCTATACACAAGTGTTTCAAAGCGCGACCAGGCAAGGGAGGGGGAACAGAGGAAAAACAGAGACAACTATCTTACTAGGCCAGGTTAAATTGAAATCGCCCAAGTGCGGGGAAGGAGAAAGTGCAAGGGGCGAGGGGACTGAGGGATGTCAATGCTAGTGGTATCAAAAGTAATGTCACACCCACAATGACTTCACCAGAAGTAATGTCATGTTAATTTCTACATCATTGAGCAGTTTAGTTACAAGGCAGAACACTGTTTTAGTCAGCTGCCTTTGATGTGTCATGGGTCGGTTCGTGATGGCACATGGCTCCACCCCGAACCAACAAAGGGCAGAGCCACTGCCTTCCTATGCCAGTTCAGCAGTAACCTCACAAGCCAAGTATAGTCACTAAATGCTTCACACAGCCTTATATCCCCAGGTGCTACTATCATATGCCAACGGTGGCTGTCTAGATGGAGGGACTGCTCCCCTCTGCCTGTTATAGCCTCACATGCCAGGTCCTGTCATAAAATGCAAGGTACAGCCTGTCAAATACAGGTGCTGCCCTCATATGCCAAGTGCTGCCTCCGATGCCAGCCAATCATCAAATGATGTCCCCTTGAGTAACAGTACAGGTGCTACTATTCAAAGTTAAAGGTCTGTCTGTCCCCTCTCCAGAGTCCTAAAACAGCCCCAGAAGTTGCTGAGCATCCTAGACGAATACATACATAGATAAGCAAGATCCCAGAGCAACTCAGTAAACGGTCTTTATTACAAGCAGACATACATCCAAAGAATTCTTCTACTGTGAAGCAAAGGCATGCTTACTGTGAGAGCTAAAGAAATACATCAAACGTAAAATGTTAAGAAGGATCTCCACACACAAGGGGTAACCAGGAGCATCACCCTCAAACATGCCACCCTAGTCATCCACAACAAACCACAAACAAGAAACAAGAAGAAAGGATTGCAATCACTTTATCTCTATGAACAAAAGAGAAAGGGTTCTAAAAAAAAGTATGTATATATGATTCGGTTAGTATTAGGACAACGGGTTTTGGTGAAACAGCCAAAAATCCGGCATTGCCTTCATCAGGGCCGATCTTAGTTTTTTTTTTACATTGTGCAAAGGGGTCCAACATTTCCTTCCAATGGCTGAAAAAACATAAAAATATTATACAAAGCAGGGTCCAGGCTACCAATGTAGTCACCCTGGATCTTAGGTTACATTCTGCAAGCCTAAATTAACGAAGCAGCCATTCATACTTCGAGCAGTGCTCACAAGGACGACATGGCTCCCTAAGGGGCCGATAGAAAGACCCAAAACATGCCATCGATACTACCTGTGCAAGACATCGCAATAAACCAGTAGTAATCACACAAAACATGTTTAATAGGTAGAAAAGGCGCACCGATTGGGGCGGATACCTCCCCAAGAAAGATGGAACATCCAAAAAATCCTAAACAGTTGAAAAGGATTTTATAATAAAGAGTCGAGCGAATCGAAAAAACAAGACCACTTTCAAAATGGTCACCACCGCAGTCGGGGCAAAACATACAAGCATACCGGATAGCTCATAAAGGATTCCATAACCTACAGATATTCATGTGCATCAAGGCCACCCTTATAGAGAGGCAGCCGAAATATTCTCTTACCAAGTGAGAGTATAGTCAAGCACAGGTGTCAACTAGTAAAAACGGCCTCTCATACAGGAGACATCCAACAAGGAAAGTGTCCAATGTGGGTTTACATTGCGGACTGCTTTCCAATGAAGGACTGCTATAACAAAACAAGGGCATACCAAACTTACATGATCTGTTTTCTAATGATTAAACAGCTGTTGGTCCGAAGACTTGCCCAGCTGTGTAGCAAAACGTTGGGAAGTCAAGAAAGTCATGTGCGTCGGACGGCCACCAGGGGGCGGCGGATGAAGACCTAGCTCCACGTCGCTCAGCCAGGGTCGCCTAAATCCTTCATAATCCTGCCGTTTCTTCAGATCTTTTGCTGACCTGCACCACGTACCACTGTAGGGGAACGCACCAGCATCCCCTCCGAAAAATCCAGATGAAAATCGGACCTGTCTGAGTCTCCCGCACCGTGTGAAAGCCCGGCCAGGGCCGCGAGGCAAGCCGCTTGAGAGAGTCGGCGTGAATCAAGCGTCATCACCAACGGTGACCGACGGAGCCCCGCTGGAAGACGCGTCTGGCACATCGGTGATCGTTGCGGGCTTGCTCCCCGAGGCTCGCGGGACAGCTGCCGTGGGACCGGAGTCATCGCCCAGCGAAGTGAGAGGTGAGGACTTCCCCCCGTCCCCTCCTGTCCTCCGGGCCTCTGCTGCAGCCGCTGCCAGCCGCAACCACCGGACCAGCCGGTACTGAACGTCGAGGGGCGCCCAACTCGACCTGGGGCTGCCTCCTCCCTCCTCCCCCCTGCACGGCACCCGCGCGGGCTCTCCCTCCCTGGCCCCTGCCGTGCGCGGGCCGCCTGGGTCGAGGGCTGCCCTCGGGGGGGGGGAACATCGAGTGCGGGGGGGGGCACGCGCAGCGGCTGGAGGGGGGGAGGTGAAATCTTTGGGCGGCCGGCAGAGGAGATAAATTACCAGCGGGTCGGAGCGGACCTGCTGGGGGACTGCCCCAGGCACTGCAAATTGAGGTCCCCGGCCAAGGACGAGCAATCCAAAAAGCACTCGCCACGCACTGGGAAGGAAACCAAGGATTCACCCCCAGGCCGCTGGGCACTGACTTGCCAGCTTGGCCGGAGCAAGCACGCCGGTACATAAGACTAACCCCACCCTCCGCCTGCAAAATCATCCCCCCGCCCCCGGAACTACACGACAAAGCATGCCCAGGGCTGGGTTACATGGGACATAGTGCCAGACTGTGCAGGCCAAGGCCCGACAAGGGGCAAAGCAGCACGGTGGAAACAGGGACAAGGCCACCAACCGACAGCCCACAGGAGGCCACAGGAACGGATCGAAGGGCTAAGGACCACCCAGGAGGGAACCTCCGACCCAAGGAGACACACCCGCACCCAGAGCCACCCCATACGGTCAGAATGGGAAAGGATCAGCCCCGCAGGGGAACGACCCAAAACAAAATAGACAAATACACGATGAGCACCCCGGCGGCTCTCCCGGATCCAATTAGTGGGGTGGATAACGAGGCAACGAAGGGGGGTGCGGCCCAAACGCTGTCCCTCACCGACATCATGGCTGCAATCAACGACTCCAGAACCTCGGTAGAGACCAAAATAGACGGCTTGGCCTCCGAGGTGTCCTTTGTGAGGCAAGACTTAAGGAACCTAACCACCAGGGTTGGGGAAGCAGAACAACGAATATCAGACACCGAGGACACGGTTAAAAACCTGGGAGGCCGCCTTGAACAAATGGAACAGAAAATCACCACGCTGGAAAACAGAGCCGAAGATAGTGAGGGTAGGTCCCGTCGGAACAACCTCTGCATACTCGGCCTTCCCAAGAAAGAGGAGGGGCCCTCCATGGAGCTCCTTTTGGAACACTGGCTAGCAGACTTGATGGCTCCCAAGCAACTCTCCAAATTCTTCTCAATAGAAAGAGCACACAGAGTTCCAACGGGCAGACCAGTCCTGGGGACCCCCCATGAACGGTAATCGCAAAACTCATGAACTACAGGGACCGAGACACACTACTGCACATGGCAAGGGCGACTGGCCCCATCACTTACAATGGTAACCGAATCGGGTTCTTCCCCGACTACACGAGAGAGGTCCAGAAGTCGCGACAATCTTACGACTCCATCAAAAAGAAACTGTCACCCCTGGGCATCAAATACGCACTCTTCTTTCCGGCAACATCCAAAGTGTACCACAACGGCAAGGTCCAAGTGTTCTACACTCCCCGCGAGGCCTGGGAGTGGTTAGAAACACAGGTCCCCTCTACTCCATGCCCGAATAGACCGGGTGGAAACACACCCCGCAGGAACGATGGAGACAACGACCACCCTACTGGACAGGTCACCCCACCACGTGGGGAAGTGGGAAAACTCAGACCTTCGATCGACATGGGTCACACCTGAAAATGTGCATCTGCTGAGGGACAGGACTAAGGAAACAGTATGAGATCCTTACAACCGGCGGCCCTGGAGGGGCTGTAGGGGAGGTGAACAACTACCACCCCTGCACCCCCTGAGAGGGACTCTTCACTGTTCTACTTTAAGTTCAGTGGTTATCTCGAACCACACGAGTTGCGGGGTAGGGTCCTCCTGACCCCCCCCCGCCTCCGAGTTGGGGCCTTTGTCTCTCTAGTAGTTTAAATGGTTAGGGGAACAGGTACTTCTGGTTGGGGGGAAGTGCAGGGGGGGGAGTTCGGGGTTTTTGGGGAAGGAAGAGGCAGGCCTCATGTCACAACTACCAGCAATAGTGGGCAACAAAACAGAAGTTCAGAGAAATCCTTGCACAAAATATGAAAGGGACCGACACGTCCCCCCCACTGGCCAGCACATACCCATCTGCACGGACATGGCCTACGGTTCACAGGTTGGGGTTCTAGAGTTTGCACATGAAGTACTCAAGATAGATCATCAAATAAGAGCGGCGGAGGGGCTCGGGCGTCAGTTACACCTCAGAACGGCCGATAAGATAGGAACACGGGAAACACACCGCATCCTTCCATATGACCCCAAACCAAGCCCCACGCCGATGTAACACAAAAGAGACAAATATCTCTGTTGACCTGGAACGTGAACGGCTTGGGGTCGGGCATAAAGCGTAAACTGGTACTCCAATACCTTAACCGCCATTCCCCAGACATTGCATTCATAACAGAAACCCACCTGATAGGTACCAGCAGTGGGCTCTTTAGGAAATCAAATTACCCGCACACATACCCCGCAGGGTTCTCCAGAGGTTCTAGGGGAGTCATGAACCTCTTACATAAAAGATTTCCGTTTAACATAAGGAAAGTCAAAGCAGACCCTCGGGGCAGGTTTGTGATGGTACTGGGTGAACTGCGAGGGGAGACTTGGGGCCTCGTGGCAGTGTATGCACCTCCCACGCTTACAGCAGAACTCCTTTACGAGCTCCAGGATATAATACTAGAAGAACGGGCGGACTCATGGGCAATAGGGGGGGATTTCAATGAGGTCATGGAGATAGCCCGGGACAGAACACACGTGGGCAGCAGAGCGGCGGACATCCCGACCAAACTCCACACCTTTGCAGAAGCTATGGGGCTATCTGACACATGGAGGGCAGACCACCCAATGGACCGGGGCTACTCGTTCTACTCCAACGCACACCGGTCCCTATCCAGACTCGATTATATCCTCACCCCTATGAATATGGGCCATCGACTATTGTCCGCAGAATTCCTGGCGAGAGGGATCTCTGACCACTCCCCCCTGTTGGTAAAACTCAAGGGTTTAACAGCAAAACAGGAACCCACCTGGCGCCTAAACACATATCATTTAGGGATACCCGAAATACTGGAGGGGCTCGCAAATAAGACATCGGAATACTTCGACTTGAATGAGGAGGCAGTGGACTTCCCAATAACAAGGTGGGAGGCATACAAGACCGTCATACGGGGGGAAGCAATATCCTTGGTGGCAGCTCACCGCAAACAACATAGCGAGGCAATCTCCGAAGCAGAAGCCCAGGTAACTAGGCGGGAGGAGCAATTCCTCGAAGAGGGAACCCAGGAGGCACATGAGGTCTTGGTAACAGCCCAAACAATCCTGAAAGACAGGGCCTTAGATAATGCCCGAACCGCCCACTGGCTGGCCCGGAGCCAGATATATGAGAGGGGAGACAAAGCCACCAAAACACTAGCCTGGCTGGAACGTAGGGAGCAGAGCAAAGGACAAGTACGAGCCATCCAAACCCAGGGCGGGGATTTACTAACGGGGGACGCTGAGATCGCGGGGGAATTTGCAAACTACTACAGAGAACTATACTCCCCACAAATACGAGAACCCCCAACAAACGTCCCAAACTTTCTGGACACGATCACGATCCCCCGCCTTTCTGAACTCCAGACAGAACAGTTAGATACTGCCATCACCGAAGATGAGGTAGGGGAAGCCCTTTCACAACTACAGACGGGGAAGACCCCTGGTCCCAACGGGTTCCCGGTAGAACTGTGGAAAAAACTGAGCGTAACGACAACGAGACATATGCACGCCATGTTCCTCCACAGCAGAGAACAGGGCACCCTCCCCCCAGACCTCCGAAAAACGACAATAGTGGTGATCCCCAAAGCAGGGAAACCCCCGGAGCACTGCGCCTCTTAGAGGCCCATTTCTTTAATAAATGGGGAGGCCAAAACACTAGACAGAGTCCTCGCCAATAGACTGCTGGGGGTGATTGGATCTCTAACTCACCCGGATCAGTGTGGATTTATGCCCGGCAAGTCCACACGAATGAATCTCCGCAGGGTCCAGATTGCCCTCGATCGAGCTGGGTAGGGGGACCAGGCAGGGATGCCCCTTCTCCCCCTGCTGTTTATCCTCGCCATTGAGCCTTTGGCAATCCGGTTGAGAACTGATACACGATGGACAGGATTCGCCTGGCCACGGGGCGGGGAGGAACGGGTCTCGCTGTACGCGGATGACCTTTTGATGTATTTGAGCAACCCAATAATCTCCTGCCCGATTGTGACCAGAACCCTGGAGGAATACCAACACTTCATGGGACTCCGGGTCAACACACAGAAAACAATCTACTTCCCGGTACAGGGAGGGGAGGAAGCAATCCCAGACCCCTGTCCATACTCAGTTTCAATTCTGGGCTTCACCTATCTAGGCATACGAATTAACAAGACACAGGAGGACTTCCCCAAACTGAACCTGCACCCGATAATGGAAAAACTGGAGAACGATGTCGCCCACTGGCACCTCCTCCCACTTTCATTACTCGGGAGGGCGGCACTTTTTAAGATGCTGGCACTCCCGAGATTTCTGTACGTCCTCCAAAATGCCCCGCTCCCCATCCCGGCCACAACATTCGCAGATATCAACCGGACCCTCCGCACTCTTCTCTGGGGAGGAAAACAGCCGCGCATTACCCTAAAAACGCTCTACCGCTCTGTGTGGGGAGGGGGTATAGGACTGCCCAACATTCGCACATACTATTGGGCGGCACAAGCGGGAGTGGCAAATGAATGGCTACACGTAGACCCGCTGCTACCACATATCCGGGTGGAGACAGGGGACACTGGCCCGCCCTCCCCCTTGCACATACTATACGATAGCCCAAGGAACCTAAGAGCAGCGCCGACCGGATCCCGTCACATACAGCGAGTTTGGAGGGAGATACATAGATACTTAGGCTGGGAAGACAGACCAACCCTGATCCAACCCCTCTGGCGTAATGCACACCTTCCCGAAATACAAAAAATGGGCCACTTTGAAATCTGGGAGAGGAAAGGGATATCCACACTGGCGGACATTGTTCAGGAGTGGCGACTGGTAGACTTTGAAACCCTGCGGACGAGACACGGGCTGTCACCCATGGACCGCTTCAGATACCTCCAACTCGCACACGCCATTAATACCCAATTCCCGAACCTGGCCGATATACCCGCCTGCTCTCCCTTGGAAACAAACATACTCCCACAAAGTATCCCTTACAAGGTAACCTCCACCCTCTATCAGGCAATGAACTCCTTTGGATCCATGGAGCTTGTCAACCTCAGGGCTAAATGGGAACATGACCTAGGGCCACTAGAGGCGGAGGAGTGGGTGGAAGCCCTGATGTCCCCGAGGGAAATAGGGATAGATGCCAAACTCCGGCTGATTCAGCTCCAAATCCTACACAGGTCCTACTACTCCAGAACGCAAATGGCCAGCCGATGCAAAAGGGCGGAGGGCAACTTCTACCACATGTTGTGGGAATGTGGGGTGCTGCAGGAGTTTTGGACTGCATGTTTACTCCGCCTCTCTAGAATACTTGGCACCACAATCCCGAGAGCCCCTAAACTTATCCTGCTGGGTATAGGAGGCGAAACTGACCTTAACTGACCTAGAATGTTTCTAGGAGTAGCATTTGGTGCGGGAAAGAGACTCACGGCAGCCACATGGGGCTCGGGGGACAGGATAACCATTGACAGATGGTCCAATGAAATGGACAGATGCGCCTCCCTGGAGAGGCGAATTTATAATGCGAGGGGTTCCCCCCGTAAGTTTCAGAAAATATGGGGAAAATGGGAACTATAAATTGCTAAGGCCAAAACAAGGGACAGGGGCGACGCCCTGCGCGGCTGCCGGGTGGGAGATGCGGATTCTCGGCCCCTGATCCCCCCCGCCGTACTACACAACTGTCAAGGGCTATGTTATGCACTGCTATCTATTGTGACCGCGATGATAGGTCTCCTAATGTCTTTTGTGTACTCATGCTGAATGTGCTACCTTTCTTTTTCTTCTTTTGTTCTCTGTTTAACAAACCAATAAAAAAAGATTTATAAAAAAATTTTAAAAAAAGAAAGTCATGTGCCACGTTTGTTCAGACGAACATGTACAGACATGGCACCCAGGACTGGGATTTTAAACAGGGGAGGCACGCGTCCCAGAAATGACAACTACCTTTGTGTTACGGGGACATCGCATGGCACAAAATACCCTGGCAAGGTCACAAGACCTAACCATCGCAAGTCCAGTTGATGCCAATGGCAGCTAATACGTCATTTATGGTATAGTAACCATATGTAACGGGCAGCTACATATGCACAATGCTACTATCATTTGCCAATTACAGCTTCAAGCGCTCAGAAATGGCCTCCAACTTCAGGTAAAGTTACCGGTGCCATCGCTCAACCGTGCCCATCCGCAACTAGGCTCTCTCAGTGCCAGGGCTTCATACTCCCAGCGCTGATCACCCCGTGATGCTTCCTCCGAGTCTTCTCACAGTTGATATGGTGAGGGTGGCAAGAGGATTTACCAACCCTTGTCCTTTAATAACACCAAAGAAGGTGTAGAGGAGGGACATGAGATGGGAAGTGATGAAAAAGTAAGCAGTGTTCCCAGCAGAGCTGCCCCTGCAGTCCCTAAAACTGGGGTCAGAAGGGCAGGGAGTGCTTCTAGAGGGCTGCCTGGGGTGGAGACGGTTATCCCAGGCAACCCCCAAATGAGTTCTGCAATCCGGGTTTAGACAGCAATGTTATTCCATTAGAGTAGTTCAGTAATCTGAACTGTCTTCAGGCAGCAAGGATATCACAGACTGAATGCACAGGTCACACAAGGTCTATCATGGAACATGTGTTTAATCTGGACACTTTGTCAAATAACAGTGTATTGAATTTTAGTCGGAGGAATAGTCTACGTTGTGACAAGCAGAGCGGTTGCCCCAAGAAAGACGCAAGCCAATTTGATAACACTGCATATAATAATGTAAGTTACATTATATATTGTGGGTAACGGTATCTATTTGTTTTTAATATAACATATGCCCTATTCACTGTTGTGACCTTGCCACCTACCAATCCATTCCATGAATACTTTAAACTTGGCTAATACCCCAATACCAGAAATGGTGATAACGAGGATGCTAATTTTAGTTTTGCCACTGGGAGCTCTGTAACAGCCTTTTTTTGGTAGGTGATACAAATATGCCCTAAATCTTAAAAAACGTAGAGAGGAAAGAAAAACAATACATCTGCATTGGGCAGAGAGGCCCGACCCTGTCATTGGCTTGCTGCCCCTGCAGGACAAAAGAAAGACTGAAGCCAGCCATTAAAGATTAGGATGAATGCTTGGCTTCTTACATCAGATGTGGTAAATGAATTCAACAATTGAAGGGGCTCTTTTCAGTGCTAATATTATGCTCTCGGCGTGCCTCAAAATGTGCACTAGCCATTGGCTAGTGATAATGAACTCTTGGCTAGTAAGAAATGATGTGCTGTGAGCATGTGGAGGACTGCAGAGGTGAGTGACTTTTTATGCCTGTCTAGTAGCTTGTAACTTGAAATGTTTATGGCTGCTCTTAATATATTCGAATTGTCAAGCCCTAGCTTTTCAGCATGTTATGTTATTGTGCATTTGTATAGCACCTTATATACCATTGGTATGAACTCAAAGCGCTGTGGGTTGAACCGTAGTCCAGGTCAGTGGACAGAGTAGGGTAGTATATAGTGCTTGGGTGCAATCAGCATGCATGCAGCCAGTGCGGTTTGCGGGGTGAGTAGCTATATTCTAATGCTAGGCGTGGTGTAGTGGTTGTGTGAGATCAGTAGAATGTGTGCAGCAAAGCCTTTGACCTCAGAGTCTGCATTCTGGTGGTGGTGGAGCTTGTGTATGAGATTATGTGTGTAGTCGTGGGGTATAGCTGCATTCTAAAGACTGTTGAGGTGTACATGGAGGTGTGTAGGTATGTGTGCAGCTAGGGCAAATTGATCCAGGGGTATAGCTGCATTCCATTGTTGGTTGGTGTAGAGGAGAGAGTGAGCATATCGTTTAGTGTGAGTTTCTGTGCGGTTGGTGGGATACTCCTATTCCTGATTACCTTCCAGTGCCCGCTGAGCTGACTGTATCTATTCTAGATGTTCGGAGAATTGGTTCTCTGAACAAAGTTCTCGGTCTAGTGTAGAGTTTGTTCTAATTAGCAGGCTTGAAGTGGTCATTCCCTGCTTGGCAGTGCCTTCGGTGTTGAGTTGCCCTATTCCTAATCTTTATTGGGTTAAGCGAATTGCAGGTCTATGGTCAGCCCTGTGTCTTGTTGAGTCTGCCATTGTTTATTGGATGATACCTTCTTGTTGTGCAGTTACATCCAGTTCTGTTCTATCAGACTTACAAATGCTAACTAGATTCGATGACTGTTGTTCAGTGGACTCAAGGACCTGCAACAGCTAGTATGGTCATCCCTGTGTCTAGTTGGGTCTGCAGATTGCTTATAGGATGACATATTTTCAGGGAGCATTTACTTTACTTCTGTTCTATCGGACATACAAGTACATCCTAGGTAAGAAGACTGGTACTTGGTGAGCCTGAAGGTCAAGCACCAGATGAGGCCATGAAGTTAGTGTTGTGTCTGACTGGCATTGTTATGCAGCGGGTGTCAGGACCGGCAGGTGGAGACTATGGAACTACTGGAGGCATTAACCAGTTCAGAGCCACGCTCTAGTCCTCATCCAGCATGGCGGCTTGCCCTATAACTTCCGGCTACGCCCCCTCGTCCAGTGCGTTGTATCTGTGTACCCTCCTGTTACTTCGCTCCGTACTCTTGTGACTATTCTAGTGATTACTCTTGCGTTTTCACCCTTTTCCTTCTCCCCATGCCTGTGTTATTCTCCGCCCTACGTTACCTTCGTGTTACCAGTCTTTCCCTTTCTCACGGCGTCTTGCCATGTTTGCTTGCTGCTGTTATTTCTTTGCTTTCACTTTCTTATTTACTTTCACGGCGCTTGCCGTTTCCCTTCTGCAGCTTTCATTTCCGGCCACTGCACTCGCAGCTCTTGCTTCCTTTCCTATCACTATACTTTCACGGCGCTTGCCGTCTCCCTTCTGCAGCTTTCATTTCTGCTCACTGCACTCGCAGCTCTTGCGTCCTTTTCTATCACTATACTTTAACGGTGCTTGCCGTTTCCCTTCTGCAGCTTTCATTTCCGGTTTAACACTGCAGCTCTCTTTCGCCTCGTACGCGAGCTGCTCTCGCATCCTTGCTTTCTTTTGTTTACACACGGCTTCTGAACCGTTCCTTCTTGGTCAACACTAGATTCCCCTTTTGGACTCTGTTTGGTTGCTTTTCCAGGGTTCGTTTCTATAGCATTTTCTGTCTGCTCAAGTATTCATTTCTTCTGTTTATCCATTCTTTCTGTCTTTCCCGGATGGCACATCATCATTGAGCCCTTCTCACTACATTGGACAATTATACTCGCTGGACAATTGGTCTTTGGAACTACCCATCCATCCATCTGAATATTATCATATCCAGGGTTTTTTCTGCCTTCTGGCTTTTTCCCTGGGGCGAGGCTGGCCCCCTGTGGGCCCCCGGGGGCAGGTTCTCAACTCTGTCACGGTGGCCTCTAGAGGGGCGAGACCTTACTTACACGACAGAAGAGGTGGGAAGATAAAGGAAGACAAGCCCAAGAAGAAGAAGAAGAACCCAAAGAAGCCTGAAGCGACACTTAAGGAAAGCTCTTCAGAAGTCTCAGGTGAGGAGAAGGGGGAGTTTGAACCTGAGCCTGACAGCATACAACGCCCGACTCACACGATGGCTTCTTTGGAGCAATACCAAGAATTGGTGGCCGCTATGCAGAATTTAACCGCTGAGGTTCAAGCCTTGAGAAAAGAGAATATTGCGCTCCGACAACAGGTAGTTTTACGCCGGGATGATTACAGCGACTTGCCTACTATGCCACTCTCCTTCGGGAAGTACGATGGGTACCCCGGAGGCCTTAAAGACTTTATTGATGCTTGTAAGGTGTACTTTGCCTTCAGGCCCCATGCTTATGACACAGCCAGATCAAGGGTAGGTTTCATCAACGTGAACCTCTCAGGAAACGCCTTATCTTGGGTCACTCCGTTGGTAATGAACAACGATCCGTCTCTGAACGATTATGACCGTTTTTTGGAATTGTTCAAGGAAAGGTTTGATAGACCCGAAGTGCTGTACTCCTCTTTGGAGGCCATTCTGGATGTTCGTCAGGGAAACACCGATCTCCAAACCTACATCTCTCGCTTCCAGAGACTAGCGGCCAAAGCTGACTGGCCAGATTCGGCCCAACAGACCATATTCAGACGAGGTCTTCACGACGATATTAAGGACGAACTAGCTAGAGTAGCCAGACTAGCTTCTTTCCGAGATCTGATAACCTTGTCACTCCAGATAGGATTTCGTCTACAGGAACGACGACATGAAAGAAGACGACCCAGAGGAACTCCTCAGGCTTTAAATCTTCCTTCTCCTTCACCTCAATCAAGAACCTCAAACATGGCGGAAGAACCCATGCAAATCGGAGCCACCCGAGGTCCCTTGACTCCAGAAGAGTGAAAAAGACGACGTGATACCGGATTGTGTATCTACTGTGGTTCTTCTAAACACCTACTAAGAGACTGTCCGGAAGTACCACACCGACGGAAGGAAAACTTCAGCCCCCGCTCTGTTGCAAGGGAAGTGTCAGGGTACTTGACAAGTACCCTTGCAACAGCTCAAGAACCCTAAACAATACAGAAGAAAACAGTCTGATGGTGTTTAAGGTTGAACTATGGTTGTCTAAATCTGCTCCCATCGAGGTATTGGGTATGTTGGACTGCGGAGCAGCAGGCAATTTCATGGATTTAAGATGGGCAACTGAACATCAGGTGGCTACCAGACTTAAGTCAGCTCCCATACCAGTGGAAGGGGTATTTGGCAGACCTCTATCCTCTGGACTGATCACCACAGAGACATTCCCTCTGATGATGAAGATGGGCCATCATGAAGAGTTTTTTGTGTTTGACCAGATCAGGGCAGCCCATTTTCCTTTGGTTATAGGCATCACGTGGTTAAGAAGACATAACCCGCACATCAACTGGACAGACAACAAGGTGAATTTTGATTCTCTCTTCTGTAAGACCAACTGCGCGAACCAGTCAACTGCCTCCCTTTCTAATGTCAGATCAGTAGAAGGAAGGTCTGTCCACAATCCCTTGACTGTATCTTCTGTCCCTCTTCAGTATCAGGCCTATTCAGAAGTGTTCTTGGATACCCTACCCAGAATGCTGCCTCTGCATAGGGCTGAGGACTGCTGCATCGACTTAATACCTGAGGCTGTGGTTCCCTTTGGACGCATGTATCCTTTATCTCTTCCAGAGCGGAATGCCCTTCGGGACTATTTGGATGCTAATCTACAGAATGGACTTATCCGAGAATCTAAGTCTTCCTGTGGGGCTTCTCTGTTCTTTATCCCCAAAAAGGATACTGTGGAGTTACGCCCCTGTATAGATTACCATGGCCTGAATAAGGTCACCATCCGTGACAGGTATCCCATGCCATTGATACAAGACATAATAGAAGCAGTACAAGGAGCTGTCTACTTCACGAAGCTTGACTTAAGAGGTGCCTATCACCTATTGAGTATAAAACAGGGTGACGAATGGAAGACGGCTTTCCGCACCCCCTTTGGCCTATATGAATACAGGGTGATGCCGTTTGTCCTTGTAAATGCTCCTGCGGTGTTTCAAAGATACATGGATATGGTATTTGCCGACATGCTGTTCATAACAGTGGTGGTATACCCTAATGACATTTTTATATTTTCCAAGACACTTGCAGAGCACAGAAGACTCGTCATGCAGGTTTTGCAGCACCTTAAGTCTCATCAACTACTTATCAAACCGGAAAAGTGCCAATTTGAAACTACATCAGTGTCCTACTTGGGATTCATACTGTCCAAGGAGGGCATTGAGATGGATCCTATCAAGATAAGGGCAATTAGAGAGTGGAAGGAACCTACCAATGTCAAGGAACTACAGAGCTTTCTGGGTTTGGCAAACTTTTATCGAAGATTCATACCCAATTTCTCTAACACTGTGCTTCCTCTCACTTTTCTGTTGAAGAAGGGCATAAGGTTCATCTTTGGGGAGGAACCCAGAAGAGCATTTACAACCCTTTTGGATTGCTTTTCTACGGCACCCATACTGGTCCAGCCGGATCAAACCAAACCTTACATCTTGGAAACAGACGCTTCCTTAGGGGCAGTCGGGGCCATCCTACTACAGAAATCAGATGACGATTTCGAACATCCTGTGGCCTATTACTCCAAGACCCTGACTTCCAGTGAGCGCAACTATTCTGTACTCGAAAGGGAACTTTTGGCCATCAAGTTGGCTTGTCAAGAGTGGTGCCATCTTTTGCAAGGGGCCGCTCACAGCTTTGTCATCCGAACGGACCATCACAACCTGCGGGTTTTACAGCAGATGGAATGCACAAATGCACGTCACGCCAGGTGGGCTTTTTTCTTTCTGCAATTCGATTTTTACATCACCTACATTCCCGGTACAGAAAACATGAAGGCAGATGCCTTGTCTCGAAGTCAAGGGGAAGGTTCTGGAATCTACAAGGATCACAAATTGAACTTCCCAGGACTCAAGATTGTAGCATCCACTCTCTCTTTCCTTCAAGATTTGATACCCCAGTATCAAACAGGATTAGACCTCCCTTCCTCTATCATCCAAGGTAAGGATGGGTTATACTATCGTGGAGAAGCACTGTTCATTCCCACCAAGAAGCTTCAAACTCTAGTCCTATCCTGGTGCCACGACACCCCTTTAACAGGACATCCCGGAGTTAGAAAGACTTACAACCTGCTACGTAGGGGATTCTGGTGGCCTACACTTCGAAATGATGTTGGTCGGTATGTATCTACCTGTTCGGTTTGTGCCTCCAACACACATCGAACTGGGAGACCGGTAGGATTACTACAGCAACAATCCTTACCTGAACGCCCTTGGGAACATATTTCCACCGATTTCATTGTGGATCTCCCCCCATCTGATGGCATGACAGTGATCATGGTGATGGTGGATTCATTCAGTAAGTTAGCCCACTTCTCTGCTTTCAAGCAAGTTCCTTCAGCCTCAGAGACAGCAACAGTATTTCTTCGAGATATAGTCAGATTACATGGTTTGCCTCGGACTGTGGTTTCTGATCGGGGACCCCAATTCACTTCTAGATTCTCGGTTTCTCTTTTCCTGACTCTGGGGATTCACAGGGCTCTCTCTTCGGGTTACCACCCTCAGAGCAATGGACAGACCGAAAGGTTGAACGCCAGTCTGGAACAGTATCTGAGGTGTTTCTGTAGCCCACAACAGGGGAACTGCTATCGCAAGCAGAGTTTGCCTACAACAATGCCCTTCATACATCTATCCAGAAAAGTCCTTTTTTTTGTACTTATGGGTACAATCCTCAACATCTACCCTGGCTCAGTTCCCCATCCTCCAAGATTCCAGCAGTAGATAGTGTGCTTAAGGACTTACATGAAGTACATGAAATAGCTCAGAAAGCACACCTGGTCAGCCAACAAGCACAAAAGAAATGGGCAGACAAGGGCAGAAGCCCCAACCCGACGTGGCAGATAGGACAATTGGTCTGGTTGTCCACCCGCTTCTTACCCCGATGGGTCCATTCTGGCAAGTTTTCCTCACGATTCCTTGGGCCTTTTCCCATTGTGCAACGAATCAACCCGGTGGCCTTCAAGCTCAAACTCCCGGACTACCTCAAGAGAGTGCATCCGGTTTTTCACGTCTCCTTACTTAAGGAATACAAGGATAACCCTTTCCAAAGACCTGTCCACAGAGTACGTGCTCATGTAACCCCGGCTCCAGAGGAATATGAGGTGGCCTACCTGGTTGATTCCCGGTACCGCAGGGGTAGGTTGCAATACCTGGTCCATTGGAAGGGATACCCATTGGAGGAAAGGTCCTGGGAACCTGTGAGCCACATTCATGCACCCCGATTGATTAGGAGATTCCACCACTTTCACCCGTGTAAACCTGGGGGACCCCCAAGGAGAAGGGGGTATACTGTCAGGACCGGCGGGTGGAGACTATGGAACTACTGGAGGCATTAACCAGTTCAGAGCCACGCTCTAGTCCTCATCCAGCATGGCGACTTGCCCTAAAACTTCCGGCCCGCCCCCTCGTCCAGTGCGTTGTATCTGTGTACCCTCCTGTTACTTCGCTCCGTACTCTTGTGACTATTCTAGTGATTACTCTTGCGTTTTCACCCTTTACCTTCTCCCCGTGCCTGTGTTATTCTCCGCCCTACGTTATCTTCGTGTTACCAGTCTTTCCCTTTCTCACGGCGTCTTGCCGTGTTTGCTTGCTGCTGTTATTTCTTTGCTTTCACTTTCTTATTTACTTTCACGCCGCTTGCCGTTTCCCTTCTGCAGCTTTCATTTCCGCTCACTGCACTCGCAGCTCTTGCTTCCTTTCCTATCACTATACTTCCACGGCGCTTGCCGTCTCCCTTCTGCAGCTTTCATTTCTGCTCACTGCACTCGCAGCTCTTGCGTCCTTTTCTATCACTATACTTTCACGGCGCTTGCTGTTTCCCTTCTGCAGCTTTCATTTCCGGTTTAACACTGCAGCTCTCTTTCGCCTCGTACGCGAGCTGCTCTCGCATCCTTGCTTTCTTTTGTTTACACACGGCTTCTGAACCGTTCCTTCTTGGTCAACACTAGATTCCCCTTTTGGACTCTGTTTGGTTGCTTTTCCAGGGTTCGTTTCTATAGCATTTTCTGTCTGCTCAAGTATTCATTTCTTCTGTTTATCCATTCTTTCTGTCTTTCCCAGATGGCACATCATCGTTGAGCCCTTCTCACTACATTGGACAATTATACTCACTGGACAATTGGTCTTTGGAACTACCCATCCATCCATCTGAATATTATCATATCCAGGGTTTTTTCTGCCTTCCGGCTTTTTCCCTGGGGTGAGGCTGGCCCCCTGGGGTGAGGCTGGCCCCCTGGGGGTCCCCGGGGGCAGGTTCTCAACTCTGTCACGGTGGCCTCTGGAGGGGCCAGACCTTACTTACACGACAGAAGAGGTGGGAAGATAAAGGAAGACAAGCCCAAGAAGAAGAAGAAGAACCCAAAGAAGCCTGAAGCGACACTTAAGGAAAGCTCTTCAGAAGTCTCAGGTGAGGAGAAGGGGGAGTTTGAACCTGAGCCTGACAGCGGGGGTAGAGTGGTCCAGGTCTGGTGTGCTGTTAGTGTGTTGATGACAGGCTACCGCACCTCAATGTCACTTGCAGGAGCTTGCCTTGCCAGATTCTTTGCATGCTTAAGAAGGTAATACCTTAAGGTGGAACAGAGTAGGTCAGTTTCTGAAGCTCGGTTATAAGTGCTAGTGGGTCAATTTTCCGTGTCCTGGATAATTGTTTATCGACGGTGGATGGTTTTTTCTTTCATGGTTTAAGGTTTGAATTGTGGTATTGTATCGCCTTATTGTCCTTTCCGATCGCTAAGAGTGCTAGAGAGCTCATCTGATAAGGCATAGTGCATATCTGTAGGAGACAAAAGAGCAAGTCCAACCCAAGCATACTTGATGCTGCCCCCCTGGTGAAGGAGTTTGTGGAAACAATTCCTAGGCCGGTCTGGGTAACCTGACTTTATAAGAGACCACCTGTGTGCGCACACGGATGACAGGATCTGGCCCAGTCGTAATGTTTGAAACATAAGTGTTATTAGGCTATGAGATTGTAGATCTGCGCATTAATTCCCAGAGAAGTAAGATTGACACAGGTAACAAGAGCAGGCCCAATCATATGGTTTAAACATAGGTGCTTTAATGCTCTGGGTTTGTAGTTCTGCACATTAATTCGCAGAGGAGTAGGATTGACAGGGGTTGACATCTCCTCAAATTATAACGTAGTGCATATTTAGATGAGGATAATAATTAAGCTCAGTCCCGGTGAAGAACATAAATGCTGTTAAGGCTCGGGTTTGGAGTCAGGGTATTCTTTTCCAGGTAGATAGCTAGAGATAAACATCTCCTGGTCTTAGAGCGTGGTGCATGTCTTGTCATGGACAATGAGCAAGCCCATTCAGAGCATAACAGCATAAGGGTTGTTATGTCTCAGGTTTGGAGTTATGGGCGTTAGGATTGCAGCATGGTTTGGGATGGCACGGACAGCTTATCGGCACCCGGAAGCAGATAGGCCATTGCTGCCGAGCCAGCAGCTTCCTAGCGTTGAAGCAGATGGATCCCTAGATCTGGCTTCTGTGTCCCGACTGATCTTACCTCAAGCAAGATTGATAGCTCCTGAGGAAGGGAACTATCCCGAAACAAGTCGAGCCATTGAACATATCTGGCTATTACTGTGTACATGCAAACACCTAATCTTTGTTTTTATTTTGCGCCAAAAAAATATAAATAAGTTCTTCTTTCTTATGAAATACTTTGGAAATCATTTCTTGAATTTGAAACTTGTTTTGCTTGTTTGAAATTGAGGTTCCCCTGAAAAACATTGCTTAACTTCACTAGAAGGCTTGACTGGTATCCATTGTTCATAGGTGTGCGGGGGACGTGAGTGTTCCACAGTGTGTGGACACTACTTTCTGTCCCTGTTCTACTCAACCCAGTGCTGTGGTTGCATTTCTTTCTCACACCCTTTATTGTTGTAAGTCATATTTATAATTTTCCTAAAATTGGGGTGTGGTCCTCACCATTGGACTTGTGGCATACAAAGTTGTCCATGGATGTCACATTGGAGATGTTTTGAAGTATTGGCATACTGTGAAACAAATGAAACTGTATTCATAGTAACAGCAGTAGAAGAATGGTTGTTAAAAGGAAGTAGCAACCCAAAGAAGAAGCATCCTGAATGTATTGAAGAAGTCTTAACCCATTGTAAAGTTGTAGCTGGAGACTGGAGAAGTCATATACTTATTCTTTTGAACTGTGGTAAAAATCTTGAAGAAAAGATAACTAGGAATACCATTGGCGCTATTTTCTTTGCTGGAGATTGGAAGGGGATCTTTTGAACCAAACCAGAGAATTGTTACCAGTGGAATTTTGTTTGATGAACTTTGGATTTGATTTGGAACTGATATGAACTGGTTCAAGACTTTTCCTTTCCTTTTAACATTTTGAAGCTGATTTTAAATACTGGTGAAAGGATTTTACACAGGACAGGTGAAGGTCATCCAAAATTGTTAAATTAATGTTTATTATCTTGTGTTGCTTTATCATTTATTTTATCATTTACTTTGAATGGTTGTTGTTTAGAGTGAGGGTCAGGATATCCATGCTAGAGATTTATAGGCTTTATTTGAAACTTTTTACTTTGATAAAATGTCTTACTTTGAGAAAACTACAAGTAGTTGTCCGCCTCGCATTACTGACTCCTCACAGGTCCAATACATATTTTAGGGAAAAAGCCAAGTTTTGAGTGCTTTCCGGAAAGCCATGTAGTCTCAGCTGTGTGGAATGTGGGGAGGCAGTGAGTTCTGCAGTGTTGGGGCCAGGGTTGAGTAGGCAGACCATCCAATCCTGGCTGAATTGGAGGCGGGAACCACTAGGACGGCTGTGCTTGACCTTAGGGTGCGGGTTGGGAGGTAAGACATAATATTTTCTTGCTGGTATATGGGGCCGGCTTTGTACACTACTCGGTGAGTAATGCACAGAATTTTGAAGGTGGCACATCGTCCAGTTGGGTGCCAGTCTAGGGTATGGAGAACAGGTGAGATGTGATCCCTTTGTCCCAGTACAAAAGACAGTCTGGCATCTGCATTTTGGACTCTTTGGAGTTTGTGTAGTTGGTAAGCTAGTGCACCCAGGTAGATGGAGTTCACACAATCAAGTCTGGACATGGCAATGGACATAATTGCAGCCAGTCTATTAGGGTAGGTGAGGTAAGGGAAGACGCGCTTCAGAAGCCTATGGTGGTAGTGACAGGATTTGGATACATTATTGATGTGGTGAGACAGGGCTAAGTCTGAGTCCATTGTGCAGCCAATGGTTTTTGATGGTGGTGGAGGTGGGGGCAATGCTGGGGGAGGATGGCCATGGGTACGGTTGCGGGAATAGAGCTGTTTTGCTGCACACAAGGATCTCCATTTTCCCTGGGTTCAGAAGGAGATGGTTACTTGTTGTCCATAAATCCGTATCCGTGAGACATGCTGGTAGGTCAGGGCGAGGATCGGAGTTCGATTTGGGAATTCTCAGAATGACTTGAGTGTGTCAGCCTAGTACTAGCAGGTGAGGTTGTGAGAGCGGATGATCCCTGGCAGAGGGGCCGTGTAAAGGTTAAAGAGAAGAGGCGAGAGGACAGGTGCCTTGGGGTACTCCAGTGTTCACTGGGTGTGCGGTGGAGAGGAAAGGGGGAGAAAAGTGATTTGCTTTCTGTTGTTGAGGAATGAAGCATTCCAGTTGAGTTCAGAATCTCAGATTCCTAGAGTGTAGTCTGTCATGGAGGATTGTGGGGTTAATGGTGTCAAACGCTGCTGAGAGTTCAAGAAGAACAAGTGCTGCACATCCTTCAGAGTCTGCCGAGACTTACAGGTCATTCCAGATCAAGATCAGTGTGGTTTCTGTTCCGTGGCGTGGACGGAAGCCTGATTGGGTGGGGTGTAGGAGGTTGTTGGATTCCATGAAATTGTTAAGCTGAGAGTATGAGGGTTGCCAATGAGATTTGCCAAGAATCATGTGTTGGAGATGGGCCTATAGTTAATTGGTTGGAGAGGTTTGAGGGATGCTTTCTTTAGAAGGGGTTTGACATGCACGATTTTGAAGGGATCTGGGAAGATTCCAGAGGTGAGGGAGTCATTAAGTGTGGACCTCGCCAGTTCACCTGCACAAGTGGAGGTGAAGAATTCTTTGAGGAGTGTGGCGGGTAAGGGGGGGAGCCGAAGGATCGGCTACTGGATAGTAGTTTGATAAATTTCTCGCTCGAGATTGGGTTGAAAGAGCTGAAAGAAGGGGTTTCGGAGGGGAGGAGGATGGGTTCTTGAAGAGTGGGTGTTGGCGAGGGGTGAGGTTGGAAAGTTTGGCATTAAGGGTGGCTGTCCTGTTGAGGGCTGTATTGTGGAAATGTTCAGAGAGGGAGTTGCAGAGCGTTTGCATGGAGGTGGGCGGGGCAGAGGTACAAGAAGGCTTCAGGAATTCTGTGATTATCCTGTGGAGCTCTTTGCTTCTGCTGTGGTAGCTCAGCTTTCTTTTATTTTAATAGGCTTTTTTGGCCTTTTGGATCTCTGATTTGTAGTTTCAGTGATGGTGGGCGAACACTTACTTGCTTAGAGGGGTTCTGGAGGCTCAGCATTTGCACTGGAGGTAGCAATTCTGGGTTTTGAACGCCTTCAGGTGGGGGGTGAACCACTTGGGGGGTTGGTCCTTTGTGGGAAGGAGCAGAGCTGGAGGGGTTGAGGGGAAGAAGTGAGTCATTTAGCCAGGAGTCAAAGGCCTCTATGTGTATGGGTCTATCAGTGGCTGGGAGTGCCGGGAGGGTGTGTAGCAGGGCTTCAGCCAGGTTAGGTAGTACCTTGACCTTGTTCGAGCATTTGAAATCACATGAAAAGACAGGGAGATGGGAGGGTGTAAGCTTGGGAGGCGCAGGCAGTGTGCGAAGAGAGAAAGGTATGGCAGAGTGGTTGGTCCAGATGAGGGGTTTAGGAATGGATGCCGAAACGAGATCGGAGGAACTGAAAATCGCATCAAGGGTGTGGCCTGCAATGTGGGTGGGTCTTGTGGTATGCTGGGTAAGGTAAGCCTGGAATATGCCAGGGGTTGAGTCATGGAGTTGTTAGGGACGTCAAACCAGATATTAAAGTCCCCCAGTAGGGTGAGTTCTGGGTTGTTAATTCGTGTGGTTGCTAGTGAGTCGCAGAGTGTCAGAACTGTGGGTTATGACGAGATGCAAGGTCCTCCTCGGAGTCACAAGGAGGGGTTTAGTCAGAGACTACTATGAGTATGGACAGGGAGGCGACTGTGACAATCAAATAGAAGCAATTTAGTATAGGTGCTTCATGTAGGTACTCTGGCACCTCAAGCAGGAGCTGCAGTGGGAACAACAATAGCCATTTATTAACAATAGTCTTTTTGTATCTTTCAGTTGTCTCACCCCTCCCCAGGGTTACCTCAAGCTCCTGTCTTTGAGCATGAACCACCACGGCATCTTTAAACTAGCTTTTGACTTGATTTCCAGATTAGGAGATTCTTGGTTAGCATGGACAAAGCACAGAGTGACAGGAAAGTGGTCTGTGTTAACAATAGTGGCTAAATACCTATGGTTTCAGACCTAGGGCATCTCTCTAAATCTGCATTGCAAGACACTGCAACCCACGGCTGTACTGCTTTTATGATGTTGGCTTGCTAACAGCTGCGGAACACTGAGACGTGATTGCGGTAGCCATCTAGGGTTGGGTACTACGACCAAACCCCACAGCTATCTTGGAGTTGGCACGTTATTAATTTCTCAAACAACGGGGAAACCTAGCGAGGGCTGCAATATAGCAGCAAGTCCATCAGGGCTGCCACAGGCGGACTGGCAGAAGCGGGGCATGCCTAGTATGGATATGATTCCTAACACAGAGGCTGTTGGCGAAAAGTCTATCATGGACAGGTGGCATTTAGATGAGTAGGAAGCTGTGTGAGAGAGTGGGCAGCAGAGAGAGTTTGACTAGAAGGGATTTGCAGTTAGCTGACTAGGGCTGGGTTTCAGTGAGTGAGATGGAAATGTGGTGTTTTGTGGAGGATGGCTACTCCGCCTCCTCTGGAAGGTCTGTTGTGGGAGATGATCGAGTAATTGGGAGGGAATGCTTCATGTACGTTTGGTTTGAAATCATCTGAGAATCATGTTTCAGTGATGAAAATGAGATCAGGATTGTCGGAGGTTAGGAGGTCACAATGCTGTGTTTGTTTTTGGCCACAGAGCAGGCATTGAGAAGGAGGCAAGTGACCTGATGGGAAGTGGTGGGGCAGTGTTTCCCTGGGTGTCCAGGGCTGGAAGGACTTGTCTGGTCATAGTGGCCAGAGGGCAGGGGTAGGTGACAGGGGAGGATGGTAGGACCATGTCAGTCGGTGTGACTGGAAGGATAGTGTTGGATGGGATAAGGGATTCTGTTGGTGGGGGCGGAGAGTGTGGGAGGTGGATCAAGAGTGGGAAGAGAGAACGGGTGGTGGCTGGCCTATGCGAGAGGAATCACATGGGATGAGAGGGTGGAGGGTTGGTGGTGAGTGGAGCCAGTGTGGTGGGTGGCATCAGGCATGGTGCTGTAGGGGAGTTTTGGCCAGGGAGAGGGGGAGGTGTAGATGTAGTAGGGGAAAGGTCGTGTTCATAGAGGGAAAAGGGGGCATGGGTAGCTGGGTGGTCCTGACAGAGCTGCTAAAAAAGGTGATGTGGGTGGACCGATGCGGAGGTGGTGAGCCATGAAGAGTAGAGAGCAAGGGGCGGTCTCTGCCTCTGAGTTTTGTGCATTTGGGTGCAAGGGGTGTATGAGAGAGGATGGGGTTCTGAGGGCAAAGGGGTTGAAGTGATGGTTCTTGACAGTGCAAAATGGCCATACTGACTGAGGGGAAAGGGGTGGTTGGGGTGGACTGGTGTTGGAGGATGGGGTGGGAAGGACAAAAGGGGGGGACATTTTGGTACACCAGAGAGCTCATCTGGTCTGAGAGTTGGAGATGGTGCGGTGAGAGGAGGTGGGGTGGGGTCGGGCAAAGTGTAAGGTTTGAGTGGAAGGGTTGTGGATTAAAAGGCTTTGCGGTGTGTAAGGAGGCTTCATGAACTTGGGTGCAAGGGTAAAGAAGGTAGAGTGGATAGGGTGCTTCTTGGACTACCAGAGAGTTCCTCTTGCTTGTGGTATGAAAGGCGTGTGGTGAGTGGCTGTGTGCGGGAGTGTGACTCTGGGTGAGTGTGGTGCTGATGGACCAGAATTATGAGGGGGCAGTGGTGGTCTTGTTTGTAGTGGTGTCCAGCTCAAGTTGGCATTGGCAGTCATGGTTGTGTAAGGGAACACCACAGCAAGTGGGAAACGCTGAAGTCTGAGATTACAGCAGTAAGTAAAATAGTTAGATCTGAGCTACCCGCTAGTGCAGGAAAACACCCAAACCTAAGGCACATCAGTAGGTAATATACAGAGTTGGGTTACCTAGCCAGTGGGAGAAAGTGTCCAAATTTGAGACAACAGCAGCTGGTAATAAGCAGTTAGATTTGAGATAACTGAATAGAGGCAAAAAGGCCTACACTTGAGACAACAACAGCAAGTAATAAGCAGCTAGATTTGAGATACCTGAATAGAGGGAAAACACCTTCATTTGAGACAACAGCAACGGGTAATAAGCAGCTAGATTTCAGATACCCTAATAGAGGGAAAAAAAGCCTAGATTTGAGACAACAGCAGCAGCTAGCAGACAGCTAGAACTGAGATATCTGAATAAGGGGAAAACGTCTACATTTGAGACAACAGCATCAGGTAATAAGCAGCTTGATTTAAGGTACCTGAATAGAGGAAAAACATCTAAATTTGAGACAACAGCAGCAGGTAATAAGCAGCCAGATTTGAGATACCGAAATAGAGGAAAAATGTCTACATTTGAGGCAACTGCAGCAGGTACTAGGCAGCTAGGTTTCAGATACATGAATAGAGGAAAAATGCCCAAATTTGAGACAACAGCAGAAGGTAATAGGCAGCTAGATTTGAGATACCTGGCTATTGGAACAAATGCCTAACTTTGTGAAGTATAGGTAAATGGATAGACAACTTCACTCCAGTCACAGCAGTGATTCATGCAGTATTATCTAGCTGGCTGACATGGACGTTCAATGTTATGTAGGATAATAAGAGTGGGAGGATTTCTAGTGAGGTACAGTAATTTCTGTACTTCCCACCCAAACACTTACCTCATCTGTCGCTGTTTGTTGACAGCTGCTACTGGCTTCTCTGGTGAACATGGGCAAACACAGACTGGAGCTGATTCTTCGGGAGCTGCCCTTTGCCTTGGGGCCCTTTGCCGTGGGCTGCCTATGCAGAGGCTGCTCTGAGAGATAGTCCTAAATAGGTTCACTGGACCCATCAGCGATGGGGGACGGGAAAGGAGGCATGAATGGGATTCAGAAAGTGGCTTGGACGAGGTTGGGGAGGAGGATTACAATGCACACAGGGCGCTTGTATCAAACAAAGCAAGTTAAAATCTGTCAAATGGGGTCAGGACACACTCATCACAACAGATGCTGCTGGAGAAATGCCTGCCGAGTGCTAACACAGGCTACACACCAGTGGGCCGGACCATTCGAAAAAAAAATGTTTTTGTCTTCTTAATAAGTTTTTATTTTGCAACAAATCTTTACAAAATGCTGCAGTCTGGATGGGCCTATATATCCCTAAGCAACTTCACAATTTCGTCCTAATCTGTCACATAAATCAAAAGCTATTAACAATAAAGAATTTTGAGGTTCCTATGTGTATCAAGTTTCACAGGAAACCCGAAAAATTTATTGATAATAACTTTTGAATTGCATTACAGAATTGGCTGATATTTTGCAAACAAAAGGTTTATCACGGCCACCCCGGACTGGAAATGTTAGGAAAGATTTATTAAAAAATGAAAAAGTTAAGAAAGCAAAAAAAAAAACGCAGTTTTTGACCTCCTCCCATTCATTTTCCATAGAGAAAAAAGTCAAAATTCCTGCACAGCGCGCACAAAAAACCTCTGAGCGGAATTGGACCAGGTACAAAACAACTTGGGCACAAAGCGTTGAATTATAACCTTGATTTATAACCTTAACTTATAGCCGAAAACACAAAGTGGAAAAAATACCATTTGGAGGAGGAAAAAGGATGAAATGGCATCAGGCTAGAGGTGAGGAGTGGGAAAGAGGACACCATGAGAAATTAGGGAGTTGGAAGGGGGTGCTGAAGACCAAGTTCAGAGCTCGAAAATGTTTGCATTAACAGGGTTATTCCTGGGGAACCAAGGTTATAGTGGAAAACGGGATCAGGAATGAAAATGCATCACACGAAAATGACTGTGGTTATTTGTAGTGCCTTACAATATAACTGCGGTTATCAGGGAAAAACAGTTTTTTTTAAAAAACTAGAGAGAGCTAATAAAATTAGATTAATGCAAAAAAGAAGAAGAAATTTACAGCTACAGTAGGTGGGGGGGGGGGTAATGGGTTTGGCCGAAGGATATGGGTGCTGGGTGACTTCAAGGAACCGAATAGTGAAATATGGAAAGTGGACATGGCAAAGGCCATGGCTAGTGGCCCCCAACAAAACCTATTTCAGCAACATGTTAAGGAGTGCAATATGGAAAGTGGACAAGGCCAAAGGCGGTCACCAAAGGCCATGGCTAGTGTGCCCAAAAGAAACCTAGTGGTGTGGCCTCGGCCGAAGGCCATGGCTAGTGGCCCCATTTAGGAAACCTATTGGAGCAATATGTAAAGTGGCCATGGTTGAAGGCTGTGGGCACTGGCCATGGCTAGTGGGACTGGAAAAAGCTATTGGGATAACATGTAAAGGGGACACGGCCGAAGGGCGGGCCAATGGTCATGGACGAAGGTCATGGCTATTGAGTAAGAAGGAAAGGTAGTGCTTTAAAATATCACTGGGCACTGCCAAAGGCTGTGCTCACTGCCCAGGGTCAAAGACCCTTGCTAGTGGGGTTGAAAGACATGCATGTAGAGGGCCACCTAGTGGGTCCAAAAGAAACATATTGGGGGAACATGTATAGTCGGCCGTGGCAACTGGCCATGGTTAATGGCCCGGTAGTGTTTTAGAATATACAGTGTGCATGGCTTTAGGCCATGCTCACTGGCGAGGGGCCCTGGCTAGTGGGCCTGAAAGACATAGTGGGTTCAAAAGAAACATATTGGGGGAACATGCACAGTGGACATGGCTACGAAGGACGTGGCCACTGGCCATGGCTAAAGGACATTGCCAGTGGCACATTAAAAAACTATGGTATAACAAAACCCTTGAAAATTCACGGAAGAAACCTTAGTTAAGGTGCAGTTAAATTGCCGAAATTTAACGCAACAAAACCCTTGAAATTTAGCGGATGTGGGAAGTCATGACCAGCTTAACTTGGTGCGTTCCTGTTGCAAAGTCCATGATCACATGCATATTATAAGAGAAGGGATTCACAATGGCATACAAAATGACAATATGGGGGACATAGTATTTTAGGGGACATCAACGGGAGCGTGCTGAATTAAGCTGGTCATGACTTCCCACATCCGTTGAATTTCAAGGGTTTTGTTGCATTAAATCTGTGCAACTTAACTGCACCTCAACTAAGGTTTTTCAGATATATATATATATATATATACATATATGTATATATATATATATATACACAACACCAAGAAAGTTATGGTGGGTTTAAAAAGGTTTTGAAAAAAAACCTTTCACTTGAAATGTGAAAGTAGGAAAGTTCATTTGAGGCAAGTCACACATTCCACAATGCCACCTAGTAGCCATAGCTGGAAGTTCACCTCCAGTTCTGATCCACATCAAGGTATTGTGGGTATGCAAATTAACTCAAATGCAAACCTTTTTTTCCAGGAAATTGCATTTTTCTATGAGGACAGTGCTATTTTATACATAGCTTTATCAACCCAAGACAGACATTTTGCAAGGCTGTCAGGACAACTACATACCTGGTTTCACCCTTATTAGGGATCATTAGTGCAGTATAGTCCTGACAGCCAATTTCCTGGAGAAAAAGGTTTGCATTTGAGTTAATTTGCATACCCACAATGCCTTGCTTGTGTGGCTCAGAACTGGAGATGCACTTCCAGCAATGCCTACTAGGTGGCATTGTGGAATTTGTGACCTGGCTCAAATCAACGTTTCTGCTATTTGCATAACAACATTCCGAGATGTCAGACTCATAGCAGCCTGAATTTGTGAACTAACTCAAAGTGGTACTTATCTATCCTGCAAGGACCACAGAGATGTAACACAATACAAAAGGCCTATCTTTGTGTTGTTTTCCTTGCATGTGATCAAGCGGTTTGTTAACTGCGAAACACGTCATTGCGTGGTTTTACTTGTCCATATTATATTTAAATAGTTAAATACATTATTTTGTTGTGGAAATCTATGATCGTGGCAGACTGTTCCTTGCAGATCGAGGGATTTCGCCTCATTCCGCTGCTCTGGGCCGTGCAATCCAAATGTGTACAACTATATATATATATATATATATATATATATATATATATATATATATATATATATATATATATATATATATATGCATATATATATTACACTGCCCGTGGTAGTGGCCGTGTAGTTATGGTTAAGTTGCTAAACTCATAGGAAGAGCACTTTTTCAGCGGCTAATAACTTTGCTTCCCCTGGACAAATCCTCACCAAACTTTGCAAAAAAAGTATATAGCTCTGAATGTTTTCACCAAGTTGAGTGTATTTTCGTGTTGGGGGGGGGGAATTATAAGAGGGGTCCCAAATGTTTATTTTTCCTGTAGACTGAAATTTGCGTCGGGGGGGGGGGCTTGGGCCAGAAAGTGTGCTTTTGTGTGTTCGGTGGAAATCGGACCGGTAAATTAGTTAGAAAACACTTAAATGTACGTCCCAAAAAATTTGTGATATCTGGGTTCGCTCCACGGACCCATTTCCCTGTTTACTCCGTGGACAGAAGTGTCATTGGATTGCGATACGGCGTGGTGCCGGAGAAGTTTGGACGCAGTCGGTATGTTAAGGATTTCAATCGGGCGACACACACCTTGGTTTTAGTCTAGGATGTAGCGCACAATTGGAATGCTTTCTCCTTATTCTCTGTGAATTCAATTTGAGATGGCACACAACCCGTCTCACACCCCCTTTTTCAATTACCCCGGGTCACAATGGACCATGAACCAGGCCGGTTAGTGAAAATGCAATATCTATTTATTTTAAAGTTCAAAGGAAATCATACACATTTTAATATTGGGTAGCAATCACCAATGGGGTGATAATTACAATGGAAACTGAAGCAATACACTGGGTTACCCTTCTACAAAAACATATACAAAGCACAAATGAATAGGAGCACCTTTTCTCTTTGGGTAGATAGCACCTGAGTTAAGATTTCCCCCTGCAATGCTCTCCCAAACTGCTATGAATCAAATTTGGAATGGACAGAAAGAATCAGCAGGGAGTCACGGATGTTGTGCAGCAAACAGAATCAAAATTTTGCCCTTTGCAATGGCATAAAATGACACTCGGAAATTGACAATTAAATAATTAATGTGTGGTTAAATCTATGACGCAAATATGATTTCTCACAATAGCAAGAATATATAAACACTGGCAATCACAAGGCAAGTTCTCAACAAAAGGCATACAGTTCAAAAACAAGTTGAAAGTAAGAACACAATGCAGCTGAAATCCCACGTTGGAAAGTTGCATTTTTTTCTCAATTGCCATTTTAAATGACACACACGGTTTCTATGAAAAACGGGTGAAATACTCAGATTTGAAATGCAGTTATTGGGCTGGGGGATATATGCCCATCACAGGGACAATATAGGAATGAAAGGATGGTGGTAGCTGAAGATTTGGAAGAGATTTGCAAGACAAAAAGAGGTTCGGTTTTGGTAAAATGAAGCCGTGAAAGAGAGAAAATCGGCTGGGAAAGAAAGACAAGTTTTACTTAAGCTAAATTATCAAGGCTAGATAGCGCTGTCTATGAAACGGGTTAAATCGGCCACCTTAACCTGCTCCGCACCGTGTTTCTCTTTGCTGGCAAATTAATGAAATTATTCAAAATATTGCTAAGGAGTTAAAAAAAATGGGGTGAATGAAAGAATGGCGCTAACACTAGGAATCATAGACAAGATGCACAGAGAATTTTGACAGTAGGACAAATTACCAAGGCATGGATAGGGTTGCTTAGAGAGTAGAATAAAGACAAAAGGTCAAGATGTGGTAGCTATATGTTTCTATGGGATGGGAAATACTCACAGTCCACGCTTGAGCTTGTAATTTTAGAACAGTCAACCGGGTACTGGTCACTGCACAGCACGGGTCACCAAGCAGCAAACAGCTGGGCAATTCTGGTCACTGGATAACAAGTACCGCTGGATGGCAGGGGTACAGCGGGCATGCAGCTAGAGGGCAACAAGCCGGTCTGGTCTCAGGATGCCTCCCCAAAAAGGGTACCACAGTTTTTACCCTGGTTAATGGAATTTTAGTGGGATTTTCTGAATTTAGGCCCTGCTAGGATAGGGTCAGCTTTGCTTTGGCCTTGCAGTGGAATATCTGGAATCTGGCAAGATAGATGTAGAAGATCAGGAACGCAGTTGCTGGAAATTCAGAGAGAGTCTGTCCAGAGTTCTGTCAGCCACCCTTTATATAAAGCATGGTGACATCACAGAATTATATGGTAGGGCAGGCTTAGGCTGAGTATGCCCCTAAACAACTGGATTGGTCATGGGTGATTGTTACCGCCTTCCTGTCAATTGATTGGACTTTAAGAAACCTAACATCAGCTTTATGATGTGGGTTTACTATGCATAGGGGCATCCCACAGTTACTTTAGCTAAAATCATTCTTTACATAAATCACACATTTACGCAATTTTGGCATCTTTACAAATTACTAGGCAGATTACATATTTCACGCTGAGCATGGCAGTCCAACTCTACAGTTTATCAGACTTTGTTTTGCCCTTCTACCAGTTTTTTTGCACTTTTTAGTGGGAAATATATTACTTAAAATTCTATAACTTTAGGCATGTGTACATATTATCATAGGGCATATCTTGGTTAATTGTTAACTTTCCATCATATGCCCTTTGTCCAGGATTCACATTTTCCGGGCGTTTGTGTCCCATACATGCTATTGACAGCTAAGATATCTTATTTTAAAGCCACTAAAATTACATTTAAACTGTACAACTATTACATTTCTGAGCTGTCCGGTTACAGAATTAACAGTCTTAAAAGTTTATTAATCAAATAGTATCTTGAGCCAGATGGTCAGCCTTTGAACTTTAACTGAGACCATTTTTTTCTTCAGCTACCACCAACTGTCAGTTCAGCCCAGATTGGCCATGGGTTTTTCCAGTTTGATTGAATGTTTATTGCCACTTCCCCCACTTCACAGGTTGGTGTCCCACATCTATTGTCTCAGCCTGGAGCACAGACAAAAGTCTACTGGGCAGGGGATGTTTTAGTGCTCTTAGTCCATTCAAAGTTTTCAAGGTGGCAATTAGCATGCCTGTGTCCTAGAAGTTTATGGTGGCTTCTTTTTGTGGGGGAAGGCCTCAGTTTAGCCAGCAGAAAGACCTGTTCTGGAGCTTGCCAAATCCAGCCAATATATTTAAATTCCTTTATTTTATGTTATTTTGTTCTGAATCAAAAACAAGCCTGTTGAATAAAACATCCCATACATGTTCCCCAGCAAACCCCCCTTCACATTGCTAGGCAAGGATAAGTTTTATTCAACAGTGTACTTTTAAAACAGGCATTTTCTTTCGGTTTGCAACAGCCCATTTTGACACATGGTAAAAACTGCTAGGTTTTCCCTTTTAAATGCGGTTCTTCCATCTGACTTCCCTATATTGTTTTGCAGCCATAGTCAGTTCCTTTTATACAGCAATTTGCTTGAACCACAGATGCACTGAAATTGACATAGGCCCAGAGAGCTAGGATTTCTTTGAAGTCTTGATCTTTTGACATTTTGTGACTCAAATGTGAAGTGTTTTCTGCGGTTGAAAGTGACGTTTCTTTTGCCTTTTCATATTTGGCTGGCACAGCCTGTCATGCAGGGATAAAGCTCTCTTCTGCTAGAGCACAATCTGGATATGGATGGGCATGGCAGGGCCTTATGGATAAAAGCAATGTGATGTGGAATAGATGAAAATAGCATCAAGGCAGCATCCTTTTCAGTGTAAAATATTCTCTTTTCAATGGGAACTTTTTGCAAGCAGCAGAGCAGCGCTGCTTTGATTCGCTTCTTTTGGTTGCACCCAAGAACACATTGGCAACTTTCTCTGTGTGCCCCCTGTTCCAACTCACCCAATGGTGTTTGGCAAGATGGGGCAGCCATCCTTTTGTCACTGTAAAATGCAGTTTTGATGCAATGGTGCTTCAAGAAGCCAACACAGCCATTTTGCCATTGACTGCAGAATAATAGCTTGGTTATGGATGGGGATTCTGTTGAGTGGGTCAAAGTATCACACAAATCCCCCCCCCCGATTAGTCTGAAACTTTTTGTCGAGGGAGAGTATGGCGAAGTGGGATTCGTTAGTAGGGCAAAGTGGAGTTCATCAGGTAGGAGTCCTTCTTCCATCAGGGAGCAGTACACCACAATCCTCCTGCTGTCTCTCATTGGAGCATGGAACGACACCCACAGCTTTCCCTGAGGTCTTCCTTTGTCGTTTTGAGCAACACCCCCAGCCTTTTCTTCTCTCTCTCCTTTTCAGGTCCCTGGGGAGGTCCCCCTTGGTCTATGAAGGGCGCAGCCAGTATGAATCTACTAAATAAACACAAACCGGTTACTACATTTTCCCATTGACTGCCTTCTGAGAGGGTTGTCAGCAGTGGGACACACATGCATTCAATTATAACAGTACTTCGAAGGGTAAAGGCAAATGATCTCTCACAAGACAGAGATGACTATGAATTTGGCTAGAATCTTTGGGAATCCCTTTCTTCCTGACGATGGAGAAAAAATATACTCCCTGTTAATTAAATTTAGATTTTTTTTACCTATGAACCTATCTGTTCCCTTCTAGTTCGTCTTCTTGTTTTTATTCCCCAGATGTCTCCTCTATTTGATCTTCTCTTGGCTCCTCAGTAAGCTGCAAAGTGTGCCTATGGTGACAACTTTTAAACTGATTAATATGGACCCATTTCTCTTCTCTCAGTTCTCCTTTGGGGATGCGGTTTCTATAGGCGACAGGTGAAATTTTATCTACAATTTCAAAAGGACCACGCCAGCTTGGTAAAAATGTCCACTCTTTCGTCTGGTTCCTTTGGAAATTGTACAAGTAGACCCTGTCTCCTACTTGGTACTCCTTTTTGGTTGTTTTTAAGTCATATTGAGTCTTCATTCCCTCTGCAGATTTTTCCAGATCTCGCTGAGTGTACGCAAAAGCATGTTGAAGGTGTTTTCTCAGATTCTCACCATACTCATGTGTTGTGGAGGCGTTTATCAGTGTCTGCTGTTGTGTTCTGTGGAGCAGATGCTGAGGTAGCACCATCCTTCATCCAGTCATTAACTCAAATGGAGATATCTTGGTCGCAGAAGAAGGTGTCGATCTGATGGCCATCAGTACAAGCGGTAATCGGATGTCCCAACTTGGACCAGAATCTGCCACAAACTTTATTTATATGCTCACAATTGTTTTGTTGTACCTCTCAACTCCCCCACTAGAGGAGTGCATTGTGAAGTTTCCTTTTTACCCCAAGTATCTCCCACATCTTTGTCATCACTTCGCTGATGAAGTGACTACCTCAGTCTGACTCAATCCTTTGGGGTAGGCTAAAATGCGAGAAGATGTGGTTGATCATCAGGGCAGCTGCTGTTTCTGCCTTGCAATTTGGGTCCGGGAGACATTCCACCCATTTGGTAAACACGGATGTTACTGTTAACATGTACTTGTTCCCCCTAGAGGAGTGAATCACGGGCCCGATTAAATCTACTGGTAAATCTAACAAAGGCAGTGTCATCCCCCTCGTCTGGAGGGGAGCTCGGTGTATGAGTGAAGTTGGCTGAAATTGTGCACACACAAGACACCCCTTCAAGTATTGGTCGAGGTTCTGTCCCATGTGTGGCCAGTATGCAACCTCTCATAAGATTTCTAAAGTAGTGTGAAACCCCGATGGGGTCATGGGTGTGACTAAGCATCAGGCTTTGGAATGAGGTAGGTACCACCCACTGGTCACAGCCAGAGATGGATCTCCTTACCAACAAACTGTCTTGGATTTGGGAAAATTTTGGGACACTTCATCAACACTCTGAGGATTTTTTTCCCAATGTAACCGGTATCCGTCAGAGGAAAGTTCTCAGGGTCCTCAATGTATTCATAACATTTTCCAATAATTGAATCCCCTTTCTGTGCCGTGATTAAATCAGCACCTGGGGTCTCCTTACTCCACTGTGCAGTTGAGAGTTCATTGTGAGCATTTATCTGGGACCTAGTGATAGCAGTGACCTGGATTTTCCCCAACAGGAACTCAATCTCAAGGAGATCCCCCTGGATGTCTCTGGTTTTGGCCAACTGATCAGCTAGGTTGTTTCCAGTTTTGTATGGCCCCTCTATTCTGGACTGACCCTTGATCTTCTTCCAATAGATGGTCATCCCACTAGAGGTGACCAGATGATCAATATTTTGTATTAGCTTGCCATGTTTGAGTGGTTTGTAATTAGTTCACAGCATGCCTCTGGTTTTCCAGTTATAATCTGAATCAGTGATTATGACCAGTTCGTGGAGTTGGTGTTGGACGGCAGTGAGTATGGCCTGGTGAGCTGCCATCAACTCCACCACCTGACTACTGCAGGGACCGATTTTGTACCCAGCGGAGGGTTGCAGGGTATCATTCACTCAGGCATTCCCAACACCAGCCACCAATTCCTTTTCCCTGTTGTTGTCAACAAAGAATAGGCGCACCCGTCCACATCAACTGTGGGCGTTCCCTCACACTTATCTTCCTCATAGACTTTGTGTGGGGAATTCAGGTACGCCTCCATGTTGTCCTAGGTTTTAAGACTTTCGTCCCCGAGACAGTTTTCTATGGCACAATCATGCAAGTCAGCCAGACCTTGCGCGAGGGGACTCTTCTTGTTTTGGCCATATCTGACCTCCACAGGAAAGCCTTGCATTGACAGAATCCAGGAAGTAATTCTGGAATTACTCACATTTCCGGCCCAGATTCTGGCACTTTGGAGGTATTGCAAGGGCTGGTGTGGGGTCTCCACTATGATGTGTTCCCCATGGATGAACGGGCGGTAATTCTTCAATGCCCACATGGTTGCCATGAGTGCCTTCTCACAATCGTTTAATTTTTTCTGCACAGAGGATAAAGTCTTACTTGCATAGGAGATTACTTTATTGACCTTTTCATGCTTTTGAGATAAAACTGCTGTAAAGCATGTATTCGAGAACCATGTCTCCAAGAAGAACTGTTTTTGACAGGGTAAGCTAGACAAGGCGCTTGTGGGAGGCTTCTTTTGAGTTGCTTTACTACCTCGGCTTGTTCTGGACCCCACTCCCACTTGACCCCCCCTTCAACAGATGGATATGGGGTCTTGTGATATCTGCGTAATCCTTAATGAACTTCCTACTGTAATTAGTCAGCCCAAGGAGGCTTCTTAGCTCACGCAGAGTTGTGGGGTCTTTCACTTTTAGGAGTGCTTCCACTTTCTTTTCCTGGGGACAGAGACCCTCGGGAATTATCTCATGCCCCAAGAAGCTGACACAGGTCCTGCACCACTGTGCCCTTTGGAAGGACAGTTTTGCTCCTGCAATCCTCAACTGGGTCAGAACATAATGGATTTCCGCTATTTGTTCCTCCACAGTTGAGCTTTTTATCAGGACATCGTCCACATAGGCAAAGTTACCCCTTTCACCCAAGTCGGGCATGGCCTTATGTAGAAAGGTGTTGAATTTGTTGCCGGAGTTGATGTATCCAAAGGGAGTCTGGGTCCACGTGTACTGCTGCCCCCCGAAGGTAAAAGCCAGCTTTTATTGGTCCTCCCTACTGACGGGCACGGCCCAGTACCCATTGGTCAGGCAGTGTATACCTTTGACCCCTGGATCTGGGCAAGTCCTTGGTCAATGAACGGGAGAGGCCATCGGGACATGTGGACCCGTTTATTTAGCTCCCTAATATCAGCACAGAGTCTCCAATGGCCGTTTGGTTTTAAAATCCCCAGCACCGGATTATTAAAGGTGCCGTGGACTGGACGAATTCCGTCAGGGACTCCATGGATGCGAGAGGCAAGCGATATTGCTTCACAAACACAGAAGTCATTCCAGGGTCTTTGGGAATTGTTGTAGTATGGATTTTGGTGCGACCACAGTCGTACGAGTCCACCACAAAGAGATCTTGAAAATCTAAGAACATCTGTTTCAACTTTTGCTTTTGATCCGGAGTCTCACAGGCATCAGCTAGGTTGACTCGCTCTTTAACCATTTGCCTGAATCCTGGAAAGACTTCCGGTTTTGCTATCTCAGCGGCCTCTGTAACGCTTACCTCTGGGGCCCTGCAGGAGTGCCTGGTCCGGTCTGTCGGCAAGTTCAGGTCCAGTCTGTAAGCGCCTTCGGATGTTGCCCAAAACACTCCCTCCACTCTGCTCACTGCAGGTGAATTCACCCAGCGGTCAGAGGGGCAGGAGTGGCCTGGAGGAACAGGATCTGGATTACTCTTATGTTGCGCCACCAAGGTGTACTGCACCAATGTCACTCTTAGTGTCTATACTGGTTCGTTGATGCTTCTGCCCAGTTTCCTCACTGGGGTTGTACCAGTCCTGCTCAGTTCCTTCACTGAGATTTGGTTATTTTCCCTCTAGTTCACTCACCCCCAGTTACTTCACTGAGGTAAGGCGGTTTGCCAGTTGCTCCACTAGTTAATGGGTGCCCAGGCCTGCTGTGACCCCCAATCCGCCTTCGGTTTTATTGGTTATAGGCACCTCTCCACTAGACAGCGGGTAATATGTTCTTGTGCCTGCTAATGCATTGTCTTAACTCTGTCCTCTGTTTTCTCCCCAGGATTGGTATGCTGATGAAGGAGGTCGGCGTGGATGACCGCAGACACTGCTGCTGCGATCAACTGTCCAGGTAAAATAATGCGAGGGTGGAGGGTGGGGTTATTACAGTATGACTAGTCCGCGCTTACCATGTATCTCTTGTCTTTTTTCAGATACGGTGGATGCGGGACGCCGTTGCGCGAGTAGACTCCAGTAGGTGTTGCAGATGAAGTCAGAAGAGTTCCGCGGTCAGCCTTCAGGTAAGTAACAGATCTTGACTCGCATCATGAAGTCCCAGGCTTCCCACGTAGTGCAAATCTGGAATCACGAAGTCTTGACACGGCGCGGTGATCAGGAGTCTCAATCTTGACCCGTAGATCAGAACGAAGCGGGACCGTGACAGGCAAGTGTCACGCTAGCAGCTGGAGAAAACACTAAGCACTGGGTGTGACCCAGGGTGGGGTTTATATAGCCCTGGGCCCACCCAGAACCACTAGACCACCATGGAAACTTGAACAATGACCCTCTAGAGGCCATGTTGAATGTCACGGTTCGATCCAACCTGGGGGCCATCTTGGAAGGGGCTAAATGCATGCATCAGCCTGTGTCTGTGCCAGGCAGCCAGTTTTTCGGTCCAGGTGCCTTCCTGAGCCTTGGGGGTCCCTGGAATCATGACAGCCTCTTCCAGCTGGGTGGAGAGGTCTCTGGTTAGAGTATTGACCTGGAACGAGGGTTTCAGGTAAGAGAGGCAGTCATTGTGGACCTGGAATATCACATCATCCTGCCGGATGTCACAGGTCACCTCTTCTTCACCGTAAGGGCAGGAAGAATGCACCAGGACATTCCCCCCTTGCCGGGTGAAGATCCTGTCCGGTGGTAAGTCATTGTCACTGTCATTGTCAAAACAGTCATTGGGGATTGGTCCTATCAGTTCATTTCCTAGATCCATGGAAAAATGTTGGTCATCAACTGCCATTCTGGAGTACCCTGGATATTGTGGATTTTGGTAACCCTCCACCCTTGGCCTCCCCTCTCCCGGATTGGGTAGTCTGGGCTCCTGAAAGCAGGGAAAGAAAGGAGGATTGTCCTTCAGGTTGGGGTTTTGGGGATACCGGGGAAATAAGCTTAACCCAGCATGTGGGGGATTACTGCCCTCCTGGGGGAAGTTAGGAGGGAAGTTTCCCGGGGTACTACTTACCTGATTAGGTCCCCCCCTTGGGCTGGGGGAGTCCATACACACCCTAAGATAGTTCGATTGCCCTTGTAATCAGGTGAGTTAGGGATCCCATTGGTGGGATTACCTCCCTGACTGCCACCTGTTTGTGATTAGCCTGAAGGCCCTCTGGGTCTCTGATTCTGCTGCTTTGGTATTGGTGCATTTTTAGGCTCCCCCATCTCTAGTTCAAAAATGGGGGCAACCTTCATCTCTGCCACCTTAGCAGCAGCAGGGGTGTTGGTTGGCTTGGAGTTTTTACCCAGAGTTTTATTTTCTGCAGGTTTTTGGACTTCATAAATATGGGTTGCCTGCTCTATCAACCAGTCCATCTTCTATCATGGAAATCCCTCACCAGCTCGGTCATAATGTATTTTGGGAGCGAATGAAAGTAGGTAGTGATAAACCCCCTGCTATCCGTGCACACCCTCCTGGTGGTTTGGGCAAAGGCGCATTTTAATGTCTGCACAAACTCTCGTGGGGCCTGATCTTCTCCACACTGTAGATTGTAGGCTGCTTTACGAGCCTCTTGGGGGTTTCTATGGGTGGAGAAGTGTTTCAAGATGGCCACTTTATAGGTGGACCATCTTGGATGTTTTTGATCTTCCAGTCCAGCAAAGAAGCTGGAGTTTTCTGGAGAGAATGTCCATTTGGCATAATCCATACAGTTCTGACTATCTTTTATGTGAAATGTGTCCATCATTAGTTCCAAATGCTCCCAGACAGAATATTTTGTGTTTATATTGTAGAGTGTCATGAAATTCCTGATGGCCTTGATCTGTCTAATAGGGTCTTTCCCCAGAACTCTTTTTGGTTTATCTACCTTCTTTCGCCACGTCACCTGAGTCCATTCACCCTCAGACTCAGAGGCGCTGCTGTTTGAGGTCTACTCATGATCATCTAGGCGCTCCCTGATTCTGTGGGCTTGAGAGGGGCTCACAGAATGGCTAGGCCTAGTTTCTTCTCCCCTGTGGCGCACAGGAGAGTAGTCTTCTGACTCATCCCTGCTTCCAGGATTGGCAGAGTATCCCCCCACTGCCCTTATTGGGTGGTGGTCTTCAGGATGCTCTTTTGGGGCCTCTTTTCCTGTTGTTCCTGTGAAAATCAAACCAACTGGTCCCTTTGGTAGTGATTCTGCAAATCTAATTCCCTGACATTCTCCTCATAGAAGGCTTCCTGGTCAGAGACATCAGCCTTTATATCTTTGTATCTGTACAGGGACGCCCGTCCCTCAATTTCTGGGGGGGGGGGGGCACTGACGTGTCAGCTCCATCATGCTAGGCATATTTAAATCTGATGGCCTCATGGTTTCTGGCTCATGTGAACCGGTAGCCATGAAGTCAGCAGTGCACAAAGTGTTAAATGGGTTTCAGTCGCTTAGTACAGAGGTCATTATACTATGATCACAGGTTGCATTGTCCCTCAATACCTGTTCGGGGTCCCTCCAATTAGGGTTGAATCTAGTATCCTCTTTCTCTAATCTTGCTAGTTTTCCCTTCTCAGACCCTATCTCTTGATAATAGGCAAAGATCTGAGCCTTTTGTTTGGCTATCAGGGCTCTACTGGCCTCTATGACCCATTCTTGAGCTGCCACTTGCTTGTGGAGCCCATCTTTCTCCTCACCAAGGGCCTCATTATCTCTCTGTGCTGCCAGTATAGTTTGGGAACACTGAGCCAATTTCTGTTGTAGGAGGCGAGTCTCCCTTTTCTGCACATTTAGAGCCTCTATGGCCTGCTCTAACTCAAGTTCCATTTGTCTCTTATGTCCCATTAATTTGTCATATTCTTCTTTTAGGCCAGTCAGTCCCTGAAGATCTGTCTCCCTTCTCTCCAGATTGATTTTTAAATTACACATTTCCTGATGGATGGTCTATATCTCCTGATACACAGCAGCCCTTTGTTCAGCCAGGTCACCCCTTTGTTGTGTTATGGCGCCTCATTTCTGGCACTCTTCATCAAATTCTGATTGAGAGTGGAGGTCTCTCATAATTAATTTAAACTACACTAGACAACTAACAAACCAGCAACCCAGTAACGCTTTGCTGAGGATGTTATAAAAAAAATCAATTGCATGATTAAATTCAACAATAAAAAAAACATTATTTTATTATTTTCCCCTTCCAATTTTTTTATCTGATTCTGTAAAGTGGCCATTTGCTCTATGCTGGCATGCTAGTATCTCACCTGTTCTAATGTCCGTTGACCCTCTTCCAAGGAGTCAACCTTTTCTTGGCACTCCATTCTTAAAGCATTTAATTGGGCCTCTTGGTCTACATTATTATGCTGTTGGAGCTCCAAGGCCTCTTTTCATTTTTTATGTCATTTCCAGATTCTGCGTCATACTCTTGGCTGTTTTGCAAGTTTGTTCTGCAAATTTCAGTTTGGGATGGATTTTAGTTAAGCGTTCAGATTGGTTTTGCGCAAGAGCTGTATTTTCCTCATGCTTTTCTTGCATCACTCCCATATGGAGATACAAGTAGGCCGTGATTCTGACAATTTTAATTTGCTCCTCTTTAATTTTCAGAGTCATGTATAACTCGCTCAAAGCTTGATGCAATAGGCCACCGTCCTGCCACATGTCCATGCTTATGGTGATGACATGTTGTATAATTTCTTCCAGCCAGACTTTTTCAGTTTGCTCTGCCCATTCCCCTCTGACAAATAACTTGTGCAGAAGGTGCTCCCTGGCCATATTTATCTCTACTGTGGTCATTTTTTAAAGTGTTTTTTCTTTATTAATTTATTATTTAAGGGTAATCTGTATTCTTATGCTTTTTCATCTATTTTGGGGTTGATTTAGTTTTAATTTTATACACAGGCCTGGTACTTAGAATATTTGTTTTGGGGAGGCGCTTCTACAGTGCAACACAGTGTTCCAACCACACAAAGTATCACTACCTTGGAGATTAATCCGCTGTGTTAAACTACCATGGGTGGTAACCAAAACCCAAACCCCGGCTACGAGCCCCCAAGTTTGTTAAGGATTTAAATCGGGCGAAATGCACATTGGTCTTAGCCTATGATGTAGCGCACAATTGGAATGTTTTCTCTTTATTTTATGTGAATTCAATTTGAGATGGCACACAACCCGTCTCACACCCCCTTTTTCAAATACCCCGGGTCACAATGGACCATGAACCAGGCCGGTTGGTGAAAATGCAATATTTATTTATTTTAAAGTTCAAAGGAAATCATACACATTTTAATATTGGGCCTCAATCACCAATGGGGTGATAATTACAATGGAAACTGAAGCAATACACTGGGTTAACCTTCTACAAGAACATATACAAGGCACAAATGAATAGGAGCACTTTTTCTCTTTTGGTAGATAGCACCTGAGTTAAGATTTCTCTTGCAATGCTCTCCCAAACCCCTATGAATCAAATGGACAGAAAGGGAGTCAGGGATGTTGTGCAGCAAACAGAATCAAAATCCTTCCCACATAAAATAAGAGGCAAAAACTTTGCAATGTCATAAAATTACACTCGGAAATTGACAAATAAATAATTATTGAGCGGTTAAATCTATGAGGCAAATATGATTTCTCACAATAGCAGGAATATATAAACACTGGCAATCACAAGGCAAGTTCTCAACAAAAGGCATACAGTTCAAAAACAAGTTGAAAGTAAGAACACAATGCAGCCGAAAACACACAAACGGTTTCTATTAAAAATGGGTGAAATGCTCAGATTTGGAATGCGGTTATTGGGCTGGGGGATAAATGCACATCACAGGGACAATATAGGAATGAAAGGATGGTTGTAGCTGAAGATTTGGAAGACATTTGCAAGATAAAAAGAGTTTCGGTTTTGGTAAAATGAAGCTGTGAAAGAGAGAATATCGGCTGGAAAAGAAAGACAAGTTTTACTTAAGCTAAATTATCAAGGCTAGATAGCACTGCCCATGAAACAGGTTAAGTTGGCCGCATTAACCTGCTCCACGCCGCGTTGCTCTTTGCGGGGCAATTAATTAAATTATTCAAAATATTGCTAACGAGTTAAAAAAATGGGGCGAATGAAACAATGGTGCTAACACTAGGAATCACGGACAAGATGCACAGAGAATTCTGATAGTAGGACAAATTGCCAAGGCATGGATAGGGTTGCTTAGAGAGTGGAATAAAGACAAAAGGTCAAGATAGGGTAGCTATTTGTTTCTATGGGATGGGAAATACTCAAAGTCCACGCTTGAGCTTGGGATTTCGGAATAGTGAACCGGGTTCTGGTCACTGCACAGCACGGGTCACCAAGCAGCAAACAGCTGGGCAATTCTGGTCACTGGATAACAAGTTCCGCGGGATGGCAGAGGTACAGCGGGCATGCAGCTCGTGGGCAACAAGCCAGTCTGGTCTCAGGATGCCCCCCAAAAGGGTACCACAGTTTTTCCCCTGGTTAATGGGATTTTAGTGGGATTTTCTGAATCTAGGCCTTGCTGGGATAGGGTCAGCTTTGCTTTGGTCTTGCAGTGGAATCTGGCAAGATAGATGTAGAAGATCAGGAACACAGGCACTGGAAATTCATTAAAGAGTCTGTCCAGAGTTCTGTCAGCCACCCTTTATATAAAGCATGGTGACATCATAGAATTATATGGTAGGGAAGGCTTAGGCTGAGTATGCCCCTAAACAACTGGATTGGTCATGGGTGATTGTTATCGCCTTCGTGTCAATTGATTGGACTTTTAGAAACCTGACATCAGCTTTATGATGTAGGTTTACTATGCATAGGGTCATCCCACAGTTACTTTAGCTAAAATCATTCTTCTCATAAATCACTCATTCTTCACATAAATCACACATTTATGCAATTTGGGCATCTTTACAAATTACCTAGGCATTTTACAAATTTCACGCTGAGCATAGCAGTCCAACTCTACAGTTTATCAGACTTTGTTTTGCTCTTCTACCAGTTTTTCGCACTTTTTAGTGAGAAATATATTACTTAAAATTCTATATCTTTAGGTATGTGTACATATTATCATAGGGCATATCTCGGTTAATTGTTAACGTTCCATCATATGTCCTTTCCCTAGGATTCACATTTTTTGGGCGTTTGTGTCCCATTCATGCTATTGACAGCCAATATATCTTATTTGAAAGCCATGGGAATTACATTTAAACTGTACAACGTTTACATTTCTGAGCTGTCCGGTTACAGAATTAACAGTCTTAAAAGTTTATTCATCAAATAGTATCTTGAGCCAGATGGTCAGCCTTTGTCCTTTATATTGGACTAATTTTTTCTTCAGCTGCCACCAACTGTCAGTTCAGCCCAGATTGGCCATGGGGGTTTCCCAGTTTGATTGAATGTTTATTGCCATTTCCCCCACTTCAAAGGGTGGTGTCCCAGAGCTATTGTCTCAGCCTGGAGCACAGACAAAAGTCTACTGGGCAGGGGATGTTTTAGTGCTCTTAGTCCATTCAAAGTTTTCAAGGTGGCAATTAGCATGCCTGTGTCCTAGAAGTTTATGGTGGCTTCTTTTTGTGGGGGCAGGCCTCAGTTTAGCCAGCAGAAAGACCTGGAGCTTGCCAAATCCAGCCAATACATTTTAATTCCTTTATTTTCTGTTATTTTGTTCTGAATCAAAAAGTAGCCTGTTGAATAAAACATCCCATACATGTTCCCCAGCAAAACCCCTTCACATTCCTAGGCAAGGATAAGTTTTATTCAACAGTGTACTTTTAAAACAGGCATTTTCTTTTGGTTTGCAACAGCCCATTTTGACACATGGTAAAAACTGCTAGGCTTTCCCTTTTAAATGCAGTTCTTCCATCTGACTTCCCAATATTGTTTTGCAGCCATAGTCAGTTCATTTTATATAGCAATTTGCTTGAACCACAGATGCACTGAAATTGACATAGGCCCAGAGAGCTAGGATTTCTGCTAAGTGTGACACATTTTCATGAATGTGTGTTTTATGGTTTGAGGGAGATGGGTAGAACTGGCTCTACTTAAGTAACGTTTGTGCATAATGTTAGGTGCCCACATGGTCGCTTGCTTGGATGTGCAGTGTTGCAGTGGGTGTGAAAAGGGATGCAATGTTGTCTGCATACCTAAAGGTGTGCTGGGGGCATGTTAGGATGTTTTTGGATGCTGCAATACTGCCTTGCTTAGCAGAAATTTCTGGTGGAGGGGCTTTGCAAACAAACGGAACATGTACTGAGAGTGGTTAACGGTAAAAAAGGAGTGATGTGCATAAATGACAGTATGCAATGCAGAGGTTTTGTATGCAATTGTTGCATGCGTGTTTTGAAATGTGACAGCACCCAATTTGGGGAGTGCTGCAAAAATTGACCGTGCAAAGGGAAGAAGTATTGGCACAGCTTTATTTGGGTGTAGCCCTCACTGCAGATGGGAAAGCGCACATACACATCCTCCCATTATGAGCAGGGTGGAAATGGAAATGGAATTGTGGGAAATAGACAATTAGGAGTTTAGGGCAAGGTTCATAGGAAGGGGCATTACCATTTCATCACAATACTGTGTCATGAGGGTGATCGACATGGAGAGACGCACTTTGCTTATCGTCAGTGATATCTTTTTGCGCCATCTGCACAGGTGTTGCGTGCAAAGAGGCGTTGCAGTTAAATTTTGGGTTGGAAGGAGTGGACGCTTGCTGGATCTGTCAAGGTGACTGCAGTTTTGGCGGGATGGTTCACCTTTGCAGATATGTGGCGTTTGTCACTAACTTGGACTGTGTCGTGGTGCACTATTGAAGTGCACATTTGGGTTACATGTCGTGTGGACGATTAATCCGTCTACTGATGAGGTTGCTGACCGCAGTGATGCAAATTATCACTACTGTCAAGGTGGTTTTCTCATGCATCACACCAAGAGCAGTGTGGGTGCATGATGGTGTGATTTGTCCCCAGCCAACTGTCGGAAGGTGTGTTATAAACAGATTTATGTGTCGGTTTATGCAGACTGCTTGCATGTTCTCCACCCACTATGAGATCATGAAGTCACAAAATATGCAGTGGTTCCGTAGAAATTGCATTTATTTGAGCACCATTGGCAATGCCGTTTTCTTTCACACTGTGCAAGAAGCATTAACCAGAATGTTGTAAAAATGCGAGGACAGGCAAACAGAAATGCATACAAAGAGAAAATACAGAAAAGATTTGCTTGCACGCACGTAAAAAAGAATCCCCAAAAAACTTCATACATATACGCTGGAAGACTGAATCCCTTGCCTAGTTTCACACTGTTTACCACCCACCACAAGTCCCCCTCCCAACTTCACTATCACAAAAAGGTAGTGGATTGCGCAGTACTTTCAGGATGGCACGTGCTGGGTGGCCATGTGGATGTATACGGATGGAGAAATTGTGCATACTTTCATTGAACTTTGCAGTGGATGTGCTTTGGAATGGCATGACATTTGTACTGTGAATGTGTAATGGTACATTTCAAGTATTGCACAGCAGTGACAGTGTTCGATGATGGCGGCTTTAATGCGATTGGTGGATGTGTGTGTGCTTATTTACCAGGAACATAATGAGGTAGCGCTGCAAAGGGAAGAAGTACTGTTCCAGTTTTAGAGGGGTGCGGCCCATGCAGTACTTTGGGAGGTGCACATGGCAAAATCTTCCCTTTACATCACCTTGCCCAATTGCCATGGCAGTGTGGGGTTTAGCCAATCAGGTAGTGTGGGTGTGGGTAACAGGAAGGGGAGGTGAAATTGTTGCATATTATACTCTGCGTACTGAGGGTGGCTGACATGGCAAAACGTATTGTGTTGCCTGTAGGTGCTCCCTTTGTAATAGAAGTGCACAACTGTGCTCTGCAAAGAAACATTGAGGGCAATTTTGGTTTGGGAGGAGTGGACGCATTGTGGAACGCTGTGCATGAGTGCCAATTCGTCGATATGCATGCACTTTGCAACGACCTTGACACGTTTCCAGTAGTAGATGTAATCATCATTTCTTACGGCGGCATGCATATGGGTTTCCTGCCTTCCTTACAATTGTCCCATAGACTGAGGAGGTTATTGGGTTTTCAAGAAGACACTTTTTCCCACCGCCAAGGTGCTTCTCTCATCTACAGTACCGCAAAGAGTATGGCCTACTGCTCATGGATGTTGTGCCGAGCCAGACGAAGGAAGGTGTCACATCAACAGAAGCATGTACACTTTTTTGTCCGCTCGTGGAATGTTCTTCTGCAACAATGACCTTATTACTTGTGGACATGCAGAGTGTTTCCAAGAAAATTTCATTTTGTTGTTCTCCATTGGCAAAGCAGTTCCGTTTGCTCGTCTACAGGATGCGGTGAAGAGTTTACTGAACTAATGTGCGTAGAACAAAACACAAAAGCTACTGAAAACAGACAAAAAAGGTGTTTTTGCAGAAGGATCTAAAAATAAAATAAAAAACAGACTCTTTTAAGAGTCGCCTCTTACTACGAACTCCCCCTGCCCTGGATGCAAGTTATTCCCCCATGGCCGCACACAGGACGAAAGCCACATGCAGCGATTTTTGAGGGTGGCGGCCACGAAAATGGAACTGTGGGAATTGTCCAATGAGTTGCTTAGGATGTGCGGCAGTAGTAAGAGGGACTCCTGCTGCATAGGGGTCCGGCCCTCAATGTACTTGGGGACTCGCACCTGCCACATTCAACACTCCTCACCATGCTGGACTATGGAAATGGGAATGTAGCGATTGCCCTATCATCTGCTGCTCAGGGTGTGCGTCAGAGGAATGCACTAATAGGGAGAAGGACTCCTCCGGCTTTACTGGGGTGCGGCCCTGGCAGTACTTGGAGAACGGCAAGTGCCACATTCTGCGTTTGTGAGCATGCTAGCCAATAGAAATGGGACTATGCCCTTTGGCCAATGAGGTGGTCTCGGTGTACTTTACAGAAAAGAGCACCAATAGGGAGAAGAAGTCCTCCTGCTTCAGCGGGGCACCTCCCTCGCAGTGATTGAGGAAGGCATGTGCCACATTTTGCCCTTCTTACCATGTTGGCCAATGGAAATGGGACTATGGCCAATCAGGTGCTCTGGGTGTGCATCACAGGAAAGGGAGGCATTCACCTTTCCAGAACCTTGTGTACTGCAGCTGGCAAACATAGCAAAGTGCACAGTTTTCATCGTGGGTGATTACTTTGTGGAAGATCTGTGCATTTATGCCCTCCAAGAAGACAGGTCTAGCAATTTAGGTTTGGAGGGAGTGGACTTTTGTGGAATAGTATGAAATCGTGCTGTGATGGCAGACTGCTTCTAGAATGTCAGCACGTGGCCTCTTCGGCAACTGTACATGTTGTGAACGTGCCCTTTTGCAGATGACGCCCATAGAAATAGGCCTGCAGAGGCTATCGGATCGGGCAATGACGTTTGTGGGTGTGGTGTGTACGGACCGACAGAGCTACACTGTGTATTTGTTCACAGAAATGTAGAGGGTGCCGTTATGGGTGTGTTTTACTAGGCACAGCATGCAGATTTCAGGGTATGCCGACATATATTCAGTGAAAGTGAATGCAAAACACTGTGCACTCACTACTCATTTACCAATCTATGATGTACTTATGTACTCTATGGACTAGGTGTAATGAAGTGCCTGATTTTGGTTTGTGTGTGTGATACACAAACATGCCTGCATTATTGTTGTTCATTGTGCAGGGAACATTGCACAGCATGTTACAGGAGTTTCAGTGCCGTTTGCGATGAAGGAGGCACTTGCCCACTTCATGCGTTTCTTTCCAATCTCTTACATAACTTTCTATCGCAGTATGCAGCTGCCAATGTGGCAGCGTCATTTTCTATTTGGTCCGTCAATGGAAACAGCGCGGTAAATTGCAAAGAAGTGTATTTGTGCATTTCTTTGTCATGTGCCAATGGCATACTTCGCCCATGCCATTATAACATTTCACAGCACGAATACATTTCTCTACTGACAACGTTCAACTTACTGTGCCAGCTATCTCGATTTCTGCACACTCCATCTAAATTGGCTTGGTGCCTTTCTTGCAAGTAGTATTATTTTCTTGTAGTAAGGGTTGCGCTGTGACTGTCTTCACACACTCTGCCACACGTAAATAAACCTCTTTTTACAGCGCACTCCTTTCTAACCGACTGCACTACAGTGTTCTCCACGATGCCACACCTCCCACCATGCATGCTTGCATTGGCAATTCCGTTGTTCACCTGTGAAAGGTGCTTTCTTTGTTTATGTTTTTTCGTTCCCCAGTGCATCTTTATTTATTATCGTGTTCTCATACACGCCACAGAAGGAAAGCCAGGAAAAATCCGGTACAGAAGGAACATGCCTAGATATTATAGGGGGCTTGCTGGGAGACAGAATTATTGGGTGGCCTTCACCTATATAGGCGGTACTCATTGTAATGCTCCTGTAACGACCGTTGCAATGCACTTCCAAGTACCTTCCCTGTGCACAGTAGCGCATTGCACTACATGTACAATACAATGCCCTTTACCAGGTAAGGGCCTGTAGCCCAGCATATGCTTTGGAAAGGTTGTTTTACAGCTCTGCTGCCCTACAGGAGTGCCCCTCTTGTTGCCCGCAGCATATGTGGCAAATGCTGTACATGAAAGTACCCAACGTCATTTTTTGAAAGGCGGTAGCTGGCCCACTGCTTCTTTGTCCTCGAGTTTGAGTTGTCGTCACATGCAGTACAAACACTTTATGTTACGCCATTACTGTTAGCGGTACCATTCACGGTTATACATACATTATGGAATACAAGAATGTTTACATCAACGCCAACCACAGCTTCTTTATCTAAGCCACGAAGCCAATTATTCTGTGCAACCCATGCACATACAGTGCTTTTCCAAGCACCAGTAAGCTTGTTTGCTCTCTGCATATTCTGCTGTTTCCTTACTTGCCTTTACATGCACTAGTATGTACGTGCAGAAGGTGCACCAGCTTTGCAATTTTGCAGCCTAACTACAAACTGTCCCACTTGCAGTTACATGTTTTCTTCAACTGTATAACCGGCACGTGACCTATTCATACTTTCTGTCTCATTGCTCAGTGTACACACAATGTATCAGTTTCACGGGTCATGGAAAGGGAAGCAGCAGATAAATCTGAGTAATGCCACATTTAACACACCAACGTCACAGTGCAGGTTGCTTTTCTTTGTTTACCAATGGCCGTTATACAGTTAGGAGTACTTTAGCCACACATTGCTAAGTTTGCAGAGCCTCCCACGAAGTGGACAGCAATACTTTAAATGCGGTAGCCTACTGCATGAATAGGTAGGGCTGGAGACAGGGACGGTGTTATCAGCATACACTGCATGACCTATGCATGGGTCTAGGTGTGGAACGTAAACATGTGTGTTTCCACAACTTCTTAAAACTGCATTTCAAGATGCGGACACTAATGGAGTCCTACGGATACTTGCCGTGTAATTGCACATACGCCAACCAGTTGAAGTCTATAGGCCTCATTATGACATTCGCAGAACGGGTTAACGGGCTCTGCTAATGGAGGCGGACCCGTTAAACCCATCGCTCGAAATTACGAGGTCCCCTCGCGGGACCCGGTAAGGACGTTTGGTAATACCAGGAGTCGTTACCGGGTCCCGCGAGGGGAAGAGATAACTAACAACGGGCCGGTCGTAATCGGCCCATTGTTAGCTCCCTCTCCCATTCCCATTGAGCCCTATGGGGGCTCAGATGGGAATGGGGAAGGTCCGGGCCCGGGTTCCCAGAGGGGTTCCGAACTCGGAATGGCCCGGTAATTCCCCCAAAGGAGCCCGGTTTGGTGCCAAACTCGTAATTAGGCCCTATATATGTTACTAAAAACCTTTTCCCTTTACTTAAAAAACTACCCTAAAGCAAGGTTAGGCTTAAAGTGCCCTACTAAAAACCTATGAAATTCACTAACAAAAAACGTTGTTAAAGGGACTTATTGGGTAAGTTGCGCTACTAAAAAACCTGTGAAATTCAATAGAAAAATGCTGTTACAGGAACGTTATGGTTCAAAGTAAAACCCCCAAAAAAATGAAATTTGACAACGCGTGCCACCAGTGTTCACTGCAAGGACTAACACCCATGACATCAAAGATACCATGACAAATCTCATTCATGACATCACTGATGAGATCACATTTGTGCCTCTCTCTCTTTTGTTCACTACCATTTGTATTTTTATTTGTTTTATTTGTAGTGCACACCTTGCCCCGGGGCATCTGGGTGCATGTTTAAGAGGAGGTTACAAGTTACAGCAAATAGATACAATATACATTTTACACATATTTACATAAAGTTTGGAGCATTTAATAGAGAGGAAAGGAACAAATCTAAGTACACAGTATAAACAGTCTATGTACAATGAGCAATCGGTAATGGGATTAACTGATGTAAGGATTATAGAGAGGAGGCTAGGGCATCCCATTCATGTAACCACAATTTGGTTTTAGCTTTGAAGGAAAGGATGTAAGGAACGTTTCTGAAAGCATTAGGTAGGATGTTCCAGAGCTCAGCTGCGAGGACTGGGAAGCTCGAGCCTCCGGCTGTCTGTAGCTTGAAACTAGGAATAGTCAGAGTGTGATCCTGAGAAGATCTTAGTGGTCTAGTTGCTGTGTGTTGTATGAAGCATGTGGTAGGTAAGTCGGAGCTGCGTTGTTCTGGGCCTTGTGTGTTAGAACAAGTGCTTTGATGGATATGCGGTGAGTGATGGGTAGCCAGTGCAAGTTGCGTCTAGTGTTAGATATGTGGGAACGCCTGGGGACGTTGAGAGCTGCCCTTATGGCGTTGTTCTGCATGACCTGGAGTTTATCAATGTTTCTTTGACTAGTCCCTATGTAGAGGGTGTAGCAGTTATCAATTTTGGACATGATGAGGGTTCTGGCGAGAATCAGACATTTCTCCGTTGTCAAAAAGGGGCAACATGCTGTAATCAATTTACAAGTATAGGATGACGCTGAGACAACTGCGTTGGTTTGTCGATTGAGGGACAGAGTAGAGTCTAGATATATTCCAAGTGTTTTTTTGATGCTGGAGACTTTGATATCATTCCCGTCAATGATGAGGGATTGTATTTGCGGTCAAGTTTAGTGAGTTTGATTTTAGAGCCAAGAATTATTCATTCCGTCTTTTCATCATTAAGACAAAGCCCATGATGATCCATCCAGGCCTGGATAACAGTGTAGACTGCATTGAGTGCTTTAGCATCTGTTAGATAATCGCCAGTGTTAGGGATGAGTATCTGGGTGTCATCCGCATAATTAGTGTAGGAGACACCCAGATAGTCAAGTATATCAAAGAGAGGTTTAGTAAACACGTTATAAAGTGTGGGAGATACAAAAGATCCTTGTGGAATTCTGCACGGGATGTGGGCTGGTTCAGCTGCGGGTAGGGGAGAGAAGACCCTCATGGTTCTGTTTGCCAGAAAAGAGCTGATCCAAGATGTGGCTGCGTCAGAGAAGTGGGCCACAATTTTGAGGTGGTGGCAGAGGATTTGGTGATCGACCAAATCAAAGGCTGCTGAAAGATCAAGGAGGAGCAGGAGCGCCAGTTTGCCCTTGTCTTTCAGCTCCTGGATTTGGGTTTTCAAATCAATTAAGGCTGTCTCTGTACCGTGCCTGGGACGCTAGCCAAATTGTCTGAGCCCTAATAGATTGTTGGTTTCAAGATAATCCTAGATTTGGAGTTAGGCTGCGCAATCCAGAATTTTGAGAAGGTAAGGCACCGTGGTGATGGGCCTGTAGTTAGAGGGATTACTGGGATCGAGATTAGGTTTTTTGATTAAAGGGATGACTCAAGCATCCTTAAGGTTGTCAGGTACAATGCCCGATTTGGAGGAGGCATTAATGAATGAGGTAATGAATGGGCGAGATCATGTGCAGCTTCCTTTATGACCGGTGCAGGGCAGGCGTCACCTTGGCAATTGGAAGGCTTAAGCTTCGTTATGATATTTTCGACTTCCTTGATGGTGAGAGGTGAGAAGCTGAAAGGTTTGAAGGAATGTTTAGGAGAAGCGGTTTTGTAAGACGGGGGTTACCCGTTGAGTCAGAGAGGTAGCTTTTTTTAGTATTAATTTTGGCTTGGAGCATGGCAATTTTGTCAAGCAGCGCCTTTTGAATATTGGAGCACCATTGAGTGTCTGGGGTGCACGTATCAAGAGGAGCGACAGGAGACTCCAGTTCCTTGAGGATCGTAAAGAGTTCCTTGGTATTTTATTGGGCTTGAATGATCCTTTTGTTATATACTTCCTTTTTTGCAGCTAGAATGGCTTCTTTGTAGGTAAGGGAGGCTGCAGTAAGGTTGTTTTTGTTGACTAGAGAAGGTGAGCTTTTCCGATGAGCATCAGCTTTTCTTTTTTCTTTACGCAGATCGCGTACGTGCGGGGTAAACTAGGAATTAAGGTGGAGCCGCTCTTTTTCTTTGCGCAATTTGAGGGGGGCAATGGTGTTGAGGGCTTTTAGCATGGCACGGTTGTAGGTGTCTACTAGCACTGTGGGGTCCGAGCACGTAGTGGACGCCAAGTTCAAAAGAGGAAGGATAAGTGGGGCAGGTGCTTTTCTTCACTAGCAGTCAGGAATAAACAATGCTAAAGGTTCTATAGTTCTGTACGGCACCCTTCTCATATGTTCTAACACTACTTTCCTTACGGTTCACTCACATCATATAATACATATACATATAGGGGAAGTGGAAAGCGTAAAACACAGCACTGGTTTCTGTGCATGAAGATAATCAGTTATGTTAATAACATTTTCTGGTAATACTGCTCCTTTTCAGCTTACTTTAATTTCCTTGTATATGGTCATGTTTTATGCATTGTGGTCCTTTTTGGTTCCTGTGCAGTAGTGCAATTATGTAGTTATAAAGGCAATGGTAGCTACTTCTTACATGGTTCGCAGTACCCGACACTCTAAAACTAATGCATTCATGATTTCGCTGTGTAACATGGAAAGAATTTGAAGGTTACAGTTCCATGAGGCATGCTGCAGACAATGGCTACGTTGAGTTCCTTTGTGTGCAGTGAAGAAGTGCGTAATGCAATGGTGTGTATAGCACTGCATTCCTCCATGCCCTACTTCTCTCATGATAGTTCTTCCAATATTCTTTGATAGTTTTCTCCCACTATTACAATAGCAATCCCTTTGTTGGTTAAGGTCATGATGTTTTTGTCTATTTCCAATTAAAAAATACAAACAATTTTAGCGACAATAAGCCATGTAAAGATGCCGTTTCAGAAGAGAGCTGCCAAGCAGGGATGTTTTCATCTCCGGACTTTACTGTGGCTGATCAGTGCTCTGTGATTCTATGACAAGACTGGAGGCGAGCATTATGCTTCAACTTCTTTAATTTACTACTCCTCAGCAGTTTCAACAAACCAATAAGATCAACAACAAACACTGAAAAATGTCTCAACAGACTGTTCTTGCTTTGGAACTACAATCCCCATAGTCTCTGTAGTCCATCTCACTCCATGCTCAGCTATGACCACTTCCTGTCCCTGAGCTCCTCCTCTTCTTTTACTGCTCTTCAAGCAGATAAGTTCTATTCCTGTTATCTCTCTATAATGATGGGTATTAATAGCATATAGCAGGAGGTAGGAGTAGATGAATATTGTACATTTGACTTAGCAGACTGTGTCAGCGCTGCGTAGGTAGATCAGACGCAGAGCATATACATAATTTAAGTTTATTACGTCTCGTCACAAGCGCATCGGCACGGCTACGCCCGGTGATTGTGAGTGGAAGTGTGAGATTACTAGCCCGTTCGTGCGGGCATACCCCATGGCGCGACCACCCCGTGCCGTATGACCGGCACCTTAGGAGTCTGTCCTGCACCGCGGGTGCCTTCAGCGGCCCCGGGGAGCCGCGTGAACGCGCAGTCTCCTAAGCCCCCTCCTTCGCAGGAGCTCCAGAGCGGCAAGGCACTCCGGCCCCCTCCTTCGTGGGGGCGGGGCTAGCCGTGTGTGCTTTGGACTCTACGAGCCACCAGCCCCCTCCTTTGGGAGGGCGGAGCCTAAGTACAGAGCTCGCTTCCGCGTCACATTGTTTTCAGCGACGCGGAGCACCCGTACCGAAGCCGGGCCCGGCGGTGAATTGTTTCGAATAGCTACTCGCGTAGCTAATTATAATCACAAACACTATCCCTGAAGCCGGAGCACACACTCCGGAGGACACGCCCGCCCCAGGGCCTATGTTCTAACAAAGAAAATGCATTAAGGAAGTGCTGGAGCCTCGTGAGGCAGGACAAAGCTGTAAGCCTAAAGCTAAGCACAGTGCCCACCACATTCGGAGGCACACCAAGACATAAGCCCATCCCAGGCACACCCAAGATCAAAATAAGTCCGGTGCAGCCACATTGGAAAGAAAAAAAAAGATATATATAAGATATATGATAAACAATCTGATACAGGTTTACAAGCTGGTGCATTTAAGAGTACCAGAAGCACCTATACAGTGAAAGGTCGTGCTAAGACACATTGATAGGTATATCAGGCACACAGCACTCTCCCAGAATGTCTGATTTTGAGTGGAGTGAAGAGAAGCAGTCGTTAGACCTAGCTGCCAGCTTCAAGGAGGTGCTGAGAAGCTCACTTATAGATGCAGTGGCTCAAGGGGTGAAACCTCTGCAAGACAGGCTGGAGTCCTTGGAAGCAATTCACCATCAGCCCATAGACAGCACCATACGGACGGAACGCACGCCCACAGAACCCTCTGAAGCAGGATCAAAGGGGAGTACTAAGGCCCGAAAGAGGAAAGCCTCTTGCGACCCCCAGGCCCGTTAGAAGGGGCAAAATAGAAGGCCCCGGAGGTTGTCGACGCCTTCGCAAAGCTCTGAGAAGCATATTTGCAGTGTCAGACAGTGCCGAACCTCATGACCCCCGCTCCAGGGGAAGAAGATGATGGAGAGGAGAACCCAGGCTCGGAAGAGGAGCCGGAGGAAGGAGACCCTCCCTCCCAGGATGAGGACGAGTTTAGGGAGGAGGAGGAAGTAAGACCCAGCGGAGGGAAGAGAAACCACAAGGAGAAACACCTTGAAGAGGTGGAAGAGGATATGTACGATCTGGACAGCATCCGGAATCCGAGATCATCGGACTGGCAACCATCACCCAGTGTGGCCCAGTACATGACCAAGAGATTAAGAAAGGCACTGGACAAAGAGGTGCGTCAGGGCCTTCGAGCGGAGTGTCCGAGACCGGAACTCCCGGGAAAAGTGGCTGAAACACCAGAACTAGACCTCAAGATGCTTACTTTCGTATCGAAGTCCAGTAAGGACCCCTGTAAAGGTATCGATAGATCTTGGAGGAGCTGCCAGGAGAAGGTACTCGACCTAGCGGGTCCGCTAGCGAAAATCATGGGCCTGGCAAAAAGGGTGAGAAATACGGGAAAAGAAGTAGACCCCGACGCCCTAGCAGGCTGGGTGCAGAGAGCAGTATGCCTTCTAGGTAATGCGAACTGCACCATCGCCTCGGAAAGACTGTTGCTGAAGATCGACTTGAAACTCAGTGACCTCGCCTCATACGAGGCGGGAGAGGCAGCACAGGGACTCCTCTTTGGAGAGACCTTCGGCAAGGAGATGAGCCGCTTCGTCGGCACCTACACCTCACTGAGAAAGCACAAGCTTCGATCCGTAAGATCTTCCCAAACCGAGTTTTTGCCGAGACCAGCCGCCACAGGGGTCGCTCGACTGGTGGTAACCAGGAAGGAAGAAGACCCCAGAATCCCAGAGCCCAATACTGGGACAGCAGACACCAGGACTCCTTCTTCCCTACCAGAGGGCGATTCCAAAGAGGACGCAGAGAGAGAGGAGCCGGCAGTGGACAAGGATTCACACAAGGTGAGAGCGACACATTACCCCCCACTAGGAGGGAGAACTGGTATGTTCTGGAGAAGCTGGCGCGCGCTTTCCAGCGATGCCTGGGTATTGCAAATGGTTCTAGGCCTGCACCTAGAATTCATAGAACCTCCTGTGCAGAGCAGAAGCTGCTAGGCCACAAGCTATTTCAGCTGGCGGAAAAGAACGCCATAGAGAGACCCCGACTTCATAAGCAATTTCTTTTTAATTTTTTTTTTTTTAAATGTTTGGTTTGCACTTAAACCTTTCATCTTGCTTTCCTTATTGTTATTGCTCGAGTTGCAATGTGTAGGCTATTGGAGTTTTGTACTTTTTCTTGCTTCTTGTTTTGTTCCCTCGTGTATATGTGTTAATCTGTTCATTTATTGTTCATGATGTTGTTCCAGAATGATATTAAGGCATATACCAGTTTTTTTTCGTTTCCAGAGATCATTCTCGCCCAGCGATCTTCAGGTGTTAGGACAGTTTGTGTGTTCATGAACCATTCTCTCGATTGTTGTCTTTTTTCATTCAGTGCCGGGCATATCATGATTATATGATGTAAGCTCTCAGTCATCTGGGGGTTCTTGCAAAATCGGCAGTATTGTTTGCATTTGGGTATCTGTTTTCTGGCTGCCATTATTTCTCGGGTCGGGAGGATGTTTAGCCGTAGTCTCATAAATGTGTCTCTTGTTTTTGATGATGGAAATATTTGTAAGTATGAAGGAATTTGATTAGTCTTCTGTTGTCAGATGGGTTATGTATATTGTGTCGGTATTTATTTTTCTCTTGGTTGGTTTTCATCCAGTCATTCTCGTTTAGTTTTGTTTTCGCTTTTTGTGGTCTCTCTATTAGCATTTCCATCGATATTTCTTGCTCTTCTCTTTTCTCTTCTGTCGCTATTTTCCATTTTTCTAAGGCATGATCTCTGTTGCAGTTATTCTCTGTTCTGAATATTTCCAAAGGTGGGGTGTTTGTTTTAGTGATGATTTTCCTGTATAAATCAAGTTGTTTCCATAAGACAATGGATTCAAGCGATTGGAGTGCAAGTTCAGCTCGGATTCGTATGGTGGGTAGAGAAACTGTCAGGTTTAGCACTTTTTTCCAGAAGCTCCCTTCTAGTTTGTCCCAGATGTTGTTGTTGATGTTAATCATGGATTCCGCTCCATATGTTAAGATGGCCGTAACTTTTTGTTTGTAGAATGTAGCTACAGGGGTCATAGAGAATTTTCCATACTTTCGGTGAATTATTTTTGCTTGTCGGGCTAGGGACAAGGTTTTTTCTTTGACATGTGCCGCCCATTCTTCTTCTGTTGTTGATTGGGATAGCCATATTCCAAGGTATTTTATGGTTTTTACTGTTTCAATTTTTTCCTTGCCTATATGGAAGGGGGGGAGCTGGCGATTGATGTTGTTTTCTTTTTTTAGAGTCATGATTTTTGTTTTTTTCGTATTTATTTTCAGTTTGTTCTTTGTCATGTATGTTTCTAATTTTCCAAGTGCAATCTGTAATCCTCTCGGAGTTTTAGCCAGAAGCACTATGTCGTCAGCGTATATAATGCAAGGTATCGCTGTGTTGTTAATTTTTGGTGGGTTTGTTTGGGGTGTATAGATGTTTAATTCAAGGTCTGCCATATAGAGATGAAATAGAGTGGCTGCTAATGGTCATCCTTATTTTAGTCCATTCCATGTTCTGATTTGTTCCGTGAGTGCGCCTTCTTTCGATAGTCTAACTCTAACACTGGTGTCCTCGTATAAGAGTTTAATCGGTTCGATGATGTCAGTTGGGCACTTCCATGCGGTCAGTTTTTCCCATAGAATGTCTCTGTTGACAGAGTCAAAAGCTAGCCGTAAGTCTACGAATGCGGCGTGGATTTGGGTTTTGTTTCTTATGGCTTCATGTTTCAGTATGTTTAGTATAAATAGATTGATGTTAGTACTCAGTGTTTTAATGAAACCAGTTTGTCTTGTTGCATATTTCTTTTCTTTTTTTGCCCATCTGTTAAGAGGCCGGCAGACGGTCTGCCTTTTTGCTTTTGGATTGCGGGATTCATTAGTATGGTGTATCCATCTGCTATCGGTTGTTGCGTTATCCATGATTCTTGGATGCAGATTATATCAGCCATTATGAGATTTGGATTTGTTGTGTTAAATAGATGGCTGTGTCCCCGCGTGTTCCATGAGCATAGACTGGTGGGATGCAGACTTTCTTCTTTTAGTTGTTATCTTCTTTGGTTATATCTTTCTTCTGTATTTATGGGTGAATTCTCTTGTTGCCTCCATATTTCGTATTTTCTGTAAAGGTCATGACGGCTTTGATAATCTTTATTGTCATTTGCTCTGTTCTCATACATGTCGCTTTCGCTCTTGTGTTCTGGTGATGTATTCTCATAGACGTCATCCAGTTCGCATTTGCTTTGGTTCATCTCCGGCTGGCTCCAGCTTATCATTTTTTGTTTTTTCCTCCTCTCTGTATTTTGTATTTCTTCGACCAGGGTCACTTCGAAGCCTAGCTGCTTGCAGACTTTTTTGTTGTCTATCATTTCGTTCAGTGTTTTTTCAGAATCAAAGGTAATTTTCACTTGGTCCGTTGTTATTTCATCGCAGAATTCTACTGTTCTTATATCTTTTGTTGTGATTTCTTTCATGTTGGGGATGGCTTCTATCAATCTTAAGACATTGGAACGGTTCATGATTAGATTGTCATTTTTTGTTGTTATTCTTGTTAATTTTATTTTCTTGTCTATTATTTCCGTCTGCTGTTTTTGTTGAAGCACACAAATTGGTAGTTTTATTACTTTTTCTATTTGTCCCTCAGTTGTTTTATCATCATCGTTGTTGCTTTGGAATTCCCTTGTCGGTGTGAGATGGTTGTTCACATCCGATGTTGTTTCGTTGTCATCTTCCCATTCTATTTTGGATATTTCGTCAAGTGACATTTCATATTCTAGTTCTTCGTGGATTTGGTCTTCTTCTGGCTTCTCTTCTTCGTATTCAACTATCGTAAATAACGATGCCTCTGTAATTTCAATTTGGGCTTCTTCAGATTGATCAATTTCATCTTCCGTGTAAATTGATAGGTTGATTAGTTCTTCTATTTCTGTTTCTACTTCATTGTGGTCTGGGCTTTTCCTTTTCTCTTTGGGTTCAAGGTTTTTTTGTTTGTTCTGCTGTGTTACTTTGTTCATTTTGGGATGTATTTCTTTTGGAGGATTTGTTAGGTTTCTTAAGAATGCTCGTGCGCCTCTTTGCTTTTTTTTTTTGTTGGGTATTGTTCCTTTTTTGTCTTGCTCTCTGTTAGGTTGTGTCTTGTTTCCTTTTGAGAAGATTTCATACGTTTCTTTCCCTTTCGGATGGGGTATAAATCTCTCATCATCAGTTGCTTTGTTAGTCTCTTATTCTTTGTCTGTATCTGTATTGTTGTTTGTCTTCATTTCCTTGATGGGTTCTCCGGTAAGGTTGATTAGGTTTATTTCTACGGGAGTGAGTTTCCTTTTTGCTTCATGTCTTTCCGGTATATGTGAGAGTTCACTGTTCTCTGTCCCTTCTTGCTGTGTTTTCGTATTACTTGGACTTTAGTGGTTTGAATAAGGCATCTGCGTTGATTTTGCTTGGTTAGCTGCTGTCATCATTTTAATTAGCGCATGAGTCAGGTCTGTTTTTTCAGCTCTGTTGCTGCGGGCGATATCAAATAGCCTGCTTTGCCATAGGTGGCTATTTTGTGCTTCGATGTCTAGTCGCTCCAGTATTTTATTCATGCGTTGCTCTAGATAACTTTGTTTTGAATGTATCAAAGCCATGAGTGTTGTTTGATCTTTTATTGAGTCTACTAGTGCCTCTTGTAGCTTCATGTACGGTAATAAAGATTGTGTTGTAGTTGTTATCAACATATTTTGTAGATCTAGCATTGAAGTTGGTATTGATGCTAACTCGTGGTCAGCGCGTTGGTCGCAACTGCATTTATCTGGTATTTCTAGATTTGGATTTCGTATTTCTTCACATTCTACTTTCGGATTATTTGTGTTTTGTGATCTTTTATCTCTGCTGTAGAATTCTTGCTCTTTTGGCGTTGGTACTTTTCCTTTTTGTAGCTTTTGTGACCATGGACCTGTGTCTATTTTCTTTGTGAGTGATGATGGGTTACCGAAGACCTCTTTTCTTCTTTCATGATTCTTCATTAGGTTTTCAATTTCTGTTATGTCAAGTGATAATCTTGCAGCTTTAGGGTTTGTTTGCTCATTTTTCTTTGGGTCGAGTTGTTGCGAGGGTCTGAGACTTTCATACAGGGCCTGCCATTGCTTTTGTGCTTTGGCAGCTTTTTCCTGCTGGGTTATGGGTTTTCTTTCTTTTTCTTCTTTTCCATCTTGTATTGCCTGTGGATTAGGCGTCTTCTCGTTTTCCTTTATCCCTTCCTCCAAGTTTGTTTTTGTCTTGTCTTTTGGACTGGGGGTAGTTCTGTTGCATTGTTCCACCTTTATGGCCTCTATATTTTCAGATGTCGAGTCTCCTGTGGCAAGCTTCACGTTTGGTTCTGGTGTGTTTAATGACTCTTTGGTTAAGGCTTCTCTTTTATGTCTTCTTTCGTGTTTGGAGATGAGAATTCGCTGATGTTTCCCGCATTTTCATTTGGTGTAGCATCTGTTTGGTTTCTTGCTGTTTCTCCACTTTTTTTGGTGTCACTTTCCATAGGTCTTCGATGTTGGATTCCCTTAGGGTGGTATTTCTGTTAATGCCGCCTGATTTGGTTGTTGCGTGTTGTATTTCAGGCGTCTCCATTGACTTGGAGGTTCATGTGCAGGGGGGTTAATTCGGCGGTTTTCCTGCGCTTTGTTGTGCGAGTCATTCGGGAGTTGTTCTCTTGGGTTCCAATCACAGGACCTTTGTCTGGATTTGTCTCTCAGACTGTTGTTTCTTGCAGTGGATCAAAGGCTATATGCCCGCAGTCTCCACTGTCAATTTTACCTAATCCCTCTTTACTTTGTAAGGATTATGTGCGACGGGATCTGTGTTGATTTCAGCTTCCTTGCAGCATCGCCGCCAAACAGCCGCACAACAGCCGACGCCCTTTTCCCCGACGGGCTTAACGCCGCAAGAGTGCCTCACGGCTTCTAAAATAGTCGCTCAGAGTCACGTGATCCGTCACGTGACACGTACAAAGTCCCGCCTCCTCCAGGAAGCGGGTGAGGTAACGGCAAGAGCTGTACACGCTCGCAATGCCGTAGGATGGTGCTGGCAAGACAGTCAGCGTTCAGGGTGCAAGTCCAAGCTTTTCCTTGAGGTAAAACAAGCGCCGCTCGGGCGCCTCACGGCTTCTAAAATAGTCGCTGAGTGTCACGTGATCCGTCACGTGACACGGACAAAGTCCCGCCTCCTCCAGGAAGCGGGTGAGGTAACGGCAAGAGCTGCACACGCTCGCAATGCCGTAGGATGGTGCTGGCAAGACAGTCAGCATTCAGGGTGCAAGTCCAAGCTTTTCTTGAGGTAAAACAAGCGCCGCTCGGGCACCTCACGGCTTCTAAAATAGTCGCTCAGAGTCACGTGATCCGTCACGTGACACGGACAAAGTCCCGCCTCCTCCAGGAAGCAGGTGAGGTAACGTCAAGAGCTGCATACACTCGCAATGCCGTAGGATGGTGCTGGCAAGACCGTCAGTGTTCAGGGTGCAAGTCCAAGCTTTTCCTTGAGGTAAAACAAGCGCCGCTTGGGCGCCTCACGGCTTTTAAAATAGTCGCTCAGAGTCACGTGATCCGTCACGTGACACGACAAAGTCCCGCCTCCTCCAGGAAGCGGGTGAGGTAACGGCAAGAGCTGCACACGCTCGCAATGCTGTAGGGTGGTGCTGGCAAGACAGTCAGCGTTCAGGGTGCAAGTCCAAGCTTTTCCTTGAGGTAAAACAAGCGCCGCTCCGGCGCCTCACGGCTTCTAAAATAGTTGCTCAGAGTCACGTGATCCGTCATGTGACACAGACAAAGTCCCGCCTCCTCCAGGAAGCGGGTGAGGTAACGGCAAGAGCTGCACACGCTAGCAATGCCGTAGGATGGTGCTGGCAAGACAGTCAGCGACCAGGGTGCAAGTCCAAGCTTTTCCTTGAGGTAAAACAAGCGCCGCTCCGGCGCCTCACGGCTTCTAAAATAGTCGCTCAGAGTCACGTGATCCGTCACGTGACACGGATAAAGTCCTGCCTCCTCCAGGAAGCGGGTGAGGTAACAGCAAGAGCTGCACACGCTTGCAATGCCGTAGGATGGTGCTGGCAAGACAGTCAGCGTTCAGGGTGCAAGTCCAAGCTTTTCCTTGAGGTAAAACTTCATAAGCAATATGTTCTTAGTGCACAGGAAGGAGAAAGTGCAACCCGTTATAAATTTAAAAGAACTAAACAGTTGGGTGGTTTGCCGACATTTCAAGATGGAGGGCATCCACCAGCTCCGAGACTGGCTCAGAGAAAACGATTGGCTGACGAGGCTGGATATGAAGGATGCCTACCTGACGATCTCAATAGCAGAGGAGTTCAGGACCTTCCTGGCTTTTCGTTGGAAAGGACAGCTATGGCGATTCAAGACCATGCCCTTCAGGCTTGCATCAGCTCCCTTGGCCTTCACCAAGCTGATGAAGCCGGTAGCAGCAGCGATAAGGGAGAAAGGGATAAGATTAATCATCTACCTAGACGATCTCCTGCTGTTAGCCGAGGACCGAGAGACCCTCAGATACCAGACAAAATGGGTCCAGGACCTGCTAGCATCCCTAGGTTTCCTAGTGAACGTAGAGAAGTTGGATATGGAACCAGCGCAAAGGCTGGATTTCCTAGGCTCCGTCCTGGATACCAGGAAAGCGATGCTGGAGCTTCCAGCTCGGAAGATCCACGACATCAAGAGAGAATTGAGAGGGTGTCTACAAAGACAAGTAGTTTCTCTCAGGACACTGGCGGGAATAGTGGGACTTTTAGCAGCTTCCATTCAAGGCATATTTCCCAGACCCTTGCACTATCGCGCACTGCAGAGACTAAAGATAAGGCATCTGCATCAAGGCTTGAGGTATCATTAATCGGTACCTTGGGATCTAGAATCCAAAACAGGGCTGGAATGGCGGTTGAGGAATATGGACACCTGGAATGGGCGAGCCATTTTCGGAGACCGTCTGGATCTGGTCATAGAATCCGACGCCAGTCGACTGGGCTGGGGCGCAAGGTGCGGAGACCAACAGACAGGAGGGAAATGGAGCGAGGAGGAACTTCGCCTCCACATAAACTGTCTGGAGCTGCTAGCAGGATAATTTGCGATCAGAGCTTTCATGAAAGGAAAGGTGAGATTGTGCGTCCTACTGAAGATGGACAACATATCGGCAGTGCGATACATAAACCATCTAGGGGGCACCAAATCCAGAATGCTGGCCGAGCTAGCAAAGTATTTCTGGCACTTTTGCCTGCAATCTGAGACATCGGCCACAGCGGAGTACCTACCAGGGACACTGAATGTAGTAGCGGACTGGAACTCGTGCTACCTCACAGACTCCAGTGATTGGAGACTGCAACGAGCAGTGTTTCAGAGGATGAACGAGAAATGGGGCCCTCTGCACATAGATCTCTTCGCATCCCGGTTGAACGCCCAAACAGCAGTATACTTCAGCTGGAGGCTAGACCCGGGAGCTCGGGGGCCAGACGCGCTCCTCCAGGAATGGAGCAGAGGTCCACACTACGCTTTTCCCCCATTCATGATGCTGAGCAGAGTTCTAGTGAAGTGTCGGAGGGACAAAGCGGAACTGCTGGTGGTAGCGCCACTATGGAAGTCACAAGTGTTGGTCCCAACGCTTATGGAATTAGCGGTGGATCATCCGAGAATGCTCCCAGAGGGAGAACACCTGCTCACGGACCCAGTTGGGTCATATCATCCTCTGAGAGTGAGAGGGACACTCCCGCTCATCGCGTGCAGGATATCGGGAGACGCAGGGCGCTGCCATGCATTTCGGAGCAGGCTGCTCAGCTCATCGCAGAATCATGGGCTCCGTCCATGAGAAGGAGCTACTACGCGGCTTGGGCCAAGTGGTCTAGCTGGTGCAAGGGGAGAGGTGTTTATCCCATTTCTATACCTGTAGTGATGATTCTAAATTTCTTAGCGCAACTATTACAAGGCGGAATAGCATTCCATACTATAGGAGTCTACAGGTCCGCAATATCCGCAGGGCACCTGCCGATAGATGGAGTACTGGCTGGAGAGCACCCAGCAGTGGTTAGACTCATTGGAGGAGCCACATTTACGGCACCTCCAGAATCGCGGTACAAGACAGTCTGGGACGTCCGGGACGTCCTTAAGCTATTGGAGAGTTGACCTGGGAACAGATATCTATCCCTAAAACAATTGTCTGGGAAATTAGCAATGCTGCTATGTTTAGTTTTGTGTAAGCACGTGTCAGATGTGAGAGCATTGGAAGTAGATAGGAGATCATTTGGGGCAGAGGGTGTAACGTTCGCAATAGTGCAGTGAACTAAGACGGGTACATCTTTAGTACACTACCCATATTTTATGAGTACACCTAAATGGTATGTGGCGAGCTGCGTCAAAGAATATGAAAGCAGGACAGCGGAGCATAGAGCAGCGAATACCACGCAATTGCTTATAGCGCGTAGAAGGTCTTTCAGGGTGTATCCACAGCTACCATTGCCAGATGGGTTAAAGAGATCATGCAGGCAGCAGAGATAGATGGGGGAAATACGGAGCACATTCAGTGCGTGGAGCATCTGAAATACGGAGCACATTCAGTGCGTGGAGCATCTAAAGCCTTTAAGACAGGAGTATCCCTTAGAGATATTATGTTAGCAGCAGATTGGATGAATGATCAAACATTTAAAGAGTTTTATTTGAAACCGACCGAGAGTTTAGCGGTCACGGTGCTGGGAAGCTTTGAACAAGCATAATGCTCGCCTCCAGTCTTGTCATAGAATGAAGATTACCCCTGCTAACTGCACAGGGAGTATTAATTCTATTAAAGACTAGGAGGCGAGCATTAAATTCCCACCCGAGCTATGGATTGTGTATAAAGTATAAGATTGTTATGTAATGAGCAATACATGGACACCACCCTGAATGTTCTGTTTTGCGTTATTCCTAGGGGAAGAGCAGAAGAACAATTGAAGTAGGAGACTAGCAGTGGTAGTCGCCTGGAGTCGAGGAAGTTCGACATTCGGTTTGGAGTGGTTCAAGTCTTAGCCCAGTTAGCAGGACTTTGTGTGGAGTTTAAAGAGCGACTTTTCAGAGCGAGTAAAAAAGAGGAGGAGCTCAGGGACAGGAAGTGGTCATAGCTGAGCATGGAGTGAGATGGACTACAGAGACTATGGGGATTGTAGTTCCAAAGCAAGAAAAGTCTGTTGAGACATTTTTCAGTGTTTGTTGTTAATTTTATTGGTTTGTTGAAACTGCTGAGGAGTAGTAAATTAAAGAAGTTGAAGCATAATGCTCACCTCCTAGTCTTTAATAGAATAATACTCCCTGCGCAGTTAGCAGGGGTAATCTTCATTGTTACCTTTCTCATTGACGAGGTGCATGAGAGGCCTGCAGCTGCGGCAAATTGTGAATGAGCCCTCTGCCTTATTGAAACTCTATCTGAACTCTTTCTCGGCATAACACTGGCCTAATTCGGGAGGGAGTGGGGTTCGAGCTCACGGGCAACGTGCTCGCTTTGGAAGCAAGACGACATGGAGCACCACAGGTTCGATCCCCGAGTCCGCTCTTAGAAACCTCTGGGTATTAAGCGCGTTATAAATAACCAGTCATATCACATCATAACCATGCTGGGACTTCAAAGGAGGCTGCTGCAAATATGAAAGGGTTGCATCAAAGTTCCAGTACATGTTTATCTACTGCAAGCTCTGGTCAGATACATGCATGGTGCTTTGCACATGCTCTAACCTTGCAGATGACTAGATCAAGAAAAACAAATGGAGTTTGACGCATTGTTTAACTTACTGAATAGGTGCGCTCTGAAAATGTGAAGATGACACACGAAACCTGTTGAGCAAAAGTTCGTTCACTAGCCAAAGATTTGGGAAAATCTGGAAGTGTAGATGAATCACTGTGCCTGTCCCAAACACTGGAAGAAGTGTCTTCAACATTAGTAGGAAGACCAATGAGGTTGACTGGATGAACTATTAAGGAGGCTTTGCTGCAATGTAAAGCTGTTGAAGGCGCACAGCTACCTCTGAATCTTCCATTACACAACGCCACTGTCTAAACACCTAGGGACAAGTGCCATGTATTTGCTTCAGGCCCAAAATATGGTACTGGACACAGTCGAGAAAATAGGTAGAGACTTTAAAGACCGGAAACAATCTGCACAATGGGCTTGAGGAAGCAGGAAGTGCTGCAGTTGTTCAAACATCATTCCTTTCCAAAAACAAAGATTCAGAAGGCCAAGAAAATGCCTGGTGAGTTGTTGGCATCTGACAAGCCCTCCCTCCTCACCATAAGAAAATGACAGAGTGCAAGTTCATGACCAGGCTATGGACACAGCTCTGGGAAGTCACAGATCGGTTCACAAAGCACGGGCAGTTGGACGCAGATTTCAGATCCAAAGAATTTGGCAGACTTGGATGCCAGAAACTTTCTTCTCGGTATGTTTAATGAAGTGAGTGTAATCATTATACCCTTTGAGCCCAAAAAATCTCAAAAAAGCTTGGCGATGATCTTCTCAATTTTGCTTGGGAAAAATATCTGAATAACAGCCCACCAGCAACTGATAAAATGACGCGGACGGTCAAGATGAACTATCTGACTTGGGAAAACGAAATCCCCAAGGATTCTCTTTCTCACATTAATACAGTGCCACTTTATCGACTTTAAATTCAAAGTCTCGTCAGTTCCACTGGGGTGGGTTTCACCTGCTTCATAACAATTCCCCAACAGCCTCCCAGTTGTTCTGTTCTCCCTGTTACCTTTGATTCTGCAGGGAACGTCACTGGGGCCTTTACTGGCTGAGGATCTCTTTGTTTGCTCCGCTTCTCCATCTTCTCAGGTCCGCTGGCGTCCCACCCTCGGTCTCTCTCTCCACAGGACCAGATATGGCTGCAGCAAAGCAGATGTCTCACTGTTTCCTCAGCATTGTGTTTTTGGCATCATCGGATGGGTGCTCTGCCCAACATAAAAGGGTCATGGTCACGCCACCACCAAGATTTGGATTCCCATCTCCTTAGCTTCTCACTGCATGCAAATGCTGGGCCACCAGCATTTTGTTCTTGCTTTCAGACCACTTTGAAAAGATGCAGGATCTGCAGCTCTTCTTGGCTCTACCTCTCACAGGTGTCACACCATTAGGGGGCAACCCCTGCTTACGCTCTCCGCTTTCTCTCTGGATCTCGCCTCTCCTTGTCGTGTGTTCAGTCTATTCCTCTCACTTATATGGACAGAGCCTCTTTCTTGTTCACAAATGTATCTTTTAGTTTGGTCTTCTGCCAAGTCACTGGCTTCTATAGTGTTCATCATATCTGGCAGTCCCATGTATGCCACTATAGGAAATGCTTAGGTAGTCCCTCACAGGAACGGGAGCCCTTGTCCCATAAGAGAGAGTCTTTCCCAGTGAGGTCCATCTTGCCCAGACCCCCAGGGAGGGTCTTGCGATGCGGGCTCACTGCCCAAGCCTCAAAGGGGGAGGCTCCCCACTGGGGGAGAAGGGTCAAATTCCCTCGATTAGTCACAATCGAAAAATCATGTTTTAGGTACTGCCATATTACCTGGTCATAAAATGGCAATAGCTGACACATGGGGCCTCATTACGACCCAGGCGGTAACCATGGCGCTATTTGCGCCATGGTTGCCTCCGAAACCTTACAGTTTCCGCCATGGTGAATGGAGCAATTAGCGCCCCATTCCAAGGTTGGCGGGGCGGTAATTCCCCATTCACCATTGCCCTTCCCCATTCCCATTGAGCCCTTATAGGGCCATTCCCATTGAGCCCTTATAGGGCTCAATGGGAATGGGGAAGGCCCTTATAGGGCTCAATGGGAATGGGGAAGGCGCTAATAACGTACCGCTAATTGCGGTACCGTTATTAGCTCCAAAGTCCCTTTGCGGGTCCTGTCCTTAACGCCGGGTAAAACCAGGCGTTAAGGCAGGACCCGCAAAGGGACCTCGGAATAGGGCGGTAAGGGATTACCGGCACCAGTGCCCTTACCGGTACTGGTATTCCCTTACCGCCCGGGTCGTAATGAGGCCCATGGTGTCTGTACCTGGGCATATTATGGCTATGCCTGGCAAATGCTAAAGCCAAAACTGTTTGCTTTGCCAATGTTTGTTGTTAACAGGAATTGCATGCAATGACATTGCTTATAAATGAAGTGGCTGCATGCTTAGTTAAGGCATCTTTATTACACCAGAAGCTGGTTTACAGCTGTAATTAAATAATTACCTTCACAGAGAGTGCTCAGAAAGCAGAAAAAGCTCAAAGAGATGGGGGCTGAAGAGGGTTGGATTTGAGTAGGGAGAAACAGGCAGTGGGTATGAACATCCATAGGGATTATCATGGCAAAGGGTGGCTAAAAAGAAAAGAAAAACAGCCACAGGCTGTGTGCCTCCTCACATTTCATCTTTCCTAGCTTCACTTTCCATGATCCATCACCTAAAAGCCAAAACTAACCACTGCAATGGGAACGAAAGCTGTTAAGGTGCAATTTAAATACTTACATGTAAAAGTAAACAACATGCAAAGAAATGTTCACATTCACATGGATTAGTTCATTATTTAAAGCACACTCTCCAAGATTGGTCTAATGCATGAAGTGTTTATTGCGGCTGTGTAATCTATTGTTTGAACTTGTTCTTCAATTGAAAGTACAACTAATGCCAACAGGGGCGTCCCTTCAGCCATTGAAGACCACCAAGATATTTCGAGCAGTTTTAGTTCTCTGAAAAGCCTACCACCAATCCCCAACAGCAGCTGTAATCAAGATCCTGAGGGCAACATCCAGATCTGGAAATCTCTCATTGTATTTGGATAACTGGTACAGCAGTAGGGCAATATAAGTAGTTCCCAATATTTCTCTGACCGAGAGCAACATACAGTACAACCTGCACATTAATTGAATTCAGCCCTGAAGAAAATTGAAACAGGGGCATAGGTTATCAGGTTACAACTTTGAAACATGTGTGGACGTCAACAGTAACCTGGATGTTGAAGATGTCAAGCACTGGTAGCAGAGATTGCTCTGTTTTGAGAAGCATTGTTGATTAAATTATATTCAGCCATTTTGTTTCTGTCGTACATTAACGCCGGTAATATTAAGAAAGTGTTAATAAGGTGCAACTTCATTCTATTATAATGCAGAGTAAAGTATTGCAATTTGTTTTGAATATTTAAAACAGATTTTCATTGGATAAAAACAATGTTTTGTGTATAAAAATAAAGTCATTTTCAAATATATTTCGAATCATAATTGCAGTAGTGTTTTTGTAACCTTTGTATGGCAGATAGAGTGCCGTCTATTTGGTAGGAATCTCACTGAAGGCAAGGTGCTAAAATTAAATGTATGATTTGATCAGGTAAATATAAAACGTAGCCCTGCTTGTTGGACTTCATTCACCTGGATCCGCCATTACACTTCGTGATCGGAAATAATGCCAAACAAGGACAGCCTTATTTAGATTTTTTATTCTAAAATGAAAACAGCCCAATTCAAAAAGCCCATTCTTTTTCAACGAACACAGTCTTGTTGCTAGTTAAAGAAAATGGCATTTGAGAAACTGCTTGAGAAAGTTATGCATTCAATAGGTCCAAAGGTTAAAGGGGGATTATACGCTGGCCTCAGCAAAAAGAGAAACAATGTATTTAGACATGTTCAGCAGAAATCAAAACAAGCTTAGTTACTGCTTGTTAGCAAAATTACTTACAATTGGGCAGATAGACAACGCCATTTTAAGTATGGTATCCCAAACTAACACCTCCCAAAGGAGATTTATTTATTCTAAAATAATGATTCACTGCAGATCAGCTGTAAAACTCTCAATACATCTGGTTAAAGCTCAATGGCCAGGCCAAGAGAGCCCTTCATTTACTTAGTTAACCCAAATATATTTTTTAAAGTAAGGGTTCAAACAAATTCACAGAGAAGAGGGCTAGACGAGAAGTCCTTTTCAAGGAACAGAGCGCAAGAGGTCACACAATCATTCTTGGGTAGTAGCAGAGACTGCAGTATCGTCTTGCAAGACAATCTACAAAGCTAACATGTCCATGCTACCTGAACAATAAAGTAATAACCTGACCTACCCAACTGACCTACCCAATCCACCTTTGTAATTTATGATCCAGTGATCAAAAGTGAAATCTGAACAAGGCCCTTCGAGAAGAAACAATCACTGCCCAGTACCTGAGAGGTGGACTCACACCTTTAAGGCACAGCATTCCACTGTTTAACCTTATGAACAAGACCAACTGGAAGCTAAGCATTTTTACTTGCCGATAAAGACCAAGCAAACATGGATAGTAAAAATCATTGCTTCCAACCGTGACTAAATCCAACCTGGACTTTGGCGTGCCCTCATATTCTACACTTTGAATTACAGGAGTAAACTGTAATGACGCTGTGAAGCTTTTATGGTGTACTTTCAAATTTAGAATTAGGAAACGTATGTTGGATGAAATCACTTTTTCCTTAATTGTTTGAGAGGCATAGAGACAAGAATACAAATAGGTTAACTTAGCCTTATTTGAGAAGACAAACTTGTACAACTTTAAATATGTTATTAGAATATGGCATTTTATTTTGTTTGCAACAGAGGTGTACATGTTCAGTGTATCATGAGATTTGTGTTTTTCTTCTCTATCTGACTGCAACAGTTGTGTTGCTCTTCCTTTGAACTGTTTGCCCATTGACTGCACACATGCACTTTTGAATGTGTCTACATGTCTTTCCTACAATGTTTAATTTGACACAACTCTGACATCTATGAACCTACATTTGTATTACTAAAAATGTCCAAATTAACGCAATGCATATTGTTTATCCTAGCGACTAGCGGGTTGATTTATTTCTTCCCCAGTTACAGATATGTTTAAATAGAAACTAACAACACCTCCCCACTTTTTTCATTTGTGGCACTAGACTGAAACCATACTACACAAGGTTTTGGCCAAGCCAAGTGAATGTGTTAATGTCCGGCGACCCTTCTACAGGCATTTATAGTTACATCGTTAGTTGTGAGGAGGTTTCCTCTCTAAAAAGGGAGCAGCCGCCAGAGCAGGATTTAATCGCACCCCTTCCAAGGCCTTTAATTGGTCTTGCTTTTTTATTGTATTGCTTTTGTTTTTGCATTGACAAATGGAACAAACACAGAAAAAGGCCATATGGGGGTTAACGTTTTTCTACTCTTTGGGAGGAATTGTCCTCACAGCCCATGCACCAACGGTTGATAATTGGAAGTAGTTCCTTCACAGGTCCGCCTCGTAGAGTTAATATGCTAGTTTATTGAAATGAGTGCTACTGTTCAAGCCGCTTTTCAAAAGCTTTTGTGTGAATTTTAGTTTGGGTTAGCGTAAGGCAACTCTCTTAGAAGATTACAATATGATTTTCACTTTGTGCACAAAGGCTTGCTTTGCATGAAGAGCCCTGCATATTCTGCCCTGAATGCTTTGGTGTCTAAGGCATCAATCTTTTCTCCACAGTTGTTAGACTTATGAATATTCTAAAGTTATCTAGGGAGCAGTTAGATGGTACCGTAGGACCAAACCAGCCCAAGTCTCAACAAGCCACATAACTTGACATCTTGTATACATTTTTGCAACAGTTAAAACACTCCCTGACACTTTATTACAATCCGCCCCCCACATGCAAATGGACATAACCCTCTTCAGAGAAATCCCATCTTTTTCCATTTCCTACATTTTCATTGGCCAGTTTTATCTTGACTATCATCTCCAGCTCATGTGTAGAACACGCCTCTCTTGCATCCAACGTTTTCTCCCACTTCTTTTTCACCATTGTGTTGATAACATAGAGCTGGTGTAGTGAGTAGAATTATAGGCATAGGTTCAGCTTCGTTATCTACCCATGTCACTAGTTTTGCGCTTTTGTCCCACTCCTTGAGGCCCTTGTCCTGTCATGTTACTGCTTTGCTTCCCACTACTCCAACTACCCATCCATCAACTTTGTATACTTGTCCATAGATCAAAACTTGTGGTCTTTCCCAGCACCCTGGCTCTCCTCCCATTTCCCTCGCTCTCCACTTGCATGACAGGTATTGCAATGTTATTGTCTTTGTTTCTCCTTTCTCAGGTCCTTCTGTTATGTACTGCAGCCCCTCAGCAAGTTGCCATTAATTTTCCATCATGGGTAACGTCTTAATATAATTGTCTTCATACGGGAAGGTCACCATGGCCATCCATTTTAAGGTGGCTGTTCTCCCTTGGAATCTTCCTCGTCTTTAAAACATTGCTAGATACATCAGACATTGTGCCGTTGCTGCAGTTATCTCTGTTGCTGCGAAGGTCCTGGAAGCACTCATGGCATAAGGGATCAATGAGCAGACATTGCAGCTTTCCCCGGTTGTGTCCCTGCCAATTTTGGACATGTGCTTATACCACATGTTGTTTGTTATGTGTGCAGTGTCTGTGAGATATGTGTTAACTCCCTTCATGTCTGTGCCAACACTGCGCTTACCTCTCCTTGCCTTATCAGCAGTGCCATCTGCACCACCTGATACAGTAGTCCGTGCAGCTTAGGTCGGGGCAGTGTTAGTGTAGGATACAGCAGAGACATGCAAAGCAAGATATAGCTGCCAGAGGGCAGTGGCTAAGAACCCAGTAGATAGCAGTAACCACACAGCAGACAGAACGATTTTTATTACATTTACCATTATTCCTTATGCTGCTTGTTGAGAAGCTGATGAGATGATAAAGTTGTTGCCTGAAAATCGCAATAAAAAGCATTATTATGTTATTATTTGTGAGTACGTTCAAGCTCCGTGAACTAAATAATCACTAAGTGCCCATGCAAATATTTCTTCACAGATCTTCTGTATGGATGAACTTCAGAGTGTGGGCAGGACATGGTATGCACTTTGCTCAAGTTGTGGGTATGCTTGGACCAGGTATTCTATAAATAGTAGGAAGTAAATTTCGGGTGATCGGGCTCTAAAATGTCTGAGTATCCTTATAGCATGGACAAATTGGTTGGAGAATGCTTTAGGGTGCTCAACAGGAGGCAACATCAAGGAATTTTCTAACAGTTGCAATTGTTCTAACAATTTACATCAACAGTCGCAGAAGCTTGCATGTGCGAAGAAGGAGAAATGTTAAGACAATGTTACTGATGTAGTCGGTAGTACAAACTCTCCATGCGGAATGTACAAGTTAAATCAGGTTACTACAATGTAGTTGTCAGCTTTGTTGTAGGTCATGGGAGGGAATTTGGGCAGGGCGATTTTTCAAAGTTCAGTTACCAAATGGCTTGGGGACAGGGGCAATGTTCTTCACTGGTCAATTTGCACCAGTGTTGCTATGGGAATTTCAGGGACTTGGGATTGTCTGCCCATACTGTGGCCAGTCGTCTCTAGTTCATTGAGGTGTGGGACATGTGTGCTTTCTTGTTGATCGTTGGTTGATGCAACGCTGGCCCTGTCAATTTCTGCAGTTGCGCGTTGGGGTGAGGCTGATGCTTTGTAGGGCTTCACATCCTGCAGGGGGTTCCAGATGGTCTTGCCTTGCAGCTTTACTGCTTGTTCAGTCACCACCTCAACAAGGTAGGGGACGGTGAAGCGAGGCACATTCCACCGCCCGGTAAAATTCTTCAGGAGGACGTAGTCGGACCCTGGAACAATGCTAAGGGCAGGCAGAGGAGCCAATTCTTCTTGGTGCTTTGCTGAGTTTTTGCTATGCTTTCTTTCAGGAGGCCATTGAGGCATTCACACACTCCATTAGCTTGTGGGTGGTACGCACATGGACATTTGTGTTTTATTCCTAGCATGGCAGTGATGTGCTGGAACATTTCATTGGTGAAGTGAGGCCCATTGTCAGATCGCAGGACCTCACTCACACCCCATCTTGGGAATACTTCCTGAACCAGACATTTTGCGGCTCAGAAGGCGTCGACATGGGAACATGGTCCAGCCTCTATCCATCTCGTGAAGGGACATACCACCACAATCATGTAGCAGTATCCTTGACATACATGGATCATGTCCACGTAGTCAACATGGAGGTGCAGAAACAGGCCTTCGGGTCTAGGTATGGTTCCCCTCAAAACTCTGAGTGTGTGCCCAGCAGTAAAATGCTAATAAAGTATGCTACACGTGCGTTTAGGGTGGGACAGAACCGTGATTCTTCAATGCGTGCTGCAATTACCTCTTTCCCTGTGTGCGTGGAATGGTGCAATTGTTTTAATGCTGTTTTCAGTAACGCAAGTGTCATGACCACTTTTCCTGTGTTTTTTTGCCAACATAGGTTGTCGGTAGGGGACATAGAACATCCTCTCTTTACCCAAAGTTCCTTCTCATCTCTTGGTGCAGCTGCCTGCAGCTCGATTATCTGTCTTTCTTCTAGGTAATTGTATCCTTCCATCAATAGCATCTGTCTCACCCCTCCCCTTTGCTATTCCTTCTCCTTCTAATCCCACATTTCTCCAAAATATGATGGACATTTCACCTGATAGTCTGCAGCTTCATTACCCCCTTGAGATTGGCTCCTCCCCATTGGTGTGTGCTTGGCTCTTCACCAATGCTAGTTCTTCTGGGCAGGTTATCACTTTGATTAGTTCTCCTAACAGCAGAGCATGCTGTACTGGATTCCCATCTGCACTCCTGAACCCTCTCCTGAGCCATCTTGCCAAACATGAATGTACTGTGGCAGTGACAGAAGCACTATCTGAGTAAATTGTCACACTCTTCCCTACACATTTTTTTAGTGCCAATATTAGTGCACTAGTTCTGCTGCTTGTGCTGAGTAATGAGGAGGTAAACGAGCACTCTCAACTACCTTGCTTTCCAATTTTCCTTCAATCTCACTACAGCAGCTCCAGTTCTCCTTATTCCATCACTTTGGTCGATAGTTGAAGACACATCAATACACAGTATCTCTACCCCCTCAAGTGTGTCTTCCTCCAATTTGCGTGTTTCTGTGAAGAACTCAATGTTCACCCGACCCATGAAGCGCATGTCAGTTGAGGCTTTCGCTGCCACCTCTCACCTCCTCCTCCCCCCGGCTGACTCTCACCCTGACACAGCCCTCTCCACTCTCAACTCTGCTAGATCTGATACTCTTGACATCCTTGCCCCTGTCATGAGAATCCGCCTGAAACCCAAAGCCAAGTGCAACTCCTGGTACGACTCAGACCTCGTCAGCCTAAAACGTAAGTGCAGGGTTGCCGAGAGGAAATGGCGTGCTTCAAGTTCATCCTCTGACAAACTGGCCTGCCGCCTGCTGCAAAGGCAATACCAGCTCTCCGTCCTCACCAAGAAGAGAGCTCATATCCAAGCCTGCGTCTCTGCGGCATCTAACAACTCAGCTGAACTCTTTAAAATCTGCAAGAAACTGGCCAATCCTGCCGCAGTCTATACCTCTCCTGTACCTTCCCAGGCCCTCTGCACAGCATTGGCCTCTCACTTCACTTTTAAAACTCAGGACATCCTGTCCTCACTCTCCTCCTCTCATCCCCCTCCCGCTATTCCCTGCTCTTCCTCTGGCCCTTCTGCTGCCACCCCTCCTCCATCCTTCTCTACCTTTCCCCTTTTCTGTCCAGACGAGGTTTCTAGACAAGTCAGATCTATGAAAGTCTCGTCGAAACAGGTTCACCCCTGTTCCTCCAAAACTATCAAGGATCACATTGACTCCCTAGTTCCTGCCCTGGCGGATTTCTGCAATCACTCCTTCGCCATTGGAGTCTTACCTTCCCCCCTGAAGCACTCCCTTGTGCACCCTCTTCTTAGGAAACCCTCTGCCGACCCCTCCTGCCCGGCTAACTATCGCCCAATCTCCATAACTCCCTTCCTGGGCAAGCTCCTGGAGAAACTGGCCATCTCCCAACTCAATCTCCACACTGAATCTGTTGGTTGTCTTCATGACCATCAGTCTGGCTTCAGAGCTGCCAGAATCACGGAAACTGCTCAACCTTTGACACTGTCAATCATGCCATCCTGCTCAACCGTCTCCGTGACAACCTGGGTATCACTGGTCTGGCTCTGGCGTGGCTGACTTCATTCCTCTCCGACTGACCCTCGCAGGTCCAACTTGGGTCCTTCCTCTCCGACATCTTATTCTCTACCTGTGGTGTCCCCCAGGAATCTAACCTCTCTCCCTTGCTGTTCAACCAATACCTGGCACTCCTTGCCCACCGCATCGCCACTCTCTGTCCCAACTTTCAGTGCTATGCGGATGACACCCAGCTCATCTTCAGGATACCCTTGGCCTCCTCCTCCTCTCCTTCCGTCATCTCTGACTGTCTGTCTGCCATCCAGGATTGGTGTGCCGCCAATGACCTCTGCCTTAATGCCAGTAAAACTGAGATTCTACTCAACGGCACACCCACTCCCTCCTTCCCTGCAGCTCTTTGGCCCCTCCTTCCCTGCAGCTCTCTGGCCGGCCTCTCTTCGCCCTCCTCCCACTCCCACCTGCAAGGCAAAAAACCTTGGGGTCAACTTCGACTCTGCACTCTCCTTCTCCCCTCACATCTCTGACGTCTCTAAGAGGTCACACTACCAGCTGCACCTCCTTAGAGGTATTCTTCCTTTCCTATCCTTCCCCCGGAAGCTCACTGTCTCCAGAGCCCTGGTCCCCTCCAAGCTGGACTACTGTAACAGCCTCTAGCTAAATCTTCCTGCCTCCACTCTCCACCTTCTGCAACTTATCCAGAACAGGACTGCGAGACTTGTCCTTGGCCTCAAGCCCAGGGATCGTATCTCTTCAGGACTGAAATCTCTGCACTGGCTCCCAGTGGATGCGAGGATTAAATTCCAAAACCCTCTGCATTGTACACAAGGCCTTCTGGGGTCTGGGGCTGAAATACCTTCAACTCTCTCTTCCTAAATACCTTCCTTCTCGAGCTCTTCGTTCATCTGCCTCCAACTCCCTCAGGGTCAGTTGCTTCTCCAAGCAATGAGTTGGTGGCAGATCACTCTCTTCGGCAGGGGCCTCTCCTTGGAACAGCCTTCCTGCCTCCCTGAAACTCGAGGAGAACCACCTCCGGTTCCAGAAACACCTCAAAACCTTCCTCTTTGCTTCTGCTTTCTCTCCTCCCCTTCCTTGCTGAACTCCTGCACTACACTGGTTACCTGGCAACCCTTCTGATCGCTGGCCCAGGTCCTGTCAACTGCCAAACTGCACTGCCGCCCTGGGAACCTCTGCACTTGGGGACTGTTTTCTGTATCCCTTCAGTCCCCTTTCCAGCACTTTGTCCGCACTTCCTTGCACTTGCCTGTTTTTTATGTATTGTATTTATCTTATTTATTCCACTTCCCATGTACTGCACTTCCCTTCTCCCTTTCCCCCCTTGCACTCTTCCTTTCCCCCCTTCCCATGCACTTGCACGTTCTGAATGACACCTGGCCTAGTAAGATCGTTGTCTGTCCTCCCTTTGTTCCCTCCCTTGCCTTGTCGCGCCGTGAAACACTTGTGTATAGGCGCGTTATAAATGCCATATCATATCATCATATCATAGATGGTGACTCGCAGTACCCTTGTGGTAACCTAGTGTGTTTCCATTTCTGTTTGCGGTACATAAAGCTTGTCAAATCTTGTGAGTCTGGGTGCAATGGTACTGCGACAAAGGCATTTATTAGGTCAATAACAGTGAAACAGGTTGCTTCTGCTGGGATGCCACATAGGATCATTGCAGGCTTTGCTGCTACAGGATGCTCTGCTTCTACAATACGGTTAAGAGGGTGTAAATCCTGAATAAAACACCATGAACCCATGTGCGCTTTGCGTACAGGGTAAACTGCATTGTTATATGAAGATTCTGATGGTACCAAAATGCCTCTTTCAGTGAGGGCATTGATTGTCTCATAAATGCCCTCATCTGCATCTTTCGTTAGGGGGGATTGTTTTACCCGTGGTAGTATTGCAGCAGGTTTCAATTTTATCTTCACTCCCCCTATGCTTTTTATGCACCCCACATCATAGGGACTTGTGGTCCATAAGCTGTCGGGTACCTTGCCGGATCCTCCTCCCAGAATGGTGGTGGCGCATCTAGTGCCATTGCAAAGCAAGCTAGATGAGGATCATCTAGCTAATCAGTCGCCCATAAACTGTACCCCAAAAGGGTTACTGTAGGCAATTATTAAGCTTGTGAAAAAAATATTTTATAAATTGAATCAAAAATAGAGATTATTCAAGGTGATGCATTCATACAGAATTAAAGGACGAGATCCTTATGGTGATTAAACACAATTCATCAACTCCATGATAATGGGGGTCATTCCGAGTAGGGCGGTAAGGGTTAACGGTCACCGGTAACGAGACCGGTGCCGTTAAACCCTTACCGCCCTATTCCGAGTTCCCTTTGCGGGTTGGTACTTAATGCCTGCTTTTTGCAGGCGTTAAAAAACCAACCCGCAAAGGGACCTAGGAGCTAATTACGGCACCGTAATTTACGGTGCCGTAATTAGCGCCTTCCCCATTCCCATTGAGCCATATGGGGCAGAAATGGGAATGGGAAGGGCCCATGGTGAATGGGGAATTACCGACCCCGCCAACCTTGGAATGGAGCGGTAATTCCGCCATTCACCATGGCGGAGTCGGAAAAATAACGGCGTCAACCAAGGCGCTAATAGTGCCTTGGTTAACGCCAGGGTCGGAATGAGGCCCATTGTATTCTTAGGTCAGAGGCCAGCAATCATTTGAGTACATATAGGGGTCAACTGCCAATGCATTTCGGAGTCTGATTACTCCTTCTTCAGGGCGGAACGGTATTGGTAGTACTAATAGACAATTCAATATTTATCACAATAGTTAATTCCACAAAGTCAACAATAGAAAAATAACACAAATAATGTTGAATTACATACCAAAAGGCTGTGTGCCACAAGGTAAAGGAAAAAAACAGAAACAAAACATGTAATGGACTGTTTGACCAACGTTGTCTGATTAGTGTAAGTGGGCCTCATTACGACCCAGGCGGTAAGTTACCGCCTGGGCCGTGACTTTACCACCATGGCGTAAACTACGTTTACGCCATGGTGGTTGGCGGACTTACCGCCCCATTCCGAGGTTGGCGGGGCGGTAAGTCCCCAATCCCCATTTACCCTTCCCCATTCCCATTTTTGCCCCATAGGGCATAATGGGAGTGGGGAAGGCGTTAATTACGCCACCGTAAATTACGGTGGCGTAATTAACTCCATGGTCCCTTAGCGCCATGGATTTTAACACCTGCTAAAAGCAGGTGTTAAATCTGCCATGGCGCTAAGGGACCTCGTACTCAGGCGGTAAGGGTCGGCGCTGTTTACGCCGTCGTAAAACCCTTACCGCCTGAGTCGTAATGAGGCCCAGAGTGTGAATGTAAGGGAAGCATCAATTGCTTACCTGTGTGTTTCCATGCGATCGATTAATTGCTGTGTCGATCACGCTAAACTGTGCAAAGATCTAATAACTTTAAGAGCAGTTCGTAACACAGTGCTCACACTAGTGAGAATGGAGACAGAAAACTATAGTGCTGCCTAATTATGTACTTATCTATGTTCTGCTTTTCACTAGGTCTTCTCACCCGCGGTCACCGCTCCGTGCAAGCTTAATTAGTGAACGCGTGCGTGAGTGCGCCAATGTAGTTAAAGCTGCGTTGCTGTGGCAATCGGATGCCGTTGCTAGGCACGCCCTTGGGTGTGTCTAAGCAGGCGGCATCTGGCTAACGTGCTCTGGTAAATGAAGGAAACACTATATCGACAATTAATGTTACGTCTGAAATAGTAGGTGTCTCGCAGGAAGGATTTCTCTGTGCGGCCTGGGAAACTCCTGCTAATGTAGATACAAATCGTGTGGGAGATTGTATCTATGCTAAGTGCAGCGTGTCTAGGACTTTATGTAGGTCACTATGGCAACCGAGATAAACAACGTGGAGACTTGCACACAAGGCTGTTGAAGTAGAAAAATGGGAAAACACCCTCCCCCATTCTCATCCACACCCTGGCCTAGAGGATCACAGCCCAAACACCCCCCGCGAGAAGAGTTTGACCCACTCACTTCATTAACAGACGACAAGGTACCAGGTGTTTGTGGCCCACAGGCACAAGGAGCATGCCCACTACCACGCCCCGGTCAAGCGAACGCCTGCGATATAGACCAGCTCGACTAAAACCACAGCCACAAGCATCAACACTGTTAGAGATGCCTTACGACATAGCCAGCAGACAAGAACACACGTGCCACCATGCACACTGGTCACTCACACACCATCTTGCACAAAGAACATACTCAGTGCTATGACGTAGCGGACTGACACACCCCCGGACATGCATTGTTGTTTTTTTTTCACATAGGCCTCCTACAGCACCGCAGAAACGCAAGATGCCTGAAGAGCTTGTGTATACGCTTGCAGACGCTTCATGCTACCCCATTCCCATAGAGATGCCATCCTACATATCTACTGATGCTTATGACACTCTGTCGTCCCGCGACACCCATGTTATGGATCATATACTGCCTCCCAGAAACTAGGCCCGAGTAGGCCGCAAGAAAGAGTCACCAGGCAGGAGCCTCTAAGATGAAAATCCTCTCAAGACGAAAAGTAAAACACTGACCGTGCAGAACGCGTCCCAACGAGAGCCCACAGCCAAGGCTGCAATGTTGCAACCCACACGCCGTGCTCTCAGTGCCAAGGTTATACCTGCCACCGCCAAGCGCCACTCTGGGTCAAAATACAAATCAAATGCTCATAATTCTGCTCCAGCTGTGGTCTCTCTGCACATGACCAAGCCGAACTGACGAGATGCCAGGCTCATGAGACAGAAATTCGCCGGGGTCCCACGTCTGGGACACAGGTTGCAACAACGAAGCGACAAGTTGGACACCTGCATCGATGGGAAAGGCGTGATCATCAGCCACTAGCAAAGACCTGTCCATTGTCCACCACTAACACATAGTTGCACAATGTTGCCAACACCAGGTACCTCGCGAGCTGGGAACAGCAATGGTCCCAGGCTTGGGGGCTCGCGAGGGAACCAATCAGAGCACGAGGGGCTCTTCACTAATGCCATTTCTGCTAGCCAATCACCAAGGGTCCCCTTGTAACCAATTTATTGTAGCAAGTGTTAGGGACATCCCAAGTGTACCACCTGACCCGTCCTTATCCACTAATATTCCTTCATATAGGCAGCTATACTAACCCTACCACTCGGGGAGCCAACCCGAAGTGGCGATAGGTTTTGTGACGATTTTCCCAGGTGACGCGAGTAGCGCTTCATGCTACGGTAAAAAGGGCCTGCGAGCCCCACTGAGAGTGAGAGCATCTCCCCGGCTGAATATGGGCGGCGAACGATTCCCTGCCGTTACTATAATAAACAGCAGTAATTACTTTGCTCTTGTGTGTGCCTCATACTCCTTTTGGGATGCGGGAGGGGTTGGGGCCTCCCCAGCCCCAGAGGTCCGCAGACGGCTCTGCCGGCCCCCGGGAGATTACCCTGACAAGTTGGAGGCACTGCTGAGATCTGTTTGAGGTCTACCTAACCTGCCCTAAAAGCATCACTACCAGGCCCCCTGCAGCGAGGCAACCCAGCAGCGCGGCCCCCTCTGCTGCTGCCCCCTTTTGAGGACTACAGGACCATCGCGGATCTGCGAGAAGACCGGACAGCGCAATCCAGACATTGGCCCTCGGGAGCTGACTTGAGAAGTATCCCGCCCGCGGTTGGCGAGTGTCCAGACGTGGTCCAGACGAGGGGCGGTGGCGAGCCACTTTGGAGGGGTGCTGTCATGGTCACTGCTTCCAAGGAGTCAGGACCAGCCCAACGTCCTTGGAAGCAGGCCCCTAACCCTGATCCTAGGCACCAGCCGGTCCCCACAGGGACCTTTTGGACCTTGTCCTGGCGCCGGTGGCACCAGGCTCATCAGAAGCATCGGTCCCGGCACTGGAAGCGCCGGGCTCATCATTGGTGTGAAGGTGCTTGGGTGGACTTACCTGTGGCAGACCATGCTGCTTACTTACTAGACTCTTAGAAGTCCTCGGTGAACTGGGACTACTTTCTTACCTGGGTGGGGCAGCTCCACTCCCTGGATACAGCACTGGAACTCTTCTGGAAGCAGGAACTCTTTTCTTACCTAGGCGGGGCCGTGGAAGGAGACGCCTCATCACTCCTAGGCTATTTAAACCACACCGGATTGATGAAATGTGCTTCGCGTTATTCTGCATCTGCAGCAGAACGCTCACCGAGTCTGTTCCAGCCTTTCTTCTTTGGATCCTGAACCTGCAAGAATTATACTTACCATTCCTGTCCCCGATCAACATCAGCACCTGCAAAAGACCAGAAACAACAGGTTAGCAGAACGAACTTTAACACGCAGTGTTTACTTACCTGATCCATCGGCAGCGGCCGTGTCTCACGCTGCACCTTCGCCTGCAAAGATAAACAGCATTATCATACTTACTGGCACGCTGTGCATTCCGGCTTCTTCACGCTGCATCTTCACCTGCAAAGATAAACAGCATTATTCTACTTACCGGCACGCTGTGCATTCCGGATTCTTCACGCTGCATCTTCACCTGCAAAGATAAACAGCAGTATTACACTTACCGGCACGCGGCGAATTCCGGATTTCTTCATTCTGCATCGTCACCTGCAAAGACAAAGAAAGAGACAGTAAGAGCGCTTGCCATACTTACGCAATTCCAGGCGCTTCTCCGGCACGCATAAAAAGACTATAAAGAGTAAAGGTGTCCAGAAACTTACCGGTCGTGCAGACAACGACGGTACCCATCCTCTGAAGTCAAGAGGCCAACGTTTCACCAGTGAAGGAACTGGCAACGGCACCCTGCACTAGACGCAGATGGAGAGCCCAGCATTCACCTATTTAAGGTGAGTACGTTGACCTGGGAGGGGGGCTCAACAGTCAGGCTGAGAGGAGAGAGATAGGGACATTCACAACCCAGACCTTTAACCCCCATATTATTTCACCTGCAGAAACCTCACCCTTCGAGTCCGACACACAGTGCGGAGAGGTTCGAACCCAGAAGCCAACCGAATCCTGCACATCACGTTTCGTGTTACAGACACCTTCCTGCCAAGACCCGTGCCTCCGTGGGAATCAGGTGAGCATTACAGGTGCCCGCAGTTGAGCAGCCCCGACTCACAAGGACTTGGTGAGTATGGCACACCCAACCAGCAACGTAATGTTGTGCGGGAGGGGGGAGGAATTGTAAAGAGGGGGGGGGCGGTTGTAACAGTGTGTGGAAATTGATTTTGACCGTACCGTGGCAATATAGGTGTAACAGGACAGGCACGAAGACAGTCCCTACACTGTCACGAAGTGGATTGGGTGGGGCCGCGGGCACCCACGTGTGATTGTTAGAGGACGCACATTGGTTCGAGATCGCGGACACCTGTGTAAGAGGAGGGTATGGCTTTCCTATGAGTTGACGTTCAATGAGTAGATGAGGTTCCCTACTAAGTGAGTGTTGAAGCTCGTTAAGTAGATGACGTTTTCCCGCAGGGGGTAGCTAGGTTGTTTACCAAGTGCGGAAGAAAATTGGCTGGTTAAGCTCCTCTGGAGAGGGGGTGTATCACAAGCGAGGCGACGCAGCATGCGCAGACTGATTATATTAAGTAAATTGATTGTTGACTACCTTGCTCCAGACGATGTGAGAAGAAAGCTGTGGGGTTAATGGGGGATAAGAGTGTGAGAAATAGCACGTATTTGTAAGGTTTTCAAATTTGTACGTACTTACAGTGTATTGTAGAAGTTGGTGACGTCACCCATAGGGCTTGTATAGGACACTGCGATATGCCCCGCGTCCCAGCTTGCGTCCATCCAGGGGTGGTCGGGGACAGAGGGTGCAAAAGGGTAGGGGCAAAGGAGGAGAGGCGGCCGTGCACGGAGAATGCCGGTCGCACTTAGATGGGAGGTTCCAAGGGGGGAGAGGCGGCCGCGCACAGAGAATCCCGGCAGCGCTCGGCAAGGGATTGTAGAACTAGAGGGTGTGGTTTGAGGAGAAAGCGGAGAAGGGGAGGAGGAGGAGTTAAGTTGAAGGTGTGACAAGTACGGGAGGCAGAGGAAGGTGGGGCAGCCCAGAGGCACGCCACACAGGACACATCGCCGCAGGGGGCTTTGTGTGCCACGGCCGAAGGGGGCCGCAGTTACAAGTAATAATTGTGCCATATAAAAGATTACTTTCCTTTTCAGCGGACCGTCGAAGTCCCAAGTTTACGGGGCCAGGTAAGAGGTTGACGTTTGGAAAAGTAAAATTGGAGTATGGCCCTGTACTATGGATCGGGGGCAGGAGCGGGGTGGAGGCACATGGGAAGCGGGTTAACCACCCCACTCCAGCACATCTGTACGACATTGACACCACATAGGGAGAAAATAATAAAATACAGTATCGAGTGGACACAAGGAATGGACAACAAAGTAAGGGTACCATGGCCGCCCAACGGCAGCTTCGATACGTATACACAACACAGTCTGTTAACAGACATTCACAATACATACAATACATACAATGGGAAGAAATTAGCAAGCCACTTAGACATTTTTGACCTCTGGAAGATGTTCCAGGGAAATAGACCTGGAGACACAGGTATGTATGTATGTATACAGTACAGGGGGTAAAAGAGGAGAAGGGAATAAGGGAGGAAAAACAGGTAAAGGAAGAGACGATGAAAGGAGGGGGCGGAGATAAGAAAACAAAAAACCCGCCCACAGAAGAAATGCCGATGGCAAAGTTAGTAAAGAAGGAGGAAGGGGGGTTGTATCCAGTAACAGAATTTAGGGAAGCCGCCCGACAGCAACTAGCGGCTGCTGAGGGATACTCCAACCCTGCGTCATACAGCCCCCCGCCATACGCACCCCCAGATGATTGTAAAAAAAAGGACGGAGGAGGTACGGTAGATTTAACAACTACACCGGTAGGGAAGGGGAACGACAGGAGGGCTTTGGGGAGGTTTGCAGACATAGGGCCAGAGGAGTGGGTAGCAGCGCAGGTGCTTCTGAAGCTGCGGGGAACACTAACAAAGGAAGAGGAGGAAGCGGGGATACAGGTAAATAAGGAAGAGAAGGAAAACACACAGACACGGCTTGAGGTAAGTGAAGAAAGAGAAGGGCGACTCTCACAAGAGGAGGAAGAGATAGTGGAGGAAAGGTTGGCGGAATTGAGGAACGTGCAAAGCGCCTTGATTAGGCAATTCGATGAAGAAGCACGAAAGAGGCAGAATGAAAAGAAAACACATAAGGAAGAGATGGCGAGAATGAAGGTGCAGGCAGAAGAACGGAAAAAGGAAGGAGAGCGTATTAGGGCAATAGCAGAAAGAATGGCACGCGCAGAATAAAGGGAGATGAGAAGGAAGGAGGAGGAGAGGGAAGAGAACGATAGGGAATGTGGAAAAAGAAGTTTATAGCTGAAAGCGCAGAGAAGTATGAAGAAGGGAAGGTAATAGAAAGCATACTAAGGAGGGAAGAAAGGAGGATGAGGAAAGGATATTAGCAAAAGTAAGTGCAGAAGGATTGGAAGAACTACACATAAAACGAGCGGAAATAGGTGGCAAAGTTGTGGAGAAGAAGGAAGAGGAAGGAGGAGATATGAGGATGGAAAATGGAGCAAGGAAATACACATGCCAGGATAAGGAAATGGTATCAACATCAACACAGGTAGCTGGGGGTAGTGGAGGGGAGTACACAGATGTAGACTTGATAGATCTAAAGACAGTGACAGTAGGGGGAAAACAAACAGAGTGGGCGTTGACATTTGCTGATGGCTTTTGCAGCAAAGAAGAGGAGGGTTCGAGCACCAATGGAAGAGATGGAAATAGGGAGAGTTCAGACAAACTATACATAACGCGCACTAATTGCGAGTCACCATGGGCATGCGAGAGACGGGGAGAACCAAACGCAGCAGAAAGAAAGATCAGGGAGACAATTTGAAAAATGCCACGCCCACTAACACCCACACTCGCACAAACACCACGCCCACTGACACCAACCCCCGTGCACACCCCATATGTTGGCAGACTTAGGGACCTCCCAGGACGTAGGCAGGAAGAGAGAGCAAACACGCCAATGATAGGACCAGAAGGACACAAAAAGGGGAGGATGGATATAGGAAGTGAAAGGGTAAACCCATGTAACATTGACAGCATTGAAGAGTTACCAGACATGGAGGAAGATAATGAATATAATCACATAACCACACACGGAAGGATGAAGGGACAGGAGAGGGGGTACAATCTAATGCCACTACTAGAGAGGGGAAGAGCCAAGCCACAATATATCCCCTGGAAGCATGCAGACAAGGAAAATATAAAATGCAGGCTCCCGTCACTGAGTGCAGGAGCTGGGAAATGGATTTATGAGATGGAAAAACACACTGCAGGCAAACATTAGCAGTGGGAGATGTGAAGGGCCTCCTAATTTCGAATACTGAGGGATGCTGCTGATGACATATGGAAAAGGGCAGGATTCCCGGGGTGACAATGCACGACACGGCACATGATGGAGCATCATTCGCCAATTGCAGACGTGCTTTGACAAGCACTGAGAGTACAATTTCCAGACACTTCGGACATAGCAGCAATAACATCACGCAAGATGCGTGACAATGTAGATCCTGTTGATTACATCCAGGAGATTCAGGAGAAGTGGCGCCTGGAAACACGGGAACCGTGGGACAAAACAATAGCAATTTTTTACCATATACTAATACAAGGGCTCCCGGAGCAAGTACAGAGACAGTTGAAGAAATTAGTGGGGATGGAAGCTAAAGCGTGGCCAGAAATACAACTCACAATAGTGCACTACTGCAGGATGTGGCAAGACAAGATGAAACAAAAGGAAGAAGATAGGAAGGCCGAGGAAGCAACATTGGTCCAGAAGAAGTTATCAAAATATGCCATGGAGGGAGCACTGATAACAGCACCCGCACAACCACAGACAACAGTGACACAAGACACAACACAGCAACAGGTAGCACCATTACAGCAAGCACAAGTAATGACACAACAAATGCCCCCACCCCAGCCATACACACAACAAATGGGAGTGGGTTATATGCAAATGGGAAACGGATACTCAAACAACTATAGAGGGAGGGGCGGACAAATAAGAGGGAGAGGATATGGCCCACCCACCTACCAGCAAGGAGGAGGGCTCCGGGGTTACAATCAACAGGGACAGCAGGGTATCAGGACAATGTGGGGGACTCCAATGGCAAGCACGGGAACCACCAACATGTTGGATATGTGGTATGGTGGGGCACATGTCACGCACATATAGGATGAGACCAGCACAGGCAGCCTGGGGGAGCAGGGACAGCAAGGGCCTATGGGGGAACAACAGGTTTACCAACAGCAGGGGATACAGCAACAACTACCACCACAACAAACACAAATGCCACAACAACAACAACAACAGACACTGCAAACACAACAGCAACAACAACCACACATACAAACACATGCACAAACGCAGCAACAGCCAAGTGTAAAACAGCAACAAGAGGTCCAAACTGGTCAACAGTTCACACAAATACAAGACAATGCAATAACATCTGCTGACACACCTGTAGCCCAGACAAAGCTTGGAAAGGTGACAATACTGGGCCACAACCCGTAAACAGAAAATGGACAGTCATTGTACCCACAATAGGACAGCCACAGATGTCTTTGATGTGTCCCATCCTATCAGTAACACCTAACCCTGCGGAGGAACCACGCATACAGGTGATGATAGGTGACAAAAAATGTTCCTTCTTAGTTGACACAGGGGCCACTAGGTCATGCATAAGAGAGGGAATGTTTCAACTGTCAGGAGAAAGTAGTATGAACACTGAAGGATTGTCTGGGGCTCGAGGGTTGGTTCCCTTCAAAGATAACATCTCCTTATATGTAGGTGATCATGATATGTCACTACCACTGCTATACTCAAAAATTTCACCAGTAAACATACTAGACAGAGACATCATGAGCAGATTGAATATGACCCTCTCCTTTACTGACAAGGGAATAATTTGCTTTACACCAGGCAGAAACATGCTCACAGCACGACAAATATTACAGGCCTATTGCGTCAAAACGGTAGTAAGAGCAGAACCAGTAGATGGAGAAATATTCCAATATGGGACAGACATGGCAATAGCATGGCTACCAGGAATTGAAGGGAAGGTTTGGAGGAGGCCAGCAGCTTACCTTTTCAGTCATATAAACAAAAGTAATTTAAATACCTGGATGAATCCAAAATTCCAGATTTATTTATTTTCAAATGCAGAGTTACTAGTCATCTTACCAATGGTACCACATGCCCAGCACTTGATGAGAGATGCCAAAAATGTAAAAGGAAAGGACATCTCACAAAATACTGCTGTTCTGGTGACATCAATACAGTTGATGACTGGTACTATGGTTCTGAAGAAGCAGTATTAGCCATTGGTGATGAAGAGGAGGACTTGGATGGTCCGAGAGATTGGGTAACCATCAACGGTGAGAAGATAGAGATGATGATAGACTCTGGGGCAAAATACACTGTAGTACCAAGAAGAATATTTGAAAAAACATTCCCAAGCAAAAAGCTGCGGGAGGTTGACATCAATCCGCGAGCCTATGGTGGCGCAAGAATAGATTTAATTGGATGGTTCGAGAATTTAAAGGAAGAACAGTTGCAGGGAAAGTTTATGTCACAGAAAGATGGTCAATGCTTTTACTTAGCTGGTTACAGCAGGAAAGATTAAAAATCAAACTTAATCCTAATGAGGAAGAGTGCAAACTTCAAGGGGACAAATAGGAGTTACAGAATCAAATATTCAAACATAAACCAGGTTGCCCGGAGGGATTTGTTCACAAGATATTTCTTGTGCCAGATGCTGAACCAATTGTTCAAAAAGTAAGGACAATCCCTTTAGCTCTACGAGAAGAAGTAAAAAACAAATTAAAGAATTTGGAAGAAAATGGCATCATAGAAAGAAATGAGCCAGCAAACTGGCTTTCACTTTGTGTGGTTGTTACCACACCCAATGGAAAATTGAGATTATGTGTAGACCTCTGTGTGCTCAATAAGTGCACAATACTGTACTGCCACCCTCTTCCCAACATCTTGGAAAACTTATCAACCATGAATAGTGCAAAAATATTTTCGTCATTGGATCTAACAGCGGCCTACCATCAAGTCAAGTTACAACATGAATAATTTACAGCATTTGTGACACAAGAAGGATTATTTCAATTCATGAGAATGGCCTTTGACCTTGTCTCAGCTGCCTCCGTGTTTCAAAGGATCATGTATGATATCTTTAAGGATGTAGAGGGGATGATTTGTTTTCAAGATGACATCTTGATATTTGGACCAGACCAACAAAAGCACAATCAGAGGCTAGACAAGGTGATGAAAATGCTGATCAAAAGAGGCCTAACACTCAGTAAGGAAAAATGTAAACTTAATCAAAGATTGAGTATTTAGGGAACACTGCGGCGGCCGATGGATTTAATGTAAAGAAGAAACTTTCCAACAACATAAAGAATGCTGTTGAACCGAAGAATAAAGATTCAGTGCGTACATTCTTAGGCATGGCAGAGTATTATTCGAGATGTATTGCCAACTTTGCTAGCTTGATGGTAAATATGAGGATGCTTCTTAAAAAGAACTCTCAATTCATATGGAGCTCAGAGTGTGCCCAATAATTAGTTGCCCATCAAAGCTGCATTAGAATGCACGCATTCTCCTAAAGATTTCAAACTAACTAGAAAATCGATAATTATAATAGAGGCCAGCAACACAGGACTAGGTGCAGTGATCACACAAATCGAAGACAACAAGGAGTTTGTCATTGCTTTTGCACCACATTTGTTAAGAGGAGCAGGAGTAAATGACTCTACCACTGAAAAAAAGTCTCGCTGTCAAGTGGGAAATTGAGACATTTCGAAAATGTCTATGGGGAACTGAATTCGTCATAAGTACTGATCACAAGCCTTTGAGAGAGACATTACGGAAGAAGGATCTGGATGGTGTATCCTTGCGTATAAGGAGATGGGATATTGCACTTAAAGAATATTAATTTGATGTAGTATATGTACCAGGAAAGAAGAATATACCAGCTATCTGTTTTTTTCACATTGGAGTGGATAGAGAAGATGACAATGAGTGCATGGAAGAGGATGAATGTGTGTTGTATGTTGAGCCCAAGATGATAATGAGTGATGAGTGGGAAAGGAGGTTGGAAGGAGATCGCATTCTTAAGAAAGTGAATGAAATTTTGGAGAGAGGTGAAGATGTGAATAAAGAGATAGTTGGTGGAACCAACTTAGAAGGACTGTGTAAAGCGAGTGAGGAACTGCACGTGGAAAGAGGTTATGTCATGAGGGGAGATAGAGTAATTCCACCCACTGACATGAGGAAAAGGATAATTGAAACAGATCATGAAGGACACTAGGGTATCACTAAACGAAAAAAGCGTTGAGAACTGAATTCTGGTGGCCGGCTTGTGATTTAGAAGTAGAAAGGACAGTAAGGCACTGTGTACCATGCTTTTTAAGTGAAATAAATCTTGTGCAAAAAGAAACTCCCATGTCACTTGTTAGAGTTCCCTGCATGCCAAGTAAAAGAGTAGGCATGGATATTGTTGGACCCATTCATGGAAAAGGTGTGGACAAATATTGCATTGTGTTGATTGACATTTATCCAAATGGGTAGAAATGAAGATCACAGAGTCTACTATGACTAGAGATGTTATAATTTTCATGGAAGATGTGTTTAGGAGAGAAGAGTACCCGATGGAACCGTTGACTGACAATGGCGTACAATTTAAATCTAAAGGCATTAGTTATTATTTAATGAGAAATGGTATGCAACATAAGGTTGCCGCGATTTATAATCCTCAAACTCATGGGATGGCGGAACGCTTCAATAAAGTGATCAAAGACTGCATTAGGTGGGCATGGGTGAATGATGAATATTGGGAGGTTTTTGTGATGAGCAGGGTGTTGGCGCACAGATTCTATCCCCACACCACGACTGGAGTCTCACCATTTGAGTTGTGCAGAAGGAGAAAACCCAACTACAAATTGAGTCCTCCATGGATGGGGCGAGCAAGATGGATTTGGGAGTGTGTGCAGCAGGTGAGGGAGAGACAGAGAAAGGCAAATGAAGAACAAACAGAGGTATGATGAGAGGAAGTCAGTAAAATAGGAGTAGTTTCTTACCTGTAACTCCATTTCTCCAGCGTTGGTATCTTTCATGGATTCACATGCTGTGAATATTCCCCGTTGTCAGGCTGGGTTAATATAGCGGTTTTCCTATGGAAAACTTCGACACTGAGTGTCCTATCAATGTTTTTATGGGTGCTTTTAGGCTGCACCAATAGGACGTCCAGCATAAATAGCCCCGCCCCTGCGGCTTCCCTTCAGATTTTAACCTCACCAAAATGGAGGAAACCCAAAACTTATGTTTGGCTGAAGGGGCGGCCGGAGGGCACATGTGAATCCATGAAAGATACCAATGCTGGAGAAATGGAGTTACAGGTAATTACTCCCTTCTCCAGCATTGGATCTTTCATGGATTCACATGCTGTGAATAGACTATATAGCAGTATAAGAACCTGAGGGGCAGAACAGGCAAACAATACCCCTGCCCAGGCAACCTCAATCCACAATAGAAAAACATCCATTTTCAGTTATCATGACCGAAAACATTAGTAAAACCAAAACCCCAGAAGCTGCAGGGCCTACCTTATTGGAACAGGCGCTGGAGGACCGCACGCCCCACCTGCACATCCTCTGCATGTTGTTGACCCAGACAGTAGTGTCTGGTGAAGGTGTGTGGCACCGCCCATGTCGCTGCTTGGCAAAGATACCCAACGGGAAAGTCCTTGCTTCGAAATCGCCTTCCCTCTGTTGGACGGGCCGAAATTGCCTAGATGTTCGGAAGGACTGAGTCCTGTCGAGATAAAACTTCAAAGCCCTCTTGAAATCCAAGGAATGCAGCGCTTTCTCCGCTGGAGTGGTAGACTTTGGAAAAAAAGGTGGGCAATGCTATTGTAGTGTTCTTGTGAAACTCCGACAGAATCTTAGGAATAAAGTAAGGATTCGTAGACACGAGAACCTTGTCCCTCATGAAACACAGATATGGCGGGTCGATGACCAGAGCCTGAAGTTCGGAAACCCGCCTGGCCGACCTAATGGCCACTAGAAAAGCAACCTTCCACGTGAGAAACTTCACTGTCGTTGTGGACATTGGCTCAAACAGTGGTTTCATGACGGCCGAGAGTACCACATTGAGACTCCAGACCAGAGAAAACGTCTTCTTCGGGGGGAATGTCCGGAAAAGGCCTTTGAGGAAATGGTTAATCAATCTGTCGCTGAACAGAGGTGTAGACTTGCGCTGCCTCGTGAACCTTGAGATGGCAGCCAAGTGAATCTTGATCAAAGACAACGCCAGACCCCCCTTCCGCAACAGCAGAATATACGGCAGGAGTTGCGGCGGCAAAACCTGTAATGGTTGCAAGTTCGGCTGCTTCGACCGCCAGGCACAGAACCTTTTCCACTTTCGACCGTAAGAAATGTTGGTAGATGGCGCCCTTCCGGCTGCCAAGACACAGCGACAGTCCCACAGAATCTTTAGATGTCCAAATTCGGAGTGTCATGAGCCACACTGCAAGGCTGAGGGATCCTGGGTCGTGAGGCCACACCTTCCCTCTGTCTTGCGACAGCAGATCCAGCTCTGACCCCAGATTAAGAGGGTCGTCCACTGCTAGGTGAAGAAGGTCAGAGAACCAGGTCTGTCTGGGCCAGAACGGGGCCACCAGGATTATCTTGCACGGAACCTTGCGCACCATCTGGATTGTTTTCTGGATCAGAGGAAACGGAAGGGAACGCGTACGCAAACAGGCCTGTGAGAACGCGTCCCCCTTTGAGTCCGGATGAGCCACCCTGCTGGCAAAGAGACGGCACTGCTTGTGTCTGGGCTGGCGAATAAGTTCCAGGGGGGAGTCCCCCATTTAGAGAATATCCTTGCCACCTGGGTTTCCTTCAGCTGCCATTCATGCATCTGAGCGGTTTCTCTGCTGAGAGCATCCGCCTGAGCGTTTTGAACCCCCTGGCAAATAGTAAGCCACAAGGCGTACCCTGTGCATGATGGCCTAGTGCCAGAGTGCTTGAGCCTCCCGGGACAGGGGCTGTGAATGCGTGCCTCCCAGTTTGCGCTGATAAAACACTGTGGTGGTATTGTCTGTCAGAATCCGTACCATGGAGACCTGAATGAGGGGCAGAAAAGACTTCAACCTTCAACTCCAGAATCTTGATGTGCAATGAAGCCTCCTTGAGCGTCCACAAGCCTTGGACCTGAAACTGGTCGATGTGTGCCCCCCAATCCACCTGGGATGCGTCCGTCATGATCGTGTACTGGAAATCCTGTTCCACCAGGGGCATACCACTCACTATGTTGTCAGAGCGAGTCCACTGCTGCAGGGCATCTGCCAGAGCCCGGGAGATGGGAACCTAGTCGGACCAGGAACCGAGGACCTGTGACCATCTTGAGGCAAGAAACTCCTGCACTGGCCGTATGAAAAGCTGACAATCCAGGATGAGTGGGAGGCAGGACGCCACGGTGCCAAGAAGAGACATGCATACGTGGACCGTGACCGATGTTCCCGGCCCAAAGGAGCCCGCCATGGAAAACAGTTTCTCTATTCTTTTGACTGATGGTTTCACCAGATTTAGTTGTGTATGAAACTGTGCTCGTAGAAAAACCAAGTCCCTGGTGGGCGTCAGACAAGATTTGGCGAAGTAGACAGAAGGCCCAGACGCTGTAACAGGAGCCTTGCTGCTTGGAGAGACTCCGACGTCCGCTGACGAGTCGCCCCCCTGACCAGTCATCCAGGTACGGATGAACATGGTGTTCCTCCCTGCAGAGGTAAGCTGCCACCGGAGCCAGGCACTTGGTGAACGTTCTGGGTGCCGACTTCAGGCCAAAGGGGAGAGCCCAAAACTGGTAATGCTTGTCGCCAACCACGAATTGTAGAAACTTGCAATGTTTGAGGTGCATCAGGATGTGTAAATAAGCATCTTTGAGATCCAACAACACCAAAAATTCCCCTGGCTGAACCATTCGTATGTCGTCTTGCAACGTTAGCATCCTGGACTTTTGGCGTTTCAGATTCTTGTTCAGTGGCTGCAAGTCCAGAATGGAGCACAATTTCCCGTTCTGCTTTTTGATGGCAAATGAATGGGTGTAGGTTCCTTTTCCTCTCTCCGACGCCGGGACCTTCCTATCGCCCCCTTCTTCAGAATCAGACGCACCTCCTGCCGCAAGAACTGTAGATGCAGCTGTGACACCTTCACTGGTGGAATCGGGAGTTGCGGGCGCCAGAACTCCAATAAGTGGCCGTATTGGACTGCATCCAGCACCCATCGGTCCGTCGTAATCAAACGCCACTCGTCGACATGATGCGCCACTCTCCCTCCCAGTTGACTGCCCATATGGAAGTCATTGTTGGGGTTTGGATTGCCGGCCTCTATTAGCAAAGGAGGAGGGAACCCTCTTTTGCTGACTTTGATAGCTGTCTGGAAAGATTGTCGGAAACAATTGGAGGAATCGCTGGAACGACCATAGCCCTTGTCGCGAGATCCTGCAAACCTGGTGTTCCCTGAGGCTCCCCGTAATGAGCGAAAGGGGTGAAACGAACACCTACCCTGAATAGTCGTCAGGGACCTCGCTGTATCAGAGTCCTCCTTCATGTTCTTTAGCGCCTCGTCAATCTTCTCCCCAAAAAGCTGCTCTCCCTCGCAAGGCATGTCCACCACCTTGTGCTGAACCTGAGGTAGAAAATCGGTACAGCGCAGCCAGGCCTGCCGCCGGAGTACAACCCTATTATTAATCTGTTTAAACCCGGATTCTGCCAGGTCCATAGAAATATTAATGCTATGATGGGAGGCTTCCTCTCCCTCATGAACCAGAAGCATCGCCTCCTTCAGTTGTTGCACAGGCAGTTGGTCCAGCAGCAGAGCCAATCTGTGCCACATCTCTCTGTCGTAGCGCGCCATGATCGCCAATGAGTTGGCCGCCTTGACCATCGTAGCCCCCACCACCAGCACCTTCTTGCCAAAAGCATCCAGCTTACGGCCCTCATTGTCTGGGGAAGTCGCACACTTGTGCTGGCTACACGCTTTCCTACTGGTTGCTGCCGACAGAACAAACTCCGGAGTGAGCTGCGACGTGAGGCACTTTGACGTTAACTCCGGCACCTTGAACTTTGTCTCTAAGCGGCCCTTGACCACAGGCTCTGTGAACGGATGGCGTGCAAAGCCCTTCCTGCCACAAGTGGTCCAAGATGGGGATAGAGAAGACCGCCTACCACCTCTTCTCCATATGATCAAACAAAAAACAGTCTTTCCTCTCCTCTTCCGGAGTGAGGCCAAACTCATGGCAAGCCATTGCCATCATGATATGAACGGCTCCTACATCATCCAGCAGAAAAGGCTGTTCAGGGGATCCACCTCGAGACCGTCGAGAGCGTGTCTTGTGGAATACTATCAGGTTCAGATTCCACCAGCTCCCCTTCTTCCTGATCCCTTCATGGCGGTGTGAACCCCCTAGGCAATGGTACAGGCGGCTGACTCGGGGGAGACTGTCATGGTTGACCCTGGTGAGGGGCACAAAAAACTTCCATCTGCTGGGGAACGGCTGGCAAATCCTGCCCCAAGGGCCCCACTGGGGTTTGGGGTACTGGGACCCGGGCATCCAACTGTCCCAGGAGCAACTGCAACGTAGTCAGCACCTGCATTAAGAGCAAGGAGTGCGTATTGACCAATGGATACTGAGGCGGAACAGCCCCCAGGCTGCACGACGTGGATGGAACCGCCGGCTGCAGGTCCAACACCGAAGGATTTAGAAACTGATGACCATCCTCCTCCGGGCTTGAGGCAAAGTCATAGGTCTAGGGGTCTTGATGGAAAATCTCCATTGGGAGCAAAGGCGCAAAACCGGTCCCAGACTGCCACGGCACTCCCCCCAAAGGCAGCGGGCCTCCATCGGTCACCAGCGGAGCTGAGGACATCAGTAGTTCCATTCCCTCCGAAGCAGCCATCGTCGATGCAGTCGTAGACGTTGTGGTTGTCAGCAAGGCCATAGACGGGATCGTTGCCAGCACGGTCGACAAAGGGATTGCAGGTAACAAAGCGGTCGTTGACGGGGGGCCCCTCATCGAACAACTCATCGTCATCGAAATCAAGGCCTCAGCCGGTGGCCTGGTTTTCGTCAGCCAAGAGGACCACTTGAACGCGGAGCTGGAGTGGTGTCTGGAAGACTCATGTCCTGAAGACGAATGACGCTGGTCCTTCGAAAACGACTTCTACGTCGACAAGGTCGACGAATGTGACCGCGACTTATCCTTATCCGATGCCGAGGGATTATGTGATGGTTCTGACGATTTCTCTGGCCGGCCACTTAAATTCTTTGGCTCCTTAGCCCTCGGTGCAGGCGTGCCCTGAGAGGGGCCTCCCGACCCTGTGCCTTTTTGCACCGCCCGTGCCACGGAAGACTCACTGCCTTTTCATAAATCCGATGCTGGGTCTGTCCCTGTGTGTTGCTTTTTAGGCATTGGCTCTGCCGACCGCGCCCTCTGATGCAAAGGCGACCTATTTGCCGAAGGAGTAGAGGACTTCCCCCGAGGGCCAAACCTACTTTCGATCCCGGATAGGCCCCTTCGTTCAACCAGCAAATCAACTGTTGGTCACTGTCTTTGAGCTTTCTCTGGGAGGACCCCAGGCAAATGTCACAGTTCTCCACTGAGTGATTGGGGTACAGGCAGTACAGACAGTCTGCATGGCCATCCTCTTCATAAACGTTCTTGAGGCTGCAGGTCTCACACAGCCAAAATAATGACTTCTTCGGGCCCACAGATGACACAATGGGGCCTGGAAATACAACAGAACAGCAAAGGCTGTGTAGAAAAGACAAAGAGCAAATTCTCAAGAGGGAACACGAGGTGATCCCAACAGTTTGGAGACGGTTGAAATCTGAAGGGAAGCCGCGGGGAGGGCTATTCATACTGGACGTCCTATTGGTGCAGCCTAAAAGCACCCATAAAGAGGTCGATAGGTCACTCTGTCAAAGTTTTCCATAAGAAAACCGCTATATTAAAGTTACTGTGGTTTCCCAGCCTGACAACGGGAAATATTCACAGCATGTGAATCCATGAAAGATCCAATGGTGCAGAGTGACATGAAAGAAGGACACTATGTCAGGATTAAACTGCCTGGTCCATTGAGGCAAGCTCCTATGAAGTGGTCCTCACCATGTGAGGTAGTGAACGTTTTGCATAATTCAGCGAGAAGAGATGATGGTAGATTCTGGAACATGACCAGAGTTGTAAAAGTGACAAAAAAGAGGATGGTAACTGTGAATGAGCAAGTGGACGAGAAAAAGGATTTCACAAGTGACAATGGTCTAAGATGTGGCACTGATAGGCCGCACAGATCTATCAGTAGGCCTGAGAGATTCAAACACTTTGTGTTGTATTAATGTTCTTTTAATAGGAGGGAGGTGTGTAGCATCTTGATCCCAGCCAGAAAGGGCCTATTATGTAATGTAGGGACTGTTGAGTAGTGAAGGCTTTAGATTGGAAGGAGGACTGATAGATAGCCCACTGAAAGGAGGGATGCTGTTCTGCTGGTGGGATTTCAGATTATACTTGAAGAATAAACAAAAGTTTGTGAAACCTGCTTGGCTTCTGTTTACATCAAAAACGCAACCATGTTTGTTAGGGCACCCCTTTAGTTGCACAATCCGTATGTTGTTTAAAGGTTCCTTAGGCTGTGCCAGACACTTTTTAGGCCCCACCACCAAATATTGTGAGGCTCATTAGGGCATGTCCTCAATTTATCATTCCAATTAAAGCACTGCTTACTCAAGCGGATGCTGAAAAAGCCGAAGAAGAGATGCTCCCCACCAAAGACGGACGGCAGAGGGGCACCCGCTGAGCATGGCAGCTCATACGAGGCATCACAGATCTTCTTGAAACCATGGTAGGACATAACATCAGAGAGATAGACGATGGATTCAGTGGCAAGTCACTACTGAAACCAATTCAACAATCAAGATTGGTACTGCCCAATAGAAGACAGATAAAAATGCAAAAAATGTACCATGTGCAACATCCACAGTCTCCTGCACAGAAGAGCCTGCACACTTAAGACACTAGACTATGTTGAATACACTACTCAAATAAACAATCATGATCAGAACATCTAAACAACTGGTTTTAGCATTTGGAAGCCCTGTAAAGGCAAAGCTACCCATAAAATAAATAGGGTTATTAAAGTGAATTGTGGAGTGCGTGTTGTAATGCTTTTACTAACTAGCAAAGAAACAGTAAAAGAGGATATACCGAAGGTCCCACTACATGAAGGAGAAAGCCGTTACAATGGCATTTCTCAGTAATGTTCCAATATAAATGTTTGACATCTTCTTGGATTCTCATGTGCACACGTGCAAGACCTTACGGGCTAAAATCTGATTTTTAAGAAGATGCACAAGATGGTCCTCAAGCGTTTGAGAATCCAACCCCTCCCCGTCCCCCTTTCTTTTTAGTGGATTTATACTTTTTTAAAAAAAAAATTGTATTGATTTATTCAAACAAAACAATACAAACCACACACGCAGTGTATGCATCAACAATACAAATGTTCATCGGTTTATTTTGGTCACTGCTTCCCCCACACTCCCCCTTTACGAGCCTATTTGTTCCACTCACTCTGTATCTGCCTCGCGTGGTGGGGTCCCACTCTCCGTGGATCCTGTCAGGTCTTGTACCGTTCCAAACAATTCCGCTATTAATGATCTCCATGCCATCAAGCATACCGCCTCCTCTGAAAGGGGCCCCTAGGGCACCCTGACGTCTATGGAAACAAGGCGAGTCACCACACACGATAGAGATGCCAGACACGAGGTTGTATTCCCAAAGCTAGGGTTTTATTGCAAAGCAAAAGTCTCAGTTGGCCAACTCGGTCTCAACGCTCCGCGACGTGTATCTCTAGATCTCGAGGGACGCAAGAGAGCGAATTACGTACATCAGTTACATATATACAAAATGCATATCAAACAATCAGCTATGTCATGGTTAACACCCCTCTTCATTGGGTTTCTTTGAACTTGGTGTGACGATGGACATCTCCGGCCACTATGACACCTTCAAACATCTATTCTAGTAACAATTTGCAATTTGTGAGTGCGTAGGCATTTTTCGGTTATTGAATAGAACATGGCACTTCTGTTCTTGGAAGTGAGCTACATGCAGAGGGGGTTACATTCCGGACCTTGCTATCTATCAGGTGCTATTCGCGTCCTGGGAGCCGACATGCTCTTAGCGGGCTCAGCAAAGGGGGGCCGTTAGAAAAGCATAATTCAAGCCTTTAGCGGTATTATTCTAACATATTCTACCATATAACGCGACTGGCTGGCAGCTGTGAAATGATTAAATGCCCTGCGGCTCTGCTTCAAGGCTACATTAAGGAGGGAGCCGGGCATTCTTCCTGGCGCTGCCTACGTTTGTGTTTCAGCGAAACTCTTGTTATCCTCTCGGTCCTGTGGCCTTGTCCTTTTCATATACAGACAGCATTGTTCCTCAGTCGAGCAGTGTAAGCGAAAAATATACTGCGAAACAATAGGAACAGAAAGCAATGAGCAAGGGTTTGAACACAAATTTGGCGATTCTTGTTACATCAAAATGGCTGTTCATTAGAACACTCGAAAACCTATATTCTGTTGTATCGTGCATGAGACGGTTGGCCCACGGCCACCAAAATACGTTTGCCGTCTCAAACTAGATTTCTAGACTGACAAACCCTCCTTTGGCCATATGCCAAACATCTCATCTATTTATTGAAACCTCCTCTAGTGATGATGAATCTGAAGTACTTATGTCTGAATCTCGCATGCTATCGTGGTCATCATTCCCTTTAGTAATATCTATTGCCATCAACTCTTTCATTACTCTCATCTCATTTGGGTCTGGGCTAGTTCGATCATGAGGTTGCTTTTTCTTTGTTATCATTTGCATGCATCCTTCTGTACATCCCTCAGTTACCTCTGCACAAACTATGGGTAAACAATGTATACAACAACAACACGTTAGGAATATTCCGAACACCACTACTAGTATCGAGATCAGCTTCCATCCCCAAGATCGTAGTATTCCCCAAAACCAAGATCCTATTTCCCAGCTCCCTTCTCCTGTGGGGAGTTCAGAGCTTAGAACGTGCATGTTCTTTATCGCTTCAAAGATCGTGGGGGAATAGTCATTGACATAAACGCAACATGCTGATCCCACTATTTTGCAAATTCCCCCACGATCAACCAGGATCACATCGAGAGCCATTCTATTTTGCAGCATCATTAACCTGATTGCTCTTTCTTCCAACGTCATGTTGAATAATGTATCTGTTGTTGTGTTTATTGTATTCTTTAGGATTCTGGACAATTGCCTTATATTATAGGAGTTCACTATCTGTCCTAAGAATGGAACGAATGATTTTGCTACATCAGTTGCTATTAAAACACCTTTGTCAGTCCTTTTGACTCTAGTTCTGGATAATTTGGCCATGGCTGCTGTTTCCAAGAGGAATACTCCTGGGAACAATAGCCCGAGATAACATGTACCTCCCCAGTTTCTGGGCAACCAAGGGTATGCTTTCTCTCCACATATAAAATAAACTGGATCACCTACGTATACTGGTTCTATTTCCCATTTTAGTACCACCGTATTCATATAACCAGTATATGTTCCGACCGAAAAAGATCCTTTCTTTTTCAGGCAAAACGGGACAGTTCTTGGGCTATAATTCACTGTGTAAGATGGGGGAATCGCATCTTTGTTCCCTCCTGTTCTTACACGAAACGTCATTACAGATGTTTTTTCTGGCGGGGACAATCTATCTCGTCTATTTTGTTGTGTTATTTTTTGTGTGCTGTTCCTCGTGGGCTCTGGAGTTATTACTTGTGCTTTATGGAAAATGGAACAACCCATAGGCTTCATTATTATCTCCTCAAACTCATTCATATTGGTTCTGTCTAATTGACCCGTATTACTCTTATTCCACTTCCCATAGAACATTGCACCTAAAGATGTACTACATGCAGAACGTAATGGTAACGGCTGCACATACCACCCTATTCCTTTCCCAGCATGCTGTGGTAAATGGGCACATACCCAGCAGTTTGTTTTCTTCAGGATTGCATGTGTCATGTTCATGATTAATAATAATGTATTATTCCCAAAACCTCCCCTGTGTTTTTCTTCCATTGGGGGTAGGGTATAAGTGATCACCTGAACCAGGCTTTCAGTAGTGGATATATTAATTATTGGTAAAAACATTTCTAATGGGTGTACTGTTTCTACCCACCATAATATTAGGGCTGTTGATATTGGTGCCACCACACTCATAAAGCACGTCATTATCGTTAGTGTGTGTCAGCATACAATTTGTTTTACCATGCGTTTTTCTTAAAGTTATAGTCTTTATAACTGACTCATTTTCAGCAGTGCTGGTGCAGGAGGAGGCTGGAACTGGTCCCGGCATGTTTCTCGTTGTCCTTCTTCTTCCTTATCACAGTTCGTTGTGGATATCTCTCTTCGTCGCGTTTGCTCTGATGTTTATAAGTTCAGTGAAATTCTCCCAGTTCAGTTTTGCCTGTCCTTTTTTTTTTTTTTTTTAGCCTAGATTCGATTATTTGTTTTTTTAGGCAAGATCACTTGTCCCTTTTTATACTGCTCAGAGGACCTTTGATCAGTTTTCACCTCAGTATCATGTGCGTCCAGCTTGTCCTCTCTGGTTCCGGACACATGTACTGTTAATCAATTATCTCACTTGCCGTAGTAGCATGTGCGCCCAGCCTGTCCGCTCTGTTTCCGGACACATGTACTTTTATGGTCGCACCGAGGAGCCGCGTGTCTTGAATTGTCCGACTTGCACAATTCTCACGCTTCTCTCCTCTACACCCCTGGTTCCTTCTCTGTCCATGAGCTGAACCAGAGGTTGACATAAACATCAAAAGAAAAAGAATTCAGATCACTTTGTCTTCCGAGGCCGCAGGTTGTATCGCCTTGCTCCTGGTATCGTATGATCCGTGAACAGTGCCGGTGCACTTTCAGATTCATGCTTGAAGTCAGCCTGCGGCGCTTCTGCAGGTGCTGGTGTGAGTCGTGCCAATAATGCAGATTCGGTCTTTGGCGTGCTGGTAAGTGCTGGTGGGCGCCAAAGGGGTACACGATTTGTTTCTGCTGGTATTTGCAAGGCAGATTTCACGTCGGTCAGCAGTGATGTCGATTCTGCTGGGCAACGTTGGGGTACTCTTTGCCCTTCCCCCTCTTTGGCAATCGTCTCAGGCTTTGTTCCGAGTTTCACTTCATGTTTTGGCAGATCAGGTGGCTGCACACTGGCAACAGTTTCTTTTGTCTCTGCGACCGGTGTCTCTTTCCAGTCATCGGTGTCAGGCAAGACTTTCAGTGCAGTTGGAATCTTCTTGGCATGGGTGGCATGGATCCACGACTTCCTTCCATCCACCCGGATTGCCGTTTGCGTCGCCAAAAGTACTTGATAGGGCCCGCGCCACCTGGGTGCTAATGATGACTTTCTTTAGAAGTTTTTTAGCAGCACCCAGTCTCCTGGCTCCAGCGCGTGCCCCGGACCGGTATACCGCACGGGTAATGCCTCCTGCACCTGCTGATGAATGAAACGCAATTTCTGCATTAAAAGGCCACAATAAGTACTAAGCACAGGATGTTCTATCTCACTGAGCTGTTTTGGCTGAGGTGCGCACCATACATTTGCCGGCCTCCCCATTATGATCTCGAATGGGGAGAGCCCAGTTTTAGCCTGTACAGACGTACGCATGCATAATACTGCTATTGGTAATGCATCCACCAAACTCAACTTGCTTCCCGCACAAATCTTGCTAATCTTTGATTTAAGTATCCCGTTGTGCCTCTCCACAAGACCGGCAGAACTCGGATGCCTTGAACTGTGGAATCTCTTATCAATCTGGAGACCTGCACATATCTGTAACACCACTGCACCCACAAAATGTGGTCCATTATCGGACCATAGGACATGGGGCAAGCCAAATCTGGAAAAATACTCCTTCAACATTACTTTTGCCGTACTCATCGATGTGCAGTCTTTTAAAGGATATGCCTCCACTCACTTACTGAATGCACAGATTACCACCAAGACGTATTTTAAGTTTTGGCACCTTTCCATCTCTATGAAATCAAAATGAACTACCTCAAACGGCATGGAGGGCGGGCCAAAACTTCCTGTTGGTGTCACTGTTCCCTTTCCTACATTGTGTTGTAAACCCGTGATACAGTTCTGCACCAACCTTTCTGCTTTCTTTTTTATGTTTGCATTCTGCCATACTGTAGAAAGGTGCTGTATCATTTTCTTGGCACAGATGTGCGTAGGACTGTGGGCCATTGTGACCATTGCAGTCGCATATGAATTTGGCAACATCCAGTTTCTAGTTCCCTTGTCCACCCAACAACCCTCCAAATCCAACTCAGCAGATCCCTCGCCCATCCCTGTATTTCATTGGCCGTAGCCTCGGCCTGCATTTCTTTGACAGTCGCAACTCCATCTTCTATCATACAGGGTACTTCCTCTGTCTGAACAGTCATCATCTTGGTATTTAAATCAGTGGCAGTTTATTTTGCAATTCTGTCTGCAAACGCGTTTCCCTCTCCTACTGTGCATGTTACTTTTTTATGTGCCTCGCATTTCACTATTGCTAGGCGCTTTGGAAACGTGAGTGCAGACAGCAATCGTACAATCAAAGGGCCATGTTGAATTCTGGCACCATGTGATGTCAGAAACCCTCTCTCAGCCCAGAGTCGTCCAAAGTTATGAACCACTCCAAACGTGTACTGACTGTCAGTATATATATTCACATTCAAATTTTCAGAAATCTCGCAGGCTCTGGTTACTGCTATTATTTCCGCAGCTTGTGCTGAATTATAGGGGATTCTTTTACTTTCTATAACACTCTCTAGGGTAGTGATAGCGTATGCGGCAGTTGTCGTGCCATCTGGTAATTTAAAACATGAGCCGTCACAAAATAACTCTCCATCCGGCTCTTTCTGTGGAATATCACTTAAATCAACTCTCCCCTTGGTTTCTTCCTCAGTGACCATTAAGCAATCGTGGGGGGGGTGATTCATTCTTCCCAATTTCTGTTATGGATAATGGCATTAATTCTGCAGGATTCAAAGCGCTACACCTCATAATTTGGATATGGGGCGCAAACAAGATAATCTCATATCTTGTCAATCTAGCAGAGGTGAGGTATTGCGTCTGTGTCCTATTTAATAGAACGTCTATGGCATGTGGCACCATCAGAATTAAAGTGTGCCCCAATACCATCCCTTCTGTTTGTTTCACTGACGCAGCAGCCGCCGCGACAGATCGCAAACATTGTGGTAGTGCGCGTGCTACAGGGTCCAGCGCAGATGAAAAATAGCCACAGGGCCTATTTCTTCCACCTTATTCCTGTGTCAAAACCGCCAATGCACATCCTTCACTTTCACACACAAATAGTATGAAAATGTTCTTATACTTCGGCGTACCCAAAACTGGAGCCAAGCATAATGCAGTTTTCAATCCATCGAATGCTCTCTGACATTCCTCATCCCATTGCAAAGGCATAACTGCATCCTTTCTAGTCAAATTCACTAATGGTTTCACAATCAACGCAAAACTACCAATCCATTGTCGGCAATATGAAGCCATGCCTATTATGGCTCTGACTTCTTTTTGTGTCTTTGGAATAGGCATACAAGAAATACTTTCTATGCGTTCTGGCGTTAGTCTTCTCCCTCCTTTCGAAAGTAGGTAGCCCAAATAAACTACCTCCTTTCGATTATACTGAAATTTCTTCAAACTAGCTTTATGGCCATGTGCCGCTAGGTGTGACAGTAGTAATACAGTGGTTTCTTTACAAATCTCCTCTGTGTCTGCAGCGAGTAATACATTGTCTATGTATTGCAAAAGTACACAACCCACGGGTAATTCCAGCATGTCTAGCTGCTCTTTTAATGCTCTACTGTAAATACTTGGACTTTCCGTGTAACCTTGTGGAATCCGTGTAAATGTAAATGATCGTCCTCCTAATGTGAACGCGAACAAGTATCTACTGTCCTTGTCGACTGGAATACTAAAGAATGCGTTCTTCAAATCTATTACACTAAAATATTCTGCTGAAACAGGTATCATTGTCAATATTGTAGTGACGTCTGGCACCAAAGGAAATTGCAGATGTACTACCTTGTTTGATGCGCGTAGATCAATTATGAAACGGTATGGTACCTCATTACCTCCTTTTTTATAAATAGGAAGGATTGGGCTATTACATGTACTGCCTGTGATTTCCTCCATTACCCCTAATTTCATCAAATCGGTAACAATACTCTTCAATCCTTTCTTACCTTCAACCGAAATTTTGTATTGGGGTATTCGCGGTAGAGTAACACCTTCTTTTAAATATAATCTTTACTGGCTCTATCTTTAAACATCCCACATTGTTGTCATGCATTGCCCATGTACAGGTTGGTACTTTACTTAGTTCCCCTGGTAACGCTTCGGACATGAATTTTGACACAGGGGCACCATGTGGCCATATCGTTAGAAACACTCCGTCTGCCGTGCAATGTATAACAGAACCTAGTTTTTTCAACAAATTCAATACCAACAAATGTTCTCCACAATTTTCTGTTAGAAGGAAAGGACAATGTTCAGTGAATGGTCCTATGGTAACTGGGACTGGTTTGGACACTGGGTTAATGAATGGTGTACCTGCGAACCCTACAGAAATATTCTTTTGCCCTGACAGTGGTATATTCGGAACCAAGTGATGGTGTATTGAACACTTCTGTGCTCCTGTAGCTACAAGAAAGCGGTGTTCCTCATTCCCGACTCTCATTTCTACGTAGGGTCCTCTCTGATTCACGGGAATAGACACTGGTTCCGACCCCTGTCCTGGGCTGTCCTATTGGGGAAATAACACATCGTCCGATGTGTGATCATTACTATTACTAATACGTGTATAGCTGTGTATCGAAAACACTTCTACTCTTCCCTCTATTTCCCCCACTCTGATTTCCATATTGTTGATTTTGCTGTCCCTGACTCTGGTTTGGGGCATTTTGGTTTTGGCCTTGGTTTTGATTACTTCCATTATTATGATGCTGCTGCATACTATTCCTATTTGGTCCATTCGCTCCTGGGTGTCCTCTATGCTGTCTCCTTAGACCAGACCCATTTCTGTTCTGTAAATGGGGGCATTGCGCTCGCCAATGTCCTTCCTCTTTACAATATGCACACTGATTCGGCCCTACTGTTCCCCCATACATATTCGAACTACTCCTCACTTGTGCGTTCTCTCACCCTCTATTATGTCCTACTACTTGCTGCATTAATACCCGTGTCTTAATTAGACATTCCTTTAAGTCTGCCCCCACCTGTTTTAGCAACGATAATTTGTTCACCATCTCCTTCTGCCCCGGCGATGGTAACTGCTGCCGTTTATTATGTGGCCCCTTTTACCTCTTCCCTGGTCTCCCGACTTCCCTACTCCTGTACCCAGGTGCAGTAAACACTTTGATAGGTGCAGTAAATGTTTCGACACAATCATTATCTAATTCATCTCTAAGCTCAAAAAGTCTATACACATGTTCTCTTACTTCTTCATCCCTCTCTCTACAGCGTGCTAATGCATTCAAATCTAACAATCGCTGCGGTGGTAATTTCCCAATTAGCTGTTTCCATCTCCCCACCAAATACTCACCCATGCATTCCAACACTACCTGTCTTTCGTTGCTTCTACGAAAGTCATATATCGAAGCCAATGTTGCCGTCCCATCATTCCCGTCTATATACATCTCTGCCTGTTGCTGCAATTCCACCTTCCTTTCCTTGTTGATTGCGCTGTGGGTTACCCTTGTGCACTGCCGTTGGTCAGTCCCGCCTCCTGCCCCCATGGTTTCAACTTCAACCCCGGGAGGAACGGACGGTACCGAGTCTGTGTCTAAGGCGGGAGGTGCGGATGGGACAATGGGAACAGCGAGTGTCTGTTGTGGGCCTGGTTGGCTAGTAGGAAGTGTTACATGCAGGGTCTGTGGCTGTGGGAGGGCTTGAGCTACCGGAGGGGGAGCTTGAGCTACGGGCGGGGTCTGGGCAATAGTTACTAACGTATCTGGTCTTTCTTCTGATCTTGGGCCTTGTTTTGTATGAGTCAATATATTTTCTATCAATTCATCTGTCATGTGCAATTCTCGTTGTGGGTATATCTTTTCTATATTCAACTGGTCACGCCTGCCTGCCCTTCTTAGACTCTCAGTCCACTCCTCCTCTTCTTTTTCTTCCGCTACCTCACCTTTTGATTTATGCCTGCGCGCATGCTTTGCTCTGCTTTTAAATCATGTGCAGATCTGCAAAGGAGTCTCTCATCACTTTTACAGGGCGCCCCGAACACCTCTTGATCCCGGCTCGATCGTCCTGTCCTCGCCGTTCTCTGCCTTTCTCAATTACAACATTACTCGAAGGAACAAGCGGGGGAGGGTCCCTATTCGGGCGCCATCTTGGAAGGGGCCCCTAGGGGACCCTGATGTCTATGGAAACAAGGCGAGTCACCACACACGATAGAGACGTCAGACACAAGGTTGTATTCCCAAAGCTAGGGTTTTATTGCAAGGCAAAAGTCTCAGTTGGCCTACTCAGTCTCAACGCCCCGCGACGTGTATCTCTAGACCTCGAGGGGCGCAAGAGAGCGAATTACGTACATCAGTTACATATATACAAAATGCATATCAAACAATCAGCTATGTCATGGTTAACACCCCTCTTCATTGGGTTTCTTTGAACTTGGTGTGACGATGGACATCTCCGGCCACTATGACACCTTCAAACATCTATTCTAATAACAATTTGCGAGTGCATAGGCATTTTTCAGTTATTGAATAGAACATGGCGCTTCTGTTCTTGGAAGCGAGCTACATGCAGAGGGGGTTACATTCCGGACCTTGCTATCTATCAGGTGCTATTCGCGTCCTGGGAGCCGACATGCTCTTAGCGGGCTCAGCAAAGGGGGGGCCATTAGAAAAGCATAATTCAAGCCTTTAGCAGTATTATTCTAACATATTCTACCATATAACGAGACTGGCTGGCAGCTGTGAAATGATTAAATGCCCTGCGGCTCTGCTTCAAGGCTAAATTAAGGAGGGAGCCGGGCATTCTTCCTGGCGCTGACTACGTTTGTGTTTCAGCGAAACTCTTGTTATCCTCTCGGCCCTGTGGCTTTGTCCTTTTCATATACAGACAGCATTGTTCCTCAGTCGAGCAGTGTAAGCGAAAAATATACTGCAAAGCAATAGGAACAGAAAGCAATGAGCAATGGTTAGAAAACAAAATGGCAACTCTTGTTACATCAAAATGGCTGTTCATTAGAACACTCGAAAACCTATATTCTGTCGTATCGTGCATGAGACGGTTGGCCCACGGCCACCAAAATACGTTTGCGGTCTCGAATTAGATTTCTAGACTGACACCTCCTGACCCCCTGCATTGCTTGCTTCTTGCCATACCATAGTTTCTGCCTCCGCCCACTTCTGCAAATCCTTCCACCACACCTCCACCCTTGGCTTATGACATGTCTTCCATCCCATGGCTATCCTTCTTTTTGCGAGCACATATGCTAAATCTTTCAATTTACTAACATGCTTAAGTTTCTGCGAACTGGGGAACCCCCCAAGCAAGCAAGGCCAAGCCGTATTTACAACCATCGTGACCCCCTTTCCCTCTAACTTTTGTGCTATTTCACCCCAAAAATGCTCGATTACTGGACATGCCCAGAACATGTGCACCATGCCCGGCCTTTTCTTCATCACATTTTGGACATGCTTGTCTCCCAGCATCCTTAAACCTGGATATCCTTTCTGGGGTCATGTATGCTCTATGCCTAATATATAGCTGTATCTGTTTCAATCTCGCATTCCTTGACACCTTCATGTGGTAACCCAAAGCACGTTCCCACATCCCATCTTCTAGCGGGGCTCCCACTTCTGCTTCCCAATCTAGTCTCAATTGTGTTAACTCCTTCCCGACCTTGCACATCATCATCTCATACAGTCTGGAGATCTCATGCCCCCCCTCTGTCATATCATATATCATGTCTATAGTAGCATCTGGTTCTCCTTCCAGTACCGTTTCAGGCCATGTGCTCCTAATTCTCTGGACCATCCTCTGATATGTAATATACTGGCCCATGTGTAACCCCGTCTCCTTCCCCAGCACTTCGAACTCTATGATGGCCCCCTCCTGCCAAATATCCCCCATCGTCACCACCCCAACCGCCCCCCAGTGGTTCCTAAGTATCATCATCAGCTGTTTATCTCCCCTCGCCAGTGCGACCAATGGTACCTGCGGGGAGCATGGGAATGTGTTTTCCATCATCTGGCACGCTCGGCGCCACATCTCCCACCCGAGCTTCATCATCTTAGGGCGCCCTTCCATTTCTGGCTTGGGCAACCAGATCAATTCTTTCAAATAAAATGGGGCACAATCGTGTCCAAACAACCTGTATTCGGGGGTCAGTTCATCTGAAAGCCATTTAGCTATATATTGCAATTGGCTTGCTACGTAATAGACCTCATAATTGGGTAGTTTTATTCCCCCTTTTTCATAAAAGTTCTGCACCTTCCATAAGGCCACTCTGTTTTGGGTAACATGCCAAAGGAAATCCCTACACATGCTATTCAGTTTGGTGAAAAATGGCTTTGGTATCAGGTATGGAATGTTCCCGAAATAATGCAGGAGCCTGGGCAGGAACACCATCGTAAGCATTGCTCCACGTCCCATCATTGCTAGGGGTAACTTCTCCCAGAATTTCATGCACTTCTCAATTCTCTCAATGGCTCTCTCGGTATTGTGTCTGTGTTCCTCCTCCACCGTGTGGTACACGTCTATCACAAGATACCTAAATGTACTAACCGCCCATGGTGTTTCTAGCACTGGTAACCTCCCCATAGGGATACCCTTATAACTACCCAGTGGGAAGATACTAGATTTTTGGGGATTCACCGCTATGCCAGACAGCCCCACATATTTGTCCACCACTTCTAGTATGTACTGGAGATTTTCTTCCGGATACCTCAGGTACAGCAGCAGGTCATCGGCATACAAGGAAATCAGGTGTCCTTCTCCACCTACCTCAATACCTATAGTGTCATATTGTTGCCTAAGGTATATTGCTAACGGCTCCAAAGCTAAACTATAGAGCATTGGGGACCATGGGCACACTTGTCTGGTGCCTCTACTTAGTTGCCATCTTCCAGATATCACTGATCCTGTTCTGACCCTAGCTAACGGTTCACTATATTGCATCTTTGCCCTCCTTATGTATCCAGGCCCCATGCCGTAGCTCTCTAAAGTGGAAAGCAGCCATGGCCACTTGACTGAATCAATGGCCTTGACAGCATCTAAGGACACAATTGCCATTTCGCCCTCGTTCTTGCTTCCCCATTCAACCACCCGATGGAGTTGTCTATGATTATGAGTTATATTCTTATTCGGGACATAGCCCGTGTGGTCGGGGTGTATTAGTTTGCCAATAACTCTGCGCAGTCTGTTCGCCAGGATAGCCGTCAATATCTTGCTGTCCTGGTTCAACATTGACAAGGGTCTATAAGAGCCACAACTATGCCCAGGCTTATTAGGTTTGGGAAGCGGTATTATGATCGCCTCTCTGAGTGATTCCGGCAGCCGCCCCACCTCAAACGCTTCATTTAACATTACTAGCATTGGGGAGAGCACCCCCTCCTTATATACTTTATAAAATTCACTCGGGAACCCGTCTGACCCTGGGGTCTTACTGGTAGGCAACTGTCTCACCACTTCCTCCAGCTCCTCCAAGGTAATCGGTGCATCCAGCTCCTCTCTTTCCTCCACACTTATCTTAGGAAGTCCTATGTCCTCCAGTGTTCCTGTGATCTCCTCAAGACTACTACCCTCCTCATCCCCATATAGTAACCTATAATATTGTGCAAACTCCTGATTAACTCCTTCCTGGGTATCAGCTACACTACCACCATCTTCTCTCAAAATCGTTCTAATTGTGGGTCTGGGAGTTTCGCTCTTATATAACCATGTCAGAAGCCTTCCTGTTTTGTCCCCTCCCGCATGCTGTCTCTTTATGTATTTTTTATAGTTTCAGTACCAGTTCCATGTCTGCACCTCCCTCCTTCAATGCCTTTTCCAGTTCCCTTTCCGTTTCGTGTACATCAGCCATAATCCCACCTTGTAGGCCTTTTGATTTTGCCATGGCTACCCCTCTCATCACCACCTTGAAGGCTTCCCATAATGTGCTCGCTGAGTCAACGCTACCCGTATTTGTCTCAAAATAATGTATGATCTCCTCCCTTACATCTTCCCTAAAGACGGGATCCTTAAGTGCCTCTGCCCGAAGGCGCCATGATGGAATCCTTGCCCTCGGGGGGCAGTATTGCCACCCAATAGCAAGGGGCGAGTAGTCTGAGAGGACCTTTGCTTTATATTCTGCTTGAGTACACTCCATCACCATATCCGACGTAGCAAAGACATAGTGTAGCCTCGTGTGTAATTGCTGCGGGGAAGAGTAGTGCGAGTATTGCCTATCTTTGGGGTGTCTTGTTCTCCACACATTTGCTAGACCAAAGTCGTCCAGTAGAGTCTGCAGCGCTTTAGCTGCTGGGGCAGGCTTGTCAATCTTCCCATCCGATCTGTCCACCCTGGGGTCCAACACGCAGTTAAAATCCCCCCGCTAGATCACCACCCCACCCATACATATGCTGAGGTTATGGCACAGAGTTCTAAAATATGCTGCCGTATTTTGGTTGGGGGCGTATGTATTCACAATGCTTATCTCTCTATTCTCCACCAATTCCCTCAGTATGACCATCCTCCCATCCGTTTCCACCACTTCCCACAACTGTTGAAACGGGACATGCAGCGCCACCCAGATGAGTACTCCTCTAGCATAGGCGGAGCATGCCAAGCCCACCACAACCCCTTTCCATTTCTTCACCATCGTCTCCATCTTTTCACGTGTCAGGTGTGTCTCCTGCAACAGTGCAATATCTATCTTTTGTCTGCGCAAGTACAGCATTACCTTGTTCCTTTTAAGATAACTATTAAGTCCCCAGAAATTCCACGTGATTATTTTAAGGTCCCCCATGACCCATTAGAGTTCCCCTTCCCTTCCCCTCGGTGCAGTCCAGATCCCACTTCCATCTCAGTCCATATAGGCTCGTATTTCCCTTAACCAACAACACACACAACTTCCCAGACCCCCCCGACCACCGACCTACCTAACCCCAACATCACCCCCCCAACTGTTGCCCAGCTCCATCTCTGGATCTCAGGCACCCCCGCATCTAGCTCTTTCTGGCAATAGCTTTTACTCGAAGCTCTGCAGGGTGAGGTTGCTCTAATGGCTATCCTACGACTACTACTACTACTACTTAGGGGGTAGGGTGCCTTCGTCATGCCGCTCCTGTTCGCTTTAATTCAACCACACATTGCTACTTTATTAACTTGTATATTCAATCTTCTATATTCCAGTCTTTTAAGTTCGGCAAAAGTCGCAGATATCATGCCAAATGTCAGCATTACTCAATCGCACCCCTTTATCTTATCACTATTATAGTCTCTACTAAGGTACCCGCTCTGCATCATTTCAATATGCATATAATATCTGAATCACTTATCGTGCTCCTCATGTGTCTTCTCTGCATCTCGTTCCGGGCAACCCTGTTGATCCATCCATGCCGCTGCTTCCTCTGGGGTGTCAAAAAAGAACATTCTGCTTTTATGCAACACTTTCAGTTTTGCGGGGTACAGGAGCATGCATTTGATTCCGGCCATGAGTAACCTCCTCTTGATTGCCACATAGCTGTATTGTTGCCTCTGAACCAACACTGGTTAATGAGGATATGCCGTGATGGTACTCGAGGCCCTTTCAATCGTTCCCCCTTTGCAAAAATACTCCAAAATCTCCTCGCGATCTTTATAGTTCAGTATCTTGGCAATTATCGCACGAGGAGGGGCCCCAGGCTTTGGTTTTCTCATGAGGGCTCTATGTGCTCGTTCCACCGTGAATCCCTGGGAGAGTTTGTCAGCTCCAATTTCCTGCAAGATCAAGTTCTCCACATAGTCTGTAGGATCCTGGCCTTCCTCCCCCTCCGGCAGTCCGACCACGCGGATATTGTTCCTTCGTTCCCTTCCTTCCGCTTCCTCAGCACGGTTCTCCAAGTTAGCCACCTGTTGATTCATTATGTGCACCACTCTTGCATTGCTGGTACTAGTGTCAGTGTTGATTTTCACCACACTTTCAAGGCTGCTTGTTCTCTCTGCCAATGTTCTAACATCCTGTCGCAGTAGGGTGACTTCTATGCCCACTGCATCTATTTTAGCCTCCAAGGAAGTTCGCAGGTCTGCCATCGCTATGCCCCATGAGTCTCTCAGCTCCGTTATAGCCGCTAGTATCTGATGGTTTTCAGCTGCTGTGGTGCTCTCGCCGATGCTGTTGCGCCGCCATGCGTTGTCATCGCAGGAGATTGCTGCGTCCTGGCAAATGCCTCCATTGTGGATTGTTTGTTTTTGCTCTTTCTAACGGTTCCCCGCCCCACCATCTTGCAATCTCTGTTGTGTTTGTGAGGTTACTTAGTCTGTGGCGTATCAATCCTGCTTCTCTGTCAAGGCGCAACACCGGTGTGTCACTTTAGAGCTAGGACAGTTGTCCCGGAGAAGCCCTTAAGTAAGTTTGTATCTGTGGAGCTGTGTCTTCAGTTGGGCTGTGTCCTCCCACGTTTCTACTCAACTAACTGCCAGGGTTACTTTGTGAATGGGAAGCAGCTATGGGTCTACATCACTATTTGTCGCCAGTGAATCACTCCAGGTCTTGGCTGGCACTCTTGGCGTGCCCATATAGCTTCCTGTGCATCGAGCTTCGTCTTCGGGTGGATTATGTCCAGTCATGCTATAAGTTAGCTCACTGCTTATGCTGGAGTTGCGCTGTGCAAGTCCTTTTTTATCCTTATCACTGCATAGCTTGCTATGTGGTAACCATTCCTAAGGGCAGTGAACTGCTTCACAATGCACAGCGAATAGTTGCGGCCGCGGGCTCGGTGGACTCCCGATATTCATGCGAGGCTCCAGCTATTGTTCACCGCTGCCGCACCTCACCATACTCAGCGCGAGAGTGTCTGCGCCACGGTCACTTCCCAACAGCATTGCATGCAGATATTCTCGGTGTGCCCATGTAGATTCAAGGGCAATGAGCCTTGTCCTCGGGTGGGTCACATCCTCCCACATTTCCGGCTTACTTCTTGCTATAGGATTGCACTCTGTGCCAGTTCCCTTCTTTCAGCCCAGCTTGCCAAGCGTTAGTTATTCCAAAGGGCAGTAGACTGCCTGACACGCCTCGCTAGTGCTCAGCCCAAGAGCCCCTCCGCCACATCCAATTCCCTCTTTATTTATTTATGTTCTTGTATGGCCAGGGGCACCTCATTGGAATGCCCACGCCGTTCTATTCCCACTGGTGCACCAGTAGCGCTTTCTTTCTGTGCTTGGAGTAGGTTCCGCCCACTATACGGGGAAACGCTCAGCTGACCACTCCGATCAGCTGTATATTCCGGTCGGGCTCCCGGTGGGTCACCTGGACCAGTAAGCCTTAAAGCAGTGGTTTGCCCGCACGGGCGCCTGCAGACATTCACAGCGGCTGCCGCGCGTAGTCGGGATCACACCCGACGGCTAATCCTCGCGCGGGTCCCTGCCGCACCTCCATTTCCAGCTTGCAGCCCCTTTTAGATGCCGACGTATTCTTCCCTCACAGGCGGCAGGGAGCCCAGTCGTCGTACACGGCCAAAGGGGCGACCCAGTCTCCGAACTCCAATCCCCACGGATCCTCACATGCGGCTGCTGCGCACACCTCCTGGTTCCATCCGCCGCCTCTCAGGCCTCGCACAAGCACACGGCCTTTCTCACGGTCGCCGCTCCTCGCTTCGTAAGCAAGGATCAGCGCAACCTCCCAGGGGCAATACCTTTTCATGCGATGTGCGCTCGAGCCCATACAACTGTTCTCGCCACCACGGCCGTCCTTCCTTTGTTAGCTGCCATCTTGGATACTTTGTATCAGAGCGGCAGAATGTTTTTGGAGTCAATTTCACTTCAGTTCTTTGCCCAAACTGCTCGGTTTCTATAGCCTTGGCAGGACATCTGTTCCCACACTCGTGCGTCCATTCTGAAGACAGATTAGTTCTTTTTAATGCGTGTTCATTCAGATCGAAGTCTGATCACCGGAGCAGCTCTTCCTAGGCACGTCCTAGTCCATGGCAAGTTAGCCACGCCCCCCCTAGTGGATTTATACTTGATAATCTTTAACAAATTCACAATGTAAAATTTAATGTTATGTAATAAGCGTTCTTTCTGTGCCTTTTAGCACCACAGTGGTCTCCTGGCGTCACAGCTTATTCAAGTTACTTACCTGTAACAATAGCTTTGCTGCTTGGAATCTATGAGAGCCCAAAGTCTACCCACCCTTCTTAACCACGAGGTTAAACAGGTACATTGTGTGTCTCCCATCCCCTGTATGCCCCTGTTCAACCAGGTAAGGTGGTACAGGCGGGGAGCACAGCGATTAATGTTCTCCAGTAAAAACCTGCCACTCCTACATTACTATCACCTGCTCTTAACAATATGGTTATCCGCACAGTGCTCTTTAGTTTGCCTTTCTGATGCCAATGTATCTCACTTAGAAGAACTGTGTAGATTAACCAAGTTACTGGACTTGAGAATAATTGTGAAGGTTAGCAAATGTTTTGCACCTAGAAGAATTGTGCAGATTACCCTAGTTATTGCAACTAGAATTGTGAAAGTTAGCAAATCTATCATGCTTAGAAGAATGTATTTTGTGTATTTATTTATTGTGTATTTATAATTCACCTATAAGGCAAATGGTGTTTCAAGGCGTCACAAGACAAAAAAAGGGGGGCAGGGATGAAGAATAACAAAAATGGTCCTACTAGGCTTTGTATCATTTGGATCATGCAAGTGCAGTTACAAAAAGTGGGGGGGAGTGCCGGTCAAAGAGGGAAATGGGATAATGCTAGATGGGAAGGGAAGTGCAGGTTGGAGTGGAGAACAAGCAAGTGCTGGAGGAGGGTGGGGGGATAAGAGGGCCCCTGGGCTAGGGGAGTGCTAGGGGAGTCCAGGAGGACAAGTACCGGGGGAATGCAGGGGAAGAAGGTCCACAAGCTAAGTGCGAGGACGGGCTGGACTGGGCTCAGTAGGGGTGCAGGCCCTGCCAGGCTAGAACAGGGGGAGAGAGCCCAGACGGGTAAGTGCAGGAATGGGGGTGGGTCAGGGAGGACCGAGGTGATGGGGTAGACAGGGCGGGAAGGGCTTGGTGCCTTTTATGACTCCGAAGGGGCCAGACAGCCAGTCAAATGCGGCAGAAGGGTACATTAGCTGGGGAGGGGAAGAGGGAAGGAAGAAGAGAAAAGGAGGGTCTTGAGAAGCTTCTGGAACTCAAGGAGATCTGGCTCAATCCTGAGAGGTGCAGGGAGGCCATTCCAGAGGGAGGCTCCAGCAGAATAGAGAGATCTACCCCCCACTCTCTGCTTGGAAAAGCATCTGATCTGCAGAGAGTTGGAACTAGAACACTGAAGGGCTCCAGTCAGTAGGTATTTAGGGAGATGGAGTTGGATATAGTGGGGTCTCTGGCCCCAGAAAGCCTTGTGTATGATGCAGAGCTTCTTGAACCGGACCCTCGTAACAACCGGGTGCCAATGGAGAGATTTTAGTGTTGGAGAGATGCGATCCCTGGGCTTGAGGCCAAGGATAAGTCTTGCAGTCCTATTCTGGATGAGTTTAAGGGGGCCAAGGGAGGAATTAGGCAAATTGAGGAAGAGGCTGTTGCAGTAATCCAGCCTCGAGAGGACCAGAGCTCTGGAGACATTGAGTTTCTGGGGGAAGGTGAGGAAAGGGAACATGCCTCTGAGGAGGTGCAGCTGAAAGTTGTCCTTCTTGGCTAGGTCCATGATGTGAGGAGAGAAGGAGTGCGAGGAGTCGAAAATGACACCATGGGTTTTTGCCTCACAAGAGGGTGAGGGGAGGTGTCCCACGGAGGGGGGGCCAGACAGTAGGAGGGAAGGAGGGAGCTGAGGTCCCAATGAGAAGCATCTCAATTTTACTGGCATTAAGGCAGGGATTCTTAGCAGTGCACCATGCCTGAATAGCACTCAAAAAGTCAGGAATGAGAGAGGAGGAGGCAATGGAGGGGAGCTTGAATGAGAGCTGCGTGTTGTCCGCATAACAGTAGAAGTGAGGAGAGAAGGCAAAGATCAAATGGGCTAGAGGGGCATTGTAGATGTTGAAGAGCCACAGCGAGAGGAAAGAGCCCTGAGGGATGCCGCAGGTGGAGAGTGTGATGGGGGAGAGAAAGGGGCCCAGTTGAAGTTGGGATGACCAGTCAGAGAGGAAAGTCAACCAGGTCCGTGATACCAAGGGTATCAAGAAGCTGATTTATAAGGGTGGCACGATTGACCATTTCAAAGGCAGAGAAACGTCCAAGAAGGATGAAAACGGAAGGAGAGTTGGGATTTAGATTTTAAAGCAAGTCTTCACCAGTGTTCAGGAGTGCAGTTTCTGTGTCTCTGGCTGCTCTGAAGCCAGACTGGTGGTCGTGGAGACAACCAACAGATCCAGTGTGGCGGATCAGCGGGACATGACCAGCTTCTCCAAGAATTTGCCCAGGAGGGGGGTAATGGAGATGGCAGGAGGGGTCGGCAGAAGGCTTTTTGGGGAGAGGGTGCAGTACTTGAGGGGTAGTACGAAGGAGCTAGTGGCAAAGGAGTGATTGCCGAAATCAGCCAGGCCCGGTGCAAGGGAGGCAATGTTGTGCTTGATAGTTCTGGAGGAGCAGGGGAGCACCTGTTTGGAGGACACTTTCCTAGAGAGGACTTGTCTAGAGACCTCATCCGGTGCTATGGCCGAGAAAGAGGAGAGGAGGAGGGTGGGGAGGCGGGGGGGGGGCAAGTGGGGGCCTGACAGCAGGTGAGTGAGAAGGTAGGGGTGTAGAGGAAAGTGAGGACAGGATGTCCTGAGTTTTGGTTATGAAGTGAGAGGCCAGTGCAGTGCAGAGGGTCAGGGATGGCAGAGAGGAAGTGGAGACTGCAGTAGGATTGGCAAGTTCCTTGCAGATTTTGAACAGTTTAGCCATGTTGTTAGTGGCCCCCGAGATGCAGGCTTGAATGTAAGCCTTCTTCCTCAAGCGGATGGAGAGTCTTTATTGCCTTTGGAGCAGGCAGCAGGCCAGTCTGTCAGAGTATGTGCTTGAAGCCTGCCACCTCTGCTTAGCAGCTGTGCCCTTGCGTTTCAGAGAGGCTAGGTAGGAGTCATACCAGGTGTTGTGGGCTTCATGCGGATCCTCATGATAGGGGCAAGGATGTCAAGGGTGTTGGAGATTAGCAAGAGCTGTGTAAGTGTGAGAGTCTGTGACAGAGTGGGAAGGGGAATGAAAGTGGCGGCAAAGGCAGCAACTGACACTCACTTCAATGGACGAATGTCAGAGAAGGAGACTGGCAGTGTGGGCAGAGGCTTACCCGGAAGGCCCAAGAGATCCAGATGGACAGGAGAGCATGGTCAGACCAGTAGAGAGAGTTGGAGCTGGGGATGTCTGCTGAGATGAGAGCATCCAAGGTGAGGCCGGCTGAGTTTGTCGGACCGGAGGGAAGAATGGTGAGGGAAAGAGAGTCACAAAGTCTGCGGAAGAGACAAGAAGAGTCAAGCATAATATTGAAGTCTATGAGGAAGAGAAGCTTGGAACTTGAGGCCAGAACAGATGAGGTGAGGTCAGACCACTCCAAATAGAAAGAGGGAGACTGGACCGGGGGTCCTATAGATGGTGGCAAGAGTCCACAAGAAGATTGGAGAGACACCAAGCCTGCAGATGAGGCATTTGAAGGAAGAATAGGTCTGAGTGGGTATGATAGTAGCAGGGACCCATTCAGAGAAGATCAGGGCCACTCTGCACCAGCCCGGTTAGGCCGGGGCTTAGAGAGGATCTTGTAGCCCTCCGGAAAGAGTGTGTCCAAAACAGTGACAAAGCTGGCAGTGAACCACGTCTCAGTGAGAGCAAGGACGTCAAGGTCTAAGTTTTTAAGGAGGTGATAGATGTCAGATGAGTGTTTAACAGCAGAGCAAGTGTTGAGGGTAGCTAAGTGATCCTGGTCGACATCTTTGAAGATCTTCCGGGGAGGGGTACAGGAATGCGGTACACCCATCGCTGGTGGCAAAGGGGCCAGAGGGGTGGCAGGAGGAGGAGTGGCAGGAGAAGGGAGGGAGTTGACGAGAGATGGAAGACGCCTATGAAGAAGGAGGAGGTTTGGGTGAGAGCCCTGGAGCAGCATGACAGTGTCATTCTTGTAGACATTAATGAAGCCCCTAGAGGATGGGAAGTATGCCAATAGTACTTCCCATCTGGTTCCACCATTAAAGGTTAAGAAGGGAAAGTGGAGAGGACAGAGACCATATGGGGAGTCCAAAGGTCTGGGGCGGGAACTAAAAAATAGGATGTCAGTGACAGTCTGTCTGGAAGAAGTGTAGATATAGGTGTCAGTGATGGGCAGGCCTGGATTGGAGACCAAGAGATCTTTCTTGAACATTTTTCCTACCAGACCTAGAAAGAGAGATACCCTAGTTATTGCACTTAGAGGAATTGTGAAGGTTAGCAAATGTATCACACTTAGAAGAATTGCGAAGGGTAGCCTATGTATTGCACTTATTGAATTGAGAAGGTTAACCTATATATTGCACTTTGGAAGAATTGTGAAGGTTAGCCTTTGTGTTACTTAGAAGAATTTTCCAGAGTAGCATATGTTTTGCAATTAGAAGCATTTCGAACATATCCCCTTTATGAAAGCTAGGCGATTGCAGAAGGTTGCCAATATGTTGGCAGAATGTTGTCATTGTATTGAATCTAGGTGAAGGCAGAATGCAGCCACTTCATTCATTCTAAATTACTGTAGAAAATAGCCAGGGCAGTTATTGCCCGGATGAAGTTGTTTGCTGACTCAAAACGTTTTGCCAGAGAGAATCACCTCACTTATTTCATAGCGTACCCTGCAACACTCAATATCGTGGTGGGTGGCTCCACACAATTCTTTACTGATCACTTGAAAGCTTGCTCTTTCCTGACTAACTTGCAACATCACCCTGCTAAGGGAGCTTGCTCATCTAGGGCCAAGTACTGATTTTGTTAAACAATGTGCCCCAATATTTTAAATGTTTTCCCTTTCCGTTTTTGCAATGTGCCAACATTTTGTGTGTGTTTCTGTGTAATCTAACTTCAATTATGTGTTTTTGTCCTATTTGCGTACACTGTTTGGGTTCCTTCAGGGTTGCTTCATGTTATGATTTGACCTGATGAATTGCATACTTGGGGATTGTTTTTTTACTGCGAGGTGTGAATATTGACGTTCCCTTTTTTTCCAATGGGTAATAATCTTTCCTGGGCTCGCTATAGAAGAATGCATAGAAACATGTTATATCATTCAATATCTCGCCTGTTACCATGACGTCTTTGTAACTTCCAGGTCTTGCACTACACAGTTGGGCATGGATGACGTCAGAAACTTCGATAGGGAAGTTGCACTTGGGATTCTCATTAGGCAGTGTTCATAATTGATTCATGTGACCTGAAAACATTCTCATGCTGGCACTGGCAAGGGACAGATTGCAAATGGAGTGCTTTGCTCCCCTTGATTGACGGGTTCATGCGCACATTTGCAGAAATGAACGACTATGCTAATATTTGTGTGATATCTTGAACAAACGTATGCTAATAACAGGCACGCCTGGATGCTCCCGCAAATGTTTTTGTGAATGCGTGTATGTTTTCACTTGCACGCAACACACGTTTGCTGAATTCTAATCTACACATGCACACCGAACAAGGCTTTGTGAAGCTATCCCTAGCTTTACATGGCTGATAAGAACAGGTAGCCCCACCCATTCTGTTTCCTTGCCTACCACTAACACACTGCCACATTCACACAAGATGTTCATGCAGTGGTAGGGCAAACTCCAGGTGCTCTTGTCTCTGTTTCTTTCAACATTTCCACCCAGGCGGCTCAGAGTATGGCATAGACAAGGACTATTGGAAAGTAAAGTAGGAAAATAGAACATTCCCAGAGCTTCAATAACTCAGTGGTCTCTTACCCTTCATTAGATTGGGTGCAATAGTTTTCGGGATGGACACATTTCTGCTGTGCATATACGTTTTCTGTGCCTGATGACTTACACTCTGCTAGGCTGTCTCTGCCGTTTGTTGACTTTGGTGACATGAGCTTCTTTGTATGGCCTTTCGCTTCCTTTGCTATTTCTTTGACTTTTGTATTTTCCCTTTTATATACTCTTCTTTGTGCTGTTGGCCTTTCTTTTGTATGTGTGTTTCCTAGGGGTTAGTTAGCTTTCGATTTTGGGTTTGTCTGTGTGTGGAGATTGGTTGGGCTCACTTGGATCATGTCATGTTGTGCTGCGGCCTATGCTTATGTTTGCCTATATTTTTCAGCAGTGGGAGCTCTTTGTGGCTTTAAATCCGATTTGCTCGTTTATTCCTGCTCCCAAGCTGTATTTGTGTTTTTGATTTAGGCAGTATAAAAAACAAATGTGTTTATGTGGATTGGTATGATTTGACCGTAGCATAATTGTTTGCGGCAAATTTGACTGTAGTCAATTTCACTGCTAACCCAATTTTGCGGCCAAAATCATACCAATCCATCCCCACCTCTGTCCCTCCCCCAATATATCCCCACCTCCCCCATACATCCCCACATCCCTCCCCACACTTACGTTTCACTGTTTGCTCTACTTCGGACCCTGCAGCGTCAGTTCCGTACCTGCAAGGTCCCTTACTCTGTTGTTTATTTTTTAAAGTCCCCTGCTTCCAATGTCCTGGAAGCGGGGACACATCCGCAGCCCCCGTTCCCATTATAGCAAGCAAGGGGAGTGGGGGACACCCCCGCATCACCTGTTCCCCTTGTTCAATATGAGTGAACCGTATGGCCCAATTGACCGAACGTTTAGCTGTATGTTTATTTCGTACAGCCTAAATTCAGTCAAATGGGATGCTATAAAAGCCTATTTATGTGGTAGAATTATTAGCTTTGCGTCTTATAAAAGGAAGCAAGGGCTGGAGGAACTTGGTCAATTGAAGAAGGCATATAAGGTGGCGGAAGATGTTTATAATCATTCTCCGTCTGTTGTTAATATGTCTTCTATGCTTGGTGCTAAGTGATCTCTTGATTCTGAGTTACACTCTAAGGCTGAGGGAGACCTGCTTTTTACTAGGTAGGCTTTCTGGGAGCTAGGCGAGAAATCGGGTACGTTATTGGCCAACTGGCTTAAATTCAGGGAAAAGGGAACGCAAGTGCTATATATTGCAGGAGATGATGGATTAATCTTGACGAATAAGGACGTTTGTGGGCCCTTTTCAGGCGTTCTATGCTTCTCTATATAGTGATGATGGACATATTAAGGAGATTGGGTTTTCTGGGTTCTTGGATGGTGTTGTTCTTACGAGGCTGAAGGAACATGACAAGCTCAATCTGGATGTAGATGTCTATCTTCAAGAGGTCGTTGAGTCTGTGGTGGCGATGTCTTCTGGCAAGTGTCCAGGGCTTGGTCGAGTTCTATAAGACCTTTAGTGGCGTTCCTTCCTCTTTTCTGGTGCGGTTACATGCAGAAATTATACAGGAGGAGGCAGCGAAGGATGCTATGCAGTCCACCCTGATTCCTAAGCCAGACAAGGACGATTCAGTTTGCACTTATTTCCGGCCGATATCATTGCTAAATGCAGATGTTAAGCTCTTGACAAAGTATATGCAAGGAGATTCAATAGCTAGTCCACAAAAGTCAGACAAATTTTGTTTATGGCAGGAATAGCTATGATAAACTGAGGTAGTTGTTGAAAGTTATCCATCTTGGGAAGGACTCTGTCAAAGCTTTTTCAGCTGTCAGTATTGATGCTGAGAAATATTTTAACAGGGTGAACTGGACTTATCTCAGTCAAGTCCTGCTTAAAATAAACTGCAGGCATCGGTTCTTGCATCTATTTAATGCATTGTGTAATGGGGCTAAGGCGGAGGTGTCCATCAATGGTTTTACCTCTGAAATTGTTTTCCATTAGAAGAGGTACACGGCAGGGCTGTCCTTTCCCACCTATGCTTTTCGACTTGTTCATAGAGCCCGCTGGCTGCTGTGCTCAGAGGGCATCAGGGTATACGAAGGAAAACGTTTGGTGGTTGTATTTCTAAGGTGTTTTTATATGCTGATGATCTATTGGTGTTACTTGCGGACCCGGAAAGCTCTTATAAAGGAGTTGATTTTATCTTTGCTGATGTTTGGCGAAATCTTTGATTATAAGGTTAATGTTGATAAGACGTTGATCTTCCCCCATCTTGGCTTTGTGTCACAGGGCCCTCTTTGATGCAGGGCGAAATGCTTGGTCCCCAGGTAGTATTAAGTATTTAGGTATCCAGGTCACCAGGGACGTGAAATCATTCCTGGGTTTCAACATTGGACTTAAGCTTGCAGAGATTGCAGTGCTATGTCTTAAGTGGGATAGACTGTCTTTGACGCTCTGGGGTAAAATTAGTACAATTACGATGACCCTGCTCCCTAAGTTGCTCTTTGTGTTTAGCATGCTTCCACGTCTGCTTTTGGGTAAGCGGGAGTGTGATATTAACACATTATTTAGTCATTTTTTTTTGGAGGGGACAGGAAGTCAAGGATTCCAAAAGATGTCCTTTTAAGACCGGTGCACTTGGGCAGCCTTCACACTGCGTACTCTGTTACTGGTTACTAGACCAAGATGATTGTCTGAACTGGTCCACTATTGAGAAGGATTCTTTTTCTCCTATCCCACTTGAGTGTATGCTTTACATGGACAGTAGACTTCATGTGACTCGATCCGCACCTTTTATTAAGCATGTCTTGCAGGTTTGGAAGAGGAGTAATGTGACCCGTGGGGATGCGTTATTGCTTTGTGCATATTCTTGTTTGTGGAGGAACCCAGCGGTTCAGATTAATAATAGGACACTTTCTTGGATTTTTTGGCAACGGGCTGATATTTGGAAAATAGGTCAAGTTCATGATAGTCATACTCTTCTTGATTTTTTGTTCTTGTGTTTCAAATATAAGTTGAAATTGTCTACGTTTAATCGTTATTCGGTGCTACAGATCCTTTTTGGTGTACTGTTCACACACCCCAACGCTAGTCTGCATGGTTTTCCTACGATCCTGTATTTGACTAAGAGTACGCCAGTCTCTGCTTCTTTGCTCTATAAACTACTTACTCCATGTGAATATAACTTGCCTTCTTCGTGTGATAGAGACCACTGGGACCGAGACATAGGTTGAAAACTGATATTGAATGATCTCGTAAATGTTTTGGTCTATGCAGTTTCAAGATGGACTTGGATTTGCGCTTTATTTTGATTTGATTTTATTGGACATTTGTATAGCACCTATACACAAGTGTTTCCAGGCACCACAAGACAAAAAGTGGGGCTGGGGGCATAGGGGAAAAAAAACAACAGTTACAGTCGATATAGGCCTTGTGACAGTCTTACCGTGCAAGTGCAGAGACAAAAAGTGCAGGAGAGGGTGGAAAAAGGGGGAAGGGCTGGGGTGGAGGATGAGGGGGGTTGAAGTGCAGGAGTGGGGGGCACATGGAGCTGAGCAAGTGCTGAGGGGCGCCACGAAGGCTAAGTGCCAAGGGAAAAAGGGGGAAGGGAAAACAAGTGCGATGGACAGGGTGGACCAGATTCAGGCTAGTATTGGAAGGGTGCCCAAGGGCAAGTGCTGGTTAGGGATGCTGTGGGAGACAGTCAAGGAGGGCATGGCCCCTGTAAGACTCATAATAAGGGACCAGTCACAGCAGCAGAGGAACATTAGTACGGCTGAGAGAGAGGGAAGGAGGAGGAGAAAAGAAAAGTGTTGAGAAGTTTCCAGAACTTAAGAAGATCCAGCTCAAGTCTGAGGGGGGCGGGGAGGCCATTTCAGAGGGAGGCTCCTGTCAGGGAAAGGGTTCTACCTCCCACTCTCTGCTAGGAGAAACATCTGACCTTCAGAGAACTGGAACTAGAGGAACGCAGGCTTCACTGTTTCACTGCCTAATATTTGGCCCGACCCTCTGGCTTGATTCATCGGCTCCAATTGTTGCAGAATCTGGCTGCTCGGACAGCCACTGCTACGCCACATGGCTCACATATTAGTCCAGTGCTGCGATCTTTGCACTGGATTCCTATGAGACATAGAACTGCTTTCAAATCTCTTTGTCTGGTCCATCGGCCTTACTATCAGGTAGGGGCGGACTTCCTTTGAGATAAGTATCAACCCTAGATTCCCCATCAGGCTCTTCGTTCTAGTAACGACCGGCTGGTTCAGATTCCTAAATTCCATCTCCAGAGATTTGATGGACAAGCTTTTTCCGTGGTGGCCAGTAAATTATGGAACGGTATTCTGCTGAAACTGAGACAGACGGAAAATCATTTGCATTATTGTTGCCTTCTCAAAACTGTACTTTTTTGCTGAGCCTGGGGATTGCTGTAGCTTTACTGTGTATACCCTTATGCCAAGATGCCTCCGGGTGAATGTGCACATTATAACATAACGAAGAACTCTAGCGTGGAGGTATTTAGGGAGAGAAAGCTAGATGTATAGAGGTCCCAGACAGCCTTGTGGATGATGCAGAAGGTCTTGAATTTGACCATTGGGGTCACCGGGAGCCAGTAGAGCGATTTTAGGGCTGGAGAGATGCAGTCCCTGGGCTTGAAACCAAGGATAAGTCTTGTCGCCCTATTCTGGATTAGTTGAAGAGGGTAAAGGGAGGAAAGGCAGATTGAGGAAGAGACTGTTGCAGTAGTCCAGCCTAGAGAGAACCAGAGCTCTGGAGACATTGTGCTTCTGGGGGAAGGTAAGGAAAGGGAGAATGCCTCTTAGGAGGTAGAGCTAAATGTTGGACTTCTTGGCAAGGCCCGAGATGTGAAGAGAAGGAGAGTGATGAATCAAGGATGACCCCAAGGGTTTTGGCCTCACAAGAGGGTGAGAGGAGGGGACCCAAGGAGGGTGGCCTGAGAGTGTGGGGTTAAGTGGGGGGCAGGGAGCAGGCTTCCCAATGAGAAGGAGCTCTGTCTTACTGGCATTAAGGCAGAGCTCGTTAGCAGAGCACCACACCTGGATAACAGCAAATCCTTTCCTTCATGCAGCAAAGAATCAATCATTACATCTTTTGGTCCCCCGAAAAGTTGGGGTCCTGTTGGTTGAGTCTTGATGAGTTATGTTGGAATTGGAATTGTAAAAGGGTTGCAGGAACTACCTTGCATATCTTCTGGTATTGTCAGAAGATCCAGTTCTACTTGGGGGAGGTTCTTGTGCTGGGCCTTTCTCTTGCTTGCACGCCTTTGTTGTGTATTTTGTACCTATTTCTAGATCATATTGGCATGTCTGTTGGTACGCTCTCTTGGGTTTGTAGAGCTCTTGTGGTGGCTAAGAAGCATATTTTGTTACAATGAACGAGTGATGCCAGGCCGACAGTTGATGACTGACTTCCTGGCTAATAGATCCTTTCTGGCAACGAGAAGGTGTATACAGGTATAAACAGCGACTTAATAAGTATGCAGCCATTTGGGATGATTCCAATGACTTGTACGTTTAGCTCCACTCCCCCCTTTTTCTTACTTAACTTTTTTCATCTTCTTCCCTTTTTTTTGTTGTTCTTCCTTAAGGATGTTTCCTTTTTTGCTTTTGATAATGTAATGTGCCTGTTGCGGTTATAAATATAGAGAGAAAGAGCCCAATTTATGAGCCTCCCCATCTCCTGCACAGCATAATGCCAGACCACTGGCTAAATGTTGTTATAAAGAATACATATCATATACTTCAAGTAAGCAAGAATTTTGAAACCGCAGTATATAATCGATGCACAGTTGGAGTGGATGCTCAAGGCGTTTTGAGTAAATAATCCCCTGCTTCAGGAGCTGAATTTAGTTTAAAAAAAAATAACTATTTCTTCTGTGTTACCTTCTTCACAAAAACTTCAATTACACGTCAACGCCAAATGTGAATGACACCAGAGTCACTCATAGGTCCAAAATCAACGGTACACCAATTCAAAATAAGGGATCTCAGTGTCTCATATCTGCCACACCAGTGATCCACATCACTCCATTTGTTTGCTATGATCTGCCTCCATATAGGGGTGCTTAGCCAGTGCGTCTACCATTGATATCCCCAAACTCCAATCAGTGCACCCGGAACCACACCCGTGATCCCTTGTGATCAAGAATAACCATAAAAGGCCAAAAGTGACTTATATTCAAGCATACCTATTTCCAAAGCCATACGGATGAACATAAGTTGAATGACTCAATGGTCACCGGCAGCGCCAAGCACAGACTTCCTCTATTAGGGACAGTGTAAAGTAAAGTCAAGGTAGATATATGTATAAAGATCACCAACTAGCAGTATTCACAGCCCAATATGAAATAGCCACAGAGGAGCACCCGCACCATAAGGCAACAGCCTTAGGCAATCTTCAAAGATGGACAGAACTTGCCATCCGGCTTTCTGAATGACATGGGATTCTTTTCCAGACATACTACAATTGCCTTGATAAAGACCCTTCGGGGTTGAAGCATGTGTCGGCTGACCACCCTCTTTCTAACTATGTGTCCACATCATGGACAATAAAATCACATACTAAGACACAGCAACCTGCGTGAGATCCTCATTATTTACAAGGATCTTATATATCACATCTAACTGCAAGGTAACCAGGACCTCTCTGTATACAATTTCAACAAGTGACATTGGGTTTGCCCCTTCCTCCCTGTGACCTTGCAAAGAACGACGGAAAAAGAACTACAAATATACAGAGCTCAGCACAGGAGCGTTCATTTTCTAGAACCCACTCCTTACCCCCATTTTCAATATGAAATGCATGCCTATCTTGAACTGTCTCTCTTTGAGCAAATTAACAGATTGGTGCAGGTCCCCAGGACTTCTCCCTTGATTCCTGTATACATACTTGACGCCTGTAAACAAGGTCTGAAAACGAGAAGGTAGGGTCCGCGTAAGTAATCGTGTCCACGCAGACATCAAACAAAACTTCCTATCTAGCTAGGAAACAATAGATATGCCCCTCCCTTACCTTCAGTAACTCCGAGCAGTCTCCCCACTGACTGAGAAGTTCTCTGGGCAACAACAATCCAACCGCGTGGTGCCAGAGGAATTGCTTTCAAGGAGCAGCGTGACTGTCACGTGACTCTCTCGTATAGAGCATCTAGCAGAAAATAGCCAGTGTATCCTTCCAGGTAACTTGTAGAAGTTAGCTATTTTATTGAATCTAGCTGAACGTAGAAAGCATTTAATCGAGGTGAATGCTTAATGTAGCCAGTGTATTGAATCTAGGCGAAGGCAGAACGCAGCTATTTTTGGGACCATAGGTGCACCGTGCACGCAGTATGTAGCCTTCATATGTTCAATTTGGTTGCTTTTAGAATGTAGCCACTGTATTAGAGCTGGTGGCAGGTTGTATGTAGCCACTATACTAAAAAAATGAGGTGATTTTAGAATATGGCAATTGCACGGAATCAAGGCATTCGATATAGTGTAGCGAACGTATTTACTCCTCCCGCACTCCAAGCTTATGGAACTTTAGCCAAAGGCACAGTCGCCATCCTGCGCACATCTGCATTCAACACAACTCAAATGACACTGCACAGCACTTCTGGCATAAAAATGCAGCTACCTTTCCCAACAAACACAAGCTACACACACACACAATGACTATTCTTTCGCATACCCCCTCTAGACAATCTCTCTAAACTACCTCTTCTCCAACCATCCACAGGCCATGGGTGGCTTGCAGGGACTTGCCCTCCCCTCCATATCCTCGCAGTGGCTGTAGTGCACACATGCATATTGGCACCTCTTCGAATGTCCCATACCTTGGACTTCGTCCCCCCCCCCCCCAGGGCATTCAACCTACAGCGTGTTGTGACCATACAAGTGGTGAAAGGTGCTATATAAATAACACATTACAAACCAACACATTTTCTGCTTTATATGTATGGTGCTATATTGATATAAAAGATTACAGAAACAAGGAGTATGGCTTTAGCATTATTTTTCCCATTCTGAATGAAAGATTGTAGTATCATCATGCAAAGTATCGTGAGCCGAAACAAATCCCCTGGGTTTTAAAACACAGGTCTTAACAGCGTATGGCGTCATGGAACACTTTTCATTTCTTACCTCCACTATTCACGTCCAGTGGAAAATGTTGGGGGTGGGGAGGCATTACATCTAAATGAAAGGGGCCCCTGCAAAATGAGTGGGACAAAATGGTGTGCCACAAAAGTTGGGGGGGATAAACACCCTTGTCCCCCTCTAAAATTACACCCATATTCACATCTTTTAGCGAACAACGGCCGCCTTCATCAAAGGCCCACTCACTGCTTTGTATGCCCCACAAACCTCTAAACGATACCATTGTAATGTTCTGCTGACATGGCAAGGTGTCAAGAAGCAGTTTCACTGACTGCAGGGGTAAATATTACATTAACGTGTTGGCTTTGCACACTAGGAATGCTTTGATCTTGTGTATGGACAAGTCTCCCGAGGGCTGGTCAGGGTGTTCGTGTGACACTGCCTACACAATCGGGACAGTCCCACAAAATGCAAGATGGCAACACACGTGCCAGTCACTTCACCCCTTCTCACCTACACAAACACCATATTCACCCAATGCTCGTGCACACTATTCCTCACATTTGCTGCTCCTTGGCAGGGGTAGCAGCAGGAAACAGGGAAAGAAGATGATTGACACTTTCCTTCTGGAGGCCCACATCATGGAAGCCAAGGATTCCCTCCCGCCATAGGATACAATGGTTGGTGTGATTTTACAATGTTTTACCACTGAACCCTATGTAAAATAGGGTTTCAACACCTGTGGGATGCAAAAAGTGTGGCCGATAACATTCTATACAAAATGTTCACAGGGTTTACCCACAATAAGTTATTAAAATGCTGCACTGCCAGAGTTCATAAAACATCCAAATCCATTCTGGCACCACCCTTGTGATATCCTTTTCTCTTCAAAACAGCTTCCTAATTGCCTCATCAAAAAACATATAGTCCAGACCCAACTTTATCCAACTGTGTCTGCATATAAGAAAAAGCCGCATATCCGGGGATTCTGGGTATTCGTTTTCAATACCTAAACAGAATGGACATCTGTGAGGCTGGTATCGCCTAACCTTTGACTTAGGTCATAGAATGATGTGGGTAGTTCAGTGTCTGGGGTGAGATCTGCTAATCAGACCTCAACCCCTTAATGCTCCATATGACTTTACTGGGGCTATCTCCTGACAACCCCCGCAACTGTTTTGGAATGCCAGCAGAGCAGGTTCAAATGTCACGTGCATTCCTGAGAGGAAGACTGCTGGAGGCCAAAGATCCAAGCAGGCACATGGTTTGCATTTGTAGTCAAAGTCCCCCCTTTCCCAAAGTCATAACCATGCGCATTATGTCCCAGGTGCCACTGTACACTTTAAAGATAAGCCATTGATGGATTGACAAGGTGGCTACTACGATTACACAGTTATAAAGTCACAAGCAACTTGATGTCATAATTGTCATCTCGACGACCAACGACCTGTCCATGGCAGGGCTGAGTGGATTCAGTTTCTGCCCTGAGTCCCACCCAGGAACCACATGGGTGGAGCCCAGGAAGCTTCCCTATTGGCACCTTCTTCGCAGTGCAGGATAATTCCCTAGGGGTGGGCTCAAACTAACCTTTTAAGCATATGCCTGCCAGGAACAATAAATCATCCTCAACCAGGGTGCAGATTACTGGAGCCCTTTTGAAGTAGGTAGACAGAGGAAGGGACAGAGTTAGAGCAGCCTGGGACAGAGATACAGTCCACTGAGAAGTTCCACCATCTTGGTTTTTGCTCGGGCTTCTAAACTTTTTTGCCCCTTTCCCACTGCATGCAGACAAAGCAATCTGAGTATGACATCACAGGGCAAAGGACATTTGTTACAGCAGCCCCAATTTGAGCCCCCTTATAGAAGGGAACCAATCAACTATGGAATGTTGCCAATGGGCAGTGGGGATGTGAGGGGCTACCATTGTGGATTCATCTTTAGACTTTGGGAGATGAAGAATTTACCTGAAACCTGGTTGGGCGTACAGTCTGCTCCAAAGCCCTGTGCCAGGAAGGTGAAGAATAGAGACTTCCAAGCAAGAGGCAAGCTCTTCTCTCAAACTATCCCTGTGGCATATTTAGCTTGAGGCTGCCATCTGAAGCAAGGCCTTACCTTTTGCCTAACATTGGAACCAGACTCCTGCTTACTGGAAGTAGATGTTATAGCAGGTACTTTCTGGTATCCTTCCTGGCAAAGAGGTTAAAAAAAGGACTACCTTTGCCCTCAGACACTAGATACAGCCTTCCAGCAACTCAGATGTCAAGGAAATGACCTGGGCCCAGATTCCTGCAACTAACCAACTAACTAACCAACCAACTAACCCAGACATTGCTTGCATGTGCCAAGCTTCTTTGTACCACTGTGTGGTGGACCCAGCTCACTGACGCGACGCTGATTTGCCACTTCAAAGCCTGGCTTGATGCGGTTGGACCACAAGAACAAAACAGAAAAAGGTGTATGCACTGGTCCTCTCCCGCGGTTTAGAGCCCTCGTGACTTGTAATGCCCCCCACATATCCTTCATCCAGGCATGCATCTGACTGGATTGCCTGTCTACCCCGGTCTTCAAGGCCCAGAGTTCCCTTTCACTGCAACAGTCAGCATTCTGTGTGTGCTCTCCAACAGGGGTTGGGTGTTACTGTGTTTATCAGTCATATCTCTAGTTTGATTAAATATCCTATTTTTGTAGAACTTTGACAGGACACTTATGTTAGATCAATTGTAATAATGCTGTCGGGGTTACTACAGCTACTAGCTCACATCCCCTTCTGAAGAGTATAGCCTGCCATCAGCCTACACTACACTACACTAAGCGGCAGATGTGGTAAACTGTTCAGGTTGCCCCGTTTTCACCCTTTTTATTGGGATAACTATTGGATTTTTAGTCCTAATCCTCGCTCTAATTCTGCAAAGCAGCAGTCATTTTGTCACACAATATGGATCAAAAATAAGGCAATAGACTAACATATGTCCAAAAGGGAAGCGAGCATAAGACATCTTTGGCAATGAAAATCCCCATGGGAAGCACAGTTCATAATGTAACTAGTGGTATAGAAAGGCTTAATGTATAAGCACGCAGCCTGTGGTAAGCTACCATCAGATATTCATACCCATTAGGAGTACTATTCTAACCCAATCTAGCACCTGCGGACAAAAGTACCTTTTCCTAGTTCACCCACATTGAATTTATTGGCAACGAAAAAGCTGTTTGAAATAATGGATTGAAATTAGTTCCTTTCTGCGCCATGGCATAAGTGTACAGCACTTCAGTTTTCAACCTCGCTGTAGTTTGGGCACTTGTTTGAGAAGTGGGGAGTTTAATTGATTTACCCTGAACAATTATCCCACTTGTGCGATTCTTTTAGCCTCCCCAATGTCAGCCAACTGCATTTAAGACTACAGATGGCCATTGTTAAACTAGATATGTGAAAAATGATGAGTAATGGGCACCTACAGATATTTTCAAATAATTGCCCGAATGTGAGTTCTCAAAGTCTTTAATTTCACTTAAAAAAAAAACCCAAAAAAACAGTACTGCCACCTTTGTCATCTCCCAGGGGCCTAAGTAAGGACTTCAATATCTTCAAGTGTTTGGGGTGTTGTAGGAAATTGCTGAAAGGTCTTTCGACAAATTACCACAGCAGCCAAACTATAAAATACAAAATACAAGAACATTAAGTCCTCTCTCGCATTTCTCGTATTGGTTAGCACAAACCCATTCAAGGAATTGCCTACGGTAAGGGTGCAGGAGGAGACTGACACACAGGTGGCATAGTGATTGCTATAGACTTGTACTCGCCAAGAAAATAAAAATAAAACCTAACTTTCCTTATCTCTATGAAGGGTTTCCCTGCCTCAACTAAAATGCTACTGAGCCTGTCAGCATGTCCTCGTAACTTAGAGTCCTTACTGCCCCTTTTAAGCTGCTCTGCAACACAGTTTACATTAAGTTTAGGGTCTCAGACCCAGGCTTCCCCAGTCAAAGCTCACTTGGTTCATTCTCCAGCCAAGTGCTGATACGAGGAAGATAATTCGGGTTTCTTTCTTTCTCCTTGCTTGTGGGTCCGAGAACTGTATTCCCCAGCTTTGCTGCTTGGGCAGACTTACCTGCAAAGTACTGTCAGAAGGAAGATACCTTGCTTCTTGATTTGAGTCCCAGACCCCGGTTTCTTTCACTCTTTGTTTCGGCCCACCTGGCTCACTCTCTCGCCAAGTACTGCCTCAGGAAGGCAATGAAGACATTCCATTTCAATCGAGGTGTAGATTAGAGATGGTTCTTCATTAGCCTCCTGCTTTGTGGGTGTGTGTCTTGTTGTGTCTTTCTTGTGAGCCCCGGGTGATCTGGTGCGTTATAAGAATTAAAGTAAAGTAAACTAACAATGCCTCGCGTCTTGATGTCGGTCCCAGACCCTGGTTTCTCTCACTCTTCAGCCCACTTGACTCACTCTCTCGCCAAGTACTGCCATGAGGAAGAGGCCTTTCGTCTCGATGTGGGTCCCAGATCCTGATTTCTGCCCCGATTTGATTTGGCCCACCTTCTTGCCAAGTACTGCCACGAGGAGGATGTCTTGCTTTTTGATGTAGGTCCCAGATCCCGGTGTCCCTCACTTTTAGGTTCGGCCCACTTGGCTTACACTCTCACCAAGTACGGCCACGAGGAAGATGCCTTGCTTCTCGATGTGGGTGCCAGACCTGGTTTCTCTCACTCTTCATTTTGGCCCACTTGGCTTACTCTCTCACCAAGTACTACCACGAGGAAGATGCTTCTGATCCTCTCCTTCTTGATTTGGGTCCCAGATTCTTCCATTCCAGCCCCCACTGGCATCAGCGTCAAGCCCTTTACCATCTTGGGCTGCTGGACACTCATGCGGTTCTCGTTGGGTGCTTGCTGTTCATCTGGCTGTGCTGGCGCTTCTCTGCTTGCCTGATCTGACCCGGTGCCTCTCCTTCCGGCACGGGCTTCAAACTTCCAGTTCTGCTGTGGTACAGCCCCACGCTACCGGTTTCTTCACTCCCTCGAGGCCAGATGACTTCCTTCTTCTCCGCGTCCTCTTTGAATCTCCCAGGATGAGCGGTCCTTCACTCTTGTCTTCTGGTGCAGCTGTGACTCTCCCAAATGCAGCTCCTCTAGCTTCAGAACAACTTCTGCAAGTCTGTGGTCAGTTTTTACCTCTGTCTCACAACCACTCCTCTGTGTAAATCTAGAATGGTCATTACAATTCCACCAGGTGTTCTTCATGGCTCCACACCCCCTGCTCGTCCCAGTACTTACCTTGTACACTTACCTTAGGTAGTCTATACTCTTCTTCGTCTCCGTACTTCTTGGAGTCGCTGACTCACAAAAGTACATGGAGTACATGGATAACGTGTTAGTGTCTATGGGATATTGAGGAGGGTAGGGTGTTGGGTGAGGGGGGTCATAATGCATTCTCCCAAGATATCCTCTCTTGTCCCCAAAGAGGAAGTCTCCTCCTCTGAGATTCTCAGCCGAGTACAACCACCAGGGGGACTATCTGGTAGTGGCCAGACCACTCTGGCCTCATGGGAAGGGTCTCCCCCCTACAGCAGAAGTGACGACATCTTGGAATTCGTCACATACCCTTCCCCTAATGCTTCTGGCTTTATCTTCGAATGGAAAACGGGACAGGAAAGCAACCTTTCCGTGTTCCCTTCCCTTTCTGTGTTTGACACAAAAACAGAAGGGTTGAAGATCAAGGAACCAGAACATTATCCATGAGTTGGTGTTTTTTCTAAGAGTGAGCCACTTAAGGGTTGAATGGTCCATGATTCATTTAAACTTTCTACCTGTGAGGTAATATTTGAGGTATCATATGGCCCATTTTATCGCTACAGCTCCCAATTCAATGGTGGCATAATTTCTCTCTTGTGGGAATAGTTTCTGGCTGAGGTAAAGCACAGGCTATTCCACCCCATCATATTCTTGTGATAAAACTGCTTCTATACCAACTTTGGAAGCATCTGTTTGAAGCAAACATTCCTTGTTAAAGTTGGGAACTTTTAAGACTGGCTCGCTGCATAGAATTTACATCAGTGTATCAAAATAGGCCTGATCTTTTTCCCATTGTAATTTCTGAGGTTCGGCAATCTTTAACTTCTCAGTTAAACAGGAGGTGATGGCAGAAGTAGGGATGAACCTCCTGTAAGTCCTAGGAAAGCCCTCAAATCCGTTTTACTGTTGGGGATGGGTGTGTCCTGAACAGTCCAGACTTTTCCTAACTACGGCTGAACCAATCCATTTCTTACAAAGAAACACTAGTACTTAACTGCTGATTGGCCTAAGTGGCATTTCTTGGGGTTAGCAGTTAAGCTGGCTCTTCTCAGTGGTCTAGTAACTTCAGACAGATGGCACATACGTTCTTCCCAGGTTTTGCCATTGAAGTGGGGGAGGGAGCTGGGAGAGCCCCCATCATAAAAGCAAGATGTCTGGCTCAAGGGAAATCCCCACGCCCAAGTAATGGCGGAGTCCAGAAATGTGACAAAACAACTGCTTTAATAATGAAATTTCAGAAAAGCAGGGATACACACGGATGTCTCAAGATTTTCAATGCTCTCAACTGGTTACAGGCTTGTCATGGAGTTTTATTCGACTGCAACGTCATAAACAAATGATACATTTCACAAACCTAAGGTGGGATGGGATTGGTTAATACAGTAGGCTATATATACATATATATACACACACTATATGGGATTAGTGACTCCATTGGCTACAAGCTATCTGGTAGCTCCACCTGCGACCACCTCCTAAATGTTGCAAGTGAAATTATGTCATGCTTGTGTGTTGTGAGTGGCTACTGCAACAAAGTGTAAGCAAGCATTAGAGGTGGGTAGGGATTGGCCAGTGTGGGCTTTCTCAGACTTGATACCTTGGAAGGTTACCAGCACATGAGCACGATGGGGAGAGGGGGGGTGTGGTGAGAAGGGCCTCAGAGTTCTGCTTTGTCCCAATAAGTATAACACTCACCGACTCCCCTGGTCGTAAGCAAGGACATTCTAGCTTTCAACTTCATACTGTATTGTATCTTTTTGTCCCACTTAAACAGATTCTCTGAATAGCCCTTCTCTGCCCTGCAGGTGTAGGGACCACATTTCAGATTATCCTGCTCAGTGATTTGTGAGCATTTTAGCTGGTTGGGACTTGTTCAGGCTGTCTACTCCTCTGTGTCAGGTGTAAGCTGATGAGAACCTGACATTTCTGCAGCACTTTGTTTCTTTGTTTATTTAGATAGAGTTATGTCTCTTGCTTGGGATTTGCTTAGTGTCTGCACGTTTCTAATGCTGGCTCAAACCTTCCTATTCATAATGACTATGGCACTGTGCACTTGCTGTCTGAGCTGTGGCTCTTTACGCTGGCTCAGCAAGACTGGATCTTTCTCTCCACAGATGGCTCCCATTCATCTTTATCTGCTTCGGACCTTGGGTAATTGGGATTGTGTGACCAGTGACCCTTTTAGGGTGTCGCCTCAATTAATTTATTTGATATGCGCACCTCAGCGCTAGTCTCATCCTCCTGCATCCAGGCATCTGGCTTCCTTGTTGCCTTCAACCCGCCCGCCACCCAGCCTGCCCACCATCCTCCTGATTGGGTCTTAAAGCCCCATTGAACATAACAAGTGCGTTTTTTGGAAGCATGCAGGTCTCTCCAGAGGCATTTCTGCGCCAGTCCTTGGGTAAGTCAGATTTTGTGACCAGCGACCCTGCTAGGGTGTCGCCTCCATTCATTTAATTGATCTGCGCACCTCGGCACTAGTCTCACAGCCATGCATCTGGCTTCCTTGTTGCTTGCAACCCACCCACCATCCTCCTGATTAGGCCTTAAAGCCCCATTGAAAATAAGGATGTTTTGGAAGCACGGAGGCTTCTCCAGAGTCATTTCTGCATCAGACTTTGGGTAAGTGAGATTGTGTGACTAGCGACCCTGCTCATTAATGAGGTGAAGCTGAGCCTCTCTAAGCACAGCTTCACCTCACTGATGATGCCCAACAAGGCTGAAACACGTGTATGGGGTTGCTGTTGGTACTCTTGTTCAGAGAGGAATTGCCATAGCATTTCGGTGCTGGACTGCCCATGAGGGCGGGACAAAGACTGATATGCAAATGGATATTTCCCATCTGTGAAAGGTACAGTGAGCAAAAAGCAGATGGCTGCGAACTCTCAATGTGGTTAACAACCACTGAACAGGTTATCATGCCTTGCTCTTCCGAGAGAGAGGCATTTCTGCATCAGACCTTGGGTAAGAGGGATTGTGTGACCAGTGACCCTGCTAGGCTGTTGCCTCCTTTAATTTACTTGATCCGCACACCTCGGTGCTACTCTCCCCCTACCACAATCACGCATTTGCCTGCAACCCACATGCCTCCCACCGGTCCCAGACCCCCGATTTGTCCTGGTGCCCTCCTTAAGTCATTACTCTAGAGCAGCCCCCCTCCAGCTAAGGTCCCAGAAGTAAAGGGCAGCTCCAGACAGTGTTTGCCAGTGTTCGCCGGTGGAGTCTGCGGCGCAGCCATCAACCAGCAGTGACTGACAAGGAAAGCAAGGTGCAGGCAGGGGGGAACAGCCATTACTGATCCCTATTAAGCTGTCCCACCACTCTTATTACAACTATCAATAAGCTTGTATTTGGTGCTGCTTGTCGCCAATAGTTGTATGTTATCCACATCTGCCAACAGTGTGTTAATTAGCCATATCTGGCATTTAGGCCTCTATCCAGGAATCTGGAATCTAGGTGATTTGCATTAGTTGTTGTGTCTAAAACATTGGTTCTTTTCCCATTATCCAGGAAACTCGAACCTAGGTGTTTTGCATTTGCTGTTGTGTTTGAAATTTTGGCTTTTTCCCCCGCTATGCAAGAATCTCTAATCTAGGTGTTTTGCGCATTTGCTGGTTTGTCTGAGATGTAGGTGTTTTTCCCCCCTATACAGGAAACTCAAATCTAGGGGTTTTGCATTTGACGCTGTGTTTTGAAATGTAGGCTTTTTTCTCTCTATCCAGGAAACTCGAATCTAGGTGTTCTGCATTTGCTGTTGTGTTTGAAATGTAGGCATTCTTTCCCCCATCCAGGAATCGCACATCTAGGTGCTTGCATTTACTCTTGTGTTTGAAACATAGCCGTTCCTCCCTCTGTCCAGAAATCTAGACATCCTCCCTCCATCCCCACTGTGCTCCACCGCCTCTACTGGGTACAGCCCGAACTGCACTCTATTGTTACAGCTGTGATCTGAGTGAAATAACCGCAGAATTAAGTCTCCAGATAGTAAGGGACCGTAGTCTTAGGTGCTCCACCACCACCACAAGACTCAGAATCTAAGGATATCTAACCCAAAGGATAAGGACACCTAAGGTGTGCACCCAGGAAGCACCACTCACCTCTGCCTTAAAACCCCCTCCCAACCCAACCTGCTAGCAATCAGACGGTAAGACCCCCCCACCCACACCCCCGACCACATGCCCACATCCATAACAGGCCATGAAAAACCACAAAGAAGCCGAAAGATAACTACAACCCAAACAAAACTAAGGAGAGTGTTTCCAGCGGGCAAGGCCCCCTGCGACCGAAACACAATAATGCAAACCTGTTAAACCAGTTTACTTCAAACAATGAAGGGGACGATGTAAGAGAAAATTAGGAGAAAGAATAAATCAAATGGCACCACGCCAACAAACAAACACGACAACGGAACACACACCAATAAGCATGACAGAAAATAGAACAAACTCCGAAAGAAGGGAAAAATCTTTATACCCAACACCATACCTCGCAACAAACCACCCACCAGAACAATTCACAATGACCAACAATGCTAGATGTTCCAGCAAGATACCAGGACTGCACAGGAGGAGACCAGAAACTTCCAGAAGGCACAAGAGGGAAAATGACACACTCGCTCCATATTTCACCAAAATTCTAGGGCACCAACAGCAACTGCAACGAAATACAAAAGAACCAGAAGAAGTCCGAAACCCAATGTGAAACCTAGCAGATCTACTCAATCCCATAACAGACCCTACTGAACACACCTCACATCCTGTGAGTAGCAAGGAAACTCAACAACAAGACCACCATAAAACAAAACCAATAACAAAACAAAGCACAGTTAAAAAAAACACTGCAATCTAATCAATGCAAGATCAATGTCCAAACATGCTAAAAAGATCTACGATCTACTCTGCAATGGTGGAATAGACATCTTATTCGTCACAGAAACCTGGTTACATCAGAATCTGCAAATCCCTCATCCTTCCCCTAACAGCAAACTCAAAACCAAACCTAAGATCCATAGTCATCTATAGACCACCGATTTACAACACAACCTTTGTAGACACCCCCATAGAAGCCATCACAAACCTGGCCATTAAACACAATCACCTGTTAATCCTCAGGGACTTCAACATATGGTTTGAAGAAGAGAACACAAACTCCCAAGAATCACTAATTAAGCATCTCGAGACAATGAAACTACGCCAGATGGTTAAAGGAGTGACACACACAGCAGGACACACTCTCCACGCAATCTTCGCCAACAGAAAACGGATCTCAACTGCACCACCAATACAAATACTATGGAGCAACCACCTCATCATACCATTTGTGATCCAACTACCAGCAAAAGCACCGAAAGAAAACCAAAAGCTGGAATACCATCAAAAGTATTAACTGAAAGAACAACTGGAATCCTCGAAACCATCAACCACAAACCTGGATGGATCCGACCTAGATGAAAAAGCAGACCTAATCCAGAAATGGATCACCGAAACAATAGACAGCATCTTCCCAGAAAAATCCTTCCACCGATCACAAAAGAAAGTAGTGGCAAGGTGGCTGACACCCCACCTATACAATGAAGAAAAAAAACGGAAACTAACTAGAATGCATGATAAACTACAACCAGGCAAAATAATAAACTATCAAAAACAAATCAGAACATACAAAAAGGAAATTCTCGAAGGCAAAAATAAATATGAGAACCGAATCACAAAAGAGACCAACACCCACAAAGAACTATTGAACATCGTAAATAAGATGAAAACCCCACCTGGATGAAACAGCACACTGACACTGGTACCCTCACAAGAACTATGCAATGACCTTGCAGACCACTTTAAAAACAAAATCAATGACATACATCGGATCATACAAAGCAAACCAATCAAGCAGACTGTGGACCATGCACCACCTACCCTGGGAACCACAGAACAAGCTGCAAAGCTTTACCCAAACATTAGGAGAAAGATTTGTCAAGCTGATGAAATATAGCACTAAAGCATGCTCCCCAATGGACCCCTGCCCACCATCTATAAATCAATCCTTACACAGGGCACGCCATAGGAATGCCACATAACCCTCTTCAACCAGTCGCTCTCAACGGAGAGAGTACTGCAGGCTTTCAAATCTGCGTACCTCAAACCACTCCTCAAGTATACTACAGGCTATGTGGAAGACCTCTATAACTACACACCAATATCAAACATTCCCTATCTGGCAAAACTGCTAGAAACCTATGTCTACGAACAAACACTGGAAAAAGTAGAAAACCACCAACTATTGGACCAGGCACAAGTCGGCTTCAGATCCACGAGAAAGACAGAGATGGCACTTCTCTCTATCTGGGATGGCCTAAAGACCAATGCAAATTCCAACAGAAACTCAGAACCGATACTACTTTGACCTCTCTGCAGCGTTCGACACAGTCAGCCACAACATCCTCATCAAGAGATTGGAAGCAATAGGGATCATTGACCCAGCGCTGCTCTGGATTAAATCTTTCTTATCTGAAAGAACTGAAACAGTATGGATAAAACCATTCACTACCCCCACTCCTCTTCAACATATACATGACTCCACTAATCAACCTCATCAAAAGGCACGGCCTCACCTGCTACAACTACACAGATGACACCCAAATCATCTACAAAATCGAAGATGTACAAGAGGAGAACACATCGCTGGTAGACTGTATCAAAGAACTGTACGAATGAACACCAACATCCTCAAAGTCAAACCGGGCAAGACGGAAATCACGATTATATCCAAAAACCAGGGAAGAAACCAACACATCCCATGGCCCACAGAACTAGGAACAGAGCCCATGCCATTCAAAGTAGTCAAAAACCTTTGAAATCCTAACGGACAACAAGCTTACCCTAGAACCACAAGTAAACGCAATTATAAAAAAATGCTTCTTCCACCTGCAAACGATCAAAAAAATACTACCATTCCTTTCTCATGTACAAAACACTGGTCATCATGTCCAGGATAGACGTCAACATCCTATGCCTTGGAATGCCGGATTATCTACTGAAGAAACTGCAACGAATACAGAATGCAGCGGCCAAACTTCTCCTCAAACTCTCATGAAGGGACCACATCACTCCAGCGCTAAAGATGCTACATTGGCTGTCAGTCAAAAAACGAATCACATTCAAAACAATTTGCATAACACACATCGCGATCCACTGCCAAGGAGCACAATTCTTACAAAAGAAAATTACAATTTACCAGCTAACCAGAACACTCAGATCCAACAACGACATCCACCTGGAACCTAAAACATACACAAAGAAAATACTTGGTGGGGCAGCATTCTCTTGCCTAGCCGGAAAAATGTGGAACTCCCTCCCGAGAGAAATACGAAACATGAAGTACCATCTAAAAGTTATAAATCTCCTAAAAACCTGGCTCTTCAATTTAGAACCGAATGAAAATGAATGAGCAACATCCCCACCCCTCGGAATGAACACACAAATGGCAAGACAAAGGACTATACCGGACCACGACAAAGTGCAGGGAGGTGGAGCTACGTCAGAGAGGGAGGGCCCTGCCGGAGGCTAGGGAGAGACATGAGAGGGTCCTAGGTCGAACCCCTGAGAGGGCATTATACTTGAAGGGGATAGAGTGGAGACCGGACAGATAAACCACGGGGCACAGGGAGCTCAAGGGCACAGGTAAGAGCCCCCCACCACTTCAAGGGGCCCAGGAAGGTAATGGTCGCTGCACACCAGTATATGCCAGGGGACTAAACGATGTAGACATCCATTAGTCTGAACATATTGGGGTCGGGAGGTGTTACGCTCACCTGGTCTCTGTGGATGCGTTGGGGCACTGTTGCAGCCCTCACTGAACTTGAATCACCCCCTTCAGGCCTCTCCTTCAGTAGAAAAGCTATGAGAGGTGGTGCGTGGTGATACTGCTCCTGCGTGGAGATTATAGTGTGTGAGTGCCAATCTGTGATTGTTGTACTCCTAGAACCCTTCACCCCAAAGTACGGTTTCTGTGAGCATACGCCGGCCCATAACGCTCCCCTGTGAATTATGGAAGATAAGCTCTCCGTCCTGCTACTTCTGCGTCGAATGGGATCTAGTTCCTTCACTGATCCCTGATAAGGATTAGTCCAGTCCAGCTGCGACTATGCTTCTCCTTATGATTGGTAAGTCTTTCTTGAGCTCTTTTGATGCTGTACATTCTGTTTAATGTCTTTATATGTTGCTCCTATTTATGCCTGCAATGATGTCTCTCTTTTGTTTTCTTCCCTTAGATCGAAATGCGGCCTCAATGCAGCTGTGAGATGCGACCGGATGGAAGATGGATGCTACCGCAATGTTCGACAGCAGGTAAGTGATGGTTTAAGGAAAAGCGCAAAGTATGGCGAAGCGCAACCTTAAACTGACTGTTTTTTTTATGTCTAACCTTGTCTTCCGTTTTCCTTGCAGGCGCTGCTGTCGACGTGTGTCGTGCTGCGGTGCCAAGATGAAGATTTTGGCGTTCAGGAAAGTGTAAAGATGAATACTTGGTTCGCCGAAGAGATATACAGGGAAGAACAGCTTCCCCCAGTCGGTAAGTATGCTGGCAGGAAGCAGGTGTCACGGCTCGGGGAGCCTGGAAGCTCTGGAATAGGTGGAAGCGGCGTACGGATATCCCGATCACGCTTCCTCTACCCAGTGCAGCGGTCTAGTCTTTTCAGCAACGTCTCCCGACACAGGTTATAGCCCGCCCCTTCCTGTGTTCGGGTGCGTTGCAACGCTCCTGTTTTCGGCTGCTGCTTGTCTTTCGTGCTCGTTGTCCCCTGCTACCGTTTTTGTTTTCCGTACTCTAACCCCCCCTTCCTTGTTAGTTTTCTTGTACCCTCTCCGGTCACCCCGCTCCGGCTCTAGGTACTCTCCTTCCCAGGTTTCTCTTTCCGGAGCTCGCTCCGATTCTTGATTCCTCCCTCTCCCCCTTTCCTCGCTCCCGTTCTCCATTCCCTTCCCGTCCTACCGCCTAACTAACTTCCCTCTATTACTTCGTTCCCGTTTCCTTACCTCCCCTTCCGCCCGCCTTTGTTTACTATTCTTGCCTTTCCGTCTCTTCAATCCTTCCGCCTTTCTTACTTACCTTCCTCCACTCGCCTTTTCTTGTTTATTGGCTCCTTCTGTTGTACCGTACCCAGGAATACACTTTGGATTTGCCTTGCCTAGCCCTCTTACCTTGTTGCTGATACTTTGGACTTCCGATTTCTTACCTGCCTCTGCTATTCCTCCTTGGAGGCCTGCTGCCCAGTTCTGGAAGGGTGTGTGCCTCTTCTCCAGCAGATACTCAGCTCCTGCAAGTGTCAAGTGCTTCCTACTACAGACAATTCATCTACAGATCTCTGGGGTTTTTTCAGCCTCTGGCTTTTTTCCCCCCAACTCCGCGGCCGCGGAGGGTCACCACCGCTCACCCTTGGGGTGTCGCGGTGGCGGCCTCCTTCGGCCGCTCTCATCTACAAAAAAAAAGGGAAAGCCAAGCCTAAGGAGAACCAGACCCTGAACCTACGCCGGGGAATACGAGGTGAGGAGGAAAGGGAAGTAAGGGAGGCCGAGATCCTACAGGATCAAGAGGAGATTCTCGATACCCTTGACAGCAGGATGTCCAGGAAGCAGGATCTTCAAAGGTAAGTCTGACCTCAGGCGACGGTGAGCGTTACGCTGCTTGCAAGTGCTGAATAACGCGAAGCGTCTGTCTTGAGGATCGGGGCAGCTTATATAGCTGAGATCGTGGGCACACCCATTAGGGCCGGCTTACCAGCCACACCCTGCCACTCCTAGAGAGTGAGTATGTGCAAAGGCAATCCATTAGCAGCCACACCAAAGAATACACTTGGGGCTGCTTAATGGATGGAATGTTCGAGGTTAATGCATTCGGCTTAATGGATGAAATGTTCAAGGTTAATGAATCTGAAGTGCTATGTCCACAATAAAAGCTTTTTGGTGTTAATTGTCCCTGCATGCCCGTGCCCCTGACTTCATGACCATGACAGGGGGTTGGAGGAGGTAACAGAACTAAACAGTCTTGCTGATAGCCCACAACTCTGCATAGAATATAGGAGGGAGAACCGCTTAGCACACCACAATTCATCACTCTGGCAGGGACACGCGCCACAGGTGGCCCAAAGCGGAAGGGGTACGATGGAGCACCACCACTAACCAAACCACTAAAAAAATCCCCCTGCTTGCACCTCTCAAACTCTAAACAAAATACAACCATACCTATACAGCAGAACAAACTGCAAGCACTTCACTACACCGCTACAACGAAACAAACACACATGACAACTACCGACCAAAAAATAAATCACACCTACGCAGAGCGAATGGTGCAAAACAAACTGAAGCTGCCAACAGCAAATCACAGCTCTCTTCAGCTTTTTTTCACGCTCAGTCCTACTAACTTACCCTACTCTCTTGCTTTTCAGATCCACCAGAGCACCAGGGGACCACTAAGGTTTTGATAGCGCACTGTATAAATATCCTTTAACATAACATCTACCACGGCTGCGTCTTCCATCATGCTTTACATGGCCAATCAGTTTAGTTGTGTTCTGCATCAAGCAAGCAGTTATATGTATTCTTGTGTGATTGGCATTTCTGCGTGAGAGAGACTGGGTGTATGTAATCTCTATTTTAGGGATTGTAAGCATGTTCTTCAGGTCTATGATCACTTTGGCCCAAATGTCTGTGTAGCTCCGTGCAGGGATGCATGTGCTTCATGTCTAACGCATCTGTGTGTGTGTGGCCTCCTCATGATTATCCTTATTTATTCATTCATTTATAACGCACCGGTAGCCCACAGACATTGGGGCGCACACCAACACAAGACAAAAGCTAAACAAGTCACAGGTGAAAAACAAGCCTATAAGAGAATCAAATAAGAGATCGGACTTCAATTAATTAAAAAGAGTTGTTTTCAAAGTTTTCCTGAAGCGTAAAAGGTTAATTTCCTGTCTCAGGATCCCAGGGAGGGAGTTCCACAACTGGGCAGCGCAAATTGGAAAGGATAAGTCCATGCCCCTTGTGCACTTGAACGTGGGGCAGGAGACAAGGGCCTGGCCGCTGAGCGCAATCGTCTACCTGGGGAGTAGCGAGTTATCGCTGTTTTAAGGAAGGAGAGCGTGTTGCCATACAGGCAGCAGTGAACAATGGTGCATGATTTGAAATAAATACGGTCCTGAATGGACAACTAGTGAAGATCTTTCCTGTGTTTGGAGATATGCTCCTTCCACATAATCCTTTTGACAATTCGCACAGCATCTCTTTATACTGGTAGTGCTAGCTCCAAGGAGTAGCGCATTACAGTAATCCAGCCTTGGTAAAATGACTGCATGGGCGATGGTAGCCACGTTCGCCTCTGTTAAGAAGGGTTAAATGTTCCTAATGAGACAAAGGTAATGGTTAAGTTTCTGCTGATAATTTTGACGTGTTGTCCGAATTTAAGGATGCTTCAAGAGTGACTCCCAGTGTTTTTACCTTAGACTGGATAGGTATCGAGGAATTGTTTATGGTGAAAGCTTTATAAAGCATGCTAAGCTTGTTCCTGGCTTGTGAGGAGCCAAAGATGAGGAAATCTGTCCCCCCACACCCCTGTTTATGCACATCCAGTTCTCAACCATCCAGGATTCAACCAGATTGTAGATCGAGAGAAGGGTGGATGAGTCTTCTGGGTGGTTCCAGCCGAGCTCCTTGACCAGCTGCGTATCGTCCGCGTAGTTAGTGAAATAGATACCCAGGCTCTCTAGTAGAGCACAGAGAGGCTGGATATACATATTGTACAACATGGGCAATGAACTGGCTCCCTGGGGCACACTGCAAGGGAGGGTGGTAGGAGGCGAGAGAGCATCTCCGCAGTTTATCCTGGAAATATGGTTGGTTGAAAAGGATGTGAACCATTCAATGGCTCAACTACAGCAGTTTCCTCTGCTTTTAAGTGTTTGCAGGAGGCGATGGTGGTCAAGCAAATCAAATGCTGCTGAGAGATCCAGGAGGATGAGCAGACCGGATTTGCTCCTCTAAGTAATCCCAAGCAGTTGCATTTGCAGATCTAATAAGGCCGTTTAAGTACTGTGAGTAGGCCTGAAACCGGATTGGCCTCCATGTAAGATGTTGTTGGACTCCACGTGAGTTTGTAGCTGCGATGTGGCAATTCTGTCCAGTATCTTAAGAAGGAAATGGCAGTTTGTTACGGGTCTACGGTTCGGGGATCTCTAGGATCATAGCCCGGATTTTTTGGTTGTGGGGTAACGGTAACTGCTTTTATCATGTTAGAAAGGGGGCGAAAACCATGCTGTGCTCTACAATAAGTTTAGGTGGTAGAAGATTTTCCACACAGGAGGTGGGTTTCATGCTAGAGAGGATCTTTTCCATTTTGAATACCGCAATGGGGTTAAGGGTGAATGTGGGCACATTGGAGAGGTCCCTTGGAATCATAATGATGTTACTAGGAATTGCATTGTTACTTTGGGCAGCTAGAGCTTGGTCCCTTTCTTTAGTGATCTTTGCATTGAAAGCTGCCTGAACCATCTTGCAATCCTCCACTGAGGGGTTGCGAGCATTGGCTAAGGAAGCAGGTTTTTCTAAAGATTTAAAGATTTGAAAAAGTTTACTTGGTTTGTTTGGGGCCTCTTCTATTTGTGTGTTAAAGACATTCTTTTTAGTTTCGACTATCTTAGCTTTATAAGAGACGTCCATGGCTTTCCAGGTTTCTTTATTTTCCTTGGATGGATCTTTCAGCCATTTGGCTTCAAGTGATAGTTTGGTTTTCTTGAGAATGGCCAGCTCTGGTGTGAACCAATCCTGATGTCTGGGATTAGCTTTAATTTGTCTGGGTCTGAGGGGGCGATGTCATCGAGCATATTTTGAAAAGATTTGGTATAGATGTCTACTACGGTGGCAATATGGTCCTCTTCTGAGGAGCTCTGCATGATCGTATTAAGGCATAACCCGATGAAGGGAGGTTTGTCGAAATTGGTTTTACAATCAATGGCAAATTCAATGAAATAGTGGTTAGGCCAAATGCAGGAGGTTGTCAGACAGGTATCTACTGATGGATTTCTTGCTGACACCCAATCTAGTTGTTTGTTATTGTCATTGGTTGGTTCATGGTTCATAATTTGGAACTCAATATTTGTAAAAGAATCTTCTTCGTCAATGGCGATTTAGTCTGCTGGATTACTCTGCCAGAGATTAAGATGGCCTAGGAATAGGGTGGAGGTGTTAGGGCCACAAAGTGTATCCAGCAATTGAATGATTTCCTCATTAAAGTCCGGCATGGAATTGGGAGGCTGGTTTATTAAAACAAAGTTAACACATGACCAAGTGGAAGGTGTCATTTTAAGATGAATTATTTCACACCCTGAGCAGGCACACAGGGAGGGGAACAGTTTTAGAGTGTTTTTGGCTACAATTGCCACCCCACTGCCCCTCCCGATCTCTGTTTTTAATAAAAAGGGAGTAACCTTTGGGAATCCCATATTGAACGAGGGCCACTAGATTCCGTGCCCCAAGTCTCTGTAATGCACATCATATCCAAGTCCCTTTGAATGATGATATTGTGGATATTTTGTCCATGCTTATTAAGGGACCTTATGTTTAGGTGGGCCAAATTTAGGTTTTTGTTTGAAATCCATTATACGGGAGGGACTTTGTTTGGGGGGGGCATAGGTTGTGTAGTTCCCAGATCTCTGGAACTTGGTTCCTGTCCATGTTCGGGGCTCTGGGATTGACCGTGGTTCCCTTTCTTGGCGTTTGTAGCTTTCGCTGAAGCCTTGAATGTTGTGTTGCCGGAGGGGAATTGCATGGCTCTCAGTGGGAGGTAAGGGCGGACATAGAGGTTCTGATGTTTCTGGGACAGAAACCAGGGAGTCCAGTTTCTCTAAGACATTTATGGATGGATGCGACTCTCTTTAATTTCTGTTACGCTCACCTGGTATCCACGGGGACGCCACCCAGCCCTGGTTGGATGATTTGCACTCTCGAACCCTCTCCCGGTCCCTTGGTAAGGCCTCTGGTTAAAGATGGGTCTGCAATATAGGAGAGCTGGATTCAATACCAGATTGTCTTTATGTTTTCCCACCTCCCTTGGCCTCAACTCCTTCCTCCCCCTTGGGCCCTCTCCTCACCTTAATATTGTAAAAGGTGGCTTCTCCGTCCTGCTCCTCGTGGGAGGGGCGCATAGATGTGGGGGGTGAGCAGCAGCCAAGTTACTTCACTGGTGCAAGCCCTCCCTGTGGGAATCCAGGCCTGCTGCAACTCCTTAGGTTTGCTGCTTTACAGTCTTTATATGCAGTTCTTATGGTCCTCTTAGTTCAAATAATAATGTCTTGCTTCTTTCCTTTTAGCTATGGAAAGGTATTTTGGTGTTGTCATGCAGTTTGAAGATGGCCATGGGCCGGTAGGCAAAAGCGCAGTGTGCGCGATGCTCTCCGGTGAATAATGCACGATGCGCAGCACTGTTTCGCCTTTTATATTGCTAACCTGTGTCTTTTCTCTCCTTATAGGTTGCGATTTTCCTCGCCGAGCGCCGTAATGTTCCAGCAATGATACTGACCAGGAGGTGACTACCCAGGTAAGAATTGTGTGGCTTTCTTCATTCGGGAGGAAACGTGAGGAAACGTGAGCAAACGCTTACCAATGCTGTCTTTCTTTCTCCTCTTTCCAGGATATGGTATTCCACGTGAGTGGAACTGAAGTCGGCGATGGATTGATACTGTTCCAGGTAAGTTTCTCTGCAGGTCCTTGGTTTCAGGTAAACTGGCATCAAAGAACTGGACACAGTGAGCGTTACGCTGCCCACAGCAGAATAACGCAAAGCATGTTCTCGTGTTTGGGTGTGGTTTAAATAGTCTCAGGTAAAGTAGTCCAGGTAAAATAGTCCCAGGCCTACCACACCCAAAAGACTAGACCGCATAGCTCAGTTCCTTGTAACTGAGCTACGTGTGTGCCTCCATGTTGGCTGAACAACCCCCAAGTTAAATAGTCCCAAGTAAATAGTCCCATTCTAATGTTGGTCTTCATGATGGTTATGTGCCTGGCTCCAAAGGCGCCAGGACTGACTCCAAGAGAGTCTTGGATAAGGTTTTAAGGCCTTTGACCTGGCCCTAACTGGAAGGCTGACTTGCCAGTGAGGGCCAGGGGCAAGGGTCATGACAGCACTCCCCCCGCCACGACCCCTCTCACGGTGGCACTTCTGCCTGGTCCTGGTTTGGCTGGGTAATTCTGATGGAACTTTTTAATTAAGCGAGGTGCATGGATGTATTCACTAGGTTCCCATGACCTGTCTTGAGGGCTGTATCCCTTGCAATCAACTAAGTAGTATAGTTTGGATCAGGTGTATTTTGAGTCTAAGATATCCTTTACTTCAAACTCTGGTTCTCCGTCAACTAATACTGGTTTTGGTGGTGTTGTAACCCAAGTACCGGGTTGTACCGGTTTCAGGACTGATACGTGAAACACAGGATGAATCTGCATAGTGGGTGGTAGGGCTAATTTAACTGCCACTGGATTTATTATGGATTCAATAGAATAAGGTCCCAGATATCGGGGAAGAAAGGTCTGAGTCCCTTTTATGGGCACATATTTTGATGCTAACCAGACCTTGTATCCAATTTGGTAGTCGGGGGCTTTACTACGATGTTGGTCAGCAAATTTCTTTTATCTGTTCTTGGCTTGGAGTGAATGTTCTGCTGCTTCTTTGAAGACCTGGGAAATAATCGTACGTAGGGTTTTAACCGCCGGCATTTCCAAAGGGGTTGGGAGATCCAATTCTGAAGTACGTGGATGTCTACCATATATAGTGTAGAAAGGGGTTTGTCCAGTGCTGGTGTGTAATGAATTATTATAGGCATATTCAGCTATCCATAACAAGTCCTTCCAATTTCTTTCCACTTGATGTAACATGCAACGTAAGTATTGCTCAAGGGTTTGGTTTGTTCTTTCTGTTTGGCCATCTGTTTGAGGATGGTGACTTGTGGATAGTCGAATGTCATTTTGGGTCATTGAACAGCATTTCCTCCAGAAGTTGGGTACGAACTGACTACCTCGATCTGAGATCAAGACCGATGGAAAGCCATGAAGTTGTACGATTTCCTCCAGGAACACTTTTGCTAATTTGGATGCATTTGGAAGACCCTTAAAAGGAATAAAGTGTGCCATTTTAGAGAACAAGTCTACAACTACTAAGATGGTGTTGAATCCTTGACTGGGAGGTAGATCTGTAATGAAATCAAGGGACAGTGTGTGCCATGGTGCGGGAGGAATTTCCAATGGTTGGAGAAGACCAGCTGGTTTCTGCTTTTGGGACTGGTTTTGTGCACACACACCGCAAGATTGGATAAATTGTATGATGTCTTTATGCCATGTGGGCCACCAATAGTTTTGTTTTACTTTAGCTAGAGTTTTGGCAATTCCAGGATGACCTTCAATCATGGAGTCGTGATAACCCGAAATAACCTGCTCTTGTAAATCTTTACTTGGCAAGTATAGGCGGTTCCTAAAATATTGTAACTGGTCTTTAATGGTGTAATGTTCTCCTTGAGTACACCACTCTTGTGAGAAAGTGGGATCCATTAAGAGTTGGATCTTATTTTGGAGTTCACCCTGTGTCAATGTTCTCGTAAGACCCAGGAGTTTGTCTTCTGGAATGATGGCTACTGGATCTGGAGTTATGTATACCTTTTGATCAACACCCATGCGGGACAACGCATCAGCTTTCCGTTTCGGACTCCTGGCCGGTAGGTGATCACATAGTCATATTCAGCGAGGAAAAGAGCCAACCGAAGTTGACGGGATGATTGAGCCTTTGCTGTTTTTAGGTATTGCAGGTTTCAATGATCAGTTATGACCGTGACAGTATGTCTAGCACCAAGGCCATGCCTTGAAAGCTGATTTTATAGCCAAGAGTTCTTTGTCTGTGATGGCATAGTTGAGTTCGGGAGGTGAGAATTTTCGTGACCAGAAGGCCACAGGGTGTAACTGGCCAGTTCCTGGGTCCCTTTGTGAGAGAACAGCTCCCATAGCCATGCTAGAGGCATCTGTTTCAACTATATAAGGGAGGTCTGGGCGAGGATGCCCTAGAACTGGAGCAGAAGTGAATTTTTTATTAAGTTCTTGAAAGGCCTTCTCTGCTTCTTCGGTCCAATGGAACTTTTTCTTGTTTTTTCTCAATAGTGATGTAACTGGATGCACTATTTAGGAAAAATCTGGGATGAATCGGCGGTAAATGTTTGCAAAGCCCAACATACTCTGGATTCCTTTAAATGAAGTTGGTGACGGCCAGTTAAGAATGGCATCTACCTTGTGCCTATCCATTCTGATACCTTTTGGTGTGAGGATAAAACTGAGGAACTCCACTTCGGTGACATGAAAAGAGCATTTTTCAAGTTTAGCATACAGTTTATGTTGGCGGAGTTTAGTAAGGACGGAGCGGACATGCCTGACATGGTCTTCTTTTGTAAGAGAATACACTAAGATGTCATCAATGTAAATCAGGGCACAAACGTCGATTAACTCCCGCAAAACATCATTCATAAAGTACTGGAATTGCAGTAGGAGTGTTGCAAAGGCCAAAAGGCATTACCTGGTATTCATACAAGCTGTATTTGGTATGAAAGGTGGTTTTCCATTCGTCTCCTTTCTTCACTCGATCAAGATAGTACGCCCCTCCAAGGTCCAGTTTGGTATAGATTTGGGCATCTATGACTTGATCCAATAATTTGGGAATAAGGGGCAGTGGATAACGTTTTTTTACTGCGATCTGGTTTAATACGCTATAGTCGATGCAAGTCCTCAAATCTCCTTCCTTCTTTGGTACGAAGAATAAGGGACTGGCTGCCGGTGATTTAGATGGGCGGATAAATCCATTTGCCGGGTACTGATCAAGATAAGATTTCAAATGGAGGTTTTCTGGTTCATTAAGTACATAGATTCGACCACAAGGAATTTGCGCACCAGGTATGAGGTCGATCTGACAATCGTAGGGCCTGTGCGGTGATAGAGTATTGGCTTGTTCTTTCTGGAACACGTCTTGAAATTCTTGGTATTCATTTGTTAGAGTACTAGTCACACCTAGTACAATCGCCGCCATATTGGGAGTAGCAGATGTACATAAGTCTATTCTCCCCTTTTCTTGGTAATAACAGGTGCGAGCACAATCATCGGAAAAGGCCAACTTCTTTGTACGCCAATCTATTAAAGGGTTGTGAGCTACCAACCATGGCATCCCTAAGATTAGTCGAAACTGAGGAGCTTTGATGAGATCGAATGCAATAGATTCTCGGTGTCCATCCTGGCACAGTAGGGTTAGTGCTGCTATGCATTGGGTTACTGGTCCGGAAGCTATTTCTGTCCCATCAACAGTAGAAACTTTTTCAGTAGTGGACTTAGAGCATAAGGGAAGCTCCATCTCTGCTGCCAGATCTTGGTCTACATAATTCCCAACTGCTCCGCTGTCTATGTATGCTTCGACAGCATGCATCCGAGAGGGTTGTTGGTGATTGATCAAAATTACTGGTAATGCAAAGTGTTAGGTCTGTGGCTCATCCTTCTTGCTCGACAAGTGGACCTCTATGCTTGCCGGGCTTGGTAGTTTTCCGACTCCTTGTTATTATCTTCCTTCTCTGTGGCTCCAACAGTTCTCCTTGGTGGTTTCACTGGACATTCTTTGAGGAAGTGGCCTGATTTTCCGCAATATAAGCATAATTGCTGTTGCCTTCTCTTGTCTCTTTCAGTTTTAGTTAAAGGGGGCCGTACACCTCCGATTTGCATGGGTTCTACCGTGTTTTCCAATGTACGTGGAACATTATCCTTTGACCGGACATGCACAGCTCGAGTGTCTAACCTTATCCGGTCCGATTTTCGGTCTTGTAATCTGTGATCTAATTGCACCACAAGGTTGATGAATTCTACACAGTCTTTAGGTGGGTTAACCACTTGAGCAAGGACATCCTTTAGTTCCCCTAGTAGACCCTGATGAAATTGTGTTGTCCTTTTTTCCTCAGGCCACCCAGCTTCAACGACTAGTCTGTTAAATGTTGCTATATATGTAAGCAAGTCTTGACTTCCTTGACAGAGTGACAAAAGTTTGTTGTCTAATGCTTGGCCTTGGGTATGACGAGCAAAGCGTTTTTCCATTTCCATCTGCAAATCCCCAAAGTCATGTAACAACGGGTTATCCTGACTTACCAATGGTAATGACCAATCCGCAGCACTGCCACTCAGATATGACAAGACAAAAGCAACCTGCGCTTGGTCATTAGGAAAAGCCCCAGGTATGAAAAGGAAATGAAGATGACACTGGTTCATGAACATTACGTACTTCTTGGGGTCCCCTGTAAATCGTTCAGGTGGAGCTAAAAGAACTGCCCCAGGAAGGGTTATTTGTACTGGATTGATGGAAGAAGTTGGTACAGGTCCTGGCGGGATTGTTACCAGGCAATGGGGTCTGTCCTGCCTGTTATTGGAGCAATTGTCTACTTATTTCGTTGGTACGATTCTTAGTAACAATCAAATCCATCCTAAGAGCGTTGGTTTCTTGCCTGGCTGAATGTACTTCAGCGCGTAATTGTCCCAACAACTGAACTAACTGGTCAGTCTCTGAAGTCTCCATGACGCCCAGGTGGATAATATTATTGAGGCTTTGCATTCCGTTACGCTCACCTGGTATCCACGGGGACGCCACCCAGCCCTGGTTGAATGATTTGCACTCTCGAACCCTCTTCCGGTCCCTTGGTAAGGGCTCTGGTTAAAGATGGGTCTGCAATATAGGAGAGCTGGATTCAATACCAGATTGTCTTTATGTTTTCCCATCTCCCTTGGCCTCAACTCCTTCCTCCCCCTTGGGCCCTATCCTCACCTTAATGTTGTAAAAGGTGGATTCTCCGTCCTGCTCCTCGTTGCAGGGGCGCGTAGATGTGGGGGGCGAGCAGCGACCAAGTTACTTCACTGGTGCAAGCCCCCCCTGTGGGAATCCTGGCCTGCTACGACTCCGTAGGTTTGCTGCTTTACAGTCTTTATATGCAGTTCTTATGTTCCTCTTAGTTCGAATAATAATGTCTTGCTTCTTTCCTTTTAGGTATGGAAAGGTATTTTGGTGTTGTCATGCAGTTTGAAGATGAGCATGGGCCGGTAGGCGAAAGCGCGGTGTGTGCGATTCCGTCCAGTGAGTAATGTGCGATGCGCGGCGCTATTTCGCCTTTTATATTGCTAACCTGTGTCTTTTCTCTCCTTGTAGGTTGCGATGTTCCTCGCCGAACACTGTAATGTTCCAGCAGTGATACTGACCAGGAGATGACTACCCAGGTAAGAATTGTGTGGCTTTCTTCATTCGGGAGGAAACGTGAGGAAACGCTTACTAATGCTGTCTTTCTTTCTCCTCTTTCCAGATTATGGTATTCCAGGTGAGTGGAACTGAAGTCGGCGATAGATTGAAGACAGGATACTGTTCCAGGTAAGTTTCGCAGTGTTCTCTCTCTCTCTCTGTAGGTCCTTGGTTTCAGGTAAGCTGCATCAAAGAACTGGACACAGTGAGCGTTACGGTGCCCGTAGCAGAATAACGCAAAGCATGTTCTCCTGTTTGGGTGTGGTTTAAATAGTCTCAGGTAAAGTAGTCCAGGTAAAATAGTCCCAGGCCTGCCACACACAAAGTAGTCCAGGTAAAGTAGTCCCAGGCCTGCCACACCCAAAAGACTAGACCGCATAGCTCAGTTCCTTGTAACTGAGATATGTGTGAGCCTCCATGTTGGCTGAACCCCCCCTACCTCCCCAAGTTAAATAGTCCCATTCTAATGTTGGTCTTCATGATGGTTATGGGCCTGGCGCCAAAGGCGCCAGGACTGACTCCAAGAGAGTCTTGGATGAGGTTTTAAGGCCTTTGACTTGGCCCTAACTGGAAGGCTGACTTTCCAATGAGGATCAAGGTCAAAGGTCATGACAATTTGTGCGATGTAAGAAAGAGGTCCAGTGCTGCAGATACCCCCTATCTCAAAATAAAGTTGAGGTGCAGGGGTTGCAGATGGTCAAACACAAAGGAGGAGTTTTCTGCCGTGAGAGAGCTGTGTACTATGGACTTACTTCATATCGGTTCGGAGCAGTCTGGTTGGCGGAAGCGGCAGGTCAGCGAGGACCGGCGAAGACAGGTTGGTCACTGAAGCGCCCGAGGTTTCAAGTTAAAATGTCTAGGACTTCTGGGAGATTAAGTCTTTAGGAAGTCTGAGTACTACAAGCAAGAAATGCAAATAAAAGCACAATTTTACATAGAAAAATGAGAGTGCTTTTTCTGTCTGCATCTTACACCAGTACAATACAGTACAATAATAAGGCACAGCGTGTAAAGTCCTGCGTGAATGTCAATAAACACAATAGTTGTTACAGGGTGCAGTGACTGATCAGCTTGGTTTCAGGGTAGTCAGGGACTAAGAGAAGAAAGGTGCAACGGTGCTAAGGACCGTGTGCACACAACAATGAATAACAATCCCTGGGGGCACAGCAGGTCTTACCAGTTCTTGTGTGAGACGGGCGGGACCGGCGAAGACCAGCTGGTCACTGAAACGCCGGCACTGAAGCACCTGACGTTTCAATTTGAAATGCCTACGACTTCTGGGAGATTAAGTCTTTAGGAAGTCTGATTACTACAAGCAAGCAATACAAAAAGAAGCACAATTGTACAATGGAAAAATGAGAGTGCTTTTTCTCTGTGTGTTACACCAGTACAATACAGTAAAATAGTAAGGCACAGCATGTACAGTCCTGCGCAAATGTCAATCAACACAATATTTGTTACAGGGTGTTTAGAGCTTGCAAAATGCCACTCATTAATTCCACGGTTCTCCAGAGATACAGTATGATTTAGGAGGCCTATACTCAGATAATGGGTGGTGGGCAGTGGTCACTGTACTCATTTGTCACTGTTTCAATGCTGCTGACTCGAGCTACGGCAATGTAGCAGCTGTGGAGGCCTACATTAATGCCCGTCAATGCCCACTACGGACATGGTGATTCCTTTGGTGATGTCATCCGGTTCTGGTCTGTAGGGCTGCTTCACTGAGTGGCATCTGTCACCTTGGTGGTATATTGTAGGAGTGCCGCTGGTAGACCCCAGTAGCAATATGCACCGTTCATGTCTGTGACGCTAGAATGGAGGGGCGTACACTTCACCTTTCTATGATATGAATGACAATATCATCCATATAAGCGCCACAAAAACTGGAATAAGGCTGCAAAATCTGGTCCATTAATCTGTGGAAAGTGGTTGGAGTGTCATAGAGCTCAAATGGAAGGACTGTAAACTGCAATAGTCCTCTGCGGTGGAAAATGTCATTTTGTCCTTGTCCTCCAGGTTTATTGGCACCTGCCAATAGCCCTTGGTAAGATCAATCGAGGAGAGATATATGGCCATGCCTAGTCGATCAAGAAGATCATCAATCCGTGGCATCAGGTAGTTCTACGCCTCTACGATAGATCAGGTTTTGCCACCAAGACTATTGGCGAGGACCACAGACTTTGTGATGGTTCAATAATATCTGCAGTTAGCATTTTCTCCATCTCTTTCAGAACTATTTTCTTTCTGACTTCAGGGATCCGATATGGTTTGAGAATAATGACTTTTCTGTGGGGGGGAGTGCCGGGGGGAGGTGAGTGCATACATGGTGGTAAATCCCCTTCACTCTCATAGTTAAAGACATGTATGAATTGTTCTAAAAGATCTTGGATGGCTTGCTGTGGGAATGGTGGAAGGTCTACTGGTATTAAGTTGGACCCATCTGTCTCTTCTGACAAAAAACTGGAGATTACCACGGAGGAAGATTCCCCTGGGTTCTCTTTCCACTCCTTTAAGAGGTTAACGTTGTATATCTGAGTCTTAAGTCTTTTATTGGGTTGAGATAGTTACAGGGGCCAGTCTGTTCTAATACCTCATAAGGTCCATGCCAGCGAGACAACATTTTATTTTCAGAAGTAGGATTTAGTACAAAGACCTTATGTCCAACAGAAAAAGATCGAGTGACCGTTTTGTCATATTGGGCTTTTAGGGGCTCTTGTGTTTTAGCTACTTGAGTTTGGACTGTAGCTCTTACCACAGCCATATGCTCTTTTATCCATTGTGCTGTTGGAGACAGTGATAAGATAGCCTCCTCCCTTTCTTCCCAGGTTTCCCTTAGCATGTCTAAAACATCCCTCATATCACACCTATAAGGGAGTTTGAAGGGGGAAAAGCAGAGGGGAGCTTGGGGAACCTTCCTGAAGGCAGATAGGGCCCAAGGGATCATCATGTCCCAGTTCTGCCCATCAGCTTCTAACTTTTTGAGGATACTTTTGATAATTTTATTAAACGGTCAACCAGGCCGCCTGTTGGAGGATGGTGCACAGAGGACCTTAAAGTTTTTATTTGAAGGATTTACGACCTCTGCCATAATTCTGCTCATTAAGGTTGTTCCCTAGTCGTTAATATTTCCTTTGGGAAGCCTACCTGGGACAAAAAGGGAATAAGATTTTTTAGAATTTGTTGCAAGGGGTTACTTCGCATAGGAAAGACCTGAGGGTAACGTGTAGCATAGTCGAGAATAACTAAGATATACTTGTTCCTGAGTTTTTCTGGTTGTAATGGTGCCACAAAATCCATCCCTATTTGGGAGAATGGGACATCTATGATTGGCTGGGATTTTAAAGGTGTTGGATGAGGATTATGTGGGCGTGGTCTTTTGAAACAAAGAGCATGTTGTGACGATGTTTCTGACGTCAGTGTATACTCCTGGCCAAAAGAATCGACTCACAACTTGTTTCTGAGTTTTCACTGTTTCCAAATGTCCTGAAGTGAGGTTGGCGATTTCTAAAAACAACTTCCGATGGCTTCTTGGGTCTACTATCTGGGTTCGAGGGGTTCTCTCCCTGGTGGTGTCTCCTCTGTATAATAATTCCACCTTCAAGAGAAGAAAAAAAAACATACCATCTTTCTTCCTGCCCTCCTCCTCAGAGATGACTCTGAGGAAAGCTTCAGCCAACACACGGTCATTGCATTGTGTGAATGCTAAATCTGGGAATATCTCAGTTTCCCCCTACTCGATATTCTGTTCAGGTAGATTATGTCTGGCTCTTGGTCAGCTTCCCCAAAACCTTTAGCCCCTCCCTCTGTGCAATCTAGTTCTCGTACTTCTAGGAGTTTGGGGAATAGCGCATGGTCTAGAATTCCCAGACCAATCTTCTCCTTGGTTTTTACGTGATATGCATGTTTACCATTATTCTGGCGTAAGATCTAAATATCTCCTCTATAGTCTGCATCCACCACTCTGGCCATTACATCCAGTCCATGCTCCCAAACAAGCCCTGACTTGGTGACCCATCAGATGTATGTACCCTTAGGCCAAGACTAGATCAGTGGGTATAAGTTGTCGCTCTCCAGGTTCTATAGTTGTAGCACAGCTGCTGTGGATGTCAAATCCTATAGACTCTTTAGTAGAACTAGACGAGTTAAAGGCTTGGCCGCTTAGCTTTGTGAATTTTAGGATCCCCCAGTTTGTGTGAACTAGGTCAGATCCCACCCCTGACACCATATGTAAGGGTGCAGGAGGAGGAGACTGACATAGTGATTGCTATAGTCAACCGGTCAAGTTGCACAGCGAGTAGAGCACTCGCTTTGACATCGGTGCAGAGCTTGCTAACCGAGGTTCGAATCCCGGCAAGGCCAAACTCAGCCTTTCATCCTTCCGAGGTCGATAAATGAGCACCACACACCGTGGGTAATAATAAGCAGATCTGGTTGGAGATCTAATAACTAACGCATAATGCAAGGATTGGTATATTTTCTCACACTTGGCCAAGTTAAAGGGGAATGGTCAGTCACTAATCGGGATTTGCAACCTGTGAGGTAGTATTTTAAGTATATTTTAGCCCACTTGATTACTAAAGCCTCAAACTCAATAGTGGCATAGTTCTTCTCACAAGGAAAGAGTTTCCTGCTGATATATGGTATCAGGTAATATTTTTGCCAGCAAAAATATCGCCGAACATATGGTCGTCGGGAACGGCCATAGGCGATATTTTTGGTGGCAAAAATATTAGTTGCGGGGGTGTCCCCCGCACATAAAAAAACGATGCGGAGGTTGCGGGGGTGTCCCCCGCAGGGTCCATGTGTTATTTTCGCCGCAAAAATATGGCGATATTTTTGCATCGCGATATTTTTGCGCCGAAAATATCACATGGAACCTTATATACAGGATCGGGTGCTCAATACTGTCATACTCTTGGGGCAGCGCCACGCCAAAACCTTAGACACGTCCGTCTGCAGGATAAATTCCCTGTTAAAATTGGATACCTTAAGAACAGCCTCACTGCAGAATAAGTGTTTTAACACGTCAAAACTGTCCTGATCTTGTTTCCCCATCTAGGTTTCAGTGGCTCTGCATTTTTGTGTTTATCCATTAGACCTGCGGTGATAACAGAATATCTAGGGATAAATCTGCACTAATATCCGTTGAGCCTCAGAAAATCCTAAATTCCCTTTTGGTTTTAGGGGAAGGTGTTTCTTGGACAGCTTTTACTTTTTCCAATTGGGGCTGCACCAACCCATTCCCCACAAAGAACCCAAGGTACCCGACTGCTGACTGTGCAAGATGGCACTTCTTGGGGTTAGCAGTCAGACCAGCCTTCCTTAGAGCCCTCACTATTTTGTAAAGATAGAATAGATGTTCTTCCTAAGCCTGCCTATGGATTAGAAGGTCATCCAGATATGCGCCGCAGAAGTGGGAAAAGGGTTGCAACACCCAATCCATAAGCCTTTGAAAGGTGACGGGGCCCATGCGGTCCAAAGGGAAGGACTTCAAATTGAAACAACCACCGGGTAGTAGTAAAAGCCATTTTCTTTTGTCTGAGGGATTTGGAGAACCCTGCTGATTGCCCTTTGTCAGATCAATCGTGGAGATGTATTTAGCCAGGCCTAGTTTGTCAATTAAATCGTCAATTCTAGGCATGCAATAATTGTCAAACTGGATTGGAATTTAGCTTTCTGAAGTCAATACAGAACCTCCACAACTGATATGGTTTAGCAACTTGGACTATTGGCGAAGACCAAGGGCTCAATTATATCTGCCTCCAACATGCTATCTACCTCCTTGAGGATTGTTGCCTTCCTATCCTCGGGATGCAATAGGGCTTTATATTCACCACCTTTCCATATGAGGTCCTGATATGGTGCATAAAGCTCTTAATCCAGCCAGGTTTTTTCATTAAAGACATCAGAAAACTGGTACAATAGATCTTGAATATCCCCCTCTTCAGTTGTTATATTAGGGGAAACCAAATTTGGTTCTGGGTTTCCGTCTGTCAGTAATGTGGCCATGGTCACAGAAGTTGTTTCCACTGGATATTCCTTGCACTTTTAAAAGATTTACATGGTAGATTGGGGTTTTTAATCTCTGATCAGGTTGGGAGACAAGTTAGTCATAAGGCCATTTTTTCCAGTTTTTCATATGGCCCAAACCACATAGAAAGCATCTTTTGGTCAGAGGTTGGCAACAGAACTAACAACTTACGTCCTATCGAAAAAGAACAATGGACTGCCTTCTGATCATATTGTGCTCTCTGTTTCTTGAGCCTGTCCCAGATGTTTGGAGACTATTTCTCAGAAAATAGCCATATGTTCCTTTAGGCGTTGGGCTGTGTACGAAAGGGGGAGAATAGCTTCTTCTCTCTCCTCTCAGGTTTCACGAATCATGGCGAACACATCCTTCAGTTCCCGCCAATAAAGAAGTTCAAAACGGGAAAACCTCAAAGAAGCCTGTGGGGATTTCCAAACCGCAAACACCTCCCAAGGAATCATGATGTCCCAATTTCACCCATCTCTATGGACTCCTGGCCAGTAAAACCGTGGGATAACATTACCCTGAGTTTTTGTAACCACTAGGTGAACTATTGTAAGATGGGAGTGGGCCAATTCTGAGACTACACATCGATGACGGCAAGGGACCACTAAATGGGTTCCTGAAAGTCCCTCAGGGGTTACGTCTCCTCTGCTTCACCCCCTCCTCCTCCTCCTCCTCTTGTCCATGAAAACAAAGGGAACTCTTCCTGTAGTATCCCTGATTTCTTCTAACACTCTCATGAAGCAGATTGTTCTCATGGCACTCTCTGGCCTCAATGTCTAGTTTGATGATTGTTGAGGGAGATTACTCCCAATATGCGCTTCTCTTTCACTGTCTTTGACACAATAACTGAGACAAGGAAGATCACTAGTGATGTAATCTTCTCACATTATACTTCTAGCTCAACTATGGAGTTGAGGGAGATTACTCCTGAGGCTCTTTTTCTTTTCAGTACTCTTGATACAGTTACTGAGATGAGGGAGATTACTCCTTATGCTTTGTTTAGCTTCAGCACCCCTCCCCAATTCCCCACTGGGTCTCTCACGACTCCCATCACCTCCTCTCTGCTGGAGCCCTCGAGTGTTACGTCGACACGTCCCCACAGAAGGCCCTCTCTGCCTCGCTCTTTCCGCTCCCTGCTGCCGCATCCTGGCTCCATGGGGTCCCAGGCCAGATGGCGCTGGTGCAGCTTTTGGACCACCTGGTCCACCTCCTCGTGTCAGGACTGTAGGGGTTGTCAAGGGTTGTTGTGGCCGGAGCCACCTTGCGTGGGCTAATAAGCCTTGGTGATGCACTGTGCTGGGGCCCGGACCATATTCTGCAGCAGAAAACTACAAACCCCATGAGGCAATGGGGTTGCATGTGCACGCACACGCTGCTGGCCTCTTAAGGAGACCATCCTGCCTGTGCCAGGTGCTGATAATTTTCTCCAAAAGACATGGGCAGGACAGCGGTTGCAGACATTGTTATGGGCATCAGTGGTGAAAGCGCCTCAGGTGATTTTGCCCCGGGCCATGGCAGCAAGTTTGGTCCTGATGATCTATACATGCAGTCAATGCATGCCAGGGAAGCAGCAGCAAGCAGTGAATTTGCTGGAATTAATCTGTTCGGGGTTGCTTGTGTGCCCAGGGCCTCGAATAAATGTTCAAGTACCTCATATTTGTTTTCTTGTATTCAGAGACGCGCACGCATGATTCATTATTTTTGGAAAGGTACCCGTGTGATTTAACAAGGGTTGTGGAGCACTTTCACTCTGTTATCTACCTGGACATTAGGAGCATTCAACCAAAAGCATGACTAGGAACCTGGTGATCCAAAACCTGTTTTGGGAGTTTGCACATGTTATGGAATTATGTTAAGACAGAATCAGTCCTGTGTTTGTGTTGGCTCATTGCTTTTATTTTGTGGCTGCCTCCAGCAACTCATGCATTTAATTTCTATGTGTCAGCTCATTCCATGAGTCTTGTGAAATATATGTGTTGAGATTGGACTACTTGTGTACACAGTTGAGATAGGACTGCATGGTGTATACAGGTTGGTGAGATGGGAGACACATAATTGAGCAAGATAGATATGATATATTTTATTTGTATTGCGCTCATACACAAGTGTTCCAGATCGCAACAAGGCAAGTGAGGGGACAAGGGAGAACAAAAAAAACAACGATCTTACTAGGCCAAGTGACATTGAGAATGTGCAAGTGCATGGGAGAAGGAAAGGGGAAAATTGCATGGAAGGGGGGAGAAGTGGAAAGTGGGGAGCAAGGAAAAAAGATAAATACAATAAATCAATAATAAAGGCAACAAAATAGTGGTAGTGCAGCCAGCAAGTGGGAAGTGCTGGGTTGAGGCAGCAGACAGGGTATGTCTGATAAGTGCTGGAAAATAGGGGGTGGAGGGTCCTGTAAGGTTACAGATACAGACCCCAGTGCAGCGGTTGCCCGGAGGCAGTGCGGGTGGGTGGCAAGGTGAGCAGGTACCTGGGCCCTGAAGACAGTGGGTAGGCCAGGTGTACCATGCCGAGAGGAAGATCAGCAGGGGAGAGCAGGTCTAAGGTGGAAGCAAAGAGGAAGGTCTTGAGGTGCTTCCGGAACCGGAGCTGTATCTCCTCAAGTTTCAGAGCGGCAGGGAGGCTGTGCCAGAGGGAGGCCCCAGCCGAAGACCGAAATCTACTCCAGCTCATTTCTTTGAAAAACGACAGACCCTGAGGGAGTTAGAGAAAGCCTTTTGGACAATGCAGAGGGTTTTGAATGTAATCCTTGCGTCACTGGGAGCCAGTGGAGAGATTTCAGGACTGGAGAGATATGATCCCAGGGCTTGAGGCCAAGGACAAGTCTCACAGTCCTGTTCTGGATGAGTTGTAAAGGGCGGAGAGTAGAGGCAGGTAGATTTAGAAAGAGGCTGTTACAATAGTCCCACCTAGAGAGAACCAGGGCTCGTGAGACATTGAGCTTCTTGGGGAAGGATAGGAAAGGCAAAGTACCTCTGAGGAGGTCCAGTAGGAAGTGTGACTTAAGAGACATCAGAGATGTGGGCAGAGAAGGAAAGCATGGAATCAAAGATGACCCCATAGTTCTTAGCTTCACAGGTGGAAGAGTTCTATACTGCAGCATTGTATGTTTGTATGGCACTCCTTAGAGTATAGTAATGTGTCATGAAATTGTACTGAACAATTGTTTAAGTTATTTAAGGGCGCAGGGGAAAAAAGGACGACTTTAACACTAGAAATTAAGGTAATTGCAAAAGAAGTAAAGTGTCGAAAATTGTAGGCCACTACCATCCCCTGCACATGCTTGTACTGGCAAAACCAGTCAGTAGTTAAGCTAATTTCTTTCAACATTTGCAAATTGACAATAGTTTTAAATACATATTTTTTTTAATACAGTTGTATATACACTAGTACATTAGGTTCATAATACAATGAGCTCAACACGTTTCAGGATACATCTATCACTTCTTCAGGAGCAAATTATAGTTCAGTAAGATTTTTTCAAAAATTCATTTCTTCAAACACCAAGGTGGTCTACAAGGTAAGTGTAAGAATTCAAATCAGTATATTTCTAAATATAGTATGTGATAAACCTTTTTTTGTTTGAATCATTCAAATCTCATAAAATCACCTGTGCCTTGGGCTTTTTCAAATCAAAGTTCAGCTGATCTCTGTGGTCTGTTCCCATTCAATCTAGTCTTGTGATATTGAAGACTCTATATAAGGAAAATAAAGTGTTGAAGCCAATGTGTCTTTTTAAAGTGCCTTTGATTTAAATATCTAGTATGGGAATCAATAGCTACCCGTTTGCTGATAATTGTCAGAAGGACGAGTATGTAGATCCTCCCTTGGTGTGCCCCGGGTTAAGAGATTACGAAGTAATCTATAAATACAAAGAGAAAAGTGTCTTTGTGCATAATCATCATTAAACATACATTACTAGATTGTAAAGGGACCAAATAGTGCTTACCTTATTGTAAAAAGAGTAGATTACACTTTCTCCAGGTCGGTAGAGTGCTGGATTGTTAATGGCATCCTGTGTTTAAGAGAGTGCCTTGTTTTAATTGTAAATAGATATAGTACTTAGGAAAGGTAAACTTACTTTTTCAGATCCGAGGGAACGCTTAGTTCGTACTATCCTTGGTTACAGCTGCACTCGCAGTGTCTAGTAACCATGCGGAAATGTAATTTCACCCTGCGCGCATAATAGGCATCTAGTAAGTGCCTGAAGGACCCAAGAAAAATAAATAACCTGGACCCTACTAAATTCTAGTGCGATATATTAACTTGAATGAAAAACATAGTACACGTAGTAGTTCTAAGAGTGTGATTACAAATTTAAACTTAACACCATCATGTTCACAATCTATCGGCTGTATACAGTAGATGTCATTAAGTAGCTCCATGGTTCTTTTAGTGTACTGTTGCATATCCTACAAACAGTTGGCATTCTAACACAGCATGCAAATCTCCTACATTTGTAATCCCGTCGCTCTTTGGTGTATATATAAACAAGGTACAAAGGATAAGGTTAAGAGTACGACAATCATAAATGCAATTGTCCTGCCATTCAAAACATTACATGTTTTGGCTTACAGTCTAGCAAGGCTACATTTTCCATTTGTCTCACACTCAATGCGACTTTTGGATAACATTTGTGCAAGTTAGTCGAATAATGTAAATAGAATGCTTTCTTAATAGAGTGTTCATCTTCAGTGTCATAGAGGTCACTAACTTGATTGAACCCTCTATAAAAATGCTGCCAGTGAATATTCTTCATTCAATCCCAAGGGGGCCATGGCATCTAATTTATGTATCCAAAATAATTCTCTCTTAGTTAACAGAGCATATGTCACCTCCTCTTGGTGGGGTTTTGATAGTTTCTTATACAAAGTACCTAGGTTGTGCCACTGTGTGTCGTGTCACATTTCATTTAAGTGTCTGGCAACTGGGGAGGACTGGTTATTTGTCCGTATGTTTGACTTGTGCTCTGTTAACCTCTCTTTAATTTTCAGAGGCGTTTGGCCTGCATAATATTTGCTGCATGGGCAAATTAGGCCATAAATGAGAAATTTAGGATCACATGCAGCAAATTGCTTGATGTTGATTCTCTGTCCTGTACATGGGTGCCTAATTTGTTCTCCTTTATGGATGCTGTTGCCATGACCGCACTGTAAACAGGGAAATGTCCCAACTTTGGGTTTGCCCAAGAATGTTGGTTTACTCTGAACATTTCTTTCTGCTTTAACCAAATTATCTTTAAAGTTCCTCCCTCTCATATAGGCAATCATGGGAGGTTTTGGAAATAATTTGCAAAGTTGTGGGTCCTATCTTGTCAATTTCCAATTTGTCTTCAATAGTCGATTAATTTGATGACTTTGTTTGGAGTATCTCATTAGGTGGACAAAAGGTGGATCTTTATTATGAGTTTTTGGTGTCAAGAGATTTAGGGCCTCATTACACGGACGGCGGTAAGGGTTAACGGTCACCGTTAATGGTACCGGTGACCATTAACCCTTATCGCCTTACTATGAGGTCCCTTTGCGGGTTGGAGACTTTAACGCCTGCTTTTTGCAGGTGTTAAAAACTAACCCGCAAAGGGACCAGGGTGCTAATTACGGTATTGCAATTTGCAGCACCGTAATTAGCGCCTTCCCCATTCCCATAGAGCCCTATGGGGCAAAAATGGGAATGGGGAAGGGCAATGGGGGAAAGGGTAATTACCGCCCGCCAACCTTGGAATAGGGCGTTAATTCCCCTTTCCACCAAGGCAGTGCCGGTATTTTACCGGCAAGGACCAAGGTGCTAATAGCCTACCATGTAATGAAGCCCTTAGTCTTCATTTTTCTGAGCTTCTATTTTAGCCTTCTCCATGATTGTATCTGGACATCCTCTTTTTTTTCCATGACATTTTATTGAGTTATACAAATCGACATATTATCAATGACAGTACAGAGACACCAGACTGCAATATTTTAGTGACATTGGATATTATAATGGCTAAGGATCAGTGGACTCCAGCATAAACTCTATTGTTCGCCTTCACATTACTGCGGTATATTTCCAATAACACTGCGGCAGTTTAGCAGGTGACAAATATATATACAGATCAGTGCATTGGTCAATATAGAGGGCTGCTCTGTAGCCAACTAGTTAACGGCGGTCTTCTGGACAGCGCGGGAAATCTGAGTGCATAATCCATGAAAGGACCCCAAATGTTCATAGCCTTATTGAAGGTATTAGTTTGAATTGCAGTCACTCTTTCCGCTACCGCAATGTCCCAACACTTGGACCACCATAATGCAATTGAGGGACCCTCCGTATTCTTCCACAATCGGGCCATGGCTATTTTTGCTGCAAGTATTAAATGCGTACACAGCCGTGGAATATGCCCCGAGATTGGTAGAGCCCCACCCCCCCACCCGTTTCACCCAAGAGAATAATTCCCGGATCCCAGGGAATGGCAAGTCCCGTGATGTCCTTGATATGTTTGACCACCTCCCTCCAGTATACTTCTGCCCTTGGGCAGGCCCACACCATGTCATATAGGGAGGCAGGGTTGGAGCAGCCTCGCCAGCAACGATCAGACAGCTTCGGATTAGTTTTAATGACCTGGACTGGTGTCACATAATATCTATAATAGAGCTTGTAACCTCCCTCCCTATCCGTTGTACATTGTGAGCTCTTGTGCAGTCTAGCCCATATTTTGGTCCATTCCTCTATTTCTATTTCCCGACCCAGGTCTTTCTCCCATTCAACCATGTACCTTTCTTTTTTCTTGGGATCAGCCCTGTCCAGGAGGCGGTACAACACCGAGATCCTACCCCTTTTGGTTGGAGTTGTGAGAGTAACCTCTAGGGCTGTCAGCTCCCTGGCGCATTTCTCACGCACCTCCTTGTGCGACAGCCAGTGTCGTATTTGGGCATAGCGGAATCTCTCCCGCTCTCCTATCCCGAATTTCTCTTTACATCTTTCAAATGAAATAGGAGCTCTCTCCTCCATAAAGTCGCTTACTCTGTGCAGACCACCCTTCTCCCAGGCCTGAAAACTGTTATTGCACCAACCCGGAGAGAATTCCACATCGGTGTAAGTGGGCTCAGTGTGCTCCTTATACCCCATTTCCTTGCTGCTGCTTTCCAGCTACGGCTAACTATGAGTGTGGCATTTAGGGGGCCTGTATTTGTTTGCGCTTTAATTTCAGGCAAGTGAGGCAGGTCCGCAGGATTACTCGGGCACCAGGACTCCTCAATCTGCGTCCATCTCGGCACATCCTCTTTTTGCACCCAGGAGAATGCATGCGATAGCTGTGCTGCCAGGGTGTATCTAGCAATATTAGGGACTCCCAGTCCGCCCTGGTTCTTGTCTCGCAACATTATTCGTTTAGCAATGCGAGGCTTCCCCCCCCCATACAAAACCCTGCAATTTCCTTTGCATATCTACCAGCACTGGGCCCGGGATACGGACCGGGAGCGCTGAACAAAAATATAGCCATCTGGGAATTATGTTCATTTTTATGGCCGCAATTCGCCCAAACCAGGACACTTCCCCGGAGGCCCACTTCTTTAGATCCTTCTTAAGATCTGCGATAAATTGTGGAAAGTTTGTAGCATATAGCCGGGTCGGATCTCTAGTAATACGCACCCCCAGATATTCAATCGCATCTGTAACCCATGGGATTGGGAACAGTCGGCTTAGGAGGGACCTATCTTGCCTAGGGATATTAATAGCCATAGCCGAGGATTTGTCTAGGTTGATTTTGAACCCCAAGAATGCCACAAAATCTTCAATTTCCTTCGATAAGGCTTTAAGAGAGGAGGACAGATTTGATACTGTCATCAATACGTCATCTGCATAAAGCACAATTTTATATTCCCTGCCCCCAATCTCAACTCCCCCAATCCTAGCATTCTGCCTAATCCTGGCCGCTAGAGGCTCAATAGATAGAGCGAAAATCAGAGGCGAGAGTGGGAACCCCTGTCTCGTGCCCCTTGAGATCCGAATTACCTCGGATCTCCTGCCATTGACTCGCAGCTGTGTCGTGGGTGCTTGGTAGTTGGCCATTACCCATGTGATAAAATTAGGACCAAACCCAAAATAGTCTAGAATTGCTCTTAGGTACCCCCAGTCCACCAGATCAAATGCTTTATGAGCATCAAGAGAGATCACTGCAGCCCCACCCCCAGATCTGTGAACATGCTCAATGATGTCTATTGTCCTCCGAAAGTTATCATGGGTCCTCTTCCTGGTATAAACCCTGTCTGATCGCTATCGATTAGACCCGGCAGTACCTCTCTCAATCTGACCGCCAACATTTTGGCAAAGATCTTACCATCATTGTTCATTAGCGTGATCGGGCGGTACGAAGTGGTCAGTTCAGGAGCCTTTCCAGGTTTGGGAAGCAAGACAGTTAGTGACTCCGCCATGGACCCAGTCACGGAGCCAGATGACAGGACTGAATAAATCTACTATATTGGCAACCAGATGCCTGCAGTATTTCTTATAGAAGAGTGCAGATAGACCATCAGGGTCGGGAGCTGTAGGTTTCAAGTCCTTAATAGCAGCAATAACTTCTTCAGCGGAGATGGGACGCTCGAGGTGCTCCAACCGAAGTGAGTGCTGTTTGGGCACCGATTGTAAGTATTTTGGTAAGTTTTCCAATGCTGTTTGCGATCCCTGCATAATGCTTGACTGGTAGCTCACCAGTTCACTGATTTTGTCTGCATAGGTATAGAGGAGTCTCCCATCTGCCCCAGATAATGTGAGGATATTGTTCCTGACTCGGGCCTTCCGCAGCTTTTGCGCTAGGATTTTATTTGCTTTGTTCCCTTTTGAGTAATAAAACTGTTTGGTGAAGACTAGGGATTTCGCCGTCCTATCAGTACAGTGCATTTCCAGGGCCGTTTTTGCTTTTCTCACCTCTCTCTCTCCTTTCCTGGAGTATCGCTTTTTAAGTTCGGCTTCCAATTGATTCACTCTCTCCTCCAGTTTGGCTGCAGCGAGGTTCGCAACCCTCTGTTGTTCGGCTCCTGCACTGATTAGCGTTCCTCTAACTACTGCCTTCATAGCATCCCAGATTGCAGAGTTTGGAGAGGTCTCGATGGTGTTCTCCTTGAAATAATTAACAATTGCATTTTCAACCTCCATGTTTATAGCTTCATCCAGTAAAAGAGCATTGTTCAGTTTCCAGTATCTTTGGGCGGGGTTCTTTTGGCCCGAAACAGCTAATTTCGCAGTTACCGGGGCATGATCCAATACCACGCAGGTTTGTATTGCCAGATCATCCAGACACGGGTAGAGAGTCCCCGTAATTAGCAGTAAGTCAATTCTCGAGAAACCTTTATGCACCTGAGAGTAATGGGTATAGTCTCTTGCTGTCCCATTGAAGAGTCTCCAGGCGTCTACAGTTTCCGTTTCCCTCAGTAGTTTGACTAATGCTGATGCTTGGGCAAAGCCCGATTTGGTGGGCGGAAGAGTTTTGTCCATGTGGGGGTTTGGCATCGCATTGAAGTCCCCACCCATGATCAGGTGCCCTTCTTGAAATTATAGAATGATTGGAATTAGGCTTGCTATGAAGGCAGCTTGGGCAGTGTTGGGTCCGTAGATTGCAACAACCGTGATCGGAAGCTCCTCAAATATCCCTTTTAGCAACATAAAGCACCCATTTGGATCTCTTCTAATAGTAATTTTCGTCAGGGGGACCCCGCCACTTAGGAGTATGGCTACACCTCTCTTCTTCTAACCAGAAGAGGCGAAGAATGCTTGTTTGTACTTATTAAATCGTACTCTATGTTCATCTTCCTCTAATAAATGCTTTTCTTGGAGGAGAACAATGTCCCCAGCTAATTGCCCGAGTCTATGCTCCACAGCTTTCCGTTTTCGGGGCGAGTTGAGACCTTGCACATTCCATGATAGGATTGTTATTTCGCTTACGTCAGCCATGGCCTTCTCTTCCTTGTTTGCCTCCACATGAGTGCCCTCTTGCCTGCTGTTTTCAAAGATCCCCAAACTGCGGACCCTTCAAGGTGTTGGTGTTGCTTCATCTGTGTCGCTGCAGTGTCATGATATGCGCGCAGGCGTTGGGCCGAGCCGGTGGAGCTCCCAGGCCCAATGCCATTGCTTGGCTGTCGATTAACCTTTCCCCCCATCCCCTCCTGAACAAGAATGAAAAATAGTAACAGCATTGTGCTGCCACTGGGGAACTGGTGGCATTGACGCGCTTATGTTGGCCAACTGGGCCATCAAACCAACCGAACTGACTATCAGAACTGATGTTGTACACCCACACCACCAAATTCATCAACTTCCATCGCTGCCGGCCGGGCCAAGGGTTTCAGCCAACTACTACCATGGAGTAGTAGTGGATCCAGGTTAGCCCGGTTCAGAGGATTTCTTAGGAGGGCCCCGAGGTTTACACCGACGCGCAGGTCTCGACCATGCTCCCGTTGAAGGTTTGTCGTGCTGAGATTGAGACGGATCTTCGGAATCCGAGGCGCCTTCCTTTTCTCCAATTCCCATGAATTTGTCGGCCTCTTTCGGCGACCTGATTTGCCTCTGAGCTCCCTCCCATATAAACTTGACCATGGTGGGGAATCCCCATTGGTAGGCGATCTTCTTCTCACGCAGCCCAAATCCGTAAGTGACCGCATGGCCCTCTGCTTCTGCAATGTGGAATTCGCCAGGTCTTGGTATAGCGATATTTTAGACCCTTGAAAAGTTATTTGTCCCATCTGTCTTACTTCGCGCATAATTTCCTCCTTAACTTGATAAAAATGAACTCTCGCTAAAACATCTGGGGGGAAGCTCGACGCGGCTCTCGGGGATACTCTGTGCACCCGATCCAATTCTAGTGGTGCACCATCCAGCAGGGTAATAATGAATCTAAACAGCTCTAAGACATGGTTCCTGAGCTCCGAGTCTGCTACCGATGCTGGGATGCCCCGAACCCGGATGTTGTTTCTCCTTGACCGGTTTTCTACATCCTCTTGCTTGGCATCAAGAAGGGCACACCTCTCCTCCAGCGCTTTGATTCTATCCTTGCGCAGGTCTCTTCCTCGAATCGCTGGTCACATACTTCCGACTCGAGCTCTGCCGTCCTTCTTTCCACCTCCCCCACCCTTGTATCCAAGGATGTTATTTTTTCCGTGACTTCTTCTGTACTTTTACGAATTTCATTTGTCAGGGCAGAGAGCAGCTCCTGCAAATCCGCCTTGGTCACCATTTATGCACTGCTGTTAGTTGAAGCTGCGACAATAGGAGTATCCCCCCCAGAGAGGCCCTCAGGTATGTCGCTTCTTTTGGATCTTTCATTCTATGAACCGGCCATTAAAGTTGCAATGTCCGCCTGTTTGGATAACTTCCCACTCCTCAACATCTTGGCACCCGACTGCCACACCACTCCCTGCTTAGGTGTGGATTCACTTATTTAATTTACCCCTGGTGGCCAGGGGGGGCAAACTGAATTTGGTGGCTGGGGAAACCAGACAGGGCGAATGGAACTCCTGCAGGGGGTGCCGCTGATCTGGGACACCAGGGGTCGATTCGTAGTGTTACTGCCTTCTTTATGGTTCGGGCAGCCCTGATATACGCATAGTTCTATTGCTGAGTGTCCAGTCAGTCTGGGATACAGGCGGAGGAAGCGTTGGTCAATTAGGCCGCTCTCCTTGCTGCTCCTACGTTTGCTCGGGGTGCCGCGTCGGTGCCCCCCACAGCTGCCGGTGCGCTCTCAAGCTTCGCGCCGGACCCACCGCCGCCGTCCAATGGAAAGTGAGCCACAGCAGCGGGGTGAGCGCTCCACGAGCTTCCGACACAGCAGAGGCCCCAATGCACCCCCCACCGCTGCCGAGCCAGCCAAGCCCCAGGGTCTCAATCCCCGCCTGCGTGTCTCAGCGCTGGCTCCGTAGCATTCCAGGTCTTCGTAGCAGGCTTACCCAGAGCAGCCCCGCGGCCACCTGAGGCGGGACGGGGAAGCGACTCAGGAGCTTCGCAGCTTCTCAAGAAGGGGACCGGCTCTAGCTGCAGTCTCGCGATGGACCTCCGAGACCCAGCTCCTGCCGCCCCGATCCTCCTTCCCTTGGCTGTCAGGCGCCTCCCCGCAGGGCCCCCGCCGCAGAGTCTTGCGAAAATCGGGAGCCTACCTCTGCTCTCATCTGGGGTTCAGGCAGTGGATATCCGGTGCTCCACTTACGGGCGGTGTGGGATCGCCTCATTCAGTTCGCTTGGCGGCCCGCGTTATCTTCATGCAGCCGCACCTCCCCATTCCGCAACCTCGCTGTAAGCCTGGGGAGGCCGCCATTTTACCGCCGAGGACTCCGCCAGACATACAGGTGCCCGAACATCAAAAATCGGTCATCTTCCAGGAAACCGCTCGGCATGCAGCTGTCGCTAGCCCTCCCACATGCTGTGGCTCAATTTCGGCAAAAAACGGAGACTGGGGAAGGCACTAGCACACAGTGCGCGTCGGGCCAGCCAGGAGCTTCTAGGAAAACATACCACGCGCGGCCGCTCCAAGCCACGCCCCTGGATATCCTCTTTTTTAAAAATCTTTCAGCAAACTCACTCCATGAGTCTTGTGAAATATATGTTTTAGTTACTTACCTGTAACTGCATTTCTCCAGCATTGGTATCTTTCATGTATTCACATGCTTGATTATTCCCCGTCGTCAGACTGGAAACCCTCTGTGATTTAAATAAAAACTAAAAAATGTAATATATATATTATTTCCATAGAAATACAATGCAGATTGCCCCTTATGGTCTATTAGCCATTCACTTGTGTAGTCCCTCCACCTCACGTCCTTACAGCCCTAACCAATGAGGGGGCAGGGTTTAAGCTCCGCCCCCGGCAGCCATCTTCAGATTTTGAGCTGTAGAAAACTACAGGAAGGATGGTTGCGGGAAGAGGGAGCAGCCTCTCAGGGGAGGCGGGCGGGCGCATGTGAATCTATGAAAGCTACCAATGCTGGAGAAATACAGTTACAGGTAAGTAACTAAAACTTCTCCAGCATTGGATCTTTCATAGATTCAGATGCTTGAATAGAATACCAAGCAGTTAGGCCATGTCTATATACAAGTACATTCTGCAAATCCTTCCACTCGCCTTACTAAGGCGGGAAGAGAAGGCTGCTCCTACCTTACGCAAAGAGATGGCGAAGAACCGCTTGTCACACTGCTGACTCTTTGTTGGCATCTTCTGCCAGGCAGTAATGTTTGGCGAACATATGCAGAGTGCTCCAGGTTGCGGCTCTGCAGATTTGTTCCAAAGGTACTCCAGCGCGGAACTGAAAATGTGACTCCCCTACGACGAACCTGAGGAATTGCCTGTGGGCAGGAAGAATGGGAATGTGGAAATATGCGTCCTCCAAGTCGAGGGTGGCCAGGAAGTCGTGATGGGTGAGCCACAGGAGAATGTTCTGAAGAGAAGTCATCTTGAATTTGATGCATTTGATAAACTTGTTGAGAGCTCACAAATCCAGCATTGGTCTCCACTGACCGTTCTTTATCTTCCCCAGAAAGAACCAGAAGTAGAAGCCTCTTGCTTTGTTAGTATGGTACCGGTTCTATAGCTGCTTTTAGGTGTAGCTTGTGAACCTCCAGCATGACCTGCTTCTGATGATGCACTTTGCATGGAACGGGGGCAAGGGACGGAGGTTGGTCCAGGAATTCGATGGTGTGACCTTCGCGGACCACCTGTAGCACCCACTTGTCTGATGTTATTTTTAGCCAAGGCTGATAAAAACAGCTTACTCTCCCGCCCACTGTGGTGAGTCATGAGAGAGGAGGAAGAAGATAGTCTGTTTTGCTTGCTCTGGGCCTTGGTGTGGTTGGAGCCATGCTTCCCCCTATGGGTGTACCTGTTTGATGACTGATGGTACCTGTCTTGAAAGGTGTTACTCTGTGTCTTGATTGTAGGAGGGGCGCTGAAACCCCTATTTTGAGGATGCACCTCGAAAGGACCGAAAGGATCTACGATCTTTGTCTTTGCCATTAAGGGAACTGATGGCACGTCCTCGATCGGCTTTAATACCCTTGAGATGGTAGTCGATCTTTTTACCTAAGAGGTCTTGCCCATCAAAGGGCATATCTAAGATCTGAGCCTGAACCTCTGGTCTAAAGTTCGTAGCTTTCATCCAGGCTTGTCTTCTCAAGACTGTACCATGGCCATTTGTCTGAAAGCCGACTCTGCTATGTCAACAGCCATGTCGATCATATGTTCAGAGGTGGCCTCGCCATCCAATATGATTGCTTTGGCCTCTTCTTGCAGGTCCGCAGGTAAATGCTTGGTCAGTTTGAATATACGGAGCCACATCTCACCGTCCAGCAGTGCCGTCATGGCCAGGGCGTTTCTAGCCCTGATGGTGAGCGAGGCCGAAGACGATACCTTGCGCCCCCATGGCCTCCAATTTATGTCCTTCCTTTTCCGGTTGAAATGAAAGAGGTAAGGATGGATTAGCCAACCTTTTCCTGGCTGCGACCGTTATGACAGAATCCGGTTTGTGATGCCCCCTTAGGCATAATGGTGCTGTGTCCGGTGCCTTATACTTCTTCTCTGGCCTTGAAACGAGGGCCGGAGTGGACAATGGTGTAGCCAAAAAAAATGTCCCCAGTGTCCCATATAGTGTCCAAAAGAGGAATCGTAGAGACTGTTTTTCTACGTTTGTCTCTATGTTCAATGAGCAACGATTCCTTCTCTTCTGATGCCACTTGTAAATTAAAGAGGTCCGCCGCTTTACCAATAATGGTATGAAGAGACACTAGATCGTCTGATGGTTAAGCATCTCCTGGGGAGTCGTCCTTACTAGGCTTCTCTACAATGTAATCGTCCCACTCGCTCTGCGCGTCTGGCTCCTAAGTAATCTCCCCTTCTTCAGGGTCTGAAAAATCCTTGAAAGGATCTTCTTGCCAGTTGGAAACGGATGCGGTGAAAGGGACGATCATGGGGTCCCTTGTGGGTGGTCTCATAGGATCCCTTGTGGGTGGTCTTGGTGTAGGAGATTATCTAGAAAGGGAGACCCTTGTCGATGAAGCACTTAGCATCCTGCTCCTGGACCTGCGGGGAGGTTGCGGCAAGCGTGCTCTCTTCTGAGGTCTGCTCCTGGTAGGAGAGCTTCCTGGAGAATTATGAGGCGGTGACAACTGCCTTCGAGGAGATCTTTCCATTGGTGTAGCGGAAAGATGCCCCCGTCTCTGACACCTATTGAATTTGTCAATGATCCTCTGCATCGAAAGCATGAGTTCTGGATCATATGGGTCTGTGGGATCCCCTGGAGTGGGATGCCAGGGAGGAATGTTCTCCTTGGGAGTGATGGTCGGTTGCTCAGGAATGAGTTTGGAATCCGAGAAATCCTCCTGTAGGATGAGGTCAGGAAGTTCTGCCATTTCTTTTAAAGGATATAGTTGAGTTTTAGTAGTAGGATTCGGTTTTCCAGTGTATGTAGGCCTGTGTCTATTGGTTCGAACGACTCGCTTTTCTTGGTTGGCGTGTCAGGGATATCTGTGGACGGTGCCTTGGGCTCGTTTTTATCCGTTGACGAGAGGTTAGTAGTTGTCGATGGTACCTTCATCGACGAGGGTTTCGTGGACGACAAGGGCTTCATGGACGGATGGTGCTCCTTGGCTGTCGACGATAGATTTGTTGACAAGTGGTGAGATTGTTTCATCGACGATTGCTTGGAAGTGGCCGATTTTGGCGACGAAGACTTAGTCGTGGACAAACGAGGTTTGAAGAGTCGTCGTTGACATCTTAGGTTTCGTCGACAGTTTACTCGTCGACGGGCTTCTATCGCTGGAGCTGCGCGTAGACAGCGTTTTCGATGACAAGTGCCTTCCCACCCCCTGGAATTATTTGAAAACATCTCCTTACCTTTGGAGGAGGTTTTCTTGTCAGGGTGCTTTTTCTTTTGGTCTCCAGATGCACGGGATGGAGATAGAGATGACAATTCCATGTTTTTCTCACTCCCATATAAAGGAGAGGAGCTTCTTTCCACAGAAGGGGTGCTTCTTTTTAAAGTTTGCCTCTCTGAAGGCTTCAAAGACAGTACAGAGGCTGTTTTAGCCGATTCTTCATCAGAAGAGTGTCATATAGATTCCAAATGTAGGAGTCTTCTATGTCTGTCCTGGAGAGTTTTGTTAGTTTCATGTAGACCAGCTTCTTGCATCTAACACAGTCCCTGAAAAGGTAAGGCTTCTTGGTAGTAGATTCCTCTGACATGGTGTGAAGAGAGGATTCACTCGACGAATTCTGAGTGAAAACAAGTGTTTTCTCGGCCCAGAAACACTGTACAGGGAGAGTTTGATCAGGAGATCAAGGTAAAGCTGTTTGAGTAAAAATCAAAAAGCTCAGAGAGCTGAGGATTCATTCTAATCTGTTAGACTGCAGTGAAAAATCTGAAGATGGCTGCCGGGGGCAGTGCTTAAACCCTGCCACCTCATTGGTTAGGCCCATAAGGACCAAAGTGAGGTGGAGGGACTACGCAAGTGAATGGCTAAAGGCCATAATGGGCAATCTACATTGTATTTCTATGGAAATAATGTAAATATATTCTATTTTTTTATTATTTAAATCACATAGGATTCCCAGTCTGATGACAGGGAATATTCAAGCATCTGAATCTATGAACGATCCAATGCTGGAGAAGTGTTGGGATAGGAATACTAGGTGTACACAGTTGAGATAGTACTACATGGTGTATACTGGTTGGTCAGACAGATAATTGGATAAGATAGGTATGGAAGAGTTCGATAGTGCATTAGCATAAAACTCTTCAATACCTATCTGCACCATCCTCTTGGGAGGATAGCTCAGGGGCAACGTGCTCACCTTGGAAGCAAGATGACATGGAGCACCACAGGTTCGATCCCCGGTCCCGCGCTTAAAAACCTCTGGGTATTAAGCATGTTATACAATGATATGATAGGTTATTTATGTTTGTATTGCACTTTCCCATTGTTCCCGAGTCCTATTCAATCAAGTACCTTAATCCTCTTTCTGGTTTCCCTAACCTCCCTTTACCCATCCACAACTCCTCCCTAATTAGACCCCCCCCTGTGTCCTGTTAGTATCACATCACGCGTCAACCTCGGTGGGAGGGTTGTATGCCATTCAGCTTCCATGGTTATGGAGGAGTGGGGGTTCGCTTCCCTGCCAAACTGGAGGTTCGCTTCCCTGCCAAAGCTTCTTGCAACCCCCCCGCCCCTTTACCCCCAAGGGTCTGTCTGGCTTCACACCTGCTTCACCTCTCTTTAGGTCTTTTCTCCATTTGTATTTCATTCAGCTGGTTTCACCCCAGCAGAGTGTCGCAGTCCTTTGTTTGTGTCCATTGTGTATTGTTCATGCCTCATTGGGGCCATCTCTTCCTAGTACCTTCTGTACTTGGCAAAGGAGTAGTTTGTATAACTCCATCAATCTTCTTCATAGTACTCCTGGAAGATGACTTGAGGGCAAACTATGTCCATTTTAGCCTTCCTGATCTTGGTGGTATCAATATTTACAGGAAGAAAGGAAAGAATATTGCAATAGCATACAGTAATGCTTTCAGCTTGTTTCTCAGTAGAGGTTTTTTTACATTTATATAGCGCACATGCAGCCCAAAGGCATCGCAGCACTGTTACTTGTAGCAGAACTTCGTTACGAAAAAAGTTACATCCATGTGATGGCCAACATATAGGAGTACAGTTACTTTCTGAGCTTGTGGTACATTCTCTTTGCATTCTTTACGTATTCAGATACAGATATTAGCTACAACATGAGAATGAGTAGGGTTTCTGTCTTGGATGAGTTTTAGTTGAAGAACATGGTTTTCAGCAACTTATGGAATGCTAGGTGAGAAACTTCAGCTGTTAGGGGTGGTGGTAGGGCATTCCAATGCAGTGCGGCTAGGTACGGGAAGCTGATCCCGCCTGCTCTGGCTCTTGACTCTGGGGATCATGAGCATGTTTGTATATGGGGTTCTGGTCGGTCTGGAGGATGTAGTGGGGTGGATTCTCTCAGAGAGGTATGGTGGAGCAGTGAGGTGGATGCACTTGTGGGTAAGGGCAAGTGCTTTAAAGATGACTCATTCTTTTACTGGGAGCCAGTGTGCCTCTCTCCTGGCTGATGTGATGTGCTCTTTCTTGGGTATTCCCTTGGCTGCTCTTAGAGCGTTGTTTTGTATAGTCTGAAGTCTGGTCATGTTTTTGGTAGAGGTGCCCAGGAACAGTGCATTACAGTAATCAAGCCTTGATCCTGTGATGGCTCTGGCTCAGGAGACAGCAGTGGTGGTGGGGCGTGGGGGAAAGGGGGAGAGCACAGGAGTACACTCCTTGGGGAGGAAGAACGGATCAGCAACTTTGGCAGTGCAGTAGAGTGAAGGAAAGGTGTTTGCTAAAGGATAGGAAACTCCAGTAATTGTCTAGGAAACTGCCCCTTCTGTAATTTTATTATGCTCAGCAGGTGAAAGGTTTTCAATATAGGTATGACGCCCTTACATCACCGTATATTTCAAAGCCCAGCATTTAAACGTGCACATTATAACAAAAATGTCCATCACATTTTTTAGGGGGGGTGGGAAAGGGCAGATAAGGGTTTGGGTGGGTAGTGAATAGGTAAAAATAGGTGGAGGACAACACATTTCATTTGACAATAATACTTCATTCTTACTAAAAGAGGTGTGTTCCCCTTAAAATTCCTCTTGAGATCAGGCAGTAATATTATTAGAGTTCCTTCCTGTGCCATTACTCTGCTGGCTGCTGATTCGTAATTATCAATGGAGATTTGTGCTCAGAAGCAGGGGGTAGGCTCCTATATGTTGATTGTTTCCCATTTTGTTGGCACATTTTGCTGTTTTTAGGGAGAAACAATGTGTGGTGTGTATGCATCTTAGTTGTAATGCTGGTTTTGAGTAAGGGTTGTCACAGCTCTGTCCACAGGACAATGTAATGTGGATGGTAAACAGAGGCACAGGAATACTGCTCAAATTCTGTGGTGCTGTTATTCTGATGCAATTGTCATCTTAACACAAATTATGAGAGGCATGTTCTCTGGGTTTGAATTACCTCACTAAAGTGGCAGTTTTCAGACACATACCTTTTAGTGTCCATTATTCCTTCTGCAAATATTGTATTCTGTCTGCATTTTTTTTTATCAGTTATAAGTGATATTTGTTTTTGTAATACAGATGACAGGTGTTTTTTTTTCCAATGGCATAAAACACTTTCTACGTTGTGTCCGAGTAGTGTCGACAAAAGAATAGCAACAAGTAAACCTACTCCTTTATACTAAGCTTTCAATGCTTTTTGTGCATACTAATTCTCTGCACATGAGTAATTTTGCAAGGTACTGTGGCAGATCTGATGGGGCCTGGATATAATCTTGTCAGCAGACATGCTCCGCGCCAAAAATCAACACCCACATTTCAAGGTGGGTGGGTACAACAAATGGCTTGGACCAGTTCTGAAGTCCAGGTCTTTACTTTGCTGAAAAACAGATGCTCCAATGCCAGCCACCGTTTGCCCAATGCAGCGAGAAGGGGGAAGATTATGACAATCATGTAAAATAATCAAACATGAATTTTGTGATGGAAGGACGTCTCTTATTTGCTCCATATTCTGTAGCTATGCAAATAGTGGGAGCAAATAGGAAAAGTGACCTTCCATCACAGAATGACACTTTAAATGCTTTACATGCAGCCCAACATGTTTTCCAGGCACGAACGACACTTTGCAGGGTGCTGTGTACTAACACCTCTTTTGGCTTGTGAAGGAAGGGTACTCTGGCTTCAGAATACAGTCACTGTCAGCCCCATACACACAGGGGGTTGGCATGTCTGTTGCTATGCATATAACGCAGATGCAAAACACAGCTTTGCATGAGTGGAGGCGTTGGTTTATTACCTCCACTCTCGGGTTGGTTGACAATCCTTTGCTTCATGAACAAGTACCCTCCATCAGAAACACAATACTTTTCCTATTTAACACAGGTCTCAGAATCAGGCCTTTTGGCCGGTTGATGAGCACTCTTTATAAAATTGTATAGAATTTTTTTTTTTTTATTTGCCTAATTTTTGGAAAAAGTGCACCAAGACTAACCTTTTACACCGATTTTAAAACAATTGCAGTGGCTGGGAAGAGGAAATTTCCTTTCAAACTCTTTGCAGATGATCACTAACTAGGCATGCTCACAAACTGGCTTACCTCGTTAGCTGCACACATGGAAAATAATGTGCACATGAAAGCCAACCCTTTCCACACTTGGCAAAAATATACTGGAGAGAACATTGATCATCAGCATACATCACCTTCATAGTAGAGACTAAAGACCGAAAAATCAGTTACAGAAAGAGGGACAAAAGAATCCGGAATTGGAATAGAACACAGATTGACAGGAGTGAAGATGCAGGAGAATTAAGTGGGTTGGACTGTAAAAGTATTAATGTGAATAGAGGTAGGAATAGGAGTAGGATTACAACAATGTTGATTACTTTGAACAATTGTCTGGGCGAATTCATTACGGTATTAATTTTGAAACTGAAAGAACAAAGAATTTATATGTAAAATGTGAATGAGATTAAAAAGTTCATTAGCAAGTATATCAGTGGTTTTTTGCATCATGGTTTCTCAACACGCTGAATATTCAGTTTTAAAGACAAAGAGGGGCTAAAGAGTTTGTTTATAAAGCAGACCGATAATTGGACTGACAACAAACAATTGAAATCAGTGCCATCAAAAGACGATTTATTAGAAGCAAGCAAATATGATTGCACTTTAGACGCACGAGAGATCTTCTTACAAAAACGGGTCAGAAAGGATTGAGAACAAATAGGAACAGTTGAACTAACTAGGACAAAACGAAAAAGGGATCAGAAAGTGGTCAGTCCAATCTTACAAGATTGGAGAATCACAAGAACGTGTAGATTTTGTAGAAATAATTAAATCAAGTAGGTTTATTAAACAATGACTGGGAGAACAACCATATGAATTAAGATTCATCTTATTTAAGAAATCTCAAAAACTCCCACTTCCAGCCCAATGAGTGTGATCAAGAGAAAGTAATACGTTATTTACACTCACACAAAACTAAAATGGGATTGAGAGTAGGTTTCAACCAACTTTCGGTAATACAGAATTCTAATTTGGTGGTCCAAAGTCAAATCAATGGCAGAAACAAAGCAGGAAATAAGTGAAACTCCAACTTAGTACAGCCCCTGAGGTTTCACAGGTAAGTGGGTAGAAATGTGTTCATGAATTGAGGAAGCTTGATAGCACATAATCCAATATTAGGTTACTGTGGAGTAAAAGTGTACAGTAAATTGTGACAGTGTCACTCACACGCGGACCTCACCGGCTGCACAGACACACTGAGGGTCCGATCCGGCGCCGGTTGCGCTTGCCCTCCGCCTTCATGCCAATACCTGTCCGGCATCTCGCTGGTTCCCCAGCGGGACGGAGTCCCTGGCGTGGTTGGCCCAGTTCCAGCTGGTGCTGTTGGCCCCGTTCCAGCTGGGGGCGGCCATAGTGCCTGTTGTCCAGCCGGATCCCCGCACTACTGTCTGGCTGCTCACGTGACCACTCGCGTTTCGCTCCGCTACATAGAAAGCGATCATGCGTCGGTCACGTGACGCTAACCCGGCAATCACGTGTGCAGGAAAGCGGTTACGTGATGCTAATCCAGCAATCACGTGTGTGGGAAAGCGATCACGTGACCAGGAAACACAGGATAAAAGGAGCCAGGTTTAGTTGAGTGCTTCTCAGCTGTTCCGACGGCGCTTAGCAACTCGGTATTCTTGTACCTAGTACATTCTTGATCTCTGGATTTTTTACCCTGTTTTTTGGCCCTGGATGTGTCCTTTGGATTTGCCCTTATTGGATTGATGATATTTTGGACTGCCTACCTAGATTACTTCTAGTTTGGATTTTGCTTACACGGACTGCTTTCATCTTCAAACTTTGGCACTTTTTGGTACATCAGGAATCAAGAGCCTTTGGCTACTCTTGCTGCTCTATAGAGGCATTTACCATCTCCTCGATTTCAAACATCACACTCTCAGGGGAAACAGTTAGGTGAAGAGTAGTCATCGGACATCCCACAGGTAGGTGCCCTTGTCCTTCCAGACTCATACTATATTACTTCTTGTATCTTGCATACCTAACCCTGTGCCTTTCTTTGCAGCCACCAGGTGTTCTCTGTTCCAGCCACATGTGGCCCCAATAACCGGTCAGCAAGTGGTTATTACTTCTCTGAATGGTACTTGGGGACAGAGGTATGCACGTGGACCTCAGATCTTGACAGTCAGACTTTTAACAGGAAAAACAGTATTGAAAGCCCTGTACTAACAGCCCTTCCAGTAGGGGACTTTTTAAGAGCAAGAACATGTGGCCAAGTCACACTATCGGCACACCAGACACAGCCCCCGTACGGTTACTCAATTCCTTGATCCCTGCACAGGGGACTGCAGGTCCAGAATAGTCCACTTTATTTCAATTAATGGTTTCCTTTTTGGAATGATTAGGTTTGTACACCAAGAGGGCACCAAATCTAGATGCCAATTCAAAGACCTTTGGTAAAGTCAAATGGATATGGGGACAAATCAAAACATCTGCATAAAGCATTATTTTAATATCCCTTCCTAAACATGGTATGTATATGCAATTAAACCGCTGAATATATGGGCAAAAGTTCAACAAAGATCAAAATCAAAGGTGATAATGAGCACCGCCTGCCAAGTCCCTTGAGTGACGTGAATCTGCCTAGACTGTCCACCACATATAAATAATGCCCTCAGTGACGTATACCACACCCTACACCATTGTATAAAACACCCTTGTATCCCTAATCTTGCCATTGCTTCCCCAAGATACTTGTTGTAGCTGCCTTGATCAAAGCCTTTTTCAGCATCAAGAAATGCAAGTTTGGTGCCACTTGCAATTCCCTTTGTAATTGCCACATCAATGCAGGCAGTGGCAAGCTTAACTCTCTTGGGTTGCATCCTTCAATTTCATCAATCCATTTTGATCTGGATGAATGTTATTAGAAATGACTGTTGCGAAATGGTGATTATTGTTAAACATTGTTCCATTGCATCGAGTGAGATAGGACGATATGTCGGGAGTTGGGTCACTTTCCCCTTTATTAAAAAAAAATCTAACAAAGAAATGTTGTCATTACACAGGTGACATTTTTAGTCCTAATCGATCTAAAGACTAGCTGTGCTTGGGAACCAAGCAACTTGAACATTCCCTATAGACATCTTTGCAAATATCTTTCAGAGCCATGTTATCAAGGTTAATCTACTGTCAACTTTATTCTAGTTTGGAAATAACAGCTAATAAGTCAGAATGGGCAAAGTAGTCGATCATTGATTTTGCAATATCATATCTTCTCAATACAATTTATCAAAATAGTTAGCGAGCACTTCATCAATACAATCTCCTTAATTAATATCTGATCTTCACTGTAAATTACTTCTACTCTAGTCTTTTGCCTTTGCTCTCAAATCTTAAGTGGCAACATTACTCTTCTTGTTCATACAGCTTTGTATTTCCCCGATTGTAGCCCAATTTCCCCTGATCTATAAAAGAACAGATTTCTGTCATTGGAGCCAATGGCTCTGATACACCACTCAAACATCCATTTTGATAATTTAGGCATGCATGTTTGCTGCCGTAGTTAATTTAACAATTGTTACCCCCCCCACCACCCACCAGTGTACCAAGCATTGCCTACATCAATGGTTTGTTACCATACCCTGAAAATAAGTCATGAACTACAAGTTCAAACTTCAAGCGGAGGAAGCAATGACACATCGATGCAAGAACATAGTATCCTCATGTTGGAAATGTTTCCTGGAGAAAAACGAGATTTGTAAAGCTATGAAGGTATTTATTTTTTAAAACTCATCTCCCATTTAAAACATTGGCATTCCAAATACAAATCTGAAGATCCCTCACCGTTAAGCCACATTTTCTCACTGTTATACCTCCACTGGTTTTTCATCTTACTTTCTACCAAAAGTACCAAACCCATATCACAAAGGTCAACAGGCCAGCCAGACCAAAAATAGAATGGCTAGAAGTAACAAACAGTACTAGTCTGCACCAACTAAAAGTCTCAAAAAGGTTATTCCTACAGGCCTGGGTGTTGCTTCTGGACAACCTAATGTCACAGATGCCACATAAACCACTGAGTCTTAAGGACAGTTCAAAGGTTTGTATGGAATTATTTGTGGGGTCTAAGGCTCTCCCTCTCCCTTTAGCCTTTCCTGGGTTTCACACCAGAACCCAGACGTCGGACAGTAGGGGGTTACCGCTCAGTGCCAACAGTCGAAGTCCTTGTTCTTATGCTTGCAATGGTTTCCCTAAATGGTTTCCCTAAAAGCATCACCTACTACCTCTGAGAATTCCTAACTTTACCTACTCTCACCATGCATTGGTTTTCTAAAGGGGAATGGAATAGTGCCTGCAGTTGCTCTGTAGGATCCACTCAACTTTCCTTTTTACTGTACCTGCTCCTTCTGTCTTAAACCCCCGCAAGCACCTGCTTTCTCTCTGAGGTTTCACTACTCCTGTCTCCTGCCAAGACCCTTTGATGTTACTTCTCCCCTTATCCCTTCTTAACACTACCACTCCTTCCACACTACGACTGTCCACATGCCTGCTATTCCTATTGCTACTACTCTCCTCCCACCAAGACGGCCCCCTCTTCCCACTCTGACGGCACTTTTCCCACCATGCCTACCCGTTCCCACCATGACTACTCTCCTGCAACCACTACTACTTTAACACCTCCTTTCACCCAGTATCAACCTGCTCAGTCACTCCATACTCTACCCTCACTACACACTTGTCCAACACACACTGAAGAGCCACTATCACTCAAAGCCCCACCTTTTCCAACCATCTCTTCCATGATCTGCTACTTCTTACTTCTACTGGTCTCTTGTTTGTAATTAGCTGACCGTACACCCACAGCTTCCCATTTCCTCTTCCCTTAAATGCCCCTGCCTTCTTAGAGACTGGTTCCCTTTCCAAAGCAAATCTGATTCACTCTCCCCTCCCCGGTACGGGTATGTGCAGAGGGAATCAAGGGCTTAGGACCCCACACACTGGTTCTGCAGACACTCCCCATGCAATGGCAGTATATCGGGCATACCTGGTAATCATTCAAATTATTGGGCAACATGTCCCCAATGTTGTTGGTAAGTCTATTTTTCCATGGCGGTTTAGTGGATGTATGCAGGAGCCCAGGTCAGTGCGTCCAACCGGGACTCTACTGTTCGATTGGCTTGTACGCTAGCAGCTTCGCCTTATGTCTCGCTCTTTTCCTTGTTCTCCAGGCATCTCTGCGCTGGTTCAGGCTGGCGTGAGTCACACGGTAGGAGTCATTCTTTTCTGACGTGGGTGATGTTATTAGTGAGTTTCTCTTGGCCTAGTCTGATAATATGGCATTGAGGTGTATCTAAAACAAGAGCGTTACTGGCGAGCAGCTTTGGCAAGAGGCATGGTAGGGGACATGGTTTTGCATGGATAAATATGGGTACAGAGTGAAACTAGGGATTAGGGCCTGCTTTAGTGGCCTTGTTCTCAGTAACTGTTGGCTCTGGATCTTAAACTCTTCCTATGAAAAGGTGTTTACCACTCTTGCTGACAAGGTCAAGTCTTAGGCCTTTTCACACTAAATGAACAAAAGTGTCTCTGGAAAAATGAAGTGTTTTTAAACCAAAAGCTGTCCCAGTTCTCTGTGAATCCAAGGCTAGCTCTCCAGAGACATGTGCACTCAAGGATCAGTAAGCTATACATTCAGGTTCATGGGGCTCCCAAACCGCTTTCATTCTCCTAGGATTAAGAGTTTCCCACACCCTTCTTAGGGTCTCTGGGTTATCCATCCCACCCCACTCTTGTAGACATTGTTGGGTCTCCTCAAGAAGGGAGTGTAGAGCTGGAATTTCTGCTGTATGGGAAACCAGAGAAAATTAGAGTTGGCTTCTGAGACTTAAAGGGATTCTCTCCGCTTCACGCATCTTCAATTCTCCAAGAAGCAGCTCTTCAGGCATTTAGCAGAGGCATGGTGAATGGTTTCCACTTTTCTCTAGACGCAAAGATTCTTGGACCTGGCTATCCTTTCCTGCCTGGGTTTTGTCCCATTCTCCTCTGTGAAGAAAAGGAATGAAGAGACTGACAAAGTGGTGCCATGGTGATTGTTATAGACTTATTTAAAGTAAAAGATAAACCCATCTGTCCTTAACTTTAATGGAATTTCCCTGCCTAAACTAAAGAAACTCAGGTGCTCGTAAGGAAGTCTGAGAAAGTCCAACTAAAAAGGCACCATCCCACTCCAAAAGCTAATACGCAATACCCACCACTACAATGAAGAAGAATAAAGTTTGAGTTTTGATTGAGACACAGGAGAACAACTCCCTTCTCCTGGATGCAATGTGTTACAAAGACACCAAGTCTTTCCAAAGTAAAAGTCCCATGCTTTTCGTAAGAAAGAGTTCTACAGGATCCTCATACGGCTAGGAGAATGGCTCACTTCTCCTACCTGATACCTAATGTTCCTTATAGAGTTCAACATAACTCCTAGTTGCTTCAAGGAAGCTTTAACACATTTCTGTTTTTTTTTAATACTCTTTATCCTGTCTCCACTGGGACGACAGACTCTCAAGACCAAACTCTTGCAGAACTGCCACAGGAATTATGCAACCAAGTGATTTGTTTGTCTCTTTAACCCCTCTTCTCCAATCTTCTTCCTCCTGCATAACATTCCACACTGCCTGCTGGATCTTAAGGGCTTTTATAGCAGTTTCCTCCCTTCCCTGTGACTCAGATGTTTGGGTAGGTATGGACCTGGAATTGGTGAGGGGCTAAGATTGTCTGCCTCCAATAGGTTCACCAGAGACTGCCTTTGTGTTTATGGGCCAGATCAAGCCTTTCCAACATGTTGGTGTCGGGGGGGGGGAAATTCTGCCGGGGTCGGCCGGGCCATCCGCAGACCTCCGGGCAGGGAGGCCCCAACTCCTCCCGTATATCCCAAAAGAGATAGAGTATGAGACACACGCAAGAAGCAAGGTGACTCTGCTGTTTATTAGACAAAACGGCAGGGATGGGTCAAGGAGCGTACGCGTCCGTCCTGACACACACACAATCGTGGGGCTCGCAGGCCCTTTTTACCTTAGTATGACGCGCTACTTGCGTCACTTGGAAAGTTTAGCAAAAAACCTATCTCCACTCTGGATTGGTTACTCGAGTGGTAGGGTTACTATAGCGCACATATAGATAACAGTGTTAGTGGCTGAGGGTTAGTCAGGTGGTATACCTGGGCTGTCCCTTCAATTTGATACATGAAAATTGTTACATGTAGACCTCTGAGGATTGGTCAATGTGAATGGCGTCAGTGATAACAACCCCATGTTCTAATTGGTCCGCTCGCCAGCCTCCCAGTCTGGGACTATCGCTGTTCCCAGCTTGCGGTGCTCGCGGGTATTAAAACATTTGCAACAATGTTTTAATATGGGTAGGTGTAAACAATGTGAGGATTTATTCATATGTTGGGAGGTCGAATACTCCCACTGCTGCAGATGTCCAATGAGTCTTTTAATTGTATCTGCCTGTGTCTTGAAACGTGGGATTCAGGCGTCTCCTTCCTCCTGGGCTTGGCATCTTGTCAGGTTTGGCTTTGTCACGTGAGGTGGGACCGTGTTTGAGGCAAAATTCAACACAATTAATATTGTTTTTCCTACTGTGTGCCTGGTTTATCTTGCAGGTGCGACCTTGGCGTTGGCTTGCAGCGTGCGAGATTGCAACATCGTGCCCTTGGCGGTGTGCCTTCGCCGGGCTCATTTTGCAGGGTCAGCAACCCAGTTCTTGCTCATTCAATGTTCATGGAAGCTTTTGCCTGCGGCCTACTTGGGCCTGGTGCATAGGTGGAACCATTTGATGCAGGGCGCTTTAGGTTACGGTAACATATTGCTTTATCCTCAGTATCGTGTCCCCGTTATATTCTTCATTATGGTACATGGCTCTTAGAAGAAGCGTGAGCAAGCCTTTTTATATAAGTTCATGATGCATCTTGCGTTTCTGCATTTTGAGAGCCTATGTGGAAAATAATAAAGATGTACGTCCGTGAGTATGTCTGTCGCCTACGTCATAGCACTGAGTATATTCTTCGTGTAGATTGGTGCGGGAGTGTCCGGTGTGTATATTTGCACAGGTGTGCTGACCGTTGGCTAGGTCGTCATGGCATCTCTAACGACGTGTAGGTTTAGTCGAGTTGATCCGTGCCGCAGGTGTCGGCATGGACAGGGCGGGCTGCTGGGCAGGTAGATGGACACATCCGTATGTTCCTGTACCAGGGTATTTGGTCGTCCGGTAGATAGGCAAACTCCTCTCGTGGCGGGTGTCTGGGCCGTGATCCTCTAGGCCAAGCGCGAGAGGGGAAGGGCGGGAGCCTGGTCTTCCATTCTCCCACTTCAGTCCCCCCTCTGGTCGACTTGTCGACCACAAACATATCCTTTTCTTTATCTCCTCTTACTCTCCATATCTTAGTTATTCCTCCCAAATGTCCATAGTGGTTAACATGGTCGTCAAATGACCAATACATATATTCACAGGTTCCTCCAGGAGTACAGTATACCCATTTCCCTATGTAGCTCCTGGGGTTTCTTGGGTTCTCGAGCTTCACAGATGGTGGGTCCAGGTGGTTGGTGATGATCTGGTTGTGCAACTTCTCTCTCTCTTTTATGATTGTGCCTGTGTGTTGGCCGTCATCTGTTGGCATCAAGAGGTGTATACCAACCATTTCGATCATCTCGTCTGTGGTGCGTGCCTTCCGGGCTTTCCAAAATCTTATTATGATCAGTGTAGCTCCAGCCAGAATAGTGCATCCAACTATAATCTTCAGTCCATCTGACAGCCACGATGGCATCCACGACCATAATATTGAAAACCAGCTCTCATCCTTTTTCACACCTTTACTTTCATCCATCATTTTTGAGTGCATCTGGGCCAATTGTGATACAGCTTCTGTGAGTGTACCATTGTCAGCATCGTTAGCAGGAATGAATGTGCAGCATGATTGTCCTATCTTTGCGCAAACGCCTCCTTCCATTGCTGTGAGGAGGTCCAGTACATATCTGTTCTGTAGTGCAACCATTCTTACTGCTCGCAATTCCTCTTTTATTGCATTGACTCCATTTACTGTAGAGTTGATTGTCATCATTAGTTCCCACCTAGTTATCTGGAGCCATTTTGCGTTTGCGTAAGCCTGCAGTCCAGGATGTATTATTGAGGAGAAGAACATAGCTGCTCTGCTGAATAGTCTGTGTTCCGGCGGTATTGAGGTCAGTGCTGTTTTCGACCTTCCCCACAGGTAATTTCCTGTCAGAGGATCTCCTTGTCTTTTCCTTCTGTTGAGGACAGTGTTGTTGCCGTTGCGTCTGTTCTCTGGCCCTTTCCGAGGCTGTGCAGATCTCTTCTTCCTTTTGTTTCCTTCATCCATCTTGGGGAAATTCGCCATATTCACATGCTTCTGGGGTACCACTAGTGATGGTACATTAACGTGCACTATAGTGCATACACCATTCCACAAAGGGGGCAGTGTGTGATACGCCTTGTCTCCACAGGCCCAGTAATGGTCCATTACTACTGCTGTTCCTGCTCCCCCCTCAGGTAACTCCATCACGCTTTCACAGTTGGTATTGTATCCTACATCCACCTCTCCTTTATGTTGGTAGCATACCTTAGGCGCAGTTAAAGGCAGTATTGTTATTGGGTCTTCATCCTTCTCCATCCACGTGAGCATGGGTACGTACTTGATCCAAGTCATCCAACATCTATGGTTATGTTGAAATATTTTCTCTTGTTACCATGTTGCTGCCAACCACTCCTATGTCCCATTTGTTGTCCATGTACACCTTCCCTGTTATTATCATCAGTGGTCTTTCCCAACATCCGTTTATACCAGGGACTTCAGTGGCGTACCAATCACATGGTAGGTACTGCAGTGTTACCTTCTTTGTTTCTCCTTTTTCAGGACCACATGTTATGTATTTGAATCCTTCAGCATGTAAACTGCTCTTGTGGTAACTCAAATAAGTCTTGAGGAAGTTGTTTTCATATGGATATGTATCTCGTGTTTTCCACACCAGATGCACCACTGTCCCTTGAAATCTTCCTTTCGTTTGGAACAGTGCCAGGTATATTATACATCGTGCTATTTTTCCATCTATCTCCGTAGCAACAAATGTTCGAGAAGCGTTCATGGCGTATGGGATCAATGAACAAACGTAGCGGCTGTCTTCTGTTGTCTGCTTGCCTATTTTGGTCATGTGTTGGTACCACATCTGAGTATGTGCTGCGTTTAACTCTATTTTCCTGGTGTGGGGTTTTACTAGTACCACCTGACATAACACCTGTTGCAGCTGGGGGTGGGGGTATATTAGGTTTGGGTACAGCAATAATATCAATAGCATAGCTGTACTGCCATACAGAGGCAGCCAAGAACCCGGTGATCATTAAAATCCCTATCAATTTTATTACAAATGCTAATTTCACCAGCATTTTGCTCTTACCTTGCTGCAGTCCGGCAGCTTATTCTTGCGACGTTACAGTTGCCCGCCTGAAAGTTCTTAATATGCTCGTTATTAAGGTTAGTTGTTGTTATTAAGCTCTCCATATCAAGTAGTCATTCAGTGCCCAGGCGAAGAGCTGTTCCCACGCCAATCTAAGCGATCTATCGCTTATGGCAGGCAAGTATGGTTGGAGGTGGGGCATTGAATGTTCTATGGCCAAGAGGAATGCTGTGTAGTAGACACGTACCCTCCTTCCTTTCAGGTACGTTGGCCGTTTTATTTCATATACAAATTGGTGTGACAATTCTTCCAGGTAATTATCGTCTGAGGGTACCATCTACTCCTGGGCAGTGAATTAGTTAGTTATCTACTTTCTAAACAGTACAATAATACACTTTACCTGCATGTGCGAGAGAAAAGAAAGAGAACATTCAGGTGTTTACATGTGTATATGTGCAAAAACAGTGTCCTTCAGTTCAATTGTTACTACAGTGGGCAGGGGGTCAATGGGCAGAGGGTTTGGGGTTCAGCTGGCGGAAGTCTCTTTACCCTTTGATCGTGTAACCATGGGGTGGGCGGTATGGGGATCACCCCTTTTTTTTCTAATAGTTGTCTCTGGGGAATCTGGGGGGTGGCAGGGTATAGGAACACTTAGGCCGTTAGTTGTGGTAGAAGTCTCTTCCTCCGTTGGTGACGCTGTCGTTGTTCTTCCAGTGGCCCTGTCGGTGGCTGTCATGATCTCTGCTTCCGAAAGATCAGGACTTGCCCAACTCCCTTGGAAGCAGACCCATAACCCCGGTTCCGAGTGCCAGCCAGTCCCAATTGGGACCTTTTGGACCCTGTCCTGGCGCCAGTGGCACCAGGCTCATAAAGATGCCCAGTCCCAGCGCTGGAAGCGCCGGGCTCATAATGCTTGGGTGGAATTACCTGCAGCAGACCATGCTGCTTACTTACCTGCCAGTTGAGCCCCCAATCCTCTTCTGTTTGGGACTACTTTTCCTGTTGGGTGGGGCAGGAGCCACTCCCTAGGTTCAGAACACTGGAACTCTTCTGGAAAGCAGGAACTCTTTTCTTACCTAGGCGTGGCTGTGGAAGGAGACACCTAAGCACTACAGGAGGCTATTTAAACCACACCCGATGGATGAATCTTGCTTTGCGTTATTCTGCATTCTCTGCAGCAGAACGCTCATCGTGTCTTCAGCTTCTGATCCTGGGCCTAAGGGAACAAAGGCTTATCATCCTGGAATCCAGTCTTCAGCAGCACCTGTAAAGACAAAGAAAGAACAGGTTAGCACTACGGTCTTCAGTGGCAGCGCATCTCTTACCTGGTCCATCGGCTGTCACCAACGCCTCGCGCTGCATTCCGGCATCTGAAAGACAAAGGCTTACCTACTCTTCGCATGCTCCGGAGGTCTTCGCACTGCATTCCGGCATCTGAAAGACAAAGGCTTACCTACTCTTCGCATGCTCCGGAGGTCTTCGCACTGCATTCCGGCATCTGAAAGACAAAAGCTTACCAGCTCTTTGCACGCTCCGGAGGTCTTCGGCGCTGCACCCCGCATCTGAAAGACAAAAGAAGGTGCGTTTAAAGACATTGGGCAACTTTATTACTCACGTGCCATTACTCCTTCCCATGCCGAATCCAGTGGGTATTCCAGCACCCTTCAGCTTCTCTAAAGCTCCGAACTTGTACCTGCAAGATAAAAGGGACAGTTAGTGCGCATCGTGAAGCAGGCTACAAGCGCTTACTTACGTGCTTCCAGGCGCTTCTATTCCTCACGCGGGTTCGATCCTCAATTCTCTTCAGCCCGCCATCCGCCATCGCCGGAACCCTGCAAAACAAGAGATATCATTACAAAAGACTTTTAAGACATTTGAAGTGCCCAGAACTTACCGTTCGTGCAGTTAACGACGGACAGCAGTCCTCTGAGGTCAAGAGGCCTGCACCCTTATCCAGTGAAGAAACTGGTTACGGCGCCCTGCCCCGAGGCAGATGGAGAGCTCGGCGTTCACTTACCTAAGGTGAGGGCGTTAACCTTTGGGGTTCTACAGGAGAAGAGAAAGGGAAGAGGAGAGAGGCACCCAATAACCCCAGTTCATTAATCCCATATTTTCTATCTGCAGACATCTTACTCTTCGAGTCAGACATACAGTGCACAGAGGTCCAGCCCAAAGAGCCAACCGTGTGTTACACATCACCTTTGAAGATACGGCATTCACCCAGTCAAGACCGGTGCCTCTGCGGGAATCAGGTGAGCGTTACAGTGGCGCTGGGGCGGGTCTGGAGTTTGTAGATCTTTACGTCGTGTAGGTGGTTCCAGGCACGTTTGTCCTGTAGCTTTACTGCTCTCGTTGATACCTCCTCTACCAGATGGGGGCCAGTGAATCATGGACTGTTCCACTTTCTGTTGAAATTGCGAAGTAGTACGTGGTCACCTTTAGCAACTTTACACAGTCTTTCCTTTTCCAATTCTTTATCCACGTCTTCTTGTTGATTGCTGTTAGACCCGCCCCGCGTGCGCTCGAGTTGTTGAGACACAAACACTACACTAGTAATCAAAGAAGACACATATTGGTACATTTCATCACCAAGAACACTCGCAGCACTCTCGTGGTCGGTAAATGCTCTTGATGTTGGCGTTAGGGGAAGGCGCATTGGACGTCCGGTAACCACCTCGTGAGGGGTGAGGTGGTGGTCGGACCCTGGTCTATTCCTTAGCTCAAATAGGGCTAATGGAAGGCAATACAACCAACTCTTCTTTGTTGTTTGCTGTATCTTTGCAATTGCCTCCTTTAGTAGGCCATTCAGGCGTTCACATATACCGTTGGCCTGTGGGTGGTATGCGCATGCAAATTTATGCTTGATGTTCAGCAAGGATGTAATGTGCTGGAACATTTCGTTTGCGAAATGTCGGCCATTGTCTGACCTTAATACCTCACACACTCCCCACCTGGGGAAGACCTCCCTCACTAGGAATTTAGCTGCTCTAAATGCATCTGGGTGTGAGCAGGGCCCTGCTTCAATCCATCTTGAAAATGGGCATACTACTACAATCATATACCTATTTCCTTGACATACGTTGATCATATCAACATAGTCAATATGGAGATGCCGGAACGGTCCCTCTGGCCGGGGTATAGTACCTCTTATCACCTTCAGAGTGTGGCCGGCCGTAAACTGTTGACATGTGAGACAATTGCTGATAAAATTTGACACATGAGAATTTAACTCGGGGCAGAACCAGTCTTCCCTAATTCGTGCTGCAATTACTTCCTTGCCTGTGTGGGCTGGGTAATGTAGTTGGCTCAGGGCGGTGTTCAAAAGTGCCAATGGTATTACAACCTTTCCAGTGTCACCCTGGCGCCATAGTGCGTCGGTTGGTGACATTGTGCATCCTCTTTTTACCCATATTTCTTTTTCGGCCATTGGTGCAGCCGCTTGTAGCTCCATAATCTGTGTGGCTGGGAGATGGGTGTACCCTTCTCTTATCAACATCTCCTTAGCCATTCCCCTCCCTCTCCCTCTCTGTGACTCTGGGGGGTTCCATATCTCACCAAAGTATGCAGCATACTTCGCATGTGCGTCTGCTGCTGCATTCCCTTTTGAGATGTGGTCTTCACCATTGGTGTGTGCGGTGCATTTGACCAAAGCTAATTCTTGGGGGTCATTTATTGCTTCAATTAGTTCAGCCAATAGGAGGGCATGTTGCACTGCAGTGCCATCAGCTCTCCTAAACCCTCTTCTTCTCCATTTCGGCAGCCCTGAGTGGACAGTGGATGTAACATACGCGCTGTCGGAGTATATGGTCACTCGTTTGTCAAAGCTTTCCCTCAACGCCAAGATCAGTGCAATCAATTCTGCTGCTTGAGCAGAATAATGCTGTGGTAATTGTACACATTTCATTGCCACACACACCGGTACCTCCATTATTTTTACCACTGCTGCCCCAGTCCTCCTTATACCATCCCTTTGGTCGATAGTTGATGACCCATCAATGAACAGGAGCTCACCTCCCTCTAGTGCGTTTTCTTCAACCTTTCTAGTACATGAGTACATTTCAGTTATTTGCGTACAATCGTGGGCATAATCTCCTCCCTCAAGTACTTCTGCTAGGAACCTTGCAGGGTTGACCGTGCTACATCTAACAATTGATAGTTCAGCTCTGGATAGGATGATCTCATAACCTGATGCCCTCTGCGTGGTTAGGGTGGACTTAGGTTTATTCAATATTGCAAATAGTGCATGTTCCACAAACAGTGTAGTTGGGCACCCCATGGTTATTGCTGATGCTTTTTCTACCGCAAAAGCAGCTGCGGCGAGACCTTGTTTGCAAGGGAAATGACCTAACATCACAGGATCTAAGTGGCCACTGTAAAATGCTACTGGTTTGTAGCCCATGCTTGTTTTTTGAGCCAACACTACTTTCATTACTGCTGAGTCGCAATGTGAAAATATAAAAAATTGTCGCTCATAGTCTGGGGATGCCAGTACCGGAGCAGTTGATATCGCATCTTTCAATTCATCAAAAGCCTCTTTCATTTCCATCGTCCACCCCAGCTTTTTCTCCCCTTTATTAGCTTCCTTTAACGCCTCAAGCAGGGGTCCTATGTATGAACTGTAATCAAATACCCATGCTCTACAGTAGTTGCACAGCCCCAGGAACTGCTGCAGTTCTCTCACTGTTTGTGGTACTGGAGTGTTTGAAATGGCCTGTGCTCTTTGTGGTGCAATCTTTCTTCCATGTTGGGATATGAGCTGACCAATGTAAAGTACCTGCTCTTGACAGTACTGTAGCTTTTCCATGTCTACCTTGTAACCTTTCTCAGCCAATATTGTCAACATCTTTAATGAGTCCTCTCTGCATGTTCTTTCGTTTGTACTGCAAATTATTATGTCATCCACATACTGCAACACTGTGCTTTCCACTTCAATGTTACCCAAACCCATCTGTATTACTCTGTTGAAAATTGAGGGTGATTCGCAATACCCTTGTGGCAATCTGGTGTGTTTCCACTTTGTGTTTCTGTAAGTGAAGCTTGTCAGATCTTGTGAGTCTGGGTGCAATGGTATTGAGAAAAAAGCATTTTTAAGGTCGATCACTGTAAATCGTGATGCTTCTGCTGGAATGCCACACAATATTGTGGCCGGGTTTGCTGCTCTGGGATATTCTGCTTCTACTATGTTGTTCAAGGGCCTGAGATACTGTATGAAGCGCCAAGACCCCCCTTTAGCCTTGCGCACTGGGTATACAGCCGTGTTACATGGTGATTCTGAGGGGACCAATATGCCATTATTTATAAGGGCCGTTATGGTTTCATATATGCCCTCATCTGCCTCTTTTGATAGTGGGTACTGTTTCACTCTGGGGAGTATTGCACCTTTTTTCAATTTTATCCTTACTCCCCCTATACTTTTTATGCACCCCACGTCATAGGGGCTAGTAGTCCACAATGATGTGGGTACCTTTGTCATATCCTCCTTAAAGAAGGGGACTGGGGTGCATGCGGGTGCCTCAAGTGCCATTGCAATTTTCTGTGCTATTTGTTTGTACGCCACTCTTAGCCATATTTCCACACTCATCATAAACACCATTTCACCTTCCTCCTTTTCTTCTGAGAACAGCTCCTCATCTGACACCTGAGTGAGCCTACATCCTTCTGCTAGTGCTATCACTACCCTCCATGCTCTTCCTTCTCTGTCTTGGGCATGTACAGCAATGTAATCAGCTGTTGCTATAATGCTCTCAATGTCCACTGGAACCACCTTTCCTTCTGGTTCATTAACAGGTGTTTCTGGTCTGAACAGATAGGCTGCTGGCCTCCTCCAGATTTTTCCTTCTATCCCTGGCATCCATGCAAATGCCATGTCTGTCCCGTACTGGAAGAGTTCGCCATCTACTGGCTCCGCCCTAATCGCTGTCTGTCCGCAGTATGCTTGCATAATCTGTCGTGCTGTGAGAATGTTAATCCCTGGAGTAGAGCAAATTATGCCGTCCTCAGTAAAGGAGATCGTCATATTCAACCTGTTCATTATGTCTCTCCCCAGTATATTTACTGGTGAGGCACTATAATATAGAAGTGGAACTGACAGGTCATAATCTCCTATAGATAAGGGAATGTTATCAGTAAAAGGAACCAACCCTCTAGCCCCAGAGAATCCTTGGGTGTTCATGGCTTCGCCTGACATCTTAAATTTACCTTCCCTTATGCAAGACCGGGTCGCCCCGGTGTCAACAAGGAATGATAATTTTTTGTCACCTATCGTTACCTCTATGCGTGGTTCCTCCGCACTATTAGGTGTTACTGACAGGATGGGACACACCAAGGCCGTCTGTGGGCTGTCCTATTGAGGGTACAACGATTGGCCATTTCCTGTGTAAGGGTTGTGTCCCAGGACCGTCACCCTACCCAGTTGTGTTTGTTGTACTTGGGATTGTTGTGTTATCGCTACCTGTTGTTGTGGCAGTGAATGTGTCTGTGGCTGTTGTTGTGTTATTAGTTGTTGCTGTTCATTTCCCTGTTGCAACGTCTGCTGTTGCTGTATGCCCGGCTGTTCCTGTGAGGGCCTTGGTTGTCCCTGTTCACTCCATGATGGTGTTCCTAGTCTAACTCTACACGTGCGTGACATGTGCCCTAATAATCCACAACTCCAACACACCGGTGGTTCCCTACTCTGCCATGGAAAGCTCCCTGTGTTGTCCTGGTATACTGGTTGCCCTGTGGGGTAGGAATTTCTAAGTCCTCCCACCTGCTGTCGGGTGTTATATCCGTATCCTCTCCCTCTCATAATTCCTCCTCTCCCCCTGTTATAATTATAATACCCAGCTCCTGGCATTGGGTATCCTCCTCCCATGTTGGTCGTGTATGGTTGGAGTGGCGGCACCTGTTGTGTTATAGTCTGTGAAGGTGGTATTTGGGAGGAATCTTGTGCAGCCACTACTTGTGTGGGGCTTTGGGTCATTGTTGTAGGCGTAGTTATTAGTGCCCCTTCCATTGTGTATTTAGTAAGCTTTTTCTGTACTAGTTTAGCCTCTTCCGTTTTCCTGTCCTCTTCCTTTTGTTTCATTTTTACTTGCCATGTCCTGCAATGATGCACTATAGTCAGTTGTATTTCTGGCCATGCTTTTGCTTCCATTCCCACTACTTTCTTGAGTTGTTTCTGAACTCCTTCTGGGAGCCCTTGTACTAGTATACGATAAAATATTGCTGGTGTTTTGTCCCATTGTTCTCTAGTTTCCATGCGCCACTTCTCTTGGATTTCCTGGATATAATCAACAGGATCTTCGTTCTCACGCATCTTGCGGGAGGTAATTGCTCCTATGTCTGATGTGTCTGGGTACTGTACCCTCAGTGCCTGCCATAGTGCATGTCTGCAGTTTGCGAATGGTGCCCCATCATGCGATGTGTTTGTTATTGTTACCCCAGGGAATCCCGCTCTCTTCCAAATCTCATCCGCTGCATCCCCTAATATCGATATTAGAAGGCCCTTTACATCTCCTACTGCCAGTTTCTGTCCTGCGGTGTGTTTTTCCATTTCATATATCCACTTACCCGCACCTCCACTTAATGATGGGAGCCTGCATTTTATATTTTCTTTGTCTGTATGCTTCCAAGGGACATACTGTGGTCTAACCACTCCCCTCTCCAGAAGTGGCATTAAGTTATGTCTCGTTTTACCCTTTGTGTTCCATAAAATCGAGTCCTCACACCCTTCCTCTTCTTCCCTTTCTTCTACATCGTCAATTTCATCTGTATTTCCCCTGCTCATAACTCTTTCTTCTCCATCTTTTCCCCTTCTTCCATCATTTCCTGTATTTAATGTGGGCATGTGTATTCGTCTTTCCTGCCTGCGTCTAGGGAGGTCCCTAAGCCGACATGCATAGGGTGTCAGTTCGTCTGTGAAGGGCGCAAGTTTTATTGTGTGTAACGAGCGTGAGGTGGTTGAGCATGTAGAGTGCGATGGGAGAGGGCGTGATGGGGACGGTGCGGCCTCATGTGTCTGTCTTTCCGCTATTCCTTGCTCTCCCTCCTCACTTCTCTCCAGCTCATCCTTTCTCCTACGGATCCATGGTGAGTCTGTGTTGGTCCGGGTGATGTATAGTTTATCTAGGCTTTCCCTTTCACTGTTTCTTCCTTCCTTCTCCACTCCTTCTTCTTCCTCACTACAAAAGTCAGTCATAAACGGCACCCCCCACTCGGTCTTTTTTCCCTTGATTGTTACTGTTTGTAAGTCTATTAGGTCCAGTTCTCCTTTTTCTCCTTTATCAACCGCTCCCCTTTGCGCTGATGTTGTTGCTACTTCTGTGTCTCTATATACATCCCCCCATACTTCACTCTCCCTTCTCCTATCTTCTCTTTCTCCTTCATTTCTCTCCTCCATCTCCCTACCATTTTCCTCCCTTTTCCTTTTTAATTCCTCCATTACTTCACTACTCATCTGTTCCAGTATTCTTTCATCCTCTTTCTTCCTTTCCCATTTCACCCTTTCCCTTTCTAATATACTCTCTATCACCCTCCCTTCTTCGTATTTCTTAGTCATTTCTGATAGTAATCTCCTCTTCCACATTGCCATTTCTCTTTCTTTCTCTTCTTCTTCCCTTTTCTTTTCTCACAGCACTGCTCTTGAAACCCTTTCTGCTGCTGCTTTTACCCTTTCAGCTTCTCCTTTGCTCCTCAGTTCGTTCCCTTATTTTTTCCAATTCGTTCTTACCTTCTTTCCTTTTCCTCGCTCTCTCTCTTTCCTCCCTCTCGAGCTGTTTGATCAATTCATTCTGCTCATCCCTTAACTCTGCTAGTCGTTCCTCCAAAATCTCTTCCTTTTGTCGTAACAGCTCTTCTCCCCTCATTTCACTCTCCCTGGTATTATCCTCATCCGTTTTCCTTACTACCTCCTTCTCTTCTCCTGTTAATGAGCCTCATAATTGTAATAGTATCTGTGCAGCTACCCACTCATCATTTCCTATTTCCACAGTTTGTTCTTCTCCAGTCCTCCCCTCCCCTGCTGGCATCTTCCTATGAGCCACATATGGTGGAGGGCTGTATGCCGGGTTCGAGTACCCCTCAGCCGCCCTTAACTGACCTCTTCCTATTTCTCCTAACTCCCTTAAAGGGTACAACCCCCCTCCCTCTGTTTTCACTCCCTTTGCTAGGGGTATATCGTTGCTCGGTTCCTTTTTTATTTCATTTGATGTATTATTCTTTTCTCCTCCCTCTTGTCGGTTCCCCGTGTTCTTTGGGTCTTCACTCCCCTTTTTCCCATCCTCTCCTTCCTCCTTAATCTCTTTTTCTTCCGGTATTTCCCCCACAGTGAACATTCCATTTGGTCCTGGTCGGGACCCTTGGAACATCCTCCATAAGTTAAACACCTCCACGTGGTTTGACAACTTCTTCCCTTTGTATGTATTATGCAGATGGTTTAATACTGAATGTTGGGCATATGGATCGAAGCTACCATTAGGCGGCCACGGTGTTATCATTTTGTTGTCCGTCCCCTGGGTCCATTCTATGCTATACTTAATCAGTTTCTCCCTATGGGGTGACAGTGTGGTACATATGTGTTGTAGTGGGGTAGTGAGGGTGTTCCCCCACCCTCCCGATCCTGTCCCGTATGACATAGTAGCGCTCCACTTGTTACCCTTCCCCTATCTGGTAGCGGTTATCTCACTAGCAGTTTACAATATACAGCCTTATATCGTTACCTGGCCCCGTAAGTTTGGGGATTTGCGATAGTCCGCTAAGGAAAATTATAAAAATATAGTATTTACATTTGTATATTTTCTTCTGTCTTTCTTCCTTTACACGACACCCTTACGGCCCCCTGTGGCCGAGGCGCACGTAGCCCCCTGCGGCTGCGTACCCCTTATGACGTTCTTATACAGTCGTCCTATTTTCACTTGCTCCTCCTCCTTCTTCTACACTTGCCGTGGCCGGCGTTCTCCGTGCGCAGCCACGTCCCCCGTTTCACCTTTCCCCGATCAACTCATTACCGTTTATCTCCGTTTCCACTCCCTTACCAAAGTTCTCTTCCCCACCACTCTCAGAAAGAAAGATGCCTTGTGCTCGGGATATCCTATGAAAGCCCTACTGGTGACGTCACCAATCTCTTCGAGCTACTGGTAAGTTCTTCATATATCCTTTAAGTTCAAAATACACTTGCAATCTACCCCCGTTAACCTCACAGCTGTCACTCCTGGAACAAGGTAATCAATAATATAATCGGACTGCGCACGCTGCGTCGCCTCGCGTGTGATACGCCCCTCGACAGGCGGGCTTAACCAGCCAATTATCTTCCGTATTGGGCAACTAACTAGCTACCGCCTACAGGGAAACGTCATCTACCTATCGAGTTTCTTGCTCGAACAATAGGGATCCTCATCTACTCATTGATCAATAAATGCCAAATCGTAGGAAACCACACACACACACACCCTTACACGTAGTCGCGACCTAGGCCAATCAGTGTCTACGAGCGGCCGCACGTGATGTTTTCGTGCTCCACTCCCCTCTCTAGCGCAACGTAGCCGACTGCTCTCGCACTCGTTCGGCTACCATTCATTCCATTGCCAACACTAAATTGCCAAACCTTCGCCGCGCACCTGTGCAACACCTCCCACCTCCCGTATTTAATTCCTCCCCCCTCCCTCACAATTTCACATTGCTTGTTGTGCGTGGCATGCTCACCAAGTTCTCTTGATGCGGGGCCGCTCGACTGCGTGCACCCCTCCAAGCGGCTCGCCACCTCCCCTCGTCTGGACCACGTCTGGACACTCGCCAACCGCGGGCGGGATACTTCTCAACCGGCTCCCGAGGGCCAATATCCGGATTGCGCTGTCCGGTCTTCTCGCAGCTCCGCGATGGTCCTGTAGTCCTCAGAAGGGGGCAACGGCAGAGGGGGCCGCGCCGCCGGGCCTCCTCGCAACGCGATTACCTGGAAAAAGTAAAAATAAAAAAGCAGATCTTAAACAGATCTCAGCAGTGCCTCCAACTTGTCGGGCGGAAATTCTGCCGGGGTCGGCCGGGCCGTCCGCAGACCTCCGGGCAGGGAGGCCCCAACTCCTCCCGTATATCCCAAAAGAGATAGAGTATGAGACACACGCAAGAAGCAAGGTGACTCTGCTGTTTATTAGACAAAACGGCAGGGATGGGTCAAGGAGCGTACGCGTCCGTCCTGACACACACACAATCGTGGGGCTCGCAGGCCCTTTTTACCTTAGTATGACGCGCTACTTGCGTCACTTGGAAAGTTTAGCAAAAAACCTATCTCCACTCTGGATTGGTTACTCGAGTGGTAGGGTTAGTATAGCGCACATATAGAGAACGGTGTTAGTGGCTGAGGGTTAGTCAGGTGGTATACCTGGGCTGTCCCTTCAATTTGATACATGAAAATTGTTACATGAAGACCTCTGAGGATTGGTCAATGTGAATGGCGTCAGTGATAAGAACCCCATGTTCTACTTGGTCCGCTCGCGAGCCTCCCAGTCTGGGACTATCGCTGTTCCCAGCTCGCGGTGCACCTGTCATTTGCAACAATGTTTTAATATGGGTAGGTGTAAACAATGTGAGGATTTATTCATATGTTGGGAGGTCGAATACTCCCACTGCTGCAGATGTCCAATGAGTCTTTTAATTGTATCTGCCTGTGTCTTGAAACGTGGGATTCAGGCGTCTCCTTCCTCCTGGGCTTGGCATCTTGTCAGGTTTGGCTTGGTCACGTGAGGTGGGACCGTGTTTGAGGCAAAATTCAACACAATTAATATTGTTTTTCCTACTGTGTGCCTGGTTTATCTTGCAGGTGCAACCTTGGCGTTGGCTTGCAGCGTGCGAGATTGCAACATCGTGCCCTTGGCGGTGTGCCTTCGCCGGGCTCATTTTGCAGGGTCAGCAACCCAGTTCTTGCTCATTCAATGTTCATGGAAGCTTTTGCCTGCGGCCTACTTGGGCCTGGTGCATAGGTGGAACCGTTTGATGCAGGGCGCTTTAGGTTACGGTATCATATTGCTTTATCCTCAGTATCGTGTCCCCGTTATATTCTTCATTATGGTACATGGCTCTTAGAAGAAGCGTGAGCAAGCCTTTTTATATAAGTTCATGATGCGTCTTGCGTTTCTGCATTTTGAGATCCTATGTGGAAAATAATAAAGATGTACGTCCGTGAGTATGTCTGTCGCCTACGTCATAGTACTGAGTATATTCTTCGTGTAGATTGGTGCGGGAGTGTCCGGTGTGTATATTTGCGCAGGTGTGCTGACCGTTGGCTAGGTCGTCATGGCATCTCTAACGACGTGTAGGTTTAGTCGAGTTGATCCGTGCCGCAGGTGTCGGCATGGACAGGGCGGGCTGCTGGGCAGGTAGATGGACACATCCGTATGTTCCTGTACCAGGGTATTTGGTCGTCCGGTAGATAGGCAAACTCCTCTCGTGGCGGGTGTCTGGGCCGTGATCCTCTAGGCCAAGCGCGAGAGGGGAAGGGCGGGAGCCTGGTCTTCCATTCTCCCACTTCATTGGAATCCCTCCTCCCCTCTCCTTAAAGCAGAGCGCTGCCTGGGAAGGACACAGGTCTCCTGCCTCCTCAGCATGAGAAAAAGGTACTGGTAAAAGCCATAAAAAACTCTTTGATCCTTCTGTGTTTGAAAGGCATGGCAGTCTCTGGTAAAATTGCAACCGTATACCACTCGCTCATGGAAACTCTGCCAGTAGATACTGGATTGGTAAGACGATCATGTGCGAGTGGATACTGCCGGTCAACCGTGAGCAGACATTTTATTGCTGGCAGGAACACAAATCTCTGAATTCCTCTGGGCCTCTGAAGTAGGGTTTCCTTTAGAGTGGAGTAACATTGCTCTGGGGACTGTCCCCTACCACATGTCCTGGGGATCCTTCCCAAACCTACATTGTGGCAATCATCAACTGGTTTGGGGATGCACTACACCCATTGTTCATCCACTTAAAGTAACATCCACCTTGCAATCCCACAATCCCAGCAAAAAACATGCACCACAATCCCACCACTGATGTTCATAGTTCTTGAGAGAGGTAATAACATCCTGAAATAGAGTAGCGTTTCCCAGGACCCACTGACCACCCATCGTGCAACTGAAAAATAAACAACCTGTACTCCTTTCTGAAAGGTTTATATGTTTAGTGCTAGATAAAAGAATACATGCAAATGTATTGGTCAATTGTGTAATCTGCAGGATGAATCTAATATTGGGAGGAATTCTTTATTTCACCCCATTTTCTGGAGATATTTCTTTTGGCTGAAATTAGATTAATGGATAATTGGTGTTTAGTGTACAAGAAACTACATGGCTTGATAAAGAAATATATATATATATATATATATATACACACACACACATACATACATATACATACACACACAAGCACCAGACCATAGGTGGTAAAAATTCAAAATTACTTCACATCAATCCTTCATTTAACCCAATATTTTTTTAATGTATGAATTAAAAGTAGGTTTGTGCAAGAATGTGTACTTCAAATTCTATACTCAATTTTCTTTGAGTATAGACTTTGTAGGGCTACAGAAGAGAATGTAGTGTAACATGTGACGGATCACGACTCAAGTCTGGGCTTTCAGAGTTATGCCATTTGACAAATGGCCTCCATTTTTGCTGGCCTGCCCTGACAATTTAAATTTTTTAAACATATCTTTATTGGCATTTGTCAAAACGTCCACCCCCAATTTCTCCCCCCCTAACCCTGCTCGTGAGACTGCGTTGTTTCGCTGGGGAGTATATAGTTCAAATTCGACCTAAGCAGTAAAGGGGTTCCGACTGGAGAATTTGCCAGTCACTAGATATTCAACACCCGTAGGTTTTGTGGGCACCATTGCTGCACAAAGTCACTTTTTAAGAAAGCGAGAATTTCTCCACAATCATTCCAGAATTTCTATGACTCCCCTTGGATTTTATATGTAATCTATTCCGGTGCTAAAATATCCCAGTTTGCGAACTAGTCTTTAGTCGTGGGCGAGTCCCTTTGCTTCCAGTTTTTTGCCATGACCAGCCAGACCGATGTCAATAAAGTAACCATTGCTCTTTTCTGAGGCTTTGAAACAACATGTTACTTTGGATCTAATCGTTCACAAAGGTTCTCGCTTAATGAGAGAGGATAAGTTTCCAGTACCAGTTCCTGCAAATAATCCGCAACTTCTTCCCAGAAACCCTTGATCTTGGGGCACCCACACCATATGTGACTCCAGTCCCTGATGCCATTGCATCTCCTCCAGCATTCTTGTGGTGTTGAGTCGTGCATTTATGCCCTGACAATTTTTAAACCACTTTCCTGACCTAGGTCGGACTCTGCTCCCTGATTACAAGCCATTATATAACTCAGAGGATGATGTGGAAAATACTCAAAGGAAATGGATACATTCTTTTTAAAATCTGCTCTAAATGAATAATAAATGCTTTCTATTATTTGAGTACTAATATGTTGCTAATATATTGAAAGCCCGGCAATGGCCATTTTATTTGACACACATACAAAGATTTTATGTGGACACATAGGACTGCATACAGAAGTATAGTTTTACGGATGCTGTCTTCCTTCTTGAACATACAACAATGATATAGGGACAAAGAAACAGACTGGTGTGCCTAGAGCTCGTACTAAATTTAAATGGTTACCCCCTTGAATGGTTTTCAGCCTAAACAAATTATCTTTTCTAAACCTACTGCTTATTTATTCAATTTGTATTTCTTTGGGGCCTCATTTGTTCCTGTTCAGTTTTTACACAAGGCTTTTGGACAAACTGCATTAGTTTACCGAAAAGGATTGTAGTTTTCTTTAAAATCTACTTGCTAAAAAGACAGCAAGGACAGCTTATGGCTCTTAATGAGCTTTACGTCAAACTATAGTTCACCAAAACATGCCCAAAAAAAGAAGGGTCTGCAAATAGTATTTGCAGTATAGTGGGTCAAATATGTATGAACCCCCATACCCCCCAAAAAAGGAAATGTCCTTATTCTATCTGAAAAACAGTGTGCAACCATGATTGTGTGTGGACATTCCTTTCACCACACTGGAAAACGTTTTCTAAAATGGCTACCATGTTTTAAGGGTAGTTATGAGGGAGCTTGTCTGGCACACAGTGGGCTCTACGTTGTTACAAAGATGACAAATGTGTTAATCATATTGTTGAAACAGCTGTTGACCGATATGTTCAGATATGGTCATTTCAGTTTTAAAGGTAAAAAGGTTATATGCATTCGTGTAAAATCTGTTTACAATGAATTTTGAAATATTCACTCAGAGTTTCCGGCTGCAGGTGCTCAAGACGGAGTGGAGGGCGGGGGGGGGGGAGCCCATGCAAAAAGCAATGCAGAGGGCAAGGGCGTTGTTATGCAGCTGGAATCATTTGGGTAAACCAACAACAGGAGATCGGGGCAGACGGGTTGGGGATATGCACGCGACGCAGAATGGTTTTAAGCAGTTCATATTAACCAACCCAGCATTCAGCATGAGCATAATTCAGAAACAAGGTTTTATTGGAATATTCACATTACAAATCAAGCAGACATAAAACACATTCTGCCCCAGGTGTGCCTGCCAATTCTAAACACAGGGCTATGGCCACAAGCCGTTACTGTGCTAGAACAGGAACTCTTGAATATGTGCATCCTACAGGTTCAAAACCTTTACTTTACCCAGCAGGTATTTTAAAAGCCTACTGAATTGGTCACATTCTTGAGTTTCAACTTGCTGTGCATCTTACATAAGGTGAAGCTCATAGGAATGTGATGCCCAGCAAGGTGTACTGCAACCCTTATTGGACCCCCAAAGCTTCATTTAAACTTAAATGCCATTCCTTTGGGAGAGAAGACGTTCACACCTTGCGCCAGCACTGTCTTGCTTACATTTTAGACCCTCATTCTGTCACGGACCAGCCAAGATATGCAGTTATATAGTTGCTGTGTTCTATTGGAACTTCTGGCTCCTTTTCAATTATATTTTCAGAATACCATGCTGCCAGTCCAAAAGCACAAGAACGCTTTTAAATGTACACATAATATTCTACATTAAAATGCAACAGTTAAAACCTTAAAATAACTGATCATCCCCACATTCTGCATGTGCAAACTTGCACCTTTGCTGAAAATGGCATGTTGAACCGCAGACATTGCACAGTTTATAGTAAACATTCATGCCAAAAAAAAGAGCAAAAACAGAAAAACAGATCACGGAAATGTTTTTTAATAAAATGCTTGCAACAGGTTATGCACAATACATCAAACATTTAGTGATTTAGCAACAACTGAACTACAACACGTTATGGAATGTGTAAGATGAATCAGTTTGTTTTAAATAGCCTAAATCAACATTTAGTTCATGTATGTAAACTGCGTACTAGGGCACAGGACATCACATTTCTTTTAGAAAACAAAACATACTTTATTTCATGATGTTGGCGTGTACCAAACAAAACGGACAATGCAAATATTCCACCGACTTGGGACCAGCCCAAATTGATGACTGTACAAAATCAGTCCGGGGACATTCAAAGGAAGCTTGGCAAGCCATCTGTACAAAAGTATAAAGGCGTACAACACTACTTTAATGCACATCAGCAAGTGTTCTAGAGATCCGTGCAGTTAATAACCTTACCAAGCCTGCTACAGCTACAAATATCTAACTAAGCTTTTGTAACAGATTTGAAGAAAGGCACAATCTATTGGTCGTAAGTGGCAACATGATCCGGTTTGAGAAGGCAGACAATTCTGGAGGAGAGCAAAAGCTTTAGATATAGTAAGTATTTAATAACTTATTGATGCTTCAAAAAAGATTGTTGATTAAAGATCCAAGTAAGATTTAACGCAAATTACATTATGTTTATGTAACACCAACGAAGATGCTGCAGAGTTAGATTTTGGCGCAACTAGAAGCACACTGATAAAGCAGGCTAAATACCAATGAGGTGTGTTTCCACATTGGTGCAAAAAATAGATAAGTGGAGAAGGTGAATTTCAGGAGTATGGATTCATTTATTATTAAGAATGCGGAAAGGGACAGAATACAAACATGTAAAAAGGATCAGAAACAAATGTGACAATACAGAAGGAACAAAAGCAGTGATGTCATGTATGCGATGATGAAGGCAGTTTTCAAAGAAATTGCTATGCTCCAAGTTCTGCTTTAAACAAAAAACAAAACTTTGGTGTGTGGGAACCAACCGTAAATGCAGACACAGGAAAACGGCCAATGCTGGTCTGGGGCGAGGCCATTTTTACACTGCAATCCGTCTACTTCCTAAGCCTGCATCCCGCAAGCCTTTGGCAGAGGAATATACTCTGGGCCCATGCTATTCTGGGGAAGGATAGAGAGGGGCATGCTGGGGAATGGAGTACTTGCACTACCACACAATACTGTACCATCCTTTTATCTATAAAAAACAACAAGCATTCAAACCCAATGTTCTGTGCAGGGCTTTAGGTGGGCCAGGGCTAGCAGGGCTCAGCCCTGGCAGTTTCCAAATATTGCCCTTGAGCCAGGGCTCTCGAGGGGCTCTCAGATTTGACTTCCCTGACCAGCTTCCTTCCCCGCAGAAATGCAAATAAATAGGAGTAGTAATACTGCTGTTCACCAGTAGAATGGTCTCCTTCAGCCATGTTTAGAAACACATCAGGTAAAGAGATTGTAAATTGGGCTGTTTTCAAAGACGGAAGGCACATTACCAAAGAATAAGTTTATTTTTATTTTTGCAACTAATTGTTTTAAATTAGAATGATTTTAAGTTGTATGTAAGAATCATGGATTTCTTTTACAAGAACTGTGGGATTGCATGGTGCACTTCCCTATTTTGATTTGATTTTCTATTTGAATAGGTTTATTTTGGTCCGTATTTGTATGCAATTTTATCTTAGTACGTATTTTGAAATAGAACGTTACCTTTCACTGCATGTAATTCAATTGGCCGTTAGGTCACTTCTTTAATAGCGTAGGTATCACTTTTCTTAAAGGTTTAACTACATGGTATTTAAGGATGTGCTAGACCCTTTTTAGGCCGGCCCCAAAATATTGTAACAACGCATTGAAGCTCCACCCACTCGATCCCCCCTGCCAAATTTCTTATCCTATTCAAAGCACTGGTCCTGTCCTGGAAAAGCCCCAGGGAAGGCACACTAGCCAACACAAGCAATAGAGTATCAAGGATAGTGAGCGTTATTCAGTGAGCCACAAGCTGGACGTAAAAAACGTGATGGGGACAACTGCGACTAACAGAAGGCAGTTCTGGAATTTCAGGGAATCCTGCATTCGATTAGCTTAAACCTCTGGCTGCCACCATGAAGAGTATAAGTAAAGCAGGTTATTGAAGGGAAGAGGGGAGTGGAGGGATGTCTATGTTCATTGCCCAATTGTCTGGAGAGTTTGGCATGTCCCGTCTCTGCCACATCATGTGACCTCTAGGAAGGATTTCAAATATATCCCTGGCACAGGGCTCAACTAAGGCCTCTGGTGGGGGATTAAGGTTCACATTTGCCGATGAACTAAACACAATCAGGGGCGGGGTCTAAGCAGTCTCACCCTCCATCCCTATTCTGAAGGAAAGCAATCAATTAATATTATTTTTTTCATTAAAAAAAAATCTTACTTTGCTACATTTATGTAGAATACAGTAGGCAAACCTTGATCTGTTCAATGCTTCGCATAATAGGAGTGTCGTGCATTAAGAAACCAAGCAAAACGTGAAAACGCACGGAAGTTAACACATTTTGGTTAAAATATTACATTCTTGCAGAGCTGATGACACACCAAACTTAACACAGCCAATCAAATTTGAAGCTGTGAATGCTAAAGCCAATTACCATATAGTAGAACACCCTACAGGTGGGAGCAGGCTTGTCTTGCGCAGAAAATGCCATCTAGGGCTGAATGGTCTTCCTTCATGAGTAAATTGGCAGGTATTCTCAATTTATTTTAGGCATGTATAAAGACTTTAATGGACACTTGTACAGAGGGCCACCACCAACTGCTCTGGTCCAGGAATACAGGAACAATGTGCACACAATCGCCATCTCTTCTCACGTGAGAAACACAAATTTTAGTTCCAAACCTCAGGGTAAGGAGACTACATATCATTTGAGAATACTTTCATTCATCTGCTGTCATGGTATCAAACACACAGCACAGCCCAACTTGGACAAAACGGGTCTGCACTTTATAATCAGCTGTTGAAGTCTCACTGGACATCTTGACAAAAAGACTGCCTAATTGGTCGACCCATTGTTTAGCATAACTTGGCATGATCTCTATCCAGAAAAAAACTAAGATCATGTACAAAAGAGTGATGGCTAAGTAGGTAAGGGAAGGAGGAGATAACCACACAGGAAAGAGTCTTTCAAACACTTTCAGACTGACATCACTTGATAATTTGAAAGTGTGAACCACCAAGTCACTATTACTTTGTAAAAGTTTATTTTTTCATCCAAGTTTATAAGATATCTAAGACCATAGATAACTCTAACGTTCTCACAGAACCTTCCAATTGCTCTTAATCAAAGAAGAGGGTTAGAATCCAACGACAAAAACATAACATTAGAAACTAAAAGTCTTCAGGGACAAAACATTCTGCATTTCTACTTAATACAAGTCTCCAGACAGTCAAAACTATTTCAGCACGGGTGGCAATTTCAATTGACTCCCATGTACTATCAAAGAAAACACCGTAGAAGAATATACTTTAGTGGGCTTAGCAACTTAAATGCCCAGGATGTAGCAATCCGCATCCTGGGATAGCCTGCTCTAATTGAGAGAACATGGACAGCTACATTCTTGTAGCATCGACTTTAAAGTGGGCGTAACACTGCAAACTGCTCTGCGGCAGCAATATATCATCCCGTGAAAGTCAAGCAGTGACAAATACCAAGACTTGATGCCACAACATGCCTCTGAGCTGAGGTTCTGGCTCTTCCATTCCATCACAGAATAAATCAATATGAAAGATGAACTTTGGTGCATGTCCATTTCAAATAAAGTATTGTTTTGCAGTACCCCACTGGAAATGGTACTGAATATCTAATCTTCAGAACAATGAAGGACAGCGATGAGCTGATCGAACGTGGCTGCATTCGAAAGCCTTTCAAGATTTTGGAAAACCACCAACAGTGTCAAAGATGCTATAGGTTGGGAAACGGGCGTGCGTGGGAGAGGGTAGAACACCATACAAAAGAATCATGCTAAAAGACAAAAAGATGATCTCTCATCAACAGGACTTGCATCTTATGTGCCACAGGAATCTGCAAAACAGCAGCTTGTGTGTTGATAGCATTGACGTTGCCAGGGAAACAAGAGAGCAGCATCTTCGAGACCAATTATGCAAGCTAACCTTCTCACAAGTCGAAATGTCAACTCCCAAAACTTAAAATATCAAACTAACAGATCCTTCAATCAGATTCATGTTAGAGGACAGACCATTTAACTAAACATTCTGGTGTTCAATAGGATAAACGCTTTCACAGTTTAAGCAAAAAATATTTTCTATGGACGGTACAAGTACAAGCATATAGCAGATATTGACATAGAACACACCAGCTCTCAGTAATCAAAATTCCATACCTGTTTTTGCAGAGAAGTTTAAAAAGAAAAAAACGTATAGTTCTAGTTCCTTAAAGAAAGCACCATCAACCCGAGATTCTAAGCGCTGGCCTCAACAGTTTAAGAGTGTAGTATTCCCTCACTGCTCTTCAGGTATACTTGTTCATGCTTTCGCCCCTTCCTCAACACCATAGTAATTCCAGAGAAGCTAGGTTTGCCTGTGGAGAGGTGTATTGTGGCCCTGACAGGGAAGGAAAAGGAGCAGGGACAGATAAGCAGTTGGTTAAAGGAGAAAAGATGCTACAAACATGGAGGGGGCAGGCATGCCACTTGCTAAACACGCTTTCTAATAGCTTGGTGTATGTCAGTCCTGTTGGGTGGAGCATAGTTCTAATGATGTAGAAATAACTATATACCTCAAAGTGAGGCGATCGTTGTATCGTTCCTCCGAGGCAGATCCAGTTAAAGTACATATTTTGACAAAATGTTGTCAAAAAGGAAGCAGAGGGTTTTCGTGTTTGCTTCAAACTATGGCAACATTTGCTTATGGCGCCACACATGTTTATTTATAAATAAAAGAAAAATAAATTGTCCCCCTTACCGTTTTTATGGTTACTTTGGATCACTTGAACAGAAAGCCCTGATGCAGTTTCGAAATTTGAAGGGAATGCAATAAATGTACTTTAAGTTCACAGAATCATGGCAGGTCTTTCAGCCTGCATGTTCGCTGGTACAGAGGGTTAGGTTTGTAGCCCCATTAAGAAACCCTCTCAATCAGCTCATCACCGTAGGAATTCCTGATATATACCATTCCATTCTATCCCACACATGCTTTGACACTGGCAACAGAAGAACAAGTTACTTACCCTGGTAACGCTCTTTCCATTTTATGTTCCTCCAATTTATTCCTCATATCCTCCCAGCTTCAGCTGCTTTAGAAACTTTTTTCGACAGTGGGTGCTATGCGCCGTCTCTTCGAGTCGATGTCCCTCGAAGGCCTCTGTTCGACTGTCAACATCATCCGTATAAAAAGCACATGCAGCATCCGTTGGCTTCAGTTCTGTTTTTCCCCTCCTTAAGAGTAATTGCCAGGCATACCTTAGGGTCCAACAAAGCGTAAATTGTACATTCTATGGCAGGGTAGGCTGAGAGGGGCAGTGAGGAATATGTGGGAGGAACATCCAATGGAAAGAACTTGTTCTTCGAATGGATTGTGTCCTCCCACGTATTCCTCATCTTATGATAAGACTCCCAAAGTAGTAATAATTTGGTGGTGGGAGTATCAATTATATTTTGTATTTACTGTTATCATGGACTGAATGAAGGACCGCTTTTCCAAATTGTCCTTCTTGACTGGAAGATGAATCCAGACAGTAATGTTTCACCAATGTGTAAACAAACGACAAAGTGGCCGCTGCACAAATGTCTTTAAGTGGAACACCTCAATGAAGAGCAGCAGAGGTTGCCATGCCCCTTGAGGAATGTGCTCTCAAACCTTCCGGCAGGTCTTTGCCCGCTAACCTGTAACATTCCCCAATAGCCTGGATAATTCATCTGGATAGGGCTGTTTTGTCACAGCTGAACCCATTTTAGGAGGCCTGTATAGCCAATTAATAATTGGTCATTTTGACAGATTTTAGCCATTGTTGATATATAAAAGCTGAGAGCCTTTTCGGGTCCAGCTTATGTAATCTTTCCTCCTCCTTTACAGGATGAGGTGCTGGGTAGAAAGTTGGCAATATGATCTATTGCGACAAGTGGAACTCAGAGACTACCTTAGGTAGAAAAGATGGTTTTGCCCTGAGAACAATTTTGTCTTTATAGAAAACAGTATGTGGAGGTTTACATGAAAGTGCCTGCAACTCGCTTACCATGCGGGCTGATGTTATTGCTATTAGTAAAACCGTCTTAATGGGCATGAATGTATTGGCTCAGAAGGGATGCATGTTAGACATTTTAACACTAGGTCAAGATCCCATATAGGGACTTGGAATGGAACTGGTGGGAATATGTAAGCAAGACCCTTTAGGAATTGAACAGAGGGATTTTAAAACATGAATCCTCCTCTTAAGAGCGCTTGAAAATAAACAGCGCCACCAGGTAACCTTTAACTGTTCCAATCTGGAGCACCAGATTCGCCAGATATAATAAAAAAGAAAGCAACATAGGTGTATCACAAAGAAAAGTGTCCACATTCTTATACCTGCACCAACTGCTGAACTTGTTCCAATGGCACTGGTACAAGGATTTTGTTTCTGGCCGAAAGCAAGATCTCCATTATGTCATCCGGGAGGTCCCAATCCTTGTAGCGCAACCTCTCAGAAACCATGCGTGAAGGTTGATAGTCTTGACATCTGGATGGAGAACACAACCCTCCTCTTGCTGGAGAAGGTCCTCTCTTTGTGGAAGACGCATTGAGGGCAGATGGACATGTCCTCCTGGCCCAATCCAAAGCAATTAGGATCATGGCTTTCCCAAACTTTTCAACCTCCTGATCATGTGAGGAATGTTGGGGACTGGAGGAAATGCCTACAGCAGTGGAAACTCCCAGTCCACTACGAATGCATACCCCAGAGCTCCTCTTGGGGGAAATTCCCTGGAGCATCACAGTTTTCACTTCCTGTTGACACCGGACGCAAACAAATCCACTTGCAGGGTTCCCCAAGGGGTGAAGATATCTTGAAGGATTTCCTGAGCTAGTTCCCACTCGTGGGAGACTGGGCTCTGCCTGCTCAGAGCGTTCGCTGCCGTGTTCTCCTCTCCGGCTAGGTGAACTACCGACAGGGAGATTCCTTCTCGAATTGCCAACAACCACAGCTGCATTGCCTCTGTGCATAGTGGTAGTGACCCTACGACTCCTTTCTTGTTGAGGCCGTACATACCCACCATGTTGTCCGTCATTATCAGGACATTCTTTCCATGTACAGAGGGCAGGAAAGCCTTCAGCACTAGACTCATCGCCCTCAGCTCCAAAAGGTTGATGTGTAGTTTGGACTCCAATGGAGACCAACGACCGCCGATTGTCACGCCCGTCACTACTGTGATCTCCAGCCATGGCTGCCAAAAAGATTCTCCCTTCAGATTGTTGTCCTTGCAGGCCCACCACAGAAGATCCTATGCAACTCTGCTTGGAATTTGAAAATGGTATGACATTCAGCCTGAGACTCGGACCACTGAGTCCTGAGAGACCATTGGAGGGATCTCATTCTGAGGCGAGTCTCTCGCACCAGGAAAATGCAGGATGCCATGAGACCGAGCAACCTCAAAAAAAAAAATCAAAGGCTGGAAGACATTAGGCAGTTTAAATTTGGTGACCATCTGCAGAATGTGTTAAGCCCTCACCTCGGGTGGTGAGGCTTTTCCTGTGGAAGCACTGAGAACTGCGCCAATAAATTGGAGCCTTTGAGATGGTATCATGTGGGACGTCTTTTAATTGAGGGAGAAGCCCAGTCTGTGGGGAGATTGGCAGGTTACGCAGAGATGTTCCCGGGCTTGTTCGGGTGAACGTGCCCTGATCAGCGAATCATCCAAGTAAGGGTAGACGTGAATCCCCTCTCCAGAGACTTGCTGCCGCCATGCCATTAACTTGGTGAAAACACTCAGGGCGGAAGTTAGGCCGAATGGCAGAACTCGAAACTGATAATGAGAACCGCCAACCACGAACCTCGTGTACCTTCTGTGCTGTGATGTGATGGATAGGCACATTAAAGTAAGCATCCTGAAGGTCCAGTGACACCATCCAGTCTTGGAGTTGGAGGGCCTGAAGGAACTGAGAAAGGGTAACCATCTTGAACTTGTCCTTCCTGAGGAACTTGTTCAAGTTTCTTAAGTCCAAGATGGGTCTCAATCCTCCATCCATTGGGGGAATTAGACAATACGGGGAGTACCAACCCTTGTTCCTCTCTTCCACAGGTACCGGTTCTATAGCACCTTTCTCTAGCAGGATAAATATTTCCTGCACAAGGAGCGGATCTGGAATTTTGAAAGAGCTGTTCCCCGGCGGATGATCGTGAGGCCTTTTTAGAAAAGGAAGGCAGCAACCGTGGGCTACCGTTTCCATTGCCCAAGCATCTGAAGTAATTCCCCGCCTTTCTTTCAGATGCTGAGAAAGTCTGCCTCCCACAGGAGTCTTGTGGGTTAAGGCCTCAGAGTGGTTTTGAGGCAACTGAAGCGGCGGCTGAGGGTACAACTGCTGCTGCTGCTTGGGCTGACTTGGCACCTCTCCCTCGTCCACCACGAGGGAACCTTCTCGGACCTCTATGACTGGCTTGTCCTCTTCCAAATGAGGAGTAGAATTGAAAGGACTTACCCCTCCAAGATGACGAACCGGGGAAGGAGTGCTGAGGCCATCCAATGGGCGCACTAAGAGATTTAGCTGCCGCTTACGAGGTCTGCAGCTTTTCCAAACTTTCATCAGCCTTGCTGCCAAACACCATCAAGCCATCACGGGGCATATTGAGGAGTCTGGACTGCACATCCAGTGCAAATCCGGAACACAACCACGTAAATCTGCGCAGCACGGTGCTAGTTGCCATGGGTCTGTGTCGTAATGTGCACGGGCTCTATTGGAATGTTGATGCCAGTTTGTGGATCGAAATTCCAGGAGAGCAGTTAGAAGAGACTCTGGAGGAGGCAGCTGCTTGTGGGGTCTATGCAAATAAAAGAGAGTGATAACTTACCCTTGTGTGGAAGGATTTTGTCATTGGCAACGAGGACTTGGCATAGACCCCGGTTCCACGTGTGCGCTATCTTTATCAAGCGCAGCTGCATCCTCGAGTCCGGAACGTGTCGGCGAGGTCCCCCCCCAGAGCACGCAGGCATCGATTGGTGTTCGCCCGCTGGATTGGCCTACAGAGCTCCGTGTGGAAAAGGGCCGGGTGGCGGAGCCCTGCGACGGTGCTTGTGACGTGCCCTTTTTCGGACGCGTTCTTCCCTGCAGCCGCGGACGAGCTTGAGGGGCTACCGGTGGTTCCGGGTGGTTGCTGGGAGGCCCGGAAGGATGTTTCTGCTGGCGACTGGGGGATCCAGTTTGTGCGACGGCTGTGCGGACTTCCGTTGCGTTGCTTCCGTTGTTCTGTGTGGCCTGGTGGGTGTAGCCATCGGGGGCGGGGCTGCGAGTCTCCGTACATGTGGAGGAGCAGACGGAGGAGCAGACGCTGACTGAGTGACTACCTTGGGCCGTGTCCGGTGGGGATTGGCCTTCCCTGAGTCAGCTGGCCCAGGCCGTGCCCCCCACAGGTCCACAGCGTAAGTGGACAATTGGGTGCCGCTGGAAACGGCTGGCTGGTGTTTGAATGCTGCGGTTTGAAACGGATCCAGCATTCAGGTAACACGCGCTGCAACCGTGGTGATTAGTTGCTTGGAGTACTGCAATCAGCGCATGGGACAGCGCATATTTGTCAGCCGCAGGAGGAGTTCTGGCTGCTACTAGCATTGCATCCGTGCTGGTACTGTGACTCACCCAGACCAACAAGTCGTTGGAGTACTGCATTATATGTGTGGGTGCACATGTCTGCTTGGAGGTTCTACAGTCGAAGTATGGGTGCCTATTTATAAAGTGACAGCTACAGGTGGAGTTCGTACTGTTACTAGCATTGCATCTGTGCTGCTATTGTGACTCACCCAGGCCAACGGTCGAGTTGGTAGAACTGCATTATGTGTGGGTACACATGTTCATGGTGACATTTGGAAGGGGTGTTTGCGCACTTCTTGCATTATTGTGTCTCTAAGAGGGGTACAAGGCTGCATATACTGGTTTTGGGGCCCAGTGACTGGGGCATTTTTGTGTAGCATGTTGCACACGGCTGCCGGGCCTCCACCTGACTTTTTGCTAAGCCCTGGAGAACCTACTGCACCTTGGGAGCAGTGGGTAGATGCTTTCAAGGTTTATCTCAGGGCTGCTGTGGGTGCCAAATTCAGTGATGACGAAAGGGAGGCTGCATTGCTCAATTGTAAAGGCACTGAAGGGTTGAGGGTTTTTTGGCATTTGCCTGGAGAAAATGTGATGGTTCAAGGGGGCGCTGAGGGTGAATTGGTAATAAGTGCGTATGAGACCGCTTTAAGGAAATTGCAAGTGCGATTTGGTAAAAGGGTTAATGTGGTTTTGGAGAGATAGAAGTTCTTTTCCAGGGCGCAAGGCCCCACGGAAAGCATAGACACCTATGTTACGGCATTGCGTTCACTCATGGCTACATGTGGCTTTACTGGCAATGGGGATGAACATATCAGGGACCAAATTATGATGAAGACGTCCAATCAAAAAATTAGGGAAAGATTGTGGATTGAAAGTGATCCGTCATTGGTTAAGGTTTTGGAAATTGCCAGAGCAATTGAAGCTTCAAAAAGGAGTGTACAAATTGTTACCGAGAGGGAGGTGTCTAGGGAGGTGGTTCATGCAGTGATGTCAAAGAATAAAAAAAGTGTGGTGGTTGGTCAAGGTGGTAAGGGGTCCAAGGGTAAGGATGGGTGCAGGAATTGTGGGTGGTCTAGTCATGCTGCTGAGTCTAAGTCCTGTCCTGCTTGCAATGTCGAATGCAGAAAGTGTAAACGGATGGGCCACTTTGCACGCATGTGTAAGGCTCTGGTGGTGGCCAATGTGTCTACGGATGAAGCCATGGTGGTGCCAGAAAGTGCATCAGGGGGTGGTTCGGGTCAGAGTGTGATTTTGCAGGTGGAGGTAAGTGGGCGGAGGGGTCCGTGGGTGTCGGTATTGGTAGATCAACATCCCCTAGATATGTTAGTAGATTCGGGGTCACCATACACCCTGGTGCCTCCAGAGGTTTATCAGGAAGTGCTAGGAAAACAAGTTTCGGATTTGTTGGCCCCGGACATCAAACCATGCGCTTATGGGAAAAATCCCATTGATCTATTGGGATATAGTTGGTCTAAATTCTCTTTCAGGGGGAGGCAGACTTCTGGTAAGCTTTATGTGGCTTCGAAAGGCACCAGTGTGTTGGGTTGGGATGAGCAGGCAGCTTTGAAAATACAGATACATCCTGGTGAGGAGGTTCCAATTCTCAGTGTGGGGGAGGGAGTGAGTCAGACTGGTATGGTTACCCCTACCGTGCTCATGAGTGAATTTCCTGAGGTGTTTTCCGACACTTTGGGTAAGCTCAGGGGTTTTACCCATCGGATAGTTTTGAAGAAGGGTGCTGTCCCCAAGGTATACAAAGTGAGGGGTGTGCCGGTGGCAGCGAGACAGGCGTTGGAAGCAGAATTTAACAAATTGCAGGCAGCGGGTATAATTGAGCCCATTGAGTCATCAGAGTGGTTGTTTCTCGTGGTCTTGGTCAGGAAAGGTGATGGGAGCATCAGAATGTGTGTGGACCTCCGGGGGTTGAATTCCAGCATATGGGTGGATCGGCACCCCTTGCCGAATATCAATGAATTGTTATTGACATTGGGGGAGGCCAAGTATTTCTCCACCTTTGATCTGTCAACGGCATATCATCAGATTGACCTGCATATTGATTCTAGGCCCTTGACCTCATTTGTGACTCCCTTTGGGGCATACCGGTTTTGTCGCATGCCATTTGGTCTTGCCTCAGCTTCTGCCGTGTTTCAGCAGTTGATGCAACAGATGTTTGGGGATGTGTTGGGAGTGAGTTATTTTCAAGACGACATCCTTGTGTGGGGCAGGAGCAGAATTGAGCATGATGTGAGAGTTAGGAAAGTCATGCAGATTCTCAAAGAAAGAGGGCTCACGGTGAAATTATCCAAGTGTCAGGTGGGTGTGGAGGAGGTTACCTATTTAGGTCATACTCTCAATTCACAAGGTGCGAGTCCCAAGAGGTAGCTAGTTCAGGTGTTGAGTGACACGCCGTCTCCGGTCAATAAAGATCAGCTGAGGGCTTTTCTAGGCCTTGCAGAGTATTATGTTAAATTTGTGTCCAATTATGCTGAATAAACTGTGGCTATGAGGGCTCTCATGAGGAAGTGTGTCAGATTTGTGTGGACTGAGGAGTGTGGGGAAGAGTTTGAGGGAGTCAAGAGGGATGTGGAAAATGCTCCGTGCCTGAAGTCATTTGATCCAAAAAACAAGACTGTTCTCACTGTGGATGCGAGTGAGGTGGGTTTGGGTGCGGTGTTAGAACAATGGGTGCATGGTGAATGGATGCCAGTGGCTTTTGCCTCAAGGACGTTGAGGGATGTGGAAACTAGGTACTCTGTAATTAAGAGAGAGACTTTGGCAGTGTTGTGGGCCTCAAAACATTTCAGGACATTTTTGTGGGGCATACCGTATGTTGTCAGGACGGACCATAAGCCGTTGGTCCAGGTATTCTCAACCAAAGGTGTTATGGCGGTATCCCCGAGAATTGCGAGGTGGTCAGTAGAGTTACAAGATTACAATTTCTCGTTGCAATATTTTCCAGGGAAGTTTAATGTTGTGGCGGACTGTTTGTCCCGGTTGCCGGTGAAGGTGGCGGACAATCAGGCAGGTTTGGTCAAAGATGAGGACTTGCATGGATGTCAGGTTGCGTATGTGGCCTCTACTGTGGAAAAGTCGGTGTGGGATGTGGAGTCAGAGGCTGATGACGAATTGAAGTGGATTAAGGAAGGTTTGGTGAAAGGTTGGCATTTGGTTAAGGACAAACCGGAAGGTAAAGGTTATGCCCAAGTTTTGCATGAATTGGCTGAGGGTCCCTGGGGTATCTCCAGAGGTTCTAGATTAATTCCTCATGTAAGCTTAAGAGGTAAAATGGTTGAGTTGGCGCATGCTGGTCATTTGGGCCGATCCCTTACCAAGAGGAGATTTAGGGAAGAGTACTGGTGGCCGTCCATGGACAAGGATGTAGAACAGGTGGTGAAAGATTGTCAAGCATGTGCCATCAGTGATAAAAGTAAGGTTGTGCATCCCCAACCGGTACATCCTGTGGACATACCTAAGCAAGTGTGGACCAAATTGGCTTTGGACATCATGGGTCCTTTTGAGTGTTTGGAGCCGGATGGCAAATATCTTTTGGTTTTAGTGGACTATACGTCCAGATGGATTGAAGTGGCGGCTTGCGCCAGTGTCAATACTGATTCTGTTATTGATTTTCTAAGGAAAGTTTTTGATCGGGAAGGCTTACCTGCCAGCCTGGTTACAGATAATGGTGTCCAGTTCACGTCTCGAGTTATGAGACAGTTCTTGGACCCGCATGGCATCTCACATTGCCGGACAGCTTTATACAATCCATCTGCAAATGGACTGGTTGAGAGGGCCAATGGTACTATTAAGTCAGCCATACAATTGGCTATTACCAATGGTTTGGATTGGCAGGAAGTGGTGACACAATATCTTGCTGCATATCGGAGAACTCCTAATGTATTTACGGGGAGGTCTCCATTTGAGCTCATGAGGGGCAGGAAGGCAGGTACCATGTTGAGGACTTTGGCCATGGGGGGTGGTGGACCATGTCAGGTGGAATTGCAGGATATACGTCGTAGTATTCTGGAGCACCAGGAAGCTGTGGTTTCTTCTCAGAAGTTCAGGAAGGAGTTGTCTGTGAAGGTGGGGGATTATGTGCACATAAAAAATCCCAGGAGGGTCCATAAGGGTAGTACTACATTTTTGCCTTCGAGGAGAGTTGTCAAGGTTGGCAGGGGTCATGTACATTTGGAGGATGGCTCGGTGTGGAGTAAGAGAAGAGTGGTGGTGGATGGCTGCAATCGCGAGTGTCCGGGAGGTTCACAGGCAGAATTGAACAAGGCAGAGTTCAATATGGAGTCCCAGGAAAATGTGTTGGACTATGATCCTGTGAATGCACAGGCGCTTGGGTGCGAACAAGAAGGAGTGATTCCGGGCCCTTCTGGTTTGGATGTGAATGTGCAGGGCGGAAGTGTTCATCCCCAGGAGTGTGGGAGTACTTCTTCTCAGCCATGTGATGTGGGGCAAGAAAGGGGTCCCCGGGCCAGGCGATGTGGGCCCCCCATAAGATTTAGAGATTACATTTGTTAAAGGTTCTTATTGATGTATTTTGATATTATAATTATAAATTTGTTCTTGCATCAACATATTTTGCTTAACTTTGCAGGTGTCTTCGTGTCCACTTTTGCTTATATTTTCATTATGGTGTTATATTGTTCAAGCAAGTATACTTATGTTATGTAAGGGAAGAGGATATGTCGTAATGTGCACGGGCTCTATTGGAATGTTGATGCCAGTTTGTGGATCAACATTCCAGGAGAGCAGTTAGAAGAGACTCTGGAGGAGGCAGCTGCTTGTGGGGTCTATGCAAATAAAAGAGTGATAACTTACACTTGTGTGGAAGGATTTTGTCAATCTGCTAATGCCATCTGCAGTAACCAGACCTGACTGGAGGCATGCAGTGCATTTCTTCTCCTTCTTAGAAGTGGTAATCTGCCATAGCTACGCAGTCCCACAGGTTGTGTTAGTTGATTTGAAAGCCATACTTCCAGCAGTAAATATTTTTCTCGCCCAGGCATCCACCCTCTTATCCCCATCAGGAGGGATAGAAGGATATGTTGATTGCTTGGTAGATGTAGCAGTTGTGAGAAACCTAAGGGTGTCTCACTGTCTGAACCCCGGGGATCTCTTGCTCAGGTGGCCAGGGCACGTCCATCCACCTTGGATCCTGTGGGTGGACAAGTGCGGGAGAATCACCTGGCATGGAGGTGAGACATCTGACAGTGAGACGCAGTATTCCCACCTTTGACACACCCCTACCTGACATTCCTGCCAGCTACATAGGGTTTTGTGAGTCATATCTCGTTATCTCTCCACCCCCCAATTCCAACCTGTGCTAAAACAAGAGGGAGCTATACGAGAATAAGGAAAAGTTACACTAATTACCCCATAATTTACAACAAGGATTGTCCCTTCTTTTCTGACAGCAAGTTACCATTTTTTTCCACCATCCACAGAAAAGACTATGACTCATAATTCCTCCTGAGTGAATATTCCAGAAACCAATGGGACGAGGAAGAAGAGGAAAAGAGCTGTGAAGATTACCCATACGAATCAATGCACCAGGGATTCCTATGGGCAGTCGCTATTTTGTCCCAATAATGAGGCCAGGCAAGGTCAGGCCTCCCACTACAACCATTCACACACGGTTCAAATTGACTCCTCAGACAGTATAAAAGAACGAGTACACAGGCCCACTCTGAGCAAGCTGGTAATGCTGGATGGAGCACAGAGGCCAGAAGGAAAATTCGAGCTGGAGGGACCCTGAAAGGCCTGGAGGACCAAGGACTGCCTAATTGCTGGGCCTGTGAATACAGGGGAGGCTGCAGTGTGGCGAGGGAGTGCCAACTCCAGAGAGCCAAAACTCGGGGCAGCTGGTGGTTTCCCGGCAGTGCCCATACCAGAGATCCTCCCCTGGGTAAAGCATGAGAGCGCAGGACTTTGAGGGGCAGGTGGTAAGACCCCTAACCTCAAAACATCCCCTTGTGCTCTTGCTGCTCCCAAAACTACCAGAGTGCCAAAAGGGAAGCTAGCAAAAAGGGAGCAGAATCAAGAGTGCATTCTGGGACTTGAAGTCCAAAGACAATGCTTGTGAGAAAAACCGAGCAAGGTGGAACACTAGTAAGAACTTGCAGGGCGAAGTCGAACCTACTGGAACAGAGCAAGGGACCAAGGGACAAGAGCCATGGGTGGAGAAACCCAGGAATTTCCTGCAGGAGGTTGTTGCCTCCAAAAGGCTGCAAAACGTGGAGAAGGCTGAATCCTAAACCAGAAGGCTGCATTGTGTTTCAAGGACGCCAGCGATCCTCCAGGGTGAATGACCGAGTTGGGAGGCAAGGCCAAGCCTGTGCTACTAACCTTGACTCGTACACTGAAAGAAACACACACAGCCGAGGCAAGCGACGTGAGAGACCACTATGTGCTAAAGAAAGATTGAAGTGGCAACATTACATCGCATAATTGAAAGCTGCACGCGTGTGAAGACGCAAAAAAAGGCAGACCTGCCAATGAACTTTGAAGTAACGATAGGTGGAAGGTCAGCAATACTGAGTAACCGAGTGGTCCAACAAAACGAAGTAGCCCACTTGAAAGTCTCAGTGAAAGGTGAAAAGATTGTAGCGATAAAGTGAATGAACTGTAAAAGCAAGGTGATTGAAATTGACCCAGAGACAAGGGGAGAGAGGAAAAGGTAAGCGTTGGACTTTGGTGCATAAAACAGTGAACTACCCAGACCAGAAAGCACTGGGGCAAATAACATAGGAGTGTACATTGAAAACTGGAAAGTCAAAGTGGTCCTGCGGAGGTCTGTACAGAAAAGCCACATACATTTGAAAGTCTTCGACATCTGGAAACGGTCCGAGCCCGACTGAGAGGAAACCCCTAAAGAAGGTGAACTGAGCTTGGAGACGGGAACCCTGTAAGTATTTTGGTGAACTGTACTTTTGCTTTAAGGGCCTGACAGAATGGGACTGACATGAACTTATTGAACTGCATATTGAAAGTTGGAAAAAGAAACTTTAACGTGGAAGGCCAGGCTGGCCGCGAGCCATGTTTTGAACTGCCTTTTTTTATAACCTGAGCCAGAGTTTGTCATCCTGTCTACGGGGACCACCTTACTCAGTGCTGTGCAACGTGGGGAGGAGAGCTGACTCAGCTATCTTGAGCCTTTGTTAGAACACTGTTTTTCCTTACATACACTTTTTCCCATGCACCCACTTATTGGGTTTAAGGGCAGGCAATAGGTTTATTTAGTATGGGCCAGTTTTGTTTTCACTGACAACTAGGACTGTTTTATTTATTTGATGGTAGAGCATGCTCCCATCTTTAGATAAAGGGCCAGACAGGAGCTTATCCACCCCTTTTTCTCAATAAACACCCTTGAACATTATATCTCTTGTGCCTGCCTTCAATTCTGCTCGAAAGAAGGTGTAGGCCTGCTCCAGCCTGAAAACTCAACCACCTTGCTCATTAGTTGTCTGTATGAGGAGTCAGCGAGGTCAGTAGGATCTGGTTCACCAAATTCCAGTTCTGGAGAGATATCTATACCACTTGCTGATTGTAGGTTATCATACAAGTCTTTTAACCGAGACTCTTCAGAAATTAACTCCTCCGTCACATTTGGGGTGCCAAATTGTAAACCAAATGGGTGTATTACCATCTCAAGGCTCATTGCCTGTATAGATTGAAGTTAAAGGCTTTAAAAAATCTTTTTTCGGCATCGGTTTGAAAGTCTTACCCTGAGTAACTATTGGCTTTCACAACTTAAAAGAAATAGTCGACAACTACTTTGAAGTTGGAGTCGACTTTGACACTGGAGTCAACTGCTCAGACGCCAATGGCGTTAGCGAGGCCGGAGTTGCCAACTTTTTATGTTTTTTTTAAGGAATCCTCGATGGAATGGATTCCTGGCTTGTCAAAGCCCTCAACGATTTCTCATCAGATTGAGATTTCTCTCGATGTAGTTCTGGCCTATGGCTTGGACGTGAAGATTTTAAAGGTTAGTCTTAGACTTCCCTTTGCCGTCTTGATGCAGATCGACAGGGGCATTGACTTTCTGCTTGTCCTTCAAGGGGGTTGGGCTGCAGCCTCGAAAATGTTAAGCATTTCTTTACTAAATGCATCCCATTTTGCTGGGAAGTCTGACTTAGTTGGACATTTGATTACCTCGGCAGAGGAATCACTGGAGGTCGAAGGTAACCTGTGATGCCGTTTCTTGGCTTTCTTAGAAGACCAAGAATGGTGTGATTGAGATATTTTAGACCTTTTTCATCAAGGAGAATCTCTCGACTCTTTACTCTTCGAAGGAGACTTCGGAGGTAACCTCACAAGCGCTAATTTACCTTTACGTTCCCTCAGAGCCTTTTTTTGCAGTCATCACCTGACAGGAGTTGCAGTCGGAGGTACGGTGACCGGTATAAAGACACCACAGGCATAAGCGGTGCGGGTCAGTGATCGGCATCTTCGTTCTGCAGTCTTGACACTTCTTGAAACCCATCTTAGGCATTGGAGCCGACAGAGAAGACCTTTTCATTACTGAAAATTAGTGACTGAGTTCAGTGAAAAACTGAAGCGCGCCGTAATTCTTTGAAGCGTTAGCTCAGAAAAACAGAACTGAAGCCAATGGGTGCTGTGTGCACAATTTATACTGGTGATGAATTATACGGATGATTATGTGGACAGTCTAACGGAGGCCTTGCGGGACATCTACTCGACGAGACGGCACACAGCGCCATCTGTCAAAAATATTTTGAAGCAGCTGAAGCTGGAAGGATGATTATTATAAGACGAGGAATACGTGGGAGGACACAATCCATTTGAAATGCACGCATTAGGACAGCAGTTTGTAACCCCATTACATCACAGTGGCAGTCAGCCTAGCATTAAGATGGTCGAATATATTTGGAGTCTGTTTGATAATATGCATGCTATATTTTTAGTCTTCTGTAGCCTACCCAGAAGTTTCTTTGAGAGGATGGAAAATATATAACAACCAATAATAGGCCCAAGAGCCTTGCGTTTGCAGCCCTCTTGCTATCCTGCAGCACATTTTGAAAGTAGCCTATTTAAAAAATTAAGTAACTTATTTTTAGATGGCTCAAAGAATGCTCAGAGTTTCAATTTGTTGCAAATGCTCAATTGCAACTGCCTCACTTGTTCTAATATTGTAAAGATAATTCTTGGGAGCCTGCTAAGGTGAGCTCTGCCTCATCTCAAACTAATTCAAAGCATCTATTATTGGCTTAGAAAGGGGTGCACAAGATTAACAAGGTCTGAACTTGCTCTCCTGAAACCTGGAAAATAGTTAAGATTTGAAACCCTATGCTGTGCTCCAGTAGAAGATCATGTATAGGTTTTAAGGCCACACACCCATTTCTGCAGATTTACGTTCAAGTAGACGTTAAAGGAAGATGCATGCCCACAATATTTAATGTGGCTTTCATATCGTAAAATAAAAAGTAGTCTAGCATCACACATTTAAGCTATCAAAAAAGTATGTTCTCGCACGTCCATTGTGGTATTTATTCTTCCCTTCAATATCTACCTTTGATCAAGGGCCCAGGGTTGTGGTTTCACTGTGCAATGAACAGAGAGGTTTCCTTTGTTGAATGTCTGCCCTGCTGGCCATCGACGATTGCTGGAAGAATGTTGGTGCATGTGTATGATGGACAGCTCGGGAGAATGTTGGTGAATGCCTTGAGTGAATGGTCTGCTGTGAGTGTCAGTTAAGGGGGATGAGCAACCATGGACGGAACGCAGGACAGACATCCACCTAATGACTACACCAACCTCATTAATCCCTTCAACTTCCATTTCTTAGGATACACTGATGACACCACAATATTCCTGTGACTCGTAGAGAACCTCAAGAAAACAGCTACCAGATTAAATAATTGCATGACAAAAGACACAAATTGGATTAACGCAAACTTCAATTTAACCTCAAAACCAAACTCACCATATACTACTGTGCCCATTTTCCTTGGATGCAATAATGTGACTGCAGACCCTTGCCCCAAACCTGTGCAGAAGGCCAGGAACTTGGAAGTCATGAAGCTTCAAATTGGACATGTAATGCCCAAATCAGGTGTCAAGAATGGTCTCTTGTACGAATCTGTGGCATACAAAATAGACATTCCTAATGCACAGACTGAAAACATTCCAATCCCATTTATCTAGGACTAAAACACAAAGAACACATCTCACCAGCAATCAGGACCGTCCAACAGCTTACCCTTCAGAGGTCAAGGTTGAAACCCTATTGAACACCCACCACACATATCCTGGCGTACCTTTCAAACTTGAGATAAAGAAAAGAAACGCACTGAGGTCAACAGACTTGGTACCTCCCAAAATCTGCCCACTAGATAAAGTGACTGTACCGTCCCACAACCCAAGGTTGCTGTTGGAACGTTCATGAAACACCCTGGACATGGTTTGCAGATCCTACAGAAATGCTATTACAACCTCACTGTTCCCAGTAAATCCCCAGCCCAACTCGTTGCCCATGTCTAGCACCAAGATATCCCAAACATGGCTTCAACAATTAAGCTCTCAATTTCAACCATCCTTAGCCAGCATAGTGAAAGGTGAGGGATCATGAGAGACTTACTCCAAAACATCTCAGGAGATGCAAGTTGCCGATCTCTACCCTAGGTTTATGTGATGTTATGCTACCAAAGCTTATAAAGTGCACAATCACCCGAAGGTATCTTGGTGCTGGGAAACCAAAGTGCAGGCTAAACAGTACACCCTAAAATAGGAGGGTCTTCAGGGATTTCATGAAAAGCAGATGATTAGACAGATTTCTTAAAAGGGGGCAGTAGATCATTCCACAGTTGAGCCACAGTCATCAAGAAGGCCCGACCGCCCACTCTCGTGCAGCGGAAAGAAGGCACACAACAGGCCCGCAGACCTGGAGTGGAGAATCCCCCCAATCCACAAGCATCAACCAGCCTGGACCGACACCAGAACGCTCTCCGTGCCCCGACCTGGCAGAAATCCAGACTGTGCAGGGTCCAAGAACCCAGAGGTCTCCAGAAAAGATGAAACCAGTAGGGAGATCAGGGCCTCTAAAAGCTTCATGAAGAAGGGTAACAGTGAAATCAGATGAAAGTTAGCAGGAAGTGAGGGATGTAACCTGACTGGCAGGACACAATGGCCTGGGTGATCTCACCCAAAAGAGCAGTGGATACATCTTTCATCACCGACATCGGATCTGAGGGGGCTGCAGATCGATACACTGATCAGCTTCTCAGTAAATACAGGAAAAAGTGGCCATAAGAGGTGGCCAACCTTCATGGTAGCAACTGGAGCAGAACTGGCTGGAGCGATAGCCTGAACCGTCAACAAGATGTCGTCCGAATAGTGTCGATTTTAGTGAACTGGGACAGCGAATCACAGAGTTCCTGTGACAGGATCACAGAGGTAGTAAGGTTGGCAATGGAGGACAATGATCTAACTCCTGAAAATAGCTATCTGGGCTTACTAAGGGCTTTATCGATTTTTGGCTCGAGAAAGGCTTTCTTGGCTGCTAGAACGGGAGCAAAGTAGCCAGTAGCGCATTGCTTATAGTGTGCTCTAAGGATGGGACTGTAAGAACGGCGCCACTTCCGCTCAGCTTGCCTGAGCTCGAGACAAGCTAATTTAAGCTGCTCAGAGAACCATGGTTCAGACAGAAGGCACCGTAGTTGAGCTTGTCTAAGGGGGGCAACTTGTCTGCTGCCACCTCCAGTGACCGGGCAAGAAAAGAACGATCTACCTCATGAGCCAGACTACAATTAGCACTCACTGAAGACACTAAGACCTTAATTCTGATTTGTCGGCCAGCACAAGAGCAAGTGTATTCCCTAGCTTATAGGTAGTATTGGTCACAAATTGATGGAAACACGTCAAGAAGGCTGTTGAAAAATTGAGTTAGAATAGGTGCCTGAGGGCCATTAGAATTAACATTAAAATCACTGAGAACCACTAGGTGAGAGAACTTCATCTGAAGCTTTGCTAACAGATCTAAAAAAAAGTTCAAGAAAACCCATGTTTGACCCCCGGGGGGTGGAGGAGGCAGGGTTTGATGAATAATTAAGTTAAGTGGCACGTATAAGATGCCGAGCCTACACGTCGGTCGCAGCAATAGTGCTTCCATGGCGAGAGAATGGGAAAGTGGGACCTGAGAAACCACTAGTTTAGACTTAAAAATCATAGCCACCCCACCACGTATATGAGGCGCAGGTCAATCAAAATGTATGATGTTATAGTCACAGGGCAAAGCCTGGACTAGTGCTGGTGCAGAGCGCTCATTAGCAAAGTTTCGGTAAAACAAAGAAAATCCAGCACCGGTTCAGCAAAAGATTATAAACAGGGGCGGCATGGGGTGCTAGGGATCTAGTATTAATAATGGTAGTATTAATTCAGCATTGTGCTAAGACCCACCATACCTTGACAAGTAGAAGGTGCATAGGGTACAGACGGTGGGTCCCATCCGAGGGGTAGTCTGGTACTAGCAGGAGCTAGGTCTAATATAGCCTGTCTTGTCAGTCTGCTGTTAAGCATTCTGTCCTGCCCCCAGATGGGCACAGACAGGCTGGACTTTGGCACGACTTTAGCACAGGAGGCACGCTCCCACTGCACTGTCACCGGACAGCAACATATGACCTGCACATAGCATTACCAGAGCCAATCCGTTGGTAGTGGTTGTAGAAATAAAAAGCAGACTGCAAGAGTGTGTGTGCAATGAGAAAAGAAAGGCTCCGGCAGCCCTGAGCTGAGCCTCAGACTGCCGTAGAGGCCAGGCACCCTCTGCCACAGGGACTGGCTATAAGGAAATCAAAATAATTAACATAAAAAGATCAATGAAAATAAAATATGCATAAGCTGAATGAGGGTGAACGCTGTACTTCAGAAATATTAAAATAAAATAATTTTCTGTCATTCTCAGTCTAAATCTTGACCACTAGCTCTCCAAACTGGCTGCAGACTATCACTTAATTGCAGCTTCCAGTTTTATAGGACCTAAGCAAAAAGGGGGCATGTGTGCTGGCATGCTAGCTAGCTAAATATAACGGGTGCATTACTTAGTTTTTTTTAAATCAAATAAATGATCCAAGATGGTTGACTTGTACTGTTTATTCAAATGAATGATTTATGAATGTCAGAAATTGATTCCAATTTCTCCAGTCTGATATTTTGCAAGGAATTGGTATCCAGAAGAGTGTATTAGATTCGTTTTAGCTAACAATTTTGCAGGTCTCTGTAATGTTGTTTTGCCAAAGTTAAACAATTGCTCTGGGACTCTACGTACCACAGCACTGGCTACCGTAGCTGGTCCTCAGACATCTACTTAAATTCACTTCATGATCAAAAGTGACACCACACTGGAGTTCTTTCACAGTTTACAGAGCAAATGCTCCATAAAACCTACAATATTGACCAATTGCACACGTAAAGTGGCGCAAACTATACACATTCTCCTGTATGCACAGTAACAATACCAGCTGGAGTTAATCTTTTATGTACTTCCCAGGTCTGGTATGGTGAAGTAGATTCTCAGTGCAGTAATACAATGGATCTGTATATAATTATACTTGAATATCTTGAAATCAAAACATCGGTCATGCAGGCCGTCCTTTGTCAAGCGAGACATCAACTCAATCTCTTGCTGGAAGAGGCTGCGGGGCACCCTTCTTTACTTGCTAAGCCTATTTGACTTTTAAACACCAAAAAACGATAATAAGGTCTGTGGGCCAAGATTGAGGCAAGAGAAAGGGCAGATTTGCACAAATGCAAATTTTATATTCAAACTCAGAAGAGTGCTGACATTACAACTAAGGCAAGACTTTACAGCATACCCCACTTCAAAACAAAAAGGGTGCCGATCAAAAAAATCACAGAAAACCAAGATTTAAATATTGACCAGTTGAAAAACACAAGAAAGCAATAGCCCATATCCACATTTATATGAGAAAATGAAATGTATTTAAGCGAGATATGCTGTACACAGACTCCAGTTTAAAAAGACGTCAGTCTGATAAACTGCCTGAATAATGGACTACAAGTATTTGTCGATGGGCAGCTAATTTTGAATGAATCAAGCTGAAAAGGATACTTTAAGAAAACATAGATTTACTTACGCCCATGGACATCGAATTAGAGTACTGAAAACGTTTACAAAAGTTTTAATTTGATGTATTAGTGCTCAAATGAAAGCATGTTACACCACTGCAGAATCTCCTATCCAATCCCCTTTGTGGAGCTCGGATTATATCCAAGGCATTGATAAAAGCAAACTCCAGCATACCACCAACAGACCGAGCAGAAAGTAAGGTACTGGAGCCCCATGATACGAGTTCTGCATCTTACTCTAAACCAGAATCTGGATCTGTGACCCCGCCCCACCCTTCTAATTTCTGTAGAACGTCATCCATAACAATACTTTTCACTTAATCATCGGCCATCCCCAGTGTCCTCTTTCCGCTTGTGAGGGAGCGCCTAGATGCCCTAGGGCTTTGGCGCTACAGAAATGTAACATAACATACAAGAAACGACCTTTGCGAAAGCAGTCGTACAAGTATATGCACTGAAATATAGGGCGTATGTTTTATTTTACATGTTTTGGGATTTTTGTACACAGTACCCAAGGTGCTTAAAAAAAAGTCAGAGGAGAAGACCGATCTGTGCAGGTGTTCCTGTTCAGCTGACATGCCAACATAAGCTACATGTGCATTATGCAGAAACCACATTTGAGGGTCAGCTCATTTGTACAGAATACACACTCCATATAATGCCCCCTTTCGACACATGAAAGCTCAGTGTTTGTAGGCAAGAGATGGCCAATGGTAGTGGTTGGAGACAGAGATCCTCCACAGTAGGGAGTTTGCATACAAAGCTAGTCAATGTGCCACACGCCTACCAAAGAAGTGGAGTGTACTGCAAAGGGAATTAAGCAAGGACATTTGTTAAATTCCTGCCCTGTCCTTTGCAAAGCGACAGGCTTCGTTCGCCAAGTAGGAGGCTAATGGATGGAGAACCCTCACTCCCAAAAGGGGAGTTCTCAGACCCAGAATCACCAAAACTGAGAAAGGGGGGTAAGGTTGGTAGGGGCATAAGAGAGCTAACAGAGCCCGACAATGCTACTGTGTTTTCTCAATATTCTTCATAAAATATGTCCTTTAGTAAAATTATAGCTTTCAGAGTTTAAGCTTTAGTACGTTAGAGGATTTTCGAATATAAAGATCCCGTGTTAAAACACAAATCTATTTCCTTATCCACAAAGGGTACGGCGTGTGAGATCATTCTTGAAACACAACATCATGGGCTAATTTTCTGCATTCAAATTCTGTAAATGATCAAATATTCGTCTTAGTCCTCTCGTGCAATGGAGTGCCACTTATATAGACCACAGTGTGCGGGAAAGGTATTTTGTGGTGTCCAACACGCATTGTATTTCAACATTTGGGATTAGTTGAGATAGCCTGTTTTCACACAAAGCCTACAATTCACTTCCTGTTCTGAAGATACAGGCACTGCACAACAGAATCCCTCAAATTAAAAATAGCTTCACTGTATGGCAAACCCATAGTACACCAGGTGGGATGTGGTGGTAGAAATATACCACACGCCCTCAGGAGGGTGCTTGCTTCCTTCATTTACGAAATAGTGCATTGGAGTGAAAACCACAATAATGCACAAATATGCGTTAAAATGGGGGAAAATCCTTATATATTATAGCGCTCTTTCACATGGGAGTAGGAAAGTGAACTAAAACGGTTTCATGACAGATACACAGCACTCCCAATCCTGGGCCTTAACAAAATACACCGACGTGACAACAGTAATGCACACATTATTTAATGTGCGTCTCGAATTGGGATTTAATGTTTCCTAAAAGCCCCAACAGCCTAGACCGTCCTCTGCAGGATGCCAAGACAGAAGGCGTCACAGACCATCCCATTTAAATGGGCCAAAAACTAGGAGCCAGCTGTATCTTAAGTACGAACTCACCGTCAACATAAGAACATTCACCACATGAGAGCGTGCCTAGGGCGCAAAAGTGCATGCGTTTAATTCACAATTTAAAATGAGAAAAAGTAGGTTTTGGCACCAAAAAGTGGCAAAGCCTTTAAACAGGAAACAAACCGAAAGTAATTAGTCAACTACTTGTGCATGTGTGAGGGGAACGTGGCTATTGGACACAAAACTGCAATGTCCTATTTTGCCATTCTCATCGCTTGGAAAGAGCGGGTTGGTCAGAATGCATCAGAGGGGAAGAAACATCACGTGCTAATGCAAATAGGAAAGCGAGCGACAAGTTATGCAGACAAGTTGACCAAGTGTGCCATTGCACTGGAATATAGGGAGTTGAATAACGGCCAGTACTACTCGGGCAGAAACTGCGGCACAGAGGCCAAAAGGTCAATGGCGTAGTCACGGTCAGTTCCACTACGCAATCTCTCCAAGCATTCTCCCCACTGCTACCTAAATTAGTGTGTGGCCAAAAAACAGATCATGCTTTTTTTTTTAAATGGAGCATAGCATCTGGCCATTCAGCTCCTAAACTGTAAATAAAAAAAAAGTCCGGCTATAGCCCACCAAGTAATTATTAACGCCACTTGATTCTGGAGTAGCAGCAAATCTTGAAGTGGAAAATGGCTGCCCATGTATTGTCTTCATAAGAGACTCCTCCCTTCAACAATGCTCTCACTTCAGGAGGTACCTATAAAATGTGATGCGTGTACGATGGGAGAGCACGCATATGCTACATTTCATCAAATACAAACATTAGACAAGGTACGTTATTTTGGGGATAAGTAAAAATAGAAAGCACACGTTTTTGACCAGCTTCATGTGATATCAAAGCATCGATACCCTCCGTGCGTTTCATTCCAATATTGGACTTGCTGGCAACGTCATGGCAGAGTGTTAAGCTTCTACAGCGCACTATTTTAAAAGACTTATACAAATAAGGCTCATTACAACAATATTAAAACAGAAAGCACAATAACCTAACATCTAAACTACGTCAGTCTGAAACTAATTCCAAAGTGCTTAATTTCCCTTTTGCAAATTTATGAAAACATGCTACCAAATCTTTATTATAAAATTAGGAAATGCGTTTCCTAAAATAGTCCATAGAGTTGCATAAGCTGGCATAGGCTCTCCCTGCAGAGTGATTGAGGTGATAGCTTCCCTTTAAACGCAAATGTCTTTGGATTTTCAACATTCGCAAAGCATAGGTAGACCACTGGACTCCATCATTTAAAGCGTGTGTGCGAAGTCATTTTGGGCATGGTGATTTGGCAAGCAAGAGGCAAGGACGGATATGATATTGTACTTCCAAAGCCCGCAACTCTCCCAGAGAAACTACTTCCCAATCAAAGGCTGACGGCATCAGTATTGGTCAACAGCAGCCGCGTCTCGTTTCGGACGGCTGCCTTCTAAGTTTGAAGCCTTTGCCACCTGCAACGTTGGCATCAGTTGATGGAAGTCGTCGACCTGCAAAATGAACAAAGTGTTACTAACCGGAAGCATCAAAACATATCTGGAAGATTACAAAGGGGCATATTTAATCCTTCATATTTTAAAACAGCAAATAAACAGGCCACATAGGGCTTCAGAACACTTTACCGGGCTTCAGGTGAAACACAAACATTTATGTTTACAGACCGAACATGTGAATCAGAAAATAATAGCCATAATCAAATAGATGATAGGTCAGGTCATATGTATAATGTGTGTTCATATATTGTGCTTCATGCCAGGTTCCAAATGCTGCCAGGGAACTCGAATTTGGGAAGTGCTGGCTGCCCTGACTTCCGAGAATAGCACTCCACTCGTGAGCTCTCCACTTGAGCACATAACCACATGTACACATATTTAGGACTGTATTTGAAAAGCAATATATATTACCAGGAATACTGGCTTTTCTTTAAGAATGTGTGAGACTCAGGGTCGTTCTGTTGCTTGGTCAGAGATGGAGTATGCATGATGTCGTGGAACACATTGCTAGAGGTCTATAGACTAGGAAAATCCCAATAGAACAGACACATTTGCACAATTTATCTAGGGTGTAAAGCATATGCATCCATTAATGTAACATGTTTAGACTGTGCTTTCCAAGAAGTAAATTGCATTTACAGACGGTGTTAATTGCTATTTTGCATTTGATTTACATCGAATTCTCATGGATGTTGGTGTCATCGCAAAGGGAGCAATTGGTATTCATAAGGCTGTGAAGTGTGACAATAGGATTCGCTGGAAAATCGGAGCAGGTGGGGGTGGTCTTGGATGAAATGGCTTTAAGGAGATACGTTAAAAGGACATTAGAGAGTTGCTAAAGTTGTGATGGTAATAAGGGTTCCATGTACTTTGTGTCCTACAAGAAAGGCATGCGATCTGGCCTAGCATCAGGCCGCACCCATCCATGACGAGATTACTAGGGTTGTGCTAGTGGTGTTTGCAAAAAGTATGGCATCAACCAGGGCTCTGCAGCTTAATTTAGTTGTGGCCTCGGCAGGTTGCCATTTTAGAGGCTCAGAGCATGACATTATTGGTAGGAGTTGGGAAGGCACTAGGCTTCTAAAGTGCTGTGTGCACTAAAATGATAGCATCCACCACATAGACGCATTGTGGTGTATTCAGCAGTGACATGGCAGTTTATGAAAGATGCCCAGAACGCATAGTGTCACTAAGGATTTGCAACACAATGAATTCAGCAATTATGGTAGACTTTGTGGTTAGCATTGCCAGTAAGATGTAGAATGAGTTACAGACTAGAAGGCAAATAATACATATTTGCTTACTCTGATTATGACTGGCAGTTTTGTAGTTGGCTAAAATGGGGCGGTATGGCCTTCATCCAATGGGTGGGTTAGACCACATTGAGTGAGAGATCTTATAAACACTTAAGGACTGTTGTAGTACAATTCATGTCATATGTCCTCAAACGTAATTACTTGAAACCTCAACGGATGCCTGCCTCGATCATTGCTTCCATTTCAAATTTTATAAACCATTCTGAACGACTGCAATTATTATTTCTAGACGGTTATATAGGCCATTCTGTTTAGGACTTTGAAGAGGGCATCAATTCTAGAAAAGCATTGCTATAGTTGACCGGTTTAATCATATCCATCCTGGGATTCTCTCTTGAAATGTATTGTCAAATTGTGCATCATTAATGAAGTACATTGGGCCAGTAATATTGATTTTGCAATTGAGCGCACATCATTGCCAGTTTCTGTTATGTGCAGTGAAGGCACACCTCTGAACACTCAAACCAGAGAGAATACAACCCGCTAGGGAAGAAAAGCCCAAGTCGATCTTTTAAGAATAACAAGTTTAATCTCACACGCAGATGAGGGCAACAGCAAAGAACTCTGCTGCTAAGAATGTTCTGCTGAAAAGTAGTACAAGCAGAATCTTCTAAAACAAAACATCGCCATAAGTGATGCTGTACATACAGTAAAAACCTGCGCGGATGACTGGATAGACCCTATACAGGTGCTGCCTCTAGCTATATGGGATGGGAGTTTATTGGTCCGAGCCCAGTACGGCCGTCCGTCCTCCATCACGTTGGTGCTGCGGGGCTCATTTTCACACTTCGAAGGTCAGAAAACAATTATACTCCTACTATACAGCTTTTTTTAATCACTCATACTGTGCAACTGCAGGCCTTAAGACAGACACACAGGAGGTTCAAGGGCACTCTAACCTTCACACACACACATTTCATTCACTCCCTCCGTCCTTCCCTCCCTCCGGCCATCCGGCCCCAAGGTCTCCACCCTCGTTTTGAACTAGAATGTATCCCTCCCAGCACCTTGCAATACAAATCACACGATTGTTGCTTCAACGCTACACCCTGTCCATCCTCTTTCAACATTTCAGGACTTGTTACTTTGGGGTTGGTGGTCAAAGGGCACCTGGTGTCCTGGAATTCTGGGATCTTAGGGTGTAGTCCATTATATGGGCTATAACTCGAGTTCACTCCGGAATGGGCTGGGTCATACTTTGGCCAAAGTGGGATGACATGCATACCAGGCACCAGCCTCTGATCGCGGCCTTGTAGGGCACATTATTCTTGGGCCGAAAGACACATCTTTGCAACACTTTTGAGAACAATGAATAAACAGTGTGGCGGGTGGGGGTGCGAACTGTCCTCATGGGAGCTCGGGCATTTCTGTGGCCTTGAGAATTTGGACCTAGTGCATGTTATGCCGCACTTAATGTGCAAGCCTTCTCTTCTACCTATGATTAATGTCTATGCAAAAATAGCAATGTCGCCCGTGCCTTGGGCCACACCATATGGTTACACTATAATTGGTTATATTAGCATGGGGTCCTGCAGGATGGTAAGGCGTCCCTCACATTGTCCTCTCCCTCCCCTGTGGCTCATCACAGTGCTTTGAACGCATATCGCCTTACTTTAAAGTGCCTAGAGGGGTGGAGGGGCTGCCCCATTCCCAACATTCCCTCCTTTCGTTACTTCTACAGTAACAAATTCTGGAATAGTTCTGTGCTTTGCTCCCCATTTTCTACGTCTACATATGGCTTATTCCTCTTTACTGGCACCCACACCCTGCACACTGATTGTAAACCCCCCACCCCCATGCCTACACGCATACTCCTCAGGTGAACAAGTCATGTAAATGCATCCTCCTTTCCCTGCCAGGTCTACCCAAACCTCTGTGTAATTTACTGGATCAGGGAGTGGGGAAATGATCATGTGGTATAGAAGATCAACTTCATCTCCATACGGGATGGGGAACCTTTCATATTTGGGGCCACCCTGTGGGACATCTGTTTGTACTTCAATGTTTTTTATTTCGCAAGGTGCTTCCATCATTCTTGCGCTATCAGGTGCCACAGTGCCACAGTGGCACAGCATTGAATGACCAGGATGAACACAATGATGGGTATTAACATCTTCACGATTGCTCCTAGCCACGATGGGGCCCAGTCAAATGTCATTCAGCCAGTCACTGTCCTGAATTCCTCCCTCTTTCATACAAACACACAGGCCATGGACAGCTGCAATGATGTGGGATAATGATGCATTTTCCGTGTCTTTTGAAGGTAGGAATGTACAACAGGAATCGGCAAATTCTTTGCAAACCCCACCCTCCATTGCTAACATGTCGAGCACAAACCGATTCAGCATTGTCATGAGTCTTAATGCCCGCAACTCACGCTTGATCACGTTGAACCCATTCTCTGTGTCGTTCGCGAGCTGGACCAGATCCCACCTCACGATTTGCAGCCATTTGGCATTGGCTGCAGCCTGCACTATAGAGAGGCAAAAAAGGATTCTGCTGAACTGAAACGCCTATATTCTTCTGGTATTTCAGCAAGCAATGTGGAAGAGTCTTTAGAAATGTAATTTGATCTTTTCATCCTCTGTGGTTGTTGAAAATGTCTTTTTCCTAGCCAGATGAGGGGCTCTTGCACAGGCACCAAGCTCTTATCTTCATTCTGCACTGTGGGAAAACACGTTGGCCCCTCTGTAGGCATCACTCTCCACTTCAGGTGTTCTTCTTGGATTACTAATAGCACTGAATGATATGTGGCCAGCGAACAACAGCCCCTCCATGATGCTGGGAGGTGCAAGTAAGCTTGTCGGCCACAGATCCAGTAGTAATCCATCAATGCCACCATTCCTTTCTTCATATCAGTGATCAAGAGTTTTATTACAATGTTTGTTTGCTACGGAAACAGTCTATATTCTTCTTCCTTGTGCACTTGCACCGGCTTTTCCATTCTTGCAATCCACGTCAGTTTGGAGATATGCTCTGTCCATATTTGCGCACAGAAGTTGACCACTCGTGTTATCCTTTGCTTGCTATAGGTTACCGGCCCTTTTGCCAAGCAAGGTAGTGTGCTGTCCTGCCAATTATTACTGATATACTCCCGCCCCTTCACCTTCAGATAAGGTAACTCCACACACTTTATATTCCTTGGGTCTTCGGTGCATTTTACAACATCTGGGCCCACCATTTGCAGTTCCACACTGTGTGCCTGGAACATTCCTTTTATTCTGCATAGCGCAAGTTGGACCAGGCATTATGCCTCTATAATTGGGACTGCTTGTGGCACTATCACCTTTGGAGCCCCTGACGCATGTGGAATGAATGAAGACAAATAACAGCTCCCATTCACAGCATTTCTCCCCACACCACTCATATCAGAGTACCATGAATTAGTGAACTCGGGGTGATGAATATCCACAATCACATCAAAACCCAAGCCTTGATACGTACCATACTTTTGTCATATGCCTCTTCATTCTTCTATACGCATCCTCAAGGATGGCCGCTTTAGCAGTACTGTCAGAAATATCATATCATTTCACAGTGCTTGACAATCCCCTGCTTGTTGTAAAGAACCTATTCTCTGCCTTTTTCACAGACGTAACCTGCAGGTTAGAATCCTTAAATCCACTTATTTTATTATTGTTCACATTCGTATTGATATATGTAAATCCACTCGTATTATCAACACTTATATGCATCGTTCCACTTGGATAATATACAATCCTATTTCCCCCACTGCCCCCTTTATAGGACCTCTCCCTATAATGCCCTCCCCAATACACTCCCAGTAGTACTAGTAATATCACACACACCCCTCCATCAATTACTTCCCACTATAATATATATATTTCCACACTCTCATTTGTGTCTCTACTTAAACTATCCCCTGATCCAGTAGAGCTTGTATTGTATTGTGTTCCTAATGCCCTCCTCTCTTGACAGTGCATATGTCTTACCCTGGGCAGCACTGCATCTGGCTTCAGGGTTATAAGCACAGGTGTTACATCTTTCAATAACCCCATATCATATGGATTTGTAGTCCACAACGGCAAGGGCACGTGCTGTAAATCATTAAAATAAAAAAATAAAAATGGGGACGGAGTTACTGCAGCCATCAAAGGACATTGCACTCTTTGATACTGTATCATTATGTCACATGGGATGTAAATCTCCAGTATTATTTCCCCCTCTGTCGTTATTCTCAAACAGCTCGTCATCCGTCGCCACCTTTAACTGCAGTGTTGGGTCTACACAGAGCACTCTGCGCCACTCACACCCGTCCCTATCCATTCCTAATAGGACAATCCTGTTAGAAACGAACAACCCCTGTAGGTCCAGCGATATTGTTCCTGCCACCACCTTGGGCAACCCAGTTTATGGAAAAATTAAATTAGTGGCTACTCGCCAGTATTTCTTGCAATCTGGGGCACCGCTTTCACAAGTACCGTAATACCATAATAAAATGTCCAGGTCCACAGGAATCCCACGGACTACCACCTCACTTGTCATTGCCTAGATTATCAACATCGCCCATACAGCACACATCCCAGGCGTGGAACAGACTACTCCATAGTCTGAGAAGAGTACAGTCATGTTTAACATACAGGTCCCTCGCCAGTAAATTGACAGGAGAACTCAGAATACAGTAAGGGTGCCCTTACTACCTTCCCTCCCACCTTAACATCCAACTCCTCAAGATATTTTCTTGACAGTGGAAAGTTTCCTTCCAAGATACAGCAACCAGAGTCCACCATGAATATGAATTGCTTATTTTCTATCTCCGCTGCCACCAATGGTTCCTCTTCAGGATGGGTAGTCATCGGCAAGACCGGACACGCGAGTGCTCTCCGTGGGCTGTCCTAATCAGGATATGTTTGTTCCAGGGAATGAAAATGGGCTACCTCCGACCACTGCTGCTCCCCCAAAGGGAGTGGCAGCCCCACCTGGTACCCTATTTACTGTGGCAACACTGCCCTGCTGTTGCTGCGGCAGGTGCCGCGCTTGCGTTACTGGTGTTGCGGATTATGAGTTTGGTATTGTACTCCTGGTTCTAGTACCCTTGACCGTTGCTGGTACCCTAATCCTTGAGGTCCTTGGCCCTACTGCTGCGGCCCATAATTATACCCCACTGCGGACCTGCTCCTGGGCTCCCTTGCAAAATGCCCCCACCTTAAACAATTCCAACATTGAGACGTCCGAACCCACCTCCACTGGGTCCAAACCCCCCCTCCTCTTGCTCCTCGAAATCACCTTCTCCCTCGCTGTGGCCATCCTTATTGCAACTGTGGGCTGGGGTACTGTCACCCCAGCCCCACTGTCCTTGTCCTCCTTCCGCCCACAGCACCGCAATAGTGGCACTCAAATTGCTGAGTACTCTGTTCCTTCCACTTGTACTGGCGTCGGCACAGGCACCTTAACTGCTACTTTAGCCAATTTTTTCTCCACCAATTTACCTTCATCCCCACGAGGCCTTTGCGCTGTTTCCCTCTCCTGCTCCTTAATCCTTTTACAATGATGCACTATTATACTCCATTTCCGGCCATCCCTTTGCCTCAATACCCACAATCTTATCCAGCGCCTTCAGCAAGCACCGCTTTACGATAAAATAAAAGAATGGCATTGATTGATTCCACGGCCCTCCAGTCTTTGCTCTCCATTTCTCTTGCAGTATAAGAATACATCTAGCTGCGTCCTCATCATCCACCATGGAATACTGCATTAAAGACTGCAAATCGGGAGTATCCGTGAAGGCCCTTCATAATGCGTCCCATACCATTGCCCTAGCTTCATTAAATGATGCTCCATCATGTGCGTAATCCCGCAGGGTTACTCCCGGGTATCCAGCCTTAACCGACACCTCCCCAGCCTGATCCCCAAACTCAGCAAACAATAGGCTCTTAAGATCCCCTATCGCTAGGGACACCCCTGCCGTTTGTTTTTCAAACTCATATCCACTTACTCGCCCCTGCTATGAGCTGTGGGAGGGCCTTAATTAAATTATTCTTATCCATTTGGGGCCAGGACACATACTGTGTCCTCCCTTCCCCCTTATGTATTTAGAGGCATCTGCATTTTTGCTCTACTTCACACACCCTTCTTCACAACTTTTTTTCTCTTTACTAATGCCATCCGGCCGGCCCGGTTCAGCAACCTGCCTCCTGCCCATATGCCTTCTGCTTGGGGGGGCATTGACAGCCGCGTCTTCACCCCTCCCTTCTTCAATCGAATATTCTGTGAACGTACCAGCATCCCCTTTCTCCATATCTTCTCCCAACACTGCATTCTCCTTTCCCAAAATAATTCACCCACCCAGGCTCCTTTCTTTCTCAACACCTAAACGTCTTATACCTTCAGTATCCATCTTGAGCAATATTTCCCCCAATTGCCACTCTTTTGATCCTTCTCTCAATGCACTTACATCCCTTCCTGTTCCTGGGGATGTCTGTAACCTTTCCAGTTCCGCTAGTAAACCTGTCAACCTACCTTCGAACTCCCTAGACCAGCAACCCGTTGATGCGGGTACATCAGGCAGTTGGGTGTTCAGAGGTGGGGGAGTGGTAGCCTGTGATGTTACCGATGTTGCGGGAGACCCTGCCGCGGCAGAAGGGGGTCCCTATCACTGGAGGTACATTACTTGGATTAGTGTACCCTTCTGCAGCATATGTCAAGGGATATAATCCCGTAGCCTCCCCACTGGCACCTCACCTTCTCCTACTCCCTTTCTGCACTTCCCATCCCTCTGTCAGGCAAAGGTTGAATGCAGTACCCTTTGGGAACACTTCAAGCAACTATGACTACAGGTGTAAGCAAACCAACCTGTGGTACAAGTCTGTACTACACAGTTTTGGTAGCGTGTTGAGCAGCCAGGCATATCTCAAGAGCGGAAATGTGAGCAGTAATGATGTAACACAGAGGTCTACAATCACAGGTGTTCAAATAAACTCTTACACTCAAGGTTTCTTGGTTAAATACTTATTAATTAACCAGTCAGTTATACAACATTCCATAGAAGGAGGCAATCCCGTAATAACACAAATATACTTCAATACTGTACATGTGCTCTATTGGTGATCCTCCCCAATGCTAGTGGCGTCTATTTCTTAGTAGCCCCGCAAAATCACTCACGTGCCACGCACGCTGGCGCTTGCTTGTAAACACAAGAAACAAGAAACTCAACGTCCCACCCTCCTCCACCACCTTCCTTGCATGCCGCCACCACTCCACAAGATCCTCCACCACCACACTGCGACACACACAATTACTGCCCATTAGGACGTGCTCCTCACTCACAAAGTAGGAACACAATAAATTAGAACAATACGCTAAACTAGGAACCACTACTTGTTCCAGGCCTACTACTTATACAAGAACATTACCCATACATTTATATCCCTCCTTTAAAAAGTATAACATCCTGTGGTACCACCTTCCCTCCCCTTCCGAGGGGCTCCCTGCCTTACCTTTCTCTTACATTATAATACTTTACCGAAACATTCCATTCATAATACAAAATGTTAACAAAAATCCCTACCCTCCTCGTCACGTCACGTCGATGACCTCGCTTTCCATGTACTCACCCCCTCTTTGACACTTCTCCATGCATCAGTCCCCTACTTGTCATTGCTTACAAGAATCTACTCACATGTGCGTGCTCACACAAAGTCCTCTGTCCTGGGGTTCCAACACCGGCCTGCACTCTACTCTGAGCTGTGCCCTGCTTCAAAGAGCAGAGAGGACTTTCCTTAAAATGGCTCCTGCTAAACCACTCCGAACACGTGTTTTTAAGGGGTCTGTCTCTGTAGGTGGGCGCTTCTCCTTCTGGATAAGTGGCTTCGAAGCCTCCGGATCACGTTGGGGTCACCAATTGAAGGCACGCCCCTGAATGCTCACACCAGAGAGAATATAACCCACTAGAGAAGAAAGGCCCAAGTCAATCTTGTAAATTGTAAGTTTAATCTCACATGCATTTGAGAGCAACAGCAAAGAACTCTGCTGCTAAGAACATTCTGCTGAAAAGTAATTCAAGAAGACTCTTATAAAGCCAAAAATCATCATAACTGACGCAATACATACAGTAAAAATCTGTGCGGCTAATTGGATGGACCCTATGCAGGTGCTGCCATTATCCATATGGCATGGCAGTTTGTTGGTACCAGCCCAGTTCATCAGGTGGGTGCTGTGGGGCTCATCTTCTCACTTTGAAGGTCAGAAAACAAATTATTTATACTCTTATACAGCTCGTTTATCACTCATACTGTGCACTTGGCAGGCCTTAAGATGGACACAGGAGGTTCCAGGGCACTTTAACTTTCACACACACATTTCACTCACTCCCTCTGCGCCATCTGGCCCCAAGGTCTCCGCCCTCGTTTTGTACTATAATTTATCCCTCCCAGCACCGCGCAATATAAATCACACAATTGTCACTTCAACGATACACCTTGTACATCCTCTTTGAACATTTCAGGAGGGTTGGTGGTGAAAGGGCATCTGGTTTCCAGGAATTCAGGGATCTTAGGGTTTAGTCAGTTTTATGGGCTATAACTCGTGGTCCCTTGGGAATGGGCAGCTCATACTTCGGCCAAAGTGAGATAACATGCACACCAGGCGCGGGCCTCTGATCATGGCCTTGTAGGGCACATTCCTCTTGGGCGAAAGACACATGTTAGCAACACTTTCGAGAACAATTAATAAACAGTGTAGTGGGTGGTGGTGCAAACTCTCCTCATGGGAGCTCGGGCATGACTGGAGATTTCTGTGGCCTCATGGATTTGGACCTAGTGCTTGCAAGCCTTCTCTTCTACCTATTATTAATATCTATGCAAAAATAGCAATGCTGCCCGTGCCTTGGCCCACACCATATGGTTGCACTATTATTGGTTATATCAGCACGGGGTCCTGCTGGACAAGAAGGCATCCCTCTCACATTCCGCCCCAATCCCTCTCGCTCATCACAGTGCTTCAAAGGCATCTCACCTTACTTCAAAGCATCTGGGGGGTGGGGGGAACAGGGCTGCCCCTTCTCAACAGCGGTTAGTACATTAGTTCCAGATTGCATGGTATTGATATAATATTGCATTTTGTCCAGCGAGCACATTCTGGTCAGATAACACTTAGAAAAGAAAGGTTAAATTCCATTGGGCATTAGTAACACAATAATGTCTAGTTGGTCATGCAGCCATTTCTCAAGAACACCAGGAAAATCACAGAAAGTAGTTGTCACACACGACCTTATTCAAAAAAATAAAATAATATATATATATATAAAAATGTAAATGTTCGTTTGTTCAAAATCTTAAATCTCAGAAAGTTCTTCACAGACTGCTTTGAAATTTTGACACAACGTTGCATTCGAATAGGCGTGTGTTTTTATATACCTACTATACATAGATGTCACACCTGTGACAGGTAAAAACATGCTTTTTCTGAAAAATAGTGCCATCTGTTGGATGTAAAAAGCAACACAGGCTATCCTAAATATTTTAGGATTCCATTTCAATGTTTTCGATTTAGAATGACTCAAAAGGCGTGGCTTGGAGCTGCCGCAAGTGGCATGGCTCCTTACGATCTCCGAGCACCGAGCGAAATTGTGGTGGTTCTCCTCTCCGTTTTCACCTAGAAATTATGCGCACGGACTGAGGAAGGTCTGGGGCGTCTGTCGCTTGAAAATCTTGCCTCTGCGCCGCCGGAATCAAGATGTTTCAGCCAAGTAAAGAACACGGCCTAGTGCGGAGAGGGAGATCAGAAAATGGCGGCCGCCTCCAGCTGGAGTTCTGCTGACCACTAGCAGGGGGAGAGTCGCCGCAGCCGACCGGGTGCCCATCAACCACCAACCCGACGGCGGATGTGGACTAGCGGGAGCGGAATTGGGGGCCGGGCCGTGGCTGAGGGGCCCCAGCGGTATTGATGAATCCTGCGTCGTGGGGAGTCGATGGCGGCCTAAGTTCTTCTCATCGCGCTGGAGCTTGATCGGCCCGGCCCCCGGGGGGGGGGGGGCGGCTCTGAGGGCGCTGTGACTGCAGGTCCTGCGGGACACCCGGCTGGTTGACTGCGTCTTGTTCGGCGTCCACCTCCGGTGGAGTCCCGTCCGGCGGATGCTGCGGGTCCTGTTCCTGGTTGCAGCTGCTTGGGGGAGGCCCGCCTGGGGTGCGGCCGCGGCTGACCGGGCAGGCCGCGCTGCCTCTGCCCGGGATTCCCCTGTCCGGGGGAGGAAACACCCGACACTGTCTCGCCCCGTGTGAGAGGCTGGGGGCACAGCTGCCGGCCCCTGAGACTGCTGCTGAGACTGCAACTGCATCTCCCGGGGGTCTGGGTTAAATCCTGAAGCTAGCTGGGAGGGAGTCCACCACCGACCCAACTGTACGCTCCCCCATAGAATCCCAGAGGGAGCGGCCTCCAACTACTAGAAAAAGACACCCCAGCCCCGGCTCAGCAGCACAGGAGATCCTGGGGGCCTCAAAAACTCCTGACCTGGCTAAACCCATCAGTGCTGCATTCTACTACGCTGGTTCCTGCAGCAGGAGACTGCACTTGGAACTAGGATCATTAAGCCTGAGTGGGGAATTGTTCACGCAGGGGTCCAGCAGATCCGGAGGGAGGCGGAGGCCGCTCTCTCACCCACTACATTGGTGCACAGACCTGGAGGAGCTCCTAGCCCGTAGAACATACTGGAACTGCTCCGCCTGAGGGCTGCCCTTCCTACTACCTAGTAGGGGTTCACTGTATATCTGAGGGTGAGGAGGCGGATGGTGGACCCTTCCCTCCCACGGGGAGGTCATTTGATCGGCAAGGGAAATAAACAAACGCAGCACTAGTGAACGCTCCTCTCAGCGAGCCGATGCCACACACCTCGCCCAATGGTGAAAAGTGGCAAATCGGCCAAACAGGCGGACATAGTGACGCTCATGAGTGGTTCCACTTCAGAAAAGGCGAGGAAGGGGGGACACACATCAAGAACCAGCTCTCGAGGCCAGCGTGGCTCCAGAGCAATCCGCCACCAAAGCAGACCTGAAAGATTTGCTTGATGCCCTCACTAAGGAGATCCAGAGAGGTACCGAAGAGGTCTCGAGGAAGATAAACCTCCTGGACAAAAGAGTGGCAGAAGTTGAGTCCCGCACGGCGGAATTGGAAAATGAGTGGTGTGACCAGAAGTATGACTGGGAACAAGGACAAGACAGAATCACAGCCCTGGAAGCAAGGTGCGAATTGCTGGAATCAAAGCAGGAGGAGGCAGAAAATAGGTCATGGCGCAACAACATCTGCCTCAGAGGCATCCCATCCTCTGTCTTGGACTCAGATTTAGAAGGATACGTGTCGGACCTAATTAGATTTATAATTACGCTCCCGGACGGCGCACCGCTGGAACTGGACCGTGTACACAGAACGATCCCAAGAAAACCCTCCAACTCCCCGCCAGATGTCCTGGCTAGAATCCACTTCTACAAAGTGAAGGAGGAGATAATGAGAGAAGCCAGGTCGATGCAGCAAATATACTTCAGAGGTACGACTGTCCAGCTTTACCAGGATCTTGTAAACTCCACTCTTCAGAAGCTGAAATCTCTAAAGGTGCTGACAGAATGGCTGCGAGGCAAAAGCATCTCATACCAGTGGGGATTCCCAACATCGGTGAAATTCTCCTGGGAGGAACCCAGCGTCAGATTCGATCGCTGAAGGAGGCCGAGAAGTTTATGGGAGCTGGCAGGGGTGGCAGATTCTCAGGGCCGGAAGATGGCTCCCAGCGGGCCCCTGAGAACCCATCGGGGACGTCTTGGGCCAGAGCCAGCAGAAGACGCAGGATCCGGGGTCCCCCTCGGTGGACCCCCAAACCGGACTGACCATCACAAGGGACACATGTAGCCTTGGTGTTGGAGCCTCCCTCTGTTGTGGATCTCAAAGTCCCCCCCTCGGGCTTATGCCCCCTTTTGTCAGGAGTTTAGGGGGGTCTTCTGCCCCGAAAGGGAGGGGGGGATCAAGGGAGGGGGAATTTGAGAGGTCGGTAAAGGCTTATGCAGACCTTTTTGGTGTCTCATGCTAATCGCAGCTCTATCCGCCGCTGTTACAGAGATGTTTCCCCTCCTGTTTATCTTACACTGGGCCCGGTTGGCCTCAATTGCTTGGTGCCGGAGCATCGCCAGTTGCCCCGTTGGGCGAGTCACTGTTAGTGCTACCTATAGGCACGATAGGGTTAGGGGGGCGGTGGGAGGGGGGGAAAATGTGGGGTAAATTGGAGAGGGTGGGTGAGAGTTCTCCCCGCCTCTCTTCTTCAGTTACTAAAATCACCATTCCAACACTGAAGACTTCTCCAGACACACTTGGTCGGAGCTTCTCCACGAACTTAAGACTAACTCTTTCAAACAGAACAGTTCCTGTGGCGGATCACACTATTGAACTCAATGGTTACGATTGACGAAAGCGTAATCAAGATCCTGACGTGGAATGTCCAGGGCTTGAACTACCCAGGAAAGCGCAGATCCATTGAGCACATATTGGGGGTACTGGGGGGGGATGTGGTCCTATTCCAGGAGACCCACCTGTTGTTGGCAGATGAAAAGCGCATTAAGTTTAAGAGGTACAAAAAGGGGTTCTTCGCCACATCCGGGGAGAAGAAGTGAGGGGTGGCAATTTTACTAAGCGAGAGGGTTCCCCTGACAAACAGAACAGCCAAAAGAGACCCAGAGGGGAGATTCCTAATGGTAAAAGGATTCCTAGTGGAACAACCAGTCACCATAGTCACGGTCTACTGCCCAAACTCTGCGCAGGACAAATTCATTGCTGCCCTAATTCCCAAAATTCTAGCCTTTACGAAGGGGATCCTGATCATGGGTGGGGACTTTAACGCAGTACCGGACCCTCTGGTGGACAAAACTCTCCCCCCATCCAGAGTAGATTACGTCCAAGCCGTCTCCATGGCCCGTCTCCTTAGAGAGACGGAAACTGTTGATGCGTGGAGACTGTATAACAAAGGATTGCGAGATTACACTCACTATTCACGTGCTCACAGGGGCTTCTCGCGAATAGACCTTCTCCTGTTCTCTAGCGCCATCTACCCAAGCCTGGACAAAATTAGCATACACGCTCGGACAATTTTGGACCACCAAAAGATTTTGGGAACTATATGACTCTATCCTTCTGGATGAGAGTATAAAAAGGGAAACCGGTGATTGTCTCTCAAACTACTTCGCGGAAAATACAACTCCCGATACCCCGTTAAACATAATCTGGGACGCCATGAAGGCAGTAGTTAGGGGCAACCTCATTAGCGCAGGGGCTGAACAAATTAGGATCTCGAAAATAGCTGCGGCCAAGCTAGATGGCAAGGTGGTATTGCTGGAAAAGGAGCTTCAATCCCAGAGGTCCCGCACGGCCAAATTACTAGCCTACACTAAACAATTTTACTACAGTCAAGGTAATAAGGCAAACAGAATCCTGGCATACAAACTAAAAAGAGTCCAAAGTAGAAACAACATTCTTAGTCTCTCCAACACTAATGGTAGAATTCTCTACTCTGAGAAAGATAAAATGGAGGAGCTGGTAAACTACCATAAAGCAGTGATGTCCGGCCCACCCACTCGCCAGGAGAACCTTCCCAGCTATTTACCCCCCCACAACCCGCCCATTGCGCCCTCTCTGGCGGCCCTGGAGAGCGCGATCACAGCAGATGAAGTTACAGATGCTATAAAATTACTGAAAAATATATATAACCTACGCCAGCATCTCGACACCACAGCTAACCGCGTTGTTCAACTCCTTCCTGTCCACGGATTCAGTAACCAAAACAATGGGGGAGTTGATAACGGTGCTAATTAAAAAACCAGGGAAGGACCCGAAACAGGCCTCCTCTTATAGGCCCATAACCCTTATGAATAATAATGGTAAAATCGCGCGTGACCAGATGGGATTTATTCCGGGGAGGGGAACACTAGACAACATCAGGCGCACTATAGACCTGATAGAGAGCGCAACCAGGACTGGGGAGGGCCTAGCAGTGCTAGCGTTGGACGCACACAAAGCGTTTGATTTAGTCGACTGGGGGTACATTGATAAGGCTCTGGCGCATTTTGGGTTCGGACCGAGATTCTCAAAATGGGTAATGGCAAACTATCGCAACCCCACCACTCAGCTCTGCGTCAATGGCGCTAGGTCGGAAACCATCAAGATAACCAGAGGCACCAGGCAAGGTTGCCCCCTATTGCCGCTTAACTTTGCCTTGTCCATGGAGCCTTTTGCTGACAGGATCCGGCAAAACCCAGACATTAAAAGGGCTCACAGTGGGGAACCACAAGTACAAAATTGCCCTATATGCGGACGATGTGCTTGTTACAGCAACGGCCCTGAACATATCCCTAGGGCCCCTATGGGAGGAAATTGAGAGATTCGGTCAGGTCTCAGGGTTCAAGGTAAATTTAGATAAATCCTCAGCACCCCCAATCAACCTTACCAACAGGCAAAAAGCAACTTTTAGCCACACCCTTCAGATTCCCTGGGCAGAATCCACAATTGACTACCTTGGGGTGCGGATCCTCAAGGACATCTCCCAATTATACTCCTCTAATTTCCCTCAACTCCTAAATTAATTCCAGCGGGACCTGACCCAGTGGGAATCATTGGAAATCTCCTGGTTCGGACGCATTGCTGCGGTAAAATGAATCTGGTCCCTAGACTATTATACCAGTACGCAGCTCTCCCAGTAAACATCCCAACAAGCAAACTGAAGGCTTTGCAGAGGAATATATAAAAATTTGTTTGGGGTGGGGGGGAAGCCCAGAATAGCGAAAAGGGTAATGCTCCGGAGTAGGGTTGCAGGGGTATTGGGAGTCCCGGGCGTGACTAGATATGCGTACGCAGCTCAACTCTCACATGCATACACATGGTTCCAATCTACTGACCAACCACTGTGGACTCAGCTGGAAGAAGCTCGGAGCCTGGTGCCCCCAGCACAGCTCCCTCACTTGCCCCGGAAAAAAACACACATAAATCAGGGCCCACTCTTAGCAACGTTAGAGACCGTTAGAAACTGGAAAGCAGTAGCGCGAAAATTGGGTTAAGGGGCCCCCAGAGGGCCCCTTAACCCCACCTGGAACAATCCAGACTTCACCCCTGGCAATCCCCCATCTGGATTTGCTGCATGGATTGAGGGAGGCCTTGGAAAAATAGCGGACATGGTGGAGGGAGGCTCCCCCATCACATGTGAGCGATGTAAAGAGAAGTTCGGGGTCGGGGAGAACAAATTGTTCCACTATGCCCAACTCCGGCACTGGGTCTCCCACAGAACGGTCAGGGGTTGCGGGTCCAGAGAACTAACATCGCTGGAGAGTTCACTACTGTCCGCTGCCCCTAAGGGCAGGATCTCATTGCTGTACCGGCTCCTGGACAGATCAAATCCCGAAATGAAAGAAAAGTATATGTTAGACTGGGAGAGGGACCTCGGACGAGAGGTAGATATAGAGGTGTGGGACAAGATTTGGTCCAGACTCCACAAGAGCTCACAATGTGTCGCCAACAGGGAAGGAGGTTATAAAATATTACATTACCCCAGTCCAGCTCAACAAATCCAACCCTGAAATCCCGGCAAACTGTTGGAGGGTGTACATCCAATGGCTCCTTATTCCACCTGGCGTGGTCTTGCCCAACAGCCAAAGCTTACTGGATGGAGGTAACAGACCAAATAAGGGCAATCACGGGGCGTGCAATCCATGGGATCCGGGTATTGTTCTCCTGGGGGAACTTGGGGGACGGGGGGGAAGTCCCGCTATCGGGGCAGATATCACGGCTATGTACGCATCTCCTACTCATAGCAAAAGTAGCAATGGCCAGGCTCTGGAAGCACCCAGATGGCCCCTCCATCCCCCTATGGTGGTCGAAGTGTTGGGAAATAGCTGTGAAAAAGTGAATGCTATACGGACTGGGAATCTGAACTACTTCTTGAACACCTGGGCCCCATTTATGGAATACGCTGAAAGGTTTCCATGCCTCACCAGAAGACCCCCCCCCCCCTAACGCGCTGGCTCCAATAGGGGCCGATTTTGCAATACTGGGCCCTGAGGCGTTTGGAGATTGGCCCCGAGAGTTCCAAATGAACATAACTATTATCTGACAGATGTTGAGTCTGACTTTATGTTTAACTCTCAGAGATTTATCTGTTCAAGTGTGTGGCAACGAAATAGGATGCTTTGGTCAGTGTTCTTTCCATTTTAAATGTTTATTTGGAGAAAAAAAAGAATGGCTCAAATACATGTCGAGGAAGCAGCAGAGCAACGTGCAGCCAGACTTCAGGATGCACGGTTGAGACCACGGCGATTGCATTCTGCAGCTTCAGATCTGCTTTGTTCTCAACAGAATGAACGCGACAGGCTGAGAGTGGCTGAAAGAAGTCAACGAGAAACAGCAGATCAGCCTCAAACACGACTCCGTGCTCAGCAATCACGCAATTACAATAGCCTTGCATTCCGGTACAACCCATCTGATTATAGTTTGAGCCGGCATGTTCTCATCGGCTCCATGACTGAAGTGTGTCCTTATTGCAAGGCTCTGAAATTTAATGGAGAAACAAAAGGAATGTGTTGCGCCGCCGGGAAAATTAAACTGCCTCAACTTGGAGAACCACCACAGCCATTAAAAACTACCCCCAAGCATTGTGAAATTAAACATACTAGAAACGTGCGCTTTCTCTTCCATTTAACCAGACTGAGCCACAGCAACGCGTGGCCGGGGAAATAGGCGGAACCCTTTAAGAATCCAACTGAACAATTCCCTCAATCAGATAAAGTCCATCTGTAAAATGATATGGGGACTTTGTGACCAAAAGTCACCAGTTCAAGTAAGTTTTGAAAAGACTGCAGTGGACAAGTGGGATATGTAGTGTTTAACGAATAAAACACAGAATGACTAATAACAAAACAATAACGCAAAAATATTAAATCATTTTTTAAAATATATATGGGTGAGGTAAGGGGTTAAAACGGGTGGTGAGAGGGTTGGGGCGTGTTTAAAAGCATAGGGAAACGGGGGCTTGGGGAGCACCCCACAATACAATAAAAAGAACTTCAATATTTTTTCATTATATTAGTTTTGTTGTAAAATCATTCTCTGCAATTTAATTCGGTAAAATCACATAGAACCGGCCAGTGGTGGTGCTTCAAAAGTGTGAGAAAATTGAAGTTTCAGTAAAGTTAATCTAAGCACTCAACACAATCCAGCACACTAAAATAGACCTAAGGAAGGATCCTTAATCTAGGTTCACCCCCACCAAAGGTCAGGTCAGGGATAGTAAAAAGCCCAGTGGGGCTGGGAGGCATCTCGGCCTCCTCGTGAACGTTCCAAAATGAACACCATCGAATGCAGCAACAGAAGCCCAGTGACCCACCCATTCTTCGCTTGATGGGCTGTGCCATCCCTCTTCTGCCCTATCCTGGGAGCCAGCAGGCTGTCCCGGCCCCCTCATAAAGGCCCTCCCTTAAGGCTTCAGGGTCTTCCTGTCTAGCCCTGACCTGGGGTTGGCTCAGAGGGCCACCCAGCTCCTCCTTCACAACACTCACTCTGCCCACCAACTTTCACCTTCCTGGGTCAGTGCTCCAGCATGCAGCCAACTACTCTCCAAACTCTATCCTCTCCTGGAGCTTGGATCGCCAATTTCAAGTATTCCTTTGAGTAATGCTCTGGACTACCTTGATGCCTAATCTCTAATTCCTTGTCATTTTCTTTCATTCATGTTCCTGGTCATACATTGCCTACATAGTGTTGTTTCTATTTCTATGTAATTCACCATTTCTATACCTTGACATTGCATATACCTAGCAATGCTTTATAACCAGCACACGTGTGTTTGCACAAATGTAGGACCTAGGTGTGCCTTAAGACAATTTCTGCTGTTTTCTTATGTCTTACTGCACCCTCATTTTGTAATGCATTTGTGCGCTTTCTGGAAATTTAGAACTTGGGTGTGACTTTACATCTCTGCACCCCCATTCTGTACTGCAATAGTATGCTTTCTAGAAATTTCGATTTTTGATGTGCCTTACAGCCATGTGCCTTACATCTTTTTTGGTTGCTACGCCGCCCGGTGAGTTTGTGGAGTGCAATCTCTCCTTCTATACTCCATCTTCACCTCTCCATCTCCCCCCATCTATTCTAACTACTATGCTATCACCTATCCTCCCTCTCTCATGATGTCTGGAAGAAAAAAGTTTTAAAAAAAAGACCTGACCACTAACCCTGGCCTACCCATTGCAGACACCTACATCAGCACAACCTCCACACAGATGGTTACTGATATCCTTGCGCCGAGAAACACTTGTGTACAGGCACTTTATAAATGCCACATCATATCCTCTTTTCTGTCCCCTCTGGAGACCTATGGACTCCTCGTCTGATCTCCACTTGCTCTCCTTTCTCATCCTCACCCATTAATGGTGACACTACATGGGAAGTACTCTTGGCGGGCTTATCATCCTGGTGTATCAATGTCTATCGCAATGGCACCATCATGGCTCAGTGTCCTCAATCCAATCTCCTCCTCCTCCTCCTCCTCCTCTTTGACCAGGGCCTGCCGTCCCTCATCAACTTCTTTCCTACACCTGCTACTCTCCTTCCTCTCTCTCTGTTTTCCCTCCTCCTCCGATAGGTGTACCACGCCCCTGCACCCCTCCTCGGAAAACCTTTAAAAAGGCAGAGACCTGCTTCATCTAGCTATACATAATGCTCGCTCTGCTATCATACACTTTGCTGACATCTGCATCCGTCTCGAAGGCCTTGACCTCGATGTCCTCGTTCTTACCGAGACGTGGTTCAATGACAGCTCAGTCACTGCTTTTGAGTCCCTTCTCCCTGATGGCTACATGATTATCTCTAGGCCTCACCCCAACCGTGCTGGCGGTGGGGTTGCCTTGATCTTCCCCGAGTGGGTCCCTTCTTACCTTGTACCCACCCAGCCCTACTCCTCCTTTGAGAGCCTGGTCTGAAATTGGGCTTCTCTTACTTCCTCCCTGACCATTGCCTCTATCTACAGGCCGCCTGGTTCCATCTCCCTGTTCCTCTCAGAATGGTCTGATGCTGAAGTTTTGCTCTCTGCCCAGCTCTCCTGGTCAGACATTCCCTCCTCTCCTCCCACCTGGATCCTCTAAGCACTCTGACCGCACATCCCCCAGCACTACCAAGCTCGTTCGCGGAAATCCACCTGATGAAACGTGCGTCAGTTGCTGCCTTCGCTTCCACCTTTTCCTCCCACTGCAGACTACCTCCGACTCTGCTCTCAGCAACCTCCATTTCGCCATCACCAACACTCTCGACATTCTGGCCCCAGTTCTGAGCATCCGCCTGAAACATGCCACCAAGCCTAACACTTGGTACGTTTCTGATCTAGCACCCCTGAAACACAAGCGCAGAGCTGCTGAATGGAAGTTGCAGACCTCAAGCTCATCATCTGACAAACTGGCCTGTCGCCTTCTCCAAAGGCAATATAGTCTCTCCATTCGCTCCAAGAAGAGGGCCCACATCCAAGCTTATGTCTCTAGGGCATCCAACAACATGGCTGAACTCTTTAAAATCTGTAAGGAACTAGCCAATCCATCTGCAGTCTCCACCTCACCCCTTTCCCTCATAGGCTCTCTGCACTGGCCACCCACTTCACTGTAAAAACTCAGGACATCCTGAGTACTCTTTCTTCCTCCCATCCCCATGCCACCTATGGCCCCTCATCCTCTTCTCTCACATTGGACGAGGTCACTAGAGTTGTCCACTGTATAAAGGTCTCCTCCAAACAGGTCACCCCTTGTTTTTCCAGAACTATTAAGGACATCTGCTCCCTTGCCCTAGCACTTGCTCATTTATGCAATCATTCTCTTGCTACTGGGTCTTTCCTATCTTCCCTCAAGGACTCCTTGTGCACCCTCTCCTGAAAAAGCCTTCCGCCGACCCCTCGTGTCCGGCTACCTACCACCCAATCTCTATCACTCCCTTGCTTGGGACACTGCTGGAGAAGTTGGTCTTACCCCAACTAACACAGCATACAGAGCTCATTGGTTGCCTACACAACCATCAATCTGGATTCCGAGCATCCAGAGGCACAGAAACTGCTCTCCTGAACACCCGTGAACAACTGCTCACATCTCTTTATCCCAACTCACCTGCGGTTCTCATTCTACTCTATCTCTCCTCTGCTTTCGATATGGTCAACCACTCCATCCTCATAAAACGGCTCATGCTATCTCGGAGCAGAAACTGGACTGGCTGACCTCCTTACTCACTGACCACCCCACCCAGGTTATCCTGGGTTCTTTATCCTCTCCCAACTTTATGGCGTTGCCCAGGGATCTAACCTTTCACCCTGGCTCTTTAACATCCATCTCGCCCCGCTTGCTCGCCTTATCTCCACTTTCTCCCCACACTACCAGTGTGTAGCACACAACACCCAACTCTACTTCAAACTTCCCTCTGAACTTCTTCCTACTTCCTCTACAATTTCTGACTGCCTATCTGCTATCCAGTCCTGTTGTGCCTTCAATGATCTCGGTCTCAATGCCATCAAGACCGAGATCCTTCCTATTGGGACTCCTGCTCCTTCTTTCCTCTCCACTCTGGCCACCCTCTATGGGCTCTCCACCCTCTCTATCTGAAGCCAGAAATCTTAGACGCCTCTCTCTCTTTCCTCCCTCATATCCTGGACCTTGCCAAGGCGGCCCATTTCCAACACCACCTCCTGAGAGGTATCCTCCCTTCCCTCACTTTTCCACAGAAGCTTAATGTCGCTAGAGCTCTGGTACTCTTTAGGCTAGACTACTGCAACACATCTTCAATCTAACCTCTTCCTCTCTCTGCCCCTTGCAGTTAATCCAGAACAGAGCTGCAAGCCTTATCCTTGGCTTCAAGCCCAGGGACTATCTCTCCAGCCTTAAAATCTCCCCATTGGCTCCCGGTTGTTGCAAGGAACAAATTCAAATCCCTCTGCATAATCCATAGGGTCATAAGGCTGTCTGGGGTCGGGGCCACGCTATCTACAACTTGCTCTCACCAAATACTCTCCCTCCAGATCTCTCCGATCTTCCGGCTTCAACTCTCTGCATGTCAAGCACTTCTCTAAGCAGCGAGCGGGTGGCCAATCTCTTTCCTCGGCTGGCTCCCTCCTCTGGAACAGCCTCCCCCTTCCCCTCCATCTTGAGCCAGATCTCTTCAAATTTCACAAGTTCCTCAAGACTTTCCTCTTCTCCTCCTCCTTCCCCCTCTCCCTCCTGTGATAAACCCCAAAGTCACGGAGATCGGTGGCCTGGGCCCTTATGTGTCCTTCTGGGTCCTGGCCTATCCAATCGCTTTCATCCTCCGCCCTCCCCGTGCACTTGCGTTTGGGCACCAACGGGCCTGTGCTGTCCCACAGGCCTGCACTTATTGTATTGGTAGGTGGCCACCCTTTACCAAGTGGTCTTTGCCAGGCACTTACTTGTTGCCCTGCAAATGACTCTCTGGCACGCCCCCCTAATCCCCCCTCTGTGGAACCTCTAGCACTTACCCCCCCTCCCTTGTCCTTTCTCTCTCCCTGCACTTTCATGTTCCGAAAGTTCACAAGGCATAGTAGGACCGCCTCCGTCTTTGCTCATCATTGTTATTTTAATTGCCTTTTGTCTCCTTCTCCTTTGCCCTGTGGTCACTTTGAAACCCAATTTCTTGATGTATAAGTGCCTTATGAATGCACAGTAAAATAAATAAAATTAGGGGAGGAACTTTATACCCAGGCCACCCTATGGGAGACAGGAGGAGAAAGCAACATGCATGTGGACTTGCCCCCGCTGGCTCATGGTGTTCGGGTTTCCAGACTTCACTGTAGGCTCTTTGTTCTGTTCTTTTACCTACCATTAGGGTGGTCTAGACAGTAGGATACTTTGTTTCCTGCAAGTTCATTTTGTCGACCACAGTCCACAGGAATTCGTTCTGGGCAGCTTCCAGCTGAAGGCACAAAAAAAAGACAAAAGAAAGTATCTGCGGGAGAGACGGCCTCAGGACACCTCAGGAACATGAAGACAAAATCCAACCAAGGTCACCACGGCCAGGCAGCGACAGGCAATCGTACAGTGGTAAACACAGGATCATCCCCAGCACAGCTTCCCTTGGCGTGAGATGGCTAAAAATACAGAAGCAGGTGAGTTGTGGCATAGCTGGAGATCTGCAAAGTTCCAACCGTCTGCTCCGGAACAGTGAAGGCTGCAGCAAAGTAGCCCAAGAGAGAGAAAGTCTGTCCACTGGTCTACCAACACTTCTGAAGGCTCAGCTGGCACAGATCCTCAAGTAGGGGTTGTTCCCACCAATCCTGGGGTCAAAGCATCAAAGGCCTTCTTGAGTTAAGGCAGAGGAGCAGGGCTTCACCGGGCCAATCACTGGAGTTGATGCTGGTTCAGTGCAGGAGACATCAGTCTGCTCTTCTTTGTAGAAGTCTTCACTACAACAACGCTCTGCAGAACAATTGCAGGAGTCCTTTCATCTAAGATGCCGGCCGAGAGCAAGCCCAAGCTCCACAATGGTAAGGATCTGTACCATTCAAAAAGCCAGGGTTTGTCCATTCAGGGATATCCACTGGCCAACACACATCTGCCCAATGTGAAGGCATCATGAAGCAGACACACAGAGTTCAAGTTTTCTCTTTGTACTTTATTATATCGCAATAGGGATGGAAAAAGGCCTAACTTGCCCTAAACTAATGCAGCATTTCCCTACCTAAAGGAAACTAAGAATAGTCTATGTCAGTATGTCCAAAGTAAAAGTCTGTCTTTGTCAAAACCTATACTTGCCCTCACTTCTATTTGTATGCAATGTGTAGGGATGTCGGCTTCAAAATCGTAAGTGTTCAAACAAAAGTTCCACATTGTTTCCAGCTCTGTGTTGGAAAGGATCTCCCTTCCCCAAGGCTCCAGAATAGTTCACAAAACCCAAAGGGGTCTCCCCTCCGCAAGGCTTCAAGTCTTTCAACAATTCCAAAGAGTTCAAAGTTCAAATCCTCAGTTCCCTTTCACACTGGGTTTCCTTCAGGATTCACCCACAATCTCTGTTGCAGGTATGACAATTGGCTTTCCATTGGTGGGTGTCCTCGGTCTAGGCACAGTTGTTGGACCACATGGTCCACCCATTACAGGTCACGCAACCGATGCACCCAACTGGTTTCTCCTTCACTTGCACGTCGCCACTGTTTTAGCTTCACACTGGGATTTAGATCAGGCTCATTTTACATCCTCTTGATGCTTTAGTTTTTACTTAATGGCCATTATGCAAATGGTACACTTCCCATTCTCTTGTGGCTCTTGCCAATACAAGCTTCTCTCAAAGTTCACAGTTCCTGAATATTCATAAGGCTTCACACAAAACTGCTTTCATTTCAATCAGGATTCAAAATGATTACTTTATTTCAATTTGGTATTTAAAAAGTGCTTATTTTTACATGAAATGTCATTGCACCCTTACTTTGCTTCAGCTGATGGGGATATGGCTTTTCCCACCTTAATCTGGTTGCTTTCCCAGACAGGTTAAGGCTTTTCCATGTTCTGCTATTTCTTTAAACAAGCCACCTCCAATATGTCCCAGTGTCTTTCTCCCATCTCACGGGACTCACCGGTCTCCTCAGGCACCTTTGGTTTCTCTTGCGGTTAACTGTAGCACCTGCTACAGTGAAGTCTGCTTTGATTCCTTCGGCTCCCTCTGGCTTCCGCGGTCGCCACTTCGCCCAGCATATCGAATAAGAGCTCTGGTAAGCCTTGTCTGGCTTGCCCGCACCTGCAAACGCCCCAGAGCTTCTTTGCTCTCGCCATCCCTGCAGCCTGCTGCTTTCTTGCCGACGCTCTCGTCAGCGAGCCTCCTTGCCCCACCTCACCGGCACTCGCTCTTCTCTCTGCACGGCTTCCCAGGGAGATTGGGTCTGTTAGCGTCCACAGTCATGGCTGACACTGTTCTCTCTCCTTCCCAGAATGCGATATTTAAACATCCTGCCGCAATGATTGGTTCTTTGACAGCTAGACCGCACAATGTGGGTTTTAGAGTTTTTTGGCTCTATTGCTTCTTCCTCATGAATGTCGATGGTAATAAGGTTCTGACCTACAACAGCCCACAAAGGCATGGGGAACTGAGGTGACATTTTGAGAGGAAAAAGGGGGATACCATGTCTCATCTAAGGGTACCTCATCTCTTCCAAAGTCTCCTCCATCCAGGTGATCCTCCCTCGCATATCCACCCCCAGGGTCAGGATCCGATAGCGACAGACTTTCCCTGGCGACCTGGGAGGGTGGGGAGGGAAGGCTATATTGGGGGAGGGAGTGAGGACGCCCATAGATTTCTCACACCAGAGAAACGGTCAGGCACCAGAGGTTGTGTATTGGGACTAGACAATTAAAGCCTCTTCCTCTGGCTCACGCTCAAAGCCACTTTTCACACAGAAGTCACAGCTTTCCCCGGAAAAGGGTTTTTCATATAAGGCATTGCCTGACCTGAGAAGGCAGGAATAATGCCCAAGAACAATGTGGCCGAAGAACAAGCAGAAAATCCTGGGGCACAGCCACTCTAGGGTGCTAGCCAGCTTCAGAAGCCATTTGCAGTAATTACAAAAGTGCATGAGAGAAACATCACAAAAAAGCTAAAAATATCACAGCAGCCACCAGCTTGTTTTAGGCACATTGTCAAAGTAACCAACAAGGCATTATATAAAAAGTTAGAAAGATAAACACTATCCTAACTGCACTTCACTGTAAGTTGTTTTGTGCAATTGTAATAATACAAGAATTCATAAGTAGTCTCTCAGTAAAGAGTCTTAGGGACTAGTCAGTTTCCCCATAGGAAGGAGCAAAACAGCCAACGGAAGTAATGAAGGCTTTGCTGACCTCCAAAATGTCAAGGCAGGGTTCAAAACAAGCAAGAATAATGAGGATCCCATAGAAATGTGTGGGGGGAAGCTAAAATTAAATCTTTCCTAACAACTGCTCTAAGCAAGAGAATAGTGCTGAACCGAATTCTAGAAATAGCAATTCAATATTCTGCAAGAGGTGGCAAGAGTGCTTCAATGGAAATCCTGACTTGGCAGTTTACGTTAGGAAGCAAAATAGAATTTTCATTTTGGTACTTTTAAGAAGAGGAAAAGTGGAGAAGGGAAAGAGACAGTGAAATGTGAAAGGGAGCAGTCAGAGGGAGATGGGTTAAAAGGAAGCGACAAATGAATTGAGAAAGGACAATAACATAAGATTAAGGAACTTGCCATCATTTTGGGTTAGCAGGGTATGGATGTCACCCAGAGAATAGGTACAAATGGGACTTCATGACTTTGACCACACCTATATCCCACCTCCACTCCCCCGAATGATGCCAGGGGCTGCTAGTGGAGGAAAATAGTAAGAAGAGGTGGTGAAAAAGTCCAAAAGCCATCTGTTTAAAAGGAAGGTGTGACAAATTTTGAGATGTCATCACGTCTCCAGAGGGGAGCCCCTTCCCATGAGACCAGGGAGGTGATGCTGCTACCTGATAGCCCCCCTGGGGGTGGTACTCAGTGGGAGGTTCTCATGTGGAAAGACCCCACCACCCTCTGGGGGTTTTGGGGGGGGGAATCAGGGAGGACATCTCTGGAGAATGCAGTACAACATCCCTCAACCTCCACCCACTTCCTTTACCTCCCACATAGTCCATGAAGCCCACCATCCCACACTTCCATTCCACGCACTTCCATGTATATATGTGAGACTGAATAACCTATAGTTACTGAGATGAGGAAGAGTAGGGATGACTTTGTATAGATCTCCTTGACAGGCACTGAGATGAGAAGTAGGTGCAGAACAATGAGGAGTCCTTAAGAATGAGCATTCTAGCCGTCATCGCTCATTCAACATAAAGAGAGAGGAAGGACTTACCTTTTTGTCATACCCTCCCAGGAGGATCCTTGAGTCTGGAGAATGTTGCATGTGGAAGAGAGGCTGCTGCGGTCGTATGCAAAGGAGCCGAGGAATCCCTATCCGGTCCACCGTACCTTGGCCGACCAAGGAACTGGGAGAACGGAGGCCCGGGTGGAAGCAGAGACCGGACCGTGCGGTTGTGGCAAGACACGCAACCTGCCCATCGAGAAACGCTGCAGAGCGGCTGCAGATGCCGCGGAAGCAGCACAAGAACACGAGAAGCCGAACAAAACGTCTGAGAAGCATGCAACCTAAGAACCATCAGAGTCCCAGAAGGTACATGGGCTGTTTAGACAGAGAAAAGGGACAAGAGAAGCCTCAAACCCAGGGTCTGGGACACAGATGTACCCAAGGGGAATATCTTAAGCAATTGGCCATATGATAGTAACTGGCAGGAGAGTGAACCAGGTAACGGGAACAAAATACAGAGGAGAAAACCAGGTCGGGACCTGCAAATTGAGGAGGAGATCCTCACTAGCCATTTTCTTTGTGGCAGTACCTTACAGGCGAGTGAACCAGGTCTGCCCAGACAAAACCCCAAAGAAGCCCAGGTATGGGACTCACACCAACATGTTTAAATACAAGAAAGGCCAGTAAAAGGGAGACATTCCTCCTTGCATTGTGAACTGTGATACAAAGCCCAAGAAAAGCGAGAAGGGTGACATTCCGCCTGGCATTGTGGACTGTTATAAAAAGCCTGAGAAAGGCAAGGGATACATTCCTCCCAACATTGTGAACTGTAAAGGTAAAGCCAAGAAAGACAAAGGGAAGGGGGGTAATTCGACCCTGCTGTTGTTAACTGTGAGACTAAAGCCAAGAGGGGCCAGGGGAAGGAAGTCGTTCCCCAGGCATTGTGAAAGCAAGAACCAAGTGTAAAGAGTCCAGGGAAAGTGAGTCACTACCCTTGGTGAGAGTTTTGCAAACAGAATTGTGCCAACTAGTTCAGGAGGATGGAGTCATTCTCCTGGACCAGGAACATGGTTATAGACTTCACTATGCAATGCTGCAAGAGTGTTAATTGGGGGATATCATGTTTCAGTGGCATCCATCATGGTAAGATGAAATGGTGGGAGTCGAAGAGGTCAGCAACAAGGAAGTTGTTAGATAGATTGGGCATTCCAAATTCAGCTCATTGAGGGGTGGGAGGAGTCCGGATGAGGTGGAGGAGTAAGCGGTACTCCTTGAGAAAGGCAAGAAGTGTAGATAAGGTTGGAGTGGGTGTATGTTAAGTGACTAGTCAATAAGGAGAGGGATGCTCAGATAAATTTCGGAGAAAATGAGGAGGAAATGCAGATTCACAGTGGCCTGGGAATAGAGAACAAGGTGGTGTTTTCCATTACCAAAGAGGCGTAGTGAGGGGGAAGCAAGAGAAGAGGCCCTTGCTCTTGGTCATTGCAGGGAAAAACATGGGCGACAGGGCATCATCTTTTTGAAGCATCTGCACTCCTCTGCAGAAACCCACAGAGCTAGGACAACCAGTGTTCGTCAGGTGGACTGGACCAAACATGCCCAAAGATTGACTCAACCTTTGGATGTAAACTTTCACAGCCAAGGAACAAAAGCAGCAAACACCACATGGGGATGAGGATCCTGTGCCAAGTCAAAATATGAATTGTTCAATATTTAATTTCACAAGTAAAGTACAAGTTATTCCATAGTTTCCTTTCCTCCATACTTATGAGGCATTGCTCAGGACAGGAGTATAATGCCCAGCAGCATTAACATAGAAATAAGAAAAGCAGTGGGGCGATGTGTGCCTGGTGGACACCCCTCCACCGACTCTCCCTTTGTATACTCTGTCCCACTCGTCAATCCTTTGAAGGATGAGTTAACACTTGTAAATTATTATCGGGGAGGGAGGGCCATATGGAGGAAATGGGATGATGGACTAGTTCTACAGTAATCCCTACTGTGACCAATGTGTACTTACTCTAACGTCCCATCCCCTTTCCTCCACATTGATGGGAGATTGGAAAGCAGCAGAATCGAAACGAAGATTGAAACCAATTACCCAAAAGGTTAGACAGGACTGGCTGAACAAAGCAGACGAGTCCTAGAACGAATATCCATGTCATAGTGCTCATAAAAGGTCTGCAAAATAGCCCAGATAGCGGTCTTGAAAATGTCATTGAGTGAATGATTTTCCAAGGGTGTGGGAGCTGGAAGCAGCATTTGAGGGAGAGACACAAGTCCATTTAGAAAATGAAGGATTTGAACCTGCACACAGGCAGCTTTATCCCAGGTCATGTGTGCGAGAACATTAAGTATTTCTTTGTAGAATTCCAGAATGTAGGCCACCAGCAAACAGTTTAAGACTTGGACTTTGGGAGGCCTTTGTGTCAGGGGTAGGATTCCCAAAGGTAACAACATGATTCAAAGACCTCACAGCTCTTGATTGTTTCATAGAAAGCTTGAGGGCCCTAGCAACATGCAGGGTGTAAAGATTACGCTCTGAATTCTAGGGGGGAATGCAGGAAGAACACAAATAATGATATCTGACTAATAAGAAAGGACATAACCTTGAAACCCAAGGATAGGTGAGCAAGGAGTGCAACCCTTGTCCCAGCGGAAATACTAAGTCACTCACCGTAGTGACTAACGTGCCCCTAGTGCATAGTCCCCTTTCCTCCATATTGCATGGGCGTCCCTTGCTAGGGAAGGGAGACAACCTTTTTCACCAGAAAAAAATCCTCCCCCTTAAATTTAGGTGCGCACTGGGTTGCAGCCCTGGGAGCATGCGTTCCCCTGACTCCGCCCACCGGCCACTCTCAGTCCCCTTTGACGCGTCAACAATAATATTTACAATTGCCTAATGACACCAGTTTTTATTAAGGGGGAGGATGGTGGGACGTATGGAGGAAAGGGACTATGGACTAGGAGTACGTTAGTCACTACAGTGAGCAACTTATTACTCCTACGTCCCGTACCCTTTCCTCCATACTGTATGGGCGATTACAACTGAATGTAGCCTGATGGTGGAAAGGTGACCCTCCTAAGACAAGTTCCTTAACACGGCCTGTCCAAATGCCGCGTCCGACCTGGAGGTGGCATCCAAACTGTAGTGCTTGCATAAGGCCGAAGGCATAGCCCACGTAGCCGCTCTGCTCATGACCTGCCACGGAACGTGTCTTTGAAAAGTCACAGCTGTAGCCTTGGCTCTGATAGCGTGGGCATGCATATTTGCCAGGAGTGATTTGTGCTCCTCTCATAGGCCTCTTTGATGGCCGCCACCATCCATCTTGCTATGGAGGCTTTGGAAGCTTGATAGCAGAGGTGTTGCTGGGGGAGGTGAGGGGACTATAGCCCCAGGTCTTTTGGTTGTAGCCCTGGATAGAAGCTCAGGGGCTACAACCAAAAAGGCTAGCTAGCCCAGAGTCCTGACAGTAGTAATAGCGTAGCCCGGGATCTTTTGCAAACCTAGCAACACCCCCGGTTGATAGCCTGGCTTTGACCCACCGAAGCTGACAGCTTTCGATTTACGGAAGCCCTTAGCCATGTCCAGGTAGAATTTTAGAGCGTGCCTGATGTCTAGACAGTGCAGAACCCTCTGGGCATTGTACTTCGGGTCTGTGGAAAATGTGGGTAACACTATCTCCTCATTCAGGTGGAAAGAGGAGACCACCTTTGGTATAAATGCGTGGTGCGTTCTGAGCACCACCTTGTCCTTATGGAAAGTAGTATAAGGCTCTGAAGACACCAGTGCCTGGATTTCACTGACCCTGCGTGCAGATGTAAGTCCCACTAGTAAGGCTGTCTTGAAAGTGACTAGCTTGATGTCCACGGACACCATGGGCTCGGATGGTTTATGAGCTAGAGCGCCCAAGACTAGGTTAACATCCCACATCGAGTGTGGCTTCTTGATAGGCGGGTAGAGCATGGCGAGTCCCGTAGGATGTCTTAACAACCGGATTAGAGGAAGAGAATAGCCCCCCTCCGAGTTCTGGTAGGCTCCGATTGCTGCCAAATCGGTGCAACGTGTGTCCACCCGCACCCCTACGTATGCGAGGTGTGCAGAGAAAGATAGGACATCATCTAGAGTGCAGGTCAATGGATCGACCTCCTTTGGCGAAGCCCAGTGCCCGAACCTAGTCCACATGCTTTTGCACTGGCTCCTGGTAGCATCACTCCTAGCACCCTGTATAATGTCTAGGTTAGTCTGAGACAGATGTAGATGCCTTAGTGTTACCTGTTCAGGAACCACGCTGCAAGGGCTAGTTTGAAGGGGGGCAGAGTGGATGACCGTGCCTCCCTGCTGAGAGAGTAGGTGAGCTGGACCCAGCGGAAGGTGTAACGGGCCTGTTCCGACAGGCTGAGTAGTTCTGAGAACCATGGCCTTGCGGGCCACCACAGAGGTATCAGGATGACTCAGAGGTGTCGATCCTCCCATATCTTGCAGTTTACCCTGTGGACCAGGGAGTGGGAGGAAAGGCATGCACGTTCCTGTTGTCGCATTGTATCTGCATCGCGTCGCCCAAAGAGCCCCAGCCTTGTCCCTGCCAGGGCGCAAACTGGGGGCACTTCCTGTTGGACCAGATGGCAAAGAGATTCACCAGAGGATGACCTCATCTGTTGAAGATCCCCTGAAGGACTTAATCATCCAACTGCCATTCGTAGTTGTCTGCACCCAGTCTGCTGAGCCTGTCCGCTTCCAGGTTGGACTCCCCCAGGAGGTGGATTGCCTTCAAGTGCATGTTGTTCTCCAGAGCCCACTCCCAGATGTTGACTGCAAAGGTGCAGAGGGGAGGAGACCTGGTGCCCCCATGCTTGTTGATATAATACATGCTGGTGGAGTTGTCCGTTTGGATGAGGATCATCTTGCCACTGATCGGAAGGAAGGCTTTGAGAGCAAGTCAGAATGCCTTCAGCTCTAGCCAATTGATATGGGCCTCCTGTTCCTTAAGAGCCCAAACTCCATGGACGTTGTGGTTGTCTAGGGTGTTACCCCAGCCCTCCAAGGAAGAGTCTGTGGTGATGGTAACCTGTGGTAATGGTAACCTGCAGTGCTGGTTGCCTGAAGGGTCTGCCTATCCTCAGGTTGCAGTCCGTGCTCCACCAGACAAGGTCCTGGTGGAGAAAGGGAGAAATGCTGACTAGTTCCGCCTGGGAACTCCGTTCCCGACTCCACGAGGCTACGAAGTGCAGCTGCAATCGTCTCATTTTGAGCCTTGTGTATGGCACTGCCAGTAGACATGCCGCCATGATAACCAAGAGATGTTGGTACCACCACACTGAGGTCACCGCTCTGCTGGGAAAATGACCCGTGGCCCTCTTGGTGGTTGTCATCTTGTCCTCCGAGGGAAAAACCGTCTCGGAGCTTGTATCCCAGATGAGGCCCAGGAATGTTAGATTCTGCATAGGTTCCAGCTGTGACGTCTTGAGATTGATGGACAATCCCAATTCGTGTAGTGTATTCATGAGGGCGGAGGAGGTGTGTTCGACTGCCTCCGGGGATCTCTACCTGACAAGCCAGTCGTCTAAGTACAGATAGACATGGTGACCCTGGGCCCTGAGAAGGGCTACCACTGCATTCATAAGTCTGGTAAAGACCCTGGGGGCTGAATTGCTCGAAGGGCAAGCCTGCCCTCAACCTCCCCGTTCGCCTGCCCTGCCTGCCCCTCCCCCAACCCACTGGAGACATGTGAACCCAAAGGCGCGTGTCATGCCTTTTATCACTCTGAGGCTGGGGCTGAGGAGGACGACTGAAAGAAGCCCTTATTCCCTGCCTTGTGCGGTTTACACCGGTGCCGACTGGAGATCGGGCCGTCTGTCTTGACCTTCGTTCCTGGAAGCCCCAGAACCCGCCAAAGGCCCGTCCCTTGTCAGAACATTGGTGCGTTTGGCTGTACGTATTGGGCATAGACTTCATGAGGATAGATGAGGACTTCGTAGTCTGAACTGTTTTTCTTCTTATCCAGTTCCTCTATCAGTGGTGGAATGAGAAAGGTTGCCAGCCTTGAATGAAAGGTCCAATATGTGTTCCAGGGCGTCCGGGTTCAACTTGGTGGCCCACAGCTAGGCAGTCCTCATGTCCGTGGCGATGCAGATGGCACACACTGAGGGATCTATATGCACAAAGGTGAATTCCATGATGTCCCAGGCCACCATTTTAGCTTCTGCCAGCCCCGCCTTGAAACGTGCCGGACTGCGCACCGGAGGTTCTGGAAGGAAGTCGGCCATATCCTGCCAAAGCATCTGATTAACGGCTGCGAGCATGGCGCCTGCATTAGACTGACGAAGGTGTAGTGAGGCGTTGGAATAGATCTTTCCACAGCCCTCCAAGATCTTCTCCTCCTTGCCTAGAAGCACCAAAGACGAGGTAGCCGTGGACGACTGAGGCTTGGAGTAGAGTGAGGCTGCAGCAATCACCGAAGAGTGTGGTTGAGAGTGTGCGGACAGCAAGGGTGGATCCCCCTCCAATTTCCAGTACTTGGCATCAAGGCGCTGATTGGTAGGCTGCGCTGAATGGGGTTTAAGCCATCCCTTTTTGGCCAAGATGATAACGTCCTTCTGCATGGGGAACCCCATTCCAGCCGCGGGTCGTAGATTGAGGATTTCGGCTAGGACCCACACCTAACCCCCCAGTGGTTGTTCCACCTCGGGTTGTGGAAGCCCCAAGTATTTGACCAAACCTGTGAGTCGTTCATGGAAGGCCTTGGCAGAAGATGGCGTGTCGGGCCTTCCTCCTCATCGGTGTCCACTAGGGTGTCCGGCTGATCCAGAGCAGGTGGAGGAGTGCTGGGCGCCAAAGGCTGAGGTGTGGAGACCGGAGACGGAGGCTGGTGCGGAACCGTCTGAACTGTAGGAGGCAGGGAAGCCGGAATCAAAGGACCCAGCGTGGGCAAGGGACCCAGCGTGAGCAGCTGGGGCTGTGCGGGGGTCTGAGGCATTAGAGCCATAGGAGGAATGACTGCGGGCACTAGAGGCATGACTGGAGGCAGCATGTCCCTGATCACATCCACAGTGCTTTTGTAACCGAGACCACCAAAAATGGCGACTTTATTTCAGCACCCTTTTCACCCCATATATATGTGGGGGGAAGATGTCTTTGCACTCCCCTACATGCATGATATACTGCCCACAAATATATGTGGGTTGAAATAAAAAGAAATGTCGGGGGCGCTGTTGCGCCGAAGCAAGATGGCCGCCTAGGTGTTGAGCTCCAGACGGGGAGAGCAAAGAACCTTCGCGCTCAGACCCGCGACCCCACCGCATCCGCTTGAAATCGATGGTGCATCTCTATAATCCTGTTCTCTGTGCCCCGGGAAAGTTTCATGAAGAACCGCGCCCTCGGCACCGAGCTGCGGCCACCTGGTCCCTGCTGGGACTCCTCCTGTTCGACAACCCGTCTGACGCCCTGTGGACCGCGGCCCGCCCGGCCACTTGAGGGCACGGCATTGCGGCCTGCTGCGGTGAGAGGCCTGCGTGACCGGGGCCCATTCACCCTGGTCCCCCGGCAGCTTCCTCGCCCTGTTGGCCTGCCATATCTACTGTGGATGCGACATCCGGGGACGCCAGCGACGCTGAGAGATTGCCGACACTGCTGGCCTGCCGTCTGCGGCCCTGCGCCCACCCGCACAGCTTCTGCAATCCTGCCACTCCTCTGCGGGCCGGACGCCAGGTAGGGGGTGAGGGGGGTTGAGTGACCTTCACCATTGGCTCCCCCTCTGGCCGGACTGGTGCCGTGGGCCTGGGTGCTCGGGCGCTTGTGGAAACTCCTACACCCAGTCGAAGGTTTCTGGACTCGGCCCGGCTCACAATACGTGCCATCTTCGATCCCTGCCACTGGCACCCTGGCCATCTGTGCCCTGCTGGGAACTTCAAATTTTTTGACTTGGAAGCATACACGTGGACCCCTATACAATTTGGTCCCCCCCCCATGCGATGTGAATGGCCGGCTGCATCTGGGATGGACCACCGGGCCTCACTACCCAGGGAATCGCTTGCAGGGACTTAGTAAGCTCAGGAAACGCTGCTGCTCCGCTGGGCTACACGCTCCTGGCTGGGTTTTGACCATCCCTCTTCCATCGCTGCATCGGCCATACCCTCCAGCACTGGCACGGTATAACGGTGTTCCGCGGAACGGGCCTTCGGTGGCCCTGCCCTCCTTGGAGGGGTTCATCCTCAGCTGCATCCAAAGGGGAACCTGCCAAACCCGACAGCTGACACCTTTGGGGCTCCGGTGAATTGACCTCTAATTGCTACCATGACAAAGGGAGCCGGGAGTAAGCAAAGCTCGCTGAATATGTTCACTAAAACCCCATCCAGACCGCCGACCGACCCCCCAGAGGAATCGCCCACCGCCTCGTCACCCTCATCCCCAGATGACTCCCAAAAAATGCTTGAGTACATGCGCGAAGGATTAGATATGAACGGTACTATCTCGTCGATAAAGGCTCATATCGAGAGAACGGATAGCCGGGTCGCTGAAATCGAAACAAGGGTTGGTACCACCGAGGACGACCTGGGCTCTCTCCGTGTGGCGGTTACCACTCTCACCAATCGGGTCCTGGCAGTGGAGAAGAAGAATGACGATCTTGAGTCCCGATCCAGGCGAAGCAACCTCCATATTTTTGGCGTACCCGAGGACAACATTGGTGAGCCCATGGAGGAATATGTCGAACGTACTCTATTAACACTGCTGGATCGGCCCCAACTTTCGCCTTAATTTGCGGTGGAGAGGGCACACCGCTCCCTGACCGCGAAACCCAGACCTGGCGCACCACCCTGCCCCATCATTGCCAGGATCCTGAATTTTTGTGATCGGGTTGCCCTCTTACGGGCGGCCAGAGTTAAGGGGGAGCTGCTCCTCAGGGGGGCGAGGATACATCTATATCCAGACTTTTCCGTGGTGGTGCAGCAGGAGCGGAAAACCTTTCTGGCTGTGAAGAGGAGACTCCGGGACCTAGGAGTTGAATACTCTATGCTCTTCCCCGCAAAGTTGAGAGTCGAACATCCTAATCAAACTTTTTTTTTCACCAACCCTGAAGAAGCTTCCAAATTTATCGACAAACACTTCCCGGGCTGAGCCGCTTATTTCCAAGCTGGGATGTACATCTAATTTACATATTGCTGTGCTTAGGACGAGCGGGGAGCCCCTGCGGGCTTCTACCCTTATGATGGCACCCTGTCGTTGAAGTTCATCGGTTGCTGGTTTGCTCACCTTGTTCCTTTTATCCTATGCAACTGTGGCTCTTTGTGCCACGCTGACTCTTTGTTTCCAGAGGCATTACTCCCCGGCAAGACCCCGTCTTGGGGATTACTCTATAGTACCGCTATGCCCCCGAGAATGGATGCTCTGATTCCTTTCCAGCCCTTATACTCGAACTCCATATTTGCCTCCCTAGATGGTGTATTGAGACTCATGGCTGCTTCCCTCCTGCTCACTTGCCTTATTCCCCATGGGCCATGACTCCCTCTATTACTTGTTTATGCCTCGTATGCTATGGTTAATAATATTGGATTGCATACTCTCCTCACGCACTCCCCAGTCCGGTGCGCCACTGCCCGGCAGCCAACGGTCCCCCAGGCGTAGATGCCTAGAATTTTTTGGTTGATATGGATTTATTTGGGTTTCGTCCTTCCGATTGAGGGAGGGATGTGGGTGGTAAAAGGGGGTGGGTATGTTATAGTTAAAGTCTTGACGACCACTAGAGGCGCCCCATCACTGTGGTAATGTTTTTTGAGTACACTAACGGGGCCCCGCGCACAGCAGGATCCACTAGCTCCCTGTGGTTGGCGCCCCCGTGGCAGGAATACAAGCAGTACTCGCGCGAGTATGGCTAACACTGATGTGACCTTCATGAGCTGGAATATTCGGGGGTTGGGCAATCACAGAAAGATGAGACAGGTACAGCTACATGATGAACGTCATGTGGTGAAGATTCTATGCTTACAGGAAACCCATGCTCGATCGGAGCAGTGCGAGCGGTTTGCTAGGCAATGGGGACCCCAGAGGCAAAAGCCGTGGCACCCTTACTCTGATACACAGAGCTTGAACTTCACATGCCACCATTCGCATATCGATCCTCTAGGCAGATACGTGTTCATTGCTGGCAAGCTGCTCCACCAAGAGATAGCCATCCTGAATATATATGGTCCTAACATCGACGACCCCGAATTTTACATACACCTAGCTGCCCTCCTCGAAAGTTACCCCCTACTTCCGGTATTATGGGGGGGCGATTTCAATACCATACTGGATGTCACCCTAGATAGGTTAGGCACCAGACCTCGCCAACTTTCCAAGGCAGCCTACACTATCCTTACATCCCTCAGTCGGCTGGCACTTGTGGATGTATGGCGTCTAATGCACCTGATTTCCGCACAGTCTCCTTCTATTCTTCGGTTCACGATTCCCACTCCAGGATAGACAGATGGCTAATAACGGACACACTGGTCAGATCCGTGTCCCACTTGGCTATCCTTCCAAGGACGATCTCGGACCATTCACCGGTACTCATATCCCTGAACTGGGGTCATGATGCCGAAAAAGCCAGGCTGTGGAGTTTGGGACCATACGCGCTCCTTGACCAGGCCTTCGCAACCAAACTCGAATCCTCCATTGAGGAATTTTTTGAGATCAATACAGGTTCGGTAACATCGCATGCTGTCCTGTGGGAGTTGTTCAAAGCGCACGTGAGGGGGATGGCCATATCCAAGTGCTGCGGCATCCTTAAGGGAATTCGCTCAGACATCGCTGCCAGTGAGACGGCCCTGGCTATCCTTGAGTCCCAATATGCTCACAACCATTCCCCAGCTGCTCTGGCTGCGCTGGGTTCCGAGCTGGACAGGTTTCATGACCTTGCCCAGCGTGAGGTTAGATTCCTAGACTCCCCCCAGGCAGTGAGGAAATACGGTGAGGGCGAACGCCCGGGTCGCTTGCTGGCCAGACTGCTGCGCCGGGAGTTCGGTGCCCCCCATATCCCTGCGATAGTGAGACCCGATGGCTCGCTCGCCACCTCCCCCCAGGACATCAACTCCCAGTTTCAGCTATTCTATACCTCCTTGTACTCTGCCCCCGATGGTCCCCAAGACCCGGAAATTGATTCCTACCTGGAGGCCCTCCCCCTCTCGGTGCTGTCCACCGAAACCAGCCTACTCTTGGAGAGACCGTTTACTTCTGAAGAGCTTGACGAGGCCATTGCATCGCTGGCTTCGGGGAAGGCCCCTGGCCCCGACGGGCTCCCCATGGACTTTTATAAACGATATAAGTTGATCCTGATCCCGCAGCTGTTGGCCTTCTGGGAGGAGTCGTGTGAAAAGGGTATTCTCGCTCCATCTCTCCGAGAAGCGCTGATAACAGTGCTCCTCAAGCCGGGTAAGCCCCCCCACTCAGTGTGGCTCATATCAGCCGCTGTCTCTGATCAATAGCGATGTTAAAATATATGCTAAGATGCTGGCCAACCGCCTAGCCCCGCATATGCTGCACATTATTCACCCCCACCAGGCGGGATTTGTCCCGGGTAGGTCTACATCCCTGAATTTGAGGAGACTAACGTAATTAGCAGGATCAGTCCCACCACGCAGGCGGTTGCGGCCACCCTAGACATGCAGAAGGCCTTCGACTCAGTCTCTTGGAGGTATCTATGGCGAGTCCTTGAGAAGTGCGGGTTCAGCCCCAATTTCCGTGCGTGGGTCGGGTTACTTTACACTGCCCCGTCGGCCAGGGTTCGAACCGAGGACAGATGCTCTGCCCCCTTCCAGATATCCAGAGGCACACGGCAGGGCTGCCCCTTCTCACCCCTCATATTCGCCATTACAATGGAACCCTTTGCGGACATGGTACGCCAATCCCACTCGCATAGGGGCCTGCGCACTGATCTCCCTATATGAGGATGACACTCTTCTCTATATCCGGTCTCCCGACTCTAATCTCACCCCCATGTTAGCGGATGTGGCTCACTTTGGGGACATATCTGGCCTTAAAATAAATTGTTCTAAGTCCACTTTATTCCCACTAACAGATTCGACACAACCTCCCGCAGACTTATATGGCTTTAACTGGTAGCCATCCAACATCACTTACCTGCGGGTGGTGGTTTCCCGCCACGTGGCCAAGCTCTGCGAGGATAATTATCAGACTTCTTTAACTAGCCTTGCGGTGAAGGCTTCCAGCTGGACCAAACTCCCCATTTCACTAGCAGGCAGGATTGGAATCCTTAAAATGGTGGCAGTACCCCAACTTCTGTATCTATTTACCAACCTCCCTCTGTGGCCGGGAGATGTTTTCTTCAAAAAGCTGCGTCAGATAATCAACACCTTTCTATGGCATTCAGGAGCGGTTCGCCTTAAGCTCTCCACATTGACCACTCCCAAAGAACTGGGTGGGTTCAATGCTCCTGATTTCACCAGATACTGGATAGTAGCCCAATCGCAGTTTGTGTCGTACTGGTTTAATACCACTGATCCCTCCCCCCACATGTTCGGCTGGAAAAACTAGCGGTTTCGGACCGTGTGATTGGCTCCCTGATTCTTAAACCAGCACCCTCTGACCCTGACTCCGCGGACCCGGTTGCTGCCACGTCCCTGGCGCTATCCAAACTCTGGGCAATGGTTGGCACGTCTCATGCGTTTCACGGTGACCAGCCGTTATGGAACTTCCTCCCCGATGTTCCACATGTCCCGCAATCGGTCGTATCACACTGGGCGGATGCCGGCTTCCTGGCGCTCCGTGATGCCTATGAACAGGAGAACTTTGTTGAGTGGCTGGATCTTCCCCCACCTCTTAGAGGCCGGCCTTCAGTATGGCTTCAATACTCCTCATTACATAAGAATCTAAAATCCAAATTCCCTAATTTCCCTTCCTTACCCCCAGATGAGCCAATAGTGGCGGAACTCTGCTCCTACCTCTCCTTTAGGGGCAAAGTGTCAAGGCTGTACTCATTGCTGCAGTATAGGACGCCCCCCCCCTTTACAGGGTTGAAACGCGCATGGGAGGAGGATCTGGGAGTCGAACTCACTGACGAGAGATGGTCCCGTATGTGTGGCCGCACCCAGGATGTATCCTACAACACCAAATTTAAATTAATACAATTCATGGTGCTACACAGATACCATCATACACCAGTAAGACTACATCGCATGTTCAGCACCGTTCCTCCCAGCTGCCCCAGGTGTGGCATGGATCGGGCTACTTACATTCATATGCTATGGCACTGCCCTCGTCTCACCCAGTTCTGGTTAGACGTCTGCTCCACACTATCAGATATCCTGGACTATACCATAGCCCCCACTCAATTACACTGCCTATTTCATGATCTCCCAAAGCTTCCCTGCGACTCTAAGAAACTTGCGGGCCTGGGCATACTGTTGGCGGTCCGCTGTATATTATTATGCTGGCTCCGCCCTAGGGCCCCTACCTACGCACAATGGCTCAGGTCAATCACATGGGTTCACGATATTGAGGAATCTTGGAATGCAATGCAGCACTCCCACTCGAGGCCAAGAGACATCTGGTGGAAGTTTCGGGACTATATGGCTGCCATGGCCTCACCCACGAACTCTGTTTCCTCCCCTAGGGGCTCCCCATAAGTGATGTTCTTTCTCTGATATAAGCTGTGGATGTCCAGCCTGTTGCCTCATTTTCTGTATAGCGTAATTGATGCATGATGTGTGGCTAATAATGTATGTTGCTAATTCCATGGACTCATTGCTGGTGCCATGTGGCGCCTTGTTTGTTCTGGTGTGTTGTCAAGACAAATAAAGAAAGTTTAAATAAAATAAAAAAATATTTTTAAAAAAAGTCAACATTTTTCAGTGGTCGCTGTTGTACGATTCCCCTCAAGCGCAGGGACAGATTGTTCAAAACGTTCCTCTGAGGAGCTCAGGTAGTATAACGTCACCATGTGGCACACAAGCCATGTTCACAAAGGCCAAGTGCACTTCAAAGCTTTCCAAGGCCAATATCACTAACTTTTAATTTACACCAAATACTACAGGAAGCCGGTGCAGATAGCATAAAGGGAGGGGGGGGGATTGGTGGGTAGGAGGGGACATGCTCTAACCACGCCACAGCGTTTGAACAGTAATTCTGTACCACCTGCAGCCTTCAAACTTAACCGAGAACAGGACTTTAAACTCCTCAAAAAAAGGCCTTTCTATGTCTAAAAAGGGATAGTCAGTAGCTAATTCTACAGGAGGTTCAATGGGAGATTGAGAAAGGTTTATGTTACTTACCTGGAACCATTGTTATCAAGCCTGGACCTGCCATGGATTCACATTCATGAATATTCCCAGTCAGGGTGAGAATCCTCAGTAAAAGAAAAACAGTTTCACTTTAAAACTGTATTTCTCCTCTAAACCAATAGATGTCCTCTGGGTCATACTGACCCCATCCAATGATGGTCATCTCCCTAAGCCCTGCCTCTGGCAGCCATCTTCAGATTTGGTAAGCACGTAAAGTGGCAGTATGACCAAGAAGAGCCACAAAGGGGCCGGAGGGAGGGTTTGCATGTGAATCCATGCCAGACCCATGCTGGAGAACAATAGTTCCAGGTAAGTTACATAAACCTTCTCAGGCCTGGGGTCTGGCATGGATTCACATACTCATGAATAACGAATACAGAGCAGTACACATTACACACCCACAGGAGGTGGCAAGGCTCAACAGATTTAGGAATCGTGAAGATATGCGTGGACCTCCGCCTCTACGTCGCAGCCCTGCAGATGTCGAGCAAGGGTACACCAGAAAGGAGTGCTATCGTTGCAGCGATCACTCTGGTGGAGTGGAATCTCGGGCAGCCCGGCAGAGGCCAGTTAGTCAGCCAATGACAGTGCATGATGCAGCCAGAGAGCCATCTTGAAATGGAAGTCTTGGACAAGGCCTTCACATTATTCACAGGTCCAAAGTTCACAAACAATTGAGAAGTCTTTGAAAACTCTTTGTGCATCCCATATAGAACTTCAAGTAACGAGAAACATCCAGTGAATGCAGGGTCCTCTCCGCCGACGACAAAGGTTTTTGTGAAGAACACCAATATCTCGTTGAGGTGGAATTCCAACAGAACCGTTGGCATGACCAGCCAGACCAGCTTTTGTCAAGGAAAACATTTATGGAAGAATCTGTGGGGTCGTGACCCTCAGGAGGGGTAATCTTCTGCAACCGACACCACGTACAAACATGCTTCCACTTACGGTTCCTGGCTTTGGCAAGGACCTCCCTGCAGTCCGTGGCAGCTCATAACCTCCAAACTCAAAGGCTGCAGGAGCCATGCCTTCAGGTTCAGGGATCATGCGTCGTGATGAAGGAATGCGCCTCCTTCTCTGGTGAGCAGATCCGGCAACTTGACTGGAGGCAACGTTGACAGGCTGAGTAGGACCGGATCCCAAATCTGCCTCGGCCATGCCGTGGCGTTGAGTATCATCTTGCACTGACACCGTCTGAGTGTGTTGATCACATGTAGCATGATAGGAAATGGGGAAGGGTTTGGGGGAGCATACAGAAACAGACCTCACTGGAAGGAGAACGTATCCCCTAAGCTCCTCGGTTGGTGGAATCTGCTGGCAAACCTCTGGCATTTGAGTTTGCCGCCGTGGCAAAAAGATCGAACAGGGGTCTGCCCCATTTGGTGAACAGTCGGTCCACTTGATCCCGATTAAGTTCCCACTCGTGGCAGAAGCGCAGTTCCCTTCTGAGGGAGTCTGCAAGGGTGTTCTTGACGCATGCCAGGTGGAGAGGGACTAGGAATATCCTGTCTTATGGTCTAGTGCCACAAGTCCTGAGCTTCCTTGGAGAGCGCTGGGGATCGATTGCCCCCTTGCTTCCTGATGTAGAACATGGTGGTGGTGGTGTATTTAAGATCCTCAACACCTTGCCCTTCAGAGATGGTAGGAAAGACTTGTGTGGCCGTTGCTCTAGGATGTTGATGCGCAGAACCCTCTCCTGGGGAAGCCACAGATCTCTGGCGTGTAGACGTCCGGTGTGAGCCCCCCAAACATCCAGAGAGATGCCCATGGTGACTCTACTGGAATGGTGGGGTTTGAAATCCTGTCCCTTGGGCGATGTGGGAACGCACCCCGAACCACTATCACCCACCGGAACTCCTTGTTGAGAGGGATCTTGTCTGCAAAACTCCCGGATACTTGTATCCAATGTGCATCCAAGAATTCCTGTAGGGGTCGCATCTGCAACCTGCAGAGACGGATGAAGTATATGCAGAACATCATGCCCAGCAACAACTTGATGGCCCGTACGGTGGCCGTCTTCGCCGACAATCGCGGCACCTTCCCTTAAATGGCTGCTAGCCTCTCCTCCGAGGGCGACGCAAGGCAAGCCACCGTGTTGAGTCTGACACAGAGGAACAGAGCGTTCTGCGATGGCGTTAAGCAGGACTTTGGATAGTTTACAGAGCATCCCAGCTTCATCAGTAGTCAGACGGTCTCCTTCGTGTGCTTGTCGGCCAGTTCCAGAGAGCGGGCGTGTATCAGTCAATCGTCCAGGTACGGGTATATGCCATCGGGGCCAGGTATTTTGTAAACACTCTTGGGGCAGATCTCAAGACGAATGGTAGGGCCTTGAACCGGTAGTGTTGGCCTTGCACCACAAACCATAGGAACTTTAGAGGCTTCTTGTGGATCGGGACATGGAAGTTTGCATCCTCTAGGTCCAACGACATCATGAAATCCCTTTTCTCCAATTGGCAGAGCATGTGCTGCCACGTGACCATCCTGATTTTTTGGGACTTCAGGTACTTGTTCTGATGGCCCACGTGCTACTGGTATGCTAATTGTTCAAAAAAACTGTGCGTGTAAAGGATGAGACGCATGCTTAAATGATGACTGTTCTGTGGGGTATTGATGCGGCACACGTACAATTGACTTTTCCTGTTCAAGTTCTGTGTGCAATTTTACTGCTGAGCCAGTGTGGCTCGTAGTACTGTTCGAGTTCAGTGCGCGATATAGTTGAGGTGCACTTGTGGCTCGTATTACTGTTCAAGTTCTAACTCTATTTACCTTTTCTTCCTTCGTAGGTGCTCTGGTGGCGGATGGAAGATATTGAGGGGGGGAGAGTGCCAGGAGCCGCAGCGAATGAAGAGAGCCAAGAGTTGCAGAGTTTAATGCAAGCGGCAGAGCCCCATGGACCAACGAAGCTGCCGCAAGATCTGGTGAGTATTCTTCAGAAGTTGTCTTCAGAAAAGCTGTTGAAAGTATTCACTGTCTTTCTTTTTCAGGAACTGATCGGAAACTTCAGTAAGAGTTACACCGCGTATCGCCGAAACAATGCAAAGAATGGGCTCAGTCTTGGGCATAGCTTAAATAGACACCCACGCTAAACGACTAGAGTTCCCCTGGCAGTGTGTGAAACCGAGTAGGCAGCCATTTTAAGAGTACCAGGAAGTGCCTTATCCCCCAAGATAATGAACCACTGATTCCGTAAGAGTACCAGGAAATACCTAACTCTCACTGCTTACTGACTTCTGTGACCATAATAAATGCCAGGAACACCAGGCTACCACCCATTTAGCCCCCATACTGCTGGTCTGGGGTCTCCTAACACCCCAGTGGGCGGAGTTCCATGGAGAATTATTAGTGATCATGACAAATCCCTTGGATGAACTGCTCGATTTTCCCCTGGAGGAGCGATGCTGCTGTAGTGCGCCAAGGGAACGTGCCGTCTCAGCCTTGATGGCTTGAAGGGATTCGTCGAACGCCTTGCCGAACAGATTTTCACTGAAGGACATGTCCAGCACCTTCGCATGAACGTCCTGATGAAAGTTCATGGCCTTCAAATATCCCTTGACTATTTGCCGGAAACCCGTATCAGCGATGTCGACTGACACCATATTGGCATGGTCGAACACCATCTCCCCTTCCTGAGAGAGGGCGAGAGCTTCCATTTTCTTGTCGTCTGGGTGGAATTCCAGGATCTGGCCCAGCTTGTACCAAAGCTCCCAGTCGTATCTGGCCAAGATAGCCAGAGCATTAGTTAGCCACCTTGATCATGGATGCCGCAGTGTATATGACTCTCTTCCCCATGGCGTCCATCTTCTTCTCCTCGTTGTCCGGGGGAACCGAAGATGAAGCCGGGTTAGACGAATGTTGCCTTGCGGCAGCCGACAATACCAAGTCCGGTAACTGTTGTGACCTCAAGCACTTGGGCCTGGAGTCAGGCCCCCTGTATTTCTTCTCCAACCTGTCTCGTTTGGTTGGAGCCGGTCACGCGTTCATGAGTGCTAGGCCAAATATTATCCAAAAAGGGTACCGCCATGATAGTCTTCCTCTTGGACTCTTGTTGCTGATACAAGAAGCCCTGTTTCTTTGTTTGCTTGCAAACCAGCTGGAACAGCTCAGGGGCCCTGGAGATCGGGTAGAAGGATCCCACCTAGGCTGGTGGAGAAACTATGAAGGGTGTCCATGTGCAGTGATTCGTTGTCTTCATCGGTTTCCATGGCTGTCTGCTTACCAGTGTCCGTGTGTGTATCCGGGTCTGCTAGTGGAGTCGGGGCCTGACGACGTGGAGTAGGCTGATATGGAGGCGTCGGATGATGCTTTCTCTCCTTACGCAGAGGGTGATCAGGGGCCTGCGGCACCACAGGTGCCGATGCTGGGGGCAACCTCTGCTGGATCTCTGTCACTAGGGTATGGAGAGTCGACAGGATGTCCATGGATATGTCCCTCAGCTGTGGAGGGAAAGATGGAGTACTAGGCCCTGCGCTGCCGTTGTGGACCGTATGGACGGACTTTTGGACCTCATTGTTCGTGGATGAGATGTCCATTGGTTGAACGCAGTCCTTGAAGGGCTGTTTTGGGTCTTCCTCATCTCCTCATCCCCCACCCCTTTCCTCCCTGAGGGTTTTGAAACTGGATCTGGACCGGTCCCACCCCTCCTCCCCGGTGAACTTGCAGCCTTCACTGCTGCCTCGACAGCAGTGTCATGCCTTGGAGGCAGGGATACCCTCTGCGCCGTAGGAGACACTATCGTCGGATCGGCACCTACACTGCTGTGGTCATTACAGAAGAGGTCGAAGTGGTCGACAAGAACTTTGGCTATGCCGGTAGACCCTGCTTGGGCTGCACAGTCTTCTTCTCTTACTCCGGCCTTGGCTTTTCTGATTTGTCCTGTAACTTGGCCGGGGTAGACTACTTCCTATTTGAGGAAGAACTCTATGGCAGGCTGGCTATGGGAGGCGGACAGCAATGGTGATCGCGGCTGATCCAACCTGGGACCTGCATCAGTGGTGAACCCGGTGGAATCGAACTTGCGGTTCTTGGCCTCAGCTTGGACCCCTACAGATGGGGCGACCTCTAAGGACTTGGACCTCTTCCCAGAGGGAGACCACTGTTCGGACCAGCCGGTCCTGGGCGAGGCATGACCCTGCCGTCAGCTTGCTATCCGCGTCTTTCTTTGGCTTCATCGAGAAGCCCAGGCATATTTCGCACTCATCCTCGTTGTGGTCCGAGCGCAGGCAGTAAAGACATTGTAGATGCTTGTCCTCCACAAAGATGTTCCGTATCCCGCATATGGTGAACGGGCTGAAAAGGGTCCTTCCCTACTTTTTCTCCTCAGTCATGGTCGCAGTGTGCGAAGTAGACCTAAAACGCATCCCAGAATCTCTGAAGAACAACCGCCTTGAGGGGCGCGCAACTTCACCGACAATGAATCCCCATTGTCAGCCTGATTGAGATAGGAGCACACGGGCTGTGATTAAACAAAAATTTTACTTTTCCACAAAAACAACATGGAAAAAAGTACAAAATAGGTCAGAGAGACACTCAAGGACTCTAAAGCGTGCAGTGAAAATCTGAAGATGGCTGCCAGAGGTAGGGCTTAGGGAGAGGACTGTCTTTGGATGGGGGCAGTATGACCCAGAGGACAGCGATTGGTTTAGAGGAGAAACAGTTTTAAAGTGAATTTTATTCAAACTTTTACTGAGGATTCCCAGCCTAACAAAAGCGAATATTCATGAGTATGTGAATCCATGCCAGACCCCATGCTGGAGAACTGTTCCTACTTTATTGCTGGGAGCCAATTGGTAGTAACTCTCTACCACTCCTTGAGGTATCACTTGATGGCTCAATCTCCTTGTTACTGGGTCTGGTTGGTTTGTCTGTTCGGTCAGGTCTAAAGAGATTATTCTGTTGATAATGCTCTTGCAATGTGTATACAATATCACATCAGTAGTCTAATGAGTCCCATCTAAACTTTCTGATGTTTCTCTGTTTTATCTTTGCGGTATGAGTCATGTTTTTTATTTGTGTCCTAAAGTATTTTATGCCGGTCCTCCTGGGATAGAAATGTACTGAGCTGTTCCTTAAGGTCAGTGATTTCTCTATCTATTTTCAAAAAACACTTTCAAGTTTTTAATTTGTGAGTAATACGAGGTCAAGAGAACATTTATTTAAAATGTGTTCACACGAGGGGCGTGGCTTGGAGCGCCATCGATCTGGCTGCTCCCTTAAAGCCAGCCGAATGAAGCCCACCGTAAAAGCCGAAAAGATGCGGCGTCCCGCTACCTAGATGGGGCCTAATTAATACCCAGGGCGTCGGAACTCCTAAGGCATGACTGGACCGAAGAGGAAAGCACAACGCTCATGCCGGACGTAGTTATTCCGCCGGAGCTTTTGAACTCCAAAAGGCGCCAAAAATCCAAGATGGCGGCCGTTCCTACGCGCGGTGAACGGAGGCAGCACGGACGGCTCCCACAGCATCCACCGTCCTCCAGAGCACTGAGGACGGCCCCCAGCAACAGCAGGGGCAATGCCGGGACCCGAAACTGCTGGGGACATGCGGCATCAACCCCGACCCGGAGCCGTGTGGGAGGTGCCCGCGGCTTCCCCTCCCGCATCACCACCAAAGCAAGCGGCCCCCGGCGTGCCGCTCAGTGGGGTCCGTCCCCCGCAGCGTACTCCAGGCCGGCCTGTGGACCTGCGGGTGGGGCGGCACCTCTCCCGCACGGAGCTACTACACTGGCTCTGGCACCAACGAGGAAGGCGGCGCGGACGGTGGATCTGCAGGTAGGGGCTGCTGGGGGGTGAGGGAGGGGTGGGGGCCATCTCGCACCCGACCCGGGCCCCCTCCAGAGGAGCATACAGAACGTGCATCAAAAGGGGTGCAAAGCGTTGGCTCCCCCTCACCCCCCGGCGGTCCCTGGCACTCTCTCCAGGCCTCTTTCTGGCCCGAACAGCGCTTGAGAGAGAGAGAGAGCACCATCAGCACTGCGCCCGCGCCCCCCATTCCTGGGGCGCCCTGGCCCATATCCCCACGCAGAGCCTCTCCTCTGGCCCAAGAACCAGAGGAACCTCCTCACCCTCTCCCTCAACAAGTCTGATGATCCCACGCCTTGCTCATCATACTCTGGGGCAAACCCCATTTGGTAAGCGCTGAAAGTCCAACTGCACACAACGCCAGACCTACGGCCCTCAGCCTGCAACCCCAAGCACTGGAACTCACAGCCACCACTCAGCAGGGGCAGGCAGACTCGCCAGGCAGTGACACCAGCCACTTGGCCCCCCAGGCAGGTAGTAGTGCACACAGTCCCCGGTGCAATAGGTCAGTACATTTGAACTGGCTGCCCCGCTTCGACCCCTTCCCCTCCCCTCCAAAGAGGAGGTCCAGACCTCACATCGTTCCCAAAGCGGCACACTCTTCAGCCATCCACTTCCTGGGGCGCCCCGGCCCACCTCTCTACTCAGGCTCCTTTCTCTATCCTGAAACCTGAGGGGATCCATCAAAGTTGACACCTCACCGTAGCAGAGTGACTTACCTCCTGTCCCCACCAGGTTGAGGGGACATATTCTCCACCGAAATACCCAGACCTGTCGGGACTGACCCTCTATGCCTGGGAGCTTCACGCCTTCAGACTCCAGGACCAACACTCCCAAGCCTAAACCGGCGCCCCTGAAGCCAAATGCAAAACCAGCCTCTTTAACATCTCTTCCGCCCCACAATCCGGCACTATGTCCAAACAAACGAAAACCAGCAAAAACGTGGACTTTGCCACCATGCTCACAGCACCAGACAGAGGAAGAAAACCTGACCTTGCCCAGCCTACCCCACAGGATCCCCAGGAGGAGGGTGATCTCCCAGCCACCAGGGGCGACTTATTAGCTTTCATGGCAGATATTAAAGCTGAATTTAGGTCCTGCATGACGGAACTCACCACCAAATTAGAGCAAACCGACCACAGGGTAACTGAGGTGGAGCAGAGGCTGGGGGGAGGTCGAGGACCGCTCCCAAGACCAGGCAACAACGCTGGGGGACATCCAACAAGCAGTAAGAGTTCTCCAAGACAAGTTTGAAATCCTCAAGTTCAAACAGGAGGACTTGGAGAACAGGGCCACCGCAACAACCTTCGGATCCGGGGAATCCCATCCTCGGTCCCAGACAAAAACCTGCCGGAATATGTGGGGGACTTCTTCCAGGCCCTCCTCCCGCAACTGGACAAACACCAATTACTGCTAGACCGCACCCACAGACTCCGCCCATGCCAGGGGGGTGGACTCGGACCTCCCTCCAGATGTCATCACGAGGGTCCATTTCTTCTCCACAAAAGAATCCATCTCTGCCATCAGCCGCTCACGAGATGAGCTCACCTTCCAGGGCTCGCCTCTTCAGATTTATCAAGATCTCTCACTCCTGACTCTCCAGAGGAGAAAGGCACTCCGACCCCTAGCCCTCTTTCTTCAGGAACTTCAGTTCCGGTACAGATGGCTTTTCCCAACGGCACTGCAATTCTCATTTAATGGAACACTGCAGAGAATCAGCCACCTGGAAGATGCCAGCAAGATCATGCACCCGTCTTCCCCCAAAGGCCACCTCACCGAACCCGGAGACGACAGGGAACCCGGAGGCTGCCCCCCTCTCACAACCCAGGCGCTCCTCATGGTCGAGGGCATCTTGAAACAGGAAGAGGTAAACATCTCTCGTCACACTATAGGAACAATTGCTGCACTCTCGGACTAGGCGTCCAACCCTTTTCTACAGCAAGGCGCCATTTCCGGCCCTGCACAAGATCATTACTACCCACTACAGCGGGCTTCACCCATGGCCTATGCCCATTCCAAGGTATGTTCCATCTTTGTGTCCTTGCAAAACATGCCATTCCGACTGACTCAATTGGCCCAGTTGGCCAAGGGCCTGGCCGCACTCACAATGTCGACCACCCCACAAGTTAATAAGTTGGCTTCCCGTTGGGGGCCGGTGTTAAAACCCCAAGAGCAGGACAACACGCAGCTAACCCACTCCTATGATGGCAACTAATGGGCTCCCTTCCAACCCCCCCCCTCCCCGGATCCGGGGGTGGCTGAGGCATTAGCCCGTGAGCATCAAACATTACTGCGCCTCTCGCTAAATGTTAACGGGCTGAACTCCCCCTCCAAGCGCAAGGTCGATCCTACAGAAACTACAAGACGAAGAAGCTGGGTGTCATGATGCCCGCTTCCGGGGAGCCGGTTCAAGCCCTGCGTCCCCGAAAGCGGACATCCAGTCCCCAAGGAAGGACCCAGCAACCCCATATAGGGGCCCTTTGGACAGTGTCCTGGCGCCTATGGCGCCAGGCTCATAAAAGACATCAGTCCTGGTGCCATAGGCGCCAGGCTCATTATGGGACTGCTTGGGTGCACTTACCTGATGCAGGCCATGCTGCAGGATCCCGCCCTCCTTGAGGCCTGAAAGGAACTACTTTACCTGTGGGACTAATTTACCATCCGGGCGTGGTCGGGGAAGGATACATACCTGATTGGAGGAAGGATACATACCTGGAACTTCTTCCAAGGCTATTTAAACCCCACCCGAACAGCCACACGTGCTTCGCGTTGTTCTGCATCTAGCAGCTGGACGCTCACCGTGTCTGCTCCTGCATCCTGACTTCTGCCACGCCTGCCAGCATCCTGAATCACCTGCAAAGGAAGAGAAGAAGAGAACAGAAGAAGGAAAAGTCCTTACCTGCTAAAACCGCATCCCTGAGACATCTCGCCGACGATCCTGAAAAGGAAGACTTTTATTTAAAAGCTCATCGCGTCGATCGCTGCAGCGCAGCATTCCACTCACCTTTACAGGGCGCCTCCATGTTCAGCAGCGATCATCCAGATTCGCAGTCACGCCCCAGCGCCTAGGGAGAAAAAGACCAGAACAAAAGGTGAGAAAGAGAAGGGAATAAGGAAAGCTAAATCTCCATGTTAAGACTTACCTGCTGATTCATTCCCTCTCTATTTCGGGTCCGCGCCGCATCCTGGCATTTCCGGACCCCGGCCCCTAAGGGGAAAAAGAGACATCAGCGTTAATGAGCGAATGAAAAAACATTACCAAAAAACGATCATTAAAGACTTACCTGATTTCTACAAGGATTTCACCTCTCATCTCGGGTCGGTGCCTGTTCCCCGGCATGCCGTACCCCGGCCCCTATGGGGAAAACGACACTAGCATTAGTACATTAATGCATGGACACAAGGGGAACCTCTTATCAAAAAAACTTACCTGGAAGCCAAGCAAGTTTGGTTCTCACCAATCTGAAAATCCAGTGAAGTAACTGGATACCAATGCGCCCCTGCATCAGAAGCAGGATGGAGAGCTCGTCCTTCCAGACCCTAAGGTGAGACGCTACGAGGAATCACAGAAAGGTTTCGAGGAGGGTGAGAGGGGAAAGTGGGAGGCCGATTGCATTACCCCGCAGACAGTTAATCCCCTATTTTCGCCTACAGAAGGATACTTCTGTGAGCCAGACAAGCCAGATTTGGGGGCCCGGTCCAGTCCCTCTTCCGAACCCTGCGCATCACCTTAGAAGAGGTCACAGCAGCGCCAACCAGGCCAGCACCTCCGTGGGAGTCAGGTGAGCGTTACACTGGGGTGGCGTTGCTCCAAGAAACTCACCTCGTTCCGGCAGACTTTGGACGCCTACGATCCCACATATACCCATGGCAGTTTCTCGCCTCGGGAGGCTTTAAGAAGGGGGGCACGGCGATCCTGTTCAGGAAAGACCTAAATCCCCAGATATTGGACTCAATAACCTGCCCAGAAGGGCGCTTTGTGGCAGTCAAGTGCCTGTTGCTGGGAGACCTCTGTACCTTTGTATCAGCATACGCCCCCAATTCGGGGCAAGCAAGCTTCTATGACTCATTGGGTACCTACCTCTCGGGCTTCATAGAAGGCCAAACAATAATAGGAGGAGACTTCAATGGAGTACCAGACCCCACCAGAGATGAATACCACCCCCCCGCCCCTGGAGATTTTACGCAAGCCCTTAGCCTCTTACGCCTCTTCAGAACCCTGGAAGTTGTGGACTCATGGCAGGTGCTCCACCCCACCGAGAAAGATTACTCCTTTTTTAATAATATCAAAGGAAAGAACTGATGACCTGGCCAGACAGCTTTTGCAAGGTCAAGATGGGCAAACTCCTCTACCTGGTTCCGGATGGAACCCCGCTCCTGTGGTTTCCAGTAACCCTGTGAAGATTAATCTACCTGGAAACATGCCGCTGGCCCCACCCGAACTCTTTGCTGGGGACCCCAAACGATTCGCCGTATTCATGAATCAGTGTCGTTTGCACTTCCTATGCAGACCTGGGGCCTTCCCGAATGATCAGACCAAGGTAGCCTTTGTATTGTCATATCTCAGCGGTTGCGCTGCCGATTGGTCAGTTCCACTGGTTACTCAAGATGACCCGATTCTCCGTGATTTTCAAAGGTTTCAAGCAAGCATGGAAAGGTTATTTGCTCGACACTCTCAGGGGCAGGCTCTGGATGACGAACTTCTATCCCTGCGACAGGACAATCAGGACCTCCTATCCTATATTGCAACCTTTAATAGACTAATTGTGGAAACGGGATGGCCAGAGGATAAAAGAGCCACGTTGTTTTATCGAGGCCTACGCGGAGAACTTAAAGATGTCTTGGCCAAAGTTGTAAATCTGCCCCAAGAATGCACAGAGTATATAGACTTAGTGGTCCAATTGGATCACAGACTTCAAAACAGAAAAGCAGATCGGTCCAGGTTTGAGACCCGGGTGTTGGTCAAGACCCATGCTAATCCCAAGGGAGTTGATGTCTCTGAGCCTATGCAAATTGGAGGGGTTAAAGGACCCTTAACTCAAAAGGAACGTGAAAGGAGGCGGCAGTTAAAATTATGTGTTTATTGTGGGAATTCTGGACACTTTCTACGAGATTGCCCGGCAAAACCGCCCCAGGCGGTAGGAGCCGCTGATAAAAACCATGAATACTGTTTCGGGAAACGACTCCGCCCGACAAGTGTAGGGGTCCGCTTGCCGAGCTTGAAAACTAACTCTCAGACCTCGCATTTCATTGTGCCAATGGTTCTTGTAGATCCAGAACAGCCTAAGCGGTTGCATGCAATAAAGGCATACATCGATAGTGGGGCTATTGGAAACTATGTGGATCGTGAATTGGTCTCTAGGATTAACCTCCCTCTCCGTCCTAAAACCAGCAAAGATGTCATCACCACAGTCGATGGAACTGAAATTGCCTCTGGACCGGTAACACATTCCACTACTGAGGTGACTCTTATTGGTCCTGACGGCCATCGGGAGGGTGTTGTGTTTGATGTAATCAAGGCTCCACAGTTTCAGGTTATTCTTGGAATCCCTTGGTTAGAGACACATAATCCTCGAATTGATTGGCGAGCTAAGAAAATAACCTTCCCGGATTGTACACAAACCTGCTACCAAGAAAACCTGAAGATTAATCTAGCATCTGTAACCTCAGCCTCCATGCAACTACCTCCGGAATACCAAGACTTTCAGGACGTCTTCCAAAAGGAACAGGCCAACACGTTACCTCCTCACAGATCGTACGATTGTGAAATCGATCTGGTGCCCGGTGCACAACCCTCTTGTAGCAGGATTTATGCCCTTACCGAACCTGAGAATCTACATTTGAGACAATATTTGGATCAATACCTAGCTAATGGTTTTATTCGCCCATCAAAGTCCCCGGCATCCTCGGCTTTGTTCTTCGTGCCCAAAAAAGAAGGCGACCTTAGAACTTGTATCGATTACCGCGCATTGAACCAGATAACGGTTAAAAACCGTTTTCCTCTGCCTCTGATCCCTGAACTCCTTGACCAGGTGAAGGACGCTTGCATATACACCAAGTTAGATCTCCGGGGGGCTTATCATCTGGTACGAGTTAAAGAAGGCGACGAATGGAAAACTGCCTTCCGTACTAAATACGGATTATTCGAGTACCAGGTGATGCCTTTCAGATTCTGTAACGCGCCGGCTGCCTTCCAATACTTCATGAATGATGTCCTTCGGGAACTCATCGATGTCTGTGTTGTCGTATATATCGATGACATTCTGGTGTACTCCTCTTCGGAATCTGATCACAGAAAACACGTCAGGGCAGTACTTGAAAAACTGCGCCAACACAAACTATTTGCTAAATTGGAGAAATGTGTTTTCCATACCACAGAAGTCGAGTTTCTAGGTTTCATCCTGACACCCAAAGGAGTCCGAATGGACTCAAGAAAAGTGGATGCCATCCTCAAATGACCATCATCTAGCTCTGTAAAAGGGGTTCAAAGCATGCTCGGCTTTGCCAATTTCTATCGCAGGTTTATCCCGGAATTTTCACGCGTGGTACAACCCATTACTGCACTCTTGAGGAAAAATAAACGTTTTGAATGGTCTGAAGAAGCCGAGCAGGCCTTTCAGGATTTAAAAGCTAAGTTTACCTCCGCACCTATATTGAAACACCCGTTTCCAGATCTCCCTTATGTCGTAGAGACGGACGCATCCAGCCTAGCCATGGGAGCTGTCCTGTCCCAAAGAGATCCCGAAACCAACCAACTGCATCCCGTAGCATTTTGGTCCAGAAAATTCTCGGCACCCGAGGTTAATTATGCAATCACGGACAAAGAACTGTTAGCCATTAAGTCCGCTTTTAAAGCCTGGCGGCATTATCTGCTTGGCGCTCGACATACCATCACAGTGATCACTGATCACCGGAATTTACAGTATTTGAAAACCGCCAAGGCTCAGTCATCACGGCAGCTCCGATGGGCTTTGTTTTTCGCTGAATTTGATTTCGTGATTACCTATCGACCTGGCTGCAAGAATGGCAAAGCAGACGCCTTATCCCGAATTGGAATGGGAGAATCTGATACAAACTCAGAACCAGTACCAATAATTCCTGAACAGAGGATTCTAGGCATGACTTCGTTACAGACGCTTGAAGACATTCAAGCCAGAGTGAAACAACTCCTGGATCCTACAACCTTACAGGATTGGATACAAAAGGGACCAGACTTTACCATAGATAATGGTTTACCTTATTTCCAAGGACGCTTATTCCTGCCACATAAGGAATTACACAAACTAGTTATTTCCGGTTATCATGATACATTAATAGAGGGACACCCCGGTATTGCCAAGACAGAGGAAAAGGTGAAATGACAATTTTGGTGGCCCTCTTGGCGAAAAGATGTTAAATCTTTTGTGATGTCCTGTGGTGTTTGCGCCCAAAATAAAAGTCAAAAGAAAAGACCAGCCGGTCTCCTTCAACCTCTAGACATACCGCCTGCACCCTGGCACACCCCTATCAATGGATTTTATTACGGACCTGCCTCCTTGTTCGGGGTACAATAATATTCTGGTAATTGTGGATTTGTTTTCCAAAATGGCCCACTTTATTCCTTTGAAAGGTTTACCTTCAGCTTCTGTCCTAGCCAAAGAATTCCTCGAAAATATTGTTCGGCTACATGGATTTCCATCCATACTAATCTCTGACCGGGGAAGCCAATTCATTTCCCACTTCTGGCGCAAATGTTGTCAAATGGCGCAGATCAACGTAAGATTCCTTTGAAAGGTTTACCTTCAGCTTCTGTCCTAGCCAAAGAATTCCTCGAAAATATTGTTCGGCTACATGGATTCCCATCTATACTAATCTCTGACCGGGGAAGCCAATTCATTTCCCACTTCTGGCGCAAATGTTGTCAAATGGCGCAGATCAACGTAAGATTATCGACCAGTCACCACCCTCAGACCGATGGTCAGACCGAGCGGACAAATCAGACCCTTGAGCAGTACTTACGGTGTATGTTACAGCAATCTGAAAGCAACTGGAAAGACATTCTTTGGATAGCCGAATACGCATATAATAATTCGGTACACTCTGGAACTGGCCACAGTCCTTTTTATACTTTGTTTGGGCATCACCCTCGAACCTCAAACCTTGACTCACCTCATAACCTCGGAATGCCTGCAGTAGAACATCTGCATTCTACAATTACCCAAGCCTTTAAAGAGGCAACTACACATTTAGAACAAGCCAAGAGAAAATACAAGGCGAATGCTGATTTACATCGGAGTGAAGCACATCCGTATCAGATTGGGGATCAAGTGTGGTTAGCTACCAGACATTTACCACTCAAAGGGCCTCGAACTTTTAACCCAAAATATCTGGGACCTTATTCTATTACGGCAATAATTAACCCAGTGGCTGTTAAACTTGATTTACCAGCTAGTATGCGAATTCACCGTTTTTCATGTGTCACTTCTGAAACCAGTGGTACCCGGAACCCGACTACTCAAACCTTCAGAACCTATTCTAATAGATGGGGAGCCCGAATTCGAAGTGAAGAACATTTTAGACTCAAAAATGTTTATGTCAAAACTGTTCTACCTAATTGATTGGAAGGGGTACGGACCTCAGGAGAGGTCGTGGGAACCCTGCGACCATGTGCATGCACCTCGATTAGTCAGGAAATTCCACCGACTCTTCCCAGACAAACCAAAACCCCTGGAGGGAACAACCTTGGGAGGGGCCTTGTGGGGGGGGGGGGGGGGAGTGCTGTCATGATGCCCGCTTCCGGGGAGCCGGTTCAAGCCCTGCGTCCCCGAAAGCGGACATCCAGTCCCCAAGGAAGGACCCAGCAACCCCATATAGGGGCCCTTTGGACAGTGTCCTGGCGCCTATGGCGCCAGGCTCATAAAAGACATCAGTCCTGGCGCCATAGGCGCCAGGCTCATTATGGGAGTGCTTGGGTGCACTTACCTGATGCAGGCCATGCTGCAGGATCCCGCCCTCCTTGAGGCCTGAAAGGAACTACTTTACCTGTGGGACTAATTTACCATCTGGGCGTGGTCGGGGAAGGATACATACCTGATTGGAGGAAGGATACATACCTGGAACTTCTTCCAAGGCTATTTAAACCCCACCCGAACAGCCACACGTGCTTCGCGTTGTTCTGCATCTAGCAGCTGGACGCTCACCGTGTCTGCTCCTGCATCCTGACTTCTGCCACGCCTGCCAGCATCCTGAATCACCTGCAAAGGAAGAGAAGAAGAGAACAGAAGAAGGAAAAGTCCTTACCTGCTAAAACCGCATCCCAGAGACATCTCGCCGACAATCCTGAAAAGGAAGACTTTTATTTAAAAGCTCATCGCGTCGATCGCTGCAGCGCCGCATACCACTCACCTTTACAGGGCGCCTCCATGTTCAGCAGCGATCATCCGGATTCGCAGTCACGCCCCAGCGCCTAGGGAGAAAAAGACCAGAACAAAAAGTGAGAGAGAGAAGGGAATAAGGAAAGCTAAATCTCCATGTTAAGACTTACCTGCTGATTCATTCCCTCTCCATTTTGGGTCCGCGCCGCATCCTGGCATTTCCAGACCCCGGCCCCTAAGGGGAAAAAGAGACATCAGCGTTAATGAGCGAACGAAAAGACATTACCAAAAAACGCTCATTAAAGACTTACCTGATTCCTACAAGGATTTCACCTCTCATCTCGGGTCGGTGCCTGTTCCCCGGCATTCCGTACCCCGGCCCCTATGGGGAAAAAGACACTAGCATTAGTACATTAATGCATGGACACAAGGGGAACCTCTTATCAAAAAAACTTACCTGGAAGCCAAGCAAGTTTGGTTCTCACCAATCCGAAAATCCAGTGAAGTAACTGGATACCAACGCGCCCCTGCATCAGAAGCAGGATGGAGAGCTCGTCCTTCCAGACCCTAAGGTGAGACGCTACGAGGAATCACAGAAGGGTTTCGAGGAGGGTGAGAGGGGAAAGTGGGAGGCCGATTGCATTACCCCGCAGACAGTTAATCCCCTATTTTCGCCTACAGAAGGATACTTCTGCGAGCCAGACAAGCCAGATTTGGGGGCCCGGCCCAGTCCGTCTTCCGAACCCTGCGCATCACCTTAGAAGAGGTCACAGCAGCGCAAACCAGGCCAGCGCCTCCGTGGGAGTCAGGTGAGCGTTACACTGGGATGGCGTTGCTCCAAGAAACTCATCTCCTTCCGGCAGACTTTGGACGCCTACGATCCCGCATATACCCATGGCAGTTTCTCGCCTCGGGAGGCTTTAAGAAGGGGGGCACGGCGATCCTGTTCAGGAAAGACCTAAATCCCCAGATATTGGACTCAATAACCTGCCCAGAAGGGCGCTTTGTGGCAGTCAAGTGCCTGTTGCTGGGAGACCTCTATACCTTTGTATCAGCATACGCCCCCAATTCGGGGCAAGTATGCTTCTATGACTCATTGAGTACCTACCTCTCGGGCTTCATAAAAGGCCAAACAATAATAGGAGGAGACTTCAATGGAGTACCAGACCCCACCAGAGATAAATACCACCCCCCCACCCCTGGAGATTTTACGCAAGCCCTTAGCCTCTTACGCCTCTTCAGAACCCTGGAAGTTGTGGACTCATGGCAGGTGCTCCACCCCACCGAGAAAGATTACTCCTTTTTCTCCTATGTTCACCGAACTTTCTCAAGAATTGACCTCCTCCTAACTTCGCCCCAAACCCTCGCCTACGCCAACGAGGTATCATAGGCCCACGGATCCCATCGGATCATTCCCCAATAATAATGGAGCTGCGAACCCAGGACCCCAAAGCCAACACCCCACGCAGATGGTCGCTCTACGACCTGATCCTCAATGACATGCTAATTAGAGTCAAGATCGCAACTACCATTAAGAATTTCTTCGAGGAGAACCCGGCCATAGACACTTCCCCTGCTAACAACTGGGACGTGATGAAAGCAGTGATCAGGGGAGCCCTGATAGCTCAAGGGGTGGCATTCCACCGGAACCGGAGACGAACCCGGCAAGCCCTGGAAGAGGAACTGCAAACAGCAGAGGAAGCACAAAAGAAGAAAGGGTGGTCCCCCAGGACTCAATGAGCCATCCGCACAGCCAGAAAGAGGCTAGAGGCCCACTACGCCGAGCATACCGCTCAACTATTGGCCAAGACAAGGTAATTCTATTATGCCAAGAACAACAAAGCCACTGGTAGCTAAGCTGGCCAAAACAAGACGCACCAATACCATCACAGGGCTCCGCGACCCACAAGGGGTGACTCATTACACTGAGACAAAGAAACAACAACTGGCGGCGGACCACCTAACCCAAGTAATGACTGCACACCCGCGGGACCGATCAAAACAAGAGGAAAACCTGCGAGGGTCAGCCTTGCCACACCTAACCGACCCAACGAGAGAGAGGCTGGAGGCACCAATAACAGCCGAGGAGGTCGACGAAGCCATCAAATCTCTAAAATCCTCGAGATTCTACAAAATATTCAAACCCCAGCTGATACCCCATCTGGTGACACTTTAACTCATTCAAGGAAACTGGCTCGGTGACCCCATCAATGCAGGAATCCACAACTATCCTCCTTCCTAAGCCAGGGAAGGACCAGAGGGACCCAGCTTTGTACTGACCAATTGCCCTACTGAACATAGACGTCAACCTCTATTTCAAGATCCTGGCCAAGCGGCTCTCACACATACTTCCAGACATAATCCACCCTGACCAAACGGGCTTCATTCTGAACAGAGCCGCAGGAGACAATATCCGGAGAACCCTGAGCCTGGTAGACATTACCCACCGAAACTCCCAGGGCCTCGCGCTGATGGCCCTAAACGCCACCAAAGCATTTGACAGGGTAGTCTGGGCATTCATGAAGCTCACGCTAGAGGCCTTCAGCTTCGGTCCAGCGTTCCAGTCTATGGTTCTGGCCAACTACAAATCCCCAAAAACCCTCATGAGGATCAATGGCGCCCTATCAACCCTGATCTTCATGACCTGCGGGACAAGACAGGGCTGCCCACTATTCCCCCTTCTCTTCGCACTAATCATGGAACCCTTAGCCCAGAGTATCAGGTTGAACGAGCTCATCAAGGGCCCCCAAATTGGCCCATCCCAACACAAAATTGCATTATACGCCGACGATGTTCTGCTGACGCTTTCAGAAGCTAGCACCTCAGCGAAGCACGCCTTGGCAGAAATAAAGAACTACGGGACGGTCACGGGCTTCCTTGTCAACTTCTCCAAATCAGTGGCCCTGGGCATCGGCCTACAACGGGAGGAACGGGAGGCACTATCCAGGCTGTGCCCGATCTCGTGGCAGGAAAAATCCATCCCCTACCTGGGAGTTCACATCTCAGCAAACCCAAAAGACACATATCAGGCAAACTTCCCCAGACTATTCCGAGAGCTGCAAGGGGACCTAAAGCACTGGACCACACAGGAAATCTCATTAATGGGACGAATCACGGCTGCCAAAATGAACCTGCTCCCGAGATTCCTCTATGCCAGCTCCTCCCTCGCAGTAGCCATCCGAGCACCAGCCCTGCTGGATCCAGAGGAAAATGCTAAAGTTCATATGGAGGGGCAAGAAGGCCAGAATTCCCTAGAAGACTCTGATTGGCAGCGCTAGACTGGGGGTCCCCGACCTCCTGGCATATAGGGCGGCAGCGTAGCTAGCGCACATCTACGCTTGGCAGATAATCACAGACCGCCCCAGATGGGTGGAACTGGAGCAAGCTCAACTTACGCTCCCCCTGCGATTCCTCCCACATATCTAGCCCCCCCCCTTAGAGAGCACTGGAAGAACCTCTTGCGGATGACCAAACACACGCTAAGCTCCTGGGACTGAGCTCTGAAACAAAAGGGAATCCCAAGAGGTCAAAGCCCTCTCTCACCAATCTTTCAGAACCCAAACTTCTCGCCGGGGACAAACCCCCGTAAGGAACAAGTTACTTACCTGTAACTGTTGTTCTCCAGCATGGGTCTGGCATGGATTCACATGCTCATGAATATTCCCCGTCGTCAGGCTGGGAATCCTCGGTAAAGAAAAAACCAGTATCAGTTTCGTTTCTGATCTATCTTTCGTAGCAATAACCAATCACTGGTCTCTGCGTCATACTGACCACAGCCAATGACTGCCCTCTACCTAAGCACCGCCTCTGGCAGCCATCTTCAGATTTGGAAGCACGTGAAGTGGCAGTATGACCAAGTGAAGAGCCGCAGAGGGGTAGGCGGGAGGGTTCGCATGTGAATCCATGCCAGACCCATGCTGGAGAACAACAGTTACAGGTAAGTAACTTGTTCCTTCTCCAGCATGGGGTCTGGCATGGATTCACATGCTCATGAATAAAGAATACATAGCAGTACACACATGCACAACCACGGGAGGTGGCAAAGGCTCAACATTAAGCATTACATCAAACCCAACATTAAGCACCTTACCTCCTCACCAGGCTCACCTCAGGCGAACAGGTTGCGCAGCACTGCTTGGACGACCCTGGACTCCTCCCTGGAATCCCGATCGACGCAGTAGAATTTCGTGAAGGTGTGCGTCGACCTCCACGTAGCAGCCCTGCATATGTCCAGCAGGGGCACACCAGAAAGGAACGCCGTGGTGGCTGCGATCGCTCTGGTGGAATGGGCTCTCAGACGGCCAGGCAGCGGTCGGTTTGCCAACCGATGACAGTACATGATACAGCCGGAGAGCCATCTGGAAATGGAAGCCTTCGAGAGAGCCTTCCCCTGATTGACAGGTCCAAAATTCACAAAGAGTTGTGACGTCTTCCGAAAACACTTTGTGCGGTCCACGTAGAACTTCAGCGCTCTAGCCACATCCAACGAGTGCAAAGTCCTCTCAGCCGGCGACGAAGGCGACGGGAAGAACACAGGCAACACCAAGGGTTCGTTGAGATGGAAGTCCGACGGTACCTTGGGCATGAAGGAGGGGTGCGTCCTGAGCACTACCCTCGTGTCGTGAAAAGTCAAGTACGGGGCCTTGCAGGAAAGGGCCTGGATCTCTCCCACCCGTCGTGCGGAGGTGATGGCCACAAGAAACGCTGTTTTCCACGACAGAAACTTCAACGGGGCCGAGTGCAGAGGCTCGAACGGAGGTCCCATGAGCTTGGTCAGCACCACGTTGAGCTCCCACGCCGGGGCCGGAGCCTTCACCGGCGGGAACGATCTGAACAGTCCCTTCATGAACTCTTTCACCAGACGATGAGACCACAAGGACGTCCGGCCCGTGGTTCTGGTGTATCGGGAGATCGTAGCAAGATGAATCTTGATGGACGCGTGTGCCAGTCCAGCTTTGGCCAGCGTCAGCAGGTACGGCAGTACCTGGGGAACCGTAATCCGTAGAGGGTTAATCTTCTGTGCGTGGCACCAGACAGAGAACCTCTTCCATTTGAATCCGTAGCATTTAAGAGTCGAGGACGCCCTGGCCTTTGCAAGAACATCTCTGCAGTCGGCCGGTATGTCGTATCCTCCAAACTCTAGCGCTGCAGGAGCCAGGCCTGCAAGTTCAGCGATTTCGGGTCGTGGTGGAGGATGGCGCCTCCTTCCCTGGAGAGTAGATCCGCGTCCACCGGCAGCTTGATTGGCGGGGACGCTGATAAGTCCAGAAGGTCCGGGAACCATATCTGCCTCGGCCACGCAGGTGCGACGAGGATCATCCTGCACCGTGACCTCTTGAGCTGGTTGACGAGCCGGATTAGCAGTGGCAAAGGAGGGAACGCGTAGAGGAACAGGCCCTCCCAGGGGAACGAGAAAGCATCGCCCATGCTCCTCGCCTGGGGAAACCTGCTGGCGAACCTCCGGCACTTGGAGTTCGTCGCCGTCGCGAACAGGTCGATCTGGGGTGTGCCCCACTGTCGGAAGAGGCGATCCACTAGATCCTGCCGTAGTTCCCACTCGTGGCACGAGCGCAGCTCCCTGCTGAGTGAGTCGGCGATGGTGTTTTTTATCCCTGCCAGAAGAAACGGCACCAGAAACATCCTTTGGGCGACGGCCCAATGCCACAGGTCCTGCGCCTCCTTGGACAGTGCTGGGGACCTGGTTCCGCCCTGTTTCCTGATGTAAAACATGGTGGTGGTGTTGTCGGTGAAGATCCTCACCACCTTGCCCTTGAGGGACGGAAGGAAGGACCTGAGGGCCCAGAACACTGCACGGAGCTCCAGGACGTTGATATGGAGGGACTTCTCCGTCGGGAGCCAAAGGCCTCTCGCGTGCAGATTTTCGGTGTGCGCTCCCCACCCTTCCAGGGAGGCATCCGTGGTCACTGTCTCCTGGTGGTCTGGGGTCTGGAAGTCCATGCCCGCCGTCAGATGCGCGCGGGTGCCCCACCACCGGACCGCTCGGCGGAAACTCTCGTCGAGTGTGATCCTCTCCTCGAAGCCGCCCGTCGTTTGGATCCAGCGCGCGTCCAGGAATTCCTGCAACGGGCGCATCCGGAGCCTGCACATGGGAATGAGGTAGATGCAAGAAGACATCATTCCGAGGAGGGACTGATGGACCTCACCTTGGCCGCGTCGGAAACCAACATCCGCTGTACCTTGCCCAGGATGGACCTGGTCCTTTCCTCCGACGGGGAGGCCAGAAGGGACACTGTGTCGAGCTTCGCTCCCAGAAACAGTGCGTTTTGCGCGGGTACCAGGTGGGACTTGGCGTAGTTCACGGAGAATCCCAGGTCCGTGAGAAGTTGGACGGTCCTTGCCGTGTGCTCCACGGCGAGCTCCCTTGTCTTGGCTCGAATGAGCCAGTCGTCCAGGTAGGGGTAGACGTGGATCCCCTCGCGGCGCAGCTGCGCCGCCACCGGTGCAAGGCACTTGGTAAATACCCTGGGTGCCGACCGTAGTCCGAAGGGGAGGGCTTTGAACTGGTAGTGACGCCCTTGGACCACAAACCTGAGGAATTTTCGGTGCCCCTTTAGGATGGGAATATGGAAGTAGGCATCCTCCAAATCCAACGACGACAGGAAGTCTCCTTCCTCCAGCTGACCCAGGACGTGCTGGAGGGTGACCATCCGGAACTTCTGCGCCTTGATGAATTTGTTCAGATGTCGCAGGTCTAGGATGAGGCGCCATCCTCCCGTCTTCTTCTTCACGAGGAAGTATCTTGAGTAAACTCCGGAGCCCCGAAGCCTCTTTGGGACGAGTTCGATGACGCCCTTCCTGAGCATCGCCTTTACCTCCAGGAGAAGCTGAGGCTCTTTCCTGGCCACGGGGGGGACTCGGTGCACCTTCTTTGAAACTCGAGCGCGTGGCCCCGGGCTAAGGCGTCCAGCACCCAACGGTCGGTGGAGATGGACTCCCACACGCTGACGAAGCTCGCCAGCCGGCCTCCCACCGGGGTGCTTCGGTGGGGGCCCGACCCCACGGCCGGTTCAATCCTGTTTCGACGAGGCTTTGCCGCCTTGACCTCCTTGGCGACGACGGCGGGGTCCGCCGGACTTGCCTCGTCCTCTGTAGGCCTCCTGAGACGACGAGCGGGCCGCTTGACGGTAGGTGGAGAAACCGCTGCCGGAACCTTTGGAGGCACCCTTGCCTCCGCTGCTCCGAAAGGGCGTCCGTCGTTGCTGCAGAACCCCAAGGGCCCGGGCCGTCTCAGTGTCCGCTTTAATGGCCTGGAGGGAATCGTCCACTGTTTTCCCAAACAGGTTGTTCCCATCGAACGGCATGTCCAGGACTCTGGTCTGTACGTCTTGACGGAAGTCCGTAGCCTTGAGCCATCCACGCCGCCTAAGGCACACGCCGTTGCCCAACTGGCGAAACCCAGTGTCGGCGATGTCCGTCGCAATAGTGATGGCGTGGTCCGACGCCACCTCGCCTTCCTGTAGGATCTCCAGGGCATCCGCCCTCTTGTCGTCCGGTAGGAAGTCCAGCAGGGGAGCCATGTACCATAGCTCCCTGTCGTAGCGGGCCACGATAGCCAAGGCGTTGACCGCTTTAATCGTCGTCGCTGCCGACGAGATGACCCTGCGTCCCATAGCGTCCAATTTCTTTCCCTCGCCGTCCGGTGGGGAAGTCGATGTGGAGGCCGCACCCCCCCCCGCTTTCTTCCTGGCCGCCGCGGAGACGACGGAGTCCGGGGTAGGCTGCGCCCGGAGGCACAGGGGGGCCGCGTCCGGGACCCGGTACTTCTTCTCGTACCGGTCTCTTCTAGCTGGCGTCGTGGAAGGGTTCTTGAGGAGGGCGAGGCCCTCATCCCAAATGTCGTCCAGTAGAGGCACCGCGAGGACCGTCTTCCTCTTGGCCTCGCGCCGTTGATAAAGGAATCCTTCCTTTTTCTTCTCCTCAGGGCAGAGTTGGAAAAGCTCGGATGCCCTGGCGATCATGGAGTGGAACGATCCAATCTCGTCGGGCGGAGAAGCCCTGGTGGGAGGTGACGACGGTAGATCCTCGTCGTATACCTCGTCGTCCGTACCCGTCGCTGCCGTGTCAGTCCCCGTATCATCCCCTCGGGTGGACGGGGAGGAGGGCTGGACGGGGCGCGACGGCTGAAAAGGAGGTGGAGGGTGAATCCTTCTTTTCTTGGGCGGGGGAGCGCCAGAAGGTCCCGGTTCAGGATCCCCCGACGGGAGAGGTTCCTCCGTCGGCAACGGTAGTCTCGTCCTTATCTCTGAACATAAGGACTGTATAGCCAACAAAATGGGCGCCGAGTTGTCTTGCGGCGCTGGCAGAGGGGAATCCGACGGGCGATCAGGGGCCCCGTCGGCACCCTCGACGATGTCGTCGTCACCTGCATCGGGATCCATCCCGACGGGCCGGTCTTCTTCCACGCCAAGGCCGTGGCTTAAGACCTCGATCAGCTCTTCCTCTGAGGTTGAGGCCGAATCTACGACGACGCCCTGCCCCCCCTTTTTCTTCCCCGCCGGGGGTTTCACGGGGGTCCTATCGATGGGCACAAAAGAGGACTCCCTCCGAGGTGGCAGGGAGACTCTGAGCCCCGAGGTCGCCACCACTGGTGTAGCCTCCACAGGCTGAGCCAGGGCCGCCGCGACAGTATCGATAGAGGGCTTGGCCGGATGGATTAAGGCCTTCACCACCTTATCCTTGAGGGGGGGGACACTGCCTCGCTCCCCCCTCCGATGGGGCCTTCGAGCTCGACCGGGGCCTCTCCAGGAGCTTCGCCGGGTGCTCGCCCTTCCTCTTACCCGACCCAGAGCGCTGGCTCGTGGCTGAAGGTGCCGGGGAGGGTGCGCCCTGCCTGGCGCCCGTAGAGCCCGACCGTTCGGCGCTCCCAGTGTCAGCGGACTCGCGGTGCTTGGCCTTGTGTTGGACCCCCGTCGCTGGGGCGTCCTCAAAGGTCTTAGAAGACCGCTCGGATTTCTTCCTCTTCTTCTCGCCTGACGGGCTCTTCCCTTCCAGCCAGTTGGCGAGACGTTGATGGCGGTCCTTCATGGTCCGCTCCGACATGTTGCCGCAAAACGCACAGTCCTTCTCCACGTGCGTCTTGTCCTCATGTAAGCAGTAGAGACAAAAGGAGTGTTCGTCCTCCTTAAAGACGTTCTGCAGCTGGCATCCAGGGCAGATCCTGAACAGCTTTCCGGGCGTCGAGCTTCCCTTCTCCTGGGCCATGTCCGGGCCTGAGAAACTTCTGGAATCCTCCAAAAGCGTAGCTCGACGAAATCTTCACCCTTGAGGGGCGCAGACGAATCCGACACAGGTCCCCGTTGATCGGATGGAGAGTCGGTGGAGCTTGAGGCGCTTTTGACCGAAAAAAACGAAGTTTTTGAGAAAAAACGTGAATAAATAGCACTAACGCTCGAGAGCAATAGCACGAGGATCCCAACACATGAATGTGCGGTAAAAATCTGAAGATGGCTGCCAGAGGCGGTGCTTAGGTAGAGGGCAGTCATTGGCTGTGGTCAGTATGACGCAGAGACCAGTGATTGGTTATTGCTACGAAAGACAGATCAGAAACGAAACTGATACTGGTTTTTTCTTTACCGAGGATTCCCAGCCTGACGACGGGGAATATTCATGAGCATGTGAATCCATGCCAGACCCCATGCTGGAGAACTTCCAGAACAGGATAGACGGAGGCCTCGAAACCCTGGAGCAGCTATACTTCGGGAACGACCCCTGCACATTCGAACAGTGCAAGGAGGTGTTCCCACTCCAAGATTCACTTACTGTCAGCTCCGCCACTGGTGCTCGCACCCCCAGACCCTCCAGGCAGCCACTCGCCCCCTTACGTCCCTAGAGCTAACGCTTAAGGACCTGACATCTAGGGGCAGGACCTCGACTCTATACAGACGCTTCCTGGGGGACTTTCTAATGACAAAAACTCGAGGGATAACCCAATGGGAGGCTGACCTGGGCCACTCGATTGACGACTAAACCTGGGTGGACACCTAGACGTGCACCCACGCCTCATCTACCTGTGTCACCAACAAGGAATGCGCATACAAGCTCATGCTGCAATGGTACTACCCCCCCCCCCCCCTTAGGCTACACCACATGAACCCACGAGTGGACTACTCCTGCTGGAGGGGATGCACCCAACCTGGTTCCTTCTTCCACATGTGGTGGACATGCCCAAGAAAGAGCAGTTCTGGGAATGGTGCTTGTCGACTATCGAACAGATTACCGGGAGTGCTCTCCCACTGGAACCAGAAACCGTCCTACTGGGGGTCCCGACCCCCAGGGTCTACCCCACCTCCAAAAACAGAGCAAAATTATTAACGCAATGCCTCCTTGCAGGCAAAAATGTGCTGGCCCGCTTCTGGAAATCCCCGGAAGGCCCTTGTATGGGCTCACTGGTGGGGGAAACTATGAGACATCCTGATCGCGGAAAAGGTAACTGCGGCGAAGGTGGGAGTCCTGCACCGCTTCCAAAACGTCTAGGCCCCAGTAGTGGACCAGGGATTCCCCGCCTTGACATTCAAACCGATCAACACTCGATGGGCCCTGATGGATCAGGAGACCACTTAAGAGGCAGGGGCAGCGGGCGGAGCCGCGGAATGGGAGAACTGGGGGAGGGAGACAGAGGACCAGATGGGGTGGGGGGGGGAAGAGTATGAGGAACTATTAAAAATAAGTAAAGTTGTTGTGCAATGCTATTTGTAATCTGTCCTGCCTTGGTTTAAAATCAACATGTTTAAAAACAAAAATGCGTTCCCACTTTTTTACAACCTCCCTATTTATTTACAAAGGGTTGGACTGAGTTAGATCCTTAAACCCTGTGGTATTCACTGTGCTTTTAAGTATTGCGCTAATGCCGACGCATGTAGTTTCTGGGATATTTCTTTTCTGATTATTCTTTCAAAATTATTAATCAATTTATGTGGACTTTCCGTGGTTGAATTAGTCCTTTCAGTGTCTTTAATCAATGAAAGAATGCAAGTAACTTTCTCTTAATTGAACGCTAATGTACTTGCATGTTTAGTCAATAAATTAATATTCGAGCATGACATAGTTAAAGAGATAGTTTGTCACGAGGGTGCAGACTAATATGAGTGTCACCTCAAAGATAAGGGTACAAAGTCCAAACAATAGTACTGTAGTGCGCACACCTTTCTATTTCTGGACGTGAGCACATCGTTGACGTCTATATAGAAGACGGCCATCTTGCTTTGCAATAAGAACCAACCGGTAGTGTAGAACGCTGTTGAAGATTTCAATGAACTGAGGTAGATTTCACATGCAGCCATACAGATTCTACATTTTAGTTTAGTGAAAACTTTTTTTTTACTGCATCTATTTAGGAGTATTACTATTCATAAGATACTCATTCCTCTTATTTGAGACTTCATACTTAGAATTTCAAGCTAGCTTTTTAAAGTTTATGTAGTTACAATGGTTTTTGGAATTAGTATTTTAGAAAGTGGAGATGACGAAATTCTTGAGTACCTATGCATCCGCCCACTTACGGCGCGGAAGACATGCACAATGCATGCTACATGCAGAAAGTCAGCTGCACAACCTGAGCATTTAAGAAAAGTTGAAGATGTACTCTTGTGAGGAGATTAAGCTACAAATCTCTGCCAAATGCAACAGATGTTATTGAATAGGTTATAGTCTTTCCTGTTTTCAGTTGTTCTGTTTTGTGAATTCTGGAGTTGTTTTTCCAATGTTTTCGGATATTGTGGCCAACAAGGTTTTTTCAATGTTTTCAACATGCTTTGCTTTCATTGGCACTGCTACGACATGCATATTTTATGTACAGTTCTTTTTGCAGAAGATGAATTACAGAATCTAGTAAAGAGGGATAGGATGGGAGAGAGAGATCGGGATATAAAGAGGGAGAGAGAAAATCAGGGCGAGACAATGGGAAGATGGCAGAGGGAGTGGAAGAGAGAGGAAAGATGACAGTGAGAGGGCAAATGAGGAAGATGGAGGATAGAAAGAAGGGGAGGAGCCTCATCAACAGGGTCACCAGAAGGACATCTCTCAGGAGCAGGAGCACCACGTTTCCAGTCCTGAATTCTTTTTTAAAAATCACTTTAGCACATGTGTATGCTTCATTGTTTCAATGCAAGTGATCCAAAGACTACAACAACCAGCATTTACTTTCTGTTAAAAGAAAGGCAAAGGCTAGAATAGAGGTTAAATGGTCAGGCCACCATGTGCTCTAAAACAAAAACATTGAAGCTGACCCTCGGGGACCCTTCCTTCTCCACCCAGTTTCCTGCCAGTGAGAATATACATAATGATAATGATGTGTTATTAATATAGCGCCTTAATCCAAAGCGAGCAGGGGAGTGGAAGAGGATGATTGAGATGGGAGAGGTTCACGTGAAACTGAAGAATGGTGAATGGAAAGGTTTGAATAAATAATAACCCCTGGCATTGCTCTGGACAACCCTCCAGACAGATATATTTCAGCCTGCCATGCAATTACAGAACCAGAAGTACAATTAGCAAATCCAGCCTGGTCGGGCCCAAGGACACATCCCTTCTGCATGAGATCACAAGCAACTTGAGACCATGTTCCAGTCATTTTGGGAATTATCACTGAAGTGTGTGCCTGGGCATAACCGTTTTAGTCTGGACGAATAATTAAAATCTGAAGAGTGTTGGCTGGGAGGTTTTGAATGAATCATAACCATTGGCATTGATCAGAGAAACCCTCCAACCTGTTGTTTTTCAGCCTGACATAAGATTACAGAAGTTGACAGACCATATGCAAATCAGGCTTAGTTCCAGCCCAAAAGGGGCAGGCCAGTCTGAACTGATAGGTCACATCCTACTGCTCCAGTCCACAAGCATCCCCAGACATGTTTCGGCCTCATTGGGTAGCATCATTGAGATGTAGCCTGGTCCTCGAGTCACATCAAACTTGATACCGAAGTCCGAGCATACCCGCCCTCTCCAGGTGCCTAATGCTAACCTGAAGCATGATGGGTAGGAGGCCTACAAAGAAAACATAGCCATTGCTCTGGGCCACCCTCCAAGCCAGTGTATTTCAGCCTGCCATGCCACTTCACAAGGGGAAAGATCAAATGCACATCATGATTATTATCAAATCAAAAGTGAAAGTAAAGCCAGCACTGCTAGAAAAGCTTAAGGCACACCATCTGATTGATAAGTAAAGAGACCACATCAGCCACGTGATCCATGAAATATCCACTGCTGTAAAACAAAGAGGCCCGCCAGAATTTAGGGAGCCCTGAAGCTGCTTGCAATCCATGCATGGTATGCATGTAGTTGGTGTTTTGTAAAGCAGCACTATGATATAGGATACAACAAAGTGTGCAGGGAGAGGTTCGGGGGCCGGGGATGGTTGTGGAAATCGCATCCTACAGGAACAGAATGCAGAATAGGTAAATTCATCAGTTTATAAAATGTTGTGCAGAACAGCACATTCCTGAACTTGGTAACAGGAAATGACATCAGTCAACGTAAGCAAAGTAAATGCATGTTAAAATCATTGGATATGAACTTAAGGGGTTGTCTCTCATGGGATGTGATCCCTTTTTACAACAGGAGAGTTTTTTTGTGCTTTTTAGTTTGGGATGTAAGGTTGCGCTTGCAACACTTATACGCCTAAACTATTGAATTACAGTACAGATAGGGAGAAATGGCATAAGAGGAGGGGCACACTGCCTGTGGGTGTGGTTTGGTCATTTGCTCACGGTCATGCTAACCCCTATGGCCATTCCCACCCAGTTCCTGCCACTGCCCGCCCAAAACACCTACTCATGGGACCTCTGAGCTCACTTTAATTAGCCATAACATCAAACTTTGCACTCAGTGCTTTGTGTTTTTTCAATGCAGTCTTCTGTGAGTTAATGACTTAATTGGAGTTGTAAATCCACTATTGGTGTAATGAAAGTCTTACTCGGTTTGCCTTCAGCCACTCAACTTATAAGCACTGTGTGTCCTTCACTGAAGTCCTGTTAAAAAACAAGCATTGGCAAAGTAAACAGTTTTGGTCTATGTATACGTATTAGGCATTTGCCAGACACTCCTATTAGATACCCAGGTACTCGCACCATTTTGCACCTGTTACCATCAATGACCAGTTATTACCACTACGGCTGTGCCTGGCAAATGCCTATCCCATGCCTACACAAAAGTCCAAACTGTTGGCATTGCCAATGCTTGTTGGAATTGCAGGTGGTCTGGTTGCCGTCTGTTTTCAGATGGAAGGTATTGAATAGTTCTGGGTACTGAAAACGTGGTTATTCAACCAATACTAATATATGGAGCTGATTCCCATCTGCTAGTCTAGCCCTCTAGGTAATCTGTAAATAATGATTGCTTATGATGTATAATATTCTGCTGTTAACATTTGTGTTCTGTAATCTTGTATGACTATTTCCAAAGCTGTCTGTAACCTCGCTGTGAAACCTCAGAGTCTGGGCGTGTAACAAATAAATAAAAAAAATAGGAAAAAAATAAATACTGCTACTGACAGCATTCTCTGCCACAGTTATTTCAGTTTAAATGTTCAAGGGGCCAGTTTGTTAGCCGTGCTGGATCTCAGGTGTTCTCCTCTAGGTATACTTGGGGAACCAGTCTGATCAGTACTGTGGGCCAGTTTTCCAAGCTCCCCACTTGGCGACGGAGAGCACTTCCAAGTGATTTACAATGACTATGCAGCAAGTGGAGGCTGCATGCTCTGAAGATGTGGTCGTACATTTTAGCTCAATCACCCTATTTTTTTAAGGACCTGCCAATTTGGGGATGCCTAACAGTAGGCTGCTGCAATGTACCAGTTTTGAGTGAATCAATCCTTGGATCATTTTGCTTGTTTTGTTTTTGAGAGATGCAGAAAATTCTTTTCACAGCAAAACGAGCGTGAAGTGGCAGCTGTCGATTGTCCCCAAGATATGTTTGGAGAAGGATTGATAAATGTTCCTCCAAGAATCTTAGTCACATTTGCTGTGATTTTGTATTTGTAATTAATTTGAATGTATTACGCGGTTTACACCATAGTGCTGTACATATAGTCACATCGCGGTACAATTAATGGAAAAGTGACAATCTAACCAAAAGAAAACTATAGCAAGTGAGCTGAGGGTGGAGCGAAAATGAGGGTACAAATAAATAGAACGAAGAGAAAGTGGAAGTGCATTCCAGTGAAAGAGCTAGTAAAGAAAATGAGAGAAAACGACACTGGGCACAGGGTGTACCAGGAAAGTCAGGACGTAGAGACTGATACAGGAGAGTATGGGGGAGAGTAAAAGGACACCAAAGAAGAAAGGAAGTGACATTATTAAGAGATTTAAAGACCATGCACCGAAAGTTAAACCTAAGACGTGAGTGAAAAGGTAACCAGCAAAGAGAGGACAGAGCAGGGACAATCGAGTCACAAAGTAAAAGAGAACAAAGAAGACAAATGGAAGAGTTGAAAATAGACGAGAGGACTAAGACGAGAAGCAGGGACACCACGAAGGAGGCAGGAGCAGTGGAAAAGGTGGGACAAGATAATAAAAGGAAATTAACAACTTGGTATCCTGGATAGAAAGAAAGGCCCTTGCCTTGCAGATTTTATAAAGGTGGGCCCGGCAGGAACAAGAGTAGGGAGATGTGGAGAGAAAAGGAAAGAGAGGAATCTAAGTGTACGCCAAGGTTTTGAGCAGAAGAGGAGATAGAAAGAAGAGACCAGGGTAGGAACTGGATGCAGGAGGTAGGGGAAGGGGATAGAGGAGGCAGGAAAGAAAAGGACTTTGGTCTTTGAAAACTAAAGGAGTCGATAGTGCCCCGGACAGCAAAGATTTAATGGCCATGAGACATGAGGTTAAAGTGGAGTGAAAAGCAGGGTTGAAGGAGAAAGAATAGAAACAGCTGGTTGTCCTCAGCATAAAAGTGGTGAGACAACCCAAAGGAAGAAATCATTATGGCAAGGGGAGAAGTGTAAAGAGAAAAAGGGAAGGGACCCAAGACTGATCTCTCGGGCACACTGTGATGAAGGGGAAAAGCAGAAGAGGATTTACCAGCTCACGAAACAGAGTAACTGTGATTAGACGGGTAGGATTTGAACCAGAGAAGGACAGAACCAGAAAACTTGTGAGAAGAAAGAAGCAAACTCTGGTGAACAGTTTCGAAAGCCGCAGCTAAGTCGAGGAGAACTAAAAGAGAAGAGTGCTTTGAATAGTGTGCGAAAAGGAGAGAGTCACAAAGTAGAACAGTCTCTGTGGAGTGGTGGGAGCAGAAACTAGATTGAAAGCAAGGAAGAAGAGAATGAGCAGAAACAAAAGGAGAGTGAGCTGAGAGTAAACACGACACTCCTGGAGCTTAGAGAGATATGGAAGAATAGAAATTGGCCAAGAATTAGAAGGAAGAGAAGGATCAAGAGAAGGCTTTTTTTTTTTTTTTTTAGGAGAGGTGGTATAATGGCATGAATGGTGTGGGGAAATTAGAAGAGACAAGAGTGATATTAAAAAGAATGGTGGGGCAAGGCAATAAGGAGGCATGAACCTTGGGTATTAAGGATGAAAGACTGGGGTAAGAAGGAGCAGATGTAGGGTGAGCCCTGGGCAACAGAAGGGCAGTGTGAGAGATGGAAACTGGGAGAAATGAAGACATAGAACCAACTTGATGAGAAATGTGGACACTAGGAGTAGAAAAAGGAACAAAAGTGCAGTGGAGAAGAGTGACCTTAGGGGTAAAGTAAGAAATGAGATCAGTAGCTGAGAGAGAAGCGATAAGAGTAAGATCAGAGGGAGAAAGAGAAAGTATGCGAGAAAAGGTTTGGAAGGAGGAGGTAACTAAGCATGTCAGAATAGTAGGAACACTTAGCAGCGAGAAGGGCATTGTTATAAGATGAATGAAAGGAAGACAGTAAAAAGAGTCAGAATCTAAGTGCCAGTGATGTTCAAGGCGACAAAGTTTGTTGCATCGAGCAAAGTTGCTGCGTAAGCCAAGGTTGTGAAGGTTTGGGAGTGGGTGAGAAGGAAGAGGCCGGAGGAAGAAAATCAAGAGAAGAGGAACGAGAGGAAAAGACAAAAGAGGCAGCGTCATCAGCAGAGAGAGATGAGAAAGAGGGGTGAGAAATAAGATGATAAGTACATGAAGAAACAAATAAAGAAGTGTAAATGGCGCAGAGATCCTGGCCTGACTGAACCTGGGCTACAGTCTCTTGGCCACTATTTGGGGGTTTCTGTGGCCCTGGTGTAACTGCGGATCAAGATCTTAGTTTTGCTTGGGTTGAGGCAGAATTGGTTTTCGTACATCCAGACCTGAATTCCGGGGAGACATTTGGTTGAGTTAATGTTGTAAGGCTGGATATTTAGTGGAGTGTCATTGGCATACGAGTTGAAGACTATCTTGAAATGGTCTACGATAATGGCTGAGTTTAGACATTGTAACAAATATCCAGCTCAATGTTACTAATTCTATTGATCTTAGAAGGCTGAAAAGCTAGGTCAAGTATACCAGACTTTGCTAATATGTCCACGCTTTACCAAGATCTCTGAATATCCTTACAAAATGCTGGTGTACTACGTATAATATTGAATCTCATGTGATTAATTTAACTACCATTACAAAAGGTTTCTATTCTCTCTCTCTCAATAGTAATCTACATGAAAGGTACATGACTTGACATGAAAGGTGCTGACTAAGAACACTGTGAAGGCTGTTGCAAAATAATACTGAAAAATAACTAACGCTATTTTCACATCTCTCCACTTCTGAATTCATTCTTGTTTCTCAGATATATATGAGGGATTGAGTTAATGGATGTTTTGCAAGTAGAGTCTTTTAAACTCATGACATTGTGCATTCCTATACAGTACATATAGTTTAATTTCTTATAACCTCAAGACTTCAAATACCAGAATACCAGAATACAAAATAAAGAAAAAGAAAAAGCTAGGACTGATTAAGTAAACTGCATCTGGCACAAGGCAATTTAGCATCTCTGTAAATTCTCCTCTTGCTTTTCTCACTGGAATTGCAAGATAGGAAGGCACTCAGGTTACATCCTTACAGTTTGCCAAGGTCTGCAGCGTGCTGTTGACAAACTGTGTGGAGTTTGGCTTTGAGATGTACATGAGGCAATTGCAAGATTAATTACTGAAACATTGGGCCTCATTAAGAGTGTGCTGGTCCAGTAACAATAGTGCCGGTAAGCTACCGGCACCGTTGTTACCGGACCGGCACACTCCAAGGTCTGCGAGCGGGTGCCTTTCCGCCCGCCAGGTCTGACCTGGCGGGCAGAACGGCACCCGCTCGCAGACCATGACGGATACACCGGCACCATTTATGAATGGTGCCGGTGCATCCGTCCTCCCCATTTCCATTCAGTCCAATGGGACTCGAATGGGAATCGGGAGTAATATTTTCCGACGCCCGGCAATAGGGAATAACCGGGACCGCCGGGGCTGTAATGCCCTGGTAGGTACCCATTGCCGGGTGCCGGAAGAAAATGACTCCGGCGGCAGCTGTGCCTGTATTTACCGGCACGGCTACCGCCGGACTCATAATGAGGCCCATTGTAATGTATGCAAATGTATCTCATGAATATGAATGAGGTATATCATAAATATGTGATACGTTTCCAACCCTCAGGGCCTGCAGCTTGACAACCCTTAACACAAACTATTATGAAATGTTTGTGTAATGTGTGATGTACTGCTGCCTGTAGTTTTGTACAGTGCTAAATTTGCATGCCATATACTTGCAGTCACCATCATTAATCAGTTCAGTTAATCCATTCAAATGTTTTAATGAATTGCCCAGAATGGTATTTTTCTCTAATCAATTGCAATATTCCTTGCTTAATAACAGACATGTTATTACCCTTATCCAACTATGTAGAGGCACACCGTAACATCACATAAATACATTGTACACAATCAATCCTACCTGCTGATTATTTAATCTACAAAATGTTTGCATTTTAAATGGATAAAACCTACATTAGTATGATATCAAATTTACTCCACAATAGCATTTTCCAGGGGACCCATATTTGTGTACAATTTCATGGTGGTTAATTTAGTTTACATACGTCTGGTGGCAAGTGCCATTTTCAATATTATTCCATGACCATCCATGAAATCAGTATAAGTAGTTTCATTTTTCATCCAGGCATTGGACGATGGCTAATAGAGATTACGCTGTTTGTTTGCCGTCCAACATTTGCATCACTGTCCAACACCGTTGGCCACCCTCCGGTCCCTAAATTCCAACTTGACAAAGTCAGTGGTAGAGTCACCCTCATAATACATTCTGGAGAAGTTTACTATGGCTTTCCGAGTTACAGAAGAGCAGCCCCTAAATATACAAAGCCAGCGCAGACATTATTTAGGAGCGCATCCCTTGCTTCCCATTGATTGGGTTTCAATTTCGGTACCCCATGCAAAATAACCATGCATCTCCTTTGTCTCCAACGATCTTTGCTATGGATCAAACCCTCCTGGGTTGGAAACCGGAGTGCATTATAAAAATTATCATTACGGCCATTATTCCCCACATTGTTGAAAGCCCCAACGTCCCTAGTTACATGCACGGTGTAAGGGCAGGTGGCTTATTGACTTCAGTAAGTGCGGGCTGCGGGCAAGCTGCTCATTTAGATTTCATAGCACAAATGATAATGCATGAGGTTCACTGTCAATTGGGGCCCGGGGTGCTATGTTAGTGGCATCTATATGATGACCAGCATTTATTACAGCAACCAGGGGATCTTTGGTGACATATTTGACTCCTTTGATAGGTTGCATGGGCCTGTAGCTTCCATAATGCCATAGATTGGCACCCATTGGCTGACCCGGCCTCTCTCCCTTGTGCGTCAATCAGGGTTAATAGGAGTCTTAATATCTATTAGCTCAGAAAGAACTTGTTTGCAGTTACAAATGCAGTCATGGACAGAACAAGCCTCCTTAGTATGCACATCTATGGTGGGAGAAGTGCCTGGGCCCAATTGTTTGGGGACAATTGGAATAGGAAGGCAGGGTGAAGGGCTATCCCCTGGCCTCCTGGCCATCAAGTTCTTACTCCGAATCCTAGCATTAACAGATCCTTTTTCAGTCTTACCCACAACCACAGATTCCATTAAGTCTGTTGGTTCTCTGGCACTGTCAATCTCTGCGGACAGGGGGGCCTCCATTCACTTGGTTCAGGCTTGGCAAGCTTGTGGTCACTCCACCGTCACTGCCGAAGGTGGTGGAGAATAAAACTGAGGCAGCTGGACTAAAGACACTGGAGGCCCACCTCAACACGGTTATTGATTGCGGTTGACTTGGGGGACAAATTGGCAGTTGCCAGACCCCGCCCCCCTACCCCCCACCTTCCTAGCTCTCAGGACCTAGATTAGCAGCAGTTGGCCAAGAGGTCATGGAATATGTTCTGATAGCCACAGTAGGGACCAAGGTATCTATAATTACCCCCAATCGGCCGAGCTGGTAGGGGCACTGGGTGTACCCACAAATTGTTGAATTTCTTTGATTAATAAGTGAGCATCACCAAAGGAAATAGAAATAGGACCAACAGAAACTGCTGGTCACAAGGCCTCCAAGTCAACTACACCTAAACAACCTGGAGTGCATAAATCCTAAATTTGCTTCTTCCTCCTGAGCATTAATATTTTCCTTTTTTGACCCAATCCATGCCCAGTACAGGTGCAAGGCCAATTACAGAGTTAGGTGTGGCAACAGCAGCATCCACTTCAAGGTGCTGCGCTGACTGTGAAACACGCCTTACACCTGGCCATACAGAGAATAAAGATGGAAGGGAAGACCAAAGGGGTCAAGATGTAGGCACATGCCCCCTATGGGTCCGCAAACACACCTGCGGCATGCCAGCACACCATGACCCTGACTCCCCGCAGGCTTCACCATCCTGGGGGGGGTCGACAGGGTATGTAGTGTCCAGCGGGCGGGTGGGCGGTGCAAGCATGACCAATGATGGCAACAGCAAAAAGACTCCGGGCAAGCAGTCAGGCACCCCTGTGGGACTCCAACACCCCGCGTCCTTCACTCCCTGTGCGTAAGTGCTTTGATTTTGTTGGGTCAGCTTCTGAACCAACTTTCCAGAGCTAGTTAATTTAACTCAGTCATAACACAGTGTTGACAGTTGACATTGAAGACGCATGGGCCTAGCAATACATAATAAATCATGGTATTTGTGAGACAAAGATGATTGTTTTTCAAATGGTTTTCCAAAACAAAAATGTATGGCTAAATATATATGTATCTGCTAAATATATGCAGGCAATTTGTATACGTGTTGTTTTACTGTTTGCCGTTTAAACTAATCATGGTTACTTTGTACCCACCTTAAGCTTAAAATGGTGGATCCGGAATCAGACAAGGACTACATTTTCTGCAGAAGAGAGGACTCCTGGAATTTTATGTCATGGGGATGTTCAAGTTTAACTGATTTCGTGTTTGACATATTTCCAGATAAGGCACCAGATATTGGGAGCGGGCATCGTATCGACCTCTTCGATTGCAATGCAAGGCCGGTGTGAAGCAAACTGCCTCAGGGGAAGTAGAGCACATTACTTTGTATACATGCACACTATAATAGCACAGCCTTTGCCAAGAACTGTTGGAAGACTGGATTATTTCCAATGGTGCAAGACAGGTATGAACCTGAGAAAAATTATGAAATCAGAGGAAACCTTTGTTGTCAGAAATCGAAGGGTAAACTGTTTATGTCTAAAGTTTATGATAAATACTGAACATTTAACTTTTAAATGTTTAATGGTTGCATTTTTGTTCTTTAGTCTATGATTGGTGTTTGCTGCACTTTCTGCACTACTGTGCTTTGGAAGAGGCACTTGCATACTAGAAGAGACCAGTCTAATATGCGCCTGCATTTTGAAGAAATTGCAACTTGCTTTTATGGTTGCTCACTTAGATGTCCCTGCATGTTGATTTTGCCATTACTTGTATGTCTATATTTTCATGCTGCCAACTAATTAAAAAAATCAAATATAGATTCAGGCAATTATAATCATTGCAGACAGAGAGGAGGATTAAAAAAAATGCAATACCTAATTTAGGTCACACAGGAAATTTAACGTGAAGATATTGTGTCAAATGTGATAGGGTTAGAGTGTATTATTTTGGACTGTCTGCAGAGATTGACAGTGCCAGAAAACCAACAGACTTAATGCGGGTCCCTATGTGTCAAAACTAGTTTCTTCTTGGATGAGTTTTGCGTCAGTCCGCCTCCCTCTCAGTTTTCTGGAGAGATCGCGATCTGTGAGTCCAAGACAGGCCGATGATATCCTCCCTCCATCAGCAGGCTGCTCTTCTGTGAAAGTCTCATCAACTCTGCTGCTACTTGCTCTGCACCAATTGCATAATACCGATTTTGATATTCAAAGAGGAGTTTGCACAGGAATCCCCACCTGTATTACATTTTATGCGATTGGAGCAAGGTCGTCACTACATTAAGTTTCCGCCTATTCGCTAGAGTTCGCAGAGAAAGGTTTTGAAATAAGGTTATGGTTGCTCCTCGGAACTCAGTGGGCTCTCTCACTGCTGCCATGATCGGTCCTTTCTGCTGGGAAAAAAAGCACTCGAGTACATCTGGCAGGAGGTTACAACACTGCAACGGAAAGGCGAGGTACTCTGACAGGGAGGCCAAGGAGGGATTGGGATAATTTGCAGACATAATCTCCAAGTGCTGATCTTGAATTTGACGCAGAATGCCACGCAGGCAGACATTGTTCATCCAAGAACTCTTCTCTAGGTCCTACTGTTTGGTCCAAACGATTTCTACCTGCTCTTCAAGTCCAACTACCCGGTTCCCGAGCTCTGCCCAATCGTGGGCATGTTCTCTGCCCAAACCATGGCTTCCACACCACCCAAACAAGACTCCAACACTAGCATGTGAGCGTTCATTTCGGTTATGGATTTGGAGCGTTTGCCACTCGAAGCTTTGATTGTGTGTAATGTTCTGCTTGATATTTGATGGCATGCTGAAAAGATCCGGCTTTGTGTTCGAGGTGTCTATGGGGTCAACCGCTGTAGGAGGGGATTGAATCTCCACCTGCACTGCCTGAAAGTGCTTGGCCTTGCTGTCTTGCATAGCTAGTAATGTTTAAATTAACGCAGATTTGGCTTTAGTTGAGGATTTAGAAATACTAGGGTGGATGGCTATCACCGTTGTTATGGTGTGTGCTAGAACAGCAAAGCGTAGCCAGGGTCAGCCTCTATGAAGCTCCTCGCAATGAAGCAAGTACTAGAATAAGATTGGGATTTTCCAAGCTACTCTAAATCCACAAAGGAGTTGGGCTTTAAGCCGTAGGGAGCGGAGTTTGAATTAAAGTGGTGGGCTTGAGACTAATAGTGCTGCAAAACTGCTTCCGTGCAGGCGCAGAGGGTAATCACTGAGGAGAGGAGAAACCATGACGAGCGGTGTACCTGCACAGATCTCAGCAGATGCCCTTCTGGATGCTGCTCTCATTGCTGATAATTCCTGAGTCCGCCTGCTCCTCTGAACAGGCGAACACTACTGCAGCCACTATGCGGCAGGTGCCACAGGGACCCTCAGCCTCCCGCCGTCTCACCACCTACCTGCCGGTCAGAAACACCAATCGATCCTCTGCTTGTGGGCCTGTGCAGCAGTGTGCTGCCTCATCAGCTCAGAGGTGCGCAGGCTGTCTAGATTCTGGGCCGGTTTCAGAAGAGCGCGGCACCAGACTCAGATCGGTCCGGGCCGACGACGATAAAGGAGCTCCGACTTGGAGTGTGCCGCACCAGATCCCAGTCAGATGGTGTTAAAAAGGTCAGGTGTTATAACACTTGATGCAGAAACCTGCATCCAGGTCACGATCGGCCATGACAAGGTCCCGGGTCAACCAAAGGCAGAAGAGTCCCCCAGTACCGATTGAGAGGGGGGCCGCAGGGCTGTAAACGCAGCACTTGATTGTTAGAGTAGAGAACCCGCCTCTGGGTCCCGAACAGATGGTGCAGCTTCCATTTTGGCTGGGTTGCCCGGCATTCGCTCTGGGGCCACTTTGTTCCCCTGCTTTATAAATCTGCTGCTCCCCTGTCAGGGGATCATAATCATGTATCTAAAGGGGTAACTTAACGCACCTTAGCGGGTTTAATACAGCACTGTCCAATGGAGCATACAGCAGGCATATCTTCTTCCCTTGTCGCCTGGCCATGCCAGCTGTATATTTTAAACACAAACAGACCACTGGCCATGCCCAGTTGCAACAGCCTTTGGCTGTGCCCATTGTATATTTCTTTTTAAAATTATTTTAATTAACACAGGCCACTAGAACATGACAACCAGAGTAAAATCCTGGTAGCCAAATACTTGAGAAAGCTTGCCAACCTAAAAAACACAAAAACAAGGGGTTGCGTCCGCCCTCTGAATACAAACATCTGCTGCCCACCCACCCACGTGTCCTTTACTTGTGCCCTAAAAAGCAGCCACAATCAGGGGAACAAAAGGCACCGGTGCCAAGGATTGCAACCTCTCCTGCCACATTCTCGGCAAATACTCATGACTGACTTCCCCTCTCATCATTTCCCCTCCTCACACCCATGTCTGGCATTCAAAAATACTCTGCTTTATATAGATGAACTTTAAAAGTACACATACAATAGCGTCACTCAAATATATAAATCTTTATAGAACTTTGTTAGACAAAAACTGTACAATTGTGGCATTATTCCCCCCCCCCCCAACCCCCATCTTGACTGGAGACCACAAATACCAGAATGCGATTCAGTAAAAGGCAAAACCATTCTCCCAGAGAACATTGGGAACATAGAAGATCTTTAAACCATATTTTGGCATAATTCATATACATCAAAAGGTTATTCTAGTTTGCCTTGCACGTGCAAGCTGGATTTGCAATTCCCCATGTATTAGCAGCTCTATCCACAAAAATAGCTTCTCTTTTCATGTGGGCATTATGGCGTTTTGGCAGCTTGATAGAGTGGAATACTTTCAAGGTTTGACACTAGCATGGTTGAAAAAAAAAGAAATGCAGTGTGTTTCTTAGTGTGTTAGGAGATATTTAAAACCAATAAAAAACACAGAATCCGAGACTAGACTGTCTCCAATCCGGGCAGTAACTGGGACCGACCCTGCTTAGGTACAAAGTGAGGAAGGTGTTGGGCCCCCCCAGACCTTGCTCTAAGTGGTCTTTTAACTTGTGCTCATTTATTAGGCAACATGGTCCAAGCGGGCCGCCCCTTCCTCGGTTAAGCTACGCACGGTCAGTCCCAGACACTACATAGATGAGTCCCAGATGCTTATTTCTAGTGTGATAATAAGACAGATATACTCGCAGGTATCGGTAGAAGGAACTACGGATAGCCGTGGGTAGGTCTAGTTTTATAGCCGCAAATATTAGGGGTGGGGGCAAGCTTTATTGCCCCCCCACAGGGCTTCACCAAGTGTCCCCTTCACCTGTGCCAGCTCCCTGCACTCCCCTGATGACCTCCTCACCTCCACTGCCCTCTCCCATTCCCCCCAAAACACTTTTTGTGACACTGTTTGCTTTGAGTTGGCTATTCGCGGCTATACCCCAAGGTTATACCAGAGGGTATGGGAAAAAAATGTGAGCCTTTTGTTGCAAACCTGGTGCCTAGCCCGCAACTCCCAAATGTTCACTTGTGTCCCCTGCATCCCCACCCACCACCACCACCTCTGCCCTGATAGCATGTCCATGTTTTTTGACCTGCAAGTAGCTTTTTCTGCATTTTATTTTCAGATACACTCAGATATAATCCAGGGTATATATTATTGTTTTTTTTTATGTATCTTGTATTGGTTACCCTGGAACATTCACACAAAAATACAAAATCAGACATCAATACATACACTGTTTCAATTCAATACAAACATCAATTCATCACAAACATATCAGAAAATTCACCACTTACATCAATTATATCCAAATTATACAGTATAAGAAAATACACAATTTTATCAAATCTCTTTATCAAAATTACAAATACAGCAGACCCAATATTCACACAGTTCAACCTGTTTTGAAATTTCTGCCAAATCGTTTGCCACAAATTTACGATATCCCTTTACATAGTTACTTTCCATCATAATTCATGTGATCACTATTTGTCTCGCAGTCTCCACTTCCTTCCCACAAAAACAACAACGTCTATGTGCTAAAGAAACATTAGAGCAAGTACCCAAATTACCCATGGTATGCAACATATCAAAACGAATATGCATTATAAAAGCAATCAAATGCCGGTTATACATTTTCAACAGATAACTAAAGGGTTAAGGAAAAAAGAATTGCTGCGTTATGTAATTACCATATTTTCTTAACCCCTAGAGATTCTGCTTCAGTTCCTTAATTGCAGTGGCCACATTTATAGGCAATCTTTTGTATTATAGTCCATAACCTCTTTTACAAAAAGTTTAAATGCTTTAATACCACAAATATTTTGTGCAGTGAACAGCACTAGTAAGGTTTCTTTGCACACCTCCACTTTAAAATGTGGAAATAAAAGCCGCTTTGCGCAATCTTCCACAATGTCAAAATGGAGGTCAGGCCCAGTTCACAGCACAAAGCCTCCCCGCAATGGCATTCGAAAGCACCAGGAATCTTCACCATATTTTGGCTTCACGTTTTTCAAGCCATGAAATTTCCTTTTCTAAAAACACATTAAAACCATACAAAATAGATGGAATAATAATAGCAATATAGAGCTTAATCATTCCTTACACAGAATATCCTCCATGTGCACATATAAATGATTTAATCAGTAAAAATGTCCCCAATTTTTTAGGGTGAACTGAACCTCAGTTCCTTTTCCTGCCGAGGACCAATCGTTACCCCCCAAATACTCTAGATTTTTCAACATTCTCAATAGGGATCCCATTAATCTTCCATATTAAACTACTGGTTCTTTGTTTATGAACTCCCACTTTCATGATTTTTGGTTTATGAATATTAAACACCGCCCCATTTTCCTTTGAATACGTCAGCAAAGCATTTAGGCTATGTTGGAGACCAACGCTGTCCCATCCATAATCACAGTATCATCCACATAGGATATCCGGAATAGGGCAGTAGTCAGAGGGGGAAAATCCCAAAGCTGAACACAATCAGCTATGCAAAGATTGATTAGGGAAGGAGCAATTAAGCATCCTTGTTTTATCCCACAATTTGTGGGTAATTTCAGCAGAAACATGACAATAACCTGATCATAACCGAAGTATCAGAGTTTAGTGTCCTAATTTTTATAATCTTTCTCTACAGCCCAAGCATTCAACATCACAACAATGCAGGATGTTTCTCTGAATCACATCAGTTTTATTAACCGCAAGATCTTGCTGGGCATCTTGCGAGTTTCTTACCACCACCTCTGCCTCAAAATTATTCACTCCCACAGAATGTATATTTGTATTCCTCACTTCTTCATTCAGCCTTTCTTCCTCGTTCAGCAGGTTACCTCCCATGATCGGTATAGGATCGTCTACCCGTGCTGCATTTTCAAGTGCAATGTCTACAATACTGACAACACTGCATAATTCTTTCTGCTCAACAAACAGACATGCATAGATTGAAGTGCGCCGTAGCAATCATTAATACTTCACAGAGATCTGTGCAACCTAATTCAGGTACACTATCGAAGCAGGTCATAGAATTCATATTCCCCTCCTTCCTCTCCAATATCTTCGGCAATTTTCGACAAATCAGGGGATATTAATAAATTGGCATCTGCACTCTTATTTAATAAGCCTTCATGCAAATATGGGGGTATAATATGCACACTCCCCATTGATTCTCTTTGAAAATGAAAACAAATTTAACAAGGCGTTATCAACAGGGGATGGAGATTTCCTCAGAAGGTTGTATTAACCGACTCATCACTTCCGGATCCGTTAACGCAATAAGATCTTACATAGGACAACAATTATCATTCACAGACTCTTCCTCTAAGATATTATGGACGGCAAAATTATTCCACAGAACCACATATGGATCGCAAAAATAATGCTTCATGCTCAAATTGTTTCAGAACTGGTCCAAATCTGTCCAGCAGTTTCGGCTGTGTACTTGTGGAAAAACATTTTCCCTTTTTTGTCTATGGGAAAATGAATGGGGAGTAGGCCGAATCGGTGGTACGTGCAAAGTATTGCAGGACTTATTTTCAAAGTTCAAGAATGGATGTTGACTGGGCGTGTGCAATACTACCCTTCACGCATAGAGGTCCCTCAGATTTTGTTTATAAGGGAGCATGTAGTGTATGTGTGAGTACAAACAAGTAGGTATAAGCGGTCTATGTACCTTCAACTTCAAGAGGGGAGGAAGGCTGGGTGCATGTGAATCTAAGTAGATACAAGCATCAGAAATATGAATACAGTAAATGATGTATGCCTTCTGAGGTTCGTAGATCTGCTTAGAATCACATGCTTTGCATAGACTAGTGAGCAGTACCTGAAGAAGGAGTTGGGATGTTTCAAGGTACTACAGCAAAGAGATGTTTTAACACCGCTTGTCCCACCTGGGAATCTTGTTTGGAATGTGTATCCAAACAGTAATGTTGTGTGAAAGCATGTATAGAACTCCGCATAGCTTCCTTGAAAATGGCATCTAAAGAAACATTTGCAATAAAAGCTAAAGTAGCTCCAGTGCCACATGTTCAGTGTGCTCTGGGTGTGAAAGACAGAATATAGTTTGAAAGGGTATAGAAAATCTGAATGCATTTGACTATCCATCTTGAGTCAGGATCCCCTTCTCTTCCAGTAGCTATGGAAGCAAAGCATGAATCAGTCTTTCATTGGCTTTATCCTGTTAAGGTAATACATTACAGCCCTTCCAACATCTAATGTATGGAGGCTCTTTGCTTAATTGGTAGGATTTTGAAAGAAAGCTGGAAGTTCTATGGACTGGTTGATATGGAACTTCGAAATAAATTTAGGAGAAAAACATGGGTGTGTTCTTAGCATTACACTGTCTTTATGAATGACAACAAAGTGCTTGTAGATCACCAACTCTTCTAATAGATGTAACGGCAATGAGAAATAAGTTCTTGTAAGTGAGGGGTATAAGACTGATCTTATGCATTATGTTAGGTTATATTTATAAAGAGCCAAAGCCTATAGGCATCAGGGCACAAACACAGATAAAAAACAAGATGGACAAGCAGAGGAAATAGCCTGACCTATTTTATGGAAACAGGATGGTTTTAAGAATTTCCTGAAGGAAAGACCTTCCTTACGCAATTTGACAGGTAGTTTGCTCCATGCCTGAGCAACTAGCACATGAAAGGAACGAGCATTCCCTCCAAGTCTTTCATATCGTGGAATGTTAAGTAATTGCGCATCGCATGACTGCAAGTTACAGCAGGGTTTGTAGATCTCCAATTTCCCTTTCAAATAAATGGGAGCATTTCCAAACAGGCATTTGTATCCCAGGGTAAGGATTTTAAATTGCACTTTTGGCCTGCCAACATGGGAAGCCAGAGGAGCTCTTTCCGAGCCCTGGATACAGGCTCTCTTCTGGGGATATTGCAGACTATGCGGATAGCATTGTTCGGGATATTCTGCAACCTACCCAACCACTCTTGGGGAGTTGCCCCTCCAAAGAGGAGTTACAATAATGAAGTCTCTAATATAATGGCCCGAACTAGCTTTTCACAATTATTCCAGGTGATGAGTGAACAAATCTGCCGCAAGACCTTCAAATAAAGAGTTTTTGTCCACATAATTCACATGGGCATCAGCGTTCAGAGATGCTTCCATAAAAACGCCATACGTTTTAACCTTATCAACCACTGGGATTAGACATCCTTCAATTTCAAAACTTTTATGAGCAAGATTCAAAAATGTTCTGGCTTGTTTGGACCCACAATCTGCTCAGTTTTAGTACTATTTAAACAGAGCCAGTTTGTTATCATCCTGTCTTCAACGGTACCATAAACTAGATAAAAAAAATTCTGATCCAGTTCATGGTCACCACTAAGCTCCATGATCAACTGGAAGGCATCGGCATTATTGGTAAATTGAGCATTGGCTCAAAGGGAAGACCCATGAGCTTTGTAAGTAAAGCATTTAAATCTCATCTGGGAGCTGGGTTAGAAATAGGTGGGTATAATCTTTTGCCCCCCCCTCCACCCGCCAATCCATGAAAGCCTTCTCCACTGGAAGCTTCCAGCAAGAGACCTTAGCTTGAGTGGTGGTGTATGCAGAGTGCTGCTAAATGGATTTTTTCCCTTTCAACCACTGTAGTATCCTCTTCTGGAGCGGCTAAGGAGGGGTTGTTGCTGTTGAGTCCAGACCCGGGGAGTGGACCAGAGGGAGGAGGAATCCCAAGGTGAGACATGGTGTCCCGCCCTTTCCTTTATTCCTCCCTACCCGACATTCCCTCCACTGTCATACACCATTATAAATCCTATACCATTGCCCCCTCCCCAATTCCAACAGATACCACGATTCAAGGGAGGTGTAGGAGATCCAGGAAAAGGAGAGCACATAATTCACGTTATGTTTTACGGCAGCAACATTGTTCCCCTTCTCCTAACCACATTTCTTATGATTTTTCCAAACACTAATAAAACACTACAACTCCCATAATTCCTGCCCACTGCTTTTTTCTTAAATCCACTGGGACGTGGAAGAGGCAAAATTACAAAGTACCATGGTGTCCTATGGGCAGCCTCCATCTTGTCACGTTAAAAAGGTCAGGGAGAGTCAGGCAGGGTTGGACAACCACTCACACCAGACTCCTGTTGAACCTCCCAGCCAGTATAAAAGGTGGAGCTCACAGGTACACTCTGCGTGAACTGGGGATGCTGGATAGTGCACAGAAGCCGGAAGGAGAGAAGAGCAGCTGGAGGAACCCTGGAGAGCTTGGAGGAAGAAGGACTGCCAGAACACAGCCTGTGAGTACAGTCGAGGCTGCAGTGTGGCGAGGGAGCTTTGACTCCAGGAAGCAAAACCAGGGGCAGCTGGGGTTACCCGACAGTACCCAAGACAGAGTTCCTCCCCTGGATAAGATACTGAAGCCCAAGCCTCTGAGGTGCAGGTGGTGAGACCCAGACTTCAGGAAACATCCCATTTAAAAGCCTACTGCTCCCAAAATCACCACAATGCCGTTTGGGGGAGCTGGTGAAGTAGGAGCAAAATACGACTATTGCATTGTGGGACTTGAAGTCCAGAATTAGACAAACATTTTTGTTGAGAGGCGGAGCAAGGTGGGACACAAGAAGGAGCTGATTTTTGGGGGCGAAGGCGATCCCATTGAGCAGGACGACCTATTGAGTGACAAGAGCGAAGGATAGGGAAACCCTGAAGATCGCTACAGGAGGTTGTTGCCTCCGGGTAACTATGAAGGATACGTGCAGAAAGCCAAATCCCAAACAAGAAGCCTGCTTTGTGTTTCAAGGATGCCAGTAACCCTCCCGGGAGAACGGCAGAGTTGGGGAGGGGAGGCCAAGCCCGTGGTATCAACCTTGACTTGTGAATCAAAGCCGCAAAGAAAAGAAAGGAATGCACACAACCAGTGAGTTAGCGAAAGACATGAAAGGCTGGTTTGTGTCAAGGAAAGATGGAAGCCGCAACAGTGCATCTCACGATTGAAGGTTGCGCGTGTGCTGATGAGATGCAATAGAAAGCAAACGAGTAGTGAACCTTAAAAGTTACTGATAACTGTGAAGCTAGTGATACAGAGTAGTGGAGTGGTCTGGCAAAAGGAAGAATCCCACTCGAAAGTCTCTGCGCAGTGTTTGATGTCTTGTTATAAAGCGATCAAACTATGAAATGCGCAATGGTCAAGATTAATCCTGTTGAAAGGGGAAGTTAAAAAGGTGATTACTTTAAGAGAAAGCTTTCTTAAAACTTTTCTTAGTGTGTTATGGAACTAAACAAGACCAAGAGATACTGGGGCAAATAACATAAGGAAGAGCTGACTTGAAAGTTGAAGTGGTCCTGCAGGGGTCTATGGGAACGGCCTTGCACATTCGAAAGTCTTCGACATCAGTGAAAGGCCCAAGCCAGACTGAGTGAGACCGAGAACAGGAAATAAGTTAGGGGAAGGGAACCCCTAATGAATGTGAATGAAGCTTGGGGAACGGAACCCCTGCACGTGCTGTGATTGTGAGGTCCAAGCCCGACGGAGGGAGACCTACGTGAACTTTTTGTTGAACTGTGAAAGAACTTTTGGTGAACTTGAAATAAGTGATTAACGTGAAAGTCCAAGCGGGCCTCGACCAACGTTTTGAAATGCCTTTTTTTGATAACCTGAGCCAGAGTGTCATCCGGTCTACGGGGACCGCCTTACTCTGTGCTGTCCAACGTGGGGAGGAAAGCCAACTCAGCCACCTTGTTCCTTTATGTTATAAAACTGACTTTCCTTTGCATACAAAGTCCCCTCTACACAATGTTTGGATAAGAGATAGGACAGGCATTAGGTTTTGTTAGTATAAGCCATTTTGATTTGACAGACTGACTAGCACTGTGTTTTATTTAATGGTAAAGACTACTCCCATCATGGCTATAGGGTAAAGTAGGGGTTTTCCAAACCCCAAGAATGTAATAAAGGTTTTGAAACTTGTAGCTCTTGTGTTAGTGTCATACCTGTGATACCATGCCTCCCTTACAATAGTGAAATCATTTTTGGGGACAAGGAAGTATTTTGAATAAATACCCTTGTTTACCTTGCGAGGAGGTACCAGTTCTATTGCTCCTTTTAGTAGAAGAGCTTGAAACACATCTTGTAGAATTCGCGGATGTTTTTGCAAAACGTTCTGTTGCTTTGGTGGATGGTAATGAGGTCTTGTGAGGAACTCTATGGAGTACCCCTTGGACACGGTGGAAAGTACCCACTTTTCTGAAGCGATTCCCTCCCATGTGTGGGTGAATTGCGAGATACGACCCCTCTACTGGGGAAACATGGGAGGGAACCTGAATCGAAATGTCACAGTTATTGGGCAGCAGAGCCTTTAGCAGCCGTTTCCCTAGAGCAACCTCTACCCAGTCTGAAGCCCGTCTGATAGGTGGATTGAAAGGGGGTTGCTGTGAAGGTTTTGAGTACCAAGGGGATGAGGAATCTTGGTTGAAGGAAGATTGTGTTGCACGTGGGTATGCTTGCCCATGTAAAAATACCTATTTGTGTTAAAAACACCCTGTGAACCTAGGGCTTGTTTGAAATCCGGTTTACTGATTTTAGAATTTTGCACGCCTTAGCAGTTTCCAAAGCGTCATACACCACCTTTCCAAACACGTTTGCCTCAGTGTGCATATTGAGTAAGGGTGCTTGAATCTCAAGTTTAAACCCTGATTGTTGCAACCAATCTTAGCGCTTTAGTAATGTACCTTCCACTACATCTGTGAGCGTCCCCACGTCTTTCCCCAATATATCCTCCTTTCAAGTGGCCAAGGAAAGGCCGTCGCTTTCGGATTCTGACCCTAGGGGTGGATAGGATCATCTGGGTGGAGACTTGGGGAGTGGGGATGAGGCACCCTTGGGTGAGACACAGTATCCCCTTTTGTAAGGAGTCAAATATCCCCCACGATGTTATGGGTACAGGCAATCTCTTCCCTATTTTTCCAGAAAACTCTCTGAATGCACACCACTCTGGTACAATGAAGAGGAAGAGAGATCCTGAGCAATTTACTGTTATGCAGTAAAGGAACACAGCCTGCACCTGGGGTCCAGGAGGCAGTATAAAAGACCCGATCAGGTGAGGCTAAGGAGATCGCCTGAGGAACACTTGCAGGAGAAGCCGGTGGTGAGAACAGGGAGACACGCGCCCTAAGCGCCAAGGAGCTGCAGATTCGTTGCAAGTGAAGCAGATTTTGGTGGGAGTATTTGAAATCTCTCTGGTAACAGAACTGGTCTGCATACCTCCTGGATTCGAAGAGACTCCCTCTCCAAACACAACAGGGGCGGCAGAGATCCTAGATGAGAGATGCACCAAGCCAGGAGCAGCGACAGCCGCAGAGAGCCTGTCGATATGGAGAACAGCATATGAAGACAGCGTACCCAGAGAGTCAAAGGAGCCGGAATGACTCCAGAACGCTGTGGGGTCAACCAGGTGATTTATTCAGGTCGGATCGCTCACAAGTGAGCGAGGGACCGTTTATGCAATCTGAATGCTAGTCCAGTTTGAAATTAAGATTTTTCACAGTACGATAAGCTGAAAGCTGAGAAAACTGAAAAGGGTTTTGTGTATACCGAACTCTGAACAAGATGACATTGATAAGGCCAAGAAAGGGCCAGGGAAACAGAAGTCTTTGAACTTGTCAAAACGCCCGTGAACAGGGTGCAAATTCCCAGCAGGAGAGTACACTGGGAATTTGATGCCGCTTTATTCAATGTGACTGAATGGAATTAAATGAAACCTTTTGTTTTGAATAAGAGCAGAAATAAAGCAAGCGTGACTGAATACCAATGGGATTGAAAGCAGCTGGTGACATTTCTTAAAGTAAGCTGTGAATTGTGTAAACTGAAGAGTAGTGCCATACTAATATAAGGAATTCTGTAAACAAAGGATAAGTAGTGGCAACAGCTCTGAGAATATTTGAAAGCATAACAAGTGAATGGAGGCAAAACAAGTACTGAGAAAGCTCTAAGCAGATAAGTCCAATACCACTTTGAAGCTGAAACAGTGGCAGAGTAACTGAAGCAGCAAGTAAGATGTGTTAGTTGCGTGACCTGTAAGGGATGGACCGTGTGGTACAACAACTGCTCCTAGACAGAGTACACCCACCTAAGGGAAAAGCCACTTAACTCATCTATAAGCTTGTGATTGAAGATCAAGGAAAACTGGTGCGATCTAATATTAATGAACTGAACTCTGGAAAAGCTGGGAAGTATCCCAAAAAATTGTGTTTTGGAACATCGAGAGACTTGAAAGCTTGGAGAAGGGAACCCCTCTTTTTGACAAAGTGAACTATCCTGAATCTTGGGGAAGGGAAACCCCCTTTTCCAACCACGAGCTGGAAGAAGCTCTGAACTTATTTGAACACTTCTCATTTTGATGCCGACATCCCTACACAATACATACAAGTAGATGTGAGGGCAAGTATAGGTTTTGGATACATACAGACATTTGGTTTGGACTTCCTGACACAGACTAATCATTAGTTTCAGTTAGGGAGGGAAACCCCACATGAGCAGAGGGCAAGTTAAGCTTCTTTTAATTAAAGTTTGTAACCCAAGCTATGTCTACTTCCTGATGCCTTCACAAACCCTAGTAGCATGGTCAGCTGCATAATAACATTAATAGCCACTTGTTTGCCTTCAGCCACCGTTTGAATTTGAGTCTGAAGTGGTTCTGTGACTTAACATTGTCCCAGAGTGCCCCATTATACCTGGAAAGAAGAGTGGTATCGTTGGCAATACACACTTGGTACGCAGCTGAAGTAGCCAAGTTTTCCCCCGATGGCAAACAGTTTTTTCCTTTCCTTTTCAGGAGTAGCTTTTGCAGAAGTCAAGGGAGTCCCTGACCTTTTGCAGGTGGTGGCAACCACCAGGGAATCTGGCTTAAGGTGACCTTGTATATATAACAGGTCAGAGGGAGCTGGACAAAGTGTTCTCTCCACCACGGAATTAACAGCCCTGGTGAGAGAAGGTGTTAATAATGTAGGTTAGATTCTTTCGGATACAGATTGAAGCAGTGCAATGAATTGCCTTATAGAGATTTATTTCCTCCAGCATTTCATCCACACAATCTAACTCCTGTGGGACACTCCGTGTTTGAATTGTGAAATGGTTTGCTGCCTTTTTAAGCAGATCATTATACAGGATTTGGCCATGAACAGGAGAATCAGCTACAGTTTGGTCATCATTCTGAGGCGAAGGAAGCAGAAATTAGTCATCTTGATTATAAGGATTATCAACATATTGATCATCATCACCTAGATAATATTGTGAAGTTATCTGATAATCAGTATCATCTTGGTCTAAATCAATAACCTCTTCTGTAAAACCTTCACCTTGGGGCTGGGAATGCACTTCTTTGTGTAATTTAAAGGATTTAGAAAGAGGCTCATCCTGTTCCAAATCCATAGGTTTGTCTGATATTTCTCCATAAATCAAACAAAAGACGAGACTTTGTCCATAGTTAGCTCAAATCTCTTTTGTCCAAGAGCCTGTTGTAGGTGCTTCTTTAAAGAAGAAATATAACCTCTTCAGGGTTATGCGCTTGGTCAGTAAGTAAAGCTTCTGACAAAGGGGATAAGGCCTCAGTATAGGTAGTGTCTGTCGGTGATGTATGCACTTGCGCTGAAGTTTTTGTATGTGAGTGAGGGCGTTTCAACGGTTGTTTCAAACCAGTCTTGCGTAGGAGGGTTCGACAGACATTCAGGAGCTTGTGTCTTTGAAATAGGACACAGGAGTTTGTTTTGGCGTACGTTCGTCAGCGTGCGCTTTTCGAAACATGGGCCGAGGACTTTTTATGCGTGATAGACATCTCGCTCGAGCCTTGTCTTGGAGGGCTGTCATGTCACACACATGGGGTGGGCGCAGAGGAGTGCGCTGAGGTAGATGCAGCGGAGGACCATTTGTGTACCGTGTGGAAAGATTTTGACGACTGGATGGGGGTTGTGCATTTATCACACGAGTATCCCCATGCGTGCAAGTACCCACTCCCTTCTGACCCTCTCCCACCCCTTCTGGAGGTTGTTACAGGGGGCTGGGTAGCGGCACTATGGAATATACTGATCCCATATTGTCTTCATCATCACTGTGCGCTGAAAGCACCCTGTGTTTCATCTGACTCTCTAGCGCCTGTTGGGGAGTCTAGGCTGGCTGCCGGCTGCAGGGCGTGGGCCATCCAAAACTTAGTGCATCGATTCTTTAAAGTTTGGGGTTAAAAAAGCTGGCAGGCTGCACAGCATTTTTCACAATGATCTCTCACGAGGCAGCGATGGCACACCCGGTGAGCATCCTTCCAAGGATATTGTTTTTGTCAGTAAGGACAACATGTAAATTGAGTTTGTTGCGGCATGGATTCACATGCTTATGAATATTCCCTGTCGTCAGGCTGGGAATCCTCGGTAAAGAAAAAAAAAATCAGTTTCAGTTTCGTTTCTGAACTGTCTTTCTACTAATAAACAATCATTGGTCTCTGGGTCATACTGCCCCCAGCCAATAACTGCCCTCTACCTAAGCCCCTCTGGCAGCCATCTTCAGATTTGGAAGCACATAAAGCATCTCAACTCCTCACCAGGTTCACCTTCAAGCGAACAGGTTGCACAGCACTGCCTGGCCGACTCTGGACTCCTCCCTGGAATCCCGGTTGACGCAGTAGAATTTCGGGAAGGTGTGTGTCGACCTCCACGTAGCAGCCCTGCAGATGTCCAGCAGGGGCACACCAGACAGGAACGTCGTAGTAGCAGCGATCACTCTGGTTGAATGGGCTCTCGAACATCCAGGCAACACATTGCCAACCGGTGAAAGTGCCTGATGCAGCCGGGGTGCCATCTGGAAATGGAAGCCTTCGAGAGGGCCTTCCCTTGGTTCACAGGGCCAAAGTTCACAAACAGCTGTGATGTCTTACGAAAACTCTTTGTGCGGTCCACGTAGAGCTTCAGCGCTCTAGCCACATACAGCGAGTGAAAAGTCCTCTCAGCCGGCAACGAAGGCGACGGGAAGAAAACAGGTAACACCAAGGGCTCGTTGAGATGGAAGTCAGACGGCACCTTGGGCATGAATGAGGGGTGCGTCCTCATCACTATTCTCATCTCGTGGAATGTCAGATACGGAGGCTTACAGGAGAGGGCCTGGATCTCTCCCACTCGTCATGCAGAGGTGATGGCCACAAGAAACGCTGCCTTCCACGATAGGAACTTCGGCGGTGCCGCATGCAAAGGCTCGAATGGAGGGCCCATGAGCCTGGTCAGCACCACATAGAACTCCCACGCTGAGGCCGGAGCATTCACCGGCGGGAACGAGCGGAACAGTCCTTTCATGAACTCCTTCACCATGCAGTTAGACCACAGCGATGATCGCCCCGGAGTTCTGGTGTAGCGGGAGATAGCCGCCAGATGGATTTTGATGGAGGCATGAGCCAGCCCCGCCTTGGCCAGCAACAGCAAGTATGGCAACACTTGAGGGACCGTAATCCGTAGAGGGTTGATCTTCTGTGCACGGCACCAGACAGAGAACCTCTTCCATTTATGTCTGTAGCATTTTAGAGTCGCAGGCGCCCTGGCCTTTGCAAGTACCTCCTTGCAGTCCGCCGGGATATCGTAGCCTCCAAACTCTAATACCTCAGGAGCCAGGCCTGCAGGTTCAGCGATCCTGGGTCATGATATAGGATAGCGCCTCCTTCCCTGGCGAGAAGATCCACGTCCGTCAGCAGATTGACTGGGGGCAGGGGGGACGCTGACATGTCCAGAAGGTCCAGGAACCATATCTGGCTCGGCCACGCCGGTGCGACGAGGATCATCCTGCACCGGGACCGTCTGAGTTGACGGATGAGTCGAAGAAGCAACGGTGGGAACTCATAAAGTAACAGGCCGTCCCAGGGGAAGGAGAATGCATCGCCCATGCTCCCCGGCTGGGGAAACCTGCTGGCAAACCTCTGGCACTTGTTGTTCGTCGCCGTCGCAAACAGATCGATCTAGGAATTGCCCCATCGACGAAATAGGAGATCCACTTGATCCTGCCGAAGCTCCCACTCGTGGCAAGAGCGCAGCTCCCTGCCGAGTGAGTCGGCAACTGTGTTCTTTCTTCCTGCTAGATGAAAGGGTACCAGGAGCATCCCCTGGGCGACGGCCCAGTGCTACAGATCCTGTGCTTCCTTGGATAGGGCTGGGGATCTGGTGCCCCCCCTGTTTCCGGATGGAGAACAACGTAGTGGTGTTGTCGGTGAAGACATGTACCACTTTGCCCTTGATGGACGGAAGGAAAGACCTGATGGCCCAGAACACGACCTGGAGCTCCAGGACTTTGATGTGCAGGGACCTTGCCTCCGGGAGCCAAAGGCCTCATGCGTGGAGATCTCCGGTGTGCACTCCCCATCCCTTCATGGAGGCGTCCGTCATCAGTTTCCTGATGCGCTGGGGCCTGGAAGTCCATGCCCGCCACGAGATGCGCATGGGTGCCTCACCACCAGATCGCTTGACAGAAAGTCTCGTTGAGGGAGATCTGGTCTTTGAAGCTTCCCGCCACTTGCATCCAACGGGCGTCGAGGAACTCCTGCAGTGGCCACATCCGTAACCTGCACAGACGCAAGAGGTAGATGCATGACGACATCATGCCGAGCAGGGACTTGATGGACCTCACCCTGGCCACTTCCATGGTCAACAGCTGTTGTACCTTGCCCAGGATGGCCTTCGTCCTCTCCTCCGACAGTGAAGCCAACCGCGCCACTGTGTCGTGTCTGGCTCCCAGGAACAGGGCGTCCTGCGACGGTACCAACCCAGTTCCGTGAGCAGGTGGATGGTCTTCCATGTGTGGTCGACGGCGAGTTCTCTTGACTTTGCTCGGATGAGCCAATCGTCCATACGTGGATCACCTGCAGGCAGAGCCGTGCCGCCACCGGTGCCAGGCACTTGGTAAAGACCCTTTGTGCCGACTTCAACCCGAAGGGCACTGCCTTGAACTGGTAGTGCCGCCCTTGGACCACGAATCGTAGAAACCTTCGATGTCCTTTGTGTATGGGGATGTGGAACTAGGCATCCTCCAAGTTCAGCGACAACAGGAAGTCACCTTTCTCCAGTTGTCGCAGCACGTGCTGAAGACTGACCATCCGGGACTTCTGAGATTTGATGTATTTGTTGAGGTGGCGAAGGTCTAGGATGGGCCACCAGCCACTGTTCTTCTTTCGTACTCGGAAGTACCGTGAGTATACTCCGGAGCCTCTTTGGGACCAGTTCTATCGTGCCCTTTCTCAGCATTGCTCATACCTTCAGAAGCAGCTGTGGAACGTGGTTTTCTTTCCTGGCCATAGGTGGGAAACAGGGGCACTTCCTTTGGAACTCCAGAGTGTGCCCGTGAGCCAGGGCATCCAGCACCCAACGGTCAGTGGAGATGGACTCCCACACGCCGACGAAGTTCGCCAGCCGGCCTCCCACCGGGGTGCTCAGGTGGGGGCCCGACGTCACAGCCAGTTCAATCCTGTTTCGCCGAGGCCTTGCCACCCTGGGCTCCTTGGCAACAACAATATCCACCGGCCTTGCTGCAGCCTCTGTAGGCTTCTTGCGATGAGGAGCGGGCCGCCTGACGGTACAACGAGGAACTGCCGCTGAATCCTTTGGATGCACCTTAAGATTTGCCTCTGGAGGTCTGAAAGGACGGCCGTCGCTGATGGAGAGTGCCCAAGGCTCGGGCCGTCTCGGTGTCCGCCTTGATGGCCTGCAGTGACTCGTCCACTGCCTTGCCGAACAGGTTGTTTCCGTCGAAGGGCATGTCCAGTACCCTGGTCTGCACGTCCTGACGGAAGTCGGTGGCCCTGAGCCAACCGCGCCGGCGAAGGCAAACGCTGTTGCCCATCTGACGAAATCCGGTGACCGCGATATCCATGGCTATCATGATGGTGTGATCCGGAGCCACCTCGCCCTCTGGCAGGATTTCAAGGGCTACAACCCTCTTGTCTGGGAGGAAGTCCAGGAGGGGAGCGATCTTGAACCACAGCTCCCTATCATAGAGGGCCACTATCGTGAGGGCATTGCCGCCTTGATGGTCGTCGCTGCCGACGAGATGACCCGACATCCCATGGCATCCAGCTTCTTCCACTCGCCATTAGGCGGGGAAGTGGAAGATGATGCCATAGCCCCTGCCGCTTTCTTCTTGGTTGCCGCAGAGACCACTAAATCCGTGGTCGGTTGCGCCCTGATGCACATAGGAGCGGAGTCCGGGACCCAGTACTTCTCGTACCGGACTCTCTTCACAGGGGCCGTGGACGGGTTCTTCAGAAGGGACAGCCCTTCGTCCCAGATGTCGTCCAACAGCAGGACAGAGAACGGTGTTTCTCTTGTCCTGCCGTCGTTGGTAAAGAAATCCCTCTTCTGCTCCTCGGGGCACAGCTGGAAAAGCTCTGAGGCCCTGGCGATCATGGCGTGGAAGGAGCCAATTTCGTTGGGCGGGGACACCCGGGGAGGAGGCGACGGGAGATCCATTCCATCGTCGCCACTGTCATCCGTCCCCGTCGTCGCCATCTCTGTCCCTGTCTCATCCCTCGGCGGAGGGGATGGAGGTGAATAATGAAAGGGAGGGGGAGGATGGACTCTCCTCTACTTGTTTGAAGGACTCCCCGATGGTCCAGGCGCCGCAGGATCATCCGCTGGAGGTAAGGGCATATTGTCCTTCTCTGTGCACAGGGTCTGCAAAGCCAGCAAGATGTCGTCCGACCTGTCCTGAGGCGGAGGCATCGGTTGCGAGGGGAGCGTCGGCAGGGGCGTGGTGAATCTGGGCTTCACGACCATAGGCATGTCTGAGGCCTTCGCCGTGGGTGGGAGGGTCACCGTCTCGCTCCCCCTTGGCTTTCTCTGTCGGGATCGAGCGGGGCTTGTCCCGAAGCTTACCCGGGTTCTCCAACTTCCTTTTCATCGAGCCGGAGCGCTGGCTTGTGGTTGACGGCATCAGTGATGTTGCGCCCAGCCTGGCAGTCGAGGAGCCCGAACCAACTGCGCTCCCGGTGCCCGCGGACTTGCTGTGCTTTGCCTTCTGTTGGGCCCCCGTCGCCGGAACGCCCTCAAAGGTCTTTGAAGACAGCTCGGACCTCTTCACACCTGATGCTGGGCTCTTCGCCTCCAGCCAGTTAGCGAGTTGTGTATGCCGGTCCCTCATGGTCCGGGCGGACATGTTCTTGCAGAACGTGCAATCCTCCTCCACGTGTGACTTGTCGGAGTGCAGGCAGTAGAGGCACCAGGAGTGCTCATCTTCCTTGAAGACGTTCTGCAGTCCACATCCTGGGCAGTTCCTAAACAGCTTGGATCCAGCGGGCGTCGAGTCTCCTTTGTCCTGGGCCACGTCCTCGCGGGGTAGGCCTCAAAGATCTTCCGGAAAACTCCAAGAAGTGAAATTCGACGAAATATCGCCCTTGAGGGGAGTAGAGATTTCCAAAACGGGTCCCTGTTAATCAGAAGAAGAATCGGTGGAGCTTGAGGCTCGAATTGACTGAAAAAATAAGAGTAAACTCTTAGAAAAAACACAATACGCAATAAAAGCTCGAGAGCTAAGCACGAGGACTCCCAATACTTGAACGTGTGGTAAAAATCTGAAGATGGCTGCCAGAGGAGGGGCTTAAGTAGAGGGCAGTCATTGGCTGGGGGTAGTATGACCCAGAGACCAGTGATTGGTTATTAGTAGAAAGACAGTTCAGAAACAAAACAATTTTTCTTTCCCGAGGATTCCCAGCCTGACGACGGGGAATATTCATGAGCATGTGAATCCATGCCAGACCCCATGCTGGAGAACAGGGAAATTAAATAGAGCATAAAGGGAGTGTGTAAATGTATGCCTTCTGAGAGGTGAAAAAAATGTATATATGTATTTCACATACATTACTTACCATAATCATATTTCTGATGCTTGTATCTGCTTAGAGTCACATGCTTTGCATAGGCTGACATAGTAGTAGGCGTGGAGTATTGCACATGTTTTTGAAGTTCAAAAAGGGTTGTCGACTGGGCGGGTTCATAATATCTCTAGTGTGAGGTCCACTGTACCCGTGATCCCTCACGCCTCGACATCCCTCACACTATTTTGTTTCTGACAAGAGGCAGCATTAAGTGTATGCTGTGAGAAACCTGAAGGTGTCTCCCTAGCTAGTCCCCGGGGATCTGTCATCCTAGTGGCCAGGACATGGCCATCGCTATAGGATCCAGTTCCTGGGGTGGACCAGTTAGGGAGGATCACCTGGATGGTGGGTCCTTGTGGAGTGGGACACAACGACCGAGACGCAGTTTCCCCCTTCTTGTTTCCAACACCTTTTTCCCCATCCATCCACGTAGAATATTCCAAAACACTGCCCCCTCCCCTTTTTCTACACAAACACTTTCGCACAACATGAAAGACAACGACTAAAACCAGAGCACTTTACCTGATATGTCCCAATACCCGGGTCAGGCAAAGTCAAGCAATTGACCAGAATCGCACACACCCCCGATGGCCCTTTCACTTCCCCACAGGGATAAATGGTGGAGCACAAGAGCACAGGATGAGCAAGGCAGACCACACAACGTAAGAGCTAACTCAGAACGGCAATTCAAGAGGAGGAGAAAGACGTGCAGACCGAGAGGGCGACAAGGAGAGAGTCCACATTGCCCTTTCCGACCAATGCCTGTGGAACCTCTGCAGAGGGAATAATAAGTATGCGAACAATAGCCAACGTGTATTATAACAGATGTCTACGGTACAAGAGACCCTCCTCCGCTGATTACCAATGTGGTGACGCTTGTCTCTGTGGTACCAACCTTGACTCCAAGGAGAAAGAAGGCCAAGCAGTTCATTACAGCCGGTGAGTCGAGGGGAGTGTCGATAAGAAACCGAACTGTGTCGAATGAAAAGTAGCTGAAGGCTAAATTGAACTTTAAAAAGGAAAATACACTGTTAATGAAGGAGAAAAACCAGCAACAGAGGAGTCTGGCACCACGTGGGTGCTCACACGCAGGAAACTCTGGGCGATTACCCAATGGTAAGGACTACTGTAACCAGAAAGCCTTGGGATGAGGCGAAGAAAGGCCAAAGTGGTCATACAGGGGTCTTGTAAAATCCTCTGTACCGTCGAAAGCCTTTGACTGGCAGATGAATGTGAAAGCGAAGATTAGTATGTGAACTGTGTGTTGCGAAAGTCGACTAGAGTGAACCCGGCAGAGGGAAGACGGTAACCAGGGGCAAAGCCTGAAAACCTGTTTAGAGAGACATTAAGATTTGTGAAAGCGAGAAGTATTGCAAGATAAGGGGAAGGGATGTGTCCCCATTGTCATCTGGGGTCCGAGTCCGGCTGAGGGAGATCCAGGGGTGGAAAGTAACCACCCAAAGTTAACTGAGAAAGAAGCTCTTTGGTTAATTTGTTGAATACAACTTCTGAGGGGTCTGCGCCCAGAAGAGAGGGACCCGGGGGTGAAGCCATCACCCAAAGTGTTCGTAGAACAGAACCTTTGTGTTCGTTTGTTGAGAGCATCAGAAAGGAGACTTAACCATCGAAGAACCTGATACGGAACTGTTAGCTCGTGCTGGGAAGGCTCGAGCGTGTGCTGTGCTCCAAAGTCCCACCGTGTCCCGTGCTAAAAACATGGGGGAGGGAGACCTCAAGGCAATCACATCCTGACTTCTTTTTTGTGAACACCTTCTTTATCTGAATACCCTATCCCACACTCTCTGTAATTAGTTGCAAGGAATTGCCAATTGTTTGTTTTAGTATTGCCTTTTTACTTGGACAAGACGCCACAAGGACTGCCTTATTTTTCATTTGATGGTCAACGCTTGCTCCCATCTTAGATTTAGGTTAGGTGTTTTTCCACCCTGCACTTAAAATTTAACACCCTTGAATTGTGGTAACTTGTGTCTGTCTTTGCTACTGTTACCATGAGTTCCTTACAACGCGTGGAGAATAGATAAGTTGTGATGAAACATCCATGATTTTCCCTAGGATCTTCAACTCCAATCAGGGAGGAAGGGTGGTTGCATGCAAATTCAAGCAGATACAAGCATCAGAAATACGATTACAGTAAGTAATGTATTCCTTCTGAGGCTTGTGGATCTGCTTAGAATAACATGGTTTGCATAGATTAGGGAGCAGTACTTGGGGAAGGTGGTAGGTTATTTGACGTTAGAGCTCCAAAGAGATGTTTTAGCACTGCCTGACCTATTTTTGTGTCACCTTTAGAACAAGTATCTAAACAGTAGTGGCGGTGGTATGAAATAGAACAAGAGAAAGGAGAATTATTGAGGCAAGTTGGGAGACGCGTGGATTGGCTACAGTAGGAGATCTGTGGAATGAGGGGAAGTGGAAGACCTTTGAGGAATTACAAGAGGAGTCTGGAATATATTCAGGTCAGTTTTTACTACATATTACAGTTCTGGGATTGCTCAATAAGTAGTGGCCTGGAGTCAGAGAGGGGGACAAGGGGAATGCGAATATAGAGTTGATTCTCACAGCTGCACAGGGAGGACACAAGGTTTCCAGGATATATGAGGTATTGTTGGGCTGTGCTGCTCGGTCTGAACTGCAATGTAAGAGCAAGTGTGAGTTAGTGTCATGATGCCTACCCCTGGGCATCCGGACCAAGCCCATCAGCCCCGGGAGCAGGCATCCAGTTATTTATTAAAACCCCAGCATCTCCGGCTAGGGGCTGTCTGGGTTCAGTCCTGGCGCCTTAGGCACCAGGCTCATAGACATTACTTACCTCATGCAGACCATGCTGCAACTGAATCCAAGCCAACGTGAGGCTTGGATGGGACTATTTTGTTACAGGGACTATTTTTTACTCGGGTGTGATTCTGGGGAACTTCTTTCCTGGAACTACTTTGGAGGCTATTTAAACCACGCCCGATCAGCAACACACCGTTCGCGTTATTCTGCATCCAGCAGCGTAACGCTCACCGTGCCTGCAGTTAGCATCCAGTCTTCAGCCACGCCCGTCTCAAATCCAGAGCTCCTAGCAAAAGAGGAAAGAAGAAGCAAAGGTTAGAACACTGACATTATTTCAATCCTTACCTGATTCCGGATACATCACGTCTTCGAACTTGAAAAGGACATTATTTCTGCACGCGTCGCATCGCCAGCTGCAGCACCGCCCCATACTTGCCAGTCCTCACAGCATTTTTCGATCCACAGTCGATGGAACTCCAGCACCTGGGGGAAAACAAAAGAAACAACAAGGTGAGCCAAGAGAGCCGACAAATACAATCTCTTACCACCATAGGCTTACCTGAATTACCACCGGAGGCATTACCCTTTAATACACCTCATCTTAATTTGCCGCACCTATAAAGGGAGAAAACAACAAGTTAAACTCATGCAACTTTTACCGAACAGTGTTGGGTAATACAGACTCTTACCTGAACACCATCAGCTGCCTCCAGGCAATATTCTTTTGAACCAGTTGCAATTCAACCAGGGAATGGAATAAGAGTGATCATCAGACTTATTGAACTCTTTGAACTTTATAAACCCCGGAGTCAAAATTCCTCCGGAACTCCTCCAGCACCTTCAAACCAGTGAAGTAACTGGTATCTACGCGCCCCTGCATGCCATGCAGGATGGAGAGCTCATCATTTAAAAACATAAGGTGAGGTTACTAAAAGGGGATATCAGAGGTGACAAGAGGGGAGAACGAGAACAGTGGGAGGGGGCCATCACTAAAATCCACGGGTGGCTAAATCCCTTTCTCCACTTGCAGGAGAATACTTCTACGGATCAAGCAGACGAGATTAGGCGGGCCAGTCCAGGCAGTCATCTCGGAAACTATGCATCCCGTTGGTGGAGACCGCAGCTGTCCGGATCCGATCGACGCCTCTGTGGGAACCAGGTGAGCGTAACAGAACGTGAAGCCCATCTACAAATCCCCACCCGGGCGTAATGGAAACCTCAGAAACCGACCAACTAGCCCTATTGTTAGGGGAACTTAGGGCAGAAGTGCACTCTGCGTGCCAAGAAACTAATGCCCTCAGGAGAGAACTGATTGTGTCAAAGGAGCGCACTGATGATCTTGCTAGACAATTGCTGCAAAACCAAGCTGGGCAAACACCATTACCTGGACTCGGGGGGAATTCAACTCCTGTTTCATCGAGCAATCCTGTGCAAGTGGTTCTACCAGGGAGCATCCCTTTAGCTCCACCCGAACGTTTTGCTGGGGACCCGAAAAAGTTCGCCGTGTTTATGAACCAATGCCGCTTGCACATTTTATGTAGACATGGAGCTTTTCCAAACGACCAAGCCAAAGTAGCCTTTGTACTATCATACCTTGGTGGCAGCGCAGCGGATTGGTCAATTCCACTAGTTAACCAGGATGACCCTCTTCTTCGGGATTTTCAAGGTTTTCAATTGAGCATGGAAAGACTATTTGCCAGACATTCACAGGGACAGGCCCTGGATAACAAACCTTTATCCTTACGACAAGGTAACCAGGATTTACTAACCTATATCGCAACCTTCAATACGTTGGTGATGGAAACCGGATGGCCAGAGGTAAAACAAATTACATTATTTCATCGTGGACTTCGGGGTGAACTCAAAGATGTTTTGGCCCAAGTTGTGAACCCACCTCAGGATTGCGTAGAATATATAGACTTAGTGGTCCAGTTAGACCACTGACTTCAGAATAGAAAGGCCGATTGAGCCAAGCTGGAGAATCGGGTATTGGTTAAACCCAATGTTACCCCCAAAGGAACAGATGCATCAGAACCGATGCAGATCGGGGGGGTTAAGGGACCCTTGACTCAAAAGGAAAGAGAAAGGAGATGGCAGATGCAATTGTGTCTGTACTGTGCGGCCTCAGGACATTTTCTACGGGATTGCCCTATAAAACCATCCAAGAAAGTAGTCGGAGTTGCTGATAGAAATTAAACAGAGCCTGATGCGGGAAACGACCACGCCCGACAAGCGTAGAGGTCCGCTTGCCGAGCTTGAAGAAGGATACTCAGACCTTGCACCTCATCATACCTATGGTCCTTATTGATCCAAGGCAGCCATCACGTATGCACGTAGTAAGTGCATACATTGATAGCGGGGCCGTAGGAAACTATATGGACCACGAATTGGCTTCTAGGATGAATCTACCTCTCTGCAAAAAGACCACTTCGGATGTCATCACCACAGTCGATGGAACTGAAATTGCCTCTGGGCCTGTAACTCATTCCACCGCAGAGATGACACTGTTGGGTCAGGATGGGCATCGAGAGACTATTGTGTTTGATTTAATCAAAGCCCCGCAGTTCCAAATAATACTGGGGATACCTTGGTTGGAAACACATAATCCTTGTATTGATTGGCGAGAGAAGAGAATAACCTTCCCGGATTGTGCACACACCTGTTACTCGGAAAAACCCTTGAACAAAGGCCTGGCCACAGTCGCTACTCCAGTCGTGCAGTTACCGCAGGAATATCAAGAATTCCAGGATGTTTTCCAAAAAGAACAGGTAAACACCTTACCACCTCACAGATCATACGATTGTCAAATCGACCTCATACCCGGTGCACAACCTCCATGTAGTAGGATCTAAGCCCTTACAGAACCCGAAAACCTTCACCTACGACAATACTTGGACCAATACCTTGCTAATGGCTTAATTCGTCTATCCAAGTCCCCTTCATCTTCAGCTTTGTTCTTCGTGCCTAAAAAGGAAGGTGACCTCAGAACGTGCATAGACTACAGCGCATTAAATTAGATCACGGTTAAGAACCGATACCCATTGCCTCTAATCCCCGAATTACTAGACCAAGTAAAGGACGCTTGCATCTACACTAAATTAGATCTCCGAGGGGCATATCATCTGGTACGTGTAAAGAAAGGCGACGAATGGAAGACTGACTTTCGCACCAAGTACGGGTTATTCAAATACCAGGTGATGCCCTTCGGGTTGTGCAATGCACCAGCAGCCTTCCAGAATTTTATGAACGATGTCCTTTGTGAACTTATTGAGGTCTGTGTTGTCGTATACATAGACGATATTCTAGTGTACGCCTCTGCCGAATCAGACCATGTGAAGCACGTTTGTGCAGTTCTTGAGAAACTACGCCAGCACATGTTATACGCAAAATTGGAGAAATGTGTTTTTCATTCTACAGAAGTTGAATTCCTTGGATTTATCCTGACTCCAAAAGGAGTTCGAATGGACTCTCGAAAGGTGGACGCAATCCTCAAGTGGCCATCACCCAGTTCAGTTAAGGGGGTACAAAGCATGCTTGGATTTGCTAATTTCTATCGCAGATTTATTCCTGAGTTCTCACATATTGTACACCCCATCACAGCACTTTTGCGAAAAAACAAACATTTTTTGTGGACTGAAGAGGCTGAAAGAGCCTTCCAAGAGCTAAAATCGAAATTCACGTCTGCACCCGTTTTAAAGCATCCACGCCCTGAGCTTCCATACATAGTTGAAACCGATGCATCCAGTTTAGCCATGGGAGCTGTCCTGTCCCAGAAGGATCCTGAAACCGGTCAACTTCAGTAGCTTTCTGGTCAAGAAAGTTCTCAGCACCCGCGTTAAACTATGCGGTTACTGATAAGGAGTTATTAGCCATCAACTCCGCCTTCAAGGCTTGGCGGCATTATCTTCTCGGTGCTAGGCATACCATCACTGTAATCACCGATCACAGGAACCTGCAGTATTTGAAAACAGCCAAAGCCCAATCATCGCGTCAACTTCGATGAGCATTATTCTTTGACAAATTCGATTTCGTGATCACTCATCGACCAGGTTGTAAAAACGGCAAGGCAGATGCCTTATCCCGAATAGGGATGGGAGAAGCATATTCGAACCCGGAATCGGTGACTATAATTTCAGAACCAAGAATTCTTGGCATAACTACTCTACAGAATTTAGAAGATATTCATTTAAAAACCCAACAACTTTTCGATCCTGCAGCCCTGCAGGACTGGGTAAAGAAAGGCAAAGATTATTCAGTCACCAATGACATATCTTACTATCAAGGGCATCTATTTCTACCACACAAGGAACTACAAGAACTAGTTATCTCCAATTATCGTGATGCTCTGATGGAAGGACATCCAGGTATCGCAAAAACTGAAGCTAAAATTAAAAGACAATTCTGGTGGCCCACCTGGCGATAAAGTCATTTGTGCTGTCTTGTGGTATCTGCGCCCAAAACAAAAGTCAAAAGAAAAAACCAGCTGGTCTTTTACAACCTTTGGATATTCCTCCTACACATTGGCATACTTTGTCTTTAGACTTTATTACTGATCTACCTCCATGTAATGGATTTAACACCATTCTAGTTATTGTGGATCTTTTTTCCAAGATGGCCCACTTTATTCCTTTAAAGGGATTACCTTCCGCTTCAATTTTGGCCAAGGAATTTCTCGAAAACATTGTTCGAATACATGGATTTCCTTCTGTATTAGTCTCTGACCGAGGTAGCCAATTCATTTCTCAATTTTGGAAAAGCTGTTGTCAATTAGCGCAAATCGACGTGAGGTTATCAACCAGTCACCACCCCCAGACCGATGGTCAGACGGAGAGGACCAACCAAACTCTTGAACAGTACCTACGTTGCATGCTACACCAAACCGAAAGCAATTGGAAGGATATTTTATGGATTTCCGAATACGCATACAATAACTCTGTACATTCTGGAACCGGACAAAGCCCCTTTTATACCATATATGGACATCATCCTCGAACATTAGAACTCGATTCGCCTCAATACTTAGAAATGCCCGCAGTGAATCATCTGCACTCTACTATTACACAAGCCTTTAAGGAAGCAACAGAACATTTGAAACAAGCGAAAGAGAAATACAAGAAAAATGCTGATCAACATAGAAGCGATGCCCCACAATACCAGATTGGAGATCAAGTTTGGCTGGCTACAAAACACATACCTCTAAAAGGGACTCAGACTTTTAATCCTAGATATTTGGGACCTTGCACACTATTAAGGCCCTTATCAACCCGGTGGCCGTGAAATTGGAACTACCCTCTAATATGCGGATCCATCCCGTCTTTCATGTTTCACTCCTGAAACCAGTTCAACCTGGGACAAGACTAGCCAAACCACCCGACCCCATCCTAATAGATGGAGAACCCGAATTCGAAGTTAAAAATATCCTGGACTCAAATGGTGAAATAAAGACTTTTTTATTTAATCGACTGGAAGGGTTACGGACCACAGGAAAGGTCATGGGAGCCCAGTGACCACTACATGCACCTCGGTTGGTGAAAAAATTCCATCGGAACTTCCCAGACAAACCAGGACCGAGGGGGAAGAACACCTTTAGGAGGGGCCTTGGGGGCGGAGTGCTGTCATGATGCCTACCCCCGGACATCCGGACCAAGCCCATCAGCCCCGGGAGCAGGCATCCAGATATTTATTGAAACCCCAGCAGCCCCGGCTAGGGGCTGTCTGGGTTCAGTCCTGGTGCCTTAGGCACCAGGCTCATAATAGAAATCAGTCCTGGCGCCATAGGCGCCAGGCTCATAGACATTACTTACCTCATGCAGACCATGCTGCAACTGAATCCAAGCCAACGTGAGGCTTGGATGGAACTATTTTGTTACAGGGACTATTTTTCACTCCGGTGTGGTTCTGGAGAACTTCTTACCTGGAACTACTTTGCAGGCTATTTAAACCACGCCCGATCAGCAACACACGCTTTGCGTTATACTGCATCCAGCAGCGTAACGCTCACCGTGCCTGCATTCAGCATCCAGTCTTCAGCCACGCCCGTCCCGAATCCAGAGCTCCTAGCAAAAGAGGAAAGAAGAAGGAAAGGTTAGAACACAGACATTATTTCAATCCTTACTGATTCCGGATCCATCACGTCTTCGAACTTGAAAAGGACATTATTTCTGCACGCGTCGCATCGCTTGCTGCAGCACCGCGCCATACTCACCAGTCCTCACAGCATTTTTCGATCCGGCGCTGCCTCCATCATTTTCTTCGCCGAACTCCAGCACCTGGGGGAAAACAAAAGAAACAACAAGGTGAGCCAAGAGAGCCGACAAATACAATCTCTTACCACCATAGGCTTACCTGATTTACCACCGGAGGCATTACCCTTTAATACGCCTCATCTTCATTTGCCGCACCTATAAAGGGAGAAAACAACAAGTTAAACTCATGCAACTTTTACCGGACAGTGTTGGGTAATACAGGCTCTTACCTGAACGCCATCAGCTGCCTCCAGGCAATATTCTTTTGAACCAGTTGCAATTCAACCAGGGAATGGAATAAGAGTGATCGGATTTATTGAACTCTTTGAACTTTATTAACCCCGGAGTCAATATTCCTCCAGAACCTTCAAACCAGTGAAGTAACTGGTTTTGACGCGCCCCTGCATGCCATGCAGGATGGAGAGCTCATCATTTAAAAACATAAGGTGAGGTTACTAAAAGGGGATATCAGAGATGACAAGAGGGGAGAACGAGAACAGAGAGGGGGCCATCACTAAAATCCGAGGCGGGGCTCACATGTTCCGGGGATGCCCGGTGGTTCAGGTTTTCTGGGGGTATGTAGCACTGAAAGTAGCTAAGGGGGGTGTGGACATTGATGTTAAAACACTGGAGGCCTGCATATTAGGGCGGTTCAAAAGGAATGCGAAGGACAAACCGTTGAGTAAACTGAAAGACTTGATATATATTACAAGCAAGCGCAGTATAGCCATGGGATGGAAAGACACGAGAGCACCAAGCTTGGCCAGATGGTGGAGGGATTTTGAGAAATGGTGCACTGCAGTGACAGGGGTGTGGGAGAAAGCTATCAGAACGCAAATGGAGGAACCTGGGGTAGGCTTACAGAGGTGGATAACGCTGACGGTCACACTGTTTGCAACCAAGTTAGAGAATGAGAACGAACTGGAGAGAGAGGAGGCAGACATGATTGCTAGGATGGATATCGAGGCAGAGAGACAGGCAGGGGGGAGGGTGGCGGGTAAGGCAGTAGGAACATGTGTTGGGGTTAAGTTGAGCTTGTTGCTCAGTGTGTTGTAAATGTTATATCGTGAAAATCTTAATAAAATCTTTTTTTTTTAAAGTATCTAAACAGTAGTGTTGCGAAGGTATGAACAGAACTCCAAGTGGCTGCTTTGCAAATGGCACCTAAGGGGACATTTGCAAAGATAGCTAGAGTAGCCCCTGCGCCCCCAAGTTGAATGTGCTCTGGGCTTGAAGGGCAATGTTCTCTTAACAAGAGAATAACAAAGTTGGATGCATCCGACAATCCATTTGGAGATAGCCGATTTAGAGATAGGATTCCCCACTCTCCCTGTGGCTAGAGATACAAAAAGTCAATTTTTCTGAGCGGTTTAGGGTTTTGAAAGTAATACATGACAGCCCTTGGTCAGGTATGAAGGCTTTTTTCTGCTAGATTTTTAGAGTTTTGGAGGAAAGCACAAAGTTCTATGGATTGTTTAACATGGAACTTTGAGATGAACTTTGGAGAAAAGCGTGGATATGTGCATAGTACCACCTTGTCCTTGCAAATAATGACAAAAGGATCTTGCACCGAAAGTGCTTGTAACTCACTAACCCTCCTCATTGATATGATAGCGGCAAAGAAAGCAGTCTTATACGTTAGATGTTTAAGACTGGCTTTGTGCATTGGATCGAAGGGGGCCACCCCCCATGAGCCTTGTTAGAACAATATTAATGTCCCAGCCGGGAGTTGAATTAGAAACTGGTGGGTATCATTTTTAACACCCTCCTCCCACATGAATGCTTTCACCACAGGCACTTTCCACCACAAAACCTTACTCTGCGATATGCTGTAGGCTGAGAAAGCCGCTAGGTGCACTCATAGGGAATTAAAGACCAAACCTGAGTCAAAGAGATATAGTAATTAGTGTACTATGTAGGTGAGGGTGAACAGTCAATTGGGTTGATGTCACATGATTTACACCATGAGACAATGCGTTTCCATTTGTTAAAATAGCAGTGTCTTGCATTAGGTTTGCGTGCTTCTTTTAAAATGTCCATACACCTTTGGTTTAGGTCTAAATGACCAAACAATGCCCTTAGGAGCCAAGCTGCTAAGTTCAGCGTCTGAGGGCATGGGTGGAATGTTGTCCCTTGGTTCTGTAATAACTTGTATGGGCACAATAGTTTTAATTGGGGGGATAGTAAGACATCTTCAGCAGGTGTGAAAGTGAGGTTTGTCAGCACCACATAGGAGCCACCAGGATTAAGGTTACTAGTTCCTCGTGTAGCTTGTGGACTATCCTGTGGAGACGGGGGAAAAGCAGGCACAAATCTCCCCGACCAGTTCATTAACAGAGCTTTGATCTTGTTTGGGGAAACCTGGATCCGTAGTCGTGGCATTGTGCATGCTCTTGTGTATCATAGAGGTCTATGTCTGGAAACCCCCATTTTGAGAAGATGTTGTGTAGGACGTTTGCATTTAATTGTCGTTAGTGTTCGGACAGCGGTTCTACACTTCTGCTTAGTACATCTGCTAGAGAATTGTGTTCCCCTGGAACATATTGTGCTAGGAGAAACATGCGTTTTTGTGCCCACAGCCAAAGGTTCTGGGCTAGTACCGAGATCCCCGAAGAGCGTGTTCCTCCTTGCTTGCCAGAAACTGTTTTACTTGACTGGGCACCAACTTGACTTTTTCATTGATGGAGAAGCCTTATTGAAACAGCAGATTGACTGTTAAGTATTTTGTTGACACAACTGAAGTGTGTCTCCTGTTATTAGCCAGTTGTCTAGGTAAGGGTACGCTGGAATCGACTGCCACCGTAGGTGTGCAGCCACCACCGCAAGGACTTTGGTAAACACTCATGGAGCTGAGGCTATGCCGAATGGTAGCACCTTGAATTGGTAGTGCATGTGTCCCACTTTGCATCTTAGGCACTCTGTGTCCTGGCAACATTGAAATATGAAAGTATGCATCATTCATGTCTAATGTTACCATGTAATATCCCTGTTTTAACAGAGGAATTACATCCTGCAGCGTTGTGTGAGGAACTCATGGTGGAAACAAGTAAGACAGACAAGTGATCACAGTTAAGGGTGTTTATTGAACAATGAATGCTGTATGCATGTTGGAAAAACACCTAATCTAAACCTAAAACTAAGATTGGAGCAAACGTCAACCCATCAAATGAAAAATATGATATGATATGATATGGTATTTGTAACGCGCCTATACACAAGTGTTTCAAGGCAAAATAAGGCAGTCCTGGTGGCATTGTGTCAAACAATAAGGGCCTATACTAAGAAACCTATTGCCAAACCTCACAACTAATACAAAAAGGGTGTGGGATAGTTTTCAGGAAAAGAAAAGTGTTCGTAAATAATATGTCAGGATGCAGTAGCCTGGGTCTCCCTTGCCCATGTTTTCTACATGGTGTAAGATGGGAGCCGGAGCACAGCACACATTCAAGCTTTCCCAGCACGAGTTAACAGTTCCAATCGCAACAATCAGGACCGTCGATCACCAAGTCTAGTTTCTCCTGAAAGTCTCTTGCCTTTGAGGGCCTGATGTATCCAATAACAAAACAAACACAAAGTTCTGTTTGCAGTGCACGTCGGTTGATGGTTGCACCCTTGGGTCCCCCTCTTCTGGGGCTGACCCTTCAAACCTATTCTTCTTCTTAATGGGTTTTGAGTGATTACTTCACCCCTGGAACTCCCTCGTTCGGGATTGGACCCGCCTCAACTGTTGGCCTCCCTCTGTCGGGTCCCCTCTGGCTTTCAACAAGTCTTCTGCTATTGTTATCACAAAATAACAAGTTACTTACCAACTGGTAACATTCTTTTGACTGGATGTTCCTCCCATGTAGTCCTCTTCTATGATGTACATATCTCGCCAGCTTTGCTGTTTCGGAAAACAATTTTCCCGGCAGAGGGCGGTGTGCACGAGGTTGTGGCATCGATGTCCCTCGACGGTCTCCGTAGCGTGTTGACGTCACCAGCAGTATAAGTAGCTTGTGCCACACCCGTTGGCTTCAATTCTGGTTTTTCGTATAACTAATCATTTAGTCGTGCCCCAGACTATAGGCTATCCGTGAAACGCAAAGTGTAAATTACGTAAATTGCACAGTGGGGTAGGATGAGGAATATGTGGGAGGAACATCCAGTCGAAAGAACGTTACCAGTTGTTAAGTAACTTGTTCTTCGAATAGATTGTGTCCTCCCACGTATTCCTCACCTATGATAGACTCCTATAGCTGTGATAATTTAGGAGGTGGGAGTACTATTTAGTTTTACCATGGATAGAATGAAGTACAGCTTTTGCAAGCAATCCCTCATGGGAAGAAGAGGCAGCTAAGCCGTAATGCTTAATAAAAGTATGTATTGATGCCCAAGTTGCAGCTGAACAGATAACTACAGGGACTCCCCTCTTTAGAGCCCCAGAAGTTGCCATACCCCTCGTGGAATGTGCACGAAGCCCTTCCGGCGGGTCTTTCCCAGCTAACCTGTAACACTCCACAATAGCCAAAGTAATCCAGCAGGATATAGTTGGTTAGTCACCGCTAATACCAGTTTATGACCGGTATAACCCAGGAAAAGTTGGTCATCGTGAAGCAATTTTGACATTCTTGGTATATAAAAACTCAGAGCCCTTTTTGGGTCCAGTCTGTGTAACCCCTCCTCTTCTTTGCTGAAATGAGGAGGAGGGTAGAAGCTTGGGAGTGTCATTTCTTTGACAAGTGAAAGTCAGAAACTACTTTCAGCAAGAAAAAAGGTTTAACTCTAAGTACTTGTCCTTGTGAAAGGTAGTATACAGAGGTTTGCATGAAAGAGCCTGTAACTCACAAACCCTGCGTGCTGATGTTAAAGCCACAGGAAGGGCAGTTTTAAGTGTTAAAAGCCTTGAAGGACAGGAAGGTAAAGGCTCAAAGGGTATGCAAGTTAGGAATTTCAACACAAGATTCAAATCCCAAGCAGGGACATGAAATGGTACTGGAGGGTACACGTTGGTGAGCTCTTTCAAAAATTGGATAATCAATGGAATCTTGAAATAGGAAACCACTTCTGAGGAGCGCTTAAAATGGAAAGCGCTGCCAGTTATCCCTTTATTGTTCCAACCTGGAGACTCAGATTGGCCAGATCTAATAGAAAAGATAGCACTATGGAAGTGCCACATTGAAAAGGGTCCACATTCGTATCCTTGCACCAGTTACTGAATTTATTCCAACGACACCGGTACAAGGATTTAGTTGCTGGCCTTCTGGCCGAAAGCAAAATCTCCATTACGTCGTCTGGGAGGTCCCAATCCTTATATCTCAACCTCTCAAACCATGCGTGAAGGTTGAGTGTCTTGACCTCTGGATGGAGAACCCGACTTTCCTCTTGTGAGAGAAGATCATCTCTTTGTAGAAGACATATTGGAGGGCAGATGGACATGTCCAGAAGGTCCGGGTACCACATCCTCCTGACCCAATCCGGGGCAATTAGGATCTGAGAAAGGGTTACCATCTTGAACTTGTCCTTCCTGAGGAATTTGTTCAAGCTTCTTAAGTCCAAGATGGGTCTCAGTCCTGCATCCTTCTTTGGGATGACAAAGTAAGGGGAGTACCAACCCTTGTTCCTCTCCGCTACAGGTACATGTCTATTGCACCTTTCTCTAGCAGGGTTAAAATTTCCTGCACAAGGAGCGGATCTGGAATTTTGACAGAGTCGGTTCGCGGTGGACGGTCCCGAAGCCTTTTTAGGAAGGGAAGCAGTAATCGTTAGCAACTGTTTCCAGTGCCCAAGCATCTGAACTAATGCCCCGCCATTCATTTGGTACCTCCAGGTCACCCCAGCTGCCCCTGGTCTTGCCTTCTGGAGGGATGATTTCCTCATCTACACTGCAATCTCCTCTCTGGTAGCAGGGCCAGTGTTTGAGCTGTCTTTCCTTCTCCTCCAGATCTCCCAGGGTGTCTCCAGCTCACATGGGCTCTCTCCGGTACCTTCCTGCATCTTCGACTCGCTCACAATGCTGTTACTGGCTGCTGCTTTTATACCCCCAGCTAGAGTTAATTGGAGTCAGGTGTGAATCGTTTTTCCCTCCCTGCCTGACTTCGTTATCAGGACATGGAGACTGCCCATAGGAATCCATTGCCCATTGATTCCGATGGGTAATCCTCATGACTCCCATCTGCCTCTTCCTTTTCCCAGTACTTGTGGATTTCAATGAGGGAATGGAATTATTGGAGATGTAGTATTGTGGAGAGGTAAAATACGTTTTGGGTTTTAGAGGTAATTTGGATTTTCCCCTGTTTTCTCAGTCTTTTCTGTAAGGGAAAGTGCTGGGGGCAGGGGGGATTTTGGAGGGTAGTAGTGCATTGGAAAAATTGGAATACTGTGTCTCGCCTAAGGTATTCCCATGAGAATTACCCCAGACTCCCCTATCTGTGTGATCCTCCCGCACTGGTTCACCCCCAGGATCTGGATCCAAAGGCGATAGCCATGCTCTGGCCACCCGAATAGAGGATTCTCAAGGTTCAAATGGGAGAATACCTCTGTTTCTCACAGTTGTCAGCCCGAATATTTGTGCCACAGGTCCAAGACCGGGCATATTTTTAGATCTTTCTTTGGAACAAGGAAGTACACTGAATAAATACCTTGGTTTTGTTCCAGAGGGGGAACCAGTTCTATTTCTCCCTTTTGTAGTCTTTTTCTGAGAAGCCCCAGTCTGCTAAGACATTGAGAAAAATGTCTTCGTGCAATCACCACGCATACTCTACGGGTGGTGGGAAGTCCCTGCTAAGCATGTCCACCAGAAGATTGAGTACCCCTGGAACGTGTTGTGACAGGAGGAACATCTTGTGCTTGAGAGACCATTTCCATATGTTCTGTGACAGTTTGGATAGCCCTGGAGAGTGTGTGCCCCCTTGCTTGTTCAGGTAATACATGGCCGTGGTACTGTCTGTGCGGACTAGGACCGTCTTTCCGTGTAGATGCGTTTGAAAGGACTTCAGGGCCTTGATCATTGCTAGCAGTTTCAATAGGTTTATGTGGTTGGATGCTACTTTTGGGGACCAAACACAGTGCGCCGTCTGATGAAGTCGGTGAGCCCCCCACCGTGTCAGATGCGTCCGTGGTGAGAGTGACTTTCAATGCGGGGTGGTGAATGTTTTTCCTTGCAAGAGATTTTCCCTTGACCACCACTGCAGAGCGAGAACGAGGCTGCCGAGACAACCACTAGATCGTCACATCGTCCGCTGGCCTGACACCATTGGATCAAGAGCAACTCTTGCATGGGCAGCATGTGCAAACGTGTGTGGGACTAGATAAATGCAGGAGGCCATCATCCATAACAGTCGCATGGCTTTGCGTACAGTCACCTCGCGATTGGCTACATAGTGAGGGATCTGGATCAGCATGTTTTGAACCCTCGCGTTGGAGGGAAAGACAAGCCTGTCTTTGGTCCGAATTAGAGCCCCCAGAAATTGCTCGACTTGGCTGGGGTCTAGGGACTTTTTCTCATTGATCGAGAATCCCAGACTTAAGAGGAGATCTGTCTTCTGGGTATTTGATAGGCATGTTCCGTACAAATCCCCTGTTATTAGCCAGTCATCGAGGTAAGGATAGAGTGCAATGGCCTGCCTGAGCAGGTACTACGGCCAGTACCTTCGTAAACGCTCTTTGGGCTGAGACAATGCCGAAGGGAAGAACCTTGAATTGATAGTGCTTGCTCTCAATCATGAACCGTAGGTACTTTCTGTGCGCTGGCAACATTGAAATATGAAAGTATGCATCTTTCATATCCAATGTTGCCATGTAATACCCCTGCGTCAACAGGGGGATTAGTTCCTGCAATGCCATTCTGAAGTTTTGCGGCTTGAAAATTATGTACGCTGGGCGCAAGTCTAACACAGGGCGCATGGTGAGATCATTTTTGGGTACAAGGAAGTACGCTGAATAAATATCCTCCTTTACCTGATCAATGGGGACGACTTCTATGGCGCCCTTTTCCTGAAGGATCTGCACCTCTTCCAGCAGAATCTGCAGGTGTTCTGGCAATAGGCGTCTGCTTCTTGGTGGATGGTATCAAGGTGGCTGGTGAAACTCGATACAATAACCGTGTGCGACGGTGTTGAGCACCCAATGGTCTGAAGTGATCCCCTCCAATGCGTGAGAAAAGAATTCCTCGTCCGGGGAAGCATGGGAGGGGATCCGGAACGGCGAGTAATTTCAAGGCAGAGGCCGGGAGCCTTTTGGGGTGGAGTTTCTGCCTCTACCCATGCCTCTTCATTGTGCCCTCTGCTGGTATTGGCTCTTGCCAGCTGAGCCTTGTCCTGAGGACCATGGGGTACCTCCTGCACCATACTGGCAATGTGGAGATCGTGAAAAAAGACTGGCCCGCAAGGAACGGCGAGAGTTAGCTCCTCCCCGTTGTTAAGGTCTAGCAGTGATCGGATTAAGAGACTTAGGAGTCTTGTGCTCTTTTTTTCTCCGTCTCCAAGGCGTCATCCACAGCCCTGCCAAACAAATTTGTGTCTTCCACAGGTTTGTTTACTAAGGAGGTCGGAGTCTCCGGCTTAAACCCCGAGTTCTTTAGCCAGGCGTACCTTTTGAAAAAAGAGTACTCTGGGCCAGAGTACACCCTGCCGTCTCAGCTGCATCCAACGTTTTTCTTTAGGATGTTGTTGGTCACCTGTTTTCCTTCCAAGGCGATTGCCAGTAGGCGTGATTGCACAGGTTCAGGGACTTCTTGGAGGCCTCCCTGAAGCAGGTTCCAATGCACATCACTAACTCGCAAGAAGGGTAGTATTAGCAATTCTTGTCGAATATGGTGCTGAAGTGGTGATGCGTTTGACAAGGGTGTACAGTTTTTTGCAGTCTTTGCTGGAGGGGCGCTTCTGCAGTAGACAGTGGCACCCTGGCCCTCTTCCTGGTGGTAGTGACAACCAGGGAGTACAGAATGGCATGCCCTCTAATGTACAAGGGGTCAGAAGGCGAGGGGTGAACGTTTCTCAACCCAAGGGTTGACAGTCCTTGTAAGGGAAGGGGACAGCATAGAAGGAGCGAGACGCTTTTTGATGGAATTTAGCAGGGGTATTGCCTGACTTGTGCGGGGGGGGGGTTCCTTCAGAATGTCCTCAACAAAGTCTGTGTCTTGAACACAAATTCCTGCGTGGCAATTTGGAAGTGGTCTGTAGCCCTTTTCAGGATTGCATTAAAAGCCATCTGATCATCAATAGGCGATGCCTCTGTGAAGGCGAAGAGGGAGGATACAGACAAATGCCATCTGGGTCTGGAGTGGGGAGAGCCAAGGTGCGCCCTCTGCAGGCTCATCTTGACCCCAATCTGGGCACTGGCCAGGTACGTCCTTCCCAAACGGATGGTCTTCATAACCATAGGGATCCTCGAATACCTCTTCTGGTTCTGAGAACTCAACAACTACTTCTTGGCGAGTAAGAGTTTGGCTTGAAAGCTTCTGCACCTTTGGTAAAATAGGGCAGGAATCCTCCTCCCTAGGTCTCTTTGGGGTGGTAAACTTCTCAGAAAAATCCACAAACTGTGATAGTTTGTCCATGTAGTTCTCAAACCTCACTCTGGTCCACTGAGATGAACCAGAGGGGTCTGGAAGAGAGGAGGTTGGGGGAGGGGGGGGCGGCTGTCAAGGAGGAACAGGGTCCTTATAAAGGAAGGGACTTATCAGATAAAGTCTTAGAGAGGGGCTGGGACCCTTCAGAATACTCCTCTCGACGAGAGGGGGTGCTTTTTGTCGATTCGCAGTCAAAACAATAGCTGCAAGATTCTTGCGTAGCTCCTGTGGTCGAGAGAGGGATTTTGATGTGCCTGTCGGTGCCGTTGTGGTCTTCGGCTCAGCTGAAACCTTTGGGGCTGACGCGCTCTTAGAAGAGAAGCCCTTATGAATGAAAGCTCAGACTAATGCGGAGATGACGGCTGCGGGGAGGGCGGGCGATCGTGAGGATTGGTAGACGCCATCTCGGTGGGCCTGTTGGCTTCTGATGCTTCAACGCATCCGTCGAGGGAGCTCGTGGGGTTGTATGTTTATCCTTAGGTGGTGCGGTTGTGTGCCCCTGTCGCCGGGGTGTGATCTCCCCATAGCAGTACCGGTGGCCTGCCAGTTGGGCCGGGGACGGCCAACTGGGAACTGGACGGTTCTGCAGAAAGGTCTATTGCCTCCACGTCAGAGCCATGGCTGCTGCTAGAGTCTTCGTCACTCGAGGCGACTGCGCCTATGGGGGGGGGGATCACTCTCGGCTTGCATCGCATAGGCCGCCCACCGTTTCGTCTGCCTATCCTTTAACATCTTGGGACGAAAAAGTTAGGACTTGCAGGATCGCTCATCGTGGTCACGAGGTAAGCACCTATTGCACTTGCGATGGGTGTCCTTCCAAGGGCATTTTCCATTTCAAGACAGACAAAACATAAATGGAGTCCTCTCCACAGCAGAAGTAAAAGACGGAAGCCAGACCAGAAAGGGAAAGAGAGGAGAAAAGTAAATGCACTCGCAGAGACTCAAACTCCTGGTCCCCACTCTCCCTACTGTATAGTCCTGGCAGGAGAGCCGAGGCCACGTGATCGACAGCGTCGAACGATGCACAGAGTCGCTGAAAGGAATAGACATCTTTGTGTAGCGGTCCATGAAGTAGCCGTCGAAGATGAAGTTGAAGACTAGACGACCATCGGTCGTGGGGCAAAGAAGTGACTAAACTTGCAATATAACTCTTTCGAGCTCTGCAAAAGGGGGCCAACTACTTGGGTGAAAAAAAAAAAATTTGAGGGACCTCGATGCGCAAGGGATTTTGGGTACACTGCACGTCACGTTAGAGACAGTGTTACAGGCACACCCAATGTCGATGTCCCCTTTCGATCCTCGAAAGAAAGATGCAATACTCTACGATTACCACTAGATGTCGGACTATATCCACAGCATGCGATTCTAAGCAGATTAACAAGCATCAGAAACATATGTTTTAGCACTGCTTGTCCCACCTATGAATCTGCTTTAGAATGTGTGTCAATGCAGTAGTGCCGAGTAAACGTATGTATGGAACTCCAAGTAGCTGCTTTGCAAAGCGCGTCCAGGCGGACGTTTGCAATAAATGCTAGTGAGCTCTTGGTGTGAAAGGTAGGGTCATATTTGATGGTGAATAGCACAGCTGTATGCTATTGATTACCCCTTTGGAGATGGCGTTTTTTTAAATTTGATCACCTTCCCTACCAGGTGTTATGGAAACAGAGCTGGTCTGTTTTCCTTAGAGGTTTCTTTTTGTTTACGTAATACAAGACCACCCTCCTTACATCTAGTGTATGGAGACTCATTTCGGCTGAATTGGATGGATTTTGGAAAAAAGTAGGTAGTTCAATGGATTGGGGACATGGAATATGGATGTTAATTTCGGTGAAAACCTACATGTGTTCTAATGACCTTTGGATTATAAAGAAAGGGTCTTGTACAGATAATGCCTGTAGCTCTCTAACCCATTTTATTGAGGTGATGGCTACTAGAAAAGCGGCCTTATAAGTTAAGAGTTTGAGGCTGGCTTTGTGCATATGCTCAAACGGTGGACCCATGCGCTTTGAGAGCACAACATTAAGGTCCCAACCCGGTGGAGGGTTAGAAATGGGAGAGTATAGTCTCTTTACTCCCTCCATGAAAGCTTTGATAACAGGAACATTCCACCAAGACACCTTGTTCTGCAAAGTGGTGTACGTGGACAGAGCCGCCAGGTGTACCTTGATGGAGTTAAATACTAGTCCAGAGTCTAATAGATAAAGCATGTAGTCTAGAATGTAGGATGTTGAACACTGTATTGGATTTAAGGATTGTGATCGGCACCATAGTACAATCATTTTCCACTTGTTATGTTTATTGAGTTTATATAGCACTTTAATCCAAAGTTGTTGAAGTAACAGTGTCTGGTGTTGGGTTTCCGTGCCTCCTTTAGGATAGCCATACACCTTTGAGGAAGGTTTAAGTGCCCAAACTCTGACTGCAGGAGACAGGCTGCCAAGTTCATAGTATGAGGATATGGATGGAGTGTTGTCCCCTCGTGCTGCAACAGCATGTTTTTTTTTTTTTTTTTAACTCTCGGTCAGTTCTTTAATTACACTACATTGCATGGGATGATTTACCAGGTTTTATCACATTCTCAAAAATAACATCTGAATTCAACATCGGATTCCCATGCCAATGGCCATGAAGGTCCCAAACGTGCCACCACTTTGCATCATCGTTTTTCCAATTCCACCCATCAATTCTCGTCCCCTCATGCCGAACCTTAGACAGGAGAATGTACCGAAGAGTGCACCTGCTGCCATGCCAACAGCACATCCCGTCATAAATCACATCATGCTGGAACAGCATGTTGTGCCTCGGCACAGAAGCTTGATTGGTCTGTGCATCGTCGGTTTGAGCAGGTGTGGAAACCATGGTTGTCTTGGCCACATTGTAGATATCAGTATTAGCATGGCTTGTTCCTGGTGCATCTTGTGCATTATCCTGCTGAGGAGCGGTGTCTAGAGAAAAACGTAAGCCAATTTCACTGACCAGCTCATCCACAGGGCTGGTAACCTGAAGTGTGGTTGGGGAAACCTGGATGCGAAGTCTGGGTATTGTGCGTTTTGGCTTGTGGTGTACAAGTTTAAAGGAGGATAACCCCAAAGGGAGAAGATTTTGTCTCGAATATGTTAGATTTGCCACTCGTGCTTCTTGGTTAGAGGATTTCTGCTCAGAGTGTGAGCGTTAGTTTGGAAATACTTGTGTGCCTCCCTGTTTGCTTAGGTAAAATATGGCACTGGTGCTGTCTGTGAGGACTTGCACTGTCTGACCTACTAGATGCTGCTGAAAAGCTTGCAGAGCCTTGAGAACTGCCAGAAGGGCTATGAGGTTGAAGTCGTTTTGGACTGTGGTGTGTGTCCACTGGCCAGGAGCTGTGTGGTAAAGATAATGGGCTCCCCATCTGGAGAGTGAGGCATCTGTAGTTTGTATTGCTTGAATTGGTGGATTGCAAAAGGGCTTTCCTTTTAGCAAGTTGTCCTTGGACCACCAGCAAAGAGCCTGTACCAGGGTTAGCAAAACAGCCACTAGATCATCCCACTGACCGCTTGCCTGAGACCATTGTTTTGCTAACCAGTCCTGCATAGGGCACTTGCACAGCCGAGCGTATGGAACTAGGTAGATAGATGAGGCTATCATCCAGAGTAGGCGCATAGCCATGCGGACGGTTATTTGGCAACCGGCTAGATAGTGCGGTATTTGCAACATCATGTTCTGAACTCTTTCGTTTGAGGGGAAGACAAGCCCCTCCTTTGTTTTAATGATTGCTCCCAGGAATTGTTTTGTTTGACAGGGAACAAGACTTGATTTGTTCTCATTGATGGAGAATCACAATTGGAACAGAAGGTTGAATGTTCTTTGGGTGTCGTGTTTGCAAATTTGAGGTGAACTGGATAACCCAGCCCTTTAAGATGAGTAGCAATTACCCTGGAGATGGACGGGGATGCAGATTTCTATACATCAATAATCAAAACGACTGCGGTAGTTGGCAAAAGGAAGACTGTTTTAATATCAAATGATCTAAAACAGGGAGCATAAAGAACATCAACGAATTCGATCTATCCTCTTACTCAATGCATTCTAGAAAAAACTGAGAATCTATACACAAAACTTGCCATCAATGACGTTGGCCTGCGTCACTACCAATGTCATCCTACGTGGCAAACTACAAAAACCTACGAGTATGGGTGATTGGCTCTGAGTGAACATCTAAGTATACGATCCATATTACTCTAAAAAAGTGTGAATATGTGATAGGTTACTTCTCAGGTGGGGCAACTAAGCCCTCCCATAACAATGGCCACTATGAACGTCACTAAATACACAACATCTCATTGGTTTACACAACTATAAAACCCCTAATTATGCAGTCGGTCCCCTACAATTAATTGGCACTCTAACCTCTGTCAGTACTTTTCCATCTACGTCTAGCAGTACGCAGGCTGGCCATCCAGGTGCTGGTGAACTTGCTTTAACTATTGCTTCCTACGAATTAGCATAGCAATCTATCACCTCAGTGATCTACTGTCATTAGGCTTTGAAGCTTGGCCTTGACAGTGTTCTTAGCGCTCAGAAATTCAGGGAGTGAATGCACAATCTGCCCTTATGCGTAGGTGTGACCATCTTGTTCATCCAACTTCATCCTTCCATGTGACTAGAGACCATGGAATCGAGCTTCTAGTGCTTTTTAATAGACCTCTGATGCCTTCCTTGTTTTGTTCATGCTTTCTGAAGTTCTGTTCTTTCCCAAAATTTTTATCCAATGTCAGTTTCCTCCAGTTTGATGAGACTTTGGCTCGTAGAGCCTTGTCTGCTGGGATTCACTTTATAATTCAATTTGCTTTTTAACTGCGACACACTGGAAATTAGGCTTTCTCTGCCTTCTTTCTAAAGTATATATATAAATATATATATAGGCGCTTGGCGCAATCTATTCACTATAAAGCCAGCCTTAAAGGGATGGTCTAGTAAAAATTTTTATTTAAAAAATAGATAGGCCACATAAAAAAAAAATATACTAGCATCCTCCGTTTTAAAACTTCCTATGTAAAATTTTGAGCTATTCAAAATTCGAAAAAGCAAGCACAGGGGCGCAGCCATTTTGTGACTTTGGGCTCCCCGTGGGGAGCCCGAGAGCCCCAAATGGGAAAGCAGATTTAGGCAGACAACGCAGCATTTAGCATTTCGCATTTGGGGCTCTCGGGCTCCCCACGGGGAGCCCGAGAGCCCCAAATGGGAAATCAGCTGCAGGTAGAAACACTACGCGGCATGTAAACATAACCGTGTGTGTTTCTGCCTGCTGTGGCTTTCACTTTGGGTCTCCGGTGCTCCCCTGAGCACCGGAGACCCAAAGTGATAGCCACAGCAGGCAGAAAAAAAAAGGCGGTTGTGTTGGAAAACGCTGCGGTTTTAAAACCACAGCGTTTTCCAACACAATAACATTGTATTTATATTTGCGGTCGCTTCAAAAGCGACCGCAAACATAAATACAACGTTTTTAAAGCTGCGGTTTTATTTCTAAGTTTTCCGGGCTCCTCCAGCCCGGAAAACTTAGAAAAAAAAACACAGCTAGTGCTTATTTTTTGTAAAAAAAATAAATAGCACTTACCGAGATTCAGCTGCAGCTTTCCTGCTCTGGTCTCCGGTCCGCGTCCTCCGAGTCCCGGCACTAATGAAGGGAAAGCCACCCAGCGGTAGACTTTGTTTACTACAGCTGGCTGGCTTTTCCTTCATTAGTGCCGCAAAAGCCAGCACAGGAGGGCCTCCATTTCACAAAATGGCGACGCCCCTGTGCTTGCTTTTTCGAATTTTGAGCTTGAATAGCTCAAAATTTTGCATAGGAAGTTTTAAAACGGAGGATGCTAGTATATTTTTTTTATGTGGCCTATCTATTTTTTAAATAACATTTTTTACTAGACCATCCCTTTAAGATTAGTCTGCTTGCGTTTCTTTTGCATTTGTACACGTGTAACTTGATGTCTTCATCTGTTTCTGAGGCATAAGCTTCTTCACCTTGATCCGAAGGTGTCACTTATCCTTGATACTTTCTTGATACCTTATAGAATATCAGCATTCTCTGGTCTCTGCATCTCTTCTAGGCACGTCAGCTCAGCTCTGTGTGACGTTTACTTGGCGATGGTTGGTGACGTCCCCATTCGTCTTGACCGTTCATTTGCTCTGCTTCTTCAGGAATCTCATTTAAACAACCAAACAACCATCATATTTCCTTGTATGCAAGTATGGTTTCCTCAATGGGAATCTTGCCTCTAGTATTTCTTTTTGCCTTTGTCGTTTCAACTGCTCTGTGCATGTCACATACTCTGGTTCCCAACATACAGGCAATAGTGGCGGGACAGTTGAGGTTGGGGTACTTGGCTCCTACTCTACAGAGGAAATTCCCGTTATCAGCGAGTTGTCCAGATAAGGGTACACTGGGATTGACACTCTGTTTAAGTGTGACGCCACTACTGCTAGTAGTACTGCTAGTACCTTTGTGAATACTGTAAAGAAACGCGCACTGGGTGGACATCTGTACTCCTGCTCTTTATCCGGCAGAGGAGAGACACAGAGGACCCCAGCCAAGATGCTCTATAGGGTAGCTATGGTCGAGCAATCAAAGCTTAGCATCTCAGGAGGTGATGCGGGATGGTTCTTAAGTACAGTGTAGTCCGCAAGCACTCGCAGAAGGAATCTCCATACACTGTATTAGTTAAAACACAGTCTTTATATAAATAAGGTTCAATGTTATATACACTATCACGATAATACATTTTGTGCTCTGACAATTCTAAAATGGTACATATATACAGTTCTAGGTGGCACCACGATTACTCTGATTCCATTAAAATGCATCAACTGTACTCAGTTCAAATAGCATACGAATCAACACTGCAAAACAATATCAACCATAGACTTAGGAGGAAGACAAGTTGGTTAGACAATTGGCAGAATACTGAGCCCCTACAACTAGTCACAGATCTGTATTCGGATCCCCCCAACTGGGCAACCTGTAAATAAAGATATATCGTACAAGCCCAGTCCATGTATTGTCTATTAGAGTCTTATCTTCTTCTATAGTTCTGCAACCCAAATGTACCTTGCGTTGTAGAGTTCTACGTTGGGGAATCAACAGGCCCTTCTTGAGTGCGCTTCCTTTCAAGCAGGAGCCACGGGTCACCGAACCTCTGAGATGAAGAAAGGGTGAAAGTTGTCGTTGAGGCAGCAGATTCGGTCTTGTAGACGAGTCATCGAAAATGTCCTGCAACAGGGGAGACGTGCAGTGCACCTCGACAACGATGGTTTGTTGCGGCAAAGAGTTAGGGAAGAACTTTGGCCCAGCAAGGGCATCGAGTCGCTGGCGAACAGGACGTGACCACGGCTGGCTTCAGTAGCTTATGTTCTTAGGCAAAGGGAGCACAGCAGCTCTGGTCGTCGACGGTGGACAGCTGTCCGGTGCTTCTCTTCGTTCTCCTTGGTGGTCCCCTTCTCCGGTCGGCAGCCTTTCGGAAGTCTGTCTACCAGGGAGCTTTCACAAAGATCAGCTGTTGCACGATGGTCCCTCGTAGCTCGGGGAAAGGTCTCCTTACCAGGTCCTCTCTTGGATCAGTTCTTCAAGGCACCGCAGCTTTTAGATTACATGTAAGGGAACAGCGGTTCACCTTCTTCCGGCTCGACTTCGAGAGTAAGCATCAAGTATCAACTTCAGCTTCTGAACGATTTCTAGCAGTGAGAGGCCCCCAGATATACTGTTGATCTCCCATTCACTTTGCTGGGTCACACTAAGGCAACCAATCACTCAGGAGGGCATTCAGGCAGTCAGTCAGCCAATCAGGCGCACAGTGCATTCAGGCCATTCTTCTCCACCCAGACACTCACCACAGAATGTGGATTCGAACAAGTACTCTGCCATTCAGCACTACACACTGCATTCATACCAGTTTCGGGCAGGCCTGTCTCAGTCATTGTGTCAAACACCAGATACGAGACACCCATAACAGAATGTGTATTTGTCACACTCCATTCACCCAGGTCCCAACCCACGGGCGTACCCACAACATAGTCGTTGGGAAGGCTCCAGCCAGTAGGGTTGGCACTTCCCCATACTACCATATGTCGAACTTCCACCCAACAGACAGTAAGGGGGAAATGACATGGTCAGGGCTTCCCGGGACTTCGGGAAAACCAAGGTAACAGGCAATGGAAGGCAAGAGGCCACGGGGGCCATCTTGTCTCCATCAGGAATCTACTGATCACAGTGACAAGTCCTGGGCATCCCAAAATGGAGGACGCTCAGGGCACCTGTCAATTCAGCACAGAGCTGCCACCAGCCCATACCCTGCTCTGTGGGCCGCACACAGGTGCCCAAAAACATACACTAGAAGTACAGGGTCGTACTCCCACCCACGGGTGCCATCCCAAGGGTCTGTTCACAAAAACAAATACAGGAAGAGCCGCACCGCCAAGAGTCCCACATGAACTCCTGCACAGAAAACAAGTCAGAACATACATGATAAAGCAACAAAGGACAAGGATTCAGAGGCCCTGTCCCTCTGATGCGTTTCCAGCATCACAGATACCCTTGGACCTGAAGCTATGCCGAAGGGGAGCACTTTCAATTGATAGTGCTCTCCAGCAAATTTGGAAGCGCAGGTATTTTCGGTGCACTGGGAAGATTGAAATATGAAAGTATACATCTTTCATATCTAATGTTGCCATGTAGTCCCCCTGCTTTAGAAGGGGAATAACTTCCTGAAGCCTTGTCATGCAAAACTGTTGTGGCTTGACATACATGTTTGCTGGTCGCAGGTCTAGTACTCTGTGCATTTTAGGTCTTTCTTTGGCACAAGGAAGTACGTTGAAGAAACACACTTGTTTACCTGGTTTGCTGGTACGACTTCCATGGCGCCCCTTTCCAGCAGAGATTTCACTTCCTCCAGTAACATGCGCTCTTCCTCTTGTGTCTTGCTTTGTCTTGGCGGGTGGTTGGATGGTCATTGAAGAAACTATACACAATCCGCCCACCACGGTGGAAAGCACTCACTTGCCTGAAGTGATCCCCTCCCATGCGTGGGTGAATTTTGAGATGCGACCTCTTACTGGAGTTGCCTGCGAGGTCACTTGGTGTGGGGCGTCATTGCTTGGGTGGGGTGGAGCCTCTGGAGGAGGGGGCTCTACCTCTGCTTCTAGATCTTTTGTAGCCTCTTTGACAATTAGAGGAGAACTGCCCCTGTAAGGTGCCCCATGATGTTGATTGGCTTCCTGGACTATAACTGGAGGAGCGCTGTTGGACATGCCCGTGGAACCGTCTTGTGTTAAAAGACCCCCTTTTGCACAAATGGTTTGTTGGACAGTTGCCCCAGAGATTTCAGGGTGTCCTTCTTTGGCACTTTTAAGGGCATACTTGACTGCCTTATCGAACAGGCGATTTAGTTCAATGCGTGGCCTGTGTTTCAAACTTAAAGCCTGACTGCCTTAACCATGCGTGGAACTTAATCAAAGTGCTCGTGGCTATGAAGCGGCCTGCATTGTCAGCGGCATCCAGGTTGTTTAGAATGCAGTGGACTACTTGCTTACCCTCAGCACAGTCCTTAGGAGCTGTGACTGGAGGCTCTGGGACTGCCTCAACTTGTTGTAGTTCGTCCCACTTATGGCAGCCGTAGCTAGCCAAGAGGGTGTTATTATGGGCTATTCTTGCTTGGTAGGCAGCCGAGAAAGCTATCTTTCTGCCAAAGGGATACAGTTTCTTGCTTTTGTTATCTGGCAGAGCCTCAGCAGAGGCTGGGCCCCCCCCCCCATCAATTTTCTTGTAGTGGTGTCAACCAAGGAGTTGGGTTTCAACTAACTGACCCCTGATGTAGAGAAGGTCGGCAGGGTCCCACCTGAACACTTTCTCAATGCAAGGGTTGACTGCTCTTGTAAGGTTTGGTGTCAGAAGAGAAGGCTGAATGCACCTTTGAATAGATTGCAGGCGGGGAATAAACTGTAGTGGACCTCTTGTGTCCAAGAACAAAGTCTTTTCAACTTGGGCCTCCTGGGTGTCTATTTTAAAATGTTCAGCGGCCTTGAGGAGTAGCTCATTATACTGGAGCAGATTATCGACTAGGGAGTCAGTCACTGGCTGATGTTGATGGTTTGGTGACTGAATGACTTAGACAGTCATCGTCGTAATATTGGTCTTGGTCTTACTGGTCCCCTTGATCTCCCTGAGATCTAGGATCTTGAGAACCAGAGAGGTCTATAAAATATAGATCTTGAGAGGGGTGGGGGGTACTGAGGTGGCCAGGGCATGTGTAGAGGTGCTGGGCTGTGAGGTGTCTAGATGTCGTCAAAGGTTTCTCCCCCTTCTCACTTGTTGCTGTTTACTGGAGCTCTTTGAAGGAGTTTTCTTGCGTACAGTCCGGGTCTTGTACAGCCCCGTGTGGGCTTCTTCAGTTTCAGCGTGTGATCGGCACTTCGACTCTTGGAACGTTCAGTATGTCCGGGAAATCCAGGAAATGATGTGTACTCGAGACAGGTACACAGGGGTCCAGGATACAGGAGGTAAGGAAAGGAAGGGACTGAAGGAGGAAGAACAAAGGGTCCAGGAACCGGGAACAGGTAGTCAGCGAGAGCGAACTACAGCAACGCACGTCTAGCCACTGCAAGCGGTAGCGTTGAGACGCGCGGGCCCGCAGGGGCGTGGCTTCTTTATAGAGTGTGCTACGTCCGACGCGGAAGCTGGTAAATAACGTTCCGTGTCCGTCGGCCATGATGGTAGTACTGCTGAGTGCAGGCCTCGATGTGTCAGGGACCAGGAAGTCCAAAAGGGACGCATCCGACGGTTCATGACAGCATGCCTCCTCCGAAGACCCGTCCCTCCGGGCTTGCCCGGGTGTATGAGATGATACCTTCTGAGTAATCTGGGAGCATTTAAATTTGAGATTGGTTCCCAGGTGCGTTCACTAGGAGGGTACCCTTTCCACTCAACCAGGTATTGCAGCTGACCACTTTTGTACCTGGAGTCACATATCCTGGACACTTCGTATTCCAGCTGGTCATTGATGATTACAGGATTAGGCCGGGGGGCAGTCCGGGAGGATTGGATGTATGGCTTCATTAAAGACGTATGGAACACTGGGTGGATCTTTTTCCAAGAGTCTGGTAGTTTGAGCCGGAAGGCCACTGGATTAATGATTTCCTTTATGGAAAAAGGGCCATAATACCGGGGAGCCAGCTTATTAGGTCGTAGATGGCGAGGCAGTAGTTTTGAGGATAGCCAAACCTGATCACCCACTGAGTAGGATGGTCCTGGTCTTCTTTTGGAATCCGCATACTGCTTGGTGTGATTTCGGGCCTTTTATAGTTGTTTCTTGGCTTGCTTGTGTACATTGATGAGAGTTTCGATCCAGGTGTCGAGTGTGGGTACTGGTGTAGGATGTGGAAGAACGGAAGGTAGGACTGAAGGATGGAATCCTTGGCTGCAGAAAAAAGGGCTGGTCTTGACAGCCGAGTGGTCCGAATTGTTGTAGGCGAATTCAGCCAAGGGTATTAGGAGTGACCAATCGTCCTGCACCTTAGTAGTGAAGCAACGGAGATACTGTTCTAGAGTTTGGTTCACCCGTTCCGTAGTTCCGTTGGTCTGTGGATGATCACCAGAGGAGAGGGCACATTGGATCCCTAGTATTCGGCATAAGTGTTTCCAAAACTGAGAAATATATTGGGGCGCTCTGTCTGAAATAATCTTGGAGGGGAGTCCATGAAGTCGGAATATGTGTTCCAGGAAAATTCCAGCACGTTCTGATGAAGATGGTAGTTTATACAGTGGAGTAAAATGGGCCATGTGAGTGAATAAATCAATGGTGACCATGATGGTCGTGTATCCCCTGGAAGGGGGTATTCTACTATGAAATCCATAGCAATGACTTCCCAAGGTCTTGTCAGTAACGAAGGTTGAAGTAGGAGACCCGCAGCTTCTTATTATCATGTTTATTTTGATTGCAGACTGCATAGGCTTGGATATACAGCTGACCATCAGTCTTTATTCTTGGCCACCAGAATAGTCTCTGTATCAGACGGAGGGTATTGGTGACGCCGCAATGTCTTGAGTGAAGGGTATCGTGGCAGAGATTTATGATCCTTTGTTGTAGTTTCTGTGTGGGGATGACCAGGCTGTTATCCTTAAACAGATACCCGTCCTTAGTTTTTAGACTCCAGCGATTCTTCCCTGTAAATTCCTTCCAGAAGTCAGCGGACTGGGTATGTATCCGAACATCCTCCAGGAGGTCGATTGCTTGGGCTACAAAAATTGTGTTGGGAAACATCTTTGGGAAGGACCGACCCTCAAGAGTTTCATAGTAGGTACGCCGGGATAAGTCGTCAGCAATTATGTTTTGTGTTCCAGGGACATGGTGGATCTGGAACTGATACTGGGCAAAGAAGAAGGCCCAGCGAGCCTGATGGCTGTTTCTACATTCCAGTGACTGTAAAACTTGAAGATTCGGATGGTACGTATGGATTTGTACAGGGTGTTTTGCTCCTAGAAGTAGATGACGCCACTCTGTGAAGGCTTGGCGGATGGCTAACAATTCCTTTTCCAAAACAGAATAGTGGGTTTCGCTGGGAGTTAAGAGTTCGTGAAAGGTAAGCGATGGGATGTTCTAATTAATCCTCGAATTCCTGCTTTAGAACAGCTCCAATGGCGTAGTTAGAGGCATCCGTTTCCACTAGGAATGGTCGATTGAGGTCAGGTTGAGCCAGGATGGGGGCTTGTGTAAACTCTGTCTTTAACCGTTGTAATGCCTCCTCTTGGGATGTGGTCCAGCGAAAAAGAGTATCTTTCTTCAACAATGTAATGATCGGTTGGATGATCTCGGAAAAGGAGGGTATGCCCCAGGAAGGATTGGATCTGCTTCACAGTAGTCGGAACAGGCCAGGACAGTATAGCCTTTACCTTTGATTGGTCCATTCCGATTCCTTCTGGGCTAAGAACGGATCCTAGATAGTGAACAGTAGAGACGCGAAAAAGGCATTTCTCGGGTTTAGCCAGGAGCTTGTGTTCACGTAACCACTGTAATACTGCCTTAACATGCCCTTCATGCTGAAGATGGTACTTAGAAAATATTAGGATATCGTCCAGGTACACTATAACGAAGATGAACAGCATATCAGTGTTGTAAGGCTCACCTGAATCCCTCGGAGGCGCAGGTCCGGGCTTGGAGATTTCAGTGTCTTCGAGGGTCACGCGCAGGCCTCTGGTAACACCCTGGATAGACCCTCTCCTCACCGTAATTTTGACCTGGAGGGTGAGGTGTCTGCAAGCAGGAGAACAAGGGGTTAATGTATGTCTGGTTGGCCAATCTGACCTTCCCCTTTTTTGGACTCCCCACGTTACTCGTAGGCTGAATATGCTCACCTTATATAGGTGAAAGCGGAGCTCTCCATCCTGCGTCTGTGCAGGGTGCTGATGCCAGTTGCTTCACTGGTTAATTGCCCAGCCTCTTGATTGCAGAGGATGAAGTCAGGGAGCAAGGCCGTCGTTAGCTGCACGAACGGTGATTGCTTGAATATGGAGTTTTATTTATATGACCCCTTAAATGTCTCTCGCCATTGCAGGTCCGGTATGTAGATAAGGTAAGCGAGAAGAATGCCGGAGCTCGTGAAGGCACGTAAGTAAAAGAATGTTATTCGAAGTTAAATGCACTTCTTAATGTCTCTTTTCCCTTTCGAAGTTAAATGCACTTCTTAATGTCTCTTTTCCCTTTTTCAGGTAGCCGTAGCAGTCGGCGTGGGGATGGACGCCGAGGTACGTGCCGGAGAATGGGCAAGCCGATGACAGCTAGAAGGCACGTGAGTAGTGATGGCGTACTGTGCCCCTAATGATGTCCTTCTTGTTTTAGCAGGTGCGGACAAACAGCGCCTGACGAAGATCGAGGCGTACGTGGCACAGGTGAGCAGAATAATCACGGAGGTTCACTAACCAATGTCCTTTGTTTCCGCAGGATTGCCGGAGTATGAAGAGTGCGGCACGCGGCCTCAGGATGCTCCGATGGACGAGGTAAGTGCTGCGCTGGTTTTGTCTCGTCCTAACCTGGTGTCCTTGTTCTCTTTCAGACGCTGCTGAAGACTGAAGACTGATCTTCCGGGAGGTGAGACTGAAGATTTCTTATTCACAGATGCAGAAGCTGAAGATTCTCTGGAGCTGACACGGTGAGCGTCCTGCTGCTAGTGCAGAATAACGCGAAGCACGTTGCACTGATCGGGTGTGGTTTAAATAGGCCACTGGAGTGCTTAGGTGTCTCCTTCCACAGCCTCGCCCAGACAAGAAAGAAGTTCCAGCTTCCAGAACAGTTCCAGTATCCAGTCCCAGGGAGTGGTGCTGGCCACACCCAGAAGGTAAAGTAGTTCCAGCCAGGAATGGATGAGGATATCATCCTACAAGTAAGTGAGCAGCATGGTCTGCAGCAGGTAGGTCCACCCAAGCACCATTCCTCTCAATATGAGCCCGGCGCTTCCTGTGCCGGGACTGGGTTCCCTTATGAGCCTGGCGCCACTGGCGCCAGGACAAGGTCCAAAAGGCCCCTGTGGGGACCGGCTGGTGTCTGGAATGGAAGTTGTGACCCTGCTTCCAAGGATGTTGGGCTGGGTCTGACTCCTTGGAGACAGCGGTCATGACAGCACCCCCCTTCAAGGCCCCTCCCAAGCCTGTCTTCTCCGGAGGCTTTGGCTTGTTGGGAAAAGTTCGATGAAACTTCCTGACTAGACGAGGTGCATGGACATATTCTGAGGGCTCCCAAGATCTCTCCTGGGGGCCAAATCCCTTCCAATCAATCAGGTAGTACAGTTTCGATTTGGAAATTTTGGAATCCAAGATGTTTCGAATTTCAAATTCGAGTTCTCCATCCACCTGGATTGGCTCTGGAGGATTAGTCAAACGGGTTCCGGGTTGCATAGGTTTAAGGAGAGAAACATGGAAAACGGGATGTATCTTCATCCAAGTAGGTAGCTCCAATTTCACAGCCACCGGATTTATCACAGCCGTGATCGTGTAGGGTCCTAAATATCTTGGGTTGAAGGTGCGTGGTCCTTTTAGGGATAAATGCTTCGTGGACAGCCAGACTTGATCTCCTACTTGGTATTGAGGGGCCTCTTTTCGATGTTGATCCGCTCCTTTCTTATATATTTCCTTGGCTCGCTGAAGGTGAGCTGTGGCTTCCTTAAATGCTTGAGTTATTGTCGCATGCAGATGGTCTACAGCGGGCGTTCCGAGAGCTTGAGGTGGATCCAAATTAGAGGTTCGAGGATGACTTCCATACAGCAGAAAGAAAGGGGTTTTTCCAGTTCCTGAATGGATTGAATTGTTGTAGGCGTATTAAGCAATCCAAAGGACATCCTTCCAAGTGCCCTCCGATTGTTGCAACATACAGCGTAGATATTGTTCCAGAGTTTGGTTAGTCCTCTCAGTCTGCCCGTCAGTTTGGGGGTGATGGCTGGTGGAAAGTCGTACATCAATTTGCGCTAAACGACAACAACTTCGCCAAAAATGGGAAATAAATTGGCTCCCTCGATCGGAGATTAACACTGAAGGGAACCCGTGCAACCGGACGATGTTTTCAAGGAATTCTCGGGCCAAAACGGGAGCTGTTGGTAAACCTTTCAGTGGAATAAAATGAGCCATTTTTGAAAAAAGGTCCACGATTACTAGAATTGTGTTGTATCCGGAGCAGGAGGGTAAATCCGTGATAAAATCCATTGAGAGAGTATGCCAAGGGCATGGTGGAATGTCTATTGGGTGTAGCAGACCTGCTGGTCTTTCCTTTTGACTCTTGTTTTGTGCGCAGATGCCGCAAGAAGCCACAAAATCTTTAATGTCTTTTCTCCAAGTCGGCCACCAAAAATGTCTTTTGATTTTCTCTAGGGTTTTGCCCACCCCTGGATGTCCTTCTAGAGAATCATGGTAGCAGGTGATGACCTGCTTCTGTAAGTCAACACATGGCAAATATAGTCTTCCTTGGAAATACAATAGATTCTGATCTATCGTAAAATCTTTCCCTTTCAGTTGCCAATTCAATGAATCTTCAGGAGTTATTAGTTGACTGACTTTTGCTTCGATATCTTCAAGGGATAGCGTGTTGATTACTCCCAGTATCTTTTGTTCGGGGATTATTGGTACCGGCTCTGAATTAGCTGAGTGTTCGTCTACCCCTATTCGGGAAAGGGCATCTGCTTTTCCGTTCTTATTCCCTGGCCGATACGTGATCACAAAATCAAATTCCGCGAAGAATAATGCCCAGCGGAGTTGTCTCGAAGATTGGGCCTTGGCTGACTTCAGATACTGGAGGTTGCGATGATCAGTGATTACAGTGACTGTGTGCCGGGCTCCCAGGAGATAATGCCGCCAGGCCTTAAAGGCGGACTTAATTGCCAGAAGTTCTTTGTCCGTAATTGTACAGTTGATTTCGGGGGCCGAAAATTTGCGGGACCAAAATGCCACAGGGTGTAATTGGTGTGTTTCGGGATCTCTTTGTGATAGCACAGCCCCCATTGCGAGGCTGGATGAGTCTGTCTCGACGATATACGGAAGTTCTGGACGAGGATGCTTTAAGACTGGAGCGGAGACAAATTTAGCTTTCAATTCTTGGAAGGCTTGTTCGGCCTCTGGAGTCCACTCGAATTTTTTATTCTTTTTCAGAAGGGCCGTGATGGGTTGAACTACTCGGGAAAATTCTGGAATGAATCTCCGGTAAAAATTATCGAAGCCCAACATGCTCTGTACTCCTTTCACGGAAGTTGGGGACGGCCATTTGGAGATAGCGTCCACCTTTGAGTCCATGTGAACTCCATTGGGTGACAAGATGAACCTCAAGAATTCGACTTCCTTTACACGAAAAGTACACTTCTCCAATTTAGCAAACAAACGGTGTTGGCGAAGTCTCTGTAGAACCGCTGTGACATGTCTTCGGTGCTCAGCTTCTGAGGATGAGTATACCAGGATATCATCGATATAAACAATTACGCATACATCAAGAAGTTCTCGGAAAACGTCATTCATAAAGAACTGAAAGGCGGCCGGTGCGTTACATAGTCCAAAGGGCATTACTTGATACTCAAACAATCCGTATTTAGTGCGAAAGGCCGTCTTCCATTCGTCACACTCCTTAATGCGTACCAAGTGGTAAGCTCCTCTGAGATCTAACTTTGTGTATATGCAGGCTCCTTTAACTTGGTCCAATAATTCGGGAATCAGAGGCAAAGGATATCTATTTTTGACTGTAATCTGGTTCAGGGCGCGATAATCAATACATGTTCTCAGGTCACCTTCTTTTTTCGGAACGAAGAACAAAGCTGAAGAAACTGGAGATTTCGAGGGACGAATGAATCCGTTAGCCAGGTACTGGTCCAGGTATTGCCTGAGATGGAGATTTTCTGGCTCAGTGAGAGCATATATTCTACTGCACGGAGGAGTAGATCCAGGTATTAGGTCTATCTGGCAGTCGTATGACCGATGCGGGGGCAAGGTATTGGCCTGATCTTTCTGGAAGACGTCGCGGAACTCTTGGTATTCTGGAGGCAATTGGGGGCTCTCGGAAGCGATGGCTGCTAGCCTGATATCGGGTCGAGGGTAGCAAGTTGGGGCGCATTCTGGAAACCGGATTACCTTGGCTCGCCAGTCTATCTGAGGATTGTGCTTTTCCAACCAAGGAATACCCAGGATTACTTGAAACTGCGGGGCCTTGATTACATCAAACACGATCTTCTCCCGATGTCCATCTTGGCATAGCAACATCACTTCCATGGTGGTGTGAGAAACCGGTCCGGAAGCTATTTCTGTACCATCCACTGTAGTGATTATGTCTTTAACCATCTTAGAACATAGAGGAAGATTCATCCTGGTTGCCATATCTTGATCTACATAGTTACCGATCGCTCCGCTATCAATGTATGCTTTAATTGCATGCATGCGATCTGGTCGATCTGGACTTATGAGGACCATAGGCATTACCAAATGCGAGGTCAAGGAACTGGTTTTAACGCTCGGCAAGCGGACCTCTACACTTGTCGGGCGAGGTCGTTTCCCGATTCTAGTTTTTCAGCATTCTTATCGGAAGCTCCTACAGCCTTCTTGACCGGTTTCACTGAACAATCACGAAGGAAATGTCCGGAATTCCCACAGTAGAGGCACAGCTGTAATTGTCTTCTCCTTTCCCGTTCCTTTTGGGTTAATGGTCCTTTAACAACCCCTATCTGCATGGGCTCCACGGAATCAGTTCCTTTAGCGGAGCTCTGAGGTCTTGAAAATTTTTGGGTTTCAAATCTGGAACGATCGGTCTTCCTGTTCTGTAGCCGGTGATCTAATTGGACTACTAGGTCGATATAATCGGAACAATCTTGCGGGGGATTCACCACCTGTGCTAAGACATCTTTAAGTTCTCCACGCAGCCCTCTGTAGAAAAACGTGATTCTCTTATCCTCAGGCCACCTAGTCTCAACCACCAGTCTGTTAAAAGATGCTATGTATGCTAGGAGATGCTGATTCCCTTGTCTTAGTGATAGGCGTTCATTGTCCAAGGCCTGCCCCTGTGAGTGTCTTGCGAACAACTTTTCCATACTGGTCTGGAAATATTGAAAGTTATGGAGGATCGGATCATCTTGTGTCACAAGAGGAACGGACCAATCTGCAGCACTACCGCTAAGATAGGAAAGTACGAACGCTACTTTGGTTTGGTCAGTTGGGAATGCGGCGGGTCTACACAGAAAGTGCAAGCGGCATTGATTGATGAATACTGCAAACCGTTTTGGATCACCTGAAAAACGTTCGGGCGGGGCCAAAGGCACATTCCCTGGCAGATTAATTTGCACCGGATTATTTGAGGTTGTAGGAGTGTATCTCCCTCCCGAGGCAGGCAGAGGCGTCTGTCCCGCTTGTGTGTGTAACAACTGTCTGGCCAGATCATCCGTTCGTTCTTTTGAAACGATCAACTCCCTTCGTAAAGCATTTGTCTCTTGGCGGGATGCCTGTACTTCAACTCTCAGTGCCCCAAGCAATTGGGCCAACTGATCTGTGTCCGAGGTTTCCATTGCGCCTGGGTGGGAATTTTGCGGTATGCTTCGCGTTCTGTAACGCTCACCTGAATCCCTCGGAGGCGCAGGTCCGGGCTTGGAGATTTCAGTGTCTTCTAGGGTCACGCGCAGGCCTCTGGTAACACCCTGGATAGACCCTCTCCTCACCGTAATTTTGACCTGGAGGGTGAGGTGTCTGCAAGCAGGAGAACAAGGGGTTAATGTATGTCTGGTTGGCCAATCAGACCTTCCCCTTTTTTGGACTCCCCACGTTACTCGTAGGCTGAATATGCTCACCTTATATAGGTGAAAGCGGAGCTCTCCATCCTGCGTCTGTGCAGGGGTGCTGATGCCAGTTGCTTCACTGGTTAATTGCCCAGCCTCTTGATTGCAGAGGATGAAGTCAGGGAGCAAGGCCGTCGTTAGCTGCACGAATGGTGATTGCTTGAATATGGAGTTTTATTTATATGACCCCTTAAATGTCTCTCGCCATTGCAGGTCCGGTATGTAGATAAGGTAAGCGAGAAGAATGCCGGAGCTCGTGAAGGCACGTAAGTAAAAGAATGTTATTCGAAGTTAAATGCACTTCTTAATGTCTCTTTTCCCTTTCGAAGTTAAATGCACTTCTTAATGTCTCTTTTCCCTTTTTCAGGTAGCCGTAGCAGTCGGCGTGGGGATGGACGCCGAGGTACGTGCCAGAGAATGGGCAAGCCGATGACAGCTAGAAGGCACGTGAGTAGTGATGGCGTACTGTGCCCCTAATGATGTCCTTCTTGTTTTAGCAGGTGCGGACAAACAGCGCCTGACGAAGATCGAGGCGTACGTGGCACAGGTGAGCAGAATAATCACGGAGGTTCACTAACCAATGTCCTTTGTTTCCGCAGGATTGCCGGAGTATGAAGAGTGCGGCACGCGGCCTCAGGATGCTCCGATGGACGAGGTAAGTGCTGCGCTGGTTTTGTCTTGTCCTAACCTGGTGTCCTTGTTCTCTTTCAGACACTGCTGAAGACTGAAGACTGATCTTCCGGGAGGTGAGAGTGAAGATTTCTTATTCACAGATGCAGAAGCTGAAGATTCTCTGGAGCTGACACGGTGAGCGTCCTGCTGCTAGTGCAGAATAACGCGAAGCACGTTGCACTGATCGGGTGTGGTTTAAATAGGCCACTGGAGTGCTTAGGTGTCTCCTTCCACAGCCTCGCCCAGACAAGAAAGAAGTTCCAGCTTCCAGAACAGTTCCAGTATCCAGTCCCAGGGAGTGGTGCTGGCCACACCCAGAAGGTAAAGTAGTTCCAGCCAGGAATGGATGAGGATATCATCCTACAAGTAAGTGAGCAGCATGGTCGGCAGCAGGTAGGTCCACCCAAGCACCATTCCTCTCAATATGAGCCCGGCGCTTCCTGTGCCGGGACTGGGTTCCCTTATGAGCCTGGCGCCACTGGCGCCAGGACAAGGTCCAAAAGGCCCCTGTGGGGACCGGCTGGTGCCTGGAATGGAAGTTGTGACCCTGCTTCCAAGGATGTTGGGCTGGGTCTGACTCCTTGGAGACAGCGGTCATGACAAGTGTACACCTGATCCATGAAACGTTGGAAGACCGCTGGAGCATTGGTGAGCCCAAAGGGCATGACCAGGTACTCAAAGTGACCAAAGGGCGTTCTAAAGGCGGTTTTCCATTCATCTCCTTCCCTAATACGGATCAGATGGTAGGCACCGCTGAGATCCAGTTTCGCAAAGACTACAGCTCCTCTCACTGCTTCCAGGATGTCTGAGATTAAGGGCAATGGGTAACAGTCCTTCAGGGTACACTGATTTAACCTGCGATAATCGAGACAAGGCCTAAGCTCCTTGGTGTCTTTTTTAGGAACGAAAAACAACAAAGGTCCTGCTGGTGATTTGGAGGGTCGTATAGTGCCATTTTCAAGGTTGGTATCCAAGTATTCACGGAGGGCTCTCTTTTCCAGTTCGGATAAAATGAACATTCTTCCAAAAGGAATCACGGCGGAGGGTTCTGTGTCAATAGCACAATCTTCAGGTCTGTGAGGTGGTAGGGCCTGAACTATAGCAGTTGAAAACACATTGGTGTAGTCCTGATAGGCCCTAGGAACCTGGATGATATTTGATACCGTGAATGGCCCTTGCTGGTCTGACGGTGTACCTCCAGAAGATGTCGAAGAGGAATCCAGGGATAGACAATGAGACATACAATGCTCTGAACCTAGGAACAAGGAACCTGCTGCCCAGTTAATGTATGGGTTGTGCTTTTGTAACCAGGGCATACCCAGCACCATTGGGTAGTGAGCAGACTTAATGATGTCAAACTTGATCGACTCTCGATGGTGATTTATCGAGAGTTGCAACTCCTGGGTTTGTAGAGTTATGAGTCCAGAAGAAAGGGGTCTTCCATCAATCGCCTCTAAAGGTTGCGTTATGCCTCGAGTTTCATTAGGGAATGTGCTGGGCAGTGACCCAATCTTGATCTATAAATATCCCCATGGCTCCACAATCCACCAATGCCAAAATGGGGTAGGTTTCATTCTTAGATGGCGATAGAAAGGCCTGTAAAAACACCAGATTATTTTGTCCAGGAGAGTTCAAGGATGGAATAGACGTGGAGCAAACATCTCTCTCCCGAAGCTGCGCTCCATCTAGGATCGGGAGCTGGCATTTCCCGAATGCCGTGGAGGGGCTAATGGACACTCTCTCACTAGGTGTTTATCTGAGGCACAATACATACAAAGCCCAGTATGAATCCGTTGCATTCTTTCTTGCGGGGATATGGGTCCGTGAAAGGCCCCGAGTTGCATGGGTTCAGGTTCATTAGCAGGGGTAGGAGCGTGCTCAGCCTTCGAGGAAGTTTCCATTGAAGTCTTTTGGAAGGACATTCTGGTCTTCTCTGCCTTCCGTTCCTAGATACGGAAGTCTATCTGTAGAGAGAGATCCATGAGAGCCTGGAATGTGCCTGACCGAGCCACTCTGGCTAGCTCATCTTTTATCTCTTAATTTAGTCCTCTTCGAAAAAAAGGGTAAAGCAGGCTTCTGAGGAACAATCCGCTTCTTTGGCCAATTGCTTAAAGCGTGTCACATATGTCAGCATGTCTTGGGAACCTTGTTGGAAATGTAGTAGGCGTTCCTGGGCACTATACACCTGTTCTGGGCTGTCAAACATGGTCTTTAGAGCCTGTATGAATCCGTCGTAGTCATCCAGGAGGGCATCCCCAGAATTAACTAAGGGTGTGGCCCAGGTCAAAGCATTCCCAGAGAGATGCGAAATCATGAAGCCCACCTTTGCCCTGGGGGTGGAGAAGTAGTAGGGCTTGAAGGGGAAATGGACTAAACACAAGTCAAGGAATCCGCGAAGGGTTTTTGAAGAACCGTCGTATTGATCAACTACTCCGCCCAACAATACACTTTCCTTGGTCGCAGAATCCCCGGACAAGACTAATTGTTTTAGCGTAGCATTCTCAGCCTTAAGACTCTGCACTTCCGTTGTTAACTCCTGCATGCCGCGCATAAGATCTTGAAGCGCCGCCTCCATGTCTGTCTATTTTGGTTCGTTGGTGTCTCAATCTGTCACAGGTTTTCCCCCCCTTCTCACCTGTTGCTGTTGTTTACTGGAGCTCCTTGAAGGAGTTTTCTTGCGTACAGTTAGGGTCTTCTACAGCCCCGTGTGGGCTTCTTCGGGTTCCAGCGTGTGATCGGCGCTTCGACTCCTGGAACGTTCAGTATGTCTGGGAAATCCAGGAAATTATTATGTGTACTCGAGATGGGTACACGGAGGTCCAGGATACAGGAGGTAAGGAAAGGAAGGGACTGAAGGAGGAAGAACAAAGGGTCCAGGAACCGGGAACAGGTAGTCAGCGAGAGCGAACTACGGCAATGCACGTCTAGCCACTGCAAGCTGTAGCGTTGAGACGCGCGGGCCCGCAGGGGCGTGGCTTCTTCATCGAGTGTGCTACGTCCGACGCGGAAGCTGGCAAACAACGTTCCGTGTCTGTCGGCCATGATGGTAGTACTGCTGAGTGCAGGCCTCGATGTGTCAGGGAACAGGAAGTCCAAAAGGGACGCATCTGACGATTCATGACAGATGTGGCCTTTTGGCAGCTGGTTGATCACTAGCAACTTCTTTTTGTGTAGGGCCCTGAAGGTTTGAAAGTTCTTCAGGGTGCTGGTCCATGAAATCCCCAAAGAAAGCCATTCTCCTCATAACCCTATCAACGCTCTCTGGGGTTCACTCAGTTGATTTGGGAAATCCTGAGGGTGTAAGTGTCCTGTGAGGGTTGAGGCTCCTTGTGATGCATGGCCCTTGAAAGAGTGTCTTTAGAGTGGGAAAGGCTGCTATCTTGGCAGGGTAGACGGCTTGGATGTCAGGGGCGTTGCAGATTTAGTGAATTTCGACGCTTTTGTTTTTGAAGTGTGTGCCCGGGTTATGCTTTTTCATGAGCTCTCATCTTGGACGTAGTGGAGGGGGCCATCAAAGCACCTTGCGATGCATGCCCTTAAGCATGAAAGGTGGTCTGTTTTAGGCGCGGTGTCAGAAACCGACTTTGGCGTCTGTTTCGAAGGCCTGTCTTGCAGCGAACTAGATGGCCCAGATGACAAGGATGATTTAGAGGATCTTTCCTTAGAGACCGCGTAGCTGTCAATGGTCGACGACACAATTGGCGTTCGCCCGTGGAATGTTTGTTTAGTGTGGCATGAAGAGTGTGTGCTTGAGCCACTGGGAGTAGTCTCCGTAACAGCACTGCCTGCCTGCTTAATGGAGTTGAGGGCTCGCACGTGGGAGTCTCTCAAATACTGATCGCCCTCAGCGTCACTTAGGACACCGACGCTGCCATCACTGGATGCTCCCTCCACGTCAATGGAGGCCTCAGACAGCATGGCATGGGTGGCCTAGCCTTTTGTTGCATGGTCCTTTAAAGTTTTACGGCTGGGCTGAGGCCCAGTGAGGCCTGTGCAGGCCGCAGTCAGTGTCCGCCGAGGCGACTGTTTGGCTTGTCGTCGATGATGGCTCGGTCTGTCGAAAGCCACAGAAGATCTTGCGGCGAGCGATGGACGGTTAGCGAAAGAATAGCAAGAAGTCTACAAGTTAATTTTCTGTTAATCAAAAGGCATCAGCCTGAAGGAACTCCGCAATTAGCGTCGGACTACGATGGCGAAATAAAACAATCTGAGGGACATGTGAATTACATTTGGTACAGTGGACTTCACACTAGGCATAGTATTACTGACATGCCCAGTCGACGTCCCTTTTTGAGTTTCGAAAACAACTCATGTAATCCTCTGCGACTACCACTACATGTCACCCTTTGCATAGCATGCGATCCACAAGCCTCAGAAATATACATAATACATACTCACTTTAATCGTATTTCTGATGCTTTTATCCGCTTAGATTTACATGCTATGCATAGGCAGACATCTAGTGGTAGTAGCAGAGTATTGCAGGGCTTGTTTTTTGAAATTCAAAAAAGGGAGGTTGACTGGGCGTGTTTGTAATACTATTCCTAGTGCGACATCTTTTGTACCCATGGTCCTTCACGCGTCAGGGTAACTCAGATTGTTGTGTTTCCGACATGAGGGTGCATGAAGTGTTTGTGCGAGTATAGGAAAGCTAAATTAGAAAAGTAATCATAGAAACATCCTTGCACTTTCAAGCTCCAGGAAACAAGGGGGCATGTGAATCTAAGCAGATACAAGCATCTCAAAAACGATTACGGTGAGTAATGTATGCCTTCTGAGGCTTCTGGATCTGCTTAGATCACATGCCATGCCAAGATTAGCAAACAGTTCCTGGAGATAGAGGTGGGTTGTGATTAGTTACAGTGGCAAATAGATGTTTTACTACCGCTTGTCCCACCGGTGAATCTGCTTTAGAGTGTGCATTGGCAGTAATGCTGAGTAAAGGTATGAATGGAACTCCAAGTAGCAGCCTTGCAAATTACATCTAAAGGAGCATTTGCAATGAATGCTGAAGTAGCCCCTGTTCCTCCTGTAGGGTGGGCTCGAGGTGTAAAAGGTAAAGTCTTTTTTGACGGTGAGTAGCAAAGCTGGATGCATTTCACTATCCATCTGGAAATAGCGTTTTTAGAAACATGATCCTCTTCTCCGACAATTGCTATGGAAACTGAGTTGATCGGTTTTCCCTCAGTGGTTTAGTTTTGTTTATGTAGTACAAGACCAACCTCCTTACATCTAGCATGTGGAGGCTCTTTTCTGCTGAATTTGAAGGATGTTGGAAAACAGTTGGAAGTTCAATTGATTGATTAACATGGAACTTAATTATGAATTTTGGCGAAAATCTAGGATGTGTTCCAAGAACTTCTCCTTGTGGATAATAAAAGGGTCTTGTACTAAAAGTGCTTGCAGTTCACTAACTCGGCTTATGGAAGTGATTGTCACAAGAAAAGCAGCCTTGTAAGTTAAATGCTTCAGACAGGCTTTGTGCATAGGTTCAAATGGTGGACCTATGAGTTTTGGGAGTACAACATTGAGATCCCAACCTGGTGGTGGATTAGAAATGGGAGGGTATACTCGCTTTACTCCTTCCATGAATGCTTCGATAACTGTTGCTTTAGATCTTGATATCTTGTTTTGGGAACAAGTGTAAGCAGACAGAAATATCTCGCCTATATGAGCTTCTGGGGACTAAGGTGGGAAAAGAACTACTGCAACTGAGGCGAGACTGGGAAGAGGAGGTGGGAGAACCCATGTCGGAGGGGCAATGGGGCAGAGCCCAAAGGTATCACAAGATGGTGTCCCAGAATGCGAGGCTTCAGCAGATTCAATTATACGTCACTCATAGAGCATATATGACCCACAGCAGAATCGCCAAGTTCGGAGGCCTGGTGGAACAGAAATGCCCTTGGTGCGGGGAGGAGAAAGCTGGGATGCTACATATGTTTTGGGCTTGCCCGGAGGTGCGAAGATTTTGGACAGAGTTGAAGATACGCTTAGCGGGAAAAGGGATTACGCTGGAGGTGGAGTCTGCTTGAGCCTGCATGCTTGGGGGTTTTACCAGACCATGCAACCTGAAGCACATTAGTAAGATGAAGGACCTGGCCTACATCCTGGCTAAACTGAGAATTGCAATGTGCTGGAAAGCGGCCCAACGGCCTAGAATTGAGATGTGGTGGGCGGACCTCATGAAGTGGGCGGAGGCAGAAACGGCTGCCTGGTATGAAGCAGTCAGTAGGGGGGGGGGGAGGTGGGACCCCTAATAGCGTGGAGACAATTGGTGGCCACGATGGTGGGACCCTCCCAGGCCGACCATAGTGACAATGACACGGAAGAACTACTGGAAGCAGATAAGCAGTACGATGACACGGAAGTAGGGGCTCGAGTTAACGGGGTGGGAGGGGGAAGGACCGAAAGGCTTAATATGTAATACAAATTGAAACATGATGTCCTCATTGTTTGTAATGTTGTTTATAAAGTAATAAAAATGATTTAAAAAAAAGTGTAAGCAGACAGGGCTGCCAAGTGTACTTTGATAGAACCGAAAACTAAACCTGAGTCTAATAGGTAAGGCATAACGTGAAGTATGTGCGATGGAGAAAAGCCAATTGGATTTATGTTACGAGACCTGCACCAAATGACACATCTTTTCCATTTAAGTGTCTTGTGTTAGGTTTCTATGCTTCTTTAAGGATCTCCATGCACCTTCTTTGACTTCGGGAGCAAAGCGGTCAAGTTTAGAGTAGGAGGGTATGGGTTGAATGTCATCCCCTTGTGTTGGGACAGCATGTTGATTGGGCACGGAAGCTTGATTGGTTTGCACATTGCGAGTTTGTATAAGCGTGGAAACCATGCTTGTCCCACCCACATTGGAGCCATTAGGATTAGCATGACTTTATCTTGGTGCATCTTGTGCACTATTTTGTTCAGTAGTGGTGTTGGAAAAGCGTAAGCAAATTTCCCAGATCCTTTTGCTTTGTTGCAAACAAGTCTAGATAATGCCCCTATTGGATGAAGATATTGCTTAAAATATATTTGTGACTCGTTGTAGACTTCTGCTCAGTGTGTCTGCTAGTGAGTTGTGACACTAGGAACATGTTTTGTTTGAACAACCATTTCCAAATCTTTTGGGATACCTTGGACAGACTAGGAGAGTGTCCCGTCCTGTTTGTTTAAAACGAACATGGCAGTGGTACTGTCTGCTAGGACTAGAACTGTTTGCTCTGCTAGATGGTGTTGAAACAGGACTGCTAGCAATTCTAGTAGGTTTATGTGGTTTTTTGCTGTTTGTGTCAAAACGCTGTGTGCAGTATGATGCAGGTAATGAGCTCCCCATCCTGAGAGTGAGGTCTCTGTTGGGAGTGGCTTGTACTGGTGGGTTGCAAAAAGTTTCCCCTTTTAAACATGCTGTCTTTTGTCCTCTGGGCTAGAGCTTGTACTAAGGTTATCAAAACAACCACTAGATCGTCCCACTGACCGCTTGCCTGGGACTATTGTTTTGCTAGCCACTCTTACATTGGGTGCATGAACAGCCGCGCGTGTGGTACAACAAATGTATGAAGCCTTCATCCCAAGCAGGCGCATTGCCTTGCACACGGTTATCTGACGACCGGCTATGCAGTGAGGTACTTGAAATAACATGTTTTGTACTCACTTGTTTGAGGAGAAACTAACTCCTCTTGAGTCTTTATAATTGCTCCCAGGGTTTGTTTTACCTGACTGGGGATTAGACTCGATTTTCCTCATTGATGGAGAACCCCAATTGGAACAACAGATTGATCCTTTGGGTGTTGCGTTTACAAATGTGTGACGTTTCCAGTTATGAGCCAGTCGTCTAGATAAGGGTACACTGGGATTTATTCTCTACATATGTGCACTGCTACTACTGCTAGTACCTTTGTGAGCACCCTTGGCTCTGAAGAAATTCCGAAGTGTTAGCCAGAGTTTGTATGCAGTACCCTTTGGGACCACTACACACAACTAGGACTACAGGTGTAAACCAAACCAACCTTTGGTATATGTCTGTACTGCACAGTTTTTGGTAGCAAGCGGAGCAGCCAGGCTTATCTCAAGAGGGAATGTGAGCTTGTAAGGGTGTTACACAAAGGTCTACAATGACAAGCATTCAGAGAGACACTTATACTCAAGGTTTCTTGGTAAAACACTTATTAATTTATTCCACAATCATTTATAAAGCATTCACTAAATGAGGCAACCAATACCACACAAATTATACTACAACACTGGTTACTAAACAGTTGAACTCCCTTGAAGTAGGAGCAAAATAGCATAGAAGTAGGAGCAAAAAGAAATAAGTTAATAAAACGAATATTACAGTTACTCTAAAACAAATAGTTTGAGTTCACCAGAGGAGTGGATTCAATGCAATAGGTAGGCCAAAGTCAATGGGCTGGTATCTTGTATAAGTAAAAACTGGTCTGGCATTTAAACAGAAAAGTTTTTGCCACGGTTCTTAGAAGTAGTTCACGGAAGAAAGGTTAATATGTCGGGTCACAAGGTGACTAGGTCTGCAAGTTGCCAAAGTTCCACGAACCTTTGCGGTGAGAGGTAAGTTTTCTCGGTCGGGTTTTCACAGTACCTTATATTGAAAAAAAGATTTAGGTGAAGACTTCTGTTCCTGCAGATCTCGCTGTTCCTGAGCCTCAGTCGTGGAGACAAGAGGGAGGACGTCGGGGGACTCCTGCACTGCACGGGGATGGGTTACAAAGCTGGCAACTTGTCAAATCTTCGATTCCGGTTGCTGTTTTTCAAGTGCACAAGCTGGTGTCCTTCTCCCTGGTTAATCCTAACCAGCTCCGAGAATGGTATCCAGGTGGCTTTCGAGTTGATTGGTCCCACCAACTCAAAGGAAGAAGTCGTCCTTGAAGGGCTTATCTGTCGAGATGAACTTGGCGATTCGGACCTGCAGCAGGGCTCCACCGGGCAAACAAACGGTCCAGTAGTTGCAGCAGCCGTCCTCTTCCAGCTCGTCTTTGGTTCTTTCATTACAGTGGTCGACCCTGCCTTCCAAGCCAAGAGACTCGCCTTTAAAGCAGTTTTCTTCCATTCTTTCCAGCCTAGCTGTAACTCAACCAGAAGGGTGGCTGTCCTTGCTGGACAGTCAGCCAGCCAATCACGCCAGAGTGCATTTGGGTCTCCTAGGAGACTAAGCACAGGGAGTTTCGGGCACCTCCCTCACTTCCTGCCCACCCCAGACACTCAGGCGCCAGAGGCGGTCTTCAATCCTGAAGCCCGCCAAAGGCATAGAAACAAAGGGACCAAACCTAGTTTGGCACGCAGAGACAAACACTAGAAGGACCTTTCCAAAAAGAATTGGTGAAAAAAGAAAACCGGGACCCGTTTAGACAAAGGGGCTTAAGGCGCAATCTTGAAAAACACGGCTCCCGCGATTTTTAGCTACCAGTGTTCGCGGTGGGGAAAAATTATGGTAGTTTGTTTTAAAACCACTGCCACCAGCCACTTCGATAGAAAAGGGTAGAATTTGACAGCTACATGAGTTTGTAGACACAGGGGATACTAGGTAACCCATCCAGCGCTCTATAGGAAGATAGTCTGTAGTGTGTGCTGGGTCTAGGAATTTAAAAAGACTAGTAAAGTCAATTTAACCTTACATTCTCTGGGAAACAGTAGTTCATCCCAGATAAGGTATTTAAACCTTTAGGAAGTCTAAAAAGACATACCTGTGTCACTGCACTGAGGGTGCTGTGTAACACATGAAAAGATGCCTATGGAGTTATCTTAAAACACCATAATCAAAGAACACAAGAGTAAAACACACATCAAAATACATGAAAGAGTGGGGGTAAAAAGGCTCACACTCCTTCCGGGTAAAAAAAATCAAGTCCTCAAAATCCAGCAAAGTTGCTGGGGGTCTCCAAGGTGAAGGGAATTAGCACATTTATGAGAATTCTCCCTAACAAGGGCGCCCAGTGAATTCTTTCTTTGGCACAAGAAACTATGTTGAATAGATACCCTTGTTTACCTGGTCTCCTGAGACAAGTTCAATTGCGCCTTTCTGCAGTAGGGACTTAATTTCTTCAAGAATAATGTATTTCGCTTGCGGTGACGCCTTCCGGTGTTTTGGAGGATGGTTCGGTTTCTGGACATTTGATGCAGTAACCCCCTGCCACTGTGGATAACACCCACTGATCTGGTGTGATCCGCCCCCTCCCATGCGTGGGTAAAGTGGCAAATGTGACCTTTGACTGAAGTTGCATGGGAGGAAACCTGTATTGGTGTGTCATTGTTTAGAGGCAGGGGAGCCTCTGGTGGCGGAGGCTCTGGCCCTACTTCTTGACCTTTCGTATCCTCTTTGAAATGTGGTTCGGTAGCTGGTGGACTGACCCTGTGTGTTGCCCCAGGAAGAGGATTGTCCTTGATTATGTTACATAGATTGTGGGTAACCTTGCCTGCGAAAGGAGTGTCTGGTATTGAACACTCCCCGTTTGTTATCTGGCCCGGCTCCTCCTTGGCACTCTTTAGTGCATCATCGACTGTCCTGCCAAACAGCACATTAGGTTCTATTGGCATATTTAAAAGGGTGGATCAGGTTTCCAATTTGATTTCCGACTGTCTTAACCATGCATCCATTTTTATCAGGGTGCTTTCTGCTTTAATGCTTCCAACATTATCTGCTACTTCTAAATTCTTCTTTAGGATGCAGCTAGCAACCAATCTTCCACCTGTGATGGTTTTGAGAAGTTCAGATTTTAAGGGCTCAGTAGCAGTAATCATTTGTTGTTGTAGTGTAGCCCAGAGACATAGCAGTTATAACTGGCAAGTAGGGTGGTATTATTGACAATCCGGGTTTGGTATGCCGCAGAGGATGCTACTTTCCTGCCAAATGTATAGATTTGCGTACTTTCCTTGTCTGGGGTGTGCTTCTGCAGAAGATCACTGCCTGCTCTTTTTCACGTGGTACTTACCACTAAGGAAAAGAGGGGGGAGAGGGTTGTTGCCTTTCTTTTTAACAGAAGGTTCTATGGTAATGGGAAGAATTTAGTAACATGGGTATCCTATCTTTTTGGAAAAATGTAATATTAGTTTCTGGTGCAGCAGGGTAGAGTCTCTAGGCCGCCAGAGACTCTAAAACCATCATACAAACATATGCCTGTTGTCGTCAACAGGGAACCCTGTTTGCACTCTGAAAGGACATAAGTCCAGTGAGGTTTTTAGGAGTAAGGAAGAGCTACTAGTAAAACTTAACTCCATACACCATAAGAGTAATGCAATAAAAGCAAACAAATAGAATTCTTGAAAAAGGACATTAAAGTTTTCATACAAGAAAATTATCTTTAATGTTGTCAGGGTGCAAAACCCACCCTCAATCATCCTCTGTTGTACTATAGCATATGTATCAATCACCTAGTACACATTAAACAGAGTTAAAACTATCCAAAGAGCTCAGATGTTGTGTAAGCCACAACTATAGCCAACGCGTTTCGGAATATACATCCATCTTCAGGGCTTTGAGACTAATTGTTCCAATCTTTTTCAGGTAGAAAATCAGCTTATGTTAAGTCGTACACCTGGTGAAATAACAGGTGAAAATGTTTTAAGTAACTATACAAGTGTTGTCTAATGTCCATTCAATACCACTAAGGAACCAGGTTTTAGTTGACCCGGATATAGAGGAGGGTCAGTTGGAGCAGACTTGAATTTCTTTTTTGATGCAGGGTTTAGTTTGGGAGTAACTAGAGATTATTGAATGGGTTTCAGTATAGACTGTGGAAGGGGAATACACTGGGCCACATTTTTCGTCCCCTAGAATGTCATCCACAAAAAGTGTGTCTTGTTATGTCTCCTGCATATCGATTTTAAAGTGTTGGGCAGCTTTAATTATCAATTCATTGTATTGAAATGGACAATCAATAGGTGAGTCAGCAATAGGCTGATCCTGGCCTTCTGGGGATGGCATTATGTGCATGTCGGAATCATCACCATCATAGAACTGATTCTGGTCATACTGATCTCCTTGTGATATTTGGTCACCCTGATGGGAAGAGTCAACAACGTACAGGTCGTCTGAGGTGTCCTGACTTTGACTATTAAAGGGTTGGGGTGGAAAAGTGCTAGGTGGTGCTAGGCTGTCTAGTCTCTGTACCTTGGAACGTGGTTCCCCACATGCCTCCCCACTGTGGCGTTGCAGTATCCTGTGGGTGTAGGAACTAGTCTGGATGCCTGTCCATAAAATTGAAAAAACAAAGAAATTCTTTTCACCCCTTTTCAAACTTTTCAGTGGTCCACTCTGTGGATCTTGGAAAGGGGTCTGACCCAGAGGGAGAGGGTTCTGGGTGAGAAGCCTGTTTTGTGTGGTGTAAAGGCTCTTTCAGAGTGTCTTGAGAGGCTGTATAATATTTTTTGTTGCGATTTGTGATTGTCGGGCATCAACATATTTGCAGATTGTCATTTTACTTTTAAGGAGCGTTTTGGGGATGTGTTTTTGAATCAACTGTTGCATTTTCTACAGGCTTAAAGTGTGCAAAGAGGTCTCATCCAATGTATGATCTTCGGCACGCGAAAGAAGGGCCTTTTTTGGAGCAGCGTCGACAACTGGCCTACTCTGTTTGGGAGTTCTGTCTTGTGGTGATTGCGAGCGCGAGGACCCAGAGTAGAGTGGGCATTTTGATCTTTCTTCCTCCCTTGACACTGCATGGTCATGTTTTTAAGACGGCATACAGCTCTGGGTTGTGTGCTTGGTGAGTTTATGGGTATGTGTGCTTTTGCTGCTGGGTGTCGTCTCCATTACAGGGTTGTCTGCCTGCTTCTTGGAGTTAGGGGCCAGCACACGGGCAACCATGGAACCCTGATCGTCCTCGGCATCATTGTGTGCGCTGTAGCCCTCTTCGTCGGATTAGCCTGTAATGTCAATGGAGGCTTCAGCCTGCATGGCGTGGGCAGCCCAGCGCTTGGTACTGCGATCCTTTAAAGTTTTTTGTTTGAAAAGTTGCCAAGACTTGCAATGCTTTACATTGTGTTCCCATGGGAGACAGTGTTTTCACACACGGTGCATGTCCTTTCAACGGTACTTGCGATTGCAAGAGGGACAACATTTAAAAGGAGTGTTTTCCATATTTAGATGGAAAGGCAGCATGATGGATAACGGGAAGTGGTGTGAGGGGAATAGGCATTCTCTAAAATGCGAAGAGTAGATGTCCGCCCCCCATGCTCCCTACTGTGATAGGCCAAAGCCCGGTGAAGACCCTTGCAGGCCAAAGTCAACAGTCATGGAAACGAGGATACCTCTTTGATGCACGTAACTGGAGCCATCCGTCGAGTGTCGCCGAAGGTTGTTGATGGCGAAAGGCAAATAAAGGTTGGAACAGCAATATAACATTTAACTTTGCAATAATAAAGGCGTACAGCCAGGAATCTCTGCAACATGCGACAGATTATGATGGCGGAAAAATAAAAACAATCTCAGTGACCCTGACGCCTGAAGGGCCATGGGTATAGTAGACGTCACACTATGGAGCATTACAAACACACCTGGTTGACGTACCTTTTTGAATTCGAAAACAAGTCATGCAATACTCAGTGACTACCACTAGATTTGCTCTCTCACTTTCTCTCTGTGTGTCCAGTCTAGAATTAACTTTTGCACACTTGATCCTTTGTACATCCATTACGAACTCTATCTTTGCTACTTCAGCATAATGACCTGCAGCATCTTGTTCATCTCCTAGTTCCAAAACCTCAGACTCCTTTGCAGAATTCCAACAAGCATGATTTGCCAAGCTTATACAATGAAACCTTGCTTCTTCAGAACTGTCGTCTGTGTGTGGAACTGCTATGTCAACTCTGGCTTTCATCTTGCATACTACACTCCGCAGGTAATGTAATCTTTGGGGTAGATTGCTCCTTCAACAAAAGACCAGCGACCGCCAAGCCAACTGAGTTGCAGCTCCAACCTCCTCTTCTGATAGACAGGGAAGATCTAGACTGGACAACTTCCTCCCCTGGGCTGGTGGGACCAAAGAGTCTAGAGACTACCTGCATTTTCAACCATCCCTCTAAGAGCTGCGGTCGTCCTGGGCTGCAATTCCCCCATATCCTGGGACCTGGACCAATTTGCTGTGCATGGTCTCCTGAAGCGTGGTTTGGGCTGGAACTTAGTGTGCATCCTGCTGCACCTACTACTCTTTCCCGCTCTGAGACATCGCCCCTTCCAAGTTAGGGACTGAGAAACCAAGAGAAGTCTGCTATGTGACAACTGTTGCAGAACCGACGCCCTTGTCGAGTCCCAACAAGCCAGTATTGTGAAGATTGTCTGCAGGACGTCCCATTGCAAGAAGCTGACCTTCTGCTATTGCCAAAAGTTGCTTCTTCAGCCTCCAGGCCAAGAATCTAAACAGGAGCTGCTGTCACCTCACCTGGAGACCCGCCAGTGACGACATTATTTCTTCATGAAACAGTACTGTCCTGCTCCTAGGTACTCACCTGGGTGTCTGCTTTGTTTAATCGGACGCCTCCTAAACTTTGAGACACATTGGGGTGGACAACCTAACTTATCCCAGGCCTAAGGACACTGGTCTTTTGGTCTACAATCCTCCAGGGGGTCTGCCTGACCTCTCCGAACTACTGTTTAACTAAACATTTTACCTACCAGCAGCATAGAAGCAGCATAGAAGAATCCTGCTATGTTGACAACTTTGACATCGTCTGCCTTTCTTTGGGTGAACCAGGGCCCCATGGCAGAATAACAGTGTTCCCATTGACCGAGACTCTCATTCCCAGATAGGGCTGGACTCTCTAAAGTATAGGTTGACTAAACGTACTTACCAGTATCTGTGTTGCTTACTTTAAAATGTTGGTTATAAGAAATGTGACAGGGCAGCCCACCACAAAGAACCACGCTTACTGCTAAAGTCAGGTTTCAGGGCTGTTTATTAAACTTAAATCATCAGAATGGCTGATTTCTTTTCCTCTTCAGGTTTTCCATATGTGCTTCATGAATAATTACTTTAACATCTCTACTAATCACCGACTTGGCAATAAAGGTTTGCACGCCCTGTACAGCTACTGTAATTTACATGTTTGATCAGCCCACGGTCTTCCGAAGGGCGCTCATACACCACAGTGCTTCGAGGCCATATCAATGTCAGTAGGCGCTATATAAATCTAAAATAACGTAGCGGGTTATGTAACCCATGGTGCCATATTTTTCAGGCCCAGTCTGGAGCTAGCAGAATCAACATGGTCCCAAACAGGCACAATCTCCTGAGAAGCAGCGTAATGACAGGGATGGGCGGGAACGCATTAAGGTCGTCGAATGTCCATTCGACAGTGTGCATTCCCCGGAGCTCCCCGACAAGGACATTCCCTGGAATGTAACAACTCGCACTTCCTGTTCACACTGGAAGCGAAGGCATCCATTTGAGGAGTTCCCAGAAGGAGAAGATCTCCTCCAGAGCTTGCTGGCAGAGCTCCCATTCGTGGAACACTGAAGCAGGTCTGCTCAGAATGCTTTTTTTTTTATAGACAAAGGTGGCCTACCACAGACAGTACTGAAGACACTAAGCCACATTAAGTTGAAAAGGAAGATATTTATATTGGTAGTGCTCACTTTCACAGGGGAATGGAACAATGCTCCTTTTTTATTCCAAAGTAAAAATCAGCATTGTGAAGATCCACTGACGTTAACAAATGCCCCATGGCAGGACCCCCCCTCCCCCAACCCTCCCCAACAAAAAACACAATAAAGGACTAGTCAAATTCATGTCAACCAACAGTGCACAAACAAATTGTAGATTTTTAAACAAAAGTCTGAAAACACACAAAACCGCAATTGTGAATGTTAGAGAAAGAAAAATGCTATTTTGTCTTATTGACCGTTCTAATGCATACAACTTTTAGAAGAGCTTTGGGATGATTAGCTGATTAAGTAAAGCTAAATAAAAAGACCATGCAAAGAATACCTAAACGGACAAATGAGGGTACTAATGTTTGCAAAGGGTGAGGCAAGCAAGGTGTTGCCCGAGACAAGTGGGCACTCTTTAGAAGGACACAGTCTTTATCAGATAGTCAAAAATATCTAGTGAGAAAAACAAGGTTATAGAACAGCATTTATACTCACTAATTTCTATAAACAGCTCATTGATATTGATGGCATGTTTGGCACTCGTCTCCACAAATATTGCATGGATTGAATCTGCATAGTCTTTAGCATCTTTTTCCAAGACTTCTCTAAAAGAGAAAATAGTTCATTTACTATGTCACAACTTAGTATCTCGGGCTTGCATTCATTTTTTGTACACTGAGATTCCATGCATGTATGCAAGTGCCATCTCTCTGCAGAGTTGGGGTAGATCTTTCTTCAGCAGGAGCCTCCTTCTGGAACGGCCTCCCTGACCATCTCAGACGTGAACCTGGATTTCCTTTAGGTTCAGAAACTCTTCAAGACCTTCCTCCCTCTCCCCCTTCCTTGCCAATACCCTCCTGCTGATATGACTGGCTGCCTGGACCCTTCTGAGTCATAGGAGACCCCCCCCCCGACCAATCTGTATCAGCACCCAGCACTTGCCTTCGGGCACACTTCCCTGATCAGACTGCTGAGTCTCGTTCACCGGCCACCCCTCCTTGCGCTACCTGACCCTCACCCCATCACTCATAGCATTTGCCCACTCATCCCTTCCCTCCTGCATCTACCCTGCCCCTCCCCTTAACTTTACCCTCACCGTGCCCCTCCACCACCCCCCCTGCATTTCCGGTTTGCTGCATTTGCACAATGCAAAGGTCACAAGGCCTAGTAGGACTGTTCATTGTTGTTCATCCTCCTCTGTTCCCTTCCCCCTTGATCTTGTGGCGCCTGGAAACACTTTCTGCTGTATAGGCGCCGTACAAATGTTCAATAAATAAAATAAAAATGAGGAACCTGCGACGTCCTAGGCAGCAAAGTGAGAAAAAGGCGCTTTCAAACAATGACCTTGGCTTCTTGTGTCAGGATCATAGATGCGATGGTCCAAACAAATGTCTTTCAGTTAATGTTCGAATAAAACTTAATTGAAAGCTTTTTAAAAAAGGTATCGCGGCTGAAATACCTATAACAATGAAGATTATGAAGCAGAATTTAAGCAGATCTAATGAAAGTAAAACGTGAAACTAATGAAGGCATGAAACCTGGGCTGGTTATACACAACATTCATCCCTCAATAGTACAGTGGGAGAGTAAACAAAGCTTTCCTGTCCTTTATCACCATTACCCACCCAGAGAACCAGTGATGAGGTCAACAGACCAGTCGTATTCAGACGCAAGTTATCAGAAGATTAAAAAAAAAGAAAAAAAAAAAGAATTGAGGCATACTTTCGTGGTAATTGCTCCAGCTAGGAAAACCCAGATTTGCCAAGACTATGCTGACCTTCCTACAGTTTCGATACAATACTTTCGTAGACGACTCAAACTTTCCATCTGTTCAGGCAGCAGTATCTAAATCCTTTCTACTTGTCAAATGTATTTACTGCAAGGATGCTGCATTTCATTAAACAAGATGTATGGCTTTTCACCCCTCAAAGTTTTTTTTTTTTAAAAAAGTCTTTATTTTATTTTAACATTTAACATGAACTACAACACAACAAACTAACACTGTGACGAACATATAAATGGCACTGCTTGCAGGAAGTCTCATGGTTTCGAAATCCTGGCGCTCACATAGTTCGCTATTGTTAGTGAGAATTCTCAATAGGTGCTAATCCTCTCTACCTTAGGGACCCCCAGCTCTTTTGCTGAACTATGGGACTCTGTACTTTTTAATTCTGTTGGTTTTCTGTGTTTATTTCTTTTGGTTATGGAGTTTTAGCTCCATAGGCATCATCTTTTTTATTTGCGTCACACAGCACCCTCAGTGCAGTTACACAGGGATGTCCTTTAGACTCCCCAAAGGTTTAAATACCTTCTCTGGGATAAACTACTATTTCCCAGAGAATGCAAAGTGAAATTGACTTTACTAGTCTTTCCCAATTCCTAGACCCAGCACACACCATCTTACAATGGAGTGCTGGAGGGGTTACCTAGTATCCCCTTTGTCTAAATACTCATGTAGCAGTCAAATGTTACCCTTTCCTATTGAAAAGGCTGGTGGCAGTGGTTTTACAACAAACTACCATTATTTTTCTCCACCGCAAACACCAGTAGCTAAATCACAGGAGCCATCTTTTTCAAGACGGCGCCTTAAGCCCCTTTGTTTAAACAGGTCCCGGTCTTCTTTTTTCACCATTTGTTTTGGGAAAGGTCCTTCTAGTGTATGTCTCTGTGTGCCAAACCAGGTTTGGTCCCTTTGTTCGTATGCCTTTGGCGGGCTTCAGTACTCGGACGTCTGAGTGTCTGGGGTGGGCAGGAAGTGAGGGTGGTGCCGAAGCTCCCTGTGCATAGTCTCCTAGGAGACCCAAATGCACTCTGGCGTGATTGGCTGGCTGACTGTTCCGGCAAGGACAGCCACCCTGCTGGATGAGTGACAGCTAGGCTGGAATTAAAGGGAGAGAACTGTTAAAAAGGCGAGTCTCTTGGACTGGAAAGCAGAGTCGACCACTGGAACTAAAGAACCGAAGAAGAGCTGGAAGAGGACGGCTGCTGCAACTCCTGGACCCTTGGTTTGCCCGGTGAAGCCCTGCTTCAGGTCCGAATTGCCAAGTTCATCTCGACAGAGAAGCCCCTTCAAGGACTAATTCTTCCTTTGAGTTGGTGGGATCAATCAACTCGTAAGCCACCTGGATACCATTCTCAAAGCTGGTTAGGATTAACCAGGGAGAGGGATACCAGCTTGTGCGCTGTAACCCCTTAAGTGCCAAGGACGAGGTATCTCGTCCTTGACATTACCTCCTGGTTGCCATGGACGAGATAGCTCGTCCTTTTAGGCACTCTTTTGTGAGATCCCTGGAAAGGGATCGCACAAACCTGTAATCCAACCCCCGTGCTATGTGAGGGGGAGGACCCTCCTCACTGCCCGGGGGCTGGATTACCTTCAATTTCACGTTGGCGTGCGTAATGCACGCCGACGTGAAAGTAATTTCTCTGTGGCAGCCATTTCGGGCTGCCGCGGTGAAAAGAGAAGGTAAGCTCCCTTCTCCCTCTCCGGCTGTATTTTAAAGCCAGAGATCGAGGGAGGCGTTGTTGTAAAGGGGAGAGGGCCAATACAAAATGTCAGACAGGCCCACCAATGGGTGGGACAGTAGGTTTAGGGCCCCTTGGGGGCAGAATGGCACACTATTGTGCCCAACTGCGCCAAGGGGACTTGGGTAAACAAAGCAAAAAAGTGAAAATGGTAGACAGCATTTTAGGGGGTGCTGTGGGGCACCCCAAAACACCGGGGAATTTTATAATGGGAAGGGCTGGTGGCCCTCTGCCCCCCCCCCCCACCCAAAATGGATTGGGAGCCATGTCATGCAGCCCTCCCTGGGGGCAGATATCTGCTCCTAGGAAGTGACACCCGACCCCAGGGAGGAGTGCATGACAGCCCCCCCTCTTATTTGCCCCCCCCCCGGATCGCTACATGAGATGGCCTGCCCCTCCATTTGGGGTGGGGATGGAGAGGTGCACCCCCATTTACATTTCTAAATTCCCCGGCAGTTTAGGATGTCCCTCAGCCCCCCCCTAAAGTGCAGCCTACCAATTTCAGTTTTTTTCTTTGTTTACCAAACTTCCATTGGCGCAGATGGGCACATTGGTGTGCCAATCTGCCCACAGGTGGCCCAAAACATACTGCCCCATCCACTGGGGGGGGGTATGTCCGACGTTTTGGGGTGGGCTTCTCCCCCCACCCCAAATGGAGTGTGGGGGGCACCTCATGCAGCCCTCCCTAGGGGCAGATTTTCTGCCTGTAGGAAGGGGCAAATTTGTTTTCACTGGGGGTGGGCGGGTGAGGTTCAGTAGACCACCAGGGATGGCTTTCAAGGGGGGGCATGATTGGAAAGTATGAGTGTAGATTTGTTTTTGCTGGGGTGACCGTAGGCAACACATGTTTGTTTCGTTTACAGCTTTTTCTACGCGAGCAGCTGCAACGTTATGCAAGTACTGTCTTTTATTATTCTATGGTTAGGGCCCACTGTAAGTGGGGGGGTGAGACTGGGGCTGGATTGTTGGTGTTGTGGGTGGGAATGGGCCGTCGGGGCAGATATTTTGGTGGGCTGGGACACAACTGCAGGGCAGGCCACAAATTGCTCCCATGCCAGCAGAACATTGGTGTTTCCCTGGGAACGGATGTCTCCCATGTGGGTTGTCCGTCTGCAAGCCCAGGCTGCACATCTGGCTGTGCTACGTTCCAGATGACACCTCCAGGGAGGAATGGGGATCCTGCCGGGGCTCCCTGGAGCTGCCGCTATGCTTAGGAGTTGCGGCTGCGCTGCATTACAGCTTTTCCCTTCGGGGAGGTATTGGCACACTGCCGGGACTCACTCGTGGGGGGAAGCTGTAACGCAGGCCAAGCAGAGCTCCAGCAAAGTCGGCAGAAATGTCCCTGGACTTGGGCACCCTACTCCCATGTGGGTTTTTGGCGGTGCTTGTGGGCAATACATTCTGGGGAGATTTGCGAAAGTCAGACATCTTTGGATTCCCACGGTTATCCTCTTTTAGGAAATGCATGGGGTTCCCCATTTTCCTTGGTGGCTTGGACACCCTAGGCCCATATCTGTATGGTGTGCGTTTCTGAAAAAATCCTGAAATTCAGCCGTCGGAAAAGACTTGGGGTTAGCCGTGTTTAAGGCTTTCCCCTTGGTGCCCAGGTAGGTGCACCCACACATGAGGTACCGTTTTCGTCGGGAACGCGGAAAGATATGACATTTGTTGTGTTTGCGTGGTTTTCATAACGTTTTGACCCATTTGCTGGTGACCTTTGTCACCCAACCCTTTCATTTCCCGAATGTACCCTACATTTAGTCGCTGCTTTAGGCACCATACACTTTTGTAACCTGCACAAGTCACCTACCCTTGAAAAGGTCTGTCTTCGCTCTTTCAAAAAATGTATGCTTGCCGTTCCTCACTAGATTGTTTTTCCTGATTTACACATGCTAAGTACGTCTGTTCAGGCGCTAAGCATAAAACACCTGTGTACCATGGCTCTGTTTTTGGCTTGTGGTATTGCTTGTTTTGTGAAACACTACAAAAAATGTGTGATTTCCTAACTGCAAGAGTCGGGGGAATGTAGCAGAGCATTGTCTTTCTCAAAATTCATAGAAGCCATTGCCGAACCAAGCCAAACATGTCCATAATAAACTTTTTTTCTGTCATTTTCCCGCTTTTTCCCCAAACTATGTAATTTTCCCCTACCTAGTTGTTGCCTGACATGCGCAAATCACCCCTTCCTAAACTTGGAATTTTATCTACTTTTCAGAAATGTATGCCTTTCTGTCGTCCAATTCAGCTTTCCTACCCTTTTCTTGCATTCCGTCCACACATGTCCAATTGGCAAAAATGGCCAAAATCGCCTACCTCTCACAAAACGGTTGATAAATAACCACATAAAAATATTTTTGTTTTCGTTTCCATTCAACCTGTTCCTGAAAGCCAGGAAATCGGGGAATTCAGCAGAGCAAATCCTTTGTTCCTGGCCCTTACAAGGAAAAAACCACAGGCTTCTTTGTACATCATTTTATTGGCATTTTTTGAAGAAAAAAAACCAAATTTCCACCCTTTTTGGTTATTTTCTCTCACCCCCCTACAGCAACCTAGAATTCCTCAGTGGTGCTACGACCGCCTACATGTGGGGAAAAAAAGGGGCCAAATTTGGCAGAGATATCTCATGTAACAAAAAAGTTACAAGGCACTGAATGGCGACATACCGAAATCACCAAAAATGCCTTGGCGCTGTGGGGTGGGGTGGGGGTTTTCGGGGGGGGGGCCCATGGTACTTAAAGGGTTAACCTACAGCTACTGGAACTGAAGTGAATCCATCTTGTTTGCTTTTTCAACGATCCCGTGCAGTGCAGGAGTCCCCCGACGTCCTCCCTCTTGTCCCCACGACTGAGGCTTAGGAACATTGAGATCTGCAAGGCCTGCCAGGAACCAACGTCTTCAGCTGCATTTTGTTCTTCATACTAAGGTACTGTGACAGCCAGATTGAGAGAACACCACTCTCGCTGTGAAAGTTAGTGAAACTTTCCCAACTTGCAGGCCTAAGCTTGTGACCCGACATATGATTCTTTTTCGCCTAAACTACTTCTGAGAACTTTTTCAAATACTTTACTGTTTGATACCAGAACTGCTCTTTCATATGCAGAACACTAGCCCATTGACTTGAATTGTACTCTTCAGGTGAACTGAAACTATTTGCACTGTCTAACAAGTATATGAGATTTATTCTACTTACCTTGTCCCTTTTGCTCACTTCTAAGTAACTGAACTGCCATTTGGCTCCTATTTCACGGGAGCTCAAACTGTCTCAAAATCTTGGAGTTTTGTATTAAAGTGTATTGGTATATAATAAGTTGGCTTCTTCTAGTAAAATGTTTTCTAAATGATTGTGTAATACATTAATAAGCGTTTTAACAAGAAACCTTGAGTATAAGTGTTTACTTGAACCACTGTGATTGAAAGTCCTCTGTGTAATTACTTGTACTGCTCACATTCACTCTTGAGATGAGCCTGGCTGCTCAGCGTGCTACCAAAAACTATGTGGTAGAGACTTCTACCAAAGGTTGGTTTGGCTAACACCTGTAGTCCTAATTGTGTGTAGTGGTCCCAGAGGGTACTGCATGCAATTCTGCCTAAGCAGCTATCGACCATTTTCAGGTATTCGTTCAGGCTGTAAACGAATAACCGGGTAGCACCGCTAAATGGTTAGACGTCGCTATCAGGGCTCTCCTCTCAGTCGTTCAAGTTTGTGCCCATGCCGTTTGACCCTTCCGGGTCTTCATATGCACTGCTTTCTTTGGATCATAGCATATCTTGCAGGAGTGGGTTCCAAGCAAACAGCTTATTGCTACTTTCTCTGGAGGCTCTCTGTACTGCGCTGGTCCACACCAGTGTCTCTGCCAACGTCCAACTATACAAGTCGGCCCACCATGCTTCTATTCTGGGCCCTGTGTCGGTCTTCCATGCCACGGCAATCCAGCGTTTCGCTAGGATACACATCAAGTCCTTCATCTTTGCTATATGTGTCCTCTGCCCCCAACCCCTCGGGAATAAGCCCAGCCAGCAGCTTTCCAGTGTCCATTTTTGCATTTGCACCCCGCCCATGGCTGCCCTAGCTTTAATGTCTTCCCAAAATGTTTGCATCACCGGGCACCCACAAAACCTATGGAGCATGTCTGCATTTTCCATAGGACATCTAGGGCAGTTGCGAGTGTTTTTGTTCCTCATTTTGGATAGTCTTTTTGCCATGAGGTACGCTCTATGGGTCACAGAGTTGCGCCTGCTTGAACCTTGCATTTCTCGAGACCGTCTTCACATATTTTAGGACCCTCGACCATTCCTGGTCTGTAAAAGGCTTCTTGAGTTCAGACTCCCATTGGTCCCACACCTCTACTTTCTTGCTGTTAACAGTCTTCATGAGCTGTTCATACAGTCTTGATGTCTTATGCCCACCTTCAGAGATGTCATAACACTAATCTAGGTCAAGTTGTTGTTCGTGCTCCTCAGTGAGATCCGGCCACCTCTTTGATGGTCTGGACCATGCTATTGTGCAGCATGAACGGCCCTGTGTGAATTCCGTGGTCTTCCGTGAGGGTGTTGAACTCCACCCATCTTCCCTCCTTCCACAGGTCTCCGATCTGTGCCACTCTAGCTTCCCAGTGTGTCCTGTATGCAGCCAGGGCCTCTGGTCTGTTACCCACAAGTACCACCAGTAGGATCTGCAGGGAGCAGGGTCTTGGGGTCTTTGGACCGTCCACACCCTTTTCCATAGCACTAGCCCCAATGTGAGCAGGGGCGGGCAGTCCTTTGGTCCAGGGTTTCCCCATCCAGATGGGTCCGTGCAGGTAGCAGTTCTGCAGTGCCGGTTGAAATCGTAGTATTCTATTGATTGTTCATCTCCCAGCCATTGGACCACAAATTGCGGTTGCCCTGCAAGATAGTACCTCTCGTAGTCCGGCACGTTCATTCCCCCGGGCATATAGTTCCTTTGTAGAGCATGTAGAGCCAGTCTGTTCCGCCCACCCCCCACAGGAATTCCTTACTATCGTGTTGAGCTTCTTAAAAAATGTACTGGGTATGTTTGTAAAATACAGCAGGCGGGGAAGGACCTTAATCTTCAACATAACTGCTCTCCCTATCATCCCCAGTGGCAGTGTCTTCCAGAAGGAACAAGTTACTTACCTGTAACTGTTGTTCTCCAGCATGGGTCTGGCATGGATTCACATGCTCATGAATATTCCCCGTCGTCAGGCTGGGAATCCTCGGTAAAGAAAAAAATCAGTATCAGTTTTGTTTCTGATCTGTCTTTCTTAGTAGTAACCAATCACTGGTCTCTGGGTCATACTGTCCCCAGCCAATGACTACCCTCTCCTTAATCCCCGCCCCTGGCAGCCATCCTCAGAATTGGTAGCACGTAAAGTGGCAGTATGACCAAGTGAAGAGCAGCAGAGGGGAAGGAGGGAGGGTTCGCATGTGAATCCATGCCAGACCCATGCTGGAGAACAACAGTTACAAGTAAGTAACTTGTTCCTTCTCCAGCATGAGGTCTGGCATGGATTCACATGCTCATGAATATAAGAATACATAGCAGTACACACATGCACAACCCCGGGAGGTGGCAAGGCTCAACATTAAGCATTACATAAAACTCAACATTAAGCATCTCTTACCTCCTCACCAGGCTCACCTTAAGCGAACAGGTTGCGCAGCACTGCCTGGCCGACTCTGGACTCCTCCCTGGAATCCCGGTTGACGCAGTAGAATCTCTTGAAGGTGTGCGTCGACCTCCACGTAGCAGCCCTGCAGGTGTCCAGCAGGGGCACACCAGACAAGAACGCCGTGGTAGCAGCGATCGCTCTGGTCGAATGGGCTCTTGGACGGCCGGGCAACGGTCGGTTTGCCAACCAATGCCGGTGCATGATGCAGCCGGAGAGCCATCTGGAAATGGAAGCCTTCGAGAGAGCCTTCCCTTGGTTCACAGGTCCAAAGTTCACAAACAGCTGTAATGTCTTCCGAAAACTCTTCGCTCGGTCCACATAGAACTTCAGCGCTCTAGCTACATCCAGTGATTGCAAAGTCCTCTCGGCCGGCGACGAAGGCAACGGGAAAAAGACTGGTAACACTAAGGGCTTGTTGAGATGGAAGTCCGTCGGCACCTTGGCATGAAGGAGGGGTGCGTCTTCAGCACTACCCTTGTCTCGTGGAAAGTCAAGTATGGAGGCTTGCAGGATAGGGCCTGAATCTCTCCCACGCGTCGTGCAGAGGTGATGGCCACAAGGAACGCTGTGTTCCACGACAGGAACTTCAACGGAGCTGAATGTAAGGGCTCGAATGGCGGGCCCATGAGCCTGGTCAGCACAGCGTTGAGCTCCCACGCCGGGGCTGGAGCCTTCACCGGCGGGAACGATCGAAACAGTCCTTTCATAAACTCCTTCACCAAGCGATGAGACCACAGGGACGACCGTCCTGCAGTTCTGGTGTATCGGGAAATCGCTGCCAGATGTATCTTGATGGAAGCATGAGCTAGTCCAGCTTTTGCCAGCGACAGCAAGTACGGTAGCACTTGAGGGGCTGATCTTCTGTGCACGGCACCAGACAGAGAACCTCTTCCACTTGTGTCCGTAGCACCTGAGAGTTGAGGACGCCCTGGCCTTTGCAAGAACCTCTCTGAAGTCAGCCGGGATATCGTACCCTCCAAACTCTAGTGCTGCAGGAGCCAGGCCTGCAAGTTCAGCGACTCCGGGTCGTGATGAAGAATGGCGCCTCCTTCTGTGGAGAGAAGATCTGCGTCTGTCGACAGTTGGACTGGTGGGGACGCTGACAAGTCCAGAAGGTCCGGGAACCATATCTGTCTCAGACACGCCGGTGCGACGAGGATCATCTTGCAGCGGGACCTCTTGAGTTGGTTGATGAGCCTGAGCAGCAACGGCAACAGAGGGAACGCATACAGGAACAGGCCGTCCCAGGGGAACGAGAAAGCATCGCCCATGCTCCTCGGCTGGGGGAACCTGCTGGCGAACCTCTGGCACTTGGAGTTTGTCGCCGTCGCGAACAGGTCGATTTGGGGTTTGCCCCATCGTCGGAATAGTTGATCTACTTGATCCTGGCGTAGTTCCCACTCGTGGCACGAGCGCAGCTCCCTGCTGAGTGAGTCGGCGATGGTGTTTTTTATCCCTGCAAGGTGAAAAGGTACCAGAAATATCCCCTGGGCAACGGCCCAGTGCCACAGATCCTGGGCTTCCTTGGACAGGCTTGGGGATCTGTTTCCTCCCTGCTTCTGGATGTAGAACATCGTGGTGGTGTTGTCGGTGAAGAACCTCACCACCTTGCCCTTGAGGGACGGGAGGAATGACTTGAGGGCCCAGAACACTGCTCGGAGCTCCAGTATGTTGATGTGGAGCGGCCTCTCCTCCAGGAGCCACAGGCCTCTCGCGTGAAGATCTCCAGTGTGCGCTCCCCACCCCTCCAGGGAGGCATCCATCGTCACCGTCACCTGGTATGCTGGGGTCTGAAAGTCTGTGCCCGCTGCGAGATGTGCGCGGGTGCCCCACCATCGAATTGCTTGGCGGAATACTTCGTTGAGCGAGATCTTGTCCTCGAAGCTGCCCATCGCTTGCATCCAACGGGCGTCGAGGAACTCCTGCAGAGGACGCATCTGAAGCCTGCACAGGCGCACCAGATTGATGCAAGAGGACATCATCCCGAGAAGGGACTTGATGGACCTCACTCTGGCCACGTCCGTGGCCACGTCCGTGGCCAGCAGACACTGCACCTTGCCCAGGATGGCCTTCGTCCTTTCCTCCGACGGCGAGGCCAGTGGCGCCACTGTGTCGAGCTTGGCTCCCAGAAACAGTGCGACCTGCGACGGAACCAGGTGGGATTTGGGGAAGTTGATGGAGAATCCCAGGTCCATGAGCAGCCGGACGGTCTTCGCTGTGTGTTTGACGGCGAGCTCCCTTGTTCCTGCTCGGATGAGCCAATCGTCCAGGTAGGGGTAGACGTGGATCCCCCCCAGCTTTCTTCTTGGCCGCTGCCGAGAAGACCGAGTCCCAGGTCGGTTGTACTCTAAGGCACAAAGGGGCGCCGTCGGGGACGCAGTACTTCTTCTCGTACCGGTCCCTTTTGGCAGGCGTTGTGGACGGGTTCTTCAGGAGAGCAAGACCCTCATCCCAGATGTCATCCAGCAACGGCACCGCAAGGACTGTCTTCCTCTTGGCCTTGCGCCGCTGGTAGAGGAAGCCTTCCTCCTTCTTTTCCTCGGGGCAGAGCTGGAAAAGCTCGGACACCCTGGCAATCATGGCGTGGAAGGAGCCAATTTTGTCGGGCGGAAACGCCCGAGGAATCGGAGACGGGAGGTCAGTCCTGTCGTCGCAGCTGTCGTCATCCGTCCCCGTTGTGGCCGTGTCTGTACCTGTGTCATCCCTCGGGACCGGGGAAGGTTACAAAGGCTGAGAAGGCCGTGAGGGCTCAGGGGGAGTCGGATGAATTCTCCTCCTCTTGTTTGGAGGGCTTTCTGACGGACCTAGTTCAGCAGGGTCATCCGTCGGGGGTAGGGGCAGTCTCGTCCTTATCTCCGTGCATAAGGTTTGGACTGCTGTCAAAATGACCGCCGAGTTATCTTGTGGCTCAGGCAGACACGGGCGTGCCGGGAGCGATGGTTGTTCCTCCACGCGAACCGCATAGTCGCCACCCTCGCTCTCGTCGTCCCCCTCGTCGGGATCCCTCCCGTGGGACCGGGCCTCTTCCAAATTTTCAGTCAGTTCCTCCTCGGAGGTTGTGTCCGTAATGATCACCGCCCCCCCCCCTCTTTTTCCACCAGGGTCTTCACAAGGGTCTTCTCGATGGGCTTAAAAGAGGATTGCCTCCGCGGAGGCAGGGAAACTCTGGGCCCCAAGGTCGCCTCCACTGGTATTGCCTCCACAGGCTTCGCCAGGGCTGCAGCGACTCCTTCAATTGAGGCCTTGGCCGGGATCAAGGCCTTCACCACCTTGGGTGTGCTTGAGCCCTTCACCTTAGGGGGAGGGTAACAGCCTCGCTCCCCTTCGGCCTGTTCCTTCGAGATCGACCGGGGCCTCTCCAGAAGCTTAGCCGGGTTCTCGGGTTTTCTCTTCCCTGAGCCAGAGCGTTGGCTCGCGGTTGATGGCGCCGGTGAAGGGGCGCCCTGCCTGGCAGCCGTGGAGCTTGACCGTTCGGTGCTCCCGGTGCCCGCAGAGCTTTGCTTTCTGTTGGGCCCCCGTCGCCTGGGCGCCCTCACAGAACTTAGAAGACCGCTCGGACTTCTTCTCACCTGCTGGGCTTTTGCCCTCCAGCCAGTTGGAGAGACGGGTCCGACGATCCCTCATAGTCCGATCCAACATGTTCATGCATGCAAAACGCACAGTCCTTCTCCATGTGCGTTTTGTCCTCGTGGAGGCAGTAAAGGCATTTCGAATGCTCGTCCTCCTTGAACACATTTTGTAGGTTGCATCCAGGGCAGATCCTGAACAGTTTGCCGGGAGTCGAGCTTCCCTTCTCCTGAGCCATGTTCTTCTCGTCCGCGAGGTAGGCCTCAGAAACTTCTGGAATCCTCCAAGAAGCGTAACTCGACGAAAACTTCACCCTTGATGGGCGTAGATAAATCCGAAACGGGTGCCCGTTGATCGGAAGTAGAAACGGTGGAGCTTGAGGCTCGATTAAACCGAAAAATTTGAAATCTCTTTGAAAAGCGAAAAAAAGCAGTAAAAGCTCGGGAGCTAAGCACGAGGACTCCCAACACTTGAACATGCAGTAAAAATCTGAGGATGGCTGCCAGGGGCGGGGCTTAGGGAGAGGGCAGTCATTGGCTGGGGACAGTATGACCCAGAGACCAGTGATTGGTTACTACTAAGAAAGAGATCAGAAACGAAACTGATACTGATTTTTTCTTTACTGAGGATTCCCAGCCTGACGGGGAATATTCATGAGCATGTGAATCCATGCCAGACCTCATGCTGGAGAACTCCATAGACTTTTTGTTTTTTCTAGGGCCTTTTGTGTGTTGGCAGCGTGTGCCTGTGCTGGGTCGTGATGTATGTCTATACCAAAATATCGGAAGGTGTGTGGCGCCCATGTGAGGCCCAGGTGTGGTAACTGCTCTATGGGGACCTGTCTGAGACCTGCAAAGGGATACATGATGGATTTTGCATTGTTTATGGAGATGCCCGATAGTTTGGCATATGCGCCTATTGCCTCCAGCAATTTGGGAAGGTTTTCTCTAGGGTTTGTGACGAACAAGAGCATATCATCTGCGTATAGCGACACTAGATGTGTGACATTGTTTATGCATATCCCTGTGTCTGCGTATGCTGCTCGCAGGAAGACCGCTAAGGGTTCCAAAGCCAATATATAGAGCATTGGGAGAACTGGCAGCCCTGTTCCACACCCCAGTATATCCTCCACGCTTCAGAGATATGCCTTCCTGTCTTGACTCGGTCCTCGGATCTCTGTAGAGTAACCTGACACATCTAAGCAAACCTCTCACACCAAAGTGAGCAAACACTCTAAGGAGCCAGTTCCAATTGACAGAGTCGAAGGCCTTGACTGCGTCCAAAGACGCCATTGCGCATTCGCCCCTTTAATCGTTGGTTTGATCCACCACGTGGTGCAGCCTATGCAAGTTCCACGTGGTGTTTCGTCCAGATGGACCAACGTGTGTATAACTCTGGTGTCTATTGGCTAGGGCTGCCGTTAGGATTTTGCAGTCTTGGTTTATCAACAAGATGGGCCTACATAAGCCAGAGTCCAGGAGGGGGGGGGGGGGGGTTTACCCGGTTTCAGTATGGGTATTATTAGGCTTTCCCGCATGCTGTCTGGTAACTGGCCTATTTCAAACGCTTCCTGATAAACCTCTAGCAATTTAGCAGCCAGGGTGGCCTTATACGCCTTGTAAAACTCCCCGAGTAGCCCATCGGGTCCCGCAGTCTTAGACTTCGGGAGACCGTCTATCAGTGATTCTAGTTCTTCTGCCGTTAAGGGGGCCTCTAGCATCTGTGCTTGTTCTCCATCTAACTTAGGAAGGTCAATTTGTTCCAGGGCATCAGTAATGTCTGAGTCGTCTGCCTCACAAGTATAGTCTCTCATAGAATTGTGAAAATCTAAGGTTTATCCCTTCCTGGGTTCTGACTTCTTCCCCCGCATTATTTGTAATTGCATCGATCGGGACTTTAACTTTCTGTTTAGTGTGCCAGGCCAGGAGTCTCCCCGGGTTTATCCCCTTCAGCATGTAGTATTTGCATATATTTTGCATCATTTAAGTTCCCCAGTTTCTCCCAGATTGCCTTGCACTGTATTCTAAGGGACACTATTTCAGGTGGTTCCTCCCCCAGTGCTATTTCCCGTTCGATCTCCCCAAGTTCAGTCAAGACCCTCCCTTTAAGTCCTGCTGTCTTCCCTATCGCTGCGCCCTTCACTACTAGTTTAAAGGCATCCCACACCGTTGCTAATGTGTCTACGCTACCTGTGTTCAGTCAAAAGTAATCTTCTAACGTGTCTTGGAGATGCCCCTGGACCTCCCCCTTCAGGAGTGTCTCTGCTCTCCGTCTACAGGTTGGTATTGGGGCCTTGCTGTGCTTGTACACCAATGTTACTGTCACCGGGTTGTGATCTGAAAGTGTTCGTGCTCTATGAGGTGTGCTGGTAAATTCCCCTAGTGTCTCGCTGCCAGTTAGGAGGTAATCTATGCGTGTGAACGTACCATGTGGGGCAGTATAATAGGTGTATCCCCTCTTGTCGGCGTGCAAGTTTCTCCAGATGTCCTCCAGTTTCAGCTGTCCCAGAATTTTCCGGAGTGCCTTTGCCGGCCGGCCCGGCTTCCTATGTTTATCGTCAGAGTGATCTAGGAGGGGGTCCAATGCACAGTTGAAATCACCGGCCCAAATGAATGCAGCCTCCCGGTATGGAGCCAGCCGTGGTGCAAGTGCCTGAAAGAACTTAATTGCATCCTGGTTCAGAGCATATGTGTTGACCAGGCACACTTTGTTCTCGAGCATCCCATGTACCAGCACCCACCTGCCCTCTATGTCTTCTTCCTGCGTTAATAGCTGGAAGGGGACCCCCCCGGAGCTATCCACGTTAGCACCCCTCTGGCATATGTGGAATAAGTCGAGCTGAACATTTGTCCTACCATTTGGCTGCTATCTTGGACTGTTTATGTCTCATCAGGTGAGTCTCCTGCAGCAACACAATTTTAACTCTTGATTTGTTGAGCCAGGTATGCACTCTTAACGTAGGTGTTCAGTCCCCGGACATTCCAGGTTGCAATCGTAAGCTCTTCCGTGTTCATTTCTCAGTGGGTCGTCTAGGCTTCCATTCCAATGAGCCTATTACGGGTTTTCTTTTCATGTCCCTGTCCGGATGTCGGCGCCTTCCATATACCATGTGGCTCCTGTAGAGTCCCAAGTGCCGGGCGGCATGGCATGCAGTTTTTGTCTCATTACCCTTGTGCTCCATGTGTTCCTTGCGCTGTCGTAACAGCGCTGTCGTAACAGCGCTGTCGTAACATCTTTTCCATAGAAAGTGCCTTCCCCGTCTCGTGCCTTTGTCTGAACAAAAAACGTTACCCATAAACTATAAACAAACGCCCCCAGCCACCCTCCCCCTGCTCAGGCATCGCTGCCATCTCGTACAACCTTCCGTTTGGCAGGGTACAGCAGCATCTAACGTACCCGCCGCTCTGAGATGTTCCTTGGTTGGGCCAAAGCACGCCCTCGGTCTCTGGACATGGACAGCGTAGCCCAGGTAGATCGTTATTCTGGAGGAGTTCCTGTTTCTCCCCCTGGCCCCCTTCTCTTGAAAATGTCAGTAATTTGATCTTTGTGGGGTGGAGGTGGGGGGCGGTCAGGGTTTCCTAGTCAGGGCCCTATGGGCTTTCTCCACTGCAAAGCCTTGGGCAAGTACCCTTGCCCCGATCTCCTGCAACAGCAGATTTTCAACATAATTTGTGGTCTCTGCCCCCCTCTCCGTCCGGCAGTACAACAATCCGGATATTATTTCTTTGCGCTCTCCCTTCTGCATCTTCCGCCCTGTGTTCAAGGATCTTTACCCGTTGTAACACATCCGACATTTGGGTCTGAGTGGTAGCAATTCCGGTGGTGTTGTGCTGTACCTGATGTTCTGGCGTACTCACTCGGTCTGTCAGGGTCCTTACATCTTGCTGGAGGAGGCCCATTTGCACCATGACTGTGTGTAGCTTGTTTTCCAGGGATGCCTTTAGGGCCTCTATTGCTTCCACCTCCCACCTGCTGTTCAGAGCTAGTTGAAGCCATATTTGCGTCTGGTGCAGTGGGTTGGATTTAGTCCGACTTCTTGGCAAAAGATTTGATGCTAGTTTGTTTGCCTCTACCTCCTTTCAATTTACTTGGCATTCTTCTCCTTGAGGCGTTGTACAAGGCTCGGTTGCATCCTGGGTGCCCGAAGCACAGTCCCCCGCCCCAGATGACTATCTTGTGGATATCAGAAGACTTCCCTTCTCCGTTTTATTCGTAGCGTGATTTTAATACTGTCGATTCGGACTGGGAGGGGCTACTCCTTGCTTCTTCCTGGGCCCGGAGGGCCAATGCTCGTGCCCCTGTGTAGTTTCCCGGTCCACATCTTGCACCTATCCGAGGCCTTGCTTTGTGGCTCTGCATGGGGTGCAGTAGTCCGTAAGATGCTGTGTACTGTAGTGCGTTGGATCAGGCAGCGCTTCCTGCCTTTGTGTCAGTTCTGGCAGACCCGCTAAATTGGGCCCTCCCAGGTGATAAATTTGCTTTTTATCTCGCTTGTTTCAGGTGTACTACGCGGGTTTGGCCCGGTGGGGTGCTGCCTCGGATTTCACCCTCATGCAGTGACTTTCGTTAGATTGCTCAGCGGGTGGGTTGTGCTCTCCCACGTCAACCAGTCTTTGCTAGCCGCTACTGCACTTGTTGTGGCTTGTGTTCGTAGGGATCTGGTTCTTAGACTGTGGGGTCTGCTGCGTCCCAGTGCGCTATGCCTGCGCGCCCCCTTTAATCCCAATTCACTTCTGATAACACTAGCAGTCTGGGGGGGTGTGGGGGTCTCGGGTCCGGACACAGAATAGCTGTGGTCCCGCTTCAATTCCGGGTGTGGCAGAGGGTGGACCACCACTGGTGCTCGCTGGCTTGATCTCTCCTTCCCTTCCGCTATATGCCACGTACCTGTGATCCTTATAAGTGGTGGTAAAGGCCCACAAACCTCGGAGTTCTGTTGTGTCGTGGATCTCTTCACCCCTGTCCCACGTTGCATGTGCTGGCCTCTCCTTTGATACGGGGTTTGCAGACGCGAGCCCACTCTTCTTGCAGGGTTACCGGGCTCTGGCGTCATCTTCCTTCGTTGGCCCAATCCACCAGTTGCGCCGATCTGTGACTCCCGGGCCACTGCAGCGTTAAGGGCCTCACTGTCTCAGGGCTGCGTTCGCTTGGCCCTTAAGGGCCGTAGTATGAGGCCTCCTCGGGGTCAGTATCGTGCTGCTGTGCCAGGCTTATGTTGTTGTAGACTGGGTGCTACGCTCTGTGCGTTCGGGAGTCCCTTCTGGGTACCTCTTGTGTGGCCGCTCTTGTCTCAGCTGTACTGCGATATGGGTTATCGCCCCCACATGTACTCCAGTCTCGCCGGGCTGAGCGGCCCTTGTCGCGGCTAGTCATCGGCCTACAGGCAGCCAACTAGTCTTGGGGGTCCACGCCGGCTTGCACAAGTTCACCCTGTGTGCTTCCGCTTCTCACTCAGGGGGACGGGGCAATGGGTCCCGCCTTCATCCGCCCCCGGCTACCAGTCTCGCCGGGCTGAGCGGCCCATGTCGCGGCTAGTCATCGGCCTACAGGCAGCCAACTAGTCTTGGGGGTCCACGCCGGCTTGCACAAGTTCACCCTGTGTGCTTCCGCTTCTCACTCAGGGGGACGGGGCAATGGGTCCCGCCTTCATCCGCCCCCGGCTTACCGGCCCCTCACTGCAGCCACTCCGTTAACTCCTGGTTGCCTCTTGACCTCTTCCCATGGGGGTCCGTGTGAGTCCGTCACTGCACTGCAAAGGCGTCTTCCCCGGGCTATATGCTTTCCCACTGCGCCACCAGGCTGGTACAGCGCGGCCGTCCTCTGTGTGTTGGGGCTGGATTGGTGTGTGCCGCCTTCTGTGGCGCTCCCCAATGCCTTGCTGGCTGTGGACCTGTGTTTTGTCTGTGTCGGTTCTGGCACACGCTGCCTGGCTTCGGTTTACCGCACTCTCCGCCAGCCGTCCGCCATCTTGGCTACAGCTCCACAGATCTTCTCTTGTCGTCGTGCATCAGTTTCACACCCTTCTACATGGCAGGCTTTCTTCCAGCTGCTCTCCGCAACTTCCGACACCCTGCCATAATTTTTTGTTTGTATTTTGTTACATATCAGGCCAGTTTGGCCCGCTTGTCTTCAGGATCTCTGAGGAGCTCTGAAAAGTAGCTGCTCACAGGATGTCCACCAAGCCACGCCCTGCCTTCATCCCTCAAAGGCTAACGTCACAAAACAATATTTCATAGCAAATGTCTTATGTGACCAGTGTTCATTTGTGCAGCCAAGTAACACAAATGACCTTTACATTGTATTCTAAAATTCTGCGAAAAATGACAAGTCAATGTCCACCCTCTATTCCTCTACCTCCTCCTCCACCACCACTACTGCTAGCCCATCTGAGGCTATCTCTCCTCCTCCTTTCCCCTGTTCATCCCCGACGATGTTTCTAGACAAGTCCTATCTATGAAAGTCTCGTCAATGCAGGTTCTCCCCTGCTCATCCAGAACCATTAAGGACCACATTGACACCCATGGTCCTGCCTTGGCCGATTTCTGCAATCACTTCTTTGCCACTGGAACTTTCCTCTACTGCTCAAGCACTCTTGTGCACTCCCTTCTAAAGAAGCCCTCGACCGATTCTTCATCTCCAGCTAACTATCGCCCGATCTTCATCACTCCTTTCCAGGGCAAACGCTTGGAAAAGCTGGCCATCTCCCAGCTTAATCTACATACTGAATCTATTGGTTGCCTCCATGACCACCAGTCTGGCTTCAGAGCTGCCAGAAGCACAGAAACTGCTCTCCTGAACACCTGTGAAGGGTTGCTCGCCAATCTTGCCTTTAATCTGCCTTCTGTCCTCATTCTCCTCAATCTATCCTCTGCTTTTGACACTGGTCAATCATGCCATCCTGCTCAATCGCCTCAAGGACAACCTTGGTATTACTGATCAGGCCCTGGCCTGGTTGACCTCCTTTCTCACTGACTGACTGACTGAACCCCGCCCCTCCCCAGGTCCAACTGGGGTCTTTCTTTTCTGCTATCTCTCTCTACTTGTGATGTTCCCCAGGTGTCTAACCTCCCTCCCTGGCACCTCTTGCCCACTGCATCGCTACTTTCTGCTCCAATTTTCAATGTTATGCTGATGACTCCGTTCTCTTTCAGGCTCCCCTCAGCCACCTCTGCTTCTTCTCAAACCAGAATGACTGGCCACAATTCAGGAATGGTGTGCCGCCAATTATATCTGGCTTAATGCAAGTAAGACGGAGGTGTGTCCCTCCCCCTCTCTCCCCTTCTCCCTCTCCCCTGCTGATGCACCCGACTGCTCTGCACACTGGTCACTCCTCTGAACTCAGGGCCAGGCTCCTGCATGTCCAGTTGCACTTGCACTGTCTCCGGGCTCTGCAACCCTACCGTCCCTTTGCTCTGCACCCATGAGCCACCCACTGGCTGCACTTATGAACTAGCTGCACTACCCCCTTCCCCCTGGTACTTCTCCTCTTCCCTCTTCCCCACACTTGCGCGATCTGAATGACACAAGGCCTAGTAAGATTGTTATTGTATCCTCCCTTTGCTTCCTCCTCCTTGCCTTGTCGCTCCTAGAATCACTTGTGTACAGGCACATAATAAATGCCACATCTAGGTATTATGCACGTGGAGTTAAATGTGTGGCCATGGTATACATTATGTTTTAATCAAGTGAAAATTAAAACATGACTACATTTTTCTACTTGTATGTCACTTTAAAAGGGTTAATGCAGCTGAAAACCTGTAAATATGACCTGGCTGCTCAGAGCTCAGTTCTCAAGGCAGAATGTTCAGTGGACTCCTTTGTGATAAGACAGACATCATAACACAGTAACTTCTCCATAAGCTGAGCTGACTAGATACAGCTGTGGTTATTCAGAGCTGTGAGAATGCAGAGCATATGTTTCGATCTTAAAAAATTCTAGAATTTAAAACCCTGACATTCTACTAACAGCATTTTTTTTTTTGAAAGCATCACATTTTATGAGACAACGGCTCAAAAAGTTATGTGCTGGATCATCTAGTAAAATAATGCTTCGAAAAGACCAGTGCTGCACACAACACAGAGCCCTTTGACATAGGCACAGCAAACACATTAAAAGTTACTCACCGTTGTGACTAACGTACTCCTCGTCCATAGTCTCCTTTCCGCCATACTGCATGGTCATCCCTTGCTAGGGACAGGAATGGAACCTTTTGCTACACAAAATAAACATTTCCCCTTTACATTTTGACAGCGTGTGAAGGCGCGGGCGCCCTGCAGACTCCCACCCTCTGGCACATCACCCCAGTCTGCCTTTTACACATCTGACAGTTTAACTCTGACTAACTGAATTTAATGGGGGAAGTTGGAGGGTCGTATGGAGGAAAGGGGACTAGGAGTACGTTAGTCATTACTGACTCCTACATCCTGTCCCCTTTGGTCCATTACTGCATGGACGATTACAACTGATATTAGCCCTTAGCGAGGAGAGTGGAAGTACACTATTAGGCGAATAGAATCATCAGCACTGCTAGGCCAAATGCTGCGTCCGACTTGGTGCTGCTGTCCAAACAGTAGTGCTTGCAGAATGTGAATGAAGAGGTAGCTGGTCTGCTGAGACTGCTGTAGCCTTTGCTCTGACTGGTGTGCATGCACATTTGCTGGGTACTTTTTTACCTTATAAAGCTTCTGCAATAGTTGATACAATCAATCTGGCTATGGAAGCTTTAGAGGCCAGCGAGCTAGGATTTGTCCCTCCAAATGTCAGAAAAGGAATTCATTTGTTCTGTCAAGATAGAACTTTAATGTTCTTCTTACGACTAAAAGTAAAATCTTTTCGGCCTACAACTGCGGAAAAAAGTTGGAAGCACCATTTCTTCGATTAGGTGTAAAGCTGACACAAGCTTGGGTAAGAAACCCAGTTTGTGCACAGCACTACTCCGTCCTTGTGAAACATGGTGTATATTTCTGAAGCTATGAGAGCCTGAATCTTGTGGACTGAAGTGAGACGCACCAACAATGCTGTCTTTATGGTTACCAATCTTATGTCCGTGGTGGCCATCAGTTTGAATGGCTTAAGAGCCTGAGCTGCCTCTGTATGATCTTCAAATGTTCCTCCGACAGGAGCAAATGCTGCAAAGTTACCTGTTCAGGGACCAAGCTGCTAGGGCAAGTTTCTCTGGTGCGGGTTGGACTACTGCACCTCCCTGCTGAGATAGAAGTGTGATGCTGCCCAGGGTAATGTAATCGGACCGAGATGCCAGCCGAACCATGTCACAGTATCATATCCTTGCTGGCCACTAGTATGAGGCACAGCCCAGACACTCTGACCTTCCGCAGCACCCTTGGGATCATTGGAGTGGGAGGAAAGGTGTAAGCCCAAAGGTTGTTTCATGGTATGCGTTACCAACTCTGATACTGCATTTTCTTTTAGTTTCTGTGAGGCCCATCTGATGCGATGAAACAGGCCTACAGCTCAACACCCGTGCCAAGCAAGGTTGCAGAGCTGTGGAATGTGCATTATGCCTCAGGCTGCCCAGGCCGGCTCACAAGCCCTCCTGAGAAGTACAGTAAGGACCCCTCCCATGCACTGGTCTGTTTGCATTACAGGCCATTTCTCTCTACTTTTGGACTCCTGTGCATTTTTTGTGTCTAAGTGTACGAGAGGTCGTGGGGGAGCAGGACGAGCCTGTAACAGTATGTGAAGGTCATCCCCTGGGGAGCGCAGGCCCCTGCCCCTCCATGAGGCAAATTGCTTATATGTTTGATTGTGCTTTGAGGCAAAGAGATCCACTGTCCCAAAGTTTGAAATATGTCTCTCAGAACCTGGGGACAAGCTCCCACTTGTAGTTGTCCTCTCCTAGTCTGCTGAGCCAGTCAGCTTCGACATTGCTGCCGCCTACGAGGTGAAGGGTAGCCACATGGATCTTGTGAGAGATGTCCCATTCCCAGATCATCAAGGTTAGCGTGCACAGGGGGAAGCCTCGTTCCTCCTCACTTGTGGATTGAATGCATGGACGTGGAGCTCTGTCTTGATGAGGACTGCCCTGTTCCTGATTTGAAGAAGGAATGCCCTTAGCGCTAGTCGAATGGCACTGAGCTCCAAAAAACGTATGTGCTTTTCCTTGTCCTGGGCTGACCATAGCCTGTGGACTGAGAAGTGGAGGGTGGCAACCCCACCCCTCCAAGGAAGAGAGTTGTGATTGTCACAAAAGCAACTGGCTGGGCAAAAGGCATTCTCCCCCATAGGGTTGCACTTGTCCCTCCACCAGAGATGGTCCGGCAGCAGCTCCCCAGTTATAAGGACTTTGCAAGCCTGCGTCTCCCTTTCGTGATTCCAGCAGCTTGTATCCTCATCTTCAGTCTGGCGAAAGGAACAGCTAGGAGGCAAGTTGCAATAACCCTCAACAGGTGTTGAAACCACCAGGCCATTGTCACTGATCTGCTGAGGAAGTGTCCCACTGCTGCCATCGGAGAACGGACTCTCTCCTGAGTAGGGAAAATCCTAGCTCCTCCATGTTACATATCAAATATAGGAAGACAAGAGACTGGGACCAGGTGAACTGATTTGGGCTGGTTGGTAGAAAACCCCAGCTCATAAAACATCTGTATGAGAACGTGTAGTGTGCTGGACCGCCTCTGGAGACGTAGCCCTGACCAGCCAGTCGTCCAGATATGGGTAGACGTGGTGTCCCTTGGTCCGGAGGATGGCTGCTATTTGTCTGGTAAATACAAGAGGGGCTGAGTTGAGCCGGAACTAAAGTATCTTGTACTGGAAGTGCACCCCAAAATTGCCTGTGTGGCTGCAAGATTGGGACATTCAGGTATGCATCCTTGAGGTCCAGGGAGCACATCCAGTCTCTCCCAAACAGAGTCTCAGCCATCAGTCCCGGCGTCACCATCTTGAATTTCTGAAGGGGTAGGTAAAGCTTGAAGTATGAAAGATCAAGCACCACCCTCAGGCCTGCCTGGTTCTTTTTCTGAATGGCAAAGATTCACAAATAAAAGCTAGTTCCTCTCAGAGAGTGAGGGACCTCCTCCACTGCATTGCTGCTCACCAAAGACGCGATCAGCATCAGGTGTGCCAATGAGCCAAAAGAGGGGTTTGGGGGAAGGTGAGAACTATGGACCCAGATGCGTATGTCATCGCTTTTTGGCATCAGAGGCTGGGGCTTGAAAGGGGGACTGGAAGAATCCCTTAGGAGTAGATGTTCTAACCGTTGTGTCTATATGGGCTACTGATGAATCCAATAAGTCCTGTGCAATGACCACAGCCTCAGCCCAGCCCAGCCCAACCCGAAAGGAAGCTGGTTTGTGTATAGGCTGATCTAGTAGGAAGTCAGATGTCTCCCTCCAGAGCTTCAGGCTGGCAAATTAGCTGGTCTTAAATGAAGGCTTGAATTAAGATAAAATCTTCTTTCCGAAGGCCTCGAGGGTACTGTCCTCCTTAGCCAGGAAAGACATTGCGGTAGATGAGGCAGCAGAACATTGTTTGGAATACATCTATACCACTTCCATGACCGATGAGTGAGGTTGGGGATGCATGGACAGAAGAATAAACTTGCCATCTGCCTGTCTATATTTAGCATCCAGCCTTCCATTAGGCGGATGTGTAGAGTGTGTTTTGGTCCAGCTCTTGATATGATATGATATGGCATTTGTAATGCGCCTATACACAAGTGTTTCAAGGCGCGACGAGGCAGGGAGGGGGGAACAAGGGGAAGACAGACAACGATCCTACTATGCCAGGTGTCATTTAAATCGCGCAAGTGCAGGAGTAGGGGGAAGGGAAAAAGTGCAAGGGGAGGGGGGGAAGTGCACTACAAGGTAAGTAGAATAAAATAAATAAATAGGGCCAGCTGGTGGCAAGTGCAAGGTAAGTGCAGGCAAGTGCTGGGAAGGGGGGGCTGTAGGGATACAAAGACAGTCCCACAGTGCAGGGGTTGCCAGGGAGGCAGTGCAAGTGGAGAGTGGCTGGGCCCAGGACCGAGGTCGGTGAGAGTGGCCCAGTTGCAGATTCAGTGCAGTTTCAGTGAAGAATTTAGCAGGGGAGAGGGAGAGAGAAAGCAGAAGCAAAGAGGAAGGTTTTGAGGTGCTTCCGGAACCGGAGATGGTTCTCCTCAAGTTTCAGGGAGGCAGGAAGGCTGTTCCAGAGGGAGGCCCCTGCCGCGGAGAGAGAGAGATCTACCCGCAGCTCGTTGCTTCGAGAAGCGGCTGACCCTGAGGGAGTTGGAGACGGATGAGCGAAGGGCTCGGGAAGGAAGATATTTAGGAAGAGAGAGTTGAAGGTATTTAGGCCCCAGGCCCCAGAAGGCCTTGTGGATAATGCAGAGGGTTTTGAACTTAATCCTCGCAGCCACTGAGAGCCAGTGTAGAGATTTCAGTCCTGGAGAGATACGGTCCCTGGGCTTGAGGCCAAGGACAAGTCTCGCAGTTCTGTTCTGGATGATTTGCAGAGGGCGGAGAGTGGAGGCAGGCAGATTAAGATAGAGGCTGTTAGAGTAGTCCAGCTTCGAGAGAACCAGGGCTCGGGAGACAGTGAGCTTCTGGGGGAAGGAGAGGAAGGGAAGAATACCTCCGAGGAGGTGCAGCTGGTAGTGTGACTTCTTAGAGACGTCCGATATATGAGGAGAGAAGGAGAGTGTGGATTCGAAGATGACCCTGAGGTTTTTTGCCTTGCAGGTAGGAGCAGGAAGAGGGCCAAGAGAGGCTGGCCAGAGAGCTGCAGGGAAGGAGGGAGTGGGTGAGCCGATGAGTAGAATCTCAGTCTTACTGGCATTAACTAGAGCCTCCACATCGTTCAGCAGAGCTATACCCAATCTACTTGATCCCTTCAAGGTAAGCACCTCAGCTAAGACCCCAGCCTCTGGCAGTTCCTACTGAGGCTGCGTACCCCCAAAACGCCTGCCAAACCCACTAACAGGCCATGGAAAGCCTTAGCCGATGACAACACCTCCTCGTCATCCTCCTCATATGCATCTTGCTGGATCTGGGAGTCGCCCAAGGTAGGATCAGCTATGTCTTGATCCTGAAGCCCTGTTTCTGCATGGGCTCCGCCTACATCTCCTGTATTGAGCTGCCCCATTGGAGCTGCCCGACGAGCATCTGTCGTGCCCCGCACACTTGGGACTGCATTAGGCTATACCAGTACTTGAACTGGTGCTTGCTCGTACGAGTCACCGTAGGTTGCGAAGGCGTTTGCGGCAGCACCTCCTTTATAAGGCCCTTTAAAAGCCCTGATATTTGTTCCGACCTCATGAGGGTAAAATCAGTTGGAAAAGCGTTCCTCGCATATAGGAGGTGTCTGTCCCACAGCAGTAGGTGTATACGTTGCGGACAGAGGCCAGCTAGTCCCCTGCCTGGCCTGTGCACTACTTGCTTCTGTGTATCGTACCGACATAGATGGTACATAGTATGCCATACACCAGGGTGTTTGCAAAGTGTTCATTGAGGATCATTCCACCTTTGGGGTAGAAACAGGCCTGAATATATAACACGTTGGTCCTTGAGGGCCCTCAGACTGAATGGTTTGTGCCCTCTCATGCCGCACCATTTTGTCACCCGACGTTGCCATTTTGGGTGCGCTCACAGGAATGCACAGGAGGCTGGAGTCCGGCGCTGAGCCTGTACGGGTAGGCCCATTACTGCCCCCAAGCTGCTGCTCCGTACTCAAACTCACCTTGGGTGTAGACCTGGTAGGCTGAGAGCCCCCAAGCTTGCGCCCGGTAGTACTTATCCGTGAAGCCACTCCCTCGGGCCAGTACTACAGCAATGCCCCTCAGGGAGACGCATGCGTCAGAACTTTGCAGTCCCTAAGCCAAGGTCTTGGGAGGATTCAGCAATCTCTTGTCCAGTGGTCCAGTAGATGAAAGAGCCTTGGGTGCTTCACTGGTACCAGACTCATAACAATTGCTCCCAAAAAGGAGGGTTCCAGGAAAGGAAACCCCCTGCAGGGTGCCTTGGTAAAAAGAGTACCTACAAGTGCCTTAGACCTTCAACAAACAAATTCCTTCGGCTGCTCCGGAGGTGACCCGTCGAAGCATTCCCTCGACATGGCTAGCCGATTGAGTGACCGCAGCGTTCATGTTTCACGAGGTGATTCTCTCCTTGGTAATGCAAACAGCACGTGGAGATCCGATGCTGGGAACGATACATCGCAGGACACGCTGTACTAAAGCCCCAAGACCAACATGCAACAGGGAAGGCACGGCACTGGAGACCAGTGAATAAAGTTATAGAAAAATTAAAAGAAATGGGGAATGCCAAAGTGTGTGGGATTACAAGAAAAACCCAAACCAATAGCACTGTGAGATTAGGTCAGCTCCCTGCGATGCTGAAAAGAGGACTGAGGTGAGGCACCGGAGGGCAAGTTCTGCGGTCCGCATGCACCAGTCGTCATGCCTCTGTGCACCTTCAAAATTCAAATGGAAATGCCGTTTTCCGTTCCCATCCCTAGCGAGGGACGCCTATGCAGTATGGAGGGACGGGAGTAGGAGTACATCATCTACATGGGTCCGTTTCATGCCCTGGGGTCTCAGAACATTTGCTCAGCACATAATCTGTTAATGATGAACTCGCAGAACCATCTAGCACACAGCATGTAAAAACTAAAAAATGTGTTCCATTTAAAAAAGTACCAAATAATTCAATCATCATCAACTATAACTTTGGAGTCTTCTGCTGGATTTAAAAAACAAAAATAGATTTGAATTCAGCAAAGTGCTCTGTATCATTTAACTATAAACAATGTGCAAATTTAATAATTGTACTTATTTCAATGACCATTTTATTACCAGCTACAAGAATATGAAGGATGACCACGATTCCGGATACACAGGCCTAAATCTGAAATGGCTGGGAGCGGTTTAGCTCCCGGTTATGGCCAAGGAGAGCCTGGTTGGGTTGAAACCATCAGTTACGAAGAGCTACATTTGGCACCACCCATTCCAAATGGTGCCATACAAACGAACAAGTGACATTAATTCTTTGACATGTGATTAAATGAGAATTAGGACAAATCGAGAAGACATTTGAAAAATAATGTCCAACATAATGGACAAAATGTTATAATTTTGATCTCATAGCACAGTTCCATATTCTGCATGCTGTATACATAGCACCTTGTTCCCTAGAGGCAGGCTCCTGCATATTGGGTGATGCCCAATACCATGAAGCTACGTTCAGCTCCTGGTAAAAAGATTCTTACTTGGATCCCTGTAGGCCTCAATAATGGTAAACCGCCATACGAGTAATAAGGGGAAAGTATATTTCATTCCAATTTTATATGAATTCTGGAGGGGAGGAGAGGAAAACATTTCCTTGTTGCATGCCAAAATACAGTGGGCAAATCTTAAGCGAAGGCTATCAGAAAGTCATTATTTGAAGAGAACCCATCACAGGCCAAATGTAGAAACATTTCACAAAATGATTGCCTATGAGGGATTTTGAAATCAGGGGCTGACTAAGAGCAGCGCTTTCTTGGCGGATCAGCCTGGAACAGTTAATGTTCCTAACAGTCGTGGTGCATTTAGTTTTATGTCCCAAGAATTAGTTAAACTCCTTATAGCAATTGAACGCCTCTTAATGGGAATCCTTTATAAGCCCTGCCAAAAAATGGGGATGGGCCTGTAAGGGAAACTTTGTTGAAGTATACTTAAAACAGAATGCCCTTGAGTTTATGATTGACTCCTTCCAGAAAACATGCCTTGCATAAATATTTATGAGCCAGAGTTTTCTCAGGGGCAAGATAGTTCTGGATTTGTGGCATGGTTTACAATGAGATTCACTGATCTGTAGCAATTGATAGACTGCTTGATCCTTGAAAGCCATAGTTTACATATAAAGACAAATCTCAAATAGAGCTTTAAAGTGGAACAGGAAAGAGGCCATTTCTAGACTTTATTCAAAACCAAATGTCAATTTAAATAACCAATGTCATTGTTTCTAAATACATTGTACATAAAAGAAAATACTGCCTTAAGAGGATTCCTAATCCAAATAAAATGAAGTGCTGATTCCTTTAATCTATGTCAAGGTTATACTGTCAAGCTTGTGTTACACTTTAAGTGAATTGGGATCTTGCCCACTCCAAAAATAAAGTACTCTATCCTAAACCCAAGCCTGTACAATAAAGTAGCCAAACATGCCTGGGGTTCAAAAATTGATGGGAATCATTTAGCTCGTCCTGTGACCCTAGGACAGCCTTGTTAGCTTACAACCAGCAGTTACCAGAAGCAATTTCTGGTTCCCTGGGGCATTTGGGGCCTTAAATACATTTGCATGTGAGATTAACTTTAAGTGCTTGAGAAGGTAAATAAAGAAGAATTAGGACACATTTGAAAAGAATGGATCATGCATAATGGACCAAAAAAGTTAAAATGTGCACCTCATGTGCAAGTTAGATTTTGGAATATGCTGTTTACTTGTTCCTGATCCCCAGGGGTAGCTCCAGATGTCTGCATGAGGCCTGACACCCAGAAGCTGGTTTCAGTCCCTGCTCATCGAATCTTAATTTTGAACCGTGAAATTATACAACGTGTAAACATACCCAAGCTATAAACCAACCATGCCTAACATTTATAGTAGAATCAACCCTAAAATAACACGTTGATGGTGTCAGAGAAAATTAAGTGCATTATATTTTGCAAGTAATTAAACCTTATGTCTTTTTGAAAAGGAACGCTGACAAGCAGTTATCATTTCAATGTTCACATTGGAAAAGATTTTATATTTTGTGTAGAAGTTATTCAGACTTACTTTTATACGAACATAGGTTTGTGTGCATCGTCTATGTAAAACATCAACAAGGTAATGGCTAAAAAGTTGCGTTTTTCTGTAGACAAGCTACCTGTATTTGGGTGGACTATTGTGGGGGACTTAAATTTACGGACCAAATGTAATAATTATTGTGAAGAAAACAAAACATTCAGATTAAAAACATCCCGTTTCTTGTCCCAAAATGCTGAAACAATTCTATTCAGGATCTTCCATGACATGACCATGGACATTTGTACACACAAAATAAAAGCATGGTAAGAACTAGCCATTTTTATAATGAGGAGCTACATGCAGTCCCCAAACAGCACCAGCTCTGGGGGTAATTAGAGGCTTTGACCGAGTACCTGGTTGTGTATCCTGCATGCAATATTCCAGAAAGGCTGTGCCACCATGAAGAACAACAAAAGATGTGTGGGAGGACCTACTTCTGTGCACTCTCTCCACCACCCAAGGACCTGTGTGATGAAACACATTGGTTGGAGCATTGTATACCTTACCTGGGAGATTTCCTTCAGGTTCTATTTCTAAAGCAATTTGTCAGACAACGCCAACTATGAGAATATGGTTTCTTCGCGAATGCGACTCAAGTCTTTGCATTTCACCTAAACTGCCATAAGCATCTTACTGAAACACAATCCATTATGACGGCTATTAGTAAAACCGTCCTCAGCTCGACCCATCAGGGTTCTGCTTCTGTAATTCGGGCACTATCTTCATCAAGTGTAGTCTTTAATCTGGTTTAGTAGCATCAACTCCTTAAATTATATGCATGCAAAACACTCCTGCATGCCATGATCTATTGTCTGCAATACTAAAGTAGTTTCCGTAACAGATGCATCTTGTGCTGTATTCTCAGGAAATGTTGAAGCATTAGGTTGTCTGGACAAGGTTTTAATGAAGAAATCCAAATCTCCTCGATTTGTACTGCCTCCATGGATCATGACGCAAATGTTAGCAGCAGCCAAGCGCACACTCGCCAATCTGACCGAATAACTCATTAATAGATTACTGGGTTTCTGCTGCAACACACCAAAGAACATATTTAATTCAGACCCAGTTGTCCATCTCTTGTGCATCTTTGTATGCAGAGTTGAGTTTCTCGTTATGATGTTTACTTTGCTGCATGTAACAATAAGAATGTTATTCACAGATGTGGCAAGTCAGGAGGACATGGACTCTGAGGAGAGGATATATACTGGTTTGTTAAAATTAAAGATGGAAGGCCTAACTTTCCCTATAACTATGGGTGGTCCCTGCCTATTTTACTAGCAAAGGTGCTCCTCTGTCAGTTGTGAATGTCTAAAGTAACAAGTCTGCTGTCCAAATCTATCCTATCCGACCCTACCACTAGGAGAAAACTAACTTAAATTGGGAGAATAATTCCCTTCTCCTGAGGGTACTGCTAATACCAGTCTTTGTATTCAATCTGTAAATAGTCTCTTGTGACTTCCTTGATTATTTCTTTTAATTCCCCCAATTGATATCTTGCACTTTCTCTTCTCGTATTCTCCTTGGTTTGTTCTTATTTGGTTTATTATTTTGGTCACAGACCTGCTTGGAGCTTTTTAAAGCAATATACTTTACATGCATTTGTCCACCCACTCTAAAAAAGTAACAATTTTCCAGACTCACTGGATTTTGCCTCAGGTAGGGTCAACACCCTTACTTTTCTCTTCTTTACTAAATTGTTCTTGTTCAGGGTAGCAATCTGTTTCTCCCCTTCCCACAGTAGTTTCTAACAGTGATTCTCTTTTCGTTATTCATGTTATCTTTGGCATTTCCTCTTATTTTATCACCTCTGCATCTATTTCGACCAAAGTTAACTCAGTTTAATTTCCTCTACTGTGCCGAGTTAATTGGGGGTTATATTGACTCTCTCTTGATTCACAATCCTTATAGGCATTTGGGTTCAAGGCCAAATTAGTAGTAGTCTTTACTTACTATGACGATTTAGCTCTATGTTATGAGGATCTCCTCTTGTTTCACAATCTTTATATCCAATAAGGTTTAAAGCTAACTTTGTTTCAGGTCTTCTAATATGATGAGTTAGCGTTCTGCTACATTGCTTCCCTTCTATCTCCTGGTTACCTTCTGGCCTTATGGGGAACATTGTCTGGTGTTTTTGGTTTTGCAGTTTGTCACCAGCTTGCGGTATTGTGGACGCAGTCTTCTCAGCAGCATTCATGGACAGCCTGCGATCGTCTGCTGCTGGTGGTCTCTGTGATCTTTGTCGGACCAACGGTTCACCACAGGCTTCCTTGTGTGGTTTTTACCACCACCTTCACTCGGGTTTGGGCTTCCGCCCTGTATTACTCTCGGGTTCGCCGCAATGTTGACATCCCGAGTAGCTTCTGCATAAGAGTTTGAAACTCCCAGGTTCCTTGTCTCTCCTTTTCTTTCGGTGTTATAAAGCTTCCCACTGCCTAGGTTGGCAATACATTCTCTCTTTGCCGTCTCTCTCATCCTTCTTCGTATGCACGCCCTTTAACGTTCTCATCCTGGTAATGTGGACGTCTTCATTTAAAGGGAAACTACTTTCTTAGTTACTTCGTCCCAGTTCTGATAGGTCATATTTTCTTGGATTTTGAAACATCCAATATAGGCCATGATGTACCCCATGGGAACTGGAGCCCTTGTCCCCAAAGAGCGGAACTCTCCCAGGGAGGTCCTGTAGTAGCCTTGCAGATAGCATCTCGAGGGACGTTTGTAATGAAAGCTAAGGTAACTCCTGTACCTCTGATAGAGTCCCCTCGGGATGAAAGGTAAGACCTTCTTGGACAGGGGATAGCAGAGCTGTATGCACTGGACTATCCATCTGGAGATGGAGCACTTTGACATGCGATTGTTTCCGTAGCGCCTAGTAGAGGGGGCAAAGAGTTGGTCTGTTTTCCATAGGGGTTTCATTTTGTTCACATAATACAAGACCGCCCTCCATACATCAAGTGTATGGAGCCTTCTTTCTGCTGAGTTTGACGGATTTTGAAAGAAGGTAGGAAGTTATATGGATTGATTTACATGAAACTTTAAAATTAACTTAGGTGAGAATCGAGGGCATATTCAGAGGACGTCCTTGTTTATAATGAAAGAGGGGTCTTGTACGGACAAAGTCTGTAGCTCACGGACTAGTCTTATGGATGTGATCACTACTAGGAATGCAGTCTTTTAAGTAAGATGCTTTAGGCTGGCCTTGTGCATAGGGTCAAAGGGTTGAGCCATGAGCTTGGAAAGCAGAACATTGAGATCCCAACCCGGTGGAGGGTTGGAAATTGGGGGTATAGCCTCTTTACCCCTTCCATGAATGCCTAATGACAGGGACTTTCCACCAGGACACCTTGTTCTGTGAAGTGGTGTAAGCTGACAGGGCTGCCAGCTGCACTTTTATAGTATTAAATACTAGGCCGGAGTCTAGTAGGTAAAGCATGTAGTGTATTCTGTTGGGTTTAGTGTTTGTGATATGCACCATATCACAAATCTCTTCCACTTATTAAAATAGCAGTGCCTGGTGTTGGGTTTTCGTGCCTCTAAGGATATCCATACACCTTTGTGGGAGATTTAAGTGGCCAAATTCTATGACTTCAGGAGCCAAGCTGCCAAGTTCATAGACTGGTCGCGGGTAGAGGGATTCCCCTTTGTGTTGTGCCAACATTTTGTATGGGCTTGGGAGCTTGATTGGGTTGCACATCACCAGTTTGCGCAGGAGTGGAAACCAAGGTTGTCTCGCCCACATAGGAGCAACCGGGATCAGAGTTATGTGTTCCTGGTGCATTTTGTGCATTATCTTGCTCAGGAGGGGTGTTTGGGGCAGGGGGGCTGTGGGGAAAGCATAAGTCGATTTCCCTGACCAGTTCATCCACAGGGCGTTCCCCTTGGACCCTGTTCGGGGAAACCTGGATAGGAAGTCTGGGCATTGTGGGTTTAGGTTTGTGTCGAAACAGTCTAGTGGGGGTTGACCCCATTGTGAGACTCATGTTCTTCTGGTAGAGAGTGTCTGCCACATAATTGAGTTCTTCTGCACCATGTTAAGATGTTAGTATCATGTTCCCCTTGAGTCCCCACTTCCATATTCCTTGGGATAGCTTGGACCTACAGTGTGCCTCCTTGTTTGTTCAGATAGAACACGGCTGTGGTGCCGTCTGAGGACCTGCACTGTTTGACCCGTGAGATGTTGCTGAAAGGTCTGAAGAACCTTGAGGACTGGCAAGAGTTCTAGGAAGTTGATGCCTTTGGGCAGTAGCGTGTGTCCAGCTACCGTGGGCTGTGTGGTGGAGGAAGTGGGCCCACCATTTGGCGAGTGAGGCATCTGTTGTTAGGATAATTTGTGCTGGTGGAGCGCAAAAAGGTTTCCCCTTTAGGTTGACCTTGGACCACCAGCGAAGAGCCTGAACCAGGGTTAGCGAAACAACCACTAGATCGTCCCACTGTCCGCTTGCCTGAGACCACTGTTTCGCTAACCATTCCTGCATTGGACGCAGGCACCCGTGTGGAACCAAGTGAATGCATAAAGCCATTATCCCAAGCAAGAGCATTGCTTTGCATACAGTAATCTGGCGACAAACCTTGTATTGAGGTACTTGCAACAGCATAATTTGTACTCTCTTGTTTCAGGGGAAAGCCAGCTCCTCTCGTCTTTAGAATAGCCCCATGAAATTGTTTTATTTGGCGGGGAACTAGACTAGATTTTTTTCTCGATGGAGAAACGCAGATTGAAGAGAAGGTTTATTGTTCATTGAGTATTTAATTTGCAAATCTGAGGCGATTAGCCAGTCATCCAGATGAACAAGTTACTTACCAACTGTAACGTTCTTTCGACTGGATGTTCCTCCCACGTATTCCCCATCTTGTGATAATTTGTTTTGCCAGCTTCGCTGCTTCGGAAACATTTTTTCGGCAGAGGGCGCTGTGCTCGAGGTTGTGGAGTCGAATGTCCCTCGACGGGCTCCGTACCGTGTCGATGTCACTGATGGTATAAGTAGCTTGAGCCGCGCCCGTTGGCTTCAGTTCTGTTTTTTCGAGGAATTACTCGTGGAACATCCAGGCGTATGCTGTGACTGATAGGCCCAACGTGAGAGGAAATTGTAAGAGAACAAACTGTACTGCGGGGTAGGTTGGGAGGGTCGATAAGGAATACGTGGGAGGAACATCCAGTCGAAAGAACGTTACATTTGGTAAGTAACTTAATCTTCGAATGGATTGTGTCCTCCCACGTATTCCTCATCTTGTGATAGACTCCCATAGCAGTGACTAATTTGAAGGTGGGAGTGCTAGTTCTTGTTTTCATGTATAGAGTAAAGTACCGCTCTAGCAAATAGCCCCTCATTGGAGGAGGAGGCATCTAAGCAGTAATGCTTGATAAAAGTATGCATTGATGCCCATGTTGCAGCCGAGCAAATATCTTTTGCAGGGAAACCCCTCATCAAAGCCGCAGAAGTAGCCATTCCCCTTGTGGAGTGAGCACGTAGCCCATCCGGTGGGTCTTTTCCTGCTAATCTGTGACATTCCAGTATAGCTAGAATAATCCAGCAGGATATGGTTTGTTTTGTCACCGCTACACCCAATTTACGACCTGTGTATCCCACAAAAAGTTGGTCATCTTGGCGTAATTTTGTCTTTCTTGAAATGTAAAAGCAGATATCCCTTTTAGGGTCCAGCCTATGAAATCTCTCCTCTTCTTTCCCCAATTGTGGAGGAGGATAGAATGTTGGTAAAACAATTTTCTGCGACGAATGGAAGTCGGAAACTACTTTCGGTAAGAAAGATGGGTTAACTTTCCGAATTACTTAAGTGGTATATGGAGGTTTACATGAGAGAGCCTGTAGTTCACTAACCCTGCGGGCTGATGTAAATGCCACTAGAAGGACAGATTTTAGTGTTAAAAGCCTCAATGGACAGGAATGCAGAGCTCAAATGGTATACATGTTAGGAATTTAAGAACTAAATTTAAATCCCAAGTTGGAACATGAAATGATATTGGTGGGTATACATTTGTAAGTCCTTTCAGGAATTGTATTATTAATGGTATTTCAAAGTAAGAAACCTCTTCCGAGGAGCGCTTAAGAATGGACAGCGCAGCAAGATATCCTTTGATTGTTCCTATCTGGAGCCCCAGATTGGCTAAATGTAATAGGAAGGAAAGTACTGGTGTGCTACATTTCTTTGCACCAGTTACTGAACTTAATCCAACGACACCGGTAGAAGGATTTTGTTGCTGGCCGCCTGGCCGAAAGCAAAATCTCCATTACGTCATCCGGAAGAGCCCAATCCTTGTATCTCAACCTCTCAGAAACCATGCACGAAGGTTGAGTGTGCTGACCTCTGGATGGAGAACCCGACCTTCCTCTTGCGAGAGAAGATCCTCTCTTGGTGGAAGACGTACTGGAGGGCAGATGGACATTTCTAGAAGGTCCGGGTACCACGTTCTCCTGGCCCAGTCCGGGGCAATTAGCATCATGGTTTTCCAAGAACTTTCTCAACCTGGCGAGCGTACAGGCGGCGTTGATGGACTTCAACGCCATACTACAAGCAGAGAAGACTTTCTTTGCCATAGAATCGTACCTCTTGTCTCTATCCTGTGGGACAGTAGGATAAGCGGTCCTGCTGCTTGATGAAGCTCTCTGGAGTCGGGCGTTTCAATAAGTATTCAGGGTCAGCAGCAGCTACCCTATACTTGGCTGATAATCTTTTATTGACAGCAGGGATAACTTCAGGAGTTTCCCAGTTAGATGCAATTTTTCTTTGTAAGGCTGTATGGAAGGGGACCACAGGATCCTCCTGTGGACCTTTGTCTAATATGTCTGTCAGGTCATCCTGTTGAAAAACAGGTGAAGGCGCAGACCAACCCATGAATTCAATAATTCTTGGCATCAGGGTCCTATAGGGTGTTTCGGCTTGTTCCCCTGGGTCTGGCTTAACAAAATCCACTTCTGGGGATGTGTCCAGCCCACTTGCCTCATGTAATGACTCCTGTAGGTCCTTCAACCTTCTTTCCTCAGAGGTGAAGTCCTCTGAAACAGGTAGTGTGGTCCTCTGCGACTCGAAGGTTTCCTGGTCAGAATCTTCCCCTTCTTCATAAATTGAAGATAGTCCAGGGTACTCTGACCTCTGAAATGGTATAAAACCCATTTCTAAGGCAGAAGGAGCCAAATTCGTCATTATTGGGCGAGAAAACGTTGATGCTGATGTGACAGGCTTCGAAGGCGCCGAAAACGGCGTCGAGAAAACCGGAAGAGGCCTCGAAGAACTCGAGAGGATCGGGATCCTACTCGAGGACATCGACGACGATCTCGGCGTCGTGCCAGAGACTCTTGGAATCACCGTTGGCTGTGGAGTAGCCGTGGTCTTCTCTTTCATCGGCGTTGACATCGACGACGGCGTCGAGTCGATTGACCGATGCGTCGAAGAACCCTTCGACAACGGCATTGATGGCGGCGATCCATGAGTCGAAGGGATCTTCGACGACGGCGTCGAAGACGGTGCCTTCTTACCCGATGGCCCGTGGCGCTCTCGGATGGAATGTTTCGCCAGGTGCTGCGACTCGCGGCGTTTTGATTTTTTGGGTTTTTCACCCGGGTTATCACCCTCAGCTGTCTTCGAGGGGGACGAGGACGCTTTCTCGAAGACGCTTAACATTTTCTTCCTGAATTCCTCCCACTCAGCCTGAGAGCTGTGTTTTGTGGGGCAGGAGACCCTTTCTGGGGAAACAGAAGACGACGAGGAAGGGGAGGAGGGTAGAACGAAGGTAAGGTAAGGTAATTTTCTGAGTAATATGAAATTCAGAAACCACCTTTGGGAGGAAATAAGGCTTCACCTGTAGGACAACTTTGTCCTTGTGGAAAACTGTATGAGGGGGTTTACAGGAGAGAGCTTGTAGCTCGCTCACCCTCCTAGCAGATGTTAGTGCTACCAATAGGTCAGTTTTAAGCGTGAGAAATCTCAGCGAACAAGAGTGAAGTGGTACGAATGGAGTGCCCATTAGGAAGTTTAAGACTAAATTTAAGTCCCATAAGGGAACCTGGAATGGTTTTGGAGGATAAACATTACTTAATCCTTTGAGAAATTGTATCACTAGAGGTAGTTTGAAATACGATGGTTCCTCTGCAGTGCGCTTGAAGATTGAAAGCGCTGCGAGATGGCCTTTTACAGTGCCAACTTGAAGGCCTGAGTTTGTCAAGTAGAGTAGAAACGATAACACCGTTGGTGTACCACATGAAAACGGGTCGATATTCTCTTCCCTACACCAGCTGCAAAATTTGTTCCAACGGCAGCGGTATAAAGACTTTGTTGCTGGCCTTCTGGCCGAAAGCAACACCTCCATGACGTCATCAGGGATATCCCAATCCTTGTACCTCACCCTTTCAGAAGCCAAGCGTGAAGGTTGAGGGTTCTGGTGTCTGGATGGAGAACCTAACCTCCCTTCTGCGAGAGAAGATTCTCTTTGACTGGAAGACAGATTGGAGGGCAGATGGACATATCTAGAAGGTAGTACCACGTTCTCCTGGCCCAGTCCGGGGCAATTAGGATCATGGTTTTCCGGAATCTTCTCAACCTCCTGATCATTTGAGGAATAACAGGGACTGGTGGGAACGCGTAAAGGAGTGAAAACTCCCAGTCCACTACGAACGCGTCTCCTAGAGCTCCTCTCGGGGGAAATTCCCTTGAACAGAACAGATCGCACTTCCTGTTGGTGTTTGTGGAGAACAGATCCACCTGAGGGGTTCCCCAAAGGGCGAAGATCTCTTGAAGGACTTCCTGAGCTAGCTCCCACTCGTGGGAGACTGTGCTCTGCCTGCTCAGAGCGTCCGCTGTCAAGTTCTTCTCTCCGGCAAGGTGGACTGCCGATAGAGAGATTCCTTCCCGAATTGCCCAAAACCAGAGCTGCATTGCCTCTCTGCACAGTGGCAGTGACCCCTACGCCTCCTCTTTTGTTGAGGTAGTGCATAGCCACCGTGTTGTCCGTCATTATCAGGACATTTCTCCCCTGTAATGATGGCAGGAAAACTTTCAGCGCTAGTCTGATCGCTCTCAGCTCCAATAGGTTGATGTGTAGTCTGGACTCCGATGGAGACCAACGACTGCTGATGGTCAAGTCGTTGTCATGGGCTCCCCACCCCGTGAGTGAGGCGTCTGTAACTACTGTTATCTCCGGCCATGGTTGCCAAAATAGTTCTCCTTTCAAGATGTTCTCTGGACAGGCCCACCATTGAAGGTCGCGGGCTACTTTGTCTGGAATCCGGAGGAGATCTGACATTCTCCCCGAGAATTGCGACCACTGAGTTCTCAGTGCCCACTGAAGAGATTTCATTCTCAGGCGGGCCTCTGGCACAAGGAAGATGCAGGATGCCATGAGGCCTAGCAACCTCAAAAAGTCGAAGGCTGGGAGACGTTGGGCATTTTGAAACTTGTTGACCATCTGCAGAATATCTTGCGCCCTCACCTCTGGTGGCGAGGCTTTTCCCAGGGAAGTGTCCAGGGCCGCTCCAATGAACTGGAGACCCTGTGATGGTATCATCTGTGACTTCTTTAAATTGAGGGAGAAGCCCAGTTTGTGAAGGAAGTGGCAGACATAATCTAGCTGGGTCCGAGCTTGATCCGAAGATACAACCCTGATCAGCCAATCGTCCAGGTAGGGGTAGACGTGGATCCCTTCCCTCCTTAGACTCGCAGCCACTACCGACATTAGCTTGGTGAAGACCCTCGGGGCAGAGGTCAGCCCAAATGGCAGAACTCGAAATTGATAATGAGAGTCGCCAATTGCGAACCTCAGGTATTTCCTGTGTTTGGGATGGATTGGCACATGGAAATAAGCATCCTGAAGGTCCAGCGATACCAGCCAGTGCTGGAGCTGGAGGGCCTGAAGGATCTGAGAGAGTTACCATCTTAAACTTTCCTTCTTGAGGAACTTGTTCAATTCTCGTAAATCCAGGATGGGTCTCTGTCCTCCGTCCTTCTTTGGTATTAGGAAGTAGGGGGAGTACCAGCCCTTGTTCCTGTCCGCTACAGGTACCGGTTCTATGGCACCTTTCTCTAGCAGGTCTATAATTTCCTGCAAGAGGAGTGGATTTGGAACTTTTAGAGAGCTATTCCCTGGTGGATGACTATGAGGGATGTGTAGAAAAGGCAGGCAGTAACCCTGGGCAACTGTCTCCAATGCCCAAGCATCCAACGCTATAGCCTGCCATTCCGTCAGATGGTGAGTTAACCTGCCCCCTACCGGCGTCTTGTGTGGAAAGACCTCAGAGTGGTTTGGGGGCGGCTGATGCAGATGCCGAGGGTAAAGAGGCACCTGCTGCTGCTGCGGCCTTAGTACCTTTGACCCGTCCACCTCGGGTGGATCTCCTTTGGCCTCTTTGTTCCGGCTGTCCTCTGCCTTTCCCGAATGCGGAATAATAGCGAAAGGACTTTCCTCTACCAGAGGTTCCTGAGGGGCGAAAAGGAGTTTGGCGGATAGCAGCTCCTAAAGATTTTGCTGCTGCTTTAGATGTCTGCAACTTTTCCAGGCTCTCATCAGCCTTTTTTCCAAATAATGAAGAGCCGTCAAAGGGCATATTCAAAAGTCTGGCCTGTACATCTGGAGCAAAGCCAGACTTTCGCAACCACGCATGCCTGCGGATTGTTGTACTTACCGCCATGGCCCTGCTGATAGTGTCAGCGGAATCGATGCCTGTTTGAAGTGACTCGGAAATGGCATCTTTGCCATCTTTAATAATGTTAAGGAAGGCTTCCTTTTCCTCTCCTTCGGGTATGCAGTCAGCCGTTGATGAAGCACACTCCCACAGTGTGTGACTGAACCTGGCGAGCATACAGGTGGCGTTGATGGACTTCAACGTCATACTACAAGCAGAGAAGACTTTCTTTGCCATAGAATCGTACCTCTTGTCGTCTCTATCCTGTGGGACAGTAGGAAAGCGGTCCTGCTGCTTGATGAAGTTGTCGCTTGGACCACCAAGCTCTCTGGAGTCGGGTGTTTCGATAAGTATTCAGGGTCAGCAGCAGCTACCCTATACTTGGCTGATAATCTTTTATTGACAGCAGGGATAACTTTAGGAGTTTCCCAGTTGGATGCAATTTTTCTTTGTAAGGCTGTATGGAAGGGGACCACAGGATCCTCCTGTGGACCATTGTCTAATATGTCTGTCAGGTCATCCTGTTGAAAAACAGGTGAAGGCGCAGACCAACCCATGAATTCAATAATTCTTGCCATCAGGGTTCTATAGGGTGTTTCGGCATGTTCCCCTGGGTATGGCTTAACAAAATCCACTTCTGGGGATGTGTCCAGCCCACTTGCCTCATGTAATGACTCCTGTAGGTCTTTCAACCTTCTTTCCTCAGAGGTGAAGTCCTCTGAAACAGATAGTGTGGTCCTCTGCAACTCGAAGGTTTCCTGGTCAGAATCTTCCCCTCTTCATAAATTGAAGATAGTCCAGAGTACTCTGACCTCTGAAATGGTATAAAACCCATTTCCAAGGCAGAAGGAACCAAATTCGCCATTATGGGGCGAGAAAACGATGTCGTTGACGCCGATGTGACAGGCTTCGAAGGCGCCGAAAACGGCGTCGAGAAAACCGGAAGAGGCCTCGAAGAACTCGAGAGGATCGGGCAGTTTTTAGTGTTTAAAGCCTCAATGGACAGGAATGCAGAGGCTCAAATGGTATACATGTTAGGAATTTAAGAACTACATTTAAATCCCAAGTTGGAACATGAAATGGTATTGGTGGATATACATTTGTAAGTCCTTTTAGGAACTGTATTATTAATGGTATTTTAAAGTAAGAAACCTCTTCCGAGGAGCGCTTAAAAATGGACAGCGCAGCAAGATATCCTTTGATTGTTCCTATCTGGAGCCCCAGATTGGCTAAATGTGATAGGAAGGAAATGCAGCATTGGTGTGCTACATTTCTTTGCACCAGTTACTGAACTTAATCCAAGACACCGGTACAAGGATTTTGTTGCTGCCGCCTGGCCGAAATCAAAATCTCCATTACGTCATCCGGAAGAGCCCAATCCTTGTATCTCAACCTCTCAGAAACCACGCATTAAGGTTGAGTGTGCTGACCTCTGGATGGAGAACCCGACCTTTCTCTTGCGAGAGAAGATCCTCTCTTGGTGGAAGACGTACTGGAGGGCAGATGGACATTTCTAGAAGGTCCGGGTACCACGTTCTCCTGGCCCAGTCCGGGGAAATTAGCATCATGGTTTTCCAAGAACTTTCTCAACCTCCTGATTACTTGAGGAATCACGGGGACTGGAGGAAACGCGTACAGCAGGGGAAAATCCCAATCCACTGCGAACGCGTCCCCTGGAGTTCCTCTCGGGGGGAAATTCCCTTGAGCAATACTGATCGCACTTCCAGTTTACTGCGGTTGCGAACAGATCCACCTTGAGGGGTTTCCCAAAGGGTGAAGATCTCCAGAAGGACTTCCTGAGCTAACTCCACTTGTGGGAGACTGTGCTCTGCCTGCTCAGAGCGTCTGCCGCCGCGTTCTGCTCTCCGGCTAGGTGAACTGCCGACAGAGAGATTCCTTCTTGTATTGCCCAGAACCAGAGCTGCATTGCCTCTCTGCACAGAGGAAGTGATCCTACGCCCCCTCTTTTGTTGAGGTAGTACATTGCCACTGTGTTGTCCGTCATTAACAGGACATTCTTTCTCTGTACGGAGGGCAGGAAGGCCTTCAGCGCTAGTCTGATTGCCCTCAGCTCCAATAGGTTGATGTGTAGTTTGGACTCCGATGGAGACCAACGTCCGCTGATTGTGAGATCGTTGGTGTGAGCTCCCCACCCCGTGAGTGAGGCGTCCGTCACTACTGTTATCTCCGGCCATGGTTGCCAAAAAGATTCTCCTTTGAGGATGTTGTCGTTGCAAGCCCACCAGGATAGATCCTGAGCAACTGCGCTCGGGACTTGCAAAAGATCTGACATATTCCCCCGAGAATTGGGACCACTGAGTTCTGAGGGCCCATTGGAGGGATCCCATTCTCAGTCTGGCCTCTGGCACCAGAAAAATGCAGGATGCCATGAGGCCTAGCAACCTCAGGAAATCGAAGGCCGGCAGATGCTGGGCTTTCTAGAATTTTGTTACCATCTGCTGGATGTGGAGAACTCTCACCTCGGGCGGCGAGGCTTTGCCCGAGGAAGTGTCCAAGACTGCTCTGATAAACTGGAGTTGTTGGGATGGTATCATATGGGACTTCTTGAAACTGAGGGAGAAGGCCAGGTTGTGGAAGAAGTGGCAGGTGGTCGAGAGGTGTTCCTGAGCTTGTTCTGGAGAACTTTCTCGATTAGCCAGTCGTCCAGGTAGGGGTAGACGTGAATCCCCTGCTCTCCTGAGACTCGCTGCCACTACCGCCGTCAGCTTAGTGAAAACCCTCAGAGCGGAGGTCAGCCCGAATGGCAGAACTCGAAACTGATAGTGAGAGCTGCCAACTGCGAACCTCAGGTATTTTCTATGCTTGGGATGGATTGGCACATGAAAATAAGCATCCTGAAGGTCCAATGATACCAACCAGTCTTGGAGCTGGAGAGCCTGAAGGATCTGAGAAAGGGTTACCATCTTGAACTTGTCCTACCTGAGGAACTTGTTCAATTTTCTTAAGTCCAAGATGGGTCTCAATCCTCCGTCCTTCTTTGGGATGAGAAAATAAGGGGAGTACCAACCTTTGTTCCTCTCCGCTACAGGTACATGTTCTATTTCACCTTTCTCTAGCAGGGTTATAATTTCCTGCAATAGGAGCGGGTCTGGAATCTTGGTAGAGCTGGCTCCCGGTGGATGATCGTGAGGCCTTTTTAGGAAGGGAAGGCAGTAACCTTGGGCTACTGTTTCCAGTGCCCAAGCATCTGAAGTAATGCCCCGCCATTCTTTCAGACTGAGAGATTCTGCCTCCCACTGGTGTTTTGTATGATAAGACCTCAGAGAGATTTGGAGGCGGCTGCAGGAGCGACTGAGGGCATAGATGCCGTTCCTGAAGATGGCTTTGTAGTCTTTCCTCGTCCACCACGAGTGACATTCCTTCTGCCCCTTTGAAAAGCCTGTCCTCTTCCTCTACCAACAGAGGAGTAGTATCGAAAAGGACGACCCCTCCAGGAAAATTAGCCCGAATAGGGTTTCTGAGGCTGTCTCATGGAGGCACTAAGGGATTTAGCTGCCGCTTTCGAGGTCTGTAGTTTTTCTAGGCTCTCATCAGCCTTACTACCAAACAGCCTCGAGCCATCAAAGGGCATGTTGAGAAGCCTGGTCTGTACATCTGGTGCAGACCCCGACTTTCTCACCCATGCAAATCTGCGTAGCACTGTTGTTGATGCCATGGATCTGCTAACACTATCAGCAGTATCCAGTCCAGACTGGAGACATTCCCCCATTGCCTCCTTCCCGTCATTGACTATATTCAGGAAGCCTTCCCTTTCCTCGCCTTCCAGAATATGTTCAGCCGCCCCCGAAATTCATTCCCACAGTATGTGTGAACCTGGCCAGGGTACAGGTGACATTGGTTGATTTCAAGGCCATGCTACCCAAAGTAAAACTTTACTAGCCCAAGCAACCACCTTTTTATCCTCCCTGTCCGGAGGTATGGTTGGATATACTGTCTGCTTGGAAGAGATAGCGGCCTGAATGACCAGACTTAGGGTGTCTATTTAGGTATTCTGGATCAGAAGTAGAAATTCTGTACTTCTTTGGAAGATTGATGTCTACTGCAGCAATGCTATCAGGTTTTTCCCAGTTCCTTTCAACTGTCCTTTGGAGCGCCCTATGGAAGGGGAGAACTGGATCTTTCCGGGGTCCTCAGACTATAATGTCAGTCATATCGTCTTGTTCAAACGTAGGGGAGGCTCTTCCCCAACCCATATATTCAATCACCCTACTCATCAAATTCCTATACCCTGAGTCTGCATGTTCTGCAGGATCAGGTGCAGCAAACTCCAATTCGGGTGATGGGTCCACACCACTAGCAGAATGCAGAGTTTGAGATAGGTCTCTCATTTTTGTCTCAGGATTTATCAGTTCCTCTGGAACTTGTCTAGTGCCATATTTTACTCCAAAAGGAGTGACCTCCTCATCATCTGAGCCAGATTCTTCAAAAATTGAAGACATGGACCTAAAGAAGTCCGATTTTGGTAAAGGTGTAAACCTTCTCTCTTCCTCCTGATTTTTTTGTCGAAGGAATCAGCGTTTTCTTCGAGGGGGTCGAAGGAACCTTCGACGGACTCGATGAAGCCTTCAATAAAGGCGTCGAGGGTAATATAGGCTTTGTCGTCGGAACTGTCGGCGCCGATGGCGTCGACGAAGTTGCGCTCGATTTCGACAACTTTTTTTTATGAGGGATCGGAGGAACACTCGATCCTCGAGGATCTCTTGATGATTTTTCGACTTGAGATTAATGGGTACTACTAGGCTTTACCGTCGTAGTTCCTGACTTCCCTGCGTCGTCCAATGGAGCAACCGGGGTCTGGCTTTTCTGAGGTTTCTTTGAGGGGGTCGAGGCCGCGTTCTCAAAGACCTGCATCATTTTTCTCCTAAAGCTTTCCCGTTTTGAAGGGGAATCCGATCTAGTCTGACATCGAACCAATTTCGTCGATGAATCGGACGATGGAGATCTAGGTCTCCTTTTGAGCTTTTTAGAAAAAGACGAAGAAGATAGTCTCGACCTGCTACGAGATCGGGATCTCTTTGAATGTTTTTTATGATGTTCCGATTCCTTTGAATCAGGCGATTTCTTATGTTTTTTAGACAATGCTTTCGAGGAGCCCTTCGACGCCTCCCGCCCCACCGCTAACTTACTTTTCCTCTCACGGAGGGCCTTCTCCATCATTGACTGACAGGAGCCACAGTCGCCGGTTCGATGGTCTGAGCCCAGACACCAAAGACAGGTACAGTGAGGATCGTTTATAGACATCTTCGACCCGCAGTCGTTACATTTTGGGAGTCGAAGCGGTCAATGAAGAAGACATTTTCTTGACAGAAAATCTCAAAGCGTGCCGTTCACGAGAGCGAAGCAATTGGGAAAAAACAGAACTGAAGCCAACGGGCGCGGCTCGAGCTACTTATACCATCAGTGACGACACAGTACGGAGCCCGCTGAGGGACATTCAACGCCACAGCCTCGAGCACAGTGCCCTCTGCCGAATGTTTTTTTCCGAAGCAGCGAAGCTGGCAAAACAAATTATCACAAGATGAGGAATACGTGGGAGGACACAATCCATTCGAAAAGGGGATACTGGGATGGACTTTCTGCACAAGTGTGCTGCCACTACTGCAAGCATCTTTGTGAATACTCTGAGGCGATGCCGAATGAAAGTACTTTGAACTGGTAGTGTAGTCCCACTATTTTGAAATGCAGGTATTTTCTGTGCGCAGGGTGCACTGAAATATGAAAGTATGCTTCTTTCATATCCAATGTTGCCATGTAGTCTCCCCGTTTTAGAAGTGGAATCACCTTTTGGGGTTTGACATTTGTTCGCAGGGCGCAGATCTAGTACTGGGCACATGTTGAGGCCTTTGTTTGGAACAAGGAAGTAGGTTGAATAAATACCCTTGTTTACCTGGTTTGCTGGGAGGATCTCTATGGCGTCCTTTTCCAGCAGTGCCCTTACTTCTTTCCACCAGTATGCTTTGTTCTTCTGCTGTCATTTTCCTCCATTTTAGCTGGTGGTAGGGTGGTTTTTGTAGCAATTCAATACAATACCCGCCTGTCACGGTGGACAACACCCAATTCTCTGACTTTATGCCCTCCCATGCGCGAGTGAAGTGTGAAATTTGGCCACCTAATGGAGTGGGATGGGAGGTGACCTGAAATGGTGCGTCATTGTTTAGGAGGGGTTGAGCCTCTCCCAGGTGAGGTTCTGCCTCTTCCTCTGCCCAGTTGATTTCCTCTGAAAATTGGAAGAGGAATAATGGCCTTGCGACTGTCCCCAAGACGAGGACTGTCCACCCTGAGTGTAGCCTGAGGAACGTTGAGCACCCCGACATCTGAGTTTGGGGGGCCCGATGGGAATATGGTTTGTCAACTGTCCAAGGGATTTAAGAGTGGCATATTCCTCTTTGACAGACTTCCTCAATAACCATTTGGCTCCAGAGGCATGTTTAAGAGGGTTGCCGGAGTTTCTAGCTTAAACCACGACTGAGCCAGGCGTGGCGCTGGAGCGTTCCCTCTGCTATGATGCGTCCTGCATTATGAGCTGATATCTGCTTGCGTTCTGAGATGGTCTTCAGTAATTGAGCCTTTAGGGGTTCTGGGAAGGCTTAAATTTGGCGTTCCAGGACGTCCCATTAGTGGCAGCCATATCTAGCGAACAGCCTAGTGGTGTTAGCAATTCTGGTCTGGTATACTGCCAAGGAAGCGACTTTTCTCCCGAAAGTATCTATCTTTTTGCTTTCCTTGTCTGGCGGGGATTCTGCCGACGCCAAGGGGGTGCCTTCCCTCTTTCTGGTGGTAGTAACCACTAAGGAATCTGGTTTAAACTGACCCCTAATATACAGGGGTCAGGGGGCACGGGTCTAAATAGTTTCTCTATTCTGGGGTTGGCCGCCCTTGTGAGACTAGGTGCCAGTAGGGATGGCTGGATGAGTTTTAGTTTGTATCACACAAGACAGGTGTAGAGCACACAAGCACAAGTGTTTCTAACGAACAATGAATGAGTCCATTAACACTATCCCTTGTCAGAAGCACAATCCTATCCCTGTAGGGTGATGCTGTCCCTAGGTCAATGCAAGTGCGCCACCTATCTAATAGAAAAGAGGGAGAGGGAGACTATCCCTATCCATACAATGTGTTAATCACAGAAAATGTAAAAGCAGTTGGACCGGATCCCGACCTTTTGACAGTCTGGACATTTCACAGAGTAATATTTCCTTTTGCTATGTGCCAAATGAAGTGTGCGCACAGAGTGCAAGGTACAGGATGTAACGTGACATGGTGCGATAAAAGTTTTAAAACAATATAATGAGTTGGACCACCTCTGGGGTACCGACTGATACCCCCTATCTGGTGAAGCTGGGAATTCAAAACTGGAATAGGACATGCAGGAGGATGGGGCTAGTGGACCCGCTCTCGACACAGATACCGATAGCGGCTATTCTGAGAGGGAAACAAGGTGGGGTGGCAGTGATAAGGGCACGCTGGGAAATGTGTGGATTAGCCACTGTTGGGGACCTATGGAAGTAGGGAGGGTGGATGACGTTTGAGAAATTGCAAGAAGCCACCGGCCTACACACAGGCTAGTTCGTAATGCCCAACACTGTAATGATTGCTGTGCAAGAACGATGGGCAGATAGCACAGGGGAGACTATGGGGAATGAGGGTATTGAATTATTGCTCTCTGTAGCAGAGGGGGGAAATGCCATTTCCAGAATTTACGAGATATTGTATCCCATTGGTTGCACTTGGCTCTTAATCCAATCACAGCAATCGGGAGGCGGGAGCCGGCCACCACTACCAAAGGCCCACAAGAGGCCCCGTCTACCCCTGCAGCAGGGACGACCCTTGTGAGTATGTGTGCGCCCCCTTTCCCCAGTGCCCACCTGTGTGCACCCCCCGTGTGCACCCCTTGCCCGTGTCCACCTGTGTGCCCCCTTGCCCTTGTGTCCACCTGTGTGCCCCCTCCTTGCCCCTGTGTCCACTTGTGTGTGCCCTATATTGCCCCCAAGTCCTTCCTGTGCGCCCCACCTCCCCCACACCTCTTTCTTTGTCCCTGCCTCACCCCCTGCCCCCCCCGATTGTCTCCTAGTTCCCCTCCCACTTACCCCTTGACTTCTGTACTGGACTCTTGCCCCCCCCACCTCTTCCCCCTGGTTGCTTTTTCATCCTGAGCCCATCCTCCCTCTTTCTCCTCCCCCTCCGTCACGCGACGCTCCCTTCCATCCCCTCTTTTACCGCCTTCTGTCAAACTCCGGCACTACCCCAATTGCCATCAGGCATAGTAATTGTAGCCGCCTGTCTTTTGCAGCAGCTTTCCTCCCCTCCCACCCCTTGTCCTGTATAAGTTCAGCACTATCTCAATTGCCATCAGGCATAGTAATTGTAGTTGCTTGCCTTCTGCAGCCATTTTCCCCTCCCTTTCGCACTTCACTTCCTATTACCAAAGAACTTACTCTTATCACTGTCCCTTGACCTCTGATAATAGCTTGTCTGTCCCCCTCCTTTCCTTCTTGTTCTCTCCTCCCTTTCCCATCCCAGCACTACCTTGATTCAGTCGCTGACCCTTTAAGATAGTCACTTGTTTTGTTCCATTCCTCCTCCCCCCTCCACCCCTCCCCACATCTCTTGTCATTCTTGCACAGCAACAATTGCCGTCAGGTATAGTAATGTTACTGCTAGTACTGCCTCCTTTTTTTTCTTCCTCACCTCTCCCTTATTGTTCCATGCACTTGTACTGTTATGATAGTATAGTTTTGTTTTTCTCTCACATTCTGATTTGTTTCAAGGACCTGTAAGAATCTAACTGTATTTTCCCATGCTCCCTTCCTCCTTGAAGCGTTTTGAAACACATTGTGTATAGGCGCTATACAAATAAACATTCAATCATTCAATCAGACCAAGCATCACGTCCCGAACTGAAATGAAAAGGAAGATGGGAGAAGGAATTGGGGAGGAACCTGGAGGATGGGGAATAGATAAGGTTAACAGTGTACCACAAAAAGCTCTCTAGGAATGCCAGGCTACAATACAATTGTACATTACACATACTTCACCCCAATGGTTATGGCAACATTTAAGGGCGCGACAAGACAAGAATGCCCTAGATGCAGGGAGGAGAACGTATTCATACGTTTTGGGGATGCCTGATGGTGCAGAGGTTCTGGAGAGAAGTGGAACACAAAGCGGCCCAGGGCAGCATTGAGCTAGACATCCGGACGCCGGAAACGTGCATGCTGGGTTGTTACCGAAGGAATGTTAAAGATAAACCATTGAATAGGCTTAAAGATTTGATGTATATACTAGCCAAGCGTAGTATAGCCATGAAATGGAAAGATGCAAAGGAACCTAGCAAAACTGGATGGTGGAGGGATCTGGATAAATGGATCAGAGCGGAAACAGGGGCATGGGAGAAAGCGTTACGAGAAAAAAAGGCTTAAGCAAGCATGGACATCCAGCGTTGGATAGCGTTAACTGTGACATTGTTTGCCATTGAAAGTAATGAAGAATGAACGACATAGTATGGTGGGAGGGAGAGGCAGCATGTTAATATGCGTTGCTGGATAGGAGATACAGGCTAAGTTGGGGGGTAGATTAGATGTAGTTAATAAGTATTTACGTTGATAGATGTTGATAAGATATGTGTATGATGTGGATTGTTTATAAAATGCAATACAAAAATGTTAATAAAAAAAAAATTGCAATAAAAATGTGCTACTTCACTGGCTGTTCATTATTTCAGCTCCAATCTACTTCCCATGTGAGTGACTAAATCAAAACAGTATCAGTACTTTGGTGGCAAAGCAGTAGACTTGAGTGGTCAATTCACATATACCGTATTCCCAACAGTTTTTGAGGATATCGTCACAACAAAACAGGGTTGACCGGTTTCGATGGCACTTCAGTGTGGCGTCATCTTCTTTAGGACCAAAACTTTCAGAAGTGCAATCAATCGCTATTGTCCATCAGACAGGATGGGGCATCCAAACCAGACAGTTCAGATCATTTAGTTGTCAGAGTAATGCCCTTTCTGAAGCAAGAATTTGTTTTAGGTTCTTCCAGGTTCTATTCTTGCCAGTTGCTGCTCTGCCAATGCCTGAATGAGTAAAGTTTGGATCCTTGAAAGGCAGAAATTTGAAAGTTGATTCTGCTTGGGTTGATGCTGAATCTGTGGCAACAGGTTTAGTCTAAATGGAATCTACAGCAATATTCTTGGATGGAGTGTTACCGTCTAACATGCTGGAAAGTTTTCTTTACGTTTGTTATGCGTAGACCTGGGTTTATGTTGTAATTCCCCCAAGGAGATGTAAACTACTGATGAGCAATTGGTAAACTTAACAAGCAAAGGCTGTGTAGCCCATGCCTGTTCGATAGTGTCTATTTCCCATCTGAGAAATGCACCATGACAACGCTCAGACTCTGTTTGGATGCGTTTTAGGACAGACAGCAGGAGTGGGATAAACTGGGAGGCGAACCACTTGTTCCCAGAATATCTTCCACGAAGTCCTTGTCGAACTGTGCCTCCCGAGTGTCGATATAAAATGCTGTGATGCCTTTAGTAGCAGTTCATTGTACTGAAGCTAATGGTCTACAGGCGAATCTGCTACAGGCTGGTCCTGGTGGTCTGGCGACTGGATCACGTAAATGTCATTGTCGTCATAGAACTGGTCTTGGTCTTGACCATAAAGGTCCCCCTGAGACCCTGGGTCACCTGAGGGCTAGTCATAATGCATGTTCGGAGAGGGGTCTTGGTATGTTAAAGCCGGAGTGTCTAGAGCAGAGGTGCTAGGCTGTGGCACAAGACAAGACTTTTTGGCAGGGGGCTGCTGTGCTGATGGCCCTGGTTGTGAGGCATCTTGAAGGATTGACAATTGGTCAGGGCGTCTGTCCATGAAGTCTACAAAACTTGACATTCTCCTTATAAGTTTATTGAACTGTTCAGGTGTATATTCGCATGAGGGCGGGAAACCTGACATGACAGGGGTGGCCTGAAAGGGAGTTCCATCCTTGTGGTGCATGGCCCTTGAGAGAGCGTGTCTTTTGGGGACAAGGGCGTAGAAATATTTGATCTTTTCAGTGATTTCACCTTAAGCAGGGAAGCACTGACGTGTTTAATTAGCTCCTCCATTTTCAGTGTTTTCTTGGGGGATGTCAAAACGGCTTTCGCTGACTGTTTTTCGGCATGCAAAAGGAGGGCCTTTTTATGTGTGGTGTTCAAACCAACGTTCGCTTTCGGGGAACTGTCACGAGGTGAAAACGTACGCGATGACCTAAAAGACAGCGAAGAACCTGAGGCTTCGTCCCTGGACACTGCATGGGCCTCAACGCTCGACGGTACTGTCGAGAGTTGGCCAGGGGGGTATGTTTTTAGTGTCTTTGTGCTTGTGTGTGCCCTGGCCACCGGGTGTCTTCTCCATCACAGAGCCACCGGCCGGTTTCTTGGGGTCGTGGGCCTGCACATGGGGTTCCAACTGCTAGTCTTCAGCGTCACTCATGACCCCGATACTGCCCTCGCTGGAGTCTTCCGTCACGTCGATGGAGACCTCGGCCTGCATGGCGTGAGTGGCCCAGCGTTTTGTCCGCCGATCCTTTAAGATCTTTGGCCGAAAATGCATACTGGATTTACAAGCTTTTTCGTGGTGATCCCTCGGGGGACAGTGATTGCACACTCGGTGCGTGTCTTTCCACAGGAATTTTCGGTGGCAGGAGGGGCAAAATTTAAAGGGAGTTTGCCCATTACATTTTAAAAGGGCAGACTGACGAGAAAAGAAGAAAGGGGATGATCGAATAAGCATTAGAAGTCAGTATGAAGAACCTCGCCCCTCTCTCCCTACTGTAATGGGGGGATGCCCGAAGAGGACCGTGAAGGCTCTGTCTGGTCAATCAGTCAGTTGTCCATGATGAGGGTGTTCGCTAAGAGCTGTCGAGCAGTCAGGTGGTCGTGCGGCAAAGCGAACAGTAAAGCAAAGAAAAAAAGTCTACAATTACAACTTTAAGCTAATCAAAGGCATCAGCCTGGAAGAAAACTCTGCATTTGCGACTGACTTCGATGGCGGAAAAACAATCTAAGGGACCTGGACCCATGAAGGACCATGGGTACAGTACATGTCATACTAGGGATAGTATTACTAAACACACCATGTCAATGTCCATTTTTGAGTTTTGAAAACAAATCTTATAATACTCTGCGACTTCCACTAGATGTCAACTATGCAAAGCATGTGATCTAAGCAGATCCACAAGCTCCAGAAATGACTATTACCATGGTGATGGCTTTACAAAATAAATATCCAAATCCACGTCTATGCTTTACGTCCTTTAATACTGCAATTCACAGCATTTTTAAATTCTTCAAACTTTAAACTCACCATTTTTGTTTTGCTTTGTTAACTAAATCAAACAAAAAGATTCAACAGTTTAACTAAACTACAAATCCCCATGAGCCTCTCTGGGGTCGTCCTGAGGCTCTCTGTGTCCACCTATCAGTGCCTGGGACCCTGTACATCTAGCTTCCGGTCTGGGTCCCTTCCTCTTCCTTTTTGCTGCAGCTCACAAGACAAGAGAAGAGATTTATCACCATACATATTTTCGCAATGTAGAGTGTATTCGGTGTGCATTACCTCAATGATTTTAGTTTAATGAACGTTACCCAAAGTGGGTCTGTCAGGCTTATGAAGATACATGTTTTGGTTTGCACCATCAGTTATTTTGCTTCAGGTAGTTTTCTCTCAGATCCGCTGCGCGCGCCATCCCGTCAGAACAGAGTAATTTTATTTTCATAGCACTCGCCTCACTGCAGTGTGCTTTAACAGAGGGACGGGACTGGAGCCGCGAGCAAACGGCCAGCCCGCTTAACACTTAACCTCGTAGACTTATCAGAAAAGAGGGGACATTAGGATCCAGAGGAGTAGGCGGCGCGCCATGTCACTCCCGGCACCTTTAGCCTCCTCATTTGAGCGCTCCGATCGAGCATACACAGCCACATTACATTGGGAAGGATTATAACAGTACCAGAGTGATTAACAAGGCTCTCATAACAAGATCCACATCAGCGTTCGCCATCTATATTACAGGGGAAAAGAAAGGGGGGAAAAAAAAGAAGGCGAACAGAGTTCAGTGCACGGACCGGTAGTCCATTAGCAGTTTGCCTTGTCCAAGCAGCCCAGGTACATCATGGCTGAATAGAAGTGCACAAGGACATCACAGAGCACCTCCCCAGACTAGAGTGAGGAGGAGTGGATTGAAGAGCCCACAGAGGGTGACAGACATATCCCCCAGTTTTAAGAGAGTCTTAGGAGACTCCCTTTCCGTGGCTGTGTCGCAGAGAGTTCAGCCTCTCACACAGCGTCTGGAAATCCTGGAAGCCATGCTAGCCAAACAAAATACTGAACAAGGAGCTTCTAGGAAGACGGGCAGACAGTCCAGATGAAGGGACATCAGCCAGACACCCCCATACAGGGGTTGAAAAAGAGGGGTGAAAAAAGGCTTGGAAGAGGCCACCCTCTTCAACCCCCCCTGCCGCCCGGGCAAGAAGGAAGGGGCCAATTCTATACCCCAAGAGGTGGTCGATCCTGTCTGCAGGCTCAAGAAAGCCTTCTTGCTGAAATCGACAGTGCCACACCCTCGACGTGACTAATTTGGGGGAAGAAAGACGGCAGTTATTCGCCTGATGACGAAGAGGAGGATGAGACCCCCACAGAAACAACCCCACTTAGACAACCTGACTCTGGAAAATAACTCCAAAGGACGATAATATGGGTGACACGTGTAGAGGAGGTCCCAAGTATGGCCCACACTCCAACCGTCCATTTTGAAGTGCCAGGAACGTTCACGCCAAAGTATGTGACGAATGATGAGTAAATAAACCAGCAGAGTGCCGCAGTGGGGCTCTGTCCCGTACCTATCAGAAGAACAGCACCTATTGAAGTACCGACACCAAAGAAAACATGGACAGTAGGGTACCCATCTAGAAAGCCATATCAACAAATAAACGAAATGAAGGTCGTCCGAGTACAGTCCCTGAAGAAGCCAAAAAGGTTTTAATGGAAGACAAATGGTGATGTCACAAGAACCCGGACTGACTCACATTTAGAAGATATGATGACCTGAGAATGATGTAAAGAGACGAAACGCCATGGACAAGGGACACCGTGAACCTAAAGTGAAAGGATGATGTCAAACGCAAGAAGCTTATGCCATGAGCATGACGAAGATATTCAACCAGTTTACGTATGTACATATGCTTGGAACCGCAAGAAAGAAAATCGTACGGCTTGCTATGCTTAGTAGTAAGAAAGATTGCGGCAAGCGCCACCTATACATAACCTACCTCAAAAGAAGCATGTTATATAAGTATACTTCGACTATGCACAAGAAGCAGAATCAACCAAAGGTCGCATGAGGAGAGCTTCATATTTAACAAATCGAGAATAAAAAGGCAGAAACGAAACTCAGCAGAGACAAATCGTGCCAAAAAGCCAAGGTCATATCAGCTAAAATAGACTAACAGTAGCTGCAATTAATTAAGCAAGGAACAGAATATCCTGCTTCGAAAGGTCAAGATAAGAAACCGAAGGCAGGTGGTGGGCAAAACGAAAATCAAATGTACGAATTACATGGAGAATAAGGCAATTTTACGGTGTCAGAATCACGTGACCAGTTTCGAGAAGAAGGGAGACTTTCACACCTACGCATGGTGGAGTGCCATGCATTGATATCAGAACTTTCTCCAGACAGAGATGCAGTCTCAAGGCCAACCACAGTGAAATAATTGACACATGACCACTGAAGTGATGATTGATTGTAGCAATAATTGGAGGAAGGCCGGGATAGCTGACGGGCACCCTGCACCTGGCCGACCAATCTGCATGCTGCTAGGCAAAGTGGAAAAGTATGTGGGGCTGGTGCCAACCCAATCATAGTGGACCAAGTAATCTAGGGTCCTATAGTTAGTAGAACCAATGGGACGTCATACTTTTAGTGACATCTACAGTAGCCATTTTTAAAGGTAGGGCTTAGATGTCCCACCTGACAGTGTTTACCTAATCCCCTTACTCCGTTACCATATACAGATATAGTTCCTATTAAAGTTATCTTCCTAGAACCAATAGAATTGCATGCCAACTTTTAAGCGTTACACGTCAGTGATGGAGTTTTTAGTATAAATTATGTATTTTTATGAAGTTCGTTGGAGTTATAAAGCGAAAAGGAAGATCATGCATCCGCTGATATTCATGAAACTCCCTGTTTTTTGTACTTGTCATTAAACGGACTCCCTTTGTCAAACCATTGAGTTGTCATTATTGATTTGATGCTCGAGTATTAATCTGCATCCCCATCCATCTCACGGGTGCTGTTATTCCATCTTAAAGTGCTATTGGGCAACCCCCATCTTTATGGGCCGGTTGGGGTCCTGGTGCACACTTGGTAGCAGAGGATGGTTTATCGATTACATAGGACACCCACTGACCATCGACAAAGTAACTCTAGGTCCTCGGCAATATCACGAGCCCTTGCCATCCGGCTAAGTAGACCATGAAGCTCCCCGTAGATAGAGGCTAGAATAAAGCGGAAAACCTGCAGGTAAAGGTCTGAATGGACCTGTGCTTTCTCCCACAAACCCCTTCCCACTTCTACGAGCAGCTGATCGGGTGAACGGCAGGAGAGGCGGTGACGAAGGCGGTGATCCCGAGCATCCAGAGAGGAAATATGCGAACGATGAGTGAAAAAGACTAAATGTACATGCCTTAGAACAAGTAAGGGAAGGTAACTGAGGGAGGCGGGAAAACAAAAATACAGTTAGAAGTAGAGTAGAATATATATATAAGGAAATAGTAACTCAAGGGGTGACCGGACCGAGTAGTGGATAAGGATACCGGGGAGGACACCCGAGAAGAGAGGATATGCCCAAATTCCTATGCTTATTATAGCGGTTAGAAGAAGCCTGCATCCAAAGTCCTGAATAAAATGGGAATAACTAACTAGGAGACCACAGCGGTTAAAGACGCTTGTGAAAGGGATGTGCTTGCACCCCATGTCGGGGTAAAATTTAGGGGCAGAGATCTGTGTAGCCAGCTGGAGTTTGTCTAGTCTGTTAACGTTTGTTTTATGTGTTGTTTGTTGTGACGTCATAGGATGACATTTTTCCTAAAATTACGCGATTGAGTAACCGATATTGTAGAATACGAATTGATGTTTGTTGGTAGAAAAAGAAAGTATAATTTTTTGTGAAAAAACGGGATTGGAGCTTGCGACGATTGTTGCTCACTCATATTCTTGAAGTTGTTTAAGAAACGGAAAGGCATAACAAGTGTTATATAAAGAGAAGGTGAACAGATTTAAGCATGGAAGACATGACTCCATTAGTACACCTGTGCAAACAGTTGCCAAAACATGCACCTAAGCTGAAAAAGTACAGTGCAGAATGTGTTAAAGGAACCACAAACAAAATGTTTATGCCATGGCCCCAGGGTGGATCGCTGTCTAAAACTGTCCTATAGCACATGACATATTTGCACGCCACATACACGGGCAAAAAGTTAGACAAACGCTTAGCTAGTTTAGAGCTCTGGAAGATGCATCAAGCGGATAAGGAGGAGGAGCCGCTGTTAGACTGGAACGTATGCACAGAGGGGGGTGAGACGCCTTCTGCGCCTCCCGCCCCGTCAGACAAAAAACGAAGTCAGTAAGGACGAAGGGTTATACCCGCTAAGAGAACTTAAAGCAGCTACAGGGTATAGCAACCCGGAATATGAGTCACATACGCAAAGTAGTGACGAAAGCCTTGACAAAGAGAGATCGAGGTATCACATCCAAGGTCCTGAGGGACAAGGAGAGACGCGAGAACAAGAGGCAAGACCAGGCACAAGCAAGTACATCTCTCATTACAGAGAGAGAGGGCAAAAGATGGAAAGGAAATTAGGATAGAACTGATGAGATAGCATTCACACAGAACGAATGGATGGGGGATCACATTTTTTTGAAACTCGATGGTAAAGGCATTGATGACGCGAAACAAAAAAGGGAAGCTAGACGATGTACAGAGAAAACAGAAGGAAAAGGAAAAAGGATTGAGAGACGAAAGAATCAGGAAAAAAGATAGGCAGAGACAAGAGCAGTTTTATCGTGAAGAGCAAGAAAGACAACGCGATCATAAGCAGAGAGCAGCTAATGATTAGGACAGACAGGAGCAGCAGAGAATAGAAGAGCAAAAGATACAGGAGAAAAGACTAAAGAGACAAAGGGATGAGGAAATTCGAAGAGCAAATGAGGAAGAGGATAGAGTCAGTGAGGAAGCGCAGAGAATTCGATGACGACATAGAACGTAAGCAAAGACAGAGGACGCGATCTTGAATATCTGGAAAGAGGTTAAAAAACCTGATCCAGTAGTAGATTGGGAAGACATTGAACAATTCTTTCCCCGAGTACGATTTAGTACCAGGCACGTCTAGGGCAAATATTGAGGATGACTTGGACACCAGAAGCATCAGAGAGACTATCAATAGAATATATGATGAGATGGGGTAGAACAAGTACCCCGAGGGGAAGGGGAGGACAAGCGCCTGGTGGAGAGCTCTCAGCTTTACGATGCGGAGGACGTCTCCCGAAGTAGTAGAAATAGAGAGCTGTCCCTAGACAGGTTGGCAATCAGTAAGAACAAGGAGGATGCAAGAAGTTGCACGAGTTGGGCACAGACCATATCAGATGCCAAAAGAGAGAACATGAGGAAATGGAGGAAGAGAGGAGACGCAAAAAACGATTCTCAGGAGATAAGGGATAAGATGGTCAGGTTCTAGTGGGTCTGCACTGAGGGCATCAGAGTCAGCCACACAGTCAGACCGACGCAAAGAAGTATCTTACGGTCAGAGGGGGGTGGTCTCCACCACCCTATGTGAGCTGACTAAGGACATTACCAGGTAGGCAGCGATGCAGGAATATTACTCCTGCAATAGACAGAAAAACAATGAGAGAAGAAAGGGAGCGCTATGAGTCCCAATTTCCATTGCTCGAGAAAGGAGGGACGAGACCACAGTATATTCCATGACCGAAAAGTTTCCAATGCTGACATGGGGAGCCGGAAAATGGATACACGAGCTAGAACAAATGACGGGCGGGAACATGTTAGCTATAGGGGATATCAAGGGTCTTTTAATCACCAAACTTGGTGATAGAGCTGACTGTGTGTAAACACGTGCAGGTTACCCTGGTGTGACTACAGTTAATACTACGCATGACGGAGCGCCGTTTAACAATTGCAGAGCCGCTCTATGGAAAGCATTACGATTGCTATATCTGGATACTTCCGACATGGGAGCTATAATGACACGTTAAATGAAGGAGTCAGAGGACCCTTTGCTTTACATTCATAATTTCCAAGACGCGTGGGTACTGGAAACGCGGGAATCTTGGGGAAAATCTATACCCGTGGTTTACCATACATTATGCCAAGGGCTGCCCGATCAGGTACAGAAGCAGCTCAAGAAATTGGTAGGAATCAAGGCCAAACCATGGTCTGAAATACAGTTGACCATAGTGCACTGCTGCAGGTTGCTGCAAGAAAAGAATCGCAAAAAAGAGGCTGCACAAAAAGTTGAAGAGGCAAAATTAGTGCAGAAAAATTGTCAAATGAAAAATATGCCATTGAAGGGGCAATGATAACTAGCACAGACGGACCAAGCATAGAGCAGGTCAATATTCCACAGCAGGCAAATCAGGGTAATAATGGGTTCTACCCCAGAGAGAGAGGATTTAGGGGAAGAGGATGGCAGAGTAATCAGGGAGGTTTTCAGAACAATAAAGGAGGTTTTCAAAAATGCAAAATGGAAGGCAGGACATGTCAAATGGGCAAATGATCAGACCACCACCAACATGTTGGGGGTGTGGGATGACAGGGCATCTAGCACGCACATCCAGGAGTCAAGGCATGATGCAAAACAACCAAGAAACAAGAGCAGGTATGGTGAATCCACCTGTGTTTTTACAACAGGGAGGAAATGGAGTTGCACAGAATCACACGGTGCAACAGCAAATGCCAGGAGCACAGCAAAGCTTGCAACCTCAGAATTTGATATGTTTTCCACAAGGGCAGTCTCAACAGCCGCTGATGCAACTGTCACAGACAGTAAGTGCAGGACAGGCTGTGAACTCTGGGATAAGAGCCAACACTGATGGGGGAAGTCCATTCACGCAAAATGGGACAAAGTTGTATATGGACTAGGACAGCTCACTGGGAAACCTGATGTGTTCGATCCTATCAGTGACACAAGACCCTCAGCAGGCACCAAGGGTAGATGTCGTTATAGGGGATAAAGAATATTCCTTCTTAGTTGACACGGGTACAACACGCTCGTGTATACGTGAAGGCAAGTTTTCCTTGTCCAGCGATGCTATAAATACTCGTGGCTTCACAGGAGCTACAAGTCTTGTTCCTTTTACAGATACACTTCCAGTCTCTATAGGAGAATTTGATATGAACGTACCACTGTTATATTCAAGACAAACCCCAGTAAATATCTTGGGACGAGATCTAATGACAAAGTTAAGCATGCTAATCTCATTCACAGAGAAGGGCATAGTATGTTCAACTCCAGGAATGCACTTTTTGAACATATGCAAGATGATTAGAGCATACGCAGGACACACAGCTATGAGAGCTATCCCATTAGAGCCAGAAATATTTGCGTATGGAGTACGTGTGCTGATGGCAGGGCTACCAGGCCTTGCAGACAAAACCATGAGGACCCCAGATGAATCTCTCTTTCGGCCAAGAATACCTAGGCACGAGAAAAAAGGGACAAGCATTTCCCTTGATGATACACACAGCCATAGTACGAGGGGAAAATGGCCTTGATCGATGGTTGTGATGACGAAGGCCGACAATGGTGTACAGTAATCGCCGTTGAGGGGTACAGATTGACTTACGTCACTGATGACGATCGGTTTGACGAACAAGCAGATGGGGAAGATACAGTTGAGGTAAATCTCACCTTCTGGGTGAAAATGATCAAAAGAGAAGTGCCCCAGAGAATGTTGTTGGCACAGAACAGTCCTGAATATTTCGAGGACGACATGGCCCAGGTGCTTGTCTTAGTATGGGACCACAGGCCCCTATAACGTAGGCTTATTGAAAGAGTCGGAGAAGTAAAAATTAAACTGGAGCCAGGAGCAATTTTACCAAAAGCACAACAGTATCCCATGTCTAGGGAGGCAGATGAAGGAATCGTCAAGACAATTTCGGCTATGATGGAACAGGGCATCTTAGTGACATCAGAGTCGTCATGCAATACCGCAGGTTTATCCGATTAAAAAATCAAAGGTAGGGTCTTGGAGACTAATTCAAGATTTACGCCCGAAAATGATATTGTAGAGTTCCCTTTAGTCCATAACCCGGCCACAATCCTATGCAATATACCTGTTGAGGAAAAATAGTTCACAGTGATTGACTTGAAAAATGAATTTTTCTCAATCCCATTGCACCGAGACTCACAATATCTGACGTCATTTACGTTCAGACAGATGCGTCTGAAAAGCACAAAGTTACCCCGGGGATACTGCAAGTCTCCTTCAATTTTCAACAGAGTTCTGCAGATTTACTTAAGCAATACTGCATTAGAACGTGTTGTCTTGCAATATGTGGATGACATCTTAATTTGCAGCACGACAGAGGAAAGATGACACAATTCTATTCAGCTATTGACTATATTGGCTGAGAAAAGATATAAAGTTGACAAAGAAAAGTTACAATATTGTCAGCAAGAAGTGCTGTACATAGGCCAGCTGATCTCACATGAGGGGAAAAGGGTTATCCCGGAAAGGGCTGAAGCCATACTGAACACAGCTAAGCCACATGTTAAACAGATGCAGAGCTTTTTAGGTCTTTGCAATTATGTCAGAGCTTGGGTCTTTGACTACAGCTCATATAACAAGCCCTTGGTTACAGGCCCTAAAGAAGGCGCAGGTGACGAAAGAAAACATTGAAATGTCAGACCATGGAAAAAGGGTTTACTGAACTCAAGAGAGCCATTTGCACCGCACCAGTTTTAGGGATTCCCAAATAATCGGAGGAATTTTACTTGTTCTCACACACGAATGGTAGCGTCATGACGGCAGTGCTCACACAGAGAACCACATTGGGGTACAAGCCCCTGGCATACTACAGTGGGAATTTGGACCCAGTGATGAGAGGCCATTTCCCTTGCAAACAAATTTTAGCTCCCGCAGCGCTTGCCATAGAGAACGCTACAACCATTGTGACGGGATGCTCAATGACGTTGTACGTCGAGCACGCGCTATTTGCCTTTCTAGAAAAACCGAAAGGCACATTGACATCTCAGAGAGCTTCTGCTTATGAAGTGATCATATCAAATCCATCACTGAAGGAGAGCCAATACATGATTGTGCAAATTATGAAGAATTTCACGATGAGATTCCCATAGTGAAAGAAAATGCATTGGCAGAAGGAGAAATTGTCTTCGTTGATGGGTCCTCGAAAATCGATCAAAACGATGGGCAAAAATATACAGGTGCTGCTGTGATGAAGCACACGGCAAATGGAGAATTTCTAGTGCACGATTACCATCTCACTATTCAGCACAGGCTGCTGAACTATTGGCATGGATACTCGCGATTGAGAATCCCGCAGACCAGGAAGTAACAGTGTACAGTGACTCCGCCTATGTGACATCAACAGTACATGCAGGCTTAGTGCGCTGGAAAAGGAGGGGCTATCTCCGAGTGGACAGCACGCCAGTACAGCACGCAGCCCTATTGGATAGGCTCATTAAGGCACTATAGCTCCCAGTGGCCATAGCGGTCGTGAAATGCGCCGCCCACACGAAGGGGACAGATTTTATCTCACAAGCAAATCAAGCAGCAGACACAGAGGCCAAGCGTATGGCGTCCAAGGGCGAAGCTATAATGGACACGGAAACAATTGATGTAAATGAAAAAATGATTGTTGCACGAAGTGAACCCAAAAGCTATAATAACATGGGGCAAACCCTGTTAATGGAACTCCAAGGGGAAGTACCACAGGAGGAGAAAAATCTTGGAAGCTGTGAACTGTATAATCTGCCAGCAGCTCACGACTGGGCACACACTAAAAGTAATCAGAGGAGTCATCCCAATGCCCAATGGACCTTTTCAGAACTTGCATGTCGATTACGTCGATATGATTCAAGTATGTAACGGGTACAGGTATCCAATTGTTGTGGTGTGTCCATTCTCTAGATGGATAGAAGCTGGTCCATGTACACACCCAGACGCTAGCTGTGCGGCCACATTTCTGGTGAGAGAGCTATTTCCCAGGTGGGGAGGATGTGAAGTCATGAGATCAGAAAATGGGGCTAACTTTGTCAACGATGTTTTTGAACAGATTAGCTTGTTGCTTGGTATAAAGCACAAGTTCTCATCGGCGTATCACCCGCAAGGTAATGGAATATGTGAGACGAGGCTTACTCTAAAGAAGGGATGGCTACACTGCCTTCCATTGGCACTGTACGCACTCAGAAATCAACCTGTTTCTGACCATCATCTTACGCCGCATGAAATAGCAACAGGGAGAAAGATGCACACTCCCCTGACACCCCGAGATAGAGCTAGATGTGATGCCCAGCCAACAGGAGAAATCTTAGGGTCTGAAATGCAAAATTACTTGAATTGCATGACATCTTGTCTTAATGTAATTTCAGACCAGCTGCAGCAACGACGAAAAAGGTGCAGGGCAGCACAGAACACAGAAGGAGATACTACTGCAGACACAGCTCAGTCTATGTGGTCCATTAATCTTCCCTGGAGACACCGCCCTGGTGAAGAATCACACGAGAAAGAAGTGGGACGAGCCAAGGTTTAACGGTCCCTTTACAGCGGAAGACGTCACTCCCTCTGCAGTAAAGCTACAAGGAAGAAGAGCTTGGACCTTTTTGGGTGACATCAAGCCATACATCGGAGAAGGCCCCCTGCCCGCACCCCAATGCGTAGAGACTACACACGACGGGGAAGAAACACAGCACGTGCAGACGAGATCCATGACGAGGAAGGACGCATGACCAGCAGCAAAGCAAAGACAAGGAACTTTTGTGCAAAGTTGTGGCTTCACTTTGGACATTCCTCTGAGCAAAAAAGGGGATAAGGACATACAAATTGACACTCCGTGCATCCTAGTTGCAGGGTGAAGAAGAAAAGTGCACGTATGAACCACAACATAGTGTGTTGATGTTGATATTTGGACTGAGGCACACTGAAGCCTTGATAAGAAAAGGAGATGCCATATTTTGATCAAGGACACATACATTGGAAGATAATACAGTATCCAGATTATTTCAACACAGACTTTGTTCAGACTCACTTATGGTGTTCCACAGTAGTGACATCACTAAGGACCTTTTGATATATTTCGAGTTAGTATTGAGATCATACCCGTCATAGGTGGGGAGGCTCACAAGCATCACTGAATTGCTTCAAGATCTTGAAAATGAAAAGACAATAAGGAGGCTGCTCACTGTGATTGCCGAGCAGTTCCTCCTGCTTCCGGACTACAGTGAGGAAAAACCAAAATGTCCCAAGCAGAGGAAGAAGCGGATAGGCTTATCAACGTACTGTTCTTTCGCTTAACTGAAGACTGTCAGATCTTGTCGGGAGAACCACAGACGTTTTGACATTTCTTCGAGATCCAGCAAACACAGAACGTTCAAGTATAATCCTGAACAGAATTATCATCCAAGTTGCTCTCCACACACATCGAAATTCCAGAAACTGCTCACAGTGAGTGAGGGCCAAACAGTTCCAAACTTCAGCAAGGGCAGGACAAATGTCCCCGTCACCAGTAGATGGCAGATTGGCAAGCAATTTCTTTTTTCGCCCAATCGAGGATTTCCCAGAACTTGTGGGGGGACCCGCCAGTGTTGACGTCCTCACATTCATCAGAGACCCAGCTAATTCTACGCTCTTGCATGGTATCGTGATGCACGTCGAACTTTCTAACCATCAACAGAACTATCTGAGACGATTTTAAACTTTCCGCCGAGGGACAGATCGAGAAGGTACTGCCAGAGACTTCACTTTTGTTATACTGACAAGGACACGACGTGTCGTCTCGAATGAAGCAAATATGAGGCACCGACTGGTAACTTGTGTACTTTGAACATGCACAGTAAAGAGACTTGCTGAACTTATTACTCGATTTTGACATTTCCTCATATGTAGAAAAAGGAACTGCATCCAGAGACAATAGACAATCCATTGTTCAGGCAAAGAGGGACAATTGTTTCAGTACCTGCAACTCACAAACACAACCAGAAGAATCCAGAAATAATATTGTCTAAGAGTATATTAAAAGTTAGTTTCTTTCAACAGATGATCGAGATGGGAAATCAAAATAGCAACCTTGTCCTCCCTCAGGAGGAGAGACTCTTATTTTTCCAGAACTAAATGCTGTAGATTAACCTATAGGGGTATCATGTACTTGTGTATTGTATTCATCATTGTTTTACTGTCACTGAAGATTAGAAGATCATTTTTTATTGGTGCACAAAGCGTTCCAATTGCAGTGCACCCATCTAATGATGCACACATGAAGCCCATGAAGACACCCAGACTTACAAAGTCATTCCAGGCCCTAGGACCTCTGATAGCAGAGTGAATGAGATGGATGTGATTAGCAATGACACACACCCATTTATGATAACAAGCAAATTGAAAAGCCGGAGACAGGGTCGGCAGAGTAAGAATGAAAGGAGGTTACTGACAACCACACGCATGCAAATGATGAATGCACACACACCAGGTCTAGTGTCAATAACTACAGAACCACAGGCCGAAGAAGAAGGGAAGGTTGGACAGCCAACAATGAGAAGCTCTACGATCAGGGAAGTTAGAAGCCAAATTGAGAAGGCTGAGCTCTTGAAGAGACAAAAGGAGTTGGAGAAGAAACCAACTGAAACAACATTAATGAACACCCCCCGTTACAGCACTGAAGGAGGCAAGTGCAAGCCCAGAGAAAATCTCACAGGCACAGATGATAGCAGAATCAATATGGTCGTTCATAACCAGAGCCAAGAAAATACAGGAGGACAAAAAGAATTGCCAGACTTTTGCCTACTCAATTTGTGCAAATGAAGAGGCCTGCACCATGGATCAGGATACCCAAGAATCCTCCAGCAAGAAGAAGCCATACTTATGAATTCAAGGATGTAGTTATAGCAAACTACATGAAAACCTTGAGAATCACAAGAAGCATACACAGAGATGACAGTGAACTAAACGACTACTTGAACAGCACAGCACATTTGGGAAACAACATATGGTACCAACAACATATGAAGGAAGTTGGAAGACAGTTTTCAGAGGGGGAATGCTTTGTTTGTGCACTCCTACCTTACAGCATGGGGAAGTCAAAGATCTTTGAGCTGTAGAAATTGATCTCCAGACAGTACACGGTCTATCGCACATGGCAATTTGCAAGACCAGAGGCCAGTTCATGGGAAGTGATGCCTCACTGAAATGGGCAAATGAAGCAACTGATCCAAATGAAGATGATTATGTCCAGGCATAAAGACAAGAAACAATGGAAAGACGAAACACATTGTGATCAGATACGAGAAACCTGGAGTTAAAGGATCAGAAATCAGAAGAGAAGCGAAGCAGAAGCTAAATGTCCAAGGAAAAACTCCAGAAGAGGCTTGAAGTTGGAACAGAGGCCAAATGCAGATTTGGGGAACAGTGCTTTAACCAGACGGATGGGAGAAAGGAGTAGTGATTTGCAGAGCATGGATGGTCATTGGTCGTTACCAAGGCACCATTGACATAGTACAGGATGGATGCAATCCATTGTTGCCAAAGCTTGCAAAACTGCTAACATGGGTCAAGGACAGAGGAGGACCCTTGCAGGTAGTGCCATTGGAAAGCCCAAAATTCGCTTCAGGAATAATGGCACAACGAAAATGGGGGAGAATCAACACTGTGGACAAGTTTTTGACGCTCCAGGAATGTTACATGGAACCGCAGTAATCATGGATCATTATTGGGCATGCGGATCCAAAGCATATATCAGACTGCCGAGAAACTGGGGAGGTATATGCACAATAGTCAATGTTCACGTTCCGGCGTTGCAGATTCCGAAAAGTGACCTGAACATTGACAGTTTCCTGAAAGCAGATGCTCACCTGAGGAAGAAGAGATCTGTGGAATTGATGAATCGAATGAAGAGAGAAAATTATTTCTCTGCCAAATCAATAGAAGCTTTTGATGCGATTCTGTATGAACATAGGCTGTTCAGTCAGACTTCCTCAGTGTTCAAGACAATCTTCATGCCAAGAATTCAAGTTGGAGCAAATACTAAACGGTTGCAGATAACCAGATGGGAATTACTGCAGACAATCAACACAACCATAAAAGGATTCAACGCCATAAAGGAAGAGTCCAGAGCGATTTGACTAATGGCTCTTCAGAACAGACATGTCCTTGACATGATCAAAGCCATGGATGGAGGTCTTTGTACAAAAATCAGAGAATCATGTTGCACATTTATACCTTTGCACGATGAAGAAAATGGAACTCTAACAGAAGCCATAGGTATGCTGATGAAACTACAGAACCAAATGATCAATGAAACTGACTAAGTGGACGACGACAGCTGGTTTGGATCTCTATTTTCATGGGTTCCACAATGGATGGCAGATGCATTCAAATTCCTAGGAGCTCTGCTAGTGATGATATTGCTTGGATTTTGTGTTATCAAGATAATAATCTCTCAGTGTCAGAAAACTGCGAAAAAGGCCATAGGGATGAAGATCATGATTGATGTCAAACCAGGATGGAAGCCCAAAGACCTGACTGATGAATTAGAGACTTTGTGAAGGCCAGCATTTATGCACCAGGAGGAACAAAGTTTTTATATCCCAGAAAACATAGAAATGATGTGGGAAGATGGCTCTATTGCAGCCCAAATGGACAGTGTCATCTAATGACTTGGAACAAAGATGAACACGTACAAACAGCAAAGTCTAAAAGGAATTATGAAAATATGGACCCCAAAGAGACATTTCTTCAGACCATCATGTATAGACCCAGGAGATGAAAAAAAAATTGATCCAGACGAAGTGAAATTGAATGCAGAGGATCCAAAGAAGAGGGATACAAAGGAAGAAATGAAAGTGGTCGATGAATCGCCCAGAAGGGGGGGGGAGGGTGGGAGGAGAGTGTAGAGGAGATCCCAAGTACGGCCCGCACTCCAACCGTCCATTTTGAAGTACCAGGAACGTACACGCCAAAGTATGTGACGTATGATGAGCAAATAATCCATCAGAGCGCCGCAGTTGGGCTCTGTCCATTACCTATCAGAAGAACACCACCTATTGAAGTCCCGCCACCAAAGAAAACATGGACATTAAGGTACCCATAGAGAAAGCCATATCAACAAATGAAACTAAATGAAGATTGTCCGAGTACAGTCCCTGAAGAAGCCGAAAAGGTCTTAATGGAAGACGAATGGTGATGTCACAAGAACCCGGACTGACTCACATATAGAAGAAATGACGACCTGAGAATGACGTAAAAGAGACGAAACGCCATGGACAAGGGACACCGTGAACCTAAAGTGAAAGTACCGTATCAAATTTAAGAAGCTTATGCCATGAGCATGACGAAGATATTCGACCAGTTTACGCATGTACATATGCTTGGAACCGCAAGAAAGCTAAGAAAATCGTGCAGCTTGCTATGCTTAGTAGTAAGATAGATGGCGGCAAGCGCCACCTATACATATCTACCTCAAAAGAAGGATGTTATATAAGTATACTTCGACTATGCACAAGAAGCAGAATCAACCAAAGGTTACTAGAGGCCGCATGAGGAGAGCTTCATATTTAACAAATAGAGAATAAAAGGCAGAAACAAAACTCAGCAGAGACAAATCGTGCCAAAAAGCCAAGGTCGTATCAGCTAAAGTAGACGAACAGTAGCTACAATTAACGAAGCAAGGAACAGAATACCCTGCTCAGAAAGGTCAAGATAAGAAACCGAAAGCAGGTGGTGGGCAAAACGAAAATCACATACACTAATTACCTGGAAAATAAGGCAATTTTACAGTGTCTGAATCACGTGACCAGCCGAGCAAGAAGAAGTGAGACTTTCACACCTACGCATGGCGGAGTGCCATGCAAAGATATCAGAACTTTTCCAGACAGAGATGCAGTCTCAAGGCCAACCACAGTGAAATAATTGACACATGACCACTGAAGTGATGATGGATTGTAGCAATAATTGGAGGAAAGCCGGGGGAGCTGACAGGCACCCTGCACCTAGCCAACCATTCTGCATGCGGCTAGGCAAAGTGGAAAAGTATGAGTGGGCCTGGTGCCAACCCAATCATAGTGGACCAAGTAATTTAGGGTCCTATAGTTAGTAGAACCAATGGGACGTAATACTTTTAGTGACGTCTACAGTAGCCATTTTTAAGGTAGGGCTTAGATGTCCCACCTGACAGTGTTTACCCAATCCCCTTACTCCGTTACCCTATACAGATAGAGTACTAATACATCAGAAAGCCGTTAGAGAAGTTAGCTCCAGAATGAGAGTAGTGTCAAGACTTCAATCTACCCGGGAATATAACAGACACCCCTGATCTCGACCCCAAGATGGTGACATTCGACACAAAGACTGCCAGAGATATCCGCAAGTGTATCGATCGCGCTTGGAGGGGTTGTCCAGATAAGCTATTAGACCTAGTAGGCCATTTAGCTAAAATAATGACCTAGCCGAAAGGGCTAAGGACACCGGAGCCCCAGTTGACTCAGGATTTCGGTAGTTGGGTGCAATGTACAGTATGTCTCCTAGGAAATACCAAGTGCGCACTTTCCTCAGAGAGCAGAAGAGGAGTGCTACTCCAAATTGTCAGTAAACTTAGTGATTTAGCTTCATACGAAGCAGGAGAGAGAGGAAAAGGTTTGCTCTTCGAAGAGGCCTTCGCCAAAGAAATGGCCCAGTTTGCGGTCTATCGTCCAGTCGATTTAACATGCACCGAAGACCCCAAGCCCAATATTGGTAAAGTAGACAACAGGACACATTCTTCCCAGCCAGATAACTGTTCCCCAGAGGCCGCAGGCGGCGAGTACCCAAAGCGCGAACGTCCCATGAGTGAGAGGGAGAACTCTATTGTTTTTGCACAAATGGCAAGAGCCGCCCAGCAATGCCTGGGTGCTTCAAGCTGTAGCAGGCCTATACCTAGAATTCTCTGGCGATCCCACTCAGACAGTAGAATCCCAGCCAGTACATATGACTAAGGAGGAGCTAGCGCAAATCCAGGAGGTATTACGCAAGCTAGCAGACAAGAACGCAAAAGGGCGCAATACTCAAGGAGGTCCGGGTTTTCTCAGCAATATGTTCCTAGTACACAGAAGGGAGAAAATAACACCAGTGATAAATTTAGGGTCTGAACGAATGGCTGACGTACAGACATTTCAAGATGGAAGGTATACACCTCCTCCGAACAGGAGACTGGCTAGCGCGTCTAGATCTTAGAGATGCGTATTTCACTATTCCGATAGCAATAGATCACCGGAGATTTCTCGGTTTGCAGTGGAACAAGGAGATTTGGTGCTTCAGATGCCTTCCATTCAGGTTAGTGTATGCCCCCTGGGCTTTCACCAAGATAATGAGACCAGTGGCGGGGGAGAGAGAGAGAAAGAGAGAGAAAGAGAGAGAGAATGAATCATCTACCTGGATGATATCCTCATACTAGCTCAGAGCAAACCACTCTTCAGGAGCAGGTGCGCTGGCTCTGCGCCCTGGTGTCCTTCCTCGGTTTCATTATAAACCTAGACAAATTGCAGCTACATCCCACTCAGAGAATAGAATTCTTAGTATTCATAGTAGACACCAAAAAAGCTTCTCGCAAGCTCCCAACCTACAAAGTGGATTCAGTTTCAGAATCCAGGAGGAAACTACATTGGCTTCCGGTCCACCGACTAATCCAATTACTGGGCTTCATCTTTAAGTGCATACACAACCTTGCACCTTCTTACTTAGTGTCAAAAATTCTAATCTATACCCCCACCAGATCCTTGAAATCTATGCATCTAAATCTATTGGTAGTTCCCACCTCTAGATTAGTCTACTAGGGGAACAGAAGGTTTTCAGTGGCTGGTGCTCGTGCATGGAATGGTTTACCACACCATCTAAGGAAGATAGAATCTCGGACTGCCTTCAGAAAACATCTAAAAACATACCTGTTTGAATAATTCCTTGTTGATGGTTACGGGTGTTCATTAACTGAATTGAAGATCTGCGCCTAGATGCGGCTCGCTGCTTGGTTTTCCATTGGCGATATGCGCAATACCATTTTTTAAAAATGTTATTGATTTTATTAGGTTTTAGTACAAACAGGTCACACAAAGGAGAAGAAGAAAAATAAAAGGTTTGCATTTGATTACAAGACAGTTGAGAATTTCAGTCAAGAATCAACCTTCAACATACACTTGGTAACCTTTCCCAACTGCAGTCTGTAAACCTTTGAAGAGACCGTTCCCACTCCCTCTACCGCCTCCCTCCTCCCCCCACACCCCCAGTGCTAGGCTTTCGTTTTACAAGAGTTGTGTGGTTTTACATTTAAGGGGTCGCGTTCCAGGCTCTGGGGGACCCCCCTATTGGGGAAGACCTTTATATTTCTTCATCACATTTGGGTCACTTATTAGACCGTGTCAAACATTGGTACGTTGTTATGCGACAGACCAGTGGCAGATTCAGCTTCCAAACATATTTATACACATTAATGTATTGTTCCTGGCATGTATTTGTTCAAAAAATCAATCCACAAAGTGTCACATTGCGTGGACCTTCCATGTAGGGATGACGTTATTTTTTCCACGGTGCATATGTTTGACGCTAAACTGACCCATTCTTTCTCAGGCGGGATTGTTGCAGATTTCCATTTCATAGCTTGCAGGACCCGGGTAGCTAGCAACAGCTGTGCAACCAGGCCTTTGACTCTCCTCCATTCATCCTCAAACTTCTCAAAACCAAAAATGAGGTAGGGGTCTGCCGTTCTTTGGACCCTGTCTAAGTCTCTGATCCACCCTAAGACCTCAACCCAGTACACCTTGATTCGGGGGCATCCCCACCACATGTGCCAGTAGTCCGCAACATTCCCCCATTCTCGCCAACATAGTGGGCTGGCTGATTGATACATGTTGGAGAGTCTATGTGGATCATACCACCACCGATGTAGTAGTTTGGTAGCGTGTAGTTTATATTGACATGATATCGATATTCGAGGCGCCGCTCGGCACATCTTACCCCATGTGTATGGGTCAATATGATCCCCCAAGTCTCTTTCCCATTTCATCCTGAGAGGCTCCGTAGTTCCTTTACCTGCCTCTATCAGTATTTTGTACATGGTCGATATCAGTCCCTTCATCTCTGTCCTGGAGTTCAATAGCCTCTCAAAGGGGGTAAGTTCTCTCCTCAGTTTATCTTTCCACTCAGGTCTCGTTAAGCTGCCCTTAATCTGCAGGAATTGGAATGTAGACCTTACCCCTATCCCCAATGCCTCCACTAGCGCTGTGAGCGTGAAGGAGTAGTTTTTCAAAAGTTGGCCTACTCTCTCCAGTCCCGCCTCGTACCAAGTTTGGTCTACATTGGGGATATGTTCATTAATACCTGGGGACCACAGGTGGCTCAGCGGTGATGGCCATGTGGAAATGTTCCTCATCTCTGTGCCTTCCTTCCATATTTCCCATATGGTTTCTAATATCGGATGTGCCTTCAACCTATTTGGTAGTTTCCTCCTTGGGGCCCACAAGTATTCTGGGACCGTGGCTGGGGATAGATAGTGGTTGTCCATTGAAACCCACTCGGGCTCTTTTGATTACATAGGTGGGGAATTGGCACCCGTAGTTGGGCCGCCTCATAGGATTTTCTAAGGTCTGGAAGTGCCACCCCGCCCTTGTCCTTAGATAATGTAAGGGTATCGTATGCAATTCTAGTTCTTTTCCCTCGCCTTAGGAATCTTACAATTGCCTTCTTGACTTCCAAGAAGTGTCCTGGCATCTTAATGGGGAGCATTTGAAAGGGATATAAGAATTGTGGGAGACAGTTAATTTTTATCGCATTGAGGCATCCCAGCCAGGATATTGTCAGTTTGTCCCACCTAGCAAGGTCCGCGTGAACATTTTGAGTATTTGGAAGTTGGCTTAGTATAGGTCTTCTATTTTACTTGTAATTACTATTTCTAAATATTGCAACTTACTATGCTCAATCGTGAGACCCAGTGGGGAGTATTTGTCTTAGTTTGTCTCTGCGGACCCCTATAGGGGGAACAAAATGGACTTGGTTTTATTAACTTTGAAACCAGAAATTCGACTGTATTCCTCAAGGAGGTGAAAAGCTCTGGGAATGGATGTTCTCGGGTTGACCACATAAAGGTGTATGTCGTTGGCATACAGTGCCACTTTATACTCAGTCTGGCCCAATTGCATTCCTTCAACCCGGTTATCTTCCCTCATCCTCTGAGCTAGTGGTTCCAATGAGAGAGCGAAGAGGATAGCCGAGAGGGGGCATCCTTGCCTGGTACCTCGTTTTAATTCGAACCATCTAGAGTATTCCCCATTTACAAATACGGAGGCTTTGGGTGCTGTATAAACTGCTCGAATCCCCCTTCTACATTTAGGCCCCATCCCCACCATGTGCAGGACTGCTGTCAGGAAATCCCATTCAACCCTATCAAAGGCCTTTTACGCATCTATGGAAAGCAGGGCAGGCTCATTGTTCATATTTTGTGAGACATTGACAAGGTGCAAGGTTTTACGCATAGTATCAGCTCCTTGTCTCCCAAGTATGAAGCCCACTTGGTCAGGATGAATGAGATGGGGAATAAGTGTCTCCAGTCTAGAGGCTAGCACCCATGTATACATTTTTGCATCCACATCAAGTAAAGATATGGGGCGATACGATCAACAGCTTTTGGGGTCCCTTCCCTCTTTGGGAATTCCCGTTATGAGCGTTCTGACAAAGGAGTCTGGGGCTCTTCCGGATTCTAGAATCTCGTTGAATAGTTGGACCAAGAATGGCATGAGGTAGGTACTAAAGGCTTTGTAGAAGCCGGCTTTATATCCGTCTTCACCTGGAGATTTGCCTAGTGTGTCAACCTTTTTATCGCATTCTGTATCTCCTCTTCTGTTATGGGAGATTCTAAATGAGCCGAGTCAATGTCTGCTACTTTGGGGAGGTCGATATCAGCAAGATAATGCTCTATGCCAGTCGGGTCTGGGTCTGCCTCCGGGGTATACAATGTTTCGTAGAAGGCAGCAAAGGCTTCAGGGATGGTTGGTTTGCTTGTCCCTGGGTTAGGCCTATCATCAATTATCTCTAGCACCCTGCGCTCTGCCTGCTGTTCCCCAAGCCTGGTGGCTAGCAGTGCATCAGTTTTGTCCCCTTTTTCTTAACATTTTTGTTTCAGCAGGTGCAGTTTACGCACTGTCTGATCGTGTTCTAGGAGGCAAAGTTCTTCCCTTTTCCTTTTCGCCTTGCTAATCTGGTCGGGATCTACCGTGTCACCTCCCTTAGCCTCCTTATCTAGCTGGTAGATCTCCCACCGGAGTCTATTTTCAATCAGGGTTCTTTCTCTTTTCTTACGGCCCCCTTCCCAAATGAGGCATCCCTCCAGGTTGCTTTTCCCGCCTCCCACACCACCTGTTTGGAGACCTCCCCGTTGTTGTTCATTTTAAAGTATTCGACAATCTGTTTCCATTTCGCTCCTGAAGACAGGGTCTTTTAATAGAGCCTCATTAAATCTCCATTTAGCCCCCCTAACTGGTAGGTGTTCCCACTGTGTGTCAGCAATGACCATATCATGATCCGACCATGTGATTGGGGTAATCTCGGTGTGTATCGTGATGTTATATAGATCTCTTGAAAAGTAAATATAGTCAATCCGGGTGAAGGCGTTGTGCCGAGCAGAGTAAAAGGTGTAAACTCGTTCATCTGGGTGCATTCCTCTCCACACATCACTCATCGCATACACACACTTCCATCATGTCTGCAAACTCATTACGTTCTCCTTTGATTCCCTCTCCTGTGGCAGGGTTACCAGCCTTCCGATTCATGAAAGGGTCTGCCCATAGATTAAAATCCCCGCCTAGAATGATGTGCCCTGTGGCTTCGGGCATTATTTTGGGAATTCTTTAAGACAGGAATCTAACTTGGCTTACATTAGGAGAGTAAATAGTGGCAAGTTTTGGTGACCTTAAAGTCTATCCCCTTCCTGATGAGAATTCCTACCCACCCCACCCCCTTTCTCAACCGTCCAGAGCCCCAGAATTTCATGCCAATACGTTTCCCAAGAACTGGTATCTCATCTCCCTTCATGTATTTGGTCTCTTGCAGAAGGAGGACGTCAATTTTTGCTCTACGAAACTCTGAATACTAGAGATCTCTTGGTTGGTGAGTTGAGCCCCTTGACGTTAAGCGTTCGCACCCTTAAGGAGTCCCTTCTACCCGATTCAGCGGTTGTCATAATTATGCAATATCAGAGTGTACAGGATCTTTAACTGCAACCACCAACATGCCATCTGTTCAAAAAACCACACTTTATTTCCCTCATCTTCGGTCTCTGAAGATGTTACTTTTGCCTTTTCCCTTGCCTTCTGTCCCTGCCACCCTCCCTTTCCCCCATTTGGTGGCGTCTGATCGAGTCCAGCTGTAAGCACTGGCCCGACTCACGGTCCCTTGCGAAAATAAAATCAAAATGGTAATGAGCCCCCACTGCCTTCTCCCCATTCCAAACTTATAATTTGAAACCAAACATGAGTTACAATGTCAGTGTAATACCAGTAATCAAACTTTGAGCTTTATAGCAGGTTTAACTTCGATTTGCGGAGTCTGCTAAGGCCTAATTGTCCCCCTCTGGGGAGATGTTGCCTCTTCGATATTTTCTCGAGCCTTTCACCCGCTTTCTCCTTGGACCTTGAATATGCCATTCTCTTCCTTCGTCGAGTCCCCTCGGTCATCCCTTTGTCTGTGTGGTTCAACTAGCTCCGATATGCACGCTTTTATCTCCTTCTCAGATTTTAGCCTGCTATTTGAGCCTCTGTGTTCAAAAGAGAGGGAGAAGGGGTATCCCTATCTATAGCAAGTGTCCCGTTCCTTCAGCCATTTCATGAGGGGTCCACACATTCTCCTGAGAGCTAGCGTCAGGGAGGATAGGTCTTGGTATATTGTTATCTGTGGCCCTCCAAGGGTGATCGCACCTCTACTCCTCACTTTCTCCAGCACCCTGGCCTTGTCCTGGTAACGGTGGAATCGGGCAAGGACCGACCTTGGGCCACTAGGGGGCCCCCAGCTCTGTGAATACGTTCCGTTTTGGGTTCGTTGATTGCATCATCGGCGACCAGAAGCTTAATGATGCTGTGAAGTGTTTTCTTAAGATCTTCCCCCCGTTTCACCCTCTTGTTCGGGAATTCCAAAAGAAGCGTAAGTTGTTGCGCCTTTCACGATTTTCCAAATCATCCATTTTGAGCTTCAAATTTTCCTCCCTCCACTCCAGATCGGTTATTCTATGTTCGAGCTGTGTCTCTGGCGTGTCTATCAAAACTTGGTTGTTCTCGACTCCGTCCAACCTATCTTCAATATTGTCCAGGCTGTGTGTAAATTTGTCAATTTTTCCGCCTATATTGGCCCCCCATTCTCTTTATTCCACTTAGTAGGGCGGCAAATCCAGAATGCTAGCCGAGCTAGTGAAAGACTTTTGGCACCACTGCCTACAACACCACATAACCATATCGGCAGAATACTTACCAGGGGAACAAAACATTGTAGCAGACTGGAACTCCCAATATCGCGTAGACTCTAGCGATTGGAGGCTTCACTCAGAAGTATTTGCATGTTAACAGAAGATTTCTGGACCCCTAGACATCGATCTCTTTGCGTCCAGGTTGAACGCACAAACTCCCAGGTACTTCAGCTGGAGGATAGACCCGGATGCAGCAGGGACAGACACGTTTTTACACCAGTGGACCGGAGCAGTCCTTTATGCCTTTCCACCGTTCATCATGCTAACAAGACTTTTTGCGAAGGTCCGCAGAGATTCAGCTGAACTAGTGATTGTAATCCCGTTGTGGAAGTCCCAGGCCTGGTTTCCAGTATCGATGGAACTTTCTTCAGATTTCCTGAGGAAGATCCCTCACGTCAGAACCATCTGTTTGGCCCGAACGGCCAGTCTCACCCTCTAATAGAAGAGGGCAGTCTTCACCTGATCGCATGCACAGAACTCGGTGTTCATCTCATTTTGGCACCTTTAGTCCAGATGCTCGATTTCATGACGGGTGCACCTACAGGACGCTCAGTGTTTACAGATCAGCAATATCAGCGGAGCATGACAGAATAGAGGGCAAGCCTTTGGGAAAGCATCCTGCAGTGGTCAATTTACTTAAGGGAATTCGGTTACGGAAACCACGCAAGCCAAAGTACTCAGGACATAAAGGATGTGTTTCAGTTATTTCTCAACTGGCCTGATAATAGCAATCTTTCATCATCCCAGCTGTCCGGGAAACTAGCAATGTTGCTCTGCTTAGTGGCGTGTAGGAGTGTATCTGATGTCAAAGCATCTGAAATAGACAGAAAAGCTTTCTACCTAGAGGGTGTAGCTTTCAGGATAGCTAAAAACACAAAATGCACTTCAAGTGTAATTTCTTACCCCTATTATCGAGAGAACAAGCAGCTATGTGTAGTGCAATGTATAAAGGATGTATAAAGGATTACAAACTAGTGACAGCCAATGTTAGACCATTAGGAGTATCCCAGCTTCTTATAGCGCGTAGAAGGCCTTATCATGCTGTAGCCACAGCCACAATAGCCAGATGGGTCAGAGAGGTTATGCACTGGGCAGGTATAGACCTATCCAAGTTTGGCGCATATTCTGCGAGAGGAGCAATGGCTTCTAGGGCATTTGCTGCAGGCGTCTAATTGCAAGACATTATGAAGGCAGCCGACTGGTCTACGGAGTCGACCTTTAAAACTTGTTATGTTAAACCTCTTTCAAAAGGCTAAAATGGTGGTAGACAGCTTTGACCAAGCATAATGCTCGCCTCCTGTCTTGACATTGAATGAAGATTGCCTAACACCCTGCGCTGTAAGCATGGGCAAACTTTGTATGCAGTACCCTCTAGGAACACTACAAACAACTGACTACAGGTATAGGCAACCCAACCTTTAGTATAAGCTTGTACTACACAGTCTTGTAGCGTGTTGAGCAGCTAGGCTTATCTTAAGAGGGGAAATGTGAGCTGTAGCTGAGTTACAAAGAATCACAGTTACAGGTATTCAAATAAACTCTTACACTCAAGGTTGCTTGCAAAAACAATTAATAATTTATCAGTCGGTTATAAAGCCTTCTTCAGAAGGGAGCAATTTAAACAGTAACACACAAATACACTTCAATACTGTACAGTCTGAATTCTTGATTCAGACAAGACCCTTTTGGGATAGCCCACAGACATAACCTACACCCACAGGTGACTTCAGTAACAAGGGTGCTGGGGACATTAATATCTTATGGTTGGCCTTCACAATATTCTTAAAAAGTAAGTAAAAGGCAAAAGTTATTAGAGCACAAGAAATTTACAAATGTTCCTAAGCAGGCAAATGCTTTCAGATGGCACTTAGAAGAGCCATTCAATTCAATAGGCTAAGCCAAAGTCACTTCAGGTAAGTAAATGGAAAAGTCTTTGAACAAGTTCTTAGAAGTCTTTGATAAAGAGAAGAACAGAATATAGGGCCACAAGCTGATTGTGAGTTGCAGAAGTTACACGCACTTCCACGATAAGAGGTAAGTTCTCTTATACTAGTTTTACAGTACCTTAGTAAACATGAAAAAGATGCAGCTGAAGACTTCTGTTCCTGTACAGCTCTGCAGATCTCACTGTTCCTGGGCCTAAGTCGTGGGGACAAGAGGGAGGACGTCTGGGTACTCCGGCACTGTACTGGCACCATCAAAGCTGGCAACTGGCAAACTTTACTTTCAGTAGCTGTTTCGCATTTCAGCTCCTTGCGATACAGAAAATAGCAATAAGCGCAGTTCCTGGCTGTCAAGGTGGACTTTCCTCACATCTGAGGTCCTGCACTCAACTGAGGGGCGGGTCAGGCTTGGTCAGTCCTGCTTCGTGGGAGTCCGGAGAATCTTCCAAAAGCTTTAGGACAGCTTACAAGCAACACACACAATCTGGTGTCCCTCTCCTTGGCTCTACGGTTTCCCGCAGAAACTCTGAGGAACTTCAATCAGCTCTGAGATGGGTGTTCATGTGGCTTACTTGGGAGTTGATTGGTCCCACCAGCTCAAAAGGGAGAGGTCGTCCTTGCAGGGCTTCTCGGCCGATGCAAACTTGGTGATTCAGACCTGCAGCAGAGCTTCACTGGGCAAACCAATGGTCCAGGAGTTGCAGCAGCCGTCCTCTTCAAGCACTTCTTCGGTTCCTTCCTCCAGTGGTCGGCTCTGCCTTACAAGCCAAGAGACTCCACTTTTATTCAGTTCTCTCCCATTCATTCCAGCCTAGCTGCCACTCACCCAGCAGGGTGGCTGTCCTTGCTGGACAGTCAGACAGCCAATCGTCACAGAGTGCATTTGGGTCTCCTAGGAGACTAAGCACAGGGAGTGTCGGGCACTTCCATCACTTCCTGCCTACCTCAGACACTCTGGAGCCAGAAGCGGGTTTCACCCTTGAAGCCCGCCAAAGGCGAATGAACAAAGAGACCAAACCTGGTTTGGCGCGCAGAGGAAAACTCTAGAAGGACCTTTCCACAAAGACCTGGTGAAAAAAGAAGACCGGGCACCATTTTAACAACGATGGCTAGACGCCATTTTGAAAAAGATGGCTCCCACGGTTAATGTTACCGGGTCCGCGAACAATCGCGGTAAATGCAAACCTTGGTAGTTCAAAACAAAACCACTACCACCAGCCAGTCAATTGAGGAAAGGGTAACAAAAGATATGAGCATTTAGACACGGGGGATACTAAGTAACCCCTCCAGCACTCTATTGTAACATAGGGCGTGCTGGGTCTAGCAAGTACAATGCTAAGTAGAGTCAAATTTCCCTCTACCGCTCTGTGAAACAGTAGTTTATCCCAGAGAAGGTATTTAAACCTTGGGAAACCTAAAAGACTTCCCTGCGTCACTGCACTAAAAGGTGCTGTGTGACACAATTGTAAAGGATGATGCCTATGGAGTTGGTTAGACTTCATAACCAAAAAAAAGAAACAGAGGTAAAATTCACACAAAATACATGAGTGGGAAAAAGGGTCACACTCTCCAGGTTAAGAAAATCAAGTCCTCAAAATCAAGCAAAGTTGCTGGGGGTCTCTAAGGTGAAAGGAATTCTCCCAAACAGAGGGTAGTCTTGATTCTATTAAAGACACTGAGGCGAGCATTATATCCCACCCAAAATACGAGGGAAAGGTTTAATAATTGAAAGTATGTTTCCATTTCATGAGCACACAGGTGTATTCCCTCCTTCACAATTTCGTTCTCGTTTTCACATAGGAGACGAGCAGAAGGTGACCTGAGATTATAGCAGAGGAGGTCAAGCAGGTTGTTACTTCTGTACTAGCCTTCTACGCGGAACAGTTCCTTCACGCCCGTGGCCTTCCCCAATCAGGGAAGATGGAGCTGGCACGACACAGACGGGTTTGAAGTTAATTTGGGCAGAGAACCAGACCGGAAGCTACATATACAGGGTCCCAGGCACTGACAGGTGGACTCAGAGAGCCTCAGGACTACACTAGACGAGAGGCTCATAGGGATTTGTAGATTAGTTAAAATCTTGAACCTTTTCGTTTGATTTAGTTAACAAAACAAAGCAAAACAAAAATGGTTGAGTTTAAAGTTTGAACAATTTTAAAATGCTGCGAGTTGCAGTATTAAAGGAAGTAAAGCATAATGCTCGCCTCTGTGTCTTTATCAGAATCTAGACTACCCTGTGCTGTAAGCATGGGCAATCTTCATAGTGTAAAGAGAACAATTAAATGAATATTTAGGGGCTAAACTCACTCCCAATATTTTCGTACGTGTTTTCAAGAAAACATCCCACCTTTGTTTTGGAGTTATGCTCAATACTTTTTAAAATGGGAGCACAGGAGATATAGGGACAGATGAGTGGAGTTCCACTGAAATGGATACCCAGTGTCCTGTTCCAAATCAACATTTCTGAAAGTTGCCTTCATGCTCTACAGCAAAAGATGTTTACGTTGTTTGTGCACAAATTAAAAGGTGCAAGGAAGGTCCTCCTTAGAGCAGCCATGGTTGGTGACCTTGGGGAACATTGAAGCAATATTTGCCCGTGGTTATGATTAATTCAAAACCTTCCAGCCATCAACTTTCTGTTTTGCTAAAGTCACCCCGAGTGGGACGGGTATGCCCAGACGTGGGTCCCGAGTCTGCCGGGCCTAGAGACCAAAGCTACTCCTCACTGATGACACCCAGCAAGGCTGAAACATGTCTGAGCATGCTTGTGGTCTCGTGCAGGAGGGGTGTGACCTAGCAGTTTGGGCTTGACTGCCTCTTTTGGGGTAGGATTAAGCCTGATTTGCATATGGTTTTCCCCCTTCTGTAATGGCTTGGTAGGCTGGACAAACAATGGTCTGGAGGGTTGCCCAGAGCTTTGCCCGTGGCTATGATTAATTCAAAACCTTCCAGCCACCACCTTTCTGTTTTGCTGCAGTATTTAATGGCACCAGAGGTTGTTCACAACTGACTAGACACAACCAAGAGGTTGCATGAAATTGACTACCATGGAGCAGGTTATATCTCTGTTTACCAAACAAGTTAGGTTTGACGATTTAGGCCTTTGGGAGGGGAGGAGACCAAATCTCCTTGCCACCACTGCATTATAAAGGAAAGAGCACTAAGGCTTTGGGGAAATCGAACTGGCGTTCGGCCCAGGGTCACACTGCCTTTTATCCGGGCATCAGTCTTGGACATTTTGGGGCCTAGGGGCAAGGTGGCCATAAAATATTAATCAGACCTATATAATCGTGGGCTTACTTTGAAATTTGAAGAGGCTAAATTTAAACTGAAATAGAAAAAAGTTTGGCTACACCCAGCAGCCTCATTCGGCTACGAACTGTCAGATCCCATCTGTTGGAGCTAGGTGGGTCACCCCTTTTGAATTTATTGTTGGTCTTGAAAAGGGTGGTATCTCCAAACTATCATCTCCTTCACAGGAGAGAGCCTGAGAAGTTACTCTACTTGTCTTAATGGGAGGGGGAATTTGCATGGACATTGGGCAGGGATCCTGGGGCCACAGCTGGGCAAAAGCAGAGAGGTCATCAAGAATACCTTCACAAAGGTGTGGGGCTTACGAAATCTGTATTATATGCCATTTTTCCACCACTGTGTTGGGAGGAGTCGGCGGGAAATTGAAGCACATGTCAAGGCTTAGAGCACAACATTCTCGAATTTAAATTATTTCTCAGATTGTGGGGATTTGTGGCAGTCAACTAACCCTAGCACCTGGGTTCTGGTCTTCCGACTCAGACTATCTCATCCTATATACGAACACGTAGCACTGCTTATGTCTTTCCTCAATGGATCCAGACAGACTATCTCAGTGTTAGAAGACTCCCTCGTCAACCATTTGGTGAAACAAAAGTGATGGAATCCAGCGCAAGAAAGCAATGGTGTGCTCTGTTAAGAGAGTCCAAGACATTGTCCCCCTTTATGGATTGTCACACCATTGAAAGCTCGTAGGTATAAGCCTGGATTATTAAAGCATTTCTCCATTCTTTAATGTGTCCAATGGGGTTCTCCATGTTTATTACTACCGAGTTAGATTAATGCCTAAGGCTTCACAGGATGCATGGAACGTCATTGTCTATTGCCATTAGTTTCTCGTTATGCATTGCAGATCACACATTCCCAAGTACCTCTCCAGGTACCTTTGACTGACTAAAATAAAGTTGATAAAAAATTAAATAAACTGAAAAGTAAAAAAATAAGAGTAAGACTGTTTTTCGGTGGGGGGCAGTCACATTTGCTCATCCAATCTTTGTATGTTTTACAGGAAAGACCATCTACCCCTTATTCTAGTCAGGTGGAAGTATTTTCAAATATATGGTCAGGCAGTCGTTTCCATGGCACAGGGGGGTAATACAATTGAGCTCTTAGGAGTTGTGCCCTTTTTTGATTTACAGGTAGGTGCACCTGCATCAATCATGCCTGAGGGAGCGAGAAATGTAAAAATAAAATCTAAAAGAGGAATTGTTTTGTAAGTTAATGTTATCACACAGAAGAACATTTAATGAAATTATTTTAATTCAAATGCATGATGAGTCAGAAGAAAACAGCCTCCCCAGAGCAGTATGTATTCAGATTAGGTTACATTTCTGCTCCCATCTTTACGACCACCTTTGGGGTTGCTTCTGGAACATCAGGTGCGTATGATCATATTCATACTGCTTCTCATTCACAAATATTACAAGAAGAGATGCTAAGATTACTTTTGACGTGAACAAGAAAATGACCCACAAGCGTGTTTTTTACCTGACATCGTTAAGATCACATTTATTTCCTGCAATGGCTACCACGATGTTCGGTGGACCGTGCTGTCTCAGCTCTTTCACCCAGTTCTTTAACGTTGAAAACGTTTCCTACGTTGAAAAGAAAAGAAAAAGGTGCACCATTAATTTCAACTCAAATTAAAAGTCTGATCTCCGTAACAAATAATTAAAAGTTCAAACCTTACTTCTTTCGTGATATCGTACACTATGATTGCAGCTGCTGAGCCCCTATAGTACATTGGAGCCAACGCACGGAACTGGAAAGGGAAATAAAGAAGAATGAAAGCCATGCACTGAAACGTAGGTCGTTGCAGCAGACCAATGAAAGAGCACATTTTTTTTAATTAGACTCCCATTTCCAATCGTTATGGCTGTACATAGGAGCCTTTTGGCTTCTCACACTTAGTTGACCTTTGCATTGCATAATGTGTGCGGAGGGACCTACATTACAATTTTTACAGTTACCATATACACCCTTCTCCAGATAATCCATCAAGTTGAGAAGTAGAACAGAGAACAAGTTGCTTTAAGTGCTCAAGAGAACCGTAGAACCATCTTCCTGATCAGCACAAATGATGAAACCCAATAAGAAATCTTTCTGGTAAACACTCTAGGGGTGACCTTGAAAGCAAGAGGACCATCTCAAAAAAGCATAAAGGAAGCCAATGCTTTCTGATGGAGTCACTCATTTGCCGCCAAACCCCACTCCAATACTTCATATTGCAGTGGATAAATGCAGTGCATAGATCTGATTAGCAATAAGACCTGTTTGAACCTTCAAAAATATACATCCGCCACCTCCTCCAAGACTAACATAATGCTACAATCACTTAAGGGAACAGCTCTACTGCAGAGCTCTTAACTTGCGCCTGGTAGAGGGATTCCATAGAAAATAATTGCCATCATTTGGATGTGGCATCACCTGGTTTAAATGCAAGGCTAAGTCGCCCTAGCTGCATATCAGCAAAGACACACCTTCACTCAAGGCAGGTAACAGAAAACCGGGCACTTGAGACTCCACCACCCCAAGCAACAATGAAATGCTGGGAGGGGTGTTGACAAACACTGTATGCCAATAGTTGGCCTTCACCTTGACTTTAAAAAAACACCACTAACTCTTGAAGCAGCTAAAATCAGCCAGTGGGAGAAATTCGATTAGGCCAATTTGCAAGAAGTGCCCATATGTCTAAAGGCAGAAAAGCACATCAGTTCAATGCGTCTTTACATCGGGACTGAAACACTGTAACAGAGACCAATATATAAGCTCAGCTGTTATTTTGCCAATCAAAGGGACTATTATGGTCGTTTTCACCTTTAAGATTGCAGCTGGAGATATCCAGGATTCATTTTAAGCCAAGTGGAGGCAGGCTTTTTTGGTAACAGGACAAGATAGCTAGACTCAGATGGTCAAAAGTTATTCTGGCTGTCTATATATGCTTCCAATCGCCTTTCATGTACGACCTATGCCCCAGAGCTAAACCTTCTTTATGTAGAGTGAAGCTGAAGGAATAAGGCAGCCGTACCAGGTCGCAGCGGGTCAGCAATTGTGTGTTTGGGTATGGTGTCGAATATTTTAAATCAGGTGACATTTAATTCAGGGGAATTTTTTACCCATCCTAAACAAGGCACGCGCAATTCCCCTTTATTTTAGAAGTTTATGAAACTGGGACTCCCAATTTAAATTTCATCATATTTATTCCCCGCAGAAATCATAGGGATACACAGATGGTCTATCTAGTGATAAAAATACAAATAATTGAAACTTTAAATTTAAACACATTACACATCTATGAAATTCCAATGTGAAGAATGATCAATACACTAGTCACTTCAGTTTTCAATGCTACATTTACATGAATGTGACATGTGTAACACACGCACACGTCAGCATATATTTATTTTGTTTACTTTGAAGGAACTTGCACTATAGATCGAAAAATGCATGAGTCCAGGGAAAAGCTTTCATTTGTTAAAAAAACTCATTCAAAACGTTCCTGCCCGTCTAAATCACTACTTCCCAATGATTATAAACAGATAGCTGCCTCCATACTCAATAGACATGTCACTTTCAAACAACATTCTAGAAACTAGAAAACACTTTTGATATAACAAGCTATTTAACATTTCGGCATGTGAATCACTTACAAAAGGAAGCGTATGTTTGCTAAACTCCCATCAGTAGTGTTTCAATTGCATTACATGTAAAGGTGTACATTTCTCATGTTCAATGGGCATTTAAAAGAGGGAAAATAGGTGGCAGGTCATAACACTTTCCCCCTTTCTTAAATAGATCAACACCAGTAACAGAACGCAGTGTGCATACCTAGAAAAAGTTATTCAAGTCATCTCCTGGTTATATCACCAAGCAGTGAGATGCACTTTGCTCTTATATGCTTGTACATTGCACAGAAAAAGAATAAAATGATCTCCCAGTACACACACCATAGGATCATCAGCCCTTTATCCCTAAAAATAGGCAAATATGCCCAAAAAAGAAAGAGTAAATATTCCAAACAAAAAATAGGAAGCAGACAGAGGACTGTGTGCCCCTGCTTTCACCCAAAGGGCTCCATTGATATGTTTGGGCCAGTCGTGTACATATTACCACAGGCAGAAACTACTGAAAATACTGCTTGTGAATTGGATTTATGTTTTTACTCCCAAACAAAACATTTTACTCCCAACTTTAAACAAAAAAAATAATGGGGAGTAAAATGCTCCCACTTCAAAATGTTATCTGGAGTACTGGCATCTATTTAATCAAATCCATAATTCCAGAAGCAGATACGCTCCTGAAATATTTACTTATTGCTCAGGACGTAGTTAATTTATATACACCGCCCCACTGTACTTACAAACACAAAGGGGGCCAGGGTTTAATCCATTTCCCCTTTAGAGTATTGCTTGTGTCAGGATTATTTCCCCTTTATATTGCAAATACAATGTAATTTCAATAATGCATGTATTTCTTATTTACCAATATTATATGTAAACGGCTGTTAATCTGCCCAACGACAGAACATCCGGTGTTCCCATCCTGTTAATCTGGGCTGGGGCTGTTTATGACCCCCCTGTGAATGCTTGGTTCACTGCAAATGTTCTTTGTAGTTAAGCTGGCAGGGACGTTTTATGGACTTCAGTCCTGCATCCTTGAGTGATTGCAGGACCCGCCTGCCCATGCAGAACAAAGCCGCAGTGTTGTGCGCCACAGGTCCCCAGGAGAGGCTGCCTGTCTGATACGTCACGCGTTGCGCTACTCCACGCTGTGCATTCTTTAAGAACCGAGGATCGGACCCTCTGCAGCAAACCCAGCGCAGGATAAGGCTGCAGTGTTGTGCGCCACCAGCATTTGGCGATGATGGGGTAGCGGAGCAAAGAGTATACTGCGCAGTCGTCGACCGGCAGCTACCAAAAGGTAAGAAAGGTGCGTGCAGTGAGAGCAGCCACTACTGCTCTATTAAACTGCCCGTCCTTGCGCGTACTTCTATTACCCAGCTGGTTTAACATGCTCTGTCTCTACGCAACCTTAGGCTTTCCCTTCTTGCAGTTAATCGTACTTTGTGCTTGTGAGTCCATGCTGTGTCCTGAGGTTTCTGTGCCTCCTCACGGCTAACTGCTGTGTTCTAGGTCGGTTTCCCCCTCTAGGTTCCCACCCAAATGTTCACTGTTGGTTAACTGTTGTGCTTTAGGTCTGTTTCCCCTCCTAAACTCCTATTACACTGTTGGTATCCATTGGTAACTGTTTGCTGTGTCCACTATGCTCTCTCCCACTCTCTAGGTTCCCACTCCACTGCGATTACTGTGTTCGCCTGCCTCGCTTCTTCTTGTTGTGTTCCCCACTGTATGACTCGCCACCCCCCCTCAGACCACCCTCCTTTTCCTGCGCATCTTGCGTTGCGCTGCGCAGGGCTGTGCTCCTCTCCCTCTCGCAAGTGCAGGGTGGCTGAGAGGAAGTGGAGAGTTCTGGGCACATCCTCTGACAAACTGGCCTGCCACCTGCTCCAAAGACAATACAGACTGTCATCTCCAAGAAGAGGGCCCATATTCAAGCACACGTCTCTGCAGTCTTCGACACGTCTAAACTATTTCAAATCTGCAAGGAGCTGGCCAATCCTAATACAGTCTCCAACTCTTCGATCCATCCCAGACCCTCTGTACGGCTCTGGCCTCATTTTACCACTAAAACTCAGGACATCTTGTCCTCGCTTTCCTCTTCCTCTCCTTCTCCCTCTCTCAGGCCCACTTTCCCTCTCCTCTCCCTTTTTCCTCCTCCTCTCTGATAACACCTGATGATGTTTCTAGACAAGTATGATCAATGAAAGTGTCATCCAAACAGGTGCTCCCCTGCTCTTCCAGAACCATCAAGAACAACATTGCCACCCTTGAGCCAGCCTTGGCTGATTTCTGCAATCACTCACCACTGGATCTTTCTCCTCTCTCTTCAAGCACTCCCTTGTGCACCCCCTCCTAAAAAAAGCCTTCTGCCTATCCTACCTGTCCAGCTAACTATTGCCCGACTGCCATCATTCCTTTCCTGGGCAAACACCTGGAAAAGCTGACCATCTCCAGGCTTACTCTCCACACTGAATCTGTTGGTTCTTCAGTCTGGCTTCAGTGCAGCCAGAGGCATGGAATCTGCCCTCCTGAACACCCGTAAAGATCTGCTCTCTAATCTGGATTCCAGCTCTCCCTCGGTCCTCATCCTCCTTGACCCTTCTGCTTTTGACACAATCAATCACACCACCCTGATCAATCGCCTCTGCAAGAAACTGGGCATCACGGATCAGGCCCTGGCGTGGCGAACTCCTCACAGGTCAAACTTTGGTCCTTTCGCTCCACCACCTCCTTCTCCACAAATGGTGTCCTACAGGGCTCTATCCTCTCACCCTGGCTCTTCAATGTCTCTGGCCCCTTTGGCCCACCTGATCTCCACCTTTTCTTCCAACTTTCAGTGTTATGCGGAAGACACTCTGCTCTCTTTCAGGCTTCCCTCAGCCTCCTCTCCCCCGCCCCCTCGCACATTCCAGACTGTCTATCCACGATTCAGGTTTGGTGCACCTCAAACAATCTCTGTCTTAATGCCAGTAAGACAGAGATCCTTCTCATTACGAGCACTGCTCACACTTTCCCTATCTCACTCTGGCCGCCCTCCTTTGGCCCTCTACCCTTGCCATCCTGTGAGGCAAAAAACCTTGGCATCATCTTCGACTCCACTTTCTCCTTCTCTCCTCACATCACGGACCTTGCTGAGAAACACCCAGTTCCACCCCCTCAGAGGTATTCTACCTTTTCTCATTTTCCCCAAGAAGCTCACTGTCTCCAGAGCCCTGGTTCTCTCTAGGCTGGACTACTGAAACAGCCTTTTTCTCAATCTGTCCAACTCTACTCTTCGCCCCCTGCAACCAAACCAGAACAGGACTGCAAGACTTATCCTTGGCCAGGGATCGCATCTCTCCAGCACTGAAATCTTTCCACTGGCTCCTGGTGGCTGCAAGGGTCAAGTTCAAGACCCTCTCTGATGAATTACCTTCCATCTACAGCCCTTCACTCAGCTACCTCCAACTCTGAAGGTCGGACGCTTCTACAAGCAGAGTGTGTGGGGGGAGGGGTAATAGATCTCTGCTCTGCAGGTGCCTCACTGTGGAATGGCCTTGCTGCCCCTCTCAGACTTGAGCCGGACCGCCTAAAGTTCTGGAAGCAGCTCAAGACCTTCCTTTTCTCCTCTGCCTTTTCCCTCTTGCTTCCTTGCTAACTTACCTGCCTGCTGCACTGGTTGCTTGGTACCCTCAGAGTCTCACTGGGTATCAGGCTCCTTGCACTGCTCCAGGCCTACCGTGCCGTTACGGGCTGTAACTGTAACCCCTACAGCCCTATTCTGCCACCTTGCCTACTTGCACTTATCCAGAGCTGCGCTGCACTTACTCTTAACCTGTTACCATGATTACAATTTCCCTCTACCCTCTCCCTTGCACTTCCACCTCTCCCTTCCCCCTACACTTGTGTCGCACTTGCACGATCTTAATGACACAAAGCCTAGTAAGATAGTTTGTCTTGTCCTCCATTTGTCTTCCCTCCCTTGTCTTGCAGCACCTAGAAACACTTGTGTACATGTGCGTCATCAATGCCATATCATATCAGCTTCCTTTCATTTAAGGCAAACTCTTAGTCTTGACACCCGTTACATTGCTTCTTTCAGGAAAGGCCGGGATGATTGCGATATCAGTTTAGATGAGAGGATCACTAAGTGATGTGCATAATCAGCGCCACGTATAATTAAGGATTTAAAGCACAAGCACAGTAGACTTCCTGTAAATCAGCATTAAAGCAGTAAACTTTGAATGGTTCACCTCTTAAAAAACCTTGAGTTTCATTCCTTTCATCGGAAAGCAAGCCACATGCAGGGTCTTGTTGGCGGAGGTCGGAAAACTGTCACTTTGCTATCCATTCCCAAATGCTGCTATTTCCCCAATTCAGCCTTGAAAAGTCATTTTAATCTACATGTTGAAATTGTCATGAAACAGAACATTATAACATTGCAGGGATGGGGAAATCTTATCTCCCGATTCCCAGGACATAGCGCTATTCCACAGGGACATCAAGTTTTAAAAATGCGGGCAAGTAGGTGACCTCAAATGTGTAGATACAAGACCCTTGCACCATGTATAAAAGATTAAGCTGCCTGCAGTTTAAGAGATGTCATTAAAAGAGCAACCCAAGTAATGCTTTCAGTGCTTAAAATGTAATGTTACATTGTTGCAACATTGCAGGGATTCCTGTTCTGTACCGTTTTGCTAGGAGCAGAAATTCAAGGAAGAGCTCAGGTTAGAACAAGCCTCTGCGAGATAAGGAGGTACCAGATAAAGGAACCAGAAATAAGTGAGCTGAACCATGCCCGAGAAGGGATGGGACTGAGTAATAGTTCATTGGGATAACCACACAGCTCTCGATTCTTCAAAAATATGCAAAGTCAATGGAAAACATGCTGAAGAGTGCACAACGGGTGGGTTGAATCATTTAAGGGAATGCTCGCTTGCTGATTTGGAAGTAGAGCGTAGGTAAGACAGGTTGAGGGAATTTAGAACTGAGTGAGGGAACCATCTGGGTGAGAGGGTAGTTTAGAGAACAAAATGAATAGGCAGTAGCAATTGACAAACACTGTATGCAATCTAATCTGTAATCAGTAACACTAAGTGGCGATAGGTTTTTATGATGGTGGGTGCCGATTTGGTCTGAGATTAGGGGCCGCTGAGTTCAGTTACCTTTTTATCATGGGAGGAGTTGAGGTGATCGTAAGGGGGGGCGAGGGGGCAGTTGCCAGGTGGGATCCTGCTGTGAGCCACTAATAGACGAGTTTGAACCTACCTTTCTTCAAAATGCCTGAAAAAAAATCAAACATCCCGTTTCCCAGATCTGGTTCTATGATCTTACATCGGCAGGTATTTTTTCCATCGAGTTTACAGCATTTTCGACAGAAAAAAACCTTTGTTTTAATATATGACCCTAACCCTTCCCCCCCACATTGCCATTATCTAGTACCTATTCCCCCACCCCCTACCCTTTATATCCCCTTACCCCCCGCCCCCTCCCAAACTTTCCGATGAGTTTTGTTTTCAGCCAAACATTTTTGGCAAAAACTCTGCAAAGAAATACCTGCTGATGTAACAGCGTCATACCCCAGATCTCACTCAGGGCAACCTGTCTTTTGGCGCAGCTTGTAAGGCATGCAATGATGCCTGCTCTCTTTTCAGAAGTGAGGCCTGATGTCAAGTGGCTAAGGGTTTTGTTAAAGTAAGCATGCACAAGCGGACGGCATGATGAACGTAATTGAGTTTATCGACCTCCTGCTGTCGACTGCTGGGATATTATCCGTTTTTCCAATGAACGTTGCACTGAAAAATTCACAATGCCCATTTCAAGACTGGCACACAGCAAAGCTCTCGAGTTTCCCAAGGCCAGGCATGAGCGATAAGGCCATCCAGTCCAGTTAATTTCAGATTCTGGGACTTTTAGTCTTTCACTATATGACTTTTATGGAAACAACAAGTCCCAGATTTCCAAGCAATAACAGGACTGGAGTGCCTTCCCTCGCAGGACCATGGAAACTTGAGAGCTTTGATATAGATGTCCGTGTAACCCCCCTACTTTCAGCTGGGAAAAGGACTCAATATATAGCAACAACAAAAAAATCATTGATGTGAAGTTTACCATTTCCAAAAGCAAAGAGGTTTTATTAGGCGTGTTTGTATGCCTACTAGTAAACATTATAATAATCAATCAATACCCAGAGACGCCTTGTGGAAAAAGCTTATAGGCAGGTTGCCCAAAACCTATCCTCCAAGCTTTACGACAATTCTATACGAATACTACCATACAGGTCAAATTAACCCAAGACGGCCTAACAAAAAATATATTGACAACTAAGGGATTGAAGCAAATGTGTGTTCTAGCAGAAACTAACTTTTACATAAAAGAAATAAACACATACATGCTGAGAGCATTACCACCCAAACTCGCAGATCTAATATTATTGGATATGACCCCAATGACTCCAAAAACAACTGGAAGGATTAAGAAAATGTGCACAAGAAACAAGATTATCGATTAATACAGGCGAATCAAACATCCTGAGAATATTTCCAAAACACCAACAAAATAAGGCTCCACCATTCAATTTGACAATCGGGAACCAGAAAATATAAGCGATTACTGAGTACAAATATCTGGGCTTGAATGTCAATAGCAAGGGAGATCTCCCATACAAACCTATGAAACATAAGATCCAACCTCCCTGCTCAGAGACAAGAACACGTCTAACTTCTTCGCGGATTACCGGCTTTTAACCCCAATTCAACTCTGCATTATGATCTTTAATGCGGAAAACATATCATTAAATCTAACAGCAATCAGATTTTTGACCAGATTAAAGATTGCACAAAAGGTATAATCTGCACAAAACCCATGAGGAACTCACAAGAATAACCATCAGGACCTATAAACGGAGCTACACCATCACAAATCTACTATGGTGTCCTCCATTTGTTTTAAATTTATCTTCCGAACCCAATCTTTGATATTGAGATAATAACTACTGATGAGCACTTTAGAAAGACAATCCATAGTTTGTATCCAACTCATCTAATGCTGTCTAACCTCCCTAGTGACCTAGTCCAAATGCAGTACAATGCTTGATTATGCACATAACTGTTTTTATGTATTTTACATTTTCGCTTATTTTACAGAAAGCTAAGAAAACACATTTCTAAGTTATATATGAATTTTAAAGTTGTATGCCAACTAAATCAATAAGTAAAAAAAATATAAGAAATCAATATTGAAGGACTTTGAAGGTCCGTGATTTCAAGGGCCTGTTTGCGGCTGTCCATGGCGGGACCCTAGGCGCTGGCAACCATATGTTATCCGGCATACAGTAAGTGCTGCCAGCTCTGACTTGCAAAAGCTTTTAGTTTTAAACCACAATAGACAATACGAACGTTGTGTTTCAGCACACCTCAGACTCTTGCAAAACTAATTCAGCTACTCTTCACACACGCTGCCTCGCACAGCGAAAGAAAGTGCTTCCCTATGCCTATGCTGAATGCGAGACTACCACGTTCCGCCAAGTTTCTCTTTACCTACTCCATTTTGTCTATGCCTCACTCTGCACAACAGTTTACTGTCCTAAAGCATAAAAGTGTCTAATCTGTCTAGCAGAAATGAGCCCCACTACCGCTCTTTGTACACCGGAACAAATGTCCCAGAGTCTATATCGCTATTAAGGCGCCCAACCCACTTGGTCTTTGCTGCAATCAGACTCACTTAGCGACACAGGTATATAGCCAAAGTATTTGTATGTTGCCTTAATCAAATGCTTATGTTCACTTACGAGAGTAACAGATAGCCGCAATCAGCTTCTTTTGGTTTGGGTTTTGTTCATGCTACATTGTAATCTCGACGCCTCTATACGCTAGGATTTCAAATTGTGTTAGCCTCTCGTAGCCTCTGTAGAGTGTCCATTCGCTATGCTAAGCTTTATGACCGTCCTCATGTTCACCTTCTGCATCATCCATGACTGTGTGCCCTGCCTAGGAGGCTATGTAAGTCACAAAAATGGACTCTCCAAAGCGGCCTGCCCCTGGCACCACCCCATCCCCTGCCCCATACCATTCTTGCCAGCTCTTCCTCCCTTCCCACCCATCCCCAACCAGCCTACCACCATTAGCCCTAATGTCATCACATTTCAGTCGGGCACATACCTCAGAGCATATTACCAATCACAGCAATATGGAAGACAATCTTCCCCGTCCGGTCACAGGTAGGACCAGACGTTTGCACGTTCGATCACGTACATTTCTCCGCTCCTATGCAGCTAAACCACACCCCACATCCTTGGAGCAGTCACCATTTGCGGCAACCAACCGGTCACGTAAACCCAAACCCACACCCAAAATCGATCCCACTATTTCATGCCATGAGACCTCCACAGTAACAGTCACGCCCCTGCTGAAACCAAGTACTAACCTTCAAGGTGCCCTCATCAATGCCCGCTCTCTAGGAGCGCACGCCATTGAAATCCACGACCTCATCTCAGAACTGCAACTAGATTTACTAGGAATCACTGAATCCTGGCTCCACCAAGCCTCAGACCCCCCTCCTCTCACTTGCTATTCCACCAGACTATACCATCTTCAGAACCGATAGAACGCACTCGCAGGGAGGTGTAACAGCCATTATAGCCAAAACTAAACTGCAGCTAAGACCCTGCCCCATTGAAAACATCGCAGGCTATGAACTTCTTCTAGCTAAACTAGCCATAGACGCCAAAACAACTATAAACCTCATAGCGATCTACAGAGCACCCAACCCCAATAGCCTCCCCGAAATAGACATACCTCTTGTGCTAACCCCACTCATCAAAGCCAACACCAAATGTATCATCCTCGGTGATGTGAATTTAGGATTTAATTTAGCCGGTCAGATAGCACAGCGAGTAGGGCGCTCGCTTTGACATCCATGCAGAGCCTGCTGACGCAGGTTCGAATCCCGGCAGGGCCAAACTCAGCCTTTCATCCTTCCGAGGTCGATAAAAGAGCACCACACACTGTGGGAAATAAGCAGAGCTCAGATACCTGAGGGTTTGTAGCGCTATATAAATGCACAAACAAACAATGACAGCCTAGACTACAAAGCTGAAACCCTACACTCTGCCCTTAAGAACATGAGCTTCCTTCAGCTAGTGAACACTTCCACCCATCTTAAGGGAAGAACCCTAGAATGGATCCTCACTCTCAATACCAGTCACTATTGACTCCATCTGTCCATTAGATTGGACAGATCACCACAATGTCCAATTCACCATCATCTCCGACACACCCACATGCACTAAACTCAATGCCCCAAATATATACGAAGCTAGAAATCTTCGCAAGCTCACCCCTGAATATCTCAACCCTATCATTAGTAAAACATTAGACACCTTGTCTATTACCAGTAATAACCCATGTCTTCTAGCAGACACTTAGCAAACATCTCCTCTAACCACCAAAACCAAACGCTTGGAGGAGCTGTCATGTTTCTGGTTTAACAAAGAACTAAATGCACTCAGGAGAAAGAAACGCGCCCTCGAACATGCACACAGAAAACACCTCACCATTGAGATTGAAAGCACTTTTCAATTAGCAAACAAAAACTACAAAACAGCTATCATCAGCTGCATAGCCAACGCTTACAATGCCCGAATCAGTAACGCTACCTCTGACTCCAAAGAGCTCTTCTCAATTTTGAGAGAACTGGAAAACCCCATACTGACCTCATCCGCCATAAATACCAGTAAAGAATGGTGCACCACTATTCAAGACGCCATAGCCATCAAAATTAATCTCCTACAAAGCAAAATATCAATAAAAAAGCAACTACTAGCCACCAAACCCCCCAATGACAACCTCATCCTTAATTCCATTTTGAATACCAGCCCCATCTTCTTGTTCACTCGTCTCCCAAGACCAAGTCTTGGACACCATCTCCAAACTCAAAGCATCTAATTGCAAAGGACCGCCCCAGCCCATATAGTCAAATCATGTATCCACTCTCTAACACCCATTATTACCAATTTTGTTAATGCCTCCCTTCAACACCAATCGCCAACATTAAAGAAGCCTGGGTCACTCCCCTACTAAAAGAACCCCACTCTAGATCCCACAATACCCACCAATTACCGTCCAATAACAGTCCCCTTCCTTCTGAAAATCCTCGATAAAATAGCATACAATCAAGCCCAAACACACCTGGAACAAAATCAACTCCTAGGGTTCAGACAATCTGGCTTCAGGCCTAACCATAGCACCGAAACCGCCCCCTAATGGACCTTAAAATTCAGATGGACTATCAGGGATTCAGGTCAACTTTGCATGCTCTTACTATTCAACCTGTCTGCAGCGTTCAATCGTGTTGACAACGACAAACTCTGCTCCACCCTAGCTAAAGATTTCCACTTCTCCACCAACGCCACCATGTGGATCAAATCGTTCCTAGATGAAGGAACCTCTAGAGTCGCTAAAGGCAAAGAAGCTGCTGACCCCATTCCAGTCCCTATTGGAGTACCTCAAGGCTCTTGCCTATCCCCTACCCTCTATAACGCCTACACTAAACTTCTATTCTCTACCGTAGATGAAATGGGTGTCATCTAGACGAATTTTGCAGGTGACACCCAGATCCTCATTCCACTCTCAGGGAACTATCTCCAAGACACAAACGATCAACAAAATCTGCGCCATTATCCAAAACTGGATGGCACTAAATAGTCTATGCCTTAACGATGAGAAGACAGATTCTCATCGTGGGGTCAAAATCTAAAATGGGAGCCCTACATCCTGACAACGCCTCCATTAACATTGACGGCTCCATGATACCATTACTGAGGCAAGTCAAAACTCGAGGAGTCTACTTGGACGCAAATCTCAGGATGACTAAACACATCAGTAACCTCTCATCATCCACCACCTACACAGCTAAACTAATCACCCTTAGCAGGCAATTCCTCTCACCTGCTAACTGCACAACATTGGCCAGAGCCCTGATACTGTCTAGATTAGACTATTGCAATGTCCTTCTGCTAGGCACTTCCAGCACCAATCTAAAAAAAACTCCAATTGATACAAAATAAGGCCTTACAGCCTGCCCTAGGAATTAGAAAATCAGATCACATTTCCAAAACCAGAAGAGATCACCATTGGCTGCCCAAAGCAGCCAGAATCATCTTCAAAACACTATGCATCACATTTAAATGTAATCAATACAAAGGTCCATCCTACCTCAACAAAGTTCTTGCAAAACAAAAGAAGTCACCAGATCGCTAATATCCAATAATCTATTACTTTTTGCCACACCTCGCTTCAGAAAATGTAGAGCGGGGGCAGCAGCTTCCAATGCCTAGCTCCAAAACACTGGAACTCCCTTCCACTCAGCATTAAAAAAGAGGAATCCCTCCTGGGCTTCAAAAAGTCACTCAAAACTTGGCTATTCAACCAATATGAATAATGCCACTACCTCAGCACCTGTAAATACTCTGACACTTCTATTTTTCATTGTATGTAAACACTTTGCTATGACTATTCTGATTAATTTTTCTGCAAATTTTCCCCATTAAATTATATACTAACAAACTGTCTGTAACCTCGCCGTGATACCCAAGGGTCTGGGTGTGTAACAAATGTAATAAATAAATTTAAAAGTGGAATTATTCCAACATGATCTATTTTTGAATGGGGCTTACTTTGTGACTATATCCATTGCAAATAGCCTCTTTTGCCTGAATTCTGTGACAAAATGCAGCAAAGATATGTTTGTGCAGTGTGCAGATTATCACTGAAATACTAATTGTGCAGTCCATTGTTCACCTTTGTAAGTGCATAACACCAGATGCATTAAATTCTGCCTTTGAGGAGGACGGTGATAACTAATAGGTGCACATCCAGCCATGTAATACTGTAACTATGAATTTAGGCTTCTGACTGAGTGTGCATCCTGCATGTTAAATGTTAGTTTAAACAAAGTTTGAAGAAAAGTGACTAACTCTCATAAAGCACTCAAAAAGTATGCCCCACTGACTGTGAAGCCATCATGAAGCAAGACACAGACAGATTCAAAGTTCAAACAAAATACTTTTATTAACTTAAATGTCAGGATAGCAGAAGGCCCAACTTGCCCTATCCTAAGGTGGGATTTCCCTACCTAAAGAAACAAATGATCGTCTGTGTCCTTGAGTTCAAATTCAGTGTGTCCAAAACCTATGCTTGCATTGTATCAGCGGATGGATGCCGGTGTTGTTACATTTGAATGTAGTGCACGTCACAGAGTCTTGTATCGCATGACTTATTTCCACAAATGTATTTCACTGAATGAGACCGCAAAGCCCAGAAACAGGGGATTGCTGCATTTCAATGTATTACATGAAAATTGTTCTCACCCCGGCCACAGCTAACAGCTGTCAGTTTTACAGCCAGTCAAGCACATCTTCCTAAGGAACTCTTTTCCCTCCGCAGTCCTTGCATGTGTACCCCGTTGTCCCCATCCTGTGACCACCTCCTCCTCTTTCGGACACTTAAACTTTCCTGCTCGCCCCAGGGGGCCTGCCTATGCTCTGCAATTTCCACCCTTTCTTCCCTGGACTCATGCTGTGGACACAGCTGTGGTCACCACGGAGGCCAGGGGGGGCAGGGGTGTGAGTGGAGCCCTTCCATCTCCTTCCTTTGCTGTTGTGAATGGCATCGGGGTATGAATGTCCCCATACATAATGTCGTCAGGAAAAGCCATTGGCAACATTATATATGGTGACATTAAGTACGGGGACGGGTTGCAGGGATGACCCCTGCTCCCCTTCTAAACAAAATAAATATTCGGGGGTTGCAGGGGTGTCCCCCGCATGTTCAATGTAATAATGCCTCTGCAAAAATTGCGACTTTGTCAGGAGACATTTTTGCGGGGACATTACACGGAACCATGTGAATCTCCACCCTTTTTCTTGTGACTTGGACCCTGGTAAATATTTTGACATCCTGAGAAACTCTCCCTGCCTATGGAGGTGGGTTAAGTGACAGCTGTGTAGGGGGACCTGTGCCTACATGTGTCATCCTACACCCTGTCATAATCCCTGCCAGTGGGAGGGCTCTGCAGGGGTGGAGCAAGGGCCTTATAATTGGACAGAGAACCAGGGCTGGCTCTCTTCTTGGCTGCAGTGCTGGATAAGTGGGCAGGGGAGCTACAGTAGGTACACTTCTCTCAATCTGGCCTACTCCCTTTCAATCCCCTTCTGCCTCCTTGCTTCCCAACCTGCTCTCCTCTGCCCCTGCGTCTTTCTTGCCGCCTATCTCGCCCTCTCGGTGTGCCTAGCCCGTATTCCTCTCATCAATGCCCCTCCTTGTGCCGCTGGACAGTGCAAGCAATCATCAATTTCTAGTGTGTCTAACCTACTCTGCTGGCATTGAGCCTATTTCCCTGTCTGTAATAAATGTGTTTGCTGATTTCTGCAAACACGTTGGTGCCTTCTTTTGCGTGCTCACTTTCATGGGCAGCCTGCCTGTTATTGCAAGAGGGGGTGCCCAGTCCGCATACACAATGCACACCTCACTGGGATCCGTTTATTCCCTGACCCAAAACTGTGGCTCGGTCAGGGTCTCCCAAACGGCCTTCTCCATTTTGGCCTGCCTTCCACACACCGACATCTAAAAGATACATAAAGTGTAGGGATGTCAGCAATCACAAAAATAGTGTTCAAAATAAAGATCTGAGCTTCTTCGAGCGCCTCAGGCTTTTAGTATAGCCCTTCTTTAAGTTCAAAGCACCTTCAAAAACCAAACCTCCGAGATCCTTTCCTCAAGTGTAACAGTCTCAGCAAGGATCTCTGGGTTCTCTTCCCCAAGTTTAACAGTTCCCAAAATGATATTCAGTTCTCTTGGTTTCCAGTAGGTTTTCCACACCAACTTTACAGTTCAAACAGGGCTTTCTGGTCTAGGCGCAGTTGTCGGACCACACGGTCCACCCACCACAGGTCGTGCAACCGAAAACCCTTTGCATTTCATTATAGTCACTGGTTCTCTTTAATGTTGCTTGCAGCACATGCTCCCTCTGTATATCTGCAGCACTTTACTCTTTGGCAGCCTTCTAGGCTCTGCCTCCAAGTCACTTTAACAATGTTCACTTTGGGGAGACTTCCTCTCCTTAAAACACTTTCACACTTTGCAATAGAATAGAGTTGTATTCCTTACACTTCTCACTTGCTTTCAAAAAGCCCTGGTTAATGGCTCTCCTTTAATTTGCATTCTCACAATGTTAATTGATTTCTTGATTCGACTTTCATTTTTGTCAGTAGTATTTCATCCCTTTCTTTTCATTCACACGATAGGTTTCACGTGCTTCACTCAACTTTACTTCGGTTCAGTATTCAATATTGCAGGAAACATTCAGCAGCTTGTTTGGGTTCCATAAAACCCTCCTTTGGTCTCTTGACCCAACAAACATTCGCCTTTCTTCAATCAGCATCCTTGTGTGCCCGAACCCAAGCCCATAGAGTGCCCTGGCGTGACTTTCCGTCACTGTCACTCACCAGTATCCTTCCGTTCTTTCCTTGTTGTTCGATCGCTCCCTGTCGGGAGCCTGAGAAAGCTCGGATTGCCTGATCCAAACCTTCCTGCTGTGCGCTGCAGGTCTCTGTTGTCTTTAGTGTCCCCCAGCTCCAGCGGGGGACCTTCAGCCTTGTACCTTGCAGGACTCAGACCCTTCTCACAACCCGATCAGTTTGCCCTACAATGCTTGGCGCCCTTGTCTTCTGTGTGCTGGGCTCTCACCCAGCTGGATTCCAGCAACCTGCGTTGTCCCGCCAGCAGGATTCCAGCAACCTGGGTTCTCCCGCCCAGCTGGATTCTCCATCCTACAGATTTCTTTCTATTTATATACACATGTGGCCTGGCAATTGGCCAGAGGTGTAATTCCTTTGCCTGACCCCAATTAGTGGGACTTGCCCGACTTGTATACTGATGCTTCACTGCCCTCTTCCTCGTCTCAGTACTAGAGTGGTAAAGTGACATGTCAACGTTTACTGCTCCTAGTCGCCTCTCCTCGTCCCAGTACTAAAATGGTTTAGACATGGAGAAGAACAAGTTACTTTCTTACCTGGTAACGTTCTTTCGATGGGATGGTCCGACGACGTATCCCATATCTATGACAGGTAATGTCCACAGCTGTGCTGCTTCGGAAAATGCGTCCTGCGTCGATGACGTCGATGCGCCGTCCCCGAGGACCTCCTCCGACGGCCGACGTCACCCGATGTGATAAGTAGGACGCACGACACCCATAGCCTCAGTTATAGTTTTTTCCCAGAATGTGTGCCACCAGTTTTCTGCCAGTCAGACACACAATGCCTTGCGGAACGCAAGCTGCAATCGCAAAAGAAATTCTGCAGCGGGGAAGGCAGGGAGGGAGCGATATGGAATATGTCGTCGGACCATCCCATCGAAAGAACGTTACCAGGTAAGAAAGTAACTTGTTCTTCGAGGGGATTGGGTCCTCCGACGTATTCCATATCTATGACAGACTCCCAAAGCAGTACCAAGCAAGCAGGTGGGAAAGAATGTAGAATACAAATTTAGCATGCCCAATCAAATTGCGGAATAGAGAACTGCCTTGCCAAAGGCCAGATCTTGCCCTCTGATGGAATTGAGGGAATAGTGACGTACAAAAGTATGTACTGAAGCCCAGGCGGCTGCATCACAGATGTGACGAATAGGAACTCCCCTCTGCAGGGCAGTAGACGCAGCCACTCTTCTGGTAGAATGGGCCCGCAAGCCAGCCGGAGGGTCCTTACCCGCCAAGCGGTAACACTCGGAGATAGCTAAAATAATCCAACGAGACAAAGTCTTTTCCGTCACAGCTTGTCCCAAACGCTTCCAGGGAAACCAATGAAAAGTTGATCGTCCACTCTGACCCGGGACATGCGTGAGATATAAATGCTCAACGCTCTCCTAGGATCAAGCCTATGGAGCCTCTCCTCTTCCTTACCAGGATGTGGAGGAGGATAGAACGCCGGAAGAACAACCTTCTGGCTCAAATGAAATTCCGAAAACCACCTTCTGAAGAAAAGAAGGACGAACTCTAAGGACAACCCTGTCCTTGTGAAACACAGTGAAGGGTGGATTAACTGAAAGTGCCTGTAACTCACTCACTCTGCGAGCGGAAGTAACCGCAACTAAAAACACAGTTTTCAGAGTTAACAGCCTCAAAGGGCAAGAATGTAGAGGCTCAAACGGAGCACCCATAATAAATTTAAGAACAAGGATCAAATCCCAACCTGGCACCAAAAAAGGTGACGGAGGGAACACATTAGTGAGCCCTTTCAAAAACTGCGAAATTAAAGGAATCTTAAAATAGGAACACTCTTCAGACGAGCGCTTAAATACGGACAGCGCCGCCAGGTAACCTTTAATGGTCCCCACTTGCAAGCCCCTGTGGGCCAAAGAAAGCAAAAAAGACAAAACCATGGGAATGTCACATTCAAAAGGATCCACATTCTGAACTCTGCATCAGTCGCAGAACTTTCTCCAACGGCAACGGTACAGAGACTTAGTTGCCGGCCGCCTGGCCTAGAGCAACACCTCCATCACGTCTTCAGGGAGGTCCCAATCCTTATACCTCAACCTTTCAGAAGCCAAGCGTGAAGATTGAGGGATCTGACCTCTGGATGGAGAACCTGACCCCCCTCCCGTGAGAGCAGATCGTCTCGGTAGGGAAGACGACGTGGAGGGCAGATGGACAAGTCTAGAAGGTCCGGGTACCACGTCCTCCGGGCCCACGCCGGAGCAATGAGGATCATCCGGGAACCGAACCTCCGTAACATCCGCAACACTTGCGGGATGACGGGGACTGGAGGAAACGCGTACAGCAGTGGGAATGACCACTCCACCACGAACGCGTCTCCTAATGCTCCTTTTGGAGGAAATTCCCGGGAGCAAAACCTTTCGCACTTCCGGTTGACACTGGAGGCGAAGAGATCCACTTGAGGGGTCCCCCAAGGGGCAAAGATCTCCAGGAGAATCTCCTGAGCCAGCTCCCACTCGTGAGAGATCGTGCTCTGCCTGCTCAGAGCGTCCGCCGTCTCGTTGTCGTCTCCGGCCAGATGAACTGCTGAGATCGAAACTTCCTGCTGGATGGCCCAGAACTCGAGCTGCATCGCCTCCCTGCACAGCGGAAGTGACCCTGCTGTAACGCTCACCTGATTCCCGCAGAGGCGCCGGTCTTGACTGGGTGAATGCCGTATCTTCAAAGGTGATGTGTAACACACGGTTGGCTCTTTGGGCTGGACCTCTGTGCACTGTATGTCTGACTCGAAGAGTAAGATGTCTGCAGATAGAAAATATGGGATTAATGAACTGGGGTTATTGGGTGCCTGTCTCCTCTTCCCTTTCTCTTCTCCTGTAGAACCCCAAAGGTTAACGCCCTCACCTTAGGTAAGTGAACGCCAAGCTCTCCATCTGCCTCGGGGCAGGGTGCCGTAACCAGTTTCTTCACTGGATAAGGGTGCAGGCCTCTTGACCTCAGAGGACTGCTGTCCGTCGTTAACTGCACAAACGGTAAGTTCTGGGCACTTCAAATGTCTTAAAAGTCTTTTGTAATGATATCTCTTGTTTTGCAGGGTTCCGGCGATGGCGGATGGTGGGCTGATGAGAGTTGAGGATCGAACCCGCGTGAGGAATAGAAGCGCCTGGAAGCACGTAAGTAAGCGCTTGTAGCCTGCTTCACGATGCGCACTAACTGTCCCTTTTATCTTGCAGGTACAAGTTCGGAGCTTTAGAGAAGCTGAAGGGTGCTGGAATACCCACTGGATTCGGCGTGGGAAGGAGTAATGGCACGTGAGTAATAAAGTTGCCCAATGTCTTTAAACGCACCTTCTTTTGTCTTTCAGATGCGGGATGCAGCGCCGAAGGCCTCCAGAGTGTGCGAAGAGCTGGTAAGCTTTTGTCTTTCAGATGCCGGAATGCAGTGTGAAGACCTCCGGAGCATGCGAAGAGTAGGTAAGCCTTTGTCTTTCAGATGCCGGAATGCAGCGCGAGGCGTTGGTGACAGCCGATGGACCAGGTAAGAGATGCGCTGCCACTGAAGACCGTAGTGCTAACCTGTTCTTTCTTTGTCTTTACAGGTGCTGCTGAAGACTGGATTCCAGGATGGTAAGCCTTTGTTCCCTTAGGCCCAGGATCAGAAGCAGAAGACACGATGAGCGTTCTGCTGCAGAGAATGCAGAATAACGCAAAGCAAGATTCATCCATCGGGTGTGGTTTAAATAGCCTCCTGTAGTGCTTAGGTGTCTCCTTCCACAGCCACGCCTAGGTAAGAAAAGAGTTCCTGCTTTCCAGAAGAGTTCCAGTGTTCTGAACCTAGGGAGTGGCTCCTGCCCCACCCAACAGGAAAAGTAGTCCCAAACAGAAGAGGATCAGGGGTTCAACTGGCAGGTAAGTAAGCAGCATGGTCTGCTGCAGGTAAGTCCACCCAGGCATTATGAGCCCGGCGCTTCCAGCGCTGGGACTGGACATCTTTATGAGCCTGGTGCCACTGGCGCCAGGACAGGGTCCAAAAGGTCCCAATTGGGACTGGCTGGCACTCGGAACCGGGGTTATGGGTCTGCTTCCAAGGGAGTCGGGCAAGTCCTGATCTTTTGGAAGCAGAGATCATGACACCTGCCCCCCCTTTTTTGTTGAGGTAGTGCATGGCCACCGTGTTGTCCGTCAGAATCAGGACACTCCTCCCACGCACAGTCGGCAGAAAAGCCTTCAGGGATGGCCTGATGGCCCTCAGCTCCAACAGATTAATATGGAGTCTGGACTCTGACGGAGACCAACGACCGCTGACTGTCAGCTCGTTGGCATGAGCTCCCCATCCCGTGAGGGATGGGTCCGTCACGATCGTCATCTCCGGCCAGGGCAGCCAAAATGGGGCACCCTTCATCAGATTGCCCTCGACGGCCCACCACAGACGGTCCTGGGCTACCGAGGGCGGCACCTGAACAGGGTACGACAGCCTGCCGGAGGACTGAGACCACTGGAGCTTGAGTGCCCACTGCAAAGATCTCATCCGCAGACGAGCCTCTGGCACCAGAAGAATGCAGGATGCCATGAGGCCGAGCAGTCTCAAGAACTCGGACGCTGGGAGAGTCTGGCCAAACTGAAACTTGTGCACCATCTGATGAATGTGAAGAGCCCTCACCTGAGGAGGAAAACACTGCCCCAGGGACATGTCGAGCACTGTTCCGATGTACTGGAGCCGCTGCGTTGGTGTCAAATGGGACTTCTTTAAATTGAGGGAGAAGCCCAGCCTGTGAAGGGAGTGGCAGGTGACGGACAGATGATCCAGGACTTGCTCGGGAGAGCTCCCCCTTATCAACCAATCGTCCAGGTAGGGGTAGACGTGAATCCCCCCTTTCCTGAGATGTGCTGCCACCACCACCATGAGCTTGGTGAAAACCCTCGGGGCGGAGGTCAATCCGAATGGCAGGACCCGAAACTGAAAGTGTGAGTCGCCAACCGCGAACCTCAGTTACTTCTTGTGCTTTGGATGGATCGGCACATGGAAGTAAACATCCTTGAGGTCGAAAGACACCAACCAGTCCTGAAGTTGAAGGGCCTGGAGGACTTGAGAAAGAGTCACCATCTTGAACTTGTCCTCCCTGAGGAGTTTGTTCAAACTGCGCAAGTCCATGATGGGTCTCAATCTCCCGTCTTTCTTTGAAATAAAAAAATAAGGGGAATACCATCCCTTGTTCCTCTCCGCTACAGGCACCAGTTCTATGGCGCCTTTCTCCAGCAGGGCTTGAATTTCCTGCGCAAGGAGCAGATCCGGACTCTTCAAAGAGAGGTTCCCTGGTGGATTGTCGTGAGGCCTCTGCCGAAAAGGAAGACAGTAGCCGTGGGTTATGATCTCCAGAACCCACACATCCGAAGTAATGGCTTGCCACTCTACAAGATGCTGCGCCAGCCTTCCCCCAACCGGCGAACCATGGGACCTGGCCTCATGACTGAGTGGTAGCGGCTGCGGCGTTGCCTGAGGGCAAAGAGGCAACTGCCCGAGCGGCCTTGGCACCTCTAGTACCTTTGTTTCCACCTCTGGCACTCTTACGATGGCCTCTTTGACTGCTAGCTCCTCTCGCTTTACTGAAGGACGAGTAATAGCGAAAGGAACCTCCCCTCCATTGCTGTCCCCTAGGACGAAAAGGCGGAGGTTGGCGAACTGCAGCGCCCAACGACTTCGCTGCAGCTTTGGAGGTCTGCAACCTCTCAAGGCTCTCGTCAGCCTTGCTGCCAAAAAGGTGTTCACCGTCAAAGGGCATGTTGAGGAGCAGGGACTGCACATAAGGAGCGAACCCAGACTTCCTCAACCACGCAAACCTGCGCATTACGGTGCTCGCCGCCAAATCCAAACCCGACTGAACGGCCTCACACATGGCATCCTTGCCATCCTGAACCATAGCAAGGAAACCATCCCGTTCGTCCCCTTCGGGAATATGATCAGCCGCTAATGCAACACAGTTCCACAGAGTGTGAGTGAAACGAGACAAGGCACATATGGAGTTGGCCGCCTGAAGCGCCATACCCCCAGAAGAAAACACTTTCTTCGCCCAGCCGTCAAAACGTTTGTCGTCCCTATCCAGAGGGATGGTAGGATACGACGCCTGCTTTGCAGGGGCCGTAGCCGCCTGCACCACCAAACTCTCCGGGGTGGGGTGCCTAGACAAGTAGCAGGGGTTGCTACTGGCTGGACGGTATTTCCGCGACAAAGACTTGCCCACTGCCGGGAGACTCTCCGGTGCAGTCCAAGCCGCCCCCACCCTTCTCTGCAAAGCCATATGAAAAGGCAAAACCGGGTCAGTGGGTGGACCGAGATCAAGGATGTCCATGAGATCATCCTGAACGAACTCCCCTGGGGGAGCTGACCAACCCAAGTACTCGGTAACCCGAGACATAAGGCACCGATATGACGAATCATCATGCAGTGCCGGACCTTAGCCATAGCCTTTTTAGGGGCAAACCCCGTGCCACGGGGCCCCTCCGACACCACCGCCTCGAAAGGCATCGAGGGCGCCGAGCGAGTCGGCGTCGACAGAAAAGGCGTCGACGTCGAGCAAATCGGCGTCGACGTCAGCTGCAACTCCTCCAGCATCTGCGGCTTCGACACAGTCCTCGAAGCCGGAGCTCCGAGCGTGTCTCTCGACAACCTGGGCGCCGACGGCGTCGACGACCCCCTCGAAGACGGAACCTCGAGAGAAATCGTCGACGACCTCGGCGCCACAGGCATCGACGTCTTCTTCGAAGACGGCACAGGATCACGTGGTCTCGAGCGCATCGAGGACCGGGACCTGGAATGGGCATGGCGAGAACGGCTACCCTTGTCCGAGCGGGACCTCTCCCACGAGCCGTGCCGACCACCTGAGCTCGAAGGCGTACGGGCGGTGTCTCGACCGGTGCCGACCGACCCCACTCGGAGGCGCAGACGGACCGGTGCCCTGCGATTCCAGAATCGCTAGCATCTGCTTCCCGAAGGAAGCCCATTCCTCCGGTGTCGCTTGCATGGAGGGATAAGCAACCCGCCGACGGGCGGAGTCCTCGGAAGAGGACGGGGAAGGCGACCTATGCCCGTGCTTCCTGGAATGCCTAGAAGAGGCGGAGGAGTGGCGAGACCGACTCCTGGAAGGAAACCCACCGGACTTCCGACGACGACGCGGAGAGTCACCCCTCGAGTCATCGGTCGAAAGCCCAGCAGACCTCGACTTCCGGGGTTTAGACACCCGGCCTACCGACAGCTTCTTCTTGCGTTCCCGCAAGGCCTTCGCAGTGAGCGACTGGCAGTCGACACAGTCGTCCGTATCGTGGGCCTCCCCGAGGCACCAGAGGCAGGCGTCGTGCGAGTCCGTGACCGACATCTTGGACCCACAGTCCCCGCAGTTCTTGAAGCCCGGACGCGGGGTCGAAGATGAGAAAGACATCGCCACAAACAGGTCTTCACACCAACCGAACAGGTTCAACGAACCGAGAAAGAAAACAGCAACTCCAACGAGTCGAGGCGTACCGTGATTCACGAAGCGAACACGTTCGTGGAAAAAACGGAACTGAGGCTATGGGCGTCGTGCGTTAACTTATCAAATCGAGTGACATCGGCCATCGGAGGAGGTCCTCGGGGAAGGCGCATCGACGTCATCGACGCAGACGCCAAAGATTTTCCGAAGCAGCACAGCTGTGGACATTACCTGTCATAGATATGGAATACGTCGGAGGACCCAATCCCCTCAAAATGCTTTACTATAGCCCATAAAGGCCGGGGGAGGGTAATGTTGGTTCTCAGAATTAAAGGGGGGATGATATGTCCCACCTGGGGATATCCACTCCCCAAGGATCCTCCCCCAAGGTGATCCTCACTTGCTTTTCCACCCCCAGTCAGGATACAAAAGCGATGTCCTTTCCCTGGCCACCTGAGAAGAGGATCCAAGGGGAGTAGGTGTGAGGATACCCTCTGGTTTCTCACACCACATTTAAAAAACTACCTTAATGTCAAAGACATCACAAAGCTGGAATGTGCCCTCCGGCACTGCGGGTCATCAAATCCTGTATCTTCAAGTCTGACTTTCCCTTCAATTTCAAGTATTAGGGATTTCCAGATTTAAGAAATAATAGCAGCAGTTTCTGTGAAGATCATCTTTGACCCGCTCACAGAGAATGCTGCAGACAAGCAGATTCACGTTAATTAACAGCGCTCAGAGCCAATAGAACAACTAGAGACATGGAAGACCCACTCAGGGTCCATTCCAGGAGGGCACATCAAAACCATCTTGCGAGTTGAGTAAAAAATACATTTACACTATTCAGCGACCCCTATAATTAGTACAGTGTGTAATCTGCCCTACATAATTAGTCATTTTAACTTACTTCTAGTGCCTTATGTTCTATCATTGCTCCAAGTCATAGATATGTCGATTGGCTATAACCAGCTGTACTTAGTTTAATGTTACTTTTTAAAGCCATTCCGTGTCAACAAACCTCAACACCAGGTAACATCTGGCAATTCCAAACTTCTTGAAAGCTAAAGGAATATCACAAGCTTGTTCTAATTCAATTATCCAATTCATGTGTCTGTGTGCCTTCATTGATTTAGGAAGCAAAGAGGGACAAGTACATTTTTGGGAAAGGCGAGTAGATTTTTCAAAGTTGTTGTACCTTCATCAAGTAGCTTTTAAAAAATATTCCACACCCGTGCATTGTATTTGCTGAACAAAGTCTTGATATTTTTAAGTATCTGTAGGTTTTACAATGCTGATTATTAATCATTTAAGGGAAATAAGAAACAAACAACAGCAGAAAATGCAGACGCAATTGCATTTTTCTGTCATTTTGAATGCTTTGCTTTTCATCTAAGATTTGGCTGTTTTTCATTTTGATAAAGGTTGCTCGATACTTCCGGAAACTGGTACGACTTATTTTATTGGTTTCATTCAGTTACTTTAGAACTATACTCTTGTAGATGGGCTGATAATGATGCACATGTCCTTGCACATGTGTTTTTCAGATGCTGTGCGCAGTCTGCAGCTCACAGGTTTTTAAACTGGTGCTTACTTTTCTTCACATAGATTTCCCTACATAATGAAGAGAATATTTCAAGAGTTGTAATATACACTTCAGATACACCCATTGTCCCACTCATGCCTACTACCTCAAATGAGCTCATACTATGTTAAGTTTTTTCTTTTTTTTATAACCAGACGCTGGGGAAAGACTATAACAATTCTAAAATGCACATTGGCCAAGCCCTAATGACGGCACCAACTACATTAATTTGACAGAATTTAGAGACAACAACTTTCACAGGTTTCTGGCAAGCAGCATCGACAATTACAATTAACTGCAATTCTAACACAATTACTTTTTTACATTTAGTCTCCTTTGCACACAGTGCAGTGTCATCAAACCCTAAACACCAGAATATCCCACTCCCTCTTCTCCCCACCCTAGCAGTCTAGACAGCAACTGGTGCCTAGTTTAGTAGTTGATCATTTTTGGTATTGACCCCTTGGATGAGCAAGGTGAAGGTGGTTTGTCTAATCATGCTGGAAGCATTCTGAAACATCTTCTCCAAAATCTGAAAACTCAGCTCAGCACCTTTTCCCTTTAATCAGCCACCTGTACCCCGTTCCCTTGCATTAGCAATACCTATGTTGCAAGAGACCATTTCAACCGAGAAACCCCCCCCCCCAACCCTCTCTGGCACCTCTACCATCTACCCCAGCACCTAACACCAGAACCAGTCACCTACAAACCAGACCCATAGATATGCTACCTGAATGTCAGTGCATAACACTATTTTGTTCATCTTCTGTTGGGTCTTGTTGGATTGTTCCATGTAACTAGTTGCATAAATACCTTACACCCAGAAAGCAAGAAAACAGATTACATAAGACCTGCACATCTCAGTGGCTTTGCAAGAGTTCTTATTCCGCTGAGCAGTGGGTAATAAATAGTTCCATGATAATCAAATATATTTCACCCAGATTCCAGCTCTTTAGTGTGGGGCAGCGGGTATGCTTGGAGATTAATGAAGGTAAAGTTGTGGCTCAGGTTATCCATGAGAACCATGAAAACAACCCTTTACCGTTTGTTTTAGAAAACCTATACTCTACTTTATAATATTCACATAATATTCACTACAGGACTAGAACATCTGGAAGGTCCTTTACTTATGAATGTTCAAGGCACAACCAGACAACTTCAAGCTACCCAGTCAGGTACCACCTGTAGTGTCACATTACAGAAAATGACAGTTGGACTGCAAAGAAAGCAGCCTTTGATAAAATTCTCACCCGACATGGGTTGTCTGCACGGAGACGTCATGGGGCACAGACGGCATTACACTACAGTGCTGTCTCCCTTGCTCATCACCAACAAAGTGAAGAAAAAATGTGTTAATAATGGATTTTATTAAACAAAATCGGCACCAGAGCAGTCGGAAAGGGTCCTGCGACTACTGGTTGAACTTCAGTGTATTCTGTGACCAGCACTTGGAGAAATCGAATGACGAAGGCTGAGGCCTGTGAGCCTAAGGAAACTAGGCAAGCGTCATACCTCAGGGTCCATAACAGCGTATCTGGCATTGCCTTGCAGTGTTCTCCCTTCAACACGGCGAGTGAAGATCGCAAGGCAGTGGTTGTGCCTTTGTTTGGCCAACGGATGTGGCAATCCGCTTGAGGAGTCCTGGTAGGTGCGGAAGAAGGAAGGCAACCAGGACGAGATCAGAATCTGTATGAAGTTGGGGCACGGTAGACATAAGACACTTGATTTGGGCATGCAATGGCAGTTGACCTGGAAAACGCCATCGACCTGGGAAGCGCCATTAGTAGATTCAAGTGCTGGGCCGTACACAAATGCGTGACACCATTCCCGATTGAGGTAGCAAGGCCAGGGAAGCACCCAAGTGACGTGTAAGGGCATGAACCTACTGTGGCAAAACAAACTGGCATGCAAATGGGTACAGTAACCCTCCTTTTGCTTTTTTACACTCTGTGTTGAGTCGACATATCCATTGAGTAGAAAGTAAAGAGCCCTATCATCAAGAATGCCTTTAACGGCTTGAGTGGGGCTTAAGTGTTCAGAGCAATGTTTCATAGAATTATGTTTCGATAAGTGCAGAAACGTTTGGTTTTCAGGCGCACATTGTCTGCGTGCGCCTTTGAGCAACGCAGTAAGCCACTTTGTGAGCTTGCGTATTTAGTGAGCAATCATCTCTGATTGCATTTGTAAGAGAATGTCCCATTCCCCATCTACTGCATCATACAGCACTTTCCCTAAAGAAATATGCTAAAGAAACGAAATGTTTTATATGTGATTACAAAGAGATCAACCAGTTTAAGAGTGTAATATCTGGCACAGTTCCTGGCAAAAGTCCTCATATTCAAAGTAAGATAAGTATATGCACATAAAACATTGTATAGTCAGAATTAAGAATAGAAAGAATAGGTTTAGTTGTGGCTATTCATTTGTTGACAATGCAGATCGTGTTTTACACCATGGGGGCGGGGACAACAACACTGTATATTACAAAAAAGAATGATTGCTTGTAACCGATGTGGTTGGCAAAAAATTCAGACATGATGCACTATTTGCTAGGTGGAATAATGAGAAAGGAGTATGCCAGAAAACATGCAAATAAGAGTGCGCCACTCTATTGAAGTAATTCAAGGGCCAGGAGGATATGCATCAGAATAACTACATCACATAGTAGGATAATCAGAATTCCTGTGGCACTGCTTATCATCAAACTGATGTTGTCCTGCGAATAGAGCTATGGCAATACTCACTCAAACAGCTTTACAGCAAAGACATCTATGCAACACCCATTTTTACATCCTTTAAAAAGGAAAACATGCCCAACAACAAAATAGAGTGCAAATGAGCTCATCAAAGTGTGGGAAACACTAGAGGAGCTTATCCCCAGATTTATCCCACAAAGTTACACTGATTGTCAAATCAGCGACCGGCAGAGCAATGGCATAGGAAGGAGCTTTAATTGTATTACAGCCCAATCTCAATAGGAAATGTAAGGGGAAAGAGCATCTGTTAATAAACGCATAAAGTGTTGCTAATTGCAAAGTCAATTACTTTTTTAATCCCTGAAAAATCTTTGGTTTGCAATTAGAGCGTCAAATTTTATGTGAGCCCTGACACAGGAAGTGAAATTACTCGGGGCATAATACACCCTATAATGGTTTTGCTCATCCTTCCTCACCACACTGTAGACGCAATTCAATAAGAGCTTCACTGACGTTTCTTATGGAGCCTCTTTGAAGAAAATGACAGATTTGCCTTTTATACTTTTTTGGTGGCCATGTGAACGGCAGCACCACCTCGGAGCTCCCGAGTTATCCTGACCCAGATGAGCTAAGCTGGCCAGATTTGGGAACGAATCGTAAAAAACAGCAGCGGTAAGGTGTCGGAGCGTCTGGGGAGTAGTCAGAGCGAGTCCAGCTGCGAAAGGAGGGGGAGGACGGATAGAAGAATGCCCGAAGCGAATCACTGTGCTGAGGACAAAATGACGGGCACAACCAGCAAAGCCTGAAAGTGAATGCAGGACGACACGGCACGTGGTGCAGCGCTGGTTAGTCGAAGAAAGGCTCAGGAAACAGTGTGGTTAACAGCAACGGAGCAAACCGAGAGCAGAGACCGGCCAGTAGAGCCGTGGTGCAGGGGGATCAGCAGACCCGGCTCACCGGTAGAATCCGATTGGCACCAATCAGCAAAGAGCAGAGGAGAGGGCAGGCGTGCCACAGGGGAAAGGCGAGGAGGGAGATCGGCAGCGGGGCGGAGCGGAGACCGCATGGAACGAATACGGGTGGAGGCAGTACAGAACCGCTCCAGACTCCCCCAGCCTGGGGTCTCTGGAGATACGGAACCCGCGAAGGCACCATCAGGCGAGAGCCGGAATATAGGAGCCCCCGGGAGGTGAAAATCCAGCTGCCCCGGGACGGCGAGGATGCGCACGACCAAGCACCCCTGACGGAGGGCGCACTACGAACGCAGAAGCAGTCAGGGGGAGGCCCAGGTCTCGGGCCCCCCTGTTACCATCACACAAGCTACCAAGCAGAAGTGAGCCGGTGGGACGACTCGAGAGATGGGTGCTCCACGCTGGCCCAAAACTACAGGAAGACAACACGTGGGTCGGCAGCTCCACGCAGGCCCAAGACTACAACAAGGTGCGGGGAGCACCAGGCCGGGACATCGGGACCTGGAATTTCAGCTATGGCGGAGGAGGAGCACATGCCAGCAGGCACCCGAAGGAGAGTGGAGGACGCGGTAGTAACTGCAGGGGTCCCCCCCCCACAGCAGTGCCTTCAGGCAGAGGCAAGTCAGGAGTGACAGAGCGAGGCCCGCGAACAACAGTGGAAGGCCTGCGTGAGTGAGCGGGCAGGGACAAGCAACAAGGAACATCCCTGTTGGGAAGGAAAGGAACGGGACAAGCCCTCACGCATCAGAGGGTGATAAGAAGCATCAGGAAAGCAGCACGGGTGGCATACGGCTACAAGGGAGGACACAGTCCATTATCCCATCGCACTAAGGGGCCGGCTGCAGACCACCAAAACAACGGGAAGCAGATAACGGCTCCGGGAGACACAGAGCCCTCACTCCTCCTAATCAGCAGGTACAAACTGAAGGGGGGCACGACTTCAGCGCACCAGAAGCATATCTGGCAAGAAGAGCACGCCCAAGGAGAGGTTGCTCAGGCACGCACTGGAGGACACTCTACCATGGAAACGGGAACGCAAGAATCAATCGGCCGCATTGGAGGGAGGCAGTGCCCTGCAGGATTTAAGGGATAAGCCAATACCTGCGAGGGGGAACACATTCTACTAGCCTAGGGTACCAGCACCAAAGACAGTAACGACTAGCCGGCCAAGGGTTAACTCTGCAGCATACTATGTATTATCTGGGCGCATAAGTCCCCACGACCTCAGCCCAACTGTACTGAGTGTGGGGGCCGCACAGGAAGAGGGGGACACAAGGCCTCTGCCTAGAACCACAATAGCGGAGTGGCTAATGCCCGGACAGACGCCAGCACAGCGGATCCAGGAACAGCCACCGACAGCTGCAAAGAGACTAACCAGCACCGCCGCACAGCACAGCCTCGACGAGGGAGAGCACAATCCATCGCCATTCAGCTGCACTGCAGTCCATGAGGGAGAGCAACCCAGACCCATCAAGGGAAGGGGGCAGGCCGCAGACTATAACAGAACTATACTGTCCAGCCACGCCACTGGCGGACGCAAGTAGTCCAGCACGCAGGCCGGCAATAGAGGCAGCACAGTTCCCCCCACAAACCCGGTAGCTCCTTCCGACACACAGAGGGAAAAGAAGAGGACTAGATCAAGAGAACCCCAGGGCAAGATAATTTGAGAAACCAGGAGCGCATCAGAAAGGGGGTGAGCGATCATGCCAAAAAAACAAAGGCGGAAAAGGAAAGTAGACCAGCATGGAGACATACGCTTGAAAAAACGAAGCGTCCCAGCCTGCAGTATCAGAAGCCGGCACAAACACACCCAATCTCAAACAGCTGGAAAAGGGACAGGAAGAGTGCCCCATACTCAAAGCCATAGCAGCACTGGAGTACAAAATGGATGCCGCCATCATAGACGTGGGGATCCTCAGACAGGACGTGAGGACTTTGGCAGAGACTGAACACGGCGGAACAGCAGGTGCAGAGCAACACATATATATACCACCACCCAATCCCAAAAGGCGGATGCGTTACATCGTATACACACCCTGAAACAGAGGGCAGAGGATGCAGAAGGAAGGGCTTGACTCAACAACATGCGCATTGTGGGATTGCCGGAGGGGGAGGAAGGCAGGAACCCCACAAACTAAGTCGAGAGTCTACTGCTTCAAGAAGTAGGAGCTGGGGCTCTCTCCCAGGGCTTTGCGGTGGAAAGGGCACACAGAGCCCTGATCAGAAAGCCTTGCACAGGTGCACCCCCCCAGACCCCCAAAGACCCACGATTGCAAAAAAGATGCTGCCATTCTCTAGGGAAGTTCTGACCGACAAAGGAACGCCTTAGTTCCGCCAACGTTAGATACATGCTCCTGTACCATGCTAAACTGAAGGTGCGCCACAACGGCAGGTCACAAGATAAGCGGGAGGCAGCATATTACGAGGGCTGCCCGCCAGATGCCACAAACAGAAACCCCACAGAGTGATAGTACTCAGGATGCCAGTTTTAAGGCACCCCTCTGCAATGAGTGCACCCACAGGATGGAGGGTGACGCAAGGAAAGCAGCAGAGCCCTAGCAGGGGGAGGCTGGCTGGGCATCTGTTAAAAGTTATAGTTAGAGTGTTGGTTGGTTGAACGTAGGCACGAGAAGGGGAGGATGCACCATGCAACAAAGGCTAAGACAAAGCGCAAGTGGCAACAACATTAAGATGCACCTAAACAGAGGGGGACAAGACAGTACCCCACAGCAGGAGAACTCAGGCTGACCAGGGCCCACAAGGAAGGAAGGAGTCAGGAAAACCCCAGGTGGGGAAGAACAGCAAAGGACCAAACAAGGGGAGCCTGTGGCCAGAAACGGGACAGCGCTGGGGCTCGTGGGAAAGGAGGGGCCGCAAGACACAGTTAGCAAATGGAACAGGAAGAAGCCACGATAGTCACCTGAAACGTCCGAGGACTGAATGCTTACGTCAAGAGACTTAAGAGTATACGCCTGGCTGAACAGGGCGAAAGTACAAATAGCAATGCTGCAAGAAACTCACCTGACAGCATAGAAGCAATCTAAGGTGGCCAAGAAATGGGGCAGACCAATGTATAGCTCAACGTATTTTCCAACTACGCCAGGGGCGTGCTGACGTGGATAGCTCCGGGAGTCCCCTTTCAGCTGATAAAGCAAGAGTGATTTGGAGGGCAGAATGGGGATTGTACATTGAATGCTGGAAAATAAAGGACGTATGCCTGGTAAACACGTACACCCCCAATCACGATGCGACTGAGTTCTTCCGGAAAGTAGCACCTAAACTGGCAACGTACAGGGAGGCGTCCTTGGTCTGGGCAGGGGACTTCAATTGCACCCTGAACCCGCTGCTGGACAGATCGGACACAAAACACAGGAAACCAGTACCGCCGACAAGGGCCCTGCAGAAGATCCTAGATCAGTTGGAGCTGGAGGAAGGTACATGCAGATACTAGGGGATACACACATTTTAGCACCCCACACAGATAGACTATTTACTTACGGGAAGAGAGACCCTGGGGGAATTCACATCAAAGCACGAACACTATCTGACCACGAAACCACTAGTAGCTACATGGGCATATACATTTAGAGGGACCCCCATACCCACGTGGAGGCTCATGGCAGAGGCACTAACGGATGGGGAATTCCAAGAGCATATCCAGGAGATGATGAATGACTATTTCGAGCATAACGTGGGCAGTGTGGATAGCACAGGAACGGTCTGGGAAGCCTTTAAAGTGGTGGTCAGGGGGGCAGCGATAGGGAAGTCACAAGGACTCAGGGGGAGCATCCTAGCCGAACTGGGAGAAATAGAAAGGGAGATATAACGTGCTGAAACACAGGCGGGTAAAGCTGGGGAGGAACCGGAGGAACTTACATCCGAGTTTGAAGTGTGTGGCCATATGGGAGAAAATGGGGGGACATGATTATGGGAAGTACATACAGAGGCTACAAGCGGAAGGTGATCAGCCCAGTAGGCGAACCAGGAAGGAGAGTAGACAACCCAATAAATGCAATAAAAGATGAAAAGAGGACAGAAGTGAGGACCCAGGAGGGCATTAACAAGGTCTTCTAGCGATTCTAGGAAAGGTTGTAGTCCCAGAAGCAGGAAACAGAGTCCGAGGATATAGCCGACGCCCTAGCAGAGATTAACCCCCCAAAATATCGGAGAAGCAGGCACAGCTATTAGAGGCAGCCCGCACAATAGAGAAACTGGCAGCAATAGCCAGTCTCCCGAACAGCAAGTCCCCGGGACCCGATGGACTACCCAAGGAATTTTACAAGGAATCTAAGGACACCCTGACTCCTAAGCTACTAGAGATATAGGAGGAGTCATGAGAGAGGACAGCTCCCGAACAGCATGTCAGAATCAGTAATAATACTGATACTAAAACCAGGGAAACCGGTTCTCGACTGCGACTCCTAGAGGCCAATTTTACTGATAAATCAGGACTCTAAAATCCTAACAGCAACCCTAGCCAGCCAACTCAAACAGTTCATACCCACGGTGATGCACCCAGACCAGACGGGCTACGTACCGGGGAGGAACACTATGTGGAATCTGCGCAGACTCCACCATATAGTCAAACGAACCAGAGAAGGGGCGAAAAAGTACTGTGGCGTCGCTGGACACATTCAAAGCCTTTGATTCAGTCAACTGGAACTGGCTGCTGAGCGCACTAGCCCACTTTGGGATAGGAGAGGGATTTCTTTGCTGGTTCATGCTCCTATACAGAGATCCCAAGGCAAGGGTGAAGACCGGTAGACACATCTCGGAGGCTTGGAACATCTGTAGGGGCTAGAAGCAGGGATATCCACTATCCCCGATGTTATATATATTGGCCCTAGAACCATTTGCGGCCTTCCTCAGAGCGGAGTATAAAGAATCTGGGATAGAAATAGACAGGGTCGTACACCAAATCTCGATATACGCGGATGACATGCTCCTTTATGCTAAGAATCCACAAGAACACTTACCAGATCTGATAGAGGCTTTGGACGCATTTGCTAGACTTCGGGAATCACTATTAATAAAGGAAAGTCCTTGCTGTTCCCCCTAGCAGACATGAGATGGGTCACCCCGGACCAACTGCCAGACCTGGGCCTCACATGGACACCAGACACCTTCTGCTATTTAGGGGTGGACATACATCATGACACTACGAAAACACATAAGGCCAACACGCAGGACGCACTGGTGAAAGAAAAAAAAAAAAGAAATTAAAGTAATTAAGTTCTGGGTTACGCTCCCTTTAGGGATGATAGGGAGAGCTGCCCTGCGCTGAAAATGACAGTGCTGCCCCGCCTCTTATAATACTTTACAAACATATCACATATCATACACAAGTCATTTTTCAAACAGCTAAACACAATGGCACAGGAGTTCCTTTGGGGAGGAGGGAAGAACAGAATAGCCCTGAACACACTACGAAGAGACTATGAATTGGGAGGGATCAGGTTGCCGGATTTCAAACACTACTACCTGGCAGAACAACTGCTATTTGTGGTACGGTGGCTGGGAGAAAAAACAACCATAGATTCATTGATTCTACCGCCAGCTCTGCGACAATACTACCTCAGAGAATTGCCATGGATAGATAAAACCTGGATTAAACCCCTCCCCAACATGATCAAACTGGGCCTAACCCAATGGAAAAGGGCCTGGAAAACTCAAGGTACCCCTGCTCCACGCAAATTCCCCTTGCGTGGCTAGTCAGCGCCCGTACAGAGACCCTGACGACATATCAAACACATTGGGAAGACAAGGGAGTGGCCCAGATTGGGGACTTCTGGCAAGACGGACTTTGGGTGGAATTCCAGACCCTAATGGAAGAGCAGGACATACACAGGGGTCCATTTATACTGTATAACAGCATGATCCAGATGATAAGTAAGCAGTGTGTGACACTACCTGATGAGGCAGACACTGAGGGGGCACTGGACGCATGGTACGATGTATCAGAAGGGGGACACACATTATCCAAACTCTATTAACAGCTCCTAGGAAGTAATAATGTGCAAAAGCTGCAAGCCTGAGCAAGATGGGAAGAGGAACTCCAGAAACCCTTCAAAGACGAGGAATGGTCCAGGGCCCTCAGGTACATGAAGAAAGTATCCAGAAATGCATGATTTAGACAAGCACAGCTCTACCTCACAAAGAGCATATATCACGCCCAGGAGAATGTCCACCATGGGTAATAAGCAAACCCAAAGCTGCCCGAGATGCACAGCACAGAAGGCAGACATGCTGCACATGTTTTGGTCCTGCCAGGCGCTAACTAGATTCTACGACACTGTTAGAGCAAAGGCAGAGGAAGATGGAATCCATATGCAAACGTGGTCACTGGAGTCCTATTTACTAGGCCCATTCCCTAGTGGCAGCAAACAAAGGAGACACATTGCAAAAATGAAAGACCCAATGTGCATACAGGCGAAGCGCTGCATAGCAATGACATGGAACTCGAGCACCGGGCCGAACAGTGACATGGTGGGCAGATCTAAAGAAATGAACGATAGCTGAAACGTCAGTGTGGACCAGAGCACTGCAAGTGGGAGAAAAAGCGAGAGCGGAGCCAACATAATATCATGGAACTCACTAGTACAGGAACTGTTTGAACATGCAGGAAGAAATAGCACAATCGACCCCAGCGAGCCGGAGGACTGTTGATAAACTGGCAGTAATGTGGGGGTAGAATCCTCAGAGGAAAGAGGGGATATATATATACATACACACACATACATACATACATACATACATACATACATACATACATACATACATACATATATATATATATGACATGACCTGTGGGATTTTCTTACCCCTTAAGTGCCAAGTGATGCCTTTCTTGCGTCGGTCCCCTGAACGTGCACCAAAAGCCATAATCGGGGACTTACTTGGGTTTAGAGGCCAATCAGGTCCACATATTTTTGGAGGGCCTCCAGTGGACGCTGCAAACCTACTGGTGTCTGGTCCATCAAAACCACATCACGTCAAGTTGAAGAGCTCTGGTGCCAATGGGCAGCCCTGTTTCAACCCTTTGTTAGTTTGAATCTCTCTTGAAAACAAGCCTGATCTGTCCATTCTTATTCTCAAGGAGGTGCCTGAATACAGATCTCGAATAACCTCTAATGTGTTAGACGGCAACCCCATTCATGCAATTTTGTACACAACTTTGGGCGATCGACTGTGTCAAAAGCTGTCAGATCAATAAAGGCCATATAGATGTTCTTTCCTTTATTTCTGTCTGGGCTTTGAGAATATTAATAAGAAAGATATTCAAAGATGTTCCGACTCCCTTAATGAAACCAGCTGGCTATGGGTCCCTGTGGTTGGTTTGCTTGTTCCACTTTCCCAAGGTCTTCAAGCAAACACCTTTCCCACCACATCGAGCGGAGCTATGGGTTGATTTAATTGCTTGGATCAGTCCTCAAACCTTTTTTGAAACCCTGTATAATTACTGCGTTTTTCCAAGTAGATGGTATTGCTTGTTTTTCCATGATGTGTCTGAAAAGGGACATGAAGAGTTTGGACCATTGTGTAGAGTTCTGCATACGCATCATGTTGGTTAGCCCATCGGGCCCAGGCGCTCTCGAGCGGTTTAGTTTTTCTATTGCATCCTTCACTAGCCCGATGTGAATGCCTAGTTGATGCCATGTACTCTTGTCTCCTTGGAATGGTGGGCGTTCCGACAAATCTGGGTCACAGAATTTGGAGAAGTGAGCAATCCAGTTTCTACAGGGATTGGATTGGCCACAAACGCCTCCTGGGGAGTGTCAAGATAGTTGATGATGGACCAAATCTCTGCCGTATTCTTAGTTCTTATGTTGTGTAGGTTGGTTTCAGCGTCCTGCTTCAGAATTGCTTTTTCTCAGTGCTTCCGCCAATTTCAGTAGTGTTGTTTCAGTTTTGCAATTTTTCTGGACGATGAGGCTGAATCTTCTTTATTTAGTGCACCTATCTGATGGCCTATGTTTTTCTTTCTTTCCCCCCCAAGTGGTCAAGTCAAATGTGTGACTATGGGCAAATTCTGGTTTGGGCTTTGAACAGGGTCGTATAATACACTATTTGAGATGTTTTATGAATCTTCATGAGTCTTATTGCTTCATTTAGTTTTCCTGTTAGGGTTGTTACTTGATCCGAGCTGATACTCAGTCTGTTCCTGCCTGGGATCACCTCAGGATCTGTGACATAGTTGTATTCAAGCATCTTAGTAGAAAGGGACCAGGTCAGACTCAGAAGATTGTGATCACTCTGGAGCTTTTCTTCAACATCCATACTTTGGACTGCTGACATGTTTTCGGATACACAGATGTAATCTATAATATGGCCCCCCCTTCTTCACTCTCCATGCAATACCTTTTGGCTTGTCATCACTGGTGTTTTCGGTTAAGTTGTGAATATTTCTTGATGAAGTTGCCTTTCTCCACTGTTGGCCCCTTTCCCTGGAGGCTGTTCTGAGTGGATCTTCCTCAGTCTCGTATCCATCGGGGTTCCAACAATGGGCATTTAGATCACCACACGAGATAAAATGGGGATCATTCAATTTTTCTCTCGTGGTGTCCACCCAATCAACCACCTGTTACGGTAGGTCGTTTAGCTTCTTAATTACACGATTCCAGTATAAGTTCATGAGGGCTATTTTTTGGGGGTCTTTACCCAGTTCAGCACTTATCCTACCAATCAATGACTGCATGTACGAATGAGTATTTCTCTCCTCCAGAATTTGAAGATTGCGATTAGGAGACCCGACACAGGTCTTCCTCAAAATCCTTTTATTGCTGGATTAGGTATACAATGTATGCCTCAAATATGGGTGGTCTCTCATCCATGTTTCTTGTAAACAAATGATATCACATTGATCAAAATGTACACAAGTAAAAATATATCAGTTCATCATCTTCAACTTACAAACAGTAGCTAAATGTGGCCCTGTGGTGGAAGTTAATAATGACGTGTAAGAGTGGCATAGTCAAGCACAGTCGACATGGGTGGGAAGGGAGTCTATTTGGTTAATGTGTGCAAACATGCCTTAGGTCTTCTGGTCATGTTTGTTTTTAACCTCTTGGGGTTATATTCTGTTTTTTGCTTTTTCAAGATCACTTATGCATAATAGGGTAACGTAAACAGGCTACACCAGAATATTGAGACTTTTTTGTATAATGTAGCTTTATTAAGAGAGTAAGCAAATGTTGGACGTGGCGTGTGCCTTATTGATTCTTGAGAAGGTGGGAATTGCCTGTGTGCATGGCTAAAACTCTTCTTCCCAGAGGGAAGCTGGGTAAGCGCACATCTTAGAGTGCACATTGGTTCAGAGGACAGTGGGATCCTTGTCTGTCGAGTAGTGAGTCTGTTGGGGCTGTGAGCTGGTCACAGGCTGGCCTCTTCTGGAAGTGCTCTAGTTTCAACCCAAAGTGGACATGTTGGGAGGGAAACGTACAAAAAATGTCACCCTCATTTGTGCACTCCCGCAGTCACTGCGACATTGGGGGCGCACAAAATACCAACTCCCATTACTGCGTCCAAGCAGAGTGGGGTTTGGAGGGGATTCCCCTGGTCTCCTTTACAGTAACAGGAGTCGGGTGTTGCGGGGGACAAGAAAGTAAAAAATAAATTTAAAAAATCAAAGCACCCTGCAGTGTCAGCACTGACCCACGTTAGTGGGAGGAACTGACGCTGCAGGGATAGCACTTGTGCTGCTGTAAAGGTAACTGGGGTGGTGGGGGTGGGAAGAAGAATGCAGACAAAGTGATCTATCTGATCTCTGCACCATGCAGTAATTGGCGTCGACATTTTGATCGGTGCAGTTATGGGTGGCGTATTGATCATAGATTCTGTTGGGAGCGGTTGGGTCTGATAAATGTGTTCTTAGAGCAAATAGTGGGTAAAAAGGGCCCTCTTTATAGTTACACAGGCCTTCCTGAATGTCAACCTGTTGAGGTGCTTCACATATCGGAGGACACCATATGTTGGATCCAAACAATGCAGTGCTGCTGAATAGTTTCCAAAGGGATCCTGGTAAGGTTGTGGCGGCAGAAATGGAAGACACTCCAACCACCAACCAGGAGGGATCCACAAAAGCAGATGCACTATTACTTATAGACTAGATCGGATCCATAAAGAGAAGCCTGCCAGTGGCGATATCGGAGCTCAAAGGCAGAGTTGAAATGGTGGAGTAGAAACTGGAATCTTTACAAAACATTCAGACATCTGTGGATTTCATAGAAATGAAAGTGCAAGGACGCATGCAGGAGAAAGATCTTGCACTTAAACCGACCATTTAGAGAACAGAGTGATTTGAATCATGGGCCTGAAAGAACTGCAAGGCAAATCCAATATCTCTGGAGCACCGGGTGAAGACGTTAATCAATTGACACTTTGCAGAAGTAACCACCCCAGAAATATCTTGACAGAATTCTTTGAGCGGGCAGCCCTCCCAATGGTCCATTATTGCTTCTGGCAAAATATCACTATTTTAAACAGAAGGCAGACATTACACAAAAAGTTAGAGAGAATGATTAGTTACTCTTTGATGGGTCGCAGATCCGAATTTACCAAGACTTATCGACCATGACGCTAAACAAAAGGTGGGAATGTCATCCACTGGCCCAGTGGCTACAGGAGAATGAGATTCGACACTGGTGGGGTTTCCCCATTTGTATTGTCCCTTGAATAGTAAGGCGAGAAATACAGGGTCACTTCGCAGGAGGAGGTGGAAGGTGTCCTGAAACAAATAACGTCAGAAGATCGTAGCTCAGAAATAACTGGCACTGTGAATGTAACTGGATCACAAAAAGAAATACAGAATGCTTGCCCAAGAAGAGGCCAACCTGCAGGCACTAGAACATTTCACAGATTCAGTGCTCCATGAACTCAGTACTTTTCTGGTGGATCTGATCTTCAGATTTTGGCAGTGTTGTAGGTAACAAAGTTTACTTCAGAGAAGTGCTCTGGACGTTTAATATATAATTTGGCTAATAATGGTTGTCAATTTTTAAGGTTATGATGCATGTTCTTATCTGTATTTTTCTAATTGATGTAGCTTCTGGGTGAGGAGCCTCACTTAGGTGGCCTTTGTCTCTAAGGGCGTCTATGACCTAAGAGACTTCCGGTTCTCACTAATATGCAAGTCGGGCAGGGCATGTCCTATGGGGAATTGAGTAAATGATGGAAATTCATGCATGATTTAATGCTCTTGGGATAAGGATGGGAAGAGGGATAAAGTGGGACGTGACATCAGAGAAGGGACGGTTGGTGACGGAGCACTCGGATGGAGAATATAGATCGACTACAGAAAGGTAGAAAATTAACTCTAGTGAAATCTAAGTGGGCTCTTTGAATGTGAAGGGCCTCAATTTGCCTCAGAACACTCGCTGGTGGTACGCGAGTTTTAACAGTCTAAACTAGACCTACGTTTTCTGCAGGATAATACATTTAAAGTAGGGGAAGAATGTAGACTGTGGAAGCAGGAGTGGATATTTTCACCCGGAACACTCGGGTTGGAGGTTACACAGATTACTGGCTGTGAACGGTACAATCGGTCAAACCGCCATTACATTATGCTCGCTTTACGCCACCAACCAACAACAACTCGCCTTCTGCACTTAAGTCCTGACCTTTTTGAGTACATGGAGGACTGGCCTATTGATATATGGTGGCGACTTGAAACTCGTGGAGGATGCCTTCAAAGACTGCCCTTCACTGAGAAGTGGAGCCCTAGCCCCACCCTCACAGGAGGGGGAAGTCCCGTCAGCTCTCCTACAGGAACATTTCCTCAGACTCCTGGAGATTGGCACAACCTTACACACAAGCATACAAGTTCTATTCCCCACTCCACAAAAGATTTAGCTGGATAGATTATATCATACTGGAGGCTGCACAGGAACACTCAGTGTGGGATGCTGACATTCAAATAGTGGGATGGATGGAACATGACATGAGTCTAGTAATATTGGAAATAGGACCCAAGACAACAATAGATAGGCGCTGGGTCTGTAACAACACCCTGTGCAGAGACTTTGTTGTTAAATAACCCTTCAAAAAAGAAATGGAAAATGTATTTCAGAGTGATGAAAGGGGAGAGATGCTGCTTCCATATCATATGGGACACAGCGAAAGCTACTTTACATTGCCTCCTAATCTCAGAAGGCGTGGCAAAAGAAAAATACAAAAACAAAATTTTAAAAAAGGGAGAAAACACTGTATGAACTGAAGCAAAAGATTATGGGGAAGGAGGAGGAATTCAAGAAATCAGAGGGCCAACCAGTCGAACTAATAAAGGAGATAAGGGACCGGAGATAACATCTAGGAGACATTTGGAAGGAGAAAGTGCTAGCCCAACTATGTTTTGTAAAACAAAGATACTATGAAAAGGGCTACAAGGCACATTACTGGAATCCTGTCTGAGGACAGGGAATGGAAAGGGTAGTTCATAAGATTAAAAATGAGGATGGTGACACTCTTACCAAACCAGAAGAGAGCAATGCGCTTTGGTGAACATTACACTCGGCTCTATACAACTGAAGATCAGGGAACATAGGAAGTGATGCGAGTACCTCACCGCCCTCCCACTTTGCAAGCAGAGGACAGCGCTAGAGGCACCCATCTCAGGCGAATTTAGACTGTGTGCCCTGACACTGCTGATTTTTGCACCAAAGCCTGAACCGTTGGCCGTTTACGCCCTGATACAGGGACGAAGGAGGAGTGATGGAGAATATAAATTGGTGCTATACAAAGAAGATATTTTGGCCTATTTTAAATCACTCAATACATCGTTCACAGCATTTCTAATACCTATATCAGAATACGGTCTGCTCTCTCGGTTAAGATTAATCTTACAAACACCTTAGTACTACCATTGACAGGTATCCCAGTTTTCTGATCTCAAAGTATATTAAAGCATGGTGTACAGGTTCAGTATGAAAAAAATACAGTATCTGGGATATTTATGTCACTGTGAAGCTAGACAAGCTGTATGAAGCCAACTATCATCCCCTATGGGATAAAACCTTTTTTTAAAATCTACTGTCTCATTGATGGGACAATAAGATGAAGCAGTGGGTCACATTACAATTTTTGTTTTTATTCCAAATGTTTTGGTTTATTAAACCTTTACAAAAATTCATCAATTAGTTATACAAATTTCTATTAAACACAAGACACATTCTATAAAAGGACACAGATTTTGACACAATATAATATAGTATAAATTCCTAACATTACTACTCCTCAAAACCCTACAAGCAGAAAACATACTCTTTTCGCCACATTCTCCTCCAGGCCTTGGTAGCAACGAATAAATAGCATACAAACAATATCCAAAAAAATATAAAAGATCAGAAAAGTACTAAAGTAACCACTTTCAGGTTAACTCGCATACATTTTTTTATAAAAGATACCACTCTCAATTTTAATGACATTGAATCGCCATGCATCATAGACAACCATAATTGTTCTGTAAACACTTGTGTGTCGTGCACAAATTGCGCAAAATAAAGCAACCGGTCCGGTATCAAAGTAGGACAAGCAATTAATATGTGAAATGGGGGTCCCCACCACAACGATCATACAGAATCTACAGTATTTCAAGGCACTTGCCCCTTGTAGCCTACTGTGCAGGATTTCATGAGTGTTTAGTAGATTAAAACGGAAGCGCATTATGTTATTGCGCAAACTTCTACTTGGGTATTTCTTCAGGTAGGTCTCCATCCCAGTATACCATTTGAATGGAGAAATTACCTGAAAGTATCGTTTGAACTCCAGGATTTCACCATTGTTGACAAGCCAGTCATTAGGATATAATGAGTTTTTTTTTTATCTTAGTGGGATTACAGAGAAGCGTTTAAATCGATGAACCCAACTGCAGCAGAGTTGCATCGCCTTCCATATGCCATTCTTTCATAAAACCTTCTGAATCATTTTCACCCAGTAAGCTGTAGAGACTCTTTTGGGGACAATTCACATTTTCTTAGTAGTGAGAGATGTTTCCACTGCATAAAACTAACAATCGACTGCAATCCCATTTCGTACCCAATTAATTGGATGGGGACACATTTCGTTACATAAAAAAAAGAAAACCTCTCCAAACAAGGCCTTCCACGACTTTCAGATGAGGAAGAAACCAAAGTGGATAAAATTCCAGACCGTAACACCGCCTTGGCACAACTTTCATGCGATATAACTCCCTACACAGTGTCATGATGTATTTGCCAAACTTCCGCTCAATCGACCTCATCTGTCTGGCCGCTGTAATAGATTTTCTTTTCAGGCAGTTCCAATAGAAGATTTTAGCGTAAGTGCCAGAGATAGAATACCCAACATATTGCAAGATCCTTTTGCTGGCTAGGACCTTATCTTCCAATTTCCAGCTAAACTTAGAGATGGACTGAGTACCCTGGCCAAGTTGCAAAATGACTGTTTTCGACGGATTAGTTTGTAACTCAAGCCCCTTCATATAAGTGCCAAACGCATTGATCAATCGCTGGAGCCCAATAGGTGTACAATCCTTCAAAAGTTGTTGGCATACGCCGCCCACTGCATTCTAAAAGCCCCTATTTCTTTAGAAATAAGAGCACAATGATAGGAGAGCCTTCCTGGCGTCAGCCACATACAAATTACACAGTGTTGGTGCTAGTATGCACCCTGACGAAGTCCATTGTGTGTAGAAATACATGCTGACATCAAACCATCAGAGTTCAGCTAATCTTCATCTTTGTGTTGTTGTGTAGATGAATGAGAATGCTCAGCAGGCCCCCTGGTGATTCCCAAGTCCAATAGCTTTTTCCACATCAAAGCTTCATTAACCGTGTCAAAATCCATGGATGCAACAAAAACAGGTGGCGCATTACAGCGCCAAGCATTCCTCTGTAAGAATGTTAGCAGGAGAACCCCGCAATCCGTTCCCATGTTTCTTCTGAAGCCCATTTGTCTCTTATCTAATATGTTATTGAGGTCACTCCAACTTATATGCTCCAATAAAATGGATGCAAAGATCTTTGATTCTACATCCATTAGAGCAATTGGTCTAAAATTAATAGGAAATCGCCTGCTCCCTTTTTTAAAGATCAGAACAACATAGGAGCCCGGCCACGAAAGGGGGACAGACCTCAAAGTCATGTCCCTAAACTAGAAGTTTAGTAATTTCAACCAATGGTTAACATCTTGCTTCAGAGTTACATGAGAAAATGTACCTTTTGCCCCGGTGACCCTGGGAGAATGGTTATAGATTCCCTATAGGCGCTTGCCTCAGAGGATAAGCATTCGCCCTGTACTTTCAGTACTATGGCATCTCTGGAGAAAATCAAAGGCTATGGCAGAGATATCATGGCCATAACCAATGAGATGTATTTGCCCCCGCCCCAATTAGGGGATAAGATAGTAGGCGGGGTAACTATGAGAAGTAAGGTTTTTGCTCAAGACCGACTTAGAGAGTGCTTTACATGTGGCCACCATCCCTCCCTTGTTATACCTACAACTAAAAGGGCTACTGACAGATTTGTGTTGGGAGAATAACCTGAAACACCCCTTGACCAAATTCGAACAGATCCTCGGTACACATAGATTCAAGGACCCTTATATCTGCTTTGTATGAATCACTCCAGAATAGGGGGCACATAGGCACACCAAAAACTTGAACAATGGTCTACGGTCCTCCAGCTCATTGGCGCTATGGATGTCTGGGGTTTTATTTATAGAGTGGTTTGGCCATAGTCAACAGCGGTCCGATGCAAAATGCATTAACAGTAGACTCATGTTTAGATGCCATCTAACCTCTGCAAGACTTTCAAAATGTATCCCAATGTTAGCCCCCTGTGTTGGAGGAACTGTGGTTTGAGTTGTACATAGTGACACATCTGGTGGGAAGGTCCCTTGTTAAGTTTTTCTGGAAGGAGGTGCAAGAATGGGTTAAGGACAGATGTAATGGAAAGGGAGTGGACCCCGTTGTTGGTTTTGTTTGGCATTGAAGGGCAGGAAGACAATTATTTCTTGTTATCTCATATGCAGAGAAACCTGTTCCTGGCGGCGAGAGTCTGCCTAACCCTTCATTTGAAGAGGAACCATCTCCCTACACTAGTAGAATGGTTGAAGAAAGCACATGCAATATACAATATGGAATACTCAACAGCGATATTACTGGAGTCGCACACACATGTTGACATGGAATAGCTCCCCTTCTCGGTATGCAATACTCTACACTAGACGGCAGCTAGAATACATGATAGCTCGCCTTAGGCTGGTGATTAATATCGACTGGGGCCCTGCACACTATGGGCCCTGCACACTATGACCCAGCAGCTGCTCCACCACATGTCTCAGCAAATGCTACACATGGCAAACATGACCCTCATCCAATATATTCCCGGAATCCCCTTATCTTCAGCACATTGATCTTCTATTTTCCATGGTCCCAATAGAGGGGAGGGGTTCGTTTTTGATAACGTACATCCAGTATTAAGAATGTGGCGATTATACTGCAATATTTTGATTATAAATTATTTTGTTATGATACCGTTTGCAGTATGTTTTTTAGGTTCGGTACTGGGCTGATAAAAGTGTCACCTTTTCTCTTATTTTGTCTACTATGAGGTTGTTCCCTTACAACATTTCTAATGAACATATTTGGAAAAAACGATGTCTGCACGCAGAAAGAAGCCCAAAGTGTAAAGGTTTAAGAATGAATAGTTGTGCTTTAGTTTTAAAGATGAAAAGTAAAAGCTCAGAATTATGACTTTTCTAATTTAAAGTCGTTGTCATTTAAAAAATGACTGTCACAGCCAATTGAGAGCGAAACAAAAAAGATCTTCCAAGAAACCTTCCCATTGAATATTTTAATGTGTGATCAGACAGGTGGGCCCATGGTGTATACAAAACTATCAACCGGACCTGCTCGCCCACGAAAAAAACCTATTTAGCCGCTTTTATCGTTTGCTCTTGCATTTCAAAATGTTAAAATACACTAGATCCTAGTCTTCGTTATTGGGCAAGTGCAAGCAGGTATTCTCAACTGTAGGCAAAGTGTCCCACATATTTTGTAATGGGCACAGCACCCCACATCTTCAACCAGCTGTGCCCCCTAGTTATTGGAGGCTGGGAGATTACTGTGAAATGGTATATGAGATACCAAGAAAAAGGCTTTTCCGTATCCCTGATAAGATGGAAGGTGGATCTATGGCAACTATTGCCGCCAGATTGCGTGCTCCTTTTAATTTGTGCACATCCTTTCCAGAGAATCAGCACATATTAATTGGGCCTCAGGCTCTGCTACATTCGTATGTCATTGAGGATGCTGTTTTCCATAGGCAAACGGTAAGCATGAAAATGAGATCACTTAGCGAAAAGCGCTGAAAGCTCAGCCGCCAGACTTCACAATCCATAGGCAATTTTTGGGGGAGGCCCAAGTTTTACTCGCTGATCTTGCATTTCGCCAATCTCCTGGCCGCAAACACTTGGATATTTTTCCACGCAGAAACAGAGCATATATAAAACACGTCACCTCTGAGTTTATTAAGAAAGCAGATGTCACCAGAAACTATTAGCATTTCAGCAGTTTTTCATGCCAAGGACTTTAGAGCTGCCGTTGCTGTACGGCATCCCGCTATGATCAGCCATAGAATGACCTTTTGGCGCGGAGCAGCAGCGCCAGGCTGAGCAGCATACCTCACTAAAAGCTGCTGGATGCCAGTACAGAGCGGTTCGTAAGGGCTTCTTCCCATTTGAACATTCTTTTACTACAATTGATTTTTTTAGATTCAAGGTGTACTCGTGAGAAATACGTTTTCTTTCTTTTAAATATCTGTGTATAGATACTATTGTGGGAAAAGCCACTGCTCCCAGTGGAAAGTTGTGTAGGTGGGATTTCTTGCTGGGGCCATGGAGGGGACCGTTGCAACGATAGTTCTATTTTATCACAGTGTTTTCTTTAATGTGTTCCAGAAGCCCATTGTATACTTTAAAGTCACATTTTGTTTTATTTGTTTTATTTGTATTTATATAGCGCAGAACAGTCTGAGGACATTGTGGCACTTGCTACAAGACAACACTTAGTTACAGAGTACAGAGGCATGCATTTGTTACATAACGAGCATATTGAGCAGGGACATATATATATATATATTACAATATAGTTCTATTACATTTGTGTTTATATTACAATATACATGACAGGAATAGAGGAGGCGGTCGCAGTGCTAGTTGAGGAAAGTGCTATTTGGTCCAATGATACCCTTCAGTTATATCAGAAAAAAGTGATGAGCTTTGAAAAAAAAAAATGTATCCTTGAAGGTTTACTACCGTACATTAAAGACGCTGAACAATACTAATGGTACGATAAGGACACTGGCGAATTGCAGGGTTTTGTCACTTCACAGAGGGGAGCATTTCCTTGTGTGACTCGGGAGTTGAGCCCGCTATGCACCATTCCTTCTAGGGATGGCAGTATGCAGGACATCACAGGGAGAGTCCCCTTTTGGGGACAAGCACTCTATTCCCTCAAGGAACTCGCCAAAACCCTTCCTTGTGGGCCATCAGTACCATCCGGGATTCAGAGAAGTACATTAGAACAAGCCACTGTTTGTTATTGTAACATTACACCATACATTCAACTTGAAGAAATGTTTGATGAAAATACAACGAGAGGTGAGCGAGTAATGCTGGTCACCCAATGGTTGGAAGACTAAGAACGAAAGAGCATGCCTAGCGGAAAGAGAAAAGGGACTTTGATACTCTGCTTGGGAGGACCCAGAAAGCTAACAAAAAGGGAAGGACTACTGAAAGTGTGTAAAACCCGGGAAGTTCGATTCAGCAAGACGTGGAAGCTGCTGAGAACAGGTCGATCCTCTGTCGGGAGGATACAGCCTGTGGGTGTAACCATGAGTCATGGAGAGAGCTGAGAGCATAGCCATGCAAGGGAAGAGAACCTCGAGTGAAGGAGAACCAGGAGAGCAGTGGTGAGACCAGTGGAAGGTGGACTGTTCAGTCCAAGAACAACGCTGAGATAGTTTGTACAATGGCCCCGCTGGGCCATGAAAAAGAACCAAGAAGCATCAGAGTGAACGCAGGAATCATTCAGAGTCAAGTGTCGTCCGGTGTCCAGTCAAATGGTCGAAAATAAAGGATCGAATGACCATTTGATCGACAGTCAAATGGTCGAAAACAAAAGGTCGATTTTTTAAAATGTATTTATTTATATATATTTTTTTAGTTCGGGTTGGTAGAAAAATGTTTTTAATAAAGAAAACAGGGGTTTGAGGGGGAACCCCCCCCAATAAAAAAATAAATTAAAAAAAATCGACCCTTTTTTTCGATCATTTTAGTGTCGATCAAAAGGCATTCGATCCTTTTGTTTTCGACCATATGACCTACAACCGTGTCGTCCCTATTCAGGAGAAAGATCCGGTGATGCTAGCCCATGAACAAGAAGGTAACGGGAGAGGCGGGAGGCCTGGGAGGGTATACGGGGACCAAGGACACACATGCTATTCGCCCCAGTGAAAGGACAAGTGTTCATAAGAACGAGAACCACTACAGAAATCAACCTACTCATCCCAGTGAGAGGTCAAGTGCCTTCAAAAGTGAGAGTAACTCGGAGACTCTTTACTCGTATCAGTCAAGGGTCTAATAGCCATCGGAAGGAAAATCACAGTCAAACCTGTCTTGCTCCGTACAACAGATCAGGAACCGTACAGGGGAGCAAATATATTTGCTTGGACTGCTTTATTTATCTAAGGAGAAGGACAGTTTGACAGAACAAGTTGAATGTGATATGAGACATATTGATTATGCAGGAGTAAGGAACAAGAAGAATACAGGGATACTTCAAGAAAGCATAGTTCAAAGGGATAAAATCCCAAACACAGCAAAGAAACAAAGTATAATTCGAGAAAGAAGAGGGCCACCAAGGTGGCAATGTCCCCGAGACCAACTGTACAGATTAATACAAGAAATAGCCAGGGATGTCTATTCACCAAAATGCCAGGGGTAGCAGAAGTGACACACACATTACATCACAGGAAGTGATGTCACATGCACTTTGACCCAGATGACATCAGTTCCTCTTTAAACCTGGTGACCTTGCGGGTGTACAAAAATATAACATAAAAAATAGGTACCAAAGGAGACAGGAATATTTTAGATACCAGCCACATTTTAACAAGCATGCTGCCTTCATATGCCATGAAGTCATGACATGATGGGGTTGGACAGAATAGAATCAACACAGGCTGAGGCATTGACGTAGATATGCCACTTCAGGATTGTATGGCCAGTTACTTATTATGCAATCAAAGCTGCATGTCAGGTACTGTCAATATATGTTAGAGCCCCATATATTGGCAGTTGCTGCGATAAAACCGTATCCAAAAATCCAATAGATGCAAGTCACCAACAGTGTACAGGAGCATTAATCCTTTAATTGGTAAGGATTTGTTATTTATGAAGCGCTTTCGTCAAAGCGATATGCATAGCACATATGTATATACAATTATCATCCGAACCCAACTTACTACTCATTTAGCAACCTAGGAAGAATGAAAGGGCGAGTTGGACTAGCTGGGATTCAAACCTTCGACCTGCAAATCACACAGATCACAGCAGCGAGTGCTCATCCCGCTGAGCTATCTTATCGCGTTGCTATTACAAATGCAATGCCACTGTAACAGAACATGTACAAACTGGCTGCACAATGTAGGACAGACAAGTAATAACACTTATGTTTACTGTAGCCTTGATGAGCCTTGATTCAGAGTAAAAAATGCCATGCCACAGTAAGACATACCTAGACTAGCTGCAAAATGCCAATGTAATCACGTAATAACACTTTTCATGCTTACTTCATCATAAATGCCCAGAATATACAATGTTGCATTTTGGAAATAAATACATCTGAATGCCTTAGTGTGTGTTCTCATCCAGGTACCCACACCTTCGCAGCAGGGCTTCCCAACAGTGAAGAAGCCGCAAGCTATAGACCTATGCCTGGTGTGGTGTTTCAGAACCCATGCATTGGAGTGTAGCGCCGACTACTATGGGGACCAAGGCTCTGTAATAGTAACCTTCTCATGCCCCCGACACAATCAAGGGGACGCTGTGCATCAATTTAGGAAGGGCAAAAGGCCTTACACCTACTTACAGCGGGAGAGACTAAATATGGCAAGAAGAACCGGTGAGTCCACACAAGGGAAGCATGGACACTGGGGCATAGTGGCAGACATGCCAAACACTGTTAATCAACAAAACAACCCCTGAAAGAGTATGTGCAAATGAGCCTGGTTATAAAAGGGGAAAAGACATTAAACAAGAGACTAGCAACCAAATGAGAGTATTGTGAGCGGTCAGAAATGTGAGGCAGACAGCTTTGTGAACGTTTTTCAAAATATGCCATTTTATTAACTCAAAAGGTTATATAAACGCCTCGCCCTCCGTACCCTGACGAGGATTTCCCTGCTTAAAATAAACTAAAGGAAACTAACAAAAGTTTCTGTCCCTCACACTTGAATATACAACAAATCAAGAAGGTAATAGAAGGCAATTCAACAACCACAAATATAACAGTTGACTTCACATTGCAATAGCTGCTTCCCCTGATAACCTGGGTGAATGCCCCTTCCCTAGATTCAAGGAGAATTTAGTTTGAGTGTTCAAAAAGAATAAGGAAATTGTGTCTCATTAAAAAGTCCCACTTCAGATCTCTTCATCCAAGTTGATAACACAAGAGTTCAATTTGGATGCCACACCCTCTTCCTTGCTAATTGGACCCAAAGGCTTGAGACAGGTTCTTGGTATTAACAAGGTCCATTACAATTAAAGACCTTGAAACAGTTTCTCATCGTGAATAAAGAATACTTCAACAAAGAATACTTGAAACGTTCTTTGATGTCAAAGCAAGTGTCTTTGTGCCTCATTACACGGTAGGCGGTAACCATGGTGCTATTAGCGCCATGGTTGCTGCCGGTATTTTACCGTGTCCGCCTTGACGGAGGGCGGAATTACCGCCCTACTCCAAGGTGAGCGGGGGCGGTAATTCCCCATTCACCAAGGCACTTCCCCATTCACATTTTTGCCTCCATAGGGCATAATGGGAATGGGGAAGGACTTAATTACGGTACCGCAAATTGCGGTACCGTAATTAGCACCGAGGTCCCTTTGCGGCACCCTACTTTAACGGCTGGTAAAACCAGCCGTTAAGGTCGGGTCCCGCAAAGGGAACTCGTAGTAAGGCGGTAAGGGTTTACCGGTAACGGTGCCCTTACCTTTACTGGTAAACCCTTACCGCCTAACGTGTAATGAGGCCCTTTGTCAGGATAATTTGGCACCACTTAGTTTCAATACTACTTCATCAAAACTCTCAAGTGATTCTTCAAATGGCTTTGCCATGAGTTTTTACCCCACCACAATACTTTCAAAAACATTCACCCGGTTCACTGCCATGCCAGGTGTATAGATTCTACCACTCTTCGTTATAGAAAAACTCTCATGCCAGAACAGAACCAATTGCTGCAACAGCTGTTGGACCTGGTATCTTCTCTTGCCAACCCAGACAAACCACTGAAGCTCTCTGCTTGTGTATTGTGAGGTGTCCGTAACGCGAGGCGGACAACTGCTTGTAGTTTTCTCAAGATCAGACCTTTTACTTTAATAAAGTAAAAGGTAGGTAATCAAGCCTCCATTTCCCTACTCTATCCGGGAATTGCCTACCAACTCTAAAGACTAAAGGAACCACTCCTAAAATAGACAAACTGGCCATCAAACAAGCTTTGTTTACAGTAAATGGCAAATAAAAGATTGTGCATGGCTGGCCTATGGTTGGCAAAATTGCACCAAATATGAAGTGTGCTCATCAGGCTCCATTTTACATAAAGCACTGGTCAATATTTTGTTACCCATCACCATGGGGCAAGTTCATTTCTCTTAGGTCGAGTATGTCATCCAAAGAACTTGCCCTGCAGGTCTAGTTGGATCATTAAGAATTTGTAAGGCCTGACTCAGCTCCCTTCCCCAGCTTTATGCACACATTCATGGTTCCAGTATTTACCTAGAAGCTGTATTGCCATTCTTCCAGTTTCAGGCGACAATGTCACATGTATCAGAGGACACAGGACTTTTAACAACATCGCAGATCTAGTATTTGTTTTTCTGGAAAGGGTTTGCCTCTTGGCTTGGATAATACTAGTTCTCTTCATCAGTAAAACAACTTATGGACTTAAAGAATATTTGTTCAGACTTTTACAAGGTTCAGTCTTCAAAGGCGAAATAGAAGTAGGCATACGTGACCACTCTAAGATAGATGTTTAGTCTTAAAGGGTTGCACATTATTGTATTCCCAAGTAATATCACAGAGATGGTTTGAAACTCCCTTAGGAAAATTAAATTAGCCAGATGCGACCTTCCTTTGATGCTGAAGGAAAGATGGACTTAAAATTAGTTTAATGTTTTCGCCCGCCTAAAGATGAATGTTGGAAACTCTTCAACAAAATCCTTTATGTGCGGATCCAGTTTTAGCAAATGCCAGTTCCTTTTCAAAATATTCCCTAGTTGTGCATTGTTTGCACAATATGTTGTTATAAATTGTACTTTGTCCAGATATCGGTCAAATTCTTGTTGTTAGAGTTAATTCTCCATCTAGTTATTTCCATCACTCCGTTCAACAAACAAAGCTCACTAGACATCGGACCGCGTTAGAACGCGCAAAATGAACACAGTGACAGCAAACGCCAAGGACTTTTGAGGTAAGCCCTAGAATGCCTAGGCTCTGCATGGCATATGTCTGTGATGGTATGAACAATGCAATTCAAAATGAATTCCAAATACCATTTGGATTATCCACATGTTATTATCTGATGATACTGCAATGACAATGTAAAATGATATTGCGCTTTGATTTTTACGTTTTGGTTCCTGGACTACTCACAATGCCTTGCATTGGTCAACTATGTTACATTAATTCTTTTGAACATTAATTGGAATTGATTAATTTAATTTTATTATATAAAAAAATGATTTTTTGGTTTGATGATTTGCCTTGATCGGAGAAAGGCGCTGTGGTCGTCGAAACACGTGTCATCACATAGGGCCACTTTAAGAATGAAAATGGCCACTCAATAAAAACCTGAGTGGGTTTCACGTGAATTGTTGTGTGACATCTTTACTTTTTTGTGGCGCATGAACAAATATGAAACATTGCACTTCCTTTGATGCTGCATTCACTTGTACCTCTTGTGAAGGTCAATGTCGGGATTTCTGCAATGATTTTAACTAATGTTCGCTTTTTCTTTTTTAGACATGCGACCACTCCAGCAACGGTAAATTGTTCAACAATGGAAAATAGATGCTTTTCAGTTTATGCAAACACGAATGCTTTCATTATTAGTGCGCATGATACATTTCCATTGTTAGAGATGCATTCTACAACGAGCAGTTTGTACTCGCTTTCACACTTACGCAAGTTACTTTTTAGCTGGTAACAGTTAACAGCAAGGCTTGCTGAATTAACCTGGATGCCAAGCTTCACTCACCGACTCCAGGGACACTGTGGTTGTGGGCTGCTTTACTTTCCAAGACCTCTTCAGCTTCTACTACTTCTTTGGGTCTTTGAACCACACCCTTCTGCAGCACAGCTACTTGGCGCACATGGGGAAAAATCCACTCGCAGCAAGTCTTCCTCAGTGCAGCCACGGCAATGCAGTGTTTGAGACCACAGGACCCTATCAGAACTTGCAGGTGAAATCTGCTGTCTCCACGTCCTGGCATCCTTTCTGTGATAACACTTGCCCAGCCTTGCATTCTTCTACTACTACCTCCAGCCTTCCAGTTCCTGCTCCAGCTCCTTCCTTCTCTCCTGCTGCAGCCTTCTATGCCTCACAGGTTTGGCAATTGGCTTCAGGTGTGAGCCACTGGTTTCAATTGCCTCACCCCTTGCAAAGGCTGTTAGGCCTAATTGCCTGACTACTACAACTAGATGCTTCTTCAGCCCTATAGGATTCTTCTTCGTCAGTCCCTATAGGATTCTGGGACATGGAGTTCACTTCTTTAAGTTAGGTTTTTCTACTTGAGTAATTTTAAAGGTAGATTTAATTCCCTTAATTTTAGCAGAGGGGCTGTAGGTTTTAACTTTGCTAGAGGAAGATTTAGAGAAGAAAACATTTCCGCCATTCCTTGTAGTGTACACTTTTTGAGCTCTATCCATGCGCTCCTTATCTCCCAGAAACTATCAAAAATATTGTCTCAAATGTGAAGTTGCTGGTTTACACTGATGGAAATCCACATCACAAGAAATCAATAATTGAGCGAAAACACCATATTAACAAATATTCAAAGATTTAACGTCCATCTGACACACAAAGTCGACACGTATTTCGACCGCCACATGGTCCTCATAAGGGCTTAATACACAGTCCAATGATGGCATTCCATCGATAAGCTCATCACACGAGCTTGCAATCAATGACAAAAGTATCCTCAGTATTGTGCCAATGACTGGTCTTGTCCAGAAATAATGGCGATATCACAATCAAAGTCTTCATGTGTGCCAAGTAGCTGCCTTTCCTCGCATTTTTTGTGTCCGATTTTCTACGTCTTGTCCCCAAGATGCTGTCAGCAACACCTTTGAAATTGATTGTATTTTTTTGTATTTATTTGGATTTTATATAGAGCTTTACACCAAAGCACTGTACATAGATTCATCAAACAGTACAAAATAAATGAGAATTAAAGTTTATCGATGGATTGGACTATGTATTAAGCCTGATGAGGACCTCGTGGAGGTCGAAATAAGTGTCAGCTTTGTGCGTCAGGTGGACATTAAATCTTTGAATATTTGTTTACATTGTGTTTTCCGCACAATTATCAATTTCTTGTGATGTGGAGTTCCACCAGTGTAAACAAGCAACTTCACGTTTGAGACAATATTTTTGATAGTTGTTTCTGGGAAATAAGGAGCGCATGGATATAGCTCAAAAAGTGCATGTTTTTTTGTATGGCCTTGAGCATTGGCCAGTTGCATCAATCCATGCTAGCACCCTCCAACCAACCCAAGTTTTGCAACCCACTCAATTAAATCACACAGACCAATTTGAGAGGTAGCTCGACTCGATAGCAGCACACTCCATTGTATTCCTTGTAGTGTACCCTTGGTATTGGGGAGGGCATTTAGGAACCAAAAAGATTCTCTTTTGGTATAATCTGCTTTGGTGTTAAAACCTTAGGGTTTACCACCTTATATTTAATAGGAGCTGGAGAGACATTAAAATGGCAATAAGCCATAACCTCTTCTGGAATAGTGGTAAGAGTCTCCATGTTAGAGGAAAAATATGGTCTCTCATCCCACAGAATCTCCTCTCCACCCTGGGCCCCGTCTCCACTCAGGTGATCCTCCGCCTGGGTTGGGATCAGGAAGCGTCTGCCTTCCCCTGACCATGTGGCAGGGTTTCAGTGAGGGATCTGCAGGAATCTTCACAGTATACTCTCCGTCCCAAACAGGACGAATTTGTACCAACTTCCATGACCTGGTATACTCCCTTGCCAGCCCAAATTAGTAGCTTGAAGTAGTTTTGTTGTAAGGATCAACTCAAAAAGGTTTTACTAATGTAATTTGCTTCACAATTAGATTTAGGCATTTCTTCAAAAGAAACAAGAATCACACTGGTGATATTCACTACACTTATTTGTTTGCCATACGCAAGACAGGCATTGCTCTCCTCCTCCGGTATCTCTTATCAGCAGAGCAGCCTTCCTGCCACTCTTGCTTAACCTCTGCATTATTTACCAAGTGCTGCCAACAGTTGTTCACACTTCTTTGGCAAGGTTTGTTTAAACCAACACGCTGTATAATATCTTTTTACATATGGGCAATGTATTTCACTTCACCTATAAAGACTCAATGGTCTTCTTTAGGCTTCGGCAACACTGGTTGTTTATCAATTGCTTTCTCCTGCGTTTTTATTAACTTTGGTAAAAGTGGTTTATAATCTCTTAAAATTATATTGCCCCTTCGAGTGGTTTAACTCAATGTTTTATAATTACAGTCTTTGGCTGGAAGGTTTCAGTTGTTCCCTTGCCAATGCATCAATTTTAAAATCAGCTTTGTACGAGTCAAACTCGAAATCAACTTTTATGTTAGTCTGGTAGTCAAAAGAATCAAGGTGGTCTGGATTTTATCAACGGGCATTCCGGAGAGCTCCGGGGTCACAGTGAACACACCAGGTCCTAGCCTGCGCTTCCGGTTGCCTCGCCGTTTCCTGCTCCTCTGCTTTGTAACTGCTACCCGACGCTGCAATATCTCTGGTACGGCTTCCTGCAGCTTGCGTCGCACTTTGAGTTTCCACAACTCTCCGAACGTTCCAGTGCTCGCCTGGCACCCGCAAACATCTTGCAAGTGAAAAGGTGTACTTTCTGCTGCGCAACATCTGCAGGTGAAACCTTATGCCCCAATGACCCCCCTCAAGCCCGGCATTCGCATCTTGCCACTGTCGTCCAGGGTCCAGCACAATTTCTTCCTCTGCAGTTTGGTGGAGAGAACACAACTCCTGCTGCTGCTGCCGCCGCCGCTCCAACTGTTTCTGCTTCCATCATTTTGATATCTCTAATGGCCTGCACCTGAGAGGGCCTTTTATGCCTCATTGTTACCCTCAGGTGTGGGTCATTAACATTAATGGGATGCAATGTATACCTTGGTGCCTCTGCAGCCCTTTTCTTCATTCAAGTAGTATGAGATTCTGGGACTAACATGAAAATCCCTTTGCACAATGATATATTCATCACATATGTGCCCATATCTCTTTGCAACTACCATGCAACTCTGGCTCACCTTTGTCATGTTCCATTTCTGCATCATGCAAAACGATGTACCTTGCAGCGGTAATAGTTACATAGCCCATAAAAATGGTCTAGCTAGACCTGCCTGCCCAAGACATCACCCTATCGCCTGCCCTACACCCTTTTTGCCCACTACACCAGCCTTCCCTCCAGTCTCCAATTGCGCCCGTCCTTCCCATGGTAGCACCCACTCAACGGACTACCTAGCCCATAGCAACACCGATAGACCAAGCAGGACCACCTCAGCACGAGGTCATCATGCCCCTTTCCTGGTTACAGCCCTATTAGAACTATTGTCCGAACAGACACACAAACTACCACTCCCGACTCAACCGAGCGTAACAGACTAGGCACCAGAATCCTCCATAAGAATAGCAACCATCTAGCTAAACCACCCAATAAGACCAACAACCAGAATGAAGTTTGTAACAACTCCAACCTACTCCCGCAAAAAGGAGCACTTTTAAACGTTAGATCCTTTGTCGCCCACTCCGCAGAGACCTCCGACATCATTCTATCCAACAATCTGGACTTCCTTGCTGTGACTGAAACATGGCTTCATGATGCTGCGGGACCCTCTCTTACCTTAGCCATCCCTGATAATTATGCCAACCTCAGAGTAGATAGACCTAACGCTCGAGGAGGTGGTGTAGCTATCAACTTTAAATCATCACTTGACATTCGACTAGCCACTTCCCCTACACTAAATTCATGTGCGCATCTCACAGTCAAACTGCAAACTTCCCCTAAGAGTACAATTACGATGCATCTAATATATAGGCCCCCGGGTCCGCCTGGTTCATTTGAGCAAGATATTACATCCTTAGTAGCTGAAAATTCGAAACCCTCAGCTCAAACCATCATACTTGGGGATTTCAATCTTGGGTTTAACGAGACCCTCATGACACCTCAGCTACTTCCCTGGCTACTGCACTAGCTGAGCATGGCCTCTCACAACTCTGTTCCCAACCCACCCATTCGAAAGGTAGGACTCTCGACTGGGTAGCTGCTCTTAACTGCAACATTACCCTTAAGGACCCCCTACCTCTTGTCTGGACGGATCACCATTTCCTCCCATTAGATATCAATATCAGTAACCTAGCCCCTAAAAAGACTCTTATTGTACCAGCCTGCCCAACTATGAACAAGAATAATATCACAGCTGAAACATTAATACCCTTGGTAGTCCCCACTCTGAATGCACTACCAGCCACAGCTGACTTGAACCTGTTGGTCAATACCTACAACGAATCCATGACTAAAGCTATTGACAGCATTGCCCCATTAAAAATGCACAAAGGGAAACCGAAAGCTCACCTGAACTCTTGGTACACCCCTGAGCTCAAATTACTTAGACAACAAAAAAGTAAACTTGAAAAACTGTGGAATGCAGCTCCCTCATTAGAAAACAGAACTAATCTTACTAACATCACCACTCTCTACAAAAATGAGATTATACGTGCTAAAAAAGAATCTTTCAACTCCAGGATAACTCAGGCAGGCTCTAGCACGAGAGAGCTATTCAACATTTTAAAGGAATTAGAAAACCCTAATCCTCCCACAGATACCTGTACTAAGGATAAACCTTGATGCACAGGTACCCATAATGCCCTCGCCAACAAAATCACGGGACTCCAAACTAAAATTGAAAATAAATGACAACTCACCCATGGCACTACTTCCAGTCCAACCTTACCCGCGCCCATTGCCAATAACTCGGGCTTCACCTTCAAAAAGGTAACTATACCGGGAGTACAAAAAATCATAACCTCCTTGAAACCATCGAACTGTAAGGGGGACAGCTGCCCTGCCCAGGTCATAAAAGACGCAGCCAGGGATCTTTTCCCTTTCATTACCAAACTAATAAACTTATCATTCACTAGCAATGCAGTCCCAAGCAACCTGAAACAATCCTGGGTTCTACCATTGTTAAAAAAAACAAACACGTGACCCGTCTATACCTACCAATTATAGACCTATCACCACTGTACCGTTCTTACTAAAAATTCTTGACAGAGTGGCCTACGTACAAATTCAAGATTACCTCAAGACAAACCAATTATTGGGAATTCGTCAATCTGGCTTTCGTCCTCAACATGGAACAGAAACAGCCCTTGTTGATCTCAAAAGCCAGATCGACGAACTCAAAGATAAAGGAAAGGCTGCCATCCTTCTTCTCCTAGACCTCTCAGCTGCCTTTGACTTGGTGGACCATAAAATCCTAGGCAACCACATGTCATCGGCAGCACATTTCTCCCACTCCGGGGTCACATGCATCCAATCCTTCCTTGATAACAGGACCATGTGCGTCTTCTCACCATTAGCAGCGGCCGCCCCGATTCCCATCTCCTGCGGTGTCCCACAAGGCTCTTTGTTTCGCCCACTTTGTATAATATATTTACAAAGCCTTTATTCGACAAGTTGGACCATCTGGGTGTCACCTACACCAACTACGCAGATGACACCCAGATACTCCTAACTCTATCCGGTAACTACAATTCGGACGTCAGCCGGATCAATGAAGTCTTCTCCATCATTCAGGCATGGATGGCCACACATGGCCTCTACCTGAATGATGACAAGACGGAATTGCTCCTTGTCGGCTCCCCTAACACTATCCTGAAGCTTAGCCCCAGCTACACCAGTTTCATTATTGATGGAAACACTATTCCTATCGCAAAAAGTTTAAAAACCCTTGGCTTCTATCTAGACACCAACACCAACCTTTCCAAACAAGTCAACATGACCTCCTCAGCCACTGCCTACACAGGTATGCTGATCAGGGCCTGTAGACCCCTGCTATCCACCAGTAGTTGCCTCACATTAGCCAGAGCACATACAGTCTAAATTGGACTACTGCAACGGCAAAAAATTAATCTAAAAGCGATCTGCCTTACCTACAAATCCCTTAACCACCTTGCCCCGCCTTACCTAACCAACAAATTCACCTTACAACCTGCTACCAGAATCACCAGATCCTCCAACACACTACACCTGATGGTGCCCAAATACACCCTCAAAAGAGCCGGTGGAACTAGCTTCCCGGTTCTAGCCGCCCAACTCTGGAACACTATTCCACTGAACATCAAATCCATCCCCACCTTTCAACCCTTCAGAACCCAGGTCATCACCTGGCTACTACACCTGGCTACTAAATAATTCAGGGATCCTACACTAGCACTCACTCACCACCACCTTGCATTTGCCGCTACTAGCTAATACAGCTCATGTATCTCTGTGTATTTGTCATTTTAATGGCTCAACGCCTTTATCATACTGTCTGCTTGCTATCTACACTAATTGTATTTTTGTAAACTGTATAAATTCCTGCACATTATTTCTGTAATTGTACATATGTTGCACAACTGCCCTAATATATTGCCTGTAGCTATATCCTTGAGCGCCCATATACCCCTGGGTCCGGAGCACTATACAAATCAACAAACACACAAACAAACAAACAAACAAACAAAGCTCTTTTCTTCCACTATGCAGATTCTTTAAAGTAATATCACAAGGGTGAAAGGAAAAATTTGGTTTAACAATAGAAGGAACTTTTTTATTGGTTTGTTGCATCAGGCCCTCTCAAAGAAGAGATTTGAAAGGCATAGAGACTTTGGTACAGAAGGCTGTGATGTTGGAGTTTTGAACTGCTTCCTCATGGTAGAGAATCCAGAGACTGTGCTAAGCACGAGTGTGCCACCTTATCCCGTGATGAAAACGTGGGGAAGGGAAGCCAACAGCTTGCTTATCATGACATATGTCTTGAACACTTTTCTTTTGCATAACATTGTTTCCCACACGATTTGTATTTAGAGGTAAGGATTGGCAATAGGTTTATTCGTATAGGGCCTCTTATTTTGACAAGACACCACTCAGACTGCCTTATTATTATTTGATGGTCGTAGCTTGCTCCCATCTTTAGATTTAGGATTAGATAGGCATTTTTCAAACCAAATTAAGGGGGTCTTACATTGGTGGCCTTTGAAGACTTTCCCTGTGACTTGTAGGGGTTCCGGTTTTTAAAAGTGTTGGAGCTTTAATAAGTGTTTTTTCACTCCTAATACGTGACCAGTTACAGTTGCTGTCATTCATATTCGGACAATTAACCTCAACGCATAATAGTTCTGTGACAGGATGCCATTACGTGTGCTGGTATGAATGATATTCCCTTCCCTAAGGAATGCAAATACCAAAGTCCTTATGTCACCCCGGAGCTCTTCTCCTTCCACGTGATCCTCCTGGCTAACACCGCCCCCAGGGTTAGGATCAGGAAGCATCGGTCTTTCCACCCGAGAGAAGACTTTAGGTGGGGTTTTAGTGAGGACTCCGTAGGATTCACCACAATATGAAATACACATGTGAAAAATGTCCTGGCTGAATAGTATCCCAGGCCAATACAATACCCGGAAAAGAGCACACGAGACTCTCAATATTGAAAGTATGCGCAGAGCCCACATAAGGCATTCCTGATAGAAGACAATATCAGACAGTTACAAGTGGGTATAACGAAGCCCTGGCAGAAGAAATTACCATGCCATTGTAAATGGGTTCAAGGAAGTCCTGGCAGAATAGTACACCAGGCAGACAATACCAGAGAAGGCTAATATAAGAGACTAATCAGTATTGGAAATGTGCACAGAGTGCACATAAGAAAGCCCTGGCAGGAGAGTATACCAGGTAATCTGAAGGTGTGTTTGAAGGTGCAAGAAAGAGCATAGGTAACAAAAGCTCTGGCAGGAGAGTATACCAGGTGGATGCTAATTGTGAACATGTGCGTTTATAAGAAAGCCCTGACAGGAAAGCATATCAGGCATCAAGATGAACAAACCCTGACCATAGCCCATCAGGAAAAGCAGAGACAATACATTAAAGGAGAAAGGTAACCTGGCAGGAGAGTACAACAGGTATCCTAGCACGGCTAAGTCCAAAGATCAAGTTTTTTTGTGCACCAGCTGTGTTGATACTCAAGAGACTGATAATCCTGAAGGGAAACCAGAGGGAAGAGAAATCCTGGGGAAGGTAATCACCTTCTAAAGCAAGGATCTCTATCCCTTGGAACTTTTTGTGACAGTTACACGTTTTCATTTTGAGCATTTATACATCACTCAAGGCCAAATACATTTTCCCTTTCCACTGTAGAATTGCTTTGTTAGAATGTGAGGGTCGGGATAGAATTCGACGCAGTGCGTTTGTTTTGGACATTCTGAGTGCTGACAGATCCTTAGTTTTGGTTTTAGGTAGGGAAACTCCTCTAGTGCAGTGAAAGAAGCATTTTCCCAACCCCTTTTAATAAAAGTGTTTAACCAAAACTACGAACCCCTTGTGTCTGAATTTCATTCTGGACTCTTGTGAGAAACTAGAAGGTGTCTCACCCACTAGTCCCCGGGGATCTGGAATCCAGGTGGCCAGGACACTTATCGCTTTTTAATCCAGTTAATGGAGGTGGACCAGTGCAGGAGGATCACCTGGATGAGGGGTCTTTGGGGAGTGGGACACTGGATGGTGAGACGCAGTATCCCCTTCCCTGTAACACCTTTACCCCATCCTATCCAGTAGAATATTTAGGAACTCTACCCCCGAACCCCCTTTTACAACACAAACACTTTCTCACCGACAGCCCGCTCTAAGGGAAAACAGAACACCTGAGCCATGTACCCGACATGTCCCAATACTATGGTCAGGCGAGGCCAGGCAATTATCTACAATCCCTCACAACTGACTTCCATTACACTTCCCCACACGGATAAAAGGTGGAGCACGAGAGCACACTTTGACCGAGACAAAGCACACGAGGAAACAGCAATTTTTTGAGATGGCAGCTAAGCAAGAGAGGAAGGGCGGCAAAAGGAACTGTTACTTCCCTGAAACCTTGAGAGAAAGTGTCAGACCAGGAAACCAGGCTGAAGAATCCTGCATTGTGTGTCGGAGATACCCAGGGCCCTCCCGTGCCAATAATCAAGGCAGGGAATCACCGGCCACCGTGGTACAGTCCTTGGCTCCAAGAACAAAGCCGCTTCAGTGAAAGCAACACAGCCGGGGAGTTGTGGAGACAGAAACAAGACTGGTCTGTGTTGAAGCCAAGGCTGCAAGCAGCAACAATGCATGGCGAGCGCTGGAACGAACATTGTTAAAAAAACATGCGTGAAAAGAGACGTGAGTGAAGTTAAACTGCTGATGAGTGATTGAACTTTAAAGTAAGCTACAATACCTTTGACACAGTGGTCCGGCATCGCAATGGTGCTCAATCGAAGGTATCCAGCCAAGAAGTAATAACAGTAGATACATTTGATCCGAGACCAGCAGAGGAAGGTCATTTGAAAGTGGACGAATAAATGTGAATAGAAATGGTCCTGCAATGGGTCAATCAAAGTCTTCGATTTTGATGAAATATAGAAAGTTTTGAAAAATAGATGAATCTGGTCCGAGCCCGGCGGAGGTAGATCAATTGAAGATTTTGTGTTAAAGTGGGTCTGAGCCCGGCAGATGAGGGCCAGGGTGAACAGTAAATCACCAGAGAAGTTGTAGAAGTGAAAATCCTAAGACAACAGGAACTGTACTGTTTAGTCATGGCGCATCAGGCCCTCTGAAATAAGAGACTTTGAATGACAGAGACATTGGCACAGAAGGCCCTGATGTTGAATTCTTGAACTGCATCCTCATGCTAGAGAAGCCAGAGAGTGTGCCAAGCTAGAGTGTCCCGCCTTGTCCTATGCTGAAAACGTGGGCAAGGGAAGCCAAAGGCTTGAATATCCGATATATCATTTATTGAACACTTTTCTTTTTCATAACATTGTTTGCCACACTATTCATATTTAGAAGTAAGGATTGGCAATAGGTTTACTGCCTTTACCTCCTTTACCGCCCTCCTCCTCAGACCGGGACTTCCATTGACTTGTCCGCCATCCGGGTCCCTGATCCCCATTACTACCAGGCCTCCGCTTCAGCCGGCCCACCGGACTACAAAGACTCTGCCCCCTCCTCCACAGGCAGGGGTGACCACCGACCTATCTGCCATTCCGGTCTCGTGCTGGAACCGCTGCTGGGCCTCCTCCTGCTTCCCGTTAGTGCTCTACCCTCGCGGGTCGGGGTCCATCGACCAGTTCCTCCATCCAGGTCCCGAACTCCGCTGATTGTGCCTACCTGGCCTCTTCACTACCACCTGCAGACCACTCCTGATCATACCTGGCCCGGACAATAAAGCCACTACTAACTCATTAGCTGTTACGGTCCCATGTCCTGGCTGGCTCCCTGTCCCTGCTTGCCAACTCAGACTCCTCCTCTGACTATCTCCAGCCTCCTCCATTGCCTACATTTTCCTGTATCCACCAGCTTCTCCAACAGCACGGAAGCAGCGGTCCTCCACGACTGAGGATCTCCTCACCAACCTACCCTCTCTCTCCTCTCAACCACCTTCAACTTCCCTTCTTGCCCTGCTACTCCCTCCAGCGCTATTCCTAATCTCTTTCGCCCCTTCCTATTTGACTCCCCTTTACATCTTCTCCCTCTCCCCTTCCCTCTCCTATCCTACCACTTTATTCTATCACCACTCCTCTTTTTCCCTCTGTTATGCGCTCCGCCCTCATCACCCCTCCCTCACCTCACCTCCTTCCCTCACCGCGCCTTCCCCTTCCTCTCCTACTCACCTTCTCCTTCCTCCTGATGTCCATTCCCTTCCTTAATCCCATCCCCCACTCTTCCCGTTCTTCACATAGCCTCCCTCTCCGCCCTGATCTTCTCTACCCCCCCTCTGTTCAACCCACCAGCCTCATGAACATTGCTCTCTGGAACGCCAGATCCCTCAGCAATAAGACCGCAGCAGTTTTAGACCTGTTCTTTCGTCTCAACCTTCATTTCCTATGTCTAACTGAAACCTGGATCCCTCCTCACAACAGCACTGTCCCTGCTTCCCTTACCACCTCTTCCTCCTCCGTTTCTCATATCTCGGCCCTTCTGGCTGTGGCGCAGGAATTGGCCTCCTGTTCCATCCTAAATACCTTTCCTCTACCTCCCCTCCATCTCTTCCTTCTTTCCCTTCCTTCGAATTTCTTTTCAAATCCTTTTCCTCTCCTCACCCCATCTCCTTTCTAATCATTTATCGACCCCCTGGCCCTCTTTCTTCCTTCTATGACGACCTCGATCATCTACTTACTCTCATCTCTCCCTCTCCCCTTACTGTACTTGGCGACTAATTTTCACCTCCCTTCTTCCCCTTCATTCCTCTTCCCTTTTATCCATCCTTGACTCCTACCTCCTTTCCCCTCTTCCTTCCTCTCCTAGTCACTCCTCTGGCTCCATTCTTGACCTTATCTTCAACTCTTCTTACCTCTCTTGCACTGTCTCCACACTTCCGATCTATCTCTCCGATCATGCTTTACTCTCCTCTCTTACTCCCCTTCCCAACCCTTCTCCTACACCTTCCCCGGACATCTTTTCACGACGCGACCTTCGCAACTTTGATCCCTCCCTTTTTCTCGACACCTGCTCTTCTTCTCTGCACTCTCTCCAAGATTTCTCTTCACTAATCGGCCAATGATGCACTTTCTACTCTCTCCTCTTCTGTCTCCTCCTCTCTTGATCTACTTCACCCCCTTTACTTCTTCCGTCCAACCCGGAAACCCTCTCAACCATGGCTCTCTCCTCAACTTCTCTCCATGCGGCGCCTCCTCCGACATCCTGAGAGAGACTGGCTCAAATCTCCTTTGCTTTCCAACCAAACCTCAAATTTCTCTTGCCACTCATTACGACTCTGGCCTCTCCTCAGGAAAACGCTCCTACTACTCCAACCTTCTCCAATCCTAAGCTTCCCACCCTCGCCGCATCTTCCAAACTCTCTCTCGTCTTCTCTCTCCTCCCACCACTGATCCCTCAACCTCTTGCATCCTTTCTCCCTCAGACTTTGCAAACTACTTCTCTTCCAAGATCCTTGCCCTTCGGCAAAAAAATCAATTGCTCCTCTTACTCCCCCCACCCCTTCTCCCTTCTCCCCTCTACCTGTCAGTCCAGAAAAAGTAGATAGCCCTCTAGAATGAAGCCAATGTATTCTGTTGGCCGAAAACCAACCGCCGCATATGTTTGGTAGCAGAAATACAGGCCCATAAGCTTGAATAATGTCCAGCCATTTTAATGTGATCAAGATCGCCATTTTGTCTAACTTCGCCTCTTGCTTTATGTTACAACTGCTTGCTGAAAGCTTATTCTGCTCCATTATTACATTATTGTTCAGGCATAAAGCAAGGCTGCAAGATACTTGTTGAAACATAACGCAGGCGACCCAGACAGAAATGCCCGGTCTCCTCCCTCACAAGTCCTTGGAAGTAAGCAACAAGGCATTTAATCATTACACAGGTGCGAGCCAGTCTCGCTAGTGCGGTAGAAAATGTTAGAAACAAACAATTAATGGCTTGAATTACTTTACTTACTTTACGGCCCCCTTTCCCTGAGCTCTGTAGAGCACGTTGACCCCCAGCACACGAATAGAAACTAGGAGATAGCGAGGCCTGGAATGTGTCTCTCCCCTGCACGCAGCTTGCTTGCAAAAACAGAAGCAACGTGTTCTCTAAAACAAAAGAATTGTGTCTGCAGGCACGCAAAATTGAAAACTGTTGCTAAATGAATGTTTGAAGGGGTCATACTCGTCACAATTGTCAATCATCAACCCCAATTCAAAGGGAATACATTATGGGCGGTATTGAATGCGTCACTGCTGATTGTAAGATGCTCGCTTTGTATATATGTAACTGATGTAAAACTTTCTCTTCTCTTGCGTCCCTCGGGGTCTGGAGACACACGTCGCGGGGCGTGAGACCCAGTTGGCCAACTGAGACTATTTGCTTTGCAATAAACCCTATCTTTTGGGAATACAACCTCGTGTCTGGCGTATCAGTTTGTGTGTGGTGATTGTGCCTTGTTTCCATACACGAGGGTCACCTAGGGGCCCCATCAAAATGGCGCCTCTATAGGGACCCTCCCCCATCGGGTACGTTGTAAAAGAAGGAAGGTGGAGAAAAACGGCGAGGATGAGACGATCGAGCCGGGATCAAGAGGTGTTCGGGACGCCCCTGTGAAAGTGATGAGACTCCTTTGCAGATCTGTACACAACTGATCAATGATCGACGTGACCGGCCAGAGAACAAGGAGGCGAGGGTCCCGAAACGAGGCAGAGTGAGCCAAGATACGCAGACACAACGATTATTGGTTGCGTCAGTATACGGACGAATTGCGTCTTGAGAGACGATTTGACTGATCAGGTGAGTCGTGCCCAGATTCGAAGTAACCCTGATATTGGTTGAGAGTTGTTTGCAAAATCAAACGCCCAGTGTAAGGTTGATTAGCCAAGGGTAAGGGTAAAACATGCCTGGGGTATTGTCCACCTTAGCAGGATTTTTCCGCTGCGGTAGACAATCTTTGGAAACTGGCCAGGTCGTGCCAATCGTGGGGTCGCCGGCGTATGAGATGTATGTGAAGTATGGTGTAGGGGCGATAATGTTTTGTGAGATTTGATATAGGCAAACCAGAAAAGAGGAAGATTTACAATGGCCGAATCACGGGAGTTTGGAGATTTTGAGGATAGATTACTTGGAGAAGGTGTTGTTGAAAAAGAAAACACGTCCAGCGGCATTTGATATCCTTAGAGACTGGAGAAAGGAAGCTATGCTTTGTTGGAAAAGTAGAGAGAAGCGTGCGCGCGGGCAAAAGTCGAAGGCAGAGAGAGCGAAAGAAAAGCAGGAGAGGAGTGGGATGATAGTTTGAGAAAATCAGACAGACGTGGTCAGTTGAGTATAGACAAGATATATCCACAACACGAGTTGCATTCATCAGACGAGTTAATAAGCAAAATATTAACTGAAACGAGGCGAGGCCCAACAAGAGAGACTAAAACAACCATGCCAGTTACTCAGCCCCCTTCAGTTGCTCAGCCCCTCCCTATTGTTCAAATCCCCGCACATCCACAGATCATACAACTAGTGCCTCCCATTAGTCAGCCAGTGCCGCAACAGTTAATTCCCGTCCCTGCTGTCCCATCTGCACCTCCCTCCCAAGAGATTGCTTCTGTTCCATTCGCCCCTCCAATTATTGAACTTGAAATTACTGAAAGAAGAGAGGGGACGGGACAAAGTGAATGCACTAGAGTGACCCGTAGTGCGATTTGCAAGGAAAGAAACAGGGTTGCAAGAAAAGGCAGAGATGTATATAGACGGGAACGATGAACCGTTGACGCTGGATTCGATGTATGATTTCAGGAGAAACAATGAAAGACAGCTATTGTTGGAATGCATGGGGGAATATTTAACGGGGAGATGGAAACAATTAATTGGGAGGGTACCGCCGCAGAAGTTGTTGGATTTGAATGCATTGGCACGTTGTAGCGCGTGATGAAGACATAAAGGAACATGTATACAGGCTTTTTCAATTTAAGAATGAACTTGATGATGCATATGCTGAAATGTTTGCCACGCCGGGGTATAGGAATAAAGATATTGAGAGACAGGAAGGAGACGGCAATACCATATGTACAACAGTGATTTTTGCCGTTGTCAAGACAGGCGAGTGAAAAACTAAAAGTATGCATACGAGAGGTGTTACAATGGATTGCAAACCCTAGTATTCCCACAATGGAAATACATGAAATATTTGATGAATACCCCTTGCCAATGAAAAGAAAAGCACTGCAGACAATGGTTGAATATTTGATAGACAAAGATATAGATGATAAGAAAGCCAGCCCCCCAGAATTGATGGTGGTATACAAGAGGACATTAGAACGTGGAACAGGAGAAACAGCCTTATCACTTGACTTGGGAATAGTATTGCATATGAGAGAAGGGGGAGGAAAAGTGAGTGCAGTATTTCCTATGAGAAGTCCCACCCACTTTTGTGCCTAAGGTAGAGATTCCTGCCGCAAATGGGCAACCAGCGCAGGTAACGGAAGCACATTATACAGAACAATAAGTGCACGTCCCCTTCTCTAGACAGGAAGTGAATAATATAAAACAGACAGTTCCCGATTTAAGGAAGAATCCGGCGGGATTTTATAAAGAAAGAGAGTCCTATTTGAGATCATCCATGTTCACTATGAATGATATAGATTTAATTTTCCCAGTAGTTGTGCCAGCAGATATATGAAGCAAATAAGAAAAGTGGATGATGAGACGGCCTATGGTGCAAAATGGGATGAGTTAGTAGCAAAGGATAAGAATAGACAAGCGGGCGAAAAACCATCGCCAAATATGGCAGCATTACCAGCACGGTTAATACAAAAGTTGAAGGAAATTGTTCCAGAGAAAAGAATTGTGTGGGACAAATTAACTGCATGTGTTCAGGGCAAGGATGAGTTATCCACAGACTATTTTAATAGATTTGAGGAAGCATTTACGGATTTTAGTGGACAGGATGTAAGCACAGAAGCAGGTAAAAGACTATTTGTTGATAAGTATGTACGAGGGTTAATACCTCCAATTCAAAACTTAATAATGACATCAGAAAGTGCATGGCAAGCAAAAAGTTGAGCGAAGTATTGCATCTGGCCCAATATTATGAAAACAGAGTGAATGCAGAGCAAGAGAAAGAAGTAAAGGATAGAGTGAATTTTAAAATGAGGGCATTACTTCAGCAAGTGGCGGGACACCATAGAGGGAGAGGAAACGCGCAAGGGAGGAGTAATTCGAACATGTATGGAGGGCCTCTGGGACTAAATCAGTGTGCGTACTGCAGAGAGGAAGGTCACTGACGAGCGCAATGTCCACATTTACAAAATAGAAATGGGTACGGTCAGAGAAGACAGCATAGGTGGCACCCAGGAACAAATGGACCGAATAGAAATAACATGCAGCAGCACCAAAATAACCAAGGGAATGGCATTCAGAATCAAAACCAAGCTCAAAATCAGATGGCTATCAACCAAAATCAGAGCCAGCAGAACCCACAGTATGGAAACCAGAGTGATCGGAATAGAGGAACGGGGGGAAACATTTTTGATACCCAACCAAATACGTATTATAGTAACAGCAGTGATTACACATCGGATGAGGTGTTATTTCCTCAATAGGACAGCCCAAGACAGGGATTGGAACCAGTGTTTATTCCCGTAAATCAAAAAGGACCTTACATAGAAATGAAAGTCGGGAATAGGGAGCAGAGCTTTCTCGTAGAGAAGGGGCACAAAAGTGCTTGATAGACCATCACTTGGTTCCGGAAATACCACTGTCAGGGCAAAGAAATATTTCAGTGGGGTTCGCATGTACCCCAGTAATCAATCCAGTGTCCAAATCAGTACCAGTAACATTAGGTCCATTCACCGAATATTGTCCATTTCTCTTAACAGAAAATTGTGGGGAAAATCTTTCGGGATTAAATTTAGTGAAAAAACTGAGTGCAGTTATCCATTGCAATCCTGATGGAGTTTTCTTGACAATTTCGCCACAGAATGTACCAGTGTCTGAATTTTTGTCCAGACCTTTGCCAGGGGAGTTGAGTAAAGTGGAATGACAATGATGTGGGATGCTTGAAAATAGAGCCAGTAAAAACTGCTCTAAAAGAGGGAGTAACATTGCCACGTATTCCACAGTATAAGATTTCGGTAGAGGGAGAAAAAGGATTGAAAAGTATTGTTTCTGATTTGGTAAAATTGGGGGTGATTGCAGAGATGACAGGCAGCACATGCAACAGTCCCATTCTCCCGGTGTATAAGAAAGGAGGTAATGAAGTACCATACCATTTCATATATTTTTTTTTTTTAATTTTATTTATTGGTTTAATAACATGATGTAAACAAGAAAGAAAAACGCATATCATTGGCGATTGGTCAAGCATATACCCAAACCCCCCCACCCCCAGACCACGGTTAGTTCACTGTTCCTCTCTAGTCCGTGCCCACATCCGGGCAACTCTCTACACTCTGCTCCGTATTATCTGCCTCAGGGTGGAGCAAGGGCACCGTCAGGGCCACCCAACGGTGTAGTTCCTCACTGGAATCTAGTCTTTGCACATGGATAGCTGTTTCCCACGCCGCGGTTTCAGCTAAGATCCACTTTGTAAGGTCTCCCCACCATAGGCGCATATATGGACCTCTGGGGCTTTTCCACCCCATGGCAATACATCTTTTAACTGTTATGTATATAAGGTCAGTGAGCTTGGTTAGGGGTTTGTTCTTCCTGTTTCGCCTATATCTGCCCAGGATACAGGCCGTAGGCTCGTCCACCTCAACTTCGATGTCTGCGCCGGCCACTCTGTCCTTCACTTGTGACCAGAACTCCCTGATTACTGGGCAGCCCCAGAACATGCGAGTCATTCCTGCCCTGGGTTCACTGCATTTGGGGCATAATTGGGTTCCAGCACCTGTGAATCTTGATATGGCTTCAGGTGTGAGGTACACTCTATTGTTGATGTACAGCTGGATAAGCTGCAAGCGGGCGTTCCTGGAAACTTTCTTATGGTAGTGGGTTATGCCACCCCAATCTTTGTCTTCAAAAACAAGGCCCAGTTCAGTTTCCCACTTACTCTTGCATTTAAGGTCTCCCCTGGTCGTACCCCACAACAGGGCCTCGTAGATTCGTGAGGTTTCATGGCCCCCCTCAGCAGAGTTCAGTATCGTTTCGATGCATTCATTTTCCTCAGTCAGGTCGGCAGCGACTGGCCATCTCTTGTACAAGGCCTGTACGACCACCCTGTGCAAGAGGAACTGTCCTGCAGGGAGGCCCGTGGCCTCACAGAGTTCCGAGAAAGTTAGGATTTCCTGTTTTTGAATCAAGTCCCCAAGCATGGCCACCCCGAGGGGCTCCCATTGTGTGCGTGTTTCAAATTGCCCCCAAGAGTGATTAACCATAAGTGCCGCAATGGTGATCTGTGGGGAGAATGGGTCGTCCGACCCAACCAGCTTGCAGGCCCTTTTCCAAAGCCGGATCCCGAGCTTGGCGAGGTAAGGGCAGTGCCTCGTAGCACCCTCCCCGGCCCACAGTATGTCTCTTAGCAACAACCGGGGGAGGGCCGGTTGGAGGAGGCGAGTGTCTGTCGTCCTCTCATCGGCCATCCATTGCGAGACATGTCTCAGCTGGCTGGCAAGGAAGTACAGCTGAAAGTTGGGGATCTTAAGTCCGCCCCTTTCGTATGGTCTTTGGAGAGTCTCCAACGCCACCCTATGCCTACCTCCCTGCCAGAGGAAGCCCCTACAGAGTTTGTTGAGATCTTTGAAGAATGAGGGGGGATGTTGAAGGGGACGTTAGTGAAGTTATGTAGTAGGGAAGGGCGACCATTTTAAGGAGACCAGCCCTCCCGGCCATCGAAAGCAGGAGCCGACCCCAGAATTCCATGGATTTCGTGAGAGAGTCTTTGGCCCTTACGGTATTAAGGATGCGTTCTGTGCCGGGGTTGCAGTGTATGGTTATCCCCAAGTATTTGAAAGAAGTTGCCTGCCATTCGAGATCTAGAGGGGGGAGGGATCTGTATTCAACAGTGTAAAGTGCTGCGAGGGGGTAAAGGCAAGATTTGCTCCTATTAATCTGGATACCGGTGAGCTTGTGGAAGCAGTCCAGGGTTTCCAGGATGTAGGGTAGGAGGTGCTCAGGGTCTTTAAGGTACAAAAGGGTGTTGTCAGCGTACATAGAGATGAGGTGGGTCACCCAGTCTATCTTAATGCCTCCCTCCCCATATTCCTGTCTCAGGTAGGCCGCCACTGGTTCCGCGGCAAGAATGTATAACATGGGGGACAGAGGGCACCCCGGGCGGGTGCCCCTGTGTAGGGACCATTTAGCGGAATAGGTTTTGTTGGTGTGTACTCTTGCAGTGGGGTTAGCATAAACTAGCTGGGTCCACTTTAGGAATACAGGGCCTATTCCCATTTTGGCCATGGTGGCATACAACCAGTCCCACCTCACGGAATCAAAAGCTTTGGTGGCATCTAGTGACGCCACTGCATGTTTCTGCGCCCTTCCCTCAATGCTATAAATGACATGATGTAACCTGCGCAGGTTCTCGGTGATGGAGCACCCCGGGACGTATCCAGTTTGGTCTTGATGGATCAACAGAGGGATAACTCTGCGCAGTCTATTCGCAAGCAGGGCAGTAAGGATCTTGCAGTCTACATTAAGCATAGAGAGGGGCCTGTATGAACTACAATCTGCCCGTCCCTCCCAGGTTTAAGTAAGGGTATAATCACGGCCTCACTCATGGAGTCCAGGAGGGTACCACGCTCGAAGACCTCATTAAAGACCTCGGCCAATATTGGGGCGATTGTTTCCTTATAGGTCTTGTAAAATTGCCCCGGGAGCCCATCCGAACCCGGGGTTTTCCCAGCTGGTAGCAATCTAATTACCACCTTGACCTCGTCGGGGGTGACGGGCTCATCAAGGGTCTTAGCCAATTGCGAGTCTAATTTAGGTAGGTCAATGATGTCAAGGGCGTCTTCGATCCTGGTGTCAGACGGGGGCGGGGCTTCGGAGTACAGGCTACGGTAGAAGTCGGTAAAGACCGAATTGATTTCTTGTTGTGTATGCACGGCGGTGCCGTCAGGTGTGAGTATGTGGCAGATGGGTGGCCTGGGGGTCTCCCTTTTACAGAGCCAAGCGAAGAGTTTCCCCGGCTTGTTTCCCAGAGCATGGATTCTCTGTGTGCTAGGCGTAACTCAGTTTACTGAGGGATTCCCAATGAGTTAGGCAGGTTTGTCTAAGTTCAGCCATTTTTTGTAATTGTCAGGGGATGGGTCAGCCCTGCCTTCGAGCATACTCAGGTCCCTCTCTGCGCGCTGAAGCGAGGATGTAATGGATCTCTGAGCTCCCCCAACTGCTGCAATCATCTCGCCCCTCATGACCACCTTGTATGCTTCCCAAGTTGTGCTCAAGTATCTATCGCTATGCAAGTTATTTTGCCAATATTCCTCAGTACTATCTTTTATGCGTTCCTTGAATACAGAGTCAAGCAGGGCCTCAGCCTCCATGTGGGTATAGGGGGTTTAGGCGGGAACACCTCCCAGGTTACCAGTAGGGGAGAGTGATCAGACAGCACCCTAGGCAGGTAGCGCGCATCAACAAATATGGACTGTTGTGTTAGGCTGAGAAAAATGTAGTCCAGCCTGGTGTGTACGGCGTGAGGTGGGGAGTAGAAGGAATACTCACGTTGCTCAGGGTGCTGGACCCTCCATAGGTCACTGAGTTGCAACTGTTGGATTAGTTTGGAAAGTATTTTGGCTGGAGGGGAGGGTCGATCGTGTTTGTTATCTGATCGGTCTAGTAGAGGTCAAGGGTACAGTTGTGGTCACCCCCCATATCATAATTCTGTCCACATACGGGCTGAGTCGCGTATAAAGGGAATGGAAGAAGGCAGTCGCGTCATGGTTGGGTGCGTAAGTGCTGACCAGGCATACGTTTTTGCCCTCGATGGAGCCGCACACCACCACCATCCTACCTTCGCTGTCTGTTTTAGTGCAAGTGAGTTTGAAAGGAACAGTGGGGGCAATCCAAATCAGAACCCCTCTGGCGTAGGAGGAGTAAGCCGAACCTATTAGGGTACCACGCCAAGTTTTGACCAGGGCTTCCAGTTTCTTGTTAGTTAAACTGGAAGCTCTGGAGTTTCTTGCAGCATGGCGATTCCGACCTTGCATCTTTTCAGGTAGGTTTGGACACGCCGTTGTTTAACGAAGCTGTTCAGGCCTCTGACGTTCCAAGTAACGACCCTTATTGTGTCAGCCATAGGCGTAGTGTGATTTATTGTATGTAACAGGTGGAGCTTGAGGTCTTGATGATTCTGCGTTGCATGTGAATTGTTCCCGTGGTCTCGATATGTCCCAGTGTATGTCCCGAACTTGTGCAAAAACTCCCCTATTCCCCCCCACCACCCCCCCTTAACTGTGAAATCCCCAAACATAGAACTGGCCCAGCGAGGTTAGCCTCGTTATGACTGTCCCTTTTCTGCTCCGTTGGACCGTGCATTGGTCTCCAGGTGCCCTACGGGCGGGTATATATACCCAAAAGGAAGAAACAATCAGGGGGTGGAGTGAACTTGGACTCCGGGTCTCCGCAAGGAGGATCCATTCAGCTGTGTAGAGGTTCAAACAAAAGTATAGTTCCCACCAGGATGACAGGAGGATCGTTATCTCAGTCTCCGCTTCCTTTCCTCAATATCAGGGATCTGTAAACCGTCCATCCAATCCCTGGCCTCAGCCGGAATGTCGAACAAGTGCGCCTTATTGTTATTCAGCACTTTAAGCCTAGAAGGATACAGGAGCCTATAACGCAGCCCGGCGGCTTTCAATCTGGCCTTCGTGTGTATGAACTGCGCTCTGTTCATTTGGACCTGAAAGGTGTAATCAGGGTATATGGCGATTTTAGCAGAGTCCTGTTAGATTTGGCCGCCAGTTCGGGAAAAGGCCAGAATAACTTCACGATCCCTGTAGTTGAGAACTTTCGCTATCACCGGTCTGGGTGGGGCCCCCGGCGGTGGTTTCTTAGCCAGGGATCTGTGGGCCCTCTTGATGGTGAAGCCCTGGGAGAGTTTGCCAGCTCCCACCTCGTGTAGCAGGAGGTTTTCCATGTAGTTAGTGGGGTCGGAGCCTTCGGAACCCTCTGGCAGCCTGAGGAGACGTATATTGTTCTGGCGAGCCCTCCCTTCCGCCACCTCAGCTCTGTCCTCCAAGTTCTTGACCCTTTGCTGAAGCTCATCGACATCTCGAAGGAGGTGAGTTTTGGATTCAGTGTTTTCCCGGACTTGTGTTTCAAGCGCCTCGGTCCTGCCGGCCAGGGAACGGACATCTTGACGCAGGAGGCCCAGGTCTGTGGCAACGGCGTCGATTTTGTTTTCCATCGTTGCCTGGAAAAGCTTGATGGCTTCGAGTATCTGGGTGTTACTAGGCTCTGTAGCCGCAACTGCCGTGGGGTTAGATTGAGCGTCTGAGGCCGCCTTGTTTGTGCCCTCGGAATTTGGGGATTCACAGGCTGCGAAGGTGTCCATCGTGGTCTGGCGCTGCTGCTTGGGCCTGCCGCCCCTGCTGGACATATTGTCAACGCAAGGCCTCACCGCACCGAGAATGCCGGGGGCGCAATCGGGAGGCCGCTAGCAGCAGCTGCGGAGGTGAGACCCTCGTTACTGCCGACAGGGCAATGATATGAAGCTGCGGGGCGGCAGGCCAATTTCGGGAAGCAAAGGGTGTCTCAGTTCCAGCGGGCGCACTGTGCGCCGGACGACCCCTCCTGTTGTCAGCTGTGGAGAGGTGGGGGCCCTAAGAGTGGGCCTCACGGTCCGCCGGAGCGTCAGTCTGCAGGCAGGGGCCAAGTGTTTTCGCCCACACCTCCCCCCGATGAAAGTTCATGCAGGCGGGGGAAAAAAGACAGCCGGGGTCTCAGCGCCTCGGGGAGGCAAGCCCAAGTTCTTGCGTTGCTACCAGTGGCGAAGTCAGGCGCGGGGGGGTAGAGTAATGCGCGGCCACGGGCACCACACACCCAGCCGCCAATGTGGATGTCCAGGCTGGTCTTCCGCCTCGCTAGCCTACCTCTGCGGCACCGGTCGGCCACTGCTCACGCCGGGGGCCTTCGCGAATACCATTTCATAATTGATCTGCGCGCACTAAACAAAGTGGTTGACCCTCAATTCCCATTGGTCCCAGACATCACCACAATTTTGACAATGATACCCGCCTCGGCAGAGTACTTTAGTGTTATTGACTTGAAGAATGCATTCTTCAGCATTCCAGTACATAAGAATAGTAGATATATGTTTGCCTTCACATTAGGAGGGCGATCATTTACATTCACGCGCATTTCACAGGGCTACACAGAGAGTCCAAGTATTTACAGCAGAGCATTGAAAGAACAGCTAGATATGCTAGAATTACCACAGGTTGTGTATTGTTACAGTATATAGATGACCTATTAATTGCGGCTGATACAGAGGAGATATGTAAAAAGAGTACTGTTTTACTGTTGACACACTTAGCAGCGCATGGCCATAAAGCAAGCTTAAAGAAATTCCAATATTGTCGAAAGGAGGTGGCTTATTTGGGCTACCTACTTTCGAGAGAGGGGAGAAGACTGATGCCAGAACGAGTAGAGTGTATTTCTGATATGCCTATTCCAAAAACACAAAGGAGTCAGAGCTATAATAGGCATGGCCTCTTATTGCCGGCAGTGGATTGTGAACTTTGCATTGATTGTGAAGCCAATGGTGGCATTGACAAAAAAGGATGCTGTGATGCCTTTGCAATGGAATGAAGAATGTCAGAGAGCATTTGATCTGCTCAAAACTGCATTGTGTTCTGCTCCAGTTTTGGGCACACCAAACTATGAAAAAAATGTTCAGATTGTTTGTACATGAGAATGAAGGCTGCGCATTGGCTGTTTTGACACAGGAACAAGGTGGAAGAAATAGGCCATGCGGCTAAATTTTCTTCCGCGCTGGACCCTGTAGCACGCACTACCACGTTGTTGCGAGCTGTTGCAGCGGCTGCTGCATCAGTGAACCAAACTTAAGGAATGGTGTTGGGGCACAGGTTCATTTTGATGGTGCCACATGCCATAGACGTTCTATTAAATAGAACGCAGACGCAACACCTCACCTCTGCTAGATTGACTAGATACTAAAATGTCTTCTTTGCGCCACACATCCAAATGATGAGCTGTAGCGCTTTGAATCCTGCAGAATTAATGCCACTGCGCACAGAAGAACTAGGTGAGAATGAATCACCTGCCCATGATTGTTTAATGGTTACTGAAGAAGAAACGAAAGGAAGAATTGATTTAACATATACCCCACAAAAAGAGCCAGATGGAGAAATGTTTTGTGATGGCTCCTGTTTTAAATTACCTGATGGCACATCAACTGCTGCCTATGCTATCACCAAGTTGAAGAGTATTGTAGAAAGAAAAATAATCCCCTACAACTCTGCACAAGCCTTGGAGATAATAGCCTTAACCAGAGCCTGTGACATTTCTGAAAATCTGAGTGTAAACATATATACTGACAGAGAGGGTGCTAGAGGGCCAACCAAGATGGCCGCCTTGGTCTAGGCTCCCGCTCAGCCCCGCATCAATCCTGAACAATCCTTGCTGTTCCCGGTGATATTGCAAACCCTATCCCCGATCCCCGACTATCTGCTCACTCCAGCTACCATCCTACGAAAACTGGGGCAAAATCGGCCTTTTTGTAACGACAAAAGGCCCACGCGGCCTGGAGGCCGAGCTGCGTGTTACAGGCCTGCCGAGCGCCAGCCCGCCCGCGGTCGCTGCCGCCCCCTGTAGAGGCCCGATAGCTCCGGATGAGGTGACCCAGTGTGTACGCCTGGAGTGTTGGGAAAGAGGCGTCCACCAGCAGATCGGCGGAGGATCCTGCTCCCCAATGTCCATCTGGGGCCGGAAGACGATACGAGGCCTCGGCGACACAGCCGCCTGAAGGACGGGGCCGCCGGCGGCCGAGGCGACAGGCAGGTTGCCGCTCCCCCGTTTTGCCCCCCCAGAAACCATCCAGCCTGCTCCGCACTCTGGCTCACCATCAGCAGGTTCGAGGGCAGGGGCACTGAGACACCCGAGGAGAGCCCGACCGCCTTGGGGGCGTGAGGACAGCCGCGTGCGGAGCTAAGGAGAGGGACGGAGGTCACGTTGCTCCTTGAACGAAGCCGGCACGAACGCGCCCCCCCCGCGCGCAAATAAACACACGGGGCTTGGCACACACGTCCATCTTTGCTGCCGTTCTCTTGGCTATGGCCCCGTGCCGGTGGCGCATCGCCAGCCCCTGAGCGGCCTGATTGCTCCCGACACCCCGGAGGATAACAACGCCATAGAAAAGTGAAGCCAGCCATACCACAAGGGGATTAGGTCCCACCCTTCTCATCACACGTGCAACAGCTGAAGGCCGTTAATCTTCCTCCTGTATAAAAAGCAACCAGCGGTCGTCATCACAAAGCAGCTTTTTACCAAACACCTGCCCCATAGCCCTCCGCTGCATCGCTCCCCCACTCCCTGAAGGAAGAGGAAGCCGTTAAAGCCTTGTTCGTACCAATCGTGCTCTGTCACCCATTCCAAGTAAAGTAAGAACAGAACTTGACAAAGAGTCCACCCTTCACAATAGCAGCAGACCTTCGCCCTACAAGACTACACATCCACCGATCACAACGAACAGACCTGCCCAGAGAAGGGTCCCCAGAGTGCCCGAAGCGTAACGGTCCAACCGCCGGACCCAACAGACATTCCCAAATCTGCAGTCGCGATGGGGAAAAATGACAAATCCCAGAGGAAACTGAACTTTGAAAGTGGCTCAACCGCAAAAGAGCCCCTCCATGAGGAGGACCAGGCCTCATTGTCAGTCTGTCCACAACAGGAAGAAACATTCGATAACCCATTCGAGATCAAAGAAATCCTCCTAGACTTGAAAGTTGGCATTGGCAGCCTGAACAATAAAATGGATGGTTTAGCTTCTAAAGTCGACCTCCTGCAACATCGTATGGACTCCCACGCTGAACGCATGAACGATGTTGAGCAGAGAGTATCTAATCTTGATGATAACTCAACAACCCTAGCCAATAAAGTCTCAACTGGAATCTCAAATGAAAACAACTATTGCCAAGTACGAGGATCTAGAAGGCCGTTCAAGAAGGAATAACCTACGGATAGTTGGGGTGAGAGAGCACCAAACGCAGGAGAAAATGGAAGACTACGTGGAGTCCCTTTGTATAGCCCTCTTCGGCCGAGATGCACTATCTCAACTTTTCATAATAGAGATGGCACATAGGGTACCTTCGACCAGGCCTGCTCCAGGCTCGCCACCCAGGCCAATCATAGCGAGGCTGCTTAACTATAGAGATCGGGACACCATCCTCCGGCTGGCCAGAGAGAAAGGTGAACTACTCCTTGAGGGGGACAAAATACATTTCTATCCCGACTTCTCCCCAGCGGTGCAGTCACAGCGGAAAACATTTGCCAGCATCAAGCAGAGACTCAGAAACAGTCAAATGGCTTACTCAATGCTCTTCCCTGCGCGACTTAGAGTACAGCACGATGGGAAAGTCCACATCTTTCACACCCCGGACGAAGCGAACGTATTTTTAGACCAATTGGGCTACCCAGAACAGAACCATGCTCGCCCAAGACCACAAAGAGATAGAAACCACAGGAATCCACCATAAACAGAAGGGTCGGCCGGCACGCTACAAGTTTATCCACATCACTGAGAACGCCGGAACATCCACAACGAGCATAAGATGGGGCTGATATCTTGGGAGGCCCCAGGTGCCCCTAGCACAGCAACTGTTTGGTTCATAAGTTGAGTTTTTTCAGGGTGGAGTACACCCGTCGGCATGGTAACTCCATGGTCCGCCATTTGTTCTTGTTGGTTGACGAGGGACCTCTCTGTGGGCCAGTTGGCGGTTGCCCACCCCAAGGAGAGAAACGTTACGGGCCTGTTGGGATTTGCCCGTGGACTGTGCTCTCTGAGTACACCAGGAAAGTTCAGCGCCGCCCATTCCCCGCCGCCCTCCTGTCCCCCATCCCTCAGCCCACTATCATACCGCCACACCATTCAGGCACCCTACCTCCAGGCATTGACCCCAACACTGGGCTAAACTTAGCCGCATCAATATTGATCATTGAAAACGAAAAGTGGTCCAACAGAAAGATTAACTCGACCCATTCAATGTCTTGACTTGGAACATAAGAGGAGGCAATATCCCATCCAAAACCAGGAAAATCCTCCAATACCTCAGACGACATGAGGTGGACGTGGCCATGATTCAAGAGACTCACCTACTCCCAGGGAAAGATCACCAGTGGGCTAAGAGCTGGGGCTGCCACAGATACTTCTCCTCCTACTCCTCCTATTCTAGCGGAGTCGCCATCCTCATACATGGGAGGATCAGCTTCCGACTGGTCCGCACGGTGAAGGACACCGAGGGGAGAGCGGTCCTAGTAAGCGGCATCATAGCAGGCCAGAAAATGACTTTCATCAACTCCTATGCACCAAACGTGGATGGCCCTGACAATTTTGGATGGGTGTTAACTCAGCTCTCCACTCAAGACCCGGCAACCATAATCTGGGGAGGTGATATGAACACGGTATTAGATCCAACAAGGGACAGATCGAAAGCCACGCCTCAGCCTCATTCCAAAGCTTGCCTCCAAATAAAGGAAATCTGCAAAGCATTCGATCTGCAAGACACCTGGAGAGTTTCTAATGGGGAACTAAAAGATTTCACTTTTCACTCGGCGGTACACAACTCGAGCTCCCGAATCAACTACCTCTTCACCTCAGCGAATGGCCCCTTGTCAAGCGGCTGGTGTTGTACCCATCCAAGAACGCTCTCCGACCACTCCCCACTATTCCTCAGTCTTAAGCCTTCCAACCCTACATCGCCACTACAGCGGTGGTGTTTTAAGACGGGCTCGATGCGTGATGAAGTATTTGCCTCCGAACTAAGGGAGGAGATCAATGTGTTTCTCGAAGCCAACATGGGATCGGTCCCCTCTGCTGGCACAATCTGGGAGTCTCTAAAATGCTTTATTAGAGGAGTTTGCCACGCCAAAGAAAACGGCATCCTCAAACTCATCAGGCGCGAGCTGGCAACCAGCGAAGAGAAATTAAAACACCTTGAGCTCCAGAACGCAAACACGGTTGACCCAAGAATAGCAGTCGCTCTGAAAAAGGAACTGCTAAAATTCAATTCCACAGCAGACCGTGAGATCAAATTTCTAAGTCGCAGCAATCAAGTCCGACAATATGGTGAGGGCCAAAAACCCGGTGCCCTTCTAGCGAATCTAATCAGAGCCGACAACAAACAGTCTCAAATCGAATGGATTCGAACCAAACAGGGCGAGGCGATCCACACCGACGAAAGGATAGCAGAGTAATTCAGACTCTACTACCAAGATCTCTACAGCGCCAAACTTAAAGACTCAAACGCCTCGCTAGAATATCTGGAAAACACAGAGCTATACTGGGTCGATCAACCCTTGCGTGAACCTCTGAATGAGATGATCTCACAAAAAAAGATTAAAGAGCCCATAAAGACCCTTCCTTGCTCCAAAGCGCCGGGCCCAGACGGCCTAACGGGAGAATTCTATAAAGCATTTGCAAGCACCCTAGCTCCCCTCCTGGCGGCGGTATACGAGGAAGCACTGGAAAAGGGGAACCTTCCACACTCCTCATGTGAAGCCAATGTCATCATTTTACACAAACCTGGCAAACCACCAGAAGACTGCGCATCCTATCGTCCTATTTCCCTGCTTAACCTCGACAATAAAATACTCGCTAAGGTGCTTACTAAAAAGGTTGATGCCACTGATGCCCGCCCTTGTGCTAGCAGACCAAGCCGTCTTCGTACCAGGCCGCAATACGACCTTCGGAATCAGGAGAATGTTCGGTATCATCGAGGCACTGGACCCCTCAAAGCAGGCAATTGCAGTTCTTCTCGATGCCGAAAAAGCATTCGATTCGGTGGAATGGCCGTTTCTGTTCACTGTACTCACCAGGATGGGACTGGGTGCCCGCTTCATCAAACTTGTTTCTCTATTATACACCAAGCCACGAGCTAATATTGTAGGCACAGCCAAATCGGCCCCAATAGAACTTCAGCGAGGCACGAGACAGGGCTGCCCACTATCGGCATTAATCTTCGCCTTGGTAATGGAACCATTAGAGTCCAACCTTCGAGTACAAGGTCAGCAAAGGGGACTCATCATAGGGCCACACAAGCTCATCATATCCCTCTACGCCGACGATGTGGCACTGTTCATACGCGACCCTGAGGACAATCTGAATCCTGTCATGAGGGAAGTCATTAAATTTGGAACGGCCTCCGGATTAAAAATCAACCAATCAAAATCCATCTTATTCCCACTGACCCCAGCCACCAAGCAGTTTACAGACTTCCAATTCACATAGAAAACTTCCAAGGTCTGATACCTGGGGATACAAATGTCACTGAATCAGCATGAGGTGTTTCGAGATAATTACGAAGAGGTGGTCAAGTCCCTGCAAGAAAGAGTGTCACATTGGAGGACTCTTCCACTAACTCTTTGGGGAAGGGCCTCCCTGGTCAAGATGGTGATCCTGCCAAAACTGCTATACCTATTCACCAATATCCCTTTGCTGCTATCGCAAACCTTTCTGAAAAAACTGAAAAGCTTGGTCCTTGAACTAATTTGGGCGGGCAAGCCAGCCAGAGTGGCACACGCAACACTGACACTCCCGGTTTCAAGTGGGGGGCTGGCCCTTCCAGATTTGGAGAAATACTTTTGGGCAGCGCAAGCACAATACCTCAGTCATTGGTATGCCACTCAAGTAATCCGACCTCATGTATAAGTGGAACGAGCCTTGGCAATGCCTAACCTACTGACTGCTGTCATCTTTAGCCAGATTCCCGTCCGCAACACCACAATGAATGTAATGCTCTCGACGTACAAAGTTTGGAAGACACTAGCCCAAAAGCTCGGGGTACAAACACGATACTCTCCTCTTTTGCCCGTCAAGTTTATACCAGGTGTTCCACTGACTTCAGAGAAAGTATTTCACCAATGGGTCGAAAAACTGCACATAAAAACCCTAAGGGACCTCTTCACAGAGGATGGCTTTCTAACCTCAGATCAAGCAAAATTGAAAGGGGCAACACTGCACTGGACGTATTCCTTTACTTCAGGACTCGTTACACCCTGCAGACCCCCCTGCCCGACTTCCCGTGTCAACTACCATCCTGGCAACTGTTACATAACGTTATTCAGGCACAAGGCGAAGGTAGGCTGGTGTCGCAGATCTACAAATCCATTATCTCCAGCATGACCCCCGTCATCACACGCGCAAAATCCAGGTGGGAAAACTCACTCCATATATCCATTTCAGAAGATTGGATCTACATCCTGAAACAGACTCAAAGTTGCCTTCAATTCACGCCTTAAACTTATCAACTTCAACTTCCTTCACCAAACCTATTACACACCAAAAAAAGCCAACAAACACCATCCCGACGCATTGGCAAAATGCAATAGATGCGGGACTCTTTCAGCAGACTTTGTTCACCTCGCTTGGGAGTGCCCCGAACTAATCCCTTTCTGGAACCAAGTCCTTGAGACGCCAGCTGCAATTGTGGGAGAAGCGATACAACCGAATGAAACAGCAGCCCTATTGGGCATGACAAGGTTACTTTCCGCTCCAATAAGGAAACTGGCTGGGGTTATGCTGACACTAGCTCGTAGAAGAGTTGCCATGGCCTGGGGCCGAGCCCCCCCCCCCAAACAATCGCTGCCTGGCGCAAGGACATTCTCTATTGCCAGGGTGTAGAAACAGACTTTATTAAACTACTACCCTTACAGGCTCGTCCTCCAGGCATCTGGGGCACTCTGATATTGTTCTTGATGAGTGAAGCAGAAGACCCCTCACCAGACACCTCAGAAATGGAGGGTACACCTCAGTGAAGGCATGGACCGTGCACCTCTACTTCCTCAAACCGAGAGACGGGAAGGGTACAATACTTACCAAAGGGGACACTGAACTCAAGAGAAGTGGTGGGGTGGGGGGGGGGGGGGTCGGAGGGAGGGATTTGGGTTTTGGCACAAAGTTTAAGTCCACCCTAATGTGGGTGTGAAGTTGTACTATGTTTTAAATACCTAAAATAAAGTTTAAAAAAAAAACATATATACTGACAGCCAATATGCCTTTGGCGTGGTTCATAACTTTGGCCGACTCTGGGCTGAGAGGGGTTTCTTGACATCACATGGGGCAAGAATTCAACATGGCTCTTTGATTGTACGATTGCTGTCTGCACTTACGTATCCAAAGCAACTAGCAATAGTGAAATGCGAGGCGCATAAAAAAGTAACATGTAAAGTGGGAGAGGGAAACGCATTTGCAGACAGGATTGCGAAGCAAACTGCCACTGATTTGAATACCAAAATGTGACAGTACAGTCTGAGGAAGTGCCCTGCATGATAGAAAATGGAATTGCTACTGTCAAAGAGATGCAGGCAGAAGCCACTGCTGACGAGTTACAAGGGTGGGCTGAGGGCTCTGCAGAATTAGATCTAGAAGGTTGCTGGGTAGACAAGAAGAGTAAAAACTGGATGCTGCCCCAACTCCTATGTAACTGCGATGGTCATAATGGCCCACAGTCCTACACACATTTGTGCTAAAAAGATAGTCCAGCATTTAGCCACAGTATGGCAGAACACGCACATAAAGAAAAATGCCAAAAGGCTGGTACAAAACTGTATGACGTGTTTGCAACAGAATGTGGGGAAGGGAACAGTGACTCCAAGAGGCAGTTTCGGCCAACCCTCTATACCATTTGAGGTAATTCAATTTGATTTCATAGAGATGGAGAGGTGCCAAACTTGAAGTATGTTTTGGTAATTGTGTGTGCGTTCAGCAAGTGGGTGGAAGCATATGCACCGCCATGAGCACTGCAAAAGTAATGTTAAAGGAATATTTTTCATGTTCTGGTCTGCCCTGGGTCATATGGTCAGATAATGCCCCGCGTTTTGTGGGCGCAGTGGTATTACAGATTTGCGCAGGTCTCCAGATTGACAAGAGATTCCACTGGTCCAGACACCCCATGAGTGCTGGTCTTATTGAACGTCACAACGGCATATTCAAGGCCAAAATAAGTAAAATTTGTGCAGGAAATAAGTTGGGTTGGGTAGACGCATTACCATTAGCGTTACTGTGCATGCGCACATCTGTACAGGCAAGAACTGGGCTCTCCCCGTATGAAATTATAATGGGGAGGCCGGCGAATGTTTGGTGCGCGCTTCACCCGAGACGACTGCGTGAGGTAGAACATCCTGTGCTTAGTATTTATTGTAACCTTTTAATGCAGAAATTGCGTTTGATTCATCAGCAGGCTTTACCCATCAGATACACTGGTCCGGGGCATTCACTGGAACCCAGAGAGTGGGTTCTGGTCAAGAATCTTGAGAGAAAAACATTGCTTGCCCCCAGATGGCATGGACCCTACCAGATACTTTTGGCAACACAGACCGCAATTTGTGTAGACAGGAGAAAGGCGTGGATACATGAAACGCACACTAAAAAGATCCCATCGATGCTGAAAGAACTGCCTGATCGAGACGACTAAAAAGAGACAGCGGCCCCAGAAACGAAAGAAAGTGCTGCCAGTTCATTGCCACGAAATCTGTTTGATCCTGAAATAAAGTCTGAAACGAACCCTGAAATAATTGCTATAAAAAGGAGAAAGGGCAAAGAGTGCCCCAACGTTGTCCAGCAGAACCTGCATCACCGCAGGCTGACACAAAACCTGCATCATCACTTTGGCGCTCATCATCTGTCATTGCGCCGCAGGCTGACTCCGAGCTTGAGTCTGGAAGTGTACCCGCGCTATTCATTGATAACACGATACCAGGAGCAAGGCGGTATAATTTAGGGCCTCGGAAGAAGGAGTGATCAAATCTTCATTTCTGGGGATCTTTGTTGCCTCCGTTTCCTATCACGGATGAAGTAGGAACCGGAGGCCTAGGGGAAGGCAGCGTGAGGGTTGTGCAAATCGGACAGCTCAAGAACGCGGTTCCCTGGTGCTAAAAAAAAAAAAAAAAAAAAAACATGTGCAGATCACCCCTTACGGAAAAGAGGGGCTCACATGGTACGAAGGCAATTGATAACTGCTCTGGAGCCCTTTGAGCAATGTGCAGATGCACAAAAATCTTGCCCAACGTATAGCAATCCAGGCTGCTGAGAACTGGCAGAACAAACTGTTGACATTTCCGAACTCATTGACATTAGAACAAGCGAAACGAGGAGAGATATTCACGACGAACATTGCTGAAGAAGAAGGACCGCGAGAGAAAAATGCCGGAACCAGTTTTCGCTCCCTCCTGCACCGCTGCTGATAATAAGTATAGAGACTGGAAGGTTACAGAAAAAAAAAAAAAACTGCTGAAAAAATTGTATGCTGACCCTAACAATAGTTATGTGTATTATGAGTATATTAGCACCACTAATGACAGCATTGGTATTATGGTATGTAGAAGAAATAAACCCATTAGAAGTGTTCTTACCGATAAGAAATATCTCCACTACTGAAAGCCCGGTCCATGTGATTACTTATACCTTGTCCCCAATGCAAGAGAGGCACAGGGAAGGATATGGTAATAAAACATTACTGCAGATAATGAATATGACACATTCAATTTTGAGAAAAAACAATTGCTCGGTGTGTGCCCATTTGCCACAGCATGGTGGTAAAGGAATAGGCTGGTATGTACAGCCACTGCCATTGAGTTCCGCATGCAGTGCATCTCTAAGTGCATTATATTATCGGAAATGGAATACAAGTGACACGGGTCAATTAGATAGAACAAACATGTATGAATTTGAGGAGATAATTATGAAACCTGTAGGTTGCTCTATATTTCATACAGCACGATTGATAGCGGCAAAAGTTACGCCTAAAGCTATGCCACAAAATAGATTGTTTGTGCCATATAAATCATTTGTAATCACGTTTCATATGAACATAGAAGAAAAATAAAGATGCAGTTCCCCCTCCTATACAGTAAATTACAGCCCACGTTCTGTCCCCTTTTGCTTAGAATAAATACGCTCCTATTCAGTAGGGACATTCACTAGATGTATGAATATAGCGCTTCTTGAAAGGGAAGTTGAACCGGTGTAAGTAGGTGATCCTGTTTATTTTATATGTGGAGAAAAAGCATATCCCTGGTTGCCTAGAAACTGGGGAGGAACTTGCTACGTGGGTCTTCTGTTCCCGTGAGTGTTTCTTTTAAAAAAAGCAGATATAATCAAACTATCTAGATCTAGGCCACAGAGAAGTAAGGAAGAAGGATTGATTGCAGAGGACGTAGCAAAATCATTTGTACCGTTTATGGCCCAAGCAATAAACTCCAATAAGATACGGCAATTGTCCAGAATATTAGAGAAAACAATAAATGGGACAACAGATCTATTATACAACATGACGTTGGAGGAAAAAGGGATTAGATTGATGACACACCAAAATAGAATGGCTCTTGACGTAATTTTGGTTGATCGTGGGGGAGTTTGTAAAATCGTGGGATCAGCATGTTGCATATTTGTAAACAACTCCTCCCCTACGATTTTTGAAGCGATAAGGAAGTTGCACGTCTTGAGCTCTGAACTCCATACCCAAGAAGAGAGTTGGGCTATAGGCTCCTGGTTCTGGGAAATATTACGTTCATGGGGATGGAAATTAATTGTAATCCTAGTAGTAGTGCTCGGTATATTTATGACTTGCTGTTGTTGCATACACTGCTTACCATTAATTTATACTGAGATAAGTGAGGAGTGTGTACATATGGTAACTGAAAAACAAACTCCTTATACTTAAAGATCTACCCTCTTCGTATTCCCTACTTAACTTCCTTCTTCAACACCTGCCTTTCCTCTGCTACCTTCCCCTCTGCTTTCAAACATGCCACTATCAATCCTATTCTGAAGAAACCTTCTGCTGACCCCTTGCTCGCCTCTAACTTCCATCCTATCTCACTTCTCCCATTCCTATCTCACTTATCTCACTTCTCCCATTCCTCTCTAAACTTCGAGCACCTGGCCTACTCGCAACTCTCAACCTAATCTCTCTCTCTCTCTCTCTCTCTCTCTCTCTCTCTCTCTCTTTCTCTCTCTCTCTCTCTCTCTCTCTCCTTCCTCCCTCCCTCCCTCTCAATCTGGCTTCCGTCCTAAACACTCTCCTGAAACTGCCCTCACTTACATCCTTAACTCCCTCCTCTCTGCTCGACACTCTAAGCAATCCTCTGTCCTTGTTCTTCTAGACCTCTCTGCTGCCTTCGACACTGTCGATCACCCCCTTCTTCTCAACACTCTTTCTTCCTTTTGATTCAAAGGTTCTGTTCTTAACTGGCTTTCCTCTTACCTCGCTTCCCGCTCTTTTACCTCGTCAGTACCATGTTGAGCTCCCACGCCGGGGCAGGGGCCTTCACTGACGGGAACGATCGGAACAGTCACTTCATAAATTCCTTCACAAGGCAATGGGACCACAAGGACGCCCGTCCTGTGGTTCTGGTGTATCGGGAGATCGCAGCCAAATGTATCTTGATGGAGGAGTGAGCCAGTCCAGCCTTGGCCAGTGGCAGTAGGTACGGCAGCACTTGAGGGGCCGTAATCCGTAGAGGGTTAATCTTCTGTGCACGGCACCAGACAGAGAACCTCTTCCACTTATGTCCGTAGCACTTGAGAGTTGAGGACGCCCTGGCCTTTGCAAGAACCTCTCTGCAGTCAGCCGGGATATCGTACCCTCCAAACTCTAGTGCTGCAGAAGCCAGGCCTGCAAGTTCAGCGACTCCGGGTCGTGATGAAGTATGGCACCTCCTTCTCTGGAGAGAAGATCTACGTCCGTCAGCAGCTTGACTGGTGGGGACGCTGACAAGTCCAAAAGGTCCGGGAACCAGATCTGCCTCGGCCATGCCGGTGCGACGAGGATCATCCTGCACCGGGACCTCTTGAGCTGGTTGACGAGCCGTAGCAGCAACGGTAACGTAGGGAACACATATAGGAACAGGCCGTCCCAGGGGAAAGAGAAAGCATCGCCCATGCTCCTCAGCTGGGGAAACCTGCTGGCGAACCTCTGGCACTTCGAGTTCGTCGCCGTCGTGAACATGTCGATCTGCGGTTTTCCCCATCGTCGGAAGAGTCGATCCACTTGATCTTCACGTAGTTCCCACTCGTGGCACGAGCGCAGTTCCCTGCTTAGTGAGTCAGCGATGGTGTTCTTTATCCCTGCCAGATGAAAAGGCACCAGAAACATCCCTTGGGCGACAGCCCAATGCCACAGATCCTGGGCTTCGTTGGAGAGGGCTGGGGATTTGGTTCCTCCCTGCTTCCAGATGTAGAACATTATGGTGGTGTTGTCGGTGAAGATTCTCACCACCTTGCCCTTGAGGGACGGGAGAAAGGACCTGAGGGCCCAGAACACTGCATGGAGCTCCAGGATTTTGATGTGGAGCGGCTTCTCCTCCGGGAGCCAAAGGCCTCTCACGGGAAGTACTCCGGTGTGCACTCCCCACCCTTCCAGGGAGGCATCTGTCGTCACCGTTATCTGGTGAGATGGGGTCTGAAAGTCTGTCCCCGCCGTCAGATGAGCACGGGTGCCCCACCACCGGATCGCTTGTCGGAAGGTCTCGTTGAGCGGGATCCGGTCCTCGAAGCTGCCCGATGCCCGCTGGATCCAAGCGACGAGGAACTCTTGCAGAGGGCGCATCCGAAGCCTGCACAGGCGCACGAGATATATGCAGGAGGACATCATCCCGAGGAGGGACTTGATGGACCTCACCCTGGCCACGTCCGTGGCCAGCAGACGCTGCACCTTGCCCAGGATGACCTGCATTCTTTCCTCCGATGGCGAGGCCAGACGCGCCACTGTTTCGAGCCTGGCTCCCAGAAACAGTGCGACATGCGACGGGACCAGGTGGGATTTGGGAAAGTTGATGGAGAATCCCAGGTCCGTGAGCAGCTGGACGGTCTTCGCTGTGTGATCTACGGCGAGCTCCCTTGTCCTTGCTCGGATGAGCCAGTTGTCAAGGTAGGGGTAGACGTGGATCCCCTGCAGGCGCAGCCGTGCCGCCACCAGTGCGAGGCACTTGGTGAACACCCTGGGTGCTGACTTCAATCCGAATGGGAGGGCCTTGAAGTGGTGGTAGTGCCGTCCTTTGACCGCGAACATGAGGAACTTTCGGTGTCGTTTTAGAATGAGGATGTGGAAGTACGCATCCTTCAAATCCAACGACGACAGGAAATTGCCCTCCTTCAGCTGTCCCAGCACGTGCTGGAGGGTGACCATCCGGAACTTCTGTGCCTTGATGTACTTGTGCAGTCGTCGCAGGTCCAGGATGGGGCGCCATCCTCCTGTCTTCTTTTTCACGAGGAAGTACCTCGAGTATACTCCGGAGCCCCGGAGCCTCTTCGGGACGAGCTCGATGGCACCTTTTTTGAGCATCGCCCTTACCTCCAATAGCAGTTTTACCTCCAATAGCAGTTGAGGGACCCGATTTTCCTTCCTGGCCACGGGTGGAATGCAGGGGCACTTTTTTAGAAATTCGAGGGCGTGCACCTGGGCCAGGGCGTCCAGCACCCAATGGTCAGTGGAGATGGACTCCCACACGCTGACGAACTTTGCCAGCCAGCCTCCCACCGGAGTGCTTCGGTGGGGGCCCGACACTGCTGTCGGTTCAATCTTGCTTGGAGGACGCCTTGCTGCCTTGGCCTCCCTGGCGACGACGGCGGGATCCACCCGACTTGCCTCGTCCTCTATAGGCTTCCTGCGACGAGGAGCGGGCCGCTTGGCGGTACGTAGAGGAGCCACTGCCAAATCCCTTGGAGGCACCCTGTTTGCTTCCGGTGCTCCGAAAGGACGGCCTTCGTTGCCGGAGAACGCTTAGGGCCTTAGCTGTCTCCATGTCCGCCTTGATGGCTTGGAGGGACTCATCCACTGTTTTCCCAAAAAGATTGGTCCCGTCGTCTAAGGCAAAAGCTGTTGTCTAGCTGGCAGAAACCGGTGTCGGCAATGTCCGTGGCCACTGTAATGGCGTGGTCCGACGCCACTTCACCTTCTTGCAAGATCTCCAGGGCCTCGGCCCTCTTGTCGTCCGGTATGAAGTCCGACATGGGGGCGACCTTGTACCATAACTCCCTGTCGTAGCGGGCCACGATCGCGAGGGCGTTGGCCGCCTTAATCGTTGTTGCCGCCGACGAGATAACTCGTCGTCCCATTGCGTCAAGCTTCTTTCCATCACCGTCTGGCAGGGAAGTTGACGTTGAGGCCGATGCCCCCCCGCTTTCTTCTTGGCCGCCGCTTAGATGACCGAGTCAGGGGTCGGTTGTGCCCTAAGGCACAAAGGGGCCACGTCGGGGACTCGGTACTTCTTCTCATACCGAACCCTCTTGGCAGGCGTCGTAGACGGGTTCTTGAGAAGGGTGAGACCCTCGTCCCAGATGTCGTCCAGCAGAGGCACGGCGAGAACGGCTTTCCTCTTGGCCTCGCGCCGTTGGTAAAGGAAACCTTCCTTCTCTTCGGGGCAGAGCTGAAAAAGCTTGGATGCCCTGGCGATCATTGCATGAAAAGATCCGATCTCGTCGGGCGGGGAGGCCCGTGCTGGTGGTGATGGGAGCTCTGTCCCGTCGTCACCGCCGTCGTTGTCGGTACCCGTCGTGGCCGTGTCCATTCCCGTGTCATCCACAGGGACGGGGGACGTGGGTAAAGGTTGAGCAGGCCGCGAGGGCTAAAAAGGCAGGGCTGGATGGATCCGTCTTCTCTTGTTCGGGGGGCTTCCTGCCGGGCCTGGCTCTGGCTCCTCCGTCGAGCCTGGTTCCGGATCCTCCATCAGTGGTAAGGGCAATATCGTCCTTATCTCCGAACATAAGGATTGTATCACCAAGAAAATGGCCGCCGAGTTATCCTGCGGTTCTGGAAGCGACGGGTAACTAGGACCCTCGCTGGTGCCGTCGCTCTCGTTGTCACCTTCGTCGGGATCCCTCCCATGGGAACGGGCCTCTTCGACGCCCACATCGAGGCCCTCTAAGACTTCCACCAGCTCCTCCTCGGATGCTGTGTCTGTGTCCACAATGGCCACCGCCCCCCACCGCTTTTTCCGCCAGGGTCTTCACGGGGGTCTTTTCGATGGGTCTGAAAGAGGCTTCCCTCCACGGAGGCAGGGAGACTCTGGGCCCCGAGGTCGCCTCCACTGGTGTAGCCTCCACAGGCTGCGCCAGGGCCGCCGCGACTTCCTCGATAGAGGCCTTGGCCGGGTGAATCAAGGCCTTTACCACCTTGTGTGGGCCTGTGGCCTTCACCATGGGGGGAGGGGTCACTGCCTCGCTCCCCCTCGGCCGGATCTTTCAAGCTCGACGGGGGCCTCTCCAGAAGGTTCGCCGGGTTCTCGGCCTTCCTCTTCCCTGAGCCAGAGCGTTGGCTCGTGGTTGATGGCGCTGGAGAGGGGCGCCCTGCCTGGCAGCCGAGGAGCCCGACTGTTCGGCGTGCCCGGTGCCCTCTGTTGGGCCCCCGTCGCCGGGTGCCCTTACAGGACTTAGAAGACCGCTCGGACGATTTCTTCTTCTCACCTGAAGGGTTCTTTCCTTCCAACCAGTTGGAGAGACGAAGGGGTCGGTCCCTGATGGTCCATTGCGACATGTTCCTGCAAAACGCACAGTCCTTCTCCACGTGCGTTTTGTTCTCATGAAGGCAGTAGAGACATTTCGAGTGCTCGTCCTCCTTGAACACATTCTGCAGCTGGCATCCAGGGCAAACCCTGAACAGCTTTCCGGGCGTCGAGCTTCCTTTCTCCTGGGCCATGTTCGGGTAGGCCGCAGAAAGTTCTGGACTCCAAGAAGCGTAACTCGACGAAATCTTCACCCTTGAGGGGCGTAGAAAAATCCAACACGGATCCCCGTTAATCGGATGTAGAGACGGTGGAGCTTGAGGCTCTATTTGACTGAAAAATTTTAAATTCTCTTTGAAAAAGCGCGAAAACGCAGCAAAAGCTCGAGAGCTAAACACGAGGACTCCGAACACTTGAGCGTGCAGTAAAAATCTGAGGATGGCTGCCAGAGGCGGGGCTTAGGGGGAGGGCAGTCATTGGCTGGGGGCAGTATGACCAGAGACCAGTGATTGGTTACTACTGAGAAAGACAGATCAGAAACGAAACTGATACTGATTTTTTTCTTTACCGAGGAATCCCGGCACGACGACAGGGAATATTCATGAGCATGTGAATCCATGCCAGACCCCATGCTGGAGAAGCTCAGCTCTTCCTCTCCTTCTCTTCCTTCTCCACTGACCTACACCTTAAACTCTCTTCCTGCCATACTGCAATTAAAAACTGGAAGTCTTCTCGCTTCCTTTCCCTAACCAATGATAAAACTGAAGTAGTTTTCTTCCCCTCCAACTCTCTTCTCCCTCCCTCTCCTCCTCCTTTCATTCATTTTCCCCCCTTCTAATCTCCCCATCTCTGACCACGCTCGCAACCTAGGCATGCACTTTGACTCCTCTCTCACCTTTTCCCATCACATCTCTCTCTTCTCGTGCCTGTCGCTTCCAGCTCTTTAATATTCGCACGCAAAGTCCGTCCCTCTCTCACTTTCCATGCTACTAAACTCTTAATCTCCTCCCTTATCGTCTCTCGCCTCTTGTACTGCTCCTCCTTATCCTTTGGACTTCCCACTTCTCATTTAGCCCCCCTTAAATCTATGTACCACTCTGCCGTATGCACCCTCTGTCTCCTCTCCCCCCGTGACTCCATCTCTGCTTCCCTTTCCTCCCTTGGCTGGCTTCCCTTTCACTCCCAACTTAAATTTCAATTTCTCTGCCTAGTCTTTAAATCTCTCCACGGTCTTGCTCCCCCTTATCTCTCCTCCCACCTCTCGTTCTACACTCCCCCCTGCTCCCTTCGCTCTGCTGACCACTTCATTCTCACTGTTCCTCCTTCCCCTTGTGCCACATCCTGTTTCCGCTCCTTCCATCTCCTGGCCCCCCTACACTGGAACTCCTTACCTCTCTCACTCTGCTCTATTTCGACCTTTTCGTCATTCCGCACTTCCCTCAAATCTCTCCCTCTGTTCCCCGCCATGAAACCCCTCCCCCCTTCCTGCTCCCCTCCCACCTTGCATTATCTCCTTGATCATCTCCCTACCCCCCAGTCTCACCCTTCACCCCATCCGTTTCCCTCCTCCACTTCTTCCCCCCCTCCCTCTCAGTTCTAATGCACTCCCCTCCAGTTAATTGCTCTACTTATTTTTTTGTTGGTCTGATTCGCATTTGTAAATTTCTTCTACTGTTACTGTTATAATGTTAATTGTCATATGTATCCTGTTAAAATGTGCAGCACTTTGGTGTAAAGCGCTATATAAACCAAATAAATACAAAATAAGTATAGCCCCTTTTATTTTGACAAGGCACCACTAGGACTGCGTTATTATTTGATGGTCATAGCTTGCTCCCAAACCCAGTTGAAGTTCAATAAACACCCTTGAACTGTGATCACTTGTGTCTGTCTTACTGTTTGATACCATGCCTTCCTTACACTCTTCACAAGTGGCATTATTGGAAATTCTGGCTTGAAAAGCAGCAGATGTAGCCACTTTTGCCTAGACTGTATCTTTTTGCTCTCTTTATCTGGAGGAGATTCTGACGTTGCAAGAGGAGTGGCTGCTTTTTTTGCAGGTTGTGGTGACAACCAGGTGGTCTGGCTTTAAATGGCCCCTAATGTATAGGGAGAGGGAGTTGGAGGGTGATTGCTTAAACCGCTTTTCTATACGCAGCTTTACAGGCCTTGTGAGATGGCGGGGAGAGGGATAGTCGTAATTTGTAGCCTGCTCATCATTAATATAAATACCCTGATTCCCTATCAATATTAATTACTGATCGAGGCGTTACTTGTTCTATTCTAGTTTCTTTTGATGGTGGATCACCCTCAGCCTGTGAAATATACTTTTGCTTTTATTGGGCGTTTTCCTAAAAAGTTACAAACAAAGAGTAGACTTGTCCATAGTGGTCTCAAAACACTCCTTTGTCCATGCACCCATGGATGGTGTTTTCTGTAAAGGGAATACAACTTCTTCTGGGTCAATGTGAAGACAAAGGCGTCAAGGATTTTTAGTGGAACCCACGGTTATCGGCAGCTTTTGGAGAACAGGGTCATGCGCCAAAAGCTTTGTTGTGGACACAGAGGACCTGCTTGCACGTCAAATCGGTTAATCCAGCCGTGGTATTTTGTTCTGCAGAGTGACTTTTCAGCGATTTCGCCGAGCCTTGGCAGATTTGCACAATTGTGTTAACTTTATGTGCATGTCCATGCGTACGTGTATGTGTGTTTTTGTCGCCACGGATCGTCTCCAGAGCAGTGCTTGGTGCATGCTCTTCAGAGCTGGGGACAAACGCACTGGAGTCTGACTTCTGCATCACTAAAGTTGCTGATGCCAACTTGTTCGTCCTCAGACTCCACCACATGGGGGTAGGGGGGTAGTCAGAGGAGGCCTCAGCCTGCATGGCATAGACCGCCCAACATTCTGTCCGCTGATCTTTGAGGGGTTTCGGGCAGAAACGTTTACAAGCTGCACACAGTTTCTGAATGGTCTGATGGAAGACAATGACTGCAGACAGAATTTGTGTCCTTCAACGGAAACTTGCGATTGCACTTAGGGAATAACTTAAATGGTGTATTTTCCATGACAAAGAATAAAGGCAGTCTAACAATGGATGGAAAAGGAGATCTGAAGAAGAGAAATTCTTTAAATGTAAAATGAATATGTCCACCCCACACGCTCCCTACTGTGAGGGCCGAAGCATGCTGTTGGCCAAAGCTAGTGTAGGCGAAGCGTATTGTAGGCAGAGGGCTGGTTATGGTTGGATCCACAAGCTGTCAATGGATGTGTAGTTGATCACTTAAGAGCCTGTCGAGAGCTGATTAAGCACGTCAAGCTGCGGCAACAATTAAATATTAAAATCTCGCTAACTATAAGCCAACCACTATGCAAAATGAGAGACTCGGAAGGTGTAACAAAACAATCTGAGAACCTAGACGCGGGAAGAACATGTCGCACTAGGGATATTATTATAGACATGCCCTGTCGACATCCCTTTTCAAAATTCGAAAACAAGTCATGCAATACTCTGCACCAACCACTAGATGTTAGCCTATGCAAAGGAGGTGATTCTAAGCAGATCCACAAGCTTCAGAAATATAGAACATTTGTATGCATACATGAAAACACACACATTGTTTTTTTCTGACCTGCAGACTCCACCTCATGCTACTTCAAACAAAGCTTCTCCCCGACCCCGACCCCCCCAACCCCAGCACTCAACAGGAGTCAGGTAGCTGCATGAGTTTCCTGGTTCCTGCACATGCAAGCCAGAGCACCCCCATGCCGCACCTGGATCTCTGAAGACCTCTGAATGTGAGGGGAGACTTACGAGTCCCCCCACCCCCATGCAACTCAGGCCCTGCAGTACAGCATGGGCGCATCCTTAATGGGTCATGCAAAGCTTGGAAAGACTAAAGCCCCCTGCCTTGCATGGCCCAGTGGATTTGTGCCCTGGGTCAAGGAGCAGTTCCTCCGCTGCAACGAGTATTTGCTGCATGCGCTCAGTGTTTACACTGGGCTATCTTGGCTCTTAAATAATGGGTGGCAAGTTAGTGCCCAGTCACCCATTATGGACAAGCTGCCCCTGTGGAAACAGCTCTTAATATGGATATGCAGCTCCTGCACAAACTTCCACATTGCAGAATGGGCATCCAACACTCGGTAGTCAGAGAAGGGATATACCTCCCAACAAAACGTGTGTTTACATCTGTGCCCAGGATCCCTTTACATACACATAAGACACCGAAAAAAACATTCTAATGGACTAAAAAGAGTTGCAGACAATCTGGATATTGATGGGGCTCTAGAGGTTGATTTTGTTCTGTGCAGTTTTGAGTTTCCTGCGAGATTGTTTACGCCCTTTTTAAGTGTGGCTGCTAACTGGCACACTGAGGGATACGGCTGCTAACTTAGAAACCGCGGCAGCGGCCCATTCCACACTCATCTCACATGCATGTGATTTCATAGGTTGGATCTTGGGGAAAAGAGGACAGGCCATATCCGTAGGATCACATATGCCACCGCAGAAAGACAGATGAGAGATTTTACACATTTTTACACTATTTTACCTTTCAGATAATGCCCACAAACATCTAAAAGTCAAGAAAAACGCAGGGTGAAAGCACCAACCATCACATTTAAACAGGAAATCTGTAAATTAAAGGAAACCCAGGTAATTTAAACAGATCTTCCCACTTTTTTGTTAATGGGGGTGGGCGTTTCACATAGGCGGGGAGAGAATAGAGGACAGAAGGTGAAAACTGACTAGCCCTCCCTTTTGCACCAGTTTATGTCAGACATGGAAAAAGATGCAGAAACAAACTTTCAAAGCATCAGCCTAAGCCTTGGAACAACTGTAAAAAAATAATAATGAAAAAAAATAAAATTTTATTCAATTGCAACATTAAAATTATTCAAATATCTGCTACTACAACCTTGTGGAAAATACGCTAATGTGCAAATCAACACACAATGTCCGAATTGTGGAAACGGGGTTAAAATCATGTGCCCAATGAAGTGCAATCAGTATTTTTTTATATGACTTGCACTCAATTTAAAAAACAAAGATAAGTGGGCTATCCCAGCTAGTTACTGGTTCTTTGCACAATCGAGTTTGTAAAATAATCATCGTGCTAATAACTAAACATTTCAGCACAAAATTATCAATCATGGGACTGCTACTATTCGGTCTCATCATTTCTACACTTTTACATAGGGGATGACGACCAGGGACTTTAGGTCAAAGAAACATGGTCAACACGCTGCGTTTCTGCAAGGAGCAGGCACCCGTCATCATCCTTCAGTGGATGAAATGGACCTTCATCAGGAAGTTAAAAAGTTCATACTGGGTTTCCATACACACTATCCCTTATATGTTCATGGATTCCTGTGTATTAAAAACAAACAATGGAAGTGGGATTAATGCTTAAGATGTCTTCACTATCTAGTGAACTATTCATATTTGCATTTTTCAAATAATCTTAAATTGGTGCTTTTTAGGTACAAGCGCAGAAATCATATGGGTACTCAATGTTACTTTGACCCATTTCGGCTACTCACCCACGATTTCTTCTTTTGTTTAGTAAAAAACCTGAAAATATATTTGCACTCTTTAATCCCATTAGAAAGGCAGGGGCTGCATTATTACACGCCATTACATGATACAAATTCAGTGAGTAATGCCTGAGAATGTCAGTAAAGGCAACCTTTAACGTAAGCGCCCTGCACGTTTAATCTCTGCAATTAAAGGACTATGCTTCCTTGTCATGAGACTGCCAACATTGGGCAGTTTCTAGGGGCCCCAGAGCCCATTTCAATAATGAAGGTTGAAAGGACCCTGATGCTGCCCCTTCCTCCCGCCCCACCTGGGATGTGTGCAAATGTCTAGCATGCCTACTGCTGCACTGAAAAGGAGAGTGAAGGATACATTCTTGGGTAAATTATCAACATATCCACGCGAGATTCATCCGCTTCGGTGCAAAAACCTTTGCACTCCCAATTAATGTACCTCTTGGTGAAGCTGTATGATATGGTGAACTCTAAGCAAAACTCCCAAGTCTTAATTAAGGTTCTAAAGACATCAGAAGTGGGTTCTGCACCATCTCATGGTCCTAATACTGCAACGGTTATCCTTGTCTCTCAGTCAGCAACTCCTGCAGAAGTCCTTTTTGAAATTCCAGTTTGGTCTGCTAATCTTTTGTGGTCCCCATAGGCAACCCTACATGTGGCTTCTCTGAAGAGCACTGAGGCAGTGCCAAAAATGGAAGGAAACCTGTGGGCCATGTGAGCCGTCTTTAATTATCCCTTCCCAATCTTCTGAGGATATACAGCCAATAGTTGACAGCAAAAAATATAAAACGGTGGAAAGAACGGCAAACAGTTTAAAAAAACCAAATGGTAACTCAAGCTCATATGCAAGCCATTCAAATACGTTTTTGTGCTCACTTAATCCTGATCGATCTGGCATTATGATTTTGCTGTGTGAAGCTAATCTGCCGACTTTTGTCACCTAACCTAAAAAAAATTAACAAGAAACGGAAAGTGAACTCGGAGGGCGAAGTAAATTGCGCAGTATCATCCAATATGAGCATTCTTCCCTATTTTATTGTGCCTATGAGTGTATCAGTTATAATCTCCGATGCACTAGAACCTCTTGCTAATGGTGCAGAACCTGTCCCATTACATTTGACCAGTGTTCGTGGATGGCACGGAGGTCCCCCCCACCCCCAAAGTGAGAAAAAGGTGTGCAGTGGTGTTATTACTAATTTACCCTTGTCTTCTTCCTCCACAAAGATTAGGTGGGCTCCAAGTGCAATTTTGGATCCCCTTGATAGTTCATCAAAAATGTTTTGCTGCGAAAACTCATTGAATTTTTTTTATGGGGGTTAACCCCCTAAACCCCCCCTTCCCACTTATTTAGAATCTAGCACCCCAAACCCCCAGAAACATTATATCCCTCTACCCACCCCCCATAGTTTGATGTTTTTTTCGTGCGAAAAAATCTGCGGCAAAAAATGCAGCGGAAAAAAGAAAACTGCGATGAAAGGACGTCGTACCGCACTGACCTGGCTTCTGCAGGCTTCCAGACCTGAATCTTTTCTCTGCAACATATGTTATTGTGATAATAACTTGTTGTCTGACTTGTACAAAATCATTCTGCAAGAACTCTGCTGCTACCATTTTAAACAGAGGTCCTATTTTGTCTCTTTTTGCTTTAATTCCAGCTCTTAGGCTAATCAAATATTTTGATATAGACCAAGATGAATTTTTTAGAAGATAACAGAACTGCTCGAGTAGTAATGCAAAATTAAGAATTCATTTACAATTTAATTTTAAAACAAAATTGAATCATTTTTGGACTAGGCTTTGAAATGTACCCCTATTTAATTTAATTCTTTAATGTGATACAGAATGAAAATAAATTCAAACTTTACACATACAATTTTTTACATATTTCAAATTACAAAACATTATACTCAATTCAAGAATATACATAAACCTACAAATAAAATCGTGTATGAATATCAACATTAAAAACTACAACTGAAAAGAACCATTGCATGGACTACGTAACTAGCTAATTTCCCTCTCCACTGAGGAACTCTGTATGTTCTCATGTGCTCCTCAATCTTGGGATAATTCCACCCCACCCTTCAGGCCAAATTCCACTTGTTGCCAGATGTTATAGAGTGCAATAAATAAGTGCATGTTGCTGGTATTGGTGCAATAGATCCAAAAAGACATATCACGTATTGTTGCACGATCATGTACAAAGTCGCCCAAATGGCGAAAAACTGTGTCTCTCAATGTCTGACATTCCGTGAGAAGGTGTCTAGCTGTCTCAAGACAATCTGGGGATTTGCAGAGACGACATATGCGCTTGTCCACAGGGATTTTCTCCCAAGCCCCTCTACTATACAAGGTGGGTAATTGCTCTAATCTAAACAGGATGATGAAGCGTCTAAGTCTTCTGGAGGGGCAGAGAGATAAGTAAGCTTGAGGCTTCATGAAGTTATACAATCGATATTTAACAAAGTGATATGTCTCGAGATTACTTATGTGAGCGAAATTCTCTAGCCAGTCCCATATGTCTACTTTTTTACCTAAAGCATGTAAGGTTTCCTTTGTGACCATAGTCCCTCTATATATCCATCCAATGTCAATGAAAAACTTAACCATGTCTTTATAGAGGGGTGAGGTAGAATATTTTTTGGTCACCTCCTGGTGGATCACGGATAGTAGGGGGTTGGTAGAGTCACTTATCTTAAGGTGAAAGCCAGCTCTTTTTCCCAGTACCATAGCTTTAAGGGAGGGAAGACCCAGTTCTAGTCTGATCAGTGCCACCGGTACCCCCGGGGATAACCCCAAGATCCGTCTCCAGAACTTGCCCTCCAGCACTTGTAACCACCCTAGATCCATCGTATGTAGTGATTCGAGACCATATACAATCATGGGTGCAAACACTTGGATATAAAGATGACGTGTCCCCCATAAGGTGAAACCGCCCTGCTTATTTGTAAATGAGGAAATAAGTGAGGTGACTTGCATTGCTCTTGTGATTCGCCCGTCTACAGAGTGAGTAATCACCTAGGGGCTCAATGTCAACTCCCAAATAGCGGTAGGATGGAGCGTAGGGTATGGAATTTCCATGTACCATCAGATTCACACGTGTTGCTCTTTTTCTCGTGAATCTTAATACTTTTGTCTTGTCCAGGTTGATCGTTAGGCCATTTATTCTGGCATAGTCCCATAGAGAAGTAGCAGAACGCCTTAAACCACCTATGGTATTATCAAAGACAACCAAATCATCCGCATATGCAAATACTGTGCATGATACTTCCCCAACTTTAGGAGGGCAATTGAACTGTTTTCTCGCGCTCCTAGCGCGGTGTTTGGCCTGCTCCTGCTCCCCCCTCCCACTTCCTGGTCTTCCCATCCCTCCCCGCCTCCCTGCCCACCCACCCCCCCCCCTCTGATTGGCTGTGTTCCTGCCTCCCCTCTGGCCTACACGACGGCCGTTCCCCACGCTCGCTTCTTTTCTCCAGCTGAGCGTGGAGAGCGGTCGCCGGTGGCCTGAGGGGATCAGCAGGCCTGGAAAGCCCTGCCTGGGCCTCCGTGAGTGTTGTGCATTTCGTGCTTTTAAAGACATAGAAAAAAGAAAGTTGAACTGTTTTCTCGCGCTCCTAGCGCGGTGTTTGGCCTGCTCCTGCTCCCCCCTCCCACTTCCTGGTCTTCCCATCCCTCCCCGCCTCCCTGCCCGCCCACCCCCCCCTCTGATTGGCTGTGTTCCTGCCTCCCCTCTGGCCTACACGACGGCCGTTACCCACGCTCGCTTCTTTTCTCCAGCTGAGCGTGGAGAGCGGTCGCCGGTGGCCTGAGGGGATCAGCAGGCCTGGAAAGCCCTGCCTGGGCCTCTGTGAGTGTTGTGCATTTCGTGCTTTTAAAGACATAGAAAAAAGAAAGTTGAACTGTTTTCTCGCGCTCCTAGCGCAGTGTTTGGCCTGCTCCTGCTCCCCCCTCCCACTTCCTGGTCTTCCCATCCCTCCCCGCCTCCCTGCCCGCCCAGCCCCCCCTCTGATTGGCTGTGTTCCTGCCTCCCCTCTGGCCTACACGACGGCCGTTCCCCACGCTCGCTTCTTTTCTCCAGCTGAGCGTGGAGAGCGGTCGCCGGTGGCCTGAGGGGATCAGCAGGCCTGGAAAGCCCTGCCTGGGCCTCCGTGAGTGTTGTGCATTTCGTGCTTTTAAAGACATAGAAAAAAGAAAGTTGAACTGTTTTCTCGCGCTCCTAGCGCGGCGTTTGGCCTGCTCCTGCTCCCCCCTCCCACTTCCTGGTCTTCCCATCCCTCCCCGCCTCCCTGCCCGCCCACACCCCCCCTCCCCTTCCTCTCCCTCTGCCTATAACCTCCCCCCTCCTGGGCAGCCCTCTGCCCGGCAGCCCCCGCGGCTAAGGGCCCCAGGCCAAGGGCGACTCCTACAGTGCGGCTCCCTGTGTGTCTGCAGGTGTCCGCAGGGGACGCCAGGCGCCAGTTCCACCTGTTCCCCGCTCTCCTGCCCACCCCTCCTCACCTTGCTCACCTCATCCGCTTGATGCCTCGCCCCCTATTCCAATTCCAATTTTTCTCTCGTTCTCCCCTCGTAGGATTCTCAAACTTAGGTGGCCCTGACCTACTACGCATTACTGTTTGCTCTGCACTGTGTTAAACTAGGGTGTTTTTCACCCCTCGCAGGATTCTCAAACTTAGGTGGCCCTGACCTACTACGCATTACTGTTTGCTCTGCACTGTGTTAAACTAGGTTGTTTTTCTCCCCTCACAGGATTCTCAATCTTAGGTGGCCCTGACCTACTACACATTACTGTTTGCTCTGCATTGTGGTAAACTAGTGCCCTCCACTCACTTCCTGTCTGCATACTCGTGTCGTCCGCCTCCCCTTCATACTCCATGGTGCTCTCTATCTCGCCTATCTACTCTAACTGCTTCTCTATTGACTATCCTGCTCTCCTCACTAAATCCGGTAGGAAAAAGTTTAAAAAGGACATCCTGGTCTCCAACCCAGGCCTCCCTATCGCTGACACCTACACGAGCGCCTGCTCCAAGGAAACTCTCACTGACATCCTCTTTTTCGTGCCTTCACCTGACCTATGGACCCTTCACATGGTCGCTGTGCTCTCTCCTTTCTCCACCTCTCCCATTAATGGTGGCACCCGTTGGGATGTCCTCTTGGCCCCTTTCCACTCCTCTAAGGCCATCATTAATGTCTATGCTAACGGGACCGTCTTGGTCCAAGGCCCTCAGGCCAACCTTCACCTCTTTGATAGATGCTTCCCATGCCTCATCAACTTCCTCTCCGCTCCCGCTGTCCCCCCTCCTCTGCCCTCATCTACCTTGCCTCTCCCCTCCCTCCCTGCCCCTTCTCTTGCTCCCTCTTCAACTCCTTCTCTAACACCTCCGCAGGGCGTACCTCTGATCTGTACCCCTCCCCGAAAGTTTTTCAAGGGTGGCAACCTTCTCCACATTGCCACCCTAAATTCTCGCTCTGCCATCAAGCACTCCTCTGATATCTGTCGCCTTCTTGAGGAACTGGACCTCGACGTCCTCGGTCTCACTGAGACTTGGTTCACTGCCAGCTCTGCCACCAGCTTCGACACACTCCTACCTGACGGCTACAAGATCCTCTCCGTGCCCATGCCTAATCGTTCAGGGGGTGGTGTTGCCCTTATCTTCCCTGAGTGGATTCCTGCCACCGTCACTCCTACGCAGACCTACTCCTCTTTTGAATGTCTTGTCTGCCGACTCTCTCTCTCTCCTAGCCATTCCCTTACCGTGGCTATTATCTATCGGCCACCTGGTCAAATTTCCTCCTTCCTCTCTGAATGGGCTGACCTCTCCTCCTCACTCCTGTCCTCAACCACCCAACTCCTCTTTCTCGGTGACTTCAACATCCACCTCGATGCCTCCTGTCCCCCCACTGGTCTCTTTCGCGAACTCTGCAACTCTCTCTCACTCTCTATTCTCCCGTCTGGGCCTACTCACTCTGCAGGGCACACTCTTGATGCTCTGATCTCTTCTGACCTTCCCCTCTCCCTCCCTCTCTCCACTCCTCTCTCCTGGAGCGATCACTTTCTCCTATCCTCCCACCTCTCCCTCCCTACCCCACAGGCAAAGCCACCCTCCTCACTGCCACCCACCTTCTCGGTCATCCGACCCATGAAGCGCGTGTCAGTTGAGGCTTTCGCTGCTACCTTCTCGCCCCATCCTCCCCCCTCGGCTGACTCCCACCCTGACACAGCCCTCTCCATGCTCTATTCCTCTATATCTGATACTCTCGATATCCTTGCCCCCGTCATGAGAATCCGCCTGAAGCCCAAAGCCAAATGTAACTCCTGGTATGACTCGGATCTCGTCACCCTAAAACGCAAGTGCAGGGTGGCAGAGAGGAAATGGCGTGCTTCATGTTCATCCTCTGACAAACTGGCCTGCCGCCTGCTCCAAAGGCAATACCGGCTCTCCGTTCTCACCAAGAAGAGAGCCCTTATCCAAGCCCGCATCTCTGAGGCATCTAACAACTCGGCCGAACTCTTTAAAATCTGCAAGGAGCTGGCCAACCCTGCTGCAGTCTCTACCTCTCCTGTCCCCTCCCAGGCCCTCTGCACTGCACTGGCCTCGCACTTCATCTCAAAAACTCAGGACATCCTGTCCTCGCTCTCCTCCTCTCTCCTCCCTCCTTCTCTTCCCGGCTCTTCCTCTTGCTCTCTTGCAACCGCCCCTCCGCCCTCCTTCTCTGCTTTTCCACCTTTTTCTGCTGATGAGGTTTCCAGACAAGTCCGATCTATGAAAGCCTCGTCTAAACAGGTTCACCCCTGTTCCTCCAAAACCATCAAGGACCACATCGACTCCCTGGCTCCTGCCCTGGCTGACTTTTGCAACCACTCATTCGCCTCTGGAGTCTTCCCATCCCCCCTCAAGCACTCCCTTGTGCATCCCCTCCTCAAGAAACCCTCTTCCGACCCCTCCTGCCCGGCCAACTATCGCCCAATCTCCATTACTCCCTTCCTGGGCAAGCTCCTGGAGAAACTGGCCATCTCCCAGCTTAACCTCCATGTTGAATCTGTTGGTAATCTTCATGACCATCAATCCGGCTTCAGAGCGGCCAGAAGCACGGAAACTGCTCTCCTGAATATCCGTGAGGACCTGCTCCTGAACCTCGATTCCAACACTCCCTGTGTTCTCATTCTGCTCGATCTCTCCTCTGCCTTTGACACTGTCAACCATGCCATCCTGCTCAACCGTCTCCGTGATAACCTGGGTATCACTGGTCAGGCTCTGGCATGGCTGACCTCTTTCCTTTCCGGTCGACCCTCCCAGGTCCAAATGGGCTCCTTCCTCTCTGATATCTTTTTCTCCACCTGTGGTGTCCCCCAGGGATCCAACCTCTCTCCGTGGCTTTTCAACCAGTATCTGGCACTCCTTGCCCACCGCATCGCCGCTCTCTGCCCCCACTTCCAGTGCTATGCGGACGATACCCAGCTCATTTTCAGGCTACCGTCGGCCTCCTCCTCTCCTTCCCTCATCTCCGACTGTCTGTCTGCTATCCAGGAATGGTGTGCCGCCAATGACCTCTGCCTTAACGCCAGTAAGACCGAGATTCTACTCATCGGCACACCCACTCCCTCCTTCCCTGCAGCTCTCTGGCCGGCCTCCCTTGGCCCCCTTCCTGCCCCTACCTGCAAGGCTAAAAACCTCGGGGTCATCTTCGACTCCACACTCTCCTTCTCTCCTCAAATATCTGACGTCTCTAAGAAGTCACACTACCAGCTGCACCTCCTCAGAGGTATTCTTCCCTTCCTCTCCTTCCCCCAGAAGCTCACTGTCTCCCGAGCCCTGGTTCTCTCAAGGCTGGACTACTGCAACAGCCTCTATCTTAATCTGCCTGCCTCCACTCTCCGCCCTCTGCAACTTATCCAGAACAGAACTGCGAGACTTGTTCTTGGCCTCAAGCCCAGGGACCGTATCTCTCCAGGACTGAAATCCCTTCACTGGCTCCCAGTGGCTGCGAGGATTAAGTTCAAAACCCTCTGCATTGTCCACAAGGCCTTCTGGGGCCTGGGGCCTAAATACCTTCAACTCTCTCTTCCTAAATATCTTCCTTCACGAGCCCTCCGCTCATCCGTCTCCAACTCCCTCATGGTCAGCCGCTTCTCTAAGCAACGAGCTGGGGGTAGATCTCTCTCCGCAGCAGGGGCCTCCCTCTGGAACAGCCTTCCTGCCTCCCTGAAACTTGAGGAGAACCATCTCCGGTTCCGGAAGCACCTCAAAACCTTCCTCTTCGCTTCTGCCTTCTCTCTCCCTCTCCCCTGCTAAACCTGCCTAACTCCCCACTGAATTCTGCACTAAACCTGCATCTGGGCCACTCTCAGCGACCTCGGTCCAGGGCCCAGCCACTCTCCACTTGCACTGCCTCCCTGGCTCCCCCTGCACTGTGGGACTGTCACTGTATCCCTACAGCCCCCTTCCCAGCACTTGCTCTGCACTTACCTCGCACTTGCCACCAGCTGGCCCTTTTTATTTATTATTTATTATTTTATTACGCTACTTACCTTGTACTGCACTTTCCCCCCCCACCTCCTCCCCCTGCACTTTCTCCTTTTCCCTTTACCCCTGCACTTGCGCGATCTGAATGACACCTGGCCTAGTAGGATCGTTTGTCTGTCTTCCCCTTGTTTCCCTCCCTCCCTGCCTCGTCGCGCCTTGAAACACTTGTGTATAGGCGCGTTACAAATACCATATCATATCATATCATAACCTCGGCCAGGGCTGCAGGGATGTCGTACACGTAAAGATTGTAAATGAGGGGTGCTATAACGCTCACCTGGCTCCCACGGAGGCGCTGGTCTAGTCTGGGTTGCTGTGGCCTCTTCAAGCGTGATGCGCAGAACTCGGACCACCGATTGAACAGGACCCCCAAATCTTGCTTGTCTGGCCCGTAGGAATATCCTTCTGCAGATGAGAAAGGGGATTAACTGTCTGCAGAATAATGTGCTTGCTCCCCCCTATACCCCTTCGTTCTTCTCTGACTTCCTCCAAAACCCCCGGTTTAAGCTCACCTTATGGTTTGGAAGGATGAACTCTCCATCCTGCTTCTGGTGCAGGGGCGCGCGTTCGTCCAGTTACTTCACTGGTTTTCAGAATGGCACTGGCAAAATCCACTTGACTTTTTGGAGCGATACGCCGTAAGTATGAAGATTCAAAAGTTCAAGTGTGAGCCTCTTTTTATGTTGTCTTCCTAACCTGTGATCTGTCTTTTATTTCTGGTGCAGAACAAAGGTGATGCGTTGAGGGGTTAAATTGCCGATGGTAAAATCAGGTGAGTTAGTGATGAGGGCGACCCCTCTAAATGTCTTTATTATTCCCCAGTAATGTCTTTTGTCCTTTCCCCATAGGGGCCGGGGTGCGGTACCTGCCAACGAAGCGGCGCCGACCCGAAATGTGGAATGGTTCACCAAGAAAAGCCGGTAAGTATTATGGCTGAAAATTCGGCTTTCCTCCTGTGTTCCCTCTGCTCACCTTTTGTCTCTTCTTCTCTCCCCTAGGTGCAGAGATGTGGCGACCGGTGCCGACAGCCGCAATGGAGTCGGGAGATGTCTCGAGGACAGGTGAGCGAAGCGTGGCGCTGCAGCGAGCAACGCGATGCTTTTAAATGGAAGTCTTTCTTCAAGAATGCTGGCGTGAAGATTCCGGATGCAGGTAAGAAGTTTGAATAAGTTCTTGGTTTTCACCTTTCTCTTCTCGTCTTTCCTTACAGGTGTTCCAGGTTCGAGGCGGGCGTGGCTGGAGTCCAGGTGCAGGAGCAGACACGGTGAGCGTTCAGCTGCTGGGATGCAGAACAACGCGAAGCACGTGTGGCTGTCCGGGCGTGGCTTAAATAGCCTTGGAAGAAGTCCCAGGTAAGTATCCTTCCACAGCCCCACCCAAGTAACAAAATTGTCCCTTCAGTAAAATAGTCCCTCCTAAGCCTCATTTGGCTTGGGTCTTCATGCAGCATGGTCTGCATCAGGTGAGTATGCAGCATGGTCTGCATCAGGTAAGTGCACCAAACACTTTCCTTTATGAGCCTGGCGCCTATGGCGCCAGGACTGATGTCCAACATGAGCCTGGCGCCAAAGGCGCCAGGACAGAGTCCAAAGAGCCCCTATAAGGGGCCGCTGGGCTTTTACCCGGGGGCATGATGCCTGCCCCCGGGGGTGCTGGGCCTGGCCTGGTGCTCCGGGGGTAGGCATCATGACAGGTGCTGTGACGCATCCCTGCTTTACCCCACTGTCTTGAGTCACATTGCGAGTTAAATTTCCTTCCCGATTCAATCTGAGGCACGCCGTAGTATTGTGATGGAGTAGTTTTAAATAATATAACAAGCCTGTCGGGCATCCCAATTTCTCTAGCTTGGTCCATAGTCTCCCTCGGGGGATGGAGTCAAATGCGGCCTTAAAGTCGATATATAAGGTGTACAACGGGGGCTGCCCCTTGCTAAGTGCCCGTGTACGAAGTATATCCATAACCAGAAGGTTATGTGAGGTGGAAAAATCCCGCCTAAACCCGCATTGAAATCTGCTTGAGTATTTTGGAATTGTCTACCCATTTCTGCAGCTCACTGAGTAACAGTGAGGCAAACAGCTTACCAGAGATATCTAACATGGATAAAAGCCTGTAATTATTAGGATCCAAGCGGCTACCTTTTTTAAATACAGGAATGAGAATGGCAGTTTTCCATGAGCGGGGAATTACCCCCTGCTCTAATATTTTATTGAAAAGTAAAGAAAACAAGTCGGCCCAGAATAGAGGATAGCTCTTAATCACTATATTGGCTAACCCGTTAGGTCCAGGGGATCTGGAGGACTTGAGGGCAACTATTTTGTTCAATATTGCCTCTGCCGAGACATCAAAAGGCAACTGAGAGGGAGCCTTCACCCGAAAACTGTTCAAGGTTTCTATGCCTCCTAAGGTCCGGTCTAATATGAACTTTTCCCATGCCTCCTTACTTATTGGATTAATTAAGGGGCCTTTAACCTTCTCTCTGTTCTCATTAAGGAGAGACCAAATGCCGCGAGAGTTTCTAGTGCAGATCGTTTGTACTAGCTTCTGATACCTGGCATTTTTTTCAGTACTCTTAATGTTCTTAATATCTGCTCTGTATCGATTTTTGATTTTCCTTAGTTTCTCACGGTATAAGGCTCCAGGTAAATTCATCGGTTTCAGACCTCGAATAGCCACTCTTAGACCTCTCTTAGCATCCCTAATTTCCCTGTTAAACGGGGGTATGCACCCCCCTATCTTTAACATATGTCCCTTATTGGCCATAGCATGCTGGCCTGAGAATCTAGATATCCAATCCTCAATCTCATTTATCGACATACGTTCGAACTCATGGAAATCTAGGGCTGCAGTAGATTTAAGTGCTTCCATAGCGGAGCTTATATTTCTCTCAGACCATACAATTCTGGATCCTGCACAGTTGGTTTGGATACTACCTATATTAGGAGGTACAGATGTAGGAATAGAGATGCATAGAGTGCACTGTAGCGAAGCGTGGTCACTCCATTCGTTGTGCTTCACGGCCATGTCAACTACTCTTGTCTGCAGCTCGGGGCACATAAATATATAGTCCAATGTGCTAGTAGAATCGCCATTAGACCAGGGTTTGTTTCCCCGGCCGATCTCCCCTGGTACGGCCATTGATCATAGCCATGTCCCAAGCTCCAAACAATTGTAGCCAGCCTAGCCCTTCAGCTTCCCTCTTTCCGTGGGTCATTACACACCTAGTGCTAAGGTCAGGATTAGAGGATATGAGTGTTTCATCTGTCATATGGCAATTAAAATCGCCCATGACCACCACAGCCACATTTCCATCTCTCAGCCACCAGGAAGACAACAGGTCCTGAATCGCCTCCTGTAACGAATCACGAGTCAGTTCTCCTGGGGGGTTATAAAGATTAATTACTAGGTACCTTCCCAGACCTCTTTCATCAAGAAGTTCGACTTCTACTGCCAGGAGCTGCTCCTCAGCTTTACACTGTATCTTACGAGACTTAATCGAATTCATTACCCCAGTTAGTAGCCCCCCCATAGGAAGGACCCTTACTGCCACGTTTAACCACCGCTTGATGTATAACAAAGCCGTCTAGTAATAGTGGGTCAAGAGACCATGTCTCTTGGAGACAAATACAGCTGTATTGTGACAGTAGGTCTACAGAACCCTCAGATCTCAGAAGGTGGGAAAAGCCTCTGCAGTTCCAGGAAAGTAATGATAAGCATCAATGGTTCTTTAGCATTTGCGGGATGGATTCTAGCAGTGATTTCAGGGCTTGCTGTATTTCAGCCAGAGCAGGGTTATCCCCCCCCCAGCTTTAAGCACAGTATCCACCGGAACTGAAGGCATAATGTCTTCTGGTTTAGGCAATGGGCCCTTCTCCATAGGGTCCACATCGATCTCAATGTCCACTGCCATCAGATCCTCTTTATAATTCCTGATTAAATGCGCCGTAGTCGGGAAGATACAATGTAAGGCCGAGACATTGGGATTAGGGCACCCAAGTGGTTCAATGAAAAGAAAGTCCTCAGATTTTAAAACACGCAATTGAGGTATGTGATATAGTCTTGCGAGCAGCTGTGAGCATGCAAACCAGGGATTTTTGCCGCTGGGGTATAAGTTCTTAATGAAGCAGGTGCGATTAGTAGTTGTATCATTCACTGCTCTCTTCTGATCCAGTGATGGAGACTCACCAGGTTCCTCCGACGCCTGTGTATATATGCTGGTTTCCTGGTCAGGCTCTTCGCACAGCACAGATGCTTCATTTTCGTCCACTTCAGGTGCCTTCTCTTCAGATATCAGCCAATCTGACAGAGGGCCCTTTGCCCTAGCCGCCCATTGAGCTGCTCTCACCATTCTTTTCCTGGCCTTTTTTGACTGTGTCTCAGGTGCTAATTTAGGTCCTGATATAGGAGGTTGGGCACCTGTTGCCACTGGCTTCTTCTTCAATGCCTTTTTTGCCAATCTGCGCTGTTTACGTGTTAGGGGGGACTGGGGACTATGCTCCTGCTCCTGTTCATCCACCTCCTCAGGAGGTGGATCAGTTATGCTGTTGCTATTGAGTGCATGTGGCCCCTCACTCTCTTCCATCTCCACTTCCTGCTCGTTGATCTCACCTGCTGTGAGTAGTGCAGCTGATAGATTAATTTCTGCCTCTTCTCGAGGAAGGCCTTTAGAGCCTAATGCCATAGTAATAGAATTGGTATTAGCCAGGATACGTCCCAACATCTGTAAAAGTATCTTGAGGGCAAATTGCAGGGCCGCCACCGACGATTGGAGCTCAGTTATCTTTGATGAACTAGGGTGTAGATCGATGTTACCTTCCGTCACGTTGTCTGGATCGTCCTCCATCGACGTCATTACTAAATTAGGAGAAGCAGACAATCGTCCGCTCCTTTCTGGAGCGTTATGTTCCCCTGTGACACTATTCATGCTCCTATCTTTAGTGGGCGTTATGCCACTGTTTGGCCTCATAGGAGTTTGTGCCTGCATCCCTCTCTGTATAATCAGACATAGATCTAGAAGGGAGTTGTTGTCTATATCATCGAAATTAGAGGTGTTTAAGGAGATGGCACCATTATGTATCGGTGCTGACATATCCTCGTTTACTGTGGAGTTGATGGCAGGGGGAGAATTCACCGGAAAAAACTCAGTTATAGCCCCTTGCACCACCGGTAGGGCATATTTGGCATTCTTTTTAGTTTTTCCCCCTTTTCTTTGGGCACTCTTTAGATTCCTTAATGGGTGGGCACTTATTTTTGCGTGGATTGTATATCGAGTGGGGGTCTCTTCTACCCCGCTGCATGTCTGTGTTATAGCTCACTTCGCTTCCCAGACTAGTGATAGAGAGAGCTGATGTTTACGTGGTGAGATGGTTCCCCTCGTTCCACACTGGGAAGCAAAATTGATTTCCCGCCTTTTCCTGTGGACCCCCCTTGTCGGTCAACCAGGGGGCTATGAAACCCGAATCCCAGGCCAAGGCCCTCAGTCTCTGGGTGATATGACAATGCATTACTTACCGTAAAAGCATTTCTGATGGTTGTATCTGCTTAGATTCACATGCTGTGCATAGGTCCGACATCCAGTGGTCACTGCGGAGTATTGCATTTTGTTTTTCGTAGTCGAAAAGGGGACGTCGACAAGGCGTGTCTGTAACACTATCCCTATAGTGACGTGCGTTGTACCCACAATCCCTCACGCGTCGAGGTCCCTCTGTTTGTATTTTTCTGCCCTGAGGGAGCCTTCTAGACGTGAGTGAGTACAGAAAAGAGAGAAATATAGAAAGATGTCTATGTTCCTTCCATCCAAGCGGGGAGGAAGGGTGGGCGCATGTGAATCTAAGCAGATACAACCATCAGAAATGCTTTTACGGTAAGTAATGCATCGTCTTCTGATGTTTGTTAATCTGCTTAGAATCACATGCTGTGCATAGACTAGCGAGCAGTACCCGGAGTTGGCGGTGGGTTATGAGAAGGAACAGTAGAGAAAAGATGTCTTAATACTGCCTGCCCAACCTGGGAATCAGATCTAGAGCGTGTATCTAGACAGTAGTGTTTTGTAAATGTGTGCACAGAACTCCAGGTTGCCGCTTTGCAGATGGACTCAAGGGGAACATTTGCAATGAATGCTATGGAAGCCCCAGTGCCTCGAGTGGAATGTGCTCTTGGCTTGAAGGGTAGTTCTCTCTTAGCAAGAGTGTAACAGAGAGTGATGCATTGTACAATCCATCTAGATATAGTGGACTTAGAGACTGCATCTCCTTCTCTTCCTGCTGCCACCGAGACAAAGAACTGATTAGTCTTTCTCAGTGATCTGGTTCTTTCCATGTAGAACATGACAGCTCTGCGTACATCTAGTGTATGCAGACTTTTTTCTCCCAAGCTGGAAGGGTTTTGAAAGAACGTTGGTAGTTCTATAGATTGGTTTACATGAAATTTTGAGATGAATTTTGGTGCAAACCTTGGGTGTGTGCGAAGAACCACCTTATCTTTGTGAACTGATACGAAGGGGTCTAGTACAGAAAGAGCCTGTAGTTCACTTACTCTCCTAATGGATGTGATAGCTATTAGGAAAGCAGTCTTAAGAGTGAGGTATTTAAGAGTTGCCTTGTGCATGGGTTCGAAAGGAGTGCCCATGAGTCTAGAAAGTACCACGTTTAAGTCCCATCCGGGAGCTGGGTTAGCTATCGGGGGGTGCATTCTTTTTACCCCTTCCATAAAGGCTTTGATAACTGGTATCTTCCACCACGACACTTTAAGTTGAGAAGTGGTGTATGCAGAAAGTGCTGCTAGGTGGACTTTAATGGAATTAAACACTAGACCTGAATCCAGTAAATGGGTCAAGTACAGAATAATGTCAGTGGCAGAGCAGTCAACCGGGTTGATGTTCTTACTTCTACACCAGATGACAAATCTTTTCCACTTGCTAGAGTAGCAGTGGCGAGTATTAGGTTTTCTGGCTTCCCTGAGGATGTCCATACATCTCTGTGGGAGTTGTAAATGTCCAAATTCTATGATCTCAGGAGCCAGGCTGCTAAGTTCATGGTCTGAGGGCATGGATGCAGTGTTCTGCCCTTGTCTTGTGACAGCATGTTGTACGGGCAGGGAAGTTTCACTGGGGGAGATAGGGACATCTCCATCAAGTGAGCGAACCATGGCTGCCGGGCCCACGGGGCCACTAGTATCATGGTAACCTGCTCCTGGTGCATCTTGTGCACCACTTTGTTGAGAAGGGGAGTCGGGGGAAAGGCGTAAACAAATTTCCCTGACCATTGAATCGACAGACCGTTCCCCTTGGACTGGTTCTGGGGGTACCTGGAGGCGTAACTTTGGCATTGTGAGTTCTCCAGGGTTGCGAACAGGTCTATTTCCGGGAATCCCCATTGCGTGAAAACGTCTAAGACGATGTTTTCGTGCAATTGCCATTCATACTCTTCGGGCAGTGGGAAGTCTCTGCTGAGTTTGTCTGCTAGCAGATTGAGTTCCCCTGGTACATGTTGTGATAGTAGGAACATGTTGTGTTTGAGAGCCCACTTCCATATATTCTGGGACAGCTTGGACAGTCCTGGAGAGTGAGTGCCCCCTTGCTTGTTGAGGTAGTACATGGCTGTGGTGCTGTCTGTGAGGACCATCACTGTCTTTCCTTGTAAGTGTTCCTGAAAGGCTTTCAGTGCTTTGAACACCGCTAGTAGTTCCAGCAGGTTTATATGCTTGGATGCTAAACTCGGAGTCCACACTCCGTGGGCCGTCTGATGGGATAGGTGAGCCCCCCATCCTGTAAGGGATGCGTCTGTGGTTAGAGTGGCTTCCACTGCGGGTGTGGCAAAAGTTTTCCCTAATAACAGGTTTTCTTTTGTCCACCACCGTAGCGAGAGAACCAAGGCCTGCGAGACCACCACTAGATCGTCCCATTGTCCGCTGGCCTGACACCACTGGCTGTAGAGCCACTCTTGCATTGGGCGCAGGCGCGCGTGAGGTACCAAATAAATACATGACGCCATCATCCCTAGCAAGCGCATTGCTTTGCGTACCGTCACCTCTCGGCCTACTACATAATGGGGAATTTGAAACAGCATGTTTTGGACCCTCTCGTTGGAGGGGAATACGAGGCCGTCCTTTGTTCGAATTAGAGCCCCTAGGAATTGTTTGGTTTGGCTGGGGTCTAAGCTGGACTTCTTTTCGTTGATGGAGAAGCCCAGTTGGGACAAAAGGTCTACGGTCTTTTGGGTATTGGAGAAGCATGTTTCGTAAGAATCCCCTGTTATGAGCCAGTCGTCGAGGTAAGGGTATACCGGGATGGATAATCTGCGCAGGTGGGCCGCTGCCACTGCCAGTACTTTCGTGAATACCCTTGGTGCAGATGCTATCCCGAAGGGTAGTACTCTGAACTGGTAGTGTTTGTCCTCTATTTTGAACCTGAGGTATTTTCTGTGCGATGTCAACATTAAAATATGAAAGTATGCATCTTTCATGTCCATTGTTGTCATGTAATCCCCTTGTGATAACAGTGGGATTACCTCCTGTAAGGTCACCATACAAAACTTTTGGGGTTTGACAAATATGTTCGCTGGGCGCAGATCTAATACAGGGCGCATGGTTAAGTCCTTTTTGGGTACAAGGAAGTACACTGAATAAATACCTTCTGTTACCTGTGATAGGGGGACGGGCTCTATAGCTTCTTTCTTCAGTAGTTCTTCCACCTCTTGAAGAAGAATGGAGAGGTGTTGCGGTGTCATGCGTCGGTTCCGTGGGGGTTTGTACTTCGGGGAACCGTTGAACTCGATGCAGTATCCGTGGGCTATGGTGGATAATACCCAACGGTCTGACGCGATTCCCTCCCATGCTGAAAGGAACGATGTTAGCCGGCCCCCGACCGGTGATGCATGGGAGGGGACCCGAATTTTCGGGTCATTTGCTGGTATTGGGCGTGGAACCTCTGGGGCTGGAGCCACGACCTCTTCCTTTGCCACGGCGTTGGCCTCTTTGACTGAACTGGGTGTTACCCTGGTTAGTGGACCAGTTGGAGCCAGAGTAATGTTGTTGTTGGTTCTGCTGCTGTCTTTGGCCACGAAAGGAGCGTTTATTACCATAGCCTCGCCTGTTAGGGGGCCTAGAAATTTGATCAAGAGTCTTGATGGTATCAAACTCTTTTTTAGCATGTTCTAGGGCCTCATCTACTGCTTTCCCAAACAGATGCGTCTGTTCAATGGGTTTATTTATGAGGGAGGCTTGGGTTTCGGGCTTAAAACCTGAATTGCGTAGCCAAACGTGGCGCTTGAGAAGTATTCCCTGCACTAGGGAGCGGCCAGCCGTCTCAGCGGCATCTAGGGAGTTCTTAACGATGCCCTGGTTTACCAGTGTGCCCTCTGATATTATAGCTAGCAGGCGAGAACGCAGAGGTTCAGGTGCTTCCTCTGCTTCGCTGCGCAGCTTGTTCCAATGTGCATCTGCGTAGCTAGCTAAAAGTGAGTTTTTTTGCCTTCTTTGTCTGGAGGTGCTTCACTAGTGGATAGTGGCACCCCTGCTCTTTTCCTTGTGTTGGTAACCACAAGGGAGTCCGGAATAGAGTGTCCTCTGATGTATAAAGGGTCAGAGGATGAAGGGCTGAAGAGCTTTTCTATTCTAGGGTTGACCCCTCTTACTAAAGCTGGGTTTGTAAGGGAAGGAGAAATTCTTCTTTTAATAGAAGCCAGGAGTGGAATAGATTGGCTAACAGGGGCTTTTTCTTTGATGACTTTTTCTACAAAGTCAATGTCTGGAAGAGTTTCCCCTGTATCAATCTCAAAATGCGCTGCTGCCTTGCGCAGTAGTGCATTGAGGGAAGGTTGGTCATCTATGGGAGAGGAGTTCCCATGTGAATCCTTGAGAGGAGAAGGGAGAAAGGCATCAGGGTCTGAATGTACTGATGGGGATTGCCAAGGCTGCACTGACGGTGAATGCCAGGGCTGCGAGGTAGCTGTATCCTCTTCAAACCCTGTAGCAGTGGTGTAAGGATCTTCTTCGAACCCCTCTTCCTCAAGTTCTACCTCTTCTTCTCCCCCCAAACACTCATCTTCTTGGAGGTATTGCTCCTCCTCAGTGAGGTCAACCAGCCTAGGAATCTTGACTCTAGGGTCATCCTGTGCCCATTCTCTTTGTCTTTTGTGAGTGGGTGGGTCTTGGTTTCCTAGAAACCTTTCCATTTTCTCCATGCAAGAATGGAGTCTTTCAAGGGTCTCATGGGGTACCCCTGAATAGTCTAGAGGGGGGAAATTAGTGTTTTCGCCTTCGAATCGTTTTGAACGCTCCCACAACGTCGACGAGAGGTTCCCGTCTCCTTCTGAAAAGCCTTCAGGTAGTTCGGAAGCGTCCTTTGGAGAAAGGGGCAGTTCCTGGCTACTTTTATGTTTTTTCGACGCGGTATTCGACGTTTGTTTCGTCGTTCGCGTACGTTTGTCTTCGGCGACAATTCTGGCTAGGCTCTCGACCACGATTTTGTCCGTCGAGGGCTCTGTTGTCGACGTTGTGTGCGTTGCGCGTTGTACCTCGACGGTCGCTCTATGGAGCGCTGCGTCGGATGTTTTTGGGGTAGCGCCCGTGTTAGATGGAAGCCCAATCGCTGGTCGCGGCTGCGTTTGCGGGTGGGGCTTGTGACCTTTACGGTCTGCGGTAGACGCCGGAGTGCCCTGCGTCCCCTTCGGCGCTGATGGATCCTTCGTTCTCGACGAAGAAGAGCCGTGGGTAGTGTGTTTAGCCTTATGGGGCTTGTGTGCGTCCTTGTCGCCGGGGTGTTCATCCCCATAAGCAGGGCGTGAGCCGAGCCCGTCGGGGCCGGGGACGGACGACGAGGAGCGGGAGCGCTCCTTCTGGGGGTTCATGACTTCCGTAACGGACGTCGAGTTATCGCCCTCCTCGTCACTTTCAGTAACAGCGGCAGCGGGTGAGGAAACTGACTTCGACATAGCGTAGTCCGCCCACCTCTTAACCCTACGTTCTTTAAGAGTCCTGGGTTTTAAGAGCTTGCAGGCTGCGCAGCTGTTCTCTATGTGATCGAGGGGTAAGCAACGATTACAGAGCTTGTGCTTATCTTTCCAAGTATATTTGCCCCTGCAGCGTGGGCAAAACTTAAATGGTGTCCTCTCCATAGCTGAGGCAATAATAGCTGGCGATAACAACCCCAAGGGAAAGAAAGGGGAGAAAGAAAGACATTCTCAAAGAGAAGAGACAAAGTTTTAACCCCCACTCTCCCTACTGTAAGTTGGCCGTCGAGGCCAGGCCACGTGTTCGGCAGCGCCGAAGGATCTCCTCCGCTCTTCCTCTCCGTCGAAAATCAGTTCGGCGGAGAAGCAGCTTCACAGCTAACGTCGAGGGGGAGGGATCGTTATCAGTATATAAAGTTATGACAAAAGGACCGAGGTCCGTGGCAAGTATAGCAATGTCTCTCTAGGAGCTCCGTGAAAGGCGACCAGAAACTGGGCGGAAAAAAACAATCTGAGGGACCTCGACGCGTGAGGGATTGTGGGTACAACGCACGTCACTATAGGGATAGTGTTACAGACACGCCTTGTCGACGTCCCCTTTTCGACTACGAAAAACAAAATGCAATACTCCGCAGTGACCACTGGATGTCGGACCTATGCACAGCATGTGATTCTAAGCAGATTAACAAACATCAGAATGGCAGGTTCCCCTTCTTCCCAGGTACAGCTCTATCTTCCTTCCGAGGATACTCAGGCCAGGGTAGGGTATGCTTATTTTCTACTCCACTGCACCACTTATAGGTTCCTCACCGTCTCCTATCAAGGGGAGAGGTCCGTCAGGGTAGAGGGACTGACGTGTACACCCCCTCAGCCTTATTCCTGGGGGGGTGCTGCAGGCGCCGCACCACCTCTTTCAGGAAGGCTCCTTTTAATGAAGGGGCCAATCACCCGGAGCCACAACTGGCTTTATGTCAATACCAGTAGGGCCGTGGGGACCGAGCACCACTGGGAGCCTCAGGGGCCGCCGCGCCGTGCGATATTTAGCACAATTCCGGAGCAAACCCGGAACTCGGAGCGGCGCGGCTAGGCTCTCACCTGTCATCTTGACTGTACTACTCCTCACGACCGGGGCCTCTCCTTCTCCTTCTCCCGCACTTTCCCCCGCGTTGTTGTCCTCGCTGCCTCGCTCCCTCGCCCGCACACTCGAGCGAAACGGGATGCAGGATTCGAAGAAAGGACCCTCCTACGCGTCCTACGTCGAACGTGTCAAGCCGCACCTCTGTGTCAAGCCGTGTCAAGCCGCACCTCCGACAATCACACTTCCCTCAGAGGCCGCCTCCGACACACCCAAACAATTTTACCAGGCATTGACCCAGGTTTTCCTGATAACAAGGAATGTACCCCTATGGAGAAGAGGTAATAAAATGCCATGTTCTCCCTGGGGATCTACCTTCTTATGCTTCACTTGCCTCGGGTGGTGAAATCAAATGTTTTCTTTTGGAAGGTGGTGCAAATTAAGAATTTGATCCGAAAACTAAAAATAGCAAATGAGGAATGGTTTTAGCTACCTGCTAATCTGGTGAACTTCAAAAGTACCATGCCTCTGTCAGACCTTTAGCTCTACAAGCTCCACATCATGTAAATATAAATTGTGGAATAGTAGAGGCCATTCAAGTTTTTTAAATCGTTTTAGTAACTCCCTGGATGTAACCAAATTTGATTTCTTTGCTCTACAAGAAGTGTTTTTAATTGATACTCCCATTCTAGATGGATATTCCTTATTTTTTAATAAAGCTTGGAAATAAAAGTCAGGTAGCTTTTTAACAGGAATTAAAAATTCCATGTGTACTTCAATAAAAGTATGGGTGATAGATTCCGATTGTATATTACCAGTATATTTCTCTTGGGCGGGGCGTACATGCAAGGAAGATTGACATTTTACTAGTAAATATTTATTGAAATCCACGTAGAACTGTGGCTTCACATTTCTTAAATATATGCAATTGTTTGCTAAACGGTTGGCATTGTACTTTTAGTCCTACCAGCGACTGTTTCATCAAGATTTCTATATCAACGATCAATCACATGCAATCTCTTTTGCTAATATTCCAACAATGGGTTTGAGTAATACAGCGGGTAACTCCAAATATTTAAATGGAAACATAACAGGTGATGTCCCCAGTAGACCGTCGAGGGTCTTCCGTCCCCACCATCGATTACATATTTGTTTCTAATCATTTTTGTCAAGTGTCTAGTCTAAGGTGATAAAACACCTTAGTGTCCATGCAGGTTTACTGAACCAGTTCCGTCTAGTGGTAGCCACAACATATGAAATACGTGGACCTAAAGCATGGTCTTGTACTGATCAGCAAAATACAAAATGTTGGTCTACAGTTAAGATTTCTAAATAGAATAGGATCTTGAAATGTTCACTTCGAAACTCAATCCAATCGGCAGCGCAATTGATTAGGACTATCAAGTCATTTTCAGCTCTTACTGCTGTAGAGTCCTTCGCAGGCCAAGCAACCCTTTCCTAGGTGTCATGTATATGACAATACAAGACCGGAAGATGGTCTTGAGAAAGACTAAGACACATTAAATCGGATAACAGATTCAGTCCATGACAAATGCATTCAGTTCAAAACCTGTAAAGGAATTGGCTGCAATATTATAGAGCAAATCTTGAGATTCGCGATAACCAAAGTATGCTGAGAATAGCAAACCATTTTAATTCACAGACTTCTTGGAAACTCATCAACGGTGCCCGGGTGAATTGTAAAAATCTGGAATCGTCAATGGATAACGTCATTTCCGAACAGTCCTGGAATGACAAGTCTAAGTTTGGGTATCCTAGCATAATACTGTTAATCTTGGATTCAGGATCACTGGGTACTTGGGACGGTTCCGGCGCGTTACAAATACCATATCATATCATGTCTAGACATAGAATCAAAAATAAAAAGGTGCAAAGTACCCAGAGCCATGGGCCATGATGGCCCCCTAATTTAATTAAGAGGATTCACTCTCTGATCGACCCTCCCAGGTCCAACTTGGGTCCTTCCTATTATTTATCTTCCTCTCTACCTGTGGTGTTCCCCAGGGGTCCAACCTCTCGCCCTGGCTTTTCAACCAATACCTGGCAACTCTCGCTCACTGCATTGTCATTTTCTGATCAAATTTCCAGTTGCTGACGACAACTCATTTTCAGGCTACCCTCGGCCACCTCCTATCCCTCTCTCATCTCTGATTGCCTAACTGCCATTCAAGATTGGTGTGCCCCCAATGATCTTTGTCTGAATGCCAGCAAGACGGAGATCCTCCTCATCGGCACACCTTCACCATCCTTTCCCCTCACTCTCTGGCTGGCCTCCCTTGGCCCTCCTCCTACCCCCACCTCCAAGGGTAAGAACCTCTGGGTCATCTTTGACTCCACCCTTTCCTTCTCCGCCCACATCTCTGAGGTCAATGTCTGACTGCACCTCCTCAGAGGTACTCTGCCTTTCCTCTCCTTCCCCCAGAAGCTCATGGTATCCCAAGCCCTGGTTCTCTCTAGCTTGGACTATTGTAACAGCCGCTTTCTAAATCTACTAGCCTCTACTCTCCGCCCTCTGCAACTAATCCAGAACAGGACTGCGAGACTTGTCCTTGGCCTCAAGCCCTGGGATCGGATCTCTCCAGCTCTGAAATCTCTCCACTAGCTCCCAGTGGATGCAAGGATTAAATTCAAAACCCTCTGCATTGTCCACAAGGCTTTCTGGGGCCTGGCTCCAAAATACCTTCAGCTATCCCTCCGCAAATAACTCCCCTCTCGAGCTCTTCGCTCCTCTACCTCACTCAGGGTTAGTCGTTTCTCAAAGAAACGACCTGGGGGTAGATCTGTCTTCAGCTGGGGCCTCCCTCTGGAACAGCCTCCCTGCCACTCTAAAACTTGAGGAGAACCATCTCCGGTTCCGGAAGCACCTCAAGACCTTCCTCTTTTCTTCTGCCTTTGCTCCCCCTCTCCCCTGCTGATCTGTTCTCTCTTGGCACCGTGCACCTGGCCACCCTCTGTCCTTCGGGCCCAGGTACCTGCTCACCCTGCCACCCTCCCGCACTGCCTCTGAGCCACCCCTTGCCCTGGGGTCTGTATCTGTACCCATACAGCCCCCCTTTTTCTTCCTGCACTTATCAGACCTACCCTGTCTGCTGCTTTAAACCTAGCACTTGCAAATTGCTGGCTGCATTACCACGGTTTGTTGACTTTATTATTTATTTATTGTTAATTATCTGTTTCTCCTCTGCTTTGCACTTTCCACCCCCCTTCCATGCACTTTTCCCCTCCCCCCCTCTCCCATGCACTTGCACGTTCTCAATGTCACTGGGCCTAGTAAGATTGCTGTTTTGTTCTCCCCTGTTCCCCTCCCTTGCCTTGCCACGCTCTGAAACACTTGTGTACGAGCGCGATAGAAATAAAATATCAATCATTAGAAGAACAAGTTACTTACCAACTGATAACGTTCTTTTGACTGGATGTTCCACCAACGTAGTCCACATCTTTGACATGTAATGTCCACAGCTGCGCACTTTGGAAACTGTTTCGGCTGAGGGCATCCTGCGTCGATGACGTCGGCTGGATGTCCCTCGAAGGCCTCCGTCGAGGGCGACGTCACCGGATGTTATAAGTAGGATGCACGGCGACCGTAGCCTCAGTTTATGTTTTTTCCCCCAGAACGAGTGGCACCAACCCAAGCCTGCTTGACTGCACACAGCCTTGCCAAAACGTAAGCTGCAATCGCAAAGGAAATTGAGGGAGGGCAATGTGGAATACGTTGGAGGACTATCTAGTCGTAAGAATGTTACCAGTTGGTAAGTAACTTTTTCTTCGAATGGATTGTGCCCTCCAACGCATTCCACATCTTTGACAGACTCCCAAAGCAGTACCAGAAAAATGGAGTAAGGAAAAGAATTTAGAGTACCCAATCAGTTTGCGGAATTACGAACCGCTTTACCAAAGGCCATACCTTGACCATTGATCGCATCCAGGGAGTAATGTTTAACAAACATGTGGATCGAAGCCCATGTGGCTGCATCACAAATATTCCTAATAGGAACTCCCCGTTGGAGGGCGGTGGAAGTAGCCATGCCCCTAGAGCTCGCAACCCTTCAGGAGGGTCCTTATCCGCCAACCGGTAACAATCGGTAATGGTGAGGATAATCCACGTGGACATGGTCTGTTTGCTAACAGCCTGACCCAATCGGTGTCCAGGATACCCCACAAAGAGTTGATCGTCCACTCTGACCCTGGACATCCTAGAAATATAAAAGCTCTGAGCTCTCCTAGGATCCAACCTATAGAGTCGCTCCTCTTCCTTACCAGGATGAGGAAGAGGATAGAAAGAAGGGAGAACCACCTTCTGACTCAAATGAAATCCAGATACTCCCTTAGGTAGAAAGGACGGACGTACCCAAAGTACTACCCTGTCCTTGTGGAACAGAGCAAAGGGCGGCTTAGAGGAAAGTGCCTGCAATTCACTCACTCTGCGAGCGGAAGTAACCGCAACCAAGAACATTGTCTTGAAGGACAATAATCTCAAAGGACAAGAGTGCAAAGGTTCAAATGGAGCACCCATGAGAAATTTCAAAACCAAATTCAAATCCCAAACCGGCACCTAGAAAGGGGACGTCGGGAAAACATTAGTCAGTCCTTTAAGAAATTGAGAAATCAAAGGAATCTTAAAGTAAGAACATTCTTCAGACGAGCGCTTAAATATAGTCAGCGCCACCAGGTAACCCTTAATGGTACCTTCTTTAAGACCTCTGTGGGCCAAAGAAAGTAAGAAAGACAAAACCATAGGAATGGAGCACTGAAAAGGATCAACATTGTGTTCTCTGCACCAGTGGGAGAACGGTACAGGGATTTTATTGCAGGCTGCCTGGCCCAAAGCAACACCTCCATTACATCATCTGGGAGGTCCCAATCCTTATACCTCAACCTTTCAGATACCAAGCTTGAAGGTTGAGTCTTGACCTCTGGATGGAGAACCTGCCCCCCCTCCCCTCTGCTGCTGCTCCTCCTCCCCCAACCTCTTGCGAGAGAGAGAGCAGATCCTCTCGTTAGGGAAGACAGCGTGGAGGGCAGATAGACATTTCCACAAGGTCACGCTCCCCTGGCGCAATCCAGTGGCATTGAGGATCATGTGGGAAACGAACCTCTGCAACACTTGAGGAATGACAGGGATTGGAGGAAACGCATACAGCAGTGGGATTGACCAATCCACTACGAACGCGTCTCCTAAGGCTCCTCTCTGAGGAAATTCCCTTGAGCAGAATCTCTCACACTTCTGGTTGGCAATGGTGGCAAAGTGATCCACTTGTGGGGTTCCCCAAAGGGCGAAGACCTCCTGAAGCACTTTCTGAGCCAACTCCCACTCGTGAGATACCGTGCTCTGCCTGCTCAGAGCAATTGCCGCTGCATTGTTGTCTCTGGCCAGATGAACTGCCGAGACCGAAATTCCTTGCTGGATGGCCCAGAACCAGAGCTGCATTGCCTCTCTACACAAAGGGAGTGACCCTACCCCCCCTTTTTTGTTTAGGTAATGCATGGCCACTGTGTTGTCCATCATGATCAGGACACTCTTCCCCCGTACAGACAGCAGAAAAGCCTTCAGGGCCAGCCTGATGGCCCTCAGCTCTAATCGGTTGATCTGGAGTTTGGACTCCGACGGAGACCAATGACCGCTGGCAGTCAAGTAGTCGGCATAAGCGCCCCATCCTGTAAGGGAAGCAACCGTCACTACAGTCATCTCCCGCCATGGTTGCCAAAACGGCTCGCCCTTCCATCAGGTTCCCTTCGTTGGCTCACCACAGAAGATCCTGGGAGACAGAGTGGAATCTGAACAGGATCCGACATCTTGCCTGAGAACTGCGACCACTGCATCTTTAGGACCCATTGCAGGGATCTCATCCTCAGCCTGGCCTCTGGTAACAGAAAAATGCAGGATGCCATGAGTCCTGGCAACCTTAAGAATTCGAAAGCCGGGAGACTATGGGCATGTTGAAACTTGTCCACCATCTGCAAAATGTGATGAGTCCTTACCTTGGGAGGCGAGCACTTCCCCAAGGAAGTGTCCAACACAGCCCTGATGTACTGGAGCCGTTGGGAAGGTGTCAGATGTGACTTCTTGAAATTGAGGGAGAAGCCTAGCCTGCGGAGGGAGCGGCAGGTGAGACCGAGATGATCCAACGCTTGCTCGGGAGAGCGCGCCTGGTCAGCCAGTCGTCCAGGTAGGGATAGACGTGAATCTCCCCCTCGCCTGAGGTACGCTGCCACCACCACTATTAGCTTGGTGAAGACCCTTGGGGCAGAGGTCAATCCGAATGGCAGGACCCGAAACTGAAAGTGAGAGTCACCAGCCGCAAACCCCAGGTACTTTCTGTGCTTGGGATGAATCGGCACATGAAAGTAACTATCCTGTAGGTCCAGAGACACCAACCAATCCTGAAGTTGGAGGGTCTGGAGGACTTGAGAAAGAGTAACCATCTTGAACTGGTCCTTCCTGAGACGTTTGTTCAACCAACGCAAGTCCAGGATGGGTCTCAAGCTCCAGCCTTTCTTTGGGATTAAAAAATAAGGGGAATACCAACCCTTATTCCTCTCCGCTACAGCACCAGTTCTATAGTGCCTTTCTGTAGCAGGGTCAAGATTTCCTGCACAAGGAGCAGATCTGGAAGCTTCAAAGAGTTTCCCCGGTGGATTGTTGTGAGGCTGCTTTAGGAAGGGAAGGCAGTAGCCGTGCGCTATTGGTATTCCGAACCCACGCATCCAAAGTAATGGCCCGCCACTCTTCGATATGCTGAGACAGTCTGCCCCTAACTGGCGAACCATGGGACATGGCCTCATGACTTTTTTGGAGCGGCTGCGGCAGTGCCTGAAGGCAAAGAGGCAGCTGCCTGAGCGGCTTTGGCACCTCTATTTCCCCCGATTACCACGGGTACTTTTTCACTGACCCCTTTGACTGGCGGCCCCCCTTGTTCTACCAAAGGAGGAGTATTAACAAACAGAACCTCCGCTCCACTGCCGTCCCCTAGGACAAAAAGGCAGAGGTTGACACAGCTGCGCTTAAATATTTTGCTGCAGCTTTCGAGGTCTGCAACCTCTCAAGGCTCTCGTCAGCCTTGCTGCCAAACCAATGTGCTCCATCAAAGGGCATGTTCAAAAGACGGGCTTGCACATCCGGGGCAAAACCAGACTTCCGCAACCACGCAAACCAGCGTATAACAGTGCTCGGAGCCATGGACCGCCTAACGCTGTCGGCCGTATCCAAACCCGACTGAAGGGATTCGCACATGGCATCCTTGCCATCTTGCACCAGAGCAAGGAACCCATCCCTTTCTTCCCCCTCGGGAATATGCTCAGCCGCTAAACAAACAGTTCCACAGAGTTTGTGAAAACCTTGCTAAGGCACAAGTGGAGTTGGCTGATTTCAATGCCATACTCCCCGCAGAAAATACCTTGCAAGCCCAACCGTTGAAGCGTTTGTCGTCCCTATCAGGAGGGATGGTAGGGTATGTAGCCTGCCTCGAGGAGGACGTAGCCGCCTGAACCATTAAACTCTCTGGAGTGGGGTGATGGATAAGTAGCTGGGGTCGCTAATGGAAGGGTGGTACTTCTTTGTCAATGATTTGTTAACAGCCGGAAGAGATTCCCCAAGCAGCCGCCACCCTTTTTTGTAAAGCGAGATGAAAAGATAACGGGTCAGAGAAGGGACCTTGGTCTAAGATGTCTGCAAGATCATCTTGTACAAAATCTTCAGGAGGACTGGACCAGCCAAGATACTCTGTGACCCTCGCCATGACGACTCCGCATGAGTCCTAGGCTCAGGCCTGCCAAATTCCACTTCCGGAGAAGTGTCCAACCCACTGGCATCATGGAGGGTTGCCTTAACTCCTCCAATTGACTGTCTCCCAAAACGACAGGAGCCACATCGTGCTCAACAGGGTCCTCGAAGTCAGACCTTTCTTACAGAAAATTGCACAGACCACAAAATGTTCCACCGCAGTATTTGGTCAAATTATCTAAACCCACCTTTCGTCATGTTTTTATTTGGTTTAAATTTAATCGACTGGTTACACTCCAAAGATGGGGCCCCATTAGAGGTATTCCACAATCTAACAGAAGCAGTCTCAGTTTGGAGGCTGGGTCTCACAAGACTTTAAAATATGTATTGCAGTGCCACATTCAATTTGAGAATTGAGCAATTTAAAACGTGCAACAAGAATTGAGGCATTATCAAGTGAAGACATTTGGTCTAGATTGATGAATGCTCATCAGACATCATTAATATCTTTGGTACATTGTCTAAATGCCATCCATTCACTTTTGGGTGAAAATATGCATTTATAAGTTCCATTAATATGATATTATGCTGTGTATCAATTTATTTTACTTTTGGGATATGTATATCTGTTCTGTGTGTTACGGTCTGTTGTGTATAAAGTTACTATAAACTATACATACATTATTTTTTGGGAAAAGAAATAAGGGCATAAGAAAGTGAAATAAGAGAACAGTGGGAAATCAGGGGAGAAAGATCAGATCAGAGGTGGAAAAAATTGTAAATCCCTTTAGGAAAGCTAGTTTTGCACTTAGTAGGTAATAGGATGCCAATGTTACCTTGCATTCCAAACATTAACATCCAGAACAAACAGCAAGTCTCACGCTCCATTCTGCACATAAACCACAGCTTTGTTTATATTGCATTTACATACCATGCAGACTGTCTTCAGGCTTATAAGTGGCATAAAACACATCGGAGGAGGTATCAACATAGGGCTGAATAAATGTTACAATCAAGAAACTCCTAGATCACTTTAAAACTCTCAAAGTAGAAGACAAGAAAAGAAAGGACCAGTCCTCTCAAGCAAACGCACAATCGCAAAAACTTTAATTCTATTCAAGAAAAAAAGCCACATGGTGTATAGTACAAGGATTTGCACGGCAGCAGCAGCTTTCTGCAAAGCAAAAGCGCATAACTGAATTTGCTTTATGTAAAACAGGAGTGTGAGGCAAGGCTTGCATATTTTCTTTCACTAAGGAAAACACAGAACTGCCCCCAAAGAGAGGCTTTTGTGCAGCCATCATCAGAGTGGCATGCACAGAGTGTATTTATGAACATAGGTGTCCAAGTATCAAACTACAAATAATTTCATAAAGACAAAATACAAAGTAAATGCGACAAAAAGGGAACTTTCTTTTGCAGATCTGAATTACAGCATTTGCACTCTGGCAGAGCCAGATGGTTGGAAACTTGTCTAAACATATTAGCAGCCATGCTCTCAAAAACCTGGGCCTGCAGCAGTATGGTCTTTGTCCGCATCACAAAGTAAAAGACTGCCAAATGGAAATTTATGGACGTCAAGGTCACTGTACGTTGCCTAACATTATACAGTGCTTTAGCTTAGATTTCAAAAACACTGATCCTGTCCAGACAACAGAAAAAACCTAAACGATTAATGGGTGTTACAACATCAGCTCGTATAAACCTATAGGCGCTTGGACTAAAATACACTGACAACTCTGGGCAACCAATGAATTACTTAATCAGACTATAGTGAAGGATGTCAAAGCTATTTCTCACCTGATCCCAAAGCTGGCTCATGAAAAGCAAGCCCTGCTAGAAAAAAAGGCAGACTGTTGGTTCACCTAACACCATCAAGAAAAGTTTAAATATGTATAAATAATTCCCTCCTATGAAAATCTTACTACCCAGATAAGAATTAAAGTATAAAAAACAAGCACATTTGTATCACAACTAGTGGACAAGCCTGTGTAAACGGGATTATGTGCATAAAGGAAGACATTTTCAGAGTGTAAATCGATTATGTGGTGTATTTGAGCGTAATTTAAGTTAATAGAAAAAGAAATGTTTTGTAAAGGGATCTTGCTCCTTTTACGTGGTGGAGTAGTAACCTCAAACAAAATCACACCGAAATCATTGAAAGTTCAACCCAGTACATATGGCTAATTGTATCTGCTTCGGATTGGCTTGGATTCGACTTACAGGATTTGGACTCAAATATATAATGTTGAGGGATGTAATGTAATTCACATGCAGCATGATTCCAAGTAGACATGAGATCATAATATAAAGTAAATTGAAGTCAAATAAAGTTTAAAACATGCATGAATATTATTGATATACATACCAAGATATATTACAATTATTACATAATACATAAGTACATTTTAAAATAATTTTGTTAGAGAAATAGTGCTTAAGCAAATGAATCTGTTTATATGTTTGTTTAATATATATTTTTTCTTAGTGTGTGCAACTTGAAGTATGCTGTTAAAGTGTTATCCCTGTCTAGGGCCTTTTATGCAGCTAATGGTATGTTATTGTTGAAATACACATTTTGTTCATCTGGAAGAGGAATTTGAGGTCTTGCTGTTCTATGCGCAAGGCAACAGCTCCCTCTGGCGGTGATAACAAGCAAAGCGGGCAGGACGGCTTTGGAGAAACGTACATCTGGACTTTGATTATACAGTATATATGATAAGGTCATCTAGAGAGCTATTTGACCTGGGGCTATCATTCCATAGTGTTTCAACAAATCTGTCATCAAGGGCTTAGAGTTCAGGTGGTATTTTGTGCACCACAGGTGCTAAAAGCCACCACTACCAATCGTAATCTAAGGTGTTGGACCAGATTACACAACCACCATGCGGACGTTAATAGTAATGCAAAATACAGTAATCACCAGTGTTAGGAAAGATTTCTTAATTGTGGGTAATTTTCCTTCCATGTGGCAACCCCTAAACTTTTTGCTGTTGTTTTCACCATGATCTAGACTTTGCCAGAGAAGTGCAGCCTTCTGCCGTACTCCTCTGGGCTTTCGCTCCATTCTTACGGGGAAACTGACATGCCCTTAAGACAGTCAGTACCGGGAAACGCTGTTTTCCGTAGTTTCTTTATCATGTTGCAGCTTTCGTGCAACATGACACAAGAGGGCACTGTAAGCCAAGTTACTGCTTTCTTGGGTCTCTAGTCTTCTACAGGCCCTAGATACTCTGTTTGGATTGTAAATGATCGGTGCAAGTGAATCACGGACGGGAATGGTGGCAGCGATCGTTTGTGTTTTCGAGCTCCTTTTGGCGTTTTAAGCGCGTTTCTCGCGCTTAGCCCAAAATGGTGGTCTGGCTCCCAAAATGGCCAGACCACGAGGCTCTTTGTCCTGTCCGCTGACCGTCTTGCCCCCTTCACCTTCCCCAGGTCGAGCCGACCCGGGGCCTTCCTTATTTGGGCATGTACTTTCCGCGAAACACAGATGCTTTTGTGGGCTTCTACAGGCCTTGTGTGTGCCTCCAGGATGTGGGCTGGGATGTCTGGTCCCAATACACATCCTGGGAGCCAGAGAGTCTAGTGTGGTATGAATGCCTGGGGCCACCTTGGTCTGTGATAGGTCCACGTATGGTGTGAGTGTTTGATGAGCGGATCTCCCATTGGGTGCCCTCTGTTTTGGCGCGAAGGGAACCGTGGATAAGAGGGGGCTGGAAACGCCACTACCATGTCGATCTCCTGAGTTCGCACGAACAAAGGAATACAGGAGCCAAGTATCCTGAAACCATGAGGCTGAACCGAGGAATCGCTGGTGACCCGCTGAACGACTGCTCCTCTGCACTGCTGTCGCCTTGTGAAACCCTTTCTACCTATGATCGAACCAGGCGGCCTGTACTGGTACTTCGACCCTTGGAATAGCGGGAACAGCTATTCTCGGCATCTTCACCATCTCCTGCACGTAAGCCTTCAGAAGTGTCTCTGGGCCATCCAGCAGACTGACCAGCCTACCCAGGAGTCTTGCTCTGTAACCGCCGCCAGTTTGTGTTGTATTTCGAGTCCTTGTCACTCTCACACGATTCGTACACTTGGCATTCCCAGGTCTGAAGTGAGTAGTGTACATTTGGCTGAGATACACACGGCCGCTCCGTTGCCCTGCTGTGGTAACAAACTGTGCGGGTTCACTTCGTTTGGGACATCTTTAACTCAACTCTGCTGCTGCAGAATCTACACGACGAGACGTCCCCTGCTCCCCTGAACCTGCCAGCACTGAAACTGATGCGGAGAAGCCTGGGTCTGCTTGCATCGGGGACCGGTGAGTAGCATAGCTAGGAACTGGTCGCCCTCCTGCAGGAGCCCATAGCTTTTCCCTGCTGTATCAAACAACACGCCTTTCCGTACTCGCGCTCTGCTTCTGCCCACAGTGGAGGCTGCGCTTGAGTCGCGGAACTCTGTTCTTCTTCATTTGTGCACCAAACTGAACTGCCTGATTCCCTCGAAGAGACTCCCCTTTTTGCCCGTTGGCACCAGCGTGTGCAGGTACTTTTGAGCACAAGTCTCCACTCTTTGTAGGGCTTGGACTTCCTTTTAGTTAGGTGCCTCTGAAGGCAGACTGGGTCTAATCATTATTTCGCACTGCCTGTTTTCCTCCCCTTCTAGGTGGACTACACATTTCGTGCATCTAACGCTTTAGACTCGTTTGTATTTGTATATATATTGGTTTGGTATGTGTTGGTTTACTAGAGTTTTATCGTGATTTCTCGCTACGGTCATTGTTGCAAAGGCCTTGGAATAAATGTGTATATATTTTTAATATTACACCTGTTTGAAGTAATTTGTAAGTGTCCTTGCTTTGTGTGCTCATTGCGGGCTTTCAGTCACCCTCACCCCTCTTGAGACCTAATCTTGACCGCCGCGATCGCTACCCTGATTGGTCTGGCTTGTCCAGAGGTTACCCTGTTCCAAGTAATTAGGTTGGCCTTCTGAACCTCTGCGCCTCCAGGACAGAGTTCAGAAATCCGTCTTAACAACCGGCATGTGGATAGCACCCGCCATGGTGCCATTCTAAAATTCGAAATCCTGGCTTATAAGTGACAAAAAGTTGACTGTTGTGGCAAAAGGTGTAAGAAAAATTGTGTAGCGAGGAGGAACTCACCATTTTCAATGATGAGACCATATAGGAGAGCCCACGAGTTTTAGAACCATCGGCATTACAACTAGTGCTGCTAAAAACATTAGAGGCATAGATGCCAAGATGGCAGTAGTGTCCGCCCACTCGAGGACTAAGGAAAACCTCCACAAACTAATGATCCTAGGGGCGAAGAGGGGGCACGAGTCGGGTCCCTCTTTTCTTAGCACCATAGGGGGAGCATAGGGACCAGACAACTGTGCCATGGATGGTCCTGTGTCCCTTGGAGGAGAAAGTGGCAGGGACCCTAGGCTTTGCAGGCTTCTAATGCATCAAGATCCAGATGTTTAGTGCTGAATCCATTACGTTACCTGGTGCACGTAGAACATGCTCCTGGTGACCATGTCCACATCTCTCGACCTATACAGAGTTATCCGTATCCAAATCAAGACTACAACCCCCAGACTGGTCACAAGAAAGCAGAATTGGACTAGCATCCCCCAAACGCAAAGGGTTGATCACGTATGCAAACCTTAATCAGACAGCAATGCAAACTCCATTGTGATAGTCATGCCTGCTTAAATATGCCCTGGCAGAAGCCATTTAACAGTCCTTCCTGAAGCACCGACAATGGAACCCCCTCTCCCCACGCAACTGCCTGACACATGGAAACAGTGTATACTGGAGCTGGCAGGTCACAGCAAATGATCGCAGTGCAAAATAAAGTATTGTAGTTTTTGGCATAGATAGGCTAAGCACAACTCAATACGCCAGTGACCCTCCCTAGAGGTCTGGGCAAGTGGGACTTACTGGGAGAGACTCTCCCTTAAGGGAAAAGGAACCCGTTCCCTTGAGGAACTCCCTAGACCATCCACCCTAATCGCATATATGGGATTGCTAGAGGTAAAGAATATTAAAAGAATATTACAACCTCCAGGGACTTAATTGAGGCCAAAACAAAAATATCCCACTGTACACAAAAAGGAGGATCTATCCCTTTGTGGAGACATACATTTACCCAAGACGAGGATGCTGGTGAGGGTGTATGCCGAGTAGAAGTGAGGCACGACCAGAGAGCGAAGAGCATAAGCAGGCGAAGGCCCCTGACGGGGTGACGCTGGGAGGAGGCGAAGAGAAGGAGAGCTGGGCAGTCTGTGACGGCCGAGGAGTACTAGGCAGCAGAGGGAAATGCGAGAACCTCAGTGTTTCCACTGAGAGAGGAACGAAGAAGAGGGGAAGCCTCATATCGGTGGTGCCGTGACCACAAGGACTTCGTGGAGGGCAGTCCGCTTGTCAAACAGTGAAAAAACCAACAAATATCAGATTCCACAAGAGAGCATGTGACCCCGTCCCATAGAGGGAGAGAATCGAGTCCAACGCAAAGTAAATATACAAGCAACTGGGTGTAGGAAGACAGCTCAAGCGAGCGGTGAGCGCAAAAACGTTCCACTGAAAACACACCTAACGCCATATATGAGGAGATACTAGTCTCAGTGAAATTGATGAGACACTGACGCCAGTAAAATGGAACTGCATAAATGCAAACACGAGAATAACGAATAAGCATGAGAGAGACAGTATCAAAGAATTAATACTAAGAGAAACTAGATCCAGTGAAAGGGACGAGTTCCTAAATATAAAGTCTGTAAAGTTGAACTGTATTAAAGCGATTCCAAGAATAGAGAATAAACCTGTAAGAGAATGCGCTAAGAACTGGAGACAAACACCCTGGAAAGAAGGGTGGGTATGTAAAATTTAACTGAAGTCAAGTGAAATAGGGCAGAGTAGAACTGAACAGTCATGCCAGGAAAGGGGAAGGCTCACATTGCTACAAAGGCTATCCAACTTAAAAAGGCCAGCGCTATAAAAGCCAGAAGGACATATTCACCTGGGAGTGATAAGAAAGAGAAACTCAAGGTCTTGTGGAATAACTATCACAAGAGGGGTGAGAAAGGCAAAGTGACTTATCTGCAAATGTATAAAAGAACTACAGGACCTTGTCCAAAAGGTGACAAAAGACTATCAGAAGATCTCACTAAGGAGAACTATGAAACAGACATTGCAATAAGAGACCAACCAGAAGGAAGAGCCATTCTCCTAGTACAATTTAAGTGAATGTCACTGCAATCACTGTCGCAGCTGCCATCACTAGCGATGAAAACGCTGGACAGCTGTAGCATGGCTGAAACTGAGGCACACCAGAAAATCTAGCAGCCTGCCTGCCCAGAAATCGGCTGCCTGACAAACACTGACAATTGGACATTATGACCAAAGATTTCAGGGAATAAAACCAATGATCGGTCAAGATGCAGGCATCTTTGACCATAAGTGGTCATTATTAGCCAGAACTGGTGCTGTCTCAAGTGGCTGAATTTCACACCCGGGGGAGTGAACACTCCTAGACTGGCCCGATTACTTTGAACATTGCTAGCACTTATCAGCAATACTGCCCTCACAGTCTTTATGGAGACATGTCCTACCCTGGCATCACCTTTAGATCCTAGCCTGGTGTGTACAGCAAAATAGAATGTCAACTCAGAAAGTTGTCCTCTCCCCCTAATCGCCACAAGATTTGAGACATATGGGGAATTAAGGAAGATTAGAATATGTATTTGTTTGCATGGGGGCGAGTTAGGCAATGGAGTCAGACGGTGTAAAGTGAAGCTAGATTAACAGTTCTTCAGGACAGTTCATGAGGCAGGCTATTCAAAATGTCTGGCCAAAGTATATATGGATTCTGATGAACTCGTCTTGGTGCAGTGAAATTGATCAGTGCTGTTCTAAGCAAGAACATTGAGTTTCTTCCAAGTTGCCAGAGAAAGGTAGAACATGACCACCCCAGATGAAGATTTTTTTGTGCACAGAAAGGATGTTAGAATATGATAGGTTATTTATAACGCGCTTAATACCCAGAGGTTTCTAAGCACGGACCTGGGATCAAACCTGTGTTGCTTCGCGTCTTGCTTCCAATGCAAGCATGTTGCCGCGGAGCTATCCTCCCGAGGCATGGTAAAGAATACATTTCAGGTAATGCCGCGTATAGCGCTTCCCCAGGAAAATGCAGTCATGTGAAAAAGTAGCAAGCAAAAAGCAGTTTAAGACAAGCAATGCAAAGTGAGAAATGTTGCCAGTGATAAAGCTATTTTTAAGTAGACAAAAGTACAAGGCTTTAACCGGAACAATGACCCAAACGTTTAATAAAACCTCCACAATCATCCCCCGTGCCTAAACCTTTCCCCAACTTCAATTCAACCCAATCGCCAGCTCGCAACAAATAACATAGCCCTTGCCCTTAAGCAAACCCTTGCTCTAATCCTAACCTCAACTTTAGCCTTGCCCCAACTACGACTGTACCACTTACTCTAGTGCTTACTTTACTCTAACCACTAGGTTTATTCTAACACCTATCCAACGCCAACATCACCAGCCCTCTGTAAGGATGGTATGGTATCAACAGTAAGACTGGCACAGGTGACCACAGTTCAAGGGTGTTTATTGAACTTGCACAAGGGTGTGATAAACGCCCATCTAAAACGAAATCTACAGATGGGAGCAAGCTACGACCATCAAATAATAATGCAGTCCTAGTGTAATGCAGTCCTAGTGGAGTGTTGGCAAAATAAAAGGGCCTATACAAAAACCTATTGCCAATCCTTACCACTAATTTACAAATAATGTGGGGTAGAGTTCATGAAAAAGAAAGAAGTGTTCACAAAACACCATGTCAGGATGCTCGGGCCGTTGGCCTCCCCTCCCCACGTTTTCAGCACAGGGCAAGGCGGGTCACTCTAGCAAAGCACACACTCTGGCTTCTGTGGCATGAGGATACAGTTCTATTTTCCCAATTCAGGACCTTCTGTGTCCAAGTCTCTTTACTTCTTGCAAGTCTCTTGATGCAGACGGGCCTGCTGTACCAAAAACACGCAAACGTTCTTTTCCTTTTAACCAGTATTCAACTTGGGTGGTCACTCTGGATCCCACTCTTACGGGCACAAGGTTCAGAGAATTATTTTTTGGGCGACTCACGGTTCTCCCCAGACCCACTCTGCCAGGCTCAGATCTCTTTCTTTTGTTCAATTAGTCTTCTTCAGCCGGGCTCAGACCAATTGTGATGTACATTAAACTTAAACTATCAAAGACTTTCAAAAGTGCACAGGGTTTAGCTTGGACCGTTGCAGGACCACTTTAATCTTGATATTTCTTTCTCTCACACTCTGCATCAGTTGGATACCTAACAGACATTCGAATGAGCACCCTTGTGGCGCCGGACCACTCTGTGTGTGTTATCCGTTCTTGGCCTCCCAAGTTCAATTATAAAGTTCAACTACTTCCTTTGGCTTCCAATTGTATTTGCGTTGCTCATCCCAAACGGCTCACACACTGTTCTCTTTTCAAAAGGTTGCCGATTGCAACCTTAATTCCAAACACAAGCTGGTTTGGTATCAGTCTCTCCAACTCACCGGGTGTGCTGTCTTTTCTGATGCCGCTTTGTTGTAGGAGCCAAGGCCAGTACCACAGGGGCAATCTCTCTCTGGTACCTCCGACACACTGTGCAGGTTTGATCAGCCTTAGTTCCTGGTCTTCGGTTTCTTACTTTTCAAGGCTCACAAAATTAACTTTTTTTAGAGATCAAGGCTACTTCTCTCCTTGCAACTCTCTGGTCTCGCCGTCTTTCTCCTTGTATTAATAAACTGCCATTTTAGATCTGTATGTTGCCTCACTCAGTGTGCGTCCGTCCTCCGCCTTTTATCCATATGTGGAAGTATGATGGAAGCCAGGTGTGTGTGTAATGACCCCCAATTGCCAGACCTTGACTGAGCATGGTGTTGGGACATGTCAAGTATACGGTTCTGGTGTTAGTCCATTGTCGCTCACAGTGAACTGTTCGCGACGGGAAAGGGGGAGGAGTGGGTTGAGTTCCTAGGTGTTACAAGGAAGGGGATACCGTGACTCACCCTCCAGTGTCACACTTCCACTCCCTGAAGACCCCTCATCCAAGTAATCCTGCTGCACTGGTCCACCCCCAGGAACTGGATCCAAAAGCGATGGACATGTCCTTAAAACCTGGATGACAGATCCCTGGGGACTAGTGGGTGAGGCACCTTCAGGTTTCTTCCACCTCCCACACTTCCCTATCCCTTTCTTTACCAATCACCCAAACTATTAGTCTATTAGCCCTAGCCTTACCATAAAGCCAACATCACCAGTCCAGCAGCATCTAACCTGACCACTCTTACCACAATTCCAACCTAAATCTGTACTCTAACCCTTATCTTACCCTAAACCAGGCAATCACAAGCTGAGAAAATCCTCCTTAACCCAAGCAGCACTTTATTTTTGGCTACTTTTCAGCTGCATTTTCTTTTAATACTTTTCACTTGGTAACTTTGTCACCACAACATTTTCACAGAGTACATTTTTGCTGGCAAGATTTTCACTAAGTAGCTTTCACCATAACGTAAACCAATGTTTAGGGAACGATTAGTTGGCTATGGGTGTGTATGTGTGTGGTGCATCACAGACACGGAACAATGAAAACAAAAGCAAAAGGAATACCAATGTTTGAGGAGGTAGCATGATGTAGTTGGGGTGCGGAGAGGAAGGGGTGAGGTGAGAGAAGCAGTGCAGAGGGCCATCATTAATGGAAAAATACATAGCATGTGCAGGTCACGGCATCAACTGGGTTTGTGCATTTTATATAGGTGTTCAAAGGACTACCTTGTGATTGTGAGGTGCAAGACTAGTTCAGTCTCACCTGTAGAATAGTAATTTCATCTAAACAGCCAGGGCTATGCTTTTAGAGAAACAGGATTATAGAAGATTAACTGAAATATGCAGAGTAAACATTTAGCATTCAAAATTAAATTATTTTGCAGGCGCAGACATTGCCATAGATCGTGTAAACTGAAATTAAGTTCACCCAAGTCCTAGCAATATATATCTATTCTCTCTGTACAGTTTGTGGGGTGAGAATCTGTAGGTTGTCTCAAGTAGAACTGTTTTAGGATAGCGCTAAATCGAGATCATGCTGACAGAAGAAAAAGCCCGTCCAAAAAAGTGGGACATTTGCTATGTGGCTTGATCAGATTATATCCAGACAGATCGGCCCCTACCGTGACAATGTCAAGTTAAGGGAGGGTGTCTACATTTGAAGGCTGTAAATACCAAGTGAACATGATTCTTAAGGGCTCCAGCACAGAGCCATCATGGAATACCTCTTCACGCCCGAACAGGCATATCCGATCAATACATCAATTATGGATGCATTTCTCCAGTTGTCCAGCAAATACATTTGCAGAGAAGTAATTTTGCCTTTCGAACATAAACTGAAGATGGAGTTTTATCATTTATAAAGTATGCCATGTTTCTAGTGAAGATGCAAATGCACCATTAGTTTTCTTAACGCCTTATAAACAAATATGCAGGAGACAACGGACAATACAAATGCAATGCTATGCTATCATAAAAACATGGTAAATCATTGTTGCTCCATTGTGTATGAAAATGGGAGTGGTAGTCTCTTACTCTACTTACCATCATCATTAGTGAGACTCAAATAGAACACCGCCACACTTTTTAATATTGTACAACTGGCTAAGCGAACAGTTTTGGATTTTGAATGGTTCTAAATTAGGTTTTCTCTTGTGGTTTTGCCGCTGCATGCCCAGATACTTCCATCATGCGAGGTAATTGCAGGTTCTCCTATGCCATCAAATGGCCAAGTTCTCATATCATACGATCATGCCATGAATTTAAGGAAGTACTTGTCCCATTTTCAGGGAATGCCATTTATTGCTGTGACGATTCCAGGGAGATCGTGACCACTCCCCAAGAAGGAGCCACCCCTTTGGGACTAGGGAGGTGAACCTGCTAAACTTAACACCCCGTAGGGGACAGGGTAAGTGGGATGCCTCTGGAGTGGACTCCCCTTAGATGATAGACTACAACAGGGGTATTATAACCCCACCCCCTGGCATTACCATCTTTGTAGGGTATTTAGGGGTTGGATTTTGCGATGACCATGTACATACAGCCTTTTTTTTTTTTTTTATTGGTTTATTCAACCTTTAAAAAAAGTAAGACAAAAAGATACATCACATATAATTTTGTTTCCCTCCATCCCTCCCTCCACCATTGTCATCATTAACAGCTCTATGGTCACAGCCATCGTATCATATTAGACAACTGGTTTAAGTTTCTCATCTTTGTTTACGCACAAATTTACTTTTTGGTCGTCCAGACGCCCTTTTACTACGCGAAGAAAGTTTATTAATGCAAATAGAACTGCTCTATTAGACCCCTCAAATAGGGCTATCCACCAATTGTCAGCAGACATACACTGGTGCTCGTTAATCAGGGCTCCAAAGTGGATTTTTCTTTGTTGTTGAAATGCTTGACAGAACATCGTAAGATGTTTTAAGGTCTCCTTGTTCTTACTGCAGAATCTGCACGTAAGATCAATCCTTTAAGAGTGTTTGACAAAGGAGATTCCATTTAAAGAGAATGGTATATTCTTTGGCGGTATCCGGCTTGTGTAAAATTTGGAATTGGACCACTGGATCTTTCATCATCGTTTTCCTAAACAAGCACAGTAGGTTCCAGGTAACTCTTGCGTTTATTGAGATAAAGCCCAGTTCATATCGCAGGCAGACCGTCGAGGTGCCTTTAGGTAACTGTAGTACTCACGTCCAGAATATGTTTTCAAGTGCCATAAATTAGGGCGGGTACTACTTTTTGTTGGAAAAACTCAATTGTTGGTTTTAAAGAAAATTTTCCAAATTTTTTGTTGATTAGCATCGCTTGGCAAGCCATCTGTCGGCATTTGCTTTTCACAACTTCAACCCATGGCGCGTCATTTCTGCTGGCACTGATCTTCATGCCCAGGTATGTAGAGTGTTTTACGGTCTGCAGTTGCTCATTAGCAAGACACCATCTGAACTTCTTTCCTCGTGTGCTGCAGCCTTGTAATTTCTCAAAAATGAAGATTTCACATTTTTGTTTGTTGATTTGGAGTCCATTAACTGTGGTATAGATGTCAAGACAGTTCAGTTTACGCTGAAGGCCTATAGGAGTCAGATCTACCAAATTAAGGTCATCAGCGTAGACCAGATAGTTGATGGGTGAACCGTGTAGTTTCGGAGGAAACATAGTTGCACCAATGAATGCTTCGTTTATATCAGATATAAAAAGATTGAAAATGATGGCTGCCAAAGGGCAGCCTTGTTTCACTCCATTGTGTGTGTTAATAGGAGCGGATAACGTGCCTTTAGTGTCCAAACGGATCTTGATAGAAGTGTCCGTGTGTAATTCTCGGATTGCTTCCACTAGAATGGGAGGACAGTTCCATTTGGTGAGTTTGTCCCACAACAGCTCCCTGTTTATGCTGTCAAATGCGTAAGACAGGTCTATCAGAGCCAGATAGATCTTAGCGTTGGTTCTGATTGCTACCATCTTTAGGAGGTTCAGCAGCAACAGGTTTATACCGCATGCAACCCCTTTAACAAACCCTGCTTGTCTAGGGTCTACATGGTTAGATTCTATAGCCCATTTTGACAGTTTCTGTTGCAAAGGGGTAGCGTAAATCTTCCCCAACACGTCGAGGAGTGCTATGGGCCTATAGTTTTTTGGGTTTGAACGGTCTCCTTTTTTAAAAATTGGGACTACCACAGCACTTTTCCAAAACTTTGGGGTTGATCGACTCTTAATGACTCGGTCAAACAAGGTTACGCAGAAATCTGTCCACAGATCTGTTTTTTTTTTTAGCGTGTAGTTTGTTAACCCATCGGGCCCGGGAGATCTAGAGTCATGCACGTTCTTAATTGCATCCAATATGTCACTTCTCTCAAACGCCAAGTCCCACTTTTTTGATGTCATAGGTTCCCAGATAGGTGCTGGTTTGTCTCTGCGGAAAAGATTGGTGTAGAACTTAGCCCAATCAGCTTCAGTAACTGCAATGGCCTGAAGCGCTTGTTGCAGAGCCATAGTGTTGTTTATCAGTCTCCAATAGGCCGCTGAATTTTTACCAGCCATTTTTTGCAGCTTATCTTCTGAGTCATTTTGCAGCATAATCACAGCATGTGATTCAAGCCAGTTTTGATATTTGGCCTTGATCGCTCTTTTGCTCTCTCTCAAAGAGGCGGTGTAGGGGCCTTTGAGTTTTCTTAATTCTTGTCTCATCACTCTTTTTCGTTGAAGAATAGTCACATCGAATGTATGTTTTGGACAAAACTCGACGTGTCTCAAAGCTGGACAAAAGATGTTGATATTCTAAGGATTTTGAAGTGTGTTGAAAGGCGTTTGATATGGCCGCTACTTCTGTATCCAATAGATTTAGGCGGATCCTGCCAGTCCCAGTGCCCACCGCAAACGGCCAGCAGGTCTGACCGCCCGAAGTGGGGTGGTCAATTGACAATTTTACCATGTATGATCGCTGTGTTGCATTTTAGTAACTTCAAGTTTCCTCGTTCGCTTGTGGATGTTTTCTGTCACAAATATGTAGTCAATGACAGATTTTTGGTCAGCTCTTCTCCACGTAGGGCAGGCCGGTATGTCACCTACCGTTTGTCCGTTAAGCATATAGAAGCCTCGGAGATCCAATTCCAGACACCATTGGGACGCAGCTTGTTCGCGTTTGCTGTCGCCTCTGTTGTTTTCACCATTTGGAGCAGCATCTGGAATACAGACCATGTTCAGGTCTCCACATACAATTAGGTCCAACGGTTGCTCCTTTGTAAGTAAGTCGTCGATCAAAACTGTTACTTGGTCGATAAAGGTAAGTTCTTCGTTGGACCTGTGGTTCCAGTATAGGTTGATAATATACAGGCGAGCTTCCTTGTTGGTGTCTTTCTGATGGACACCAACAGTGGTAACCTGAATTAATGGTGATGGGTTGCAAGAGTTCAAGATTCGAGGGCCAGAGCCTTTCCTTACGGCCAGAAGGCGGCCAGCCATCGGTCTGCCCTTTGTCTGCTTTATAGCTGGGTTGATGGCTACTTCGAATCCTTCCAACATTGGACTTTGTGTGAGCCACGTTTCTTGTAAACACAGAATGTCTAATTCCCATGTTGTTTCAAACAAGTGCCTGAAGCCTCTAGTGTTCCAAGAGCCTATAGTACAGCTGTTGTTTCCTCCCGGTTCCTGGCATTACTTCATCGAGTCCGTGTTTAAGGTTTTGGCCAGCCAGGACCAGTCGTCGACTTTGTCGGTTGTAGTGGCAGGGGTCTTCACGATGTCTCGTGTGGTAGAAGGACTCGCCATTCCGTTAACCGTTATTCTTATCAGATCGCCCCTATGGGAAGAATCCGCCAAATCCCAATTTCTAGGAGAGCTAGACACAGGACTTTCCTTTTGTTATGAAGCTGTGCTGTTCTCATGGTCTTGAGAGGGTCTTTGACTCACTACATACGTCGATCTGCTGCGTGGCCTTTCTTTAGGGGAAACAGGCCGAGCCCCTCCTTCGGCTTAGTTATGTCAAACCCTAGAGACATCAGCACTGGTCCAGCATCCAATAGTGCGTCTGCTATGATCTTCGACTGTAGATGTAGAATCACAGCATCAGTTTTCTTTTCGTTCGGGAATTCCACGATTTTGAGGTCTTCAGAAGTTATCACACGTAGGCTGGGAATCAGCTGACACAGCCAAAGCACGTTGAGACGGTTTAATATTAGATCGTCGGAAGATTCTATGCGTTCTAATATCAGACGATGGGGGGCTTGCCGCGTCGATGATTGTTGTTTTCTCTCTTTTGCCATTATTTTTTGAGGTTGTTTATTTGAGCAGTTCACCCACTCTGTTTGATTTTTACAAAAGTTGTCTGCAGTCGAAAGCCGCTTATTCTCAGTTTTACTCTCCGTGTGGGCACCATTGGTTGCAGCCGGTGCCACACGTTTTGAAACTTGCATGACAGTATTCACTGACGATGATTCAGACGCATCCTGCGGGCCTAGTGGAAGATCCTTTGTGCGGATCTTGGCAGAAAGCATCTGTCTTTTAGCGTCCAAGGTCACAAAGCGGGGAGCCTGCGAACCTTCATCTATGTCCGACAGAGGCGATGGTTTAATCAGTTGGCAAATTCTGGATGCTCCCTTAAGCAGGCTCACATTAATGGGCTCATGTTGATTGGACTTCAGAGGTATGGTAAGAGGGCTCTTAACAGCTTCCTGTGTTAAACTGTCAGGCACATCTGAGGCAGTCTGAGCAGGCGCATCATGGCAAGACTTGGCTACTCCCTGCGAAGGTGCCACTGACATGTCTCTAACGGTAAGTTCTGCATTATCATACACAGATACATTCATCAGGTCGTCAGATCTGTCACTGATACAGTTAGATGTCTCCTTGGGATCTGTTGATACAGGTTTTGCCATGCTTGCAACCTGTTTTTTTTCAATGGTGTTATCTTTAGTGATGGAGCCGTTGACAGTTACATTAACTGTTTTGATGTTACGTAAGAATTTTCGGGAGTCGATTCCTCGTCTCGCTTTCCTTGCAGGTTGATTTTTAGATTTTTTGGGTAAACCCCCTGTGGTTTGCTGTTTAGCTGAAGAGGACTTTTGTGCAACAACAGGCTCCTTAAAGATGTCATATACAGCAGGCGGAGGATTTACCCTCGCAGATGGTGAAGTCGGTAGCAATTGGGAGCAGGACGGATCTTGATTAGGGATTGACTTTGAAGTTGAAGCCGGTTGGGGATTTTGTAGTGCCAAGTTCGTAACAGCCTGACTCTCCTTTAGTACAGCAGCAAACAGAGTACTAGGCTGACATTCATCCACCATAAGAACAAAATCATGCGGTTGGGTGGGGGGTCTTCTGTCTCGCTCCATAGTCTCAAGTGTTAAGGTGAGGTCTACAGGGTTTGAGATGACTAGGTGAAGCCCAGTTGGCTCTGGGGTTCCCATATTGCTCAATATAGGATCCTTTTGCGCATGGACGGGTCCACTTGATGTAATAAGAGCGGCTGTGATGATGCTTCTGCTAGAGTCACTCTCAGGTAGTTTGGTTAAAGCGCCCATCCCAGAACTAGTTGAGGAAACTAGCATGTTGCATGGCCGTTTTGGCTGGAGTACAACACTGGGGGTAACTTCCCCTAGGTAAGCGTGTTCTTTTTTTTGCTGTTGAAAGATACCCAATGCTTCTTTGGCTACTTCAGCTAGAAGTTTTTTGTCTAGATTTGCGTTTTTAGCATGTTCTGACATTGTTTCAAGAGCCCAGTCTGTTTTTTTGTGTAACTGTTGTAGGACTTCCTTACAGTGGAAGTTTTTATTTTCCATGTTCTGCAGTTTGCTGTTCTTGGCGATGACCACCGAGGAAAACTCTTTTATGTTATCATTGAGGTTCTCGTACATTTTGATAAAAGGCGCGGTGGAAATGGCCATGGAAGAAATAATAGTTGCCTGTAAATCTTTGGTGTACTGAACTGTTCTTGGTGCTTCCAGGTTTTTGGGGTCGCACAGTGGCACTCTCCTACCACGGTGTGCCGGTCGTCGGATCTTTGGGTAAGGGCGTTCCATTATGGACGAATCCATTGAAGCTTGCTCAGATGAGGAGTCAGTTGTGCATGAGTTAGCTTCAATGGCTTGCCTTGGTGATAAAGATATAGCTGGCGCACCCATTAGATTGCTGGGATCTATGTTGCTCATTTTGGGTTTTTTGTTCTGAGAGCAACTCAGACTGGGAGATATGCTCCCATCAATCCTCCTGCGTTTGTATAGGGAACTTGTCCTTAAAGTGAGCACTGGGGGCTGCGTTGTTAAAGGACAGAACACCAAATCAGAAGGGTCTTTTACGGGAGTCTGCACGACCGTCTCTCCGTTTGATGCACTTTTAGCGGCTCTTTCTTGGTTAAGACGAGTGAGGTCAAGTAACAGTTTGTTGGCCACCTCAAGTGAATTTCTTCTCTCGGACCCTAATGTGAGCTTGTGAATGGAAGAGTTCAAAGCCAGATGGGGCAGAGCACCACTCAGGGCACCGTCCAGAGGTGGGTCCGCCCCCCCTCCCCTCGCCTTGTCGTGGGACAGGACCCACAGGCACCTTGTTACCACTCATGGGACCACTGGAGAATACTGCTGCGTCTTCATAGGGAAAAACCTCTTTGCAAGAGCGCACTGAAGTGATTTCAAGATTGCCAGGTAAGTCAAGGGCACTATAAAACCTAGATCGTGGTGACTCCAGGTTTATATTTATGTGTGCATTTACAGTTGTAGTTGTGTTTGCAGATAGCTTTGTGGGTTTAGCAGGGTGTAGCTGCGTGCCGCTTGTGACAAACTCTGCGTCCACTGCACAGACCTCGCCTGATTCACAGAGGGCGCCGCACACGCAGGGCTGCCGTGCATCCGCACCCCCCCAAGCCAGGCAGGCTCCGCTCCTGAAACAGACCGGCAGGTCCGTCCTCCCGCCGGGAGCCCGCTCCAACGCTGCGCAGCTCCAGGCAGCCAGCGACGGCGGGGACCCCCGGAGCAGAGGGGCCGGCCCCGCCCCCCACACCTCCGCCGCCAACACCACCAGCACACGCCACGAGTCCACACGACCCGCCAGTCCCCCCAACACTCGGCAGGGCAGCGAGCACAGACGAGGACGCGCAGGTAACAGTACTTGCGTAACAGGTAACAGTACTTGTAGGCGACTCTGTGCGGTTGCCGTTATAATTGCTGTGTGTGACACATAGTTTGTGCAAGGAGGCACTCACCTGTGGAATAGATGTTTCCTTTACAGATGAGGACGATACGGATGGTGGCGAGGTTGATGTCACACTAGTACAGTCATTTAGACGTAAAACGTTGGTCGGCGATGTGTGTAACGCCGTTACACATGCGACGGGGTCCCAATGTTTATCGTCAGATATAGTTCTTGACGGAGAAGCCAACTTGCATTGCGCGCGGGTTTTGCGCATTGCCGCGTTGAAGCTGTAACTATAGGGCGGAAGGCTGCGAGGACACAACAGACAAACCAGGGACCGCACTCCTCCACTCCTCCGATCCTCTGACTCCTCAGACTCTGCCCTGACTCCGCGCCCGCTCCGCGGGGGGAATGAGTCTTTGTAGGTTAGGTGAGACAAGCACACCCACAACAGGAAATAGACAGGGTAGACAGACTCTCCACTCCAACAGCTCCTCAGACTCTGCCCTGACTAACTAATGGCTGACTTGGCTTCTGACCCTAGGTATGCCCAAACTCCTGTGAAGACTAAGGACAGACTAGTGAACCAGCCCACTGGAACATCCCGTCACGGAGAAGGCTAAGCAGGCCCTGCAGAGTTTAACGGCGCCAAAGGAGATGGGGCCAGAGATGGAGAAAAAGCTAGTGTCAGCAGGCAGGACCGTGACACTCACCAGGAGAGGGCAGTGAGACACTGCAGACTATTGGCTGGAGCGTCCTGGAAAGGCAGAGAGAACAGTCTCAGTAGGAAGGCACAGAGTCCTGCAGAGAAGCTACATAACCGACTCCTGCCTCAACTGAGTGGAAAGAACAGGACAGTCTGGGCAGGATGACACAGGCGAAGCTGAAAAGTCGCCTAAGTGATTTTGCACCAACTGAGGTGAAAAAGCAAGAAAGCCAAGGATGGGAGGGCTGACCATAAGCGACTCGGCGCTGGCTAAACTGCAGGAACAAGAAGGTAGAATGTTCAAAGAGCAATGCAGAGCCCAGCAGAAAAGTTGCATAAGAGACTCAGTGCCGACCGAGTGGCCTGGACGAGAGCCGACCCCTGGGAGACTGAAGCGGAGTCTGACAGAAGATGCGCTCACCCGGCTGCCCGCTGACTTGAGAAACAACAAGACTCGATAGATCACCTGAGGAACACTGCTCGAGACACTCTGGTATGTGGTTGCTCCAGTGGAGAAGGAGGTTGGTGAAGAAGAGAGGAAGATAAAAAAGCCCAGATTGTGGAAAGACTAAGAATCTCAGAGGAGGGGAGTCGCAGAGTGGGAAGGAACAAGAAAAGCCCCAGAGGGGAAAGCAACTACTAGATCCCCAGAGTGGGGCGAATGAGTAAGAAGCGCCCCAGAGTGGGACGAGTGTGAAAACACCCCAGAGTGGAGAAACATGCAGAACCCCAGAGTGGGGAGTAAGAAAGGATGAAAAAGTGGGAAAAGGCAAGAGGCCTGGGCTGGAACTACTTGAGAGCATTCCAGCTAAATGTGTGTATGAGACATTTCACTAAAATGGGACAGGGTTGGGGTTAGGAGCCAGCAGCCATCCCTTCCAGATTAATTGTTCTACCAAGACTGTTTCTTTTGGAAGATGGGGAAAGTAGAAAGGTTTGAGCAGGATTCTGGACAGAGGACTTTGTTAATTTACAGACACCCTGACATGCACCATTTGAACATTTTATTGAAGAGGCCTGGAGCTTATAGATTTAAGGAATGATTAGGTGAACTTGATAAAAAATAAAACCCTTAAACTAAAGACATGGTGTAAGAGTCCTGATTCTGATGTAGCAATGCCCTGTGTCACTCAAACACCACTGCCAGGGTTTGCCAGCAAAAGTATAGGCACACATCCATTGCCTCGGAATACAGTCAAAAGATGTATCACCTCAATGGTAAAGATTGCTGAATATAGGTCCAGGTACTCATTACTAGGTCTGAACATCAAATGCCATGTTAATTTCTCCTATTGTTCGGGTTGGTGGTTGTGAATCAGGACAGGCGGACGTTGTTTTGGAGTGAAATGGATTTATCCCATTGTCTGGGACAGCTATTAAAGGCCCAGGTACACATCCCAGTGCAAGAGATAGCCATCAACAGCCAAGTTATGCACCCCATTGACAAAGACTGCCATCAAGCTCCCAGATACTTGTACATTTGCCAAGCAATAGCACTGGTACAGAGCTCGTTGGTAAGGATTTCCATCAAACTCCCAGATATCCTATCCCAATGCAAGAAATATCCACCAAATGACCACCTAGCCACCTCGCAGCAGGGGGTGGTGATAAAATACATACCTACTTGCCAACAATTGCCATGAAATGGTCAGGTGCTCAACTCTGTCAGGAATTGCCATCAACCGGTCAACTACTTGCTCCATTACCAACGGGTGCCATTAATGCATCCGCCTGCTTGCGTGTGTTGTGGATTGCCAGTGTGCCAGGGAGGAATTGATAAAAACTGCCTTAGCTTCAGTAGCCAAGGATAGCGGGAGAATCCAGCATCTCCCATCATTGAGCCTCTGAAGAATTATCTGGCAAGGATGTGGAATCCCAGGTGTTTTTTATTTGTATTAATTAATCAAATGATCCAAGTAATTCTACCTCCGAAAGGGTGACCTGCCAACCAGGTCCTCATTTCCAAAGCTACATGACATGCCAAAGCATAGTGCACGCCTGTGCCCTGCTGGATCAGCGCCCTTATCTGCAGTACCCGATCTCCAGTGGCACAGAGTAGGTTCAGGGTCACAGGTGCCCTCGTGACAGCCAAGTCTCTGTAGCATAGGGGCTGCATTTAAGACATGCACCCATATTGCCAAATCCACGCAACTTTGAGAGTTAGTATTCTGGAGGCAGTTGTAAACTTTCAATATAAGCCATACCGTGTTTAAGGAATGGTGGCTAGTATGTCAATTATCCAAGCCACAATTTCATATAAAGTATATATTTTATTTATAGGAACTTGACATTACTTTATTTTGGACTATTGTATTGTGATGGCTGGGTTGCTACTGTTTCACCTTCACACCCCTCGAAAGTATAGCCTTCCCTCGGCCCACCTTAGCACAAATGCCAGAGGAGGTATATCTGTTGACTGTGCCTGTTTTACCTTTATAATTTGATTCACTCTTGCTTTGTAGAACTGTAAGGGCTAGTTGGACACTTTAGCCTCTATTCACCCTTGCACGGCAGAAGTCAATTTGTCACAGCCTCCCCGCTACTTCTACCACAGATGCCGGGTGAGGAGGCAAGCAGAGTTAGGCGGAGTGGAAGTAGCAACACTGCAGGGAACCTTTACAGTACTTCTGTCACACCTTAACAGTGCACTCCAAAAGGCAGCAGGGAAGCGGAACAGGAAGCTGACAACAGAGGTACACTTGACATCTAATTATCCCAGTTATTGTCATACAGGATCCTTGGGAAAATCTGAAAAGAACCACTTATGTGGTACTGAGACGAAGAAAACCAGTGGTGTAATATGGAGTACAAGTACAACAGAGAAGAAGGACTTTAACACTCCTGGGAAGTCCCAGCGCAGAGTCATACAACATGGAGGAGGAAACTTGAGAGAGAAGCCTCCGAGTTCCAAATTAGTGGTCTGAGCAAAGTTGGAGGAACCTGGGAAGCGCAGTTTCCTACACTTGATAGAAGCTGGTGCATGCAGCTTAACAGGTTGCAGTCCAGGAGACCCAAGTTATGATAAGCCAAAGGACTCGAACAAGGTCCCAGGAGGGATCGAACAAGAAGTGGTGGCGTAACAGAGCATGTGAGGGAGTACCCCAGGTACACCCAGACCACTTATCGGAGAGCACCACAGAGTGCACTAAAGAAGAGAAAGTGACAGACACTGTCCTGGTAACGGGAGAACAGAGCCCTGTCCAACCCATAGGCCTGGTGACGCGATGCCCAAGTCAGAAAGGTAACAGAGCGGAGTACCCAGAGCGGGCACCGGAAATAACGAATGGGCCGTTCATGTTCATCCCAGTGAACAACAAGTTTGGAAGAAGAGTGAGCCATTACTGGGCTAATGGGCTAATCCTACTCGTCTCAGTAAAGAACCAAGCATAGAGTGGAGGGGAGGGGCGTGGCTACTGGCCATGTAGAAAGATGGAAGCTCCGGAGCTCCCAGTGGTCCGACGAAGATCCTGAGAAGACCTGCCTTCCACAATGTAGTATACCCATTGAAAATATAGGTACAGGCGTGGGAAAGCTAGCAGTGTGCAATCTGCAGAAAAGAAACTAAATCCGACCCTGGCTGTAGAAGCTGCACCGAAATTAAGTGACCGCTGATTGGACGGGCTTCCATCAAAATGGCTCCCGCGCCGTGAGACAAAGGAATGACGAGCTGGACACAGACTTCGCCGGAAAGGAGCCCTGCAGGAAGAAACCACAGGTCCAGCAGCCAAGACGCACTATGAAGGCACCGGCGGGCCGGGGCACTAGGCAATCCTGATGGAACAGCGAACAGAAAGCTGCTTGTGAATGTAGGCAAACCGCTGTGGAGAGGCACTAGGCAAAGAATCATCAAGGGACAACCGAAACGAAGCAGCATTCCTGGGTACCGAGACGCATGCCAGAGCCGGGCTTGCGTGGGACACCGGCGTCGCCCAAAGCAAGGGAGGGCTGTGGGGAGCAATCACGCCCTGCCAACGTGTGGGAGCCGCGCACACCTGGCTGTTCTACATGCCACCCAAAGCCCCTAATAAGGAAGCAAGAAGCAGCCCCACAGGGATCCCGCCCGTAGTGCACTCCCAGTGAAGAGCGCGTAAGGCGTGGAGCATAAGACACAGTGCCCAGAGCTAACGCGCAGCACCTGGCTCTCAGGGTGTCTCCCCGTCACAACGGGCATTGCCACATCACAGCAATCCGGAGATCGTCCTTCACTGCACTATGCCACTGGAGCCCTCATAGGTACACAAGGAGATATAAAAGGCGAGCCCCACCACGATGCCGCAGTAGATGGACACTTGACCCCAGGGGAAGACTGCCCAGTGGGTCACATGCCTGCACAAGGAACAGAACACCCACATGGTAGAGTAACACAGGGACATTGGCTGCGGGCACATGGAAGCCAGGTTGCACTGTAGCCGCTGGGACCAGGAAACAAGGCCGCCAAATGCGCTGCAAGGGACCGCACAGGAAGCTGTAACAGGGCACAGTCGTAGGCCTAGCCGAGGCACATGAAGCCAGACCACTATACCCCACCTCCGAAGGCAGGCAAGGAGGGGACCTCACCGAGACACACCACAGCACCCGCTGCATTGCTCCGAGACATTCCCACTGGAGCCTTGCTGCACAAGAATGCAGCCAAAGCATAAGGAGTGGTGCAGGAAAGCGCAAAGCAAGCTGAAGCCGCCCCTAGCGAGGGGTACAAATAAGACGGTCTAACTCAGGCAGCACCACATCACTGCCTGGAAAGTAGACAACGGTGACAGCAAACAGCCCACACATATAGGGTTAAGAGCCTGATAGTAGCAAAAGGCTGCACCATCAAGAGCTAGGGGCCCGCCCACCTGGAACCGCAAATGTAATGGTATATAAGCAGACCAAAACTAAAGGGAAGCAATCCACGATGGAGGACTTTACGAAAACCCTGCAACCAGCGGAAGGAGCTAGAAGCAAAGACCGAAGCGCCCAGCTGGATGCATCTCCAGCACGAGGGGACTGGCAAATCCTAGAAGCCATCGCAGACCTGAAAGCGGCGTGGGAAACGAAACTGGAAGCTGCCATGACCACATTGAAACTGGCACTGGAATCTAAAATTGACGCAGTACAAATAGACTTGAACCTCCTGAGACAAGATGTAAGAGCAATAGCGGAACACACAGGAGAACTGGAAAAAGAAGTGGAGAACACCACAGCAGCCTGCGCTTCACACGCCTCAGAGATCCACACCCTACGTCAGCAAGTAGGCAACCTGGAAAGCAGGGCCGAGGTAGCCGAAGGAGGGGCACGCAGAAACAATATACGTATTGTGGGGCTCCCAGAGGGAGAAGAGGGCTCAAACCCCACGGAGTACATTGAATCCATGTTGCTGCAAGAAATAGAAGGGGGAACACTTACCCAGGGATTTGCAGTGGAAAGAGCGCATAGATCCCTGGGAAGGAAGTCTTCCCCCCCCCCGCCCTCCCCCAAGACAGATCATGGCCAAAATATTAAATTATCATGACAAGGAAAACAATATCCTGGAACACTTTCATAAGGGAGGCACGATCCGAAGGTCATCTGCGTCAATTACAGCATACCCTGACTATACACTCCAGGTGCAACGACAGCGACTCAATTTCGGAGCAGTAAAGAGGAGGCTTCGAGAGGCGGACCATAGATACATGTTGATGTATCTGGCGAGGTTGAAGGTGTTCCACAAGAACAGGACACTATTTTCTGACCCCCCGGAGGAGGCATCAGAATGGCTGGATTCACAAAATTGTCCGGAAGGGAAGGATGGCCAGAAGGGGAGTGGCACGGAGAAATGATGCAGAGACTTTGGAGGCCGAGGTGCTGTAGAAGTTGTGAAAGTGGGACTTGACTATAGCCTGTTATACAAAAGGGACGGCAGGTAAAATGTGATAAACAAGGAGACACAGAGCACCTAAACTCATACCCCATTAGATAGGTTAGTCGTGTTACCAGTAGTGTGACAACCTCCTGCTGGTTCCTCAGTACCGGCCTAACTGGACAGGACCAAATGCGGGATGGCCTGAGATCCAGGGATGGAGCTGGGCAACAGTTTGGGTTAAAACGGGAGGGGGCAGGGGGTGGCGATTTGGGAGTTTGTAGTGGCAGATGTTAAGGAACGAGCTTGCACCCACGCGCCTCTGTGCAGGACCCACGCCAAGGACACTCGGGCAGAAGGACAAGGAGGAAGGGAGGGAGGATGGGATCTAAAGGATAATGGGTGACCTCCGAATAATAACCTGGAACGTCAGGGGACTGAACAGTTACCTGAAAAGAAATAAAGTGATGATGTACCGGAGAAGGTAAAAAGTAGACATAGCTTTGTTACAGGAAACTCACTTCACCAAGGAAAAACAGGAGATTTAAAAAAAAAAAATGGAGGGCCCACCATAGGAGCAACCTATTCCGCATATGCTAGGGGGGTGGGGGGTGATCATTTGGGTGGCACCACATGTGCCTTTCCAGATACTACAGACCACGGTGGAAACAGATGGGAGAATGGTAGCACTCCGGGGGCTTCTAGAGAACAGGGAACTAAGTACCAAAAACACATATGCCCCCAACCAAGACACAGTTACCTACTTTAAATCGTTATATAATAAGATCAGCCCCCACACAGGAGGAGCGATCATATGGGGAGGGGACTTCAACTGTACGCTAAACCCTAACCTGGACAGATCAGATACGAAACTAGACAAGCCCACCCCCGCAGCAAAAGCACTACGAGCCCTGTTAAGGGACTTCGGGCTAGAGGACATTTGGAGGCGGCAACATCCGACCGAAAGACATTACTCACACTTTGCGGCTCCACACAATCTGTACACGAGGTTCGATTACATGTTTGCCACCCCGGAAATAGCAGGGGAAGCGGTGGGTTCAGAATATAAGGCGCGAATACCGTCAGACCACTCCCCATTGGTCCTGGAGTGGTGACACCAGCCCCCCAGAGCCAGAATCCCAACGTGGAGGCTTAGAGCCCAGGCCCTGAAGGATACTACATTCCAAGAGGACCTACGGGAAGAGATAATTAGCTACTTCAAGAACAACACCGGAAGCGTGGAATCAGAGGGCACACTGTGGGAGGCCTTTAAGGTGGTAATACGGGGGTGGCCATATCCAAATCTAAAGGGCTCCAGGGGGGCATAGAGCGAGAGCTGCAGGAGACAGAAGAGACTACAAGCAATAATGAAAAAAGAAGGCACCTCACAGGAGGAAACAGAATGTGTGACCCAATTACAACTGGCGTGCAGGGAGCTTCGGGAGAGGCTAAGCAACTTGAACTACAAGAAATATATCGAAAGAAAACATGCTGGGGGGGAAAAACCAGGGAGGCTGCTTGCGTGGCTATATAAAAACGAGACACTAACAATTAGAGATATAAGGGGAGAGGCGGGACAAGTCTGGAACACCCCGGAGATGGTGAACTAGAGATTCCTTAGATTTTATGAACACCTCTATGCAGATACGGGGGAGAATACGGAGAGAGAGATTCAGGAGACCCTAGGGGACATAAGATTGCCCAAATTAAGTGTGGAAGACAGAGAGAACTTAGAAGCCCCAGTCACACTGGAGGAACTAGAAGCAGTGATATTGCATCTACCCACATGTAAAGACCCTGGCACAGACGGGCTCCCCAGCGAGTTTTATTAAGCATATAGGCAAGAGATCCTTCCCCCGCTACTGGCAATGTTAAATGAGGCATACGAGAAAGGGAGACTGCCGGAATCAGAGAGGCGGTAATTATTCTGCTCCTCAAACTAGACAAACCAAGCGTAGACTGCGGATCATACAGACCACTAGCCATGTTAGACCAGGACAGCAAAATCCTCACGTCGGTACTAGCAAATCGACTTCAGCGAGTGATAAATAAACGTATACACCCGGATCAAACCGGTTATGTCCCAGGCAGAAGTATATCCGACAACCACAGGAGGCTCCATCATATTATAGAGCAGACGGAGGGCGACCCAAAGGAAATAGCAGCAGTCTCGCTAGATGCAGTTTAAGCCTTCGACTTAGTCAGGTGGCCATGGCTGATGGCAGCTTTAAAAGAATACGGGATGAGATCTGGGTACCTGTGGTGGGTGAAAATGCTGTATTGCTCCCCTACAGCCAGGGTTAAAATGGGAGCGATAATCTCAGATAAATGGCAACTTAGTAGAGGCACGGGACAGGGCTGCCCATGGTCCGCGATGTTGTACATCCTCGCATTAGAGCCGCTGGCAATCGACCTGAGACAGCAATACAGTGAGATAGGGGGGCACACTAGTGGGGGACCGCACCCGATATCACTGTATGCGGATGATCTGCTCCTGTACCTACAGTACCCAGAGGAGAACTTGAAATACATCCTGCAAGTGATAAGAGCGCTACGCGGCTCTCTCCGGGACAGCGGTTAACCCCAAAAAATCGTGCATGTTCCCCTTGGGTAGATACAGAGGCATTCCACAGAAAAACCTACCCACCCTCCAAATAGCCTGGCAGACCAGAACGGTTAGATACCTGGGGATCAATATACATCATACGGTAGCAGACGAGCATAAGTATAACACAGAGAAAGCAGTGGAAGTTATCAAGAATAGCATGGAGTTCTAGGATAAGGTCCCCTGGCTATGGTAGGCAGGGCGGCCTTGCTTAAAATGGTGGACTTACCTAGGCTATTACATTTTTTCACAAACATCCCATACATGGTGCCCAAGCGCTTCTTCACCAAACTCCACGGTCTAAGCAGAGGTTTCCTGTGGCACAACACTAGAAACAGAGTGGCCCTATGGAAACTACAGAATGCGTACGACAGAGGGGGGATAAACCTGATGAACTTCGAGATATACCACCTGGCGGCGCAGTTACAATATGTCGGTAGGTGGTTGTCAGAAGATGAGACAGCAGAATCCAGACTGTTGAGGGACGAGAGCGCCCCATACTTTCTAAGAGACCTAATATGGCTATCCAAATCAGAGATGCAGGGGAGACCGAGATTGCTAACACTGGGCTGGAAAATTTGGCATAAAGCGTGCTGAGCCATGGGAATCCCGGCCCAGTGCCCCCCGCAGGCGTCACTCGTGGCGCTATGCGGGGCAGATGAGCAACTAAGGAAAGGAATCCGAAAATATTGGGATCCGGTGGGCTAAGCTACCCTGGGGAATATCTGGCAAGAAGGGGAGGCCCTGGATTTCCAAACGATAATGGACGGAACCGGGATACATGTGGGACAGCATATTACATATAGTAGAATAGTCAAACGGGTGAAAGAAACGTGGTCAGAAATAGTGCTAGCAGAACAACCGGATACAATCATAGAAATTATGGACGACATGTCGGAGGGAGCGCATGAAATAACCCAGATTTACAAACTGACAATGTCTAGAGTGGGAAAAGAGCTGCTCCAACTGAGGCGGGACTGGGAGGAGGAAGCGAGAGAAACCATGCAGGAGGGGCAATGAGAAAGAGCTCAAAGATACCACAAAAAGGTATCCAGAAATGCGAGGCTGCAACAAATCCAGCTATATGTCACCCACAGAGCATATATGACCCCCCGAATGATCACCAAATTCGGAAATACAGAAGCACAAAAATGCCCCAACTGGGGAGAGGTGGGAGCAGGGATGATCCACATGTTCTGGGTGTGCCCGAAGGTGGGAAAATTCTGGGAGGAAATCAAGCACAGGCTATCTGAAAGGGGAATTAAACTAGATGTGGAATCCATGCGGGCATGCATGCTGGGGGATTCACCAGGCCACGTAACCAGAAACATGCATGTAAACTCAAGGACCTAGCTTACATCCCGGCCAAAAGGAGAATTGCCATGAGCTGGAAAGCCGCCCATAGACCCAGACTAGAGGTATGGTGGAATGACCTCCTAAAATGGGCAGACGCTGAGACAGTGGTATGGCATGAGGCGGCCAATAGAGGGGAAGATGAAGAAGTGGGACTACTGATAGAATGGAGACAAATGGTATCCGTGTTGTATGGACCCACTCACGTCAATTCCAGTGACGATGACACGCCCGAGAATGAAGAGGAGAACTAATCCTGGGAAGTGTGAGCCAGAGGAATAGTTGGGGGAAGGGGGGAGCTTGATTTTAGGGGAAGGGAGGGAGGGAAGACATTAAGGAGAAATATGTACTGTATGCTATGAAACTTGTAACTGAAAAAGTCGGGAGTGAAAGTTAAGATTTGTTTTTTGTAAAAGCCAATAGAAATTATTTAAAAAATAAAAAAAGCATAGAGTGGAGTGAAAATCACTACTGGAATAGTCCTACTCGTCCCAGTAAAGATCAAATCTTGGAAAAGACTGAGAATCGTTATTGGAGCGTCATAGTCATGCCAGTAAAGAGCATGTCTTCGAAACCCATGACAAGAGCGAGAATTGTAATTGGAGCAGTATTGGTTGTCCCAATTAAGAAATGGATTGGACAGTAAGTCAAGAGAAAGCTTCATGTTTGTATAATAAAAGAGGGGCTCAAGAGCTCCGGGAGAGAGGATTAAATCAAACCAATAAGGTCACAAGATAACTAATCAAAGAATAGTGGAAAAGCCCAATAGCTGAACTTTACGATTTGGTAAAAGTAGTTACAGAGAACTACCTAGAAATACTTCAGTAAACCAAACCTACTAAGAAAGCAACCCACAGGAGAAGGGAGCCATTCTCCTGTACCTTAGTTATTTTGACAGTGATGGGGTCAGCATAGATTTGTTTTGGAGGGAGGACAGATGTTTGATGTTTCTTTCGGACTCGCTGACATCTACCCTAGTTAGTTTGGTTAGATGTGTCAATTCCCTTTAACTTTAGAGACCCCCAGCTCTTTTGCTGGACTCAGGGATTTTTCATTTTTACTCCTAAGTGGGGCTTTTTCTCCCTCACTCACTGACCATGATTTTCTATGTTCCTTACTGTTCTATGGAGTCTGGTAACCTCCATATGCATCTACTTTTGCAAAGTGACACCCAGCACCTTTTGTGCAGTGCCACTGAGATGTCCCTTCCTTAATGTTAAACTACATTTTCTTGGGTGAACTACTGTTCCCAAGTATAATAAGATGACCCCTGTCTTACTTACCTTAACCTTAAGGGTCTACCACACATCACCATATGTGTAGTGCTGGGGGGTTACAAAGTAATTCTTTTAAACCATTTCTCATGTAACACTTTGTTACACTAACTGACTTGGATGTCTGGTGGCAGTTTCTTTTTTACTACCTAGTGACATTTATCTGCATGCTGATACCTCAGCTGCAGTGCTGCACCAGAGGGTAACCATGTTCTCAAAATGGTCCCCGTCTTCTTTTTTTTCACCATTTCTTGTTAGTTTCTTCTGGGCTTTTACTCGGTTTACATCAGGTTTGAGTCCTTTGTGTGTTTTTTCCTTTGGCGGGCTTCATCCCTGAAGCCCGCCCAGGTCCAGTGTGTCTGCAAATGCAGGAAATGAGCGAGGGTCCCAAAACGTCCCTGTCCTTTGTCTCTAGGTGTGCCTGAGTGAAACAGTTCCAATTGACTGTCTGTCCTGGTGGACAGCCACGCTGCTCTGTGATTAACAGACTAGGGCTATGAATGAAAGGGAACTTGCATAAAAAGCAATGTTTTTGGGACTAAGAGCAGAGTCGACCACTGGTGGACAACATCCAAAGCAGAAATGAGAGAAGATGCCAGCAGCACCCTCCTGGACAGCGAAGTGCATGGTGAAACACTCCAGCTGTGCTGCCCTGTTTTAGAAGACCTGTAAAGGATGACTTCCTCCCTTAGGCTGGTGGGACCAACTAGCCTTGTGACTTTGGCGCAACCCCCCAACTTGCTGTGACTTTCCAAGGCTGCAGAAGCCCAAAACCCAGGGTACCTCGACCACTTGTGAGTGCATTGTCTGGCCAGATCTTCGTGGGAATCCAGAGGACCCTACAGAAGCAAGATATCCATGTTCAGACTCCCCTCACCAGTCCAGGACTCGTGTCACGATTGTTTACATGGCACAGGCAAGTCAGGGACCTCCTTCCCCTACTAGGAATGTGGCACACAATAAAAACGCTTTTATTTTTACAATACGGCTTCTTCCTTGAGGAGGCCTCCAACCGATCTCGCAGCCAACCTCCACAAACAGCCTGTGTCACAATGGACTAGGAACCAGGCCGGTGTGTATCAATAAAATATTTATTAATTAATGTCAAATTTAGAACCAACTAATTACAACAGCCACCAATGTTGCGGCAACACAAAATGCAATGTGCTATTTGATGAAGCAGTACACTGAGATCAGTGAACAGTTCAAAACACCAAGAAAATGAATGCAAACAAACAGGAAATTGCATGCGCACAAAATGATGCTCTAGTCCCAGCAACCTCCCCCCAAACATTTAAGAGACTTGACAGATTTAGATGCAAGGCAGTGGCAAGGAGTGGGAACACAGGGGGAAAATCTGTTTTGGGATATGGTTCACAGAAACAATATGGGGAGCAAGCAAAGACTGGGAAAATGTGTTTTTAGAGCAATATGGAAAAAATGGGTTTAATTATTTATCAACTGCTATGTGACAGACTAGAAAGCCAGGGGAGTCGTTATGCTTAAACTTAGAGTTTAGGGCTTTTAGAGAATATTACTTGACATACAATGGAACAATCAGTTTCAGGATATTCAACACATGGGCAATGGGAATGAAAAGGCCAATGGGAATTTATTTTTACCTCACAAGGGGGAAAAAGGAACAGAGTGGGAAAATCGTTTTTTGGGATGTTGAGCACAATTTCAATGGGAAAGAAAATGCAAATGGAATTCGTTTTTACTGATGCTTAAAATGACGAGCAAACTCTGGGGAATGGGGTAGCTCACAAGAGAACAATGAGTTTTGGGTTATGGTAACAGGTGGAATGGGAAAATACAGTTGCAGATGGAAATTCGTTTAGCAGGGCACACTTTAAACACATTTGTTTCTCAGATCACAATGGGATTCATTCTTTTAGGCAACATTATGACTATACCAATTCACAATACTCTGGGAAAAGATGGTTGGTTTCGAATTCCAACAATACAAATCCAGTAAGACAAATGGGGATTCTTCAATTAGGAATTGCTAACATACACAGGCAAACAAAGGATTCTTCAATGGAGAAATGACTGAAATATACAGGCAAATAGGGGCAGGGATTTCAATGGAAAACTCTCTAAGGCAATGCTGAAAGAATATAGGGCTTACAGAGACAAAAAAGCGTTCCCCGTTTGGGAACTCCCGTTCCCTGCACACTATTAAATGTCTGAATCAACCAAACCAGTAATTTGCGTGTAGTATATATTGGGCATGGTTGTGCCCCTATGGAGAAGGCGGCTACCATTGCCCAATCCCACAATTCTTAATGACAGATTCGACAATCGGTAATTGTTATTCAAATATTCATTCAAACTGGGAAGAGCCTTCCAAATTGGATGCAATATTGTGTCCTCTCTGCAAGAATAAGCAGCGACCAAGTGTGCGGTCAAAGTAACCGAATGATGACACAGTAATGCTCTTATTATACTTACTTAAACTACTCTAATCGAAATGTATCTGTGGACCTCTAAGCATGCAAGATCCTCGGAGAAAAAAACAGATCGAAAGAATGACATTCCAAACCTCTCCATAAAAGTAAGAAAAAATATCAGAATGGCGATCTAGAAAACCGCAGAGCCTCGAAAAGGTATTAATATTACTTACTTCTGCAATAGCGTGATGTCTATGGCCACGTTCCACCTTCTAGCGCAGAAGACTATGCGGAGCAGCTGCTTTTTAGGATGGGTGCAGTCCCAATATTTATCTGTCTCGGACGCATGACGTCATTACATGCATGTGCGAGCGATGAGAGTATTTTAAATATGGAAAAAAGATTCCACATGGAATACCTGACACAATGTTGGGGTATATACTTCGGTGATGCATGCTTGTTAGAAAACTTGCATTGCAAAACGTATCCTAGCTTATGAAACGTTGTTTGTTTACAATCAGTGGGATGACGTCATATCACACATGCGTGAATGAAGTGTGATAATAAGTATACCATGTATGGACAATGTCGGTGAGAATAGCTTTATTATCATTTTGCGGACCTCAATTTATAGTGTGATCCTAAAAGGAAAATAGTCCCAATACTAATCACTCTAAGACGCATGATGTCACTACACTCATGCGTGAGTAACGAGAGAAATGAAATTATGGAAAGGAGTACCGTATACAATATTGCGGTATACACTTTAGTGGTGAGCGCTTGTTGGAAAAACTTGCACTACAACATGAATCCTAGCATATAAAACTCAGTGTACACGTCATTTGTTTACGATCCGTGGGATGACGTCTTATCACGCCTGCGCAAATGACGTATGTAAATAGGTTTTCCATGTATGTAAACTGGAAAAAAGAAATCTCAAAGAAGATGGCTGTATTAGCAAAATGAGGATCTCGATATAAAGTGTATTCCTGTATCGGTAGAATTAGTTTCACAAAAATAAAAAAGTGAATAAGTAAACTGGCTATTGTACTAACACACATGCGTTGCCACTATTAGCGCACGTAATCTGTGGTGTTGTGTATTACATTTAAGGGTGGAAAGACTACGACCAGACTCCTCACAAAAACGTTATTAATAAAATAGCGTTAGTTCCATGTATAAGCATATATTAGCTCATTATATATGCGTGCGATGTTGTGAAGATCATAATATGTACATGCAATCTTTAGAATATTCTAATGGCAGTAGCATCTATCTCCCAAAGGTAGAATATAGGGCTTATCCAATCTATGGCTTGGGGAATTTCTAGTTACAGAGAAGGTCTGGACTGGACATCAGAGGGCGTCAGGACACAGCTGGGACAGCAAAAATCGGTCAGCCAAGGTCTGCGCTGAGTCCTCCAAGGGGGTCCCAGGTCAGCTTCTAAATCTCCTGCCTCCTCTGCAAGCTAGGCCTCTTACTGCTGGGATGTTTCTCCAGATTTCAGCATGTAGATCACCTCAGAGGTTAGTGGAAATTGTCGGGGTTACTTAATTATAGGGTGAATGACCTCACTAATGTGGCAAAGTTCCTGCAGAAGGGATAGGTTCATGACCAATACTCCACACTCACCTATGTGCTGATAGGTCCAGAAAATGTGGGAGTGCTTAGGGATACCAGGGGAGGAGACCCCTCCATCTTACTGCGACACGGGGGGGGTGTGGGGTTGGTCTGGTTCAGGAACATAGAAATCTCACTGCATGACAAGTGCCCTTAATCTCAATATTTTGACAAATGTCAAGGCATTTTTTTAACACTATATTTTTCAGTGAATCACCTAAGCCTCGTTAAGTGTCTGTGCGATCTACTTGAGCAAAGATAGTTTTTCTTCATTTACTCCAGAATTATATCAGTGAAAAATGTGGCCCTTTTGTGGGCGGCATATGAATCCTATTTTGCAGGTTTTAATCAACCTTTCATCTCCCTGATTCCCAAGGAGGGTCCCATTACGTTTTCCTAAATAACTTGGGTTGTGTAGGTCCCACAAAAATCGTTAGGTGGTGAGAAGTAGTTAACTTCTACCTTTTCAGAAATCCCACGACTAGTGTGGGGTAAATATTATTGATTTTACACAATGAAAACTATTTCTCCCATTCTGCACAATGGACCGTGAACCAATCCTTGGCCACTGGCCCCCACCCTTGCAAGTCCCTGTTCCTGGCTGTGACGCCAAGAGGGACTCGGTGTTGAGATTAGCTTGCACATTCCAAGAGTTAATGACCAGCTAATGCAAGTTTTATTGCGGCTTGCGGGCCTGGGGCCATAAAAGTGGAGGAACAGACCTCCTTTATCTTGTCCAGCCCGCAAATGTGATCTCTAATAGAATTTAGAGTTGTATTTTTAAGAGAAGGCACTTGAAGAAGATAGCAATATTTAATTTATATTGCGCTCATACACAAGTGTTTCAGAGCACGACCAGGCAAAGGGAGGTGGGGAGAACAAAAACAACGATCTTACTAGGCCCAGTGTCATTAAGGGCGCGCAAGTGCAGGGGAAAGGGAAAAGGGGGAAAGTGTATGGAAGGGGGGGGAGAGGTGGAAAGTGCGGAACAGAGGAGAGAACAGAAATAAAAGCCATAAACCGTGGTAGTGCAGCCAGCAAGTGGCAGTGCTAGGTTAGTCAGATAGGGTAGATCGGATACGCGCAGAAGAAAGTGGGTGGGGGACTGTATGGTTACAGATGCAGACCCCAGTGAAAGAGGTGCCCCGGAGGCAGTGCAGGAGGGTGAGTAAGTACCTGGGCCCGAAGGACAGAGGGTGGCCAGGTGCACGGTGCTGACAAAGTGACCAGATCAGCAAGGGAGAACAGGGGGAAAAGGCAGAGCAGAAGAGGAAGGTCTTGAAGTGCTTCCGGAACCGGAGATGGTTCTCCTCAAGTTTCAAGGTGGCAAGGAGGATGTTCCAAAGGGAGGCCCCAGTCAAAGACAGATCTACCCCAGGCCCGTTTCTTTGAAAAACAACGGACTCTGAGGGAATTAGAAGTAGAGGAGTGAAGGGCTCAAGAGGGAAGGTATTTATGGAGGGATAGTTTTGGACCCAGGCCCTAGAAAGCCTTGTTGACAATGCAGAGGGTTTTAAATGTAATCCTTGCATCCACAGGGAGCCAAAGGAGGGAGTCAGGTTTAAATCCCCATGACAACGGACCCTTGGAATCTAGTTTCACATTTGAAGAAATCACAAACAAAGAAAAACCCATGGCATGGCCCCATGAAAGGCCTCCATTTTAAACACATTTTACCTTTAAATAAGGTTTTCAGAAAGCACCCAGTTACAGCACATATAATGGTCACTGTAAAGTTTTCCCTTGTATACAACTGGGAAAAGAAGATCATAATCAAACTTTTAGTGGCTTTCGTGAACATTGACACTTGGGAGGAGAAACAAAACGTCATTTGATTAATTTCAGCAGTGAAAGAAATTCCATTTACTGTAGCTGCTTAAACCCAGTTTATCCTCCCATTATAAATTATGTGCATGGTTGTTTCATATGTGATGGGCTCATAATAGAAAAAAACAAGTTCATATTTGATATCTGGCACACATTTTGATTAACATTACTTTAGTTTAAAGGGAAAAATGAATTTTCATGCATTTATTTCTTTCGCAGTAAAAAATACTTCATTCTGCTGCCTATCTCAACATTTTCATTTAATAATCAGGGCACTGCTGTTTCTGAGAATGTTACTTGAGCTATCCAATAATTTGGCAAACCTTTCTACATGGCTTTCCCTTATGCCAGGCAATTGGCATTTTTATGCATCTCAATGTTTTCAGGCCCAATTTCACTCCTTTTTGCTTTGAAGGTGCAGGGGCTCATTTTCCACATTATTTCAGGGCAGGCCTTTTTACTTAGGGGCATGTTACACACTGACTCTGGCCTTTGACTAATGGCATCCAGGGCTATTTCACCCCACGTAGAGGGATCAAGGAAATCCTAACCAGAGCTTTTCGTTCTTCCTTGGTGCTGAGAAAGAGACACCAAAACCACAAAAAGCCACTGAATCGACGGAAATACATTGCTGCCGATTCCGTCTCTCGCTCTCTCGAGTGCTGCCACAGGAGTCCACCAGACGTCCTCCCTTTCATCACCACGACCAAGGAACAGGAACAAGAGTCTACTGCATTGCATCGTGAATGCAACCAGCTGAAACAACTTATTTCAAAGTTACTGTGGGGGCTTGGTGTACTTTATCCTTTTGCCATTTGGGGTGATTCCCATCTTTGGGAGTGCGATTTAACCCTACACTAAGTTGACCTCAATTTACCTGCATTGTCCTTGCAGCTTGTGCTTTCTAAAAGTGCTCGTTCCCTCACAGGTTTTAAACGTTGAACACTTTAAGTTGGGATAATAGGCTGTCTGCATCCCTTTGGGAGAATCTAACTGTTCTTATAACCGATCAGTCTGTTCGGATCTAACCTTTCCTTCCTTGAAAACTCAATATTGCAAAGGCAATACTATATAAAGGCTATAATGACGTCACCTCCGGGTGTTGGAACATGTGCAACATATCAATGAATTACTCGCCTGCTTTATTGTTCACTTTTTGAACTGAATCCCAACATGAGATTATGCGTTAAATATATTTGTGTATAAATAATGCATTATTGAGTGTGTAAGTGTTCAATTGTATACTTTTATTTACTGATTTTATTGTACAGCTCTACAAGCTCACAGTACCCCTCTTAAGATAAGCCTGGCTGCTCAGTCACACTACCAACTTGTGTAGTACAGACCTATATTAAAAGGTGGGTTACCTACTACCAAGAGATAAGTCTTGTGTAGTCCCACACCAGTTGGACTGCACTCACTCTTACCAAACAGGTAGGGAAAGCCCTTGGTTTAGGGAAAGTTAGGCATTTAATATTATTTTAATAAAGAACCATTCTAACATGGAAGATCAGAGGCTTGGTCGTCCTTCTGAACCGTGACAATGGTCAAGGCCAGGAGAAGGCAGGGTTTCCAAATGTGGGCAGGGATGCATCTGAATGAGATCTTCAAACTATGTTCTGTGTCTTTCACCTCCAAACGCCAATCTCTAGGCCATTACGTTTCCTTCTTTAGGAGGTGCTCCTGAACCACCAAATGGGACAAACGTAACTGTTTGAAGCAACAAGGAGCCTAAAGGTAAAGCTTTGCTTCATGTGGAGAACAGAGGGTTCCACTTGAGAAGGCAATGTTTGGACAGAAATCATCGCAAATTGTAGTACAATGCCCTAGAATTTAGTCAGGCTGTCTTGACAAGTGGATCTCAATGGGGAGCTAAATTTAGATGGGACTCAGAAAAGGAGTAATAGAGGAGTGTGCTCGAAACGAGGAGCCCGGTTCTAAATTGAGAGTTTATCAGAGACCTGAGGAGGACACCTTTCTGTTGTCCAGCCAGGATACGATTAGTTATTGTGCCAATATGTGTAGTACCTTTAATTGAGAGGTGCCTAATGTTTGCAATGTGTTAGGTATACATTACAGTGATCGAAATGAAGGTCCGATTAGCAGGAGAAAAGCAGCCCCTGGATATTGGGCCTCATATGGGGAATCAGTAGCTGGTACATTGCACACTTAAAACCCAATGTCCACATGAGTTGCAGATTTTAACTTTTTGTACATAATCTAGGATCCATAATGCTTTAAATGTCCTCTATGTGGACTTTTATTCTCCTTTATACACATACAAGAGTTAAGACCTATTACATAGGTATAGTTATATGCCAAAAATTGGCATACAAATTAGCTCCCGTTAGCTAAGGGTGCCAAGATCAGCAAGCACTATTGGGCTTCATGTAGGAGCAAAATAGCCCGGGGCAGTTTCGAACCATCCAGCACAAAGCAGAGAGACTTTGTATTAGATACATGCAGAACACCATCTCTGGGTATTTAGCATGAAGAGACCATGGGAGTCAACGAAACGAAACTGTTCTTGTACTCTCTAGCCAAACCTGCATAATCAACAAAAAGGATTACACATTTTCATTTTGTTTGATAATTGGTTGGTTAGTTAGTTACAGACCCCTCCAGAATAGCAATTGCACCTTTAAGACACATTTAAGACATAGCTTTATGTTGACAAACAATCTGTATGTAGATTTTAAATGTTCTATGCCATCTTAGTGCCCTTTGGGAAACCAAGGGGGCAAGGGCCAAAACAAAACATTTAGAAAGATTGAGCAAACACTAAAAACACTGGGGGAAACTAAAAAGAAAAACAAAACAAAAACAAATGTAAAAATACAGTGCAAACTAGCTCCTGGTAGGTCCTCTGCTGGCGTGGTAGAAAAGGTAAACTAGCACATGGCATTAGATAGGAGGACCGCAAAAATTATGTAAGCCTTTCAATGTCTGGGCACCAGAAACTTAACTGCTCCCACAAACTGAGTAAATTAGTTTGGCAGAGGAGAACATCCTACAAGAACCACAAGGAGAATCACCAACACCATTGGAAAGTGATGAGCATGCAGAGTCCCACAATGTGCACCCCCTTTCTGACAATGTGCCCTATGTGAGTGGGAATAACTGTTTACCCTGTGGGGAGGTTCAAGCACACCAAGAAATGGATCAAGTGAATGGAATATATGCACATATTTCAGTGAACAGTCAACAAATGCAACACTTCAATGCTGGATCCCAACATTGCAGCTCAATGCAAAAAACATGCTATTGACATTGCCGCTGTCCCAAACAGTTTAAAAAACCAAGCCCTCTTAGTTTAAAAAAACACGTCCACCTGCTTTTCCTACTTTTTTTATCATTTCATTGATCCAGGGCAGAGAAACTGCTTGCCTTGCCTTAGTAGAGTGGGCCGGAAAAACGGTATTGTTGATCTAACATGACAAATAAAACCCAAATGATTGCCATGGTGTTGCGACTCCATCGTTCAGTTTATTTATAGAGCGCACCGAGCCCTTAGGCAACTGGGCACTGAGCTTGCATGTTACAGAAAATACAGACACAAGATAAAAAAAACAGTAGGCTACAAAAGTTACAAAAATACATTATATGAAAATAGAATGGTACAGGTTTAAGTATATACATCAGATTTACAGAATACAGGAATTTACATAGAAGTGTGCATGTCAGTACATAGTTAATCAACCGGATTTGGGTCTTGATCATGGAGCCATGCTTTGGCCTTTTTCCGGAATAGGTGGTAGGAAGGTTCCTCTCTTAGGGAAAGAGGGAGAGCATTCAATTTTCTAGCTGCAAGGACAGGGAAACTAATCCCACCTGCTCGTTGTTGCTTAAATTGAGGTATGTTGATGCAGTGCCTCATAGCAGTCCTGGTAGGCCGTGTTGTTCTATGGCGTGAGATGGTATTGGACAGGTATATGGGATCTTGGTTCGATTGGCACTTATGAGTGAGGGACAGGCTTTTGCATGCAATTCTTTGCTTGAGGTTAAGCCATTTTAATGTGTGTCTGGTATCGGAGATATGAAGATTTCTTGGGATATTTAAAGCTGCCTGAATGGCGTTTTGCATAACTTGCATTTTCTTGAGGTTCTGTTGTGAAGTGCCAAGACAGAGCGCATTACAATAAATCGAGCTTAGAGAGGACTAAGGCTCTAGTTATTGTGATGCAGTTAGCTGTAGTCAGGTAGGGTCGACAGGCTGTGATAAACTTGCAGGTATAGGCGGAGGAGGAAGCCAAGGTGTTAGTTTGTCTATTTAGGGTCAGTGCTGAATCGATGTAGATTCCTAGTGTTTTGATCACATTCGCAACTTTAATTATGTTGCCGTCAATATTTCATGAAGTGAATAACACGGCCAATTTATTCAAGTTGGCAGGCAAGCCCAGGAGGAGCAGCTCGTTCTTATCGTCGTTAAGACAGAGCCCATGCTTCGCCATCCAGCCTTGTATAATAAGGTAAATATTGAGAGTCTTGCTGTCCACAGTGCAATCACCAGTGATGGGGATGAGTATCTGAGTGTCGTCCGCATAGTTGGTATAGGTGACACCCAGATGGTCAAGCTAGTCAAAAAGTGGCTTGGTGAATATATTGTAGAGTGTAGGAGACACGCAAGATCCTTGGGGAACCCCACAGGTAACTCCGGTAGGAGTAGCAGAGGCTTGGGGTGCAAAGACCCTCATAGATCTGTTACTGAGGAAGGACTTAATCCAAGCCTTAGCTTGGTCAGAGAAGTGCGCGGCTGATGAGAGATGTTTACATAAGATTTTGTGGTTCACCAGATCAAATGCCGCTGATAGGTCAAGTAAAAGAAGCAAGGCCAGTTTGCCCTGGTCTTTCAGAGTCTGGATTGGAGTCTTGAGGTTGATGAGAGAAGTTTCAGTTCCATGTCTAGGTCTGAATCCTGATTGTCTCAGACCTAGTAGGTTGTTAGATTAAAGGTATTGCTGAATCTGCAGATGGGCAGCTCGGTCCCGTTTTTTTGTTGCAGAAATGGAACAGTCGTGATAGGTCTGTAGTTAGCTGGGTTGTTAGGGTCTAAATAGGTTTTTTTTTTTTTTTAAGAGCAGGAGTCCCCAGGCGTCTTTCAGGTTGTTGGGAACAATGCTGGATTTGAAAGACGCATTCATAACTGAAGTGATGAAGGGGGCCAATTCCTTTGCGGTCTCCTTAATAAAAGTGGGACGGGACATGCAGACAATTTGAAGGTTTAAGTTTCAGGATGATGGTTTCAACCTCTTTAATGAAGAGTGGTGTAATATTAAATTGGGGCTGTGCGTTCCTGGTCGGTGAAGGTGGGTTTAGGGTGGGGTCAACATAAGTAATTAGAGATTTCTTTGTTTCTATTTTGTTTTGAAGCATAGTGATTTTGTCTTGGGGGTGCATTCTAAATATTGGTGCACCATAGGGCGTCTTTGATGCAAGAATCAGGGAGTGGGGCAGGAGATTCTCTTTCAAGATGTTAAAGAGTGCCTTGGTACTGGATTCGGCTTTGGAAATGCAGTCATTGTAGTTATTTTTTTGCTTTAATTATGGCCATCTTGTAGTTAAAGGAGGCTGCAGTGAAGTTGTCCTTATTTACCAATGAAGGAGTGCTCTTCCATAATGACAGAGGATCTTTTGATTTTCCTAACAGCTTTAAAGGGATAGTGCTCTCAAAAATGTTATTGGCTAAAAAGATGGCCCATAATCCAAAATATATATAAAAAATATTTTTAAACAAAGTTCCTATGTAGAGTTTTGAGGAAATGAGGCTCAAACTCAAAAATTTCAAGCACTAGGAGGCATCCATTTTGTGACATGGATGAGCCTCCTGTGCTTGTGTTAATTTCTGCCCTTGCAGCGCTAATGAAGCAAAAGCCAGCCAGCTCTAATACACAAAAGCTACCAGCAGGTGGATTTTGCTTCATTGTCGGAGAACAGAGATTAACACAACCTGCTGCTGTTAAGTCCTTTACATTTAATTCTTTTTTGAAAGCACTGCAAAATAAATGCTGCGGTGTTCTACTAAGAACACTGCAGCATTTATAATGTATTTATGTTTGCTGTGGTTTCAGCTTTGAGTCTCCTGGGGGAGCCCAGGAGCCTCAAAGCTGAAGCCACAGCAAACATAAATACAACGTTGTTGTATTTAAATATGCTGCGGTTTTCTTTCTAAGTTTCCTGGAGCCAGAGAAACGTAGAAAGAAAACCGCAGCATTTAGAAATACAACAATGTTGTATTTCTAAATGCTGCAGTATTTAGAAATACAACAACGTATTTCTGACTGCGGTGGCTTTCGGTTGGAGTCTCCTGGACTCACCCGGGTCGGGGGAGCTCAGGAGACTAAAAGCGAAAGCCGCCGCAGTCAGAAATACAACGTTGTATTTGTGATTGCTGTGGTTTTTCAACCACGGCAATCAGAAATACAACAACTTTGTATTTATAATTGCTGCGCCTTTGCTTTTTTCACTTTCATTTTACGTTTTCTGTGCTTCCCTGGGCTTGGGGAGCACCAAAAACGTAAAATGAAAGTGAAGGCAACCTCCTAAGCTCATGTACAGCTCTGCTCTGGCTGCAGTAAGCAAAAGCTCCCAGTAGGGGGCTTTTGCTGCTGGTTTAGTGCTGCCAGAGCAGAGCTTAACATGAGCTGAGGAGGCTGCCTGAAATGGCAAAATGGATGCTCCCATGTAAACGCTTTGAGCCTCGTTTGCTCAAAAGATTACATAGGAACTTTCATTAAAATTATGTTTAATGCATGTTTTTCATTATTGGCCATCTGTTGGGACAGCAATATTTTTGAGCGCACTATTCCTTTAAGGTGTGGAGTGTACCAGGTATTGAGGTGGGCACGCGGTTTGGATTTGCGTAGTTTCAGGGGCGCTGTGTTGATAGCCTTAGAATGGTGTGATTGTACAAATCGACCAAGGCTGTGGGGACTGAGGTTGTCCTAGTAGGGTTAGTGATTGAAGTAATGGAATGAGTTTCTCTATGGATAGGTTACGTTTGTTCGTAGCCATCATGGCTGGTGCTTGAGTTTGTGGGGTGGATGTTGCAGATTCTTTGATATTGGGCAGGAAAAGGTGGTGGTCGGTCCAAGCGCATGCAGTATTAAAGAGGATGTCAATATTGCAATTTAGGTCAGCTATCCAATCTAGGATTCTGCCTTTATTATGTGTGGGTTCGGAAATGCGGTGAGTGAACCCTAGTTCAGTCATAGTGTCCTTGAGAGCGCAGGCTTTCTGCTCTTTGGAGTCATGTAGGCCTGGGTTAAAATCTCCCAGGATGATGACTTGCGATTTATTTTTAGTATTAGTAGATAGCAGGTGTGAAATATAATTTTGAAAAGTGGTGGTAAGACCTGGTGGGCGATAAACAAGACGGATTGTGATAGTGGAGGTAGGTGAAGTAGGTAGTTTGACAGAAACAAGTTCTGCCGAAGACAGGGGTAGATTATTGACATTTCGCAAACCTATTGATGTGTTGTATATAAATGCAATGCCTCCTCCTTTGGAGATGTTGGCATCTCTATCCATTCGGATAATAGAGTAGTTGTCCGGAATGGCAAGGGCAAGAGAAGGACCTGATGCTGTGTGAAGCCAAGTCTCTGTAATAGCAATGAGATTGAGGTTGTGTGATGTAATAAGGTCTGCAATATCTAATGCATGTGCCGGTAAGGTTCTGGCATTGATGAGGGCAGCTTTTTTGGGAGGCAAGGTATTGTTCGGTTTACCAATGGGTAACCCCGGACTAGGTTCAGATGCATGTGCAGCAGTTGGGTTCGCTCTGATGGTTGCTGCGGTAGTGTCATGGATGATGGGGGCGAAGTATTGTCGTGAAAATCTAGAGCTGAGTCTGTGGTTTCTATATAATGTAGAGCATGGCAAGGTGGAAAATGAAGTTGGTGTGGAAACTTGGTGTGGTCGGTCGTTAATAATGCAGGGAGGGTCAATAGCATGTGTGGGTGTTGTTCTGTTGAGAGGAGATGTCTTAGTCAAATACAAAGCTTTGGGTTTGGGGTGTAATCCTGGTGGTGGTATCCTTGGTGGGTGGGAGGATGCATAGTGAAGATAAGGTGGTAAACAACTTGGTGGTATAAGGGCTGAAGGTGGAAGGCTGGATGTCACTGACAGGTGAATGATTGACACACTGGGTTTGGTAGAAGTGTCCATAGGTAACAAATGGAGGCTGGCTGAAGTGAGTACTAGTGGAAGCAGGTTCAGATATGCATGGCTAAATCAACTACTGGTGAACAGCATTATTTAAGGCAGAGAATACCTTGTGTAGATAAATGTTCAAGTTAGTGTAGAATACCTGTAAGCTCAGGATACAAGGCGGGTAGTATCGCGAAGTGGCGTGTGAGTGATATGAGCAGATTCTCGATATAATGTGGGTGTGGCCCTGGGGGCAGCACAGTGAATCAATGGAGCAGCATTATGGGCCTGTATAATGTGGTTTAGCGCTAGGAGCAACAGTAAATCAATGCAAAGCGGGGCAACACAGTGAATCAGTGCAGTACAAGTGATGCACCAGGAGCAGCATGATAGGCCAATACAGTGTGGAATAGCAGTAGGAGCAACAGTGAATCAATGCAGAGCGGGTGCGGAATTGGGAGCAGTCCCATAAATCAGTACAGTATGGTTTGGCGCTTGGAGCAACACAGCATATCAATGCAATACAAGTGAAGCACTCAGAGCAGCAAAGTAGGCCGATACAGCGCTAGGAGCTGCAGTGAACCAATGAAGAGCGAGAGTGGCAATGGGAGAAACATAGTAGGTCAATATAGTGCAAGTGTACCACTGTAAATAACACAGTAATCTATACCAGATACGATAGATTGGACAACCATACTTTTTAGGTATCACAGGGTGGTACAACAGTGTGGGGCTGACTAGGCAGGGCACAGAGAGTCAACCATACTTTTTAGCAAAACAGGGCGGCACAACAGTGTGGGGCTGACTAGGCAAGGCACAAGTTGTGGAGAAGTTCTTTTGTTGCTCGTAGGCAAGATCAGAAGTTTGACGTAGGTGCCCTACCTTTGCGTGCAGCAATAAAGTGTGTTTCGGCATGGCATCGCACTGCTGCGCGCGAACAGGTGCAAACAGGGCCTTGTCTAAGCGGGCCTTCGCTGTGGCGGGTCGGCTTCCGCCTGCCAGCGGATGTGCGTTCTAGAAAAGCAAGGCCGCATTACCTAGCAACGCCAACCTTGCTGAGGGGAAGGCGCCCATCTTCGTGGCAGGTAAATACCTGGTAAAGCAGGGGAGGAGGTATAATGGTGGACTGGTCTGTGGGGCTATCGGCCTTGAGAAAGCATAAAGCTGTGTGCCTCTCAATCGTGCAAACCAATACATCTAAATACTTGGTTGTTTGATCGACTCCATACTGCACAAAAATAATCTATTATATTTTTCTGAAATAATGCATTTATGAAAGACTGACAAATGTCCTACAACACATAATGCATCGCAGCGAACCAAGTAAACTTCAATTCTAACTCCTCCTAAAATGTTGTGCATGGGGTCACGTCACTTACTAAAGAAAATTTAGTCATGTCAATAAAAGCTCAAACCCGGCTTTAAATGGTTACAAAAAAATCATTTTAACTACGGCGGGGAAAACCCCTGCTGGCAAAAAAAAACAAAAAACTGCTCCATCCTGCAACAAGGCACATCGCTGTAAGCTCCCTGGATGCATGCCCAGGGCTGCGCTACTTCCTAGCTAGAATCGAGCCGCTGAAGAAGCAATGATATTTCAATGTTTGAACTCCTCTTGTATAGCGGACGTTTTCCTAAAGAAGGCTGCCATCAAAGGTGGGTGGTGGTGATGGTGCAAGGTTGGTTTCTATTGGGAGTGACACGCTAGAAATCGGCGGGTCATGCAACGTTTAAAAGGGTGAATATTCGCAGGGCGTTTGGTGGAATGGGTTGAGGCGCGCTGACCTGTACTTAAGGAGCGATAGTGTTACCAGATGGTGTCTCGCCTATAAATCAGCTCGCACTCGGTCTTCAAAGTAAAGTTGCTTACTTAGGAAAGGTGGAGGGGGTAACCAGTCATAACCAGGCTTGGACTGGCCTATAGGGCAATGCCGAACCAAAAACACAAAAATCTATTGTGGGCCACTTTCTTTGGCCAATGTGGGCCAGATTGCTACATTAATTCACTATGCGGCTAGTAGTTTTGACCATGGCTGCTGAATAAATATTCTGTAAATTGCACAATTTGCATCAAATTTTATCAAATAAACTCCCCCCTTGGGTACTATCCAAACGGTCGGTTATAAAAGGAATGAATTGCCATTCGCAACCGGAGATGGTGAGGCTGGAACAGCAGGCGAGAAAACAATCCCCGCCCACTGTTCCAGCCACCCCAGGCCCTTCCCGGGGGTGCTTTTTTCCCCGTTTCTTTTTTTGTAATGTTTATTTTTTTTATTTTTTTAACGTGGGCAGGCAACAAGGAGCCCTTGTTAAACAGACCTCCTCCAGGTCACGAGGTTTCGAGAATCGGTCTGAATCTTGAATGCAATACTGCTGACCAATTGCGCAGATAAAGTCCAAGAATCTAGGGAAGTTGGTAAAACTGGAGAGAACCCGCATCAGGGGGGCGCCCTATCACCAACTTCCCTCGTCGATACGGCGTTCAGGACGTCTGTGGAAAAGACTTCCATTTTACTGCAAGTGTTTTAGGCAATGTAACACGACGTGTCGCGGCTCGTTACTTCACGGTACCAGCCCAGTGATTCATTTCTGCTGCTCTTAACTATATGCAATCATTCGTTCCTCTGACAGAGAGACAGTCATGCTTGCAGAGCTTGCTGCATGGCACATCATTTCGATGTAGGTCATTATTGCCATTCTGCGCCCTGGCTTGCGGGGATGAAACGTGGGGAGGAAAGTTATCTTTTTGCAGCTACACACGTGAAGAATCTCCTGGGCTGCTAAAAAGTTTACATTCTTAAACCGTTTTTCTGCCTTGCACCCCACACATTTTTAATCAAGCTAAATACCGCTTGCTAAAAGCCCAAGACAAAAGCTATATATTAAAATTGTGGTCTACTTACTCGTTCCTGCCCGGCTGTATCCCAGATTAGAAATTTGTGAAGCTCGTTCTGGTACTGCACAGTCTTCGTCATAAAGGATGCACTGAAAACAAAGCATGCTAGGTTACCACGCCATTAATGACACGATGCAAAGAAAACGGGTAGTAGAAAAAAAAAAAACATGCAAAGTGGCCGGGTGGAAAAATGGCATGCATTAGATTGTAACGTGTTACCAGCACTCTGTTAGTACATTACCCACTCTCTATGAAAGAATGGAATCAAATAACATTTGAATATTACTGTGAACGTTGGGATGACTATTTAAGGTGCTTCAAGATAAAAACACTACAGAAAATACGAGAAAACGTAAAACGATCCCACAAAAAGAAAAAAGTAAAAAACAAAAATCAACAATATTACAGAACGTGGAGCCAAATGAACCACATCAAGTTAATCATTAGCCAATAATTCACAGTACTGCCCATCATTACATTTTAGTTGGAGATCAAACTACTACGAATGGCAATGATCACAGAACGAAGTCATGGCCTCACAAGCAACACACCCTCTGTTCTTTTCAGGTGCTTACATGGGTCCATCAGCATGTCGCCTGAAGTCTATTTGCATATCCCAGTTATTCTCTTGTTTGCAACTTTCATAATTTCACCTTTGAACAGCCATTCACTCTGTATGGTCTACCATCTCAGGGTATTCGGTTTGGTAAATTCAAGAATAGGATATTGTGATGACTTTTAGTCGTCTCTGCCCAGTATTCCAAACAGAGATTTTGTAAGACATCAAAAATAACCCCATGTCCTGACTAACATGAATTTATTGCAGATTAGAATATGGAAATGTCATCGCTCCATTGGAAACAATCAAGAGGCAGCAGACGACTCAATGGTACAAGTCTGCTGCTGAGAATTGCAATGCTCTAAAAGGTCTAGGTCAGGGTTGCACAAGCCTCTAGGGCTGGAATCCGGGCCGTTTTCAGGATATCCCTCATGAATATTCAAGAGATAACATTTGGATACATTTGGAATCATTGTATGCAAATTTCTCCTGAAAATTAATGAGGGGTATCGTGGAAAGCCGAAATGTTCCTGCCCTCGAGGCCTGAGTTAGACAACCCTTGTCTAGGTCCTCACCCAGTCAATGTTCTTTCATCCCAAAACATCTTATAACACTGTTTCGCTGAAGAAGGGATAGAGTGGTTAGAGTTCACAGTGGAATGTGAGGACATGGTAATCTGCCCCCACACCCTCCGAACCTGTAGCTTTCGCTGTATCTTTCATAGTTACAGCAGGGGCTGCAGATAGAGTTAATGGTTAAGCTGGTGTGGGTGGGAGGGAGGGAACAGGGGTACATTCCTCATCCCCACCAACTGAGTCAAATTCTGAGGCCAGGGCATGGGGTAGTGTCCAAGGAGAGGCTTCCACTACTTCAACCATAGACCCCTGCTTTAAAGGAATGGCTGTTACATCAGGCATGTGGTCATAAATGGCACATCTGTAACTTATTCAGCTGCAAGGAACGCCATGGGGAAGCCACATGGAGTGTTCACCAGATAAAGCAGCAGCATGCTTTTAATGCCGACATAACGCACAGGCAGAGTATTCTTCATTTGAATACCACACTTCAGGAGTTTTCGGTCATCTTTGAGTGGACTGAATATTTTTTCAGCACGCAAAAACGGAGTACCCATGAGAGTGGCACGATATCTGAATTATTGCTTCAGTCACAAATTAACTCTTGCGATCTTTTTTAACTCTGATGGGGTGCACTTTGACAATTTAGTGTGCCTGATATTTCTTCACATGATACAACTTCTGTTTTGCTATTTTTGCCCCCATGTGGAAAGTCTTACTTTGGAACTTTGCAAATACGGTCAGTATTCAAAAAGTAGGTCTCTGCTTCGTGAGAAGGGTATATGTGATATTGCTTGCTCAAGGTCGCATGGCATATGTTTCATATTTAAATAGGCTGCTTGAATTAGTATAATGGGGGATAGAAAGGTGGCGTGTCTGGCCTTTGGACTTTGTGGCAAGATCAAGCCGGATACGGTGCTGCAAATCCTGAACAGGCACAAGCCCGTTTTTGCAGGACATGTATTTGACGGGAGCAGCGTATGTTTTTCAATATAACGAATTAAACATACATGCTGAGTGGGGTGAAGGTGCCGATTCGAAAACGTACATAGTTCATTTTTATCAACAGTGGTGAGAGATAATGGAGGGAGGTATGTGGTGGTTTAGGGTGACTTTAGGAGGAACATCTGGGGCTACTCTGTGTGTATGCTCCGCAGCCACTACAAGTGGAATCACTCTGCAAGCTTCAAGGGTTGTTTCTGCATGAACAGGTGGACTGGACTGCTGGTTGGTAGGCAGAGACTTTAATGATGAAATGGACAGTGTCCGGGATCGCTTTCCAGCCCTGCAGGGGTTGCTTAAAATCAGCACTGAACAATGTGTCTGTGAGTGTAAATGGACTGTTAGATGTATGGCGCAAGAGGCACCTGTAGGAGTCAGGTTATTCCTTTCATTCGGGGGCACATCTCTATCGCGAGTAGACCACTTATTTATGCCCTGCACAGACTCGAATTTGAAAAAGCAAAGTTGGGGCACATACGGATTGTGACAACCATCAATCTTCAAGGATGCAAAGTTTGAAGCAGTAAAGTGTTGAAAAGGAAAATTCGTTAATTAGATCCTCATAGGTTTATTGCGTCATCCCAATGAAAAAAATGGGGCACAATAGTTTCCAAATCCTCCAAGTTGTTTTACAACCTCAACACGTGTTTCTCAACTATCCTTCTAGCGGGTCATCAGGAAGTATTGTCTAGCGACCATTTTACATATTTCTAACAGAAAAAAAAACACTTTCAAAAGAAGGATAGAGCATAACCTTAGGGACACATAAGAGCTAACACTGTGTCCTAAGGGACCAGTGCATGAATAGCAGTATTTGGTAAATGCTCACCCTTTGTTGTGAATAGTCAAGGTAGATTAAATATGATCTTTTCAAGACCTTTTACAAGCTTAATGTGTGGTTTCCTATAGGTAAAACAAATACATATTTATGAAATCTTAATGTCATTGTGACATTATTGCAGTGAGTATTCTAGACTTGGAAATTGGAATTCATAGTAGAATGACTATAAATATTTATTTTAAGTTACCTTTTGTCTTGTGGCATGTTAGGCAGAAACCTGTGCAGTTCCCTTTGGGAACACTGCAAAAGATTTAGGACTACAGGTGTTAGCAGTAAACCCACTTGGTAGCAGTCTGTACCACCCAGATTTACCTGGTAGCTGTGGCTAAGCAGTCAGACTTCCCTCAAGAAGAGTTAGGCAGTATGCAAAGTATACACAATAGGCACAATAGGTACAATAGCACAAGCAAACACTGACCAGAGCTTTGGTATCAAAGTATATAATTATTTATTTAAACACACACCGTTTGAAACCCTCCAGCACTCTTATTGTAAATCACTCTAAACACAGTTACTATTATGATATATACAACCCTTATTCCTTATCAGACAAGTCTTAGTTAACACCCCTAATTCCAGACAGAGGTGAGTGCTTAACTATAGATGGCACTCCAATAAGTTCATGAAAAAGGGGGGGGGGCAGAATATGTGAAGATACACCACTCTAAGATTTAGGAACACTTTTAGCAAGGCAGAAGAGCAAAAGTCACTTGTGAGCCAAAGTCCATAGGCTGGGCCCACTCTTAGAGAGAGCAGAGCACAAATGCGCCCAAGATCATACAGTTACACTAGCCTTTGAAAGTCTTGCAGAGAGTTCGAAAAGAGTTTAGAGAGGCTCAGAAAAGTTTAGCCAGGGTGTCACTGGCTAACCCAGGTTCGAAAGCCGGGGGCTAAATTTACCCCGTACAGTCGGTGGCAAGGGAAGCCAGGCGGAACACAGTACCTTAAGTGGGAAGGATCCTCAAGCAGTGGCAGTTGTTCCTGGCAGCGGGTGCAAGTCTCGGCGTCGTCCAGAGGAAGAGAAAATCTCGACTTGGAGGAAAGATGAAGGTCGTTGCACTGCCAGGGAAGAAACCAGCCGCAGAGTTTTCCGGTTAAAGGTATTACCCTTTATTTCGCGGTTGTGGTAAAACATGGTATTCCGGTTGCCGGGGTGCTTGGCACAGGCAAGGCGGCCACGAGATGCGTCGGGAAGGTGAAAAGACGGTGAAACTGGTTATCCCCACCAGTCAAAGGAAGAAGACTCTCCGGCGGGAGATCTCCTCTGTCGTTGGGAAAAGTGGTGAGATGGTCCAGCACCGCTCCACCGGTGGTGTTGTCGTGGCAGGTCGGCTCAGCTTCTCCCTCGTCGGATTCTTAGGTCCTGTGGCGACTTCTGAAGTTCCAGTCCCCAAAGCCCTGCTTTTATGCAGAAAACCCCCATTCACTCAGCCTAGATGTCACTCAAACATGCTAAGTGGTGAGCCGGCCGGCTCACCACTTGGGCCAATCAGGGCGGAGTGCTACTTGAGTTGCCTAGGCAACTCAGTCCAGGGTGCCTAAATCCCCCTCCACCCCTCCTAAGTACCCCAGACAGAGTGGCACCACTTTGGAGGGCTTCTGTTGAGAAGCCCGCCAAAAAGTGGAACAAAGGGCTCGACTTGGGTTGGAGTCACAGAAGAGAACACAAACGCCATTTTAGAACCGAGTTTTGGCAAAAAATACCAACCGGAGAATTAATAATAAGTAAATAAATCGGCGGTATGTTCGAGGCTATGGCAATTAAATAAATAAAGATAGTAGCCTCGAACAATGGGAAAATCCCATAGAGAAATATTTGCGGTTGAATATAAAAAGTAGTACCCACTGCCACCAGCCAAAACTCGATCAGGGGGGATGGAGACGTGCCCCCTCGACTTACAGACCCCGGGGCAATCGAATTGCCCCGGCCAGTACGTCCACAATATGATGGTTTGTACTGGTTCTGTTCAGAATTCAAGACTAGTAAAGTCAATGGTGACTTTACATGCCCTGGGAGACAGTCAGTCCCGGGGTATGGAGTCTATGTTTGGGGGTCACTATGACACCCCTGGGTTACTGCACTGAGGGTGCTGTGTAACCCATCTCACAAAAACACATGAAGCCCTATGGAGTAAAAGACCCCATAGCTCATTAAACACATCTAGAGTCAAAGGAACACACTCAAATCATGTCCAAGAGTGAGAGTAAAAGAGTCTCACTCTTGGCAGGAGAAAAAATTAAACCCCAAAAAATCCAGCAAAGCTGCTGGGGGACTCACTAGGTTAGGAAATTCAGCCTAAACAGAGAATTCTCCCTAACATGTCACAGGGATGCAGTTGTCCTTGTGGTTTTTCCAAACGCCGAGCTACAGAAGGGATTTCTCAGTGACCGATCTGAGATGAACCAACGCCAACTGTTGCAAGTGAGGGACTCGCATCGCACACTAGCCACCAATACAGCGAAGCAGGCTTACCTGGCGTCACGAGGGTGGGGACAAGGCTGGGAAACTGCTGGCATGGCTGGAACAGCAGGATGAGCTCTCCAGTCAGGTGCATGGTGTAATCGCAGGAAAGGGGGAGGAGATCAAAGAGGCAGATGAGATCTTTAAGGTGTTTGCAGAATTTTAGAAGTTATTATATGCAGTTACGTTAGGGAGAGCCTGGAGCGGCCTATACCAATCTCCTGGAAGAAATCCCCATCCCACAGAGCAACAAGCAGAGGCTCCCGAAAAAGTTATTACAATAAATGAATACGCTTTTGCCGGACTTGATCCACCCAGATCAAAATGGGTGTATGCAAAATAGGGCAACTCGCATGAATATCCAGAGACTTCATGAAGCCCTTTATAAGGTTAGTGATATCCTGGACCCACTGGCATAGTGGCCATTGATTTCGTAAAAGCTTTTCATTTCATTGATTGGAAATTTGTTTGGACCGTGCTGGGGAGTATGGGCTTTGGGTTAAATTGCCTACAATCGGTAAGGCTGTTGTCCGCATGCCCTACTGCAAACGTTCCAGTCAATGGTAGAACATCAAAGCCTTGTTTAAAATGACTGCCTCTGTTACTATACCTTCTTCAGAACATTCTAGTCAGGGTTCCAGAGAGAGAATTACAGGTGAAAGAGCGCAGAAAAAGTGGTTGTGGAGGGACTTTCACCCTGAAATTTCATTGAGAAACTGGTATATTTATGTGTGGATAGGAGGGATACAGCTCTGAGATCTCAGGAAGTACTATTGGGCTTCACATTTGGCATTGGCAAATGAATGGCTGTTTGGGTATCCGACTCGTCCGCATATTCGATCAGGACTGGACGGTGGGCAAGGACCCACTGCAAGTATTACATGGGAAAGATTCACACCGGTCGGTCTACCTCAAATTTTGCAACAGGTTGTGTGGGTGTATAAGAAAGTTACAAAAGAGCTTGGATGGGAAGGGGTAGTGATGGCCCAACTATAGTACAATTGTGATGTACCAGAGCTGATCGAATTGTGATTTGCGAATAAACGGCATGTGTGACAATCCTTCAGATGACATTACTTCTCCCCAGAAGGGAGCCTCTTTCCAGGAAGCTAGGGAGGTGAGGATACTAACAGATAGTCCCCCCCGGGGGTGGTAACATGCGGGAAGATCTCACAGGGAGTTACTTCCCTCCTGGGGGCAAGGACGTGCATTTGGCATACTGCCCCTTTATCTTCCAGACCCACAGGGTAAAAACACCCAACCCTTCCCTTCCTTTCCTTTGCTTTCCTTTCCTTTCCTTTCCTATGGTAAAGTCTGAGACAATGTGTTACTGTAATGTGTAAGACAGTCTCACTATGATAGGTACTGGGACAAAGAAGAATCCAAGAACGCCATTGTCAAGCACGAAGAGTGTTCTATCAGCTGTTGTCAATCAAACGGACGTTACACTGGGTCAGTCCCAGCTACTGAAGGTAAACAGTAAAGAAGGACAAAGAGCAACATCTGAAAGGAGAATTCGGCAAACTATGAGGCTGCCAAAAAGCCTTAGATGGAAACAGGGCGTTCAAAGGTTGTATCGAAGCAGCAGTGTGGAGTGATGAGAACTAACCGAGGAATGCCAGGAAAGCATCTTGCCAGTCGGCTGAGAGTCGACAGCCTTGAAGCCAAGAATCAGTGTAGTGGTGGCGTGACTTGTGGTGGGTGGACTTTGCGGTCCTGGAATTGCACTGAGACCGGCAACACAAGCCTACTGCCAAGCCGCCTAGGATACTGCATGGAAAGTATGAGGAACTGTGGCAGTTGCATGACCTGCAACATGTGGGACGTTTGGTCTGAAACATACAGCTCGACTGCCAGCAGTAATGGAGTCAAGCGAGCCGAAGAAGAGCAGAAGAAAGAACAAACCCTCGACCCCTGGTGAAACCGGTGAAGAGTTCCCCCAAGAGAAGCTAACGGGAACAGTAGTAAGTCGAGGAGGCGGCTGGGAAAACTTGAGATGGCAAAACCAGAAGACAAGAGAGAAGTAGATAATTTTGTGAGGCAATTCCCTGGTCAGTTCCATAAAATTACGGTATTGAAGTGTCGAGAAGGACTATGGGAGCCTCGTCCTAGTGACAGCAGTTTGAAGCAGAGTGGTAAACCATCGTAAAGTCAAGGAGAGCTCAGGGGCTAGGGGGTCTCACCCCTGTCCTGGTGGAGGGAGGGGAGCTGAAATACAGTGTTCAGATAAGCCTGCTAAAAGCTGGCTGTAAACTAGGAGAAGGGAGCCACTCTCAAACTCCGCCGATATTTGTGGAACTTTGTGAAACCTGAACTGCGAGACTTCTACCCAGGAGGAGGGAGTCATTCTCCTGGGTTGGGATAAGAACTCTTCCGTTAGCTTAGCGATTTTCGTTTAAGTGACAAGAGAGGAAAAAGGGAACCGAAGGACTCTGGTAAACAGAGACCACCATCCTTTGGAAATTGTCTTCGCCAGCATCGAGGCAGCCCCTCGAAACAGCGTTCTCAACACTGCATCACTCCAAGAGTCCGTTTTCGCTTCCCCCCTTTCTTTTCAACCAGAAAGGGAGAAACCCTTAAAATAAACTCGGAGAAGCAAACAAGGTGAGAGACAGAGCCGAGTAAGAAGAAAAGACTTTCCAGCCAGAGTATAACCTACAAGCTAGGAGAAGGGAGCCATTTTCCTAGCCATAGACATTTCGACCCAGAAGCAGGGAGGCATTATCCTGGGATATGGTTCTGTTGCTTTTGGACTCGTGTTTCAGTGGTAGGGATATTTTAGAAGTTTGAACCAGGATGTACACCCTTTAATTGGACATCACAGACTTCCAGATAGACCAGAGTTTTAGTTTGGTTGAGGTAAGGAAACCATCTCTAGTTAGGGATATATAGGATTGCTATTTTGTGTTAAATACAAGTTTATAGCCAAAACTATAAAAGTCCTGGTCAGACATCTCATTCCAGGTCACCACACATGGGAAACATATTAGAATCATGGGAGATGTGCTGATGGTGGGCAGGATATGGTCATTTCAGGAGTTGCAGCATCATTCCCAGCAGTATGAATCTGATTATTTTCAATATATTCAGTTCCGACATGCCATGTGGTCACATTTCCGGATATCCATAATTTCCACAGAACAGACTCAGGTGGAAGCCAACACACACTCAGAAAGCCTTACAAGGAAGGCAATGTTGGCTTTGTACCGGATACTCATTAGCTACATAGCACATCCACTGATGAACATCCAGCAGAGTTGGGAAACAGACGTGGGTCCCTTAGAAGCGGAGGAATGGCAGTAGGCCCCAATGGGCCAGAGGGAGGTAGCCATTACGGCCCACTACAGACTCATCCAATTAACAATTCTTTAGAGAACGTACTATGCTGGGGAATTGCGGTTTAAATGCAAGTGGGTGGCGGATTCTAACTGTCTATGGTGTTATACTGCAGTGGGGATCTTCTATCATACAATATGGGCGTGTTCAAAAACTCAGCATTTTTGGTTTGGGGTCCTGTGTAGGGTGTCCTCAGCAGTTTCTCAACCGATTCAGAATAATCCAGAATTGATTGATTTTATGGGGAGTTTGGGGTCAGACGACGTATTTGCACTATGAGAAGCTATTCATCGCCAATACGCAGATGGTTACAAAAAGGAATATTGTCATGTTGTGGGCTGCACGTGAGTGCTGAGGTTGTCCAAATGGGTGCTGGACATAGACCACTGCATGACGGTGGAAATGTGATTGTCACTTCTCCCCACATGGGAGCCCTTCCCTAGGAGCCTAGGGAGGTGAGGTTGCTACCCAATAGTCCCTGTAGGGTTGGTAAAAAGTGGGAAGATCTCACAGGGAGGACCTCCCCTGATGGGGATAAGTTATCCCGCCCTGTGAAAGACCTCCGTAAACGCTTGTTCCCAGAAGCCATGGCCCTATTGACGACTCCTCCCTCCCAAACAAACTACTACTGTGTGTTAATGTGAAGTCTCTACAATTCCATCTGTAAAAATAGATTGGTCTGAGATTAAGAAGAACCAAAAAGTAGGCATGAAGATAACTTCAAAAGGCATTGACGACAAACATTGACACTACGCTGGGGCGTTCCCAGCAATGTAAAGACCGAGGAAGGACTAAGCGTACGGTAGCAGGAAAAGCAGCAACAGAAGCTGGTGTTCCTCCTGCAGGGCCTGTGGAATTCAAACCTGCGCTGCCCGAAGAATCGATAGACAGTCTGTCTCGGAAGGAACCACGTGAGCCAGAGTAAACCCGAATTGCTGCAGAAGCAGGAAGAATCCAGCGGTGGCGTGGCCTCTCGGTGGTTGACTGTGTGGTCCATTAAACACACAGAGACCGCTGCAACAACGGTTCCATGGAGATGCACAAAACAGAAGAGTAGGAAAGCAGGAACACGCACTGAATGTGTGCAGAACCAATAACGACCTGAGACCCCCGAAAGAACCGGTAGCGCTCCCCAGTGAAGATGTAGCTAATGGGAGTAGCGGGAGAGCCAGTGTAATCTCCCCAAAAGATATTAAAAAAAGGTCTTTACAAAGCACCAGCAATAAGAAGAGTTTATAAAGTCTTCACCCGGTTGGAAAATGCTTTAGAGAAGTAAAGAGACTTCTAAAGGCTTGTTACAAAGGACTATCAAGAACAGTCTCCTAGACTGTATTGTTCCACCAGGAGAAGGCATCCTTTCTCCTGATGGCTTGGATAGGAAGTTCATTGAACCCTTGTTTTCTTGCTGTATTTGTTAGTGGTAGGATTAGAGTTGTTGGTTTGGACAGAGGACAGTATATTTCTGTTTCTTTGTTTTACTTGCATCCTGACAAGCATCCAAATTATTCTAGAAATAAGCAGAGGCAGGTTCTTTTCTTTATTTGAATAAAAGTCTAAAGCCAAAATGATACCAGTTCGTCAGCCTCCTTACTCCATCATACCACAAGAGATCCAGGGGGTGCCCTTACAAATTTGTTAAGATCTACAACAAGATGGGTGGGGGCAGGGGTGGGTGATGAGTGATCCCAAAAATAATGTTCGACATATGGCATTCTCCCAAGAGGGTTTTCTGGGGAGGAGACCCTACCTCACCTTTGCTATAAACTGCCTCAACCCATCTTTCCACCATTTAAACCTCCTACTGGTCTCTGACTGCCTCCCCTGACTTTACCTGAATAACCCACACCTTACCATTTCATCGTTTATCCTGCCTCTCCCGTCTCCACTGCCCCTCCCGTCTCCACTGCCCCTCCCATCCTAAATACCTGGGCCGATCTTTCCCTGCATTTCCAACCCAGGAGGTGTTACACAAATAAAGGACACACTAACCCACAGCTCCTTCTCTCATGTCGGTCCACCGTTAATCAGCATTGGTGGCCCACTAAAGTCAAGGTTCCAGTTTGTGTTAATGTTCACATTATTTGTAAGGCAGTCCATTAACGAGCCTCGTTGCGACTTGGTCATCAGTGAGCAGTTGCTCTCACGGATGCAGCCGACAGTCTGTTTTGGACAGCCACACTGCAGCCTTTGTGCAGGAGAGCGCAGCGGTTGTGCGACGCAGCTGGTAGTGTTCCGCACACTCGCCAACCTTTGGTTTGGTCACTCCTACAGTGTCTTGCAGCAGTTCCATATACACTGCCAGCTGTGTTCAGGCATCTCTCAAGCGGCTCTTGTGGGCTGCTTACTCTTTGGTCCACCGCTGGGGCTGCTGGTAGTTCTATGGGAAAGAACAAAAGACTGGCCAACATTTGGAAACAGAGGTATGGGGCGAGTAAGAGTGGTACCACCTTCAATTATTATGGTACATATGAAAAGGACAAGGACTGGGGCCCTCCCAACTGCCACCTTCCTCCACTGTGGTAGAGCTGGCTCTGGCTTCCACCCTGGTAGGCCTCTTACCCCAGGCTGAGGGGCATCCCCATTCATTCTTGGCTACTGACCCAGTCGCAATACCCAGTCTCAACACACACAGACCTTTAAATGGTTTAAGTACGTTTGGCCTCAAACCACATTTAAAGGTCTTCCTGCTATTGGGATGAAGCAACATTAACATCTAGCACTCCCATTGCACCTTAATTCTAGTCCGTCATACACTTTCCATTTCAGATTTGTCAGCGATGTCTGCTCAGCAGATATGCCTCAATCAGGACCCTCAGCATCACCCGCTATTGAAATTCAAGCAGCTCAGTCAGTGCATCCAAAAACTGTTGAATGATGTGTACAGCGAGGGGGAGTGAACTCTGACTGGCCCATAGAGTCAGAGCTCGGCCTCGAGTACTTTAAGACGAGATAGCGGCACCTTGAGGTGGATGGGGTGCAGGATTCTCTTACTCCAATACCAATCAATAAGGACAACTCAATGGTTTGATAAAGGGGAGTCCATTTAATGACAAGTACAAAAAACAGGGAAACATGGCGATCAACAATGATTCGATTGCCCGTCTCGCGTCAACTCCCAACAATCTTCATTCAAACAGCAATAGTTATCGGCAAAATCCGTCATTATTGATGTGTAACTCAAAAGTTTGTCATGCAATTCTATTGGTTGGAAAAGGTAACTTAAGTATAGGTGCTATATCTGTATATGGTAACGGAGTGTGAGGATTGGATAACTTATCGGGTGGGCCTCTACGCCCTTCCCTCTACATTACTCATGCAAACGTCACTAAAAGTACGACGTTGCATTGGTTCTACCATCAATAGGACCTCAGATTATTTGCCCCACTGTGATTGGGCTGGCTACAACCATAAGCATAAATCTCCACTTTAATTAGCAGCATGCAGAATGGTCACCCAGATGCAGTATGCTCCAAGATTCACCCTGCCTCACTTCCGTCAATCAGTACTTTAGGGCTATGTGTCAATTAGTTGGTGGAGGTTGGCCTCGAAACTGTAGCTTCTTGTCAGGAAAAGTTATGGTATCTCCTGCTTTGGGTGACATCAGACGTTGGTACCTCTTCGCGCTTGCTAGCACACCATGAATCGGATGCGTTTTCCTTCTATTTGTCTTTTTCGGCCGCCACCTGCCTGGGCCCCCTTATCTCGACCTTCACGGGACAGGCTGCTCTGCTCCTACGTTTTGATTCTCCAAAGTTACTGTCCACCTCCCTCTCTTGGTTTGACCTCGATTTCCCCAGGCACGGTCTGCTCCTTGCTGAGTTTCGATTCCACTGTCTCTCTTCTTGTTTTAGCTGGAATAAGAATCCTGGCTTGTTTGACCCTTAGTAACCTGGGTTAATTCTGCTTTTGTATAACGTGGACTCGCACTTATATAATGTGCTTCGTTGAGGTAGAAATATAGTTGGCGCTTGCCGCTCTATTCTTCTACTAAGCATAGCAAGCCACACTGTTTTCTTAGCTTCTTGTGTTACAAGCCTATGTACAGGCGTTAGCTGGTTGCATATTTTCATCCTGCTTTTTATATTTGAACATCATCTCTTCATCCATGTCTGTGATATCCTTATCCATGGTGTTTCGTCTTTGTGTGTCATCTTTTGGTCGTTGTTCTTGACCTGTACGTCTGTCCGGGCCCTTGTGACGTCACTGTAACGCACACCTGACCCCCACGGAGGCGCTGGCCTGGTTCGCGCTGTTGTGACCTCGGCTAAGGTGATGCGCAGTTGTCAGAAGACGGACTGGACCGGGCCCCAAATCTGGCTTGTCTGACTCGCAGAAGTATCCTTCTGTAGGTGAAAATAGGGGGTTAACTGTCTGCGGGGTAATGCAATCGGCCTCCCACTTACCCCTCTCACCCTCCTCAAAACCCTTCTGTGCTTCCCCGTAGCGTCTCACCTTAGGGTCTGGAAGGACGAGCTCTCCATCCTGCTTCTGATGCAGGGGCGCGCTGGTATCCAGTTACTTCACTGGATTTTCGGATTGGTGGTTTCTGATGCGGGGGCGCGTTGGTATCCTGTTACTTCACTGGATTTTCGGATTGGTGAGAACCAAACTTGCTTGGCTTCCAGGTAAGTTTTTGATAAGTGGTTCCCCTTGTGTCCATGCATTAATGTTCTAATGCTAGTGTCTTTTTGCCCATAGGGGCCGGGGTACGGAATGCCGGGGAACAGGCACCGACCCGAGATGAGAGGTGAAATCCTTGTGGAAATCAGGTAAGTCTCTAATGAGCGTCTTTGTAATGTCTTTTCATTCGCTCATTAACGCTGATGTCTTTTTCCCCTTAGGGGCCGGGGTCCGAAAATGCCTGGATGCGGCGCGGTACCCGAAATGAAAAGGGAATGACCCAGCAGGTAAGTCTTAACATGGAGATTTAGCTTCCCTTTTCCCTTCTTTCTCTCACCTTCGTTATTGTCTTTTTCTCCTAGGCGCTGGGGCGCGACTGCGGATCCGGATGGTCGCTGCAGAACATGGAAGCGCCCTGTAAGGTGAGTAGAATGAGGCGCTGCAGCGATCGATGCGATGTGCTTTTAAAAATAAATGTCTTCCTTTTCAGGATCGTCGGCGAAAGGTCTCTGGGATGCAGATTTAGCAGGTAAGGCCTTTTCCTTCTTCTGTTCTCTTGTTCCCTTCCTTTGCAGGTGATTCAGGATGCTGGCAGGCGTGGCAGAAGTCAGGATGCAGGAGCAGACACGGTGAGCGTTCAGCTGCTAGATGCAGAACAACGCGAAGCACGTGTGGCTGATCGGGTGTGGTTTAAATAGCCTTGGAAGAAGTTCCTAGAATGTGTCCTTCCTCCAATCAGGTATGTATCCTTCCCCGACCACGCCCGGGTGGTAAATGAGTCCCACAGGTAAAGTAGTTCCTTTCAGGCCTCAAGGAGGCCGGGGTTCTGCAGCAGGGTCTGCATCAGGTAAGTTCACCCAAACACTTTCATAATGAGCCTGGCGCCTATGGCGCCAGGACTGACGTTTTCTATGAGCCTGGTGCCATAGGCCCCAGGACGCTGTCCAAAGGGCCCCTATAAGGGGTTGCTGGGACCTTCCCTGGGGACTTGATGTCCGCTTTCGGGGACGCAGGGCCTGAGCCGGCTCCGCGGGAGCGGGCATCGTGACAGCACTCCCCCCCCCCCCCCCAAGGCCCCTCCCAAGGTTGTTCCCTCCAGGGGTTTTGGTTTGTCTGGGAAGAGTCGTGGAATTTCCTGACTAATCGAGGTGCATGCACATGGTCACTGGGTTCCCACGACCTCTCCTGAGGTCCGTACCCCTTCCAATCAATTAGGTAGCTTTGACCTAAACATTTTTGAATCTAAAATGTTCCTCACTTCGAATTCGGGTTCCCCATCTATTTGAATAGGTTCTGGAGGTTTGAGTAGTCGGGTTCCGGGTACCACTGTTTTCAGAAGTGACACATGAAAAACAGGGTGAATTCGCATATTAGCTGGTAAATCAAGTTTAACCACTACTGGGTTAATTATTGCCGTAATAGAATAAGGTCCCAGATATTTTGGGTTAAAAGTTCGGGGCCCTTTGAGCGGTAAATGTCTGGTAGCTAACCACACTTGATCCCCAATCTGATACGGAGGTGCTTCACTCCGATGTAGGTCAGCATTCTCCTTGTATTTTCTCTTGGCTTGTTGTAAATGCGTGGTTGCCTCTTTGAAGGCTCGGGTAATGGTAGTATGCAGATGTTCTACTGCGGGCACTCCGAGGTTCTGAGGTGAGTCGAGGTTTGAGGTTCGAGGGTGATGTCCAAACAAGGTATAAAAAGGACTATGGCCAGTTCCAGAGTGTACCGAATTATTATATGCGTATTCGGCTATCCAAAGAATGTCTTTCCAGTTGCTTTCAGATTGCTGTAACATACACCGTAAGTACTGCTCAAGGGTCTGATTTGTCCTCTCAGTCTGACCATCGGTCTGAGGGTGGTGACTGGTCGATAATCTTAAGTCGATTTGTGCCATTTGACAACATTTGCGCCAGAAGTGGGAAATTAATTGGCTTCCCCGGTCAGAGATTAGTATAGATGGGAATCCATGTAGCCGAACAATATTTTCGAGGAATTCTTTGGCTAGGACAGAAGCTGAAGGTAAACCTTTCAAAGGAATGAAGTGGGCCATTTTGGAAAACAAATCCACAATTACCAGAATGGTATTATATCCCGAACAAGGAGGCAGGTCCGTAATGATATCCATTGATAGGGTCTGCCAGGGTGCTGGCGGTACGTCTAGAGGTTGGAGGAGACCGGCTGATCTTTTCTTTTGACCTTTATTTTGGGCGCAAACACCACAGGACATCACAAAAGATTTAACATCTTTTCGCCAAGAGGGCCACCAGAATTGTCGTTTCACCTTTTCCTCTGTCTTGGCAATACCGGGGTGTCCCTCTATTAATGTATCATGATAACCGGAAATAACTAGTTCGTGTAAATCCTTGTGTGGCAGGAATAAGCGTACTTGGTAATAAGGTAAACCATTATCTATGGTAAAGTCTGATCCCTTTTGTATCCAATCCTGTAGGACTGTAGGGTCCAGGAGTTGTTTCACTCTGACTTGAATGTCTTCAAGCGTCTGTAACGAAGTCATGCCTAGAATTCTCTGTTCGGGAATTATTGGTACTGGTTCTGAGTTTGTATCAGGTTCTCCCATTCCAATTCGGGATAAGGCGTCTGCTTTGCCATTCTTGCAGCCAGGTCGATAGGTAATCACGAAATCAAATTCAGCAAAAAACAAAGCCCATCGGAGCTGCCGTGATGACTGAGCCTTGGCGGTTTTCAAATACTGTAAATTCCGGTGATCAGTGATCACTGTGATGGTATGTCGAGCGCCAAGCAGGTAATGCCGCCAGGCTTTGAAAGCGGACTTTATGGCTAACAGTTCTTTGTCAGTGATTGCATAATTAATCTCTGGTGCCGAGAATTTTCTGGACAAAAATGCTACGGGATGCAGTTGGTTGGTTTCGGGATCTCTTTGAGACAGAACTGCTCCCATGGCTAGACTGGATGCGTCAGTTTCGACGACATACGGGAGATCTGGACGTGGATGTTTCAATATAGGTGCGGAGGTAAACTTAGCTTTTAAATCCTGGAAGGCCTGCTCGGCTTCTTCAGACCATTCAAAACGTTTATTTTTCCTCAAGAGTGCAGTAATGGGTTGTACTATGCGTGAAAATTCCGGGATAAACCTGCGATAGAAATTGGCAAAGCCGAGCATGCTTTGAACCCCTTTTACAGAGCTAGGTGATGGCCATTTGAGGATGGCATCCACTTTTCTTGAGTCCATTCGGACTCCTTTGGGTGTCAGGATGAAACCGAGAAACTCAACTTCTGTGGTATGGAAAACACATTTCTCCAGTTTAGCAAATAGTTTGTGTTGGCGCAGTTTTTCCAGAACTACCCTAACGTGTTTTCTGTGATCAGATTCCGAAGAGGAGTACACTAGAATGTCATCGATTTAGCGACAACACAAACATCAATGAGTTCCCGAAGGACATCATTCATGAAGAATTGGAAGGCAGCCGGCGCATTGCACAACCCGAAGGGCATTACCTGGTATTCGAATAATCCATACTTAGTACGGAAGGCCGTTTTCCATTCGTCGCCTTCTTTTACTCGCACCAGATGATATGCCCCCCGGAGGTCTAACTTGGTGTATATGCAAGCGTCCTTTACCTGGTCAAGGAGTTCAGGGATCAGAGGCAGAGGATAACGGTTTTTAACCGTTATCTGATTCAATGCGCGGTAATCGATACAAGTTCTAAGGTCGCCTTCCTTTTTAGGCACGAAGAACAAAGCCGAGGATGCCGGGGACTTTGACGGGCGAATAAAACCATTGGCGAGGTATTGATCCAAATATTGTCTCAGATGCAGGTTCTCAGGTTCGGTAAGGGCATAAATCCTGCTACAAGGGGGTTGTGCACCGGGCACCAGATCGATTTGGCAATCGTACGATCGATGAGGAGGTAACGTGTTGGCCTGTTCCTTTTGGAAGACGTCCTGAAAGTCTTGGTATTCCGGAGGCAATTGCATGGAGGCAGAGGTTACAGATGCTAGATTAATCTTCAGGTTTTCTGGATAACAGGTTTGTGCACAATCCGGGAAGGTTATTCTCTTAGCTCGCCAATCAATTCGAGGATTATGTGTCTCTAACCAAGGAATTCCAAGAATAACCTGAAACTGTGGGGCCTTGATTACATCAAACACAACTGCCTCCCGATGGCCGTCGGGACCAATAAGAGTCACCTCAGTAGTGGAATCCGTTACCGGTCCAGAGGCAATTTCAGTTCCATCTACTGTGGTGATGACGTCTTTGCTGGTTTTAGGACGGAGAGGGAGGTTAATCCTGGAGACCAACTCACGGTCCACATAATTTCCAATAGCCCCGCTATCGATGTATGCCTTTATTGCATGCAACTGCTTAGGCTGTTCTGGATCTACGAGAACCATTGGCACTATGAAATGCAAGGTCTGAGAGTTAGTTTTCAAGCTCGGCAAGCGGACCCCTACGCTTGTCGGGCTGAGTCGTTTCCCGAAACAGTCTTCAAGGTTTTTATCAGCGGCCCCTACCGCCTTTCGGGACGGTTTTGCCGGGCAATCTCGTAGAAAGTGTCCAGAGTTCCCAGAATAAAGACATAACTTTAATTGCCGCCTCCTTTCACGTTCCTTTTGAGTTAAAGGTCCTTTAACCCCACCAATTTGCAGAGGCTCTGAGACATCAACTCCTTTGGGGTTAGCGTGGGTCTTGACCAACACCCGGGTCTCAAACCTGGACCGATCTGCTTTTCTTTTCTGGAGTCTGTGATCCAATTGGACCACTAAGTCTATATATTCTGTGCATTCTCGGGGTGGATTTACAACTTGGGCCAGGACATCTAAGTTCTCCACGTAAACCTCGATAAAATAACGTGATTCTCTTATCGTCTGGCCACCCAGTTTCTACAATTAGTCTATTAAAGGTTGCAATGTAGGATAGGAGATCCTGATTGCCCTGTCGCAGGGATAGAAGTTCATCATCCAGAGCCTGCCCCGGAGAGTGTCGAGCAAATAACCTTTCCATGCTTGCTTGAAATCCTTGAAAATCACGGAGAATCGGGTCATCCTGAGTAACCAGTGGAACTGACCAATCGGCAGCGCTGCCGCTGAGATATGACAATACAAAGGCTACTTTGGTCTGATCATTAGGGAAGGCCCCAGGCCTGCATAGGAAGTGCAAACGACACTGATTCATGAATACGGTGAATCGTTTGGGGTCCCCAGCAAAGCGTTCGGGTGGGGCCAGCGGCATGTTTCCAGGTAGATTAATATGCACATGGTTACTGGGAACCACAGGAGCGGGGTTCCCTCCGGAACCGGGTAGAGGAGTTTTCCCAGCTTGACTTTGCAAAAGCTGTCTGGCCAGGTCATCAGTTCTTTCCTTTGATATTATTAATTCCCTCTTGAGGGCATTAGTCTCTTGACGAGCGGCATGTACTTCGGCCCGTAATTCCCCCAATAATTGGGCCAACTGATCAGTCTCAGAAGTTTCCATAGCGCCTGGGTGGGAATTTGTAGGAAGGCTTCGCGTTCTGTAACGCTCACCTGACTCCCATGGAGGCGCTGGCCTGGTTCGCGCTGTTGTGACCTCGTCTAAGGTGATGCGCAGGGGTCGGAAGACGGACTGGACCGGGCCCCAAATCTGGCTTGTCTGACTCGCAGAAGTATCCTTCTGTAGGTGAAAATAGGAAGTTAACTGTCTGCGGGGTAATGCAATCGGCCTCCCACTTACCCCTCTCACCCTCCTCAAAACCCTTCTGTGCTTCCCCGTAGCGTCTCACCTTAGGGTCTGGAAGGACAAGCTCTCCATCCTGCTTCTGATGCAGGGGCGCGCTGGTATCCAGTTACTTCACTGGATTTTCGGATTGGTGGTTTCTGATGCGGGGGCGCATTGGTATCCTGTTACTTCACTGGATTTTCGGATTGGTGAGAACCAAACTTGCTTGGCTTCCAGGTAAGTTTTTGATAAGTGGTTCCCCTTGTGTCCATGCATTAATGTTCGAATGCCTTTATGTCTTTTTCCCCATAGGGGCCGGGGTACGGAATGCCGGGGAACAGGCACCGACCCGAGATGAGAGGTGAAATCCTTGTGGAAATCAGGTAAGTTTTTAATGAGCGTCTTGGTAATGTCTTTTCATTTGCTCATTAACGCTGATGTCTTTTTCCCCTTAGGGGCCGGGGTCCGAAAATGCCTGGATGCGGCGCGGTACCCGAAATGAAAAGGGAATGACCCAGCAGGTAAGTCTTAACATGGAGATTTAGCTTCCCTTTTCCCTTCTTTCTCTCACCTTCGTTATTGTCTTTTTCTCCTAGGCGCTGGGGCGCGACTGCGGATCCGGATGGTCGCTGCAGAACATGGAAGCGCCCTGTAAGGTGAGTAGAATGAGGCGCTGCAGCGATCGATGCAATGTGCTTTTAAAAATAAATGTCTTCCTTTTCAGGATCGTCGGCGAAATGTCTCTGGGATGCAGATTTAGCAGGTAAGGCCTTTTCCTTCGTCTGTTCTCTTGTTCCCTTCCTTTGCAGGTGATTCAGGATGCTGGCAGAAGTCAGGATGCAGGAGCAGACACCTTGAGCGTTCAGCTGCTAGATGCAGAACAACGCGAAGCACGTGTGGCTGATCGGGTGTGGTTTAAATAGCCTTGGAAGAAGTTCCTAGAATGTGTCCTTCCTCCAATCAGGTATGTATCCTTCCCCGACCATGCCCGGGTGGTAAATGAGTCCCACAGGTAAAGTAGTTCCTTTCAGGCCTCAAGGAGGCCGGGGTTCTGCAGCAGGGTCTGCATCAGGTAAGTGCACCCAAACACTTTCATAATGAGCCTGGCGCCTATGGCGCCAGGACTGACGTTTTCTATGAGCCTGGTGCCATAGGCGCCAGGACGCTGTCCAAAGGGCCCCTATAAGGGGTTGCTGGGACCTTCCCTGGGGACTTGATGTCCGCTTTCGGGGACGCAGGGCCTGAGCCGGCTCCCCGGGAGCAGGCATCGTGACAGTCACCTTTCGTCTTCTATTAAGGATTTTTGAGTTTCCTCTGGGACAGTGTTTAAACAATCTTCTTTTCTTGTCATTTGCTGGTACGGTTGTCTCAATGGATACCTTATGGCCCGTGGTTGTCTGGTTATTGGCGCTTCAATAGGTATTGCTCTTCTGATTGGCACTGGACAGAGCACTAGTGCGGCTCTCTGCTGGTTTATTTGCTCATCGTACATCACATCTCGGTGTGAATGTTCCTGGTACTTCAAAATGGGTGACTGGAGTGCAAGCCATATTTGGGACCTCCTCAACACTCCCTCCTCTGGTCGGTTCATCGACCACTTCTGCTTCCTCCTTGGGATTCGTCTTACTTGGTTCTTCTGTATCCATTTCTTCCTCGTCTTCTGGGTTTGTACACGATGGGTTGAAGGAATGTCTCTTTGGCATCCATATTTTTATTACTCCTTTCAAGTTTCCTGCTGTTTTCACATGTTCATCTTTATTCCATGTCATTAGCTGACTGTAACGCTCACCTGGTTCCCACGGAGGCGCAGGTCTGGCTTCGAGTGCTGATGCTTCTTCAATGGTGAAGCGCAGGACTCTGAAGATGGACACGAAGGGCCCTCTACTCCGGCTTCTCCGGCTCGTAGGAATATACCCCTGTGCGTGAAAAGGGAGTATTACCTACTGACTGAGTTATGCTCAAGCCTCCCACTCTCTTCCAACCCTCCACGATACCCTTCCACGATTCTCCATGAAGTCTCACCTTAGGGTCTGAAAGGACGAGCTCTCCATCCTGCTTCTGACGCAGGGGCGCGTTGAACCCAGTTACTTCACTGGATTGCGGTTGGATGGGAGTTCAGGTAAGCTTGATTATACTGGTAAGGCGCTGTAAAAGTTCTGTTGCAAGTTCAAAAGTTCAAGCTTTAAATAATAATGTTCATTGTCTTTTTTCAGGTGATGAATGAAGATTCCTTTGGAGACTTCTTGCAACAAAGCGCTAATGTTGATGTCTTTTCCCCATCGGGGCCGGGGTTCGGAATGCCGGAGATATGGCGCCGACCCGAAGTGAAACGTGCTGTTCCAGTAAAGATCTGGTAAGTCCTAGATGAGCGCTCAGGTAATGTTTTTGCATTCGCTCATCTAATGTCTTTGTCTTTTTTCCCCATAGGGGCCGGGATCCGGAAAATGCTTGGAAGCAGTAAGACCCGAAATGAAATGGGAATGACCCAACAGGTAAGTCTTAGAAGGAAACTGAGCTTTTCCTATTCCCTTCCTTGTCTCACCTCTTATTCTTGTCTTTTTCTCTAGGCTCTGGGAAGTGGCTTGTATCCGGATGATCGCTGCTGAAGATGGAGGAACCCAGGAAAGGTGAGTGAAATGCAGCGCTGCAGCAATCGTAACGAAATGCTTTTAAAATGATGTCTTCCCTTTCAGGATCGTCGGTGATGTCTCTGTGCTACAGATTAGCTGGTAGGTCTCTTGTCTCCCTTTGCAGGTGACCCAGGATGCTGACAGGCGTGGCTGAAGTCCAGATGCAGGAGCAGAGCAACGCGAAGCGTGAGTTGCTGATCGGGTGTGGTTTAAATAGCTTTGGAAGATGTTCCAAGTATGTATCCTTCCTCCGATCAGGTATGTATCCTTTCCCGACCACACCCGGGTGGAAAGTAGTCCCACAGGTAAAGTAGTTCCTATTCAGGCCTCAAGAGGGCCTGGATGTGGCAGCATGGTCTGCATCAGGTAAGTGCACATTAAAACACTTGAACACATGTCTAGCTTTATGAGCCTGGCGCCTAAGGCGCCAGGACAGAGGTCCAACATGAGCCTGGCGCCCAAGGCGCCAGGACTGCGTCCAAAGGGCCCCAGCTTGGGCCCGCTGGCACTCCCCTGGGGGAAATGATGCCTGCCTCTGGGGTTGCTGGGTCAGACCTGGCTCCTTGGAGGTAGGCATCATGACACTGACATTGTCCATTTGGGCTGCAATAGATCAATTTTCCTTCATAATTTCTGCGTTTCCTGGGATACAGGAACTTTGTTCCTTCTGGTGCGTACTTGCTGGCCTTCACAAAGTCTTTTATTTCTTCGTCAGTTAGGTCTCTGGGCTTCCATCCTAGCTCGACATCTATCGTGATCTTCATCCCTATGGCTTTCTTCACAGTTTTCTGGCATTGCGAGATTATTGTCTTGATAACACAAAATCCTAATAGTATCATCAATAGCAGGGCTCCCAGAAACTTGAATATGTCTGCCATCCATTGTGGGACCCACGAGCATAGTGATCCAAACCAGCTGTCATCATTAACTTCATTAGTTTCATCGATCGTCTGGTTCTGTAGGTTTGTCAGCATACTTATTGACTGGTTAAAGTTCCATTTTCCTCATTGGAGAAGGTATAAATGTGCAACATGACTCTCCAATTTTTGCACAAACACCTCCATCCATCGCTGTGATCATGTCAAGTACATATCTGTTCTGGACAGTCATCAGTCAAATCGCTCTCAACTCTTCCTTGATTGCATTGAATCCTTTTATTGTCGAGTTGATGGTTTGCAGCAGCTCCCAACTGGTTATTTGTAACCATTTAGTACAATCTTGGCATGAGGATTGTCGCGAACACTGATGAGGTAAGGCTGAACAGCCTGTGTTCATATGGGATTGCATGAAATGCTTCTTTCTTCGTTGGCAGAGAAGTAATTCTCTCTCTTCATTCGGGATACCAGCTCCACAGATCTCCTTTTCCTCAGGTGAGCATCTGCCTTCGGGAAACTCAATATTCAGGTCACCTTTCGGGATCACTAATGCTGGAACGTGGACAATCATTGTGCATATGCCTCCCCAGTTCTTTGGTAATCTGATATATGCTTTGGATCCACACGCCCAATAATGATGCATAATTACTGCAGTTCCGTGAGACATTTCTGAGGCTTCAGAAATGTGTTTGCAGTTCTGATTCTCTCCCATCTTCCTTGTGCCATTGTTCCTGAAGCACAATTTTGGGCTTTCCAGTGGCACTATCTGCAGGGGTCCTCCTCTGTCTTCGACCCAGGTCAGTAATCTTGTGAGTTTTGGCCATAGAGGTTTGCACAACCTCTGAGTTTTCTATTGCTTCCTTGCAAGCTCCAAGGACCATCCATGCTCGGCAGATCACCACTCCTTCCAATCCGTTGGGGGAAAGCACTGTTCCCCATATCTGCATTTGGCCTCTGTTCTTCCAAATTTCAACCTCTTCCGGGGTTTTCCCTTGGACGTTCAGTCTCGGGTTTATTTCCCATCTTATTCCTGCTCCTTTAACTTCAGGCTTTTCGTACCGGATCAAGTGATTCCTAGTATGAGCTCTATTTCTCATCTTAATGTCCTGAACATAATCATCTTCATCGGGGTAATCTGTTTCAGTTGCCCATATCAATGAGACATCCCTCCCCATGAACTGGCCTCTGGTGTTGCACATTGCTACATGTGACGCACAATGTGCTGTTGGGACATCTATTTTGACAGCCACTCAGATCTTGGATTTCCCCGTGCTGTACGGTAGAAGTGCACAAACGAAGCATTCTCCTTCTGAAGTACGCCTTCCAACTTCTTTCATGTGCTGGTACCAAATGTTGTTCCCTAGATGTGCTGTGCTGTCCAGGTAGTCGCTCAGTTCATTGTTATCTTCATGTAGGCTTCTCTTGATTCTTAGCGTCTTCCTGTAGTTTGCTATAACTACATCCCAATATGCGTCTGTATGGCTTTTTCTTGTTGGAGGACTCCGAGGTATTCTGGTCCACGGTGCAGGTCTCTTTACCTGCATCGATGGGGTAGATGGAGGTTTTGCAGTTCTCTCCTTCTCTTCTTGCATCCTTTTCCTGCCATCTATAAGTGCCTTTATCAACCACCAGCCTGTCGCTGGCCCAGTGTACGGCTGTATCGTGGGCCTGGTACTTGTCCCCCGTGTTGGACTATGAGTGCTAGATAGTACAGCCTCTGTTCTGTTCTTTAGTTCCTCTTGTAGTTTTCTTACTCTGGATATGTGTGGTAGTAGAAGATCTACCAACATTTAGATCCTTGCGGAGAGTCCTTCTGCGGCCGCTTCTGTTTTCCACAGGGCTTCTGACAGCACTGCTTCTGTTGACTCTCCTCTTAATTCGTCTCGTTTTTTCTCACCATCTCCTGTGAAAGCTTTTTCAGTATGCAGTCTTGTCTTCTCTGTTGCTTTCGTTTGAGGTTCTGTGGTCATTGACACTAGGCCTGGTTCGTGTGCATTCAGTGTGTGTGTGGGAGTCAGTGCTTTGTCTTCATGCCTTTCGTGCCGACCCTGTCTCCGGCTTTCCTTCTCAGACATTACCTCAATTGTGTATGTATCACTGCTAATTACATTCATTTTGAGTTCATTTACCTTACCATCAGATTTTCTCAGGACTGGAATGACTATTATAGGGTCTGGGTGCTTTTGTGGGTTTCATGCGTACAACATCAGATGGGTGCACTGAAATTGGAATGCTTTGTGCACCAATTAAAAATACAGTTCTGATCATCAATGACAGCAAAATAATGATAAACACAATGCATAGGTACATTATAGTTCGATAAGTAAGGCGACAGCATTTTTTTCCAGAGAAGTGAGGGTGCCCCTCTGCTTGTGGGAGCACCAGGTTACTGTTCTGGGCCCCCATCTCGATCATTTATCAAATGTCAATGTTATTGTTTTCCCTCACTCAATATCATTCTTTGAACAGTTTGCGTCATAAAGTGTCAAGTGCTTCACAAGTGTCCCACCCCCCACCTGTTGCGGAAGATAATTGTCTCTTGATGCAGGATGCAGTTCCCTTGCTAGACTATGGAAAAAATAGATTACAATAACACTTCGGTGAGTCACTTTTACTGTGCATGTTCAAAGTGTGTGAGCTCTTGGTTCACTCCTTTAATCTAGTTTCAATCCTGCAGCTGTGTTGGACGCAAGTCAGGATGAAGAAATAGAGAAAAATGACAACAAATATAATAATTGTGGCTCTTGACTCTGCTCCCTCAGAAGAAAGTTTCTTCAGAATCTGCCCAGATAGTCTCTTTGATGATTGGAAAGTTCCACTTGGAGGATTATTCCATGCAGGAGCATTCCCAATTGTGCGATATTTGCTGGATCTCGGATGAATGTGGGGGCGTCAATTCCGATAGGCCTCCCACTAATTCAGGAAAGTCTGCCACTATGCGGAAAAAGACTCTATGCACCAATCTGCTGTCTTCTAGTGAAAGGGACATTTGTCCTGTCTTGCTGGGTTCAGGATTAGAAGTTCTTTCCTCGACGTGAACAATGTTTGCACTGTCCGGTCGCGTGGAGTGCGACCAATATGCTAATTTTGTTTAACAGATTTCTCAAATGTTCAGTGTTTGCTGGATCTCGAAGAAAGGTCAGCGTGTCCGTGGTTCTTCCGACAATAGATGGGCACTCTTCGATTATGCGAAAGAAAACTGCATTGCTGAGTTCATCTAGTATCACCTGTGGTGGAAGCATTTATGTCCTTATCGCTGTACTCTGGGAGTACGATGAAGGCTTCCGCAATGACAGTAAGCAGGAGTCCGATTACCTTTTCGTTCTCAGGATCTTGTAGAAAGTCTGTGACACTAGTGACCCTCCCTACCAGTGACGGATATGATACTAATACTAAGTGGAAGTATGTAACCACGTCCTTTGTGATGTCTCTACTAGGGGACACCATAAGTGCTGCCAAACAAAGTCTTGGTAATGGATGAATCAGGATACTGTATCTGCTTTCAATGTAAAAGTCCTTGATCAAAGATTGTTATAGTCTTTTCCTCAACAAGACTTAAGTGTGACTTGGTTCAAAAGTTTGTGTCAACAAAACGTGCAGTGGCTTATATGCGCAATTATCTTCTTCACCCTGCAACTAGGATGCACAGACTGTCCGTTTTTTATGTCCTTACCCCCTTTTTTTTTCTTACGGGAATGTCCAAGTTAAGCCACAATTTGCAAAATTGTCTTTCTTTGTCTTGCTTTACTGCTCATGCGTCCTTCCTCGTCATGGATCTCGTCTGCACGTGCTGTGGTTCTTTCCCGTTGTCTGTAGTTTCTTCGCGGTGGGGTACAGGCAGGTTTTATCCGATCTAGGGCTTAATATCATTTTTAAAAATCCATGCTCTCCTGCCCTTTAACTTCACAGCTGACGGGAGTGCAGTCCTCCATGGTGAAAGGCCCATTGAATCTTGGCTCGTCCCACCTTTTCCTCGTGCGATTCCTCACCAGCACACTATCTCTAGGGAAGACTAGTGGAACACGTGGACCTTGAACTGCGTCTGTTGCAGTGTTCCCTTCGGTGTTCTGTGCTGCGCTGCACCCTTTTCGTCGTCGTTGCAGCTGGTCTGAAATTACAGTAAGGCTGGATGTCATGCAGTTCAAGTACTTTTGCATTTCGGATCCTAGGACCTCTCGGGTTGACTGGACATCACATCTAGCTCTGTCTCGAGGGGTTAGGGGGGGTCCTCATTCTCCATCTTGTGTGGCGTAACACGATGGTCGAAGCCTGGTTGGTTCCGAAGAGCATACAATGCCAATGGGACCAGTGCAACCATCCCCTCCTTAGAGTAAGCTTCAACTTGCCTATCCTTTCCTTTAACAAGCCGTTGAGCCGCTCACAAATCCCATTACCTTCTGTACCCGTTGCATACTTGAATCATGTCGACGTAATCGACATGCACATGCTGAAAAGGTCCATTTGGCCGGGGGATGATTCCTCTCATTACTTTTAATGTGTGGCCAGCGGTGAATTGTTGCCAGATTATGCAGTTCACCATAAAGAATGCAACATGCTCAGCTAAATTCGGTATAAACCAGTCTTCCGCGAGCGTTGCTAATAGATTCTCTTTTGTCAGGTGCATCGGGTAATGCAATTGCTCCAATGCTATTTTTAGTAGGGCTACAGGCATCACTGGTTTACCAGTGCTGTCTTGCTGCCACAAGCCGTCAGAGGGGTTCAAAGAACACCCTCGACGTTTCCACAGGTTTGTTTCCTCCTGCGGTGCCTCCCCTTGGAGTTCCATTAGTTGCGTTTGCCCAAGATTGCTATAGGCTTCTGGTGTGGTTCGTGCTACCATCATCCTTTCATGGGTGCACGCCACTTCCACTTCCATAACCGTCTCACTTTTGGATGCCATATGCTTGGCTTCCGTGTCTGCTGCGTGATTTTCGCGTGACAAAATCCGTCCCTTTCTTGTGGGCGGCGCATTTCACGACCGCTATGCCCACTGGGAGCTGTAGTGCCTTAATCAGCCTGTCCAATGAGGCTGCGTGCTGCACTGGCGTGCCGTCCGCTCGGAGGTAGCCCCTCCTTTTCCAGCACGGTAGGCCTGCGCGCACTCTGGACGTCACATAGGCGGAGTCACTGTACACTTACTTCCTGGTCTGCGTGATTCTCAATGGCGAGTATCAGCGCCAATAATTCTGCAGCCTGTGCTGAATAATGAGATGGTATTCGTGCACTGACGAGTACTCGAAATTCTCCATTTGCTGTGTGTTTCATCACAGCAACGTCTGTATATCTTTGTCCGTCAACTTGATCGATTCACGTAGACCCGTCAATAAAGACGATTTCTCCTCCTGCCAAGGCATTTTCCTTTACCCTGGGGATCTCATCATAGAATTCTTCATAATTCGCACAGTCATGTATCGGCTCTCCGAACGTAGCTGGGTTCACTATTTTACATTGGATTATTTTAATCAATGGATTTGATATGATCACTTCATAAGCAGAAGTTCTCTGAGATGTCAATGTGCCCTTTAGTTTCTCTAAAATGGCAAATAATGAGTGCTCGACGTATAACGTCATGGAACATCCCATTACAATGGTTGTCGCCTTCTCTATGGCGAACGCTGCGGCAGCTAAACGTTGTTCGCATGGGAATTGACCTTTCATTACTGGGTCCAGGTTCCCACTGTAATATGCAAGGGGCTTGTACCCCAACGAGGTTCTTTGAGCGAGCACTGCCGTCATGACGCTCCCATTTGTGTGCGAAAACAGGTAGAATTCCTCTGCATAGTTAGGAATTCCGAGAACTGGAGCCGTACAAATCGCTTTCTAGAGTTCTGCAAACCCTTTTTCCATCGCCTCAGACCATTCAATCTTTTCCTTTGTCATCTGGGTCTTCTTTAGGGCCTGGAGTAAAGGCTAGGTATACGAGCTGTAATCGAAAACCCATGCCCTAACATAGTTGCACAGGCCTAGAAAGCTCTGCATTTGCTTTATCGTGTGAGGCTTAGCTGTGTTCAATATTGCTTCCGCCCTTTCTGGGGTCACCTTCTTCCCTTCATGAGAGATCAGTTAGCCTCTGTACAGCACTTCCTGTATTGTAGCTTTTCCTTGTCAACCTTATATCCTTTCTCAGTCAGTATAGTTGGTAGCTGAACAGAATCGTGCCTGCATTGCTTTTCTGTGGTACTGTAGATAAGAATGTCATCCACATACTGCAAGACGACACTTTCTAATGCAATATTGCTTAGGTCCATCTGTAGGACTCTATTGAAAATGGACGGGGACTCGCAGTACCCCTGTGGCAGCATCGTGCTTTTCAGACGCATTTGTCTGAACGTGAATGACGTCAGATCTTGTGAGTCACGGTGCAACGGGATTGAGAAAAAAGCATTTTTCAAGTCAATCACCGTGAAATATTTTGCCTCAACAGGTGTATTGCATAGGATTGTAGATGGATTAGGGACTAGAGGGAACTCGGCTTCAACAATATCGGTTAATGCTTGTAAATCCTATATTAAACGCCAAGACCCTCCCTTCGGTTTTTTGACAGGATAAACTGCCGTATTACATGGTGACTCTGACGACACTAAGATGCCCTGGTCCATCATGGCAGAGATGGTCTTAAAAATCCCTTTGTCTGCCTCTCTGGACATGGGATATTGTCGGACTCTCGGCAAAATTGCTCCTGGCTTTAGTTTAATTTTCACTTCTCCCACCCCCTTCATCATCGTATCCGTCGACCAATGCTACTTTCTCTCGCACCCTGCAGCATGTATCATCAAGGGAAATACTTGTCCCTCCTCTTCATGCATAGGTAGTCTTGGTCTGAATAAAAACTCATCAGGGGTTCTCATAATTCTATCTGCGAGGCCTGGCAATCCTGCCTTAAGCACATGCATGCCATACGCGAAAACCTCTGGTTCCAGCGGTATAGCTCTCATGGCTATGAGTCCCAAGTATGCTCTAATTATTTTGCATACATTTGAATAGTGCATTCCTGGAGTAGAGCATACTATGCCCTCCTCCGTGAACGATATCGTCACGTTCAATTTTGTCATCAAGTCTTGACCCAAAATGTTTACTGGGGTCTGACGTGAATATAATACAGGTACATTCATTTCGCACTCTCCTATGGAGACTGGGAGTGCGTCTGTAAAGGGAACTCGACTGTGAGCTCCTGTGAAACTGAGTATCTATCGCCTCGCCGGACAAGGAAAATTTGCCTTCAAGTATGCACGAGCGTGTTGCACCCATGTCCCCTAGGAACATGTCCACCATTCAGCCAGGTAGCCCAGTAGTAGGAACCCGTTCGTCCGTGAGCTGCAGGAGCAGCTCACAAGACTCCTTCGCCATCACAGCAACTTCGAGACACGGCTCGGTGAGGATCAGCTGTTAATACAGCTGTGCCCGACATTGACAAAGAAAATCTCCCGCTTCCACTCTGCATTCCCTACATATCTGTTGGGATACATGATTCATCACAACAAAGGCTGTGCATTTCTTTTTCATTCTTAAAACAGCATTTTATGCCGAATTGCCTATTCCAGACCACAAGGTTTTGCACTTGCCAAGATGGCCGCCCCCTCCTGAGCCCACTCTCCATCTGGTACAGAGAGGCTTCATTGTTCACCGATTGGTTGCCTACTTAACCGACCCAGCACCACCGTCAGGCGCAAGCCGGCCTCCACGAAGGCAAACACAAAGGCATCTGACCGAGCTGCAAGAGCGACGAGCGACCCACTCTCTTTACATGTTCTGCAAAACTCGGACCGCTTATAAACAACCACAGGGACCTGATATCCAGCACAACATATGCTGGTCTGCTTTGTGGGCTTCTTACAGACATAGCAAGGTGAGACGTCCCAAGTACGCTTCATGGCCCATGCGCCATACCTCCACCCAACTACTCAGTTTTCCATGCACTGAATGGTTTACTAGTGCCACCACCCCACCTTTGTATTCACCTCCTTTATCCTTGCTCACTCCACCCATTATAGATGATCCTCCAGTACGATTAGGAACCTCCCCTCTAATGCTTGTATGCTTCCCTGTTGCTGCACAGCTCCCGGGTCACATGTCACCCACACCTTGCGAGGCTAGTTATGCACCTCGACTTTAGGTACTGCTCAACGCACTGCATCTTGTGAAACTTTATACATTTATTTGATTTATGCTGCTCGCTATTGGCTTATAGCCTCCTCACTGCAAGCATATTATTGTGCCCCATTTATACATGCCAACCCAGAAGGCCTAAGAGCACCGATATATCTAATACCAGGGTTTTGTACTCATTCCATTTTTGATGCCAACTTATTTGATCCTGCGCTGTACGTATGTTTCAACCTATGTCTGCTACTGTACTGTGCCTCATGCTGTTATGCTACAACCACAGTTTGATCTGACCGACTAGGCACTAACCATGGTCTGTCTTAACCTTGTTTGCTACCTGCAAACCCAGAGGCGTTTGCATATATGTTACTAGTCCAGAAAGCCTAGAGTACCTAAACATGGCTGTCCTACGTTTGCCTATTAAACTGCTTGCAACAATATACTTGTGCCCAATTTATGCACCTGGCCAACTAAAGTGTAGTAGGAGTCACCGCCCAAGTCCTTACCTTTCCACAACCAGCATCGATTGGTATAGCTCGCCCCGACACCAGTCCAACATGCCAACCTGGTTCCCCCTCATCATGTTCCCGTTCTGCATTCTTCCTAACCACATACCCTGTTTGGGTAACCATTACTGGCCCCATAATAACGGGCTTAGCAACTTGCATGCCCCCGGCACCACCCTATCCCATGTCCTACCCCATTCCTTCCCACTACACCACCATTCTTAAACATTACCTGTACCTTATGACCGTCCCGAATACTATCATGCTAACAGCCCCGATCCAATCTCACACGTAATGCCCATTGCAGAGAGTCACTAAATCCCTACTGAAAAACTCTCTCACCCTTTGACAGGTGCAGGAAGACGCCTCCGCTTAAGGTCCCGAATCCTCATTCGCCCCAACCTGGCAAAATATGAACACACACCTCCCAAACCAAATATGCCCAGAGTGCATCCCCCTCATCAAAACCATACTCCCAGCCAGAAACCTAACAACTTCCAAACCAGTTCCTGACACCCCCAACCAACTGCCAACCACCTATAAAGGAGCCCTTATAATTGGCCGCTCCCTGGGGGGCGCATGCCGTAGAAATTCACGACCTCATTATGGAATCCAAGCTCGACCTACTAGTAGTCACATAGTCCTGGCTCCATCAAGCATCAGGCAATCCCATCAGACTACACCATACTTAGAACAGATAGGACCCACTCACAAGGAGGTGGTGTTGCAATAATAGTTAAGGCTAAACTACAGCTTAGATCTTGTCCTATTTAAAGTATTGGAAGGATATGAAACATTACTCCTAAAATTTCCCATAAATGAAAAAACTACGATAAACTTAATAGTAATCTACAGAGCACCCAACCCTAACAGCCACCCAGAAACCAAAATTCCCCTGCTATTAGCTCTGTTGATAAAACCTAACACAAAATGCATTATTTTGGGAGACCTTAATCAAGGTTTTAATGACAGCCAAGACGCCAAAGCAGAATCACTTCACTCAACCCTGAAGGATATGGATTTCAGCCAACTAGTGAATGCACCCACACATATCAAAAGGCAGGACCCATGACTGGATCCTTTCCCTTAATACACTCATAACCATCAATGCCACTTGGACTGATCACCATAACATTGCATTTACAATCAATCCCACGAACCCACACTAAAGAAACCTAAAACTATCAATACTTCTGAAACTAGAAACGCCCGCAAACTGACGCCAGAAAACTTCACGCCTCTTCTTTCCAAAATCCTAGACTCCACCTCGATCACCAGTGATAACCCCTGTCTCCTAGCAGACACATATCACAACTGCCTCACTGCAACCATTAATGCTATAGCACCGCTCACCACCAAGACAAAACGTTCAGACAAACGATCTTGCTTCTGGTTCAATGATGACCTTATCGCCCTTAGAAGAACCAAATGCACGTGTGAACATGCTTACAGAAAGCATCCTACTGCAGAGGCAGAAAAAGCCTACCAAGAGATAAATAAAACCTATAAAACAGCCATTATTACTCACAAATCTAATGCGTATAATAGGATCAGCAATGCTACCTCAGATACCAAAGAATTATTTGCCATTCTGAAAGAATTGGAAAACCCAACCCCAGCCATAAACCCAACCATCCCCAGCAAGGAATGGTGTACCACTATTCAAGACGCACTAGCAGCCAAAATAGAACTACTCCAAAAAAAAAATATCACATCCAAAAAACAATCACTAGCCAACAAACCTGCCTTACTTAATTTTACCCGGCCACATCAGGAGTTCACCAGCTCCCCATTCCACTTTACACCAGTTTCCCAAAATGTAGTATTTGACACCATCGCCAAACTCAAAGCTTCTAATTGCAAAGGCGATTCCATCCCAGCATCAGTAGTTAAATCCTGTGCCCACACTCTCACGCCCATTATCACCAACTTTGTGAATGCTCCCTTTAACACTAACCTAGTATCAGCTAGTATTAAAGAAGCCTGGGTCACCCCCCTCTTGAATAAACCTACTCTAGACTCTACTGTGCTCACCAGTTACAGGCCAATAACAACCATCCCATTTCTCCTCACAATATTGGATAAACTAGCATACAACCAAGTTCAAGCTCACCTCGAACAAAACCATCTCCTTGGCACGAGGCAATCTGGCTTTCGCCTCAACCATAGTACAGAAATGGCACTCCTGGACTTAAAAATCCAGATGGACGCCATCAGAGACTCAGGGAAACTCTGCATCCTCCTCCTACTCGATCTCTCTGCAGCGTTTGACCTAGTAGACCATAATAAACTGTGTTCCACACCAGCTAAAGACTTCAACTTCTCCACCGAAGCTACCACCTGGATCAAATCCTTTCTTGCTGACCGCACCTCCTGGGTCTCCATAGGTAAAGAAGCTGCCAACCCCATCGCAGCACCCATTGGGGTCCCACAAGGGTCCTCGTCTCTCACCAACACTATACAATGCGTATACTAAACTCCTTTTCTCAGCGTTAGACGATATGGGTGTCATCTACACCAATTTTGCAGAGGACACCCAGATCCTCATCCCTCTATCGGGAGATTACACTCAAGACACTGACACCATTAACAAAATATATGCCATAATCCAAAACTGGATGGCACTAAACAGCCTCTGTCTCAATGATGAGAAGACAGATTCTCATTGTTGGCTCCCAGTCTAAAATAGTAGCGTTACATGCCGATTACTCATCCATCAATATTGATGGCACCAAGATACCGGTGCTCAAACAAGTAAAAACACTAAGTGTCTACGTAGATGCCAACCTCACCATAACCAAGCACATTAACGCCCTTTCTTCATCTACCTCCTACACCGCCAAATGTCTTGTTCTCAGTCGCCAATTCTTGACCCGCACCAACTGTATCACGTTGGCAAGAGCATCAATACTATCCAGGCTTGACTACAATGTACTTTCTTTCTCTTTCTGGGCACCTCAAAAGCCAACCTAAATAAACTCCAGCTCATTCAAAATAAAGCCCTTCGCATGGCCCTTGGAATAAGAAAGTCAGATCACATTTCAAATATCAGAAGAGACCACCACTGGCTCCCCATCAAAGCTAGAGTCACTTTCAAAACCCTGTGCTTCACGTTCAAATGCATCCACTCAAGTGCCCCCCATCTACCTCAACCACGCCACCAACAGAAAAGTATCAAAGATGCCCCTTAGATCCACAGCTAACTACTCCTATCTATCCCCCACTACAAGACAACCAAGGCAGGAGGCAGCAGTTTCCAATACCTAGTCCCCACATATTGGAACACTCTCCCCCTTCTCATCAAAAATGAGCAAACGTTCTCAGGCTTTAAGAAATCCCTGAAAACGTGGCTATTTAACCAGGTCTAAGACCCCATTCCATGCCTCAGGGAAAATGACCATCTTTCTCTCACTGAAGCCCCGCATTTAATGTTTATTTTGTATGCTTTGTTTGTATATATCTGTATTACGCCCGATTGGCACTCTTCAATAACTGTTTTAACTAAGTTGTCTGTAACCTCGCTGTGATACCCAAGGGTCTGGGCGAGTAATAAATGCAATAAATAAAATTAAAAGGAATATTCTTTACCCCCTATAATGATATTCACCCTAGGTTCCCTATGAGGGTCTGGTGTCACTGATAGGATAGAGCACATCAGGGTTCCCAGTGAGCTGTCCTAGTTCGGCCCACTGTGCACTTGCAGATTTTCCCCATTCCCAGTGTTGCTTCCCCTTCCAGGGTTCTGGATCTGTGGTAGATGTGGTGGTGCCTGTTGGGGTTGTCCTTGGGGAAAATTCCCTATATTCTGTGGTTGCACCCCTTGCTGCACTCCTTGCGCTTGCTGCTGCACCATAGGACTCTGTGCAACGCCCTGTTGTGGGAATGCAGGTGGGTTTGCCATGCCTGCTCCCATTCCTTGGCTATTTGCCACGTACCTTGACTTCTACACGTGCGCGCCAAATGCCCTGTCATTCCACAGAGCCAACATACTGGCGGTGTTCAGATTATTTGTCCATTTGACATATACCGAATTACCATTTTGCACGGTTTGAAAGCCTCCTTGATTACTTTGGAAACCGAATGTAAGATAAAATGGCCGAAACCCTCTTTTTTAGTAAGGGGGCCTGACTCTAGAGGGTTAAGAGATATAGTTAAAAAAGGAGATAGAGTCATAGGCTACCTGTCATGATGCCTACCCCCGGGGATCCAGATCAAGTCCAGCAACCCCGGAAGCAGGCATCAAGTTATTCCAAGCAAGCCCAACAACTCCTGCTAGGGGCTATTTGGGTGCAGTCCTGGCGTCTATGGCGCAAGGCTCATATGGAGAGTCAGTCTTGGCGCAATAGACCATGCTGCAAGAGCTCCAAGCCAAAAGAGGCTTGGAAGGGACTACTTTACCTAGGGACTATTTTTTACTCGGGTGGGGTCGAGGAGGAATACTTACCTGGGACTACTTTGGAGGCTATTTAAACCACGCCCGAAGAGCAGCACACGCTTCGCGTTATTCTGCATCCAGCAGCAGAACGCTCACCGTGCCTGCAAGTCTGCATCCAGTCTTCTGCCACGCCTGCCTCGAGTCTGGAGCTCCTAGAAAGAGGGAGAAAGAAGGAGAAAAGGTTAGAACAAGAGCAATACCTTTGATCCTTACCTGAATTCCCGATCCACCGCGCCTTCGAGCTGGAAGAAAGAAGTTATTTTATGCGCGTCGCCTCGCCTGCTGCAGCGCCGCGCTGAACTCACCGGCCTTCGCAGCATCTTCACAATCCACCGCATCCTTCTGCATGTTCCCGCCGCACTCCGGCACCTAAGGGGACCACAAGAACAGCAAGGTGAGCCAAGGGAATAAACAGAGGCAATATTAGTTACCCACCACAGACTTACCTGATTTTACCACCGGGGGTACTATTCCTCTTCACGGGTCGGCGCAGCCTCCACCGCATCTTCGCCGCACCCCGGCCCCTAAGGGGAACGAAAGGACAGCAAGGTGAAAAAAGGGACAAACAAGGGGAATCCTTTTCACCACAATAGACTTAACTAATTTTACCGCCGAGGCATTATTCCCCGAGACTTCATAATTTCTCTCAGCACCTGAATAAGGGAGAAAGCCATAGGTTACATACTGACATTTTATCGAACTGTGTTGGACAATACAAATCCTTACCTGAATGTTACCGGTTGCCATGAGGAACTCTTCGCTAGGGTCAAGCTGCAACCTGCAAGGAATCGGACAAGAGTGAAAGTCAGACATTTGAACTCTTACGAACTATATACTTACGGCGTATCGCCGGAAATCTCAGAGTCAATAAACTCACCAATTCCTTCGAACCAGTGAAGCAACTGGTTATCTACGCGCCCCTGCGCTGAATGCAGATGGAGAGCTCATCTTTCCAAACCATCAGGTGAGACTATAAGAGGGGACATTAAAAGTGATCAGTGGGGAGAACAGCGGGGGTGGGGGTTAACACTCAACTCCACGGGTGGTTAATTCCCTTTCTCCATTTGCAGAAGAATACTCCTACGGGCCAAGCAAACGAAGCCAGGTGGGCCAGTCCAGTCTGTCATCTCGGCACTACGCGTCACATTGGTGGAGACCGCAGCTGTCCCATTCAGATCGACGCCCCTGTGGGAGCCAGGTGAGCGTAACACTACCCTAGACATAGGCGTGACTCGAGGTCACCATACATTTGCAGGGGGGCCAGATAACCATTTCCAGCGTCTACAGTGACGCAGCTCTTTTGGAAATTAGACTAAGGCATCTGACCTCTGCAGTTCTGCCTCGCAGCCGCATCAACCAGCGCCTGGCAAAATCAAATCAAGTTTTCTAGACAAGGCACCTTACATACCTGACATGGTGGACGCCTTTGTCATCTAACAACGTCCCGACCACTACTACTTTGTCCTGAAGACAGTTCGTTGCATCCCAGCAGCGCTGCTTACCTCGCACAGCCACTGCCCACCACCAACTATACACCGAACCAGAAACACCTACCAGTGTGTCGACAATCTTAACGCACTTAACGCATTGTTAATGTTAAACAATGCAAGAAATCAAATAATTTGTCACTTTGCCTACTAACCCACTAAATATGCAGCCAAAGAATTACTTGAACATGCATATTCCACGTGCTATGGCACCATTTGTATTTATGTCTTTCTGTTAGTCCGAATAAATTCTTGTTTCACTTTTCACCCTTGTAGTCTATAGTGACATTCTATTCTGGGAGCCAGCAGTTACCTGACCACCCTGCAAATGTATGGCGACTTCGAGTCACGCCCATGTCTAGGGTAGCCTATGACTATCTCCTTTTGTTTTACTTTGGAAACCTCCCTGATTGCTCCGTCATCCTCTTCCTCTACAACCTGTTCCCCTCGGGTAAAATCCTACGTTACCCTGGTTGTTCTGTTGTGGGTTAGCCACCTGTTGCATGTTTGGTTCAGTTGGGTTAGTTAGCATGGCTCTTTCAAGAGCATACTTCGTTAATTTCTTTTGCACCAGCTTCCTCACCCTTTCGAGTCGCCTCCTTTTTTCGCTTTTTTTTTTTTTTTTTAAAGATTATCAATTTAATTCAAACCAAACAACAATACAAATCAAACACGCAGTGCAATGTACAACAGTTCAATTGTTCACTACTTAATCTTGGTCACTGCTCCCTCCATCCCACCCCCTTCATGAGCCTGTTTGTTTCTCTCCCCCTGTATCCGCTACACGTGGCGGGGCCTCGCTTCCCGCGAATTCCGTCGGATCTTGTATTGTTCCAAACAATTCAGCTATTAATGATTTCCATGCCATCAGGGCTCCCGCCTCTTCCCCCCCCCCCCATAATGCTCGCCTCTTGCCATACCATTGTTTCAGCTTCAGACAACTCCTTCCACCACACCTCCACCCGTGGCTTGTGACATGTCTTCCATCCCATGGCAATCCTTCGTCTTGCAAGCACATATGCCAAATCTTTCAGTTTCCCAACATGCTTAAGTTTCTGTGATCTAGGGAACCCTCCCAGCAAGCAGGCCCAGGCTGTGTCTATGATGATCGTGACCTCCTTTTCCGCCAGTTTCTGTGCCACATCACTTCAGAAATGCTCAATTACTGGGCATGACCAAAACATGTGTCATGTCAGCATTTTCCTCATCGCATTTAGGACATGCCTGTCGTCCCGCATTTTCAAACCTGGATATCCTCAGAGGTGTCATGTATGCTCTATGCGTTATATACAATTGTATTTGTTTTAGTCTCGCATTCCTTGACACCTTCTTGTGGTATACCAGGGCACGTTCTCACATCCCATCCTTTATCGGGGCTCCTACTTCCGCTTCCCATTCTAGTCTCAATTGTGTCAGCTCATTCCCGACCTTAGTCATCATCATCTCATACATTCTAGAAATCTCATGCCCCCCCCTCCGATATGTCATATTGCCCCCATGATAGCATCTGGTTCTTCTTTCATTACTGTTTCAGGCCACGTTTTCCGAATTTTCTGTACCATTCTATGATACGTAATATATTGGCCCGTATGTAACCCCGCTTCTTCTCCAAGCATTCCGAAATCCTTAATGGTCCCCTCTTGCCAAATGTCCCCTAGCGTTACCAACCCCACCGATTCCCAGTGGGTCCTGATAATCACCTTTAGCTGCATATCTTCCCCTGTCAATGCGACTTGCGGTATATGCGGGGAGCATGGGAATGGGTTCTCCATCAGCCGGCATGCCCGTCGCCACATTTTCCAACCAAACATCATCATCCCGGGGCGCTCTCTCATTTCTGACTCATGCAGCCAGATTATCTCACTTAGGTAAAATGGGGCGCAATCATGCCCAAACAGCCTTAATTCAGGGGTCGCTTCATCTGAGGGCCATTTGGCCACATATTGCAGCTGACTCGCTACATAATAAACCTCGAAATTAGGCAGCTTAATCCCTCCCTTTTCATAAAAGTTCTGCAGCTTCCATAGCGCCACTCTATTTCGGGTACCATGCCACAGGAAGTCCCTACACATACTGTTCAATTTAGTAAAAAACTTCTTGGGTATCATGTATAGAATATTACTGAAATAATGCAGGAGCCTAGGTAGGACCACCATCTTCAGCATTGCACCTCGTCCCATCATTGCTAGGGGCAACTTCACCCAGAAATTCATACATTTCTCGATTTTTACAATAGCTACCTCGGTGTTGTGCCTATGTTCCTCCTCTGCCGTGTGGTACACGTCTATCCCGAGGTATCGTAAAAGAACTAACCGCCCATGGTATTTGTAACACCGGTAACCTTCTCACAGGGGTTCCCTTATCTAGCGGAAAAATGCTCGATTTTTGTGGATTCACCGCTATCCCGGACAGCCCTGCATAGCTCTCCATCACTTCCAGGAGGTAATGGAGATTTTCGTCTGGGTAATTCAAGTATAGTAACAAATCATCTGCATATAAGGATATCAGGTGTCGTTCCCCCCCTATCTCAATACCTATCATATCATATTGTTGCCTGAGGTATATTGCTAGGGACTCCAGGGCTAGAATGTAAAGCATCGTGGACCGGGGGCATCCCTGCCTGGTGCCTCTACTAAGTAGCCACCTCTCGAATATCACTGATCCTGTTCGAAATCTGGCTAGCGGCTCACTATATAGCATCTTCGCCCATCTAATGTAACCAGGCCCCATTCCGTACCCCTCTAGGGCCGCCAGCAGCCATGGCCACTTGACGGAATCGAAAGCTTTTACCGCGTCTACAGACACAATCGCCATTTCGCCTTCAGTCTTATTACCTCATTCGACCACCCGTTGGAGTCGCCTGTGATTGTGAGTTATGTTCCTATTCGGAACATAGCCCGTCTGGTCAGGGTGTATTAATTTTCTAATTACTCTTCGCAATCTGTTTGCCAGGACAGCCGTCAATATCTTGCCATCCTGGTTCAGCATCGACAAAGGTCTGTAAGAGCCACAGCTATGCCCCGGTTTATTAGGTTTGGGAAGCGGTATAATGATCGCCTCCCTAAGCGACTCCGGCAACCGTCCTACCTCAAACGCTTCATTAAGCATTTCTAGCATTGGGGGGAGCACTTCCTCTCTATATACCTTATAAAATTCACTCGGGAACCCATCCACCCCCGGGGTCTTGCTGTTAGGCAACTGCCTCACCACTTCTTCTAACTCCTCCAGAGTGATTGGTGCATCTAGCTCTTCTCTTTCCTCCCCACTTATTTTAGGCAGTCCTATATCCTCTAGTGTTTCTGTTATTTCTTCATGGCTGCCTCCCTCCCCATCCCCATACAGCACCTTATAATAATCCGCAAACTCCTTGTTAACTCCTTCTTGGGTGTCCGCTACCCCACCATCCTCCCTCGTTACCGTTCTGATCGGGGGTCTGGGAGTTTTGCTCTTGTGCAGCCATGCTAAAAGCCGTCCTGTTTTCTCCCCTCCCGCATGCTGTCTCTCTATATACTTTTTGTAGTTGAGGTTGCAGAGCCTTTCCCAATGTTCCGCACATTCCTGCTGCAGCTTAAGTGCCAGCTCCATATCTACGCCTGCCACCCTGTAATACTCTTTCTAGTTCCCCTTCTGTTCTTTGTAGGTCAGCCAGGACCCCGCCCTGCAGGCCTTTTGATTTTGCTATGGCAACCCCCCGCATCACTACCTTGAAGGCTTCCCACAACGTGCCTGCCGAGTCAACGCTACCTGTATTCACCTTGAAGTAGTTGGTAATCTCTTCCCTTAAGTCCTCTCTAAACACTGGGTCTTTAAGCGCTTCTGCACGGAGGCGCCAAGTCGGGATCCGTGCTCTCGGGGGGCAGTATTGCCACCCGAGAACCCGCGGCGAGTGATCCGAGAGGACCCTCGCTTTATATTCTGAGTGACTTCTGTAATTACATCCGACGTGGCAAAGACATAGTCCAGTCTTGTGTGTAGTTCCTGAGGGGCGGAGTAATGAGAATATTGCCTTTCTTGGGGGTATTTTGTTCTCCACACATCTGCCAGGCCAAAGTCGTCTAGCAGTGTCTGCAATGCTTTAGCTGCTGGGGCGGGCCTATCAATCTTGCCATCTGATCTATCCACCTTGGGGTTCAAGACAGTTAAAATCCCCTCCCCAGTTCACCGCACTACCCACCACACCTACTAAGGTTGGTGCACAGAGTCCTGAAATATGCTGCCGTGTTTTGGTTGGGGGCATATGTATTTACAATGCTTATCTCCTTATTCACCACCAGCCCCTTCAATAGGACCATCCTCCCATCCGTCTCAACCACTTCCTGTAATAGTTGAAACGGGACGTGCGGCGCCACCCAAATAAGTACTCCTCTAGCATAAGCAGAGTATGGCGAGCCCACCACAACCCCTTTCCATTTCTTTACAACCAACTCCATCTTTTCCCGTGTCAGATGCGTCTCCTGCAGTAGTGCAATATCTATTTTTTGCCTTGGCAGATAAATCATGACCTTATTCCTTTTCAAATAGCTATTAAGTCCCCTGACATTCCATGTGATTATTTTAAGATCACCCATGGCTCATTAAAGATCTTCTCCTTTACCTCCAGCCGATCCCTCCCGCCCGCGTAATACAGATTCAACCATCCAACTCTTCTATGTAGGCTCATGTTGAAACTTAAACTCCCCATAACTATATACACACCAAACTCTCCCCCTCCCCACCCTCCCCCCTCCCAGCCCTTCCCCAACAACACCCTCCCCAACTGTTGCCCAGCTCCATCCCTGGATCTCAGGCACCCCCACATCTAGCCCTGTCTAGCACAAGCCTATGCTCAGGGCTCAGTAGGCTGAAGTCGCCCTAATGGCCACTCAATTACTAGTTTACAGGGGTGGATTGCTTCCGTCCCATCACTCCCATTTTCAATTTTATTATGCTTCATGCCAGTACTATGCAGCTCCCACATGCATTTTATCAACTGTATTCCAGTCCATGCGAAGCACAAGGCCCGAAGGCTACACATTTCCATCTAGTCTCATTTTTCCCCAACTAGATCAGGGCCACCCTCCCACTTACCCCCTCAATGTCCATGGCACAGTCTCCTCAGTTGTCATGCTCCTGACAATCGCGATATGCCTCTTGTTCCGGGCAACCCTGCAGGTCCAGCCATGACACCACCTCCTCTGGAGTATCAAAGAAAAGCGCTCTGCTCTTATGTAGCACCTTCAGTTTCACCGGGTACAGGAGCATATACTTAATGCCAGCCGCGCGCAGCCTCCTTTTGACGGCTACGTAGCTGTACCTCTGCCTCTGCACCAGCATCGTGTAATCCGGGTATGCCGTGATGTTGGTGGATGCTCTCTCTATTGTTCTGCCCTTACGAAAATATTCCAGAATCTTCTCTCTGTCTTTATAGTTCAAGATCCTCGCAATTATCGGTCTCGGCAGGGCCCCAGGTCGTGGTTTCCTCATCAGGGCGCGATGCGCTCGCTCCACCGTGAACCCGTGAGAGCTTGTCTGCTCCTATCCCCTGGAGGATCATGTTCTCTACATAGTTCGTGGGGTCCTGGCCTTCCTCCCCCTCTGGAAGGCCGACCACCCGTATGTTATTTCTTCTCGCCCTTCCTTCCGCTTCTTCCACCCGATTTTCGAGATTAGCAACCTGCTGTTTTAACACGTGGACCTCTTTTGCGTTATTCGCGCTGACATCCGTATTGGTCTTCACAGCGCTTTCCAGACCACGCGTTTTCTCTGCCAGCGCCCTAACGTCTTGTCGTAGCAGGGTAAATTCAGTTCCTACCGCATCAATGTTCTCTAGGGCTGCCCGCAGGTCCGCCATTGCCGAGCCCCATTTGGTGCTCAGCTCTGTTATAGTCTCTAGGATCTGATGCTTGTCTCCTTCTGGGGCTTCTTCCGCGGGAGTCACAACCGTGCTTTGTGTCAATGTTGTAGGGGTCATCTGCGCTTTTGCAAAGACCTCCATTGTAGGTTGGTTGGTCTTGGCTCTCAGCCCTTTCACCGACATAGCGCTATCCTTCCTACGTGTCTGGCTCCAATTATGCACTGTTGTTGGGACACTTCCGGTTCTTTCAGTGGTTGGGGTTGCTATCTTGCAACTTGCTTGTGTTATGGCGCATGAAATTGTTTTTCAGATGGATTGTGTCCTCCCACGTTTTATTCTCCACATACAACTCTTAGTGGCACATGTTTCCACTGACACCTCCTTCTGTGGTCAGGTTGCCTGGGCACATTTAATATAAGCAGAGTTGGGTCCCACTCTGAAGTTATGTTAAGCAGACTCACTTATTGCCTATTGGTTCTCTCCATGTAGCCACGCTGTACAACATTAGGGGCGACAATAGTGCTCTGCTTCACAGGTCGCCTGCAGCCTCCTAGGTTTGTCCCCTGTAATTGTTCAATATGTTCACGTCAGATTTTTTTGTTCACAGTCACTTGCTATGCGCTATGTGCACCTTCCAGCTTCCTCATATTAATGAGCCTTCGCGGGCCTGTTTTTGAGCTGATCGTGCAACGGCAGCCCTCCATGTGCGAGTCGGCTCTGCAGAGCCTGATCACGGTGGCCTTGGCAGGTAACGCCCGCCCTGAGCGCTTCCTACCCGCGCCACGGGTCACACTGTATGTTCGCCGTTCTAGCGGCTTCACGTGTTGCAGGGCACGGCTACTCTTACACCCACGCTTGGTGTGCTCCCGCAGAGACCAGAGCCTTCAGCTGCATCAGCAAGGGGCAAACCGGTCCCATGCGCTCCGCTCCGTTAGTTCGTGTGTCGGATTTGGTGCTGCACACTGCTTGCCTTCGTTTCAGGGAACCGCGTTGTGTGCCTCACGCCAATGCAATCGGCTCAGCCGCACTCAGGGCTTCACTGTCCACAGACACGTACAGCTCTCAATCAATGTCCTTATTTTGTTCTTTGCCGCTGCTCGCTCCTCTCGTCACAGATCACTGACTTCCAAGCCCGCTGCCTTCATGAGCAGCTGGGAGCCGCGGCTGCATACCGCACCCCTCTGCTGTTATTGTATCTGTTCGCGCATGATACATGTATCTTGTTTCAGGAGCGCAGCCTCGTCATTTCAGCATTTAAGGATAATATTTAACGCTGGCTTCTGGCGGCCGGCGTCTTCTCACTTCTTTTGATATAGCAGGATTCAGCTGCCTATGTACACGGCTGCGAGCCGCCCCAGCCCCTGGAGCTTGTTTATTGTTCCTGCAGCAATCTCCAACCGCTACAATTATTCGGGCCCGGGAGCGCTGATCTGTCAACACGGTTCCACGCAGGAGAGCAATGTTTAATCCTTGGCAGCCATCTGCATCCCGCTCCGTGCAGTCGAGGGATTCGTTACACTTCCAGACTGCGCCAGCCTCCCTTTGTTCTCTGCCATCTTGGCAACAAATTATCCACACGGCCACTCCCAACAAAGTCTATTTATCTTTCAATCCGCAGGCACAAATGACTCACTCTTCAGGATTTCTGCAGTGCATATGTTCCGACGCTCGTCCCTTCCATTTCCATGCACGTGCATCATTTTTCAAGCGCAATTCATCGGATAAATGTCGGATCAACAGGAGCTCAGCACAAAGCACGTCCTAGTCCATGGCTAGTTAGCCACGCCCCCCTGTGCGATAGTTAACTGTATTTCAGCCCAAGTTTTAGCCCCAACTCCTACCAATTTTTCGAGCTGTTTCTGCACTGGTTCTGGCAACCCTTGGCACATGTGGTAAAACACAGGTATTGATTTCGTCCAAGATTCATGCGTTTCGAGCACCCACGCGTCTTGAAAATTCTGGATATAAATTAACGGATCTTCCATTTTTTGAGTCATTATAGCTCCCATATCAGAAGTGTCTGGGTAAAGCACTCGTAGCGCTTTCCATACTGCTGCTCTGCAATTGTTAAATGGCGCTCTGTCGTGCACAGTGTTAATTGTGGTTACACCAGGGTAGCCTGCCTGTCTCCACACATAGTCTGCTCTCTCGCCAATTATGGCAATCAGGAGAGCTTTAATGTCCCCTATAGCTAGTGTGTTTCCTCCTGTCATTTTTTCTAACTCATGTATCCATTTTACGGCTCCCGATGTCAGCAGTGGAAGATTGTTCTTCAGGTTCTCTCGACCCATGGGTGGACATGGAATATATTGTGGTCTTGCTCCCCCCTTTTCTAGTAGCGGAAATTGGAATGTGCAGCCTTCTTTCTCTTCTATCATAGCTCTCCTGTCTATCGCAGGCAAAGTCCTCAATCTGTCTACATAGGGCGGCGTTGACACCCCCCTCCAACCATGGGGTGTTCCTTCATGCTAGACTGTACAGCTGACTCTGATGCCTTTGGTGCGGACTCGCCAGCATCTGACCATCATACCCCTTTGTCCCTTTGGGGGGGGGGGGGGGGGAGTCTTTCACGCTGTCTACCTTCTTCATTTGCCTCGCGCTCCTCCTCTTTGGAGTCTGACATTGGTTGTTCCCAATTCACGCAACTCCTTGTGTCATCATCGTTTCTTCTGATTTCTAATCTATTCAGGGACAGTTTCCTATCCCCACTACCTCGGGTGACATCCTCTGTGTCATACAGCTGAGTGCTCTCTAGGCGCTCGTCCTCCCCCTCCCCTTGGGGTAATTGTTCTAGCCCCATTTCATCATATATTTTATTGATAGTTTCCCCGATGCTTCTGGTGTCGAAGTCATCTTCAATATTTGCCCTAGACGTGCCTGGTACTGAGTCGTACGCAGGAAATAATTCTTCAATGTCTTCCCAGTCTACCACTGGATCTGTTTTTTTTTGTTGTAAATTTGGTTTTATTAGTTTTACAAATACAACTTATGCAGGAAAAGTATACAATAGGTACACAATTAAGAATTTCACTATAATAAAGCAAACCCCCCGAATCCCTTGTGTTTTGCGTCCGTCACATGTAAGCTTTCTGCATGCATAATGTTCGCACAACATCCTAACTTTTCCCCCCCTTCCCAACCCCCACCCCCATGGTCAGAGCCTTTATCACAGATCATGCAGCATTCATTGTACACAATCAGAATCAGAGTTTATTGTCGGGTTCACGTTATTCGTAAGAGTGTCCGTCGAAGAGTTCAACTTAAACGTCGTTTAGTTTGTTCCTTGCTCCTCCGCCATCAGTGTAAGGGCTGTGTTACGGGACAGACCGTCTGGTAGATATATGCTTTTGTATTCCATCCACAAGGTCTCAGTCTGTGAGAGTTTACCATGCAGCGATGCTGTTATGTGTTCCATTATACAAATGTTGGTGGATACATGGATCCATTCATTTTTCGTGGGACTTGTGGGAGCCTTCCACCTCATAACCAGTGTTGCCCTAGCAGCCAGGAGCAGTTGCGGGGCTATGTCTTTGATCTTGACCCAGCCGTCTTCATCTTTCTCGAGGCCGAACAGTATGAGGTAGGGCGTGGGTGTGTTCTGGCAATGCCATCGACCTCTTTGATCCAACCTAGAACTTCTGACCAAAATACCTGTATCCGGGGACATTCCCCACCACATATGCCAGTAGTCTGCCCTCTGTCCGCATCCACGCCAGCAGTCCGGACTTGCGGTCTGAAACATTTTGGATAATCTGACGGGGTCATACTGCCATCTGTGTAATAATTTGATTGCATGTAGTTTGTACTGATTTGAAATGGATATCCGTGTGGATGCTTGGCATACGGTGTCCCAAAGTTCGGGTGTGAACTGTTCAGCGAAATCCCCCCCCCCCCCATCTGTTTTTTAGTGCGTCAGTGTTCACACCTTCTCCCTCTACCAATGCCCTGTACATATCTGATATTAGCCCCTTCATTACAGTTCTTGAGTACAGTATTTTTTCAAAGGGGGTGAGTTCTCTCATCAGTTTGGGACTCCACATGGTTCTTGTCAAAAACCCCTTTGAGTTGTAGATATTGAAATGTGGATAATGAGCCTATTCCCAGGGCCTCGTCAGCTCAGGGAGTGAAATAAAGGCGTCTTTCCTTTGTAGTTGGCCTACTCTCTCTAAACCCACCTCGTACCAGCTTTGGTACCTTCCTACATCCGGAATGTGGTCGTTGATTCCTGGGGACCATAAATGGCTCAAGGGGCTCGGCCAGGTGGTAATGCCTTGCATATTCGTGCCATGCGTCCAGATGTCCCAGATGCTCATAATTATCGGGTGATCTTTGAGTTTGACATATCTGTTTCTTGGGTGCCCAGAGCCATTCAGATACTGTGGCCGGCGAAAAGTAATGGTTATCCATATTGACCCACTGGATGTTTGTCTGGTCGCGCAGGTGTGGGATCAATACTCTGAGTTGTGAGGCTTCATAGTATTTTTGGAGGTTGGGCAGACCAACCTCTCCCTTGTCTTTGGGAAGTATTAAAGTCTTATATGGTATTCTCGCTTTCTTCCCCTGCCATAGAAAGTGGAGCATGGCCTTTTTGATTTCAGTAAAGAAGCTTTTCGTAATCCTAACGGGTAATGTCTGGAAGGGGTATAAGAAGCGGGGAAGTGATACCATCTTTATTGCGTATAGCCGACCTAGCCAGGAGATTGTGAGTTTATCCCACCTCGTTAAATCTAGTTTGAATTGTTTCAGTAGGGGGGGGAAAATTAGCTTCAAATAGGTCCTCTAAATTTCTCGTTATTTGTATCCCCAGATATTGCAGTTTTGAATGCTCAATATGTAGGCCGAGTGAGGAAAATTTGATGGTGTTGTCATCCTCTTGGCCCTGTAGAGGAAAGTGTCGACTTTGTTCTGTTTACTTTAAACCCAGAGAGTTTGCCGTATTCCTCTATTAAGGATAGAGCTCGGGGTACGGAAGAGGAGGGGTTTGTGATATGAAGGAGGATGTCGTCAGCATAGAGGGCAATTTTATATTCCGTTGTCCCCAGTCGGATACCCTCGAGCATGGGGGCCGCTCTCATCTTTATTGCCAGGGGCTCAAGAGAGAGGGCAAAGAGAATCGCCGAGAGGGGGCACACCTGTCGAGTCCCACGTTGGAGATTAAACCACCGTGAGTATTCACCATTCACAAATATAGATGCTTTGGGGTCTGTATACACCGCATGTATTGCTTGTCTGAATTTATCGCCCAATCCCACCTTTCGTAGTACCGCCTTTAGGAACCCCCACTCCACCCTGTCGAAAGCCTTTTCTGCATCAACAGAGCGTAAGATCGGGTCATTCTCCATATGCTGGGACGCGTGGATTAGGTGGAGGGTTTTGCGGATTGTGTCTGCCCCCTGTCTTCCTAATATGAACCCAACTTGATCAGAGTGTATGAGTTGTGGGACAAGGGATTCGAGTCTCGCCGCCAAAACTCTAGTATAAATCTTTGCATCGAGGTTGAGTAGCGAGATGGGGCGATATGAGGCGCAATTCGTGGGGTTCCTCCCAGCCTTGGGGATGACAGTAATCAGTGCCCTGGTGAAAGAGTCCGGGGGTTTCCCTGTTTCCATTATGTCATTGAAGAGGAGTGTCAGAAAGGGAGCTAATATGGGCATGAAGGTTTTATAAAAGCCGGCTGTATAGCCGTCTTCGCCCGGGGACTTGCCCAAAGTCAGCCTCATTATGGCAGCCTGGACCTCCATTTCCGTGATTGGCAATTCTAGGGATTCGGCATCTGTGCCAGGAATGCAGGGTACAGCTATTGAGGACAGGTATGACTCAATCTCTGATGGCCCTATGTCCACGTCGGAGGAGTTTAATGTTTCATAAAAGTTGGCAAAGCATTCTGGAATAGTGGTGTAGGGGAGGAATCGTCTTTAATCTCTATTACTTTACGGTCAGCTCTTTGTTCACGCAGCCTGGCAGCAAGAAGTGCATCAGCCTTATCGCCTTTTTCGTAAAATTTCTGTTTTAACATTCTCAGTTTGCGCACAACCTGTTCATACTCCAGGAGTTTCAATTTGCTTCTTTTTTCTTTGGCCCTATTCATTTTCTGCGGGTCTAATTCTTCATCCACTTTGGATTTGCTTTCTAATTGCAGATTTCGGCTCGTAGCCTTTGTTCAACGAGGACACGTTCCCTCTTTTTCGATGCGCCTTCCCTTATCAGAATCCCTCTCCAGGTAGCCTTCCCAGCCTCCCACGCCGTTTGTCTGGACACTTCACCATTGTCGTTCGCTTTGAAAAATTCGGAGATCTGTCTCCATTTCTGCTCTGAAGACAACATCTCTCCAGAGGCTCTCATTACAACGCCATTTTCCATTGTTTTTTGGCAAATCAGCCCACTGGATGTCCGTGAGGACCATGTCATGATCAGACCAGGCGATCAGTATTATCTGTGCTTGCAATATCACCTCGGAGAGCTACCTGGGAAGATATATATAATTGATACGGGTGAACATATTGTGGGGAGCTGAATAGAAGGTGTAGCCCAGTTCTTCCGGATGGCGGACCCTCCATGGATCTATCATATTGTACAGTTCCATCATATGAGCCAGCTCTGAGAGTTCCGGCCTGTATTGCTGCGCCATATCGGGGTTCCCAGGTTTGCGATCTTTCGCCGGATTCGCCCATTGGTTGAAATCCTCTCCCAAGATAATGTGCCCTGTGGCTTCAAGTAGTATCTTAGGGATTGTTCTGGAAAGAAATCTAGATTAGGCTGTGTTTGGGGAATAAAGAGTAGCAATGGTGACACTCAGCTTACCCAACTGACCGTTCACCAGCATTGCACGTCCTTCTACATCCGACCATGTCTTGGTTAGTGTGAAGCCTGTACCTTTCTTGATGAGGATTCCCGCCCCTCCCCTCCTGAACGGGCCCGACCCCCAAAACTCAAACCCAACTCGTTTCCCCAGGACCTGTCGTTCCTCTCCTTTTATGTATTTTGTTTCCTGTAAGAGTAGGATGTCTAGACCACTTCTACGAAATTCCCTGGCCACAAGGGACCGTTTTGAGCCCTTTGACATTGAGTGTCCCGACTCTTAGGGAGGCGAGCTCCCTTATGTTAATGTTTGCCATGTGATCGATAACGTTCTTTTATCTCAGATTGTGAGCTGCATCGGTTGTTCCGAGGTGCATTTGATATTGCTCTGACCCGTTTCCCTTCTTTTGGCCCCTCCCCTCCCTTCTCCCCTGTCGAAGGCGTTTGAGTGAACCCGGTTGACAGCACCGAGTCGGCATCGAACCACCTGTGGGGGCCGCTACTTTACGCCCCTCATTTTCATACTACTCCTCTTAACTGAGTTGAGCCCTTCCTTGGTTCCCCCTTAAATTTCTCCATTCTCATCTTGGAACGATATAAATGTTAACGTCTTATTGTAGCATTGGTAGGTGAAACATGTGTGTTCATCTTACCAGAGTCGATCAAATTCAGTTTTCCCCCTCCGGCGAGAGGTTACCTCTTCGGAACTTTCGAGATCCTTTTACTTTCTTCCTCCTGGGTCCCTGAATCAGCCATTCGCGGTCTCCTTTTTTCACCTCTCCCAGGCTTTCCCCGTCTAGTCGGGGCTCAAGAAGGTCTGAGATGCATTTCTGTATTTCTTTTTCAGATCGCAATCTAAATTTGGTTCCCTCATATTCAAACGTGAGAGAGAAAGGGTAACCCCCATCTATATCTAACATTCTTCTCCTTGAGTTTCCTTGTGAGGGGGCTACACATTTTCCTTAGGGCCAATGTTAGGGGGAGAGGTCCTGATATATCGAGATCCGGGCCCCACCCAGCGTGATCTCATCGCTTTCCCTCGCTTTCTCGAGGATTCGGGCTTTGTCTCTGAACCGGTGGAACCGGGCGAGGACTGATAGTGGACCCCCTGGAGGGCCACCGGCTCTGTGAATTCTTTCCGTCATTGGTGCATCCACCACGTCATCAGCTACAAGAAGTTTGATGATATTGTGGAGAGTTTCCCTCAGGTCCACTTCTGTTTCGCCCTCCCTTTCCAGAATTCCAAAAATGCGTAGATTGTTACGGCGCTCTCTGTTTTCCAAATCATCGAGTTTGAGTTTAAACTCTTCTTCTTTGTGCTCCAGTTCTGATAGTCTCTGATCAAGTTGGATCCCAAGGGTGTCAATGGAGGCCTGATTGTTCTCTACCCTTCGAGCCCGTCTTCCATATTGTCCAGCCTTTGGGTGATTTTATCCATCTTCCCCCCTATGTTGGCGGCCAGATTTTTAATTTCTCCTAGCAGGGCAGCAATGTCACCTTTTGTTGCTGCGGCCAGGTCATTCGCTGTGGTAACGTTGTTTGCCATTGTAGACCTTGTTGGTGTATGTGGGGTGGCGGTGTAGGCAAAAGGAGCCAACTTTTGCCTAATGTCCATGTAATCTCCTGGCAGTGGGGTCAGCCTGCCGGTCTTGCTGGTCTTGGTCGTGGGCTCTTTGTCCCGACAGGCTAGGCAGAGGAGGCACACGCCCCTGTGTTGGGGGCCTTACCCTCCGCGCTAGTTAATCGTGAGTTTTCGCAGATTTGTACCTCTTCAGCGGTGGTGGAACAACTTCAGCGCCAGGCTAGAGTGTTGAGGATATGTTGCCGAGCTGTCAAGGGCAGTGGTGTCTTGGTCTGTATAGTCGGAGGAGGCACTCGCCCTGTTTCCAGGGGCCATACCCTCCGTTTGGTATGGCTTCTATTGCAACAGGTGGGGTGCCTTTCCAGAGACTTCACATACGTTCCTTGCGTGTTCTCGGGGGGTGCAGCGTCGTTCAATTATTGATTTGCCGCCTGTGCAGGGTAGGCGTACACCCCCTGGTTTACCTCGGGTGTTGCAGGGGCCCCCCTTTTTCCGAAATCCGCGTGTGCTGTCGGGGTGTCTCTTGAGGGGTACTTCGTGCCAGGCTGTAGTGGGGGGCCTCTATTGTGCGCAGAATTAGGGCACTGTCTGGCTTTCCAGTCCTCCTTGATCACCGTTGCCGTGTGGATGTTCTCTACTGATGGGCTCTCTGAATGTGCCAGGGGGTCTCTGGGGCCTCGTAGGTACCACTGTCACAGTTCCGTGAGGGGAGGTGTTGATGGGGCACAAGATGTGGACAAATGGTGTCGCGTTGCCAGCCGCTGCGGGCCCGCTTTGTGTCCAGGGCGAGATCGCGCGTGTCCCCTATGTGGCCCACTTAGTGCCCGTGCGGGTGGCCTCCTCTCTAATCCGCGCAGCGTCCCCTATGTCCCCATCACCACACCGGGGGCTCTGCGCCACAATCAAGGCAAGTCACGCCGCAGGGTCGAGCCGCGACAGTGTGCCGGGGTTCTGGATTGGGCCCAGGTAATAGGCCCGTGATTTGGCTCCAACACGGTCTGAGGGCTGCGGGGGGCGGTTGTCTGATCGTGTGCTGCCTCTCACCTTATTTCAACAAACGTGCCCCCGGAGCGCCGTGGGGCGGGGAGCAGGGTCAGAACGGAGCACAGGCGGCAGCCCACGCACTTCCGCGACGATGTTCCTCGTTGCTCCGCAGGGCTTCTCCGTACTCCTCTCACTTTTGTGCGCCGAGGGAGGGGGGGGGCCTCTGTGCACACAACGTTTTCATAGCGAAGGAAGGTCCGTTTTTCGTCGGATTTTCGGCCAGCCGGTGGGGGGCCGTGTCACACTGCCAGGTTCCAGTTTGTACACGTGGGGGGGGGGGGGGGCAAAAAGTGGGGCTCAACACTTCTTGGGGCTGCGTAACGGGAACTCACACGGAGAGCTTCCACATCCGTGCGCCCCATGGTGGCCAGTGGATCTGGTTTTTTAACCTCCCTCTCCAAATATTCGAGATTGCGTGCCCTCTGTCTACGCTTATGTTCAATATCATCAAATTCTTTGCGCTTCCTCGCCTCATCTCTGACTCTATCTTCTTCCCTTCCCTTTTCATTTCTACATTCATCTGCCTTTCGTATCTCATCTCTTTGTCTCCTTATCCTTTTTTCACTTACCCTTTGCTCTTCCAACCTTTGCTGTTTCTGTCTGTCATGGTCATAGGCTGCTCTCTGTTTCCGATTGAGCCGTTTTTCTTGCTCTTCGGGATATGGCTGTTCACGCCTCAGCCTATCTTTCCTTCTTATCCTTTCGTCCCTCAACTCCTTCTCCTTTCTCTGTGCCTCATCTAACCTCTCATTAGGTCTCACATCACTTCCTTTCCCATTGAATTTAAATAAGATTTGTCCTCCGATCCATTCATCTTTTGCAAATGCTATCTCATCAGTCCTGTCTTCACTTCCTTTCCACTTCTTTCCCTCTCTCTCTCCTTATCGAGAGATGCACTTGTCTGTGCCTGATCCTTTCTTTCATCATCGCGTCTCCCTTTGTCCCTCGGGTCTATGGAGGCTAGATTCTTATCCTTCCCTTGATTTTCAGCACTACTGTAAGTAGGTGACTCATATGCGGGGTTGCTGTACCCTGTGGCTGCTTTAAGTTCCCTTAATTGGTAGAGTCCCTCAGGCTTACTCTCTTCGGGTTCTGTTTCAGGCAGGGCAGGTGGCGCGCATACATTTAATATCCAGTCTGCAGGTGGCTCTTCCTCCTTCAAACATTTTCCTGAGTTCTAGAACAGCAAGGCGTTTCTCTAGCTTCTTGCCTGTATGTGGCATGCAAGTATGTCGTCATATGTTGTAAGACGGCTTTAGATAAAGACCCATTGTGTGGCCACGGCATAAACATCTTGTGGGTGGTACCCTTAACCCACTTGGTGCTATATTTCTTGAGCTTCGGTGCGTGTTTCGGCAGTTGCTTACATAAGTGTGCTAATGGGGTAATGTCTTCCATGCTAAAATCTGTTTCTGTTCCTCTTATACAATACTTTTCAATGCTTTTATGCAACTTTAACACTTCCAACAATATAAGCGAGCACCAAACACTGCAAGCTCCAATCGAATTTTTCCGCCAACATATATTTTTTTAATATCAGCAATTTACTCAAAAACATCAATTCGTGTGCGATGCCATCTCAACTATCGAATCGTGCAAATCTTAATCAGGTCTCACAAAACAAAACAAAAAAATCTTTCACATGTGATGGCACAACAGAACATGTAAGACAGACACTTAACAGACTAGACAGACACCAGCTGGACACATACCTCTGCCTCTAATTATTAACCCTACATGGAGTTTAAACGAACCCCGTTCACGACGTCTTTAAACTTGGTGGTAGCCTAGTCGTTCCCCATTATGTGGGACTCCAAGTTCACGTTTCTTCTGACCGCTATATTAAAGCGCAGGAATAAAGCGAATCCTCTCACCTCATGTGTCCGCCCTGGTATTCTATCTCTTCTCAGGTGTCCGCCCTGGGATTCTTCATTTATTCAATTATTCTCGAATCATTATATATATATATATGGGATACATTACTCACCGTAATCGTATTTCTGATGCTTGTATCTGCTTAGATTCACATGCTGTGCATAGGCCGACATCTAGTGTAAGCTGCGGAGTATTAGTTTGTTTTTCGAAACTCGAAAATGGGCGTCGACACAGGGCGTGCCAGTAATACTATCCCTAGTGTGACGTCCACTGTACCAAAGATCCCTCACGCGTGTAGGATCCTCAGATTGTATTTTTCTGACATGAGGTAGCATGAGGAGTAGCGTGAGTACAGATAATCCAAGCAGATAGACAGAAAGGTAAGACTACAAGCAATCATGCGCCTTCTCTCGGAGGGGAGGAAGGGTGGGTTGCATGTGAATCTAAGCAGATACAAGCATCAGAAATACGATTACGGTGAGTAATGTATCCCTTCTGAGGCTTGTGGAATCTGCTTAGATCACATGCTGTGCATAGATTAGCGAGCAGTACCAGAAGAAGGAGGTGGGATGTGAGAAGGGTCATGAGCAAATAAGTGTCTTAGAACCTCTTGTCCCACTTGTGTATCTGCCTTGGAATGGGTGTCAATGCAGTAATGCTGAGTAAAAGTGTGAATAGAGCTCCAAGTAGCTGTTTTGCAAATGGTGTCAAGGGGTACATTTGCAATGAAAGCCAGAGTGGCCCCAATGCCTCTAGTAGAGTGGGCCCTTGGCGTAAAAGGCAGAGTCTTTTCAGAGAGTGAGTAACACAGCTGGATACAGTTAATAATCCACTTCGAGATGGCACTTTTAGAGACGCGATCCCCCTCTCTGCCTGTAGCTACAGAGACAAACAGTTGATCTGTTTTCCTTAGCGGTCTTGTTTTATTTACATAGTAGAGGACCGCCCTACGCACATCTAGGGTGTGTAGTTTCACCTCAGCCGAGCTTTGCGGGTTCTGGAAGAAAGCCGGAAGCTCGATGGACTGGTTTACATGGAATTTTGATATAAATTTAGGTGAGAACCTAGGGTGTGTGCGTAAAACCAGTTTGTCTTTATGGATAGTAAAGAAGGGATCCTGCACTGACAGAGCCTGAATTTCACTGACCCTTCTTATAGAAGTAATAGCTACTAAGAAGGCCGTTTTATAAGTCAGGTGTTTGAGACTGCTTTTATGCATGGGTTCGAAAGGGGTGCCCATGAGCTTGGCTAGCACCACATTAAGGTCCCACCCTGGTGGTGGGTTTGAAATAGGAGGGTGAAGTCTCTTTACTCCTTCCATGAAGGCTTTAACTACTGGTACTTTCCACCACGAAACCTTGCTATGGGAAGTGGTGTAAGCCGAGAGGGCTCCCAGGTGTACTTTCAGTGAGTTAAAAACCAATCCTGCATCTAGCAGGTGGAGCATGTATGTAACAATAGTGGAAGGAGTGCAATCAACTGGGTTGATTTGTCTACTCTGGCACCAGATAACGAACCTCTTCCACTTGTCAAAGTAACAGTGCCTTGTGTTTGGTTTCCTAGATTCCTTTAGGATGTCCATACACCTCTGTGGCAAATTGAGGTGTCCAAACTCTATGACCTCAGGAGCCATGCTGCCAGGTTCATTGAGATGGGTTGCTGGTGCACTGTTTGACCTTGGTGCTGGGACAGTAGGTTGTACCAGGCTGGAAGTTTGATGGGCTCGCACACCGCCATCCTGCGTAGGTGTGGGAACCATGGTTGTCTTGCCCACATGGGAGCAACTAGGACGAGCGTCATCGATTCCCTGTTCATCTTGTTCACCACTTTCCTGATGAGAGGAGTTGGTGGAAAAGCGTACGCAAACATCCCTGACCAGTTCATCCACAGGGCGTTCCCCTGGGAGTCTGGTTGGGGGAACCTGGATGCAAATCCTGGGCATTGTCTGTTTTCGCTTGTGGCGAATAGGTCTATAGTGGGGAAACCCCACTGAGAGAAGATATCTTCTACGACCTCTCTGTGAAGAACCCATTCGTGTTCCTCTGGAAGGGAGTTTCTGCTCAGAGCATCCACTAGGGAATTGAGCTCCGCTGGAACATGTTGTGATGACAGGAAGATGTTCCGTCTGAGTGCCCATATCCAGATTTTCTGGGCAAGCTTGGACAGATTTGGCGAGCGAGTCCCTCCTTGCTTGTTCAGGTAGAAAATGGCTGTAGTGCTGTCCGTCCGGATTTGCACTGACAGGTTTAGTAGGTGGGGCTCGAACGCCTGAAGCGCTCTGAATACTGCCAGAAGCTCTAGCAGGTTGATGTGGTTCTTGGCCACTGAGTGAGACCAGAGACCCTGAGCTGTGTGGTGGAGATGGTGAGCTCCCCACCCCGTCAGACATGCATCTGTAGTGACTACTGCCTGTACTTCGGGATCGTATAATGGTTTCCCCTGTGCGAGATTCTCTCTTGTCCACCAGTGAAGGCTTTGTACCAGTGTTGGCGAAATGACCACTAGATCGTTCCACTGACCACTTGCCTGAGACCACTGTTTGGCCAACCATTCCTGCATGGGACGCATGCGCAGGCGCGCGTGTGGGACCAGGTTATTGCATGACGCCATCATGCCCAGTAAATGCATTGCTTTGCGTACCGTTATTTGTTGACCGAACTGATAATGCGGAATTTGCAGTAGTATATTCCGAATTCTTTCTCCTGGAGGAAAGGTCAACCCCTCCTGGGTATCGAGGATTGCTCCTAGGAATTGTTTTGAGGTGCTTGGCACCAGGCTTGACTTCTTCTCGTTGATTGAGAAGCCTAACTCGTGTAGGAGGTCGATAGTCCTTTGAATGTTTGCACTGCAAATTCCTGGGGTTTCCCCCGTTATGAGCCAGTCGTCCAGATAAGGGTACACTGGGATTGCCTCCCTGCGTAGGTGTGCAGCCGCCACCGCCAGTACCTTGGTGAATACCCTTGGTGCTGAAGCTATCCCGAAGGGCAGTACCTTGAATTGGTAGTGGCGACTGTCCACCTTGAAGCGCAAGTACTTTCTGTGCGCTGGGAACATGTAAATATGAAAATAAGCATCTTTCATATCCAAGGTTGCCATGTAATCCCCCTTTTTTAGGAGGGGGATTACCTCTTGTAGCGTGGTCATACGAAATTTTTGGGGCTTGACATACTTGTTGGCAGGCCGTAAGTCCAATACTGGGCACATTGTCAAGTCTTTCTTTGGCACAAGGAAGTAAGTTGAATAAATACCCTTGTTTACCTGGTGTCCCGGGACGAGTTCTATCGCGTCCTTTTGTAGAAGAATGGTGATCTCCTCGAGGAGATTCTTCTGATGTTCTAAGGAGTGTACTCTTTGTCGTGGAGGATGGTTCCGGGGACGCTGCAGTAGCTCTATACAATATCCTGTGGATACTGTTGACAGCACCCATCTGTCTGATGTGATCCCTTCCCAAGCCTGGGTGAAGTTTGAAATGCGTCCCCCTACTGGGGTTGCGGGAGAAGGGACCCTGAACTGAGCGTCACTGCTTTGGTGGAGGCGTGCCGCCTCCTTTGCTGGGGCTGCCTCTGCCTTTACCACGACCTCTCCTATTACCTCTGCCGTAACCCTGGGTAGACTGTTGGTTGTTGTTCCACTGTGTACCCTGCCCCTGGGAATAGTTAGATCCTCTCTGGGAATTTTGGCCGCGTGGGCGACGAAAATTACTATTCCCTCTCTGGTTAGGGGGTTTATTGGTTAACTGGCCAAGGGACTTGAGTGTCTCGTATTCGTCCTTGGCATTTTTCAGTGCGTCTTCGACCGCCTTACCAAACAACAGATCGGCTTCCACCGGTTTGTCCAACAATGATGCCTGTGTTTCTGCCTTAAAACCAGACTGCCGTAACCACGCATGTCTCTTGATAACAGTACCTTCTGCTATCAATCTGCCTGCGTTGTCCGCGGCGTCGAAGGTTGCTTTCAAAATGCAACCAGACACGGCTCTACCCTCTGCGGAAATCCGAGCTAATTGGCTCTTTAACGGTTCAGGAGCAGAGGCTATGAGAGCCGCGACTTCTTCCCACTGATGGCAGTTGTAGCTGGCCAACAGGGTGGTGGAGTTAGCAATCCTTGCTTGATAGGCGGACGTTGAGGCTACCTTCCTGCCGAAACCATATAGTTTTTTGCTCTCCTTGTCGGGAGGAGCTTCTGACGAAGACAATGGTGTCCCAGCCCTCTTACGAGTGTTGGTGACAACTAGGGAGTCTGGCTTCAGATGTCCTCTTATATAGAGAGGGTCAGACTGTGCTGCCCTGAAAAGTTTTTCAACCCTGGGATTGACTGCTCTGGTGAGGTTTGGGTTCACCAGGGACGGATCTATTCTCCGCTGAATGGATTTAAGGATAGGGGTGGTCTGGGCAACAGGCCTCCTTTCTCCCACTAACTCTTCCGCGAAGTCCCTTTCCTCCTGTACACTGTGGGTGTCAATGTGGAAATGTTCTGCTGCGCGAGCGGGAACCTCATTTAGGAGGGGTTGGTTATCGACCGGGGAGTCGGTAACCGGGGCTTCGTTCTCTACCGGGGAATCTACTCTGTATGTTTCCGGGTTATCCTCTTCTTCTTCCTGGTCCTCATCGTCCCCATAGTAGCCCGTCCCGGTTTGCTCTTCTATCATACCAAATTCTTGGTCTTCACAAAAGGAAGCCTCTCCTTGATACTGTTAATATGGAGTTGCGTAAGGTTGTACCTCGAGGGGTTCAGACCTCATCGGTGTTTCAAACCGGGCCTTCTTACTCGGGGGGATAGGATCAGTAGAGCCAGAGGGTGTGGCCCCTTGTGGATCATACGAGAGGAAATGTTCTGGATTTATATCATAAAAATCAGCTAAAGAAGACATTCTTGACATGACCCTATCTATGTCTTCACTGGACCATTTTTTGGAACTGGGAATGACTCTCTCAGCAAGTCTATGGGATTTATCTTGAGTAGCTTTGCTGGTTGTGGACCTATCAGCAGACCTGGGCTTGTCTGTCTGTTTAGGGGGGGGGGGGGGGGGAGTGGAGTGTTTCCCAGGTGTGGAGGAATGTACAGGTAGTTTCTTCTGCTGTTTTCCCCCCTCCCCGTGCGTTGAAAAATGTTTTCCCTGTCCCTTAGTGGCTCCGGAGTTTTTCGCCGCCTGGCGTCGAGGATCGGGAGAGGTGTCCCTGTCCTTCGAGCGTGGGGCCTCGCTGGCTTTAATTGCGGGCTCCGCCTCCTGGAGCACGGCCTGGGGGTGGAAGTCATCTTCGTCTTCCGACGATCGAACTTCTGTTAGCCTAGGGAGCGAGGCACTCTTGGCAAGAGTGGATGATTGCCTGGAGTCATGCGGCGATCTTGATCGAGAGCGCCCAGAGGACACCGAATCGGACCGTTCTGTCTGTGCATCTTTCCGAGAACTCGACGTCGTCGAGTCTCGGTTGGACTTAGTGTGTTTAGTGTGTGTAGTATGTGAAGCGCTTGTGTCGCCGGGGGTCTTCCCCATAGCCGCCCTGCCGGACGACCTTCCGAGGTCGGGGACCTGCGCTCGGCTGTCTTTCGACACCGTAATGCCCTCGCCGTCCAAAAGTACGGCGTCGCTGCCATCGCTGAAGGCGCCCTCCGCTGCCATGGCCGCCTGCCTGGCGTGGTGGGCCCAACGCTTCGAACGGTCCTTAAGTGTCTTAGGTTTAACCCTAATACACGCTCTGCAGTTCGCTTCGGGGTGGTCCCTCGGCAAGCAGAGATTGCACGTGGCGTGCCTGTCGACCCAAGGGTATTTGCGATTGCACTTGGGGCAGAATTGAAAAGGGGTAACCTCCATACGCACCTTGAGGCAGCGGGCTGTTAAGTGTAGGAAATGTATAAGGTGTACCTATATACCAAGAGTGTAGAGTATGTACCACCCCCCACTCTCCCTACTTCCAGGGCCGAGGCCAGCGGCCTACCAGGCCCGGGCCGAGGCCAGTGGCCTTCCGAGGCCCAAATCCGTCGTGCAGCAGCCGACGGTCGATTTCTTCTCCAGCCGGCGTCGAGTGTCGAAGTTCGACGTTGGGGTGGGGAAGGATGTCAATAGATTATTAATTTATATTTTAGCAAAAGTATGGCTAAGGCCAGGGGACTCCGCAAAATGATTCCGACCAGTATGGCGGAAAAAAACAATCTGAGGATCCTACACGCGTGAGGGATCTTGGGTACAGTGGACGTCACACTAGGGATAGTATTACTGGCACGCCCTGTGTCGATGCCCATTTTCGAGTTTCGAAAAACAAACTGTAATACTCTGCAGCTTCCACTAGATGTCGGCCTATGCACAGCATGTGATCTAAGCAGATTCCACAAGCCTCAGAAATAGATATATATTCTTCTCTACTTCTGACTATTTTGTTTTTCCCACCTCCCTCCGTTACCTTTTCCCTTACTTGTTCCAACGCCTATGAAATGTGCCAAAGCACTCCATTTTTATTTCACGCACCGTTCCCATCGTTCCTCTCTGGACCCTCAGGATCACCACCTCCTTCAGATTTTCGCCCCATCCGCTGCCCGTAAGAAGGTCCCACTGCAGTTTTGGATCAATTACACTACCATTGTTCACGCGAAGCTTCACAGTCTACTCAGCCGAATGGCGAAGGACTCGTGATATTGCAGAAGACCTAGAGTTACTTCGTGTCGATGGTCAATAGGTGCCTTATTTTAATCAATAATCAATGGTTTCCAACCATCCTCTACTACCAAGTGTACAGCGAGGGGGAGTGACCTCTGACCGGCCCATAGAGTCAGAGCTCGGCCTCTAGTACTTTAAGACGAGATAGCTGCACCTTGAGGTGGATGGGGTGCGGGATTCTCTTACTCCAACACCAATCAATAAGGACAACTCAAGGGTTTGGTAAAAGGGGAGTCTGTTTAATGACAAGTACAAAAAATGGGGAAACATGGAGATCAGCAATGATGCAATAGCCCGTCTCGCTTCAACTCCCAACAATCTTCATTCAAACAGCAATAGTTATAGTCAAAATTTGTCATCATTAACGTGTAACACTCAATAGTTTGTCATGTACTTCTATTGGTTGGAAAAGGTAACTTAAGTATAGGTGCTATATCTGTATATGGTAACTGAGTGTGAGGATTGGATAACTCTTATCGGGTGGGCGTCTACGCCCTTCCCTCTACATTACTCATGCAAACGTCACTAAAAGTACGACGTCTCATTGGTTCTACCATTTATAGGACCTTAGATTATTTGGCCCACTGCGATTGGGCTGGCTACAACCCTAAGCATAAATCTCCACTTTAATTAGCAGCATGCACAATGGTCACCCAGATGCAGTATGCCCCAAGATTCACCCTGCCTCCCTTCCATCAATCAGTACTTTAGTGCTATGTGTCAATTAGTTGGCTGAGGTTGGCCTAGAAACTGTAGCTTCTTGTCAGGAAACGTTATGGTATCTCCTGCTTTGGGTGACATCAGACGTCGGTACATCTTCGCGCTTGGTTGGTCACGCGCTAGCACACCATGAATCAGCTTAGTCTTCCTTCTATTTGTGCATTTAATTCTCTTTTTCGGCTGCCACCTGCCTGGGCCCCCTTATCTTGACCTTCATGGGGCAGGATGCTCTGCTCTTAAGTTTCGATTCTCCGAAGTTACTGTCCGCCTCCCTCTCTTGGTTTGACCTTGATTTCCCCAGGCATGGTCTGCTCCTTGCTGAGTTTCGATTCCGCCGTCTCTCTTCTTGTTTTAGCTGGAATAAGAATCCGGGCCTGTTTGACCCTTAGTAACCTGACGTTAATTCTGCTTTTGTATAAAGTGGACTCACACTTACATAATGTGCTTCGTTGAGGTAGATATATAGTTGGCGCTTGCCGCTCTATTCTTCTACTAAGCATAGCAAGCCACACTCTTTTCTTCGCTTTTTGCATTACAAGCATAGGTACAGCCGTTAGCTGGTTGCATAATTTCATCCTGCTTTACAGTTACGTTTCTTTATATTTCAACATCGCCTCTTCTTCTATATCTGTGATATCCTTATCCATGGTGTTTCGTCTTTGTGCGTCCTCTTTTGGTAATTGTTCTTCGCCTGTATGTCTGTCCGGGCCCTTGCGACGTCACCATTTGTCTTCTATTAAGGCCTTTTGAGTTTCTTCTGGGACAGTGTTTTAACAATCTTCATTTCTTGTCATTTGCTGGTACGGTTGTCTCAATGGATACCTTACTGCCCACGATTGTCTGGTTATTGGCGCTTCAATAGGTATTGCACTTCTGATTGGCACTGGACAGAGCCCTAGTGCGGCTCTCTGCTGGTTTATTTGCTCATCGTACGTCACATATCTCGGTGTGAACATTCCTGGTACTTCAAAATGGGCGACTGGCGTGTAGGCCATATTTGGGACCTCCTCTACAGATGTCCTTTTAAACTCCCCACTGTCCGGCAGAGATGTGCTAGCAGGGTCTCTTAATACTTGTGTTAAACTTGTAAAGACTATGCGACAGCAGAATTTCTAGAAATGCTGTTCGCCAGATTGAAGTACACTGTACCCTGGCTGTAAAGCAGCTCTTTCCTGGGGTACAGTATTCCTAGCTAATCTATACTGGTACATGCACAGAGGGGACAGTGGGCCCCCATTTAAAAAATAAACCTGTGCTGAATAAACAAAAAATAAACACTTGTAAGCAGACGAGAGGTGTGGAAGAACATGCTGGTTTTAATTGCACCAAATATTGTGGACCGGTGCTGGAGGACACTGACCAATTGAAGGTATTTGTTTCTTATGCCCAGGGGGGAGCCACCCCCTTTGAGGCTAGGGAGGTGAACCCGCTCCACAAGATTCTCCCTAGGGATCTGGAAAGTGGGACCTCACTGGGAGGGACCCCCCTTAGGAGACGAGGAGTCATTCTCACAAGGAATTCTCTAGACCACATACAGTATCTGCATGTCTGGGACTGCCTTCCATAAAGAATATCGCTTTAAGAAGAGACCTGTATATAATTGGGCCAAGTGTACCACAATAGGGGAGAGAGTACGGTGCACAGGGTAAAGCCCCCAGACGTAAACATGCCTGGAGGGTCTTACCAGCAGTAAGCTGCGGAACCGGCAACAGTTAGAAAAGTGAAGATGCCGGAGGCCCAGCAACTCAGACTGACGACGGGAAGAGAAAACCTGTAAAGTGGTGGTGTGATCACAATCATCCTGTGGTGGGCCAGATGCCCATCTAACAACACCAAGATCATTGCAGCAGAGAGCGCCGACTGCTCCCACCCACCAGCGTCCCTCGACCACAGCAGTCAGACGTGAGAAACAGAATGTTGGAAAAACTAGAGACTGAGAAGTGAGAACTGGGAACAGGTTACCTGAGCGAGTTCCGAGCCACACAACGCCACCCTGGACAAACGAAAGTACACAGGTGAAAGGGAGAGGCGGGAGGCCGCCAGGGCAATCTATTGTAAATACAGGAATGCATGAAAAGCTGCAGGGCGACATACGAACAGTAAACCCGAATGTGAGGCTAAACAAGGCTTATTGGGAAACAGAGTTAAGGTGGAAATGAATACCCTGGCAAGAGGGGAAACAACCACAGGAACTCTGTGTTCAAGAGTGGGGAAGACACTCCATATACAAGTATAAGAAGAATTATGTCAAGTGTATTTAATAACAAGAGAAAGCAGCCAGTCGAGAAAACCCATGGGAGGGGGTTTCCTAACAGAAAGAATCTTACAAATCTTAAGAAATGTTGGATTTCGGGAGCGTGAGAAACCTGAGAAACCTGAAAGCAAAGTAAAGACTGAGACAGCATTTTAAGGAGAATCGTTATAAGCAGAACACTAAAAAAAGTAAAAGACTCATGAACAGTTTGGATGAGCTACAAGACCTCATGAAGGCAACTCCAAGAGTGCATCAGAAGATCAGCATAAGCAACCTATTTCTAAAACTGACATTGTTTATTGACAATATAAGGAGTCAAGATTTAAATAAATAAATAAAAATACAGAATGCCACAGCCAAGAAAGCACAAAGGGAAAATGACTAGGAGTTGAAACATTCCTTTGGCTGACTTTAGTAGTTTGTATTAGTGGCAGGCTCAGGTAGAGTTATGTTTAGGGCCGAGGACATTTACTTTGTACTTCCCGACAACAGATGAGCAGCTTTAGTTATTTTAGTAAGGCAGGAAAACCGTTCTAGATATAGGAGAGATGAGCCTTTTCTTTATCATTTTATTAAAAAAGTCAAGATGTCCACAGTGTGTCCAACGACTCCTTCCAATCCCGCCACAACACAAGAGATCGCAAGACTAATCTGCTTTAGAATGTGAAGTGCATTGCCACCACTACAACATGTGTGTTCAGCATACAGACACTCACTGCAGGAAAAATTACAAATAGCTCAATTATATATGCACATATACAAACACACCCTCTATACAAATGTGACACCGTTGAGCCACTGGATTTCCTAAACTTCCATGGCTGATAATTTTTGAACCGTTAAACATATTTGCATGAACGTTTCCAAAAACTAAAAAAGGTTTGATGCAAATCCATCCAATTCTTCAAAAGATATAGCGTGGAGACAAAAAAAGCCTTAAAACTTTTGAATTGCTTTTCCCACAGTGAAGATAAACAGATTTTAGACAGCGGACCAGCCTAAAAAGCTGGACAGATTCTAACCACATTTGTTTCAAAAGCGACGGCAAAAAAACACACATCACATTTTTGGCGATGGCAAAACAAAGGAGATTATTTTTGCTTGCAAGACAAATGGACAACATCCAACCCATTAAACTGTTCCCTCCTTACTAAAGTGAACAACACTACAGATCGTGACTTTAATAGGGGTATGGAGACTGGACCACACAAACTTCTATCAAGTGTAGTTTAGGCATTCTGGCACGCAATTCCTGCAGCCCGCTTTACACAAAGAAACCATACACACAGGGCTAGTCCTTTCTCATTACTGATGACAAAGAACGATGTGCAAAATTACAGTTTCCAGTTCAACATGGTCGCCTCCATGGGACTTCTGGTCTCACCCTTCAGGAGCAGGGATTAGTGTCTCCAAACCCCTGACCATTTCTGGTTTTAATGAACAGCTTGTCTAAAATAGCTTTCTCTGTGATGCACTGGCCTTAGTCCAGCAACCTTGTCCCAGTACCTTGGATGGCCGAAAAGGCTCCGTCAGCAGTTCTAGCACACATGGGCAGTTCATACAGGACACCACTTGTCCACCACCAAGAAAGGAAAGGGCTTTACTTAACCAAAGTCGTCAAAAAGAAAGCAAAAATAATAAACACCAAGGACCGGGACAGAAAATGACTGGGGAAATTGAGCAAAATTGTTCTTTGGGAAGAATTCCTGAAAAGGAAAATCCCACACCCCTCCTCCAGCTGCCACACTGAGTCTTATGTAGGTATTCATTTACTAGTGTAACCTGGGGACTGGGCACTACTTCAATTCCATTGTTGGTTTGGTACAAATTCCACCTGTATTTATTTATTTTTTTTTTGTTATGCAGAGAGCGGGGTGCACTCAGCACCCTAAACACATTTCTGCATCTATGATGCACTAGTTGTTCGGACCTTAGAATGTTCAGAATTTTATATTTGCAGTTTAATTTAAAAAAATGTAAATTGCATAGAACTGGGCCACCACGAAAAGGTATCCGACCTGTGGATCCCTTGTCCAGCAACATCCAGTGGTCATGGATTCACAAAGTCAGATAGCAGTCCGTCACAATTTTTCAACAGCAAAATACTCCAGTTGGTTCAAGATTCTTGCTGGGAGTAGCCAACGATGGAGGCGGCACCTTGATCTGGTGTCCTTAAGAAGCTTTTTCTTTAGCCAGATTACCCCAACTTATTTATAACGATATAAATAAATCTATGTGTACATTACATATCTTACAATTAATTTAAAAAAGTATATATACATTGGAGAACTGCGAAACGTGTCATTGCGTGCTTTTGTATCTGTTCACAAGACTTGAAATAAACTACTGTGCTGTGTAACTATTGTGCGCGGTTGATTTGTTCCGTGCTGATTGAGTCATTATATCTTGTTATGTTGCTCTGCTGGAGTGCAATCCCCTTTGTACCATTGTACGCCTAGTTGAAATATATATATATATATACACACACACACACACAACACAAAATTATGACTCACTACGCGCGATTGACGAGTAAGAAACCGTGTGCATTTGTAGAACTGTCAAGTTTTCGGCACCGTTTTTACATGCATGTCTGTCGCACAGACAGGGGATTGTGAAGATCGCACCGGATTCAGGCTGGCTACTTGTCATGCATTAGCTTCCAGCAGTCTCTGCTCTCATAGGGACTGATGTGAATGTTGTTACGCAATGCAGTCGCTCCAGCACATGAGGCAGGCTCTCACAGGGTCTAGCATCTGCTTGTAAAAGCTAGTGAGTGATAAAGGCTAGCCAATCCCAGTCACACAAGCCTTACTCTGTTAGTTGTGAAAACTTTGGAGGTGGACTTGTGGAAATGGCTAGGAGTCAAACAAGCTTCTTCTGCACATAAGGAAAAGGTCTAATTCAGAGAGCCATCTATTCGAGCTTTGGAAAACTGGTGCATCCGCTGAAGGCTAAAAGATTACCTTTCTCCCTTTGAACCACCACCAATCACTCCACATGTAAGTAGTTATGCAACCAGTGGTGGAAATGGAAAATATTTAAAGGGGGATCCCACAAGGGCCAGGGTGGGGGCGGAGTTTGGAAGAGGGAGCAGAGCTGGCATTTGAACTCCACTCAAAGGAAATGTTCAAAATAACCAGCCGATCCCAGCGTAAAATACTCCATTTTAGCATATCTTAAAGGTCAATATCGGTCGGTAATTCATAGTGTCACTTCTGTCCCCCTTCTTAAATATCAGAATTGCCAGCGATCGCTTCCAGGAAGGGGGTGCAGGTACCTGTGACTTATTAATGGTCATTGAAAAGGCTAAGCAAATGTCTCTTTTGAATTTGAAAGGCATATTTGTTTCAGATGGAATGAGAGGTAAGCGCGGTATAAGAACAGTATCTAAGTTTCAAGGCTCCGATGTGTCTTTGTAGACATGCAATTGTCGAACTTGTTCCATTGCAGAGTCTCCATGATGGCATAAGATTGCATAGTAGCATAATTACAGCACCTACTTTGAGTTTTAGCTCTTGAGGAGGCATTCGTCCTTCAGCATTTCACTCTTTAGACACTGAAATGTTGAGCCGGTAATTAACTGTTCATTGACACTGGAACCTCTGTGCCCTGTGTGGAGAGAAGCAGGGGTGGAAAGAAGTAACTTGAAATGATTACGAATGTTTCCGAGAGTGGAAGGTGAAGGTGACCGCGTAGAACCGTGCTCATTCTGTTTTTTTTAATTATAGCGGTTGAATTGGAAGGGCACACAGAGGTGCACTTTGCCATTTGTACAGCAGAGGGCAAATTAACACTGATAAATTGCATCAGTACGGAAAAATAACCAAGCGTTTTATATAGCTAGATCATTTTAAAATGGGGCAATTTCTTTCATTCTGCTTCCTTCAAAATTCCACAGTGCACATCAATTCCACTTGAAATCACTTCCATGGAAGGGGTGCATCCAAAATACTGTTGGTAATGAAGTGCTTTTTAGTACATTAAGGTATCCATAGACATGCTACATATATTAAAAATGGCTTGTTAATCTTATGACTTAACATTTCTTTATAGAAAGGAAGTGCTATAAAATGTGTTTGGCCAGAGCACAGGTTGGGCTGGCCACTTGCTTACATTCAGGGAAGAGGTGGGGGTATTTCTGCCTCTGTAGTGAAAATCTAAAGTTGGCACCCATGAACCCACAGTTTAATTTCCTGATAACTGCTGTCAGCACAACAAAAGCATTTGTGATTAATCAGTTGGACAAGTATATACCATCTGTATGAATATAACCTGTGATAAAACACAAAAGAAGGGGCACACAAGTCACAGGTCATTTGTGAGGTAGTCCGACAAAAAAAAAGAGAAACATTTCAAAGAAAACTAGTGAATACAAGTTTACGCAGCATTTGAGTTTGGAAATGACTTATTTTCTATCAAAGTGTGAGATGTACATTTGCAAAACAATAGTGTGCCCAGCCCCGAGTGCCTGTTCTTCTTGCCGATAGATTTTTATCCATCAGCAGTGATTTTAGGATACCGAGGCTTGAGCCTCATTACTCCATCTTCTCGGATTGAGCATGAAGTTATGGGTTCGTATTCTTCTTGGTCTTGTCACAGTAGGGCTGGTTTCACAGGGTCTTCACAGTGATGGGCCGTGGGTAGCGGTCAAAGGGGTTTGCAGTGGTGGCAGTGAGTCTTCTGTTCAGAGGGTTTGGGTTCTGATCCAGTCCTTGGCAGAAGTTCTTACTCAGCTTCGCTAGATGTTCGTCCAACATCTCGATGTCCAGGTCTCTATGAAGGTCTGCTATCCTTGTGAAGATTGGAGCTCCAGACCATATCCGCAGGGCCTTGTTCTGGACTATCTGAAGACTCTTCCGGTGTCGTTCATGGCAGGTCATCCATGCTGGGGAGGCATACATCAGGGTTGGTCTGATGATCGCATTGTAGACGTTGATCTTTGTGCGTAGGGGCATAGACTTGGTCTTCAGGAGTGGGTACAGCGCTGCCATCTTTCCTGTTGCCTTCTGCTGAGTATTCTCGATGTGGCTTTCCCAGTTGAGTTTGCTGTCCAGGGTCACACCGAGATAGCAGCTGCTGCTGTCCCATTTGATAGTCTCCCCGTTGAGGCTGATGTGTGGGTGCTCCTTGATCTTCTTTCTGGTGAACAGCGTTGCGGTTGTCTTGCTGGTGTTGAGTTCTATCCGCCAGTCGCTATACCACTTTGCAATGGTATCCAATGAAGCTTGCAGGTTCGCCACTTCCTTTTCGCTGAATGACTGGGAGATGACTGCAACACTGTATGCATACAGCGCCAGTGTGCCCAGCAAGTTAAAAGCCTGCTTTTAATAGTGACGGCCCCCACCCCAGTGATAGACCTGGCCCATTAATTCCTGTGGTGTCCCTTTCAGGCCAGAAGAGAAAAAAACAGGCTAGGCAAATAGAGCCTGGAAATGCACGAATGACGGCTGGGGAAAGGAGAACAGAGCAGATTAGGACCCCAGCTACCCTCTGCTAAGCTGGGACTCGGTAAAGCATTTTCAGGGCTGAAGCAGGCCCTTGAGATACAGGCAGACACTGGATGCCAGATCTCAGACTTGGCAAGAGCTGTCCCATTGACCAGCACTGGATGCAAGGTACTACTCTTCCACACCCAAAGTCACTTTGCCTTCATGCCAAGAACACCTATTGCAGGGCAGTACTCCTCTGCAGTGCTGCTTTTGAGTAGGTAGTAAAAGCAGAGGTGGGCGGTTAATTTGTAAATCACGGTTAAAAAAGCTGCAGTTTCTGTATGCCAAGGCAACCCCATTCGCAGGCCAACACCGAATGCTATCCTAGTTAGGATTACACAGGGCCATATCACAGCATTACCATCTCCCTCAGCCTTCTGACATCCATGTGCATTGGTAACAGAGGACTGCAGTGGTGTGCACACAGCTATGGATTGCCTGTGGAGTTTTTGCTATAGACTGGGGGTCAGAGCATGCGGTTTCTGCTTTTGACGGCACCCCTGCACTGTGGCCTGTAGCAATTGATGCACTGGGAAGAGTAATTCCAGGACAAAGGCATGGTTTTACAAAAAATGCATTCCAGCCTTGCTGCTCCCAATAAATCCACCATCCGCCAGCGGGATCTACGTGATCACTGTGCTGCCGAAAATGTTGACAAAATAAAATGCAGATTACAAAATTGGCAAAGCGCAGTGACCAGAGAGATCACTTTTGCCCACATCCCCATACCCTCGTCCCCTTTCCCTCCCTACTTATCATTCGGTGGCACACTTCTGTGTGTGCCGCCGACCAGAGACGTTTTTATGGGAGGGCAAAAGGGGCACTTGCCCAGGGCCCCCACCTTGGAGGGGGCCCCACAAGGCTAGCTGATCTGAAGAAGTAAGATTCCATTGTTCATTCTTAAATAGCACACGTCGGTATATTTTATGGGGTGCTGCTAAGGCTCTAAACCCATTGCCTTTCTGTTTTGGCATGTGCATTCTGCCTTGATCAATTCATCATGTATCGATTTCTGTGTTCACTGTGGCATACCTACTTTGTGTGTTCCTTATGGCCCAACTCTGTAGCATTCTTTCCTTCCTGTGGGAATTATGGTGATCATGTGCACTAGGCAATGGTGAAATGCATATTGATAAATTGCGTGCCACAATAATTCAGATGTTAGCTCAGTGTGTGAAGCACCCATTGCAGAGATAGGAGTTCATATGCAAAATTGGAATAACACATTCCAGCAAGGCTGGCTGAGCCTTTCCTGTGTTTGAAGTTTATAAACCTGCCTGCATATGTACTTGGTTTTGCAGACCAACATCTGCTATTATTAGCAATGTACCTTTACTAGATAGGGGTTGCTATAAAGACGAACATATCATCCGTATGGTGAAGGTCTATAAATTGGTTTGTTCAGGTGGGGTGTTGTAAAACCTAGGCAATTGCCTCCAACGATGGCATTAACTGTTAGTCCAAGAGGTGAATAAGTATCCAAATTCAAGACTATCTAACAACAGCGTTAAAGGAATGGTTCGGTCAGAAATATTATTGTCCCTATGGTTCGGCCATGTGTTTTTAACCATAAGTCGATCGATCATACAAACATTTCCTATGCACCTAACCCGAGTTTTCGTCTCTTGAACACAAGCGAAATCAGGCAGCACGGCCATCTTGTTATAATCTTATCACTTGCCGCATCGCCCTGGGTGACCTCCCTTTGCGGCACTAAATCATATCCCCCCGCCCCTGAGCCTGACATCACCAAATCATTGATATTCTCCGCCTCTCTCCGTGACGTTACTGGGCAGCGTAGCCAAATGCGCCCAGTCGTCACCTACGCGACTAGACACGGAACACAGAAAACAACACACATCGTCTCACAACACAGCGCGTCACTATTAGGAATATGAAACTGTACTTTAAAAGGAAACTGCAAGACTGTACATTTGGTAAAGTACATTTATTTCACATTAAATGTTTCGATAACATTCGGCGTCTGACATAATCAAAATGGGACTTTTTTTTTTGCTCTCGAACTGCAAATCCGCAAATGTTTATCGTGAGTCATGCGCTGTTCCTTTTTGGTACACAGGGTGTTCGTTTTGGCTAAATGAAGCACTTGGGTCACACGGTGAATTGCAAGGCTGGTGCATCAACTTGGCACTAGACCACAGTAAAGGTTGTTCTGTTGCTCCTAATCGCTGGTACCGCGTACAGGCATATTGGACCTTGTCTGTCGTCCCAAAAAATGGTCAAGTAGATCCAGTGATTGACATGTAGCTGCAGCTGGCGACTGAAGAATCCATCGGTTGGGGTCTGGAATAGCTGACAATCGCAGAATGGCACGATGTACCTGTTTGCGAAACATAAAAATAGAAATGGGTCTCAGTAGCCGATCTTTATTACAATTAATAATTTTCTTTATTAGCGCAGAGGTGACACAATGTGAAGCGAGAGAATACAACGTGGAATATCAAAGTACTCCGCTATTTACTTCTGAGGATAGTGCAATGGAGTATGTTGAGCTCTAAACGTAATGCGTAAACTGGGGCAACAATTCGAGTTGCACACACAACGTAATGATTTATTAGCGTAGAACCAGGGGGAAACCAGTGGTGGTCTACATGCATCTCGATGTTGGCCTGCCCATGTGCCCGGTAGATAGCCCAGCACATAAAGGTTGTACTAGCACTTCATTGCAATATGCCACACAGAACAAACAAGTACAATGTAACCCAGCAATAACGGTCAGCTATTTGTATTTCGACTAGTTCTGGTATAAAATCGTCTATAGAGAAACTTACATTATATTTCCATTCTCTTGGCATTATGCAGACGCCTCTGGTCGGGTCAATGATTTTTCATTAACTGAATTTATATGTAACTAGGTCCAGTTTCGGAATAGACAACCTTATCATATCATACGTTATTACACCCCCACTTCAATTCAATCCCTTTCGGAATGGTCCCTGTCTCTCAAGGTAAAAAAACAATAGAACCTTATACTGTGCGTGGGACGTGTGTGCCTCCCAACTCCCAAGTAAAAATTCAAAGCTGGTGACCTTCACTCACAATAAACATACTTTTACTTTGCAACATCCCGTGTCAACGCATCCATGAGAACATGAATTTTGAATCACGGTGTTACTCACCAAGGTGCTAGGTGTTTATGCGACCCCAAACCCGGATTGCGGAATAGAAGTAGACAGTAGGAAATCTCTAGAAACCCAGGTCCCCTGATTTCAATGAATCAGGCTTCCTCTAATTGAGGGGCTCTTCTTCACGATGTACCACTCTGCAGTTTATGTAAGAACAGACAGAGTTGTCTATCGCGTAAAAGAGCGGGGAGAGAGCGCACCGCCAAACCAATGCTGCAAGAAAATACAGAAATGATTAAGAACGATGCATTAATGAGTTTTCAGTAATTCCAATAAAAACAGCAGGTACCTGAGATGGTGTATGAATATAAGCCAAAGATAGAATCTTGTAACTATAGAGAAAAGACCACCCACAGTGAAACAAACTTATTGGCAATCCAAAACAAATTACAGTATTAGGGTTTCTTTTATAGACTAACCTGTTGGTAATGATACTGAAGAAAAGAAATATCCAAATGGTCAGAGCACTACGGGAAAAAAAAATAAAGTGGGAAGGTTAGTATAGGAAGATAAACCTGATCGGCACGACGGCCCCACTAGGTCCGAGTTGGTGCATAATCTGGAGAGCGTTCGAATAATGCACTTTCAAACAGTAGACACAGTCTAATCAGGATGTTGGCAGAGTACAATGAATTCCAAGGGAATAGGGTAAGAAGCAATAATTCTTCAAAGTATGCAGGACTGGTATGGGACGACTGATTCTTCCTAACCTTATAGGAGAGTACAGGATAAGGATCAGAATGCAGAACAAAAGTACAGACTTACACTTGTTGGTTTGGAGAAAAACCGCGAGTAGCGTTGAAAACAGCACCTAAGAATTGGTCCTTCTGAGCAGGAGGGGTTTGCCGCAGAGCCGGAAGCACTGTGGGCTGTGTGGAAAGTCTCCTACGAGCGTACGGCTGTGAAGTGAAACTGCGCGTACTGAAAACCTTTGCAAACAAGTCCGTAGGGAAATCCAGGTAAGCGATCCAGTAAACGGAGCCAGGGTCTGGTAACGATGAGTCAAGAGAAAAATCCCACGGAGGGTAATCCAAGGAAAGAAACAATGCCGGAGGCGGGCTACGAAAGACATGTATTAACATTCAATTAGCAGCAACAAAGTTCCCGCAGCCTTGGGATTTAAGGAACAAGGGGGTGTGGCTTCCGTGTAAGCGAAGCACGTCCGACCTTTGTCAGCTGAGCAGAACATGTACGTGGCTTCAACAGTTTCAAAGGCATCTTGTATCGATGCCATAGCGAATCCCAGGATCTTGCAGCGTTCTGCCAGGCAGCCCCCTGTTGCCATAGTGTAACACACGGGCCCTGGATGAAAAAATTGGGGGCAGTGTGGTGGTTGAGCTAAAACATGGCGCTGGTGCGCAGTGCATTCTGGGGGGGTTGAGCTAAAACATGGCGCTGGTGCGCAGTGCATTCTGGGGGAACTCAGAGCCATGATGGATATTTATCCATGCCTCAGTGGAAAGCTACACTTGCTTTGCGAAACAACATGTTTTCAACGTTATTGCTGATGTTTTCAACGTTATTGCTGATGGGCTTGGAATGCAGGCATTCCCAGCCAAGGACACGGCGCTGGGAAAGCTAAGATCCGCAGGTGCCGGCTGGTACCTGATAGCGAAGTTTGTTTTGGGTTTGCTCGGCCTGTGCCAAGGTTTTGAGATGAGTTATGGAATTGTTTCCCGGGGCGTTTAGGAGAGAGAAGCGCTCTGCTCCTTGAGGTTACTGTCGGTTGACCCAGCTGGCAATCAACGGTCACCCATCAATGCGCAAGCGCATTTGCCAGAAGGTTCGAGAAGGTGCCACCCCTTGTTGAGGAGGGCATATATGCGGAAGCCCTCAACGGTCAGACGGGATAAGCACAAAGACTTCAGTCGGAGGGGGGACGCTTCGGTCCGACACTCCTGTGGGTTGTTGTGCTCTTGGCCTGGCTGTTATCGGGGTCTTTCAGCCGCTTCTGGCCAGATGAAGTTCCATTAAGCTACGCCCACGGTGATGTATTTCTTTCTTTGACTTCTTTATGTTTTCTGTGATCTATGCCCATGTGAGTTTCTACGAGTTATTTCTATGTACCTGTAAGCTTTGAATAAATAGCCGTAAAGAGCTGATTATCTTCTAAAGTGTGCGTGGCTGTGAATTATTGTGTCTGTTTTTGGGTTGAAGTATTTGCTCTATAATTGCACTGGTGATTTATGGTAGTTCCGTGCACTTTTTAGAGGAGAGCAATACATTTTTGGCGACGAGAGGATGGGATATTTGTGATGAATTGCTCCAAATATTAAAGAATCCGTCTGTTTGAAGCCAAGTTATTTGTGATGAGGTGTTCCAAATAATCTGTTTGAACGAGCGAAAGGTTGTTTTAATTGGGCAGTGAGTGTTGAACTGTGTTAAGCTGTTTTGTTTTTTTTTCCTTTTCCCTTGCTGTGAAATGACGATTGTGTGAGAGAGTGCAGAGCAGGCTGTCGCCTTTCCTTGGTCGTCTCACTGCAGCTCTGAGACAGCCAATAGACAGTACCTTTTGTGTTGGCCTGCCGCGGCCGATAGCATGTGTGTTTGAGATCTTTCCCCTTCAGTGGGGAATGAAACCAAGGAGCCGAAAAGCCGTGAGCAGAAAGGAAAAATGTCTATGTTCACAGTGCTCCGATGAATGATGAATTAAAGATTTATGTTCAATTAGGAAAGAATTTTTTCATGCGGTTTCCCTTGACAAAGTTGTAAAGTGAAAGCTTGCTCTATTTTGGCATGAGAGCAGAGAAAGAAACAATTGCAAGTATTTGATGAGCAAATTGTGAACTAGTGTTTAAACATTAAACATTGCGATTCAGCCCCAGTGTGCTAGTGGGTGGGGGGCTGTAATATCAAGGAGGCGAGGATGCGCCTTTCATATAATGTATGCTTTTGAAGTGTTCACATTCCTGAAGATAACGTGGGAATGAGCCCTGTTTAGGAGAAAGAGTTACATCGGTGTTGAAAGCTTAAAGGGTTTGTTTTTGGCAACTATAAATTCCATGTGCTGGCGGTGCATTATGTTTAAGGAACACACTAATATTGCCTGTTGTGCCATGTTTACAATGGGTGAGAGGTTCACTTAAAAAAACAAAATGAGTGAATGGCATTTGAATTTTCGATTTTTGTGTATTGATGTGAAATTGCAGAACCAGTTTGGAATTGTTTGGGGGGGAAAAGACAATTTGTATTTTCTAAATTGCCCCTAGAGTATTTTGACTGTTCGCACGCTATACCATGGAATTGCTGCTAAAAGCAAAAGTACTGTTGTTATTAAGGGATGTATGTTTGATACGAGACAAGGACAAGTTGATTGTGATATATAGTGATAATGTTGTTGACAAATTAACGGCCCACAAGCAGCAATACAGAGTGTGGGTTGCTTTTGTAGATAACGTGCAGGGAGCTGCACTACACATGACATGTTTTGAATGCACTGACATAAGTGGTTATATTCTGGCAATGGTACAACAGAATGGAAAATCTGTGTGTGATAAGACGGCACAAAGATTTAGTGGGTTACGGATTCTGTTGAAAGATCGCACAGTGCAATGGAGTGAGATTGTGAAGCCAAACTACAAAGTTACGAGGAAGAAGAAGAAAAAAAAACGTATGCTTTTAAATGGGACATTAATCAGTTTAAAACAGGCTAAAAGACGCTTTGACATTTTGCAAAATTACATGAAGTTGAATCTGATGACAAGAAAATGTGCCTCTTTTGAACATGGGAGTCTTGCTGTGCGGAGCTTGTGGCTTGGAGATAACTTGCACTGTCTTGGGCGAGGTGCGCGAAAGAAAAAAAACTGTTGAAGGAAGGCAGAAAAAGCACTCCTGTTCGGTGAAATGGTGTTTACAGAAGCTGGCAGATCTAAGTTGCTGGAACAGTGCAGGAAAGAGTTAATCTGAGTGAACTGTCTGAAACGAGTGCCTTCCATTAAAGCCGCCACAGTTTAAGAGTTATAGAGCAAAGAGATAAGCTTGCTGCGCGAAAGATAAACAATGACATTCCTGCATTCCATCCCCTGTGAGAGACACTGTCAAAAACTGAGGAGGGGGGGTGCAATTACAGAATGCTGAAACTGAACTGAAGGATGATGTATGCAAGTAAAGAATTTGCCCAGTATCAAATGGCAGACTGGGCGCATCGCGCATATGAACATTTGGGGAAAACTGTGCATTTGTGAATGGGCTAAGAAAAGACACAGCTGCCCATTTCAAGAGACATTGCCATGCAAGCTGCATTCCAGTGCCCCATGTGATGTGAACTGAAGTAAAGCGCTGTGCACTGGAGAAGAAACCTCTAGGCGCTTTGTGAGTGAAAATACACAGCTGTCACACAGCCGGCAAAATGCAAGTTACATTGCCAGGGCTGGAGTAACTGACAAAGACATTATGGTGTTCCAGATGGAAGCAAACTGACAAAGAAAGCCGTTTTGCAAGAGACAACATGCAGAGCAAGGCTTTGGAGTATAACATGAACACTGCACATTAGCCATGATCCAGAAGCCTCACGGCTTAGTGCAAGAATGAATGATTTGTTGAAGCAAATAAAGGAACTGACTCAAACTACCGCTCTCAAAAGGGTGGCCCACAAACACCCTTTGGGAAAATGACAAGTGGAAAACCAGAGGCTTGAAAATAAACAAGGCTGCTTGTACAACTGCCGGCGGTATTGGACTAAAGGACTTTACCTATGAGAAATGGAGTGATGCCAACAGGGCAATCTAAATCAAGATCATGAAATACTGGAAGCAAGTTGGTGCCTGGCATTCGTGATTGCTTTGGTGAAAACGACCGTTGAGAAGTGCGACTTGGGTACTTATTATATGGCTTTTGTAAAATCACAGATCAGTCTGAGGTACCATTGACCAACTATGATCGCATTGCACAAATGAGTTTGTGAGTAGGCGGTTACACCCCGTATGGTTGAGTGCAAATAAGCCCCCAGTAACATGCAGAAGGGTGGTGTTAAGTGAAGGGGTGGACAACGTTGATATTGAAGTCTTGATGACATCCTAATGTGGATAACACTGATAGTGTACCTTTTGATGAAATCTTAACCTTTCTGTTTGTATTTTGCCTAGGCAAATAACCAAGAAAGTAGATTAAGGGGTAGACGTGTGCAATTGCCGGGTAACACTGATCATTCCCAGAGAAAGCGAGCCACTGCGACATGCTATTTCAACTTTGAACCTGTCCTGCACCGCACTCAAGGCTGCTAACGTGCGTGAAAAGTGAAAACATTTGTTCGGCAACCTGTGAGAAGTGTCTGAACTGTCACGGTGCGGACTTGGCATATTGTCAAACATTTGATGCTGCATATTCGAATGATTCAGTCGACGGTTGTAATGGCCTTATTGATATGTTTTACCTTTTTTGTTCAAAGGACTGTGGACAATGAGTTGTGGACTATGACATCATGCACCACAAACAGCTGTGTGAAACAGCACTTGAATGCCAACATGTTGAAACCTGATTCTTAAATGCATTTTGAGATTAATATATGAAAAAGAAAAAATGAAAGGTTTTGCCCTTCCAAAGGAATTGCCTTAACCAGAGATTAATATGTTTTGCCTTTTCCAAAATTACTACATTGCATGCAGCCAGAAAAATGGTTCATGAATTGTTTGGGCAGCAGGGTTGGGCGAGATTTTGAGATAAAAGGAATGCGCACACCAGAGTTAACTGTGCGATTAAGGCCTTTGATTTGTAGTAATGCTGCCAAGTGTGTGAGCTCTAATTAGAGATGGGTAACTTTGAAACAGGATGGCTCTTTCCATGTGGTAACATGTGCTTTGACTTGATTAGAACTAATGATGTTTCCTTTACACTCAGTGATAACTCGAGATAAAAGGTCAACCTTTGCATCTGTAGGGATTCTCCTGACTGTGATTAACATGTACATTTGCTATCAGAAGCTGAGGTTTAAGCATTAACCCTTTCATTAGTAGGTGTTTGGGGTTTAGCTGCTATGGGGTTACAAATCTTTGATGAAATTAGCATGTTTAGTAGTTAAGAGTTTCGATCATATTTCGCAAGCTTTACAAGAGTTACCCCTTGATAGTGAAGTTATTAGAAGAGCTACTTTGCAGAACAGAGCTGCTGTTGATTATCTATTGCTGAAACATAATTTAGGTTGTAACGCAGTTGAAGGGATGTGTTGTTTTAATCTAAGTGACCACTGTAGATCCATTGAAAGTCATATTAGAGGTTTGAGGGTTCTCATTTTCTCTAGTGTCCCAAGAGCATACTGGGAATTGATGGGATTGGTTATTTTCTGATATTGGAGGTACACTGCGTTATGCTTTTGCTTGTATTTGTATTATATTAGCTATCACAATAGCTTGTTGTTGTCCCAACTTGGTTCTGATATTTCGTCGGTTTTAAAGACCGCCTCTTTTGCCACTGGGCTATGGAAAGTAAATATCCAAGGGTGGATTGTGGTGGTTGAGCTAAAACATGGCGCTGGTGCGCAGTGCATTCTGGGGGGGTTGAGCTAAAACATGGCGCTGGTGCGCAGTGCATTCTGGGGGAACTCAGAGCCATGATGGATATTTATCCATGCCTCAGTGGAAAGCTACACTTGCTTTGCGAAACAACATGTTTTCAACGTTATTGCTGATGTTTTCAACGTTATTGCTGATGGGCTTGGAATGCAGGCATTCCCAGCCAAGGACACGGCGCTGGGAAAGCTAAGATCCGCAGGTGCCGGCTGGTACCTGATAGCGAAGTTTGTTTTGGGTTTGCTCGGCCTGTGCCAAGGTTTTGAGATGAGTTATGGAATTGTTTCCCGGGGCGTTTAGGAGAGAGAAGCGCTCTGCTCCTTGAGGTTACTGTCGGTTGACCCAGCTGGCAATCAACGGTCACCCATCAATGCGCAAGCGCATTTGCCAGAAGGTTCGAGAAGGTGCCACCCCTTGTTGAGGAGGGCATATATGCGGAAGCCCTCAACGGTCAGACGGGATAAGCACAAAGACTTCAGTCGGAGGGGGGACGCTTCGGTCCGACACTCCTGTGGGTTGTTGTGCTCTTGGCCTGGCTGTTATCGGGGTCTTTCAGCCGCTTCTGGCCAGATGAAGTTCCATTAAGCTACGCCCACGGTGATGTATTTCTTTCTTTGACTTCTTTATGTTTTCTGTGATCTATGCCCATGTGAGTTTCTACGAGTTATTTCTATGTACCTGTAAGCTTTGAATAAATAGCCGTAAAGAGCTGATTATCTTCTAAAGTGTGCGTGGCTGTGAATTATTGTGTCTGTTTTTGGGTTGAAGTATTTGCTCTATAATTGCACTGGTGATTTATGGTAGTTCCGTGCACTTTTTAGAGGAGAGCAATACAGGCAGTCACTGCTCGTTGTTCGTGGCGCTGTGAGGGGTAGAGGAAACTTGCCAATGACAGAATGCCCCCTACTCCCAAATGATAGTCGATGTAACAAAAACGGAGTCAAAATGTGTCTAGTAACAGGCCCACCTCTGCTTATCTCATGGCCTCCTACCGCATGGCATGTTTTCACAGTCAGTACTACTTGCGTGCCTAGAATGTTATGTATTCTAGGTCTAATCCCTTTTGTGTGACGAGCAGATATTCAGCTGTTTGCGGAACTTTATGGCAAGGCAACTGCAAAAACCCAAAGATTCTTACACACTGTTATCCATTGGTCATTAACATGAAAAATGGAGGTCCCACAGTGGCTCGACTAAACTGTGAAATGCGAAAGCAATCGTAATAATTGTACTTTTTTTTTAAAAAACGGACTAAGAGGATAGATTTCAAAAGACAAATTGCATACTTTATGTGGACACTTTATAAAAACATTTTTGGGAAAAATTAAAAACAGATGGTAATCATTTGTACCGGGATTTGAACAGTTCAACAAGCTCTGGTTTGGGTGGACATGGCACGTTGGCAATGTTTTGTGGCAATGCATGTGTGCTCTGAACAGATTTGTGCCCAATTCCATGAGTATGCATCTTTACGACATTAATAATAAGATCTTTCACAAAATCAAATTCTCTCATATACTGGTTTGACAACCCATTTTGCTTCTTTTCATAAAGGCCATAGTGTAGCGAAGCATCGCTAAGTTTCCTGCAGTCCTAGATTGTTCCCGGCCTACATTCTCGTTATGCGCTAATACCGCTAGTAAAGTCCTAGATTTCATCCCTTGGATGCTGAAATTCTATCTCTTCGGCCTGTACTTTAGGCACATATTGTGGAACACCTCCAAATCTCCTTTGTGACAGAATTCTGTGAGTCCCTTCAGATCTCTTGATAGAGTTTTATCAAACACAATCTTCTCAAGGGATTTGTGTGGAGGTGAAGATGGAATCAACCACTTTTTCCGTGCCTGCTGTGGGGACAAAGGGCCATGTTCACATTGGTGGAAAAGTTGGTTTTCTGTCCAGTGGTGAACGTTGGAACAGTGGTGCATTAGTGAACGCCATTTTTCCAGTAGAATTTCCACAGACCCCTCACATGTTTTGAGCTCCACCAAAGATGTTTGCTGAAAGACTGGGACCATTGTGAAATACTTTCCAAACCTTTTTTTTCCCCTGCAGTTGAGATTTTTTTTATTGGATTGATTTGGCAACATGCCATACATCAAATTGATGTTTAATATTTGGATACTGCTCTCTCATTGTCTTGGCTATTGAAACGTGTCTGTCTGTGGCTATGAGGTCGATTTGCATTCCCCTCGATTGTAGATCTTCCAGTGATTTTATAAAACCAAGTTTCTCTATACCCACTGAGGATTTACATTGGGACACCTGCACGACCACCAAACTCACAATTTTCTTACTTTCCATGTCCTGAAAATGGTATGTGCAATACTTAGCAGAAAATCCGGGGCTGTCACACTGTCCATCGCCGGCTAGCCTGAACCGTTTGTCAGAGAATGTACTTTGAATAGCTAATTGTTCAATTTTACAAGCATCACCAATGGCAGGGAATAGATAATCACGTTGTTATTTGTAGTATTGCGTTTTAGAAATGAAATGGAGTCCCACAAAATGAAAGAAACTGGATAACTTTGTGAAACTAGAGCCACTGAAAAGTAAAGCTGCTGCACACAGTAGATTGCCAGCTGGCAGTTTCCCCAGCATCGGTTGAGCGGACCATGAACATGTTTTATGTAACTTTTCACAGGTGGCATGTATTTTGAGGTTACTGCCTTGTGTTAGACGAGTCACCTTCACCAATGGCTTCCCACATACTTCACCCACTGAATGCACACATTTCGGCATCTTTATAATCTCCATCAAGCTGCTGTCAAATACTATATATTTGGCCTCTTTTATTAGACTGTCATCCGGCAACACTGTTGTTTCTGATTGAACCATTGTGGACATATCAACCAAACTGGACATACTATAGTTGATATCTTTGTCTAGTTTGTCGGTCAATAGTGTTGATGCTTCAGTCTCCGTCATTTCAACATCTGTTACTTGACCATGGATAGGTGAAAACATCAATGTCGACTGTTTTTTGGGGGGGCATACATTTGGCAGGTGTCGATTGTGTCAAGTGCTCAGCGAGTAATGTAAAACTATCTTCTATAAATTCAATTTCATCTTCATCTGGCGGAGCAGGCGCATTGTAACAATGGTCCAAAAACACTTTGCTGGATTCGCCGGTCACATTAAATACATTTTCTGGCAATTGGACATAGGCATCTCGAGTGTGAACACGTCGCGCCTCAATGAATAGTTCCTTCATGGTGAAAACAGTTTGGCAAGCAGCACATGTCAATTCTATCGCAGTCTGTGTCTGCATAGTCCATACTCCATCGGGCAACTACAGGACAGATAGGAAAAGGGATGTTCAGTGTAAATCCAACATACAATGTTGTACAATTTACATAAAAAAAAGCATATAATGAAGGCATCAAAACAAAACAATTGCCAAAATTTAAACTGTTCATAACTAACCTTACGATTCTTTCTTTTCTTTGAAACCTTCTTTACTCGAACATCACCATCAGCAAGCTGGCGCACCGACTCAGATCCACGTGCCTCCTGTTCAATATACGGATCTTGTATACATCCCTACAAAAAAAAAAAAAAAGTATCCATTCATTTGCATTACACATATAATTAGACAGACTTTCTTTCATTAGAGGGTACTGTTAGTATGCATACCTCTGGCTCCGGATCAGCTACAAGGTCTGGTTCCGGAACAACTACAAGGTATAATGTAATTGTAGTGGACGCTTCAGCATCTCCCTGAAACACAGTACTTGCATTAGTATGGATTAAAATATTGGAAACTGGACACACAATTTGGAAAGACAACAAAGTTATATATCAATAGCAAAGTACGAATGAAACATTGTGTAAAACAATTCCACGATCTGTAAATATGATCAGATTATCTCGTTCAATTGAACTGTCAAGACCCAAACCTCTGGCTCCGGATCTACTACAATGGATGTTGCAATTGTAGTGGACGCTTCAGCATCTCCCTGAAACACAGTACTTGCATTAGTAAGGATGAAAATATTGGAAATTGAACACACACATTGGGACGCGGACAAAGGTACATATCAATATCAACCCACTATAAACATTTTGTAAAGCAATGATACATTGTGAAAATATGATCACACTATCTAAAATTCCGTGCATAAAACCAGCCTGGAACAGAATAGCTAGTTAAGATTACCTGATACGCGCTCGAAGTGGTTGATGACTCCAGGCAAGACATGGATGTTGAATCTTGTTGCTTCATATTCAGTGGATAGTCATGGAGTTGTAAAGGGAAAGTATTATTCGATTTAGAAATGCCAACATTAAAAAGTGGCATGTAAGGAGACTGAATACGAGAAAATTATGCTTATGTAAATGCATAATATAGCATAGTTATCTGTGCCCATAAATCAATTTTCTATGAGGGTTCTCAAAAACAAGGACTGATGTTTAGCAAAATAGTCATTATTTAAACAGCTATTCAATAATATAAATATCGAAAGTATCATAAGTGACATTTATACCGAAAATAAAGGCGTAAAGCTAAATTCGGAAGCGTGACTCACCTTTGGCAGCATTTTCACGAATAAAGTCGGAATAGCGTTTGGGAGCAATTTTCGAGTTGTTCTCAGTTGATTCTTCTTTGTGTACAAGGTTGTGTCGTACATAATCGGGGTAACGTGCAGGCTGCAGATGCGGTATCGATGACCCCTCTTGTCCTCCAAGACTTGTTTGGCTCTACTTTCAAGCTCTTCCGGTGGGTTTCCACAATATCTGACCCATTCCCTTATTCGATCAACAGTCTTAGGGAATTCATGCATTGTAATGCCTTCAAAGATTTGTCATGGGTCTTTGAAGGGCAACCGAAAATGAAACATGCAGGCATTTTTGTAAATTCTGCAAAATAAAGGTCAACATTATCCGAAAAATGTTTTGCTTCAAAATGTGAGAAAGAAGGAATTGGACCATACATTGTTCTTTGCGTGCTTTCTTTTGGCCACCACAGCAAAACCAGTGCAGCGTGGGTGGCTGTATTATAGGATAACTTTAACAAACAATTCATTGATGTGTTGAAAAATCATAGCATGTTACTAATCCCTTGAATGTTCTATCATACATGAAATGGAAACATGCTTATACTATAGACCCGGTCCGCAAAGGATGCAATTCGATGCCAACTGACACTGATAAAAATTGATATATCGGAACATAACAAAAGAAACTCAAGTCAATAGAAATGAGACAAATTAACATAGCACCACTGAGTACGTTAATTTGAAATAGATATACATGTAAAAATGAAGGAGATATGATTAGGATACATGCCCTTACCTTGACCAACATGCAGAGTAGTTTCAGCATGCAGAGTAGTTACTGGCAGGAGAACAGGGTGATGTTCTTAGGTAGCATACCGACGAGCTCACAGAAGTTCACAGATAACACGACGAAGAGCAGATTAGCATCGGCCTTCTCGAGTAGCACGTTCACGAGTTGACTTGCAGTGCTCAAAGATGTTCTCATGATAAATATCAATTGGTTTATAAAGAATTACAAAAAGGGGTGGGTTTGTGAATGAATGACGTGTATATGTCGTGGTATTATGTGTATTGCAGGGGCGCAGCCTGCTTGAAGGGGAGCCTGCCTGGAGACACGGGTCTGAGGAGGCCATGTGAACAATGGGCCCTGGGCGTAAGATACCTTTTGAAGTGTACATGGTGTTTGACACCTTGACCGTTTGCGCCTCCGACAGCACCCCTTGCCAGCGCACATCCAATAGTGCGAACTGCCTTTGATAGTGGAGGGGGGATGGAGGGTCGGGGGCGTGCAGACAAGGCACCGGAACACTGCGGAATGGAAACACACTTGATTCACTTAAAAACTGAAACAACCATTGATACAAAATATGTTGTGTTTTATTTGGTTTCTTATTTTGATGGCACAAAAATACTACACATTGTAAAGGTCTGGTTGCAGCACAGCGAGGGAAAATCCCCTGTACTCAGCGCTGTCACTGGTGAAAGTATCTCTAATGGCACCAATGACACAGGCGGGTATTACTCGTCGAACGCGGTGTCCAAGTCTCCCATGAAGCCACCATGTAAACGAACGATAGGCCACCAGCCTGTACCACCTGTGAAAAAGAAAGAAAGAAACTGTTTTTAAATGACCAATATAAGTGTATTAAACCTTAGTTGTCAATGACAATTCTTGTATCCAATGGCATTTTTGCCAGGACAAATGCTAACTAGACACTGCTCAGTATTGAATGACTTTTATGTGACTAATACTAGAGAAGAACAAGTTACTTTCTTACCTGGAAACGTTCTTTCGATGGGATGGTCCGACGACGTATTCCATATCTATGACAGGTAATGTCCACAGCTGTGCTGCTTCGGAAAATCTTTGGCGTCTGCGTCCTGTGTCGATGACGTCGATGCGCCGTCCCCGAGGACCTCCTCCGACGGCTGACGTCACCCGATGTGAATGTAAAGGCTCAAACGGAGCACCCATAAGAAACTTAAGAACAAGGTTCAAATCCCAACCTGGCACCAGAAAAGGTGACGGAGGGAACACATTAGTGAGCCCTTTCAAAAACTGCGAAATTAAAAGGAATCTTAAAATAGGAACACTCCTCAGACGAGCGCTTAAATATGGACAGCGCCGCCAGGTAACCTTTAATGGTCCCCACTTGCAAGCCCCTGTGGGCCAAAGAAAGCAAAAAAGACAGAACCATGGGAATGTCACAAACAAAAGGATTAACTCTGCACCAGTCACAGAACTTTCTCCAACGGCAACGGTACAGAGACTTTGTTGCCGGCCGCCTGGCCGAGAGCAACACCTCCATCACGTCTTCAGGGAGGTCCCAATCCTTATACCTCAACCTTTCAGAAGCCAAGCGTGAAAGTTGAGGGATCTGACCTCTGGATGGAGAACCTGACCCCCCTCCCGTGAGAGCAGATCGTCTCGGTAGGGAAGACGACGTGGAGGGCAGATGGACAAGTCGAGAAGGTCCGGGTACCACGTCCTCCAGGCCCACGCCGGAGCAATGAGGATCATCCGGGAACCGAACCTCCGTAACCTTCACAGCACTTGTGGGATGAAGGGGACTGGAGGAAACGCGTACAGCAGTGGGAATGACCACTCCACCACGAACGCGTCTCCTAAGGCTCCTTTTGGAGGAAATTCCCGCAAGCAAAATCTTCGCACTTCCGGTTGACACTGGAGGCGAAGAGATCCACTTGAGGGTCTGTCATGATCTCTGCTTCCAAAAGGTCAGGACTTACCCAACTCCCCTGGAAGCAGACCGATAACCCAGGTTCCGAGTGCCAATCAGTCCCAATTGGGACCTTTTGGACCCTGTCCTGGCGCCAGTGGCACCAGGCTCATAAATATGCCCAGTCCCAGCGCTGGAAGCGCCGGGCTCATAATGCTTGGGTGGACTTACCTGCAGCAGACCATGCTGCTTACTTACCTGCCAGTTGAGCCTCTGATCCTCTTCTGTTTGGGACTACTTTTCCTGTTGGGTGGGGCAGGAGCCACTCCCTAGGTTCAGAACACTGGAACTCTTCTGGAAAGCAGGAACTCTTTTTCTTCTAGGCGAGGCTGTGGAAGGAGACACCTAAGCACTACAGGAGGCTATTTAAACCACACCAGATGGATGAATCTTGCTTTGCGTTATTCTGCATCCTCTGCAGCAGAACGCTCATCGTGTCTTCTGCATCTGATCCTGGGCCTAAGGGAAAAAGGCTTACCATCCTGAATCCAGTCTTCAGCAACACCTATAAAGACAAGAAAGAACAGGTTAGCACTACGGTCTTCAGTGACAGCGCATCTCTTACCTGGTCCATTGGCTGTCACCAACGCCTCGCGCTGCATTCCGGCATCTGAAAGACAAAGGCTTACCTACTCTTCGCGTGCTCCGGAGGTCTTCGCACTGCATTCCGGCATCTGAAAGACAAAGGCTTACCTACTCTTCGCGTGCTCCGGAGGTCTTCGCACTGCATTCCGGCATCTGAAAGACACAAGCTTACCAACTCTTCGCACGCTCCGGAGGCCTTCGGCGCTGCATCCCGCATCTGAAAGACAAAAGAAGGTGCGTTTAAAGACATTGGGTAACTTTAATACTCACGTGCCATTACTCCTTCCCACGCCGAACCCCGTGGGTATTCCGGCACCCTTCTGCAGCTCCGAACTTGTACCTGCAAGATAAAAGGACAGTTAGTGCTTCCAGGCGCTTCTATTCCTCACACGGGTTCCATCCTCAACTCACTTCGGCCCGTCATCCGCCATCGCCGGAACCCTGCAAAACAAGAGACATCATTACAAAAGACTTTTAAAGACATTTGAAATGCTCGGAACTTACCGTTCGTGCAGTAAACGACGGACAGCAGTCCTCTGAAGTCAAGAGGCCTGCACCCTTATCCAGTGAAGAAACTGGTTACGGCACCCTGCCCCGAGGCAGATGGAGAGCACGGCGTTCACTTACCTAAGGTGAGAGCGTTAACCTTTGGGGTTCTACAGGAGAAGAGAAAGGGAAGAAGAGAGAGACACCCAATAACCCAGTTCATTAATCCCATATTTTCTATCTGCAGACATCTTACTCTTCGAGTCAGACATACAGCCCAAAGAGCCAACCGTGTGTTACACATCACCTTTGAAGATACGGTATTCGCCCAGTCAAGACCGGCGCCTCTGCGGGAATCAGGTGAGTGTTACAGGGTCCCCCAAAGGGCGAAGATCTCCAGGAGAATCTCCTGAGCCAGCTCCCACTTGTGAGAGATCGTGCTCTGCCTGCTCAGAGCGTCCGCCGTCTCGTTGTCGTCTCCGGCCAGATGAACAGCCGAGATCGAAACTTCCTGCTGGATGGCCCAGAACTCGAGCTGCATCGCCTCCCTGCACAGCGGAAGTGACCCTGCCCCCCCCCCTTTTTGTTGAGGTAGTGCATGGCCACCGTGCACAGTCGGCAGAAAAGCCTTCAGGGCTAGCCTGACGGCCCTCAGCTCCAACAGACTGACATGGAGTCTGGACTCCGGAGACCAACGACCGCTCACTGTCAACTCGTTGGCATGAGCTCCCCATCCCGTGAGGGATGCGTCCGTCACTATCGTCACCTCCGGCCAGGGCAGCCAAAATGGGGCCCCCTTCATAAGATTGCCCTCGACGGCCCACCACAGAAGGTCCCGGGCTACCGAGGATGGCACCTGAACAGGGTACGACAGCCTGCCGGAGGACTATGACCACTGGAGCTTGAGAGCCCACTGCAAAGATCTCATCCGCAGACGAGCCTCTGGCACCAGAAGAATGCAGGATGCCATGAGGCCGAGCAGTCTCAAGAAAACTTGTGCACCATCTGCTGAATGTGAAGAGCCCTCACCTGAGGAGGAAAACACAACCCCAGGGACGTGTCGAGCACTGCTCCGATGTACTGGAGCTGCTGCGTTGGTGTCAAATGGGACTTCTTTAAATTGAGGGAGAAGCTCAGCCTGTGAAGGGAGTGGCAGGCGACGGACAGATGATCCCGGACTTGCTCGGGAGAGCTCCCCTGATCAACCAATCGTCCAGGTAGGGGTAGACATGAACCCCCCCCCCCCTTGCCTGAGATGCGCTGCCACCACCATGAGCCTGGTGAAAACCCTTGGGGCGGAGGTCAATCCGAACGGCAGGACCCGAAACTGAAAGTGCGAGTCGCCAACCGCGAACCTCAGGTACTTCTTGTGCTTGGGATGGATCAGCACATGGAAGTAAGCATCCTTGAGGTCGAGAGACACCAACCAGTCCTGAAGTTGAAGAGCCTGGAGGACTTGTGAAAGAGTCACCATCTTGAACTTGTCCTTCCTGAGGAGTTTGTTCAAACCGCGCAAGTCCATGATGGGTCTCAATCCCCCGTCTTTCTTTGAAATCAAAAAATAAGGGGAATACCATCCCTTGTTCCTCTCCGCTACAGGCACCAGTTCTATGGCGCCTTTCTCCAGCAGGGCTTGAATTTCCTGCGCAAGGAGCGGATCCGGACTCTTCAAAGAGAGGTTCCCTGGTGGATTGTCGTGAGGCCTCTGCCGAAAAGGAAGACAGTAGCCATGGGTTATGATCTCCAGAACCCACACATCCGAAGTAATGGCTTGCCACTCTACAAGATGCTGCGCCAGCCTTCCCCCAACCGGCGAACCACGGGACCTGGCCTCATGACTGAGTGGTAGCGGCTGCGCCGTTGCCTGAGGGCAAAGAGGCAACTGCCCGAGCGGCCTTGGCACCTCGAGTATCTTTATTTCCACCTCTGGCACTCTTCCGATGGCCTCTTTGACTGCTAGCACCCCTCGCTTTATTGAAGGACGAGTAATAGCGAAAGGAACCTCCCCTCTATTGCTGTCCCCTATGACGAAAAGGCAGAGGTTGGCGAACTGCAGCGCCCAACGATTTCGCTGCAGCTTTGGAGGTCTGCAACCTCTCAAGGCTCTCGTCAGCCTTGCTGCCAAAAAGGTGTTCACCGTCAAAGGGCATGTTGAGGAGCCGGGACTGCACATCAGGAGCGAACCCAGACTTCCGCAACCACGCAAACCTGCGCATTACGGTGCTCGTCGCCATGGACCAGCTGACACAATCCGCCAAGTCCAAACCCGACTGAATGGCCTCACACATAGCAAGGAAACCATCCCGTTCGTCCCCTTCGGGAATAGGTTCAGCCGCTAATGCAACACAGTTCCACAGAGTGTGTGTGAAACGAGACAAGGCACATATGGAGTTGGCCGCCTGAAGCGGCATACCCCCTGAAGAAAACACTTTCTTCGCCCAGCCGTCAAAACGTTTGTCGTCCCTATCCGGAGGGATGGTAGGATACGACGCCTGCTTTGCCGGGGCCGTAGCCGCCGGCACCACCAAACTCTCCGGATTGGGGTGCCTAGGCAAGTAGCAGGGGTTGCTACTGGCTGGACGGTATTTTCGCGACAAAGACTTGCCCACTGCCGGGAGACTCTCCGGAGCAGTCCAAGCCGCTGCCACCCTTCTCTGCAGAGCCATATGAAAAGGCAAAACCGGGTCAGTGGGGGGACCGAGATCAAGGATGTCTGTGAGATCATCCTGAACAAACTCCCCTGGGGGAGCTGACCAACCCAAGTACTCGGTGACCCGAAACATAAGGCGCCGATATGAAGAATTGGCATGAGTGCCAGGCTCCGGCCTACAAACCTCCACCTCCGGAGAGGTGTCCAGTCCACTAGCATCATGCAGCGACTGCCGCAGATCATTAAACTGGCTATGGCCCGAGATAAGGTCATCTGGAACCGGAACCGGAACCAAGCCCCCATCAGAGCCTTCATCACCCTCTGAAATGTACTCCAGTCGGGGAGAGGAAGACCTCTGTGGACCAAAGCAGTGCCTGGCCTTAGCCATAGCCTTTCTAGGGGCAAACCCCGTGCCACGGGGCCCCTCCGACACCACCGCCTCGAAAGGCGTCGAGGGCGCAGAGCGAGTCGGCGTCGACAGAAAAGGCATAGACGTCGAGCGAATCGGCGTCGACATCAGCTGCAACGCCTCCAGCATCTGCGGCGTCGACACAGTCCTCGAAGCCGGAGCTCCGAGCGTGTCTCTCGACAACCTGGGCGCCGACGGCGTCGACGACCCCCTCGAAGACGGAACCTCGAGAGAAATAGTCGACGACCTCGGCGCCACAGGCGTCGACGTCTTCTTCGAAGACGGCACAGGATCATGCGGTCTCGAGCGCATCGAGGACCGGGCCCTGGAATGGGCATGGCGAGAACGGCTACCCTTGTCCGAGCGGGACCTCTCCCGCGAGCCGTGCCGACCACCCGAGCCCAAAGGCGTATGGCGGTGTCTCTCGACCGGTGCCGACCGACCCCACTCGGAGGCGCGGACGGACCGGTGCCCTGCGATTCAAGAATCGCTAGCATCTGCTTCCCGAAGGAAGCCCATTCCTCCCGTGTCGCTTGCATGGAGGGATAAGCGACCCGCCGACGGGCGGAATCCTCGGAAGAGGACGGGGAAGGCGACCTATGCCGGCACTTCCGGGAATGCCTCGAAGAGGCGGAGGAGAGGCGAGGCCGACTCCTGGAAGGAGACCCACTGGACTTCCGACGATGACACGGAGAGTCACCCCTCGAGTCATCCGTCGAAAGCCCCGCAGACCTCGACTTCCGGGGCTTAGACACCCGGCCTACCGACAGCTTCTTCTTGCGTTCCCGCAAGGCCTTTGCCGTGAGCGACTGGCAGTCGACACAGTCGTCCGTATCGTGGAACTCCCCGAGGCACCAGAGGCAGGCGTCGTGCGAGTCCGTGACCAACATCTTGGACCCACAGTCCCCGCAGTTCTTGAAGCCCGGACCCGGGGTGGAAGATGAGAAAGACATCGCCACGAACAGGTCTTCACAAACCGAACAGGTTCAACGAACCGAGAATTGAAAACAGCAAACTCCAACGAGTCGAGGCGTACCGAGATTCACGAAGCGAACACGTTCGCGGAATAAAACGGAACTGAGGCTATGGGCGTCGTGCGTCCTACTTATCACATCGGGTGACGTCAGCCGTCGGAGGAGGTCCTCGGGGACGGCGCAGCGACGTAGGACGCGGACGCCAAAGATTTTCCAAAGCAGCACAGCTGTGGACATTACCGGTCATAGATATGGAATACGTCGCAGGACCCAATCCCCTCGAATTGCAAGACTAAACTGATATGACAATGATGTATTGAAGTTACGAGAATATAGGAGACAACCATGAAATAGTAGTGGCCTAACTGACATCACAACCAGACTATACTTACTCGTTACTTTGATTACGAGGGCAAACTGTTGCGCGAAGTTCGTGCATAAGCACCATCAAAATCCTCAACACGGACCGTGTGAGGCAGGCTGCCCCGAAGTCTGGCAGCTCGGTAACGCATTGCGGCTGTGGATCGCCTTGCGATATGTAGGACAAGCATCCAGAATTTTCTTGGCAGCAGCAGTTCTCCTCTTCGGTTGGCATTAGCGCGCACCGATTGCAGGTACACCAGGTGGAAACACCGTCCATGCGACTAGGCCCAGGCTTCATCTGTTGAAACGTCAACCCGACTGTCGTCCAAAGCCCCATCGTTTCTGCATCTTTCTCTTTCCAGGAATTCCTCTTCGGAATACTCAGGCTCGTACAGGTAGGGCATTATTGTTGCCATTGTGTGGTAAACAAACAAAAATAATTTATAGCGGTGGTACTGGTATCTGTTCACACGGGCTACAAGCAACGAAGGTAGCTGACCAGAGCACAGAAACAAGTCACAGAATACTCAAAGAAATACAGTGAGAGGAATGGAAAAGAAAATCTGCTGTTGTGTGTTGTGAAACGATCTGTTTATACTTATCGAGGAAAGAGGCTTCCTGTCATTTCCATGGCGCCACGTCATTAGCTGAAGCGCAGAGAATGTTGACACAGGACGTGCTTTGGCGTTGTGAAATGGGCGGTACGCGTCGATGTCAGGCTCAGGGGCGGGGGATATGATTTAGTGCCGCAAAAGTAGGTCACCCAGGGCGATGCAGCAAGTGATAAGATTATGACAAGATGGCTGCACCCTGCTGCCTGATTTCGCTTGTGTTCAAGAGACAAAACTCGGGTAAGGTGCATAGGAAATGTTTGTACGATCGATCGACTTATGGTTAAAAACACATGGCCGAACCATAGGGACAATAATATTTCTGACCGCACCATTCCTTTAATGTTTGTATCCTGGATTTGCCAGCAGACGATAGTGATCCTGGTCAAATCATCTAATATATCTTACATTACTGTGCTGTCTTCTGCGAGGTTTGCCTTCTTGCATGCTGCTGGTATCGTTTAGCCCATTACTTGATCTTTCATCTTATGTAGGCCATTTGGGTGCAAGGGTTGGTAGACAGAAGAGAGCAGACCATATGTTTCAGGCCTCAGGCAAGTATATTTTATGGTCTGCTTGTTTGACACATAAAACGGTTTGCTTTTTGGTAAAAGTTAAAGGTTTTTATGCACGTTTATAAATGAAAATATCACAAGCCATTGTTTTGGAAGTGTTTAAAGCTTTAAAATACAAACGACAAACGCAGATTAAATTTGTTAAATCACATTGATTGGTATGCTGGTTCTTATATACTTCCCTTGATGATGGAGAGAATGAAGCTAGAATAATTCCCATTTTGCATAACACCCTTCTATAATATTTTGTTTAAAAATCCAAGTCTGTTTTTTTAATAAAATTAGATTGTTTTAGTTCATGGTAAGAACTGGAAAAGAAAGTGTTCAAATGCAGAAATTGCAGAGCTGGTACACATCACAGCTTCACCAATTTGTGATCATGGGCATCTCATTTAATCTAGTATTGCCTAACCTCCATATGGCCAGTCCCTAAACCTTTTAAAAAATTGTCAGCCCTTCCGAGTGATTTCCTTCTCATGGTATGATCTTCATGGTTTCACTGTGTTAATAGTGAGCATATTTATTTTGCACACCACAGGCATTTGTTCCTTTGAAATCTAATAACAACACTATTTGAAAAGCATACCCCACTTCTAATCTCAGTCTTTCTGGATAAAGACACCTTCCTGGTAGCTTATAATCTGCCTCCACTATCCATGCTATGGTATGTGTAGCGTTCTCCTTCCAATTGATTGTCTCTATCCATGCACGAGCACTTTTGCATTCTGTGAGGCAGCTAATGTGAGTTCTCTGTCTATTATTGGTTACATGTACCTTTTACACATGGTCCAGCATTAATAATACATCTACCTTCCTGGATGTTATTTATAAAACGTATCCTGCATGTACTAGAAAAGTAACCCCTTTGTAGACTGCTAATGTTGGTCTTCAAATGCTAATTGTTTATCATTCTGATTAGAGCAAGAATGAAGAGGGCAAGGGGACTTAAAGGGAGTAAAACTCTCTTATGCTGTGAGACAGCATATCAAGCCATAGGTTGCGAGTGTCATGGTGTTGGTGTGGGGGGGGGGGGGGGGGGTTGGTGCATCAACCAGTATTCTAGATCTCTTAATTCCTTTGGTTTGGTGGAGGCGGGCCCCAAAGAGGTCTGTGCCCAGCGCCCCAAAAGTGCTTAAGACAGCCCTGCCGCTGACTCCTCTCTATCCCTGCAGCGTCAGTTCCCTTCCACTAACGTGGGTTGGAACTGGTACCGCAGGGTCCTTTTTCTTTTTTTCCCCCCTTTGTCCCCTGCTATCCATGTAATCGAAGCAGAGGACACCCCTCCCCTGCAACCCGGAGCCCATCACACCAAACAAAGGGAGTGCGGGACACCTCTGGTCCCCTTGTTCGGTGTAATGCGAGTCAGTATTTTGCAAACTGCCGTCAGCATTTTCAGCTGATGCCCTCTCACGTGCCACCAATGTCCAAAGCCGCTCAACCTTCAGGGCAATGGTAGTATAGCACAGGCATTCAAATGAGGACAAAAAGAAACCTGGCTCCTGTGAGGCAGACCAAATTCCTTCGTGAGAGAAGAAGCCCCCCCGCACCCTTAGTATTGACACTTCGTACAAATATACGGATGCGTTTTGAGGAAATTGCTTTTGTAAACCAGTTTTCATATTTGCACTCGTACACATTCGTACACTATTTTGCAATACTATGCACATGTAAAAAAAAAAAAAAAAGATGCCACAGTACTCAGGACAGTTATTTACTCCACCGGTTATCTGTATTTAAACCAACTTTCATTGCTTTGACCAGCAGTTATAAATGCACATTACATCCAAGTCAGATCGGCCAAGGCTTCATAGAGATTTCGAATAAAATGATGATTACTGGGGAAAGAAATTTGGAGTTCAAAAGGATTTTTTTTTCCCAAACCAGATTCCTTTCAAAATAGTTTGCTGCTATTAAGTGAGTAGGTGAGTGTAAGCAAATGAGTGCCTGGGCCAGTGAGTGAGACTTCAAGTCTGTGCACAAGTTAATAAGTGAAAAGAGCAATGTTACAAACGTGCAGGCAAATACCACCAACAAGTGCCCACACTGCTTGCGTGGTCTGGACGTTTGCTGCACACTGCCCTAAATATACCTCAATGTATTAGCCAAATTCCCGCATTCGAAAAATGTGTTATTCTAATCTTAAATTCCAGATTCTCTGTATAGTTATACAAACAAAACACAGAGCGCAGTAAGCATTGCATGATTTAACGATGACAAACATTATTTGTTTTCGATTAAAAACTCTTAGACGGTCATCTATATCAAACAATTATATACATAGTACTCACAATATTGTATTCTTACCATATATTAGTAACATTGTTTTTTTTTCAATATAACATTTTATTTGGAATTTAACATTACAGAGGTACATCAGACATTTCATAAAATTTTACTGCAATTCAACGCAAGTTAAGTTCTTAGTTTAGCCAATCGTCCGTCTGTGTAGGCGGGGTTTGGGTGTTGGGTTCTGCTTCAGTTCAGTTTCTGGTGATGTGTGGTGGGCAGGGGAGGTTCGGTTGCTGTGATATTTCTTAGTTCTTGTTTAGCCTACACAGCAGGTAAGAGGAGGTCTACGGGATAAAGTTGGGAATTGTTCCGCGAAGTCCATAAACGGAGCCCAGGTGTTCTGAAAGTTGTTCGGGTTCCCTGCACGTAGGGCCGTGATCTTCTCTGCTACTACTGTGTCCCAACATTTTGCCCACCACAGCGGGATTGATGGGCCTGTTGGATTCTTCCAAAGGCGTGCAAGCGCGATTTTTGCTTCTGTTAGGAGATGTGTACATAGGCGGGACAAGTGCCCGGTGAGGGGAAGATCGCCGTCGCCTGTGTCGCCCAACAGTACTATCCCTGGGTCCCAAGGGATGGTGAGACCTGTGATTACTTTTATGTGGCTCAGAATTTCTCGCCAGTAGGCTTCTGCTTGTGGACATGTCCATAGCATGTGGAACAGAGTTCCTTCGGATTTGCATCCCCTCCAACAGCCCGGCGGGATGTTCGGGTCGATTTTGTGCAGTCGGGCGGGTGTGATGTAATATCTGTAGCAGATCTTGTAGTTGCATTATTTGTTGGTGGTGCATTGGGAACTTTTCTGATTCCTTGTCCAGATCTTGGTCCATGTGCCCTCTTCTATGGGTCGCCCCAGGTCTCTTTCCCATTTGGCCATGTACTTTTCTTTGGTTGCGGTGTCGTGTTTATCCAGCAGCCGGTATAGTGTGGCGACTTTCCCTTTAGGTAGGCCTGCTGTCATTGTGAGTTCTAACGGTGTTAGGTCTCTGAAGCCTTTCTCCTTAATGGTCCTTTGCGATTGCCATTGTCTTATCTGGGTGTATCTAAATCTTTCGGCTTCTGGGACCTTGAATTTGGCTTTACATTCCTCGAACGATAGGGAGCTACCTTCCACCAGGAAGTCCGATATTGTCCGTAGGCCCCCGGATTTTCCATATAGCAAAGGTCTGGGGATGTAGGCCTGGGGAGAAGTCTGGGTTGCCCCAGATCAGTGATAATGGGCCTGTGACGCCTGTGTGTCCCCATTTGCGTGATGCGGCTTTCCAATTTATTATTGTGTTGGATGTTGTGTGCAGAGGTCGGAGGTTTGCTTGGCCTCTTGGTATCCGAATGTGCGGGAGGTCGTGCAGAGGGACTTTGCACCATGCTTCATCTATTTGTGTCCAGTATGGGAGGTGTGTAGTTTGTGCCCATGTGAATGCCGGGGCTAATTGCACAGCTTGTTTGCATCTGGTGACCTTTGGGACTCCCAGTCCTCCTATGTTGTGGCCTCTAGTCATTATGTGTCTCGCTATCCAGGCTCTTCCCCCCCCCATATGAATTTCAGTATCGCTCGTTGTAGTTCTTGGAGTTCTTTTTCTGGGATATGGGTTGGCAGTGCCATGCAGTGATAGAGTAGTCGTGGGACTAGATTCATTTTCGTGGCGGCTACTCTGCCCAGCCATGATATTTCTTGTTTAGTCCAGCGTGTTAGGTCTTTTTTCAGGTCCTTGAATAGCTGTGGGAAGTTGGTTTGATATATCTGGGTGTGGTGTTTAGGGATGCGTATTCCCAAGTACTGGATTGCGTCCTCGGTCCATGTGATGGGGTATTTGGGAGATAGCTCTTTTTTGGCTTGTTGCAATATTGATTGTTAGTGCGGCCGATTTATCGTAGTTCACCTTGAATCCTGAGGCCTTGCCAAATGCTTTAATCTCTTCTCGTATGGGATTGATAGAGATGGTTGGGTGGGTGATTTGTTAGTAGGACGTTGTCGGCGTATAGTGCTGCCTTGTATTCCCTACCGCCTACAGTAATGCCATGTATGTTCGGGTTTTGTCTGATTCTTCCGGCGAAGGCTTCCATGGATAGTGCGAACACCATGGGGGAGAGCTGGCATCCTTGTCGGGTACCCCGGTTGATATGCATGTTGCCGGACCTGTGGCCGTTTACTCTCAGTTGGGTTGTTGGTGATTGGTAATTTGCCATTATCCAGGTTGTAAATTTGGGTCCAAATCCCATGTGTTCGAGGGTGTGTTTGATGTATGTCCGTTCCACCAGATCGAACGCTTTGTGCGCGTCTAGGGAAATCACCATTAGTTCTTCTTGCTGCCGGTTGGCACTCTCTATTAGGTCTATTGTTCGCCTGATGTTGTCGAACGTGCTTCTCCCGGGGATGAATCCAGTTTGGTCCCTGCCTATTAAGTCTGGGAGCACATGTCCCAGTCTGGCGGCTAGGACTTTGGAATATATCTTTCCATCTAGGTTCATGAGAGTCATCGGTCTGTATGCTGTTGCTTGTTTTGGGTCTTTCCCTGGCTTGTGTATCAGGATTGTGAGGGATTGTCCCATAGTGTTGGTGATGGTCGGTGTGTTTAGGAATGAGTTGAGGAGAGTTGTGGTGCGAGGATATGCGAGAATGATTTGTAGAATTTCATTGTTAGCCCGTCGGGATCGGGGGCGGTGTGTTTCAGGGTTTTGATGGCTTCTCCGACTTCTTCAGATGTTATCGGGTCTTCGAGGGCTTCGAGTTGTGGGTTGTTATAAATGGCTGCAGGTATTAGGTTTTGGGATTAGGTATTGTTTGGATCGGTTTGGTGTTTCGGGGTGGGCCCGTCATTATCGTTTTGTGGTGGGCTGTGAGGGCGTCCATTTTTCCTTGGTCTGAGTAATGGATGGATCCGTCTTCCCCCATGATGCATAGTATATTATTCTTTTTGTGGGTCCTTTGCAGTTTGTGGGCCAGGATACGGTTGGCTTTATTGCTTTTACTTGTAGCAAAACTGTTCGATATATGCGAGGGCTTTGGCTGACCTGTCTGCCCAGTACATTTCCAGTGCGATTCTGGCTTGCTTCAGCTCTCTTTCTAGTTTTCTGGTGTGTCGGATTTTGAGTTGTTTTTCTATCTCCGATACTTTGGACTCCCGCCTTGTTGCTTGAATCTTTGCGCTTCGGTGATATTCTGTCGTTGCGCTGATTATGGTGCCCCCGATTACTGGTTTCATTTCTTCCCACAGGTTGCCAATAGGCATGTCTGGGGTTGAGTTTTCCTGGAAGTAGGCTGTGAGTGCTTCTTTAATTTCCGTTTTGATCACGGTGTCCAGGAGTATGGAGTCATTCAGCTTCCAGTATCTTGGTGGTGGGGCTGGGAGACCGTTGATGGCAAGGTCCGCCGATACCGGTGCGTGGTCTGAGATTATTCTGGTATGTACCTGTAATTTTTCCAGGCATGGGAATAATGTACCCGTTATCAGCAGTAGGTCGATTCGGGAATGGCCTTCGTGGGCATTGGAGTAGAAGGTGAAGTCCTTGGTGCCACCGTTCGCCAGTCGCCATGCTTCTACTGTTTCGATTGCTCTCATCAGTTTTGCCAGGGCTAGGGCGCGGGAGTAGTCCGTGTTGGATGCTGGGTGGGTTTTGTCCATGGTGGGATCTGGGAGCATGTTGAAATCTCCTCCTATAATTAGGTGCCCCATGGTAAATGCTGCTATTTTTGGAGTTAGGTTCTGCAGGTATTTGGCCTGGTCTGTGTTTGGGCAATATATTCCCACTATAGTGATTGCTTGTGCCATTAGGTTTCCTTTCAACATGAGGAATCTGCCTGCTGGGTTCTTTTTCACTGTAAGGCCTTGAAGCGGGAAGTTCTTGCTGAATAGTATTGCTACGCCCGGTTTCTTTTCCCCTGAGGTGGCGAAGAAAGCTTTGGTGAATCGGCATAGCCTGAGGCGGTGTTCGTCAGCTGCCAGTAGATGGGTTTCTTGCAGGATTACAATATCTCCGTCCTCAGCCTTCCTTCTACTGATTTGCGCTTCCGCAGGGAATTGAGGCCACCCACATTCCAAGAGAGGATGCAGATGTTCCTAACCTCTATATAGTCTGGTTAGTTTGTGCTGATTAGTTCTTGCGGGATTGTCTGTTCTATCTCTGTGGGCCCGTGACTGCATGTCGCTTCTTGGCGAAACTGTTTGCGGTGTTTGAGTCCGTCTGATGCATATTGTCTGTACTTCGTTTATGGGGCAACGTGCCCCGACTTTCCCTCCCCCCACCCTCATCTTTCTACCCCTCCCCCTCCCATTTTCCCAATTCTTTGGATCAAGACCAGCCTCATCCAACAGGGGTGACGGGCTGAGCCATAACGTTGGGCTCTTTGTGGCCAACTGGGCCTGAGAGTCGCCGATGTAATGTTCGGGGAGCTCAATGACAGTTCTAGGTCCGGCTCCGGTGAGGTGCTTTCGAGTGGACGGTAATATGGGCCGGATTGTGGAACGGGGCGCTTGGTTATTGGTGGCATTTGACATATTTTCAGTTTCTCCCCGTGCAGTGTCCTCTGTTAGTATTGCGGTGTTGCTTCCGTGGTTAGTGATTTGTGGTGCAGGATTACCTTATGGGTAGTTCTCCTTCATGTAGTTCAGTCTGGGTCCTTAGTCTTTCGCGGGCCTCTGAGCCTGCGTATTCTGGTGGCTCTGGACCAGGCCCCTTCATTCGTGGCTTTCCGTTTGTCTTGGTCATGTGCCTCGGATTCTGAGACTTCACTTTCCGGTTCTGTCCCCATACGTTTATCTGCTTCCTTCGGGGTGCGGATGCATTTTCTGGTCCCTTCCCAGGTAAAGTTTAAAGCTGTTGGGAAGCTCCATCTGTATTGCACTTTGCGCTCCATCAGCCATGTTGTGAGGTTACGGAGTGCCTTCCTCTTCTGCTGGGTCAGTGCCGATAGATCTTGGTATAATGCGATTTGTGCTCCCCTGAAGAGGATTTGCTTGGTTCCTCTGGCTTCTCTCATGATCTCTTCTTTTACTTTAAAGTAGTGCACTCGTGCAAGTACGTCTGGCGGGAATTGTGATGGTTGCTGCCGATTTTTGCGGTGGACTCGGACGATCTCCAGGGGGGAGCTGTCCGGGAGGGTTAGGATGAATCTGAATAGTTCTTTGGTGAAATCCTCCAGCTCTGTGTCTGCGATCGTTGTGGGGATTCCCCCGAGACGGATGTTGTTCCTCCGTGAGCGATTTTCGGCGTCTTCTTGTTTTAGTTCTAGTAGCTCATATTTTGCCTCTAGTGTTGCTATTCTGGCTAGATTCTTTTCCAGATCAAAGGCGTGATCACATGCAGTGTTCTTTAGGTCTCTGGTGCGTTGTTCCACCTCCGTTACCCGTTTGTCTAGGGCAGTGATTTTCTTTGTGACCTCCTCCGTTCCCTTCTGAATTTCTTTAGTTATTGCCGATAGTAGATCTTTCAGATCGGACTTTGTTGCCGATTGGGTTGTCTCTAGGCCCATGGGGGGGGGTGGTTGGTTCCGAGGTTGGGTCTATTGTGTGGTCAGTTTTCTTTGGCTTATCTGTTGCTGCCGTGGTCATTAAGGCTGCAATGTCTATTTTGTTGCTTTGCCGCTTTTTGCTAGTAACATCGTTTTATACTGATAGACTAACTTTAAGTTAAATATACAAAGTAGATAATATATCTGATAATCAGCTAAGTGCAGTGAATACATGAAACCAAAAAGGAAAAAACAAAAAGGCAAGAGTAATTATTCTTAAGCAAAATCCTGCTTAGAATAGTTTTAATGTTCCATTTCACCCAGGTGTCTGCAAAATAAATGACGAGCCTCCATAGCGAAGTGAAATGATTCAACTAAAAGAAATGTCGCAAAAAAACATATAACACCATCACTGTCTTAAAGGTGCAATAAACAAAATCAGCAATAAAGTACCTCACGTCAAATTATTCCAACTGTTGCGCTCAACGAACTCTATGCTTTTTTTATTCAGACAATGTAAAGGAGGTCTCTACTACAATGCCTCCTATGCAGCCTATAAACATTCTAGAACTAAATTCACAGTCGCTTAACCGACGGTCATCCGTCCATGTCCACTGACCATGATAAAAATGACAGAGCACCGTGAAACACAGCCATTTAATTACGGCATCTAATGTCACGTGAATCTGATTTCGGACTACTATAGAAAGACAAAATACCGATAAAAGGTAGTTCCCTGAACTGTAAAGTAGACATAACGCCACCCAATTTAAAGAGTTATTCAAGAATGGATTTAGCGTTCTAGAGTAAACAAAATCCACAGTCACTTGCCTGGCGGCACTTACAATGATAATCTCTCATAGCACCGTGAAACATTATTGCTAAACTAGAACGTCTGATATCACGTGTATACAACTACTATACAAACAAAACACTGGTGAACGTAATTCCCGGAGCTGCCAAGTAGCCACACGACCGCCTGGTTTAAAGAAGTGTTCAAGAATAGGTTAAACAAAACTAGGCCTCTCTCCCACTTGGAAAATTCATTTTCTAATAGTAATCAAAAATAAAATGTCAAACTCCTGTCAACAAAATCCTTAATACGGTCAAGTGCTTGTTAATAGAGAGTATCTAATCTCGCCCGATTATTATTTATGAGCAGTGCACAAGGATTATCAATATCTGAAGACACTACGAAGGTGAAAATAACCATTCAACATCTTTAACTTGCATCATAACTAGAGCTTCTGTGCGTAACAAAGTCCAAACAGACTGATACTGGGGTTGATAAAGAGCCTATAGTCACCCAAAGGAGGGTGAAAAAGTGAAAAAAACAGCAGTGAAAGATGAAAAAAAATACAAAGTTAAAACAAATGTGTTGGAAAAGAAATTGGTTTCAGCAATTCACCTCACTTGCAGTTACTAATATCTGCAAAGGATAATTGCATAAGTAATAGGAGTTAGTCATTCTTCACATTTACACGGGCAAGGATCCCAAGCACACAATGTAGCTCAAGAGAACAATTTATTTGTAGTTATTTCCCATTATATACACACAAAGTAGACAATATTGGAAATTGTTCAACGTCATGATCTCATCAACGGTAAATATATCGTACTCAAGAGCATCTTCCAATTGTGCTCATATCAGAGGAGTATATCCTGATAGGTGCGCATTGTCACATCGGCATTCCACATAATTGGTATCGTAAACCTCACCAACAGTTCAGGCTTAGTGCCTCATTCATCCCTTTGGGGGACACTGTCCAATTTAAGAAGCCAGAAAGCTTCTTGTTTAAGCATCTTCTGATTTATATTGCCACACCTGTAATTTCTTTTCACATTCTCCAATGCAACAAATTGCTTCTGAGCCACTGAGTGTCTATATTGTATGAAGTGTCTCGCAACAGGGTAATTCATATTAGCAGTCCCGACATTACTTTTGTGTTTGCTCCAATGGACCTTAACTTTACATATTGACATCCCTACATACATTATCCCACATGGGTATCATATACCGTAAATGGTATTACTTTTAATCACAATTTATATGATGATTTGTATACATCTTTTGCCCCGTTTGTGGGTGACAAATGTGATCACCCAGTTACAATATCCACACGATACACATCGAAAAGTCCCTCCCTCGCCGGAGATCTTGTGGTGTATGGTCATTGAAAGGACAGAAAGAAAGTCTAACTTTAAACTTTGTATAAGTAATGGCTTTAGCCAGAAGAAGGAACTCTGCAACTTGCGTCAGATTATGATGGCCGAAAAAAACAATCCGAGGGACTTCGATGCGTGAAGGACCATGGGTACAGTGGACGTCATGCTAGGGATAGTGTTACTGGTACGCCCCGTCGTAGGGCCCTCGAGTTTCTAAAACAAATCATGTAATACTCAGCAACTAACACTAGATGTCGGCCTATCCATAGAATGTGATCCAAGCAGATCCACAAGCCTCAGAAATATATAGATTTTTGTGGCTTGAAACTCGAAAAGGGACATTGACTGGGCGCGTTAGTAATACTATCCCTAGTGTGACTTCTACTGTACACCTTCTCTACCAGGTGCTATGGAAACAAAGAGCTGATCTGTTTCCCTTCGAGGTTTTGTTTACGTAGTACAAGATCACCCTCCTTACATCTAATGTATGGAGGCTTCTTTCAGCTGAGTAAAATCAATTTTGGATAAAAGCGGGTAGTTCAATGGATTGGTTGACATGGAACTTGGAGATGAATTTAGAAGAAAACCTAGGATGTGTTCCAAGGATCATTGTCCTTGTGGATTACAAAGAAAGGGTGCTGTACAGATAATGCTTGTAGCTCACAAACTTAATGAGGTGATGGCTACCAGAAAGGCGGTTTTGTAGGTTAAGTGTTTTAGACTGGCTTTGTGCATAGGCTCAAAGGGCGGACCCATGAGATTTGAAAGCGCAACATTAGGGTCCCAACTTGGTGGAGGTTTAGAAACAAGGATATAATCTTTTCACTCCCTCCATGAAAGCCTTGATAACTGGAACTTTCCACCAAGACACCTGTATGCTGACAATGCTACTAGGTGTACTTCTGCGTTAAATGCTAGGCCAGTGTCTAGTAGATAGAGCATGTAGTGCAGAATGTTGGGATGGTGAACATTCCATTGGATTTAAGGATTGGTATCTGCACCATACCACAAACCACTTCCACTTGTTGAAGCAGCAGTGTCTGATGTTGGGTTTCCGTGCCTCCTTCAGGATATCCATACATCTTTGAGGAAGGTTTAAGTGACCAAACTATGACCTCAGGAGCCAGGCTGTCAACTTCATAGACTGAGCATGTGGTTGGAGTGTCATCGCCTTGTGCTGGAACCGCATGTTGGAGGTGTACAGAAGCTTGATTGGTTTGCACATCGCCAATTTGAGCAGATGTGGAAACCAATGTTGACTTGCCTACATTGGAGCAATCAGCATTAGAGTGACAGGTTTTGTCATGATCTCTGCTTCCAAAAGGTCAGGGTTTTCCCAACTCCCTTGGAAGCAGATCCATAACCCAGGTTCCGAGTGCCAACCAGTCCCAATTGGGACCTTTTGGACCCAGTCCTGGCGCCAGTGGCAGGCTCATAAATATGCCCAGTCCCAGCGCTGGAAGTGCCGGGCTCATAATGCTTGGGTGGACTTACCTGCAGCAGACCATGCTGCTTACTTGCCTGCCAGTTGAGCCTCTAATCCTCTTCTGTTTGGAACTACTTTTCCTGTTGGGTGGGGAAGGAGCCACTCCCTAGATTCAGAACACTGGAACTCTTCTGGAAAGCAGGAACTCTTTTCTTACCTAGGCGTGGCCGTGGAAGGAGACACCTAAGCACTACAGGAGGCTATTTAAACCACACCCGATGGATGAATCTTGCTTTGCGTTATTCTGCATCCTCAGCAGCAGAACGCTCATCGTGTCTTCTGCATCTGATCCTGGGCCTAAGGAAAAAGGCTTACCATCCTGAATCCAGTCTTCAGCAACACCTATAAAGACAAGAAAGAACAGGTTAGCATTACGGTCTTCAGTGACAGCTCTTCACTTACCTGGTCCATCGGCTGTCACCAACGCCTCGCGCTGCATTCCGGCATCTGAAAGACAAAGGCTTACCTACTCTTCGTGCGCTCCGGAGGTCTTCACACTGCATTCCGGCATCTGAAAGACAAAAGCTTACCAACTCTTCGCACGCTCCGGAGGCCTTCGGCGCTGCATCCCGCATCTGAAAGACAAAACAAGGTGCGTTTAAAGACATTGGGGAACTTTAATACTCACGTGCCATTACTCCTTTCCGCATCTAACCCAGTGGGTATTCCGGCACCCTGCAGCCGCTCCGAACTTGTACCTGCAAAATAAAAAGACAGTTAGAGCGCATCGTGAAGCAGGCAACAAGCGCTTACTTACGTGCTTCCAGGCGCTTCTATTCATCACACGGGCTCCATCTTCAACTCACTTCAGCCCGTCATCCGCCATCGCCGGAACCCTGCAAAACAAGAGACATCATTACTAAAGACTTTAAAGACATTAGAATTACTCGAAACTTACCGTTCGTGCAGTAAACGACGGACAGCAGTCCTCTGAAGTCAAGAGGCCTGCTCCCTTTATCCAGTGAAGAAACTGGTTACAGCACCCTGCCTCGAGGCAGATGGAGAGCACGGCGTTCACTTACCTAAGGTGAGAGCGTTAACCTTTGGGGTTCTACAGGAGAAGAGAAAGGGAAGAAGAGAGTGACATTCAATAACCCAGTTCATTAATCCCATATTTTCTATCTGCAGACATCTTACCCTTCGAGTCAGACATACAGTGCACAGAGGTCCAGCCCAAAGAGCCAGCCGTGTGTTACACATCACCTTTGAAGATACGGTATACGCCCAGTCAAGACCGGCGCCTCTACGGGAATCAGGTGAGCGTTACAGGTTTCTGGTGCATCTTGTGCACTATACTGCTCAGGAGTGGTGTCGGTGGAAAAGCCTAAGCAAATTTCCCTGGCCAACTCATCCACACTGCGGTCCCCTTGGATCCTAGCTGGGGAAACCTGGACGCGAAGTCTGGGCATTGTGCGTTTTGGCGAACAAGTCTAAGGGAGGATAACCCCACTGGGAGAAGATTTTGTCTAGAATATTTCAGTTCATTTGCCACTCGTGTTCCTCTGGTAGGTAGATGGTTTCTGCTTAGAGTGTCTGCTAGAGAATTGAGTTCCCCTGGAACATGTTGAGACTAGGAAAATGTTGCGCTTGAGTGCAGAGTTCCACATTTTTGGGGATAGCCTGGACACACTTGTTTATGTAAAACATGGCAGTGGGGACTTGCACTGTCTGACCTACTAAATGCTGCTGAAAATCCTGCAGAACCACCAGAAGTTCTAGGAGGTTGATGTGGTTTTGGGCTGTGGTGCGTTTCCACTGGCCGTGAGCTGTGTGGTAAAGGTAATGGGCTCCCCAATCCAGAGAGAAAGGCGCCTGTAGTTAGTATTGCTTGTACTGGTGGAATGTAAAAGGGTTTTCCTTTTAACAAGTTGTCCTTGGACCACCAGCAAAGAGCGTGTATAGGGTTAGCGAAACAACCACTAGATCGTCCCACTGACTGCTTGCCCGAGACCATTGTTTTGCTAACCACTCTTGCTTAGGGCGCTTTCGGTGTGAATCTAGGTAAATGCATGATGCATCATCCCCAGCGGGCGCATTGCCTTGCGTACGGTCACCTGGCGACCGGCTAGATCATGAGGTAATTGCAACAGCATGTTCTGAACTCTTTCGTTGGAGGGGGAAGACTAGCCTCTCTTATTTTAGGATTGCTACCAGGAATTGTTTTGTTTGACTGGGTACGAGACTTGATTTTTTCCTCGCTGGAGAATCCCAATTGGAACAGAAGGTTGATTGTTCTCTGGGTGTTGTATTGGCAAATTTGAGGGGACTGAGAAATCAAAGGGTGCCTCACTTGCTAGTCCACATGGATCTCTCTTTCAGGTGGCCAGTGCACGGCCATCGCCTTTGGATCCAGACCCTGGGGGTGGACCAGTGCTGGAGGATCACCTGGGTGGGGATCTTCTGGGAGAGGCAGCCAATGGTGAGACACGGTACTCTCCTTCCCTTTCCCGTGTCCATAGTCCATCCTATTTATAGGATTCTCCAATGTTCCAACTCCCTCCCCACCTCCTCTTCTACACAAACACTGGGCCGAGGAAGACAGAGTAAAAGGGCCTACACTTGCATCACTCATTGGATATGTCCCGTTAATAAGCTCAGGCAAAGTCAGGCACTTCACCTTGATCACATACATCTGATACACATTAGCTCCCCCCACACGGATAAAATGCCTCACAGACACACTCTTAACAAGGTGGGAAATAAGTAGGAGCAGATCTTCAAGGGCGAAAGTGAACCCATTGGAGCAGGACGACTGATCCAGGGCCAAGAGCGAAGGGTAGGGAAACCCTGAACATCCCTGCAGGAGGTCGTCGCCTCTGGGAAACCATGAAGGATATGCAGAGAAAGCCAAATCCCACACAAGAAGAAGCCTGCATTGTGTTTCAATGACACCAGTGTCCCTCCCGGGTGAACAGCAAAGTTGGGGAGGCGAGGCCAAGCCTGTTATATTAACCTTGATTTGTGAATCAAAGCCGTAAAGACAAGAAAGGAATGCACACAACCGGCGAGTTAGCGAAAAACATGAAAGGCCAGTTTTTGTCAAGGAAAGATTGAAGCTGCAGCAGTGTATCTCAAGTAAGGCCACAATGTTGGCGCCGCAGGAGGAGGATTTCCTTGCTCTCCATTGGTGGCCACACCCCCCCTGACTTTAAATTGTTCTCTCTAACCCCAGAGCGGCAAAAGCGCGTGGCAAACAAGGGTGCAGTGTTGGCGCTCACGCCGAGGGTGGATGCTGTTAAGCAGAAACCTGTGCAGTTCCCTCTGGGACCACTGCAAAAGATTTAAGATTACAGGTGTTGGCAGTAAACCCACTTGGTAGCAGTCCGTACCACACAGATTCACTGTGGTAGCTGTGGCTGAGCAGTCAGACTTCCCTCAAGAAGAGTTAGGCAGTATATAGAGGATACAGGATAGGTACAGAGGCACAGTAGTACAAGCAAACACTGACCAGAGCTAGGTGTAAAAGTATATACTTATTTATTTTAAAGGCACACTCATAAATTACACTAGCACAGAAAAAGGTAAGTAAGTCAAAACACAGTCACTATTACTTATGTGTACATCCATAGTCATTTGTTGGACAAGTCTAAGTTAACACCACTTATTTCCAAACAGAGGTGAGCGCTTAACATCAGATGGCACTCCAACAAGTTATTAGAAAAGGGAGGGAAAAAGCAGGAGTAATGAAAGCAGCAAGGTAAAACACTTTTCACATAAGGTTAGCAAAGGCAGTCAACTGTGGAACAAGGAGAATTGGTTCGTGGCCCGCTTTAGAGAGAGCCCGGCGAAAATATGCCCAAGATCACACAATGTCACAAGTCTTTGCAGGTGAGTAGAAAAGGTTTTACTGAGTTTAGAAAAAGTTTAGTTAGGGTGTCCCAGGCTTACCCAGGTTCGAGAGCCGAGGGCTAAATCTACCCCGTACAATCGGTGGCAAGGGAAGCCGGGCGGAACACAGTACCTTTAAAAGTGGAAAGGATCCTCCAGCGGTGGTAGTTGTTCCTGGTAGTGGGTGCAAGTCGCGGCGTCGTCCAGAGGAAGAGGTGATCTCGACGTGGAGGAAAGCTGCAGGTCGTTGCACTACCAGGGATGAGGCCAGCCGTGGAGTTTTCCGGTCACAAAGGAGTTTGCCCCTCTTTCGCGGTTGAGGTAAAAAGTGGTATCCCGGTTGCCGGGGTGCTTGGCACAGGCAAGGCGGCCACGAGATGCTTCGGGACGGCGAAAAGAAGGCAGCAACTGGTTGTCCCCACCAGTTAAGGGAAGGAGACTCTCCGGCGGGAGATCTCCTCTGTCATCGGAAAAAGTGGTGAGACGGTTCCGCAGGGCTTCACCGGTGGTGTCGTCTTGGCAGGTCGTCTCGGCTTCTCCCTCTTCGGCTTCTTAGGTCATGTGGCAACTTCTGAAGAACCAGTCCCAAAAACCCTGCTTTTATGCAGCAAACCCCCATTCATACAGCCTAGCTGTCACTCAAACATGCTAAGTGGTGAGCGGGGTGGCTCACCACTTGGGCCAATCACACCAGAGTGCGACATGAGTTGGCAAGGCAACTCAGTCCAGGGTGCCTAAACCCCTTCCCACACCCCCTGTGGTACCCAGACAGAATGGCACCACTGGAGGGCTTCTGTGCAGAAGCCCGCCAAAAGTGGAACAAAGGCTCGACTCGGGTTCAGGGTTACTTCAGGCAAAAAATCCCAACCGGTGAATTTATATTAAATAAATAAACCGGCGGCATCTTTAACATTGCACCAAAAAGTGGTGCATTAAAAACAATGGGAAATCCCATTGGGAAATATTCCGGTGGAATATTCTGCCACCAGCCAGAACTCGGCGAGGGGGGACGGGACAGTACCCCCTCGACAACAGACCCAGGGGCAATCTAATTGCCCCTACCAGTACTTCCACAGTAAGGTGGTTTGTACTGGTTAAGTTCCTAAATTAAGACTAGTAAAGTCAATGGTGACTTTACAGACCCAGGGAGACAGTAGTCAGTCCCAGGGTGTGGAGTCTATGTTTGGGGGTCTCTATGACACCCCTGTGTTACTGCACTGAGGGTGCTGTGTGACACACATTCAAAAACCAATGATAGCCTATGGGGAAAAAATAACCCCTAGCCCATAAGCACATAGCAAGTCACAGAAACACTCTCAAATCATGTCCAAGAGTGAGGGTAAAAGAGTCTCACTCTTGGCAGGAGAAAAAATAAACCCCAGAAATCCAGCAAAGCTGCTGGGGGACTCACTAGGTTAGGAAATTCAGCCTAAACAGAGAATTCTCCCTAACACTCGCCCCCCCCAGACTAAGGGACAGGAGGATTTAATCCACTCCTGGATGAACCTCATACCTCTAGTCGATGACATACATCCTAGAGAGTCCATCAGCATTTTGATGGTGACACCCTGACCTGTGCTCAATGGTGCAATCAAACCCTTGGAGGCAGATTGACCATCTCAATAGTTTTGGATTTTCCCCTTTCATTTGCATTAACCATCTCAAGGGTTGGTGGTCAGTCTGAATGACAAAAGTAGAACCATACAAGTATGGCCTAAACTTCTTCAGTGCCCACACAATAGCAAAGCATTCTCTTTCAATTGTTGCCCACCTTGTTTCAGGATCCTTCAGTTTTCTACTGATGAAGCAAATGGGGTGTTCCCTACCCTTCTCATCCAGTTGGCTAAGAACTGCACCTATACCTACATTGGAAGCATCAGTTTGTACAATGAAAGTTTGGTGGTAGTCAGGAGCTCTGAGTACTGGAGCTTGGCAAAGAGTTTTCTTCAGGTTTTCAAAGGCCTGATTGCATTCCTCATTCCATTTGACCTTTTTAGGGAATTTTGGAGAGGAGATCACATTCAGAGGAGAAGCTATGGTCCCATAGTTCTCAATGAAATTCCTGTAGTACCCAGTGAGGCCTAAGAAGGCTCTCACCTGGGTCTGAGTAGTAGGTGTTGTCCAATTCTGCACAGCTTCAATCTTGCTGAGCAAAGGCCTTATTTCTCCACCTCCTACCTCATGTCCAAGGTAGACCACTTTACTCTGTCCAATTTGGCATTTGCTTGCCTTTATGGTCAGATTGGCCTGCTCAAGAACCTGCAAAACATGTCCTAAGTGGGTCACATGTTTCTCCCAGGAGTGGCTGAAGACTGCAATGTCATCCAAGTATGCCATGCAGAAGTCTTCCATCCCAGCTAGAACTTGGTTCACCATCCTTTGGAATGTTGCAGGTGCATTTTTCAGTCCAAAAGGCATAACCTTGAATTGGTATAGGCCAACTGGGGTAGAAAATGCAGTTGTCTCCTTGGCATGGTCTGTCAGGGCTATTTGCCAATAGCCTGACGTAAGGTCCAGTGTGCTGAGGTACTTGGCTGCACCAAGTTTATCCACCAACTCATCTGTCCTTGGCAAAGGGTGGGCATCAGTCTTGATGACTGCATTAAGAGCTCTATAGTCCACACAGAATCTCAACTCTTTGGATCCTGCCTTTGGTACTAACACCACTGGGCTAGACCATGGACTAGTAGAGGGCTCTATTACCCCGAGATCAAGCATCTTCTTGACCTCACCTTTGATGTGGGTTCTGACATGTTCTGACATTCTATATCCTCTGCTTTTGACTGGCAGACAGTCACCAGTGAGTATATCATGCTGTCCCCAAGGGGTCAAGCCTGGTGAAAGTGAGAACAGGGGGGCAAACTGATTTAACATTGCTTTGCACTCCTCCTGTTGCTCAGGGGTCAGATCTGAAGAGAGATTAACTCCTTCAACCTTTTCGTCCAAAGGTAAGCCTCTCAGGAGGTCAGGTAGAGCTTCACTCTCCTCCTCCTCTTCTGATGAAGTTAGAAGCAAGGCTCCGACTTCTGGTCTAGAGACATAGGCTTTGAGGCGGTTGGTGTGGAAGACTCGGGGAGCTTCCCTGGGTTTGCCCAGATCCACCAGATAGTTGACCTCTCCAAGTTTTCCCACAACCTTGAAGGGTCCCATCCATTTGTCTTGCAAGGCCCTCTGCCTTGTTGGAAGCATAACTAGGACTAGCTGGTCTTGAGTAAACTCAACCATGTTAGCCTTCTGATTATGCCAATGTTTGATCAGAGCTTGGCCAGCTTTCAAGTTGTCACTTGCTTCTGCCATCATGTGTGACATTCTCCTTCGGAGACCTATCAACTAGTCAGTCAGTCTGACTGGCTAGGGGGAAGGAGCACTCTCCAACCCCTCCTTAATCAGGGCCCAGGGGCCTCTGACTGGATGGCCATAGAGAAGTTCAAAGGGAGAATAACCTACTCTCTCCTGAGGGTCTTCCCTATAAGCAAATAGAAGGCATGGCAGTAGAAGGTCCCACTTTTTCTTAAGGGGTTCTTCTAAAGCACCTATCATGCTCTTCATAGTTCTGTTAAACCTTTCTACCAACCCGTTTGTCTGAGGGTGGTATGCGGTTGAGAACTTGTAGGTGACTCCGCAGGTTTTCCACATGGCTTTCATGTAGTTGGACATAAAATTTGACCCCCTGTCAGAAATCACCTCCTTAGGAAACCCAACCCTGGTAAAGATACCAAGGAGGGCCTTAGCCACAGCCTGAGCTGTAACAGTCCTCATAGGAATTGCCTCAGGGTACCTAGTAGCATGGTCTACTACAACAAGGATAAACCTGTTGCCTGAGGAGGTTGGAGGATCAAGGGGACCAACAATGTCAATCCCTACCCTCTCGAATGGGACTCCCACAACTGGGAGAGGCACTAAAGGTGCCACATTCTTGGAACCAACCTTACCAGATGTCTGGCAGGTATGGCAGCTCCTGCAATATCTATCTACTTCAGCCCCCATCTTTGGCCAATAAAAGTAGAGGGAGAGCCTTTCCTTGGTCTTCTTGAAACTCAAGTGACCAGCCAAAGGAATCTCGTGGGCTAGTTGCAAGAACTGTTGTCTGTTCTCTTGGGGCACTACCAGGCGTTGGTAGGCTCCAGGTTCAGATTCAGTGGGTTCACTGTAGAAGAGGCCATCTTCCCAGTGTAACCTATACTTCCCAGGCTCTTGCCCATCAGCCTGAGAAGCAGCCTGTTGGTGGAGACCCTCCAGAGTTGGACATTCTCTTTGTCCCTTACGAAAAGCTGTCCTGCTGGGTCCACCTTCTGCCAGTAAAGACTGCAGCTCAGGATGGTCAGCCGGGTCCAGGTCTCCAATAGGTTCTGGGCCTCCTACTAGCTCTTCTTCATAGTCTTGTTCAACCAGACAGGGTTGTACCTCCCTCTCAGCCTCAGCTGAAGGTGGAGTTACAGGTGTAACTTTGGACAACCTCGGGGAAGTCCTTGTTGGAAGCACTGGAGTGCTTGCTGTAGGCTTTTTCCTAGGAGTCTTGGGTTGCCCCTTTGCTCCTGATCTGGTAGTTACTGCAGTAAGTTGCTCCAGTGGGAGAGGAGTGATTTCGGTCATCATCTCCTGAGATAAACCTCGCAGGGTTTTCTCTCTCGCAGGTTTGGTGAGCTCCTGTAACCTTTTACTAGGAGGTCTGGGGGTATGTGACACAACTCCAAGAGCTTTCAGGTCATTTCCCAACAGAACCCTTCCTGGTACTTCACATTGTATACTGACAGGTATCTTTACAGCCATATCATTACACTGGATGAGAACTGGTAACTGAGGACACATCTGCACAGGCCCTCCAGCTAACTTGGTGAGGCATTTGGGTGCCTTAGCAACATCCTCTGCCTTGAAAAATGATTCATCCACCACAGTTATGCTGGCCCCAGTGTCCCTGATGGCAGGAGTCTCCTGACCATTCACATGGACACTGTCCTTATAATACTCTTTAGTATTATCTGGGATAGAATTATACACATCTAAATTCTGTTGTTCCCACAACCCCAGAGAGACTAAAGAAACACTGGCTGAGACTCCAGTGGGTTCATCAGCCAGTAGTAGAAAGTTTCCACTTGCCATAGTGACTTCCTCCTCTGGAGCGAAGGCTAAGGAGACAAGCTGGACCCCTGAAGGTTTACCCTTACATCTGGGATCTCCTTTCACATGGTCAGTAACCTTACAAACATAACAGGCCCCAAAGGTCCTTTGGAATGGAGGCTTGTTCTGACCTCCTTCTGGTTTAGCACCAGAAGGTATACTACTCTGCTGTGGTTTCCCGGGTGGCTTACCCTTATGGTTTGGTTTGGGGCCCTCTTTGGAATTGGAATTATTAGAATTCTCTTTGGAGTCTTTCTTAGGCTGTCTTCCCTCATCCTTCTTCTGAGTTACCCCAGAATCCTTGTGAGTAGCCATGTTGGCAACCCACAAGTCAGCAGCCTTAGCTAGCTTCCTAGGATCTAATTCCCGTGAATCAGCCAAGTGCTGTCTGAGCTCAGGAGAGCAGGCATCATAAATTGACTCCATCATTACAAGATTTCTCATTCCTTCATAAGTGTTCACTTTGTAACCCTTAATCCATCCCTCTAAGTTTTTCAACCCTTCACACACCCAGGTAGCCCAAGGGGTACCATCATGCTTTTTGATGCTCCTAAACCTCTTAAGATAATGGGAAGGGGTCTTCCCAAACCTAGCTATCAAAGCTAGTTTCACACATTCATACTCTTTCCTATCCTCCTCCCCCAACTCCATTACCGCATCAGTTGCAACAGGGGGAAGCCTAGAGAACAACCAGGTGAGTAACTCATTACCTGTGATGTTCTGGAGCCCATGATTATACTCAAACATAGACAACCAATCCAACACATCCAATTTAGGCTCATACATACCAATCAATTCCTTAGGCAGCCTGGGTCTTTTAGGACTGGAACTTCTAGAGGAGCGAGAGAGAGAAGCATTCTCAGACAATTTTTTTCATTTCTAGCTCATACTTAAGCTCCATTTCCCTTAGCCTTAGTTCTTTGTCAGTTTGAGCATTAAGTTTCTGGTACTCTAATTCAATTTTCATTTTCTCCAGTTCAAAGTATTGAGGGTTGAATGTGGGACCTGGCAAAGGTCCAGTAGGTACAGCTGGTAGAGCAGACAGAGGCCTAGGGGGAACATCTGCAACAGTTTCATCCTCCTCTTCTGGTTCTGACCCAAAATCATCAATACTTTGTTCAATATCAATATCATTGCTGTTCTCTACATTTGCTGGAGTGATAGGTTCCTCTGAACCATCATCCAGACTTTGGTTTTCTAACAACCTTTCTATTAGCTCCATTTTCTTTCCTTTAGTCATGAGATTCTTATGCTTACAGAGAAGTCTTAGACAATCAGCAGTTTTTGTAGCAAGGGATTCTTGACTATAACTTTCCATAGTAGACAGGTTAGAAAATGACTTTTTCTTTCTTGTGCTTAAGCTTTGTGGTTAGTTGCACTAAGGTATCTAAAAAGTACACTAAAGTGTATACTCAATACAAATCCTCACCGCTGTAATACCAGTGTTAAGCAGACACCTGTGCAGTTCCCTCTGGGACCACTGCAAAAGATTTAAGATTACAGGTGTTGGCAGTAAACCCACTTGGTAGCAGTCCGTACCACACAGATTCACTGTGGTGGCTGAGCAGTCAGACTTCCCTCAAGAAGAGTTAGGCAGTATATAGAGGATACAGGATAGGTACAGAGACACAGTAGTACAAGCAAACACTGACCAGAGCTAGGTGTAAAAGTATATACTTATTTATTTTAAAGGCACACTCATAAATTACACTAGCACAGAAAAAGGTAAATAAGTCAAAACACAGTCACTACTACTTATGTGTACATCCCTAGTCATTTGTTGGACAAGTCTAAGTTAACACCACTTATTTCCAAACAGAGGTGAGCGCTTAACATCAGATGGCACTCCAACAAGTTATTAGAAAAGGGAGGGAAAAAGCAGGAGTAATGAAAGCAGCAAGGTAAAACACTTTTCACATAAGGTTAGCAAAGGCAGTCAACTGTGGAACAAGGAGAATTGGTCCGTGGCCCGCTTTAGAGAGAGCCAGGCGAAAATATGCCCAAGATCACACAATGTCACAAGTCTTTGCAGGTGAGTAGAAAAGGTTTTACTGAGTTTGGAAAAAGTTTAGTTAGGGTGTCCCAGGCTTACCCAGGTTTGAGAGCCGAGGGCTAAATCTACCCCGTACAATCGGTGGCAAGGGAAGCCGGGCGGAACACAGTACCTTTAAAAGTGGAAAGGATCCTCCAGCGGTGGTAGTTGTTCCTGGTAGTGGGTGCAAGTCGCGGCATCGTCCAGAGGAAGAGGTGATCTCGACGTGGAGGAAAGCTGCAAGTCGTTGCACTACCAGGGATGAGGCCAGCCGTGGAGTTTTCCGGTCACAAAGGAGTTTGCCCCTCTTTCGCGGTTGAGGTAAAAAGTGGTATCCCGGTTGCCGGGGTGCTTGGCACAGGCAAGGCGGCCACGAGATGCTTCGGGACGGCGAAAAGAAGGCAGCAACTGGTTGTCCCCACCAGTTAAGGGAAGGAGACTCTCCGGCGGGAGATCTCCTCTGTCGTCGGAAAAAGTGGTGAGACGGTTCCGCAGGGCTTCACCGGTGGTGTCGTCTTGGCAGGTCGTCTCGGCTTCTCCCTCTTCGGCTTCTTAGGTCCTGTGGCGACTTCTGAAGAACCAGTCCCAAAAACCCTGCTTTTATGCAGCAAACCCCCATTCATACAGCCTAGCTGTCACTCAAACATGCTAAGTGGTGAGCGGGGTGGCTCACCACTTGGGCCAATCACACCAGAGTGCGACATGAGTTGGCAAGGCAACTCAGTCCAGGGTGCCTAAACCCCCTTCCACACCCCCTGTGGTACCCAGACAGAATGGCACCACTGTGGAGAGCTTCTGTGCAGAAGCCCGCCAAAAGTGGAACAAAGGCTCGACTCGGGTTCAGGGTTACTGAAGTGAACCTAGACGCCATTTTGGTGGCGAGTTCTGGCAAAAAATCCCAACCGGTGAATTTATATTAAATAAATAAACCGGCGGTATCTTTAACATTGCACCAAAAAGTGGTGCATTAAAAACAATGGGAAATCCCATTGGGAAATATTCCGGTGGAATATTTCCGTGGTATCCACTGCCACCAGCCAGAACTCGGCGAGGGGGGACGGGACAGTACCCCCTCGACAACAGACCCAGGGGCAATCTAATTGCCCCGACCAGTACTTCCACAGTAAGGTGGTTTGTACTGGTTAAGTTCCTAAGTTAAGACTAGTAAAGTCAATGGTGACTTTACAGACCCAGGGAGACAGTAGTCACTCCCAGGGTGTGGAGTCTATGTTTGGGGGTCTCTATGACACCCCTGTGTTACTGCACTGAGGGTGCTGTGTAACACACATTCAAAAACCAATGATAGCCTATGGGGAAAAAATACCCCCTAGCCCATAAGCACATAGCAAGTCACAGAAACACTCTCAAATAATGTCCAAGAGTGAGGGTAAAAGAGTCTCACTCTTGGCATTAGAAAAAATAAACCCAAAAAATCCAGCAAAGCTGCTGGGGGACTCACTAGGTTAGGAAATTCAGCCTAAACAGAGAATTCTCCCTAACAGATGCGACTTGTTCCGGCCGGAAAACAAGTGTGACCGGAAACTCAAAAGCAACAGTAAGAGCAGTGATACTTGGGGGAGTCGGCCCCACGGAGAGGCAGCCGGCAAGGTCTTTCAGCCGAGGTGGATGGGGAGGCATCACTGCCTGTAAGTTTTGCAATGCTTGTAAAGTTCGGGCGCAGTTAAACAAGTAACACTGTGAGAGTGCAAGGGGGCCAGAACTGGTGTTGGCGAGATTCCCCGTTACCCCCCCACCCAGTCCTTCAAGTGCTGTGTGGGCGGGCCGAGCAGCTCCAGCATAGTCCCCGGGAGCATGGGGTGATGGGGATGGAGGGGGAGTGAGTCTGACTCTGGGTGCCCCTCCAGTCATATGGGCGTTCTTCGCTCCTGGGACTAGTTAGGGTGGATCCTTGGCCTGTGTTTCCGTCGGATCTTTGGTTGTATGGAGACTTTGCAAACCACATTCTATTTCCTTTTCCCTTTTCTCCATGTTCACAGACTTTAAAAGGACCTCTCCCAGGTCTCCCGAGCCCGAGCTGCCATTAAGCCCCTTTAAACTTCCCCGTCAAGGGGCCATTATTAATTAGTTGGTCAGCTAGCGAGTCTTGCTGAGAAGCCATATTATATATTTTTTAATGTTATAACGATGTTTTGTCTTTTTCAATTGTTTGTGTCTGAAGTGTATACCATTGCATTAAGTACTATTTCCAATTGTGATCTAGCCATTTTGCACAATACCCTTCATAACTGTTTGCATCGAATCTGCCTAGTATTTGTCTACCGTTCTTGATTAGTGTTTGCATAGTTTGCACAATCTTGTATAGCCTTGCACAGTAGTTTTGCATAGTAGCACAGCTGTATAGTCATCCCTGACTAACTGCATAATACCTTGGCAGAATGGTCAAGAGGAAAGCAGAGGGATCTTACTCCCAAGGGGCAACTAAAAACAAAATTTCAAAAATGTTACAATCAATTAACAAGGTTAATCACTTTATTTCTAAGATTAAGGGTTTTTTGCACGACAAAAGATATAGATCTCGTAGAATTTGTAAAAGAAAAGAGAAAATCAAAGCTAAAAAGAGGATGGGGCAAATAAAGTATCGCAGGCTCCCAAAGAGGTCGCCAAAACTGAAAACTCGAATTGTGCGGTTCTGCCTGAGAACGCAGATCTGATAGATTTCTGTGAACCAGACCAAATACCAAAATCGAAACCTGTAGGTAATACAAGGCGGGCTGTGTCGAAGGATGACTTGTTAACCCCCTTTGAAGTCTCACAACTGCCAGGGCAAGAAGGGGGTACAAATGATTCTTTCCCTGTAAAAAGCAATAATTTAGCTACATGAGTAGGGAGGGCGGATATTATTGAAATTTACAAAGATTATTCATCCAATAGAAAGATGGTTCCCCTGACCAATTAGCTAACACTCAGGGTGAGAGCTCCAATGCTATTTAGGAAAGAGTCAAAGGAGCTTGGGGAAAACATCCAGAGTTTATTCGCAATCCCATTAGCAAATCGCTTTTAGCCCCTCTCTAGTTAAGCCTCTCCACTTGTAAAATCTCCTCCTCCGGCAAGTATCTTTGGGAAAAATCAAGGAGTAAAGGGGGCCTTAGAACATAAGCAAGATAATAAGGGGAAAGAAAGGATCCACCTAAAGGGGAAACAGAAGATGGCCCTCCATGGTAGGCACCTTCTGATGGGGCACAAGCTGGGCTGTGGAAATATGTAATATGACGCAAGGGTTTTGTCAAGTAAACACTGCAATTAAGGAGATTGCAGCTGATTTGAAAGGGTCTATAGTCGTAAAGATGGAAAAAACTACTGAATGGATGGGGAAAATTAGGGAAATCAAACTCAAACTGGCAGAATTGGGAACTACGAAGGGACCCAGCATGGGTCGTTAAATGCGGGCCTTGGAGGGGGTGGGGGGAGAGGTCTAACAGGGACACAAAGGGGCAACAGGCCTTGCCCATGACCAAAATGCCCAGCAAGGAAAGGGATCCAACCAACACATGGAGGGCGCAGGGGGACCTCATAACCAGGTTGGGGGGCATAAAGGGTCCGAACTTAATTTCATTGAGACAGTCACCATCACACAGCAAATGGTGTTGGGGCGAATAGCCCGAAAAGGGATAACCGCCCCGGTGTCGTGATGATTAATGTACCTCGATTAGCCCCTAGAACCTTTGAGGATCCAGAGAGTCTAAAAAAACAAACGTACACACTGGATTCGGCACACAAAAGGATGTTTACAAAAGGCGATATAACATGTTGCAAGAGTGGCAATCCGAATGGCCAATGGGACTACATACAGATTTATCTACGGTCCTGGGATCTGGCTGAGGGCTGAAGTATTAATCCGAGGACCTACCCCACGAAAAAAAAAAAGATAGTCTTAAGATCCCCAGAATGTTTGCACTACATGGGGGTGAGCAAAAATCCACCCAACAAGACGGTCACGGACCTTGGTTAAGGGCCAAATCACACAAAGAAGGAGCTCATTGTGCCCCAGTTTAATCACATTGGCGATCTGAAAGATGTCGATTGACTAGGCCAGGGGAATCACTGCCACAAGGGGATGAGAGTGGGGAAATTAGGATATGGTGATGGAATATAGCTGCTCCGAACAGACCGATGGTCGACACGACTTGGTGCTCCCTTGTGAGAGGATTTAATGTTATAGCGCACTAGGAGACTTGGGCCACTGAACCTGCTTTTCTTCAAGAGTTTCAATTGTTTCTGTACCTGCATCGAAAAATGTGAAGGGCAGACTCAGCAGCAGGTTGCTAGTTTGGCTGGATGGAAAGCTAGGATGGAGGGTAGTGGAATGTACACCAGGTTCTCAAGACCTTCAATTTCTAGCTATCGTAACTGGAGAGGGTGAAGTAATACATCTATTTAATATATACAAAAGGCCCTCCAATACGCAGGGCATGGAGACTTACTTGCCTCAAAGACTCCTTAGATCCCAAGTATGTGAGAGGAAGAACCTTGGTGGTTGGTTATCCAAATATCCAGATTGACCCTCTGCGTGCACTAGAGGGTATCAGGGAGGACCAGAACATGGCCTGGGTCATCCGGATGCAGCGGCCGCCGCACCAGTACTAATTCACCAACACAATTGAATCTGCCTGTATACTATTTAACCAGAATCTAAGAGCATTCAATGGGCGTGTCCAAAAAGACCAGCCGTCAAAAAAAATGGTTATCAGCCATAATGGGTCGTCACTCATAGATCAACTTTTGATCTCAGCTGCAGATTGGGTAATGGTCGCTGATTTTGAAGTACAGGCCAGAATAGAGAACAATCATTACCCTTTAGTAATGAGCTTCAAGGATAGTAGGGGCTCTCTTCAGTGGATGTCAAGGGCCAAAACACAGTCAAGTACTGAATATAGACGGTCATGCCCGTAAATCAGTCAAATAGGTCAAAGTGCTAGAAAATGAGACCAAACCAGCAATATATGCGTCGACTACCAGCAATACTGAGGCCATTTGTGACAATGAGGTCAATGAATTGGCCATTTGAGTCCTATAAAAGTTAAACTAAAGCATACTCCTGCGAATTTCTGTCCCTGGGGTGAAGGTAAAGGAGAAGGCAATTCGTAAAAATGAGTGGTACGATGAGGAGTGCTGTGTGGCCAAAAGGAAGATGGTAGCCTGCGCGGAAGCTAAGGAAGGGGTTGATAAATTGAATTTACGCCAGGCTCGCTCGGAATATAAAAAGGTAGTTTTGAGGGGGAAAAGGAATTTGTGCTCAACAAACGGAAGGTCCTTGGCTGATGCCTTGCAAACTAAAAACAACGTGTTATTTTGGCAATTGGTTACTGATAAGGAACTGAAAGATGACCAAACGGACTGGCTGCACTTTTCAAATGTATATGGTGATCAGGACTCTGTAGCGTAGCATCGCCCAGCCCCCTTGTATGGTAGGCTCCCCTCAAACCTCTGACCAATTATGCATTACCATAGATGAGGTTGAACGTGCCATAAACCACCAGAAACAAAGCAAAGCGGTAGGTCCAGATCTGATCCCAGACGATTTGTTTAGGGATGAGGTGGGTGTCTGGGGACTGGTCTTTTGCAAGGTTTTTAACACCATTATTAAGCAGGGTTTAATCCCAGATTCATGGCGCAAGGCTGTGATCATTCCCCTGTACAAGCGAGTGGGAGGAACCTCCCGGCTAACTACCGCCCGATATCTCTATTGGATAGTGTGGGAAAACTCTTTGGGAAGGTTATTCTTGCACACCTCCAAGATTGGGCAGACAGTTAGAACGTAATCAGTGATTTACAGGCGGGTTTCAGAAGGAATAAGAGGCACTCTTGATCAATGATTGCTGTATATGCTAATTTATACTGAAAAAAATGAAATTATATGCCGCGTTACTCAATATAAGGACCGCATTTGATTCAGTCTCCAGAAAAAGACTTGAGTCTTAATATCATGCAAAGCCCCAACTAATCTGATCAGTGTTATTAGTTTGTTATATTCACAAAATGGTGCTTGGGTCCACTTTGGGCCAGGGGTGAAAATACAATGGCCTTCAAGGTTAACAAGGGGGTAAGGCAAGGATGTGCCTTGGCACCCCTTTTATTCAACTTATATATACAAGAAATAATCCACGCTTTGCTGAAGGGGTGCCAGGACTGCCCCAAAATGACATAAAATAAATATCCTGTCCTATTCTATGCGGAAGACGCAGTGCTAGTGGCTACTGGTCTTTTTTGTCTAAATGTAAGGAGTTACAACTGCAACTGAACCTAGGCCAATATAAAAGGTACTGCTGTTTAGGCCACATTTCACAAAATATACACCATTGGTGCTCAAGGTGGATGGAGAACAGCTCGACCAAGTTAAACACTTTGATTATGTTGGGGTGAGATTCCAAGAGACGGGAGGTTGGGTTGAAAAGGTGGGACATTCTTGATTTTATATGAAAAGCAGGCCTTACAAGCAGCCCTGTATGGTGCTGAGTTATGGGAGCACGCCAACGTAGTTAATCATCTCAAGCGAGTATACGGTCCTAAAAAGGTTGGTGTTCCAACCAAAGAGCACTCCCTGCGCATTGGTACTTTTAGAACTTAACTTCATTCCTGTGGCTGCCCAGTTTAAACTTGCACCTGTTTTTTGGCGAAAGCTGTGGAAACAAGGGTTGGAAAAGACAAAGGATGCACTGAGTCATCTAATGGCGTTAGATGGAAGGAAATCAATAGCCTGGCTTCACCATATTAAAAGATCACTTCATACTGGCCACCAGGGGGCGCACGGATGAGCAGCATCTCCGTGTGAGCTCTCTCCACACGGGCCACAAAAGTGACCTGAGCCCCCGTGCATAATCGTGACACCCCCTGAAGTGTGAACCCTTCCTCCACCAAAGGATCGAAAATTCGGTGGAAAACGGTGGACCTGGAAGGAGGAAGGGATCCCCGGCGCGAGGCCCCCCCTCCCTCCGAAAACACACGCAGCAGAGGAGCTGACAGCAGTACCGGAGCGAGCACTGAGATGCCCAGCCCCTCCCACCGTCCGCTCGTGCAGAGCGCAGACCCCGCTGTGACTTTCATAGGCAGCCCGGGCTTCCCTGCCCGTCCCGTGGACTCCGCAGCAGCCTACGGGTGTGGAGCGGAGAGGCTTGTGGTGCGCCCCCGGTCCTCTCGAATTTCGCGCCCAGAGGAAGGAGGTGCAACGGAGCGGGTAGGTGTCCCCCCCACCACCCCACCTCTCAGAACGCTTGGCAAGCATGTGCCCTTGTCGGGACCTCACCTCCCCCTGAGGCGCCCTCCGCGGGCCTGATTGCGGGTGGACAGAACGCGGAGTGTGCTGGGCCTGACTACGCATCTGCCGACACAGACAGCGGCACTCGCCGCCTAGCCCTGCCAGGAAGGGCGCCTTCACGGGGACCTCCCCCAGCTCTCCCTACCTTGAGAGGCCCGGAGGCCCATATGAACTGCCACCTGTGACCCAAGCACCACACCACAGGCTTGACATAGACCACAAAGCCAACCCCTGGCCACACCACAACCCACAGCACATTCAGTGCATCTGGAATCTTTTTACCCTCCGCATATGGGTTCCTCAAGCCAAAACACCCGACGCTGAGTCCTATCCCCCACCATCCGCCATAGTCTACGAGCTGAGGCCCACCGCTCATCTCTGGGAGAACGCTTCATGGACATACTCCTAGGAGCTACGTCATATAGCGAGAGAAATTAGCCTCTAAACGGAGGATAACGCTGAGGGTTAGGCCCCCATCATTCTCTGAGCACCTTATACTCAATTGCCCCCGCTAAGAGCAATGCAGACGGATCAGCAATACACTCGGATGTGACACTCATACAGGTACCCCTCTGAACCTCGCCAAGCTTGGGTCTCCTGCCGCGGGATCTATTCACCACGACTCCTCGAGTCCATCGATAAGAGCAGACCATACACTGGACCCCCCCCCCCCCCCCAACATCACAGCGGTTCCGGAATCGGAAACAGATGCAAGTGGAGGGAACGGCCCCTGGTCCCAGGGCGTGTGCCTCCTCCTACCAGTAAGCCCCCACCGTTTGAACTGCTGGAACGGAGCTCCACCACATACCTTGGAATCCCCACATCACGTCAGTACAGAGGGTAAGGCCCCCCACTCCCGGGGCGTGTGCCTCCTCGTGTACGGGCATCATATGGAGACCCAAAGCAAGCTGGCCAGGTTCGCCTACAACCCACCATACCTGGAACCAGAAACAAACACCACCATGTCAATGGAAACGTCTGAGCCAGGTGCGGCAGCCACAAAGGGAGACATTGCCACTCTTAAGTGAAATCCGGAACATGGGTGCCAACCTTGGCAGCAAAATTGATATGATGACGCAGAGAGTGGACAAAATTAAAGAGAGACTAGAAGGCCTTGAAAACAACCAAGCTTCTATAGACACATTTGAAACACAACTGGACCTCAGAATGCGCAGCATAGAGAGGAGGGAGGATGAAATCCGTTTGAAGATTGATGATTTAGAAAATAGAGAAAGAAGAAATAACCTGTGGTTTTTTGGTATTCCGGAACGTGAAGGGGAAACGGAGGAGGACCTCAAACAAACTGTGAATGACATCAGAATCCTAGCCGCGGATGAGAACATTGATGAGCCAACATTGGAGAGAATACACAGAGCCGGTGGTCCCCCGGGTGGTTCGAGATCCGTCCTTGTCAGATTTCACAAATACCAAGATAGGGCCAGAATACTTGTTAAGGCCAGGTCCTGTGATGCCCTCACCCTCGGGGGAACCCAGATCACTATCTTTCAAGACCTATCCTCTCTTACCCTGGCCCTGCGCCTTCTCTGCAGCCCCTAACGAAATGGCTGAAAGAGCAAGGGACCAGATACAGGTGGGGATACCCCTTCTCCCTCACGTTTGAACATGGAAGTAGGAAGGTAATCCTCCGCTCTGAAGATAACCATGAATGCATCGCGGACCTGCTCGGACCCGATCCTAGTGACGGAATGCAGGAAGAATCACTACAAAATAGAACGAGAGGAGGGCCCCAAGGCCCGAAAAGGAAAAAAGTTAAGAGATCTAGAAAGTATAGACGACCCAATGATACTCCAGACAGTAACAGGTGACAGGCTAAACGCAGGCTATACGCAGCTCCCTCTTCACAGCGACGTACGCCTTAATACCAAGCCCAGATGACTACTTGCACTTTCAAGCTCAATACAGTGACTCAGCCTGCTTGGGTTCATGACAGAACCGTCACCAGAAAAGAACAGACGATCAGCTGGTGGAGATGAACTCTAAAACAGCAAGTATTAATGCACGAACGAGATCTCAGTAGTAGTTACCATTGTTTGTTACTGTGTTGATAAGAGCCAATTGCATACGAAACGTAAAGGGGGGGCTCAGAATGTTATGTAGATGATAGCCGCGGTTGGGGTCGTGCGGTTATGACCCTCACTCGTGGTCCGACAGTAGACCAGCTGCACGCACCTGGTCCTAATCGGATGCCATACAACCGGGACAGAGACCCCCATGAGTAAAATGAGGGGCGAACAGTTGACATTGGGGACGACGGGTATGTTGTTTAATACCCGGAAGGGGAGGGGGGGGGGGGGACGGGCATACAAAACTATAAAACCTCCGTCAATCAAGAGCACCTACTACATTACCTCCACCACAGCAATTTTTCGCATCGGGCAGCACGACATCAAGATCGATTACTATGAACATAACAATGATCTACAGTCATAACGAATCAAGTGACAGTCATGGCACACTCAAAATTGGCACGCTGAATGTTAAGGGGAAGAGAGGAAGGTCCTCTACACCAAGCTGGGCTCGGAATACTGGGGCTCCGGCCCATTGAAGAAAGCAGGAGTCGGCATCCTAGTAGATGATCCGTTTTGAACTCCTAAAGTCCTGGAGGGACGCAAGTGGCAGAGCGCTAGTGTTAGTGGGCAAAATACAAGGCACAGTCAACACTCTTGCGTCAGTGTATGCACCCAATACAGGACAATCAAGATTCCTACAACAAATAATCCCGAAAGTCATGAGCGAAGCAAAGGGCGAAGTAATACTGGGAGGCTATCTGAATACGTGGATGAACCCGAATCAAGATAGGCAATCAGGCCACTTTTTCATGACCCCTCCATCGAGCATTGGACGCCCACCGGCCGCAGACATGATGGATGCCTACAACCTTACTGACGCATGGAGACATATGAACCCCAACCAAACTGGCTTTACATTCTTTTCAACACCACATGCGGCGTTCTCCAGGATAGACTATATATACCTGACCTCACAGTGGCAATGTCTGAATCCACCATCACTCCCGTTACATGGTCGGACCACGATATGGTCACGGTCACTATTGATCAGATGGCCCTCCCCCAAAGGAGTTCCAAATGGCGCTGCAACGAAACTCTCTTCAAGGATCCAGTCTTCCGTGAACAGCTTGAGCAGGACATTACCCAATACTTTGAACACAACAACACAGGTGAAGTCTCCATGAACACAGTATGGGAAGCAGGCGCCTTACTAGCCGCGAGACTTCGCAGTCAACGCCAAGAGTGATGGGTACCTACAATCCAAAACGAAGGAAACCCCAGAGACTCATATCCCCACAGCATCCCTGAAGTCTTTGCCGACTTCTACGAAAAATTACACACTTCACACGCTGCCCCGCACCCAGAAGCGATAACAGATTACATGGACAAAATATCACTGCCTGCCATCCCACCCGATACAGTACAAATCTTGGAAGCGCCCATCACAGGAGAGGAAATTGAAGAAGCAATCAAAAGACTTCCGACTGGGAAACCTCCTGGGAACAATGGCTATACAGCAGGGTTTTACAAGACATTCAAACATGTTCTCCTGCCATTCATGGTTGACCTCTTTAACAGCATCCTTCAATCCGGTGTAGCGCCTGAATCCTTCTCAGAAGCATTAATAACAGTTATTCCCAAGGAGGGTAAGGACCCAAAGCACCACGCCTCCTACCGCCCAATATCCCTTCTAAATATCGATGCTAAAATCTACACGAGAGTCCTCACTGCAAGGCTGGAGTCGCACATGCCCTCAATAATCCATAACAACCAAGTGGGCTTTATCGTAGGCAGACAGAGCGCAGACTCTACCCGAAAGACTTTCCACTTAATTCACGAGGCCCAAAAATCGTTGAACACACCTGCACTATTTTCAATCGATGCCGAGAAGGCGTTCGACAGAGTCGAATTGCATTTCCTGGAGGCCACGTTGAAGAAGATAGGCTTAGGCCCTACACTCCGCCGAGGGATCAAGGCTGTCTACACATCTCCAAGAGCATCGGTGACAGTGAACTCCCAATTCTCCCGCTCGTTTCCCCTCAGTAGGGGTACGAGACAAGGTTGCCCTCTTTCGGCAATACTCTTCGCGCTGTCCTTGGAGCCTCTTGCCCTAATGCTCAGAGCAGACCCCGCGGTGGAGGGGAGTCAGGTAAATGGCAGGGAATACAAACTAGCCTTATATGCGGACGATATCCTGCTCCATGTATCAAACCCAACGTCCTCAATTGCACGAGCAATACGCTTGATAGAGGAATACGGCATCCTCTCGGGTTTTAAAATTAACAAAACCAAATCAATCCTCTTTCCACTCCATGACTTATCCCCTGAACAACAAATAGAACTCAAACACCTTGAGCTGACCATCGGAGGTCCAACACTGAGATACTTAGGGATCAATTTAACGCGCCGCCTCGACACCCTTTACGAAGCAAACTTCCCTCCACTGCTTGAAGCCCTCAAAGCTGATCTTAGGAAATGGAAACCACTGACAATCTCCTGGATGGGACGCCTAGACGCAATCAAAATGGTGACCCTCCCACGGTTCTTGTACCCTTTTCAGGTCTTGCCCATCACGATCCCAGAAAACTTTTACACACAACATAAGAAGGCCATACGTCACTTCCTATGGAATGGAAGGAAACCCAGGATCCCATACGACGTCTTAATACTACCAAAGAAACTAGGCGGAATAGGCCTCCCGGACATGGAATGCTATTACCAAGCCACGCAACTCAGAATCCTGATCCCACACCTAAGAGACAGAAAAGACCTCCAATGGGTCCAGCTGGATAACAACATTCTAGTCAACGTAACCCTAGCAGAATGGTTATGGGTCCCCAGACCGAAACTCGCGAGAAGGAATGCGCGATCATCCGATATTGGGCACAATGTGGAACATATGGAAAAAGGGGAAAGCGATGGTGGGGGTGACCACGTGGCCTTCACCTCTGAGCCATCTCTGGTCCCCCGGGTTCAGAGAGGAGATTCTGGAACACGCCAGATACCAAACATGGTTTGACGCCGGTCTTGAGAGAGTCGGTCAGCTGTGGAGAAATGGAAAATTCATCTCCATTACGGAACTAGAAGAAGCCCTCCAAATTCACCCGATACCGATCTTTCTGTACTTGCAGTTGAAAGGGGTATTATCCAGAAGAGAATGGCAGGCCAACACACAAAGAGAACTAACGCCCTTTGAGACGATTCTGGACACGTCCAGCACCTCCAAAGGCCTAATAGCGCGCATGTACAGAGCCCTGATCACCAAAGACGATGCTCCGAGTCTCTGGCTCAAAGCAAGATCGGAGAGAGATTTTGGCAGAGAATTTGATCAACAGGCTTGGAACAAAATTTGCGAGACGCTATCCAAAATATCGATTGCAGCGCAGTATAAACTACATGCCATAAAATTGCTTCACAGGTGGCAGTACGACCCACACAGGCTATCCAAAATGTTCTAAACTTCCAACCCGAGATGCAGGCGACAATGTGGCATGGATGGCGACTACTGGCACATGTGGTGGAATTGCCCCAAAGTTCGCATCTACTGGGAAGAGGTCCTGGGATGGATCAAGCAGCTCGATGGCATAGAGAGGGAATCGTCCCCCCTCCTGATTCTTTTTGGCCTGGAAGACGACGACGAGCTGATTAGGGTAAAAGGACTCGTATCTCCTCTGCTGCTTGCGGCAAGGGCATGCCTGGGTATAAAATGGAAATGCCCACGCCTTCCGGATAAAAAAAGACTGGATACAGATTGCCACAAACATTTACACAATGGAGAAAATAACAGCAATACTGCACGAAAAGGCTGCACGGCAAGATGAAGCCTGGTGCGATTTTTTCGAGCAATCACCGACCACGGACGAGCCGATGTAGCAAACCATTAGAACACAACCCACGCTACCGAAAGACCCACTGCCACCTACCCATGCCTGTCACAGGCCACACTGGAGTTCCACGACCTAAGTATGACCAAATAAGAACGTCACACAATCCACTATAGCTCACCACACTAATGCCACGGACATGGAGGACTCAAGAGCTCGGAGGGGGAAGAGGGGAGGGGACAGGGGTTGTTAATTTTACATCCATTGGCACGACACACATTAAAGGTGTTAAGCATTGTTAAGATGGACCAGAACAATTCCTTGATGTAACTGTTAATGTATAATATATATCCTCCTGAATGTTTATTTCCAATGTCAAAATCAATAAAATTCAAGTTTAAAAAAAATAAATGATCTCTTTATGATGTGGGGCGGGGGAGGGAGGTGGGGGTCATTTGTGGGTTAATCCCGAATACCAGCCTATTGGTACAAAGAAAATAATTAACGATTCACTAGCTAAAGGAACCCGTGATCAAATGGTGCTAGATGCCATGAAACTAAAATTGGGCTCGGTATATCTCGAGCTTAACCAGCCCGACCCTAAGCATTATTTGGACTACATCTCACCATCATATGAGAGGTCTATATATTCATGAGTAAGACTAGGTACCCTACCAGTAGCCACCTTCACACAATCGTGGAACAACGTAAACGTAGATCAGTGCCCGATGTGTGGGTTGGCAAGAGAGACTACATTACATTTTATGTTGCTATGTAGCAAAGCGAAGTCCCTGAGGTGCAGGTAACAGACCACCATTGAGAGCAGCTGGGAGTAGGGATACAAAAGCAGCAATGATGTTTTTGAGACAGAGTGCAGATCCATTTGTGGTCTTTGGTTCTGCTCGTTATATTCATAGGACTTTGCTGCTAAGGAAGAAGTCATTGACCCCAATCCCTAACTAAGCACTAAGGACATAGTAATTGTCCTATTGAGGCTGCAAGCAGGGCTCTCCTGTGCCACTAAATATTATCAAGGAAGTAGGACAAAGAATCCCACCCCTAACTAACCCATATAGATTTGGCAACCGTGCCATTGAGGTACCGAGCAGGCTTGAGCACCTCTTTTCTAAGGTATATTGTTTGAATTCTGGTATAATTCCGTTTTTATTCCACGTTTGTAATATTAGTTTTAACTTGAAGGCGCAAAGCTGAATAAAAGTTTGTTGACCGACTATCTCACGATTGAAGGTTGCGAGCGTGCAGAGCAGGAAATAAAGCAAACGAACAGTGAACTTTAAAAGCTACTGATAACTGTGAAGCCAGTGATACAAAGTAGCGGAGTTGTCCAGTGAAAGGAAATTGCTCTGCAAAATGTTTGATGTCTTGTTATAAAGCGACAAAGCAAACAAATGGTCAAGATTAATCCTGTCGAAAGGGTAAGTTAAAAAGGTGACTACTTTAAGAGAAAGATTTCTTTGAACTTTTCTGAATTTGTTATGGAACTACCAAGACCAAGAGACATTGGGGCAAATAACATAAGGAAGAGCTGAATTGAACGTCCAAGTGGTCTTGCAGAGGTCTATGGAAAAGGCCTCTCACATTCGAAAGTCTTGAACATCATTGAAAGGTCCAAGCCCGACTGAGTGAGACCGGGAACTGGAAATAAGTTGGGGGAAGGGAACCCCTAACAAATGTGAATGAAGCTTGGGGAAGGGTACTCCTGCAAGTGCCATGTTTGCGAGGTCCAAGACCAACAGAGGGAGACCTACGTGAACTTTTGTTGGACTGCGAAAGTACTTTTGGTGAACTGGAAACGTGGATGGCCACGCGGGCCTCAACCCACATCATTAACTGCCTTTATGAGCCAGAGCTCGTCATCCGGTCTACGGGATTGCCTTACTCCATACTGTCCAACGTGGGGAGGATAGCTGACTCAGCCGCCTTGATCCTTCATGTTACAACACTGACTTTCCTTTACATACACAATTCCCCTTTACACAGCTTTTGTATAAAAGATAGGGCAGGCATTAGGTTTTGTTAGCAGAGGACATTTTGATTTGACATCGACTGACTAGGACTGTATTTTCTTTATAATTTGATGGTCGAGACTACACCCATAATAGCTATAGGGCAAAGTAGGAGTTTTTCCAAACCCCAAGAATTTAATAAAGGTTTTGAAACGTATAGCTCCTGTGTCAGTGTCATACTTGCGATACCATGCCTCCCTTACAGGACTAACCAGTTATTAGCCAGTCGTCCAAATAAGTGTACACTTGGATGGACTCTCTGCGTAGGTGCACTGCTACCACTGCTAGTACATTTGCAGAGGCCATGCCGAAAGGGAGAACGTTGAACTTTTAGTGTTCTCCTTCCATCTGGAAGCGCAGATACTTTCTGTGCGCTGGGAACTTTGAAATATGAAAGTATGCATCTTTCATGTCCAATGTTGCCATGTAATCCCCCTGTTTTAAGAGAGGCGTTACCTCGTGAAGCTTTGTCATGCAAAATGGTGGAGGCCTGACATTTGTGTTCGCTAGGCGCAGGTCTAGTACTGCGCCCATTGTTAGGAAGTACGTTGAATAAATACCCTCGTGTACCTGGTTTGCTGGGACGATTTCTTTTGTGTCTTTTTCCAGCAGGGTTTTCACCTCCTACAGTAATATGGGCCTCTCCTCTGGTGTTCTTTTTCTGTGTCTTGGCGGGTGGTTGGATGGTATTTGCAGAAGCTCTATACAGTATCCAGCCGCCACGGTGGATAACACCCACTTGTCCGAAGTGATCGCCTCCCATGCGTGGTTAAATTGTGAGATGCAACCTCCTACTGGAGCAGGATGGGAGGAGACCTGGAGCGGGGCGTCATTGCTTGGGATGAGCGGAGCTCCTAGACCTCTAGTAGCCCCTTGGACAAGGAGGACTCTCCCTGTGAGGTGCCCTACGATGGTGATTGGTTGCCTTGATTGTAACTAGAGTAATGTTGTGGGCCCTGGCCACTGAACCTTCTTGTGTTAAAAGACCCCATTTGGACAAAAGGCTTGTCGATAGTTGTCAAAGAGATAAGATGGTGTCCTATTCCTCTTTGGCACTCTTTAGGACGTCTTCGACAACAGGGCATTTGGTTCAATGGGCATATTCAGTAACGTGGCCTGAATCTCTAGTTTGAACCCCGACTGCCTCAGCCAGGCATGGTGCTTGATTAAAGTGCCTTTCATCTAAGATGCGGCTAGCATGGTCTGTGGCATCTAGGTTGTTTTTAAGATTCAATTAGACACCTGCTTGTCTTCGGACACAGTTTTTAGAAGTTGTGACTTCATGGGCTCTGAGACTGCTTCAATCTGTTATTCTAGCTCATCCGATTTATGGCAACCATAGTTAGCCGGTTCTATGTAAAAATAAGTTGCCACGAAAACAGTCACGGCCAAAATCGGTATCTGTGTGCATTTCTTACTGCATTGATATGCGGGGGAGCCGACACCCCTCGTGCAGGCCACCCCCCCACATACTGCCTTGACTGTAATTTATCACCTTTACCCACCCCCACATATAAATGCAGTTAAACTTGCATTTTTTAAAACAGTTTTTTCGGCTGCAACATTTTCACTTGATACCAGCTAGCAAGGAGGGTAGTGTTGTTGGCCATCATAGTTTGATAGGCAGCCAAGGAAGCCACCTTTCTGCCAAAGGTGTACATCCTCAGGCTTTCCTTATCTGGTGGGGCCTCCGCCGAGGCCAGGGGTGTGCCTGCCCTTTTCCTTGTAGCGGTAACTACCAAGGCATCGGGTTTAAACTGGCCCCTGATGTATAGAGGGTCTGTAAGGGATGGCCTGGATAACGTCTCGATGCAAGGGTTTGGATTGCAAGAGGGGGGACAAATTGTCTGGCGGATTTCTTGTTACCAAGAATGCCCTCCACAAAATCCTTGTCAACCCTCCTTATTTATATTATAGCCACGACGAGAAAAGCAGTCTTGTAAGTGAGGTGCTTAAGACTGGTTTTATGCATTGGCTCAATAGGGGGTGCGGGTGCAATAAGTTTAGTAAGGCCAACGTGCAAGTCCCATCCGGGAGTTGAATTTGAAATTTGTAATCTTTTGACCCCTTCAATTAAGACTTTAATTACAGGGACCTTACACCATAATATATTAGTTTGAGAAGTGGTGTAAGCAGAAAGAGCAGCTGGATGAACTTGATTTGAATTAAAGACTAGTCCTGAGTCTAAGAGGTAAAGCCAGTATAGCACTATATGTGAAGGTGTGCAGTCAATAGGATTGATGTTGCGTGATTTACACCAAATGACAAAGCGTTTCCACATGTTGAAATAGCAGTGTCTCAAATTGGTTTTACGTGCCTCTTTAAGGGTGTCCGTAAATCTTTGGGGGAAGGTTTAAACATCCGAACTGTACGACTTCAGGAGTCAAGCTGCCAAGTTCACTGTTTAAGGACACGGATGCAGTGTTGTCCTCTGATTTTGGGATAACATGTTCTAAGGGCACGGTAGTTTGACTTGGGGGAATGGGAGGAGAAGTTTTCAGCAGGTGTGATAATCATGACTAACGTGCCCACATCAGTGCTACAATTATATGTTTTTTTTTTTAACTTTCTTTATTGACATTTCATATGAACAACAACAACTTCAATCCAACGCCCAGCCCCTCCCTCCCTCCCTCCCTCCCTCCCCTCCCTCCCTCCCCACCCCACCCATCTCCCCCCCATCGTGGCACGTAGGTGGTCACCCACCCTAAGTCAGACCAGAGCACACGGCCCACAACCCATGAACATACGCCGTACAGCGACATAACCTAACAAGCAAAAAAAAAAGAAGCCAAAACACGCAATCAGAAGAGTGCCACATCACAAGATATTCTCTCCCCCTCCCGCCTTGGTCAGTTATCCGAGGCCACCAAATTACAATAAACACCTCATGTCCCATTGGTCCATTCAGTCCGGTGGTGACAGAGTCGGAAGTTCCTGCGACAAGCCGGTTGGTTGAGAAGGTAGGACGTGTATGCATCCCAGATCAGAGTCCCCCTATTCCTTCCCCTGCATTACGCCCCATTTCAATTCCATGTCGTTACAATACAGAATGTCCCGGGACCCTTGAGCAACTGTCGGGGCATTCCTCTTACTCCACCCCATAGCGACCCTGCGTTTGGCCAGGATCAACAGGAGGCTCACCAGTTTCCTAGACCCTTTTCGGTACCTGAGCAGTATACCCCAGTAGGCCCATTATCGGATCCGGAGCAAATCGCTGGCCCACAATCTCCCCAATCACATCAAACTCCCCCCTCCCCCAAAATTGGCCAAGTCGTGCACACTCCCATGCCACATGGAGAAATCCCGCCGGCTCAAACCCGCACCCAATACAGGCCGCAGATCTTTGAGGAATGTACTGATGCAACAGAGCTGGAACATAATACTGATGCAGGAATTTGAAATGGACAATTTTAAAATTAGTATTGACTGCTCCCTTCCTAGTGCCTTCGCAACAGTACAGCCATATATCCTCCGATATGTCTCTACATAGTAACTTTTCCCATTCCACCCGGGAGGACATTGCAGACGATGATCTACCCTCCGGAGCCAGGGCATAAAGTTCTGAAAGCAACCTCCTATCCAAGTCCCCCCTTATCACCCTATCTAACAACCATGCCACTGGAGGCTGCACGGGGAAGGTCGGGAGGAGCCTCTGCAGCGCCACCCGAAGTCTAAAGTATAGAAATACATTCAACGCCGATAGGGCTCCCCTGTCTCAGCCGATCAAGGGTGATGAACTGGGCATCGGGGGAATAAGTCTGCAAATTTGGTGACACCCATCCGCTTCATCATGCCGACATAACCTGCCTCACTAGTCACAGGAATCCCTGGAATAAACATGACTGGGAGTTCTGCAAATACAGTATATTACCCCCCACTTCGTGTTCCAGTAGAGCCCAAGCCCTACACGTCAACCCCACTAAGTTCCGAGCAGCCTTCGGGCAACCCGAGCTGTCAGGATAACTGATCTCAGTAGTGTCGGGGATGCTATTGACCGCTCTATCTCAACATGCCTGTGCTCAGCCGCCATTCCAGTATCTCAGAATACTAGCTTGGGCCACATGATAGTATAATTCAAAATCGGGTAGGGCCAGCCCCCCCGCCTGCGGACAGGTGCAATGAGCTTATCCCACGCGACCCGCGCTTGTTTCCCAGCCGAGAGAAATTGAATCACTGCCGATCTGAGGTCTTGAAAATATTTTTGGGGTATCCAAATGGGAACATAAAGAAACACGTACAAAAGCCGGGGGAGAATGGACATCTTGACTACAGAAACCCTACCAAGCAGGTTAAGCGGAAGCGAAGACCATCTCTGCATCGCCTCCTTAGTCAACCAAAGCGCAGTTCCATAGTTACAACGGAACACCTCCTCCGCACTTCTAGCCAAGGTAATTCCTAGGTATTGGGTGCTAAGCATATCCCACTGAAACCCCCACGCATCCTGAAAACGGGACAGCCCGTCCGTCAACGGGAATATCACCGACTTGCCAGCATTCACTTTTAGCCCGGAGAGCTCCCCAAATTGTTGCATGTCTACCATAACTTGATCTAGATTTACCTCAGGGTGGCGTAAGAACAGGACCATATCATCCGCATACAACAAAATCACCACCCTGTGGGTGAATAACTGAATCCCCCGATGAATATCCAACTCCCTCACTCTCTCAGCCAAAGGTGCTATCGCCAGAGCGAATAATAAGCGGGACAAAGGGCACCCCTGGTGCGTCCCCCTTTCCAGCGGGATTAATGCAGTCGTCTGCCCATTGACCCTCACCCTTGCAACCGGCTTATCATATAAAGGTGACACCAACGACAAGCAGAATCTCCCCAGGCCCAATCTACGCAAGACCGTTAATAGGAACGACCACTCAATAGAATCAAACGCCTTAGTGGCATCTAGCAACACTGTGGCAGCCGGCTCTGTGCTCGGCAGGGCAGACATCAGCCCAAATATTCGTCTCAGACCAAATGACGACCGTCCTGGGACAAAGCCTGCCTGATCAGCCCTAACCAGCGTTGGCATCAGTGGTGCCAGGCGTGACGCCAGGAGTTTGACCAAGATCTGATTATCTAGGTTTAGGAACAAGTTACTTACCTGTAACTGTTCTCCAGCATGGGTCTGGCATGGATTCACATGCTCATGAATATTCCCAGTCGTCAGGCTGGGAATCCTCGGTAAAGAAAAATTCAGTATCAGTTTCGTTTCTGATCTGTCTTTCTTAGTAGTAACCAATCACTGGTCTCTGGGTCATACTGTCCCCAGCCAATGACTGCCCTCTCCCCAAGCCCCGCCCCTGGCAGCCATCCTCAGATTTGGTAGCACGTAAAGTGGCAGTATGACCAAGTGAAGAGCCGCAGAGGGGAAGGAGGGAGGGTTCGCATGTGAATCCATGCCAGACCCATGTTGGAGAACAACAGTTACAGGTAAGCAACTTGTTCCCTCTCCAGCATGGGGTCTGGCATGGATTCACATGCTCATGAATATAAGAATACATAGCAGTACACACATGCACAACCATGGGAGGTGGCAAGGCTCAACATTAAGCATCTCTTACCTCCTCACCAGGCTTACCTTAAGCTAACAGGTTGCGCAGCACTGCCTGGCCGACACTGGACTCCTCCCTGGAATCCCGATCGACGCAGTAGAATCTCGTGAAGGTGTGAGTCGACCTCCACGTGGCAGCCCTGCAGATGTCCAGCAGGGGCACACCAGACAAGAACGCCGTGGTAGCAGCGATTGCTCTGGTTGAATGGGCTCTCGGACGGCCGGGCAACGGTCGGTTTGCCAACCGATGACCGTGCATGATGCAGCCGGAGAGCCATCTGGAAATGGAAGCCTTCGAGAGAGCCTTCCCTTGGTTCACAGGTCCAAAGTTCACAAACAGCTGTGATGTCTTCAGAAAGCTCTTTGTTTGGTCCACGTAGAACTTCAGTGCTCTAGCTACATCCAGCGAGTGCAAAGTCCTCTCGGCCGGAGACGAATGCGACGGGAAAAAGACTGGTAACACTAAGGGCTCATCGAGATGGAAGTCCGACAGCACCTTGGGCATGAAGGAGGGGTGCATCCTCAGCACTACCCTCGTCTCGCGCAAAGTCAAGTATGGCGGCTTGCAGGATAGGGCCTGAATCTCTCCCACGGGTCGTGCAGAGGCGATGGCCACAAGGAACACAGTCTTCCATGACAGGAACTTCAATGGAGCCGAATGCAAGGGCTCGAATGGCGGGCCCATGAGCCTGGTCAGCACCATGTTGAGCTCCCACGCCGGGGCTGGGGCCTTCACCGGCAGGAACGATCGAAACAGTCCTTTCACAAACTCCTTCACCAGGCAATGAGACCACAGGGACGACCATCCTGCAGTTCTGGTGTATCAGGAAATCGCTGACAGATGTATCTTGATGGAAGCATGAGCTAGTCCAGCTTTGGCCAGTGACAGTAAGTATGGTAGCACTTGAGGGGCTGTAATCCGTAGAGGGTTAATCTTCTGTGCACGGCACCAGAGAACCTCTTCCACTTGTGTCCGTAGCACTTAAGAGTTGAGGACGCCCTGGCCTTTGCAAGAACCTCTCTGCATTCGGCTGGGCTATCGTACCTTCCAAACTCTAGTGCTGCAGGAGCCAGGCCTGCAAGTTCAGCAACTCCGGGTCGTGGTGAAGAATGGCGCCTCCTTCTCTGGAGAGATCTGCATCCATCGACAATTTGACTGGTGGGGACGCTGACAAGTCCAGAAGGTCCGGGAACCATATCTGTCTCGGCCACCTCGGTGCGACGAGGATCATCCTTCAACGGGACCTCTTGAGTTGGTTGATGAGCCTGAGCAGCAACGGCGGGAACGCATACAGGAACAGGCCATACCAGGGGAACGAGAAAGCATTGCCCATGCTCCTCGGCTGGGGGAACCTGCTGGCGAACCTCTGGCACTTGGAGTTCATCGCCGTCGCGAACAGGTTGATTTGGGGTTTGCCTCATCGCCGGAAGAGTTGATCCACTTGATCCTGGCCTAGTTCCCACTCATGGCACGAGCGCAGCTACCTGCTGAGTGAGTCGGCAACAGTGTTTTTTTATCCCTGCTAGATGAAAAATGCACCAGAAACATACCCTGGGCAACGGCCCAGTGCCACAGATCCTGGGCTTCCTTGGACAGGGCTGGGGATCTGGTTCCTCCCCGCTTCCGGATGTAGAACATCGTGGTGGTGTTGTCGGTGAAGATCCTCACCACCTTGCCCTTGAGGGACGGGAGGAATGACTTGAGGGCCCAGAACACCGCATGGAGCTCCAGTATGTTGATATGGAGCGGCCTCTCCTGCGGGAGCCACAGGCCTCTCGCGTGAAGATCTACGGTGTGCGCTCCCCACCCCTCCAGGGAGTCATCAGTTGTCACCGTCGCCTGGTATGCTGGGGTCTGAAGTCTGTGCCCGCCGCGAGATGCGCGCAAGTGCCCCACCATCGGATTGCCTGGCGGAATACTTCATTGAGCGAGATCTTGTCCTCGAAGCTGCCCGTCGCTGGCATCCAACGGGCGTCCAGGAACTCTTGCAGAGGGCGCATCCGAAGCCTGCACAGGTGCACAAGATGGATGCAAGAGGACATCATCCCAAGCAGGGACTTTATGGACCTCACTCTGGCCACGTCCATGGCCAGCGGACGCTGTACCTTGCCCAGGATGGCCTGCATTCTTTCATCCGACGGCGAGGCCAATCGCGCCACTGTATCGAGCTTGGCTCCCAGAAACAGCGCGACCTGCGACGGAACCAGATGGGATTTGGGGAAGTTGATGGAGAATCCCAGGTCCGTGAGCAGCCGGACGGTCTTTGCTGTGTGTTCGACGGAGAGTTCCCTTGTCCCTGCTCGGATGAGCCAGTCGTCCAGGTAGGGGTAGATGTGGATCCCCTGCAGGCGTAGCCGCGCTGTCACTGGTGCTAGGCACTTGGTGAACACCCTGGGCGCAGACTTCAATCCGAACCGGAGGGCCTTGAACTGGTAGTGCCGCCTCTGGACTATGAACCTGAGAAACTTTCGGTGACCTTTTAGGATGGGGATGTGAAAGTACGCATCCTCCAAATCCAACGACGATAGGAAGTCGCCTTCCTCCAGCTGGCCCAGCACATGCTGGAGGGTGACCATCCGGAACTTCTGTGCCTTGATGTATTTGTTTAGCCGACGCAGGTCCAGGATGGGAAGCCAACCTCCGGTCTTCTTCCTGACGAGAAGTGTCTTCAGTATACTCCAGAGCCCCGGAGCCTCTTTGGGACGAGCTTGATGGCTCCTTTCTTGAGCATCGCCCTTACCTATAACAGCAGTTGAGGGATGTGGTTTTCCTTCCTGGCCACTGAAGGAATTCGGGGGCACTTCTTTAGGAATTCCAGAGTGTGTCCGTTGGCCAGGGCATCCAGCACCCAACGGTTGGTGGAGATCGACTCCCACACGCTGACTAACTTCGCAAGCCGGCCTCCCACCGGAGTGCTTCGGTGGGGGCCCGACGCAACGGCCGGTTCAGTCTTGTTTGGAAGCAGCCTTGCCTCCTTGGTCTCCCTGGCGACGACGGCGAGATCCACCTAACTTGCCCCGTCCCCTGTAGGCTTCTTGCCACGAGGAACGGGCCGCTTGACGGTAGGTCGAGGAGCCACCGGCGAATCCTTTGGAGGCACCTTGCTTGTCTCCGGAGTTCCAAAAGGACGGCCGCTGTTGCTGCAGAACACCCAAGGCCCGAGCCGTCTCCGTCTCGGTCTTGATGGCCTGCAGCGACTCATCTACTGTCTTTCCAAACAGATTGTTCCTGTCGAAGGGCATGTCCAAAACCTTGGCTTGCACGTCCTGGCGGAAATCCGTCACCTTGCGCCACCCCCGCCGTCGAAGGCAAACGCTGTTGCCCAACTGGCGGAAACGGTTGTCGCAATGTCCGTGGCCACAGTTATGGCGTGGTCCGACGCCACCTCACCCTCCTGTAGGATCGCAAGGGCCTATGCCCTCTTGTCGTCCGGGAGGAAGTCCAACAGGGCGGGGTGACCTTGTACCACAATTCCCTGTCGTAGCGGGCCACAATCGCTAGGGCGTTGGCCGCCTTAATCGTCGTCGCCGCCCAGACGATTCGTCGTCCCATGGCGTCCAGCTTCTTTCCCTCGCCATCTGGTGGGGAAGTTGAAGATGAAGCCGTTGCCCCCCCCCACCCCCACTTTCTTCTTGGCCGCTGCTGAGACGACCGAATCCGGGGTCGGCTGTGCCCTAAGGCACAAGTGGGCGGCGTCGGGGACCCGGTACTCTTCTCGTACCGGTCCCTCTTGGCAGGTATCGTGGATAGGTTCTTGAGGAGGGCAAGTCCCTCGTCCCAGATGTCATCCAGCAACGGCACTGCGAGGACCGTCTTCCTCTTGGCCTCACGCCGTTGGTAGAGGAAGCCTTCCTTCTGTTCGGGGCAGAGCTGAAAAAGCTTGGATGCCCTGGCAATCATGGCGTGGAAGGAGCTAATCTCGTCGGGCGGGGATGCCCGAGGGATCGGAGACGGAAGGACAGTCCCGTCGTCACCGCCGTCATCATCATCCGTCCCCGTCGTGGCCGTGTCTGTTCCCGTGTCGACCCTCAGGACCGGGGAAAGCGACAAAGGCTGATAAGGCGTGAGGGCTGAGGGGCACTGGATGAATTCTCCTCTTGTTTGGAGGGCTTCCCGACGGACACGGTTCAGCCGGGTCGTCCGTCGGGGCAGTCTCGTCCTCATCTCCGTGCATAAGGCTTGGATTGCCATCAAAATGGCCGCAGAGTTGTCATGCGACTCGGGCAGCTAGGGGCGCGACGGTTGCTCCTCATCCACGGGAACCTAGTCGTCATTGCTACCCTCGCTCTCATCGTCCCCCTCGTCGGGATTCCTCCCCTGGGACCGGGCCTCTTCCAAATTCTCGGTCAGTTCCTCCTCGGAAGTTGCGTCCGTGTCCGTAATGGCCACCATCCCCTCCCCTCTTTTTACACGGGGTCTTATCGATGGGCTTAAAAGAGGATTCCCTCCGCGGAGGCAGGGAAACTCTGGGCCCCGAGGTCACCTCCACTGGGATAGCCTCCACAGGCTTCGCCTGGGCCGCAGCTACTCCCTCGATAGAGGCCTTAGCCGGGTGAATCAAGGCATTCACGACCTTGGGCGCGCTTGAGGCCTTCACCTTAGGGGGAGGGTCACCGCCTCGCTCCCCTTCGGCAGGTTCCTTCGAGATCGACCGGGGCCTCTCCAGAAGCTTAGCCGGGTTCTCGGATTTTCTCTTCCCCGAGCCAGAGCATTGGCTCGTGGTTGATGGCGTCGGTGAAGGTGCGCCCTGCCTGACAGCCGCGGAGCCCGACCGTTAGGCACTCCCGGTGCCCCCGGACTTGCGGTGCTCTGCCTTCTTTTGGGCCCCCCCGACCCCCCCATCGCCAGAGTGCCCTCACAGGACTTAGAAGACCACTCGGACTTCTTCTCACCTGCTGGGCTCTTGCCTTCGAGCCAGTTGGAGAGACAGGTCCGACGATCCCTCATAGTCCGATCCGACATGTTCATGCAAAACGCAGAGTCTTTCTCCACGTGCGTTTTGTCCTCGTGGAGGCAGTAAAGGCATTTTGAATGCTCATCCTCCTTGAACACATTTTGTAGGTTGCACTCGGGCAGATCCTGAACAGTTTGCCGGGAGTCGAGCTTCCCTTCTCCTGGGCCATGGTCTTCTCGTCCGCGAGGTAGGCCTCAGAAACTTCTGGAATCCTCCAAGAAGCATAACTCGATGAAAACTTCACCCTTGAGGGGCGTAGATAAATCCAAAACGGCTCCCCGTTGCTCGGAAGTAGAAACGGTGGAGCTTGAGGCTCGATTAAACCGAAAAATGAGGTAAATCTCTTTGAAAAAGCGCAAAACGCAGTAAAAGCTTGAGAGCTATAGCACGAGGACTCCCAACACTTGAACGTGCGGTAAAAATCTGAGGATGGCTGCCAGGGGCGGGGCTTAGGGAGAGGGCAGTCGTTGGCTGGGGACAGTATGACCCAGAGACCAGTGATTGGTTACTACTAAGAAAGACAGATCAGAAATGAAACGGATACTGAATTTTTCTTTACCGAGGATTCCCAGCCTGACGACGGGGAATACTCATGAGCATGTGAATCCATGCAAGACCCCATGCTGGAGAATCAGGGATATCGGGCGGTACGAGGAAGAATCCCCCTCTGGCTCCCCCGGTTTCAACATCACCACCACCAGAGCCTCCCTGAGAGAATTCGGTAGCCGGCCCACAGTCACCTCCTCCCGGTATACGCACAGCAAATAAGGCGCCAGTTTGTCAACAAAGCATTTATAAAATTCAGACGTAAAACCATCCGGACCCGGGGATTTCCCATTAGGCAACGATCCTATGGCCTCCTTCACCTCCTCCAGCGTCACCGGCCCGTTTAATCACTCCCGCTGCTCCTCCAAACACCACAACAAACCCACCTGGTCAAGATAAGTCTCAATATCCGCTTGCGTAACACGGGACTGGGTAGCGTACAAACTAGTATAGAATGCATGAAACTCGCGGAGTATCGCCTCATCCTCAAAATGATTGGTTCCTCCCTCATCCACAATTACCACTACTCTGCCCCCCCCCCCCCCCCGAGGTGTTCAATCGCGTGGCCTTAGCCAGCGACCGTCCTGGAGCTTGACCCTCACTATACTTCCGAGGGGCCGACCTGTCCCACAGATATTTAATTTCCAGCTGAGCCAGCATGTGGAATTCATGAGGTGTTTCATTATAACTCCCTGCTGAAACTTGGAGGGAACAGGGGCCGCCGTCTGCAAAATGCGTATCTCCTCTTCCTTCTCCACCAAGTCTTTGCGTATTCTCTTCAATATGCCCGCTTCCAAAGCTATACACTCACCCCGGATCACGCACTTAAACCCTTCCCACAAGACACCCACCAAGGATACCGACCCCTCATTCATCTCAAAGTAACTATCGATGGCTTTCCCCAACTCTTCTCTAAAAACCATGTCCGTGAGCTCAGCACTTTTAAATCTCCACGGGGGTCTCACCCCCAGCTCGCCCCCTCAAATGTATAGCCAATAGAACAGGGGCGTGATCAGAGAGAGTACAGGCCAAAGCCTCCACCTCGGCCGTCTGTCCCATCAGACCCTCGGACACTAGAAAGTAATCCAGGTGTGCAGCCGAGCTGTGCGGCGCTGAATAATGTGTGTATTGTTGTACAGCTGAATTCCGCACCCTCCCAACATCTGCCAGCCACCACACCGCCAGAATACCCCGGGTTTTGACAGAGTTCTTGCTGCACAAGCACGGATGATGACCCGTCCGGTCTCTAGCAGGGTCCAGCACTGCATTAAAATCCCCCGCCCACACAGTCTCCCCTGCAGGTATGTCCAGTAATTGCCTCTCCGCCCACTCCAAAGAGTCTGTCGTATCTTGATTAGGGCCATAATAACAAATGAGCGCATATAACCTCCCTTGGATGACCCCCTGTACTATAAGCGCCCTCCCCTTCTTATCCCTTAGCAACTTGGTCATTCGAAATCCCACCAAACTGTGGACCACAATGCGCACCCCCCTGGAAAAGGAAGAATATGAAGAAAAATATCTATGGCACCCCCAACCTTTACCAAACTTAGATTCTGAGTCTACCGTTAGATGGGTTTCTTGGAGAAAGGCCACCCCTATTTGGTGACGCCGCAGGTATTGCAGCACCTTACGGCACTTCGGTGGATTGTTAAGGCCCCTAACATTCCAGGTAAGGAATTTAAGTGTCGCCATTACCAAGCATCTCAAAGCTTACTATCCGTGTACTAACCGGGCTGCCAATGAATTGGACCTCCCGTGCCACTGATCCCCACCCCCTCCCCTACCAACAACTCCCCAACTAGTCAGTGCAACACCACCACTCCTCCCACCTCTCCCCCCCGTACCAACCCCGCACCCACGCCGGTAACCCCTACTCTCCGGCTCCCCAATAGCCCACAACATATACTTAACCAGCTTCCGCACCGGGGTTAGCTACAAGCCCGACCCTCCAGCACCTCACCCGAATACTCTGACAGCTGCTCAGAAGAAGGAAACAAGAGACAGGCCTAGACAGAACCACAGGATCCTGCCCGGAGTACAAGTGCCCATTGCAACCCCCCCCCCTCCACCCCCCATCATGCACCATCGTCCCCCGGCTGCTCAGATGCATCTGGTAACAAATCCAAAAAGGATGCAGCCTCTTCAGGGGTCTGCCTCTATGCTCCACCTGGAGCTTGGCCGGGTAGAACATCACATACTTCAAATTTCTGTCTCTCATCCGCTTTTTCACATCCAAAAATGTGTTTCTGATCGCCTGCACCCTATCAGAAAAATCAGTGAAAAATGTAATGGTGCTCCCCTTATAGGTGACGATCCCCTTCTCTCTCGCCTTCCTGAGCGCAGTGTCTCGGTCACAGTAATTTAGCATACAGGCTATCAATGGCCTCGGCGGAGCTCCAGGGACCGGCCTCTTTCCACCGGGAATTCTATGTGCCCTCTCCACCACACATAAAGGGGAAAACCCCTCCAGACCCAAGGCCTTCTTCAGGATTCCTTCCACCAAAGCCTCCATGTCCGTCTGATCAGCCGATTCAGCCAGGCCTACAATCCTAACATTATTCCTCCTCAACCTCGATTCAAGGTTCTCCTGCTTCTCCTTAAACTCCTTTAGGGCCTTCTTCATTCCAGCCCTCTCCCCCGACACTGAGGCCGCAACATCCTCCACTCCCGATATCCTGCCCTCCACCTCATCCAACCGTTCCCCATGTTTATCCAGACGGACTTGCATGTGGTCAACCTTACATGTCAACATAACCAATTTCCCATCGGGAGATTGTATCCCCGACTGCAGTTGCACAAACATGACCTTGATATCTCGAAAGGCCGTAGCAGAATCCGCCTCCAGTTCCATGGTCTTGGAGTTGGGCACATCCATCGTTACCCCATTGGATTTAGACTGAGTTGACACCTCAAAGTGTATCTTAGATTGCTGCTTGCCACCCTTGCTTGATTTCGACATGTTCTCCTGGTAGAGGGACCAAATAGGAGGGGCCCAAGCACACTCGACACTCCTGGGCTACTGGTCCCATCCAATGCTGCCCCCAACTTTCAGTCCACCACCTCTCGCCCACCAGGCCTCACCAATAGTTAAGGGCAGTAGCAGCACTAGATCAATGCCACTATAACATGGAGCTCCCTGGCAGGCGAATAGAAACCTCGCCAAATGGGCAGCGCCAGGCGGCACAACAGTCAGCGCAACTCTAGATACAAAACAGCTCCAAGGTGGATCCGCCCATTAGCATCGGATCTGAAGGAACACTCCTCCCTCCTGCACTCTTCACTTGATCATATGCAGGGCTGTGTGCTAGCTGATGACCATCAAGGACACCAGGGAGGAGACTTTGCAGGCACCGACTCCAGAAATGTGCCAGCCCCCTCCGCCGCGTCAACACTCCACAGTCTGCAAGCAGGAGCATATCGGCGTGGCGCAGAAAAAGCAAAAAAAAATAATTTAAAAAAAACTGCGCACATCGCCGCCACCGCCAGCCTCAGGGCTCCCCAAGAATGTGCCAGCTCCACTTCTGATGGCGCAATGAAGGCTCACAGGGCCAGCCTCCTCTCACCTCTGCCTGAGAGACGCGGATCGCACCCCCGCCTCCAAGCACGTTGCTTCCAGCGGCGACCTCCACCACACCACGGACACCCCTTCGGCAGGCCGGGTGTGCCTAGAGGAGCACCAGGCACAGGCCTCCAGATGCCAGCGGGGGCTTACCGTCTTCCCAAAGGTCTCTCCAGCTCAACCCGGGAGCGGTGCCTCACCAGTCACTTGGGTCGCCCCACCGTGTAGTCACTAGGCAAGCCTTTGGGGCTCCTCCAACCACACAACCCCGCACTTCCTCCTGCTGCACTGCCGCCAAGGGGCCCGATGCGTCCACAACACGCCGCCCACCGGCATTTCAAACCGCAGCCCTGTTCACCACTGGGCCGCCGAACAGCCCCTCCTCCATACCACGCGGCCCTCCACAGCAGCCGGAGATCACTGCCGCTCGCCGCCAAGAGGACACCATATCCACGCCGCTCTCACTCCCCGGGGGCACGGCACTGTCCGCCACTAATACAAATCTTCAGAATGCTGCCTCAGAGCAGCTGACTGCAGGAGATTCGTCCGGATGTCCGCAGGCGCTGGAGAGCTTCACAGACCCACGGCCATATTGGTTGGGCTCTCTAGTGCCCCCACTACAATTATATGTTTGGCTTGTTCCTGGTGCATTTTGTGGACTATTTTGTTGAGAGGTGTTGGGCGTAAGCACATCTCCCTGACCAATTGATAAACAGGGTGTTTGTGCTCTTTGGACCTTTTCTGGTGATCCCTTAATATGTAGTCTAGGCATTGCGTGTTCTCGTGTTGCAGAGTGATCCATGTCTGGATGACCGTAGTCTGAGAAAACCTTGTGTAAGATGTCTGCGTGCAACTGACATTCGTGTTCTGTGGGAAGTTGCAGGTTTCTGCTCAGCACATCTGCTGGAGAATTGTGTTCCCCTGGAACATGTTGGGACAGGAGGAACATGTGCTTCAGTGCCCAATTCCACATGATTTGGTCTAGTTTGGACAGAACTGGTTAAGCGTGTCCATGCCTTGCTTGTTTATGCAGAACATGGCTGTAGCGCTGTCTGCTAGGACCAAGACCGTTTTGCCTTGCAGCTGGTGTTTGAAATTTTGTAGAGCTTTGAAATCTGCCAGTAGTTTGAGAAGGTTGGTGTGTTTGTTTGTAAGTGACTCTGTCCACACACCATGCGCAGTATATTGGACAAAATGCACTCCACCACCCTGATAAGGATGCCTCTGTGGTCAGAGTGACCTACACTGCAGGGGTGGTGAATGACTTCCCCCTTCAAAAGATGGTCCTTTGTCCACCACTGAAGTGATAGTGCAAGGGCCTGTGAAAACACCACTAGATTGTCCCCACTGACGGCTTGCTTGAGACCAATGTTTCACGAGGCACTCTTGTATAGTATGCATGCGGGTGTGTGGCACCAGGTAAATGAAGGAAGCAATCATTCTTAGAAGGCGCAGTTATCCGAAGACCAGCTACATATTGAGTCATTTGAAATGGTATGTTTTGGAACTCGCTCAAAGGGGTAGACTAGGGCATCTTCTGTCCGTATTAGAGCTCCAAGAAACTGTTTTACTTGACTAGGCACGAGACTGGATTTTTTCCTTGTTGATTGAGAATCCTAGTTGAAACCGTAGGTTGTTTGTTTCTTGGGTGTTTTGTAGACGCGCTTGGACTTTTGTAAATACCCTTGCCGCTGAGGTTATGCCGAAGGGAAGTACTTTGAACTGGTAGTGAGTGTTTTGTATTTTGAACCTTAGGTATTTTCTGTGTGCTGGTCATCTTGAAATATGAAAGGATGCATCTTTCATACTCAATTTTGTTATGTAATCAGCTTGCTTTAGAGTCGTCATCCTGAATTTTTGCGGCTTGACAAACGTGTTTGCAGGACGTTGATCCAACACAGAGCGCATGGTTAAATCCTTTTTGGGGACAAGGTAGTAGATTGACTAAATACTTTTGTCTAACTCTAGCAATGGGCCTAGTTCTATTGCTCCTTTGTCTTGTAGTATGCATTTCTCTGCTTGTAGAATCAAGAGATCCTCCTGTGACATTCTCATTGATCTTGGTGGATGATTTCGAGGTGTTTTGATGAATTCCATCAAATACCCTTTGGTTACTGTTGAGAACACCCACTTGTACGATGTTCTATCCTCCCATGCATAGGAGGGTACATGGACGCGCAAGTCATTTATTGGGAGGGTGTAGCAGAGTCTCTAGAGGCTGCGCGAATACCCAGTCATTTGCCTTGTGTAAAACCTCATTGTTGAGAGGTTTGAAGACTGACCCTGTGCTTTATACCATGGGGAAGTGTTTGAAGTAAAGCTTGACTGTGTCGCTCTTGTAAACCCTTTGTTCCAAAAGGAACGCTGGGTATCAAAAACTCCCCTCTGAACATAGGGGTTATTAGTAATCTGTGGTAATGTCTTAATGATCTCTTGCCCTTTGTTCGCAGTTTCTAGCACTTCATCCACCACCTTGCCGAAAGGGTAGAGCCTTCTATGGGCATATTTATAAGATTTGCATGAGTTTCAGGCTTAAAGCCTGAATTGCTAATCCATGAGTGGTGTTAAAGTAATATTTTGAGCGACTGGTTTACCCTCCTTGGCTATTTTCAGTAACTTGAGCTTTTGCTGGGTCGGGTACTGTATCTAGGTGGCTCTTAACTAAATTCCACTGGGCACTGTTGCAACTGACAAGCAGTGTAGTGCTGTTTGTTATACGAGTGGAGTATGCACCGGATGTGGCAAATCTTACCTAGAGCATACAGTCTTTTACATTCTTTATCAGGTGGTACCTCTGTTTTAGACAATGGCATGCCTGCGCTTTTCCTTGTTGTGGTAACTACAAGTTACTCAGGTTTCACATGACCCCTAATATATACAGGATCTGATGGAGAGGGTCTGAAAACCTTTTTTGACCCTTGCATTAACTGTGCGTGTAAGGAATGGTGTGTTAAGCGAAGGGACTACTCTTCTTTGAGTCAAGGGGAGGTATGGATTGACGGACATCCTTTTTCTCATTTAAGATGTCATCCACAAAATATGTGCCCTCCACAGATTCTTGGGTCTGGAATTTGAAATGATCTGCAGCCTTTTTTAGGAGAGCATCGAATAGTAGTAGTCTGGCAAAAAGGGATGCATGTCCGGGTTCAGTAACAATGTCTGCGGACTGTAAAATAGATCATAGCTAATAGGGTCAATATACCAGGTTGCCCGGTCATCACCCTGGCCTTGATGATTACCTTGGTCTTGATTGTAACCTTGGTCTTGAAAGTCACCCTGGTCTTGATAGTAGAGCAGATTGTCCTGTAAAAGTTACTGCGATTCATGAATAATGTCAATAACATTATGAGTAGGAGACTTACAAAGACCCATCTGTCCTAGGAGATTTAGCAAAAGGCTCTCCCGACATTAAATCTAAAGTCTTCTGTCTAATAGGGTATTTGTCCATAAAGGCAACAAAAGATGCAACTCTATTCATTGCCCAAAGCGTTCCCTGCTCCATACACCGGTTTTAGGCATTACTGAAAGTGGGAACAAAATAGATTCAGGGTCTTCACTTTTTCTTTTGCTATGTAATGACTTCGACAAAGAAGTGGCTCTACAACATTCCGAACTTTTTGGGATGATACCATAGAAGTGGAAGGCTGTCAAAACCCCCCTGTGTGTTATTCCTTTGTAATAGTTGTTTTGCGGATTCTGAGGTTTGTTTTTGCGTATGCGAAACAGGATCCACCGCGGGGTTAGATTGCATGGCAATCAACACCTTTTTGTGTTGGTCACTGCCATGTGCTGGACGCGAGAGTAGAAGTGCAGCAGGCTTTTGGCATGTGTTTTCGGTAGGCCTCGAGGTGTCTTCTGCTGCTGTGTCACCTTTCTTTGATACATCAGTTGAAGACAGGCTGGGGGATATGTTTTTTAGATGTTTGTTCCCCCCATGAGAAGTATGCTAGTGTGTGTCTTTGTTGGCTGGAGATTTCCCCACAAAAGTGCTCTGTGCTTGTCCTCAGAGGCTTGGGACAGGCACGCAGGAGTCTGTCGACTGCTCCAAGATGTCTATGGCATCTGAAATAGAGCCGTCACTTCCTTGGCCTTCTAGATCGGACTATGGCGCGGGTGGGGGTCTGAAATTCGACGATCCTAGAGTGGGCTGTCCACCCTTTAGTCCGTCTCTCCTTTAGCATTTTAGGCTTAAATAGTTTGCACGAAGTACACCACCTTTTGGGATTGTCACAGGGAAGGCAGTGGTTACACACTCGATAAGTGTCTTTCCATGTAAATTTACGGTTACAGGAGCGACAGAATTTTAAATGGATTCTTTCCATATTTGATTGAAAATGTAAGTAAAGGCAGTGTGATGAATCTAGCAACATGTCACAGATTCCCTGGAGGGAAGCTTCTCTTATGTAGCCAGGGAAAGGTAGAAGCTACCCAACTCTGACCCTACGGGTGGCTAAATGCAGTAGGATCACGTAGGGGAGGTCAAACTCCAGGAGACAGAAAAATACTCAATCTGAATATTGGTTCTGCTGTAATTTTTAAAGACACCCACAACATTCATGGATGGCTTATTCTGATGTAGATTGAGAATTCCTGCATTCAAGGACAAGAACATTATTTATCCCCCATCCCTCTCGTATAGTACTGAGACAAGGAAAATGGAAGGAGTAACGAGGATGACCAGAAGCAGTAAGCCAACGCCTGATTCTAGTCTTTGGAGAATGCTATCCAATGTCAAGCCTTTTAAAACCGACACGGCTGAACAGAAAGAGAGACAGACCGCTGCGGAATCCAAATTGTTCTGATGCTCGTTGGGACACCAGAGGTGAGAATACTGCAGGACACAGCACAAAGTCTGTGGAGAACGGCGTGCAGAGGAACCGAGCTGAGAGAAGTTCAACACATTATTGCCATGGGCAGGTGGAGCAACCAAAAGCAGAGGAAGGCAAAGCAGGAACCCAACCGCTAATAGGACGCACTCCCAGTCAGCAGGCTGAGAGTAAAGAAGATGGTGAGACACGAGGAATGCCGAAGCCGCCAGTGAAGACCGGTAAAACAAGTGAGAGCGAATGGGACACGGACGCACTTCAGGGCGAATGCCACGTACCATGGACAGCACGAGAGAATCCAACTAAAGGAACTGGAATAGTAAATACGTTTCAAACATTGTTAAGAAAGGCTTCATGATCCAGCACTTGATAAGCATTATTTCCTGGATGCAAAAGAGTAAATTGAGAACGGAAAAGCCTGGCAGGATAGTGAACCAGGCAAAGAGTGAGTCTAGGACTGGAACCCGGTAGAGGACATAAGCCTTGGCTGGAAAGTGAATCTGGCAGTGTGCGAGTCTCTGACCCACATCCAAGTGAGATACTCTGGCAGGAGAATAAACCAGGGGTAAGATGAGAAGTGAGAAAACTCAGGGGTAAAAACCCCATCCTGAAACTGTGGAATAGTGATAACCAATATAAAATAAGGTAGGACCAACACCCCTTTTAAGGATAAGTAACAAAGTTGCGAATACCCTGGCGTAGAAAAAGGATTGAGAAAGCACAGGGGTCAAAATCCCTCCTTGAAATTGACAATCAATGGAAAAAGGGAGAACCGTACCAGGATAACAGATCCAGAGAGTGAGAGATTGAAGCATTCAAAAGAAAGGTGTGCTGAAGGGAAACTCAAAACTGAAGTAAAACATTGGGGGAAGAGTGGTCCCCCCTATGAAGCAGTGGAACCTTACAGACTCTTTTCCGGACGTACCGGATAGAAAGTGGAATACCTTAAGAAACAGATAGGGAGGACCCCTTTTCCTGGTGGAACTTTATTTCTTTTCTATTCTGTACCTTAGAACTTTGAAAAAAGCTATAAGTATAGTTTACAGAAATCCCCGAGTTGCACATTACATTGAGCTTAGTGTGCAAGGGTCAGTTTAGTTTATTTTTGATACAGGACGCTTTTCAGTTGAACATCTTGACAAAGATGGCCCTTAGTTTTGTTGAGGCACAAAAAACCCCTCGTAGAGTTAGAACCAGGTAGGACTTTCTCCCAACCCTTTCTTTATTTCATTTTAATAAAAGTCTATGACCAAAAACATAACGCAACTGTGTCAAACTCTTATTCTTGATCCCCTACAGCAGCCAGACAAAAGTAGTAGGAAAATAAAGTGAAAGGATGCATTAGCTAAAAGAGATGGAAACAATCAGTCCCCCCCACTCTCCCTACTGCAAGGACGAGGCCTGACGTACGCCGAAGCCTATCGTTTGTCGAGCCACCCTTGAAATTCAGCTGCTGCTGGACATCGAACGTTGTCCATTAAACATGTCTTGAAAGAATGAGCCTATGCAAAGAAGCTAGGTTTGTTCAAATATTGTAATTTTAATATTTAAGTAGCGGATGCCGCACTAAAAGCGACGGACCACGATGGTGGAAAAAACAATCTGAGCGACCTTGACGCCAAAAGGACCATGGGTACAGTACACGTCACACTAGGGATACACGTCCAGCCGAAGTCCCTTTTCGAACTTCAAAAACAAATCATGCAATACTCTGCACCTACCACTAGATGTCCGCCTATGCAAAGCATGAGATTCTACACAGATCCACAAGCCTCAGAAATATACACACACACACACACTCTCTCTCAACAAATATATATATCCTCTAAAAATTGTGACGACTATACACTGACCTTGTCAAGAGAGGATAGGACCCCACTCAGACTGGTTTGGGAGGCTTACCAGGGAGAAATCCAGAGTTAGTCATACCCCAGAGGAGCATGGCAGCAGTTGAGAGGGCCCCCAATTCCTGGTCCCTGCTCATTTACGTGTAGTACAACTTTGTCTCATACCATGCCTCCTAAGCAAGATGCTTGCCAGATTCTATTTTTCCCATAGCCAATATACAGGACCTGGGGCCATGGCAAGAATTGACAGAGAGAAGAGGCCCCCAGCGCCACATGAAATCCACGTTACGACACCTTGGAACGTCTGAGTGAGAGCAACCCTCCAGAATTCCATGCAGCCGTGTTTTTAAATCAGAGGCTGAGAGTCAGAGGAAGGAGAGAGAAATGGCAGAGAAGGAAATACAGTGCCTATCCAGCTGCGAGAAAGCCCACCCAAGGCTTCCCAACATAGTGAGGAAATGCTCTTGGACAGCAGCAACCTCGCTAGACAAATCAAGGACTAAACCAAGGTAAGTAGATCACCACAGACTGTACCAACTTAAGGAAGCACATACCAAACTCCTCTCCCCAGCCCCCAACACAAACGTGGGCATTGCAGCACCTCCAGCAGCCATCACTATTCAGTGGCAGTCAGACCCAAAGAAAAGCGATGGGGCTTAGTCCACTTTTTAACACCTTTAGTGCTTGTAACACCGCCCGGGCGGGGAAGGCAGGGTCAGATTGGCCAGGCCAAATTACCCAATGGCAAGAGATGGTGGTGCGGGCGGGGGAAGGAGTCAGCATAAAGATGTGTGAGGGGTCAGAGATGTGGGGTGGGCCACTTTGTGAAGGTTTTTCAACAAATGACATTTTATTATTTTAAAAGGTAGGCTGAACACCTCACTAGCCCTACCCAGACTAGGATTTCTCTGCCTAAAATAAAGGAAACGCTAACAAAGGAAATCTGTCACATACAACAAAAAATAAGGTTGCATGGCAGTTCAAAAGCAACAAAATAATCTAACAGTTGAATTAGTAATGTACCAACAGTCTCCTTGAAGCCTGGGTGAATTCCCCTTCCCCAGATTCAAGCAGGTGTCTGCTTCACAGTTCAAAAGAAACAAAGAAATCCTGGTTTGCTACAAAGTTCCAACACACTTTTTAGCAACTCCAACTTGAGAACGGAAAGTTCTGTCTTTTTCTTGAACAAGATTTATCCTATTCAAATAAAGAACCTTTTCTCAGTTCATAAACAGCCACGGTGATTGTCTTGGTCAGAATAATTTGCAACACTAAAGCTCTCTGAAGAAATATACTTCCTTCATGGCAGTTTTACACAGTTCTTTCTTCAGCACCACAAGCAACAAATTGTCTTCGTCAGCATCACTTTATAGCACTGCATCAACTTCTACCTGGTTTACTCTTGTGCCATGTCTACTACTCCAAACATTGGTCATATGGGTATATTCCCCTGCCCGAACAGCATTTGACAACCGCAAGGGCCTTCTGTAGTTTAAGATCAACTGACAAGAGTTTTACAACAGCTTAACAATGGTGATCACTTTGCAGCTTCAAACATTTAACATTCTTCAGGGAAACTAGATTCACATTGGTGCTCTTTAATACTCCTCTGCAAATTACGCTCCTCCCCTTCTGAATAACCTTTTCCAGAAGGGCAGCCTTTTTTCAACACTCGTTTCCCTACCACGTATGTAACCAAATACTGACAAAGATGGGGTGATGGGGGTCATATTTTGCTTCTCCGTTGACTTTGGCAATGTGGGTTTATACCAGTGTTCGGTATATGCTTTATAAAAGATGGGCAACAAAAATCACAATGCATGGACCTTTCATTAGTCCCCCTTTGCCTTTGGAAATATCTGCTGGGTTTAAACTGCCTTGGTTTTGATCTCTCTTGGCTTGGGCAATGGTTGTAGGTATTGGTTCTTAATAATATTGCCCCATCGAGTTGCTGGGTTCTCCACAACCTTACCCGCTTAAAGTTAGTTATTTGGTTTTGTCAAACACGACTTTGGCTGCCAACAGTTCAGTATTTAATGTCTCTCACACCTATGCAACTGCTGCTTATTTTGATAAAGGCCTGCTTTATCAAGTGGCCTCAGAGCGCTCCAGGGTCCCTAACAGCTTGTGAACTCACCGGGTAAGGCGTGCGCATCCAAACCCCACCCTTCCAGGACTTCTGCTTCTGTCGCTCGTCGCAACCCGCCAAACTGCTTCCCCTGGTTCACTGTCGCTCACGCCACCGGCAACAGGAGCTTCAATTGCTCTGCAGGCCCTCTGGTGCACGTCAGCCACTGGAGACAGCCTCCCGAGAAGGAAAACCTCCCTCGCTTTCGCTTCCCACCGCAGAGCCTCTGCAAAACGGGTATCCAGAGGGCAAGCTTCCCTTTTGCATGCTTCCCGCTGCGAGAGCGCTGCACTTAAGATTTATGGGGGCACAGACTCTCAGAGGACAGCTACTTCTCCCTCATCCAGCGTCTGTCGGCTGCATACATGGATTACACTGCTCATTCTGCTTCTCATGCTTTCCTTGCTTCTCTATGGCCTGCACCTGAGGGGGCTTTTTAAGCCTCTGTCTCCTTTAGGTGTGGGTCATTTCTGTGAACCATCTGACCACTCCTGCAACATTGTACCTTTTAGCCTTCTTCCTCATCCCAGTACTTAGGGAAATTGGGACTTGCAGTCCCAAATGACAAAGTTAGCTTTTCTTACTTATGTTTTGCAATAAGCCATTAGAAGGTTGGGGTCTCGGGGAAAGTTGAACAAGGGGATTTCCCATCCTGACCTGCTCCCCCTCCCTCATGAGATCTTTCGACAAAACACCACCCCCAGGATTGGGATCAGAAAGCGTCTGCCTTTCGCTGGCCACATGAGAAGTGCCCCAGGCCAGGTTTTCTGGGGAATCATTACCGATTCATCAGAGCGGGCAACAGGATTTTGTGGATTATTTGGGTGAGGTGGGAGGAGGTGGTTGCGGACCAAGAGACCAATATGAGGGAGGGAGGAAGGAAGGAAGAAGCAAAGTGTGAAGGCAATTTCCGAGAGCAGGAGAGGTATTGGCTAGTGAATGCAAGTAGTAATGAGTTGTGAATGAGAGGGTAAGGAGTGTGGCTAGGAGAGAAAGTGTAGGGAGTGAATATGAAGTGCTTGTATGAGTGAAAGGAGGGTGCCTGAGTAAAAGGTGGCGTGGAGCAGCAATATAACTTTCAGTGTGGAGGAGGGAGTAGGAACATAAGGGTGGAGACGAGGCTGAGTGAAAGACATCAGAGGGACAGAGGAGGAGAAGGTGGGTGGAGTTGAAGGAGAATAGTGAGAGGGGAACACCAGGCAGTGAGAGGGAAAGGAATAACAAAGGAGTGATCGAAAGGGTCAGGCAGAATGTCTGTAAGGCACAATCCAATACCCTTTGACTAATCCATGGATGTCGTTCCCTTTTCACTAGGGGAAGCCCCTTTACACGAGAAATCAGTCCCCTTAAAAAATACCGAGATGGGGAAGAGTTCAACTGACTCAGGATCAGTAGTGAGTCGAAGCGGAAGTGTGGAGGCATGAGGATTACCTATAGGAGCCTTGTTGAGCGGTCTAGTGTTTTCCCAAGTCCTATTGACCAGAGCAAGTAGAAAAGGGAAGACAGACTCAGGAAGTATGAAAGAAGCCTTCCCCAGAGGAGCAAGGAGCAGGCATGCTGCGTTAAAGCAGAAGTAGATGTAGAAGAAGCTGTGAACCAGAGACTCTGTCATAAGGTGGGGGGAACTTTTGAACGCTAAGTGCAGAGGACTGGGGGAAGCCCAGGAGGCCTTTTCAAAAAGGACCCAACCAAGAACGCCTAACCCTTCCATGGGTAACCAAGGAGACCATATGCTGCAGGACTGTTGCTGCACACCAGAGACGCAGAGAAGACTGCAGAAGCCCAAACCTTTAGCAGAAAGACCACAAGACTGGCCAAATACTACCGGGCGAGACCATAACAAGGTACAGAGGTGACCGACATGGTTAGTAGGGGCAGAAGGGAGCAGTGGGATACCCTGACCCAGCCAAACAGGGGGAAGATGGGAAACTTGGGGGAAGCAAAGTAACCTTCCCACACCAGGCTAAGAGGGGCTCCCATTACCTCTTGACAAGGTCAGAGTACTGACCTTGTCGCACTGTTCATCAGATTCATTTTACATTGCCATGCATAGAGTATTGTCATGTGCGGGTGGTTTAGGAGTAATTACTAAAAATACATTTTAAAAAAGAGCCTAAAACACTCCCAACGTAAAAACTGAGATTACATTATTAGAAACTTTGAATACAAACATTTTGCATGATGAAACACAGTAGGCCTATCCCACGCAGCAAGGAGGGGTGGAGATTATTCATCTGCTAGGCTTTGCTGAGCCAAACGAGCCAGCTACAACACTGCAACAATGATCCGTCTATAGCAGGCTTGTCCAACCTTTCTGAATGTGGGGCCGAAGCATTAACTTTTTGTCACCCAGTGGGCCGGCGAGCCAACCCAAAGCAGTATATTAAAAAGCGATATTGTGTGACCTTTGACACAATAGCATCACAGGCAGCGATAGCCATGCAGTCCCAAAGATAGCTTTTGGTGTCATGGGCAGTGATCAAAGGTTAGTTGCTTGTGATTTCTTTCAGTGTCTATGTGTTCATATTTTTCTGAAATAGTGGGGGCGACCGAGCATAGCGAGGGAGCTATAGGATTCTAGGGAGGGTTGGGGGGTTCCCCCCCACCAAGAATTTTTCTTCAAATATGAAGTTGAAAGGGTGCATTTTACAGCAGAAAAGGTGACCAAAAAGCCATAAGTTTACAATCAGTTCTAAAGGAGAACATGAATATTCCATGTCACCAACAGCAGAAAAGAACATTTTACAACACAACACATTTTAATGAGCAATGTGTCCACAGTAAGACAGCACTGTCACTGATGTAACACATTGGTCATGTGTCATGTGCCTCTGTAGCAACATGTCTATGCTGGCTGTTCCCAATTTAGGCCAGCATTGTCCTGTACAAAGCATGATTGATGCTGCCTGAGCATGTGCAGTGTGCCCAATACATATGGTAGCTTATCTCTGTAATACACATTACTTCTGTGGTGATGAAAGAAGCATAATTCAATTCAACAGATAAAATGTGGAAAAGCCATCACCCAAAGGTGAACCTAATTGAAGAAACGCAATGTGAGCACAATCTTAAAGTATGCAACCTAGCAGGCCTAGTGCACACTTTACCTTTTCTTTCACCAATAAATCGGGGGGAGAGCACGAACGCAGTCCCCCACTACCAGAAATAATGCAGTTGTGTATCCCGCATTTGGGAACATAGCAGGGGTCAGCAAATCCAATGTGCAATGGGTAAGCCTCACCCTGGGAAATCTGCCCTTGAGATCAGATTCTCCCCTGCCAGCTAAGTATGAGTTGCATGCAAGAGTGCAGGGGTTGGGTCAGTTCTGGGAAGCCCCTCTAAGCGAGGGTGAGAAGGCAGGCCCTGACCCAGCCCCAACCCCAACCCCCCACCCCCGGAAGCTCTGAGCGTCTGCAGGGCCGCCTGTCCTGCGTGTAGGGGGAAGCTCCAGCAGGCAGAGCCCAGCAGAAGAGCAGATTGTAGCCCAGTTCCTTTCTCCCATCAGGCCCTGCTCGGCCCGAGATTTGTATAAATGGCAGGATGGCTCGAGCAGGCCTGTTGCAGTCTGCCCACTGGCCTGTCGGCCCCACACGGGCCCATGGCCCTCCTGAGCAGAGCTGCTCAGCGCTGGCCCCATTGACACCATCATAATCCTCCTGGACCTCGACGCTCCACCACCCCTGAGTTCTGCTCAATGACAATGCTGAAGCTTTGACATCTTTGCCGTAACCATATGCCCTGTTGTGTCAGCCGAGCCTGCACAGCGCGAAAGGCAAGTATTCCCTTGTCCGGGCCCAGAAGTCACTGAGTCTTCCAGTGCCAGCCACTTGGCACGGCCTACTGTTCCCAGCGTTTTCTACCCGCAAATCAGCACCACTGCCAAACAGAACTGCATCATTGGGGCCCATCGTTGCTGCTCTCCGACTTGACCCCAGCCCAGCGCAAAGGCACCCATGTTTCTGGTCCGATGCTGAAAAGCCTGGCTCTGCTGAGATCCGAAAGACAAGAACTAAGGTATTTTGGGAACAAAGTACTATTGTTTTTTGTGTTGCAACTGTATCAGCTCACACCTCTCCTGAAGGGTATAGGCTGCCATCAGACTGCGCTACCAAAAGAGTGAAACTAAGTTATACCTGTTGGGCTTGCCGGTTTCACTTTTATGATTGGGATCACTGCTGCATGGGTATTAAGCGCGTTATAAATAACGCATCATATCAGATCATATCATAGATCACAGATCAAGATCATAAGCAACTTCCAGAAACCTTGGCAGGTGGTCCAATGAGGCCCATTTGCAGGTTGCAGTGTGTTATTGGGGCACTACTAGGGTAACATATTGTGCTGTACATGTGGTATTCGCCATGCTTTGATACCCCACTGGCCACATCTATAATGTCCAATGTACTTGGTATAATGCATGGACATTTTCATCAATCCACACTGTGTTTAGAGGTAAACGTAACTGAGTTCCCGCTGTTCTTTGTCTCGAGACGAGGAAAAAAAGCACTGCAAGGGTTACGTTTCTCAGCTGATAAAGGTTCATCTTCGGTGACATTCGCAATTCAAAAGAACGATTTTTGGGGCAGACAGGCTGTGTCGCTGCAACCCCTGCTAAACATATGTCCAGAGATGACAAACCTTGAAAGTACCTCCGCACAATGGCCCTCTGAGCAGCAGCACACGGCTAATCAGGGGTTCAGGAATCCGCTGTGCTGCCCACGCTGAGAATAATTCCTGCACAGCACCTGTCCACATAATCCTTCGCCCGGGCCAGCACTCTTCTCCTCACCTCGCCACCTCATCCCTTCATCTCGGCTCGCCTTTTGCCCCTCGGAGCACCATGCAAGAGAGGAACGGGCATGTCTGGGCCGGAGCCCGTTCCTCTCTTGCATGGTGGGTCCTACTTGCCTGAAATGGGATATTTAAATGCAAAGTAATTGCTACTATATTAATCCCAATGTTCATAGTTTGTGGGAGTACTGGGCAATTGTATGGACCCGCACTCACTGAAAATGAATGGTATTCCCGAGGTAATCCTCACTATGCCGTGATGCAAATTAGTCTCTCCTTCCTCCATTTTTTTTTTTAACTCAAGAGTTATCCAACATACGGCCTGGCGGGCCACATAAAATGGCTTGGTCTATAGTAACACATTGTGCATAAATGAAACAGACGAACAAGTTACTTTCTTACCTGGTAACCTTCTTTCGATGGGATGGTCCGACGACGTATTCCATATCTATGACAGGTAATGTCCACAGCTGTGCTGCTTCGGAAAATCTTTGGCGTCTGCGTCCTGCGTCGATGCGCCGTCCCACGAGGACCTCCTCCGACGGCCGACGTCACCCGATGTGATAAGTAGGACGCACAACGCCCATAGCCTCAGTTATAGTTTTTTCCCCAGAACGTGTGCCACCAGTTTTCTGCCAGTCAGACACACAAGGCCTTGCGGAACGCAAGCTGCAATCGCAAAAGAAATTCTGCAGCGGGGAAGGCAGGGAGGGAGCGATATGGAATACGTCGTCAGATCATCCCATCGAAAGAACGTTACCAGGTAAGAAAGTAACTTGTTCTTCGAGGGGATTGGGTCCTCCGACGCATTGCATATCTATGACAGACTCCCAAAGCAGTACCAAGCAAGGAGGTGGGAAAGAATTTAGAATACAAATTTAGCATGCCCAATCAAATTGCGGAATAGAGAACTGCCTTGCCAAAGGCCAGATCTTGCCCTCTGATGGAATCGAGGGAATACTGACGTACAAAAGTATGTACTGAAGCCCAGGTGGCTGCATCACAGATGTGACGAATAGGAACTCCCCTCTGCAGGGCAGTAGACGCAGCCACTCCTCTGGTAGAATGGGCCCGGAAGTCAGCCGGAGGGTCCTTACCCGCCAAGCGGTAACACTCGGAGATAGCTAAAATAATCCAACGAGACAAAGTCTGTTTCGTCACAGCTTGTCCCAAATGCTTTCCAGCGTAACCAATGAAAAGTTGATCGTCCACTCTGACCCGGGACATGCGCGAGATATAAAAGCTCAACGCTCTCCTAGGATCAAGCCTATGGAGCCTCTCCTCTTCCTTACCAGGATGTGAAGGAGGATAGAACGCCGGAAGAACAACCTTCTGGCTCAAATGAAATTCCGAAACCACCTTCGGAAGAAAAGAAGGACGAACTCTAAGGACAACCCTGTCCTTGTGAAACAAAGTGAAGGGTGGCTTAACTGAAAGTGCCTGTAACTCACTCACTCTGCGAGCAGAAGTAACCGCAACTAAAAACACAGTTTTCAGAGTTAACAGCCTCAAATGGCAAGAATGTAAAGGCTCAAACGGAGCACCCATAAGAAACTTAAGAACAAGGTTCAAATCCCAACCTGGCACCAAAAAAGGTGACGGAGGTAACACATTAGTGAGCCCTTTCAAAAACTGCGAAATTAAAGGAATCCTAAAATAGGAACACTCTTCAGACGAGCGCTTAAATATCGACAGCGCCGCCAGGTAACCTTTAATGGTCCCCACTTGCAAGCCCCTGTGGGCCAAAGAAAGCAAAAAAGACAAAACCATGGGAATGTCGCATTCAAAAGGATCCACATTCTGAACTCTGCACCAGTCGCAGAACTTTCTCCAACGGCAACGGTACAAAGACTTTGTTGCCGGCCGCCTGGCCGAGAGCAACACCTCCATCACGCCTTCAGGGAGGTCCCAATCCTTATACCTCAACCTTTCAGAAGCCAAGCGTGAAGATTGAGGGATCTGACCTCTGGATGGAGAACCTGACCCCCCTCCCGAGAGAGCAGATCGTCTCGGTAGGGAAGACGACATGGAGGGCAGGTGGACAAGTCTAGAAGGTCCGGGTACCACGTCCTCCGGGCCCACGCCGGAGCAATGAGGATCATCCGGGAACCGAACCTCCATAACCTCCACAACACTTGCGGGATGACGGGGACTGGAGGAAACGCGTACAGCAGTGGGAATGACCACTCCACCACGAATGCGTCTCCTAAGGCTCCATTTGGAGGAAATTCCCGCGAGCAAAACCTTCACACTTCCGGTTGAAACTGGAGGCGAAGAGATCCACTTGAGGGGTCCCCCAAAGGGCGAAGATCTCCAGGAGAATCTCCTGAGCCAGCTCCCACTCGTGAGAGATCGTGCTCTGCCTGCTCAGAGCGTCCGACGTCTCGTTGTCGTCTCCGGCCAGATGAACTGCCGAGATTGAAGCTTCCTGCTGGATGGCCCAGAACTCGAGCTGCATCGCCTCCCTGCGCAGCGGAAGTGACCCTGCCCCCCGCCCCCTTTTTGTTGAGGTAGTGCATGGCCACCGTGTTGTCCGTCAGAATCGGGACACTCTTCCTGCGCACAGTCGGCAGAAAATCCTTCAGGGGAAGCCTGACGGCCGTCAGCTCCACCAGGTTGATATGGAGTCTGGACTCCGACGGAGACCAACGACCGCTTACTGTCAACTCGTTGGCATGAGCTCCCCATCCCGTGAGGGATGCGTCCGTCACCATCGTCACCTCCGGCCAGGGCAGCCAAAATGGGGCACCCTTCATCAGAATGCCCTCGACGGCCCACCACAGAAGGTCCCGGGCTACGGAGGGCGGCACCTAAGCAGGGTCCGACAGCCTGCCGGAGGACTGAGACCACTGGAGCTTGAGTGCCCACTGCAAATATCTCATCCGCAGACGAGCCTCTGGCACCAGAAGAATGCAGGATGCCATGAGGCCGAGCAGTCTCAAGAACTCGGACGCTGGGAGAGTCTGGGCAAACTGAAACTTGTGCACCATCTGCTGAATGTGAAGAGCCCTCACCTGAGGAGGAAAACACTGCCCCAGGGACGTGTCGAGCACTGCTCCGATGTACTGGAGCCGCTGCGTTGGTGTCAACTGGGACTTCTTTAAATTGAGGGAGAAGCCCAGCCTGTGAAGGGAGTGGCAGGTGACGGACAGATGATCCAGGACTTGCTCGGGAGAGCTCCCCCTGATCAACCAATCGTCCAGGTAGGGGTAGACATGAATCCCCCCTTTCCTGAGATGCGCTGCCACCACCACCATGAGCATGGTGAAAACCCTCGGGGCCAAGGTCAATCCGAACGGCAGGACCCGAAACTGAAAGTGCAAGTCGCCAACCGCGAACCTCAGGTACATCTTGTGCTTGGGATGGATCGGCACATGGAAGTAAGCATCCTTGAGGTCGAGAGACACCAACCAGTCCTGAAGTTGAAGGGCCTGGAGGACTTGAGAAAGAGTCACCATCTTGAACTTGTCCTTCCTGAGGAGTTTGTTCAAACCGCGGAAGTCCATGATGGGTCTCAATCCCCCGTCTTTCTTTGAAATCAAAAAATAAGGGGAATACCATCCCTTGTTCCTCTCCGCTACAGGCACCAGTTCTATGGCGCCTTTCTCCAGCAGGGCTTGAATTTCCTGCGCAAGGAGCGGATCCGGACTCTTCAAAGAGAGGTTGCCTGGTAGATTGTCGTGAGGCCTCTGCCGAAAAGGAAGACAGTAGCCATGGGTTATGATCTCCAGAACCCACACATCCGAAGTAATGGCTTGCAACTCTACAAGATGCTGCGCCAGCCTTCCCCCAACCGGCGAACCACGGGACCTGGCCTCATGACTGAGTGGTAGCGGCTGCGGTGTTGCCTGATGGCAAAGAGGCAACTGCCCGAGCAGCCTTGGCACCTCGAGTACTTTTGTTTCCACCTCTGGAACTCTTACGATGGCCTCTTTGACTGCTAGCTCCTCTTGCTTTACTGAAGGACGAGTAATAGCGAAAGGAACCTCCCCTCCATTGCTGTCCCCTAGGACGAAAAGGCGGAGGTTGGTGAACTGCAGCGGCCAACGACTTTGCTGCAGCTTTGGAGGTCTGCAACCTCTCAAGGCTCTCGTCAGCCTTGCTGCCAAAAAGGTGTTCACCGTCAAAGGGCATGTTGAGGAAACCATCCCGTTCGTCCCCTTCGGCAATATGATCAGCCGCTAATGCAACACAGTTCCACAGAGTGTGTGTGAAACGAGACAAGGCACATATGGAGTTGGCTGCCTGAAGCGCCATACCCCAGAAGAAAACACTTTCTTCGCCCAACCGTCAAAACGTTTCTCGTCCCTATCCGGAGGGGTGGTAGGATACGACGCCTGCTTTGCCGGGGCCGTAGCCGCCTGCACCACCAAACTCTCCGGGTTGGGATGTCTAGACAAGTAGCAGGGGTCGCTACTGGCTGGACGGTATTTACATGACAAAGACTTGCCCACTGCCAGGAGACTCTCCAGAGCAGTCCAAGCCGCTGCCACCCTTCTCTGCAAAGCCATATGAAAAGGCAAAACCAGGTCAGTGGGTGGACCGAGATCAAGGATGTCCATGAGATCATCCTGAACGAACTCCCCTGGGGGAGTTGACCAACCCAAGTACTCGGTAACGCGACATAAGGCACCGATATGACGAATCGGCATGAGTGCCAGGCTCTGGTCGACAAAACTCCACCTCCGGAGAGGTGTCCAGTCCACTGGCATCATGCAGTGATTGCCTCAGGTCATCAAACTGACTATGGCCCGTCATACGGTCATCCGGAACCGTAACCGGAACCAGGCCGCCATCAGAGCCTTCATCACCCTCTGAAATGTACTCCAGGCGGGGAGAGGACAACCTCTGCGGACCAAAGCAGTGACGGACCTTAGCCATAGCCTTTTTAGGGGCAAACCCTGTGCCACGGGGCCCCTCCGACACCACCGCCTCGAAAGGCGTCGAGGGCGCAGAGCGAGTCGGCGTCGACAGAAAAGGCGACGACGTCGAGCGAATCGGCGTCGAGCGAATCGGCGTCGACATCAGCTGCAACACCTCCAGCATCTGCGGCGCCAACAGTCCTCGAAGCCGGAGCTCCGAGCGTGTCTCTCGACAACCTGGGTGCCGACGGCGTCGACGACCCCCTCGAAGACGGAACCTCGAGAGAAATAGTCGACGACCTCGGCGCCACAGGCGTCGACGTCTTCTTCGAAGTGCGTCGAGGACCGGGACCTGGTACGGGCATGGCGAGAACGGCTACCCTTGTCCGAGCGGGACCTCTCCTGCGAGCTGTGCCGACCACCCGAGCCCGAAGGCGTACGGCGGTGTCTCTCGACCGGTGCCGACCGACCCCACTCTGAGGCGCAGACGGACCGGTGCCCTGCGATTCCAGAATCGCTAGCATCTGCTTCCCGAAGGAAGCCCATTCCTCTGGTGTCGCTTGCATGGAGGGATAAGCGACCCGCCGACGGGCGGAGTCCTCGGAAGAGGACGGGGAAGGCGACCTATGCCGGCGCTTCCTGGAATGCCTAGAAGAGGCGGAGGAGTGGCGAGACCGACTCCTGGAAGGAGACCCCACCGGACTTCCGACGACGACGCAGAGAGTCACCCCTCGAGTCATCGGTCGAAAGCCCCGCAGACCTCGACTTCCGGGGCTTAGACACCCGACCTACCGACAGTTTCTTCATGCGTTCTCGCAAGGCCTTCGCAGTGAGCGCCTGGCAGTCGACACAGTCGTCCGTATTGTGGGCCTCCCTGAGGCACCAGAGGCAGGCGTCGTGCGAGTCTGTGACCGACACCTTGGACCCACAGTCCCTGCAGTTCTTGAAGCCCGGACGCGGGGTCGAAGATGAGAAAGACATCACCACGAACAGGTCTTCACACCAACCGAACAGGTTCAACGAACCGAGAAAGAAAACAGCAACTCCAACGAGTCGAGGCGTACTGAGATTCACGAAGCGAACACGTTCGCGGAAAAAACAGAACTGAGGCTGTGGGCGTCGTGCGTCCTACTTATCACATCGGGCGACGTCGGCCGTCGGAGGTTGTCCTCGGGGACAGCGCATCGACGTCATCGACGCTGGACGCAGACGCCAAAGATTTTCCAAAGCAGCACAGCTGTGGACATTACCTGTCATAGATATGGACTACGTCGGAGGACCCAATCCCCTCGAAAGTTTGTTAGGAAAGGGTTTGCAAAAAGTGGCACCTACAATTATGTTGGCGAATGGACAAGAACATCAAGGTAATTGAAGGACAGCATAAGTGAATGTAAACCTCATATGGAACTTGGTACAAAACAAAATGAAGTTGCACAAACTGTTCCTTTCCCACTACAGTATGCAGGGTACCACTTGCTTTCTTTAATACGGAATCTCTGCTTAATTTCATAGTAAGTAAAGCAGACAATAAAGATTGCTCACGCTAACAGCTCAGGAAGTCTTCATTCTATTAAAGACAAGGAGGCTCGCATTATGCTTTACTCTTTAATTACTGCCATTAAGAATTTTCAACAAAACATTTCAAACCGTAACATTTGCTCTTTTTTTCTTCCTTCTGTAAAAAATACCAAATATGAGAGGTTTTAAAAGTACTAACGCCACTGTTCTTTTCTGCATTACCTCCCCCATGACCCTCCGGGGCCTAGTAGTCCAGACCTCTCCTGATCCACCTATCCGAGAGCAGGTCGCAGTATAAGAACCCTCCATGATAATCCTCTGCCTCTTTCTTTCCTCTCCATCGTGTACTGAACTCGAAACTGTCCTTTATTTGATCAACTGTCACCCTGAATGAAAACTGGAACTGACTGCTCAACTGTAACTTGCTAGGTCCTCCGGACCACCTTGAACAAACTTCTTAACATCTTTGATCTGTGTATGGAGTCAAGTCGCTTTCTGGTCTTCTCCTACGAGAAATGGAAAATACTTCATGAGGGCGGGCCAACAACATCTGAGCATCAAAAATACATATACAGGTTCAGATTTTTAAATACTTCATTTGGGTGGGATATAATGCTCGCCTCCTTGTCTTTAATAGAATAAAGACTTCCTGAGCTGTTAGCGTGGGCAATGTTCTATGACAAGACAGGAGGCTCGCATTATGCTTGTTCAAAGCTTGCCACCACTGCATTAGTAATATTAGAGACCGGCTTGAAGTAAAAGGTTTTAAAGGTCGACTCTGAGGACCAATCTGCCGATTTCAGAATGTCCCGAAGAGATACCCCAGTTGTAAATGCTTTAGAAGCCATCGCATCCCTCATAGAATGCGCCCCAAATACTGACAGATCAATTCCAGCCCATTGCATAACCTTGCACACCCATCTAGCGATAGTAGCCGCTGCAACTGCATGGTAAGGTTTTCGGCGCACTATAAGCATTTGGAAACCCCTTGTGGCCCAAGGTGCTCTGTGGAGATTTCGTAATCCTTGATGCACTGGGCAATGCATAGCTTTTAATTTTCTGTGAAGTAAGGGTATGAAATCACTCGCGATCCAGTCTTCGTTCTTTTCGCTATGTGAAAAGCTACCACGTCTGGATAGAAGATCTTTCTATCGATCTCCAACGCCTTTACGTCCGATACTCTGCGGCATGATTGTTAGGCAGAAACCTGTGCAGTTCCCTTAGGGACCACTGCAAAACGTTTAAGACTACAGGAGTAAGCGGGAAACCCAATTGGTAGCAGTCTGCACCACCCAGATTTACCTGGTAGCTGTGGCTGAGCAGTCAGACTTCTCTCAAGAAGAGTAAGGCAGTATATAGAGTATACACAATAGGACTAAAACACAGTAGAACAAGCAAACACCGACCCGAGCTTTGGTATAAAAGTATATATTTATTTAAAAACACACTTATGAAAATACACTGGCACTAATATATCAAGCAAGTTCAAACACAGTCACTATAAGCATATACACCTCCCTAGTTAATTATTCGACAAGTCTAGGTTAAGACAGCATTTATTTAGCAAAACAGAGGAGAGCGCGTAACCGTAGATGGCACTCCAATAATTCGTTAAAAAAGGGAGAGAAAAGGCAGAGTAGGAAAATAACACAGTACCAACACTTAAGAAACCACAGCAAGTCAAGAAAGGCAGGGTCTACTGTAGAGCCAAAAGTTCATAGGGCAGGTCCACTCTTGGAGAGCAAGGCGGAATGTGCCCAAGATCACACAGTGTAAATGCACTCAAAGTCTTTGCAGAAAAGTCAAAAAGAGGTTGGGTCAGTTCAGAAAGGTAAAGTTAGCAGGTCTGAGGTCAATCCAGTTAGAAAGTCAAGGATTTACGGGACACCTTGGACAATCTGTGGAAAGGGAGACCAGGCGGGACACTAACTGCAATGGTGAGAAAGCTCCAGCGGTGGCAGTTGTTCCTGGCATCGGGTGCAAGTCGTGGCTTCGACCAGAGGAAGAGATGATCTCGACGAGGAAGAAAGCTGGAGGTCGTTACACTGCCAGGGAAGAAACCAGCCGCGGAGTTCCTGATTAAACGGTACGACCCTTTTATTCGTGGTAGTGGTGAAGCGTGGCTATCCGGCCGCCGGGGTGCTTGGCACGGGCGATTCGACCAGGAGACGTCCAGGAAGGCGAAAAAGGCGAACTGGTTGGTCCCACCAGCTCAAAGGAAAGAAGACTCTCCTGGAAGAAGATCTCCTCTGTCGTCGGGGAAGTGGTGAGTTCGTACAGCAGGGCTCCACCGGTGGTGTCGTTGTTGTAGATGGCTCAGCTTCTCCCCTCTTCGGATTCTTTAGGTCCTGTGGCGACTTCTGAAGTTCCAGTCCCCAAAGCCCTGCTTTTATGCAGAAAAACCCCCATTCAACAGCCTAGCTGTCACTCAAACATGCTAAGTGGTGAGCCGGGTGGCTCACCGCTGGGCCAATCACACAAGAGTGCGACTTGAGTTGCCAAGGCAACTCAGTTCAGGGTGCCTAATCCCCCTCCCACACATCCTGTAGACCCCAGACAGAGTGGCACCATTTGGAGGGCTTCTGTGGAGAAACCAGCCAAAAAGTGGAACAAAGGGCTCGACTTGGGTTAGAGTTTCGGAGGCGAACACAAACGACATTTTAAAACCGAGTCCTGGCAAAAAGACCCAACCGGGGAATAAATATTAAATAAATAACCCGGCGGTATTTTTAACATTGCGCCAAAAGGTGGTGCATTTAAAATCAATTGGAAAATCCCATAAGAAATATTCCAGTGGAATATTTCACGTGGTATTCACTGCCCCCAGCCAGAAACTCGACAAGGGGGGGACTGGCTAGTGCCCCCTTGGAAAATAGACCCAGGGGCAATCGAATTACCCCTACCAGTACTTCCACAATATGATGGTTTGCACTGGTTCTGTTCACAATTTGAGACTAGTAAAGCCAATGGGGACTTTACATGCCCTGGGAGACAATAGTCACTCCCAGGGTATGGAGTCTATGTTTGGGGGTCACTATGACACCCCTGTGTTACTGTACGGTGGGTGCTGTGTAACACACATACCAAAAACACATGAAGCCCTATGGAGTAAAAGACCCCATAGCCCATAAAACAAATTTACAGTCAAAGGACATTCTCAAATCAAGAGTGGGAGAACAAGAGTCTCACTCTTAGCAGGAGAAAAAAATAAACCCCAAAAATCCAGCAAAGCTGCTGGGGGACTCACTAGGTTTGGGAAATTAGCCTCAACAAAGAATTCTCCCTAACAATGATGTAAGGCACGATATCATTGCCAGTTTGCCTGATAACTGCGAGCGGGAAAGATCTTTGTTTGCGGGCCATCTAAGGAAACGTTCTAACACTACTCTAACATCCCATAAGACTGCTTACTTCAGTTCTGGGGGTTTTCTTATTTTTATTCCTTTGAGAAGCCTCAGGACCGCTGGGTGCTCACCTACTGCAATCCCTTCTATTTTATCGTGTCCCGCTGATCTATAAACACCTATCGTTCTAAAAGCTCCCCCTTCTTGAAATTTAGTCGCCAGAAGGTTAAGAACTTGCACTAAAGGGGCTGAAACGTGATCCAGACACTGGTCTGTGCACCATCGCGCCCAGGCTTTCCATGCAGTGCTATAGCTCCTGATAGTGGAAGGCACCCAGGAATCTTTGATGCAGTCTGCAGCGATTCGCAAGATTCCTGGCAATTCCCACTTTCTCCTGAAATCCTGCATGCTAGCAACTGCAGCTTGCCTGTTGCTATCAAGGGATGGCTCTGGCCGGACAGTCCTAGTAGAAGGTCCGGCTGAGCGGAACTATCTACGGAAAATCCGAAGAAAGTTCCATCGCTACTGGAAACCAGGGCTGGGATTTCCAGAGCGGTAGTACTATCACGAGTTCGGCACGATCTCTGAACTTTCGCTAACGCTCTCGTGATCATGACAAATGGCGGGAATGCGTAATGAAGCGCTCCGTGCCAAGTCTGTAGGAATGCGTCCGCGCCCGCTGCTCCCGGGTCTATCCTCCAACTGAAGTATGTCTGCGTTTGAGCGTTCAGTCTGGATGCAAATAGATCTATGTGTATTGGGCCCCAGCGTTTTTTCAGCTTCTCGAAAACTCGTGGGTGAAGTTTCCAATCGCTTGAATCTATCAGATACCTCGAGTTCCAATCCGCTACCTCGTTGAGAGCTCCTGGCAAATATTCTGCTGTGACTGCAATATGATGTTCCAGGCAATAATGCCAGAAATCTTTCGCTAATTCCGCTAGTAGCTTGGACTTTGTCCCTCCCAGCTTGTTTATGTAGAAAACTGTGGAGATATTGTCCATCTTGAGCAGGACACAACACCTTGCTTTGCCCTTCGTGAAGGCTCGCACTGCAAATGAACCTGCTAACAACTCGAGGCAATTTATGTGCAGCTGCAACTCTTGATCTGACCATTTTCCTCCTGTTTCTACTTGCTCGCATCTGGCTCCCCAGCCTGACCTGCTTGCGTCCGATTCTATAACCAACTCTGGCGCGTCTCCGAAAATGGCTCGGCCATTCCACACCTCCATATTCTAGAGCCACCAGTGAAGCTCGGTGAGCGCTTCGCTGTCCAAGGTCACCAGTTGGTGATACCTGACGCCCCCTTGTAGATGCCCGATCTTGAGACGTTGAAGAGCCCGGTAGTGGAGTGGGCCTGGAAATATTGCCTGAATCGAGGCGGCTAACAATCCCACTACTCTGGCTAGACAACAAAGCGAAATAACTTTCTTCGCTATCACTACTTTGAGCTCTTTCTTGATCGCGCTCACTTTGCGATGAGGGAGCTCGAGGGTTGCTTTCACTGCGTCTATGGTGAAGCCTAGAAATTACATTCTCTGAACTGGCCTTAGTTGTGTGTCCCAATTTACTAAGAACCCTAGAGAGGCCAACAGCGTGCAGATCCATTGTACATTCTTGATGAGCGTACTTCTGTCTGAGGCTAGTACGAGAATATCGTCTAGGTATATGATAATACGTATCCCTCTCTTATGGCGGCTGCCACCGGTTTCATCACTTTGGTGAGGGCCCACGGGGCGGACGCCAACCCAAATGGGAGACAAGAGAAATGCCAAATTTGGTCTTTCCACCGAAAGCGCAGATACTTCCAAAATTCCTGAGCTATCGGAATTGTAAGATAAGCGTTCTTGAGATCCAGTCCCCTTGGCGCAGGAGATCGCGCAGAAGGTAAATACCTTCCATCTTGAAATTATTGTACTCGAGCCATGCATTTAAACTCTTCAAGTTTATGACTGGCCGAGTCTCGTCTCCCCTGTGGACCAGAAACATGTTGCTGAGGAAACCTGGCTCCTCTTGCATATCTCGTTCTATAGCTCTCTCTGTCCAGCGGCTTTCTTATGTGCAGAGACATGTACGCTGATACTCTGGGTGAAGACACCCATTGTGAAGATTTTGGGTGTCTGATAGTCTCTGGATCGAACATGTCAGCAGTGTTCTCCATATCTTGGGGGTCGACATTTTCTTTCAAGTGTTGTGAGGTGTCTTCGTCTCCTTCCCCCTCATCATCGGGAGAGTAGCCCTCGTCATCATCCCCTAAATTTTTCACCCCCGGGGTAGGAGGACTGTCCTGGCTCTTTCGGTTTCTCCAGAAAGGCTCTCTTTAGCCTAGCAACGGGGTCGCTTACATCTTGGAGAGCAGCATCCTCCCTTTCATTAGTGCTCGGGGGGGTGGGGGGTCAAAGAGTGTTTGCTCTTCCGAGCTACCTTACGCCCCTTTGGTTCAACTCCGACGGGTGTCTGGCTGACAGCCCTGCCTCTGGGCTCTCTGCCCACCTTTTCTTGGCAGTTACCTGCTTCTGCCTTTCTGCCATCATAGCCTCCAGAATTTCGAGCCTTTGAGTTATAGGCTGTACTTCTAGCGAGACTGCTTGAGTAAGCGAGTCCCCTAGCACTTTCTTGAAGCACTGAGATAAATCAGCTTCCTGGTGGGAGGGTTCCTCCTCCCATTCTCCTGCACTCCATTCCGGAGAAGTTGATGGTGTTTGACCAGGGCTTCTCTATGCAGCCATTACTGCTGTTGGCAAGGCCAACTATCAGCTTGTCAGCACTGAGGAGTGGGAAGGCTGTACAAAGTAGTGGAAGTAAAAGCCTTACGGGCTCAGAGTCTGCTTTGCTTTAGAAGGATAATCCCTTTCTCCCCTCTGCACAGTAAAAATCAGTTTTCTTTTTTTTTTTTAATTGAATCCCCGTGCTGTGGAGGCTTACTTTCACTCACTGCTTCGCGACGTAATGAAAACGTTACGCGCGAGCGTTGAGGTGTCCCCAGGGGATGCCGGGAAGCATATCTCCTCCCGCTCCCCTGGGTCCTAGAGACCGCCGCACTCTAGGCGTCTCTGACGGAGCGGGGCAGGCAGCCTAAGGCTGACGCGTTCGCTCGCGGCTCCGACACCCGCTCCTGTTATATTAAAATCCGAAGTTTACTCACCTGATAACGCTTGCATGTCAATAAATACATATACTTTACAGACGCGTGAGCGTGCTGAACCCCCGTGAGGTAAGCACTAATTCCTCATTAAATTAGATAAGTCAAGAAGACAACAGGCGTAATACAAATAATCATTTTTGGTAATACTGAAGTAATCCCCGAAACTTATCATTAAATAAGAGACAGGTACTTATCTCAAAATGGCAGCAAAAAGAAAGAGGCAGAGGACTATCATGGAGGGTTCTTATACTGCGACCTGCTCTCGGATGGGTGGATCAGGAGAGTTCAGGACTACTAGGCCCCGGAGGGTCATGGGGGTGGTAGTGCAGAAAAGAACAGTGGCGTTAGAACTTTTAAAACCTCTCATATTTGGTATTTTTTTACATAAGGAAGGAAAAAAAAGAGCAAATGTTACGGTTTAAAATGTTTTGTTGAAAATGCTGAATGGCAGTAATTAAAGAGTAAAGCATAATGCGAGCCTCCTGTCTTGTCATAGAATTACTTTTATTGCTGAATCAAATTTGGGAACGTCCACAAGTTACATAATATGCAGAACTCGCACAGCATCAGAAGTTAGTTAATTTTGTCAAATTTCCACCATAAGACCTCTCTGCATTACCCATTGCCTAATCCCGATGCATGTGATGGAAGCACGATATCGCAAAAAGCATTAAAATTCTAGCCTCCTCAAATTGTAATCAAACTTAAGAAATTTGAAAAACTAGCATGTTTAATAAAAGACTATTTGTATGTTCACTCTTCAGCAACAAAAAAAAAAAAAGCCAAGCTTCCATAGAGACACCACATACAAAATGACATTAGATTTGGGAACAGCAACAAGAAAGTCTGATGCAGTTTTTCTTAATTTCTAAGGATAGAGCTTTACTCAACTACAAAGAATTAAGTCAATAATAGCCAAAGAAATTCACCCAATAGCACTGGGAAATCAACTGGTGTGCATTTTGTTAAACAAAGAGATGCCCTCCAAAAACAATATTGAAAGAAACAAATAACTCAGTAGAGCACCTACAGCATTTAGATGTACCTCCAGCATTTAGATGTACCTCAAGTGTTAAATTACCCATGTTAAATCTGTATGAGAATGCACCCGATCTACTGAATCTAAGAAATTATCTGAAAAAACAAGGAAAGCAACCTTCTAGGATTACAAACACGTGCAGAGTATTTGCAATCCTTTCACCAATTCACTTTTCTTATAGACAATATATAGTAACATCGACTGGTAACAAGGTCTAGAGTTAAGTAGAGAATGTAGACGTAAGTTTTCCTAATCTTAGCAATGAAGTACTTTGAATGAAGCTTTGTGCGGTTTCTTACCCTATTGTTGGATTGATGTTGGGGTCAAAGCTGTCTTCCACAAACCGCCACACAATACTCGATTTACCAACTCCAGTGTCCTAAGAACAAAAAAAAGCACAATTATGCACACAAAAAATATATATCTTTCTATGGAGGCTAAAAAATGAAAATCATCTCGGTAACAGCCTATTTAACGAAATTATCTTTTTCAGACAATCTGGACATTGTGCATCAAAAAATGTGTTCACTACCATCATTTGGTGGAGGGCCTTAGTCTGACTTTCAGACAACTTTCAAACGAGCCAGGTTCACCATAATTTTCTCAGCAGTCTGAATCAGATAATTCTCCAGTGTTATATGAAAATGAATAACCGCAAGTCTGTGTTCACACACACACAAAAACAGTTTCTAAACATTGAAGGTTGCAAAGTGAAAAACCATAAAGTCTCAAGAAATGTCAAAGGTTAGAGCACCACTATAACTTGCATTAAAGGACGTGATGTTCACAATACATCCATAACTACCTCAATTTAATAGCTTTCACTATTTCTGGGTGTTCCCACTGAGGGAGAGCTGCAGAATAATTGAATTAGTCTCAATTCCCATTTCACTGACACCATGCAATTAAAAGACTTTGGAAACTTATTGGCGACGGAATGCGTTATATGGGGACCATCTCTTTATTTTGTGACACTTTAGAGTTTGTTACGTTTACATTTGTAGTATTTAATACTTTTCAAAGCTTCACACTGCCTCAAATTATGTAATTTCGCCCATGTCAAGATGAAAGTGCGAACATGACAACTTCATTGGTGTCCATGCGAGTTTGTTTCAATTAGTTAATTATGTGAATTTATTTTGTGGTTTTCCAAATGCATTTCCCCAGAGTGAGAAAGTTTATGTTTGCAAGAGAACGTGAGTGTATGCGGGGGCAATGGAGGTGGAAAATAGGTGAGCTCAGGCGGAACCCCCTCCCGCCCCTCCCAAATATTAAAAAATTAAAAAGTATGGCCATGTCCATTTCCTGCTTTCTAAGGGTTGCAAGATATCGACCAACACAAATCGGTCTTTTTTTTAAATGCGACCTTCAGAAAGCAGGAAAATGACATAACCGAAAAGAATTGGGTCCATCAGGGGAAAATATGTCAAATTGCAAGCTACTTAACAGGCATAATGCTGCAAAATGACTCACTGTACTGCAAGCCAACGATCATTGTGAATAATCCTGAATTTCCAGCCAATTAAACTTATGAAGCTTATATTGGAATATCAAGCACATTCATCAAGTGTGAGAGGTGTCACTGTGCAAAAAAGTGACTGCCCACTATTTCCGTCTTTATGCTTAGACCATAGAGGCTACTCAATATGAAACCAGAAAAATTGTTTGGGGGAATTTTAGCACATTAGCTGACATGCAAACAAAGCTTTGCAAACATTCTTTCACTTACATTACGTTGTAATGAGGATTACCACAGTTTACAGCACGGGGAGTCTTGATTCCATCAAAGACAGTGTCGAGCATTATGCTTCAACTTCTTTATCTCTACATCTTTAGCAGTTTCAACAATTCAAACTTCTTAAACGGAAAAACAAATTTGATGAAAAACTACAACTCCCAACAAAGTCTCTCAATCCATAAGTCCTGTATATGGAACCTGGACCTCACTTCCTGCTTAGGTCCCTTCCTATTCTTCATTGGATGCTATGGATAGTCTCACAGAAAAAGTCAAACTCCTGAAAACAACTTCCACTTGAATCATCCTCTGGCTAGAAAGGGAACTCACAACGTGTCCATGCTGCTAGTGGCTTCTCTGCTCCCCGTAGCCATTCTGCTGATGCCTTCTGCTGTCATTCGTGTCCTCCACTGAGGAGGAAACAGACATGCAGTCAGGGTGGGAGTATGCAACAACACAGCATTACTGTATAATCAGTCACAATATGAACTAAACAAACTGAGCATACTGCCTGGGCGGGAAATGATGCTTGCCTCTGTGTCTTTAATAGAATCAAGACTCTGGGCCTCATTACGAGTCCGGCGGCAACCGAGACGGTAAAACTGCCTGGTTACCGCTGGACTCGTATTACCATTCCGCCTCTGTGATTCTCGGAATTACCGGGGCATTACAACCCCGGTGTCCCGGGAATTCCGGCGGCGGAATGGTGTAAATCCCCATTGAGTCCTATGGGACTCAATAGGAATGGGGATCATGGAAACACCGGCACCAACTCGTGATGGTGCCGGTGTTTCCTCGTCCGCCTGCAGGTGGGCGGTGGTAAACCCGCCAGATCAGACCTGGCGGGAACGCCACCTCCTGCCTGCATGACTTGGGATCGGGCGGTCCGGAATTAACAGTGGCGACGGGTTTACCGCCACTGTTATTTCCGGAACGCCCGACCTTTAATGAGGCCATCTTTGTACTGTAAGCTGGGGTAATCTTCATTCCAAGTGAAAACCAGAGGCGAGCATTATACTTGTTCAAAGCTCTGTACCACCGAGTAGCTTGAAATAGAATGCCTTGAACGTATCATTCGTCAAAATCTGCGTCTCTCAGAATGTCCACTAGCGGCACACCTGCGCTGAATAAGCCACTGCTCCTCTAACCGAATGCCTTCTCAAATTTGGACAGGTAGACCCTCGCCTGCTGCATTTTCTCACGCACCCACCGGTTATAGTTGCACACCCCACTGCCTTATGAGGTTACCTACACGCTATAAGCAACTGCGCCACTTCTGGGGATCTATGATCAGATGTCCTGAACACGAATGCATGACACCAGGCACAGCGGAGGCTACGCTGACAAGTAGGGGTAGGAGATCAAAAACAAAATAGCTTTTGTCCTCTTAGTTATAGTAAAATTAACGCTGTTGGGATGATAAATCTCCCTATCCCGTGCCTTAACATCAGAAACTCTACTACACGAGACGAGGCCAAGTAGCTCAGCCAGCTTCCCTGCAAGCTGCATGACCGACAGGTGTTTATCCGCTGGCCAATCCCTCAGAAATTGCAAAACTATATTCACGTCCCACAGATGAACAAGTTACTTACCCCTGGTCACTTTCTTTTGACTGGATGTTCCTTCAAAGTATTGCTCATTTTTGACAGGTTGCCCAGCTTCAGCAAAAAAATAATTTGGCAGAGGGCGCTGTGCGTCGAGTCGATGTCCCTTGAAGGCCTCCTTCGAGGAGGAGGTCATCGAAGGCATATATGGTATGCGTGGCACCCATTTGCCTCAGTTCTGTTTTTCCACCTTTAACAGCACAGACATCTGCAAAACACGGGAGTGTCCGTACTCAGCCTTGATGGAACGGAAGCTGTAATAGCATGGGAACCTCTACTGAGCGGTAGGATGGGAGGGAGATGAGGAATACGTGGGAGGAACATCCAGTCGAAAGAACGTTACCAGGGGTAAGTAACTTGTTCTTCAAATGAATTTTGGCCTCCCACGTATTCCTCATCTTTGACAGACTCCCATAGCAGTATTTGGTTTGGAGGAGGGAGTAAAATTTGAATGGATATATTTTCATGGACAGAGTGCAGGACTGCCTGACAGAGGGAAGATCCCAGGCAAGAATGCTTTGGGAATGTATGGATGGTAGACCACGTTGCCGCTTCACAAATGTTCTTAATTGGAACGCCCCTTAGCAGGGCTGGAGAGGTAGCCATGCCCCTGGTGAAATGTGCCCTTAAACCAGGAGGGTTTTCCTTGCCAGCCTGAAACATTCTGAGAATGCCAGAATGAGCCACCTCAATAAGGTCTGTTTAGTAACAGCCTGACCCCGCTTATGTTTGTTTGTTTATTTTATTTGTATAGCGCTCCAGACCCGTGGGTAGAAGGGCACTTAAAGAGTCCGGTACAGGAATAAGGTATACATTTTACATGGTACAGCAATTACAATTTACAACACTTTACATAATTTACCCGCTTGTAACATAGTCAGCAGGTTCATAGGAGATTCAGAGTTGATCGCTACTCTTTGTTCAGTAGCCAGCAAATATCATGTTTCCTAAAGCTTGGGAAGGGCTCAATGGTTTTGATGTGGAGGGGTAGGGAGTTCCAGAGAAGTGAGGCAAGTACTGTGAAGCTAGTGCCACCTGCTCTATTTAGTGTGAATCTAGGCACTACCAAGCATAGGGAATTGGATGACCTGGTAATTCTGGGAGTGCATTTCATAGTGAATTTGTTAGTAAAATATGGTGGGGCTAGGTGGTTTAAGGCTTTGTAGGTGAGGCATAAGGTTTTTAAGTCAATTTTTTGTTGAATAGAAAGCCATTTACATGCTTTCCTAGTTATGGAGATGTGCTCTCGTCTTGCGATGTTGAGTGCTGCGCCCGCAGTGCATTGTTCTGGAGAACCTGGAGTTTGTTGATTATTGATTAGTTGGCACCTAGGTAAAGACTGTTACAATAGTCCAGTTTGGACTGTATGAGTGCTCTGGCAAGTGTGAGGCAGCTCTGGGACGAAAGGAAGGGTCTGCAAGCCCTTATCAGTTTGCCGGTATAGGCGGTGGCTGAGGCGGTCATATTGGTTTGTTTGGCGAGGTTGGTGTTGGCATCAAGGTACAAGCCTAAGGTTTTCACACTTAACAATGGCGATGGAGTTGCCATCGATAGTAATGTTGTTGTAGTAAGGACTGAGTTTGGAGAGGTTGCTCGGAGAGCCGACAAGGAGAAGCTCCGTCTTCTCGTCATTTAGACAGAGGCCGTGAGTGGCCATCCGTGCCTGAATGATGGAGAAGATTTCATTGATTCGGGTGACGTCTGTGTTATAGTTACCAGAGATGGTGAGGAGTATCTGGGTGTCATCTGCATAGTTTGTGTAGGTGACACACAGACGGTCCAGTTTGTCGAATAGCAGCTTTTTAAATATGTTATACAAAGTCGGGGAGACACAGGAGCCTTGTGGGACTCCGCATGTGATGGGGATGGGGTCCGCTGCAGATGTGGAGAAAACTCTCATGGTCCTGTTCGCCAGGCAGGATTGTATCCAGGAGGTGGCGGAGGGGGAGAAAGGGGCTGCGGTAGATAGGTGGCTACATAAGATTTCATGATCGCCTAATCAAAGGCTGCCGAGAGGTCTAATAGGAGTAGGATAGCAACCTTACCTTTATCTTTGATTTCATCAATCTGGCTTTTGAGGTCGACAAGGGTGCTTTCTGTGCCATGTTGAGGTCTGAAGCCAGATCGACGTATACCTAAGAGGTGGTTGGATTCTAGATGCTCCTGGATTTGGAGGTAAGCAACTTTGTCCAGTATCTTTAGCAGGAATGGGACAGTGGTGATGGGTTTATAATTGGTGGGTATGGCTGGGTCAAGTGATGGAGGGGGGAGAGCCCAGGATTGTTTTAGGTTACTAGGGACTGAGTTATTAGCGAAAGAGAGGTTGATAGGTTTAGTGATGAAAGGGGAGAGGTCTCTAGCAGCATCTTTTATTATCTGGGCGGGACAGCTGTCCCCTTTGCAGTTGGAGGGTTTTAAGGAGGAGATGATGTTTTGGACTTCTGTAGTAGTGACTTTTTTTAAAGGTAAAGCCTGTATTAAGATCGGTGGGTGGAGATGAGCTTGGGCTGGTGGACTTGCTGCTAAAGAGCTGTTGACGTTTGTCCTCGATTTTAGTTTGGAGTCCTAAGATTTTGGAGTTAAGGGCGTTCTGGATGCTTGTGCACCAAGGCTCGTCTTTTGTGCAGGTGTCTAAAGGTGGATTAGGGTTCTCTAGTTCCTTTAGTATTTTGAAGAGTTCTTTGGTGGAGGAGCCTGCTTGATCTATTCTGACGTTTATATGTGTCTTTTTTAGTGCAAATTATCTCCTTTTTATATAAGGCAGATGTATTCCTGAGGTTGGATTTGTTTTCCACTGATGGGTTAGTTTTCCATATGAGTTCTAGTTTAGCTTTCTGTTTCCTAAATTGTTTAAGTTCTGGGGTGTACCATGAGTTTAAGTGGGCTATTGGTTTACTTTTGTATAGTTTGAGGGGCAATGGTATCGATGGCACTGGCCATGGACTTGTTAAAGGTGTCAACCAGTAGGTTTGCTTCAGCATTGGCCGGTAGTGCATTTAGGGCTGGTAGGACCAATGGTAGTAGTGCCTCGGCCGTGATATTTCGTTTGTTTCTGGTCGGGCAGGCAGGTGCCATTGGGCATTTTTCGGGAGCTACCTGATTGATGTTAATTTCGAGGTGGATAAGGTAGTGGTCTGACCATGTGAGAGGTTGAGGGTCATTGCAGATAGTGTTGCAGTTGAGAGTTGCTACCCAATCGATAGTTCTGCCTTTCTGGTGAGTGGGTAGGGTACTGTGTTAAGTGAAGCCATGCTCGGTAAGAGCGTTCGCTAGTGATGCAGCTGGGGCATTGTTAGGTCGTTGTAGCCAAGATTAAAGTCGCAGAGGAGAATAGATTGTGCTAGTTTCTTGGGGTTTTTGGCAATGAGTGACGTGATATCTTCTTCAAAGACTCCAGGTGGGCCTGGTGGTCCGTAGATAAGGTGAAAAGTGATCATACTTGTGGGAGAGTTTTGTAACTGGACTGTCAGTATATCCAACGAAAAGTTGGTCATAAATGTGTAGCTTAGACATTCTAGATATATAAAAGCTTAACGCTCTCAGAGGGTCTAACCTATGTAGTCTTTCCTCCTCCTTGCCAGGATGAGGTGGGGTAATCAAAACAATTTTCTGACCTATATGAAAATCAGAAATGATTTTGGGCAAAAATGAAGGTTTGACCCTTAAAAATAACCCTAACCTTGTGGAAGAAGGTAAAGGGTGGCTTGGACGAAAGTGCCTGCATCTCGCTCACTCTATGGGCTGAAAGCTACCAATAGAATGGTTTTAAAGATTAACAACCTTAAAGGATGAGTGTAGAGGTTCAAAAGGTGCACACGTTAGGAATTTTAGAACCAGATTAAGGTCCCAAACTGGAACCTAGAAAGGAGATGAGGGGGCGGGGGTGGGGGGGAACACCTTAGTTAGTGACTTTAGAATTTGTGTCATCAGTGGAATTTTGAAGTAGGAATATTCCTCGGACGAGCGCTTAAAGATGACAGCGCCACCAAGTAGCCTTTAATAGTACCAATCTGGAGACCCAGATTGGCTAAGGATAGAAGAAAGGATAAACCATCCTGTGTTTTACATAGAAAAAGGATCTATATTCTTTTCTCTGCATCAGTTGCAGAATTTATTCCAACGCCAACAGTACAAAGACTTGGGTGTTGGCCTTCTGGCCGAAAGCAAGACCTCCATTACGTCACCCGGGAGGTCCCAATCTGTACAGCTCAGCCTTTCAGAAACCAAGCATTAAGGTTGAGTGTTTTGACCTCTGGATGGAGAACCCGACTCTCCTCTCACGAGAGAAGGTCCTCTCTTTGTGGAAGATGCATGGGAGGACCGATGGATATGTCAAGAAGGTCCGGGTAGCAAGTCCTCCTGGCCCAATCCGGGGCAATTGGGATCATGCGTTTCCCGAACCTTCATCACATGAGGAACGACGGGGACTCGAGGAAATGCGTATAGGAGTGGAAAGCCTGCAGTCCACTACGAACGTGTCTCCTAGAGCTCCTCTTGGGGGAAATTCCCCCATGAGCAATACAGTTCGCACTTCCGGTTGATCCCGGTCGCGAACAGATTTACTGCAGAGGTCCCCCAAAGGGTGAAGACCTCTTGAAGGACTTCCTGAGCTAGTTCCGTCTCATGGGAGACTGTGCTCTGCCTGCTCAGAGTGTCCCCCGCCGTGTTCTCCTCTTTGGCTAGGTGAACTGCTGATAGGGAGATTCCTTCTGGAATTGCCCAGTAACAGAGCTGCATTGCCTCTGCACAGTAATAGTGACCCTACACCTCTCTTGTTGAGGTAGTACATGGCCACTGTATTGTCCGTCATTATCAGAACATTCTTTCCCCGTACTGAGGGCAGAAAGCCCTTCAGCGCTAGTCTGATTGCCCTCAGTTCCAAAATATTGATATTTAGTTTGGACTCAGATGGAGACCAACGACCGCTGACCGTCAGATCGTTAGCACGGGCTCCCCACCCAGGGAGTGAGGCATCCATCAATACTGTCATCTCCGGCTATGGTTACCAAAAGGGTACTCCCTTCAGAATGTTGTCCTCGCAGGCCCACCACAGAAGACCCTGAGCGACCCTGCTTGGCACCTGAAGTAAGTCCGACATCTTTCCTGAGAACTGGGACCATTGAGTTCTTAAAGCCCATTGAAAGGATCTCATTCTCAGGCGGGCCTCTGCCACCAGAATAATTAAGGATGCCATAAAAAAAAAAAAAAATTTAAATAGAGGCCGGTAGACTGGGCATTCTGAAACTTGGTAAGCATCTGAAGAATGTCTTGAGCCCTCACAGGTGGCAAGCCCTTCCCCAAGGATTTATCTAGTACACCTCTGATGTACTGGAATTTTTGAGGTGGTGTCATTTGGGACTTGTAATTGAGGGAGAAGCCTAGTCTGTGAAGAGAGTGGCAGGCGACGTCGAGATGATCCCAGTCTTTTTCAGGAGAACGTGCCCTGATCAGCCAATCGTCCAGGTAGAGATAAACGTCGATTTCGCCCCCTATCTCCCCCTCTCCTGAGACTCACTGCCACCACTGCCACCAGTTTTGTAAAAACCCCCGGGGCAGAGGTTAGCCAGAATGGCAGAACTCGAAATTGATGACAACTGCCAACTGTAAACCTCAGGTATTTTCTGTTTTCGAGATGGATTGGCACATGAAAATAAGCACCCTGAAGGTCCACTGACACCAGCCAATCCTGGATTTGGAGGGCCTGAAAGATCTGAGAAAGTGTAACAATCTTTAACTTGTCCTTCCTGACGAACTTGTTAAAGTATCTGGAGTACAAGATGGGTCTCAGTCCTCTGTTCTTCGTGGGTATAATAAAATAATAAAAAGGGAGTACCATTCCTTGTTACTCTCCTCTACAGGCATTGGTTCTATAGCACCTTTATCTACAAGGGTTAAACTGTCCTGCACAAGGAGCAGTTCCAGAATCCTCAAAGAGTGGTTACCCGTTGGATTGTTCCGAGGTCTCCTTATAAAAAGGCAGTAACTGTGGGCTACGGTTTCTAGAGCCCAAGCATCCGAAGTAATGTCTCGCCATTCTTCCAGATGCTGAGACAGTCTGCACCCCCACTGGTGAACTGTGACTCAAGACCTCAGAGAGGTTTTGAGGCGGCTGACGCAGTGGTCGATGGTAAGGAGGCTGCGGCTTGAGCTGGTTTTGCACCTCTACCTCGTCCACCACGAGGACATTTTCTCTGGCCTCTTTGACTGGCCATTCCTCTCGCTCTTCCAACTGAGGAGTAGTAGCAAAAAGACCTAGCCCCTCCAAGGTTGCCCACTACGACGAAAAGGCTGAGGTTGCCCAATAGCGGTGCCTAAAGATTTGGCTGCCGCCTTTGAGGTTCTTCAACTTCTCAATACTCTTGTCAGCCTTTTTGCTAAAAAGGTGAGACCCGTCAAAAGGCATGTTGAGAAGTCTGGACTGCACATCCGGTGCAAAAAAAGACTTTCTCAACCACACAAACCGGCACATAATGCTGCTGGTAGCCTTGGCTCTGCTGATGCCATCAGCACAATCCAAACCTGACTGAAGAGACTCACATGGCCTCTTTGCCGTCTCCATCATCTCCTTCGGGAATGTGCTCTGCCGCCATAGAAATGCAGTCCAGTCCCTTAGAGTGAATGTAAACTTTGCGAGGGCACAAGTGGAGTGGGCAGATTTTAGTGCCATGCTCCCTGCTGAGAATACCTTCCTTGCCCATGCATCTATGCGTTTGTCGTACCCATCAGGAGGGATGGTAGGGTACGCCGCTTGTTTTGATGTTGCAGTAGCTTCCTGCACCACCACTCTCCGGGGTGGGGCGTTTTGACAGGTAGTCTGGGTCACTACTGGAAGGGCAGTAATTCTTAGTTACGTTATTTTCAACTGTCGGATTGGTCTCCGGAGTTTACCAGTTGCTAGCCACCCTTTTCTGCAAGGTTATATGGAAAGGTAAGATGGGATCTGACTGTGGACCATTGTCAAGAATGCCAGTAAGGTCGTGCTGTTCATTTGGTAATGGAAGCTTACTCCAACCCACGTAATCCACCACCTTTTACATGAGCTGCCTAAAGGCATGCTCCCCAGCCTCTGGTTTCCCAAACTCTAGTTCAGGCGAGGTATCTACCCCACTTGTAGTCTGGAAATTATCGTATGTCTCGAGTGATTTATTCCCAGGCTCGAGGGCACGGAAGATTTTGGACAAGACCTTTCTTTTCCGGCTTCTTTCAAAGGCTTAGTAGGAGCATGGCTAGGTTTTTGCTTTTCGAAATTTGTAAGCATTTCAGCCCTGAAGGCTCCTCAATCTGAGGGGATTTCTTGGTTGGGCAAGCAATTCTTTCGGGGGAAGCAGACGACTAAGTCGACCTATGGTGCTTTCTTCGATGAAGTAGAGTGGTGTGAGCCACTCCTCGATCGGGACAATTTGACCTTCTTCCTCCGAGGAGAGTTCCTCTCGACTCGTCAGTCGAAGTTTTCACAGATCGGAAAGGGTATTTCTTGGGGATTTTGCCTACCTTCAAGTTCCCGTTCCGTTCACTCAAGGCCATTCCAGTCATGGACTGGCACTCAGAGGAGTCAGAGGTACCATGGTCGCTCTGAGGCATCACAAGCAGATACGGTGCGGCTCAGTCAGGGACATTTTCGATCCACAATCCCGACACTTTTTAAAACCGGACTTTGGAGTCACCTGTGTCGATGAAGACATTTCTCGATGTCGAATATTAACATCGAAGATTAACAAAGTACGTCACCAGACGTCAGGCGTGCCGAATTTCTTCGAAGCTCTCGCAGAAAAACAGAACTGAGGCCAACGGGTGCAGCACATGCTATATATGCCTTCAATGACATCCTCAACGAAGGCCTTTGAAGGACATTGGCTCGACACCATCGACACACGGCTCTCTCTGCTGAGAAAAGAATTCCAAAGCAGCTGAAGCTGGGACAACATGTCAAAGATGAGGAACACGTGGGAGGAGACAATCCATTCGAAATGCACACTTGGGCGGGGGTGGGGGGTATCTCCAAGCTTCACCCCTCATGAGCCCGACTACAGCCGGATAGTCTCCCACCGGTGCCCAGTCTATTGCGGCATGCCTTGCTGATATTGCTGATCTGTAGACACAGTGTCCTGAAAGCTTTCCCTCCTTCTAGAATGGTGGCTAGGAAATGGAGGACAGTTACAATAGGGCCAAACCTGGATGAAGACCTCGGCCCCCCACAACAGTCCTCCCTCTTGCTCCATGCCGTGTCATAGCTCCTGCGGGTAGAGGGTGTCCATGACTCCCTTGATAAGCTGGGCAGCCTCGCCCGAAATGCCAGGCATGACCCCATCTGTACCAGACCTAATCACTGTGGACTACTTTGACCCACTCAGCAGTACTCCCATCCATAACAAAGCTGCATTTCAGAAACAGCAAAATGGCTGCGCTGGCTCCTTCAAGCACCACTGCCTCACACCAAAACTGTGTTTTGCAACTACAAAAATATGGCTGCACCATCTTGCCAAGCACATATTGGGCAGGATGTAACAAGGGGGCACTCTGAAAAAGCTTGCCAGTGTGTTGCTTACACGTACAAAATAAGGAGAGTGAAAAAGCGCTGCTGCTTTGCTGCAAGGCCAATGTTCCCATTGAAAAAGGGAATATTTCACATTGAAAAGGATGCTGCTCGGACGCGATTTTCATCTGTTTTTAATCAAACTACTTTTATTAATAAGGCCTTGCTATGCCCATCCATATCCACATTGTGCTCCATCAGAAAAGAGCAGTATCCCTGAATGACAGGCTGCGTCAGCCAAATCTAGGAAAATAAACAAAAGCTTTACTTCTGCTACACGGAAAAACGCTTGACTTGCTACAAAATGTCAAAGATCACTCTTTTAAAAGAAATTCTAGCTCTCTGCGCACATGTCAATCTCAAGAGACCTTGGACTTGTACAGACTGTTGTGTACAAGAAGCTAACTATGACTATGACTACAAAATAACGTGGAAGTGCAGATGGAAGAGACGAACCAAATTTGCAAGAAAAAGGCCAGCAGCACTACATGTTAAATGTATTTTTGCAAATAAAGAAAAATATGTGTTTAAAAGAGTATGTTGGATTAGGCCCTGCCCTTATCTAGCAATGTGAAGGGGTTTTGCTGTGAAAGATATGAGATATCTTATTCAACAGGCTTTATTCTGATCTAACAAAAATAAATAAAATAAGGAATTCTAAAGGCAGTGGTTACAGGGGGGAAAACCACCCAAAAAGGTTTCTGCTTGGGGGATGCTAGCAACAGAAGGCCCCTCACAGTAGATCCTAGAACACACAAGTGATAATTGCTACCTTGGCAGACTTGGGTCTGGGCTGAGCCCTCTTACAATAGAAATTCTGGGACAAGAGTATGTGAAAAAGAAAAATCACACCTCCCCGCGACTTCTGTTGGGAGTTTACAAGCCAACTCAGCCTTGGAAGCTATGCCCATATATGGGGAATACTGAACATTTGCCTCCAAAGACTATATTATTAATAAACTGTTAAGACTTATCTTTGTAACAGGACTTTGCAAAAATGTAAAACGTTAGCAGGGTGAATGTCATGTTGTGGCTTATAATGTAAGATGTTGTAGCTTTCACTGCTATATAGGGAACAGAAATGGCAGGGAATTGGGTATTCCATGAAAAGTGTACAGGATGACAATGTAAGATTTTTTTTATATAACATTTTTTATTGTTTTACATCACATCAAAACAACAACGTGTAGGGACTAGCATATCTCAAAGCTCAATCATTAATAGGTTCATTGTCAATAACCCATAACATTTCCCCCAAGTCTTTAGTATGATTAAACCTCATCACCTTCGCTGCGTCTAGCGGGATCTAGGGTCCTTCCTCTTCCCACCTCCCCCATATCCTGTCTGCCTTTACAGGGCAGCCTTTGGTGGTGTATATTCTGTGTTCTATCATTGCACATATGTCCATGTCCATTGCTCATTGCCCATTGCCCATTGCTCCATTGCTCCATTGTTCCATTGTTGGGGACTCCGGGGCTCCCCCTTTTTGCGCTATGTTACGCTTCATCAGTCCCGCTGCTGTATTCAGGAGCAACCTTTCCCATTTATTAAGAGCAATCTCGTCCGGAATACCCAGGATGAGAATCTTTGGGTCCAGTGGTACGTGGCACGTAAGGATCTTATTAAGTTCATTACAGCATTCGTTCCAGAAAGTGTTGAGTCGGGGCATGCCCATAGAATGTGAAAAAAGGTCCCCTCTTCCTCTCCGTATCGGGGTTCAAGGCTCTCTTCCACCTATATAATATCGTTCTGGGGTAATATACTCTATGCAAGATTTTCTATTGGACCAGCCGAAGCCTGGATCCAGTCTTCTGGGTCTATCTCCCCTACGTCCACCTCCCATTTGGCCTTTAATCCCGTCGGTTCAGGTGTGGCAAAGGATGTGATAGCATTGTATAGAATGGAGGTGCATTTGGTGGGGATGAAGGCTGGTAGCATGTTGCTCTCTATTGGTGTGTAGTCTGGGATACTGGCGTCTACAGGTATATGGTTTCTCAGGGCATGGGCATGGGCCAGCTATACATAGTGGTATCGCTCGGTACCCGGGAGTTGGAATTTTTGCTGGAGGGCTTCAAACGAGGCCAGTTCCCCCTCATCAAGAATGTCTTCAACTCTCAGAATCCTGGTCCTTACCCATCGGGGCCACAGGTCAAGCCTCCTTATCTCGGACAGATTGCCATTTCCACACAGGGGTTGTGCCGTGGTTATTTTATTTTCCCACCCTACGAATCTATGCGCTTGCTTCCAAACAGCAAGAATGTGAGTCGTGGTCGTTGGTGGGGGGGTCTCAGGAGGGTTTGATATAGTAAGTGCCGTGGGTCGGTGCCATGCATAGAGGCGACCTCAGCCCAGATGTGGGGGAGTTCCCTTTCTCCGTGGAGCAGGTCATTGACCACTGCAAGTTGCGAAGTAATAGGTTTGGAGGCGGGGAACCACAATCCCACCCTACCAGATCGATCTTTGGAGCGTGGTTAGCGCTATCCTTGGTTGGCGACCACCCCATAGGAGTTCACGAAGGAGGGTTTCTACCCGATCGAAGTTGGAGTCTGGGATCTTTAGTGGGGCATTCTGTAAGACAGAGAAACCTTGGGAGAGTCATCATCTTAAAGAGCACGGCTCTCCCCACGGGTGCGAGGGGGAGAAGCTTCCAGTGGTGGACGTCACTGACAAAACGGTCAAGCACCGGTTGAATGTTATGTGTTGCATAAGCAGTGAGGTCCGTTGTCACCCAGATATCGAAAAGCCCTGCGGCTCCAATCGGTACAGGCCTTCCTGGGAGTCGACCTGCGCTCCTCCTTTCACTGGGAAGAGGACTGATTGCCCCCAATTAATTTTAAGCCCACTAAATTCACCGAAACGGATAAGCATTTGTGTCACTATAGGGCAGGACCGGGCTGGGTCCCCAGATATATCAGGAGGTCGTCTGCGTACAAGGAAATTCGGTCCTCATGCCCTTCAGGCCATCTAAATCCTGTCCAAGCTGCATTTTGGTGGAGCCACAGGGCGAGAGGCTCAATTGCCAGGGCAAAGAGAAGGGGAGAGAGGGGGCAACCCTGTCTCATGCCCTTTCCCAGAGGGAAGGACCGAGAGGGCCAACCATTCACCCCGACCTCCGCCTGAACATTTGTGTACAGTAATTTTACCCATCCCAGGAAGCCGTCGCCAAACCCCATGCATCTCATGATTTCCCAGAGGCTGTCCCCCCTGACCGAGTCGAAGGCCTTTTCGAAATCTATTGCCAATAAGGCGAGAGGGGCGTCGATGACTGGGGCCCGCTCTAGCGCCAAGTGGAGTCGACGCAGATTCATTTGGGTCGATTTGTGTGGCATAAAGCGACATTGATCCGGGTGGATCAGGGTGTGGGCCACTGGCTGCAGTCGATTGGCTAGGAGTTTGGCTAGGACCTTGGCTTCACTATTGATTAGTGAGATAGGCTTGTAAGAGGTGCACATTTCCGGGGGTTTATCAGGTTTGGGAATGACCACAATAGTGGCTTTACATAGTTCTGGTGGGAGGGTGCCTTGGTCACGGGCGCCGAGGAGCATTTTGTAGAGGGGAGTCGCTATTTTGTTCCCTCCAAGCTTTTGCCAAGCTTCGGCCGGGAATCCATTAGGGCCTGGTGTTTTCCCCGTTGGAGTTGCGTTAGGGCTTTGGCTTTTTCAGACTCGGAGAGATCGGAGTCTAATTCCGCTCGCTGTTGTGCTGTCAATGATGGGAGTACTACATCGTCTAGCAGGGTCGGGTCGAGTGGCGATGTCGGGGCTCGATGTAGTTCTGCATAGAATTGGGCGAAGGCCTCCGCTATTTCAGCATCCGTCTGGTACCTCTCATTACTTGGAGTAACAATTTCCCGGACGTAGCGTCTCCCCTCATCTCTTCTTTCAAGCCAGGCCAGCATTTTGCCTGCTTTGTCCCCCAATTCGTATATCCTCGCTCTGGAGTCCCAGTGGGCTTGCTTGACATTATCCAGCATGATATTTCTGAGGCTCCCCGTGGCTAGTCTAAGGGACCTTTGGGTCTGCGGGGTAGGGTCAAGAGCGTGCATGGTCTCGGACTGGATCATTTCCCCTTCGGCCTCTATTATTTTTTGGAGTCTCTCCCTCTTTTTATTCGCTACCCAGGAGATTATTTCTCCATGCAGTACTGCTTTGTAAACTCCCCACAACGTTACTGGGTTGTCCACTGCCGGTTCATTTATATCAAAATATTAATCGGAAACTTCTGTGAGGCGGTCCACCAGTTCAGGAACCCAAGGTGGTAGTTTAGTCTCCATGTTCTAGGAGGGGTTGTGCCATGCATTCGCATTTCTATCATTAGGGGGGGGGGGAGTGGTCCGAGATTCCACGGGGGAGGAACTCTGCGGATATCGCCCTGTGTAGGTCTGTGTTTGAGAGGAAGAGGTAATCGAGTCTAGAGAGGGAGCCGTGGGCACCCGAGTGGAACGAGTAACCTTTGTCTCAGGGGTGTAGTTCCCACCACACATCGCGAAGGCCCAGGGCGGACACAAAGTTAGACACCCTCGTGGGGGTATCCGGATTGCGCCCGCTAATGTGAGTACGATCTATGGTATTGCACATAACATCATTGAAATCTCCCCTCAGTATCCACCGATCTGGCTGGTGTTTTCCCATAAGAGTGGTTAGGTCATCCAATAAGTCCTGGCCCAATCCGGGCAGGGAATATATCGACACAATGGCCAATGTCTCCCCCCAGAGAGAACCCAGGATGAATACATAGCAACCTCGAGGGTCCTGTTCTACGACCTGTGGGGAGAACAGGAGTCTTGTGTATAAGGATAAGGGTGCCCCTGGATCCCATTGTGTACCCCGCGAGGAATGCGGCCCGGTAGTTGGTTCTCTGGAAAAGGGTACAGTGTGTTCCCGCTACGTGTGTCTCCGATCACAGGGCCACATCGGGAGAGTGTCTATTCAAGAATTGTCTAATCAGGTGTCTCTTAATTCCAGAGCCCATTCCATTCACATTCCAGGTGAGCAACCCGAGGGATCTGTGGCGGTCAGCCGGTGGTGAGTGGGTTTGTGATTGTGCCATCTAAAACTCGTGATGGAGGGCTTGATGGATGTCTTAACCGGGAGAGCTGCCTCCCTTGGTATATCTTGTGGGAGTAGGATCCCGATACATGGTGCTGCAGGGTGTAATGTGCACAGGGTTGTGATTGGGCGATTTTTTGAGGATGCCATAGTCCCGAACTAACAAAACATCATGAAAACATTCCCCTCCTCTCCCCTCCCAATACTCCACCCCAACTTGAAGTACCTGTCGCCCGAACATCACTGATCCTCCAAACATTAGGGGGTCAGATCACACTTTAACTAATGTCAGGAACAATGGAGAGAAGAAACAGTCTGCCCCATTTCCTGCGCCATTCGGTCGAGTTTCTTGTGTTGGAGCAATCCGCCCAGCAATGAAGCAAGTTCGAGGAACAGCGTATCGTTGCATAGCTGCGATCCATGAAGCTCCTTTGGTGTAGGATCATTGTCTGCTCATCTTTCATTCTGGTTTGCCCCCTGTTCCAGGGCTTCCGGTTCTAACCTTCCAGGATCTCTTACGGGTGAGGGACGGTCCTGTCCGGGCCGGGGTCTCCTTCTGTCTCTCGTCGGTCACGCATTCCAGTCGCCTTTGATGTGCATTTCCGCCCACTTCCATGCCTCCTGCGGGTCGGTAAAGAGTACCGTGGATCCCTTGTGATAAATTTTAAGCTGTGCTGGAAAGAGCAGCCCGTATTTGACGTTCATGAGGGCTAGCTGTCTCTTACGTGGTTCAAAGGATTGCCGTGCCCGTTGAACCTCTCGGGTATAGTCAGGGAAGAATGTGATTCGGGATCCATTGTGGGTAATTGTCTCGTTCGAGCGCGACATCTGGAGGAGGGCGTCTCTGTCCCGGTAGTTGAGCAGTTTAGCAATCACTGTGCGGGGTGGCGCTCCCGGGATTGGGCTACCTGAGGGCATCCTATGGGCTCTCTCAACCCAAATGAATTTAGAGAAAGAATGGGGTGCATAGATATCTGCAAGCCACTGTTCTAAGAATAGCTCCATGCTCTGCCCCTCTTCTCCTTCTGGTAGTCCAAGAATGCGCACATTGTTGCAGCGAGATCTGCCCTCTCCTTCATCGACTCTAGATTCCAGGGTTTTCAGGCGGGTCATGGCTTGCGACAGTTGTTGGTTGACTCCTCTGATGTTGTCTTCCGCTTCAGAGATGCAGTGTTCTGCTTCTCCTGTCCGGGAGGCGAGTTTTTGAAGGTCATGGCGTAAAAAGGAGATATCCGCCGCAATACTGTCCATTTTAATCTCCGTGGACGAGCGCAAGCTAGCAATAGTGGCCATCAAGTCCCTCAGCGAAAGATTGTCCTCGCCTGTGGGAGATGTCGGCTGCGTCGTTTGGCCCATCGGTGCCGGAGTGGTGGCTACCGCGTATTGATCTATGCTACTCTGCGTGGACGCTTTCTTTTGTCTATCTTTGCCCATGGCACCGGCAGTGTGGTTTCCGTGCCTCACTGTTGTAAGGGTGTTCCTTATTATGGTTGCGGAGGTACATGCAAAAACAACTGTGGTTTCGGGCCCCGGAACACTCCCTCACCCCTTGATTCCAGTCTTGTTCTGGTTCTGGTTTTCAGTACCAGTATTCCCGTTTGAATCGTCCCTTTCCTGCAGTTAGGACTCTCGGAGCTAGTGGGGCGTTGCAAAGGTGTGGGATGGGTGCCACGTTTAGTAGCGAATATTGCGGGTCAAGAACAGCAGGTCTTGAGGGAGTCTTCAGCGTCGTTTATATCTTGGTGCGTTTCCGGGGGGAAATCAGGCCTGTGTGATCAATCTTGCATCTAGCTGATTCCACACCTCCCGTATGGGAAGAATCTCTGGTGTGTACCCGGTGGATTCTTCCCCAGACGTATTTAGGTGGGCCCCCGGAACAGGGCACGTTTTTCATTAGTTTCAGGAGGTTTTCTTTTAATTATGAGTTTTCTCCGCTGTTCCCGTTTGTCGTACAGTGGGTTGGGGTCACCGCGTCGGGTGGGTCTCGTTCCCCTCAAAATTCCCCTTCGGTGTCCTATGGGGCGGGCAGTTGCTCCGCTGCAAAGTGCTCCCCCAGAGGCTTATTTGGTTCTGGTGTCGGTGCTCACTTCCCTCCGCTGAGTAGGTGGGGAGCGAGAGGGGGGGGTCCCCCCCCCCATGGGTCCAGGGCCGTGTCCGCGGCTCTCCTTCAGCGCAGCGCCACGGTTCTGCAGAGTAGTGTTCAGAGCTTCCCGAGCACTTACTTTGTGCTGGTGTCGGCGGCAGCGTGCTCCTCCCTCGCCGAATATATGGATGGTTCCTCGAAGTGCACCCTCTGGGGGTGGTTGGGGGGGGGGGTCAGAGGGGATTCCCCTCTCGGGTCTTGGGCCGGTTCCGCGGCTCTTTTTCAGTGCGGCGCCGTGGGGTAATGTTCGGAGCCGGGCAGTGTTCCAGGCAGTTGGGCCCCGGGGCCGCTCCCCCATGGCGCAGCGGGGCCGTCACTCATCGATTGCCCCCGGAGGCACCGAGGGTACTGAGGCCACAGGTCACGTCGCAGCTCGTCGGGGGGAAACAACACTCCCGGCCAGGCACCTTGCAGCACGTCACTGCGTGTTGTCGCCCCAGCTCAAGCACCGGATCTGTTTGTGTGTGCCGGCTTTCCTCCGCTGCACAGCGGCCGTCCCCAAAGCGTGGGCTATTGAGAGCGGGGCAGGGATCCCTTCAGTCCTCGGGTGCCGCCGGCCATCTTGGATCTTCCCGCCGGCGGACGTCTCCGGGTCTGTTTCACTGCGGGGGATTTCTCAGGGATTCCGCTGAGTTGATGTACCAAACTTGGCTTGTAGAGGGACCAGGCGGTCAGGAGTCGGGTCAGATCATTTGTGAGTCATCTCCACACGAAAAACTAGGATATTGTGCAGGATTTGTTTGGCGCCTGCCGGAGCTCCCTGGGCTCACGTCTCCATTGCTCGCTAGCTGACCACGCCCTCCGACAATGTAAGATTTAATACTGACATGCCTAATGATAATTCACACACACATGTAAAGTTATAGAATTTTAGGTTGAATATTTCACATTAAAAATGACTAACAATCATTAGAAGGGCGAAACAATGTCTTACAAATTGTAGAGTTGGACTGGCATGTTCTGCAGGAAGTATGTAACGTATGTAAGTAATTTGTTAAGATGTCCCCAACTGTACAAATGTGCCATTTATAGCAAAACTGGATTTTAGCTAAAGTAACTGTGGGAGGTACTGGACAATGTAAATCTCACATCATAAATCTGACATCATGCCCTTGAAACCCAACCAGTTGAGAGCCAGGCGTCAACTAATACCCCTGACCAATCCAGTTTTTTAGAGGCGTGCTTAGCTAAGCCTGCCCTGCCATATAATTCAATGAGGTCACCATGCTCTATGAAAAGGGAGGCTGACAGAACTCTGGACAGACTCTTTCCTAGATTTCCTGCGCATGCGTTCTTGATCTTCTACCTTCCACTTGCCAGACTCCAGATCCCACTGCAAAGTCAAAGCATAGCTGATTCCAGATCCCACTGCAAGGCCAAAGTGTTGCGGACCATCCCAGCAAGGCCTCAATCCTGAAAACCCACTAAAAAAATCCCAATACCCAAAAGGGAGAAGCTTTGGTACTCTTTTGGGTAGCATCCTGAAACCAGACCGGCTTCTTCCCCACTAACTGCATACCCGCTGTAACCCCGCCATCCAGCTGTTCCGATTATCCGGTGACCAGACCTTTTCCCAGCTGTCTTTTGCCAGGAGAGTATGCTATCTGGTGACCAGAATCTTTTGTGACCAGAACTGGCCGACTGTCCAAAATCCCAGATTCAAAAGTGGACTGCGAGTATCCCACATCCCATGACACAGTCTATCCCATCTTGACCCTTTTGTCTTTGTTCCACTCTCTAAGCAACCCTATCCATACCCCAATAACTTTTATAGACTGTTCTAATTCTCTGTGCACCCTGTTCTTGTTTTCTAGTGCAATTCTTTCATTCATCTTCTCGAGTAACACCTTAGTCATATTTTGAGTAATCAAAACTAATTTCCACATAAAGTTGTACACTGGGGTGACAAGGTTGACGTTGCAAATCAACCTTGGATCTTACTGTGTCCCTCTAACAATATAATCTAAAAAATTTAGTTTAAGTAAAATGTGCCTCTTTCAAAACCGATTCTCATTTTTTACTGCTTTATTTTCCTAAAAACGAACCTCATTCAACCTTCCAAATCTCTCTCAATTCATCAGCTATACCCCTCCTTTCACCTCTACATTATCACTGTGTTGTGCATCTATTACCCAGCTAAAAAACCACATTCAAATTCAGTGTTTCTCATCTGTTTTTTGCAAAAACCGTTTAACATTTAAAGCTGAAAAAGTGTAAATGCTACGTGTGAATCCGGCTGCACTGGGTTTTCAATTTCAACCTGCTTTGTGAACTGTATGCTTTTGTGATACCTTACTTTATAGTTGCTAGTGATATACAATACCTAATACTGTGATTAAACATATGCATATCATTATTTCAGCACATATAATTAATTATTTACCAAAATCTGAGTGTCATTTTAGGCCTTTGCAAAGGGTTTAAAATCTTATTTTGTGAGGGAAGGTCGGATTTTGATTCTGTTACCCGTCTTATTCTTGACTACCTGCTGCTTGTTTCTCTCCACTCATAATTCGATTATTTGTGGGTTATGGGAATATTGCAGGGGGAAACCTTAACTTGGGTGCTATCTATCCCAATTCCAAAAGTGCTCCAATTCATTTGTGCTTTGGATATGCTCTACTAGAAGGTTAACCAAGTGCATTGCTTTCATTTACATTGTCATTATCACCCCATTGGGGATTACTGCCCAATATTAAAATTTGTGCGATTTTAGTGAATTTTAAAAATAAATAAAATATAGTATTTTCACCAACCGGCCTGGTTCATGGTGCATTGTGACCCGGGGTATTTGTAAAAAGGAGGCGAGAGATGGGTCTGGTACCGGCTCAATTTGAATTAGTTGAAATTAAAGAAAGTATTCCTGTTGAGCACCACATTCCAGGCTAAGACCAAGTGTCATGGTCTAGTGTGTGACGCCTGATTGAATCCTTAACATCATGTATTGCATGCATGGATAACAAGACTACAGCTTAACCCCTTCAAAACCCAACTCCTGCTTTGCAATGCACCCCCGTTAAAGATATTCAGTCCCCTGGCCCAATTAATTGCACCCCTGTCCAGTACCATCCTCAGCAATAAGGAACTGTGGAACAATGGATGGTAGCCTGATGCTAAAACCACACGTCAGCCCGATCAGCAGAAGCTATATCTACCATAACTTTGCTCATGCACAGGACCATCAACATTATAGCCTTTGTTGTAACAAGATCAGATTACACAAACAGCTTACATCTAGTTCTCCCAGATTACATCATGGGAAAGCTACAAAGGGCACAAAACACAAGCCTGCTGCTTACGTTGATATGGTTCAATCACATCGCCCCTGCACTTCACATGCAGAGGGATTTTAAGGATACACTTCAAATCTCTCTGCGTTGCACACCGTGCTTTTTATGGAAAGGATCCAACATGCTTCTAAAGGATGTTTGAGCACTACCCATGGACCACGACATGCAGATCAAGTAACGACATGCTAGTCCTTGTCCCCCGATTTCGAGAGGAAAGAGTCAAAGAGGATCATATCCTTATCATTGCTGATTATTGAACTTTGGAACTCGCTACCAAAACACCTCTGCCTGGAAGCCAACCATCAGACATTAAGGGAAACACTCATGGCTCTTCAGCTAAAAGGAAATGAATATACAACAAGTAACTCAATCTAATCGACAGCAACTCAAAGCTTACAAGCGCACAAATCAACGGGACTCTTGAGAAAGGCATTGAGTTTGCTGAAAAAACGTATACTCCTAAGAAATGACAAAACACAGCATCCCACACCTTCCCATCTATTCATCCTTCACCACATTACTCATTGCTAAATGTATCAACTTTTACACCATTCACAGCAGTGGGCCCATTATATCTAGGACACTATAAGCAGCTTCATACCCTACCCCCAATTACTATTAACACCTTCCCCATTCGAAGGCATCCACTACTATCCAGTGGTGATTTCTTTTTTTTATTTGGAGGGGCGTATATATTTGGCACAAATATTCAAGAACGACCGGGCGTAGGGCGGGAGTCCGAACCAACTAAGTGGGGATAGGAAGGAGGGAACCCCCTCATAAAACGTTTACGTAATTGGTTAAAAAGCTAGACATTTTGCAAGTGGTTTTGTAGGGCAATTCATGAAAAAGTCCAATAGATGCAAACCACCAACAGTGCACAGGAGCATTCCAGTGCATTTTCAAGACCCTTTGCCCACAGTATATGCCCATATATTTCCAGGCTGGCTGAACCTATATATGCCATTATTCCGATCTAAGAATAAATATTTCTGCCGGTCCAATATAAAAATTCACCAGCCACCACAGAAAAAATGTCATGCCACAGGTAAAAATTACGAGACTTGTGTGACGAACCAAGGGAATTTGTCTCTTCACCCCAAGGGGGTGTCTCCCTGTGAGGCTAGGGTAAGAGCTGGCTCTGCAACACCCTCCCTAGGGGATCTAGGCAAGTGGGATCTCACCGGGACAGATGCCCCCTGGTAAAAACTCCTGTGCGTAACTCGCTGGAACAAGAAACATGATGGCATATATGGTACTGTCAAACCTATCAAATACTACTAAGTACCAAGACTAGGCTGAAGAAGAAGCTAACAGATGCTACTATCCAGAAGAGAAAATGTTTCTTTAAACTAAATTAACCAATTTACTGTGACAAGTGGATTAGAAGACGAGCACTCAAAAAGGTAGAAAGAGAAGAGCGACGAGAGGAAAGAGGAATGTCTGTCAAAGCAGAAGAGGTCCACTGAGCCCACAAAATCTAAAGTTGCTGGGAAGCAGCACACGGAACACTCAGAGACAAGCGTAGCAGAGAGCCTGAGAGAAGCCCAACCAATTGGGTCTTGAGAGTGGGTGATGGCAGGACTAGAGAGTCATGGTGGGCAGCCTGCCCTCATAACATTGCCAAGGCCACCGTAGGGAAGCAACAGCAAGCGGTGCAGCTACCCTTTGAAATACAGAGAAGACGAGAGGAAGAGTGAAGATTGCCCAACAAGTATGCCATGGAGAACGACTCAACGGTAGGGTGGAAGAGTGAACCAGAGGCAAGGCCTGTGAGGACCCCAGAGACTGATAAGGAAGGTAATGGGGCAGATGGGAAGCACGGGATGCCAACCGACTATCATATGAACCAGAAAACTCGGCTCAGCAGGAATGAGAGAAACATGAATGTAAACTTGAGAAATCTGAACTGTGAGAACATGAGCAAGAGAATAACGTTCCTTGGAAGGGAGGAGAATGAACGTGAAATATCAATCAAGAATGATCAATGACAGCAAGAAGATAATCGAATCATCATTAACGAAACTGAATATGTAAGGAGAGAAAGCTAATAGAGCTAACCAAAAGAGTGAATAATAAAGCAAGTATATCTCTACCCTGGGAAGAGGGGTAATCGAATTCTTTGTCGAAAGCAGAAGAGTGGGAGATAAAGAGTATGAGGAACTAGAGGCCAAAGTAGAACCAACCAGAGTCCAGGAGAGGCACTCAAAGTGTTAAGTAAATGTACCAACTTGAGAAAAGTTACATGAACTGGTAAGTCGCCAAAGACTACTGAAAAATCATATATTAAGAAGTAGTGCTTTGCAAATAAGACAAGTACGGAAAGTACCCAGCAGGAAAAAGAAGTCATTTTCCTGCCCTTATTTTTGTGTCCATCAGTGTAGTCAGATAGGATTAGTTCTTTGGCCGGTTTTCTTTTTGGACATTTAGAGACTACTGACGACCACATTAGTAATGTAGGTAGGGAAGTCCCCATAGCAATAGGGAAAGATATGCATTATTAATTTTTCTTTAATAAAGACAAGGGCAAAAGTTTGCCAAGATTTTGCGTCTTTTTGACCACCCTCCACATTTAGGCACACAACTCTGCAATACAATTGGTGAGGCACAATGAGGCAGTGTGTATCCATATGAGGTGATCACGCTGGATTGGTTGCTGCTTGGGTGTCGATCCCGCAGCACATGGGTAAGCTGGGCTCATCTCTGTGGGGTGAAGGTTGTGTTGGTAAAGTGCTACATTGCTAACTGTCTGAACTACGACAACAGGATCTGAGAGCATGAGACAAATGGCAAGCATAAAAGGTGGGCATGAAAGGGGGCGATTTCAGGGTTCACCGACAGGTTTATGGACATTCTACCCTTTACATCCATGCACCCATAAAACACAGTGCCCCAGACCCAGATGCTCGTCTTGGGGTTCTGATCTACCTGATACCTTATGATACGTATGGACATATTGTTTCTATAGAGGATATATTGATGTATGGGATTAGAGCTATGGTGGGTGTCCTCATCTGGTCAATGCAAGGGATCAGATGTGTATCTATATCAAAAGAGCAGAAGGGCATGGGCTCAGGGGTCTGCGGCCTGGGGGTGGGGGTGTGTGTTGGGGGGGGGGGTGAGGGAGCACAGGCAGGTTAGTGGAGATGGATGTGTTTGAAGGTGGAGGCCTGCTCCAGTCTCACATCGTGCAGTGAGCTCATCTTTCCCTGGGAGATCGTGAATGTTGCAACAATGAATGGCTGGACTTCCATGAGAACAGGACTTGTGGGGAGCTGGCAGGAGGTGGCGGTGGCCTGGGTTGCCTGTGCGAGGCGCTGGTCAGGGGAGAAACAGGTTTTTAAGAGTTCATTTTTGGGCCTAGTAAAAGATGGCGTCTCGTGCATCACAAAATGCGGTCTCGGAGCTTTGATAAGGCTTGGTTACGTTTTTTGTCTTTTGTTAGTGGTTAGAGGGTTATTAGTACAGATTACACACAGGAGAGAGGGGGCGTCCCCCCTTTGGTATACGTGGGATTCATCCAGTGTGGGAAGGGTAAGTGGGGCGGAAAAGACCACTTATCCCCCAACCGCTCTCACGCACAAAACAACCGGGAAGCACCCCAGAGTCAGACATGCAGTTCCTCAGCTTGCATCCTCAATGGGCCATGCAAGGCTGGGGAAGCAAAACACCATCAGCCTGGCATGGTCCATTGGACAGGTAATGTTGATTTATACCACCCTCCACTGCCATTTTGATGGTTGGTCTCCAGGCACTCATGGCTCTGAAAGGCAAAGTGGAGTGGGTTGTTTAGGGTAGAAAAAGGGATAAGGCAGGTGTTGTGCTCAGCTGTTGATGTCTGTAGAACCAGGAGTAACTGGCCCTCTGTGCTTTCTATGTGCATTTTGTTCTGTTCACTGAAGGCGTATTGTTTCTAGATTGGAGACATCCAGTGCCCGGGTTATCAGTGTTTGAGACTATTAGGGGCTTTAGGAGTTGGTTTGAGAAAGATGTGCGGATTATGGGTGTTTGTGAGTCTCCTCCCCCTGACGCCCCCCACCCCCAGGCCATCTGGGGCATGTTTGGTAAGTGTGCGGCGAGTGAGGGTGGTCGAGAAAAAAAGATTGTTAATAGGTTTAGGGTATTGTGTTGTGGCTAGTCCCTGGGTACAGTGCTGCTATACAATTCTTTTTCGGAAAAGGCCATTGTGGCTTGGGTATTGTATGAACAAAATGTGACATGCTTTTCTTGATACATTGGTGTAAGAAATTTGGAACGTTATGCTACCCAGAGCCACTCACTCAGGGATTTGTCTTTCAAACGCCTTTGAGGTTTTCAAAATTTTCCAAAAAGTCAGGTGGTCCTCCATCATCCAAATTTCCTTAGGCAATCAAATTCCATAGCGTGGCTATGAGAATAGAGTAAGCAGCTCCTGGAAATTTAGTTCTCTTGGTGACTTGTTTCTATGTGGAGGTCTGCGCTTGACCTCCGTTCTTCGTGGCTGGTAATGGGGGATTTTTGATTGGAGAAATTCAAGCTCTCCGTCCTTGTAGTCTTCTATGGGCAATGCAGAGGGCTTTAAAATGCATTCGTTTTTTGGACCAGTAACCAATGTAGACTTCTCCGAGAGTCTGAGGAAGAGTATTGTTGCTGAGTTTTGAATGAGTTGCAACTTCCTGGTGAGGTAATTAGGCATTCCTAAGTACAAGTAGTCGGTCAAGTTTATTCTTGAAAAGACCACAGAGATGACAAAGGTTTGTTGTGGAATGATGCCTTTTATTAAGCACAGATGGTAGAAACCCTTTACTACTATTGCATTAACGTGTGGTTCTAGTGTGAAGCCAGAAGTAGTCCCAGATTTTTTTTAATCATGCTGGAAGTTTTCTGTTCCATTCCTTGGGCCCAGGTAGGCAAGGTCTGTTTTTAAATTGCCATTTTGTGGCCGTTATCATTTCTGTTTTGGTTTAGTTTATTAGTAATCTAAATATTTACACCAATGAGCTGGGTGGCGTCGGCATAGTTGTAGCATGCGAATCCATACATTTTCGTTGAGCTTCTTGAGAGGGGCCATGTATATAATGAAAAGCGGGGGAGAGGCTTGATCTGTGTGGTATGCCGCAGGAGAGATTCCGGTGTTTGAGATGAACGGTGGTAGAAACATTGTTTTGGTTCTGTCAATGAGGAATTATTTTAGCCATTGTAGTGTCGATTGTTTTTTAATGACTGTGGGTATGTTCAGTATTATGAGGGTGGATTGGGTATTGTTATCGGCATTCATCTTTAGGTTGTTGCATATCTCTCATGGGTAAAAAGCCAACCTGTGATCGGTGCAGAAATACATTGGAACATGTGGTTGACCAAATTCTTTGTACACATGTTTCTCCAGGATTTTTGTAGGATAGGTGCAGTTTGATATCGGTCTGTGGTTGGCGGGTGCGTTTCCCCCCATCTCGTTTTTTTCTTTTTAAGAGTCAGTTAATATAGGCAGACTTGTAGGATTTTGATACAAATCCAGTCTTCAACACTAGGTTCCGTGACAAATTTAGCAATATCGCCACTTATTCTCCAGAGGGAAGCTTCTCTGACGTGCCCAGGAACAGGCAGAAGCTACCCGATGTTGGAGGACCACATAGTGGAGAACAAACTCCAGAGGCAGGCAAAAACTGGATCAAGAAAATCCTGCAGCTACAATTCTTAATGACACCATGTGCCTTTACAACATGCCTGTATGGCTTATTGTGACAGACAAAGAATTCCCAGATTCTCTTAGCCAACAAACATTCACCCCCCAACCCCCTTTTTTTAGTACCTAGACAATAAAAAAGGATGGAGCAATGAAGATGACCAGAAGCGCCAAGCCAATGTCTTGCCGGGAAGTTTAAAACCGACACAGCTGAATGGAATGTGAGAGAGAGGCAGAGAATGCTGCGGAAACCAGCTTGTTCGGTCACTGCTTGGGTCACCAGAGGCAAGCAGACAGTGGAAGGCAGCCCATAGGCTGATGAGAACAGTGTGCAGGGAGAAAAGCAGAAAAGTTTGCTGCCTTGTTGCTACAGGCAGCTGGAGTTGCCAGAAGCAAAGTAAGGCAAAGCGGGTGCCAAATGGCTAAAGGGACACACTCCCAGTCAGCGGACAGAAAGGGAAGAAGGATAGATGCGAGGAACACCAAAGCCATCCGGTAAGCCCAGGGAGAGCAAGGGGGTTACGGGCGCTTAAATGCGAAAACCGCATACCATTAGAAATGCAAGAGAATCCAATTAAAGTGATGGAGGTCCGGATATGAACAATGTTAAGCGTCGGTAACCCAATACTGGAAAAGCATTATTTCTTGGATGAAAGAGATTGAATGGAGAATGGAAAAGCCCTGGCAGGATAGTGAACTAGGCAAACAGTGAGCCAGGGACTCGCACCCAGGAGAAGATGTAAACTCCCTGCCAGTAAAGTAAACCAGGCATTGTGCGAGTCTAGGACACGCACTCAAGAAGCAAAGTTGTGATATCCTGGCAGGAGAGTAAACCAAGAGCGAGCAGACAAATAAACCGGAAATTGTGGAACAGTGATAACTGATAGAAGGGGTATGATTCTTACCTTTTATAAGGATCAGCAATTAAGTAGCACTGCCCTGGCACTGGCAGTAGAGTACACCATGGATAGAAAGAGGAACAGTATATGGAAAAGGGAAGAACCATACCCCTTTTAAACTAACTGAAATACAACTGAATGGTCAAAGGAACTGTGCGTTTAAAGAATACTCAAGGGAAGAGTCTTCCTCTTTGAACAAACTTTAACTGTAATAAAGTGACATTTAATCTACCAGAAGGAATCTAGGGGAAGAAAGGACGTATTTCCTGGTGGAACTTAGTTTTCTCTTTTCTTTTTGGCACCTTAGAACTTTATATTTGGAACTCTGAAAGAAGGCTACAAGTGCATAGATTACAGAAAAAAACCTTTTCACATTTTTGAGTTAAGCGTGTAAGGGTCAGTTCACGGTTTTTGGACACAGTATGCTCTTTGGTTAAACATCCTGGCAGACTTTCCTTAGTTTTGTTGGGCAGGGAACCCCTTTCAGGATTAGGAATGGATAGGACTTTTCCCAACATTATTATTGTATGATAAATAAAATTCTATAACCAATACTTAACATGTCACTGTGCCGAGTCCTTCTCTTGATCACTGACGGTTCACTAATAATTGTGTGTAGAAGGGTGGCGTTTTATAGGCAAGTAGCGGTTTGTAGACATCTGGTTGGCATGGGTCACTTGGAGATCCAGCTTCCCCTTAAATTTTATTTTATCGTTTAAAGGTTTGGGCATTGTTGGTTTCTTTTAGTAGTTTGTTGAAAGTTTCGTCAGTTATTGGATTAAATTAGTTGAGTTCTGCTGGTTAACGTGGCTCTAGTTTCTGGCAGGGTGGATGAGTCTACAGCCTGTTGAATTTTGTGTATTTTTGTTCCGAGATGGACCGCAGTCACCACTACGGTATAACGTTCATTCATCGCCAGTCCTTTTTTCGATGCCCCCCGGCCATCGATTGTTTTTTTATAAAACCCATCGGAAAATATATGGGTGGGTAGGGAATAGTCTAAAATAAATAGGAGAACCCCTGCACCGAAAAATAAAAGACAGTTTTTATACGTTTTTTCAAAAACAATCGGCAGGAAAAAACATTAAAAAAAAAAAAGACTGGCGGTGAAGGAACATAGAATCATCACAACATTTGCAAGGGTACGGTAGGATTGGTGCATGCGTTTTTCTTTATTTACTTGATAATTCTTTACATTTTTTGTGTGGGTTATGTTCAGGATTGGTTTCTTTCGGCATAGCGGGCTTTCTTGGCTTTTAAAACTGCCAATTTGTGTAGCCGAATTGGCTGCTGCTAACGAATTTAGTCTAATTGATTGTAGTTCGCTCAGTTCCTCTGTTAAACACCTAGCCACTACTTTTTTCAGTGTTGGTTTGAAAGTTTTTAATTTCATTCAGTTGGTTTATATATCACGTTAGGTTTTCTAGATTGAGCTTTTTCCAGTTTCTTTTGGTTGTCGTCAGCTGCTTTGCTATGTTATGTGGAATTTGTAAAGTGCGACCCTAACCCAATAAAGGCATCCTGGTGCTCAAAGAAACAAAGGAAAGCAGCTCAAGGCAAGAAAGCAATAAAAAAAAAGAAGGGTCTTGAGTTGACAGCGAAACAGGTGATTGCTAATCGCACAGAGGGAACATGACAGATTGTTTCAAAGAACTACTGCAGCCACCGAGAAGGCACATCCTCCCACCACAAGCATTTGCACCTAGATACCTGAATAAGGCATGCATGCTCTGATCTTAAAGGATGGGCAGGAGTATAAGGATGGAATTTATCCTGAAGGTACTCTGCATCTACTCCATAAAAGCATGGTGCAAGAGGCAGAGTGCCCTAAACTGTATACGGCAAGCCACAGGCAACCAGTGCAGATGTCAAAGAATCGACGAGATGGAAACACACAGAAGGGTGCCAGTGGCAGCCCTGGCTGCACAGTTCTGCAACACCTGTAGCCTGTTCAAGAGATGAAGCAGCTGCACTAAATACAAGAAGTTGCAGTAGTCTATCAATCTAATACTGGAGGATGTCACTGCAGGGACGCAAAGGCTAGTTGGTAGGACGGGAGAACCTTCCAAAGAATTTGGAATGGTTTGCATTTGTGGTCTGTGGGATTCTGATGGCAGCAGCTACATAGGATTGCTACTAGTGGGGCGGTAGCGGAGAGTCTGTACCTGAAGATTGCAGCAAGAGTGTCAGCTCTGTGTGAGCCCATTCACCATTGGTTTAAAGTGAGCGCTGAGGGAATTTTCTGCAGTTTCATTCTCTCTCTCGAACCAGATGTTGAAAGCTCCCAGTATAATGGTGTTGTCATTGCGTATGGCTATTGCATTGGCGAGTTTGGCTGCAAAGTTGGGACTGTAGGTTGGAGATCTGTAGATAATTAGAATGAGTAGATTAAATTGGTCATAGAGTTTGAGAATGATAAGGAGGGATATGCAGTGTTCTATGTCCGTTAAAGGTAAAGATGTGGATGTGATGTAGTTTGGGCCACAGTGATGCCTCCTCGGTTTGTATTTGTAGTTACTTGGTACGACTTTGTGAGCGATTAACTTTGCAGTTGTCCAATAACCATGTTTCTGTAAGAAAGAGGATCAGTTCCACCTGCAGTTGGGAGGTTGTGTATTTTTCAGTTTTGTGCATTGCCATAGACTAAGTGGAGTAGGCTACAGTGAAGTGTGTACATTTTAGTTGATTCGTTGTTGGGTGCTTTCTTTTGGTGGTGTGGTGAGAGCATGATGTTTGTCCTCCGTTTTGGTGAGGGTAGGTGCTACCGAGTTTGAAGAGTAATAGTTTCTTCGTTGATAATTTCCAGTAGGTTGCATCTGGGGGGATGGAGGCAGGGACAGTCAGTCAGTCAGTTTTGTTTCGTGGTTTACGGTTCTTTTCGAAATGTGCATTTGGCAATAATATCTTGCTATGAAAGCAGTGTTTGGGTGGTGGGCTTGAGTTACAGTCCGATTCTTGAAGTCACTTTTGGGTTGAGGTTTTCTGCGTTGCAGGATTCTGTGTTTTGGGGTGGTACATTTGTTCGGGGTAGTGAGACCTATATCCCAAAGATTTGAAAGTAAGGTGAAACAAGGCAAGAGAAGAGACATCACTACTCCTACACTACTACCAAAACAGTTTTAGTTTACATAAAATAAATGTACTCGCCCCATGGTGAAGGGTGACAAGCTTTACTATCACATCATCCTCAACTGGAGTTTGGTCCCATTGAAGGTTTAGGATAAGGAGTGTATAAGGAGCAATGTGTGGTAGGTTCTCCCTACCATCTAGAAGATCACAACTACCTCCACACAAGTATATGGGCCTCAATAACACTTTGGCCCTTTGTTTCAAAAAGGGTCTTGGGCAAATCAGTGGATAAGATTGCGTTTAGTTGCCATGGGTAGAGTTAAGCTGGTCCGGAAATGACAGGACACCATGGAGGCATGCACCAATTCTCAATTTTACCCCAGCCCCTCAGTAAGCAAGCTCAATTGGGAACCGGAGCAAAGAGTCTGTGATACAAAAGCCCAAAAGGATTTCTGCCTCTCCTACTGTTCCCCTCCCGCCTCCCCCACGCCCACCTTCTAGGCTCAGATACAAAGCAAGAATCCAACCCCTGCCAACCACCCAGACCTCCCAAAGGCTGTGTCAGTCTTTGAGAATGTCAGAACTGCATTTATTGTAAAAGGTACACTGGCTGGCTTTATAACCTTCAGCCCTGTGGAATTTATGGGGGCAATTCATTCCTTGAAGGAGCACAATTAGCAAGAAAAGGTGACCAACACTGAAAAAGCAGGTGACGAAGCTGGCTCACCAGAAGACTGGAAAGACCATACACTGTGGACACACAGTATCCACAGTGCTAGCCAAAGCCTGCAAAGCTCAATCATGTTAGATCCTGATGCAATATACCACCCAAAGTCATCCGAATGGGTTGCTTCACCCAGTATGGTGGACTATACGACCTCCACTATGAGAAAGGCCCTGGACAAGTATATTAGGGCCAAGCATAAGGCAGAGTGCCTACAGCGTTCACTGGATAGCAAAGTGGCGAATACCACAAAAATAGACGGCAATCCTGAACTTAGTCTTGAAAGCCCATAAGGACCCCCAAAAAGGGAGTTGACTACTTGTGGAAGTCCTGTTGGAATGAAATATTGGATCACTGGAGTCCTTTAGACAAACCTAAAGGACCTTTTTGAGAGGACCGTGGACTGCGGAGATCCTCTGGAGCCCGTCGCTCTGGCGGAGTAGGTGTAGAATGCAGTTTTCCTTTTGGGCAATGTGAATTTCACCATTCCAGAGATGCGCCAAAAGGGCATGCTGGAGAAAGCGGACACCAAACAGAGGGAACCAGGCTCCTAAGATGGGAGGGCACTTGTTTGAATGTCCAAGGGCTAACACTCTCCTCTGGGTCTTGCCACACAACAGATTTCCCATACAAATTTGAGGTCTTGCATTTTATGAGGTTTCTGTTCCAGAAAGACCTTCCTAATGGCTGCACATGTCATTTCAGGGACCTAAATTGAGATTGGCCAAGCAGGAGCTAAAACCAGCTTCTGGGTATCCAGCATTAACCAGTGACCAGGAGCTACCACTGTAGAATTAGGAGCTACTGCATAGAGTTCCACAAATCTAACTTCCACATGAAATGCATACTTATTTTGCTCCTTATTTATGACCAATCATGCTTTAAATTTTGCAAAAATGGGTTTTAAGGTGTGTTCCAAATAAACAGTAACATTCACATATGTTGGGTTGTTCGGCATCAGTTGGCCAGGGAGCCAAACGTTACTCCTGGTAGCTGTTGATGTCAAGCTAACCAGGATCTTCCAGGTTACAAGTAGGAGCTATATAGCTCCCCTCAATTTCAATCCCTGCATTCCGAATTTCCTTCAGGTGGTCCGTGCGGTTGTCTTCACATTTACCCAGTCTCTTTACCCATTTTATATGCGGTCAGCAGAACCAAACAGAAGAACAAGTTACTTTCTTACCTGGTAACGTTCTTTCGATGGGATGGTCCGACGACGTATTCCATATCTATGACATGTAATCACCACAGCTGTGCTGCTTCGGAAACTTTTTCGGCGTCTGCGTCCTGCGTCGATGACGTCGATGCGCCGCCGTCGAGGACCTCCTCCGACGTCCGACGTCATCCGATGTGATAAGTAGGACGCACGACGCCAGTAGCCTCAGTTGTAGTTTTTTCCCCCAGAACGTGTGACATTAGTCAACTGCCAGTCCGACACAAAGCCTTGCGGAACGTAAGCTGCAATCGCAACAGAAATTCTGCAGCGGGGAAGGCAGGGTGGGAGCGATATGGAATACGTCGTCGGACCATCCCATCGAAAGAACGTTACCAGGTAAGAAAGTAACTTGTTCTTCGAGGGGATTGGGTCCTCCGACGTATTCCATATCTATGACAGACTCCCAAAGCAGTACCAAATCAAGGAGGAGGGAAAGAATTTAGAAACAAAATTTAGAATAGCCAATCAAATAGCAGAGCAAAGGACCGCCTTGCCAAAGGCCAGATCCTGCCCTCTGATGGAATCGAGGGAATAATGCCGTACAAATGTATGTACTGAAGCCCAGGTGGCAGCATCACAGATGTTGCGAATAGGAACACCCCTCTGCAGGGCAGTAGATGCAGCCACGCCCCTGGTAGAATGGGCCCGCAAGCCAGCCGGTGGGTCCTCACCCGCCAAGCGGTAACACTCCGAGATGGCCAAAATAATCCAGCGTGACAAAGTCTGTTTCGTCACAGCTTGCCCCAAGCGCTTACCAACGTAACCAATAAAGAGTTGATCGTCCACTCTGACCCGGGACATGCGAGAAACATAAAAGCTCAAAGCTCTCCTAGGATCAAGCCTATGGAGCCTCTCCTCTTCCTTACCAGGATGCGGAGGAGGATAGAAAGCCGGAAGAACAATCTTCTGGGCCAAATGAAATTCCGTCACTACCTTTGGAAGAAAAGAAGGACGAACTCGAAGGACAACCCTGTCCTTGTGAAATACAGTGAAGGGTGGCTTAACAGAAAGTGCCTGTAACTCACTCACTCTGCGAGCGGAAGTAACCGCAACTAGAAACGCAGTTTTCAAAGTCAACAGTCTCAAAGGGCAAGAATGTAAAGGCTCAAACGGAGCACCCATAAGAAACCTAAGAACAAGGTTTAAATCCCAACCGGGCACCAGGAAAGGCGACGGAGGGAACACATTAGTGAGCCCTTTCAGAAACTGTGAAATTAAAGGGATTTTAAAGTAAGAACATTCTTCAGATGAGAGCTTAAAGATGGACAGCGCCGCCAGGTAACCTTTAATGGTACCCACTTGCAAGCCCCTGTGGGCCAAAGAAAGCAAAAAGGACAGAACCATGGGGATGTCACATGCAAAAGGATCCACATTCTGAACTCTGCACCAGTCGCAGAACTTACGCCAACGGCAACGGTACAGAGACTTAGTTGCGGGCCTTCGGGCCGAAAGCAACACCTCCATCACGTCTTCAGGGAGGTCCCAATCCTTATACCTCAACCTTTCAGAAGCCAAGCGTGAAGGTTGAGGGATCCGACCTCTGGATGGAGAACCTGACCCCCCTCCCGTGAGAGCAGATCGTCTCGGTAGGGAAGACGACGTGGAGGGCAGATGGACAAGTCGAGAAGGTCCGGGTACCACGTCCTCCGAGCCCACGCCGGAGCAATGAGGATCATCCGGGAACCGAACTTCCGCAACCTCCGCAGCACTTGCGGGATGACGGGGACTGGAGGAAACGCGTACAGCAGCGGGAATGACCACTCCACCACAAACGCGTCGCCTAAGGCTCCTTTCGGAGGAAATTCCCGCGAGCAAAACCTCTCGCACTTCCGGTTGACACTGGAGGCGAAGAGATCCACTCGAGGGGTCCCCCAAAGGGCGAAGATCTCCAGGAGAATCTCCTGAGCCAACTCCCACTCGTGAGAGATCGCGCTCTGCCTGCTCAGAGCGTCCGCCGTCACGTCTTCGTCTCCGGCCAGATGAACTGCCGAGATCGAAACTTCCTGCCGGATGGCCCAGAACTCGAGCTGCATCGCCTCCCTGCACAGAGGAAGTGACCCTGCCCCCCCCTTTTTGTTGAGGTAGTGCATGGCCACAGTGTTGTCCGTCATGATCAGGACAGCCTTTCCTCGCACAGTCGGCAGAAAAGCCTTCAGGGCTAGCCTGACGGCCCTCAGCTCCAACAGATTGATATGGAGTCTGGACTCCGACGGAGACCAACGACCGCTGACTGTCAGCCCGTTGGCATGAGCTCCCCATCCCGTGAGGGATGCATCCGTCACGATCGTCACCTCCGGCCAGGGTAGCCAAAACGGAGCCCCCTTCATCAAGTTGCCTTCGACAGCCCACCACAGAAGGTCCCGGGCGACCGAGGGCGGCACCTGAACCGGGTCCGACATCCTGCCGGAGGACTGCGACCATTGCGTCTTGAGTGCCCACTGCAAAGATCTCATCCGCAGGCGAGCCTCTGGCACCAGAAGAATGCAGGATGCCATGAGGCCGAGCAACCTCAAGAACTCGAACGCCGGGAGCGTCTGGGCATGCTGAAACTTGTGCACCATCTGCTGAATGTGAAGAGCCCTCACCTGGGGAGGAAAACACTGCCCCAGGGAAGTGTCGAGCACTGCTCCGATGTACTGGAGCCTCTGTGTTGGCGTCAAATGGGACTTCTTTAAATTGAGGGAGAAGCCCAGCCTGTGAAGGGAGTGGCAGGCGACGGACAGATGATCCAGGACTTGCTCGGGAGAGCTCCCCCTGATCAACCAATCGTCCAGGTAGGGGTAGACGTGAATCCCCCCTTGCCTGAGATGCGCTGCCACCACCACCATGAGCTTGGTGAAAACCCTCGGGGCGGAGGTCAAACCGAACGGCAGGACCCGAAACTGAAAGTGCGAGTCGCCAACCGCGAACCTCAGGTACTTCTTGTGCTTGGGATGGATCGGCACATGGAAGTAAGCATCCTTGAGGTCGAGTGACACCAACCAGTCCTGAAGCTGAAGGGCCTGGAGGACTTGAGAGAGAGTAACCATCTTGAACTTGTCCTTCCTGAGGAGTTTGTTCAAACCGGGCAAGTCCATGATGGGTCTCAAACCCCCGTCTTTCTTCGAAATCAAAAAATAAGGGGAATACCATCCCTTGTTCCTCTCCGCTACAGGCACCAGTTCTAAGGCGCCTTTCTCCAGCAGGGCTTGAATTTCCTGCGCAAGGAGCGGATCCGGACTCTTCAAAGAGAGGTTCCCCGGTGGATTGTCGCGAGGCCTGTGCCGAAAGGGAAGACAGTAGCCGTGGGAAATGATCTCCAGAACCCACACATCTGAAGTAATGGCACGCCACTCTACAAGATGCTGCGCCAGCCTTCCCCCAACCGGCGAACCATGGTACATGGCCTCATGACTGAGTAGGAGCGGCTGCGGCGTTACCTGAGGGCAAAGAGGCAACTGCCCGAGCGGCCTTGGCACCACGGGTACCTTGTCGTCCACCTCTGGTACCCCTGCGTTGGCCCCTTTGACTGCCAGCTCCTCTCGCTCTACCAAAGGACGAGTAATAGCGAAAGGAGCCACCCCTCCACTGCTGTCCCCTAGGACGAAAAAGCGGAGGTTGGCGAACTGCAGCGCCCAACGACTTCGCTGCAGCTTTTGAGGTCTGCAACCTCTCAAGGCTCTCGTCAGCCTTGCTGCCAAAAAGATGTTCACCATCAAAGGGCATGTTGAGGAGCCGGGACTGCACATCAGGAGCAAACCCCGACTTCCGCAACCACGCAAACCTGCGTATCACGGTGCTCGCCGCCATGGACCTACTGACGCATTCAGCCAAGTCCAAACCCGACTGAACGGACTCACACATGGCATCCTTACCATCCTGGACCATAGCAAGGAAACCATCCCGTTCGACCCCTTCGGGAATATGTTCAGCCGCTAACGCAACACAGTTCCACAGAGTGTGCGTGAAACGCGACCAGGCACAAACGGAGTTGGCCGCCTGAAGCGCCATACCACCAGAAGAAAACACCTTCTTCGCCCAGCCATCAAAACGTTTGTCGTCCCTATCAGGAGGGATGGTAGGGTACGACGCCTGCTTTGCCGGGGCCGTGGCCGCCTGCACCACCAAACTTTCCGGAGTGGGGTGCCTGGTCAAGTAGCAGGGGTCGCCACTGGCTGGACGGTATTTTCGCGACAAGGATCTGCCCACTGCCGGGAGACTTTCCGGAGCAGACCAAGCCGCCGCCACCCTACGCTGTAAAGCCATATGGAACGGCAGTACCGGGTCAGTTGGGGGACCAACATCAAGGATGTCCGTCAGATCATCCTGCACAAACTCACCTGGGGGAGCAGACCATCCCAGATACTCAGACACCCTAGCCATAAGGCGCCGGTATGAGGAATCGGCATGGGAGCCAGGCTCAGGCCGACCAAATTCCACCTCCGGAGAGGTGTCCAGTCCACTGGCATCATGCAGCGACTGCCTCAAATCGTCAAATTGACTATGGCCCGAGACAATGTCATCCGGCACCTGACTAGGAACCAGGCCATCCGAATCCTCATCCGCCTCCGAAATATAATCCAAGTGGTGGAAAGGCACCCGAGAGTGCCTGCTCTCAACCAGAGCCTTCCTAGGGGGGAACACCCGAGACACGGGGCACCTCCGACACGAAAGGCGTCGATGGCGTCGAGCGAATCGGCGCCGACGTCGAGAAAACCGGCAACGGCGCCGAGAGGATCGGCGTCGACGTCGAGGAAATCGGCGTCGACGTCAGATGCAGCGCCTCCAGTATCGGCGGCGTCGACACAGCCCTCGAAGCCGGAGCTCCGAGCGTGTCCCTCGACGACCTGACCGTCGACGGCTTCGACGACTTCCTCGGAGCCGGAGCCTCGAGAAAGCCTGTCGACGCCCTCGACGCCTCAGACGTCGATGTCTTCCTCGAAGACATCACAGGTGCACACGGTCTCGATCGCGTCGAGGACCGGGACCTGGAACGGGTACGGCGAGAACGAGCCCCCTTGTCCGAACGGGACCTCTCCCGTGACTCGCGCCGACCACTCTTGCGAGCGGTGGCTCTCGACCTCTCACGGCCGACCCCACTCGGGGGTGCGGACGGTTGAGTACCCTGCGACTCAAGAATCGCCAACATCTTCTTCCCGAAGGAAGCCCATTCCTCCGGCGTCGCACGGCTGGTGGGGTAACCGACGTGCCGGGCAGAGTCCTCTGAAGAGGACCTGGAAGGCGACCGGTGTCGGCGCTTCCGAGAATGCCTCGAAGAGGCCGAGGAGTGGCGAGACCGACTCCTAGAAGAAGACCGACGAGACTTCCGACGATGACGCGGAGAGTCACCCCTCGAATCATCCGTCGAAAGCCCCGCCGACTTCGACTTCCGGGGCTTGGACACCCGACCTACCGACAATTTCTTCTTACGTTCGCGTAAGGCCTTGGACGTGAGCGACAGGCAGTCGACACAGTCATCCGTGTCGTGGGCCTCCCCGAGGCACCAGAGGCAGGCATCGTGCGAGTCAGTCACCGACATCTTGGACCCACACTCCCCGCACTTCTTGAAGCCCGGACGCGGGGTTGAAGACGAAGTGGAAGACATCGTCGAAGGAACAATTCACAAACGAACAGGTTCGAAGAACCGGAAAGAACAGAACTCTAATGAGTCGAGGCTAGAACCGAGAAACACGAAGCAACACGTTCGCGGAAAAAACGGAACTGAGGCTACTGGCGTCGTGCGTCCTACTTATCACATCGGATGACGTCGGACGTCGGAGGAGGTCCTCGACGGCGGCGCATCGACGCAGGACGCAGAAAAAGTTTCCGAAGCAGCACAGCTGTGGTGATTACATGTCATAGATATGGAATACGTCGGAGGACCCAATCCCCTCGAAACAGGCTTTGGAATTAAGAGCTAGGTGCCTTTTAGCTCCTGGTTATAGCCAATGGGGGGCCTGGTTAGCTTGAAACCAGTAGTCATCATGAGCAACTTTTAACTCCCCAGGGAAGTTGTGCTATATACACAGTTATAGATGAGCATGCTGCCACTGAGCTATACTACCTGTATGTTGATACTTAATCCTATCCTTCCATCACAAAAATACAGTATGCTCTACAGTCTATTCAAGGTTGCATTCTATTCTGCAAAGAAGATTATCTTGCAGTCATGTTTATATCTTTGTATTTCTTTTTTTTATAATTAAGCTAAAAATCGGTGTATTGCAACCAACCTATTTTATCTATACACATGTTTGCAACTAAATTGGCCAGAACTATACTTTCACTTGTTTTATTTAATGTTCAGTGGTGTCAATTGAACAACTTCTGATAGAGTTGAAAATATTACAACCCAAAATTAAGCAGCAAGACATTTTTTAGATTTTCATTTGCAATGTATAGGATACAGAAGACCCCCGGGTGTCCATCTTTCACAGCATTATTGCAAGCCACTCAGAACATCAGTGTGAGATATAATGAGAGCAATATTTTTCTTTAGGTTTTGGGGACTTTAGTCGTTTGTTCTGTAAGCGATCAGAGGGAGGAGACTGACACAGAGGCAACCTATTAGTTGGCATAAACTTTTATGCATCAAAATCTACCAGCACTGTGAGGTCATACCAATTATATATAGAGCACTATATAAATGCCAAATAACATAACAAAAAGAAAAGGATACCCAACTTTCCCAAAAGGAGTTTCCCTGCATCAACTAAAACTAAGGATTCGGTCAGGATGTCTGTCCAAATTAAATAGTTCACCGCCATGTGTCCAAAACCTATTTCCGTACCTTCCTCTTTAACTAAAGCTGGTAATACTGTTCTTGGTCCAGGAGAATGGCTCCCTTCTGGAATGTGATTTACAGTTCCTATGGGTAAAGAAACCGCTGTCTGAGGGAAGGGCCCCCTCTTCCCCCAGTTTATAGTTCTTTTTCAAAATGTAAATGAAGGATCCAAATGGCCTAACAAAAGTAAGTTTCAAAGTGTGCAAACCAAATTTCCAAACAGAACGTTCCAATTCGAGCTCTTGGGATCGAGAAAATGAATCTCTTCTCTGGCTCAGGCTTCGAGTAGCATTCAACTATTTCTCAAGATACAGTAGGTTAGGCGCAAGAAGAGGTATTGTTGTTCTCCATCTGTCATTCTGCACAGATGCCTCACTTGATCTAATATTTATCAAGATGTCGTTTTTCTGCTTTCTGAAGGTCACGCATTTATTTCGGTCGACTTTGTGCAGCCCTCAGAAAGCAGAAAAGGGACATTACTGGGGCATTTATAAAAAAATTAATTTGGGGAGGGGTGTTGCACTCAACAAACCCCCTCTTTACTCTGTCGCCCCCCACTGCACACACACTTTCTTTCGTGAATCTCCCCACTTTCGGTGCTCCCACCAACCGTCCCGACTGCCCCCACCTCTATGGACGGCTTAGCGGTGAGCTTTGGTTGTCTGCATGTGCTTCCTGGCGTCTATGCCACCTTCCGCTTGCTCCGAGAACTGGAGCAGATCGGCAGCGATTCCCCGCTTCTGGCCTGCAGGCTTTGGCCCAATCACACACTCCAGCCTGCTTGTTCGGTTGTTTGCCCAGGCATATCTGCTTTTCTCAATCTTCGGACCATGGCAGACTAGTTAGTGGTGTCTCTGCTGACGGGCTCACCCACTCGTCGGACGTCCCACTCTTGGCATACCAGCTCCTCCAGCCGATTTAGAATTTCCTGCTTTCTCCTGGGAGGGTGTATGTCTCTCTACAAAGTCCTTCTTCCCTTTTTGTTCCATTCAGATTTGCTCAACATAAATAGACTGGTGCATTTGTACTGGTTTGGTAGAGTATTCCACATTACTCAGCACTTCTTCCTCATCCCAGTATTACAGTTATCCCTGTACTCAATGTTCATCCTCGTCTCAGTGTTTTAGTCAAGTGGCATTGTCTATGCTATTGACATACGTGGAAGTGTGTGCAGTTGTGTCCTGTGCAGGATAACAGGGTGAGGGAGGTTCGGGTGTATGGGAACTGAGACGGTGCCAACACAAACAGGCCATAGACAGCAGGCTTGTATAATAAGGCCCTATATTGTGGTCATTTTTCAAACCACAATTGGCTTCATTGTAGTCCTTCTCCTATCCCGACCATTGTCGGTCACTACGCTTCCATGGCTCACCCTTAATTCCCCCCACCCCCATCTCCTCTTGATCTGGTCCTCTTCTGAATATGCCCAGGTGAAGTGCTGCTCATCCCACACAACCTCCTTCGTCATAGCCTGGCAAAAGAATGAACAACCCATCATTGTTGACTGTTCTTTTAAATCCTGTCCCGATTGTCCATCCGCCTAGGATGTTCCCACCCCTGCTATGAAAAGTGCAGCTCCTTAACCCAATCACGGTTTCCAAACCACCCTTATAATTTGACCGTAGCTATATTCTGGTATGGTAGCATGTGCTTTGGAGTTCATTTGGTCTCCAGGTGCGTCCCTCTGTAACGGGTGGGTTTTCCCCAATCTTTGCTGCTGTCAATGTTCATCGCGTCCGTTCTTGCGAGTTGGGGCCGACACCCTTTCCTTGTCGCCCCGTGATGTCAGGAGAGAGCTGAAGGCGAGCACCACTCTGGGAGGCTTGTACACCCGGTGTTGGCTCCCTCCTACCGCTGTCCTCCCAGGGCCAGCATGTTGAGCATCTCATCCAGAACAAACTCGTATGCTGGTCCAGCCATGGGCTATTCCACACGCTCCGATAGCCTGTCCTCCAAGGACATTCGGCAACTCGTGCTTCAGCAGCTGCTCCTCCAAGGACGCCAGCAGCGTCACAGGAACTAGACCACATTCTCCCTGGTTTGTCCTCCCCTGTCCCATAGGGGGGGTTTTGCCTCTCATGTGATCCTCCCACAGTGCACCACCACCAGGGGACTATTATCACTGTGGCCCCACCGCCCTGGCCCCATGAGAACGGTTCTACCATATGGGAGAAGGGACAATATCCAGTTTGGTTGCCAATGTTGCATTATTTCACACATTTCTAACTCAGCTCCTGATCATGCATAAAATGACACATTATGTCATGATTGTTGTGTGTCTGTGAAACCTCTCAAAAATCACAAAGATACATTTTTATTGTTTTTCATAAACCCAGGGATGAATGTCTTCAGTAATGAAGGGGCGTTTTCCGATTCAAAATTATTTGACATTCTTGTTTGCTGGTGTGATCTAGTCTTGTCCATCTGCATCACATTTCATAAGGAGGATATCCTAATGCCAGCTTGGTTATCCATTTCATCAGGCACAGCCTAGGAAGTACTGGTATGCATTTCGCTTCATGTGGATTTTTACTTTCAAGGGCTACTGGCATCACCACGCATTTCATGAATGTACATGTTAAAAGTCTTAGAATGATAGATATCAACAGGCCTTTCCTTTTCCATTCGTAAATATTTATTGGTATCATCAATTGTTCTGGTCACGCAGGAAGAAACCGCTTTGCTTACTTTTATGAAAGGAGTATATGACACTACTAAAGAGGAACAGCCATTTGATATTTCATTATTGCTTTAAATGAAATGGTGATGGCTATGAAAATGGCGTGAACCCGACTCTACCAATATCCTACTTCTGTTTGAATGTACATACTATTTGTCCTTGTGTTCACTAATCGCTACACTTATTGTCCTGAAGGAAGACTCTGTAATGGGCAGTCTTTTACAGAATGTACTCAGTGTCACTACTTAAGTTATCTTCTTATCAGGCTGCTTGATGTTCTTGGATTCCTTCTTTCAGGAGTGAAGATGGTCAGAGAAAAGAAAAGTTTTATCTGACCTGCTGCCACCTTGTTAATCCCAAATATATATGTCTACAGGCAAAAACAAAGAATCCAGTAGGAAGCCCGAAAGCGAGGGGAAAAGTCAGCAGCACAAAAACCCCCTCAGAAATGGTGGTAAGTGGCTCCTGTCGTGAAGGAAGATTACAGAAGGCAGAAGAATTCCAGCTTAAAATCCAGAAAAAGGCAATCCAAAACAGAAAAAAGGTAGCAAATGGGACAAAAAAAAACAGACAAATCCACGAAAAGAAGGAAGATCCAGGAAAGAGGAATAAAAACGTGGAAAAAGGCAGAGAAGAAGCAAAGTGGGACGACTAGGGGGAAAGGCAGCGTAATATCTCTCAAGCAAAGCACTCCAAGAGGGTTGCAACGCACCGATCGGTAAACTCAGCATTACTAAATAGAGCGCAGGGTATAGCGGGCACAATTTTAGGAGCGACTAGACCGCTGAGAACGGTTGTCGGAAAACGTGACGGCAACAGTTAATGGCCATCCCTTCCTTCACCGGTGCCACAATGATCACTGTGAAGCCATGACACGTACGACTATACACAAGTTGTATTAAGTATGATGATAGTGCTCGTTTAATACATAACCATGGTTCGGGTATATAGGCTTATTGAAAGCAACAATGTCACAAGTGATCCATTATCTTCTGTAGGATGTTTTAAATCAGAAGACAACTAGGTTGAGGGAATTTACAACCACCCCAAATCAGGCACATACAATATTTATTGAAGTTTTTATGAACTCAGGACCACCACTTTAACAATACAGATTCCCTACAGCCTCCCTACCCCTTTGAGACAACAAACATGCAGGGGTTACACCGAAGGTATATTTATAAATAAAACAGAATTAAATCAATTTAAAATTAACAAATTATACATCCAAGCAACTCTAATGCCAGTGGTGGCTACAATGAAGTTCGATTCAAACACTGGTTACTTAAATGGTCTAACAGGACATTAACTTGAAAGGAACAAGATACTTACCTGTAACTGTTGTTCTCCAGCATGGGTCTGGCATGGATTCACATGCTCATGAATATTCCCCGTCGTCAGGCTGGGAATCCTCGGTAAAGAAATAAAAATCAGTTCTGTTCCTGAACGGTCTTTCTTAGTAGTAACCAATTACTGGTCTCTGGGTCAGAATGCCCCCAGCCAATGACTGCCCTCTCCCTAAGCCCCTCCTCTGGCAGCCATCCTCAGATTTGGTAGCACGTAAAGTGGCAGTAGGACCAGGTGAAGAGCCGCAGAGGGGTAGGAGGGAGGGTTTGCATGTGAATCCATGCCAGACTCATGCTGGAGAACAGTTACAGGCAAGTAACTTGTTCCTTCTCCAGCATGGGGTCAGGCATGGATTCACATGCTCATGAATATAAGAATACATACCAGTACACAAGTGCACAACCACGGGAGGTGGCAAAGATCAACATTAAGCAACTCTTACCTCCTCACAAGGCCCACCTTCAGGCAAACAAGTTGCGCAGCACTGCCTGGCCGACCCTGGACTCCTCCTTGGACTCTCAGTCGACACAGTAGAATCTTGTGAAGGTGTGCGTCGACCACGTAGCAGCCCTGCAGATGTCCAGCAGGGGTACACCAGACAAGAACGCTGTGGTAGCAGCGATCGCTCTGGTCGAGTGGGCTCTCGGACGGCCAGGCAACGGTCGCTTTGCCAACCGGCGATAGTGCATGATGCAGCCAGAGAGCCATCTGGAAATGGAAGCCTTCGAGAGGGCCTTCCCTTGGTTCACAGGTCCAAAGTACACAAACAGTTGTGATGTCTTACGCAGGCTCCTCGTGCGGTCCACGTAGAACTTCAGCGCTCTAGCTACATCCAGCGAGTGCAAAGACCTCTCAGCCGGCGACGGGATGAAAACAGGTAACACCAAGGGCTTGTTGAGATGGAAGTCCAACGGCACCTTGTGCATGAAGGAGGGGTGCGTCCTCAGCACCACCCTCATCTCGTGGAAAGTCAGGTATGGAGGTTTACAGGAGAGGACCTGGATCTCTCCCACTCGTCGTGCAGAGGTGATGGCCACAAGTAACACCGTCTTCCACGACAGGAACTTCAGCGGCGCCGAATGCAGAGGCTCGAATGGCGGCCCCATGAACCTGCTCACGACCACGTTGAGTTCCCAGACCGGGACTGGAGCCTTCACCGGCGGGAATGATCGGAACAGTCCTTTCATAAACTCCTTCACCAGGCGATGGGACCACCGAGATGATCGTCCCGGAGTTCTGGTGTAGCGGGATATCGTCGCTAAGTGTATCTTGATGGAGGCGTGCGCTAGCCCCGCCTTGGCCAGTGACAGCAGGTACGCCAGTAACTGGGGGGGCGGGGCGGTAATCCGCAGAGGGTTAATCTTCTGTGCTCGGCACCAGACAGAGAACCTCTTCCACTTATGTCCATAGCACTTGAGAGTCAAGGACGCCCTGGCATTTGCAAGCACCTTCTTGCAGTCCACCGGGATATCGTACCCTCCAAACTCTAGTGCTGCAGGAGCCAGGCCTGCAAGTTCAACGACCCCGGGTCGTGGTGGAGGATGGCGCCTCCTTCTCTGATGAGGAGATCCGCGTCCGTCGGCAGTTTGACTGGTGGGGACGCGGACATGTCCAGAAGGTCTGGGAACCAGATCTGTCACGACCACGCCGGTGCAACGAGGATCATCCTGCACCGGGACCGTTTGAGTTGACTGATGAATCGCAGCAGCAACGGCAACAGGGGGGGGGGGACGCATACAGGAACAGGCCGTCCCAGGGGAATGAGAAGGCATCGCCCATGCTCCCCGGCTGGGGAAACCTGCTGGCGAACCTCCGACACTTGGTGTTCGTCGCCGTCGCGAATAAGTCGATCTGGGGATTGCCCCATCGTTGGAATAGCAGATCCACTTGATCCTGTCACAGTTCCCACTCGTGGCACGAGCGCAGCTCCCTGCTGAGTGAGTCGGCGATGGTGTTTTTTATTCCTGCCAGGTGGAAGGGCACCAGAAACATCCCCTGGGCGACGGCCCAGTGCCACAGATCCTGCGCTTCCTTGGATAGGGCTGGGGATCTAGTACCTCTCTGCTTCCAGATGTAGAACATCGTGGTGGTGTTGTCGGTGAAGATCCTCACCACCTTGCCCTTGAGGGACGGAAGGAATGACCTGAGGGCCCAGAACATGGCACGGAGCTCCAGTACGTTGATGTGGAGTGACCGCTCCTCCGGGAGCCAAAGGTCTCTTGCATGGAGATCTCTGGTGTGCGCTCCCCATCCCTCCAGGGAGGCGTCCGTCATCACCGTCTCCTGATGTGCCGGGGTCTGGAAGTCCATACCCGCCACCAGATGCGCGTGGGTGCCCCACCACCGGATCGCTTCGGCAGAAGGTCTCGTTGAGCGAGATCCTGTCTTTGCAGCTGCCCACCGCTTGCATCCGACGGGCGTCGAGGAACTCTTGCAGTGGACGCATCCGTAGCCTGCACAGGCGCACGAGGTAGTTGCACGAGGATATGCCGAGAAAGGACTTGATGGACCTCACCTTGGCCACGTCCACGGTCGACAGTCGCTGCACCTTGCCCAGAATGGCCTTCGTCCTTTCCTTTGACGGGGAGGCCACTCGCGCCACTGTGTCGAGCCTGGCTCCCAGGAACAGGGCGACTTGTGACGGCACCAGGTGGGATTTTGTGAAGTTGATGGAGAATCCCAGATCCCTGAGCAGTTGGACGGTCTTCGCTGTGTGCTTGGCGGTGAGTTCTCTTGTCCTTGCTCGGATGAGCCAGTTGTCCAGATAGGGGTAGACGTGGATCCCCTACAGCCGCAGCCGCGCTGGCACCGGTGCTGGGCACTTGGCGCCCAGGGTATTCACCGACTTCAATACGAAGGGAAGTGCCTTGAACTGCTAGTGCCGCCCTTGGACTACGATTCTGAGAAACCTTCAGTGTCCTTTTAGAATGGGGATGTGGAAGTATGCATCCTCCAAGTCCAGCGACGATAGAAGTCGCCTTCCTCTAGCTGGCACAGCACATGCTGGAGGGTGACCATCTGGAACTTGATGTACTTGTTTACACGACGAAGGTCCAGGATGGGTCGCCACCCGCCCGTCTTCTTTCTTACGAGGAAGTATTGTGAGTACACTCCGGCGCCCCGAAGCCTCTTTGGGACGAGCTCAATGGCTCCTTTCTTCAGCATCGCCATTACTTCCAGCAGCAGTTGTGGGGCGTGGTTTTCCTTCCTGGCCACGGGTGGAATGCGGGGGCACTTTAGAAACGAGAGTGTGTCCGCGGGCCAGGGCATCCAGCACCCATTGGTCATTGGAGAAGGACTCCCACACGCTGACAAACTTCGCCAGCCGGCCTCCCATCGGGGTGCTCAGGTGGGGGCCCGACGCTGCGGCCGGTTCAGTCCTGCTTGGCAGCGGCCTTGCCGACGACGAGATCCTCCTGACTGGCAACGTCCTCCGTAGGCCTCTTGCGATGAAGAGCGGGCCGTCTGGCGGTACGTCGAGGAGCTGCCGCCGAATCGTTTGGAGGCACCTTGCTTGCCTCCGGAGTTCCGAAAGGGCAGCCGTCGCTGCAAAACTTCCAAGGCCTGGGCTGTCTCCATGTCGGCCTTCATGGCTTGCAGTGACTCGTCCACTGTCTTGCCAAACAGGTTGTTCCCGTTGAAAAGGCATGTCCAAAACTCTGGTTTGCACGTCCTGGTGGAAATCGGTTGCCTTAAGCCAACCACGCCGTCGAAGGCAACATTGTTGCCCATCTGGCGGCAACCGGTGTCACCAATGTCCGTGGCCACCGTTATTGCATGGTCCGACGCCACCTCCCCTTCCTGCAGGATCTCCAGGGCCTCAGCCCTCTTGTCGTCCCATGGCATCCAGTTTCTTACCCTCGCCGTCCGGCGGGGAGGTCGAAGTTGAAGCCTGCCGCTTTCTTCTTGGCCGCCGCCGAGACGACCAAATCCGGGGTTGGCTGAGCCCTAAGGCACATGGGGGCGGAATCCGGGACTCGGTACTTCTCGTACCGGTCTCTCTTGGCAGGAGTCATAGATGGGTTCTTCAGGAGCGACAGCCCCTCGTCCCAGACGTCATCAAGCAATGGGACCGAGAGGACCGTCTTCCTTTTGGCCTCATGCCGTTGATAGAGGAAGCCTTCCTTCTGTTCTTCGGGGCAGAGCCTGAGGAGGTGGTGATGATGGAAGGCCCATCCCGTCGTCACCACCGTCGTCATCCGTCCCCGTGTCATCCCTCGGGTCAGGGGAAGGAGATGAAGGCTGGAAAGGGGGGGGGGGGGGGGGGGGGGGTGTGTGTGTGTGTGTGTGTGTGTGTGTGTGTGTGTGTGTGTGTGTGTGTGTGTGTGTGTGTGTGTGTGTGTGTGTGTGTGTGTGTGTGTGTGTGTGTGTGTGTGTGTGTGTGTGTGTGTGTGTGTGTGTGTGTGTGTGTGTGTGTGTGTGTGTGTGTGTGTGTGTGTGTGTGTGTGTGTGTGTGTGTGTGTGTGTGTGTGTGTGTGTGTGTGTGTGTGTGTGTGTGTGTGTGTGTGTGTGTGTGTGTGTGTGTGTGTGTGTGTGTGTGTGTGTGTGTGTGTGTGTGTGTGTGTGTGTGTGTGTGTGTGTGTGTGTGTGTGTGTGTGTGTGTGTGTGTGTGTGTGTGTGTGTGTGTGTGCCCTCCTCTGCTTGCTTGATGAGCCCCTCATCGGCACCACCGTCACTTTCTTCGGGATCCCTCCCGTGGGACCGGACCTCCTTGAACTTTCTGTTCAGGATCTTCGTGACTCCAGCCAGCTCCTCCTCAGAGGCTGTATCTGTGTCCCTGATGGCCACCCCCCCCTCTTTTTCCACCGGGGTTTTCACAGGGGTCTTATCGATGGGTTGAAAAGAGGATTCCCTCTGCGGTGGCAGGGAAACTCTGGGCCCCGAGGTCGCCTCCACAGGCTTCGCCTGGGCCGCCACAACTCCCTCGATAGAGGCCTTAGCCGGGTGAATCAAGGCCTTCATGACTTTGGACGTGCTCGAGGCCTTCACCGGGGGGGGGGGGGGGAAGAGGGGAGGAGGGTCACCGCCTCGCTCCCCCTCGGCTGTTTCCATAGGGATCGACCGGTAGCTCACACAAAGCTTACCCGGGTTATCCGATTTCCTCTTCCCAGAGCCAGAGCGTTGGCTCGTGGTTGATGGCGTCGGTGAAAGTGCGCCCTGCCTGGCAGCCGAGGAGCCCGACCGATCGGTGCTCCCAGTGCCCGCGGACTGGCAGTGCTTTGCCTTTTGTTGGGCCCCCGTCACCGGAGTGCCCTCAAAGGACTTAGAAGACCGCTCTGACTTGTTCTTCTTCTCACCTACCGCCGGGCTCTTCGCTTCCAGCCAGTTGGTGAGGTGGATACTCCGATCCTTCATAGTCCGCTCCGACATGTTCTTGCAAAATGCACAATCCTCCACGTGCGTTTTGTCTTCGTGAAGGAGGAAGAGGCATCTAGAATGCTCGTCCTCCTTGAAGACATTCTGCAATCCACATCCAGGGCAGCTCCTGAACAGCTTGGATCCGGGTGTCGTGTTTCCTTTGCCCTGGGCCATGTCCAGGCGGGGAAGGCCTCAAAGATCTTCTGGAATCCTCAAAGAAGCGAAACTCGACGAAAACTTGACCCTTGAGGGGCGTAGACAATTCTGAAACGGGTCCCCGTTGATCGGAAGTAGTAACAGTGGAGCTTGAGGCTCGATTGACCTAAAAAAATTAGATTAAACTCTTTGAAAAATCGCAAAACGCAGTAAAGGCTCAAGAGCTATAGCACTAGGACTCCCAACACTTGAACGTGTGGTAAAAAATCTGAGGATGGCTGCCAGAGGAGGGGCTTAGGGAGAGGGCAGTCATTGGCTGGGGGCAGTCTGACCCAGAGACCAGTGATTGGTTACTACTAAGAAAGATAGTTCAGAAACAAAACTGAAACTGATTTTTTTCTTTACCGAGGATTCCCAGCCTGACGACGGGGAATATTCATGAGCATGTGAATCCATGCCAGACCCCATGCTGGAGAAGTGAACTTTTAAAGGCACACACATCACCATACGCACATTTGACTGATCCTAAGCATGCAGCCACCATGCCTTGAACAGTGGATGAAGGTTTGAGAAAAAAAATATATAAATTTTATAGGAACCCAAATTAAATCAGGGCTCGAAATTAAGATTGGATAAGCAGGAGCTATACACCTCTGTTGGGTATCCAGCAGTAACCAGTCACCAGGAGCATGGAGCTAGTACATAGCCTTATGCAAATTTAACAGCCACATAAAATGCAAACATATAATTGTATCCATTATTCATGACCCCTTATGCAAATTGTTCTAATCATGTTAAATTTGCATAGTTGGGTTTATTCAGCCTCAGCCTGGGGAGCCAAAGTAACTCCTGGTAACTGTTGGTTTTAAGCTAACCAGACTCTTCTAGGCTATAAGGAGAAGCTAAATTCCTCCCAGCTCCCCTCAAATTCGAACCCTGGTATATCCCTGCCTATCTATGCAACAATGCTTCTTAGTCATTGAAAAATAAAGGTCTCTCTTTAGTAACCCTGCAGCCCCCTCTGGCTCAATGGACAAGACATAACACGCCGGTAAGATAGCTCAGCGGGTTGAGTGCTTGCTGCTGCAATCTGCACATGATCTGCAGGTCGCAGGTTCGAATCCCGGCAAGGCCAACTCAGCCTTTCGGTCGATAAATGAGTACCAATTTCGGTTGGGTGATCTTGTATGTAAATATGTGCTCTGTAAAGCGCTTTGGATTAAGGTGCTATATAAATAATACATTATCATTATAATTTCAACTGGCTCAATGGACATGCCATAATTTCAAACGGCGGTCTAGAACACCCAATTAAAAGACAGGCTGCTTCACATTCCCACATGTGAGTCGGTTACAAAATAAAAATGAACATTTGCTAGATTCCCTTCTGTGGAGTTCCGATTGCATTACTGTGTAAAAGTGTACAGGTCATTTTTAATAGGCAACTTAAAGGTGGGAAAATGGGTAGCCCCTTTCCCTTTTGTCGTGAATGGTTCCGCGTCAGAAGCTGGATTCTTGTGGATGGTAACCAAGGAATGACTTCCAATATATTATTTTTCTAGGTATGCAGTGCGAGAAATCCCAAATTCTTCTGTGCTTGCATAATACACAGATAAGTAAATCAGAGGATCTTGCCATATACAGACCATTGGACCGACCCATTTGATCAAATGTATAATGCCAGAAGCACATAGTCCTCAGAACCATTTACTCTTTTCCCCAGGATGTACAGTGAATGTATATACCTCCAGCCTCTCAGTATTCTGAAATAAAAAAAAGCTGGGATTTAATCTATTCCTGTTTAGAGTATTGCCACCCCTCTGAATTATTTCCCCTTCATATTATACTTCCATAGGAATTTATTTTGGATGGTTTCACAGATAGGTGGGTGCTCTTAGGGACTGGTTCAATTTCCCCCCTCTAGGTGGGCATCAATCAGCAAAATGGGATCTTTCTGCTGTCTCTTCCACTGAAGAAGGCCTCAGGTATAAATTCTAGATAGGCGTCACTTACAGTGCTCTGCTACTAATCCAAAATGGGTCCAACAGAAGGCTATTTATTCCATTCTCCTTTCGGTTATCAATTCTCCTTCTGTCAGAGAGACTCCAGAATCTATGGATTTGGATTTTGTAGATTAGAAACCCCTCCCCTTTAGAGGTGGATATAATTTCTCCAATTTAATTTATCAATGTATGTGAATGGAAAGCCTTCCAAAATTGACATTCCACTAAACAATCCCCTCCATACTCATTGGAAACATTAATGATAAGGGCAGCAACTTCTACAAGACAGTTTCCTTCCATTTGAAGTGGTGTCATCTTGGAGATCTCTACATTAAACAAATGTAACTTTCTAAATGATCATGTTACTAATTAGTTCAGCAGATAACCTTCACTTGTTCAGATCAGACTAGCATCACTGGATTCACCCAAGACATGCTAGGATGTGTATGCTACAGAGTTTTGTCTTTTGCTCTCCGATACTGTAGCACAAAAAACATTGCCTCAGAGTAACCGGCACAGACACAAGGATAATGAATCATTGACATGCAAGGTTTCTGTGCAACAAAAAAAAAAATACACATTTGCCCAATTTACATAATGTAAAATCTAAAAGGAATGAGATGTTCACCCTGAACCTTTCTTATATTTATTTTGTTTAAATGGAGTCTCTAGGACCTTTTATTCAAAAGTACAAGCAAAAACGTGATTCCATATGTCAAATTAAAAAAAGCAGTTTTCTTCCTACTTTACAAAATATTAATGGCAGTTCCCCTGCCTGGTTGCTATATGATACCAGATGTTCTATACCTTTAAAATCTCTCAAGGTGTGAATGTCTTTCCCTCTGGTAGACCCAGCTGATAGAAAGGTCAAATGATAGCAAGACCAGACAACTGCCCTGAATCAATTCTGCCTATTTATAAGGCATTTCGGGTAGGTTTAATGACAAATGGAGCTGTTGATGAGTATCATTTGTTTTGTTCTGGAAGGCCTGGTACAGGTAGACAAACGTTCATATGTGAGCTTCAAAAGTGTCCACACTTGGAACAGCAAGCAATCCCCTCCGCTGTTGCTACAGCGGCGGTTGGAAAAAATGAAATTTTGCTGTCATGGCCTACGTTGGCTTCTTTTCAGAAACGCAGACATCATTGTATTCCCCTTGCTTTGACATTGCCACAAAGGAGGGCAACGGCTGATTATTTTTGTAATGAAAATCCTTGTCAACGTTTTGCATTTGAGTATTTGTTTTATAATGCACATTCTTAACCCTGAAAGAAAGAAGAATGCAGGCTCAAATGTTTTGCTTCTCATCCAAGATTGGATTTTTTTACAAAAAGGTTCCCCAGATACTTTTATGTAACCGATGACATTTCTTTTTGTGCCTCGTGATATATTTTGGACATACTCTTGTTGTAGATGGGCTGCTAACATTGCACACCATTATTTTCAATGATGTGTGCAGACTGCAGCTCACATTTTTGTTTTTAATTTTTAAATTTGCCACTTTTCGCTGCAGTTCTCTCTAGCACCTAAACATAGGTACATGTTTTTCCCTGTGTCAAGTGTATGCTTTTTTCACTTCCCTGATCTTGTCTTGTCCCCAAGGATTCAAAAGTTGTCAACTCTTCATATCATCAACCTAATAAACAACGAAAAGGAGAACATGTATTTCAAGTGTATCGATTTGGGTTTTTCTGGTCTGTGCCATTTGTAGTCATGCCCTGTACTTCATTCTTGCAGTATAATAAGGTGCAAGTTCATTCCATTTACAGCACAAAGAGTACGTGATGGCAAGTACTGATTCAGGACCGCACCGAGGGAGAACAAGTGACACATGCTGGTTATATTTGTTATTATTTTTAACCTTATCTGTTCAAAAGCATTCTAAATGTGTATGAATTCATAATAAAGGGCGAAACATGTCTGGGGTTTCCGTGCAAAAGGGACCTGGCCTAGCAGTTTTGGGCAGGGCTACTCCCACTGGTAGCAGTACTTGACTGATTTGCATATGGTTGATCCCTTCTGTAATGGTGCAGACGGGACTAAAATAACAGGGGTGTGGAACTTTGCCCAGAGCAGTTCAGTGGGTCAAAACCTTCCAGCCATCACTTTCTTTTCATTATGAATTTATAATTTGCAGTTGGCTGAAAACATGAATGTCTGAATATCAACTAAAAAAAAGAAGGAAAGGAAAAAAATAGGATGAAAATGTCTCACAGAATGAAAATGACATTTGATGTCGATAATGTACACTGCTGGTCTAACTTTGCATTACTCTCATTATCCTACTGGAGCATGAGACTGACACAGGATCAGTTAGTGTTACCCAGAGTATCAAAAAGGCAAGGGATGTAAACGGGATTGATGAAAATCTATTACTGTAATTCACCGTCTTTTGTATAATAGATTCTAAATGAACTCTGAATCAAGACTTTGCAACGCCATGTTTTGGATGTTTACAATTAGCATTGACACCCCTGCTTACACTTTATCTCTTGAAATGGAGGCCTAGGAAAAAGAAGAATACGCAACTTAAGACCACAAACAAGGGATGCTGGAAGTCAAACGAAAAGTGACCTGGAAAAATCTGTTGCAGATTTATGAACTTGGATCCAATGTTGTCATGATTAATGCCCATGTGCAGTGGGCGGAATGTGAGTTTACCATCACCTTAGAGCCTTACCCACCGCTATCAAAGAGGCAACAACATTACATGTGGCTCAAGTCGCACAATTAACATCATTGAAGGATTTTGTGCAAGATTTGGAGGTTGTTTTCCCAGTTTTCAATCACAGCCACCAGATTTGTAAACTACTCAAACAAATTTAGAATTAACTGATAAAGGCAAAGAGCCAGACCACAGCATGTCCAATGTGGATGAAATTAAAAACAACTTTGAACGAGAAGAGAATTAATTGCCCTGCAAGTAGCCAAAATACATACTATTTGACGGCTGTCTGCTTGACATTTTTAAGATGCTGAAGTGCAACACTTTGACTCAGTAAGAGTTGTGGCAAACCATTGTTAAGGTTTAAATGACAAGTAGTTGGACAAACCCGACATTCAAGGAGGCTGTGAGGAAGAACACTGGATCCCTTTTGGTTCTGATCAAACAATGCTTGGGAATGTTGCTGCAGAAAATCCAATAAGTTCTTGCACACTTAAGTGCTACACATTAACAAAAATGCCATGCTTTAATAAATGTTTTGGACCACGCTTTAATAAATGTTTTGGACTGCAGTTCTTCACAAAAACCTTGCACTATAAATACCAGCTCCATTACTTATTCCATGCATTAAATGATGCGTGGAATGAACAGGTAGCAATGGACAACGATCTTGCTGGTAAAAGGCTTCTGCTGGCAGGCGAGGACAGTCCTAGATTTTCTGTGATGAATTGAGTTCATTACCTCCAGGGACACACAAAAAACAATTGGTAAGCTCTGTGGTGGTTCAGGAATGTACATCCTCTGTTATGGCGAAATATGGTTTTGTGACATCCATTAAACTTCTTCAATCACGAGGATTACAAACTGGTAGATTCACGAGGAAGCCTAGGAAAGAGACAGCCCTTCATCCCGACCACACCAACCACACAGAGACACAAACATGGTTTTGGAGGAGACAGACAGAAAGAAAGTAGTAAGCACCACAGGGATGATCGCTCTGAACTGTACGAGAGAAAACATATACAACAAGGAACTACACCTGACCCACAGAACGTTACTTCTGGCATCCCTCTTCCAGTCCCCCGACCTACCTTGACCTTGTTGAAAAGAGGGGAACCTACTGAAACCTCAGAAAGGATAACCGCCGTCAGGCCAGAAAACCAGTCTGGCCCAGTTGCAAAGGCCCAGACACAGGCAGCAAGAATATCCGGTACCAAATCACCAGTTCCAGTTCAGGGTGTATTCAGAGAGAAAGTCCAAAAGGCAAGTCCAGGGTCCAGAACCAGTAGAGACCAAAACACGATTCATAAGTTCAATAAAGGGAAATCCAAAAGAAGTCCAGTAAGAAGGCTTAAATCAGACACCAAGTAATCCAAAGTGACGTTGAAAATGCTGAAATCAGAACAGGAGATTCAGAAAGACAAGAACAAAACAGATCAGGGAAGCAAACGGGGTCTAAGCACACAGAAAAGCTCTCACAAGCGGGATGCCGGGGCAACGTTGAGAAGCACTTTCTGGTTCTGCCGGGCACTTTTTTTTTCTTTTTCCGAAAAATATTGAGCAAAGGGATTCTTTGTTTTTTCAGGGACTGGGGGGATTGAGGAAGTGAATATCATGAAAATGGCTTTCACCCCTAGCTACCCACCTTCCCTACACAACAGCTGTGAGGCAGCTACTTAATGAATGAAAAAACACTTTAAAAAAGATATTTTATAAATTTTTACATAAACAACCATCATAAAAAGAAAAAACCACCGTCATTGGCATAACAATGTATACTGTCCATCATTTCCCTGTTACTCCCCCAACTTGAGCTTACTCTACTTCACCATTCAGTGTCCCCCCCCCCCCAAGCACTGTCTCCGCTTCTACCCATTTCTGAAGGTCGAAAACCACACCTCCACCCTTGGTCTGTTGACTGCCTTGGGTCTGGGAAACCCTCCCACCATGCACGCACACAAAGATCTCACCTCTAGTTTAATGTCTTTCCCCTTCAAACGGTGGGCCACCTCCTCCCAGAATTTTATTTCAGGGCATGCCCAAAACATGTGTACCATTCCCACATTCACTTCTCCACATTTAGGGAATTTCTGCGTCCCTGCATTCTTGAATCATGCAATCCTCTGAGGAGTCATGTACGCCTTATGGGTAATGTACAGCTGTATTTGTGGTCATCTCGCATTTCTAGATACTTTTTTGTGGCACCTCTGTGCGCTCACACACAACCCGTGCCCCATAGGTTCTCCGGCTTCCTCTTCCCAGTCCTGCCTCAGCTGGACCACCTCTTTCCCAACCTTGGACATTAATAGTTCATAAATCCGGGAGACCTCATGGCCCCCCAATCGACATGTCATAGAATGTTTCTATGGCCGTGTCGGGCTGACTTTCCAGTACTGTATCCGCCCATGTATTTTTCACCATCTACTCAACCTCAAACTAGTGTAACCAATAGATTGTCCCCGGCATAGACCGGTGTTTTCAACCAGCGAATTCCACCGCTATCCCGTCTTTCCATATATCTCCCAACATTGCAATGCCCTTTGGTACCCAGTGTCTGCGGATCATCTTTCGCAGTTGCTCATCCACCCCAGCTAATGTAACTAACGGTATCCGTGGGGCACACGGGGCAGGGATCTGCATAGCTTGGCAGGCTCTCTGCCAAATCCTCCCAATTCCAACATCCCCTTGCGTTCCTTTTGTCCTGATTTTGGCAGCCAGATCCATTCTTTCAAGAAGAACAGGGTGCATTCCGCCTTCAATAGCCTAGACTCCGGTGTGGAGTCATCTGACAACCACCTGGCCACATATTGTAATTGATTAGCTAGAAAATAAATCTCGTAGTTTGGTAACCTAATGCCCCCCCCTTATCATAAGTGTTTTGCAGTTTCCAAAGTGCTATCCTATTCCTCGTATTGTGCCATATAAACCCCCTGTACAAGCTTTGGAGCTTGACAAAGAATCACTTAGGTATCAAGTAAGGAATGCTTCCAAAGAAGTGCAACAGCCTAGGCAACACCACCATTTTCAACAATGCCACCGTCCCCATCATAGTCAAGGGAAGCCTGGCCCAAAACGTCATGCTGTGTTCGATATTGTCCACCGACTTTACTGTTATGTTTATATCCAGACTCGGTCGTATGAATGAATGAAAAAACATTCAATATATGTATGTCTGTCCACATTAGTTCAGATATCAAAAACATATTTTCCTAAGTATACAGCAGTATAAAAGCATGTGCATTGTGAAAAATACAATAAAAAGGCCACTTCAAGGCGGGTTTTGAGCTTATCAGCATTTCTTTGAAGATATACCAGAAGTGCAGAGAAATTGTATATGCATAAACAAGTCAGCCACAATAAATTACCTCAATTTGCCAACACATTTTATAAAGATGTGTGAGGTTAGTAACAGGTGATTTAGATAATCATGAGTTCATTCCTATGTATCATGATGCGTCTAAACTTTAATCGTATTTCTAGGGATGTTACACCACCGGAACAGGCGAATTTCTGATGTCAGTGCGTTGTCACCCCTGTCTTCAGGACGCTAACAAACAGTGTTCAAGTCAAAATACCTAATCTGCACTAGACCTTGTGTATAGCCATTTCTACCCATGGGCAGAAACAAAAACTAGTTTAAAACCTTGTCTGCCACTGTGCTTGTTCCTTCTACAACATACATACAACCAAATAGCTGTCCCACTAACCTGTACTGTCAATTTCTTTTCAGTGTTGGAGGAGTTTGAATATAGCAAAATTTGCACGCATGGCTTGTGCGTCTGGATTAGTCAATCACTGTGGATAAAGTACCCAGACTTGTAGTCATTTGTCTAGGCAGTTTAATGGTGCATATCATATTCAGCATTAAGTGTGACGTGTATTTATCACCACAGTTACCTTTTTAATAGGATCATAGTTGATGGTATCGCATTGGATTCACATTGATTCCTCATCTGTTCTTCCTATATATCAAGTCTTCTATAAATAGGACTCCATCTCCCAGAGTTCCTCACTGTTCTATCTGGGGTTAACTAAAACGTGTCCAAAAACTTGTTTTAGTATCTAATGTACTCAACATATGTTCAGCATTGCTATTCATTTCAGTTCACTTACTACATAGGGGGTTGTTTCTCTTTTATTCTTTTTAGCACCTGCACATGCAGCGTTGTGTTATTGCTCGCCGTGTGGTCTCAGGCTCTGTTCTTCGTTTGCTGTTCAGGAGGAGTCCAACCTAAAAAAGTATTAATAGCGGTCAGGAACTTGGCCGTCTGCTTTTTCACAATGATCATTCAGCGCCGCATAGCGTTCCAACACACTTACTTGTTTACATCGCGTGTGGATTCAATGGTGCGGTCACATTCGGCGAGGACTCCACACCGTACGGCGGCTGTTGATCCTCTCATATCAAGGCTGTTTGAACACTATGCGTCTGCTCACAGTTCGCTCAGTGCTTTGTGAGCCACCATCTTGTGTCAGTATTTCTCTTTGCGAAAATAGGTATACCTATATCTTACAGTAGCTTTGGTTCCCAGGCTATTAAACTTTGTCAAACACGGGGGTCTTATTCAGAGATGTAAACCCCCCGATCCTCATGATATTAAAATACTATTGTGCTCATAGAGGGAAAACTTGTCTTTCATTAGGTTTAATACACGTCGGGCATAGTAGTGCAGAGTCTGGTATCCCGACATGTGCCAATATTGAGGTGCTTGAATGCTGCGTATAGCCCGGCGTATCCGGTTTACTGATGTCAATATTCCGAGTTACCGGGGAGGTTTAAATGTATAGTATGCATAACTAGCACATAGTGTCAATGGAAGAACAGATTCCACTCGACAGAAATGTTTAATCCCACCATTACTGTATTTAAATCAAAATATCAATTTTTGCTCCAGTTTCTTCAGGGCCAGATCTCTGTCGCCACCACAAGGGTGTGCTTTAGATGTTTGAAGAACAAACCAATACATATCAGTATGTGTGTGCTTCATTTCTTTGTAGTGGGCTACTAGAGAGTTGTCAATGGTTTGGTTTTTGATGGCTGATCCATGTTCACATATGCAGGTTTTTACTGATCTTTTAGTTTTGCCAATATATAAGAGACCACATGGGCATGCAATGCCATAAATAACCCATTTGATGAGACAATGAGAGAAAGTATTTAACTTCCATATGCGTCCCTTGAGGTCAATTTGTTTTAATGTTATTGGTAAGGTGGCAAACAGAGCATTGGCCACATTTAAAGGGGCCTTGAACTGGGGGTAATGGCCACAATTGATGTTGATCAGAGAGAGCACGTTTAGTTCTATTCACTGGGTATATGTGTACTAGCCTATCACGTAGGTTGGGCATTCTCCTGAATGCAAATCTTGGGTTCTTGGGTCTAAAGTCATCTGACTGGGTAATTTTCCAATTCTTTAGAATGATCTTTCTGAGGTCATTGCTTAGCAGTGAGAAAGAGGAGATGCATGTCATTATTTCTTCCTGTACTTTCTCCCGCTTTGTTAAACACATATCCCCGATTGGTGTTATATGCTCGTTTCATAGATCTTTTTATGATCCTAGGTGGGAATGGACGGTTTTGTAGTTTCTTACTCAGTGCATGGCTGTTAGAAGTCATCCAGTTCGCTGCAGTTGCGACAAATCCTTAAAAAATTGGCCATAAGGGAGATTGTCTCAAACTCAAAGGGTGAAAGCTACTGTATAGCAGCAGTGTGTTCTTGTCTGTTGGTTTTTATATAAATGTGGTACCCAAGGTGTTGCTGTCTTTTTTAAAGAGGACCGAATCCAAAAATGGCAGTGCGTGTCCCATGACATAGTGAACTTGATAGTTGGTGCCTATTGGTTAAGCCATATTAAAAAATTGGTAAATTCATCCTCTCAACCGTTCCATAGCATAAAAATGTCATCGATATATCGATTCCACAATGTAATTTGCTGTTGGAAAGGGTTTGTCTCAGTGAAAATGACATCTTCCTCATAGCTGTCCATAAACAAGTTGGCTAAATCGGGGGCAGAAGTTAACCCATACTTGTCCCATTGATTTGTTGGTAGTAGGTTTTCTCGCATAGGAAGACATTTTTGGTAAGGGCCAACCTGATACATTCAGTTAAAAAATTAGATGGCACACTACGCTCTTCTCGTTTTTCAAGATATTGATACAAAACTTCTATGCATTTGGTTTGTGGAATGTTTGTATAGAGAGATTCAACATCTAATGTTACAAGGATGTAGTTTGGTCCTGGTTGGAGTCGACCAATAACATGAATCATGGAGGTCACGAATGGTTTCAAAAAGGTGTCGGCGTAGATCGAGAGGGGTTCTGACAGTGAGCTTATTGCAGATACTATTGGTCTTCCCGGAGCGGTCAGTGCACTTTTGTACACTTTCGGGAGTACATAAAAAGCTGGTGTCATTGGGTCAGGTTTGGTGAGGACGATAATCTTTACAGATCCACTTCTGATCAAGAGTGTGCTTCATCAAACTCACTATTTCTTCCGTCAGTACCACAGTGGGATTCCCTGCAAGTTTTTTGTAAAAGTGGTTATCCCCCCAATTGTCCATTTACTTCGAAATTATCTGCAATGGTGTCCCATAGAACTATGCCCTTGCCTTTATCGGCTGGTTTGGTCGTAAATGAAGATTCTCTTCAAGTTGTTTCAGGGCAATGAGTTCTGCTTTTGTTAAGTTCTCTCTCTCTGATGGTTCTTAGTTTTAAGAAGATGTTTTACTTCTCGTAGGGTTTTATTTTCAAAATGCCAAAATCTCTGGCGACACCATCATTGATGTCGGTAAGAAATAAGAGGATAATTTGAGTCCTGATACATTATCGTTAGCAGATGTCCCACTGTTGGCATTACGAAAGAAGTACTTCAGTCTTAACGTTCTGAAAATGTTTTTCATTTCAATGGTGAACTGATTGGCAATTTTAGTTGGTACAAAGGAGAGCCCGTTACTTAAAACGCTACTTTCTGTTAGGCTCATTGCACAAGTGCTCAAATTAAAGATGGGGGATCCCTAGTTGGTCGATGGTGGTTGCCATTTGGCGGGTACGCATGTTGTGATTCCCCCCACTGTCTGGTCCTCCCGAGTTTCCCTTGTCCCCGGAAAAAAGATTGCTGTTGTGCTCTTCGTGCTATACCTCCTCTATTTATGAGGGCCTGTCCTGTTGTGGAATCAGAGTCACTGCTGTTGCTCGAGTTAACAAAAAGTGACATTTATTGTTATGTGGTTGATTAGTCTGATAACTTCTTGGGTTCCCAAGGTTTGTATTCAGAACAGAGCCTGAGACCACACGCAGAGCAATAACAACGCTGCACGTGCCGGTGCTAAAAAAGAATAAGAGTAACAAACCCCTATGTAGTAAGTAAACTGAAATGAATAGCAATGCCGAACATCTGTTGATTACATTAGATACTAAAACAAGTTTTTGGACACGTTTTAGTTAACCCCGAGATGGAACAGTGAGAAACTCTGGAGATGGAGTCCTATTTATAGAAGACTCAATATATAAAAAGAACAGATGAGGAATCAATGTGAATCCAATGCAATGCCATCAACTATGATGGACCTATTAAAAAGGTAACTGTGGTGATAAATACATGTCACACTTATTGCTGAATATGATATGCACCATTAAACTGCCTAGACAAACAAATGTGGGTACTTTATCCACAGTGATTGACTAATCCAGACGCACAAGCCATGCACGCAAAATTCACTATATTCGAACTCCTCCAAAACTGAAAATAAATTGACAGTACAGGTTAGTGAGACAGCTATTTGGTTGTATGTATGTCATAGAAGGAAAAAAAAACGCAGCGGCAGACAAGGTTTTAAACTAGTTTTTATTGTTTCTGCCCATAAGTAGAAATGGCTATGCACAAGGTCCAGTGCAGATTGCCTATTTTGACTTGAACACCAATGTTTGTTAGCGTCCTGAAGACAGGGGGTCACAACACACTGACATCAGAAATTCACCTACTCCATTGGGGTCTCATCCCTAGAAACACGATTAAAGTGCAGACGCATCATGATACATAGGAATGAACTCATGATTCTCTAAATCGCCTGTGTTACTAACATCACATATCTTTATAAAATGTGTTGGCAAATTGAGGTCATTTATTGTGGCTGACAGGTTTATTCATATGCAACTTCTTAATGCAGACAGGCAGTCACGGACACCTCAAGCCGGCCATGCGAGTAGCTAGAGAATACCGCTATAGTGTGCTGGGAGTTGTGGTTCTTCCAGAGTCTTCATTCCTTCAGGCGCCACTGGAGCCAGGCGTGTAGCGCGTGCCTTTGCAGGACTGATCTATGCTGCATAACATTAATAGCCACAGACATACATGGGGGATTTGCCCACTATGCGAGAGGTTTACCACAGATCAGGCATCAATTCCCCATTTGGTATATGTCAGAGTAGGTTGCCAAGAAAAATCAATGCTGCAGCGACAAAGACCTACTCGCATTCCATAAACAATCTTCTATGGTGGAGTGGTATAAACTTTGAAAGTTCAGTGGCCAGGATGGTGGAAAAGTGGCACTCACTTATCCACCATGCTGCCAACAACATTCATAGGGGGCAAACGCACAATGCACACATCCTCTGAGCGAGAAGAGAAACAGAAAAAGTGGCTGCAGTCAGGTCACCCTCTCACACAGCAATTGCAAGGAGTGTGCTGCAAAGGACTCACCAGAGATAGGAAGATCACACAGGGGATTTGGAGATTTTCAACAACATGAGTCCAATGCATATAATAAGCAGTGTTGCATAGCAATTTGCTATGCAATTCTGTAGGTTTGCTAATTAGACACTTGAGTCGCACAGCTAGCTATTTACATTATCCTGTACAATGAAAGCACACCTCGGCCTGCATTCCTCTTGCCCTCAGGGCTTTCTCCACCCTTTGGACTCTGTACACTGCAAGTTAAAAAGGAGCTAACGGGGAGAGAGAGCAGCAACCACCATCTGCTCCACTCTTAGATATGCCTAAAACCTGCGTGGGAGTGCTAGGCAAGAAAAGTTATTTCTTTTTCAAATAATTCCAAACCAGAAGTAATCTGGATGTATTAAACAAACTATATCCTGTTTCCAAAGACCAGTATGTATTCACTTTTTTTTTTATTTCTTTAATAGACAGTTCTGCAATTACATTCCTAAAAATTAAGATAGATCATTCTTAATTACAGCATTGCTAAAGTAAAACATGGGATTGCCTCCAGATGTGGCTCTAAGTGTCAATAGCAATAAATATTGCTTTCATGGGTGCGCAGGGCTGGTATGCTGCGATTGAGCCTTTGTGGCTCAGGTTTGAGGTTCTTTAGTGGTCCTGCCCTCCCCAAGAGCCATTGAACACTGCATTGAAAACAATTGAAATCAATGACCGGCAAGGACCATCTTGTCCATCTCAAGTTGATATTTACCCTGCATGCCACAACACCATACCATGTATATATTCTCCAACTGTGACTTTCCATTAACATTGTGAACTTTTTCATTCATGAAACTTGCAAACTTCTTACTTAGAAAATGATGGAGAAACCATACAGTATATGGGACAGTGCCTTTTGCAACACCGGCTGCACCCAGTTGCACAGAGCCTTGCACTGAAAAATGTTTTCAGAGCTTTTAGATCACATCTATTTATATGTGTCCATTCAAGTAACTAACCTGTACATTTTACAAACACGCCTCTCACTAATCTTTCACGCCAGGGGTAGCAAAAAAAGGCTGTATTGTTTTTTTAAAACTTTATTGAAATTTTTCAATATAACCAGCACTCACGTGCCAACATTAACCATGTCCCACAACACCCCATAGTTGGTACAGTATATCAGATCAAGGTATCAATTTTTTAAAATTATATCTCCATAGGTATCATATGCAAACTTGTACAGCAAAGTGTTCCAAGGTCGCTTAACAAGTCTCCTGTTCGGTGGATGGTACTTGTTGGGTTTATTCACCACTTTGTGGTTGTTGACATTGCAAAGTATATCGCTCTCGATTTTCCTTGTCTCTTGGGGGCTGTGACAAGTCACTGTCTCTCGAGTTTGCTTAATCAGGTAGTGTATATAGGGACCCCCATATGTCTTTAGTACCAGGCTGGATACGCGTTAGATAACTACCGCCCATTTCCTTGTCATTGCACTACAGGAAATCAGCCCCCTGAATGTTCCACTTTTGGGCACTGTGTTCCTCCCAAAAACATCACTACCCACCTTTTGGCCAGGAAACAGACCCATTAGTTTCCCTTAACCTTTGGGCATCGATTCGGTATACCAAAGCAACGCAGTCAGTAGGCTCGGTTCTATTCTCCGACCTGTTATTTCACTGAGTGTTTCAAATACCTGTCCCCAAAAGGCCATGGTAGGAGGGCACCCCCACGGCTCATGCAGAAAGTCAGCCGAGGCGTTGCGACATTTTGCACAGTTGCTTGGGACATCCGGGAAAAAGCTGTTGAGTCGATGTGTAGTAAAATTGGTATTTTGTTAAGACAGACATAGGAAGCGGACACAAAGGCATGGTTCAACAAATGTTATCAAAGTAAAAGGAAACGTCACTAACCCTGTAACTAAGAAGATGGGTCGCTAGCTTAAACAAATAATAAACTGGTGCTGGTTAGGCTGTCTCACAAACGCTCGGTCCAAAACTTATTCTATCTTATATTGTTTAGTTGCAGTAAGGCAGGCTCACTTTACCTGGCCACTTGTCGCTGTTTCTGACCCACACCCAGTTATTACTACTTTAGTTCCCTCTCTCACTCAGGCCAGGGCCTGCTGATAAAGAGTTCAAAGTTGGGTCCCGTCAATCTTTCTCTCCTCCCAAGATGATTCGGGACCACCATACAGTGTTTGTTTCAAAAGTTCCTTTCCACACAAGAACAGCTGGTGCTCTGGGACTGGTCTTGCTTGAAAATCACAGTATTTCTTGTTCACCATGGTCGGGTCTGGTACAGTCTTGATCTCTCCGATTACCGCCTATGCAACTATTTGAAAAGATACTTTTAGATCAAATGTTCTCCAACCTAAGACAGGTAACACGAATAGAAAAGTAATTCATTTTTTGAATTCTTAAACACTTGGTTTTTAGATGTCTTCCTGCCTACAGGTGTTTCAAGCTCTCGATCAGGGCACATAACATTCTAAAATTTGATTCCATTTGTTCTTGTAGCTAAATCCACATGTTACTAAGCATCGCTTCTTGGCAAATGCTGTGTGGTTCATTTGCCTAAAGCAACATTGCAATGGGACCCTTATTATAGTTTGACCAGGGGGCAAAAAAAAAATCAATTTACAAGCCATTAGCCAGCCATAGAAATGTCACACACCATTCTTACTCACCAAGAGTCAACTATCATGAGCCAATGGCTAGTGGCCAGTGCTAATTTTTGAACCTCATGGTTAATATCACAGACACTTGGATCCCCTTATCTATTTTAGGGCAACATTTCCATTCTTCAGATTCTCCTCCAAATGGCCTGCACATGAACCACAGGGCTGTCAAGAAGCGAAAACTACATGGAGATGATTACAGAAAGTAACATGCAAGTATAGCTACAAGACAATAAGAAGCTTGAAACACCTAAAAATCAAGCATATAAGAATTAAAAGAAATAAAATTGTTCGTATTATCTTATATATTCGGGTCACCTCTGTTAGATTGGTGCACTCTCGATCCTAAAGAAACTTCTTAAGCAGTACATAGACGTCAACGGAATCACTCCACCCACCCACCAAAACAATGTACCCATTGACAAGGTTCCATCAACCATGAAAACACTTCCCATCACTCCCGTTGGAGACTCAAATAGGTTGAATGGTATACTGTAGGCCTTGGAACTGCTACTCCTTTAATGGACTTGAGAGTAATACACTTACCATATAATTGACCACCGGGATATTAATTGAATCCTTTCATGTTCTAATATACTATTGTTTGGTTGTGACTGGACACGTGACCATTTGTTAGCAGCAGACAGTCTTGTTACCTTGCATTTCCTACTATAGATGCATAAAAACTCGGGTCCTCTCCCGTACACATATATATATATATATATATACACATACATATATACACACACACACACCTTAGTGCTGACCAAATATGACTGGAGTTTGAAATACCTGGTGTCCCTGTTCTTGTGTTTTTTGATGATTATGTACGGCTACCGGTCGTGGGAGAATATACTCATCAGTAACGATTTATGTCCTAGGAGCCAGTTATTCGGAAGGATGTTTAATGTGTGTCTGTCTTGTTTTGTACTAACTGACTATATCGGTCTCTTGAATACCTCACATAATGGCAGCAGATAAGAGTTGTAGTTATGATTAAAAATATGTAACAGACTTGCTAGCAAGATCGTCCTCGTTTTCCAATGGGGGTGCAAGTTCACCCATAACGATCAGTAACTGGGACGAGTTGTTCCAACTACAAAAATCGTACTGAACTTCACGGCACGATAATGCTGGAATATTTAAGAAGTAGAGCATTACCCCAGGGTCTCGTGGTACAGAATGAGCCTTGTCTATATTTAGACAAAGTTTATAATACGTTGGAGCTACATGGACAACAAATGTGGCAGGGTTTGGCTCATTCTTATAGATACGGCCAAAGAGATGACAGAAAAGCAGGGTATCGATATAGCCAAGTTAGAAGATGAAATCAAGAAATGAGTTCAGCTCAAGGCTTTTACTAAGAGACTTGATAAAGTCAAAGAAAATTAATGACTTTAAGGAGTCTACAGTCAGACAGGATCAGGAGACTTAAAAAAAGACAATGGATTAGAAGCATGAAAAGGCATTTCGATACACCCAAGACGATTACATGCCTGACCAAATGTATGATGGAGCCTCAAGAACAAACAAGAAGAACGTACGATTTACAAACACCTCATACAGTTCACATAGTTCAGATGATGATGGTGCAGTGGGTGATCCTAACTTTAGGAAACAATCACGTGGTACTGGACGAGGACGTGGGAAAGGTAATAAGACAAAGACAATAAAACTTCGGTTCAACACAACGGAGACAGGTCCCCCCCGCTAGTTTTTTTTTTTATTTTTTTTTTTTTTTTAAGGCAGGGACATGGTGGCTTGGGATTACGAGCCCCGTTTCACACGAAGCAAGACAGCCTATTGATCAATCTATCCTCGTACATACCAACTAAAGAGGAGACGGCTGTGCTAAACAAGGAATTTGGGTTTCTTCCCACATCTACTTATGATCGCTTCAATTCCCGTCTAGAAATTCAAAATCTTTCGCAAGATCCACCTTAACCAATATTTAGGGAGAATCCGTTCAAAATGGAACAAAGTAATAGCGGGCTCCACATTCCCTCGAATTTCTGCCCTCCAGTAGGTAGCCACAGTCCAGAATCAATGGTGTTTGAACGAAGAGTCCTTTCTGAACTAGACCTCCTGGAGAAGACTAACAATGGTAGAGTCTTTCAGAATTGTTTCAGGTTAGAACTACAGGCGATCACCACACAACAAATCTACAGTTATAAGAAGTGCAGACAAAGGTGGTGCCATTGTTTTATTAGACCGTCTAGATTACATCATAGAATGTGATAAACAACTGGCTGAGACTACGTTTTACCTACCTCTGGTTAGTGACCCGACAATCCGCCTTAAGTCCCTTATAGAAAATAAAATAGAAAAAGCTAGGGAAAGAAAGTGGATAACTAAAAAAAGAAGCAGAGTACTTGGTTAAAAGTGATCCAATCATTCCTAAATTTTACATTCTGCCCAAGGTACACAAGACCCTTATCAATCCTCCGGGAAAGCCCATAGTTTCTGGTACCAACTCATTACAATAACCATTGGCAAAATGTGCCGATTCTCTCCTGAAAGGATATGTGAAAGAAATTACATCTTATATACAAGACTCCACCAAAGTCATTAATATTATTGAGAATTTTCCGTTTAATGACAAAGAGGACATACTGGTGACACTTGATATAGTTATCACTGTACACAAAAATCCCCCAGATGGCCACGCTTGACATGATTGAGGATCTACTGCTTGCACAAAGAGTCAAGGTGTCACACCAAATTCATTCATACTTTGGTGTACGATGATCTCACTGACAGAACTACTTCATGTTCTACCAACAGATCCATGGCACTGCGATGGGGTCAGTGGTGGCACCCATATTAGCCAATCTTTATGTGGACTGTGTTGAACAGAAGAGCATCTTTAGCGCTACCAATCAGTTTCTACATCACCAAAGCCTCTGGAAAAGATACATTCATGATGTGTTGATGGTTTGGCACAGAGATTAAGGAGAATTTATGGCCTTTTTTTGGTTAAATGGGATTAATCCCTTCCTTAAATTCACTATTAGTCACAATAGAAACAAGACTGATTTTTTAGACCCAACTATTGTGGCTAATGCAGACACTAACGCTTTGGAAATAAGACCCTTCCACAAACCGACAGATCGGAATTCTTTACTGAGGTATGACAGTTTTCATCCGAAAACCCTAAGAGATAACTTGCCTTTTGGTCAGTTTCTTAGGTTGAAACGGAACAGTACCAACAGAAATGTGTTTCTGGACGAATCAGAAACCCCAAGCAAGAACCTGATCTGTAGAGGGTATCCCAGTAAAAGTAAGAAATCTCTGACAAGGGATGCCAATAATCACTGTGGCGCACTGCTGGAATACAAGAGAAAAATGCCTTCAGAAGCACCTGACAGTTTGGTATTTATTGTTACCTATAATCCTCTTTCGAATAAGGTCATCGGGATTATTAAAAGGAATTGGCACATGCACATTTTGCTAAAAGGGAATAACCCTATTCGGGTCCCCATATGCGCCTTAAAAAAGGAGGAAGAAACTTGAAGGAACTAGTGACCAACAATGATATTTCAAATACATCTACTCCACAACGAACAATTACAGAACAATGGGGTTTTAAAAAACCAGGCGGACATGCCCCTTGTGGTATGTGTAAATGCTGTCCACACACTCAAAGGAGTACAAGTGTAGATATTGGCCTTGCGAGACCATGGCAGCAGAAACCATTTACGAACTGCAACACAAGCGGTGTTGTTTATGTGATTCGGTGTCTGTGCCATAAATGATAGATTGGCAAAACAAAAACGAAAAATAAAAATCCGGATCAGGAATAAAGTAATGACAGCTCCAATGTTCGGACACTTTATTTCAAACAACCACGGATGTGAAGAATTGACGTAGTCCATTCTAAATAAAAAGTGTGTACTTCTAACAATATGAAAGCAGATTAAAAAAAACCTTGTTAAACATTTACAGCTTCCACTTTAATAAAGGACTACAGCAACCATATATATGTTTGGCATAAGACATCATTTGCAAGTAAGCATTCAGAATCCAGTACCAATGGACTACCCGTATTAGATAGCCAACAAGCTTTTTGGAATAACTGCTTGATGAGTTGATAGACTATGGCCGTTTTCTTATGTTATAGATCACATGTGGACTTGCGAATGGCGATGTGCCAAGTAGCCCGTCTATGAAGTCGTTCTTGAATAATCAGAAATCAACTATTGTGATCAATGAGGCTCACGTGATGACTAGTTTGAGTACTTGATGTTTAGAATTGATCATGCATATTTGTTGAGTGCTTTGTATTGCACTCTATTTGGAGGTTTGTAAGAGTTAATTCTGAACACATTTTTCTCGTCTCTTTCTTCCCTCTTATTTTTGTCGTCTGTGTTGTCCTGTTATACACGGTTCTTCCCCTTCTGGGATACACTGCAGCTATATGACATCACTCCAGTGGTATGAGTAAAATTATATCCCAACGACTCCACCCTGAATGACCAGTGAATTGCCTACAGGGCGAATGCGAGTTCCCCTATTTGGTCTTAATTGACCACTTGCCCATGACTCATTAATAGTGCCATGTCGAGCAGTCTGAACTTTTCTAATGATTAAAGTTCTTTATTATTATGCATTCTCTATATATGTAGGTGCAATCAAAGGTACATAACTATGTTATACAGCAACTGTTAAGAACTGCTATACCTTCAAGATCTTTATGCCACCCAACCCTTGACGAATTTCCACGTAACAGAAGACTGCAGCTGATATGGAAAGAAACATGTTGGGTTTTCTGCTTGGTCTTATTGATTATGACCCAATACTATACACTAACTAGATTCATCTAGCATGGGAATCACTATTTAACGAAGTTTCATTTTTTCAGAGCATTATATTAGTTTATGTTAATATGTGAATTTTGGTAGGAGTTTTAAGTCTCATTGATTTTTTTCACTTGTGATGTATTCTGCTTAATATAGTTCAGGTTATTATTTGGTATGGCTATGCCGTGTGAATGATGGGTGTGTGAGGGCTTGTGAGGTATAGGTAGTTTTATTCTGATTTGTGTTGTATTTATTGCACTAGGCATTTACTGTCTATAATATATTTTTTGGGGATAATTATTTGACATATTGCATTTGTATTATGAATATTTAATACTCCTTTAATTGACTTTAAGAGTAATACATTTACCATATCATTGACGAACAGGATATGAATTGAATCCTTTCATGTTCTAATATACTACTGTTTGGTTGTGACTTGACACATGACCATCTGTTAGTAGTAGACAGTCTTGTTACCTTGCATAAACACTCTGGTCCCCTCCCGTACCGCTATATATACACACACTAGTGCTTACCAGGTAAGATCGGAGTTTGAAATACCTGGTGTCCCGGTTCTTGCATTTCTTGGAACTGCTGCTCCACATCAGTGCTGGTACTGTGGCATTGCCACTCCATGCCCAGTCAATGCTATCCTCACTTTAAAAGTGTTCATATTGTTGCACTTGCAGTGGAAGCCATTTAGTCCCACATTGCATTAACAGGGCTGAAATCACCATCGCAATGACTTTGCATTAGAAACGCAATGGCATCATAAGCAAGCTGCTACAAGAGTCCTCTCTCGCCGGTAGAATACTTGACACAAGTTGTGGTCTCACATCTCAGGCGAGATACGACAGGACTGGCACCACCGTTTCTCCCATGAGGAATGTATATCTTTTCTTCTGCAATGCCTCTGTCTCACGCAGATACGTGGTTAAAGTCACATCATACTCAGCACCTACCTTGTGTGATGAAACATTCTTGCTGTTGCCGATGATTCTTCTTAATTTCATGGCCTGGGTTCTAGATTACCATGCTGGCAACAGCGGATGGGATGGACTACCCCCAGCCACTCGGATGACGCATATCCTGTGCATAAATAAAGTTACTAACAAAGGATCTCAATCTCCTACAGCAAGGGTGTGGGGGGCCTCCCATACAGTGAAACAGATGGGTAAAACAATTTGACATCTTCATAGAGGTACTAAATGAGTTAGAGTATGCAACGAGCAGAACAAACGTCATGCCACACATTCGGGGAGGGGTGTGTACAACTGCAGCGGAGATCCTCCCGGCAAATCTGCCAACTGCAGCTGACCCTGTACTCAACGTGTTGGAGCAAGACTGCATAAGCATAAAAAGATTTGAAGTTTAAAAAACAAATGCCGCACCAGACAAGGTTTTGCACCAGGAGACAAGATGCGTAAATCCATCAATGACCTTGCTGGCCATTCCATGCAATTTTAGTGCTACCAATGAAGACAGGATTAAGGCTATGCTGGTAACCAATCGCAGAGAGCTTAAAACCAAAGATTATGAATGCAAAATAATCCTACACTTTAGGAAGGCACGATTATTGCTTAGGCTGCAAAAGAGAATGTAGTCAAGAGCAAGAGCTTGAAGAAACTTGCAGAAGTCAGACGAAACAGGGCAACTGCACCCATAACTAGGACCATAGAAGTGCAAGCAGGAAGACTTCAAATGGCCCAACATTATGATGAGGGAAGGTCGAAATCCAGATCTGTCCCCCCCACCCACTAAACACTCGAACTGGAAGAAAAAGCAGACAATATGGCCACCGATCGCACAAGCTCACATTAACCCTCACTGCACTTCCGATGGACAAGTACAAGGATTTTATTAATATACTTCTAGCCGAAACAGTTGTCTATATACAAGTATGACATGACAATAACAAAATCTTAACAGGATTACAATTGCACATTACACTGTTACAGCATCCATAATATTACCAATATCGAATGTAATTCAAAATGTACAGTTAATAATTTCTCTACATAACATTAACCTTAAAATTCCTTTTAATACTGTGCTAAAACATAAATTGATATTTCTAAAAACCAAAATCCAAAATGACGAAAATCAGTGACTCCACCTCGAGTAGTTTCGTCCTTGATCCAAGAAACTTTATAATAACCAATGTAATGAAAACAACTCACCATGAAACAAGGGAGGCCCTAAAGAATAAAATCCATGCTTGGCTCAATATACAAGTGGTTCCCAATTGTGTCAGACCTGATGACTTCAGGGTCCTTCGAAGAATTCAAATTAAGGACTGGTGTAGTGAGGATAACACTGACTTCTTTGTGGTGGGATGTGGCTTAAGTAGTTTACCCTTGTTTTTACAAAGTCTCGATAAATTGAACCATCTATCATCGACCTCAATGATGAATATCGTTCTAAATTAATTGCATGAGTTAATCATTCTGTACTGTTTTTCCTTACGAAAGTTGGACTGCTTTGTTTCAGGACAGTAATAGCGCCCTTCTAAGTTTTTTTCGGTTCTTCATGACTATGTGTTGTGTGTCTTGTTGCTCCATCACGCCTACGGGTCTATTGTGCGGGTGTAAATAAATAAATGTAAATACAAACACCTATAATACATAAGACACCATTACACATTTTATCATATCTTAACTAATTTAGGGCAGAGATTGCAAATTCTAAAAACAATTCAAAATATCCACAGTTTGTAAATAAAATAACACCATAAAATAAATGAGGTTGTAATCATCGCCTTGCATAAGATTTTGCCAGATGTTGGAAAGATCGTTATAATATATATCATAAGATTTAAGATATTTCAATCGCAGTTCCAACAAACTATCACAATAGATCATCAAATGTTCAAGGGACGCACCTCGCTTCGGCATAGGTGGCACATTGGACCTGATCAATCCTAACTGTGCACCTTTTGTTTCCAAGGCGTCAATATTATTGAATTTCATCAACAGATAAAACCGGAATGTTTTAGGGCTATGATAGGCCAGAATATATTTTGGTTTTATTACATGTTCTAGCCTATATTGACAATAGGAACCGCTGTAGGTTCCTATCACTAAATCAACTATACAGCATTCATGGCCGACTATGGTCACCTTCTTCGTCAGCCAGCCTTTATATTTTCGATGAACATTGTGTATTCTGGGTTTTGGATAAATCCAACAGCCCATTTAGAATGCAGAGTTTGAATTTTACAGAGTGTACCCATCACTTTACTGTTCTCAATTTGCTAAAAAGCCTGCACATATGGGACAACAATTGTATCATTTTCTAGTCTGATAACATTTTCAAAGCACACACGTCTACTAATGAATTCAAACGATACGCTTCACATCGAATTCAAGGTAGAAATATTCAGCAGGTATATTTTTAGGCAAGCGCAAGAGCCTAGGCAGTATCATGGCATCAGGTGCTCATGTTTATGACATATCTATGTTGCCAGATTTCAATTGCATACATAAGCATTGCACGGATTTTTTGTTGCTGAATAGCCATTGTTTCTCCCAATAAAGGCACTGCTCGCACTATCGAATACGTGGCATATTCCCTTAATAGACAGCAAATGTCTCTCCCATCTTAGTTTGTTGTCTAATATGACACCCAGATATTTATAGTAATAAACTTGTTCAAGCTTTAGATTATTCACAAGCCAAAACTTGTTTTTTTGGGGTTTTTTTACTGGGAAGATCATTACTTTGCTTTTACTAATATTTATAGTAAGCCCATTTAATTTAGAATTATCAGCCAGTGCATTCAGCAACTTCTGTAGGCCGGCAGGGGTATAATCTAACAGCAAATCATCGGCATACGCCAACCAACCGACAAGAGAAGTACCAACTTTCATTGGGCAGGTCAATGGTAGCCTGAATGCCTGTTGCATATCTGCTAGATATAAGTTAAAGAGTAGCTACCACCATACAACCCTGCTTGACGCCATAACTAGTAGGTATCAGACCTGACAATTTTCCTTGTGTATCTAATCTAATACGTACAGAAGTATCAGTGCACAATAGCATTAGCAACTTTAATTGGCCCAGGGGGATGTTCCATTCACTTAACTTCTTCACATGCGGTTCCTAAGGACCAAGTCAAACGCAGCAGTAAAATCTATGAAAGGGCAATATACGCTTTCCTTTTCCACGCATATTCAATCGCAGATGTAAATATGATAAGGTTATGCTTGGTACTGGACCTTTTCCTGAACCCAATTTTATTTGTTGGCAGCATATCGTTAGTACTAATCCACTCGTTTAATTCTAATAATAGAACCTGTGCAAATATCTTTGAAGGGATGTCTAGCATTCTGAAATTACTAGGATCATCCCATGCACCTTTTTTGTAGACTGTGAGAATGTGGCTAACTTTCCAAGTATTTGGAATCATGCCAATCACTCCGATTTCCGTGAAAAGCATGTGAAAGGCAGTTGCCCACAATTCAGGGGCCAATTTTAATAAATTGTTGTACACCCCACCTGGGCCTGTGGTCCTTGAGTTGTTCAAATGGACAATAATCTCGGTTATATTGGAGACTGATGCCTTGCAGTGCCAACTATTAGGTGGTAGTGGGAAAGCCAATGTAATGTGGGAAGATCATGCTTTTTCCTGTAATGCAATTAATAGCCAGCTCTCTTTTTCTAGCACTGCGAATCACTTCCCACATGCCTGTAGAATTGCATTACTGTGCAAGGAAAGCAATTTCTCCTCAAATGAGTATGAAGCCAGCGCCTAGAAGTGATCTTGACAGATTTAACCTTTGCAGAAGCAAGCTTCGAGGCAAGTCCAATATGGATATAAGAAGTTGCTACCGCAATCTCATTCAGCATGATCTTTTTTGCTTTACTAATGTACTTGTCTTTAACATTTCTACTATGTTTTACCTTATTTGATTTTTCTAAGAGATTTATAGGTCCCTTTCTCCTGAACAAATTCACTAATAGCTGCTACTATCGCATAGAACTTGGCAATAATACCATTATCACTCTTATTACTAACAGGGAGACCCTCTGATATATACACAGGCAATATTCGTGTAGCCAGCGCGTTTGCCCTAACTAGGTTGGTAGTATGCCACCCGATGCAGTTTTGTTCCTCATTTATATAAATCTGCATATTCTTATTATAACTAATGGCCATTTTACTAACTTTTGGAAGAACCAGGAGAACACAGAGGAAAATGATCGCTCTCATCTCTACTTACAATGCCCATAGCAATTACATAGTTGATAGAGGCGGAGAGTCCATCCACCCGCGTATATGACAATTTAGCATCACTTATAGTACACCCATTCAGCAAAGTTAAGCATGCGTTAACATCATTTTACCTTGTTTTTTGGTTTCACCCAAGATAATAGGAGATGTCTTGTACTCGTTTGAGTGCTCATAGGTACTTTCTCCTACATCCATTTTTCCTTTTAAATCACTGACAATCCATACTGGGTATTTGTACCAATATAGATGGAGGATGTTATCTACCACTTTAATTATTTTCATATTTGATGGATCTTAGATGTTTACTAATATTAGCTTTACCTTTTGGCATGATAGCATTGCAGCCAGTACATAGGAAGTGTAAACACCCATCATAGTTACTACCCATGGGGATCTTACCAATATCATTAATCCACCTTTGGGTCTCCCTTTAGGACTCTTCTCTGCTAGTTGCTGATTTGTACAGCGCCCATCAAATTGAATATTGTCAGTACAACAAGTCTCCTGTAATTTATCTAGTACAGCTACTAGACCTTCGGTTTCAAATAGATGCGCATGTCCCCTAGTATTCCAAGAGTATAGAAGGTTGACGTCATTGATGCTCCAACATAAAATGAGACTTAGCTAGTGGGAGCCATTGCCCATTAGATGCCTCTCGGCTATCAAGCCTGTTATCACTACTTATATTTTCTACTGGTGTCACAATCCCTGGGTCACCCATTACTTTCTTATTACTGGTAATAGCATTACCGATTCCATCATTCCGGGCTGCTACCGCAGAAACCACAGATGTAATCCGTGGGATACTAGCTTGTGGGCATATATTCAATTGCTGTTGGGGACGTGATTTTATAGTCGGTATAGAAAGCACATTACATAGGTAACCTAATCTTAACAAGTCAACTTCATACGTCATAACCTAACCTATGGTGGTTTCCGAGGAAAACCGAATATTAGTAAAATACTCATTGGCTACTTCAACCTGATAAACAATCAGGAGTGGTGATAGTTCTTAAAGGAACTACCGAATGCAAAAAGCACAGGACCGCAGCTCTATTTTGTGGCTTCTGATTAGCCTCTTTACCTACTTGAGTCATTTTCAGAGCTTTTACCTAATGGCTATTATCTGATACCTTAATCTGGTCATCATTCCTTACTGATGTAATTACAGGGTTGTTTTTTTGTATAGGCCATACATGTGTGAGAGTGCTTAGAGTTATGGAGTGGGTCAAGGACGTTCCCCAAACCTCCTTTTCAGAGGTCATAATCAAGTACTGGCATGTGGACCCCATCACATGGCAGACTTATGATTTCCTGTTGTGTATCCAAGACCGCTGATTTATAAATTGTTTCCCACCAATATCCAACACATGCACTGCTACAGGTTTTATTCCACCTAGTTGTGTACTATCTTTAGGGTTTGCTGACAGTTTTGTCACAATTTTGGTGTATTTCAGTAGTTTAACCTTATTATACTACATAAAGGTTTGTTTTACTATGTTGCCTTATGTTTTACATATGGTTTATCTACTTTCTCCCCACCCTCCCCCCCATTTTTTTGTGAGGCTTGTCACTTTTAATCAGGTTCATTGGTACCTGCTGAGTCTGCCGCTACTGCCATGTCTGATTCCGATGCAGTGCGCCCTCCTGATCTACTCAGAGATGTGCAGATACTACGATTACAGACAATATTTCGAATCTGGTTCCGATTTTTATGTAACATATGTGTTTGGATGTCCATCTTTTGCTGTAAGCGTTCATATTTGGCAATTAATATTGTCAACAGATTCTCGAATCCATTGAACATACTGGAAGACATGCCAATATCATTAGCACTTATATTTGTTCTATTACTAGGATCACCAATGGCCTTAGATATCACTAGCTCATTTTTGCCAGTATTGCCTGCAAAACCAAACACAGATGAACCAAACTTTTCGTCACTATCCCGTTCAGGATCATTAGCTTCACACATGGGGCTTAGACTGGAAATAGTATTCACAAGAGGACAACCCATTTGGGCAGGGGATCCCATCAACATTCCTGGGGTGGATGTAACTTCTTATCTAGTTCCTCCAAGTCACTACTACACAAATCTGTCTTTTGTGTGATGACTGGCACTCACTCTAGCTTCATGTACCAGTGACTCTACCTTATGTTGACTTTCATTTGCTGGAGGGACTAACTGGAAAGACTGACATAGCACACTCTTTATCCTGTATTGTGATAGCGGTACAGTCTTTGTCTTTTAGTCTATGCTTATTCATCGCTTTTACTGCCGGGTGCTATACTTTCAGGCTGCTTACTAAAATTACCTTTCTCACATTCTCGGGCCTCATAGTGGTCACTCAGCTCCTCTGCTGGGTCTTAGTTAAACCAAACATAACAGCTATTAATTTCGAACTTCCACAACCCAACTCATGTGTTAAAACCACCACCAATTCTCTTGTGACCATACGCTGATTGCTCATCTGGAAAAGGTTTTTTTTGAAAATATTCTGTTAGTTCTTTACATGACATCACAGATGTTTTAGTGTTAGTAATGACTTTTGGAAGGCATATACGCCTTCCACGTAATACCTTATGCAGGCTAACCTTACCCTTGGTCTCACCCATGTATGAACATTTCAGATAGACTGGGATATTTATCCGTCTGCGCACCTTATGGATTACTTATGTCTAATTATCTGAAACGTCACATTAGATTTCCTGCTAGCTACTGATGGGAATTACAATGAAAGATTCCCTCTCAGCCAACCTTATCACACAAGAGCAGTGCGAACATTACGCAAGGTGGATGGACCTGCAGGATGAAACCAAAGACAACTATCGGCAGTCTCGACTAAAGAGCCACGAAACCACACATCTGGCTGTTCGAGGACAGTAACGTATACATACTGCCTGCACATTTATTATTTTATCATTAGTTTGCCACAGCAATGCAGAAACTGCAAGAAGCAAAGAAGAGATTGTGTAAACGCTTGCAGATATTTACATGCAAATAACTCTGCAGAGCGCAGGAACCTTCAAGAGACCTTGAAGCTCCAGGGTCCAGTAATGTATAGATACTATGGAAAAGCACATACAGTATAGACCGTACTATGGCTCAGGAAGACAGTAAGCCACCACAAGCTCACAACGCTAAAGCTTAGCTGACTGCAGTGTGACCCAGAGAACTATGTATAGAACAAGACCCTCTCCAAGGTTGCACCGTTGCAAGCATTCTTTCACCTGAACTGAACACTAGCGCGGCAGACATGAATAATTCTCTTAACATCAAAGTAATTCAGAAGCCCCGAAGCTCATGAACGTGGTCTCAGGACATGTGGTCATGCCAAACTGACAACGAGCCTAGAAGTGACGGTGGAGAAGGGCAGAGATCCCACAGGCTGGACAGCGGATGCCAACAAAGTTGCTACACCCAAAGCTAAACGATGGGAAAGGAGCGCTCTCATAGGCAAAGTAGTTTCACATGCGGGTATAACACAGTCACATAGTTGCACATGTTAACTTGGGCAGGTGCACTCTGAGCCAAGACCCATCTTGGATCGCATGCCTGGGGGCAGGTAGCTCAACCTATCACAATTCATGGCCCTAGGGGTGGGTAATTGGGGCCACCAACCAATCATTGGGTCCACATATTGAAACAACTTAGAAGTAGCACTTTTCAGGGATGATCCAGGCCAGACACCCGACATGGGAGGGCCAGTAGAATAACCTTTATAGGAACCGCTATAAGGGCACTACTACTCGAGGACAAATCGGGTCCGGTGATAGGTTTTCCCATGGAAGGGTCCAGGTCATGACACCGTTATGACGTAGATTTTCCTAAAAACCGGCCTATGAGCCATTGTTCACCGAAATTGCGCATGCACTCATCTGTGTGCTTATCCATGGTGGCTGTAAAAAAAATAAAAAAATAAATAAAAAAATAAAAAACACATTTGAACTTGCTACCTACCCGTCTGGATCTTCGTTCCTTTTGGGGAAGGAGTTAGGCCTTACATGAGTTCGGAGTCTGCAAACTCCTAGCAATCCACCCTGCTTGCCTGGAAGTTCTCCCTAACAACTTGGTATCAGAGGTGATGGGTTCAAGGTGTCAGCCCAGCCAGAAGCTGTCTCCTTTGCCGCCGGACCTGAAAGGCTGTGGGACCGTTGCGGGTATTGCGAGAAGAACAGGGAAAGCGCTAACCAGAGAAAGGTCGCCGGGAGCCGTTTTGGAAATCATCCCGCCCGCAATCAGTGAAGGGTCCAAGGCAGACCAGAAGGTCTAGGCGAGTGGTTGACAGGGAGCCAGCGGCCGAGCAGCATCACCAAGCACGGAAGGCAAGTATTGGTCCAGGTAATTAGCAATGTGGGTATAAGGGAGGGTGTTGAGTAATTGTAGGGTGGAGGTGTCGATAGCATTAATTGTGTGTTTTAGTAGTGTTAGCAGTGTCATTGAGTAGGGACCGGTGGTGGTAGTTCCTTTTCTATGTTTAGGGGGTCTTCGAGGTAAAAGGTTCTAGTGGACTATAGACTTGAACAGCTTGGATTTAAGAAGCATGTAAATAGCAGATACCTATGAATTGGGCGTTGTAGCCCGGAGCATAGATGACAGTATTCCTGTAGGGGTTAACTGGAGCTATCCTAGATTGCTGAAGTGTATGAACTGGTTAAGTCTCCTGGAGAAGGGCGTTTCACACGTTAGGCAACGCAACAGGTGCAGTTAATTAAAAGAAAATTTAAAGTATACACTGCCCTGGAGAGGCGGGAAGACAGCGGTGGGGTTGCAGAATTGTTGGAGAATTTCGTGTGAGGGTAACAGCAGCGGGTCATCATTTTGCGCCAATGTAATTGTCTATCTATTTGGTCCGAGGTCACCCTTGGGTCATTGCATAGGATGGAGAGTTTGATGGGGAGGAGCTAGTGTTGTGGACTTGGGATTGGCAGAGAGGTGAACGAGCGGCAGTGCGCGGAAGTTACATGCGCAGGATTCGGGTGGTGCCAGAGAAGGCAGCAACTATGAAGGCTGGGGGGCAGGAGGGGACAGCAGAGCACACCGTGTAAGGTGCAGAGCAAGTGGGCTTGTAGCAATTGAAGCACATAGTAAATTGCAGTTCAGTTAACCCTTTTTCTCTGGAAGTGGATTACCGAAACCAAGTCAGGTAAACAAATAATGTACCCTACATATCAGGGTGTGATTGGGGACTGACCCCCAATTCAGCAGCTTTGCAAGATCATTAAATGCAGCAATCACTAATGACACACTTACAGAACACCTATAAGGGGAAGAATTTGGCAAAATGCACTGCAATATTTGAGTTTTGGCAAGTATTCCAAGAGGGGGCGGCAGAACGGGTCTGGATGATGAACCAGCAGGAGGTGAAGGAAGAGGCGCCTGACCCTTCCACACCTCCTCTTGCCCCTCTTAGCATAGGATCGGATGTCACAGAGGAGGACCAAGGAATATATCGGTTAAGGGAACTACGGGCAGCAGAGGGATATTCAAACCCAATTTATAACCACCACCATATATTCAATAGGAAACCACACGAGGTACAGGGCGAACGGCTAGCAGCAATGAAGAAGAACGGGGAGGGGCGGCAGAGAACAAAAAGAATGAGGGCATAGGTACCAAAGAGTGGATAGCAGCACAAATACTGCTGAAACTTAAGGGAAGACAGCGGGGGCCGCAGATGGATCAACAAGGGCCATAGAGGGTTTGGAAAGGGAACAGGGTGGGCGGCTCAAGTAGAGCAGGACTAACAACGAAACAGAGACAAGGAGGCTACAATAGAATGGGAAGAAAGGGGCAATGGGAAGAGGAGGAAAGGGAACGGAGAAGGGGCGTATGGATAAGGAACGGGCGGAGAGGATAGAGAAGGAAGGGAGAGAGAAATAGGGAAGAAAGGGAAGTGACGAAAAGGAGGCAGAACTGGCAGAGTTGAGAAGGCAGATAACTGAGCAAGAGACACGCAAGTATGAAGAAAGGAGGCAGAGGAAGTTGCAGATAGACAGACTGGAGAGGGAACGAGAGCAGAAGGAGGACGAGCAAGCAATGAGGGTGGCGGGGGAGCAATCTGCATTAGAATGGGAAAGGAAATGACGGGAAGGAGAGAGGCGACCAGAGCCAGACAGCTCAGAGGTACGCCCGGATAGCTCAATAGGGCAAGGCACTGCATGCTTGGGTATATGGAAAGGAGAAAAGAAAAAAAAAAGAATTACAATTTAGTAGATATTGATCTCGATACACAGCACAATCCCGACTCTACATCATGCAAGTTGGTTCATAGACAGTTTCTGCAGTGATATGGACACAGACTGTGGCAAGGAGGACAGGCATGATGAGGATGAGAGGGGAGGGCATAACAAACTATCTCACAAGAACAGGTGAAGCGATATCCTGGGAATGCAGGTCACTGGGACAACAGGGGGGAGGGGGGGCAATGGATCCACATGACCAAAAGCGATCAACAAAAGCGAACAACACCTGACCAGTGCAACACACCAAACGCATACATTAACACACTGAGGGACCTCCCCGTAGGAGAGAGACAGCATTGGCACATTCCAGGGGAGAGGGGGGGACATTCTAGAGCACATAAAGAGACAAAACGGATACCCATGCTAGAACCCACAGACATATGCATAGATGTTGACGACGAGATATTACTGGAGAACACCAGAAGAGAGGGCAGCATTTTCACAGAAGCCCCTACTTAAAGGGGAGGGACAAGGCCTCATTATGTACCCTGGAAACACAGACAAGGAGAATCTCAAGTGCAGGTTACCCTCATTGAGCGCGGGAGCGGGAAAATGGATATACAAAATGGAGGAATTGACAGCAGGCCACAGGTTGGCAGTGGGTGACGTCAAGGGACCACAGAGTATAGGAGATTTTCTGGGAGGCTTCCAGGGACAGGGGAGGGAGCCACCACAATGTTGGACCTGTGGACAGCTAGGACATATTTCAAGACATTGTCGATTTGGGGGGCTCCAACTGAATTGGGAGGAGCCGGGGCAACAACAGTACATAGCAGGGCAGGGAGACTGGGGTTCGGAACCAGCAGGGGCAGATACAGGGCTCATTCCAGCAGACACCACCACAAGCACCACCAACACCATCACAGATACAGACACAAATGCTGCACATGGCAGCAACCTTATACCAGTATCTACAAGCATCACAACCCAGAGGAACTGTACAGCAATTTGCACAAATACAGAGCACTGACGACACAGAACCAATGGACACCAGAGCAATGGTCCCAGTGAGACGATTGGGAGGGGTCATAAACAACTTGAAAAAGCAATACAGTGTGAAGAAAATGTATTTGGCACTCGCTTTTAAGAAGTAAAATACTAAATGGGAAGTCGCAAGTGGATATGTATATAATTTGAAAAATGGTGGGAAACAACCCCTTTACAGAGAACCGATTATCCATGTATCCACAATAGGACAACCCACAGACGAACTTGATGTGTCCCATCCTGTCGGTCACACCCAATCCTGCAGAAAAACCTCGCAAAAGGGTGACAATAGGTGGCAAAACCTTTTCCTTTCTTGTTGACACTGGGGAAACTATGTCAGGCATTCGGGAGGGGACACTTGTGTTGTCTGGCTATGCCATGAACTGTCAAAGCTGTCGCAATGGATATCAGAACCGTCTGTCCCACTTCCCTCCTCCGACTCCTCACCTGATGAGCTGGAATCCGTGATGTACCTGGGGGCTTCTCGGTATTGATGACAATTTGAAGCCGAATCCCTTCCGCGGTGTGAAGCCACAGCGGCCACCTGTGTACTTTGGCCACTGCGGCCCTGTCACCAAAGGCGGGTGAATAGGGGAAAAAGCCAAATGACAAAAAAAAAAACCTCGCTGAGATCGATGTGCTAGAGATTCGGCTAGATGGAGTCCGGAAACCAGGAGCAGTCCGGACCAGGCCGAATGTAGGATTCCGATGAGGCAGAGCAATCGGAAGTATCGGTTCAAAAAGAAAGGAAGGAAGGAAGGAAGAGTGGAAAACACAGGTAAGCTGGGGATCCCTGGACTTAAGTGGACGTGAATGTAAAGGGTCCGAGTCCAGCGGAAGAGCAGCGTAAACAAAGACACGTCGCTAGACAGGAGGGAAAAACGAGACCGGGAGAAGGAAGGAACCCCGAAGGGGAGAGAGGAAACGAAAATACACATAAGCGTACAGCAACAAAGTAAGCAAGCGATAGCTCAAAGTTGCAACGTGCCATCCGCCGGGGAAACGCGGAAGTAATGCTTCCTGGCTACGGCGACGTCACCACGTGAAAAAACGTGAAAGACTAGACCGCCACCTATGCAAGGGCAAGAAAGGCGTGGGACAACCTAATGACCACTCCAACAGAACCGTCGCCACAGTCTCCATGCGGTCGGGTGCATGACATGAACACAAAGAATCTCTGGTGCTCGAGAAGTGGTTCCTTTTACTGATAAGTCATGATCTCCGATAGAGAGATGTTATCTTTACCCTTGCTATATTATAGACAAGCACCTGCAAACCTATTGGGACGTGACATCAGCAGACTGAATATGACCATTTCATTCACTGACAAAGGCATATTAGGCTCCACACCAGGAACACACATGTTGAATGTGAGGCAGATTGTTCAGGCATACTGTGGGAGCACAGTACAGAGGGGGGTGCCATTGGACCCAGAAATGTTCCAGTATGGAACAGAGGCATTGCAGTTAAGGTATGGAGGGTGCCAGGTGAGTACCTATTCAGACCGGATCATTGGATGAGCCAATGAGAACAATTATGCCAGTGGACATCGAGGCAGTTTTGGCAAGGGAGGATTGGATCGCAGTGCATGCAACAGACAAGGGGAGAGCAATAATTGGGCTGGCAGAAGGATGCAGGCTAACAGTGACAGATGAGGAGCTCTTTGAGGAAGAACGCCTAGAGATGGAAATGGTGTTCGAAATGAGTGTACGTTTTTGGTTACAGATCAGTTGAGAGATTGCACAAAGAACGGCAATGGCGCTAGAGGCGCCGCCAACATTCTGGGAGGAGGACATGGCCAAGGTACCCGACATCTTATGGACGAGTCCCTATGATGTAGGGTGCATAAAGGGCATAGGGGGAGTGAAAAATCAAACTAAAACCTGGAGCAATCTTACCACTAGTAAAGCAATATCCCCTAACAAAGGAAGGGGACAAGGGCATTTATGAGACGATTAGCGCCCACATTGAGAGAGGCATCTTGGTACCATTAGAATCTCCACGCAACACTGCAGTGTACCCTGTGTGCAAGGCGACCGGGGGTGGAGAGGGTGCCATGGCGTTTTATCCATGATTTACGCCCTCTTCACCAATTGTAGAAGCAGAGTACCCTCTAACAGCAGACCCAGCACCAATGCTGTGTGGCATTCCAGTGGAAGCCACCCGTTTCACTGTAATTGACCTGAAAAATGCATTCTTTTTCATCCATGTTTGACAAACTATATGTATCGCAACCAGAAGTGGAAACACACTGTTGCCACAAGGGTACTGCAGATCACCATCTATCTTCAACAGAGTGATCCAGGTGGATCTAAGCAATATTGAAACTGACGAGAGCACAGTGCTACAATATGTAGATGACATCCTGATCTGCAGTGAGACAGAAGGCCAGTGGAGAACAGACTCAGTACACATGTTAACAGTGTTAGCTGACAAGAGATACTTGGTTGACAAGGCCAAACTCCAGTACTGTCAAAAGGAAGTACTGTACATTGGGCAGCTGCTATCCAAGGATGGTATGCACATTGTCCCAAAGAGAGCACAGACCATACGTAACACACCACAGCCTCAAACAGTGAGAGAAATGAACTTCTGCAGAGCAGGGGTCTTTGACTACAGCACATACACCAGACCCCTCTTAACAGCACTGAAGGACGCACAGAGAGGAACAAAGTCATTGACCTGCACACAAGACATGACTGACGCATTCAATGAGCTCAAAGAAGCAATATGCACAGCACCAGTGCTAGGAACACCAGACTATAAAAAGGAATGTTTTCTATTCTCACTCACTGATGGTGTTATCATGAAGGTAGTAGTGACACAAAAGACAAGCATGGGCCATAAGCCACGTGCTTATTATAGCGTGCAACTCGACCTGGTGATGAGAGGATACTATGCATGCGAGCAATCTCTGGCAGCTGCAGCATTTGCAGTAGAAAGTGCAGCTGCAATAACCACAGGTTGCACCACCACCCTTTACGTGGAGCATGCCCTGTTCGCAAAAACCCAAATAAAGAACACTCAGAGATCTTGTCCTTTTGCAACTTTACCAGGTGTTGGAACTCGTCCAGGTTCACAGGGCCTCAAAGTGAAGGCTGTGACTGATCGGGCTGTTAGAAGGAAAGACATCTGGAATCACTTGCAAGATGTCAAGCCCTACAAAGCATCTGCCTTTCCCAGGAGCACAGATCGACAGGGCAAACGTTCCAACAACCGACGATCCACCAGCAAGCACAAATACCCATGAACTAGAGACTACCGGCCACCCCGTGATTAGAAGCTCCCAAGTGTCTGAAGCGGCCACAGCAACACTGGTGCAACTTGACCAGTGGCAAACATTGCCCTTTGCTATTCCCCACCACCTGCAAAATTACAACTCACCACCTGAACAAGTTCTGCATAATTGACAGCTGAAACACGATATATGACCTAACCCTTTTCCCACACATGCAGTCTGTGGAGCAGTAATTGATATTTGTGCACACAACAGCTATAACAAGATTAAATCCCTCTTGCACATGCAGGTTGTGGCGTATGTTGTTAGACTTGTGTAGGGAATGTCCTTAATGTTGCCTCCCACTGACAATCCAGAAGCATTGTCCAACCATTTTGTCCACTATATAGGGAGACCCAGACATTTTAGAGCACAACCTCCTGAAGTATATTTTTGAGTATTTATATAGAGTACCTCGCCCAAGCCTATCCCCAACTTGAACATGGTGCATACCGCGTCCTATCTACATGGAGGGATCCATTATTAAGAAAATTATGGGAGGAAGTATTCGCCTTTGCCCTAAATGATTTAGTTCGCGGAACTTGAGTGCGCTAACAAGTACTAACCAATTAATACCTTTCTCGTGATTTTCAGGTGGGCAACTTATCTCCTCATCTGCAAGGACATAGCCACATAAGTGGTTATGGGCAAGATAAAAGGCAATTATGGAGGTGGAGAGGGGTGTTAATGCTTACTGGAATATTGGGGGTGGTTCTGTGGAAATTACATGTAATGCTGAGCTCTGCCGCTGTACCCCCTACTAACCTTCCCCCGACCCAAGCAGCGGGAACTACCATGTCAGGTGGAGGATGAACACTGCTGATAAGGTAAGGAGAGGTAAGTGCAGTGTTGATGCAGACATGAAGGGAGTCGACACGTATCTCACAGACACAGCACGGGTAACAAATGACATGTAATAAGCACATACTCAAAGTTGGTAGGGACACCAACGGGGAGAGCCGTTACGTCTGCTCTTTAATCCCCTACGCCCCGAGTGCTTCCAGAATCTTCGTTGCACCAGAAATACCCACAGCAAGAGCACAATGCCAGACGTACCTCACGATGTTCCAGACACAAGATTCCAAGGGAGAACAGCAACATTGAGATGGATGTCCAAGGGGACTTTCCCTTATGAAGGCAACTATATCAAAAACTAGCCACGATTAACAATTACTGGCAAATCCATGAAGGATTGCAGTACATAACAGATGAACCCGAGAAGGGAAACACCAAGACGCTCACATTGAAAGAATTGCCATGTCCCTGGACCAGAGTGAAGGAAGTTGGAGGAGAGCCAGGGTGCTGGGAGAGACCACAAATATTGATATATGGACAAGTGTACACTAATAATGGCTGGGAAGATGGAGTATTGGGAAGCAAGGCGCTGACCCCAACAAAGTCAGCAGTGAACAAGGTACAAGAAGAAAATGACAAGTGCCTAAAGGAATGGGAAAGGATTGCTAAATTGGTGACCTGGGTGGAGAACGAAGCTGGACCAATGCCAATAATTCCCCTGAAGACACCAGCACTGTTACACAACGGCAGTGAAGAGGTTGGTGAAAATGAAGGATGCCAAAGAATTGAAATAATACTGGAAATGGTAGCAGGAACAGCAATACTGATGGATCACTATTGGGCTCGTGGATGTAAAGCATATGAGAAATTACCACCTGACTGGGGAGGAATATGCTCCCTGGTGCATGTCAACATGCCCTCACTAGTGTCATCAGGGAAAGACGTGAAGCTTGACAATGTCCCCAAGATGGAAAACACCACAAGAAGGAAACGGTCACTAGATGCCACACCACCTACCCGACCTGGTACCTTAGGAACACAGGAAAGACTGATACGAGTGAGAAGGGAGGGGGGGAATTATTTCTTCAGCCAATCAGAAGCTGCTTTGGACAAAGTATCAGCATCACACATGGTGTTCAGCAGAACACAAATGTTCTCTGCATCACTGAACCCAAGGATAAAGACATACATGAATGCCAAATTGTTGCAGATCACTCGCTGGGAGTAGATTGTAGCCATAAACTCAACAGTGAATGGATTCAACGCTATAAAAGAAGAACTAAGAAGAACTAAGGCAATAAGACTAGTGGCACTCCAAAACAGATAGGTACTGGACCTCCTCACGGCTATGGAAGGAGGAGTTTGCACCAAGATCGTGAGTTCATGGTGCACATTCATACCGGCTAACGATGAAGACAACGGAACTCTCAGATGCAGTTGCACAGCTGGCACAGATGCATGTGAAGATGGAGGACGAAACATGAGGGATAGGGAAAGACAAAAGCTGGCTAACATACCTCTGGTGATGGATGCCATCCTGGCTGGCGAATGGACTAAAGTGGATAGCTGGAGCTCTGATACTAGGCACAGCATCTATGTGTGGGATAAAGATATATATCGGGAGATGCAAGAAAACAGCAGAAGAAATAGGAATGCAGATCCTCATGGATATGTATATTCAAGGGACAATGGATTATATTGTGAAGGAAAGACAGAAAGAATAGCAGCTTGTGACCCGTTTCCAGCTGGAATAGAGGTGGACAACCCACGCAACCCAAGGAAGTACGAAGGGAAGTGGGTATGGTGCAAACCCAAAGGAGGATGCGCCTACATGTATTGGTCATTCGATGATCATGTGAATTACTATGGACACCTTGCACAAATTACGAAGATATGGCGATTGTTCGATGACCCACGTTTTTATCGTGATATGGTCGAGAGGGGGGACTGAAGAGGGAAGGTCGAAATCAGGCCCTGTCCCCCCGACCCACTAGACACTCGAAACCGGAAGAAAAACCAAAGACAATACGGCCACCGTTCGCACTAGCTCACATTAACCCCCACTGCACCTCCGATGGACATGTACAATTAAAGATATCCTCTCAGCCAACCTTATCACACAAAGAGCAGTGCGAACACTACGCAAGGTGGATGAAAACCTGCAGGATGAAACCAAAGACAACTCCATCGACAGTCTCGACTTAAGCAACACAAAGCCACACATCTAGCAGTTGGATGCAACACAACATAGTAGCATTAGAAACTAATCATACGTGCCATCCGCACAACACAATCACGCACCCGAATACACGAACACCACAAGCGCACAGTTCTATTAGAGGACAGTAACCTATAGATACTGCCTGCACGTTTATTATTTTACCATTAGTTTGCCACAGCAACCGCAAGAAGCGAAGGGATCAAGTAAATGCTTGCAGCTGCTTACATGCAAATAACCCTGCAGAGCGCAGGAACCTTCGAGAGACTTCGAAGCGCCGGTGTCCTGTAACCTATAACCACTGTGGCAAAGAACATACAGTACAGACCGGACTATGGCTCAGGAAGACACAGTAGGCCACCACGAGCTCACAACACTAAAGTTTAGCCGACTGCAGCGCGACCCAGAGAACTGCAATGTATAGAACAAGACCCTTGCCATGGTTGCACCGTTGCAAGAGACATTCTTCCCCCTGAACTGAAGTAACACCAGCATGGCAGACCTGAATAATTCTCCCAAGATAATTCAGAAGCCCCGAAGCTCACGAACGTGGTGTCAGGACACGTGGTCCAGCCAAACTGCCGGTGAGCCAAGAATTAGCAGAGATCCCACGGGCTGGACAGCGGATGGTAACAAAGTTGTTACACCCAAAGCCAAAGCTAAACGATGGGAAAAGAGCGCTCTCATAGGCAAAGGTGGTTCACATGCAGGAATAACAGACACATAGTTGCACGTTACCTTGGGCAGGTACACTCTGAGCTGAGAACCATCTTGGATCCCATGCCTAGGGGCTGGTAGCTCGACCAATCACAATTCATTGCCTTAGGGGAGGGTAACGGGGGCAACCAATCAATCATTGGTTCCACACATTGAAACAATTTAGAAGTAGCACTTCTCGGGGCTGATCCAGTGCAGACACCAGACATGGGAGGGCCAGTAGAATAGGAACCACTATAAGTGGACTACTACTCGAGGACCAATCAGGTCTGGTGATAGGTTTTGCCGGGGGAAAGGTCCGGGTCATGACGCCATTGTGACATAGATTTGCCTAAAAACCTGCCTGTGAGCCATTGTTCACAGAGATTGCGCCTGGACTTCAATCCGTGTGCTTATCTCTGTTGGTTTGTTGGCTTTAATAAACCACAGTTGAACTTGCTACCTGTCTGGACCTTCGTTCCTTTTGGGGAAGGGGAAGGGGAAGGGGGAAGGAGTTAGGCCTTCCATGAGTTTGTAGTCTGCAAACTCCTACCAACCCACCTTGCTTGCCTGGGAGTTCTCCCTAACAAATGGGCAACCATACCAAATGCTACTGCTTTGCTGACATATTGCAAAAAAGTAGGTCCTTACACGAGAAGCTGCCCCATTTGGAAAAGGTGGGAATTCAGCGTGGTGGTAGACTCCTCAAGCAATTTGAAAGCCAATGAATTAGAGGGACCCACCGTCCTAACAGTGAGCAACAAAAGCAGGAAACACCAAGTCGTATTTCGATGCATTATTAAATGATACGAAGGTGTCCAGATTAGCCGACTCAGGACGCAATCTCACCATAGTTCCAGTAGACATTCTCAAAATGTGCAGGGGCATGGAGGAACCAAGTCTCAGGACCCTAGCCATAGAACCTGCGGTATACGGTGCTCATAAAATTATCCCGACGGGTTATACCAAGTGCAACTTAAAGGGGAGTGTATATGACAGAGTTGGAATGAGTAACAGAGCCTAAAGATCAAACTAAAAGTGTAGAAGAGAAAAAATGCACTCCACCTGGACAAAATCTATAAGGGCCATACTCAATAGTCATGAAGTCAAATTCGATAAGCAGAAACTACACACAAAATTGCAATGAAGAAAGATGAAATACCAGTCAGGTACAACGTACGTCCAGTTCCTACGAAAGTTAAGAGCTCAATCCACTACTAGTGAACATTGATATTCTAGTAGACTGTTAAAGTGACGAGCTGGCTTAGTCCTGTAGTGCTTAACAAAAAAACAAAAACAAAAAAAAATAAAAGGAGAGGGGTGAGGGGAAGAGTGTGTATACATAGACTTGAGAATTCTCAAAAAGAACATAGTGACTGGCATGGCCAGTGGCCCGAAAACACAGACCCCGCACCCTCAGGGGATGAGGGTAAAGGGTAACAACTTTTAGAGCCCAGCTATTTGGAGCAAAAGTAGTTTATTTCATCTGCAGGAACTTCCACAAGCATTTATTCGGGTGTGGCTGCTGGGGAAAACTGGATTGCATGTGCAGCATGCTTTAGCAGTGGCAGGGTGGGGCAGGTAAGCCAAGGCTAATAGGCATGGCCGGAGCTAGACTATATAAGTCTGCCCGTCCTTCATGCAAGCGATTCGCGTTATTCTGCACTGATGGCAGCATAATGCTCACCGCCGCCTGAGCGCATCTTACCTTTGATTCCAGCTATCAGCTTCAGCACTTACCTTGGGACCTGTTCTCGCCGGCACGCATAACTGCTGACTCTGGCATGGCGAACAGTTCATCCGAAGACGGCACCTGCAAGAGAAAAAGATAAAGACAAGGTTAGAAATTACAAAGACATTACGTTTAAGGTTGCGCTTTTGACAAATCTTCGCGCTCAAACTTAAACCAACACTCACCTGCTGTCGGAGCATTGTGGGCTCCTTTTTCTTCCATTTTGGCCTTGCTTCATGCACCGCAACTATCTCAGGGTCGCAATTTCACCTGTTGGAGGAAAGCCTAAGAGACATCATTTAAAGACACAGACAATCAGGAATATTACAATATTTTAAAGCCATAAGACACTTACCATCATGAGTGGCTAAGCCACAGCTGGTTTGGGCTGCAACATACAATGGGCCAGTGAAGGAACTCTGTCCATCAAGAAGCGCCCCTGCAGTGAGAATCGGGATGGAGAGCTCATCATTAATCAACAGGTTAGCCTATATGGGTTGGCACATGCTCACCACACTTTGGGAGGAAGGGTTTGAGAGAGACAACAGTCACATAGCAGCATTCTAACGATCTCTCATACCCAGGCATGAGCAGTGTCACCAATTTTTGCAGCCCACAGCATATGCGCAGGGGAAGAAGCCCGACAGGGGTGATCCACTTCCAGGGAGGGCTGCAACCGTGCCCGCAAAGTCCCCGCAGAGACCAGGTGAGCATAACAGTGACAGACACCTACCCTCGTCCCAATATTTTGGGACGTCAGCACCTGATCAGAAATACATCAGTTGTCACCAAGCTGGACATGCTCAACACGTATAATTAAATTCCATTGCACAAGGAACTGAAAGACCTTACAGCATTAATAACACCACTTTGGGTCTACTGGTTCAGAAGGATACCTTTTGGCCCATTTTCAGCAGCATCAGTATTTGACCAACTAACAGACCACCCCCTCAGTAAAGTTGACAGCGTTATATACTTCCAGGATCATGTGCTTCTATTGGAAGACTACGTAGCCGATCACAATAAGACGTTGGATGCAGTCATGCGCAGCTTGGGCAAAGTTGGAAAAGGCTGCCGGAGCCTACTCTCAGGTTTGACAGTAAAAGATTCACCCACTGAATTCACCTCCTCCGTCTCCTCACCTGTGGATTCGTCGCAGGATGAATCTTCCGAGGGGATTTGTCTTCTTTCACGGCAAGAGTCGTCAGGCTTTTCTTTGTTGGGTTTAGGATGAGCTCCTCTGGAAGCCACAATGCCTAATGACAAGAAGTCGGCAGTAGGGGCTCCCAGGGAGACCACCCCACTTCAGGGAAAAAGCACAGCTGAAAAAACCCTGATGTTGGTCTTCTGTTCCAAGATGGTGTAATTCGGAATGAGGAAACTCCAAGTCCCAGAATGCACTGGAAATAGCAGGGTGATGCACAGGAGGATCCAGCAAGGTAATTATGAAGGGACGGATACTCAAGAACAAACGGAAGAAAAACTTGGGAGTGGGAAGGAACACAGGTAACAGGAAAAGCGGCACCAAAACGGCCGGAAAAACAGAATGAAGCGTTACAAAAGGAGAAGGGGAACAAGCCCTGTAGGAGACGCTTCGGAGGGGCAGCAAAGGAAAAACACAACGGAGGAAAGCACAGGCGAAAACACTCAAACAGTGCTTAGACCCAACCGGAAGAGCAGGGTTGCAACGCGCCGAGTGATAGAATTGACGCATATTTAAACACGTCATCGCGCACATCGCGAAGTCGGACGCAACACTGGAACGTTACGCCGACATCGCGAGTGGCTCATCTCCTTCTCCAATGCTCCGAGTCGCCATGGAGTCCGGATCGTGACACCTACATTGAGAAAAATACTGCTTTGGGGTAGCAACAATAGAGTACTTAGGGTATACTTTGTGCAGAGAAGGCAGCAAGTCCAAAGAGGCGCTGGTCTGGGTGATCAGACGAACACCAGCTCCCAGTGACAAAGAACAGTGCAAGTCCTTTATGAATGTTGGTCAAAAAATTTCTCCAACAAACCTTTGCCGGTGAGGACTGAAGTGTCAAATCTCTTGAAACTCAAACATGAAATAACCAATGCAAGTGAATAAAACCCTTTGACAGCCTGCAAACCATTGTCACAGTAGGGGCCAGCACCTATCGCATTGGGCCAACACTTAAACAAAAGGGGCAAACCGAGGACATGGTGACCTATGCCTCGAAACCCCTCACAGAGTGGGACTCAAACTACTCGGTCAATGAGAAAAAGAGGATTATATGTGCTTGGGCAGAGCAACACCTCTGGTATTACCTCTGGGGAATTAGGTCTCAGATACTCACTAACTAGAAGTCCCTTGTCAGCACTCACAACTGGGAGGCCATAAACAATCTATACCAAGATTGCAGGAATATTCCTTTGAAATTGAATATATCAGAGGATGGAAGAACACACTGACCATTGTCAATGCTGTCATGCAAGTCTGACATGGTCAAGGCAGACTTCAACAATTAATGCATCTTGGCCTCCCTCCAGGATCTCGGAGGAATGGGACATGAGCATCAGTGAGAGCGCACGGATTCGCCATGACGATGAAGACCTTGACATGGAACTAATTTGATCATTCTACCTCACACAGGCCAGATGAAATCAAGTTACTTCACTCTCTCCAGATCTATTGAAAAGTCGCAGACCAGATCACGACACAGGGCAAGTTTGTCATGTGAGCAGACTAATTCAACCCACTAAGATGAATGAGAAAATGTATAATATGAAAAGCTCACTAAGGCCACTGGGTAGCAACGCTGAGAAAGCTAGTAATAAACTATGGGCAAAGATGTGTAAGGAAGGAAGGGTCTTTTTCGACCCCCTCCCCTATATTCCATTGGAACCATACTAACTACGCTCACCCTAAGGTTGACCATGTGCCCCTGGCCAAGGTGCTGGACCAGCCCGGGGCAACCCATGCATATGCAACTCATAGGTAGGCTCAACCAAGTCTCCATTTTCTATTAGGCCTAGACGGGCCCTTAGAAACACCAAGCTGTAGGCTGGCACCTCTCATCATCGTCTGCACACAGAGAGCAAACCAACCCCCCCCCCTCTGGTGTCTCTGCAACTGCCCTGTTCTCACGGAAGACTGGGCGCGAAAAGCTACAAACTAACACCATCTCTCGCCTTCCTCCTTACATGACTGCCCCGCGAATTACCGGGCCAGGGCCTGGTCTGTAAAAAACCAGGCATCTCCACAAACCTGCACTGCACTCACAGACCCTATTTGGAAGACATATTACCCACACAACCCCTAACCTTGCATCGTACTTGATGTAACAGATGCATGCCCGACAACTGTGTGCCACTCAGATTGACTGCCATCACTAATCCTGTGTGTGACTATATATCCTTCCTTCTATTAAAACATAATAAAGCAGCCTTCATGAGATCTAAAAAGCACGTTTGATAAATATTTTAACTGACTCTTTGCAGTAGATAAGATATCTGGGCCCATTTGCCCCTACCCCTTTGTTCAGGTCAAATGTTGTCAACATAATATATGCATATATAAAATGTTATAAGATGCATGCGACATTAAGTAAAATATGTGGCCCAAAGGGCAGTAACAACTAAAAATGTGTCTTGCTATAAATTGGACATTGCCAGGCTTGTGTAATGTTATGTATATAAAAAGGTACAACTTCAGCTTGGACCAAACCCCTCCCATGTCCTAAGCAGGAACGGCGCATGCAAAACCCACTTGAGACCCGTTTTGTGTACTTCCAATTCTACTGTCTTGACCAGGCTATATGCTGGCAACCGCCAGGCCTCCTCTCCCCGCAGAAGCGCCACACACGGCGAGCACAGACGACCCCCACCTTTTTCCCCTCCTGCGCCTGTGCTGCCTAAGCTCATGTCTCACTGATGTTTTGATGTTACAAATGTATTCTTTCATCCTTCCACTGGGTCCGTGCTCCCCATGCCCCCAGAGAGAAAACGGCCACCAAACCCTTCACCTGGAAAACGATTCGCAGTAAACTAAGTGTAAATATGAAATATATGGTTTTCTCCCTAAATGTCAAGCTGTAGCTGGTGATCATTCATTCCATACTTTGAAGTAATGTGTAGATTAGAGAGTTGGCCCCAGCCGCCTCACTCAGAACAAACATGACCTTCACCTCGCACCGACCAGCCCAGCTGATGCACGTGGATGTCCGACGTCCCGCCAAGCCACCATCCAATCACATGGAGCGGTGCATAAACATCTATACTGGGCCTACTGCCCCACCAATCGAAATGTAACTTTTCGACTGTATGTATTTCGTCATCAATGACGCTGTAACCCTTTAAAATGTACTGACAGTGTATTGTTTGGCAGAGCGCTCTCAGAGTAAGCAGAGTCCTCTGCATGCCCTATCTTATCTAGATAAACTTTACCTTGCAACTTCACCTGCACTTGGTCTTGGTCTCATTGCCTACTGGGGTGTGTCCGTTATTGACTCTCATTGGGAGTTTGTATTGTATTTTGGGGGCTGCTCACTTTCAGATGTCAATCTAGCAGTCAGCAACTGCAAGGCTTGCACCAACAGCGATTAGCGACTGCACACGAGAGGCACAGCTGCAAAGTATCAAAATACCAGGAGCAAGCGTGGAAGAAGATTGGGCTGTATTTTTTGGGGCACGCATGGAAGAGGAATACAAATATGACATTTTTGCAGGCGACTACATGCCCAAATTGACCATGCTCTCGTTTCTGGAAGACATCAGAACTAATCTACCATAGAGCTCTTGGAAGATCTGTTGCAGAGAAGTACAAACGAGTTACAGATAAACGGTATACAACTCAACCTTGCACCAAATGCAGACGTTCCTAAAGACCAACAATACTAAGCAGCACAGAGCAGCATTTTATCATCCCCAAACGGAGAGCCAAGTAAAAAGAGCAAACAGGCTCATCAAAGAAAGCTTGCCACTTTCTGCAGTTTCAGGAATAGATGTGAAGAATCGATTTAGAAGCTATAGCAGCATAGAGAGGAAATCCTAATTCCACCACAGGATTCTCTCCTTTCAAAATAACAAGGGGAAGGAGGACGAACAATAGACTGATCCCAAAGTGGCCGATAGCCAAGGTAGACTATGGACTAAGTCAAGAACTGTGCAATAGCGCAAACAACAGACTAAGAGAAAAAAGGAGGTACGATGCGCACAAAGACGTCAACCCCTTGCATACAACCAGGAGACATACAGTGACAAACAGAACAGCAAAAACGGAGCAGCAGCTAAATGAGGATGGCAAAAGGTGGAACGTAAAAAAAGGGTATCAGTGTTCAAGAGGAGATGTTGGAACACCAGAATTGGTGCCTAAGCAACACGGGAGGCAGGCTCCAGAAGTGGAGGAGTCAAACACACATGGGGAGCAGCGATTCATCGGACGAGCAAACACTTCTCCAAGAACAAGGGACACTTTATGAGGGCAATAGCCAAGCTGCAGTAAAGAAGCAGAGAATCCTCCAAAGTACCTGAGAACAAAGGGGAGAGCGCAAACAGGAAGGCATCTGCAAAGTTAAGGGACAATACTTTATTCATGTTGTTCTGGGGTTTCAAAAGTGTTATTGACAATCTTTATAAGAAAGTACAAGGGACATCACAATCCTTACCAAGTCCCTCGCTTAGGGTGACAGAATCACATATAAGAGGGGTTCTTGATGTACACTTGGAACCTGCCACATAAGTAAAACACTATACACTTTGTATAAATGGAGAACCACAATTTCTGAAACTCGTGTATTTTTACAGAGCATTTACTGTTTCAAAAAATTAAGTAATGGCAATATCATAGCTACATGAACCTAAACTTTACTGAGCAGCATTTTACTTTGGACAGCCGAAGAAGCAGTTTGATTTAACAATCTGTGTTCATAGTAATATATTTTGTTTATGAGCGGGTGAACACTCGAATACCTAGAGATAGTGATTTAATTGGTAAGTAGGAGTTGTAATGATGCCCACGATAAAGATATAAGAAGAGTTTAAAAGAGAATGGAAATTGGGAGATGAGCAAAATGATGAGAGAAAGAATGGAGGAGATAAGGAGGGGGGAACCAGCTATAAGACAAGTGATGTGTTTGTCAGGTGTATCCTATGGGCGAAGCTTATAGCAAATGTGTAGTTTAAATTCTAGAGAGTGGCAGTTCTGTGCTACAGTTTTATAGATGAGCCGATATAATTAATGTACGAGGAGAGTCCTCCCTTCTCAACTGCGTCCTTGACTCGCCCCAGGAAGACACGAGACTGAGAAAGACCCACGAGAATCCTCCCACGTGAAATATATTTTCTTACGTGATGCCTCTGCTGTCTCATTAAGATATTTAGTTAATGCCATTTTTTTTCTTCAAACAAAACCATCCACTAAAATTAACTGGTGTGAAGAAACAGTCTTGCTGTTGCTCATTAATTTAATGGCCTGGGTTCTCGACTAACCACATAGGCAATCTTAGCATTGACAATGATGCCATAGATAAGGCATCATTGTTGATTTGGATAAGAGAACCCCAAGAGTCTTCTCACCTACATCAGCAGCAGAGCCAGTCCCCATCACCTGTGGAGTCCCTCAAGGGTCATGTTTTTCCCCCCCACTTTGTACAATATTTTTACAAAGCCTCTCTTTGATATATTGGACAAACTAGGGGTCTCATATGCCAACTACACTGATGATGCCCAGATTATTATCCCAATCCAGGGAGACTATGACAATGACACCAGCCTCAAACAAAATCTACCAAATCATCCAAACCTGGATGGCCACACATGGCCTATGTCTTAGCGACGACAAGACCAAGCTCTTAATCATCGGGTCTACCAGTAAACTTAACAAATTATCCCATTTGTACAATTCCATCACTATTGATGGCATCAAAATCAAGGTAGCCAAGGAAGTTAAAACCTTAGAATTCTACTTAGATTCAGCTCTCACCCTCGACAAGCAAGTAAATTCTACAGCCTCAGCAACTAGTTACACCTGCAAACGTATTCACGCCTGCAAACCATACCTGTCCACAGACAGCTGTACCACCATAGCGCGAGCCCTCATCCTCTACAAATTAGACTACTGCAATGCACTGTACCTAGGCACCAGTAAACACAACACCAACAAACGCCAAACCCTGCAGAACAACGCCCTTAGAACAGCTCTAGGAATTCCCAATGGGCAACACATCTGACCAAAGAAGAGCCGTCAACTGGCTGCCTATCAATGACCGCATCAAACTTAAAACTCTGAACATTACACACAACTGTCTGAACAATAAAGCACCTGCATACCTCACAGAGAAATTCACAAAGTACACTTCTGAACGACCCATCAGAAAGGCCTACTCAAATAGTATCAAAATCCCCAACTTTAAACTGAAAAGAACTGGAGGGTCCAGCTTCCCAGTACTAGCAGCTCATCTCTGGAACTCCATCCCAGACTCACTCTGAGCTACTCCTTCCTTCCATGTGTTCAAAGCTAACGTCAAACTCTGGCTTCACACCACAGACTTTTAAAAGCATCAACTGTACCAAATATTCTGTATATTTTATGTAAAATATTTGAAACTGTTACATATCCTACTTGTAAGTCATGTGACATTGTAACATAAGAAATGCTTGATATGTGATTGTAATTTAAGAAATGTAAAATATGTATGTACCTGTAACCTAAGATTTTATTTCTTGCAAGCGCCCAGTTGCTTAACGCTAGGTGCGCTCCATAAATAAATAAACAATACAATAGACATATGCGAGACTGTGCTACAGATGTATCCAATCATCTCAGCACTGCTGTCCCATCTGGCGAGGACGTGTCCCTCAGCACTGGTTAGCCCTTCGCCAAGCCTCTATTTGCACATTGAGAGTAGTTAATATTGGCAAGCTACATGTACTGGCACTTATGTGCCGTCTGCGCTTGAACTACCCAGTCAGCCTAGCACTGTAATAACTGTCCTCAATTGGGCAGTACCAACTACTACTACTACCATCGCTGGACGCTGTGTATTTCTCTGTGCTACCTTGCCACCCAAGTCCCTGTGCACTCTCACAACTGCCCATCCTCTCCCGTTGTCACTCACCCCCAGCAGGCAGACCTTCAGCTCCCGCAGGGCCATGGTGGGGCACCGCCCCTTACTCTTGTCCGGCTAACTCTTAGCGCAGCTTCAGCGCCCGCCTCCCGATGTCCATCGCCATCTTGGGGGAGTTAGTTGGGAGTAGTATCACGTGACATCTGCTTGCTCCGCCTGTTGCCATTTTCAGGGTAGTTGAGACCGTCAGTCATCACGTGATTTCAAAGGCTCAGCCGGCATAAGAGAGAAGAAATGCAGAGCCCGCAACCTAGGATCAATTCCAAGAACTCGAAAAAGTCCACTCACTGAACAAAAGGCACCTGCTGTCACTCTAGTAGTGACCGGCGGCCATCTTGTAACGGGTTAGTGGATTTTTCACTGGCGAAACTCTGCAAAACAGGCCAGGGATTTGTGGAAGAGTTAGTATTGAAACAAGAACAAACATCTTGTTTTCTTCTTGGTATGTTGTGGCTCCACCCTGCGTACCTGCAGCCTGGCCCTGGCTACTTACTACAACAAACTCTAATTTTGTCCAATAACGTAGACATATTGTCTCCCTCTGCGCGAGAACCCTGGCATTAGATTTTCATTGTCTATGGTTAGCTCTGTTAAAAATACACTAAAGCGGTTTGAACTGAAAATATCCCATATCAAAGATATCTCCTAAATATACTTAATCGTTGAAGTACGACTAGAGTGATCACCTTGCTCACGCTGCATCCTGTTAAGTTCCGGGCAAGTACAATGCAAAAGGTGTCAGCTCAAACATTATGCTATATAAAACGAGGAATCTAGCTAGTTGTCAATTATTAACTCCACGTCCCTATCTCCAGTATTTATCAATGAGGTAAACTATGGTTGTTTAATAGCATAACAATCTCGTACTCGCAATTTAAAATTATTAAAATATAATCATGTGTGTTCTATTCGGCCTCAGCGCCTCTAAAATACAAAGAAACAGTCTTCTCAACTGACCACTGCTTCGGTTTGTGCTTGGCTTTTAACAAACGTCAATTACTAGTACGTCACATTGCTCATGTCATGTGCCTATTCGTCAACAGCAGGAAAGAACACCCAGTTCCAAAATGGTGACAACGCAACGTCCGCCTTCTTAGAACTGTGCGAATCCCGTTCTTCATAGGGGTCTTCCGCTCACCGGTTGCCCCGCAGACGGTGTGCCAGACGGCCATCTTACAATGAGACTATCTTGGTTCAGATCGATGGGCCGGTCCTTGTAGTCTTTCCGCCCTCTCTATGGTTGTTGTCCTTCCTTCTCCCCTTTCAGGAAGTGAGAGGGCAAGGAGGCCCCGCCCCATGTCACTTTCAAGATGGCTGGTGAGTTGGGTTCTGCCCCTCTCCCTGTGTAGGACAGCATAGGCGGGGATTTGAAGGAGTGGTTGGAAGGGGGAGCAACTTTAGAACTGGATCTCTTATTATTATGATTTGAGTTTAGCCCCCATCCCGGGCCTGACTGCTGTCAACCCTCTTTCGCTCCAGGATCCATCTGTCTATGTGCCTCCCTTGGATCTCTTTGCATGGTCATAAACGTCTACTTATTCGTACCTTCCGATTTCACCACTGCCCCACTTTTTACTTCCACCACAAGACCTAATTTCCCTCGCCCGCCTACTATTGGTTTTGAGCTTACTCCACCACGCCCCCCCCCCATTTCACATTTGCTTCTCGGACTCAGCGTATATGTTTTCCTATGTTTAAATTATCCAGTTTTTATTTTACGTATTGTACACGGTTGATTGTCAACGTACTGCACAATGCAGGTACAGATGGATGGATGGGGGTGAGGGGATACGAGCCACTCGCATGAGTACATCCATGTGATAATTGAATAACGTTATTTCACTTGACGCTCTTTGCAGTATGTCATACTGTATACAATCATGCTCTAAAGAAGGTGGGACACCCAATGTAAATTTCCCGAACGATATAAGTGTACTGCTTAAGCAAGCAGTAACTATATGCACATTGGATATCAGTCCAATGCCATTGCTAAACATGTTTCTGCATGCATTGCACTTTTGGCCGGTGATGTTAGGCTGCCTCAAAGCGCAGCATTCCTTTTGCCACAGGCTCTTGGCGCGGACAGCTATGTTGCTTTGATTTTATTGCGCACCTCTGCCATTTGCATCGCCTCCGGGTGTTCTGAAGTATGTAAAAGAGGGAGGTGGGCTACTTTAATGGAGAAAGAGGGACCATGCAAGAGTGTTTTTCTTACTGTGTGCAGTTCGTAACTGCCAGGGTACAGTTTGTGGGTCTCTTTCAAGGGGTCTGTGTGGGGGCATAGAGGCGTTGATGTTACGGTGTGACCCGTGTGTGCTCAGTGCTAGGGTGCATTGGCCAGGGCGCTGGTATTTAGGTTACTTTTAGAGGTGTTTCGTTTTTGTTTGTAGAGTGGTGTTTTGTATTGCCATCTGAGAGTGGCATAGTTGGTCTATGTATCGTGCTTTTGAACGTGAAGATGAGTATTGGCGTTGTGGCAAGCAATTCATACCATGGAGAAACAATTCTACGATCCTAAGGACCAAAATACAATGGTCCTGGTAACCAGCCCCTGTTGCAGTGTTGGAAGCGGGGGTGGGGGGATTAGACAATAAATATTACTCACGGATTCACCTAATTTCACATTGTATTTTTTGTAAATGTATGTTCTTATTTATAATGTAAGTCTTTGACGTATGCAAGGAAAGCATACTAATTCTGTCTACTTTATACAGCCAGTGTAGTGTAATTCGGGATATATACAGGTAGGATTTATCCCGCACACACGCTTCCATTTGCAAGGTCTCCGGGTACTCTGGCAGATGTCAGAGAAGGGGATAGGTTAGCAATTCTAATCTCGCAAGTAAAGCCCATGTTTAAACCAAAGTACACATGTCAAACTAAAAGGCAATATGGGAATAGCAGGAGGATGTATTTTGCACAAGACTCCTCCTAATAAAGTCAGCCATTCCAACTTTAATGCAAGGTGCACAGTTAAAAAACAAATTTTATTTAAAGTAGTGTCTTTTTTTTAAATGTGGCATACATTGTTTCTATGTTTGCGTTGTTGCTTATTCTTTTTATTATTATCTTGTTTAATTTATCTTAACATTGGTTACTTGATGTTAAGCAGTTATACATGTAATTTATAATGCTTGTATTTTTCATTTATATTGTTATACACAAATGATTATTCTAAATCTATAGCTATAATGCATCTATTTTATTATGGGCCTATAGATCTAAACATTTGGAAATCGGTTTCGGGACGTCTGCGGTGAATGGAGTGAAATGGCTTTATGATATTGAGCGTATGAATATCGGACAACAGATATATGATGATAGACCTATATGCAATTTTTGAACATCGTTGAACTTTCCTAGAAATTAAAGGTTGTATGCTGGTTGGTTTGGACCATCCAGTTAGATTGTTTGGCACAAGTTGGAATTTTGCAAAACTTAATTGGAGCATCTATGCTCCGCAACAAAGGATAATTTGGTAAACCGCTTTCCTCTCAAATGGCGTTGTTTTTGAAGCAAATCACAACTGTGAAGTTGGATATGGGGACCCGCTCAGTTGAAATTTAGTAAAGCCCTGAAGAAGACCTGTGGTTTCAGGTCAAAACGCGCTTTGGCTATCCATTAAATAGAAATTGGCAGCATTTACACATCAAGTCGTCAATGATTTATGTTGAACACCAGTGCATTTGATTGTTATTCTGGATACGGGCATAGCGCTTTGGCCACACAACTTAGAAAGTTTAGTTTAGGAATAAGCTATGTATTAATATGACAGAATGCCAGTGGCAATGTTGTGCATGTGACAAGGCTGTTGTAACTTTGGGACTTGATATCCTTAACAGCAGATCTTTGTGAGGTGAAGGAATCTCAATCTTTATTGTTGTATACCCCACATTGTCAAATATCACTCATGGGATCTTTACAATATGAATTATATTGCATCCCCCTCGACATGCATTATCCCAACTTCAGCTATGATTGTGCATTTTGTATATTCTGCTCTTTCCACCTTTTTACATTACAACACTAGCAAACGCCTTTTACGTTGGTGTTTTGTCTTTGTTAATTTTCTTTTTTTATTCTAGCAATTATGATTATTACCTCCACAGAATGTGACTCCCTGTATTTACACTTTGTAGTATGTTTCAGTACATTAAGTTTTAAAGCCCTCAACAAAAACGGACATCTCTATCTTTGAATGGGCTGTGTCCTGCATGGTGTATTGTTTGAGCTGCATGTATATTTGTCCCCTTGAATGATAAACTTGCTTAATTCCTTCTTTTTGTTTCATCCAGGGATCCCTCTGTATTTTGTGGACTTACAAGATGACCTAGATGACTGTAAGTATGTTTTGCTCTATAACATAGTATTGATTCCCACCAGGGCTATTGTTTGACGATGAGCAGATTACTTTGTATCACCTATACACCCATTATTACACGCTTATGTGCAAGTGTTTCAGTTGATGGAAAGACTACTGCAACTCCCAGAATGTATTAGTTAAGAATCGCGAGATGAGGAAAGTGGTGTTTATGCAATGGTCATCTAATGATTGTACAATGTCATGAACTGCAAGTCCTCTCCTCTCTGCTTTAATTTCTGGGTTTTGTTCTGTTAATGCTCTCAAAGATAACTTTGCATACACATTTTGCGTTAAAATCCAATTTTGTACATTCTTGCACCTGCTTCATCTTCCAAATGTGGTTTCTGTTGCAGAACACAGTACAGCAAGCTACTCCCCCCTAAATATGTCACCCCTATTGCAGTCGTCATAATCATTTCATAGTGTTTTAGTATAAGGGCAACATTTTTTGTTAAAAAGGTGTTCATTTTATTCAAATTGTTGATGGTGTCAATTTTTATAAAATAGGTACATAGTCAAAAAACTCTTCATTGAAAAAGTAAGGATTTTTTATGGTGAAACCATATTGGCAAGCTGCAGTATAATGCATACTGCATTTGGTTACTTGATGTTAAGCAGTTATACAAGTAATTTATAATGCTTGTATTTTTTATCTAAATTGTTAAACACAAATGATTATTCTAAATGTATAGCTATAATGCATCTATTTTACTATGGGCATTTAGATCTAAACATTTGGGCAAATGGAGAGTGCGTCCACCAGTAATAATCTCCTCCATTGTTAAGTGCCAAAGGGCTGTGTGGGAGTGCTAGGCAAGAACTTATTTTTCAAGTAATTGAAAACCAAAAGTAATCAGGATGATACTTTTCTAAGCCAACTATTTCCTGTCTCGCAAACACCAGTATAGGTTGACTTAAAAAACAAAAAAACTTTACAAAAAGTTATGTAAATCCTCTCCTAAAATTTAAGTTGTTACATAATGTATAATTACAGTATTGATACTGTAAAACACTGCATCAATTCCATGCTTTACAGTAAAGTTTGTGTCAACTATTTTTATTTGGTTGGGCAAGATGTGTCCTATTGACGAGTGAACATGCTTTTGGTGGCAAACCTAGTTCTGTAACTTGCTGGTTGCATTCATCTGTGCAACTGGTGCTCAACGCATGCTCCGATCCCATACTGCTTGACATTTTATCGCATCAACCTGTTGCTTTATGCAATCTACACTGAAAGTGAGATGGCAGCAACTACAATATTCCACTTAGTTTGCCCAGTTGATCAACTGTGCTTAGTCGTAATTTCTTTCCTTATTACATGATGAATACACAAATCCAGCTCTCCAGATAAGGTGCGTACTGGGCTATTTTACGCAATTAAATCATGTGCATACGCCACATTTATTTTTTTCTTGCGTTTCATTTACGCAGCAACACAAAGCAGTAGCTTGTAAAGTTCCCTCTTTTGTCCAGTAGGTGGCCCTCTGCCACTGCAGCTTTGCAAGAAACAGTTAGAATGCCGGTACACCCCTTTTTGGCACCACCGGCCGCGCAATACGTCCTGCTCCGGCAGGCAGTGTCAGATCAGCCACCCTTGGTAGAGGCAGCAGGGGCATCTTGGAGCCAGCAGCACCCACCGCACCCACATCACGCAGACTCACGACTCGGGAGCTGGGGAGAGAAATTTTGTGCATTACGTATGGTTCAGAGGCAGTGGGGTGCCCTATTAAAGAGTGTCCCTCCTCCCCCTTGTCACCCTGCCCGTGTGACAGCACAGCCCCGGGGGATGTCACATGAATCCCATGCCACAAGCTGCCGCTCCTGTCCTATAACGAGCTGCCTGGCAGCTGCAGTCTTCTGGTGCCGTCACCTCCCCACACCCTGAAATAAACTGGAATATGCATTGCTTTTGCGGCCAACTCAAAACAGGTTGGAATATATTAATCCGACCAGATAGCTCAGAGGGCTCACGTGCCTGTTGCAGAAATCTTTGCAGTTCTGTGGGTTCGAAAGTTTAGCTCTGGCTGGTTTTCCTTACCCTTTCATCCATCTGAGGTTGAGACAATAAGAAACATTGTGTAGGTGTTACAAATCTGTAATGTCTTCATCTGCCATACCTCTATGGAGTTTCCTGTTGTGCCTTGACAAAATGCAATGCTTACAGCTTCATTAACACATTTGGTATAAGTCCCCGATGACAGCATGTAACTTGCCCAAGATCACACCTGGCGTGGAGACTCCGCATTGAACCGAGATTCCAATTTAGTTGGCTTGTTACAAAATTGGCTGGAGGAACTTTTCATATCTTGTGGGAGGCCGGGAGGGTGGGGGCATGTCGGCAAAACCACTTTGTTGTGAACTTTTTATTGCCAATTACATCCCTTGCCAGGCATGCTCCCTGGTCTACGCCTACATTAGCAGTCCCAGAAATAAACGAAAGGCACTGACACAGACTTTGCTTATATGTGTCCCGTGTACTGTTTAACAAGCGCCTCCCAAGGTCACATCACCTTTGGGAATGTGGAAGGAACGCAGAAGTGCAGTGCGAGCTGCTGGCGGGAGCAGACAGTAGGCGCAAGACACTGCACTGCACCCGGGCTGGAAACTGCTCAGGCGGCCACAAAATTTAGACAGCTCGGCGATGGCATCCGAGAATGCTAAATTACTTGGACTGACAAATTGCAAAGACACTGCAGGTTAACAGAACGTAATTACTAAGTTGTCAACTTTGTGTGTATATATGGAACAGGGAGCACAGACAATGCAAGCAGGGAGTAGACTTTGAACAGCGTCCATTTTCGCCCTTTTCAAGCACGAACTAAATAGTGCCCAAGGAGCATTGGGGAGAGCTCTCCTCCCATGCATGACCTGTACACTGCCCAGGGAGGATGGGGTGGCGGGGGGAGAGAGAGCGAGCTCTCTTTCCATGCTAGGAGCTGGGCAATGCTAATGGGAGATGTGTATGTGTGTGTGCACAGCAACTCGCCACAGCAACTCATTGCTCACAATGCGGCCATACCCGTGCCAAAACATCCTGGTGCCACAACATCCCAGCGGTGAACTGGCCGTGCCGAAATGGGCACGCCGAAACGGGCTCTGCGGCCAATCAGCCGCGCCAAATCGGCTGGCGCCGAAATGGCTGTGCCAAATCGTCCTGCTCCGTAGAATGCTGTTTGCAGACAGCAACACTACAACTAAGCCAAGTGATCTGGGGGGAGTCGGGGCTACAGAGAAGGCGGCATAATTTGACTACAGCAGTGGTATAGGTCACAAGTCAGCCTTCAAAAGGTAGGAAGCTGTAGCAAATACTACTGTTAACGTCTACCTCTCCCCCAGTTGCACCTAGCTTTACACAGAGTGCTAATGGCAGCACTGTTTTGTTAATTTCCCCAAAGGAAAATGAGCACCATTTTTCCCTTTACTATATTGTCCACTGGGGATCTATCCCTGGGTTGTAAACTGAAGGGGACAGCCGAGTGAAAGCACAACTTCCTGGGGTGCCCGGTAGCAAACAAAGCTGTCCATGTGTTTTCACCGCAGACATAGCGGTGTCCAGGGCTGGGCAAAGGACACACTTTTTCCAGTTCAACCGCAGGACCAGTCACTATAGCTTTCATGAAAAGGTCCCATCGTGCTGCAGTGACCATCAAGAAAATAAGAGAAAACAATGCCTTTCTTGCAGCTTCCAAGAGGGTATGAAACCTGTTCTATTGTTTCCAAGTGTTCCCCCAGGGCCTGCCTCTCAGTGTGAGAAGACTTGGACTTTAAGGTTTTTCCTAGTGCAGGACCGTAGTGGTCCTGCAAGCCCTCAAAATATGAGGTGAAGAAGCTGTTGCCGAGACGCTGCTACAAGACAAGAATTAGTGTGTGAATAATCGATTGGCACAAGGTGACCATGATTTCCATGAACAGGCCCCAATTTTAATGTGCGCTAGAAAATTCTGAACTGAACAATTACCCTTAATACTAAATCAACCTATAGTAAAAGTCATACTTTCTTTGTGAAAACATTCCTGACTCAGGTCTGTGACAAGAGTACATAGCTGCTTAAAAGCATGTGTGGGGGGGCGTGGCTTGATGGCTACGTGAGAGGACGTTCCTTGGAGGAGCTCCCGATGATCCGATCCTGATCCTTGGAAAAAAGTGATGGTTTTTGGTGGACTTTCAAGCCCACGGTGCATCTAAAGGCATATGAAAGTGGGGGGCATACGGTGCGTGCCCTCCCCAACGGCGAGACTGCATATTCACGGAATTAGACCCCGAAGAAGTTGGTCGCGCAAAGGAAGGGGAGCACCCAAGATGGCCGCCTGTGGACAAAGGGCCATAAAAGGTCCTAAGCTGAGGAAGACGAGGTTGGTCGGAACGTGGGCGAGCCCAACCAGACAGACGGGTCGCATGCGCCTCTGGCTGAAAGCAAGAACATAAGGGCGAGCCCCTACTGCAGAGGCCATGGGTTGTGGCGGACTAGCAGAGTGAACCCGCGAGGATACAGCTGGGCGCGTGGGCCCAATCGACGCAACAGGATGTCTTCCAAGGCGGTGCGACCGCGGATCAAGCAGCCTACGATGGAGACCTATGTTAGGTCGCCCTCGGGCACGGAAGGGGGCAAGAGCAAAGAAACCCCTGCGGCGGCGACGGACCCACCGGGTACCATCTAGGAGGTGCTGGCAGCAATTGCTGACCTGAAGGTGGCCTGGGAGATGAAGCTGGGCCTGGCCATGAAAGAGTTGCAAGAGGGCCTAAACCTCAAGATAGGAGCGGTCCGAGAAGAGGTGAACCTGCTGCGCCAGGATGTGCGAACGATCGCAGAGCGCACTGGGGAATTGGAGCAGGAGTTGGCCCCGACCGTGGAGGCGTGCAATACACACGTCAAGGAACTTCATGCCCTCGTGCAGCAAGTGGGCAATCTGGAGGACAGAGCAGGCGGAGATGTGCGCCAGGCGCAACAACATTCGCATAGTGGGGGTACCGGAGGGAATGGAAGGATAGAACCCCACAGATTTTGTTGAAACCATGCTCTTGCAGGAGATCACAGGCGGAGAGCTGACCCAGGGGTTCGCGGTCGAAAGGGCGCACATGGCCCTGACCAGGAGACCGGCCCCAGTAGCCCCCCCCCGCGGCCTTTGATTGCAAAGATCTTGAACTATCGTGACCGCGAGAAGATTCTCGAATTTTTCCGGAAAGGGGGCACGATAGAAAGGGGGTCAGCGAATATAACAGCGTATCCGGATTACACGCTGCTTGTACAATGGAGTCGAATGAACTTTGGAACGGTGAAGAGGAGGCTCAGAGAGGCAAGCTACCGCTGCATGTTGCTTTACCCCGCTAGGTTAAAGGTGATCCATAAGAACAGATCCCTCTTCTTTGAGACGCCGAGCGACGCAATGGAATGGCTGGATATGCAAGGTCGACCACAGGAATCGGATGCCCAGACAGAAGCGGATGGAGAAAAGTAGCACGCTGCAGAGGCACCCGTGAGGCCATAGCTATGACATTGGAACTAGAATATAGTTTGATATTGTGCTTGTGTGGGGGAAGTCACGGCATCTGCCGGCGGGTCCCGTTGAATTCACTTCTCCTAAATAGATGACTGGGAGCTCCTGGGGAGCAACCTCTGCACCCGATAGTAGTATACTTAGTTAGGTCACTGTTAGATTGGTGACACCCCGCGGGGTCCTTGTTCTTAGTCACGAGACGGGTCCAGACGTGAGTAGGCTTGAGATCCAGGGATGGAGCTGGGCTATTGGTGGGGAGGGGAGTTGTGTGCAGTGGTGTGAGGTTGGAGAAGGGGGAAGGGGGGCACGGTTTGTTAATAGAAGAGATGGAGCCAGGAAACGACCCTACATGGGGAACATTATGGGGAGGGATGGGACGGAGATAGACCGACTAGATGGCATCGGGTAATCTCAGAATTGTGACCTGGAATGTACGGGGCCTCAACAGCTACCTTAAACGCAACAAAGTGATGATGTATTTAAAGAGGATGCGCATAGACCTAGCCCTGCTGCAAGAGACCCACCTCACTAGGGAAAGGCTGGCGGTGGTTGGGAGGAAATGGAAGGGCACCGTTGTGGGGGCGGCGTACTCGGCGTATGCCAGAGGGGTCGTCACTTGGGTGGCGCCCCACGTGCCGTTTCGAGTGCTTGATTCTACGGTGGACCCGGAGGGTAGAATGGTGGTGGTAACGGGTCTCTTGGAAAACAGAGAAATACACATCGTAAATTTGTACGCCCCAATAACGATACAGCGGCTTACTTTAGGACCCTCTACGGTAAACTTGGCCCCCTGGCGGGGGGTACGGTAGTGTGGGGGGGGACTTTAACTGTACAGTAGACCACAGTATGGATAGGTCCAAGGATAAGGCAGGAAAAATGACACCGGCGGCTAAAGCGCTGAGTACCCTACTGAAAGACCTAGGCCTAGAAGATGCGTGGAGGAGGCTGCATCCCACGGATAGACCATACTCACACTACACAGCGCCACATGATTTGTACACAAGGTTAGACTACATGTTCGTAACAGCCGGGATAGTGAGAGAAATGGAAGGAGCAGAATACAAGGCCCGAGTGCTGTCGGACCACTCGCCCTTGGTGGTAGACTGGAGACACCAGCCCCCACCGCCGCAGATCCCTACATGGAGACTTAGGACCGAGGCCCTGCACGATGAGGGGTTTCGGGAGGGCCTGAGGGACGCCATTGAAGAATATTTTGATAAAAACACGGGAAGCGTAAGCTCTGTGGGCACACTGTGGGAAGCGTTTAAGGTGGTGGTGCGTGGGGTAGCTATTTCCCAAGTTAAAGGACTACGGCGGGGTTGAAAGGGAGCTCTGGGAGGCGGAAAGAGAGCTAGAGGAGCTCACGCGTTGCGAGAGCACCGCTCATGATAACAGAACTAAAGTAGAGGAGCTACAGTTGTCCTGTAGTGCACTCTGGGATAGACTGTGCAGACTCAGCTACAGGAAATATACGGAGCGGATACACGCAGGGGGGACGATAAGTCGGGCAGATTGCTGGCTTGGCTGTACAAGAGTGAGACCCCCCGCTCGGTGATTAGCGAGATCCAGGGCGTAGGAGGTAGCATATGCAACACCCAAAAAGAGGTAAATGAGGAATTCCTTAAGTTTTACAGACACTTGTATGAGGACACGGGGGAGGATATGGGTCAAGACATACTAGACACATTGGGGGACATTGAGCTGCCCACGTTAGATGATCTAGAGCGCTCTGAGTTGGACGCACCCGTCACCTCAGATGAGCTGGAGGTAGTGATTCGGAACTTGCCCACTTGCAAGGCACCGGGTTCGGATGGGCTGCCCAGCGAGTTCTACAAAACATACCAGCAAGAGTTGCTCCAGCCACTGCTTGCCACTTTCAACGAGGCCTATGAGAAGGGAGAACTCCCGTTGTCTCTCCGTGAGGCCGTAATCATCCCACTCTTGAAACCAGGCAAGCCGGCCGTGGAGTGCGGGTCTTACAGACCGTTGTCCATGCTCAATCAGGACAGCAAAATACTCACGGCGGTGCTGGCTAATAGACTGAAAAGGGTGATTAAGAAACTGATACACCCATATCAGACGGGATATGTTCCGGGCAGGAACATCACCGACAACCACCGGAGGCTACACCATGTCATGGACCAAACTGAGGAGGACACGGGCGAGCTGGCCATAGTGTCGTTAGACGCGGTCAAGGCCTTCGACTCGGTACGATGGCCCTGGCTGAAAGCGGTCCTGAAGGGGTATGGAGTGGGACCCAGATACCTCAGATGGGTACAGTTGTTTTACAGCACCCCGATGGCGAGGGTCAAGACAGGGTCCACGGTCTCAGATTCTTGGCAACTGGGCAGGGGGACCAGACAGGGATGTCCCTGGTCACCGATGCTATATATACTGGCACTGGAGCCGCTGGCAATATGCCTGTGTCAACAATATGGGGAGGTGGGCATAAACACGGCCAGCGGAGAGCATTTGATATCATTATATGCGGATGATATGCCCCTTTATTTACGCTATCCAGAAGAAAACCTACAGTACGTCCTAGACGTGATAGAATGGTACGCCGTCCTCTCCGGTATATCGGTGAACCCTGGAAAGTCCAGCCTGTTCCCTTTGGGTAGATATAGGAATGTCCCGGTGCAGAGGCTGCCTGTTCTGCCGATACCATGGCAGCCCGTAACATTTAGGTATCTGGGAATAAACATTTACCACAAGATCGAGACAGAACACAAGCACAACACGGAAAAGGGGATAGAGGGGATTAGGAACAGTATGGTATTTTGGTCCAGACTGCCCCTGACCATGATGGGGAGGGCGGCCTTGCTCAAGATGGTGGTCCTGCCTAGACTCTTGCACTTTTTTACAAACGTCCCGTTTCTGATACCCAGAAGCCTATTCGCGAAACTTCACAGCGTGTGTAGGGGTTTTGTGTGGGGCAGCTCTAGGAATAGGGTGGCTCTGTGGAAGCTCCAGAACCCGTGCGACGGGGGGGGGGGGTAGGCCTGCCTAACTTCGAACTCTATTACCTGGCGGGGCAGCTGCAGTACGTGGCCAGGTGGCTCTTGACTGAAGATTCGGCGGAAGCCAGGCTCCTGCGCGAAGATACGGCCCCATACTTTCTGATGGAAGTGGTGTGGTTGGGCAGAGATGGCAAGGGGCGGTTACTGAGGTTGGGCTGGGAGATCTGGCACAGGACATGGAAGATTGGGGGGGACTCGGAACCATACTCCCAGCAGGCCCCTTTGGCGGCTCTCTGTGGGAGCGACTCCCAACTACTTGAATCGGTCCGCAGATACTGGGAACAGGTAGACCTAGCCACCCTCGGGGACATATGGCAGGAAGGGGAGGCGGTGGACTTTCAGCGGCTGCAGGAAGAGACGGGAGTACATGGTGGCCAATATATAACCTACACTAGGCTGGTGAAAAAGACTAGAGAAAGATGGCCGGAGACGGTGCTCGCGGAGGATCCAGATGCCTCCCTGGAAACCATGTACAATGTATCGGAGGGCGGGCACGAAATATCGAGGATATATGATCTCCTGCGGGCAAGGGCAGGGAAGGAGTTGCTCCAATTGAGACAAGATTGGGAGGAGGAGGTGGGAGGACCCATGACGGATGGGCAGTGGGAACGGGCCCAGAGGTACCATAAAAAGGTGTCCCGTAACGCGAGATTCCAACAGCTTCAGTTGTATGTTACCCACAGGGCTTATTTAACCCCCGGGAAGATTGCAAAGTTTGGGGGATCAGCTACACAGCAATGCCCCAGGTGTGGGGAGGTGAACGCGGGACTGCTACACGTTTTGGGCTTGCCCGGTGGTGCATAGGTTTTGGAATGAGGTCAAGACGAAACTGGCTGGCGGGGGGTAGTGCTGGATGTGGAATTGGCCTGGTCATGCTTGCTTGGACTATTCCCTAGACCCCGGCATTTGAAACACATAAGCAAGATGAAGGACCTGGTCTATGTTTTGGCCAAACGCAGGATCGCCATGGGCTGGAAGGCGGGCCATAGACCCAGGGTGGAGTTGTGGTGGACAGACCTCTTGAGATGGGCAGAAGCTGAATCTGTAGTCTGGTTTGAAGCGGTCACCAGCGGGGGCGAAGAAGAATTAGGGCCCTTGTTGGCCTGGCGGCAATTGGTGGTCTCGTTGGCAAACCCTCACCAGGGTGACAACGAAACAGAGGACCCGGTTGATGGCAGTCTAGGTAGTATGCCACCTAGTGATGTTCCCGTAAATGATATGTGAGAACTGGCTCTAGTTTAAAGGGGGGGGGGGGTTGGGGAGTTTGAAAATGTGTTGCAATATGATGCTTTCTATGTTTTGAAACGGTTGTAGTGTGTTTGTTTGACCTTAAAAAATAAAATAAAAAAAGCATGTGTATGAGAAAGAGCGACTGTAATCAATGCCTCATTGTCCTAATCCATCCTGATGCAAGTGAAGGATTAGCTCAAGAAACTCTTGCCTAAAGGTGGCTCCAACTAGAGAGATGCTATTAAAAATTTCACCAACACACAGCAATAAAGTCGACTGTCTTTCACTCGCTTCTAGTGTAAATCCTAAATTTACCCTGCAGATTGCAGTCACAACTGTAAAAATATATTCTCATTGAAGCTGTACTGGAATAGTCTCATTACAATGAGTAATGTAGTTGGATGCCCATCATGCCCCTACACAAGTAAGTTTGCCATTCATCCACCGTCTCTGAAGTTGGGGCCCCTCCCAACATTTGAAAGGATAGCCCCCGCCTACATTTTAGCCTAGGTGCACCACTGGATGTGCGCACTTGCATTTTGTTAGGCAGAGAGGCGAGGGAAGCCTTTTCCTGAAACTGGCAGTGTTAAAGTTTTACTGTATTTGTTCAGAAAAATGTACTTGGAACAAACGCAGTAAAACTTTAAAGCTGTTACTTTCAAGAAAGACTTCCATCAACTCTCTGCATAGTGCGCTTTTAAATATACTATTCGATAGTATGTGTTGGATACGTTTTACTCTCTTGCAGAGGAGAAAACTAATTTTTACTCTCTTGATATTGCATTTACTCTCTAATTTGAAAAAGCATGCGTAAAATACTCCCACCTCAAAATCTTATCTGGAGCAAATCAAACTAAATGTTTGCACAAAGTAGTGATCAATAGTTCCAGTCCTTAAATCTACAAATCGACTGCCCTGCTATACACTCTAGCTAACCTCTACAGCTCACTTTTCTCTGCATTATATATGAGCATGTATAGGACAGAGCTGGACAAGCTTAATTTAGAGCCTCTTTTATCATATATATTTATGCCCATTCATGGAGCTAACCTTTTACATTTTACATACTCATCTAGGGCTTGCAAAGTCTTTTTGCTCACTCGCATAGTCTATCAGATTTTTATGAAGGGCGAGCATCATTTGCAGGCGATGTGTGAACTTTTATTTAACATTAACTTTGTTTGCAGTAAATGTCAAAAGTTTCATTGTTCATGGGTGGCCACAATGTGCCAAACATAGTGGATTTGTAGTGACATGTACTATTTTACAGAAAGCACATTTAAAGTTGTAATTCGTTGCCATGGCTTGAGTGTATTTCTCTTTGAGTAGATAAACTAAGTTACCAGGCTTGCCCTTTCAGTCAGACCGTAAACAATGCTGCTGTATTGTTGCTCGTTTTATGTCTTGGCTTCAAATAACATCTGGTAACATCAAAAATATGAGTGCAACATTGCAAATCAAATGGGTTTGCTTGCTAATCAGGAATTTCAATTGGCAAATGGTGCTAATCAATTTTTTAAAATAAATGTATTCCATGCACATATGTTGCTGTCACTAGAGCCCCTCATTAAAATAGCACAACTAGTAATGCTTCTTCTTTGGGTTGCTACTGTTCCGCTGGGAGACGCTGCGTTGGAACGCTGGAACACCGAGGACAACAAATAGACTTTGTCAAATCGATGCAGTACGGATCATTGTATTCGGGCGGACAGCTGCTTAAATTGCATAACGTTTTATACAATGATTGGTATTACAAGGAACCTCTTTTAAATGGATTAATTTTATTTATTCTCCACTTTTAGGAACGAGTATCATTGGTGCCCCTCCCCCTTTCCCAGAAGGCTTACTTAACAAGCAGCCACATACACGCGCTTTTGAAAGTAGCTTGTAAGTAGCTGTGGGACCTCGGGTACGAGGTACTGCTCTACTGTTCCACACTTATTGCTGCAACTGTTTTAAATCCCCCTTTCCTCTTGTCAAGGAAAGGACGACTCAAATTGTTAGAACGTCCCCTTTAGCAATGATATTTTGTGTTAAAAGCTGTGTAGAGGTTGGCGGCTAAGAGGGCATTTGTATTGTTGGATAAGATTACTGCTGTCTTTGTAAACGTACTGGGGGATACTTGTAGGAGTCGCTTGCTGTTGCAAGCCATATGGTTTAGAAGCAAATATATTGCAACACAATACGATATGGAACTTTATTGAAATTTACTAAGAATTGGTACTTTCTGTTGGTGTAAGCTGTGAACAGATCTGTGATATAACGCAGGTGCCTTTGTAATCTGGTGAAGTCTGCTAAATACCGCTTCTTACTCACTGGCGGACAAGGAGGGAGTAGTTTTGAAGTATACAGACATCTTGCATGACAGCTGAAATATTACAGTATGGTATGACACAGTAAAATACCACTGAGAATTGTTTTTTATTCTACTCCCAATTAGGTATTTAATTGAGGCGTGTGTGATCTGGTGTGTAAAATAATAGCATTATCCAGTAAACACTGCCTTTGTTGTACCTCTGAATTGGGTGGTTGTGGGAGTGAGATACAATACAGCGTGAGGATAGGATACAAACTCTGATCACATCTGAAAAGGAATCGCCCACTAGCCCTTCAATAGCTGCTAAACACTCCCAAAAGGGGAAAACTGATCTTAGAAACAGGTCAAGGATGGAACAACCTAAAATACCCAGCTTCTTAACTAAAAAGGATATTGTAAAATATCTGTTGAATGATGAAATAATCTCATTACCTGAAAACAGCTCCATGATAGACAATAACTCTTTACTAAACTTATGTCATCCCATGGGGTTCCCGGTGGGTTTGGGTCCCCTTCAAGTGGAAAAAAAGCTTTGAGAATATGGAGAAAATGGACAATGTGATAGGGACTAACATATCAGGGACACCGGACCTAGGAAAACTGGTTCAAGATAATACTTTCAATGATGATGATGGGGATTATTCATGGAATGACCTGGAAAGTGTAGCGGATATCTCATTGAAAATGGATTCCCTAACGGTGGATATACTACTGGGTACATGTACTAGGCTAATGAATGAGCAGGAAATTGTTAAGAACCTAGTAGTAATAGTAACTGAGGATATGAAAACGAGTGAAAAGATCTCAATAAGAAGTGATCCACTATAGAACACACTACAGCAAACGATTGAATGAGGAATGAGGCCATAGGCGATTTGAGTGAGCTATGTATGATTGTGAATGATGAATGTGGGGCCACAAATGATATGGACATAGAAACACTAGAGACGAATGAAAAGGAATTAGGGGTGGAGGGTACAAAGAATAGAGACATCAACACAGATGGAGAAAATACTTATTCACAGGGACAAAAAAGGCAGATCCATTGCAAACAAAATAATAAGAGGGGCTAAAAATACGGGAAAGGTGGGCAAAACAAGAAAGAACACAGCAAAAAAGAATAGTGTAGCCTTGGCTGAAACGTCCATAAAGGATTTTTAGTTGTGCGGAGGTAGGAAATATATTTGAGTTATATCTAAGGAAATAGGGGAAGTTCACACATTGTATAACTTGTGCAGCTGGGAACGGGTTAATTTACTTTGCTTTTGGGGGTTCAAAAGTACTTACCTGCTTAAGAATAGGATATATACTATTTTATTATAATTTTAACATAAATGACAATAAGAACATATGGTACTTTCAATAAAAAATCAGAAAAAACCCATACCGAAATCTTAAAAGAAAGATAAGATTCTGTGGCAAAATATACAAGAAGCACCATATTAACTGAAAATTAACAGGGTAAAACACGGGTAGGTAGAAATAAGGGATGAGAGAGAAGCAGGTGAAAATAGGACAGAGAGAACAAAGGAGAAGGGGCGGAAACAAGGAATAAGTAGGGTGGGGGAAAGCTGGCGGAGGTAGGGGGGCGTTGCTCAGGGACCTAAGGGATAACAAACATAATTTGTTAAAGGCATTCCAAATCGCAAGATACGTGTCCCTTCTTTTTATTAGTTGATAACTGGTTTTCTCTGCTTGATACAATGGACAGATCTTGTAGCCAGCTATCAACCGTAGGACGAGTGTCACTTTTCCTATGCTTCAAGACCTGTTTTTTAGCTAGCAAAAGGGCTCTGTAAGCCCAGTAAGATTGATCAGACAAAAGTTGGAGACCCAGTGGGAATAACACTAATACACACAAACGGGGGGAGCAAGGAAGTGACCAACCCAATACCAGCTCCATTCGTTTCAAGATCTCCTCCCACCTTTTGCACAAGAACAAAACACGTACAGGTAGTTGCCAACCTCCTTCTTAAAATTCCAACATATATCCACCTGCATCAGTTTACATTGGTTCATCCTTGTGGATGTCCAATAGATACCGTGATTAACTCTGTTGGGTGAACTGCAGGTTCAAGTCAAACTTGTACCTAGAGGCTCCCGTGCAGATTCGACTTCAATGTCTATCTGAAATTTCATACCTCATTTCCAGTGACCACATGGCCCTACCATGCTCTGAAGGAATGGTCCCATGCGTTTGTGTCAACAATTTATAAATTAATGAGGCCCAAAGCGAGGAGACCCTGAACACGTGGAGTAACAGAGGGATATCCTGCATCGAGGCATTCAAGGGCTCTAAAGCATTTCCAACTGCTTCGCAAAGAATTTGGTATCGACCAGCCTTAGAGGCTCTCGGCTTGTATTAGAATTCAAGAAAAACAAACGAGAGTATTGATGCTCCGTCATATATTTGTGCCAGATGCCAGCAAAATACCATGTAGACTATGAAAGACATTGATTTATTAAAGCAGAGTTCTGCGTTCCATCAAACTTAGGAGGGTAGGGTTCAATAAATAGCTAACACCTAAATCAAAGCAACACTTTTTTTCCAATCCCTTGAGATATGTCCGATGAATGGGGTGGATTTTGCTAGTGGCATTCTTTTTTCCATGCTGAGCAGACGATCTAGTGGTGTTGGACAAACCAAACTCCTCTCTATGCATACCCAATTGGGGTCTCCCACCTCATCCCCTTTCATCCAAAAATGTAACGTTCGCAATGAGAATGCTATGTGGTAAGAAACGATGTTGGGGAAATCAAGCGCACTGGCCTCACAAGCACATCCATGGGAATCCTAGCTTTTTCTTTCTCCCCCACAAGAAATGACGTAGAACTGTTTTTATATCACAAACCAAATCACCCGTTAGGGGAAGAGGCAACATAATGAAGCCACAGAGAAGCTTCGGTAGTAGGGTCATCTAAATAGCGTTTCTTTCCCCACAGTGTAAGTTTCAATTTTTTCCATTTTAAGTATGGTGTTTTTAACTCTTCAATCAATCTTACACCGAATATTAATTGCTAATAAGCTATTTATAGGCCTAGATACTTGTACACCCATCGGAATTCCTTATCCGCCCAGCTTCCTTGCCCAACCTCAAAAATACCTCTTTGACATGAACTTGATATGGGATAGATTAGCGTTTTAGACACATTCATTTTAAATTCTGAAACTGTGCCAAAACCTTTCAAGACTGATATTCTTTAAATGAGGATGCATGGTCTGACATCTAAACAAGAAGGTTGTCGTCTTAGAGAAGAACTTTGGAAAGGTCATCGCCCACTTGGATTCCCTTGATATCTACATTTTCTCTAATTGCAATTGCCAAGGGTTCAATAAAAAGGGCAAACAGAAAGGGATACAAGGGGCATCCCTGCCTAGTTCCCTGACAAATTTGAAAGCTGTTCGACAGGCATCCATTCACTGAGACTCTGGCTGAAGCGTCTTTATAAAGGGAAGTAAATAATTTTATAAAACCCGGGCCACAGAGAGGCACAGCTCCATCTTACTGATGCCCAAGAAGGCTGAAACACGTGTATGGGGTTGCTGGCGGTACTCTTGTTCAGAAGGGAATTGCCATAGCATTTTGGTGCTGGCCTGCTCATGTGGGTGGGACAAAGACTGATATGCAAATGGGTATTTGCCATCTGTGAAATGTACAGTGAGCTAAAATGTGGCTGCAGACTCTAGAGTGGGTGTCATCCCATAGAACAGGCTCTTTTTGCTGTGTTCGTTTTCATAGAGGGGCGCCCATGACACATTTTTTCACAATTTATTTTAGTTAACACTTGTCGAAGATTAGCCCAATTGATCCTATCAAAAGCTTTTTCAGAGTCCATGCTAATGGCTGCATAGGGTTACAAGGAGTCGCATCTTAAGGAAATAACATCACAAAGTTCCCTCAAGTTGTCATATGTATTTCTCCCCACAATGAATCCCGTCTGATTTTGATGAATAATCTCGGGAGTATGGGTTGATCCTAACTGCAAAAATCTTAGTCAAAAGATTAATGTCAACAATCAAAAGGGAAATTGACCTATAATTGCTGCAACAAGACCGACTCTTATCTGGGGATCACTGATTTCTTTCATGGAGTCAGCCACTTGTTCATTGTCCATGATCTCCCTGAAGTGGTCTACTAGGAACGGTGCTAATGTGGCGCACAATGTAACATAGAATTTGTCTGGAAACCGTCAGGACCCATAGACACTTAACGGTGGTCAAGAGATTCATGGCATCCACAACTTCCTGTAATGTAATACCTTTATTTACAGAAATCACATTGGCACTAGTTCATTTTGGAATGTAGAATCGGTCTAAAAAATCAAAAATTTAGTTTTCTCTCACACACGCCCTTCATCATGATATAAGGACTCGTAACATCTAAACACCTCACATATCTCATATTTTTTCCTTAAAGGTATTCAATTACCCTCTGATATAGATTTTATCTTCCACAATCTCTACCTCTGTCTGTTAGTGAGTTGGGCCCCAGCTTTTTCCCCCCTCTCTCCCAAAATGCTTGACCGGTATAATCTACATCTCTTTCTGCTTTCTTCTGGATTTTATCATCCAGCACACATTTGGCTCGCAACATGGCAGGTAAAGATGTGTCAGATGGAGACATGTTAGGAGTTTCAATGCTGCGCTTATAAGCACGCTCTGACTCCCTATACTCCGCTTCATCCTTTTTTTTGTGGTTTTGTACGAGGCATAACTAATAATTCTACCGCGTAAATGCGCTTTCAACGCATCCCAAACAGTTCTCAAATTACTCACTGACCCCACATTATCGTGAATAAAGAGCGAGATTTATCTGCTTAACAAAGTCTTGTTGGACAGTAATCTGGTATCTAGTCTCCGTTGTTTACCCTTCCTAGCATCACCCATGGACTTGCTCAGCTCTAAAAAAGACGAGCATGATCAGAAATCACTACCTTTCCCATTCTTACAGACTCCACTGCCCCATAAAGGTCTCTATTCACTAAAAAGTAATCTATTCGAGATGAAGTGTTATGTGGAACAGAGTAAAAGCTATATTGCCTTTTAGCTGGGTTCAGGTGTCACGCTGATCACCTTCCGCCCCCTGCTCCTCACCTGAAGATCCTTGGCTTTCTCGGACACTGGATGGCTTCTTCCGTAGTACCTTGGGATGTTCCTTAGATGGTTTCTCCTTTGACCTCCTGTCATGCAAGTAAGGCCTGGCTCCCTCGGAGGCCACCTCGACAGGGAATGGGACCTGTCTTGAGGGGGGCCCCGAGGAGCCAAGCCCCAAAAAGACAGGGAAAAAGCTGATGGATGGCACAAAAAACCCCGCAGACTGTTCCAGGAAGGATACTCAAGTCGAGTATAGTTGCAAGAGGCAGACCGGTAAAGTTCTGGGGTGACTTTCACTTCTCAGGATCACATAGGAAGCAAGCCGGCAAAGCCCCAGGAATAATATACCAGCAAAGAGTACGAGATATTGGGAGAAGTAGAAGAGTACTGTAAGCTGTCACAGAAGGATCCGTAACAATTTCAGAAGAGAGCGATGGAAGCAGAAAGGATAGAAAGAGAGGGAGAGACTAGAAGCCAGGTATAGTCCCAAACCCAAAGGATAGACAGAACCCCGAAGCTAATAGAGGAGAACGCGAGGAGGCGCGAGAGTGGCAGAGGAGACCGCGAGTCGGAACGGCGAGGCGCCGAAGGTAAGGAATCAGAGTGGAATGATGAACGGCAGACGCCGCAGAAAGAAGGAAGCAAGGTAAAATCGTAGGCAGGGCAAGTAAAGTGAAGCGCAGGTAGAAAACGGTAGAAGGCTGGGAGGAGGCTACTCGGAGGAGTAGCCGAGCGAGCGTATCGTTGAAAATCACAGATACAACGCGCAGGTAAGTGGGCGGGGCTGGTTTAAGTAGCGGTGGCCTCCATGTTGGTTGAGGGCTAGGCCGTTACTGTCAGGTTCTTCGTGGCAGTGCTTTCCAATAGCTTCCAGGGACGGATCGTGACAGTATGGCCTCTCCCTCCCCGGAACCCCCCTGGTTTTCCTGGATACCTCAGATGAAACCTTCTTACGAGTCTGGGTGCGTGAAGATGGTACCTGGGTTCCCACGTCCTTTCATCTTCGGAATATCCCTTCCAATGGACCAGATATTGGAGTCTCCCTCGGTGGTAACGTGAATCCACTAAGTAATCAACCTCGTATTCTTGGGATTCCTTTATCTTCGGAGTCTTAATCTTCATAGTCTTGCGGTGAAAAGGATCCTCCTTGTATTCCTTGAGTAATGAGGTGTGGAAGACTGGATGTACCCTTTGAAGACCCCTAGGTAAGCGTAGTTCATAAGCTACGGGGTTGATCTGTCTGATGATGTGATAAGGACCCAGGTATCGAGGTGCAAATTTGCCTGTGTATCCATCTAGGAAGATGTTTGGTAGATAACCAGACTCTCTGTCCTGGCTTCCATTCTGGGTTGGACCGTCGACTTCTATCCGCCCATCTTTTTTGTGTGAGCTGACTGCCTTCCAGTGCTTCTCTAGCCATTCTATGAACTTCCTTGAGTTCGGACAACCTGTCGTCTATGGCGGGAGATTGGGTAGGTTGCATTCCGGTCCAGGGCAGATGTTGTGGATGATACCCGTAAGTGCAGTAGAATGGACTCATGCGAATGGACGTGTGGTAATTGTTATTATAGGCAAATTCGGCCTGAGAGAGAAAGGCTGACCATCTTTCTTTTTTGTGACTACAGAAACACCTTAAATATTGTTCCAACCCAGCATTGAGTCTCTCGGTTTGTCCGTTAGTTTGGGGGTGAAAACCAGAGGAAAGTGCTCGGCTGATACCCAATTGGTGACATAGTAACGTCCAGAATTTGGAGGTGAATTGGGTTCCGCGGTCCGAAATGATGGTCCGAGGCAATCCATGGAGACGAATGACATCTGAGAAAGATCGAAGCCGTCTCTGGAGCTGACGGAAGACCTGAAAGAGCAGAAAAATGAGCCATCTTGCTGCAGGTGTCTACAGTGACCATAATAGCTGTCATATTCTCGGATTCCGGCAGGTCAACAATAAAATCCATGTAAATCAGTTACCGGGGTCTAGTGGGTAGGATAGGCTGTTGCAACGGGCCCAAAAGTTTGCCTGTTTGGTATTTGTTGGCGGTGCATACAGGACAGGTGGTTACATATCTTTTGACATCCTTGGGTAGTCCTGCCCACCAGAATCTGCGGCTTATGAGTTCCTGTGTTTTCTTGATACCTGGGTGTCCCGGTAGGGGGGTATCGTGGCACCATGATAGTATCTGTTCTTGAAGCTCTCTGGAAGGGAGAAACCGCTCTGTACCATGGTAGTATAGACTGTCATTGGCCTGAGTGACGGAGGCGGGTATGGCCGGTAGAAGACTGTATTGGGTTACCAGATCTTGTAGAAGTGGCATGACCCTAGCCATAATCTTCAGATTTGGGAACAAGAGGTCATGCTCTTGCGGTAGGTTGTTTTCCTCTCCTTGGCATCTGGAGAGTGCGAATGCCATCTTGTTTTCAGTACCCGGTACATATGAAATGGTGAACTCAAATTGGGAAAAGTAATAGGCCCATCTGGCATGTCGAGCATTGGTGCACTCCATCTGCTGCAATACCCGGAGGTTGCGATGATCTGTGAGTATTTGGAAAGGATAAGCTGCTCCCAAGCGTAGGTGCCTCCACTCTTGACAGGCTGATTTTATGGCAAGTAATTCTCTTTCCAGAACTGAGTAATTACGTTCACTTTTCGTCAGAGTCCTTGAGTAATAAGCGACTGGATGTTTGAGGCCATCGTCCGTTCTTTGTAGAAGTACGGCTCCCAGTGCTCCTCCAGACGCGTCAGTTTCCACGATAAAGGGTCTAGTTTGATCGGGTTGTATAAGTATGGGAGCCGAAGTAAATAACTCCTTAAGGCGCAAAAATGCCCTCTTCTGTTCTGGACCAAAAACGTACTTGACTCCTTTTTTAAGAAGACCGGTAATAGGTAACATCAGGTCGGAAAAGTTAGGGATGAACTGGCGATAGAAATTGGCTAAACCCAAGAATATTTGAACCTCCTTTATTCCTCTAGCTTCTTTCCATTCGATGATGGCTCTGATCTTCTCGGGTTCCATCTGGATTCCTTCCTTGGATAGGATATAACCTAGATAAGAAACAGTTGTTACTTCGAACTGGCATTTCTCGGGTTTTACCAGAAGGTGGTTAGACTGGAGTCGGTGTAACACCTGTCTCACATGTTCTTGGTGTTCTTGAAGCCTTTCAGAGTAGATAAGGATATCATCCAGATAAATGACAACCGACACAAACAACATGTCAGAAAAGATCTTATCTATAAATCTTTGGAAAACAGCTGGGGCATTCACGAGACCAAAGGGCATGACGCGGTATTCGTATAACCCGAATGGGGTTCGAAATGCGGTCTTCCATTCGTCGCCTGTCCTTATCCTGAGAAGATGATAGGCTCCCCTGAGGTCTAGTTTCGTGAAATAAGAGGCCCCTCTGACTGCTTACAGAATGTCTCTGATTAAAGGCATAGGATAGCGGTCACGAACAGTGATCTGGTTGAGTCCCCTGTAATCAATACAAGGCCGCAATTCGGTGGTTTCTTTTTTGGGGATGAAGAATAACAATGCTCCCCCGGACGATCAGGATTCCTGAATGAGTCTGTTCTGAAGGTTATCGTCCAAGTAGATCCGTAAGGCTAGTTTTTCGGAAGGAGACAAAGGATACATTCTACCAAAGGGAACCACGGACCCTGGAAGGAGATCTAAGGCACAGTCCTCTGGTCGATTGGGAGGTAATAGCTTGGGTACAGTGTCCTGAAACACCTCAGCATATTCCTGGTATCGTAGGGGAATGGCAGCTACCACCTTATGCTGGGGTGCTCGGTGCTCCTTGTTCTCTCCCTGGGTAGGGGGATTGATGGTACAGTGGTCCTTACAATAAGTAGAGTCAAAACGCACAACATTGGTGGTCCAATTGATCTGAGGGTTGTGACGTCTAAACCATGGAATACCTATCACCAAAGGAAAATGTGCTGCTCGAATCAGGTCAAATATCATAGATTCATGGTGTTCTCCCAAGACCAAGTGGAAGGGTAAAGTCTCGGAATCTATGGGACCTGAGGACAAGGGTTCACCGTCTACCCCTTCTACAGGGATAGGTCTCTCCTTGCGTCTAATGGCGATTCGTTGTGCCTTAGCCCATTCGGTATCCATAAAGTTTCCTGCGGCTCCGCAGTCCAGCATGGCTAGAACTTCTATGGGGGAGGATTCTGTAGTCCATAGTTGAACCCGAAAGATCATCAGACTGTTGTCTTCCCTTAGTTCCGAGGGTCGGGTAAGGTTGCAAGGGCTGCTTCTTGTTCCCCCGAGACCACCCTTGCAAAGGACCGAGGGTTGGAGTTTTCCTTTCTTCGTGGAGGTACTTCCGGGCAGTCCCTGAGTAAATGCTTCGAGGAGCCGCTGTATAAACAGAGACCAGAGTCTCTCCTTCTTTTGCGTTCTGCAGGCGGCAAAGGACCTCGGGCTGTTCCTATCTGCATTGGTTCTTCTGATGTCGGCATGTCTTTGGGAGGATGTGGAGCAGGGCTAGGTGATGGTAGATTGAGCCGAGGTCTCCTTCTTTCCTGTCGGCGTTCAGATAGCCGGTATTCCAATTGCAGGGTCAGTGTCATGAGATCTTGGAACGACGGTGGGCGAGCTACCCTAGCCAACTCGTCCTTTAGTTTGTCCTGGAGACCTCTCCTAAATATCGTCTGCTTAGCCGAATCAGGCCAGTCTGTCTTCGCCGCTAGTCTCAGAAATCGGGATATGTAGGTCTGCACGTCTGTGTTCCCCTGTTTCACATCGAGTATTGCCTCAAGAGAGGTGTATAGGACCTCAGAACGATCGAATCTCCCTTTGAAGAGATCCACAAACTGGTCATAGTTGGACAGAGCGGGATCGTTTCTGGTCACCAAAGGGGTGGCCCATGCCAAGGCATTACCTGTTAGGTTGGTGATAAGGAAACCGACCCTAGCTCTTGCAGTTTCAAAAGCATAAGGTCGAAAGATGAAGTGAACTTGGCAGGCGTCTAAGAATTCCTTTAGACCGCCGGGATAACCATCATACTTTCCAAATGTAAGAGGCATAGGCGGCAAATCCCCTTGGTCATCTCTACGGAAGACCATTTGTTGGCTTAAAGCGGCGTTCTCAGTCTTCAGGGCTTGTACTTCTATGGTTAAACCCTGTAAGGCGGCAACCAACTCCTGGTACTGTTCCAGAGAAGCCATGGTTACGTTCGGGCGTTGTATTCTGTCACGCTGATCACCTTCCGCCCTCTGCTCCTCACCTGAAGATCCTTGGCTTTCTCGGACACTGGATGGCTTCTTCCGTAGTACCTTAGGATGTTCCTTAGATGGTTTCTCCTTTGACCTCCTGTCATGCAAGTAAGGCCTGGCTCCCTCGGAGGCCACCTCGACAGGGAATGGGACCTGTCTTGAGGGGGACCCCGAGGAGCCAAGCCCCAAAAAGACAGGGAAAAAGCCGATGGATGGCACAAAAAACCCTGCAGACTGTTCCAGGAAGGATACCCGAGTCGAGTATAGTTGCAAGGGGCAGACCGGTAAAGTTCTGGGGTGACTTTCACTTCTCAGGATCACATAGGAAGCAAGCCGGCAAAGCCCCAGGAATAATATACCAGCAAAGAGTACGAGATATTGGGAGAAGTAGAAGAGTACTGTAAGCTGTCACAGAAGGATCCGTAACAATTTCAGAAGAGAGCGATGGAAGCAGAAAGGATAGAAAGAGAGGGAGAGACTAGAAGCCAGGTATAGTCCCAAACCCAAAGAATAGACAGAACCCCGAAGCGAATAGAGGAGAACGCGAGGAGGCGCGAGAGTGGCATAGGAGACCGCGAGTCGGTACGGCGAGGCGCCGAAGGTAAGGAATCAGAGTGGAATGATGAGCGGCAGATGCCGCAGAAAGAAGGAAGCAAGGTAAAATCTTAGGCAGGGCAAGTAAAGTGAAGCGCAGGTAGAAAACGGTAGAAGGCTGGGAGGAGGCTACTCGGAGGAGTAGCCGAGCGAGCGTATCGTTGAAAATCACAGATACAACGCGCAGGTAAGTGGGCGGGGCTGGTTTAAGTAGCGGTGGCCTCCATGTTGGTTGAGGGCTAGGCCGTTACTGTCAGGTTCTTCGTGGCAGTGCTTTCCAATCGTGCCATATCTTCCAGGGACGGATCGTGACATCAGGTCACTCCATATGTCATGTAGATCCCAGGTTTGTATAAACTTTAACAGACCCTTTCTAGCTTTATCTTCTGCATTTGACCATGACAATTCAGATCTATCTAACACTTTGTCCATAGTAGTGTTAAAATCACCACCTATCCGAATTGTTCCATCTCCCATATCCATTAGGACATCATCCAAACTTCAAAACAGTCAGATGACCCGACATTAGTAGCATAAATATTGACCACTATAAGGCGGACATTCTCCACTAATAGTTTTAAGGCTACAGATCGTCCATCTGAATCAATATGCACCTTATCTATGGAGAGTTTCACATTTTTCTTGAACTAAGTAGTCACTCCCCTTGAATTACTCGCAGCGGTACTTGAATACTTATTCACAAAAAAATAATTCAAGATATACTCTGTTTTATCTGGCTGGAAGTGAGTCTCTTGTAGTCAATATATATCTGGTTTCTCTCTACATAAAAAAATGAAGTATCTTCCCTCTCTTCATTGGGCTATTAATTCCCTTCCCATTCCAACTGGCAAAAGTTAAAAAGTCAGCCATTCAGGTATAAAAGAACAGTCATCCCCCTGGAGCAGTACTTCTTACTCCAACACAATGTTGGTGTCAACTCGTGAGCGCAAACATAAAGCTAGCCAAAAACATCCTCAATATTAATGCAAAAATATATTTGTTCATTGTTTTATTACCTCAACCTTTTCCTTTGGCACCAAACTCAGTATTGCTCTAAATGTGCCAGTGATACATTAATGTCCATAGTTTCTTAGTTATTTAAGTCACCTCGGGGTGTAGGAAGTATCCCAAATGGGTATCTACTGATTTATTGAAACTGAGTGTATTTTTGAAGTATACTATTGTTACATATTTTGTTCCCGTTTAAGGAAGACTTATTCAACTGACAAATTAATAAATAATTGTTTAATCAGGAAACCTTGAGTGTAAGTGTTTATTTGGATACTTGTCACTCTGAAACTCTGTTGCAACCCTACAGCTGACTTGAGATAAGCCTGGCTGCTTGTTCACTCTACCAACTTGTGTAGTACATGCTTATACCAAAGGTTGGGTTAACTATTGACAAGAGGGTATGCAGTAATAAAATTGCAGCCATAATTTCGTCTTTACAAAAAATCGCGGCAAAAATGCTGTGGTTTGACCCAGTAAAGGTGTACCCCCATTATACCATTTAAGGGGAGCAGGGGTGTCCCCCGCTCCCTTTAAATAATATAATGGATCTGGGAGTTGTGGGGGTCTCCCTCGCAAACTTTACATGTATTGTGGCAGCAAAACCACAGCCTTTTTGCCGCGATTTTAACACATGGAACCTGCCATGAGGACAAGGCTGGTGCAGACTCCCACAGGGTACTGCATACAATCTTACCTCACAATGACATTTCTGTTTGGCGTGGTGGACTTCTTGAAAATAATGAAATCAAGAGCCCCTGGGCCGGATGGGCTGGCAAATAGTAATTAAACGGAACCCGGAGAAATTGGCATATATTCTGCTTGAATTATTTACTTGAATATGGCAAAAGGGTACTTGCTATACCTTCAGCTGGCGTAAAGCCATATTTGTCCCCATCTTTAAAAAGGGGAAAAGAACCTCCTCTGATAATTCCTGCCTTTTAGCTATGGCAGATACTAGTTGCAAAATATTTTGTCTAATTCTATTGGAAACTATTTATAAATGGAGTAAGGAGAAAGTTATTATCACCACTACAAATAGGCTTTAGGCAGGGGCACAGTACCCTAGATAATATGGTAATGTTGAAACACATTGTTTCAGACACAATTAACAAAAAGACCACTAAACTATATGTATGCCTTATCGATTACTGGAGCGCTCAACTGTGTCGATGGAGACACACTTTGGAGCAAATTAGCAGATTGGACGATCCTGCGCGATTATCCTGAATTTCCTAAGAGAAATGTATTTGGAGACCACAGTGACAGTTTGTTTAGAGAAAGGAGCCAACATTTCACCGTCTATTAAAACAAATATGGGGTTGAAACAGGGCTGTGTAACATCTCCAGCCCTGTACAATCTTTGTGGCAGATCTGTGGGAAAGGTTTGAGAGAATAAATAACCACCCACCCAAAGTCGGGGAGATTGTCATCAGCTGGATGATGTATGCTGACGACACTCATTTCAGACAAAACCCCAATAAGTTTACAGAGGATGTTCAATGCGTTACATCTCTATGCAAAATATAACCGATGTATCAATGTTGAAAAGATAAAGATCATGGTGTTTGGGGGGAACGAAAAGGAAGAGGGATAATAATACATTTAAGTGGAAGATTGATATGGAAACTATTGAGGTAGTGGATATGTATCCATACTTAATGTCAATTATGAATAAACGCCCACGAAACTTTTCAGGAAATGATAGAAACCAGAGCATACCTGGCTAAAAAGGGATGTCATAGAGCATACATGGCAAAAAAGGGAGGTTATTCTGTGGAGGGTTTCCTAGAGATATGTAAGAGTTGTGTTGTACCGGGTGCAGTATCTGCATTAGAATCTGTAGTAGCAAGATGTACAGATGGCCTTGGGGGGGGGAAAAATAGAGGGGAAGTTGTGGAGACCAGTTATGAGGTTGGACAGATCAACACCCGTGGAGGCCATAACATGCGAATTGGGTCTGACCTCATTAACCATATTGTGGAAGATAAGATGCTGTATGTTGTATATGAAAATCGTGGTAGTGGACAGCACTGAAGATGGCTTGATGAGTGGGATTGGGAGGAGTATGATTAAGAGGGAGAAGAGGAATAATGTTATCAAGGACTTGGAAAATACAGCTCTTACCTTCCTAAATGAATTTAATTCTGAGTCTACCAAGGGAAGTTGGTGAGATCCAACACCTTTTATACGCGTTTGAAATCAAAAGCCATAGAATGGGATGTAAGTGAACATTTTGCCATTCTGTCCAGAAGAAACTGTGTAATATATGGCCTTCAAGGGATCCTACCTGCCCATCCTCGCAGCTATCTATGGAAGATTAAAAACAAGGAGTTCTTGAGATTTATAACTGTGTTGCCATTGAACATTTTACCATGCAATTAGTATGTTGTAGCTTGGATTGGGGTACCCAGAGAAAAGATTGTGCAGGTATTGTCATAGAGAGATTGAGACGATTACACATTTGCTAACTGCCTGCCAAAACCTGCAAGAATGGTATTATAAGGGAGACAAGGATTTGGTATATGACATAAGGATGACCGCTGATCCGTTCTGGACAGCCATTTATTTGGCCGAAACATTGGTATACATAGGGGCATTATATATATATATATATATATATATATATATATATATATATATATATATATATATATATATATATATATATATATATATATATATATATATATATATATAGAAAGGAGCTATCAGTGAATGTAAGAAAACAGGGCCGGAGTTACTGTGATGAGGTGGTTAAGAGCTATATCGTAGACTTTGAAAGTCTCCGTGGAGTATGGTTTTAACAAAAATGGTTTATGTAATATTTGAATGACATAGTTTGTAATAACATGTTCAGTGTTTAGGAATATATAGGTTTTATGGTAGACTGGTATGTAATGGATATTGTATGCATTTTGTAACATTCTAATTTTGCTATTTTGACATTGTAAATTTGAATTGTATTTTCGTATTTTAATATTGTATTTTATAAAGCGTATAAGGTTTTAATTAACCAACTGCACTATAAATAAACAAAAATAAAAAATTGGTTTACAGTTGAATTTAACTAGTATTTTCAACTGGCCTGGTGTTGATGCCAAGATTTTCCGTCTGTGTGTTGTAAGGGTGCAGAAGGAGGAGGCTGACATAATTTTGGCATGCTTGTAGGCAAACACTTGTATTAAGTGAAAAGGAGAAAATGAAACCTGCCCATCTCTAGGAGGGGGGGTGGGGTTTCCCTGCCTCAACTAAAAGATCTAAGTTGACTGTCTGGTTGTCTGTCAACTCTAAATGTCCACCGTCCTGTGTCCTGAAAAGCTTGCATCTAAACCTCACACTAGAAGCAATAAAGTAGTATCATTCTGGCTGATCCCGGGAGAATAGTTCCCTTCTCCTGGGTTCAAGTTCCTGATTTGTTGTAACAGCTCTAGTCTGTTCAAAACAGTCTTGTGCCTTGCAAGTCAGGGGGATGAGGTGTTGGGGCCGGGGGGTTTAGCTCCCACCCTGTGCTAGTAATGTTCCAAACAACACTTCTCACGTGTTATCAGGGGGAATGGCTCTGGTACTCTGTCGGTGGGTCACGAAAATGTCTCCCTTTTTCTGACGTACGCTGTCAGATAGCCTGGGGAAATTACTACCTTTCCCAGGCTTTCTTGATCTTTACTGCCGGTCTTGGCTACCAGGGGAATTATTCCCTTCTCCTGGTATCTTGCCCTCAGTTCATCACAACCAGGGGAATTATTCCCTTCCTCTAGTCTTCTTTCCATCAGGTTTTACACCTAGAACACCCAATTCTGGTTTGACTTCCCTGCCAAGTACTGCCACGAGGAAGGTAACTCCTATCTTTATGTTGCTCTTTATCGTTTGTGTCAAGCTTTGAGGACCCAGTGGCCTTGGGGCTACCACCAACGCGAGGAAGACATCCCTGGATGCATAAGTCGCACTCTCACATTGGGGTCTTGACCCTTCTCTATTGGTCATTGTTTTTGGTACTATCGCTGACACAGGGAAGATTTCCTCATGCAAGGTTTGCTCATACTACCTTTAAAATGAGGGAACTGGTGCCTGCCACTGTTTCCCCATGTGTTGTTACTCTTTTGTCAGGACCCTCTCGTGTCCTTACCAGTCAGCCTGCTCTCTCCCGTACCTTTTGGGATCTTCCTGCTGGGCTGGGCTTTCCTGGGGTCTGGCCTGGCCTGGTCTTGGTATGCAGCATCTTCCAACGGCTTCTAGGTCGCTGCAGTGGCTTCTCAGCCTTTTGGCTCCTTGCAGTAGCAGCACCCGTTACGGACTGCCCGGTCCACCTCCTCCTGGATGCTGTGCTACTGTACTGACATCTTCTTGCAGGGTCTTGTGTCAAACCTGCTAGAGACTAGTCTCCTTCTCCGCGTCCTGGTCTCCAGCCCTTTGAATCTCCAGCACCAGATAGCTTCCACAAACGCTGTTTCTCTGGGAAAGGATTAGCATCCTGTTCAGTCCCTCTTTGGTTTTTTAAAATCTGTACAGTTGTGTTTTTTCCTGGAAGGCTAGAACGTTCCTCCTGAGTTCACGCAAGTGCTCTTCCTGCATTCGTGCATCGTCTTTGTGTCAGTACCTGCCTTCCAGGTATTCTTCATCGCAGTACTGGAGTCAGTAAATCGTATGTCACAATAGCAAATGAAAGTGCTAGCAAGTGGAGGTTGGCTAAAAGACGGTAAAGGGTTTGGGAATGTTACGGTGGGGATGCTGTGCCTGATTCTACACAGGTGTTTGCACTTCTTGCAGGGTTGGTGGGGGGATGAGTCCATCCCCAAGATCCTCCCGCATTTTACCACCCCAAGGAGGACTATCGGGGAGCAGCCTCACCTCCCTGGCCACATGGAAAGGTTCTACCCGGCAACCCAAGGATCGTTACAGTATATAGCTTTTAAATTAGTTTTTCTTTTAAACAAATGGTGCCTAATGTTGTTTTTAGTAAAGTTATTAATTGTTGCTTGTAGGCAGAATCTTATCCTGTGAGAGGATTGGTTGTACATTTTGCTATTTCTTTTTTAAAACATTTTTATAGGTGATAATAGGGTGCATCACTGGATCTTGCTGTTTTATACTTATTATTCCACACCAGCCTTGGAAAAATAAAAGGCTGTGTAAGCCCTGCCGGTCTTTGCATTGGGTTCCTGCAGATTACACAGCACAGATCGTTATAGGTGTCATTGCCTGATGAACACTGCGCAATATTTTATTTTATGTTTTTACTGTGTTTCCTTGTTTATCCAGGCTGTAGACACTATTTCTCTCTTTGCACCAACTATGCCCATGATCTATACTCTACCAAGCCACATTCCAGAAACCCCCTATGCCTGTTATAAGTTTCTGCTTCAAATAAACCCAAGAACGTCAGACATCACTTACTGAATTTATCCACTCCTAAAATTCCAAAGGCTTTGAGGATCCTTGCATAACTCCGCAGATCCTAAGAATAGCTATAGGCCTATGCACAGCAAAACAACCCGTACATCTTGGTGTAGTCCACTTTGAACTGGAGTTACTCAATCAACAGCACACCCTCCGTCACATATTTCTTTTACAGCGATTGTACCGTTATTTCCGATAGCAGTAGAAGATTTGCTAAAGTAGGTTTCAGTAACTTTCCAAGTTTTATATATCATTCATTTTTACACCCCACCACATTTCTACTCTGCTACATATGCTAGGAAGTATTGCACATAACAATTGTTTTTATAAAGCATTTTGTATGAAACAAAAGGTTCATGGATATCAATGTGCATAGAAGGCAAACAATTAATCCAGGCAGATGACACATTATTTGCGGAAGGCACAGCTTAGTTTTCAAGACATTTGGACAAAAGTTTCCTTTACTTTTCCCTTCATCCCTATTATGGAGAGAGGTTGTGGACTATGAGGTCTGAATGTTGTAAACTCATTGTCCTTTAAGAAGTCTACCAAAGACCTTCCTTTAGATAATTTAAGGAGACCATTTCTAATAATGGCCCCAACATTCTCTATTGCAATGATATACCAGAGAAGGATTACCACAATATGCTGCTGATAGGGCAACCTTTTGATTTCTTAAAATTGGGCAGTTGGTTAGAGTGCAGTAAAGAGTTGTGTGATAAGGGCTTTTTGGGACTACACAAAATAAATGCAATGAGTCATAATCCGTATCCCACAAAGCCACCACCAGTGGGCCAAGTGGCATCTCGGCAGTAGTTGGGAGGCTGTCTGGGCCGAAATCTTACTCCAATGTATTTGTATGAACAACAACATTTACGTTTTGTTCACATCTGTATATGTCTATTTCAGCATTTTTTGGCAGGCACTTCTACCACCTACTTTTCTAACAGAAATGTACCCATCATGTTGACTGGTCCGTAGCAGTTCAAAGTATGTGTCTGGATAATGTATTGTAAACATTTGGAGGTATCTGCCCTTTCGAAAGCTAAATATTCTTTAACCTTTATTTAATAATGCATCGTATTGCCAGAATAATTCTGTGGCAGCTCTGTGGGGGAGTGGTGATTTGTCACAGTGATTTTAGGAATGCTAAATCTATGTTCAAGGCCCTTTAATAAGGAAGCTAGTGCTCTTGTATAGGCATTACTCCATGTTAAGAACATTATTTCTTCCTGACATCTCGTGATGCAAAATGTTCTGGTTTACCAATTGGAATGTCAATGCTAGTTTCAAGAGGAATGAGTTGGCTGTGTTTGCAGTATCCACAACCTGAAGGTTCTCTTTCTTATTATGGGACAAAGCAGACCTCTGATTGTTTAGGGTGCCATTCTATTTTTGGACTCTTTCCAGGATCTGTGCAAGTGAGGCTTCTGTCGCCTGATGACACTGTTAAAGTCGGGTTATAACATGTACTTGAAGATTGAACCCAGTGACCGAGGGACCTTTAAGCCGAGGTAGCAATACTTTGAGATGGATAGGGATGCAGAAGTTACTCGAACATCAATAATCTGACTCAGGAAGTTGGCAAAACTGGGTGTTTTATTTGCAATGTTCTAAAACAGCGAGTTTCACCGGACGTTCGCTCGATTTCTCTCAGCGTCTTACATGAAAAAACAGTTAATATAGGAAAAACTCTTCCTACGTGACGTCACACTACGTGGCAAACTACAAAGACCTACTTGGGCATGTGATGGGATTACAGGGAACATCTAAGTATATGTTCCATACTGACGGGGGAAGTGATTGGGCGTCTACTGTCAGGTGGGCAACTAAGCCCATCGCAAGTGCACATCATCTTTCGTGTCACACTAATACTCGAAACTTCATTGGTTGTACAAACTAAAGAGCTCTTTGATGCATGACCCCCTACCATTGGTTTGGCACCTTTGTCCCCTTCTGGAATATTCCAAATGATAGCAGCATGCAGGCTACCATACGAGGTGCATGGAAGGCCGTTGTGATCATGCCTCCCCTTCCAATTAGCCCCACATCCATCATCACTTTTGCAGTCTGCCAATAAATTAGGATTTGAACTTGGCCTTTTAGAGGCTCTCTGCGCCTGAGAAGTAAAGGGAGTATCTTCTTGGTTTCGGTGTAGCTCGACCCAATGTCTATTTTGATCTGACCACGTGACTGGGAAACCACATTTTGAAGCATTTTGCAGCATTTAATTTCATTACATGATGAATGACGCCTTCAGTGTTTTTCCATTCCACTTCAAACAGAAGTTATTTCTTTCTCACGTTCATTGTAACTACTGGACGTACAACTAGGCTTCGGTGGCCTCGTCTTCTTGGGTGCTGGGCCAGCCTTTCTTGAATTCCTTTCTCCATCAGTAATTTTCCAACTATGCCACTCTGAAAACATTTTCAAATCACAGGGTTTCAGCCTTGCTTAAAGTGCACTGTGGAATTTCTAGGTTCTAAACATTCCTATGTATTATACATTGGCGCATCGCTGCAAAACTATTCACTACGTAGCCAGCCTTAAGATCACTTGTCCATTTGCGTTACTGCATCTGTACAGGTGTAAACCGAGTTACATGTTCTTCAGCGTTTCTGTAGCATGAGCATCTTCATCTCAAGCCCGAAATGTTGCTCATCTTTACCATCTTCTCTTCGGAGCTTATGAAATGTCTACATTCTTCTGCCTCATGCATATTTTCTAGGTGCGTCATCGTCACCCGTCTTCTTTCTTGTTCAAATGCACACTTCCTCTGGAACTTCATCCAAAAGAACACTGTCTTTGTGCATGTATGTAGGGTTTCCTCAATGGAGACATTGTTTCCATGATTTTCTGCGGTACAGGCATTCTTACTGGCACTGCACGTGTTGCAATTTCCAGCTCCCAACATATAGGCAACATGGGGCAGAGCTTTTGGTGTGGGGTACTTGACTCCTCCTCTACAAGATACTGTCTGTACACCTATCCAAAGCCATTCCCAGGTTGGTTGATCTTGGAATAAAACAAACAGATTAAAAATACCTGACCTGGGTTAATCTTGATATATACACTTTGTGATCTCAGCATTTGAATATGCTGAGGTGCGAGTAATACAAAGGTATTAGATCTGGTGAGCTGTGAATTGTTTGGGGTCACAAATGTAGAACATTTGAACTCCTTTGCCAGTTTACTAGATCAGTGCAGAAGCTTTGTTTGATCTCCACTGCAGAATTGTAAACCACCCACTTGATCTGGAAGCAGCAGGTTATGTGACAGTTGTGTCCACTGGTGTCTGTGCTTTTTTTTTATTTTTGGTTATTAAATGGCTCTTTAGCGCCACCTATAAGCCAAACCTATTTCATTAGAGTACAGCTAGGGAGAAATGGCACATGAGGAGGGATACAAAGCTTGTAGGTATTGTTTGCTTATTTAGCCACCCATTGGCTACCCATGGCTGTGTTAATCCGTATGGTCTTTGCCATCGACTTTCTGCCCCTCACCACCCAAAACACATCCTCCTAAGATCTTTTTGTGCTAAGTTTCTTGAGCCATACAATCAAACTTTGATCTTGGAGTGCCTGCCAGTGTTTTTTTTTTACCAAGCGGTCTTCTGAAAGTTATTGACTTAATTGGAGCTGGACCATCGCTACTGATGTAATATAAATGCCTTAACCAGGTGCCTTCAGCCACTCAATTTACAACCACTATAGATGTCATTCACTGAAGTCCTGTTGATAACAAGCATTGGCAAGGCCAACATTTTTGTCTTGTATATAAGGATTAGACATTGTCGAGATACTGCTATTATATGCCCAGATACTTGCCCAATTTTGCAGCTGCTGCCAGCAATGGCCAGTTAATACCACTACAGCAGTGCCTGTCAAATGCCTTTCCTGTACCCAAGCAAAAGTGAAAACTGTTGGCATTGCCAATGTTTGTTTATTTAGACTTTCTATATTATGATCTGAGGAAATTGCCCCACCCAGATCTTTCATTAAGTATAACAATGTTCAAATACATCTCTATGTGGACAATGTGGCACTACTCCTAGAAGCAAAAGAAAGCAGAAAGATTCCCAAATCTACTTTAGCACAGATGGGTCAAGCAAGTTAAAAGTGTTGTCAGTATCTGTGTGACTTGAAGGATTTGATGGGATTAAACTGTCTATATTAATGTGTGCAAACGTGATTAATTTCCTAGTTTGCTTTTTTGGAGTGTACCCTTGAGAACCTCCTTACAATCTATATATATTACCACTTAAGAAGGGTAAACAAATCTCTCTCAGGTGGAGCCAAGGCTTATGCAAGCAATTTGTTAAATATGTAGCATCGCGCATTGCTACCTGTAATATTTGCAAAGCAATCCCGATAATTCAACTGGAGAAAATATATGTTGAACACATCCACGCTGCTTTAGTACACTTTAGTAAAAAAGTACTTCTACTCACCTACATTCATATGATCCAGTTTGCAAGGCTCAAACGTGAAAAAAATAAGGCGTTGAGACAGCTGCAAAAAACTGAACTACCGCGTGAGATTTATCAAATAAAGCGAAATCAGATTTTGACCTCGTATAAACAAAATCTAAAACATGCAAGGATACTAAGACATAACGAAACCAACTGTAAACTTATCATAGCTATAACAGAACATGATACACGTACTATATGGCGAACAATCAAAAGTAATCAGAACCAAATACTGTCACCAATGCTGAGTTCTATACCAGAATCTGTCTGGAATAATTATATTACAAATAAATATCAGCTTCCTTATACATTTTCAAATGACTTACCCATTTCCCTATCATATCATGAGATTCCCCAGCTGATATGGTCAATTGCTATTAGGTGGGCTATTTCTAGACTCCATTACTCAAAATCAGCTGGTCCAGATGGTTTCCCCCCCTGCTTATATAAGGCAGACCCAGACTTATGGGCCATGATTCTAAAGTCCAGATTTCAGGCCATTATTAATCTGGGAACTATTCCTACACCTTGGCTAACATCCAACATTATACCAATATATGAAAAAGGCGACCCTTCTCTTCCAGAGAATTATCGTCCTATTGCCCTAATTGACACTGAGGCAAAACTTTTTGCAATTCTTTTTCTCTATGATCTAGAGAAACAAATCGAAAATAAGGCCTTATATGCCAAATATCAAACCGGGTTCAGGAAAGGGATGAGTACCCCGCTAAATGCTATCATTACCGCACTTGCTATTGCAGGATCAAAAAAAAAATCTGCAAACCCAGTCTACATTGCTCTTATTGACATGTCCTCAGCCTTCGATAATGTAGTGCGTAACTTACTATGGATTAAACTACTCACTATGGGAATTCCGAAAGTTCTAATATATTGGTTTATAGCACTACATACCAACACCTCTTACAAAATCAAAATTACAACAGAGTGTCGAACTACAAAGCCGATTAGCACTTGTTTCTGTTTTTATTTAATTTGTATATTGCAGACTTTGACAAAACTTGGGGAGGAAAACAATCTGTTCTCTGTAAAAATCGGCTCTATCAAACTTCAATGGATTGCTTTTGCTGATATTATATTTGATCCTACCCCGGCAGGCCTACAATTTAAACTATTGTGATTTGAAGAGTTTGCCACAGCACACAATTTAACTCCCAATCCCGCTAAGACAGCTGTCATGAAATTTGGAATTCAGAAAAAAACTGGCAAATTTCAATGGCAAATCATGGGAACTCCCCGTTCCTTGCATCACTGACACGATTTATCTAGGGTATCACCCATCTGAACAAAATTCTATCAAAATGTGGACGGATCTACTAAAAAGTAAAACTAGACCACTTTTATCACAACTAAAACTAATTCATGTGAAATATTGTACATTTTCCCTCACTGCTGTTATTGAGTTTTTAACTCTAAAAATTGAAAGTGCTATTCTGTATTCGCTTGACATTTGCTTATGCGAAATGGGTTCGATCTTAGATCAACTACAGGGTACACTGTTGAAGAACGCTATGTGTTTCCCAATGTCATTGCCCAACGCTGTGCTAAGACATGAGCTAGGTTTAATAGCACTATCCACCTGTCGGAAATGGAGGCTTCTCACTAATTTTGCAAAAATTATTTACCCCTTGACGAACTCATTATTTGTTGACCCAAGGAAAACCATAGAAACAATGTCCTCAACATCTCTTATCCAATACCAGACTAAAATACAAGTCATTTTGAACGAGGCTTATATTACAGTAGACGATGTGCATATTAGACCAGCTTACGCAAAAAAAAGTTCTTTGAACTAGATTGGTGCACAACTGTTGAACAAATAGGGAAATATAAACTTTACAAGGAATATTATTTATATACTAGGAATCGTGTTCCAAGATCTGTCTATATCACGCTATTTCCTTGTAATCACAAGAGAAAAGCATATTTTATGGTTCAAATTGAATTTAAACTATACTAAAGAAAGGATCTCAAATTGGACCGAAAATAAAGTCAAATCAGATAACATGCACTGTCGCTTTACCTTATGCACTGAACCCATTGAAACACTCAAGCATTTGATTTTCTATTGTCCACACTTCAAGAACCCAAGAACTAATTTACTCATGGAATTTGTAAATGTTAATTATGTTGATTGTTTAGCATTCTTATGGGCTAGAATGATGGAAGGCACTCACAAACCACTCATTTATGCTTTAGTGAGGCTAAGTAAACTAATAGAAAAAGAACTAGCTATGTACGTTAATGCCTATAATTCTAGCCAAACACCCTGCCATGAAGGTTCTAAGATGTGCTAAATTGACATATTAGAATTGTGCTTACTTTACCTTGGGTACTGTCCTTGGGATACACTGTGAACTTTTAAGCAATAGGCCTAATAAATGTAAACACTTATGCGATATACTGATATATTTATCTTATTGCCTATGACAATCTTATATGCTGAAATATTGTTGTACTGTATGATACATTTTGTTTTTTGTGAAGATTCTGCTATGGTGTAATGGAACCAAGAACAAATTAAAAAAAAAAAAAAAGGGTAAACATCCATGTTTTTGGTGGCACTCTGGCTTGTCTCCAACACGGGTTCCCTTGGCAGCATAGTCTGTTCGTCAACCTTTACTAGCTGACATTATGTTATGTTATGTTATTTTGCACTTATATAGCGCCTTATATACCATTGGTATGGTCTGAAGGCGCTGGTAGGTTGAACGCCCTTGGGAACCGAAGTTCATGTCAGTAGAGGGAGGAGAGAGGGTTCAAAAGGTGCGAGTGCGCATCTGGTATGTGTGCAGCTGGTGCGAAATTTCTCTGTGGGAGCTGCTTTATGGCGGTAGGTGTGGTGGGTGAGAGGTTAGGAGTATGTGTTTGAATCTGGCAGGAATTATCCGGACCGAGAGTGGCAGCGTAGGGCCTGAGGGGAACGCCTGGCTGGGGGTGCGAGACCAGCAGTGATTACATAGTGATGTGGAGTGAGCGGCGTCAGATGTTGATATGAGAACAGTTATACCGAATGGTGTCATAGTATCTCTGTGTTCTAGTTGGGTGGTGGTGTAAGGAGAGAGGTAAGCGTGGGGTGTGATATGAGGTATGTTCTTCTAGGTATAATATGGACGTCATGCAGTTAAGCATTCGTCCGTTCTGCACATTCGTCGGCCCTCCACACGTCCTCTCGCCACACACGTCCTCTCGCCACACACGTCCTCTCGCCACACACGTCCTCTCGCCACACACGTCCTCTCGCCACACACGTCCTCTCGCCACACACGTCCTCTCGCCACACTCGTCTTTTCGCCACACACGTCTTTTCGCCACACACGTCTTTTCGCCACACACGTCTTCTCTCCACACACGTCTTCTCTCCACACACGTCTTCTCTCCACACACGTCTTCTCTCCACACACGTCTTCTCTCCACACACGTCTTCTCTCCACACACGTCTTCACTCACTACATCCGGCCGCCCTCCACACCTGGCCGCCCTCTACACCAGGCCGTCCTGCTCACCAGGCCGTCCTGCTCACCCGGCCGCCCTCCACACCAGGCCGTCCTGCTCACCCGGCCGCCCTCCACACCCGGCCGCCCTCCACACCCGGCCGCCCTCCACACCCGGCCGCCCTCCACACCCGGCCGCCCTCCACACCCGGCCGCCCTCCACACCCGGCCGCCCTCAACACCCGGCCGCCCTCAACACACATCCGCCCTCAACACACATCCGCCCTCAACACTCTTCCGCTCTCCCTGGTCATCCTCTCTATATGCTCGTTCGCTTGTATACTATTGTCAAGCCACGCGTTGACCTAGTCTATAAGTTTGTTGGTTCAGCAAAGTTAGTTTTATACGCCCTCATCAGTTCTACGTGCTCCTTAGTTCTGTTCGCTTCTCTGTATTTGCGTTCATATTAGCTTTTATATACTGCTATGTGCATTTCATCGGTTTCTCATTGATTTATTCGTAATATCTGCTTCCCTGAATTTGATCTACTTTAGTCGTTTATTGATAGGTCGGAGAGGTGGTGCTAGTTTGGAAGCCGGTTGGTTTTAGGGGAAGAGCCAGGTTTTCAGTAGTTTGCGGAAGGACGTTAGGTCTTCAGTTAGGCGGATGTGGGGAGGGAGCGAGTTCCACAGGGTTGGAGCTTGGGCTGAGAATGATGTTCCGCCTATCCTGATTGAGTTTGTCTTAGGAATTGTTAGGCCGGCTGAGCTTGATCTTAGGGTGCGAGAGGGAAGATATGGTATTAGTTTTTCTTGAAGATATTGAGGTCCAGTTTTATGTAGTGCTCTATGGGTGAGGCATAAGGTTTTGAAAGCCACCCTACGGGCTACTGGAAGCCAGTGCAGTGTCTTGAGGGCTGGGGATACGTGGTCTCTTGGACCTAGCGCAAGTAGCATTTTGGCCGCTGCGTTTTGCGCTCTTTGGAGTTTATTCAGCTGGTAAGCATGGATTCCGAGGTATAGGGGGTTTCCGTAGTCCAGTCTGGATATAACGATTGATTGGACGGCAGAGACTCTGTTTGGAAATGAGAGGTATGGAAAGATGCGCCTGAGGGTTTTAAGGTGGTAGTGGCAGGACTTTGAGACATTGTTGACTTGGCGCGAGAGTGTTAGGCCGGAGTCTAGGGTACATCCAAGATTTTTCACTGTGTTAGAGGGTGTCGGTGCGTTGCCCATGGCGGGTGGCCAGGGAAGCGGGTGCGGAAGAAGATCGGAGTTGCCGCACACCATGATTTCTGTTTTGGCTGGGTTTAGCAGGAGGTGGTTTTGGGTCATCCAGCAGTCAATGTTAAGAAGGCAGGCTGCTAGGTCGGGTCGGGAGTTGGGTTTCGAGTTCAGGAATTTTAAGATTAGTTGGGTGTCGTCAGCGTAGTTGTAACATATGATGTTGTGTGAGCGAATGATTGGCGGGAGGGTGATCAGGTAGAGATTGAATAGCAGGGCAGATAGACATGCTCCTTGGGGGACTCCGGTGTCGACAGGTCGAGCTTGGGAGGTAAAGCCGGGGAGTGTAGTGATTTGGTGCCTGTCTTTGAGGAAAGAGGCTATCCATTTAAGAGCGGTTCCACGGATTCCTAGGGAGTGGAGGCGGTCTAGGAGGATTGAGTGATTGATCGTGTCAAAGGCAGCGGATAGGTCAAGGAGGATTAGTGCTGCGCATCCTGCGGCGTCTGCTGTCATTTTGAGGTCGTCCCAGATCGACGCTAGGGTGGTTTCGGTTCCGTGACGTGATCTGAAACCTGATTGAGCAGGGTCTAGGAGGTTATTGGCTTCGACAAAGGCATTTAGTTGGGAGTAGACGGTTCGGTCAATGAGTTTGGCAAGGAACCTGGTGTTTGAGATTGGGCGGTAGTTTTTGACCTCGAGAGGGTCGAGCGAAGATTTTTTTATTAAAGGTTTGACGTATACTATTTTGTATCCCTCAGGAAATATACCGGAGGAAAGGGAGTTGTTTATGATAGATCTTGCGTGCTCCCCTGCGCAGGTGGAGGCAAAAATTCCTTTAAGAGTTTTCGCTGGGCAGGGGTCTAGGGGTGATCCAGATGGTTTGCGGGCAGATAGAAGTTTGAGAAATTGCTCTGGTGATAATGGACTAAAGGATTCGAGCGTTGGTTGCGTTGAGGTTGCAGGTGAGGATCTGGCCGGTGCGGGCGGCGGAGTGTCAATTGGTTGTAGGAGGGACAGTTTGGTGTTTAGAGTTTTAGTCCTTTCAATAGCCGTGGTGTAAAAATGGAGGGAGAGTGAATCACACAGTGATTGTGACGGGGTCGGGATGGTTGTGTTACAGGCTGGATTGGTGAATTCGGAGATGATTTTGTGGAGTTCTTTGCTTGGGTTTTTGGAGTTTAGGATTCGGGTGTTGTAGTGGGCTTTTTTTGCTTTCTGGATTTCGGCCTTGTACTGATACAGTTGTCGGGCCAAGGTGGTCTTGCTCTCTTGTGTTTTCTCATTCCGCCAGTTGCGTTCAAGGTATTTGTAATGTCGTTTAGTGGTTTTTAACTCAGGAGTGAACCATCTGGGAAAAGGGCCAAGGCGGGTTGATGGTTTGCATAGGGGAGTGAGTCGTGTCAGAGATGCATTGAGCCATGAGTCAAAGGCTTCAGGCGTTAGATGGTTGCGGGGATGGTAGGTAGGTGGTCGAGACAGGAGGAGTGCTTCGGCTAGGTCTGGGGTGATTTTTAGTTTTTTCCAGCACTTGCGTAGGTTCGGAGGCTCAGATGTGCGTATGGGGAGGGGGCTGGGAGAGTGGATGGTGAACGAGAGAATAAAATGATCGGACCAGATGATAGGGATGGGGGGCTTTAGGTGAATCAGGGTATTGGAGCTAAAGATGGCATCGAGAGTGTGTCCTTTAAAGTGAGTCGGGCCGTTTATGTGGGGTTGGAAGTTAATTGCATCTAGACCGTCAACCAGGGCGTGGGTCATAGGGTTGGTGGGGTTGTCGAGCCATATGTTGAAATCTCCAAGGAGGGTGAGGTTGGGGTGATTGATTTGGAGGGAGGCGATGGAGTCACAAAGGTTGTTTGCGAAATGTCTATCGTAGCCAGGAGGCCTGTAGATTATTAGGAAGCTGTGTGAGAGCGACGGGGAGAGGGATAGTTTAACGAGGAGCGATTCACAGGATGGAATGGAGGTTTGGTTGTCCATGATTGTGGCATGGAAGTGAAATTTGAAGACGAATGCTATCCCCCCTCCTCTGGACGGACGGTTCAGTGGGATGAGACAATAGTCAGGTGGAAAGGCTTCATTAGCGATTGGGCCGAAATCATCAGAGAACCAGGTTTCAGTGATGAAAACTAGGTCCGGTTTGACAGAGGTGAGGAGGTCGAAGATGCAGTGTCTGTTTTTAGCTACAGATCGCGCGTTAAAAAGGATGCAGTTTACATCTGCGGGCAGGGTTGGGTTTGGTGCTCGGGTGGGGGGGGGGCGGAGAGGCTGAAGGGAGGGGGTTAAGGTTGGTGATGCTAGGGAAAAGTGGGCGAGCAGAGAGGTATTTAGGCTTCGGGCGTGGTTGGGTGGTTGCTTGTGATAGGTTGATCGGGTTCGGGGAGGGGGATTTGAGGAAGGGGAGTGGGTGGTTGGGAGTTTCAGTTGCAGTCGAGGTGAAATCGAGTGAGAGGGGTTTCAGGAAAGGAGAGGCCATGGGGGAAGGAGGAGAGTGTGGGAGAGAGGTGCAGGGTCGAGATAGGGGAGGCGAGGAGAGCTGAGAGGTTGAGGGGGACCAGGAACGTTTCCTCTTTAGTTTCTTTGCTGCAACTGGCGTGTGAGCGAGGGTAGGGGGGTCAGAGGGGGAGAGGGAAGCGGCTTCGGTTCTTGCTAGTGCAAGGCGTGCAGTTTTTAGGGATAGGAAATGGTGCGGTCGGCCGGTGAAAGTGGCAGGGGTATGGGGGCAAGGAGGGGGTTGGGCGATTGGAGGGTCGGGTGTGCTAGATATGATAGTAAGGAGGGCGGGAGTGGGCACAGTGGGCACTGTTGGCAGGTCGGCGGTGGGGTTCAGGGGATGCGTGGTCTTAGGGTGGGTTGCTCGCCATCGTGCACCCCTGGCTTGGTGTTTGGAGAGGGTGGCGGCTAGGATTGCGGACGGGGGTGGGTTGATAAGGGAAGGGGGAGGCGGGAGTGAAGGGGGATCGGAGAATGGAAGTGGTCCACGGGAGTCGTTTCTGACAGGAGTGGGGGGAGTGACTGCACTCATGATCGGTGTGGGCTTTGGGTTGATTTAGGAGGGTTTCTGATTGTAGTTCAAGGGTTGATGATTACCGCTTTTTAGACTTTTGGGTTCACCTGGTCGATGACTTATTTGGTGCTTTCTGGATACAATTGGGAATACTTCAAATGCAACTTTTCTTTGAGAGCTGTTGGGGGCAGCTTCTGGATGTAATTGGGATCACTTCAAATTCAACTTTTTCAGAGAGGCTATTGGGCGCAACTTCAAAGTGCAGTCGAGTACACTTCTAATTTCCACTTATCGTAGAGGCTAATGGGCGCAGTTTATAGATGCAGTTTGGGACACTTCTAATTCTAATTCATTAATTGGGTGCAGCTTCAAATGAAATTGGGAAAAATGTTTAGGTGCAATTAGGACACTTCTAATTCAACTTTCTTAGAGAGGCTATTGGGCGTAGCTTCTAAAAGCAATCGTGTACGCTTATAAATTCAGCAATTCTCAGAGAGGCTATTGGGCGCAACTTCTAAATGCAATCATTTACACATCAGATTCAACTTTTTCAGAGAGGCTATTGGGCGCAGCTTCAAAAATGCAATCATGCACACATCAAATTCAACTTTTTCTCAGAGGGGTTATTGGGCGCAGTTTCTGAAAGCGATTGGGAACACTTCTAAATCAACTTCTCTCAGGGAGGCTATTGGGCGCAACTTCAAAGGCAATCATTTACACATCAGATTCAACTTTTTCAGAGAGGCTATTGGGCGCAGCTTCAAAAATGCAATCATGCACACATCAAATTCAGTTTTTCTCAGAGAGGCTATTGGGCGCAGTTTCTGAATGCAGTTGGGAACACTTCTAAATCAACTTCTCTCAGGGAGGCTATTGGGCGCAGCTTCAAAAATGCAATCATGCACACATCAAATTCAACTTTTTCTCAGAGGGGTTATTGGGCGCAGTTTCTGAAAGCGATTGGGAACACTTCTAAATCAACTTCTCTCAGGGAGGCTATTGGGCGCAACTTCAAAGGCAATCATTTACACATCAGATTCAACTTTTTCAGAGAGGCTATTGGGCGCAGTTTCCGAATGCAATTGGGGACCCTTCTATTTTAACTTTTCACAGGGAGGCTATTGGGCGCAGCTTCAAAAAATGCAATCATGCACACATCAAATTCAGTTTTTCTCAGAGAGGCTATTGGGCGCAGTTTCTGAATGCAGTTGGGAACACTTCTAAATCAACTTCTCTCAGGGAGGCTATTGGGCGCAACTTCAAAGGCAATCATTTACACATCAGATTCAACTTTATTTCTAAAACCGACAGTTATGACAGTCTGGGCTTTCACAACCTACGGACTAAGCAGTTGCAATGGCGGCTCTTCCTGCTAAACTCATGCACTGCCTCAGCCGTACCAAGAACATTGCCATTAGTCTCATCTGCGGGGCCACAAGTGCACACATTTTCATAGCTGGTAAAGACCTTGCATTGGCTTTCCATCAAGTAAAGGCTTGGGTTCTGGCTCGGCTGCCTCAAATATTTTTAGTCATGCGATCTTCTCAAAGCAGTTGAAGGGAACTAAATTAAGTTTCGAAAGAATTTTAGACTAGGATTAGTTTGCCACAATTTGAACAGCGTTATCTAAATGGTTGATCCCTTCAAGCTATTATGAAGCCACATGTAGCAAAGCATAAAATGCAACAATTCGCGAAAAGCCCTTAAAAAGCACAGCATGGCCTGCTCAGCACACTCATATATACAGATTAACTTTTTTCATTTTCAATTTCTGCACTCTCGAGCCCCCTTACAAATTCTGTTGGGATTCGGTCCCGTCTTGCCACACTCAAAAATGACAGTTTCCACAACGTTCAATATGACGCAACTGGTGGTTGCCATGGAGGTTTACCCAACAAGCCGCCTTCAGGAACAGAGTAATATCCACGCTTCGCAGACGTGCGTTGCCATGACAACTCATCTGACATAAGCCCAGCGCCTTTCCGGTCTGACTACCAGAAAAGCACTAGCCCGATGCAGCTTCTCTGCCTCTAATTGAAGTAAGTTTTTGTTTCCTGCATTTATTGTTACTATTGGTATCTAGCCTGTATGAACAGACTGCTTTTGGAGTACCTCCTTTTGGTTTTGTTGATTCAGATTCATTGGGGTAGTATAGCTCAGTGACAATGCGCCTGTCTTGGAAGCAAGGCGATGCAGAGCAACAAAGGTTTGAATCCCGGGACGCCGCTTAGAAACTTCTTCGGTATTAAGTGTGTTATAAAAAAGCAATTATAATTGTTTCCGGACCTTGGCTTGTGTAAAGGAATGCCCTCTGATTAGCCTGAACAGCTGAATAGTCGTGACTGGATTGTTTATTTTTGGTCTTGTCTTGGGCTGACTTGTGGAGCAGGTGAACTTTGGACGCTATGTTGTAATCAATGCTCATGCTAGGCAGATCCCTATTCGAGCGTCTTTGTGCTGCCCGGGGCCCGGTTCCAGTAACCTTACTAACTCCCTTCCTTTTCCGTGGATCCCTCCTTAACTCCAGAATTACTTCCATAGACACCATCTCTGGATTGCTCCATCTTAACTCCTCTTCATCAGTACATTGGGTTAGAGACCGACCTAGACTCCCATTTAGTCAACAATTGCAAGCACTAACTTCTTGTTTCATAGATACCGAAAGCAAACCCTGAGCCTTCTGGGATTATCAGTCTTGAGACCTAGTTAACTGGTGTTCAGGTATGTTTCATAAATAGTTCTGTCCCTTTTGAGATCAAGAAAGTGTACATATAACTAAGCCCTGTCCTTTTTTGTTTTCTAGCCTGGAGTTTCCTGATATCCTTTGCTCTTTCACCTGAACCTTGACTTCCCCTATTATTAACTCAGAAGTGTTGTTTCATGAGAAACGGCACACACACTATTGGCGGAGACCCTTGATAGGGTTGTATACTACGAGAGACTGACTATACTTGGAACTAGGCAAGTCCGACACTCTAGTTTATTTGAAACCCCTTCTTGCTTACTCATAGTTATGTTGTGCAACAAGCTGCAGTAAGTGAGCTAATTGAGGACAACACTGATTATTCGTGTAAACCTTCTGGTTCAGAGAAAGAACTGCTCACAGTGTGAAAAGAAACGAGCATGCACTCATTGCAACTTCTTTAGTATATTGGTTGGCCAGCCGGCTGAGAATCATCTCTATCCTTTATCTAAATTTCTCAGGTGATGTGTTCATTGGGGCCTGTTTGGACTTTTGCCCTTCAGGAAAAGAACCTCACTAGTCATACTGTCCGTTCATTATCAATCACAAATGATGCCTCCCACACAGTGTCTCTAAATGGCATTAAGCCCCTACATTATGTCACGTATAGTCATAGGTCAAAGTGCACCTCCTGCCTCACCGTTAGTATGACGGCTTATAACTTTGTTTTCAAAATGTTGCTGATTGCTGTAGGAGGTTCTTCATAAGCAGTTCCATGAGAAAAGGAGAAAAAACTATAAAAGGGAAGGGAGAATCTGAAAGTGGCCCACAAAGCATGCTATATCATCCCTTGGACTAAAGACAGGTGCTGTGGTTGCAGGGAGGTGAAGAGGTGCATGCAGGGGAGAAGAATGTGAAATCCAACAACACTGCAATCTTAAATTTATTTCCCGCTCTCCACTAGGTTTGGATCTTTGCCAGAATTTATAGCAATGTTCTGCTTAAAAGCAAAATAATGACCCCTTGGACTGATGGTTCCTTAACAAGCGAGATAAGGCATCCGTTGTGCTGTAGGCAGCTATAGCAGGAGGATCTTCAATGTGTCACAAGGAGCAGGGTGCCTCATCTATTAGATTAGGGTTTCCCCATTTCTCAAAATAAATATATATGGTCAGACAAGTATGCAGTGTCTATTTTGTTCTACTTATAAGGATCTCCCCTTTCTAGGGAATACATGGGTGCTGCTACTGTACACTGGAGGTCACAGAATCCAAACTACACAGAGCTTTGGGGGAGGGGAATTGCAGGACTATGGAAGGTGTGTACTATCCCCATGGGAGAGCAATAAAGTTGCTATTTTCAGGAATGAGCTGCTTTACCATTGTGTCGTTGGGGGAGAGAGAGATCCCTCACTCCAGCATCTGAATTGTGTGCAGTTTTGTGGGGTTAAAGTATTGTTTATGTTAAGCTGTGACTCTAATCTGCTTTCGAATGCTATGCAGTCTTGGGGTTTAGTTTGCTACACTGTTATGTTCTGCACTGTTTGTCTGTTAGGATCTCTGTTTTGTTCCCAAATCTAAAAGCATGTTAACTTGAATGTATGCATTTAATTTACACCTTCCATCTGCTTTTTGGGGGTCCTCCCTTCCGTGCCCTTGTTGGAGCTCCACTCTGTTTATGGAAAGGGCCATGACTCTTGGAGTAGACTTCCAAATATATTTTGTTTGGTAAGGAGACTCCATGCCCCTGTTTAGACTGAAAGAAATGCATGCTGCCATCGGTTACCAAAATAAGGTAACTGCAGCCCAATTTGTGATGGCTAGGTTAGGCCGATTGCTGCCCTGCCTCATTCTAGTTGTTGTCCTTCCTGCACAAATAAAGTTCTTAGTGGGCCTCAAAAACGTATACGGATCACAGTCCAGTTGTTTCTCTTCGAGCAGAGCCAGGTTTCAAAATCTCCTGGGGCTGGGTATTCCGTGGCCTCCTGTTCTCAGCTGTGTTCAGCTTCGGCTTATTTAGTGAGTAGGGTAACTGTTGTCTGGATTGGGAGTCTGGAATTTTTCTTTCATGCAGCCATTATTGCTGCACCCGCTAGTGATGTCCAAGGGTTTTTATTTTTGTTTCAAATGGGCATAATGGCTGTCCTGTTTCTAACCTAGGGATTGGCAGTCTCACCCTTACCCAGACTTCATTCACCGATTGGTGCTTCTGATCGTTAATGCATACCATCTAAAAGCCATCTAGCTTTAAGTGATCTATCTAGCCTCCCTCACGGAACAATCTAGGGTGACTATCTAACTGCTTTCCCCAAGGTATGATTTAAGGGTTGTGCCTTCCAAACAGATCTTCACCCTCTCTGGTTCTGCGCTCTGATATTCCTCTCACCATCTCTCTACACCGCTATCCCTTCTTCCTTCTCCCCTACACTCTTCCAACCTACATCACCCACTATCTCTCTTCTCATTCCCTTTTTCTTAACTACTGAAAGGGACCAAGAGTAAGACCAACACTGTGGCATGTTAGGTGCTTGCTATTTATCAAATTAATAAGGGGGCTTGGGGATATCCCATCTATCCCCAATTCTAAGAGGGGTTTCCTTGCCTCAACAAAACTAAGGATCGTCTGTCAGGATGTTGCACAAAAGACCGTCCTCTGTCCTATCCAAAAACCCTAAACTGACCCTTGCATTCTAAACTCAATATAATGTGTACAATGGGATTTCTGTAGGCTGTAACCTTATAACTTTAAGAGTTACAAAATCTAAAGTTTTAAGGTGCAGAAAAGAATAAAGTTGCACTAGTGAAAGGAGTTCCCCCCCCCTCCTAGTTTTCCTTCAGGTCTTTCACGGTCTATCCGGCACCTCCAGATAAAGATCAACCATGTTCCACTGCTCAAATAAATGGGGTGGGATCCTACCCTGCGGGTCGCTTTCCTTCCAATATTTTACTTTTCGGTTTAAAGGGGGAGGACCTCTCCCTGAGTTTCTGCACTTTTATACAGTTTGTAAGGAAAGTGACTCTTTTCCTGAATACTTTCTACTTCACTTAGTACAGTTCATGTGTTACTCCCAATATTCAATTTCACTGTTTGTCCAAAGGGAATTAATCTTCTCTTGAGGTGCCTTTCAATACATATATCTCTTAAATGTTCAGTTTCTCACACTTTACTTCAATTAGCGTCTTTATCTCCCTGATGTACTCTCCTGCCATGGTAATTGCAACTTTTTCACTGATCCTTAAAAGGGGATGATTCCTCCCTTTATCAGTTTGTCACTGTTTCACAATTTCAGGTTTACTTCCCTTCTCACTCCTGTCCTGGTTTACTCTCCTGCCAGGATGTGTCACTACGGTTTCGCTTCATCTTCCTGTAGGTGTGCGAGTCCCAAACTCACTGTTTGCCTAGTTTACTAACCTGCCAGGGCTTTTCTTTCCTCCAATCATTCTCTCTCGGTCATCCACATAATAATGCTTTTTCCAAAATTGGGTCACCAACTCTTTCAGCAAGTTTGCATTTATAATAATTCCTCTTCTGAAATATTGAGTCACCAAACCTGTCATAATATTGCTCACATCCGTATCGGTTTCTTTAATGGTATCACTCTGGTTTTCATGCTGCTTGTGCTTCACGGCATACGCCTTCTGACACTCTGCTAACCCATTCACTTTCCCTTGTCTTACCTGGCGGCTTTGGCGTTTCTCACATCTTTCCATCTCCTTCCTTTTCGAACCGCTGACTCCGCTTGTATCCTGGTAGCCGGTTAGCCCTCGCTTGACCTTCTTCTGCTCTGTGCGGCTTCAGCTGCTTAAGGCCATCAAGCACTGATCTTCGGTTGGGTCTCCTTGCACGCTGGTCGTGTCGGTCTCTGTACTACTTTTTACAGTATGTTCGCCTTCAGCGGTCTGACCGGCCCCAGAAAATGTTACCAGCAGTTTCAGTTTCTGCCTCTTTCATTCTGGTTAGTGTCTGCTTTAAACCTCCTGGCATTGCTTACCATTTTCCAGACTAGATCGCAGCATTAGCTTCCTGCTTCTGGTCATCTTCATTGCTCTATCCCTCTTCCTCGTCTCAGTACTTCAAAGGGGTCGGGCGGGGGGAATAATGAGTTGCTTGGCTGAGAAAACCTGGGCATTCTTTAACTAAATCGCGATAAATCATGTAGGCATGTTGGGGAGGCACATGAGCGTCATTAGGAATTGTGACTGGAAGATTATTTTGATCCATGTCTGCTTCTCTGGAGTTTGTCGACGCAATCCCCGACCCCCTATACGTGGTCCTACCACACATATCCAGGGTCAGTCATGTAGCATCTGCCTTTCACTGGCCACATAAGAGAAGGATCCCTCCACAGAATCGGTGACGATAATTGCTAGATTTGTCACTCTACCCTGTCCCTCCCTCTATGGTCTTCCTCCACCCTTCGATCTAATTCCTACTACTCTCCCTTCTCCACATTACACCTACTTCCAACTCCACACCACTACTTCTCTGACTTCCACGCTACTACAAATCCTACCTCCACTCCACAACCTCTCCTCCCCACCTTCTTCTCAGTCACCTTCCTTTCACCCCCTCAGTCACTCTTTCACTGGCTCCCTGTCTGCTACCACTGTCACAACTTGTATGCACACTCGCAGCACAGCACCACTTTATTTCACTAGACAATACCTCCTTATCTAGAATCACTTCTGTGCTCCTTTACACAGTACTTCCTCCTTCTGAACTCTTGATATGCCTTTTTTCGTCTCTCTGACCTCGCCTGAACCATCCACCTTCCGGTTTCCCTTCGTCCCTCATATCCACCCCACTGCTCCATTGCTTCCCCCCCTCCCACTCTTTTCCTGCCTCAGAGGTGTTCTAAACAGTAAAGCACACTTTTTTGCTCCCTTAGTTTTTCTTCTGCAGGTCTGCTATGATCGTTTGTGGTGGCCCACAGCTTCAGTTTGTGTCAAAAGCTGCATTGTGATAATTCCTGTTACAGAGCCATTCTGCGTCTTTTACTGGTAAGCAGCTTTTGTGGCCGATGGTGCATTTGAGAAGGTGGATCCATGATTTTGATACATGGAAGCGCTGTTGCTGTGTGCAGTGGATGGCAGTATTTTTCACTAGCGCTGGTTCTTTCTTTAATGATGCGTGGTAGTTTTCGGTGGTCAATCCGCCGACTGGGTGCACTGATGATAGGAGTCCTAAAGTGGCCCTGGTGGGCTGCTCTTTCTCTGGTCCAGTGCTGAGGCTGTTGTTTCTTGTAGTTCATTAGGAAAGACAGACTGGGCAGAATTGGTACACAGATATGGGTTGAAAGAGTACTACCATAGACAATTACACGGGGAATTGATGGGGCCTGGGGCCCTTTCAACTGCCAGCTACCCCCTCTGATCTACAGCTCTGGTTTCCACCTTGTTAGGCCTCCCACTCAGCTGAGAGGCGGCCTGTCCCTTCTTGACTGGGTTAGTCTACTGACCCTGACACACTACCAAGTATGCATTTTCGTCGTTTAAGGCTAGAACACATTTTTATTTATTTTTATTTTTCATTTGAGGGCATAAACAGTTATATCCATCTTGATGTTGGATTTGTTTTATGATGTATCAATTTGTGCCCCCTTTTTTGACATTTGTTGCCTCCGGCTTATGAGTGGTTGCCCCAGAGGTTTTTTACTTTTTACTCTTAACTATTAACCCCCAGCCCCCACCCCAGTCTCATTTTGTTTGGTACCGAGTCTTTTGCATCTAACCAAGTTTCATTCCTATCCAGGAGTCTCGATCCTTATTTTGTGCTGGGCTGTCAGCAAACATGAATGCTTTTGAGGTTTTGTGGTTTGAAGAAGTGAGCGTCCCTGTCCTCCACAAAGTCCTGGAAGGGGCCCGTACTGACAGAAATTTCAGGTATTTCCCTGTTTTTAAGGCACATACGTTTTCCATCGCCACCCGCATCTCAACATGCACTTTCACCCAACAAACATTCAGGCAGACCCGACACAATTCCCCCCCCCCCTCCGTATCTCAACACACATTGCACTTGCACACAAACATATTCAGGCAGACCCGACATCCCCCCCCCCCTCGCACCCTCCTCATCTCAGCACACAATCCACTTGCACAAAAAAACATTCAGGCAGACCCGACACACACCCCACCCCCGCATCTCAACATACACTGAACTTGCACACAGACACACACACACACACACCCACACACACAGCCCCCCCACCATGTACTTACCCAGACGTGCTGGAATGCTGGCGAGGCTTCTGACACTACGGCTGGCGTGGGCGTGACAAGGCTGAAATGCCTTCCGGCATCAAGCCTTACTGGCCACGCCAGCCGTAGTGCTGGCACTCCATTGGTGCAGCACACACGCACTACGTGGCTCGTAGGAGCTGCGTGGTTCGTGTGCACTGAACCAATGAGGGCCAGTGTTTTGTCCGGCCCGGAAGACAACAAAGACTTTCCTAATGGAGGGCGGCCGATGCTGCTTGCGGGCCGCCCTCCATTAGGAAAGTCTTTGTTGCTGGCGGGCCGGACAAAACGGCATGGCGTGCCACAACTGGCCCGCGGGCTGTATGTTGTGCACCCATGCTTTAGGGCATGTCCACCACATGTGGTACAGATCTCCTCTCTCCCCACATTGCCTCAAACATTCTGGGGGGGTACTTGGCACTGATTTTTGTGTAGACCGTAGGGGGCATATACCATCTGTACAATAGTTTATCTGCTGATTGCCGTGTATGTCGATGATTTGTGCGTGCTCTACCATATCTGGCCCCATTCCTGTTCCGTAATTGTTTCCCCCCCATGTCTTTTTCCCTATTCTTCTTGTACGGAGGGTGTCTTCTGGTTGTGCCCTGTCTAGCAAGCTGTATAGTCTGGTTACCCCTCCCGCCCCCAACCACCATCTCTCCCTCCTGCATGGGTAGTTCCCGTCCCGTTGGAGTCCTTGCCCTTGCCCTTTTCACCACAGGGTGGGAGATGCAATGCGGTATTTGTGTATATTTGTACCTTTCTTTTCATTTTCTCCAATTTCCGAACTTTGTGAAGGGTTACAGGGGCACCACCCTGGAACATTGCCTTTAGCGTCAGGGCTTCTACCCCCCCCTGTCCCCCCCCCAGAAGTTCTGCTGTAGGCCCGGAGTGAAGTCTGTGTTGTGGAGAATGGGCCCAAACCCTGCCTGTTTTTCATGTGCATGGCTTTGTCCCAGCTGCGGAGGGACGACTTGGTGGCCTCTAACAATTTACCCCCTGTCTCCCGGGCTCCACTGTTTAAGGATTGTAGCGCTGTTAACGGGATTGTTGTGGGTGCTTGTTCGATCCCACACCAACCTTTTGTGTTGTCCTATCTAGCCCATTTGAGCATTGGGGCCAGGTGTACTGCCAGTATAGATCTATCAATGTCTGGGACCCCTAGGATCCTGGGGTGCGTCGGGATACGTTTTTGTATCCTCGCTTTTTTTTTCCCTAGATGAATTTAAGCATTCTGCAGTTCTTTAATTAGGCAGTGGTATTTCAATTGGCATCAAGCTCCCCACGTACAGTAGGTGGGGGAGAAGGGTAATTGTAGCTGCAGCTATTCTTGCGAACCATGAAAGTTCTTGGGTGTCCCATCTCTGCATATCCTCCTGGAGTTGTTTCCAGACCCTTGATCGCCCCAATCTCTTCTGTTATATTTAATGCCTTAGATTTGGAGTAGTTTACAGCAAACCCTGAAATGCTGGCAAATTTCTCTAGTTTCTCTATGGCCTTCGGTACTGTGTCCTAGTGTCCCCCATGTAGAGCATTACATTGTACGCGTATAGTGCTATTTTCTTTGTGTTGTGCCCCTGCATTGTACGCCCTTTATTTCCGGGTCTCTTCTGAACTGCAAAGGGCTCCATTGTCATTGCGAAGATCAGCGGGGAGAGAGGACCGCCCTGACGTGTACCCCTCCGTATGTTGACCTGTTTCGACTTCTGGCCATTAATTATGAAATATGTGGTTGGGAGTTGGAAATTTGCAAGTACCATTCGACTGAACCTTTCCCTGCACCTGATCCCCTCTAGGATTATCTTTAGGTATTCCCAATCTAGACTGTCGAATGCCCATCTAGGGCGGCAACTGAAAACTCTGTTTCGTTCTTGTCCCCATGTCGATATCTATGGCACGTCTAACATTATCCTGCCTGTGGCTTCCTTTAACGAACCCCGCCTAATCTTTGTGGATAATTTCGGGGAGGACCCTCATGAATCTGTTTGCCTTTATCTTGGCATATAGTTTAGCGTCAGTATTCAGGAGTGCAATAGTACGGTAGCTGGCGCATTCTGAGGGATCTTTGCCTGTTTTTAGGGGCAATATTGTTTGTTTTTTTTTTTTTGTTTTGTTTTTTTACTTCCATGTCTGACCACACCGACCCTGTCTCTGACATTGAAGAGACTGGTAAGGGGACCTAGCAGTTGTGCGATGAACACTTTATAATAACCGTTGCCCAAACCATCTGGGCCCAGAGTTTTATTCCCCAGCAATGCCGAAATTGCATCACTAATTTCTTGGGCCGTTATTGGGGCCCCCTAGTACTTCTGTCTTGTTCTGAGATTTGGGGCAGGGTGGTTGCACACATGTAGGATTTCTGTTTTGCCAAATCTAGGTTTTCACTTCCTAGCGGCTCTTCGTGGAACTGGACCATTATTTCTAACTTCTCCTCCTCTGTTATACTTACTTCCCCTTGTCTATTCTTAAGACCTGTGATGTAGTTACGTGTTTTGTTTTTTCAGTTTGGCTGCCAGGAATCTGTTTGCTTTCCTTCTGTGTATGTAGTAGGATTGTTTGGTGCTCAGTAGTGACTGTGCCACTCTTTCTGCCGTGTGGCCTTCTAGCTGGGCTCTGATTTTCTTTAATTCCCGCCATGTTTTTTGTGTTTTGTCAGGTTTTGTGTTTTTTCTCTGCTTCTAGTAATTCCCTTTCCAACCTTTGGGTTATCAGGGCCCTCTCACTGAAGTATACGGCGGCCTGTGCAATGAATTCACCTTGCACTACCACCTTTCCCGCGTCCCAGACTGTTCTCCAGTCCACCTCCCCATTATCATTAGCTTGGAAGAAGTTGTTTATGGTACCCTCCATGTGTGCCCTAAGCGCTATGTTCCTCAGGATCATCTTTAGTCTCCAGGGTGGTCTTCGCCTTACCTCTCCCATCCATGATACCGGCGCATGATCAGAGAGGTATTGCACTCCAATTTCCACCTTGGTCAACTGGGGAATTAGGGTTGCAGAGACTAGGACCATGTGTATCCTGGAATAGCCTCTATGTATTGCTGAGTAATGTATGTATTCCCTGTTTCCTTCCTGAAAGAAACTCCATGTCTCGATCACGCCTATATCCCTAAAGAATTTTCCCAGGGCTTGTCTGTTCTTCTGGTCTGCTGCTGTGGGCGGAAGTGTTTTATCTAGATTCGGGTCCATCACACAGTCTCCTATGATTATCCGACCTTCACACCAACCCCCTATTTTCAGTACTAGCTCGGTAATGTATGTGTCCTGTTTATCATTAGGTACGTTTACTGCTAATAGTGTGTAGGTTTGTCCATTTGATCCCCAGGTATCTCCCCTCCACGTCCCTGATCTGGTGCTGTTTCTGGAAGCCCAAGTCTCTTGTGAGCAATATCACTACCCCCTTTGTTTTTGTGCCACTGGAGGCGAAGTATTGTTGGGGGAAAACCTTTGTCTCATTCTTTTTTCATCTTCCAGATGGAGATGCGTCTCCTGCAGTATCCCTATTGTAGCTTGCATCTTTTCCAGTCTGCCCAGAATTGCTCAGTGTTTATCGGGAGAATTTACCCCTTGTACGTTTAGTTATTGTCGCTTCAGCCATTGTGGAGTGAATCTGCCCTGGTACCCTTGCTACCCCTCTTGTTACCTATTGTGTCTCCCACCACTTTCATCTCGGGACTCTTCAACTTCCCAGACTCTGGACCAAGTTTCATGTTAGTTGACCTTCCTCATTCTCTTCTGCGCCCCCCCCCCCCCCCCTCCCTCTACTCCCCTGTCTACCCCTTCCCCTTCTCCCTTCCCTGGGATCTTCTGTGGCCAGGGTTCCTAAGAATCCTCCCTGGTGTCGTCCTCTGGCGTTGAGCCACATTCTCCCCATAGATGTCAGTGTGTCAGGATTGTTGCATGTCCCAATTCAGATTCTCAAATATAATGGCCTCCTACCTCCGTGCAGACTTTCCAGAATTGCTTCTTGCGGCCTATTTCCTCTAGTCTGGTGCCACGATGAGCTGTATGTCCCTCTTGAGCTACTTATTCTTGGTATTTATATGGGCAAATCAGTTTCTTCTCTCTGCCGCTTCTTTTTCCTTTCCATCACCATTCCCAGGGGTTGTCCTGACTATTGGGGATGTTGTGCTGCGGGCTGGCATCCGTATGGTTCCGCTCTCCCTCCAGATGTAGCAGTGAGAGTCCCTCTTCGTATGTACTGATTCGCCTCTGCTTTCCCCTCCCAGGAGAAGGATAGGCCGAACAGGCAGGCCCATCTGTATGCTGTGTGTTTAGCCTGCAGGGCTTTCGTGACCGGCTGCATGAGCCGCCTGTTGAGTGACCAGTGCCAGGCCCTGGTACAATTGCATGCAGACTCCATTGACCGTTATGTCATTGTGCGTACGTGCTGCTCTCAGGATGTCCTCTTTCAGCCCATAGGACGTCATGGCTATCGGCACATCCATGGGTATTGTCCCTGGCTCGCTCCTCTTGGGGCCCACCCAATGTATCCTGACAAATTCGATTTATTGTTTTTTTTGTATTTTTTTTTTGTTGTAATTTTTTTTTTTTTCAGATTGGGTGTTGTTCAGTAAGCTACTGAAGCATTGTTGCATGGTGTCCCGCACATCTTTGTCCAGAACCGATTCCACCATACCGTAACATTATAGATCTACGGGAGGTGGTTTCCAAGTCTTCGGCCTGGAGTTCTAGATTTGTTGCTTTGGCTACTTGGTCCAGCAGGACGCTGTTCTGTTTTGCTTCCTCTGCCATACTTGAGAGTCCATTTTCTACTACATCCACTCTGTCCCCCAGGTCGCTCATGTCTTTTCTGACCTCCTGTAGGGAAGACTTCAATTCCTCCTTCATGAGCCCCAATTGACTTTGGAACGTGTTTTAGTCTAGCTTCCATTCCTTTGAGACAGACTAGAAACTACTTTGTCTGAAGCCATTGTGCTCGGAGATGGGCTGCTTTCTGCCGATATCGGATCTCGTAATGGTGGGGGAAATTGGGGGGGGGGGGGAATTGGAGGGGGGGGCAATTGCTGTTTTGTCTCCAACACTATTCTAGCTGGCCCTCCTGATCTAGAGCTGGCGTTCTGGCTCTTGGCGTGGCATTTCTCGCTTTAGAACCCGGCATCGGGGTTAACCTGTATGGCTTCCGTGAGGGGGAGGGGTTCAACTCCCTTCTCAGCTGGGACTGTTGCGGTGTGGATTCTTTTGCAGGGGTCTCTATGTCGCTGTGCCTTTCTCTTGGCAGCCTTGCACCTGCCTTCTATTTTCTTCTCCCTCCCCTTTGATCCTGTCAACTCCTACTGGTGCCTGAGGGGGTGGGGGGACCAGTGTCCCTGCTCGCCCCGAATTGCCCTCGATACTGACCCCCGTGGCTCAAGCCGCTATGTCTGCATTGGTCGTGGGGTACAATAAGCAGCAGAGAGGATGGGACGTTCGGTTCTGTAAGTACCTTTTGGCACGTTAAATCCGGATACCCAGGCCGCCTAAGCACGCCTGTTCGCTTGGCCTCGGGCTTGTGTGACCCTGGCTCAGTCCTTTAACGGGGCTCTGTGCGCCGCTCTTCCCCTTGCACACCTGTCTCGAGCTCTAGGGGCTATTCGAGCTTGTTATGGGCCGCTCTCCACTGTGACCGCTGGCAGGCGTGAAGCTCACTGGTCAGTGGTGCCGATGGGATCAGTTCAGCCTGAAACCACGTGGGGGGTCCTCCTGTGGGTTTTACCACTTCGCTGGTGGTCGCACACCCAGGTGGAGTGCTCTTCAGGTAGGCTCATCCCACGTCGGCTCAGATATTTTGAGTGTACCCTCCTTCTGCCACTTATCATTGGAGCCTGTTCAAGCCTCCGGCAGGGTGTCTACAGCTGGCGTCCCGCTATGCTGGATCCTCGCTTGTCTGGGGGACCAGGGGTGGGGGGGCCTTTCAGGAGTGCACCTTCGGGAGCTCACAGACCCCCTTGTTCTTGTTTTGTGCCTTCGTCCGACAGTTCTACCTGGTTGGAAGCCCCTCCATGGGACTGTCACTTTTTTTTTTTTTAAATTTGATTTTATTGGTTTCACAAATACAGGTTATGCAGAAGGAGTATACAATAGGTAAACAATTAGGAATTTCACTAAAAGAAAGCAAATCACTATAATTACTTGTATTTTGTATCTGTAACTTGGATGCTTTCTGCTTTTATAAGGTTTGCGCAACAGCATAACTTTTCCCCCTTTCCATTTCCCGCCCCCCTGCCCCCTGGTCAGAGCCTTTATCACAGATCATGCAGCAATCATCTTGTAACGATCAGAGTCAGTGTTTGTTGTCGGGATCACATTAATCGCAAGAGTGTCCGTCGAATAGTTCAACTTAAGCGTCATTTAGTTCGTTCCTTGCTCCTCTGCTATCAAAGCAAGAGCTTTGTTACGAGATAGGCCATCTGGTAGGTATATGCTCTTGTATTCCATCCACAAGTTTTCAGTCTGTGACAGTTTACCATGGAGCGAAGCTGTTGTGTTCCATTATACAGATGTTGGTGGATACATGGATCCATTCATTTTTTGTAGGGCTTGTGGGAGCCTTCCACCTCATAACCAACGTTGCCCTAGCAGCTAGAAGCAGTTGCGGGGCTACACCTTTGTTTTTGACCCAGTTGTCCTCATCTTTCTGAAGGCCGAACAGTATGAGGTAGGGAGTAGGTGTTCTGGCAATGCCATCGACTTCTTTGATCCAGCCTAGAACTTCTGACCAAAATACCTGTATCCGGGGGCATCCCCACCACATATGCCAGTAGTCTGCCCTTTGTCCGCATCCACGCCAGCATTCCGGACTTGCGTTCTGAAACATTTTGGATAGTCTGACAGGGTCATATTGCCAGATTGCATGAAGTTTGTACTGATTTGAAATGGATATCCGTGTGGCTGCTTGGCATATGGTGTCCCAAAGTTCGGGTGTGAACTGTTCGGCAAAATCTCTTTCCCATCTGCCTTTTAGTGCGTCCGTGTTCACCTATTGTCCCTCTATCAATGCCCTGTACATATCTGATATTAGACCCTTCATCTCAGTTCTTGAGTCCAGTATTTTCTCAAAGGTGGTGAGTTCTCATCAATTTGGGTCTCCACATGGCTCTTGTCAAAACCCCATAATTTGTAGGTATTGAAAGGTAGATAATGGGCCTATTCCTAGGGTCTCAGTCAGCTCAGGGAGTGGGATGAACGCGTCTTTCCTTTGTAGTTGGCCTACTCCCTCTAGACCAGCCTTTTAGCAGCTTTGGAACCTTCCTACGTCTTGAATGTGGTCATTGATTCCTGGGGACCATAAATGGCTCAAGGGGCTCGGCCAGGTGGTAATGCCTTGCATGTTCGTGCCATGAGTCCAGATGTCCCAGATGGTCATAAGTATCGGGTGATCTTTGAGTTTTTGACAGAATCGTTTCTTGGGTGCCCAGAGCCATTCAGATACTGTGGCTGGCGAAAAGTAATGGTTGTCCATCTTGACCCACTGGATGTTTGTCTGGTCGCGCAGGTGTGGAATCAGTACTCTGAGTTGGGCGGCTTCATAATATTTTTGGAGGTTGGGAAGACCCACCCCTCCCTTGTCTTTGGGAAGTATTAGGGTCTTATATGGGATCCTCGCTTTTTTCCCCTGCCATAGGAAGTGGAGTATGGCCTTTTTGATTTCAGTGAAGTAGCTTTTCGGAATCCTAATGGGTATCGTCTGGAGGGGTATAAGAAGCGGGGAAGGGATACCATCTTTATTGCGTTGTGCCAACCTAGCCAGGAGATTGTGAGTTTATCCCATCTTGTCAAGTCCAACTTAAGTTGTTCCAGTAGAGGGGGGGGGGGGGGAGTTCGCTTCAAACAGGTCCTCCAAATTTCTTGTTATTTGTATCCCCAGGTATTGTAGTTTAGAATGTTCAATATGTAGGCCGAGTGAGGAAAATTTAGTGGTATTGTCGTCTTCTTGACCCTGGAGGGGAAAGAGTGTTGACTGTTCCATTTACTTTAAACCCAGAGAGTTTACCGTATTCCTCTATCATGGATAGGGCTCGGGGGACGAAAGAGGAGGGGTTCGTGACATGAAGGAGGATGTCATCTGCATAGAGGGCAATTTTGTATTCTGTTGTCCCCAGTCGGATACCCTCAAGTATGGGGTCAGCTCTCATTGTTATCGCGAGGGGCTCAAGGGAGAGGGCAAAGAGAATCGCCGAAAGAGGGCACCCTTGTCGGGGTCCCACGTTGGAGATTAAACCACCGTGAGTATTCACCTTTCACAAATATAGATGCTTTAGGGTCTGTATACACTGCATGTATTGCTTGTCTGAATTTAGCGCCCATTCCCACCTTTCGTAGTACTACCTTTAGGAACCCTCACTCCACCCTGTCGAAGCTTTTTCTGCGTCGATGGAGAGTAAGACCGGGTCATTCTCCATAGACTGGGACACATGAATTAGGTGGAGGGTTTTGCGGATTGTATCTGCCCCTGTCTTCCTAATATGAACCCAACTTGATCAGAATGTATGAGTTGAGGGACAAGGGACTCAAGTCTTGCAGCCAAGACCCTGGTATATATCTTTGCATCAAGGTTGAGTAATGAGATGGGGTGATATGAGGCGCAATCGTGAAGTCCCCCCCAATCTTGGGGATAATAGTAATCCGTGCCCTGGTGAAAGAATCCGGGGGCTTTCCTGTGTCCATTATTTCATTGAAGAGGAGTGTTGGAAAGGGAGCCATTGTGGTTATGAAGGTTTTGTAAAAGCCGGTGGTATAGCTGTCTTCGCCCGGGGACTTACCCAAAGTTAACCTCTTTATGGCAGCCTGGACCTCTAGTTCCGTAATAGGAGATTCTAGGGATTCGGCATCTATGTCAGGAATGCGGGGTACCTCTATTGAGGACAGATGAGACTCAATTTCTGCTTGCTCTGGGTCCACCTCGGAGGAGCATAATGTTTCATAAAAGTTGGCAAAGCACTCCGGGATAGTGGTGTTGGCGTATGGTGTAGGGGAGGGATCGTCCTTAATCTCTATTACTCTACGCTCAGCCCTTTGCTGACGCAGCCTGGCAGCGAGAAGTATATCCGCTTTATCGCCCTTTTCCTAAAATTTCTGTTTTAACAGTGTCAGTTTGCGCACAACCTGTTCATACTCCAGGAGTTTCAGTTCGTTACTCTTCTCTTTGGCTTTATTCATTTTCTGCAGGTCTAAATCTTCACCTAGTTTCGGTTTGCTTTCTAACTGACAGATTTCAGTTCGTAGCCTTTGTTCGATGAGGGCACGTTCCCTCTTTTTCGATGCGCCCTCCCTTATCAGAATCCCTCTCCAGGTGGCCTTCCCCACCTCCCACACAGTTTGTCTGGACACTTCGCCATTGTCATTTATTTTGAAAATTCAGAGATCTGTCTCCATTTCTATTCTGAAGACGACGTCTCTCGAGAGGCTCTCGTTACAGCGCCATTTGGCAAATCAGCCCACTGGATGTCTGTGAGGACCATGTCATTGTCAGACCAGGTGATCGGTGTTATCTGTGCCTGCGATATTACCTCAGAGCTCCTTGGAGAGATATATATAATCGATACGGGTGAATGTATTGTGGGGAGCTGAATAGAAAGTGTAGCCCTGTTCCTCCGGATGGCGGACCCTCCATGCGTCTATCATGCTATACAGTTCCATCATATGAGCCAGCTCAGACGGTTCGGGTCTGTCTTGCTGCACTGCATCGGGGTTCCCAGGCTTTCGGTCTTTCGCCGGATTCTCCCATTGGTTGAAATCCCCTCCCAATATAACGTGCCCTGTGGCTTCGAGCAGCATTTTAGGGATCGTTCTGGAAAGAAATCTAGATTGAGCTGTGTTTGGAGAATACAGGGTAGCAATGGTGACACTCAGCTTACCCAAGTGTCCGTTCACCAGCATTGCTCGTCCTTCTACATCAGACCATGTCTTGGTTAGCGTGAAGTCCAGACCTTTTCTGATGAGGATTCCCACCCCTCCCCTCCTGAACGGGCTTGAACCCCAAAACTCGATCCCGACTCGCCTCCTCAGTATCTGCCGTTCCACCCCTTTTTATGTATTTTGTTTCCTGTAGTAGTAGGATATCTAGACCACTTCTACGAAATTCTCTGGCGACAAGGGACCGTTTTGTCGGTGAATTGAGCCCTTTGACATTGAGTGTCCCGATTCTTAGGGAGGCAAGCTCCCTCATATTAATGTTCGCCGTGTGATCGATAGCGTTTGTTCATCTCCGATTGTGGGCTGCATTGCTTGATCTGAAGAGCGTTTGATATTGCTCTGACCAGTTTCCCTCCTTCTGACCCCTCCCCCCTCCCATCCCCTCTCTCCCGTCGAAGGCGTTCGAGTGAACTCGGTTGACAACACCGAGTCGGCATCGAACCACCTGTGGGGGCCGTTACTTTACACCCCTCGTTCGCATACTGCTTCTCTTAACTGAGTTGAGCCCTTCGCTGGTTCCCCCTTAATTTTCTCTGTTCTCATCTTGGAACTATGCACATGTTAACGTCACATCGTAGCATTGGTGGGTGAAATATGTGTGATCGTCTTACCAGAGTCGATCAGTTTCATTTATCCCCCTCCGGAGAGAGGTTACCTCTTCGGAACTTTCGTGATCCTTTTACGTTCTTCCTCCGGGCTCCCTGAATCTGCCATTCTCGATCTCCTTTTTTCGCTTCTCCGTGATCTTCCCCGTCTGGTCGGAGTCCAAGAAGGTCCAAGATGCATTTCTTTATTTCTTTTTCAGATCGCAATCTAAATTTGGTTCCTTCGTATTCAAATGTGAGTGAAAATGGGTAGCCCCATCTATATCGAACATTCTTCTCCTTGAGTTTCCTCGTGAGGGGGCCGCACATTCTCCTGAAGGCCAATGTTAATGAGGAGAGGTCTTGGTATATCAAGATCCGGGCCCCTCCCAGCGTGATCTCATCACTTTCCCTCGCTTTCTCGAGGATTCGGGCTTTGTCTCTGAACCGGTGGAACCGGGCAAGAACCGATTGTGGACCCCCTGGAGGGCCACCGGCCCTATGGATTCCCGGCCCTATGGATTCTTTCCGTCATTGGTGCATCCACCACATCATCCGCTACAAGAAGGTTGATGATATTGTGGAGGGTTTCCCTCAGGTCCGCCTCTGTTTCGCCCTCTCTTTCCGGGATTCCAAAGATGAGCAAATTGTTACGGCGCTCTCTGTTTTCCAAATCCTCAAGTTTGAGTTTAAACTCTTCCTCCTTGCGCTCCACTTCAGTCTCTGATCGAGATGGGCCTCGAGGGTGTCAATGGAGGCCTGATTGTTCTCTACCCCTTCGAGCCTGTCCTCCATGTTGTCCAGCCTTTGGGTGATTTTATCTATCTGACCCCCTATGTTGGCGCCCAGATTTTTAATTTCCCCTAGCAGGGCAGCGATGTCGCCTTTTTTTGCTGCGGCGCAGTCATTCGTCGAGGGAGCGCTGTTCGCCATCGTAGACCCAGTTGGTGTATGAGAATGGAGGTGTAGGCAAAGGGGGCCAATTTATGCCTAATGTCCATGTATTCTTCTGGCGGTGTAATCGGCTGGCCGTTTGTCCCAGTCTGGGTCGTGGGTTACCTGTCCCGACAAGCTAGGTAGAGGAGGCACACGCCCCTGTGTTGGGGGCCTTACCCTCTGCGCTAGTCCATCGTGGGGAATCGCAGACTTGTACCTCCTTGGCAATGGCGAAACAACTTCAGCGCCTGGCTAGTATGTTGGGGGTATGCCGCCGAGGTGTCGGGGGCAGCGATAACCTCGGTTTGTGTGGTTGGAGGAGGCACTCGCCCTGTTCCCAGGGGCCGTACCCTCCGTCAGGTGTGGGTTCTATTTCCACAAATGGGGTGTCCCTCCAGAGGCCCCACAGGGCACGGGAAGTTCTTTGTGTGTTCTCGTGGGGCGCGGTGCCATTCAGTTCGTGGTTTGCCGCCTGTGAAGGGTAGGCGTTCGGGTCTCACCTTCTGGTTTACCTCCAATGTTGCAGGAGTCCCCGTCTCACAGTCCGTGTGTGCTGTCGGTGTGTCACTTGCAGGGTACTTTGTGCAGGCTCTAGTGGGGGGGCCACTAGTGATCACAGATTTAGGGCACTCTCCAGTTTTCAAGACTTGCTTGGTCACTGTTGCCGTGTAGAGGATCTCTCCGCATGGGCCATTGAAGTGCGCCAGGGGGTTCTCTGGGGCTCCGTAGATGCCTTTTTCATGTGTCCGTGAGGGGTAATGGTGGGAAGAGACAAAGTATGGGCAGACGGTACCACGCCCCCAACCGCCGCGGGCCCGCTCTGTGTCCGAGGCGGGATCAAGCGTATTGTATGCGGGTGGTCCTTTCGCGGCCTACTGAGTGCCTGGTGGGAGGGCCTCCTCTTAGATCACCACGGTTGTCCTTGCGCTCTGGTATGTCCCCGCTGCCTTACTGGGGACTCCGGACCTCAGCGGGTGCCAAGACCCCACCGCAGGGTCGGGCCGAGATACGGCGCTGGGGTCTTGATTAGGCTCGTGATTTGACTCCAACGCGGTCCGGAGGTTGCGGGGGGCGGGCGTCTTTCCACACGGTGCCCCTCACCTTATTCTTCCAAATGTGCTCTCGGAGCTGCCGTAGTGCGGGGAGCGGGCTCGCAACGGAGCACAGGCGGCAGCTCCCGCGACGGGGTTCCTCGTTGCCCCGCAGGGTCTTGCCGTGCACCTCTTGCTTCTGCACGCCAGGGGAGAGGGGGGGCCTCCGTACACACGCCGTTTAGACGTGAAGGATGGTCCGTTTTTCAGCGGGTTTTCGGCCAACCTGAGGGGGGCCGTGTCTCATAGCCAGGTTCCAATTTGTATGTGCGGGGGGGCCAAAAAGTGGGGGCTCAACCTACTTTTTGGGGCTGCGCAACGGGAGCTCACACGGATAGCTTCCACATCCGTGCAGCCCCTGGTGGCCTTCCTGGGGACCGTCACTTTTACCACCACCGGCCGGGCCCCTGCAGTTCCGTTCCTCGCGCTGTGTGCGACCTCCTTTCCGTGTGTCGGAAGGCACCGTCCGGGGAGGGGACCAGCTTTTTTTGTCCCGCTGTTCAATGTTCCTACCGACTGCTTGATGTCTTCTGGAATTCCGGCACTGAGAGCCGATTTGTACACCTTTTTAGTTCTACGACTGCATGGAGGACCGGGATGCACATCCTTGGAGTCTGGTGCCCATCTTGAGAATCCGACCAGAACAATTTTAATGTCTAAGCATTTTGGTTCCATGATCCTTCATCAGGAAAAATCTGCAAATCACAGTGAATAAAACATGTTTTTTGTCTAAACTCACAGTCTGTCATATCAGTATATGGAGAGAAAACATTGTGACATTAAAGAACACATAAAAAAATTTGCAATATTCTAGTCCCCAACTAAGGTCTCATTACAATGCACACGGTCACTCAGTATGTAGTGAAGATAAAAACGGATTGTGGGTTTAACGTATACCATGTAGGCAGACTCACTGTTATTAAATAAATATTACAAATCAAAGTACTATAGTGTCCTAATAAAAAGGGTATCTAGAATATTAATCGAAATGTAACCACTCCAATATGAGAAGATGTAACCAACAGCCATAACCAACAGACATGAATGCATGCCTCTTGAGTGTTTCTTGGAGTCAGACTAGCTGTTTGCCTTAAGAGGTGCTGTCTCATAAAGCCAATTGGGCTCTTGAAAATGTAGGGATAACCCATCAGAAAATTTAGAACCTCAAATTATTAATGTTAGAGATTCTAGCATCCCACCTCCCTCCCCCTGCATATCTGTTCCGTTAAAGTGTTCTGTTATGCATCTGTACTGTTCTATAGCTCTGTAAACCACTCGTTGCCTCTCAAAGCTAGGTAGGTGCTCAATAAATACCATAATAATAATGATGCCATAAATGCCTATCTTAAAATGGTTCTTCAGGCAAAAATTGGTGGTTAGAAGCACCTTCATATTGGAAGACGTTTGCTAGATAATGCAAAAAGGTGCATACAATAGTGAATTAAATGCACCAAAGGTTGACGGAGACAAAAACATTTCTTGACGTGACACTCTTGTTTGAAAAAGACTATGACGAACAATATTCTAAATAATACATTAACAAATCAAACCGATGAAAATATAGAAGAAATGAAAACATTCTTCGAAAAAATGTGTTTGAAAAGTGTTTTTAAAAAAGAGGGAATAGAAATGGGTATTGCAAACAGTGGAGTCATGGGAAAATGTACCCTGAAAAGAAACAAACTGATAATGTATATAAACAATGGATACAAGTTACATATGACTTTTTCATGATAAACTTAACCTATTCAGAAAAAATAAATGTTACACTGGTAAAACACTCTAATGCTCAGGTATGTCAATCTTCTACATAGTAACACTGAGAAATGTGGCTTCTAAGATTTCTTTAACAGTCCAAACGTGTGTACTGACAGTAATTGACTAACACGATGTGTAAAATTTAAGGTCCGTCTTATCATTCCAGAAACGTACCAAATATATGTAGAATTAACCTGAATAAGCATTCGGTGTGTATATAGCAATGTACCCTCATTACATAAGTTGCCAAAGTTCTTACTTTATGTATTACTCATCCATCACCAATTCAAATAAAGCTCTGCAGAAGCATTCTTCATTTCTCTTGGTATGGCTGCATCCAATGTGTCTATCCTGACTACTTCTTGTGATTAAGGATCCGTCCAATATCCAAGTCCTCTTGATTGGGAGTATTATCACCTCTAAAATTTGAAAATTCTTTTTGGTTATCTGATGATTTATATTACAGAAAATGGTGGGTTACCAATGACTTGAGGTTGTTGGTTCTCCTATAAAAAAGGTGGAAAGAACAAGGTTATAATCGGAGTCTTTCGACAGGGTACTATTCACACATGTGCAACATATACCTAGATGATATTGAAACACACTTGGCATGTTGCTGAATTATAGGTTTTCACCTGTACCTGGGTTAAAGATCACATTTTGCTTATTGACCTAGCTGCAGTTGGTACATTCCAAAGAAGGAAAAGTACCTGTGCGTCTCTCGTTGAAAGTAACTTCTCTTGACATTTTTTGTGTGGTGTATGTCTCTTCTAACATGTCGTGCTTGCAGGCAAACGTGGGTGGGGATTTAAATTGAGTACTAAATTTTCTATCCTGCTCAAAAATACTCTGGTGTTTATTTTTAATCTCGGAGTATGGTATTTGGAAATATATTGATATTTATTAATTTTTGGTAGCCAATGAGTCCTGTCTCAAATGATGAGAAACTTTGATTAGGGCAGCATTGAGCGCTTTCGCAATACGTGACTATAAGGAAGACTCTTTATAGTGCGTTGTGGATGAAGGTTTAAGCAGTGCAGTAAATTATTATGGTCTGTTGGTTTTTGCAGATATTGGCCTAGAAGTGGTTATTGCTAATGGTTACTGAAATATCAAGCAAAAATGGAGCATAATCACCAATCGTGACTGTAAATTGTATTGTGTCATAGCCATCAAATTAGTTACTGGATACAGCCACGATTGTTTTTTACACTTGCAGATTTAGAATAAATTTCCCTTCGCTTTACAGCTATTTGGTCATTACAGACATTCTTTGTTGTACCAGAACCACTACTTCTCCTGATATTGCATCAGTTTTCCAATGATGAGGCTAACAAAGTCCCAGTTGCAGTTCCTGTGATATCCCAAAAGATATGATTATAAATGACAACATTTTTGTGGGTCAAAGTCTGTCATTTCTAAAAGCATTTCAGAGCGGATCCTCAAGTAAGCTGATCTTTGTAGTTAGAAATTGCACTTGGCTTGTATGCCTCCATAATGACTTACCAAGGTAAGTGAAACATTTAAATACTCTTCAAGGTATACAGAGTTTATTAAGAGCAATACCAGTATTTTGTTATAACAGGCGAGTTTAGTTACAAATGAGAAGCAATCTATGAAACTGGACAATTCAACCATTAGAACACAATAACTGGTGGCCTCTGTGATGTCTGACTTGATAGTTCCCCAGGATCTCTCTCAGGTGGCCAGTGCATGGCCATCGTCTTTGGATCCAGACCCTGGGTGGACCAGTGTGGGAGGATCACCTGGGTGGGGCATCTTTGGGGAGTGGGAGTGAGGCAACCGATTGTGCGAGGCGGTATTCCCCCCCCCCTTTCCCGTATCATACCTTAGTCTATTGTATAGCATTCTCCAATGTCCCAACCATCCCCCCCTTCTACACAAAAAAAGGTCCGAGCCCGACAGAGGGAGACCTAAGTGAACCTTTGTTGATCTGTGAAGGAACCTTTGGAAAGCTTGGATAAGTGACTTTAATGTGGAAGGCCAAGCGGGCCACGAACCACGTTTTGAACTACCTTTTTATGATAACCTGAGCCAGTGTTTACGGGGGCCGCCTTACTCTGTGCTGTCCAACATGGGGAGGAGCGCTGACTCGGCCACCCTGATCCTTTCTTTCCTTTGCATATACATTTCCCTTAACACACTTTTTGTATAAGAGATAGGGCAGGCATTACGTTATGTTAGTATAGGCCATTTTTATTTCACATAGACTGACTAGGACTGTTTTCTCTTTATTATTTGATGGTAGACTGCTCCCATCATAGCTATAGGGCAACGTAGGAGTTTTTCCAAACCCCAAGAATCTAATAAAGGTTTTGAAACTTGTAACTTTTGTGTCGGTGTCATACTTGTGATACCATGCCTCCCTTACACCTCGCAGATCAATTGAAGACTTATGCATCTACCGCAATAAGTAGAAGGCTAGGATTCATGGAAATTTAACCACTCCATCATCCGTCTTAATAGGGCCTCCCCCTTGCTGTTCTTTAAGCGTTTCCTTTGGGTTATTTCTCGGGTCATTCTGAAGAATTGTGTAATATGATTGCTGTAAGTTGATGGGTCTCTTTTAGATCCATTTCCTGTCCCCAGAGTACTATGTGATGGGCCTTACTGGATGGTTTAATTCCACACATTCAATCCACACTCAAGGATTTAGGACTGAGCATCTTTTTTCATGCTCCTCATGCTTTTCTTTTGAAGTTGGAAATGCAGCCCTCATTCTTTTGCAGAATAAAAGTAGACCTTAGTCATAATTCTCTATGAATAGTACTATTTAGATTTGCTGCATGTGATTCTTTTTCTAACAGTCTATCTTCTCTCTGCTGAATCACTGAGTTCAGTTGTTACAATAATAACAATGACACCTTCCTTATGTGTGATGCAATCATGGTAGCAGTAACTGTGCAGGATGGTGGGGATCGTGGTCACTTTCATATTGAAATACTTTAAATGCAATTAGCAAAAAAGGTGTGGCGGCTAATTTAGGTGTATACTAAGTCACTGTTGCATGGATTGAAGTTGGTTTAGCAGGAGCTAAAGGCAGCGTCTGGTTATCCAACATTAAACAGTGACCAGGAGCTACCACTTAGCAATGAGGAGCGAAGGCCTAGTGTTGTGCAAATCTAACTTCCACATAAGATTCAAAAATATCATTTTGTCTCTTATTTATGATCCCTTATGCTTTAAATGTTGTATCGATGGGTCCTAATGTTTATTTATAGATTGTCCCACATGCAAGTGGGTTTGTTCGGCATCAGTTGACCTGGAAGCCAAAAGTAACTGGTGTTAAGTTAACCAGGCTCTTCTAGACTACAAGCAGGAGCTAAATAGTTCCTAGCTCCCCCCCGTTGGCCTTATGAATTTGTTTACCACAGATTTAATACGAAAACCTCACTTTTGCTGTCCCATTGAGAACATTCTTTTTTTTTTGGATAAAACATTTTTTGCTTTATATCGCAATCAAAACAACAATAACATATAAGGACTAACCTGTCCATCCACAGGTCAATAATACCAATCGTATTACCAATCAGCCAAAGCATTCCCTGAAACCCTCTACGTATTTGTTCAAAGTCACACCACCATTGTCTTGTGGGCTCTAAGGCCCTCCCTCTTCCCACCTCCCCCATATTTTGGCGGCTTTGGTAGGGCAGCCTCTTGCATTGTATATTCTACGCTCTATCATTGCACTTATGTCCGTTGCCCATTTTTCCACCGTCGGGGACTCTGGGGCTCCCCATTTTTGTGCAATGTTACGCTTCATCAGACCCTCGGCTGTGTTCAAAAGCAGCCTTTCCCACTCATTAAGACCACTCCCATCTGGGATGCCCAGGATTAGGATCTTTGGGTCCAGTGGTATATTGCAGGCCAGGATCTTAGTGAGTTCATTGCAGCATGCATTCCAGAAGGTGCGGACCCGGGGGCATGCCCATAGAGTATGAAAAAGTCCCATCTTCCTCTCCACACCGGAGATGGTTCGGTTCGGGGCCCTCTTCCAACCATATAACATCGTTCTAGGGTAATACACTCTATACAAGATTTTTAGTTGCACCAGCTAGAGCCTAGAGGAGATAGCAACCTCCCGCGGGTGCATCAATGCCTGAATCCAGTCTTTTGGGTCCATCTCTCCTACATCCCTTCCCATTTAGCTTTCAAGCTCGTCAGTTCAGGTGTGGCGAAGGATGTGATGGCATTGTATAGGGTGGAGGTGCATTTGGTGGGGATATATGCTGGCAGCATGTTATGTTCTATCGGTGTGTAGTCTGGGACAGCGGCATTTGCAGGTATGAGTTTTCAGGGCATGGGCCAGTTGTACGTAATGGTACTGCTTGGTACCCGGGAGTTGGAATTTTAGTTGCATGGCCTCAAACAAGTTTAGTTTCCCCTCTTCAAGGATGTCTTCGACTCTCAGAATCCCGGCCCCCACCCATCGAGGCCATGGGTCGAGTTTCCCTCTTTCCATTAAGTTGCTATTTTGCCACAGGGGTTGTGCCGCGGTTATTTTATTTTTCCACCCTACAAACCCATGCACTTGTCTCCAAACAGTAATAATGTGTGTCGTGGTAGTTGGTGGGGGGAAAGGTGGGGCGTCTCGGGAGAGCTTAGTATAGTAAATGCAGTGGGTCAGTCTCATACATAGCGGCGATTCCAGCCCTTATGTGGGGCAGTTCCCTGTCCCCATGAAGCAGGTCGTTGACCATCGCGAGTTGTGAGGCCCAACAATAAGTTTGCAGGCGGGGCACCCCTATCCCGCCCTCCCAGATCGATCTTTGGAGCGTGGTTAGCACTATACGTGGTTGGCCCCCCACCCCATATGAGTTCCCAGAGGAGGGTCTCTATCCAGTCAAACTCTGAGTCTGGGATCTTGAGTGGGGCATTCTGTAAAACATAGAGGGATCTTGGGAGGGTCATCATCTTAGAGTGCGGCTCTACCCATGAGTGTGAGGGGGAGGAGCTTCCAGTGTTGGACGTTACTGGTTGGAGATTGTGTGTTGCATAGTTGGTAAGATCTGCTGTTATCCAGATCCCTAAATACCAAAAGCCTTGTTGCTCCACTCGGTACGGGCAGTCCTGGGGGTTAACCAGCGCTCCACCCTTCACCGGGAAGAGAACATACTTCCCCCAATTAATTCTTAGCCCGCTACACTCACCAAAACGGATGAGCATCTGTGTTACTATACGGCATGTCCGAGCTTGATCCCGCAAGTATATCAGGAGATCGTCTGCATATAGGGAAGTTCGATCCTCCTGCCCCTCGGGCCATCTAAATCCTGTCCAGGCTGCGCTCTGGCGGAGCCAAAGGGTGAGAAGCTCAATCGCGAGGGTGAAGAGGAGGGGAGAGAGCGGGCATCCCTGCTGCGTACCGTTTCCCAGAGGAAAAGACCGGGAGGGCCATCCATTCACCCGGACCTCTGCCTGGGTGTTCGTATATAGTGGTTTTAGCCGTCCCAAACGCCATGCGTCTCATGATTTCCCAGAGGCTGTCCCATCGGATCGAGTCGAAGGCCTTTTCAAAATCAATTGCTAATAGGGCGAGTGGTGTATCAATAATGGGAGAACGTTCTAATGCTAAGTGGAGCAGACGCAAATTCATTCGAGTCGACTTGTGTAGCATAAAGCCACATTGATCCTGGTGGATCAGGGTGTGGGCCACTGATTGCAGTCGATTAGCTAGGAGCTTGGCAAGGACCTTGGCTTCACTATGAATTAGCGAGATAGGCCTGTAGGAGGAGCACCTCTTCCGAGGGTTTGTCAGGTTTAGGGATAACTGATAGTAGCCTTACATAGGTCTGGTGGGAGGGTGCTCTGTTCACGGGCGCCGAGCAGCATTTTATGAAGAGGGGGCGCCATTTTGATCCCGCCTAGCTTTTCCCAGGTTTCGGCCGGGAACCCATTAGGTCCTGGTGTTTTCCCTGCTTGCAGTTGCGCTAGGGCTTTGACTATTTCCGATTCGGAGAGATGGGAATCTAATTCCGCTCTGTTGTGCGGTCAGTGATGGGAGTGTTCTAGCCTCTAACAGGATTGCGTCCAGTGGCGAGGTTGGGGCTTGATATAATTCGGCGTAGATTTGGGCGAAGGCTTCTGCTATTTCAGCATCCGCTTGGCACCTCTCATTTCGTGGGGTGACAATTTCCCAGACATAGCGTTGTCCCTCGTCTCTCTTTTTCCAGCCAGGCTAGCATTTTGCCGTCCTTGTCCCCAAGTTCATATATTCTCGCTCTGGAATCCTAATGGGCTTGTTTAGCGTTATCCAGCGTCATGTTTCTGAGGCGCTCAGTGGCTCGTTTAAGGGAGTCCTGAGTCTGCGGGTTTGGGTCAAGAATATGTTTATTTTCCCACTGGATCATCTCCCTTTCTGCCTCTATTATCTTTTGGAGTCTCTTTCTTTTTATTCGCTGTCCAGGAGATTATCTCTCCCAGCAGCACTGTTTTGTAAGCCTCCCATACTATTACTGGGTTGTTCACTGCAGTTTCGTTGATGTCAAAATATTCGTTGGATACATCAGTAAGGCGGTCAACCAGTTCGGGGAACCCGAGGTAATGGTTGTTCAATCTCCACGTTCTGGGGGGAGGGGGGGGGGCGTTTATGCCGTGCATTCGCAATTCTACTGTTAAAGGCGAGTGGTCTGAGATTCCACAAAGGAGGAACTCTGCGGATATCTCCCTATGTAGGTCTGTATTAAGGAGGAAAAGGTAGTCCAGCCTGCAGAGGGAGCCATGGGCTCCCGAGTGGAACGAGTAGCCCCCAGTTCTCGGATGTAGTTCCCGCCACACGTCGTGAAGGCCCAAGGCGGATAGAAAGTTAGACAGCTTCGTGGGGGTATCCGGATTGCGCCGGTGGGTATGATCCATGGTATTGCACATGATGTTGTTAAAGTCTCCCCACAGAATCCACCTATCAGTTTGATGTTTTCCCATGAGAGTGGTCAATTCGTCTAGTAGTTCTTGCCCCAATCCGGGTGGGGAGTATATCGACACAATGTCCAGTTTCTCTCCCCAGAGCGATCCCAGGTTTGACACATAGCGACCCCGAGGGTACCGTTCTATGATCTGCGGGGCGAATGGGACACGTTTGTGTATGAGAATAAGGGTGCCCCTGGATCCCATTGTATATCCCGCATGAAATGCAGCCTGGTAATTGGTTCTCTGGAAGAGGGTACAGTGTGTTCCCGCTAGATGTTTCGGTTAACAGGGCCACAGTAGTTGTTTAATCAGGCGTCTCTTGATCATGGAGCCCATCCTGTCACGTTCCAAGTGAGCAGTTTGAGAAACTTGGGGCGGTCAGTCAATAACTACTGATGTCATCTAAAGCACGTATTGGAGGGCCGAGAGGATGTCTTGGTCGGAGGGGGAGAGTCGTCTCCCGTTGGTGTTTTGTGGGGGTAGGATCCCCGTATATGGTGATGTGAGGTAGTTTAATCATAGGGTTGTGATTGGATTGACGTTTGAATATGTTATAGCCCCGGAGTAACAAGAAACCGTAAAAACATTCCCTTCCTTCCCCCCCCATACTCCACCCCAACTTGAAGTAACTGTCGCCCGAACATCGCTGAGCCTCAAAACCTTTGGGGGTCAGCTTCACACCTTTCCTACTGTTAGAAACAAACAAAGAGAAGAAAAAGTCTTCGGGAGGGGGGCAAAAAACTTTACCCTGGAGTTCCGGCTCCTGCGCCATCAGTTCGGGTTGTTCATGTTGAATTAGATCGCATGGCAACCTGCCGAGGCTCTAGACTAGTTCTTTGGCCCGGGGTCATGTCATGATCCTCAGCGTTCATCCTGGTCTGCCGCCGGATCGGGGGCGTTCTTCCCCCTGGGCCTCTGGGTTTCTCCTCGGGTGGGGGGGGGTTCGGGGTGGCCCAGGGTCCAGTCTGGGTCGGAACCTCCCATCATGTATTTTTGGCCTCGCAGTCCAGTCGCCTTCTATATTTGTTTCTGCCAGTTTCCAGGCCTCTTGTGGATCAGTAAAGTGGATCGTAGATCCTTTGTGGTAGACCTTAAGTTGGGCTGGGAACAACAGTCCGTATTTCACTTTCATGAGGGCAAGTTGCCTTTTAAGTGGCTCGAATGATTGTCTTGCTCGTTGCGCCTCTCTGGTGTAGTCGGGAAAGAATGCAATTCTGGATCCGTTATGGGTAATTGTTCCTTTTGTGCGGGACATTTGGAGCAGCGCATCTCTGTCCCGGTAGTTAAGCAGTGTAGCGATTACCGTTCGTGGCGGTGCGCCAGGAGGTGGTTTGCCCGAGGGCATCCTTTGCGCTCTTGCCACCGAAAAGAACTTGGAGAAGGAGTCGGGTGCAAAAATGTCCAGCCACTGTTCCAGGAACAATTCCATGCTCTGTCCCTCCTTTCCCTCCGGCAGACCGAGGATACGTACGTTGTTACAGCGCGATCTGCCCTCCCCTTCATCTACCCAGGATTCCTGTGTCTTCAGGCGATTCAGGGCTTGCGATAGCTGCTGGTTGATGCCCCTAATGTTGCCCTCTGCTCCTGAGATCCAGTGTTCCGCCTCTCCCGTGCGGGAGGTGAGCTTCTGGAGATCCTGGCGTAGGAAGGAGACATCCGCTGCGATGCTATCCACCTTGATCTCCATGGAAGAGCACGAGCTGGCTATTGCAGCCATTACATCTCGTAGTGATGGGTTTTCTTCACCCCCGGGGGAGTTTGGGCGCAGGGCTTGACTTGCCGATATCGGGGTGTTGGCGATCGCGAATTGATCCATGCTGCTCTGTGTAGCGGTCGTCCGTTGTTGCTTGTCCTTGCCCATTGTTTTGCTAAACCCGTTGCCAGTTATTCATTCAGTTATTGTATTGCCGCCCCAGAGTTAAGGCCCTGTCCTTTTACGTGGTTGTGCTCCACCTAATCCACAATTCCTGTGGGGGCTCGGTTCGTGTGATCTCCACCAGTGACCACGGAGCCTGCTCCCTCTCCCCTATGTCGGAACCTGTTTTTCCGTAGCATTGCATCCCGTTGGGCCTCTGTGGAGCACTGCTGTGGGTATCTGCTGAGTACTTGCTGGCGTCGTGATCCTAGGGTGGTGGGGTATGCAGGTCCCCACACCGCGTCCCTGGGATTTGGATTTCTATTGTTGGGGGACACTGGCCTTGAAGCTTGTCTCGCACCACTGTGTTACAGGCCTGTTTGCATTCAGTTGTTACCTGCGTGGGGCAAATCTAAGCTGGCTGTTGGAGGGTAACTGTCTGGTGGGGTCTTGAGTACGGGACCGCTTTTCGGGGAGGCCTTCAGCCCTGATTTTGTTGTCCCCCCACTTCCCTGTCGCCTCCAGTGTCTATGCGTCGGCCCCTGTGTGGCATGCCTCCCGATAGCCGCCACTCCGGTATTTCTAGCGGGCCGGGGGGAGCCATGGTTGTGGTCTTGCCCCACTTACCGGCCTTCTCAGCAGGCTTCCAACCTCTTCCTTCGTTGGCCCGCGTCGGCGGCTTCAGGTGCAGGCTTGGTAGCGGGGTCCAGCCTCCACTTCTGGAAGCAACCGCTCTTTGGCATGTCACCGGCGGGGCCGCAGGTTCCTGCGAGTTATGGCTGCGGCGTTATCTCCCTTTCATGCTCCTCCGTGTGGGATCCCCTTCACTTAACCCGCTCCGCTCGAGGCCAGTGCTGTGTGGCTGTGTGCCTGTGTGGGCGGCCTGCCAGTGCTCCTATCTCCGTTGGTGCTGTCTGTTATGGCTCGCCACCTCCTCCACTGCTGCTAATGCTCGTGCCCCGGCTATGGGGGAGAGGTGATCCCGGGGTGGGCTCTTGGTGGCCTAGGGAGCGTTGGCGTATTTTTGTGCCCCTTTTGGGAGGTCCGTGTCAGGATGTAACCCTCTGTTTCTTTTCCCCCACTGAATGTCCTCCAGGCGGGGGGTGGGGGAGTGGAGGGCCGTGAATGTTGGTGTTCTTGCCCCTCTTACCGGTCCCTCTCGCCGGCTTCCAGCTTCTTCCTTCGTTGGGCTGCGTCTGCGTCTTCAAGTGGAGGCTTCGCAGCGGGCAGGGCACCGGCAGGACTGCAGGTGACGTCCGCTTCGTGCTGCGGCGTTCCTCTCCCCTCCAGCTCCTCCGCGTGGGAACCGCTCCTCACACCAGCTCCGGACGGGTTCAGTGCTGGGTGCCCGTGTGGGTGGCCAGTCAGTGTTCCGGTCTTGTCCTGCGTGGTGCTGTGCTTTGTGGCTCGCCACCTCCTTGTCCGCCGCCGGTTATAGCGGGGTGGACTATAGGCGTCTCAGAAGGCATGGGTGTGCGAGTGCACCACCTGTATAAGGACATTGATAACATTCTTGATCGTAGTTACTTTCCGTGAGTGTGTGTACAAACCTTTTTGCTGTCCTTTTTTTTTTTTTTTTTTTTTTTTTTTTTTTTTTTTTTGCTTCCACTTCCCCTTTGCACCCTTAAGGCGTAAATTAGTTTTCAAAAATTGATTAGCAGAGTTCGCAAATTATAATCATCTTGATTAGCAAACAAACCAATTTGATTAGCAATGTTGTACTAATATGTTTAGTGTCACCAGAAGTCATTTGTTCCCAAGACCTAACATGAGCATCAATGCAGCATTTTTGTGTATCACTGACTTTAGATATTACTGAGATGAGTCGTGCCTTGCAAATTCTTTACAATTCCACTAGACCAACAGGTGGAGTAACCTACCTACTAGACCTAAGAGAAATGTACTTGACCCATGGCAACAAATGATACAAAATGTAAATGCGCTTTCTGTAAAATGGTGCATGCCACCACAAACCCACTTCGTTAAGCACACTGATGCCACCCAGAGGCCAGCAATGCACAGTGAAACCTTTATTTGCCATTTACTACATACAAAGTAAATTCCCTGCAAATGGTACTTGTCCTTCATGAAATCTGCTCCGCTATGCGAGTGTGCGAATAGACTTTGCAAGCGCTGGGATGACGGTCTGTAAAATGTTATCTGCATGAATGAACGCACAAATGGAGATGGTAAAAAGGCTCTGAAAACAGTTTGGCCAGCTCTCAACCGCATGTGCTAATATAAAATGCAATCATAGAGAAAATCGAGCTCTGGGAGCTACTTAGTGTGTTGTATTGCAGTACATCTGAAGATGAAAAGATTGGATGGAACTATTGATCACTACTTTTCATAAATATCTAGTTAGATTTGTGTATTCATTATGTAGGGGGAAAGAAAGTAAAACACTAAGCAGAGTAGATGGCTTTGCAGTAAGAGAACTTGGTTAACTAGGTGGCATATTGTAGTTTGTGACCCTCTCACGTTTTCAGGGCAGCTGTTATAAAGCAACAGGGTGATAAGAAAGCATGTCAAATATGGGATCAGATCATGGCTTGAGCACCAGTTGCACAGATTAATGCAACCAGCAGGCCACAAAATTAGGTTTGCCATCAAAAGCATTTGGGCGATGTGGTCATGTACACAGTGCTCCTGATAAGATTATGAGGTGGGAGTATTTTACTCCCTATTTTTAAACATTGAGAGTAAATGTGATTTCAACAGAGTAAAAATTAGTTTTCTTCTTTGCAAGAGTGAAATGAACGTGGCATCCAACCGACGTGTGCAAAAACTGTATGAAATCATTCCCATGCAGCAGCTTTCTGCATTGAAAGAATACACCTTTCATTATTTCCCTAACGTCTGGCCATTTGATCTCGTGTATATACTTAAATGTTGAAAGCAATAACATAGTAAAGGAAACATGAATTGTAGTGTGTGTTTTGAGGTTCAATAGCCGACAGAATTGTCTTTTGATATTTAATGAAGTCCTCATTTCCCGGAACTATTACTACCTAATGATATGCCAATGTTATGATACGACAGTGCAGAGGGGCAAGGAATCCATGCTAAACTTAATTTCATGGTCAATTTGTTATTTATATTGCGCTTTTGGCAAAGCGCTGTACATGGAACATATTTATCACCAAACCGAAGTTGGTACTCCTTTATCGACCTCAAAAGGGTGAAAGGCTGAGTTGGCTTTGCCGGGATTCAACCTGCAACCTATATTTCACGCACAGATCGCAGCAATGAGTGCTCAAACGGATGAGCTATCTTATTGACCAACATCCTTCAGAGGTCGGTAAACCGGAGTATCGACTGAGGTATAATAATCGCAGTTCCTGGATTTTGGGCGAACCATGAATGAAGCGCTACATAAAGTTAAAGGTGTCCGGTCAAAGGGTCGAATGCATTGTTTCAAAATACAATAGTTTCGAAACAAAAGGATGGAGAAAAAAAAGTCCAATGCCTTTTTTTAAAAAAATATGTATTTTTTTTTTTTGCTTTCATATAGGGAAAAATGCTTTTTACACTAAAAATGGGGGTTCGGGGGCGCCCCTCCTCCCCCAAAAAAAGTACATTCTACTTTTTTTTTTTTTTCTCGGTCCTTTTGGTTCGAAACAATTGCACTCGAAACAATTGCATTCAACCCTTTCACCTACAACCAAAGTTAAATGCCTATCTGGATTGTCCCAGGGACAGGTTTTGCTTCTATTTCAATTGCAAATGTAACTTTCATTTGTTTTTTACCAGCGCCTGCACTTCCTGGAGAGTCAGGCTTTGGATGTAGTAATTGTAGTCTTGAAGATTTGAGAGGCTATAACACCTGTTTGGTGTAATGACAATCACTCACCCTTGAGCAAAGACTCTAATATAAATGGTGAGTGGCAGCAATGTACCCATTGACTGCAAGGTTGAATGGATGTAAACTAGACCGTGCATACTCATAATTTTACACTTTTTTTTTTATAGTTGTTGTGTAAATTAAATTGGAAGTGTAAAAATGATCTGCCTCTGCATGTACACCGCACAGGAACTCTGAAAAATAAAATTGTGCAATACTGGTTTGCTTTCACTGCAAAAAACAAGTATTTGTTACAAAAGATTAATTCTCAATTGCAACTTATAAATGATACATTCCAAAAATGCTAGGAAAATAAATATGCACAGTGCTTCTGTTTGCTCCATGAGCATCTACGCACAACACAGCAGAAACTTAACGGAAAGAAACCATCCTTTTTATCATGGTTTGCGGCTTCTTTTTGAAAGGCTTCAGAGAAATTCTGTTTCAGAGGTTTTTCTCTATGGCTTGCAATTACACATGTAGATAACAATCCAAAGGAACGTTCTGGTTTCTGTCACGTAACCCGACCTTTGCACTCCCCTATGCTCTAAACCTGTGCGCAAATGCATGTAGAAAAATAATAAAGCTGTTATATGTATATACAAGATTTTCATTCTTACCCTTATCGGCAGGACTGCATGTACATTTTCTAAAATTCACTTGTCAGTTTGATGCATCTTTCCCAACCAAATTAAATATAGTTGGAGCGGAGCGTGAGCAGTCGTCACGCCAGTCTTGTCTTTCTACACTGTCTACACTGAGAAGTGCTTTAAACTCAGTCATTCACCGCGGAGCGGTGAGCGGAGCGTGAGCAGAGGGTGAGCAGTTGTCAGGCCAGTCTTTCTACACTGGGAAGTGCTTTAAACTCAGTCATTCATTCTGCTGCATTCATTCTGCTGCAGACGATGGAGGCGATGGAGCAGACCGGCATACCTGGGACTCATCCTAAACAGCCCATAAACGCTATTACAATGGATTCTCTCGTCTCGGAGGCCTCCCTCCAAATATTACAGAGCTCTGCGAAGTCAGCTGATAATAAGAACACCAAAATCAAACCAACGCCAGGCCCCAAAAAGCAAAGACGGACGCCTCCATAGAACGGGATTCCACTATGGCACCAAAGTCCCTCCAGAACAACGCTGTTCAGCTGTCTGAACCAGAGGGCCCCTCCAAGGTCCTCACGACTGACTCAATTTCCAGCGCAAATGCCATGACAACCACGGTGGAGGCCAAGTATCATGCCTCGCAAGAAATGCAGACGGTCATTCGGCACCTCTGGCTCCCCCTTAACAGTTTGGGTTGAAACTTTCTTACAAGGAACTGCTGCAACAACAGGGAAAAAGTCTTGCGTGACCCTAAAGAGTTTGCCTGGCTATCCAAGGAATCCATGCGCACTTCTTCATACGGACACGCTTTCGGACTTGCCCAGTCCCCATTTGGAAGCAGTAACTGCATCGGAATTAGAAGGCAAAGACCCTCAAGAAGCTATTAAACCAACTCAAAAAGAAAAAGACTAGCATAAACGCAAAAAACAAAATTAAACGGATCAAAGAAAACTGGAAAAGCTACTCTTCCTGCACCACTTCTCTCTAGCGCTTTGAAAGACTTCATAAACAAACAATTTAAAAGAAAATTGGACCAAACTAAAGAACTGTCAGATGCAGAAATTTTGGAGGCCATACAAGACCTACCACCGGTGTGCAAGTCAAGGAAATTAACCTCTGGGCTGCCCAATCAAGCCCAGATTCAGTCGGCCATTAAGAACCAACTAATGGGATCGAAAGAAGTTTTGGAAGCCCCGAGAAATGAAGAGGTACCTGAAAGGGGTGCATCAAACCCTAACAACAAGGTCCCCTCGACCTTAGAAAGTAAAAAAGATCCAGAACTACAGGAAGCGATTTGCCTCAGTCGGTGAAAATCGATCTGACACTGACAACGTGCGGAGGTCAGAGGCCAAGCAACACGAGTCACCTAAGCCGTCCAGTCCGAAAGACTCTGTACGGGGTATACAAATCTCGTCCACTCCTGAAAAAGGCCCGCAACAGAAAGCCAGCTCATATAGACCACCACCAGAGAAACAACCTCTTCCGGACCATCGGGCCCCAGATGTGGGGGACTCTCAAACGGACGACCGTACACCAATTTCAAACCAACCTTTTCAACAAACGCCACATCTCAGATCACCCCCCCGAAGAACACACGACTCAGTGAAATCTCAGCCTCAGGTAACAAAGACTCGCCTTAGAAAAAAAACAGATCTTCCAATTATCATGTCAGCAATTACAATAGCCTTAGCACCTTTCGGAAAGCTGTATGGATCAATCAACGACTCACTGAAAGATAGTTTGGTCCTTACCGCAATGATGCACAGCAAATTAATATTTGTTGGTTTCATTACAGCATTGGACCAGAAATACCGTGGAAAAAGAATCTCAGACTGAAGGGCCAGTCATTCCTCGAGATCTGGCACCGGTCTTCAAAAAACAATCAGAAAAGCAAACCCTAGGCAATGCAACAGTGACCAAACATCAGAAGACCACGGAAATTCAACAGACGGCAACATTGTCGACTAAAAGTAAACCACTTCTGAAAATGGCAACGACAAATGAATCGAGAGGAAACAGAGCAGATAGTATCGGCTCTGGATCCACTGATGACAAAGAGAAACAAACAAAAGGAACTAACAAAAGAAACCTCGAACGTATCTCAATCAACCGAAAGCACCAACAACTCGATAATTGCATGTCCACCTCCCCGAGGTCGGTAGAAGAATTTATAGTCCGGAGTTCGATGATGGACTTAACTCAACATCTGGATGGAGCAGATGGCGGAATTACGACGCAAGCGACTACAAAAGGCAACTGTACCCTAACTACCGATCCTATTGAAGTAACTATTACCTCTGCGCAGAGGAACAAACAAGAATTAAAAGACTCCATTCCAGCACCAGACCCGACGGCCCGGAAGGATCAAAAACAACTTTCAGGGCCAGTTCCTCATCCAAACCGTAAAAATAGTCCACCAAGAAGCTCAAGGGACGATCACGCCAGACAAAGAGGTCCGTCCCTAACAGAGACACATCTCTTCAAAATTGAACAAAAAACCTCGACCAGTATATGGTCTTAAACCGCAATATGGTCCTTAAGACGCTTAAGAAGGTAAAAACCCTACGAAATCTAAAATCAGATGATTTTGTCTTATTTGAGCCATATCACAGAAAGAAGATTGCAAAGGTGTATTTACACATAAAAAAACGAGCCTTGAAAGAACTCTCTCAAGATGCTTACGAGGAATTAGCCTACTTGGGGTTCAACTTATGCGAGATCCAGACTGTCGCACCCAAAGTGTCCCCAAGACTCGCCCACAGAACCTCCCCAATGAAGAACTACAGGTTCAAATCCAGAACTGAAGATCTATATAGATCAGGAAGAAGAGGGAAAAGCCCAAAAGTTAAATCGTACAAGACTGAGAGACCCAACGGCAATTTATCAGGAGTGCCAAGCTCTGCCCACTGGAAACACAAGTTAAGCGATTACGAAAGATTTGAACACAGAGAAGAGAGGGGACAAAAGCACAAGTCTGATCGGTACACTAAACCAGCCACAACTCTACGTTTTCGAGATCATGAACAAAGAACTTCACCATTCAATGATACACCCGCAAGAAGAGCCACCAAACAAACCCCGACGGACCCAGAAAAATCAACAAAGGACAAATGGAGCTGGTTTCGCAGTGTTCTAACTCCAGGGTTGAAAAGATAGCAACCATCGAGAGATGCTAAGTCGACGATACTCACATCCCATTCGTCTGCGTCACCACCTGTGAGTGAAATCTTAAGCATAGCATCATGGAACACCAGGGGACATGTCCATCTCACAGAACCTGAGAGCCACGACCTCAGTTGCTATGACATCATATGTCTGCAAGAAACGTGGCTGCGCGAAAAACCGGCACTTGACGGCTACTGCATTGAAATATCTCCGGCCCATAAGGGACCATTAGGCCGCCCCTCGTCGGGTTTACTCACAGCGATCCGGGCTGGTTCCGGGGTTTCAATTATAAAGGTCATAAAACAGACCTACGAAATCCTGGCAGTCCTCACCACATGGAATCCGGGATCTTTCTCCACTAAGTCGGGAACACAAGATGTAGTAGCAATAATAAATGTATACTGGAATCCTCAAAAGACCTCAACTGAGAATATGTGCGAAGAAGTGACCAACACAATTGATGACATCGCAATCAACTACAATTCTTCTAACATTTTGATCTGCGGTGACCTCAAAGCTAATTGCTCAACATGCAGCCCGACTCAAAGAAAACAATCTACGAATTCGACCATCTCAAATAGGGGTTTGGCATGGAACGCAATTATGAAATCTCGTAATCTTCGGAATTCGGCCATGGTGACTGACTTAGATGTCCTGATTCCAACTTGGGAACGTGACACGTCATCGGCAACTCTCGATTATATCTTTGTCTCCAATGCGCTATATCTCAACATAATCTCCTTCAGTGTCGTCAAAACAAGACACAGCGACCACAACCTACTAAATCTCTCATGCAGATACAAGGGTACAATGTCACAGTTGTATGATTCAAAAATAGAGACAAATCCGCAACAAACTCGACTACGTATGATTGCATCAGACGTCTGTAAACTTACAGACCAGTTTACAAACCTAATGTCTGATCCTGTATTGCAAGATGGTGTGGCTAGATCGAGCTACATCCCACTTCTTCTGGCCTTCAAAAAAACCTAGAAACAGCCTCAATACAGTCGATCCAGCACACCCACGAATACAATGTAACTCTGGTCACCAAACGCAGAGCCCTAAGAAAATTAAGAGAAGCAGTGAGTTGGAACCTACCATCAAAATGGGAAGTTCTCAAGGTGGAAACCAGACATTACAAGCAATGGCTGAAAAATTCAAGAAGTCTCCGCTATCAAGCGGATGCCGAACAGATGTTGAAGGCACTTGCCAACAAAAAATCCAGAGACTTTTGGGCATTGATAAACGAACCAAATAAGCTTGCAAATTCACACATGATCAATCCGGTCCCGGAAGAAAATTGGAGTATGCACTTTTTGAAACTGTTCCAACCACCAGAAGGAAACAAGGAGGTTTTTACACGAGCCACCGACTCCGCATGGGTGGATTTGACTGACATTAGTGACATCAAATACACAATAATGGAATTAAACTCAAGAGCAGCCGGACCGGATGGCTTGGCGAACTGTGATCTAAAACAACATCCGGACGAGTGGTCTAAGCTTATTAGCGCAATCTTCAGAATGTGCAGAGACAAAAGAACAGTCCCGGAATCATGGTCAAAAGCTCTGATCGTCCCAATTTTCAAAAAGGGCTCCAGAGAAGATCCCCTGAACTATCGGCCGATAGCCCTTCTTGATGTTATTGGGAAGATTTTCGCTTCTACCCTCTTGTCACATTTTCGAAAATGGGCTCTCTCCTCCAAATGTTTCGATCCTCTGCAAACAGGCTTTCTGAAAAATGCAAGTACCAACGCAAATATAATGTGCCTGACCATACTCAAGGAAAGAGTTCTAACAGGAGGCCCTCGAATCTTTCTTGCGTTTGTCGACTTATCCCAAGCATTCGACCGAGTGGACAGAAACAAAATGTGGGCGGAATTGAAGACTTGGGACTGTCCGGAATCGATCTTGGAACCCATAATCAGTCTTCACAGTGACACCAGCATAAAGGTTCGGCTAAACAATCAAGGCCTAACGTCAAATTCCATCCCGACGTGCCGCGGGGTGAAGCAAGGTTGCCCTCTGGCTCCGGCGCTGTTCATAGCGTTTTTGGGAGATTTCAAGGATAACAAAAGTAAGATCAGATCATTTCCACCGAAAATAGGTTCGGCAAGAATTTCCAGATTGCTGTACGCGGATGACCTAATTCTACTCTCTTACCCAGGTGGGTCTCCAACGTCAATTGGACAATCTGTCAACGTACATACAGGAGAACAACTTGGAGATTAACAAATCCAAAACAAAAATAATGATCTTACAAAAACCAACCAGTAAAAAGAGAGCGGTTTCACTGGCATCTCAATGAGACACAAATTGAAGTGGTGGACTCTTTTAAATATCTGGGAGTTCATCTCGACAGCTCGAAGAAATCTGGCACCATGCAATCCATCCTATGGTCGAAAACGAAAAATCTAAATGCGCAATTGAGACTTGTTGACCGGAAATATGGGAAGTTCACTTCAACCGGCAATGAACTACTATAAAGCAAAAATAGTTCCGTCGTTGACCTACGGCATGGATGCCATACCATCAATCCCTCCGCTACTCTTGCAGAAACTTGAAGGCCACATATGGAAAGCTGTCCTGGGTCTACCAAACTCTACTGCAATAGCTCCTATAAAGCGTGAACTGAAGAGGAACTGAAGAAGAATCCAACTAAGATAAAAACGAAACTGGAATGTTGGGATTGGAACAATCCGATCGAAAAAGCTGCAACGAACAAACTTCTAGCACACCTTCCCACGAATACCAATAAACTGAAAGAACCCATGGAGTATTGCAAAAAATACCCCGACAAACTATTGATGAGAACCCTCTTAACAGCCCGCCTAAATGTCTTACCAACTCAAGAAATTCTAGCGATTTAGAACGGGTTCAGAGGAAAAAACCTGTAGGCTATGTGCAAACTCCGAAGAAATTGAATCAATAAAACATCTATTGATGCGCTCCCATGCCCTTCACCAAGCCAGGATCGCCTATTTTTCCCCTTTGACGGCCTCCTCATTTGTGGGGAATGAACATATCTGGTGGAATCGGCTAATCACAGGAGAAAAGACTCGATGGCACACGGCTGCTGCGAAACTTTTGAGCCTGGCAATGGAAAGAAAAAAAGTGAAAGTGGAGGTCGGAGGCTCAACGAACCTTCGAATAATCTAATTGCAAGGATTGTACCAAATGTGAGACACTAGGCAAAATGAAATTGTGAATATTGAAATGAAATTGTGAAGATTGAAATGCACTCTTGTAAAACTTTTTTTTTTGGGATTAAAGACAAGTAATAAAAAAAATATATAGTTGACGGTGAGATTTAGATGCACTAACCTAAACATTACTGTAAAACATGGAGACAATGCACTGTTTTACAGTAGTGATACAGTAATTATGCATTATGTAACAACTTCCATTTTTAGGAATGGAATTTCATGACTCTTTCAAATATACATTCTGGTTTTTGACAGACGGGATATTGTTATCTTAATAAAAGTATCATCCAGATTACTTCTGGTTCTCTATTATTTGAAAAAGAAAAAAACAATCTTTTCTAGCACTCCTACACAGGCCGTTGAAACTTTACTGCTGCACTCTCTCTCTCCATTAGCCCCTTGGGCCTGCAATGAACAGAAAAATACAGATGGTTGAGTGGGCCCTGAGGACAAGAGGGGAATGTAGGCTGAGCTGTGCTTTCATTGAACAGGGTAAACTAAATAGCTTGCTTTGCTATGCAAATATCCATTTAATTGAAAAATTGCAACATTGCATAGCAAATTGCTATGCAACACTACTTATTTTATGCCTTGCGCCTTCCTGGTTTTCATTGTTCTCTTCCTTTTCCCGATTCTAACTGGGTTTCCTTTTCTAAATCAAACCTCCGTTTTGTGCTGATGCAGGGGCTGTGGCTTGAAGATTGCAATTGCTTGAGGTTTCAACGTCTGAGGAAACTGTTGTCCTCCCTCCATTCAGTTAGCATACAAATGATGGCATTATCTAGCCAAGGTGTACACACATTTTCCCCCCATATTCCATTGTGTTCCATTGAAACAAGCAAACTTTGCACTGCCAAGGTCCAAACTTATGTAAGTTATCGTTACTATTCTACACAAAGGTGTTTGCTAATTCTGCATCTCTAGCAGCACCAACTTCCTTTTTTGAGTTTCAGATTCCAAGAGAGAGTCACTTATTGTAACCTTTTTAATTGGAAGCTGAATCATATTCTTAGGGCAGGTCTGGAGACAGATATAGGATTTCCCCCAATAGGACACTATACTTGTCATATAGTGACAAAAAGTTAGGCTTAAACCTGGAGGAATCGCTTTAGCCACAGTTTGTATATCTCTAGTGCAGTGTATTCCTGTTAGTTTGTGTATGTTTTTGCTGTAATATTTCAATTTCTCAGATATTAATTGATGTGGTAGTTACACTTGATCCTGTAGTTCAGGGGACTGCAACCTATGCCTCGCCAGATATTTGAATGCATCTCCCATGATCCCCCATTGACTGTGCTGGCTAAGGCTGATTGTGGGGTGGGGGGTGGAAGAGGTGCTGTAGTCTAACATGCCTGGAAAGCTAAAGGTTGCAGACCTCCTGTGTAGGGTTGGCATTGAATAACAAAGTTACCAGTCTTTGGTGGTCCCTAATGGAAAAGTCACCTGCCACAACTGCTCCTAGGAATTCTAAAATGCGATGTTATGCTCTGATTTTGTTTGAAAACCAATTCGCGTATAGGCCAGGGGATAAAGCCTGCAGGAAGTTGTGGATTGTTCAGGTGATCTCAGAGGAGCAGATGACCGATTAAGAGACCAGTAGGTGGCAGGATGGCGTACTGGAACGTGGAGATTTTTGGAAAAGGTGAGAAATTTGATAATGAGAGCAAGTGGTACTGTTTGGTGAATGTATGTGCAAGAGCAGTGAGTGAGATTGTTAGAGGGAGTGAGTGGCAAGTGATTGTGAAAGTGAAAGGAGGGCGACTGAGAAGAAGGTGGGGTGAGTTATTGTGGCGAAGAGTAGTAATGTGGAGGAGGGGGGTGTTGGGGTGGCCGATAAAAGCCCCAATGAGAGAGGGGTTTGAGTTGCGCACGCGCCTTATTGGTTACTGGGAGGGAACGGCGTTGTTGACACGATGTTGCAATTTATCATGTATCTAGAGTAGTTAATGAAGCTGGGATACGTGTTACTTTGTGTATAAATTGATGCATTGGTTTTCTGCCCATTACCAATTTGACCATGTCTTGTGTTTCCGGAAGGTTTTCCATACAGCAAAACTTTGAATTAGAGAGTTAAGCCCCGCCTTTTTCTCCTCAATGGGCCGATGTGAGGAAATGGCATATCCTGCGTGGTTCAATGTTCCTGGGAGCCTTAATGTGGCTTCCCCCAAGGAAGTTGTAGTCTTTGATAGTTGTTTACCACATTCTTGGGGGAGAATCGGGGGGGGGGGGGGAGAGATGTCGGGGGGGGTATCAAGAATACACAAGAGAAGAGTACAAATAAACCAAACTTCAAACACTGTCTGATGAACCACAGAAGCGGGATGGATTCGACCCTCCCACTGTGGTTGGTACAGGCGCCTGATTAGTCATGACACAGGTAGCTACGTGGCAGCCAATGGGGTGGCCGGGGGGGTGGGGGGTGGAAGAGGGATTAGGGAGAGGTTGTGGATGGGATGGGTGAAATTAGGAAAACCGGAACTAGGAGTAGGGAAAACGTGTTGGGATAGGTAGGGGGAAGTACCATGGAAAAATGTATACAAATACCAACAACATAACACACTCCTGTAATTGTAATCCTTCCTAAGCGCCTCTCTCCTGCACCATAAACTCATAACCTCCCTTGTTCCTATTCCCCTAGGCTATGTGTAAACCTTGGTCAACGTCAACATATAACATGAAGCATGAGGAGCATGAAAGCAAGACTTAGCAAGCAGAATGAGACACATTGCATTATCATTGTGGGAAAACTTCCCAGACACATGGCCCCAGGGGTAGGCAAAAGCAAAACGTGACCAGCTCTTAATACAGCTTCCCAACATTAACATAATCGTGTGTGCCTAATTCTCCTCAGACTTGACAAGTGTTAGGCACACGCGTCGGAACAAGAACTCAATTCCCCTGTTCCCCTTCAGCTTGAACCACCCACTGTAGTCTGTGCTCCTTCTTTCCTGGGAGCTTCGTGGTTTTCATTCTCCCTACCTTTGTTGTAAATAAGAAATTAGCCTATTCCTCCTTGGCACGTATAAAGTTCCCAAATCAGTCCCTTAGCCATTCATAATGTGGTGTGCAAACAGAGAACAGTAACAAACGCCTCCCTCAATCCTGGAGGGTAGTAGTGAGACTGATTTAAACAGCCGGCATTCCGACTGCAACGTAGTCAGCACATTAACACAAGCACAGAGTACTTGGCTTTTTGTCCTTGAGTCCACATGGGACTACCCGGATCAGAAGTTCTTCAGAATAAGAAGCGGGCACCTTTGAGTATTCACCGCCGCACGGCCCAGAGTCCTCCTGTGCCTTCTCAGTCATTCGGAGTGCCGCTTCCAGGGATCCTCCGCCTTCTCGCCGTCATCGCCCATGCAAACAGAATAATCTGCACTTGGCACGGGCGGTTGACGGCTAATTCTCAATTAGTGTCAGCTGCGCGCAAACGTGCACAACTACAAAAAAGTTCCAAGTGCTGCTGGGACATGCAGTCCCAACGGCTGCTGCAGCTAAAACCGCTTTTCCTAGTCAAAATTTATCTTCCACGTTGCGTGATCCTAGGTCTGCCCCAGCCCCTAATCCTGACGGGGAGTCTGCTGCGGCCTTGCTGTAGCCAGCACTGACGTTTGAGGGTGGTGCACACTGCATAAGCTTTGTGTCTTCCCTGCACTGCCTCCATCTCTCATTGCCGGTTCAAAGATTCTGTCGATGGGATACAGTTAGCGGGGGGGGGGGGGGGGGGGGGGGGGGGGGGGGGTGAACTTCTTGCTCGCTGCTGATCTCTCCAGTTTGTCATGCTGTGAACACTGGGACTGGAAAAAAACCTGGTGAACATTTGGTTGAAGAGGCATGGGATAGTGCAAGTGGTTGTTTATTTAAATATAAACAGGCACTTGGGAAGGGGACAGGAATTGAGGGCCTCCAAACTGCCACCATCTCGCTCTGGGGTAGGACTGGCTGTGAAATCTTAACCCAGTTGTCTCTACTCTTCAGGTTAGTATACACGGATTGTTCCTCTCTACGGTCTACTTCTATATTGATGATGGTGAGGGCCTAAAGGTAACTACCATATCGATCTGGGTTCCCTCCTGACTTCCTCTGCTAGTCCTAAACTATCAGTTAGGAACTACAAGGATTACAGGGCTGTGCTTTCCAGACACTCTGCTCGACTCGTCGTCTTCCTTTCGCGCACTGATATCCCTCTCCCTGACTGCTATTCTCCTCTTACTAATCTCCCTACTTCTCTACTCTGCCCCTCCAATGTCTGTCTCTCGCCTTCTAGTACCTGCCTCCACCCTAAAATGTTACTACTCGCTCTTCCGCACTAGTACTACTACTGCACCCCACCTTCTACCTGGTCAACCTTTCATTCAGACAGACTTTCCACACTCCCTTCAACGCTTCCTCTCACCCGCCTTGCATGCACACTCAATTTTCTTCAGTTTGCCTCAACACACCACTCCATCGCCCTTCCTTATGCTGGTCTCTTGATCTGCCGCCTCCCAGCTCTGACCTCAGCCGAACAAACCACAACTTAGTTTCCTGTTGCCCCACTTATATTCCCCCTTCTCATAATGGGTAACTGGTCTTGACCACAGTGCCCAGTATTCCCCACCCAGGAGGTATTAAAATCATTGCAGTTTTCAAATAATGTTTTAAGTCCTGCCTGCTCCTTTTCCTCGAGAAAGGCTTCCATCCTGCAACAATGGCAACCCGCGTTGCTGTGTGGCCCAGTTTGTGTTAAGTGGCCGCTAGCGATAATCCTCGGTAATCCCCAAGGTAAGTGGAAACCTGTTAGCTGCGCGCCGATGCTGGGTAACTGTGTGTGGCATAAGCTCACTGTTTCTTTGTTCTGTGGCTTTTTGGCTTACTGCTTTTTCTTGGTCTCAGATGCCAGCAATACATGTGGGGTGCATATAGGTTGCAGTCCTTTAGGGGGTCTCTGTACATCTAAACACACACTCCTGGTTCTACAAGAGAAAGAAAACTTGTTCAGCATTTTCTTCAAGAGGTATTGGGTGATGCAAGGTGGTACTGTACATGCATAAGCAGGCACTTGTGTAGGGGACAGGAATTGGGACCCTCTCAAATGCCACTCCCTCCTTCTGGGGTAGGACTGCTCCTGATTTCCACCCTGATAGGGCTCCCCCTCCATGCTGAGAGGGGTTCCTATCCCCACATGAAAAGATCAAAGTACTGACCTGGTCACACAGATTATATTATCTGTGCTGCTTAGATCTGGTGCTTCTACCATGGACTAGCTGTGGGGTTTAAACACGAGATGAGATGGGCAAATTGCTGCCTTAGGCATTTATTAAGTTTATCTTTCTTGGATATATGGCTTTGCTTCTCTCTGGGAGAGAGTGGTATATGGATGATGTTGCAGAGTCTCAGAGTTGCCCATATCTCACCATCTCTGGGCCCTGGCTTCTGCCATCTCCAAACCTTCTGGCATTGTAGCGGGTTGTTTTCTGCATCCCTCGGTGACACCTGCCCCTCCCCATCGGGTGGTACAATGGCCAGTTCATTGGCTGTAGTTTGACGGACCACATAATATGAATTCAAGTTTGTTCCTAACACCAAGCACTTATACTTCCGATGTTCATGGGCTTTCAGTGTACAGGTGCAAAAGGTTTGTGACATTTTGAGGTTTTCTGTCCAGCAATACAACAGTGTACTATACTACCCTTTCCGCACACATAACATTGCCATCCATGTCTCCCACATAAATCAAACTGTCGGCCACCTCATGATCTTTTAGTTTGGTTAGGGAGTATCACAGATGGCCTCAAGAACACACCAACTCTCGAAAAAGGTTTGTGTTTTTAATTTTTTTATTGGGACATAACATGGTTCGCAAAATCGAAAAACTTTAGTCTTGTTGCTCCAAAGCAACCATATATATAAAACGACAGTGTCCTGTTAAAACTGAAGCCAATCAGGCTCTTAGCCTTAGGCATCATCCATTGACCTTCATTAGATTGTAGACCCACTATCTTGATGTTGGTCTTAAGATGTTCCTTTAGCAGTTCAGTACAGTGACTCCCTTGTTATTAATCCATTCTCATTTTCTTCTTCTGGTAAATTTTCAATCTTCTGAAAGATGATCGTACATTTTTTTAACTAATGCCAGATTTATTGTAGGCTTCTTGCCTTCAATCATAATACACCACCAGTCAGCTATGTTCCTAATTTGGTATTTCATTGCCATTTCACCCAAATGATCCCGTTCTTTCCTCAAGGCCGGGCACGCCAAGGTCCTGTGTTTTTTCGAAGTAAGGCTGTTACTCGTTTGGACTTTTTGCTCATTCGTTCAGGCGTCCCATAAATCTCATAATCACTAGGGATCAGTAACCCCTACTGTATATAGTTGACTACATGTTGATGGCCTAAAGGAAACAGCTGTATACAGTTGTCTGCCTCTGGGAAATCCTAGGAGTATGCTATCCAGGGTCCCCACAAAACAAAAATCTCCATCACAATTGGTGCCGTCCAATTACCCAGTTGCTTCTCGTCCTCTTACATTCTCACACTCCTCGTTCTGATCTTCTGTCTCCTGTGTCTTCCTCCCACCATCTGTCTTCACGCTTGCTCTATCTTCAAGCTTGCATTGTCTCACCCGGCTACTCCCCACCTTCTTATCCACACCCATTCATTCATTCACTCCCCTCCACTTGAACTAAATCTCACTGTATGGCATTCTTACACCTGAGCACCACTCTTTCTCACCAACCATATCTCACCTTGCACATGCTCTCTCCAAGTCTCCTCCATGCTCCGCTGAACTGTCCTTCCTCCGCCTGGTCTCCTGGTCCACCTTTTGCTCCCTTGACCTCATTTGCACAACCCTCACTGACCAGTTACTGCTGCTCTTTTAAACCCATGTCGCACTCCCTTCTGCCCTGATTGGTGCTCTACATCATCTGGTTCCGTGGGCTAACTGATGCATGCTTTCTCTTCTATGCTGGGTTACAAGTGTCAAAGTATAAAAAAAACTTTAAGCTCAGCCCCCTTTTTGTGTGACGGTCTGCATGCTCTTTGCAATGGCGGCCCACTATGAACAAAGTCACTTTTGGAGTTTGTGACTGCGCTGGCTGGAGCTTCTAAATTGCTGGTTTGACTGGCAAGACTTTCCGACACTTCCTCATTTTCCACAGCGCCTCTCCCTGTTGACTGCTGGAGTCGGGCATTCAATGCATGGAGTCTTGGTAGCTGTAGTCCTATGGGAATAAGGGTAAAAGACTGCACAGCATTGTGCACAACAAGTATTGGGTGATTGACAGTGGTACTTGACATTTGCAGACAGCACAGAGACTGGGGTCCTCCAAACTCCGGCACCCCACCTCTGGAGCAGGAAAATCATCTGGGATGCACCAGGCTAGGTCCACGCCAAATATATTTTTTCTTAAAGGAACCTGCACCTGTTTGTCCATGGGTATTTTTGAGCCATGAGTACCTTATTTTCCATTGGACTGTCTGTCACAGTGTGTTCTGCATAGTGAGCATAGCTATGGGGGGTTAAGAGGTGTCCTTTCTGATTGAGGTCCAGGGGCATTTTTGGAGATTTAGTCTCCATATAATTGCCCCTTGTGTAGTACCTCCAGGAGTACCATCCTGAAGCTCAGGGGGTTGCCCTGGCCCCTAGGATCAATGCACTGCTGGCTCTGAACCAAGCAGGGAACTTTGCAACAGCCCCCAAAGCCAAAATTAAGTCCTACTTGAGTGAATATTTATGCATGAATTTGTCAACTTTAAGATGAATTGGGAAACCTTATCCAGGCTACATAAAGGGGATGAATCTGCTTGCTGAAGGCACCAGTGATGACGTATCAACTATTTACTCTTGTATTGAGCCCTAGTCGAGAGTACATTCCTTCTAGCAGCCATGATATCCTCCATATTATCCATGGTATTCCTAGGTGACCTAGCATCCAGTGCTAAGGAACAAAGCCAACAAGCTCCAAGATTGAGTAGATGGATGGACGAAGAATAGTGCCCTGCTTTGTGAAAGGATGTCTAGCAACTGAGTAAGTTGAATCTGAGAAGAGGAGGGTATGCTGATATGTTGTAGTGTGTGTGCGACAAATGAGCTCAAAGAACATGGCGCCGAGGCACAGCCACCTTGGACATTCACTTCCATCACCGCAATGAAAACCTATGTTTTCACGGGCTCACTAATTAGACATGCATTTCTGCATCGAAGGCAAGGTCACATAATGACGTCAGTTGATTTAACTGTGGAGAATTGTTGTATTGTCTGCCGAAGGACGAGCCAGAAAGGGAGTTGGAGCATTCTGCTGGTGCGTTGATAAGGGGTACTGGGAAAGAAGGGAAGGATGAGAAGCTGGGTTTCCCCCTTCTAGCTGGAATTTTCTACTCTTGGTGCCTCATGCTTGTCTGTTCTTCAGCCGAGGGCAGTCTGGTAAATATTGAGGGGTGGGGATTCCCTCCAAAAAGAGAAGCCTTCCTCTTGGGAAGGCAGATGCAAGGCTTGGGAAGGCAGATGCAACTGGACCCCCAGGTGATGCTGAGAGGGAGGACGCTCCGCTCCAGACCCCGTTAGTACGAGTGATCTCTCTGCTTACCTGCTCTGGGACTAAGTAATGTTGTGGTGGCTGAGATGAAGGTGTCTTCTGCAACCAGATTAACGGTGATGCTCTTTTTCTATTTTTATAATGGATTACATGTTGTGTGTAAGAGCGAATAACAGGCCTGTATTTGGCCATTTTCTTTATCCATACAATTGGTGATTTAAGTGTGATTCTGTTGCCTATCTGAGTCCAATAACTTGTCTTATCAGGATCTAGCGGGACGTAATTCTGAGGTCCCTACACATGACCAAGCAAAAGCAAGACATATGGTCAGAGAACCAATCCCACCTAGTGATGTGAGCAATAATTTCTGGGTGGCCCTGTGAATAACTGGAAAAGCGAGAATGCTGTTTAGAAAGCTCCCCCTCTGGATATCACCAAAGCATTACCCAGAGTGTTCAGTCCTCTGCAGAGATTCAGATTCCTGTTAGGGAGAATTCTCTGGTGAGGTTAATTTCCCAAACCTAGTGAGTCCCCCAGCAGCTTTGCTGGATTTTTGGGGTTTATTTGTTTCTCCTGCTAAGAGTGAGACTATTTTACTCCCACTCTTAGACATGATTTGAGGTGTTCCTTTGACTTTGAATGTGTTTTATGGGCTATGGGGTCTATTACTCCATAGGGCTTCATGTGTTTTTGGTGTGTTACACAGCACCCTCCGTACAGTAACACAGGGGTGTCATAGTGACCCCCAAACATAGACTATACCCTGGGACTGACTACTGTCTCCCAGGGCATGTAAAGTCACCATTGGCTTTTCTAGTCCTAAATTGTGAACAGAACCAGTACAAACCATCATATTGTGGACGTACTGGTAGGGGTAATTCGATTTCCCCTGGGTCTGTTGTTCGAGAGGGCACTGTCCAGTCCCCCCTGATCGAGTTTTGGCTGGTGGCAGTGGATACTACTTTTTATATTCGACCGCAAATAAATTCCTATGGGATTTTCCCATTGTTCGAGGCTACCACTTTTTAGCATAGCCTCTAACATACCGCCAGTTTTTTAAATTAATATTCACCGGTTGGGATTTTTTGACAGAACTCGGTGCCAAAATGGCATCTGTGTTCGCTTTTGTAACTCTAACCCAAGTCGAGCCCTTTGTTCCACTTTTTGGCGGGCTTCTGCACAGAAGCCCTCCGAAGTGGTGCCACTCTGTCTGGGTCTACAGGATGTGTGGGAGGGGGGTTTAGGCACCCTGGACTGAGTTGCCTCAGCAACTCAAGTCGCATTCTTGTGTGATTGGCCCAGTGGTGAGCCGCCCGGCTCACCACTTAGCATGTTTGAGTGACAGCTATGACTGATGAATGGGGGTTTTCTGCATAAAAGCAGGGCTTTGGGGACGAACTTCAGAAGTTGCCACAGGCCCTAAAGAATCCCAAGAGGGAGAAGCTGAGCCGACCTGCAACGACGACACCACTGGTGGAGCCCTGCTGAACCGCCTCACCACTTACCAACGACAGAGAAGATCTTCATCCCGGAGAGTCTTCTTCCTTTGAACTGGTGGGGATAACCAGTTCGCCCTCTATTTCGCCTTCCTGGATCGTCTCGTGGTCGAATCGCCTGTGCCAAGCACCCCGGCGGCCGGATAGCCACGCTTCACCACTACCTTTTTTAGTACCTTTTTAACCGAGAAACTCCGCAGCTGGTTTCTTCCCTGGCAGTGCAACGACCTCCAGCTTTCCTCCACGTAGAGATCTCCTCTTCCCCTGGACGAAGCACCGACTTGCACCCGCTGCCAGGAACAACTGTCCCCACTGGCGCTTTCTCACCATTTCAGGTACTGTGTCCCGCCAGGTCTCCCTTGAAACAGTCTGTTCAAGGTGTCCCGTAAATCCTTGACTCTCTATCCTGGGGTGACCTGGGACCTGCTAACTAACTTTTTCTGAACTGATCCAACTCTTTTTGAACTATCTGCCAAGACTTTTAAAGTATATTTCATATGTGTGATCTTGGACACATTCCGTCTTGCTCTCTCCAAGAGTGGGCCTGGCCTATGAACTTTCTTGCTCTACAGTAGACTTTGCCTTCCTTGGCTTGCTGTGGTTCTTCTAAAAGTGTTGGTATTGTGTGCTTTTCTAATTCTGCCTTTTCCCTCCCTTTTTAACTAACTTATTGGAGTGCCATCTTAGGTTAAGCGCTCACCTCTGTCTGCAAATAAGTGGTGTTTTAACTAAGACTTGTTCAATAAGTAATCAGGGATGTATATATATTGAGGGTGACTGTGTTTGAACTTGCTTGCCATATTAGTGCTAGTGTATTTTTACAAGTGTTTTTTAAATAAATAATTATATACTTTTATACCAAAGCTCTGGTCAGTGTTTGCTTGTGCTACTGTATTTTGGTACCTAATGTGTATACTCTATATACTGTCTTTCTTCTTGAGAGAAGTCTGACTGCTCAGCCACAGCTACCAGGTAAATCTTGGTGGTACAGACTGCTACCAATTGGGTTTACTGCCAACACCTGTAGTCCTAAGCCTTTTGCAGTGGTCCCTAAGGGAATTGCACAGGTTTCTGCCTAACAATTCCAACCTGCTCCAAATATTGGCTTCATGTTTGGACTTCATGGAAGGTGAAGGGCCTGAAGAAAAGGTCCACTCACACACCTCCAGAGCCAACATCACCAACTGATGTCTTGCATCACATGCTTGGGGTCTGAAATGTTGCACTTTCCCCCGTGCTGGCTGTCATCTTGGAGACCCTGAAGTGTCCCTCATGGTGTGGCCTAGGTGTCGTGACCAAGACAACACTAAGTAATAGGGAATCTGGGAAACCTCAGTGAAATCGCTGGATAAAATGACTGGTCTTTGGTCACTGGCCTTCTTTTAACCCTTTTTCAGGGCTCCTGAGGCACATACCTGAACTTAACCCCAGTGTGGGGAACCATCCCCCCAAACCTGGATTTAGAGCCATAGCGCAATCCTCTGGGTTGTCCATGGATTTAGCCCCTTGTGGTTGCCCTTGTGCTTGTCCTCAGAATGAAATGTCTTCTTATCAACTCTTGCTTACTTGTGACCCATGCCATGGACTGCCACAATCTTCTTATTAAGCATACCCCAGATATAGTTTGCATTACTTTTTTTAATTACATTTTATTAGCATTTAGTGAAAAAAAATGGAGCGAATTAACCAACAATGTGGGGCAAGTATCAGTTAATGCGGGGCCATAGCTGGGCCAAGAGTCTATGATAATCTCCGTCTTACTCTAGATACAGCTCCTGAGTCTGAGTCAAGTGTCCATTAAGGCCGGGTCCGTATGACTATCTTTACCGTAGCACTGAAAACGCTATGAAATTGGGACCATTTGGACTTCACAGGCGCTGCATTACTGTGAACCTCAGCTGTAATTCTTTCCATGAGATATATATCTTTAGCAGTTCCCACCCATTCGCTCAGCATAGAGAGGCGCATCCTTTTCCAATGTCTGGCTCGGCGAGCCCTTGCGGCTAGAAGCAAGAAGTGGGCCAGTGATGGGAGCTTTACCCATTGTTCATCTCTCCTCTAGGCCAAAGAGAACCAAGATGGGTTCCAGGGTGCAGGACGCCCCCGCGTCTCTAATCCATCCCAACACCTCTGCCCAGTACACCTGCACCTTACAGCACGACCACCACATATCCAATAGTTGGCTCTTTCTCCACACCCATGCCAGCAGTGGGGGCGGTCAACTGCTGGGTACATTTTGGGTAGGGACATCAGGTTGTACTGCCATCTGTGTAACAATTTCACCGCATGCATCTTGTATTGGCAGGCGATCGAGGTCTTGATTGCTCTCCCACATTTCCTAGCCCAGAGTCCATCATCCATATCCTTGCCCAGGTCTCTTCCCCATTTTGCTCTGAGACTTCCGGTCACCACCCCCCTGGGTTCAAGTAGTGCCCTATAGAGTACTGAGATTAGCCCCCTCGTGTGTGTGTGTGTGTGTGTGTGTGTGTGTGTGTGTGTGTGTGTGTGTCTAAGACTTTCTCGACCTGGGTGAAGTCTCTTTGAATCAAGGGTTTTAGCTTCACAGCCATAAATATCCCTTTCAATCTAAGATGGAGGAGGAGATAATGTGCCGATGCCCAATGCCTCTTTGAGCTCCTGGATACCTATAAAGTTGTCACCCTGTATCAGCTGGCCAATCCTAGTGAGCTGTGCTTCAAACCAGGCCTGGTATTGTCCCACTTCTGGGATGGCATCTGACTGTGACGGCCATATGTGGCTCATAAGTGAGGGCCAAGTGGTAATTTGACCCCTTCTTCCCCCTCCCGCTAGGGCCTCCCACATGGTAATCAGATAAGGGTGTTCCTTGATTCACCTCGAGAGCTTATTAATGGGGACCCAGAGCCATTCCTCAACTGTGACTGGACGCAGTTGGTAATTTTCAAGATCAACCCATTGCTTGTCCTTGTCTTCTCTAAAATGGGAGGGGGCGGGGGTAAGGGCCTGAAGCTGTGCAGCCCTGTAGTATGCCTGCAGATCTGGAAGGCCCACTCCACCCTTCTCTTTCGGGAGCGTGAGTGTATCATAGCTTACCCTGGGTTTTCTGTCCTGCCATATAAATCTTATAATACAGCGCTTTGATTCTCTTAGGTAGTCCTCTGGAGCCCTAATGGGCAGCATTTGGAAGAGGTAAAGAACTCTAGGGAGAAAGTTCATTTTTATCGCGCTGTCTCCCCATCCACGATATCTGTCGTTTACTCCATGTCTCCATTTCCTTGTACAATCTATGAAATAGTGGGGGGGTAATTAGCCTGACGTATGTCTCTATCCGGCCTTACTATATTTACACCCAGGTATTTCATCTCCCCAGTCTGAATATGGAGCCCCAGGGGTTCCAGTTCCTTCAGGCCCCTGGCTGGGTCCGGGGCAAAGGGGAAAATCACTGATTTACCTACATTTACCTTAAAGCCAAATTAGTGACTGAACCTACAGATCACCTGGAGTGCTGCTGGGACTGACTGCGCTGGATGTCGCTGTTGTAGCATAATATCGTCCGCATAAAGGCAATCGTAAAAGTCCTTTCCCCCACCTCAATGCCCCTCACCTCAAGTTCTTCCGCCAGCACTTCCATAGTCCTAGCAAAGAGGATTGGTGAAAGGGGGCAACCCTGTCTTGTCCCTCGTCTGAGAAGGAAACTATGAGAGTCGCCCATTGACCGTGACCCTAGCCATCAGGTTTTCGTACAGAGCGTGGATGGCCTGCCGGAGCCCCATACCCATGCCAAATTTTGCCAGCACATTATGCAGGAAGCCCCAATCCACCCCGTCGAAGGCCTTCTCTGTGTCAATGGCTACCAGGACCGGGTTACCGCCTCTGGTTGCTGCCTCGCGCATGAGGTGCAGTGTCTTCCTCATCGTGTCAGCACCCTGCCTCCCCTTTACAAACCCGACCTTATCCGAATGGATAAGCTTCGGCATCCCATCTTCCAGCCACCTAGCAATTATCCTGGTGAACAACTTTGCATCCACATTCAGGAGGGAAATGGGTCTATAAAACCGGCAACTTGTTGGGTCCTTACCCTCCTTGGCGATGACTGTAATCAATGCCTTATCGAATGAGGTGGGGGGGGGATTTCCCTGTCTCCATGATATGGGTGAATAGGTCTGCCAGAAAACCTGCCAGCAATCCTGAAAAAGCCTTATAAAAGCCTGGTGTGAACCAGTCTTCCCCCGGGGCCTTCCCTATTTTCAAACCCGCTATTGCCACCAGGACCTCCTCTGTCGTGATCGGGGCATCCAACTCCAGGGCCTCCCCACCCCCGAGTGCCAGTAGGGTTACTTTTTCCAGGTAAGAGTCCATCTCTTTCCCATCCGCTGTCCCCTCTACCCCATACAGGGTTTCATAATAATGGGTGTATTCTCCCGCCACCGCCTTCGGGTTTAAGTCGAGCACATGACCCCTCCCTATGACCCCATCAACCCACCTTTCAGCTTGTTGGCCTCAGAGACTGGCTGCCAGCATTGTGTCTGCCTTGTCCCCCCTCTGTCACGTTGCTTCAAATACTGTAGAACTGAGATTACCTTTCCCATTTCAATTTCTTTCAGCTCCTGTCGTTTATTCCTAGATGTCTCCCTGTCTCTTTTCTTTTGTTCCTCTGCCTTCACTTCTTTCCAGGCGGTGTATCTCTCCCCCCGCCCCCACCTTAACTTCTGGGCCGTGAGAGTCCTAATTCTCTTCTTCGCCACCCCCTCCCTTATCGGGTTGCCCCTCCAGGTTGCTTTGGCTGCGTCCCACACCATCCCCTTCTCAACCTCCCCCATGTCATTGAGGGAATTGAGGGAGAAATATTACCTAATGGCCTCCCACATCTCTTCCTTAAAAACCAAATCCTTCAGGAGTAAGTCATTACAGTGCCAGAGGGATTCCCTGGATTGAAGCCCTGACATTGTGATGTCTGCCCCCACTAGGTCGTGGTCAGACCAACTAACTGGGCAGATTTCCGATTCGTATACTCTAGAGGATTGATGCTGTTCCATGAAAAGGTAGTCTATTCTGGTGTTGGAGCCATGAGATGCCAAGTGGAAGGTGTATCCCTGTCGTCGGGTGGGCCTCCCTCCAGATGTCGACCAACTCCTGGTCCCACATAAAGTCGGTGAAATCCCGATCTGCCCGCCCTCCCCTGAAGCCTTGAGGCGAGGGTCCCCCACCATGATCCATTCCCTTGTCAGCCTACATATTAAAGTCCCCTCCTCCCCTCCTCCCCCCCCCCATCAGCAGAAGGCCCTCTGCCCTATCCAGGATCTCCCACAGCGACTCTTTCAAGAATTGCATCTGGCCTGTGTTAGGGCAATAGAGACATGCCAGGGTGACCCTGGTATCGACTAGGTTCCCTGAGATCACCATCTGTTGTGACCCATATTGTCAGTTCAGAGAGCCTGAGCTTACAATGAACCAGAATCCCGACCCCCCCACCCCCCCTTCTTAGCCGGGCTGGATGCCCAAAACGATTGGCCTATATCGGAGCCCAGGATGCGTCTCTCCTCCCCCGCCACCAGCCTAGTTTCTTGGACAAAAAGGATGTCCAGTCCAGATCTGTGTCAAGCATCTCTCTACCCAGAAGGGAGCATTTTTTGGGCGAATTGAGGCCCTTCACGTTTAGGGTCCCCACCCTGAGATTTTCTGCCCGGCCATCTTTCTCGGGAGTAGCCATCAAGGAGCAATTGATCACAATCCTTCCCTCCCGTCCTAGCAAGCCCCTTCTCATACTGCTCCACTTCCGATCCGTGCAAGGTCCCGTTCAGGATTCCCCCCCCCCACCACCCCCTTGAGACACCGGTCAAAAGGCAGGCCACTGCGGGTCATGAAGCGGTGGTCCTCCTTTGTCCTCATTATCCACATCTTTCCCCCGGCAGGGAGTCTGACTCCGTACATGGAAACTGAGAGAAACTTTCTCTATATCATTCTCCCTTGGCCCATTCCTTCCTCGCGTGCCAGTGTTTGGTTTCTTGAAATCTCTTCCCCTTCTTCTTAATAGCCCAAGGTCCTTCCGGTGCTCTGGTTGGATAAGTGGGTAGAGCATATCCACTCCCCCCTCCAGTGGGGCCCCCTCTCCCTTGAGGACCTGGAGAGCCTCTTTTCCGCTTGTCACCCGATAATCCATTACATTTCTCTCAAAGGACAAGGCGAAAGGGTAAGACCACTGATATCTGATCTCTTGCCCCATGAGCCACTGAGTGAGAGGGCGACAGTCCCTACGATGGGCAAGCGTTAGTTGAAAGGTCCTGATAAATCCTGATCGTGTCTCCCTCAAAGTTGAAGCTCTCCAGCCTCTTCGCCTTCTCCAGCACCTCCATATTTTCCCTAAAGCGGAGGAAGAGCACCACTATGGATCTCGGGCCTCCCCCTCTGCCGCCTCCACCTCTGTGGGCCCTCTCCAGTTGGACCTCCTTGCCCCCCTCCAGGGTAAACAATTGATTGATCAGTCCTTGAACTTTCCTTCCGACCTCCGTCGCTGTTTCTCCTCTCTGTTGCGTTACACCAAGGGTACAGAGGTTGTTGCGGCGCTCTCCATTTTCAAGTTCGTCCATCTTTAGGACCATACCCTCCTCCTCTCATTTCGAGATCAGTCAATCTCGCCTCATACTTCATGTTGAGGAGTTCCGTCTGCAAATGGTTTGTTTTCCATCCCGTCATTTTCTCTTCTAGCGTGTCCACTCTCCCCCCGAGGTCGCTTCTTGAGACTTGTATATCGGTTTTTATTGCTTTAATTTCCTGGAGGATGTGCTTAAGTCCCTCGTTAGTGCTGGGATCGGGGGGGCGTCTCCCGCTGACATAGTGACTGTGGGTGTCTGGCGTGGCACGTTACTCACGAGGGGTATTCTCCTGAATTGCTAAAATGCCTGAATGGGTTTTCCACGTTTTTTGGGGGGGGGGATTGCAGATGGCTGTGCCAGATTCACTGCATAGGGCTCTCCCTCAACCCCGAGATCAGGTCCAGGGCGTGATGTCTTCTGATCAGATTCCCCTGTCTCTCCTGTGTCTCTCTCCTACTGGAGGCCTGTCTGAGGAACTCGGGCGAGGGTCTCTGAGGGGACCCCTCCCTCATAGACCTGAGTGTTCTCGAGGTAGGTATTAGTGGGGCCCCTCTACCTCTGTGGTGTGGCTGCAGCTCCTTCTGGGCCTGTGGGGTGCTTCTCTTCTTTTCCTGGTTCCCTGGACCTTCTTTGCAGCCTGGGTGCATTAGGCCGCAACAAGGACTGCGCTATGGAGTTCAGCATGGTAGCCCGGGCCTCAACCCTGTTGCTGGGCTCCTCGCTCCAAGCCGGGGTGTCGGGGGTCCATTGTCTGGGGGACAGGGCCCAAAGGCTGGTAGGATCGGGATTAGCCTCCCGGGTCCGGCCCCTCCTCCCCTCCATACCTGTGGATGTGAGGAACGGGCTTCTCTCGCCATCAGTCGGGGTCCAGACGCTCCCATTTGGTCCTCAGAGTCCCGGTGGGGGAGAATCCCCAGAGGCCCCCTTGGCTCCTTAACTCCTTCGAAGCAGTCTGTCCTTGTCTGAGGGCCCCTTGATGTGCTGTGGCGGCTCCGCTGTACCCTGATGGGCACCACTCTTGCCGGTCTGGATCTCCAAAGTCGTCGGAAACCCAGGGTAAGAGCTCTGACTCCCTCCTTCCTCCGGGCCATCCTAGTTAAGTGTGCTCCACTCCAGGAGGGTCACTGCAGCCTCTTCCCAGCGGCTGCAAGAGCGCACCACTGGGACACCACTGTTCAGGGTCCGGGATAACTGTGCCCTCGGGTGTTCAGGTCCCCCTGGGGGGGTTCCTGTATTGTTCTGCAACCTACGTGGTCACCGGAGATCCCTGCAGGCGTCGCCCCCACCAGGGCATTCGCACCCCGAGCCCTGTTTTTTGGTGTCCCCGTCTGCAGCCTGGAACGAGGCCGCTACTCTGGATTCTTCGGGCGGTGTTTCTCTCGGGCCAGGGGAAACACCGGCTGATTCGCTGTCGCAGTCCCCCTAGCGGGGTGTAGCAAGCTCAATAGGCCCAACGGAGGAGGACGGAGCTCGAGCTTTTCACACATCCACCATCCTCTGAGCCCCTTAGCGGTCTCCGCTTTACTTTTTAAATGTATTATTTTTTGTTTTTATTGTGCTTTAGCCGAATTGTACGACTTTTCACAAACACATCAAGGAAAGTACTGTTTACAGATTTGTTACAATATTATCTGTACAATCTAAAATCAAAAACTCCTTATTTTAAAGATATTTACATGTCTGGAGTTTACGTAATATACATTCATTTCATCAGATTTAATTAAAAATAGCCAGACAACTATAGTTTGTCTTTCATGGCAAGATATTAATCTTTCCCAAAAATGCATCATTGCAAACCAAACCACATTATACACAAAGTTGCCAAAGTATTCTCTAATCCTCCTAGTCCCTCTACATGAAATTAACAAATGACAAAGGGTCTGTAGAACTTTATCCTCACATAAATTAGACTATGATTGGTATGCCCCTTCTTGTAAATCTAGCAGATGTCCCCTGTTTTAGCCAAATTGAGTCGAATTTGCAGGAAATCTGCTCTTCCTTTCCGAGTAGGTAAGCAAGTTAGGTTGTTGGCTAAGGACCCCTCGGCTTATCTCCAATCGTAAAGGAACCATGTATTGTTAATCACCTCATTTGGGTACTCGTTATAATCTGGTCTTTTCTCAACATCACTACCTTCACACCAACTGGATTTTCCACCAACTCCAGCATTGAGCGATCGCAACCCTCAAAACGGAGATAAGTGTGGCTGTGCAATGCCTTCAAAGGCACATGTGCGCCTTTCTTTAGCTCATCCAGTACATCTTCATAGAGTGATCCTTCCAAGGGAGTCATTATGGATCTGCAAAGAGTCAAAATGTTCCTGTGCATAGCTGACTTGAAGGACTGGATCCCCAGTTTGTATGCAGGCTTACCATCGGACTGCTCATTGGCCAGCTCAAAACTCTTCCAAATTATTCCCCTCATACCGATCCCCTTTTGTTATTTGTGCAAATTAAGAGATTTTCAAACCATACAGCAATGATGGAACAACTGTGGCTTTGTAAAAATCAATTACTGGACGTATTGAGAATTTGCATAGGGTACTGTGAATCTTCATTTGTGCGATCAAGGGTATGACTTTGACTGAACTCCAATTCTAACGAGCAGCGGGTTTGAATGGATCTCAACCTAAGCCCCAAATATGTTATTTCATCCACCACCAGTATTGTCTGTTTCTGGAGGACCCATTTAAAACTCTGCCTATTTTTCTTGGGTCTCTTAAAAATTAGGATTTTTGACTTTGCAGGATTTAAACCTCTAGCTCATTTGTCTTTGTGTATCGTCCAAATGCAGCCAACAAGCTCTGCAATCCCAATGGTGAATAGTCCAACAGGACTATATCATCTGCATATGCGACCCAATGGAAAAGCTTTTTATCAATTTTTGGGCACATCGTAGATTGACCCGCAAGTGCACTGTCGATCCACCAAGTATAGATTAAAGAGGCAGGTGGACAGTCTGCACCCCTGCCTCAACCCTCTTTCAGTAACAACCTCTCCTGACAAGTCTCCCTGTGCGTTCAGCTGGACTCAAAGGGAAGCACCATCATGGAGAGCCATGATAATCGCCAGGAGACTATTTGGAATCCCCTAGGCCCGGAGCTTGGCCCATAGACGTTGCCTGTTTATTGTATTTAATGCCCTAGATAAATCAAGGCAAGCACCATACATATGCAGCCTTTTTTTCACCACTGTTGACTGTGTGACTATTATCATTACCAACCCATTTACGGACCTAGAAAGGCCCTTACGTAAAACTATTTGAACCTTTGACAGAATGTTCTCTTTTTTGTATCCAATACTCGAAGTGTCTTGGAACAACTGGAGCGAAAATCTTTCCATCCACATCTAGTGGATAGGTATGACAATTGCTGTTTTCCATGAGGCAGGAATTGTGGATATTTTTCAAAATGTGTTAAAAAAACCACCATTGCAATTATAGACCATAAATCGACGTTAGATTTTCAAATGCCATTAGTAAGGCCGTTGGGGCCTGGTGCTCTTGAAGAAGACTATTTTCTAATTAAATCTATCGGATCCTGGTCAAAAGTCAATTGCCACCTCTGGCTCATCTTATTTCTTTTCTCCCCTCTAGTATCGTTTGCTTGTATATCTCTGTAAAATATGAGCACCAGCGCTCTTCTGAGAGCACATACTTTGTGTTTCAGCTTGAAATGGGATCGAGTTATTAATTAAATTCCAAAAACAGCATATACAACATTCTCTCCCCATCAGAGGCAGAGATATTTTTGCACTCAACCAATTTCTATAATTTCGCAAAACTTTTAGCTCAATTGTACACTCTAAGTTTCTAATCGCGCTTCTTGGTGCTCTCTTCCTAATCAAAGTTACTTCATCAAAAGTATGTTTATATTCCTTATTAACACATGCATTGAGAGTGTTTGGTTGGTTCACCCCCAGAGAAAATATACAAAATTTAGGGGTTGCAAAGTTTGGGCAATTCTTCGATTGAAGACTCACCCACAGATTTGTGAAACCTATTGATTAACACTTTGCCATTTCACTGTACTTCACAATCCGGTTTTTAGAATTGGTTGTGTGTGGACGTCACTCTGTAGGTGTATTCAAAATTCATCATTGCAGCAAATCGTCAATGGTCACTACTTCCATTGTCCACACCTGAAATGAACACACAGAAAATGAATCTTCCGATGGCACCAGAACACTCCGATAGCACCAGAAGACCCTCGCGACCATGAGGCCAACAGCGGGTTATATCCTACTACACTCCCATTTACAAACTTTAAATTCCTGCAATCGAAGAATGATGACAATTTGTTCCCGTCCCTTATTGACTTTTTCTTTGAGATCATCCCGTCTTCAGTGGAATACACTGAGCATTAAGACCCCCCCCCATTAAAAGTATTCCAACCGGATCATATGAAATCTTTACACTTAACTCTTTCGATAACGCTTCCAGAAAAACAACCAAGCTGGTACAGGCAGGGTTCCAATATACACATTAATCACTACTAATTGATTTGGATGCAAGAGGCACTTTAATGTTAAAGGAGCCACCAACAACCCTGGAATATTGGAGGGCAAGGCTTGTATGGAAGAGCATATGGCTGCCGTGACTGAGATCACCATATCCGCAGCCAGGCGTCCACATAAACCTCTTGTGGCTAATTGCTCTATTATTACAAATCCATTAAATTGTATGTGCTTCTGTCGCCAAGTCTCTTGAAATGGAACCAATCATAGTTGCTAAAAATATCTAACTTTGTTTGCTTCACTTGAAACTAACTCGGTCCCTGCGCGTTACAGCTCAGTATTTTCATAATTCTGCTCGCTAAAGCAAATCTTCACTTCCCCTCAATTTTTCACTCTTAAGTTATTGCAGGTAATACATCCCACATAGTCGCTTTTGAGTCTCTTCGGACTGTTTTTCTATTGGGACCTCTAGGCATAGGGCGAGATCTTATCATTGAGTTGGACATTGTTCCTTTTTGTGGTATCTGGGTATTCCTCCCCTTCACCGTGATCTGGGCATTTCTCCATGTCCCCCAATAACTTGTGCAGATATTTCCAATCCCAATTCAAGCAAGTCCTTCTCTGCATCAATTAGGGATTCTGCCGCCACTCTTGCTTTCAAAGATAACTTACTATATATGTACAGTTTGTTTGAGGGAAGCAAATTAACTCAATGTCCTCAGACGAGAATAAATATAAGTTTGGAATCCTCCTCAGTATGAAAATATTTGAACTCCTATTTAGAGCCCTGTTAGGCAGAATTGCATGCAGTACCCTCTGGGACCACCACGTACAATTTGGACTACATGTGTAAGCAAAAACCAACCTTTGGTATAAGTCTGTACTATAGTTTTGTGGTAGCGAGCTGAGCAGCCAGGCTTATCTCAAGAGGGAATGTGAGCAGTACAAGAAGTTAGAGGTCTTACAATCACAGTGGTTCAAGTAGACACTTGTACTCAAATTTATTACACCATCATTTAGAAAACATTCACTAAAAGGAGGCAACTTAATATTATACACAAATATACTTCAACACAAAACCAATACGTTTCTGAAGAATTTATGCTGCCCTGAAATGGGAGCCAACGGGCATTTCAGTCACTTTGAATGGGAAGGCAAAGGCACAAGTTAATAGGATAGATCACAATTACTTTCTTAGGCAGTGCAAATAGTTATAGTTCACTAGAGGACTTGGTTCAGTTCAATAGGCATAGGCCAAAGTCAATGGACTAGTGTCTTGGATAGGAAAGAGCAGTTCTTGAAGTAAACGGTAGTCTTTGCCAAAGTTCTCAAAAGTAGTTTGTACGAAAAAGAATCACAAGCTGATTAGGCCTGTAAATTGGGAAAGTTCCACGAACTTTCACTGCGAGAGAAGCGTTCTCTCAATCGGGTTGGCACAGTACCTTAGTATGAAGCAAAAGATGCAGCTGAAGATGTTGGTTCCTGGCAGTTCCTGCAGATCTCAATGTTCCTGCGTCTCAGTCAGGACAAAGGGGAGGACGTCGGGGGACTCCTGCAATGCACGGACTCGTAGGAAAACGCTGACAAAATGGAGTCGCCTCAGTTCGAGTAGCTGTTCTTCAAGCACACAAGATGGTGTCCTTCCCCCCTGGTTAATCCTAACCAGCTTTGAGAATGGTATCTAGGTGGCTTACGAGTTGATTGGTCCCACCAACTCAAAGGAAGAAGTCATCCTTGAAGGTTCGTCTCTGTGGAGATGAACTTGGCAATTCGGACCTGCAGCAGGGCTTCACTGGGAAAACCAACGGTCCAGGAGTTGCAGCAGCTGTCCTCTTCCAGCTCATCTTCGGTTCTTTCGTTCCAGTGGTTGACTCTGCTTTCCAGTCCAGGAGACTCGCCTTTTTAAACAATTTTTTCCCATTAATTCCAGCCTAGCTGCCACTCACCCAGCAGGGTGGCTGTCCTTGCCGGACAGTCAGCCAGCCAGCCAATCACGCCAGAGTGGATTTGGTTCTCCTAGGAGACTAAGCACATGGAGTTTTGGGCACCTCCCTCACTTCCTGCCCACCCCAGACACTCAGGCGCCAGAGGCGGTCTTCAGTCCTGAAGCCAGCCAAAGGCATGGAAACAAAGGGACCAAACCTGGTTTGGCGCGCAGAGACAAACGCTTGAAGGACCTTTCCAAAAAGAAATGGTGAAAAATGAAGACCGGAACCCGTTTAAACAAAGGGGCTTAAGGCGCCATATTGAAAAACATGGCTCCCGCGATTTTCAGCTACCATTGTTCGCAGTCGGGACAAATCATGGTAGTTTGTTCTAAAACCACTGCCACCAGCCATTTCGATAGAAAGGGTAGCATTTGACTGCTACATGAGTTTCTAGACACAGGGGATACCAGGTAACCCCTCCAGCACTAAATAGGAAGATGGTGTGTGCTGGGTCTAGGAATTTAAAAAGACTAGTAAAGTCAATTTAACCTTACATTCTCTGGGAAACATTAGTTTATCCCAGAGAATGTATTTAAGCCTTGGGACAGCCTAGAAAGGCTTCCCTGTGTTACTGCGCTGAGGGTGCAGTGTAACACATGAAAAGATTATGCCTATGCAGTTGTCTAAAACTCCATAAAAAGGAAACAAATACAGAAAACACATTGAAATGAAAGGTTCAAAGTCCCAAAGGTAAGCAAAAGAGCTGGGGGTCTCTAAGGTAGAGAGGAATTAGCACATTTATGAGAATTCCTCCTAACAAGCCCTAAATTGCTTCTCCCTTTCAAACTCCTCCAATTACAGCCTTGGGATTGCATAAGGAGGCAAGCTTGCAAACTCTTTTTTTGGCCCCAGGTGTTCGCACCGAGAGCCAATAAGAAGTTGTAACCGGGGACCTTAGTAATTCGATTTGTTGTCTCTGGATTTGGGGTTACTTCCCTTGCACGTGGCTGATACTCAAAGCCTACTTCATCATTTCACCCATTCCCCATTGCTGTTGTGTTCCAGTCCCCACCCCAACACCCCCCTCCACAACAGATTTGGGTCTACTTACTTGCTATTTGGCGCACACTTTTTCAGTTCCTTCCATTTTCACTAGTGCATTTCTTCAGCCTTGGTCTATCGGGCCCTACCACACCGCCCCCCCCCCGCCCCACCCACCCTACCACCCACCCCTCCCCCTCGCCCCCCCAGCCCCCCACCGTGCATTTCTCATCCTTTTCTGGACAGTCTCTATACACTGTCCCATTTATTGAGGAATCCAGGAGGGTTAGAGTTGATTGGTATTTCTTACATTTGAGTAAAATAGGTGTCAACTCCTTAACCTCTTTATTTCCTCTGTTTGTACACAGGTGGAAGTCTTACCAGTTATTTGGATCTTCATCTGGTGGTGCATGAAGCCACCGCCTCCCCGTCCCTCATATCCAACGGCGGTAGGGTTTGCAGGGCCTTCTCTTTCTTTGTCTTCCTTGTGCTGATGTACCTTTTTGCAAAATGTTATCGATTACTTATCTGGGAAATTCAGGGCCTGTACAAAACTCATTTTGACCGTGTTCTTTACTTTATTTCCTTTTTGATTTCGGCTCAATTTCATAGACTTTTTTTGCTAGATACCTTTTTTTACTTTTGCACCTTGATCTTGTGTTGCACACAGTCTCAATTGTTGGAAGAACCTCCTCTACACATGTTCATTTGCTTTCCATTTTCCGGCCCTTGTATGGTTATATTTGCAAGTCTTCGGAATTCTTCAAGAACAGATTCAGAGTGTATCATCCATGGTAAGATTACATTCCGTATCAATTGGCGAGCTCCTAACCACATTCGCATAAGTCTTCAGTGGAGGGAGCATCACCCTCTGCATCTCTTTCACCTTTCTAGCCACTTTAATATGTTTAAGTGTACATTCAATGTATTATTGAAAAACACGCCTATTTGACTCGTGATTGATCACTTGTTCCCTCGGTTCCTTCAGAGTTTAATAGGCCTATATTGATTGATTGACCTTAAACCAACGAAAGTTGATAAGCACGTCACTCTGTCATTTGCCAATTCCATAAGTAGACCCGAGAGGGCTTGGACTTCTGTTTTTAAGAGTTTGAATACATTGAGAAGGGATGTCCACACGAAGTTGAGGGCAGACATGGTGACGTCCGGCCCTGAATCCACTGGTCCACCATTCTCTCGTTTAGTATCCACTCTGTTCTGAGCACCGGAGAACTGCCTCCTGGGCAATGGAGTGTTGAGTGGACGCCAGTGTTATCCCCGTCCCCATGGGATCGGAGTCAGTTAAATGTTAATAGTACACTGATGTCATTGGTATTGGCCATAGGCGCAATTGAGAAATTTTCCCCCATATTGCACATCACCAGTATGCCATTGCTTTCTTGGAAATAAATTATTTATTTATATTTTTGACATCACAGTAAAATACAGCCCACTCACCCATATTTTTTGTACTTGACATACCATATGGGTCGAGGCTATATCCTCCTCAATCCTAGAGAAAGGAATTGAGTCCAAGTTGATACTGGCTTTTGAATATGCTGGTTACTGTGTTGGACACATTAGTATTTGAGTTTCTTCCGACACATCAGCCAACTTGGGGCAACTCCCATTGTCCAGCTCTGGAGCTCGTAGGTCCTCTAGCAAAGGCGCGCTCCTTAAATTATGTATTAACGTGCTCCAATGTTTTTTTTGTTTTTGTTGGTAGGCATTTTCCCAATCGAGCACGCTGTAACATACAGTCTAGCAAGAGCTTGCCCATCACTCGTTCGCACAAGTATAAATTCAGTACAACATTTAAGGCATTTTCTCTCACTGGAGTATCTCAATATACAAACAGCAGGACACTTTTGCAGACACTTGCACAAAGGCGCGCGTGCGCACAAGTCGCAGGTTCTGCACTTTTGTAGTGTTTTCTGGCAAAGAGGGCGGGTCTTCAGCTCTCTGTTAAAATTGTGGGGAAAAAAAACCCAGCACACAAACAGCAGGGCACTTGTGAAGTCACTTGCACTTGTTTTAGCAGGCTGGTAGTTGGAAAATAACCCCCATTGCAGAAGTGCTGTGTCTGGAGATGGGGAATTGTCTCACTGTGTAGCGATTTGGTCTCCTCGTCTGCAGATCATTGTTATCTTGCACAATGGCCTTGAGATGGGGCAACTGATCCACGACTTTGAAGCCAGGTAAATTTCCCACTTGGCCTCCAACCACACTCCTTCTGCTAGTAGTTAGTTGATAGCTGTATTTGCTCTCCCGCTTCACCTGCTCCAACTTTGTAGCTGTGCTTGCACTCGCCGGATCATGTACATTACTGAAACATGGTTCAGCGAGTCCACTAACCCTGCGGTGGTGCAATTCCTTCCACCTAGCTACGATATTCTCCATTGTGATCGGGTGGCTCAGCACCCTAGGGGCGGTGTAGCCATAATCTTTAAATGCATCCACTTGGGTAAGGTGCTTCCCTTGACCCATAGTCTTAGCATGGAAGCGATATTAGTGCACCTTTACTCCTTCTGGTTCTCTGACACTTCATTTTCTCATTGTCTGCCAGCCCCCATGCTCGGATCCCAGCTTCCCATATTCTTTTGGGGGGTGGGAGCTGGCTGCGGATTTGCAATTTTACCTATTCAATCTTTGCATTGTGGGGGGAATCCGAAGCTAAATGATTCTACTGATAATCAAGTGTAGAAACTTGTAGATGCCATGGATATTTCCTTGTCACAGGGGCTACCAACTGTCGTGGCAATAGGCTTGACCTCCACTTTGCCCCTACTATTGGTAGGCTTGTTCACCCAGACGTGTCTAATAGCTGGTCTGAAAACTATGTGGTTCCTTTTACTTGCGACTATGCAGTCTCTGCTATGAGGCATAAACCTCCCCCTTTTTGAAGTAGGAACTGGCGGTCTGTCCAACCCACTGAAATCTCTTTTCTGTACCTTCACAGTGTGCGACTGCCGCCTCATCTGATCTTGAGATGGTATCCCAAGGCTTTGTCACTTTTTGATAATCAGTTGGCTCCTCTTAAACACTGTACTGCCAGGGTTAAGGCCTCAGAACCCTGGTTTAATGATTCTCTTCAGTCTCTCCAATTACTGCCTAAGTAAGCGGAGCGCAAATGGTGTCTGCTACTGCCCCGAGCCCAAACTCTTTCCAGCGCTCCCCTTTAGTTTACAATTTGGCGATAGTCCACACTAAATGCACCTACTTCTCTGACCTGGTGGAGACCTCATTGAGTAAACCTAGGGAACTTTGTTGATTCCTCATCTGCTTTTACCAAATCTGTTATGCCTTCGCAGTCACTGTGCAACTCACTTTCTATATTCTTTATTGTAAAAGATCCGCAACCACATTGCTTTAGCCAGAAAGGTGCTTTTTTGTTCTCTTCCCTTCCAACTGTTTACAATTGCGCTTCTCATTTGTGGTCCTCCTTTCCATTTTAGTTTCTCAGGATGAGGTTGCCATGGCGATCTCTAGACTTAAATCTGCTTCTCCTTCTGATCCACTCCTGCTGTTCCGATGAAAGGCACTGTGCTTAGGCAGTCAATGTCTTTCACCACGGCTTTCATTCCGCTTTCCCTGAAACGTGCTCTTGTGGTGCCCCTCCTGAAAAAGCCTTCCTTGGACGCTGCTTTACCTGCTAATTTCTGGCGTATATCTTATTCCTTTTCTGATGGAACATTTGGACTCTCTAGTGAGTCCCCTTCTTCTTTTCTTGAACACTCTTCCTTCTTTGACGACCTCCTAGCCTGGCTTCTGTCCGGGGCATGAGGCACTAAGCGTGTTGGTCTGTGTTTGATGACTTTGTCATTTTCCGAAACAAAGCAGTGTGGGAGCTCTTATTTTGTTGGACCTCTCTGCCGCCTTCGACACGGTGGACTACACGATTCACCTTACTGCCTCGCTAGATCATCCATTATGAGCCTTAATTGCCAAAAACTCAAAAGATGACAAAATGGAGGTCCTTGTTACTGTGGTTACTTCCCTCTGGACGGCCACATTCTGGTCCTCTTCCCTTGGTCCTTTTCTTCCAGCTTTCCCTGTGGCTAGAGATTTGGAAATGAAGATCTCCTGGGTCCTTGTAACTCCTAATCAGAGCAGTCTCCCAAAAAGGCCATCTGCAGTTGAAAATTCTTTGCAGAGTTTTACCTCTCGTGCCTCCTCTATTTCATGCCCCGGTGGTCCCCTCTCTTCTCTCTCCTCCCTACACTACTGTAACTCCTTTTAATCTTGGTCACCCTGTCCACCGTATTAACCATTTCTTCAAGTCCTTCAGAATGCTGCGGCCAGGCTTGCCACCTCAACCCCCACGCCCTAGATGGCGCATATGTCCCTGATTCTGCACCAGCTGCACTGGCTCTCTGTTGCTAAATGAGCTAATGTCAAGGCATTGGTATTTTCCCTCTCTGCCCCTTCGCTCGACGGAAGACAGGTTTGTGCTAGTGCTTTGATTTAGATATGTGCGTAGAGGTGGGCTCTCCTTCTCTCTGGAATTCTCTGCCTTTCATTGTTCGTGCCATGGATAACCATGTTCTTTTTTAGATGTGCTCTCAAGACTCCTCTGTTCTGAGCCTCCCTATCCCTCTGCTGCCTCTGTCTGCTAGCACCAAGCTGTCTCTGGGTGTTAGTGCGCTCTATACATTCTGTAATAAATAAGCGAGTCCCCATGCGGCTGTGCCATGAATGGTAAATGTCAATTGCCTCTTTCTGCCTTTCCTGGTACAAGAAATCCTTCAGGTGCAGAGGTGGATCTTGAAAACCTGTCCTCCCTCCATTGTAAACGCCGACCATACAGACAGAACAGATAATGCGTCTCAGTACCAGCAACAAACTGGTACTTTGCACCCAAATACTCAAAGCACTGTGTGTACGTGCTGCTGTGACCTGTCGCTCACAACTAGCAGCAGAAGAAATGGGCTTTACCTGGCATAAGCCAATGGGACGTGCTGCTGAGCATGCAGGGGTGGTAGGGCGGAATAAAACCTGAAACATTAAATGGATCATAGAAGGTGCGTTAGGCCGCACCTTCCTCTATACGCTTGAGTCCCACTGATGAGAAAGAACAGCGGAGCGAGGATGGGGTGGTGCCTGGAAGGGTGTGGTCATGTTCACGAACACAAGTGTCCATCTAATTGAAGAGAATTTGTTTTTGCTGAAAGATATTTCTGTGGTCCCGTCCACTACAGCCAGAACTCCAAGGTTCTGGAGGGAAGGGTTGGAACGTAGGAGTAAAATATTAATAGACTGTTTCAAAAATGATACGTTGCAGGTTCTCAATTTAGAATTAACTTGTCGATTTTCTGTGTAGCCAAGGTAGTCATTCACACGTCTGTCACAACATATTCCTGGAATCGGTTCTGTGGGTAAACGGGGGAGGGTTTGAGACGGGGATCAAAATTAGCACTAGCCATTGGCTAGTGATAATTGACTCTTGGCTAGTAAGGAATGGTCTCAGTATTTGTCGGATTGAGGTGGCGAATGGCTTTTTATTGCTGGATGGTAGTTTTTAACTTTAATTTTTCACATGGCGGAGTTGTCCATTGTACCACATCAACTTCAGTATCCTTTTGGTTTCATTTCCATCACCACATGCCGCCTTCCAAGGGCCAAATAAATCTGACCGTGATCCTGGGAATGGCGTGCATGTATCCGTGAACAGATTGGTTTTACGTTACCCTCTAAGCATCAAAGAGGAAATGTGCATTTCACATGCGCGCCAACCCAGTGGAGTATTTGTAGGAACAGTCTCTACAACGAAGTTTCAACTGCCTTGCTTCTCCGTAATTTTGCTTGTGATTACAAGCAATTCATAGTCACAAAAGTAGAAATCCCTTGCTCATTCTATGGTATGAGGAGTTCAAAAGTATCACAACTTATATGGCTTGTGTCAAAATAAAACCTAATCATTTTTAAAATGTAGTATTTGCATAAACCATATTGACTGGGCTTTCTCAGTGTCCATGAAAATAGTCTGTAATTGAGCACAAATATAAAACATTCTAAAACCCTGCAGAAATGAGAATTAAAATGACTGCTTAGTCTTTCAAATTGAGGTTAACCTGACTTCTGGAAAATACTGTTGTAAATATGTAAGAGCCTTTCCAGATGATCGTGTTACTTCAGGGTAAGTATGCATTTTTCTCACGTGTCAGAAATATGAAAAGCACCTTTATTTCTCACGAAAACATGCACTTCCTCGCCTGTAAGTTTGGGAGATGTTCCTTCTATAGTTTCTAATGGCATGATTTTCATACAGCTGTCTGTCTTCCACCAGAACTGCAAAGGCACAGTTCCCACCTTTTGAACGTGTATAATGCATTGTATTCTTGGGGGGGGGCAGGGGGGGATTGAAGTCTGAATGGACAGAACTCTGCCACTAACAAATGCCACTTATATTTATTTCCCTTTTGTTAATACTTAATGTTCACACCTGCCTTATAACTTTTTAATACATCTGAACACATTTGTTTTAGCTGTTTACAGGTGGCAGGCTGCCTTCTCTCGGCCTCACCAGGAACATCTAGGAGGCTGCCTGTTTTTATTACAGTTGAAATGGGGATGGTTTTTTCGATCGTTTAATAAATGTACAAAGTTTCTTCTTTGTACAACTAATTGCAGTCTCACTGTGCTCGTTGAGAGCTCCACGTTCTCTCAAGCCTTAAGAGGAGAGAAGAAATGCTGAGCCAGGCTGTTAGTACAAAAGCAATGTATGAATGCAAAGAAAGAGGTGCCGGAAGAGCAAGACTTGAGGCCCCATATACCGAATGGTGTGTGTGTACACGTGCGCGTATGTAACTTTAGTCTTGTATGGTGCCAAATATAGAGTGAACCTCTTGCAGGCTTATGCAGATGCTCTTTATGCCAGAAGTAAGTTATTTTTTAAAATGTGTTCCGTATTCTGTGTGTGAGTCACAAGTCTCGTTCTTGCATCACTTCCTGGCTTTGGCAAGGACGCTAAGGGGGAGCGGATGGATTAACTCCCAAGTGGGGGCTTTGATCAAAACTGATGCACAGGTTTGCTGCTGAATGGTTTTCTTAGACCATATCTGTTTAGGGGTTTTTGCATTTATTTTGCCCAGGTTTTGCATTTTTGGCAAACTGAACACTATATTAGTGTTTTTTCTTTTTTTTTCTAGGTAGTACCGCAGCTTTAAGAGAGGGGAGTTCTGGTCGTGCAGAAGGTTTCCTATTGTGACACTTTTGTGACCGATCACTCGGGAGCTTTAGTGAATAGATTGCAGCAGGGGGTTCCCTCTACTCTCTCGAAATCACTGGATATATAGCCCACACGTTTGATCTGCACTCATTCACTTGCGTCATCTGAAATACATCATGAAAGGCAGGCGCCTAGCCGTGCAGGGGTCACCCTAAAATCTTCAATGGCTTCAAAGGACTTGCCTACTTCGACTTTATCCACTGCTGCCCTAATGACGTTCACAACCTTTTCAAGTACGCCTGTTACCTTGGATATGATCTATACTAAAATTAACAAAATGGATGGGAGAATGTCTCGAATGGAAGGTAAGTTGAACAAACTGCAGTTCATCCCGAATTCTATTTCGAGACTCGCAACAAAGACTGCAAATACTGAGTGTGATTTTAATTCAATCAGCCGAATCACGTTTGAACGGCCCACATTAAAGACTTTTAACACAATGCTAATTGAACACTGATCCAATCCTTGTAATGTGTTGAGACTGGGTTGATCAAACTGCTGCTGTAATGTAATGGGCGGTCAATTTAAGAAGACCGTTTAATTAATCCAACACAACAATAATGAAGAGGAATTGTCTGTCCATTTTTGTGCGTTCGGCAGATATGCTGAGTAGTTCTATATAATCTCAAGTCTGCAATGCTGTTCATGCCTTGAAGATCAGCTGTGGGATCTTTAAGTCACTTTGAAAATAGCAGGTAATGATCAGATAAAATTGTGTTTAGTAGTGCATATCTGAGACATGGAAGGGTTGGTTTGAGTAGTTAAGTATTTAGTGGTGCAAGTTCTATATACCACTCGATGTAAAACTAACAGTCTCAAAATAAACCTAATCTACTATATAATGGTTCAGAATGCCACTTTGTTTTGATTTTAGTGGTTTGACTGCTAGCAGGATATTTATTTTCGATAAGTGATCAGTATTGGAAAAGAAGATGACAGTATTTAATTTCAGGATTGTGTTTTGCCCATATGGTAGTATTTTACAGGAATTCTGTATTTATCACCTATTAACGTTGCTAGTTAAGATCTGCCAGCCTATTTCCGAAAAGTGAGACCCACTGGAGAGGACATTCTGCAGGTTTTGAGATACTAGACTGATGACCAGCTTGTGAAATGAATGCATGTCCCATAATGACAGCCAACAATCCAAAACAATGGACAAAGAAGGCAGATTATTAAAGGTCGACCCAGAAATCAATGAGTTACCGTCTCCTTTATCCCATTTTTGTCTTTATTTCATTATTTTGAAGGACTGATTGTGTAAACATTTGTGTATTTAATGTTTTCCTATTTGGGGCATATTTCAGTGACATGCAGCACATGATTAATTTATGAACTCCCTGTCCTCATTGGAGTCCAGTGTTTCTGGAGCACTTGCCTGTCTGAGTTGCCGATGTTGCTTTCTACTGCCGGTATAGCCATATTGCTAATTTGTGTCATCTTCAGATATAGAACCCTATTTCATCTGTGACTTAAGGTTTACTGTCAGAGAGCCAGGATACTGGCTTCTTAGCTCTTCTACTTGGTCCCCTAACAAGCAAGGTTTGAAACTTACAAAGAGTCTTATCCAATGCATCTTTCAGTTTGAGTTTCGCTAGCACACAATAGATGAATCATGAGCGTGTTTATTACCAAATTGGAGCCTTTTGCAAGCCAAGCGGCCCAGAGACCAACGTATTTTTTTCTTTTTGAAAAAGTAATCATTTTTTTTTTTTTTTTTTTTTTTTTTTACACCTGCGTGTATTTTATTTTTTTCGGTTTTATTCATTGTACTCGCTGTCCTTCTCTGATGCTTTGGGATGCTCTGTGCAGGGAAGGTTACCGAAAAGTGTGTCTGGAGCAAGTGTAATTGGCTGTGTGAGAAAGACTGGCTGTTTCAAATATGGGTGGCGAACTGCACAGGGCTGTTTTGATATTTTCTCAATACTTTTTTTTCCTCAATGTTTTATAATTGAAATGTTAAAATATGGACTTGCATTTAAATGCATGTACAGTTGTGAAATCTCGTATACATGAGCATATCTCTTGCAACTAAAACTACTTCTGGTTGTGCTGGTGGGTCAGGCCTTACCCCTTCATCGTTTTGATGGAGGAATTTATCCATCTTGAAGTTATTTAAGACGTATGAAAAAGAGGAAGATGCCAAGCTGTACTGAAATTGAGGAGCAAAAAGCTGTGTAAAACTAAGCGTTGGCAGAATACTTGTCGATCTAGAAACCTGGAATAACCAAGAAGCAAGCTTAATACAGAATGTTAGCGTAGAAGATCGTATTTTCACAGGTACATTAGGAATACAAACTCAACCAGTTGGACAGAATATGCTGTATACCCAAAAGCATCACTGGCAATTAACACTAATGAGGCAACTTTTCATATCCAAATTCTAAGCGGGAGATGCTGACCACTCATTTAGGAGTATGGACGTCCCTGAACTGATGTAGCACAGGCCTTAATTTAACAAGGCAGACTGAGCCGAAACGCAGAGATATATAATTCAACGAATGGAGTGTGGACATTTGTCGGACCACAAACTGAGTAGAGACTAAACCAAAAGGAAAAATGCCTTTGTGTTGTAGATTGAAACGTAGAGAAAATCTTTAGTGTGTATACAGTACTGCCAGTGATGATGGAAGGTATGACCAAAGGGGGCTGCAGGAGAAGACAGGGCAGCAGAGCAAATTGGGAGTAAAATTGAAGTGGTCTTGTATAGTGCCCTTCTGCCACTGCTCACTGAGATCAGCAGGCGTAAGGAACAATAGTACACTTGGGCATGTGAAGTTTGGTAAGGCATGAGTGAAAGGCAAGAAGGCATCAGTGGAACACTAAAGACCATGGGCCCCATAGTGCAGCATCGGTGTCCAGACATTTGGTCGACCTAAAACTGGTCGAATGACATTTGGTCGACGCAATTTGGTCGAAAACCAAATGGTCGAATTTTTTTTTTAATTATATATTTATTTTTCGGGTTTTCGTTTTTTACAAAAATGGGTTTTTAGAAAAAAAAGGGGGTTGGGGGTGACCCCCCCCTCCCCCAAAAAAAAGGTGAAAATAAAAAAAAAAAAATCGACCATTTGGTTTTCGACCAAATTGGTTCGACCATTTGTCTGGTCGACCAATTTTTTTCGACCAAATGTCTGGTAACCTGCAGCATTGTAAGCAAGAAATCCGATGTGACAAGGATGCTAGTAATAGATGGAAAATCAAAAGCAAGGCGTGGCATGAAGAAAGAGGCTGTTTGAGAAATGCAGGATGCGGGGGAGCAGGGCGTGCGTTCAGGCATAAGTGATCGGCTGCAGGCTAGTACTCCCTGCATCACAGATGCTGTAAAATGCCCAGGAGGTCCAAGACTCGCCAGGTTAGAAATTCAGCAATGTAGGACTTGTTAATGGAACAGAGATGCCCAAATTTCACTTTTATTCCCTTGCGAAGTAATGGCTGCATTTTACATGCTTGCTTTCAGTCCACTCGGGATCCATTCTCAAGCACTATAGCAGGGACAATGTGAAGGGATCCAGGGCCATGAGTGCTATAGTTGGCATAGGGGTTTGGTTGAATCCACTATACAGTTGCCTGGCCATAGAGCTTGCCTGGAGTGAATTTGAATTCGGGATGCTGGAGCAAGTTAGAAATTGGTGCTCATGCAAGATTCTATATGGCGAGAGATTCACAGACAGTCCCTATCTGGCAGAGGACTGCTACATCCTCAAAACGTGTTTAGCGGCATCTTTACAGTCCATCTGTCTCTGACATTGTTTATTAATTTGAAATGCATACTAATCTTGAAATTCTGTATTCTTATTAGGGGCGGGGGTTGCACCTAACCTTAAAAGCACTGATCTCTTTGAAGAAAGCACCTGATAATATATTAAAAGTTGGACCACTTATCTCTGGCGCTCTAACCCTCTTGATTAGTTTGTACAAAGCTTGAAGGGGCTTTTCTACAATGCACTATCTTACTTTTATTGATACCCTTGTAAAGTTATTGCAATGTGCTTTAAATTCATAGTTATGATGATGCTCTTTTGGAAGTATACCATTTTACTTTCCTGAGTTTGGAAACGTCTTAAGTCAGATTCTGTTCTTCGAGCCTTTATCAGTTGGATGCCAGGTTACATATCGGTTTGTATAGCACATACCTCTGAACAGTACACAACCTGGTGAGCTCACACAATTGTTTTTCTTGAAAGAATTGTCTTCTCTTATAGCCTTGCATCTTTTTCAACATGGTGGACTTTCTCTTGTGTACCTGTCTTTTAAAAGAAAAACAAGTGTCTTCTAAGATGCAGGTGTAATCCTAGATGCTAAGATAAAAAGCTAAAGTAAGGACAAACTGCTTTATAGAAGAGGTGACTTGACATTATCGAAAGTAGTTGTCCTTCCTGAAACTAGGCTACCAATCCTATTTGAGGAGCACACAGCCAGTTAGGTTTGTGCAGCAGGCTAATGCAAGACATGAAATGGCAGTCTGTTCCGCACACTTGTCCTAGCGCATTACGTTGTAGGTTATATAAGAGAAGACACATTGAGTTTGTGAATTTTAAACATGTACGTTAGTTCCAAACTGCCAAATGTCCCTTTATGCGCCGTTGGGGGCATGCACAAGTTAAGGAAAACAACGTGGACAGCATTGTTTTGTGGGCCTCATTGCTGATGAGCCCTACTTATTTATCTCGGGAGAATCTCGGATTGGAGTTATTAGAACCAATGGGGAAACCTGTTGGTTTAATTGGTGCTCTTCATGTTGTCATCGGGATAGGTTTGCATCCACTCGGAAGTGAAATGGTTGCAAGGGAATGCTTTGTAAGGATTCTTTTTAGATGTGCTCTGCTCAATTTGTATGAAATCTTAGGTTTGTTTTCTTTCTGCTGAAATTGGTATTATACAAAATGTCTTCATGTCAATTCGTTACATCTGTCATTTTGAGTACCCCCATAGAGCTACTGCAGATGTGGATCTGATCCCCGCCCCCCCTGATAACCAGTGACGAGTTAACATATTAGTTGGTATGGTGGGGTTGTAGGTTTGCTTCCTCATTGACCTTTTCTTGAAGTGTTTATCCATGCTACTGAACAATGCATGCATTTTCAGTACGCCGTTTAATTGCTCGCTTTTCTTTATCTGTTATCATGAGCGCATTGTCGTTCTTCTATCCAGCATCAGTCTGTGTGTTTTTTTTCACGTTGTTCCACCATCTCCTAGAGCCTTCGTCAGTTTTTTTTTTCTCAAACTATAAACGTTTTCTATCTGCTACATCCTGAGCGTCATCCTTCTTAGGTTTCTTTTAGTGTAATGTTTTTCTACTTTTTTAGCTTGAGATGTGGCCTAATGTGCGCACGGTTGGCATAAACTCCCTTTGGCCCTTTATCGAAACCATCCCTTTCTACAAAACCATTATTTTAACCTCCACAGTGTTATATAATTTTTAGAGAATAAAGAATCTGCTCTAACCCTTTAACCCCTGCACTGTTTAGTTGCTTTCAAAATCTCGTCTCCCGTTTTTATACAGTATTTATTATTTCTATTCTTTTCCAAGCAGTTAATTTATCCTCTGCTGAATTTTCTTAGTTGCCGCCTCCACTTGCTCAAAGAACAGTTGTCATTTTTTCACCACAAATAGTTTGTTCCCGCTTTCTGATGGCAACCCAGTGAACGATTCCTGTCTGATATGCAAATAGATATCCCCCTCGTTTCCTACTGTCTGCTTGGCAACATCGCTTCATCAGTGTAGTGACGCCCCTTAGTTCAGGAACTCATTCTTATGACACCTCTGTTTGAAGTATTCCATGCACCACCCTGCTTTACAACTTGCAACCCAGCTCATCCTAGTAGCACCGATCTCAAGGGTGTTGCTCACAAATATTTTCTGTGTAAGTGCTGTAAAAGACTAGTAGATCTTCTTGCCTTGCTTGGATTATACCCATGGTCATCTGCTCCCAAATCATACTGTTGTATTCCGATTAAAGTTGCAAGCTACTAGGTAGCTATAAAACGTCACGCGCCACCTCTGTTTGATGATGCATACACTCAGCACACCATGTCTTACTCTCCATCAGCCAATATCACTAGACCATGGCTCGTGCAAGTTTTGCTTCCTGCTCTAGAAAGTCTTCTTCCTTGTGAAGCAGAAGTTATGACTCCTACTGTTTTCAGTATTTTATCTTCTTTTTTCTTATTGGTGACTTTATACAAGTCCTTGGGACTGGGATCATCTGACTGATCTTTGGCTATGAGCCTCCTATATGTTTAGCTTTGAATAACCTAGGCCTGTTAAGTCTTCTGGAATCTTTCTTGTCTTTAGCTTATGTTGTAGATGTACCCAAAAGTTTAGGAAATGCAGTTGTTCAGATTCCCAAAAGGTTTTGTACATCTTTGTACCTAAAGATGGCTGTGATGAACACTTACACTTCAAGCCAGTGCTTACATATGTTGCCAACGTTCTGTTGCCCGTAATGGAATAGCCTTATTTTTGGTGGTTCGATATCTGTGTAATCAAGATGGTGGAGCAGGGATTTTAACAATCACTGAATGAATCCCACCTTCAGGGTATTCAGCAACAGATCAATGTGTATAATTGCAGCCTCACCAGTTTCCTACTGTAGCATTGTGAACTCTGAATACTTCAGGGAGATTTTACTGAGTTTAGTCTAGTGAAATCTGGGATGATTCACCTTCTTCTCCCTCAAACTTAAACATTTTGCCCAGGGATGTGCTGTTGAGGGAAAAATAGAGGAGATCATGAAAGAGGTTAGTAAAGCTGAGCGAATGGAAAAGTCTAGGGAGAAAGATGCAGAGGGATATGGCAGGACTAATAAGAAAAGTCATGGATAGAAGGGAATTGAGATACAGACAGTAATGGGCAATGATAGGCAATGTGAAAGTTCCCAGAATCCTCTACGCTGATGACCTGATACAACTTGATCAGACACCAATCGGCCTACGTCGTCAGCTGGCTTCTTTAACCACGTACACTAAAGCCAACAACCCGGGAGTAAACAGACAAAAAACCAAGATAATGATCTTTGAAAAAAGGTCCTGAAGAAGAGGAAATCCTACATGGTTCTTGTCAGGAGAGAAAGTGGAACAAGTATCGGACTTCAAATATCTTGGGGTCCTGATTGACTCTTTGCAAAAAAACACACAGCAATGCAACTTCATCTGCATGCAAAAATGAAAAACCTCATCTCACAAGCCAAAGTCCTTGACAGAAAATACGGTCGCTTTTCATTGATGCCTTTAAGTTTTACCTCGGTAAAGTGATACCCACAATCACTTAGGGAGCAGAAGCCATGCCATCTCTACCTGACCTTTTATGGCCTAGACTGGAGAGTCTTTTCTGGCGATCAGTCCTTACTCTTCCGACTTCTACACCAATAGCATCGATTAGACAAGAACTTTCACTATCATCCCTGGTGGCAATAGTAACTAGGGCAACTATAATGCTTTATCGGAAGATTAAGGATCCATCTTCTCCAACGATTTTCTTTCTCTGGTCCAAGAAGAGCTGAATTCAGGCAAATGAAAACTCCTGGCCACTTGGGAGAATAGATGTAAATTAAACCTAGTAGCCTGTGGAAGTTGCATTGAAGAACTAGTTTTGAATCCTACCAAAACAAAAACATGCTTAGAAGAAACAGACTGGATTGATACACTAGAGAAAGCAGCCACCTACAAACTGACCCAGCATCTACCCATAACGGTCAGAAAACTGAACGAAGTACAACCATTCCTCATTAGGCACCCAAGTAGGAAAACAAGATCTACACTTCTTCGTGCCAGGCTGAATTTACTGCCTACAAATGAGATTCTGCAGATAAGAGGAGCTTCCGTGTCTAACAGCTGTCGTTTTTGCAAAGCAAACCAACCAATTGAAACACTACGGCACCTTTTGCTATCATGCGCGGGCACAAACTCATTCAGTTCCCCTTACTTGCTACACCACTTGGAGAAAGTTTATTTAACGGAAGAAGAGCTGTGGTGGGAGCGATTAATTGGGGGCCTTAGACCTTCATGGGCGATTGCTGCTCCGAAAATGTTGGACCTAATTTTTAAGGACAAAGTAACGGAGCTCCTGCCAGAAGATTAGAGCCCCTTTCTCTGTTTAAACAGTATATCTTACATCCTATAGAGGGTGTCGTTTTGATGCAATCTTTGATCTACTGTATTTTGAATTGGCACTTACTCTACCTCGGCTTCTGTTTCTTCTTCGGTTCCTTCGGTTCCTTCATTCTTTTTCTCCTTTTTTTTTTTGTTTTTTTTTTTGTTTTTCTTTTTTTTACTTTAGACTGATCGATTGATTTTACTACTTGCTTGTAAAAATCACTTCGGTGATTATAACTCGTAAATAAATAAAAATAAAGTAATGGGCAGAAATTAAATGAAGGGCACAGGCAATGCAGAAACGGAGGAACGCAGGAAAGTGACATGTGGGAAAGAAATGTGTATGCATCTCTAAGAAGACAGAGCTTGAGAAAGAAGCAGACTAAAATCGGAACAAGAATTTTAGAGAGGCTTAGGGATGTATGGAGGTAGAGACACATGTGGGAAAAGTTGCAGTCTAAATAAAACAATGGAAGACGGAAGATTAACAGATGGCAGTTGTTCAAGACCGAGAAGTAGAGGCGTGATGGAGCGGTGAATTGTTGAGAGTAGACCGAATTGGATGCGATGACGAGATCGGGAGTAGCGGAAGTGTTGGCATGTACAGAAAGAGGGGAGAGGAAATCCCTAACCGTTGAAGAAAAAACATTGCCATATAAATGAAATGAGAGGTTTTAAAATCACTCGCCATCCAACCAGGATCCCTCCTCACCTCCCTGTTTATAAACCCAATGCATGATTGCCCCTCCTAGCAGCCATTAATGTGTATTGGTATTGTGGATTCTAAAATATTTCTTGCTCTGAAAATCTTAATGGCTTGAATAAAAAGTATTTAAATGCAATGCTGTTTGCCCCTACCCACACCTTCGTTCTCATTTTTGTCCAGTTAAACAGCAGTTTTAATTTCCGTTTTATATCCGAAATAACATGATCCTGTGCTGGTATGTCAGTGTATATCAAACCCAAAAGCCCCATAATTAGAATATAGTTGTGTGACAGCTTTTGAATTGGTTCATACATTGTCACTACTTCACATTTGTTTCGTAAAAGCGCCATGCTTGATCCCATCCTTCTAATACTAAAATTGTAACCAAACTACAGTAACATGGGAAACCAAAATGATACCACATTTGTATTTTACAAATAGTATTTAACCTCTCAGGGTGGGTGTCACTTGTACATTTCTGATGTACCATCTGTATATTTATACCATAAACTGAACTAATAGGGGTGCGGGGGGAAGCCTTTAAAGAAACGGAAGGAGAAGAATGCCAGAGGACTAAAAACAGGAGGTGCTTTTCCTACTCTCAGGCCAGGATGTCACTTCTTTGGTAACGCCGCTTCTACTGTCTACTGTGGTGTGGCTTTTAAAGAAATAGGTGGCAGAGCAGCCCTCGTTTTTTCCAGAAGCTGGATGCTCCGAGAACAGGTAGTGTCATTCAAATGGTTAAGCACGGAAAACTCTTGCTAGAGAGCAGTATGTGTTTTTTCTAGAGAGATGCAAGCTTGTTAGAAGTGCTGCTTGGAGAGAGTTGGGAGACCTGTGGCTCCTGATAGAGGGTTCTCTGCTCAAAGGGTGTCCTGGGCCTCCTTCCTTCTTGCGCAGGATAGGAACCACAAATCATGCTGGATCAAAATAATGCATGGCACAGGAAGGACCTGTGAAGCCTTCCATGAGAGGCTGCTGGCAGGTAGTGCCAGTAGAGCCTCTGGTGGCATTCTGGATCTACCTGATGATAGAAGACTGGCCATGACGGAACAGGAGACTAGTTAAGCATTCGGGGTGGGGAAAGTTTGGCCCAATGCCTTTTTTCCGAGATCCCCCTCCCCCGCTCTACTGTTCAGAATCATCCAATGCACCACCCACTATCAGAATAGCAAACCGGTTGAGCAGGGTAGACATTACTTTGACCCAGATCTCAGTAAACTTCCCAGGTCAACTTGAACCAGTTTAACCACAGTGGTCCAAACGCATGGAAATCGCCAAATCATCTTTTCCCTTGTTTAGCACTTTGTAGAAGATTGGGATTTCTGTAACATCCACCAGAGTGGAAATGTAAAATAAATAGATTTCCTGATGACTGCCTAGCAAGGGGAGTAAGGCAGGAACAAACCTTCTGGTGCAGTGCACTCTTTATCTTCTGTTAAGATATGAAAATCTAAACAACTGATTGAAATTGGGAGAACGAAAAATCTGTAATTAGTGTATGGAGTTCCTGTTTGAAAAGAAGTGTCACTTTCTTGTTATTTGAACAGTCTTTCTTTTATGTTTATTCCAATGGCACAGTTTATTTGTTTTAGTTCCACCACAGTTCAAGATCTTGGAATCCAAGATAAGATGTTAACCTCTGCAGTTCTCCCTCTATTACCCCACCCCCTCCAGCCCCTTTCTTCTTACTGTTTCCTCAGGGAACCAAGAGACATTGCCCCTTCTAAACTCCCAGATGCATTTCCTTCATCCATACTAATCTGTGGTTTAGCTCTATGGTTGTGTTTTCCAGTCTTTGTTCAAATTACCCATCATATTTGCATGGCTCAGAACTTGCATTTGCAACTAGCCATTGGCTAGTGATAATTGACTTTTGCCGAATAAGAAATGGTTTGCTGTGTAGACTTGCGGTGGGGAGTGACTTTTTTTCTTTTAGATGACTAGTGGATTGCAACTTGGAACGTTGCCCCTGAATTATTAGAATCAGTTTATAATATAGAATTACTTTATTCAGGGTTGCCTAGACTGTTCATGTACGTTTAGTTACTTTAACACACAACTTTGTCACTTCTGAGTGCCTCTTACAACTCCAATAATTCTTGTTCTTTCACACTTACTTAAGCTTATGACCGTATACCAGCATGCAGTCAAAATGTCTATCATTTTAGACCTTCACTTGTTGCTGGCCTTTAAGCCCATAAATAGCTCTGTGCAATATTAAATGATTCCCTGCTTCCTTTGAATTTATCAGTTTCTTTGGACTTCAGCTCAAACAATACATCTCCAGTGACAACTCGCTCTCCTCTTTACCATGCCCCATGTTTGTTTCAATCAACCTGGGCAGGTCCACCGTGTCACTTCTGACTTCTCCCTCACACCTCTAGACTTGCCTCTCTGTTTGCTACATGGTCCCCATCTTTCCTCTTCCTTGCTGTCTCTCACGCTTTGTACTCATGCTGATCCATCTCTGCTTGCTGGATCTGTCACTTCGCTGTATGGGATATCTTCTGCTAATCTCCGGCTTGCCTCTATCCTCACTTTCTCTGACTTAGGCTCTCATTAATCTTGCGCACTTCAACATTCTGACAGCGGTACCTCTCCTTGCAGGCAGCCTCAGTGTAGTTCAAACAGCATTTCCTTTTCTGGCTGCAAATCCCGAACTCCGACCTTTCTGGCTAAGCTCATGAGGCTGTGAGGCCTCCTCGAGCATTTCAGGTTCTTCTGTAGCAAGGTCAGATTCTTCTTTCTTTTGAATGGACCATGGATCTGTGGCTCTGGGCATGTGGCATAAAAGGGGATAATGTCTACAGTATCCCTTAAATATTACCTGCACAATAGTTCTCTGTATTTCAGTACTCGGGTGGGCAAGGCCCTTCTCCTATTCCAACCTCCAGGTATCGCCAACTTTTATTCAAAACAGTTTTAGTTTTACATATTGCAAACTATGCAAAAGTGAGAGGAAATGGAATTGGTTACAGCTAATCGTCGTAACGTTTCTCTGTAGATGCCTCATTAGTCTGGTCTACGGGTGAAGCATTGACATTCCATGTACGCTTAGGGCAGATTTGGCACATGCAGGAAGAATTTGGACAAGATAACCATGCTTTTGAATAGATTGGCTGCTTTACAAGGCAGACGAAAAATATTGAGACGGATAACATTTCTTTGAACCATTTATTTTGTTAGGAAAAAGCGCTTAAAATACTCTTGCCCACTTTCAGTGTGCCACTTGAGATCTGAAGCCGATCCAGGTTGACACACACGTCTGTTATTTAATGGCTAAGTATCATCCTATTGGGCTATAATTTAAACCAAGGTCACTTACCCAAAATTCGAGGGCAGAAATGCTCGGACAGTTGTAATAAGCAACCCAATTTCACAGTACAGCCGTCCCTCCTGCCTGCTTGCCTCTATGGATGTGGAGGAAAAAACATTGTGCCCTGTGATTAGTGCTTATGAAGCAGACAGTCTTGGGTTAAATGAGGGGAAATTATGCGTTTTATTAGGAGTGCCAAATGTATTAAGCCGAAAGCTTTGTATTGTAGGGACATGATTATTTAATAGGGTTATTATCCTCCTTTAGGTAAATCTAAAACCCTATTGATGCATACTTAAGTCGACTAATGATACCGACCCTTAATACCCTGCAAAATACATGGTGGGGATAGCTCTTCCCCCTTTTTGTTGCTCTCCTGCTGCTTTTGTTGCTCTCCTGCTCAGTGTTATGCAAACGTGATCATGTTTTTTTTAAATTCACTTTTGGGTTCGTTTTGTGTTTCAGAAAAATCCCGTTTTCTCTGCACTAATTATTCTGTTTCTTACTAAGCAGTGGAGCCAGCTATTAAGTTTAAGGTATAAGGGCAGTAAAAGGAACCTGAAGGTGTTCAGTTGCTAAGAACCATCTCTTGTTTTTCCTCCTAGTTGGGTTTGAAGATTATGGGCCAGATTGCGAAAACATGCGAATCACAGCATTCCTAGACATCCCAGCACAGGATAACCTGACTCCACTAGCTCGACTGGAGAAGTACGCCTTCAGCGATAATATATTCAACAGGTAAGGCATGAAACATCTTAGGAATTTATGCAGATGAAAATCGGCAGTTGAAATGCACATAGTTTCCCGGATCGAAACAGGTAGTGCTTTAGGCTAAACACCTAACTAATCACACGAGAGTATAAAACAGATTTGCTCCTGCTGTTTAAAATTGGCTCCATGTTAATTCGATATGTGTGAAGTGATCAGTTTGTATTTTGTAGAATTATTTTTATTATTATTGGGGTATTTGAGTGCGGACCTAGCTTCGAGAAGGAACAAAGTGCTTTACAATCATGGGGGGGGGGGAGAACACAGTGAGGGAAGCAGAGAAGAGAGGGGGAGCTAATTGGGGAGGATGGGCATTTGGCAGCATGGGGCAGAAGACCGTGGGGAGCAGATCAGAATCTCGAGTATGGTGGGGAGTGCAGGGTGTGAAATGCCTGTTGCTTCATGAATTTGGGACTTTCCTACATAGTGTGTTTTTATAGAGGAGCTGTTGGGTGTTCTTGAAAATCGATGTTGTAGAAATTGCTGTGAACAGATATCTCCAGTTTCTCCAATTGGAAAGCAAAATTCTACTCTGTCCCATACTATTGATTTTAATCAGCTTCACAGTGAAAGTAACACATGAGACCTTTCTGCGTGTGCATTTTCCTTCTTAGTTTTATTATGTGAAAAGTGTATGCACAACTTTTGAGTCCTGCTCTTTTGTTAGACGTGTTAACACTTTATCCCCTATTGTGCATGGCCGCCTCCTTGCCTTTCACGCAACAATTGAATTAAGCTCCCATTGACCGCCTGCAACAAAAAAGGCATTACAGTCTTGCATCAAACCTCCTGGACCATGTAGGTTGAGGAAGTTTGCATGTCGATGTAGCAACTTCGCAAACGGGTGATTTGATTGTGACTTTTTATGATTTGTTTATTAAAAAAATAACCGATCATGGTATGTTTGTATCGCGATTCTCAACTGATTCGGAAAGATAGGTGAATTTGACGCTCACTGCTGAGATGTTTGTGTTACTTCCTGCCACAGGTACGAATCCCAGATAAGCTCGCTCAGCCTTTTGTTCTGGCGATGTTGATGGATTTGGATCATTGTGTTGGTCAATACTGGACTCGCATAATTTCAAATCTTGAGGCAGCAAACACTGTACATGTTGTTTTATTATACATATGTTGTTTTTCAGAACATTTTTGTAATTGCCTTTGAGTTGAGTGCTTACTACAGAGACCCGTGGAAACCTGTAATCACAGGTATACATCTTGGCTGGCTCAGCCATTAATCTTTTAATGAGGATATTCCCCAAATTTGTGTTAGACTAAAACCCGTTTCCACTTTGCTTCGTTGCGGGATGAGTCGGAGTGCTGCACACAAATTCATACTGTTAAACATATAGAAAAGTACATTCTTAGGTGAAACCACATTGAAATTCACTATTGAGAAATAATATTTTTATTTTGTTGGTGAAGAAGCTTTCCCGTTTTAACAGCAAATGTGCCTGTGCTTAATGAATTGGAAGTGTTTGCCTGCCTTGCTGAAGAGAGTATCTGTCATGCTCTTTCTCTTTCACTCGCCTCTTTGAGACCACTGTATTTAGTAGCAGACCAGCCCATAAAACTGTTCTTGATTATAAGAAATTATTTCGAAAGTGCCCCTTATGCATGTGTCTCTGTACTGTCGGGACTGTTCTTTCGGTCATAGTTCTGGCACTGGTTCTGTTTTCTGCCTTGTTCTCTCCTTGGGAACTGGTCTTCTAAAGCCAGTAGTCCTCCTTTTCAGAATTTTGGTAACACTTTCTGAAAACATAAAAAAAAAGAACAAGCTGCTTTAAATTCGTGAATTTTCCTTGTGCGGCTTGCATCTTACTCTGATTAGGTTATTTTTTTTAATGGCTTTTCTTCCTTTGCTAAACTGGCAGCCTGCAGGCAGTGGTGTGTATGCGGTATGTCAAATGCATCTCGCAAAGCAAAACCTTATCACTTAAGTTCTCTACAGTTGACCCACAACCTGAATAACCTGCTTTTAGGAATCTGGTTCTAGTCGCAACTTGTCTTTTTTTTTAGTTATTGCACAGAGCACTCTCGAGTCACATATATTTCTTTGCAATTCAAATGCATAGGACGGACCCGAGAGGCTACATGCGAAAGATATTAGTGCTACTGATATCTGTTCCAGAGAGCTTGGTCACTCCTGGTAATGTTCTATTTGTACTGTTGGAAGGTCCAAGACCCCTGCATCGTTCTTTTCCATCTTGTGCTAAATCCCCTGAAATCTCTTGCATTGCTAATTGCGTTTCTTGAGAGACTATCTCTAGTGCTCCTCTGCTGATGTCCTATCAAGAACTACGAAGACTAGCATGTTTTTAGAAAAAGGGCTTCTAGCAGCTCTATTACCAGAGTCCAATCGGCCTCATTCATCCATTTCTGTAAGGCCACATGAGAAGACCATGTCCAAATAGAAGGCAATATGTCAGCCCCAAATATGTGTATTGCTTCCTTTTGCCAACACCCGTTTTTCCGACAGGTGTTTTGCCGTGGGAGTTTTGCTGAAAATGTACATTGAAATTTGTTTGTTGGTGGTGGGAAAGGGTAAATAAAGGATTGCGGGGGGTGAAGGGAAATAAAAAACAAAAATTAAAGGGGTCTCTGAGGGGGACCCCCCCACAAATAATGTGAAAAGAATTTCGGTTAACTTTTTTGGCAAAACTCCTGCGGCAAAACACCTGTCGGAAAAAAGGGGATCGGGGAAATGACGTTGAACCATAGTCTATCACAGTTGCAGCTGGTGGGTCGTTTGTTGCTAGGTCCAGTGAATACTCCTCCCCATTTCCTCAGAATTGAAATGTCACACATTGTATTCTGAGAGTCTGTTTGACTCCCATGGTCCTGGTGCAGATCTGGAGCCAAATGAGTGTTTAACCTTTTGAGTGACCACATTCCTGCAACAATAAAAAATACCTGGCCCATCTTTGGGACACAGGGACAAAAAGAATTGCGATGGGATCCTTCTTTTGCATTGAAATTGAAGTGTATATAGAAGTCTTTTTTGGGGGAGGAGGGAGCTGAGGCTGTTGCAGGACTGGTTACCCTATCCCACTTCCCAAAAGAAAGTTTGGACATGTATATACTATGAGGAATGTGAGAGCATCCTCAATCCTTTCCCTAAAACATCCTTCACCCAGGTGGCTGGGGAAAGGCTGAAGTTGCCAGATCGTGATCGTGGGGGTGGATTTGCGAGAGAGGCCTACCTGGGGGGAGGTGAGATGGGGTGCCTGAAGATGATATACAGTGTTACAGTATTCTCCTTTTCCCTTCGATGTCCCTTCGGTTCCACAAGCCTTCATGGGCGATTTTTAAGTCCATTCCCTGTTTTCCTATTGATAACCATAGTCACACACATCACTTTTGTACTGGGAAGATGAACATGATAAAACACCACTTTGGTACTGAGACGAAAAAGAGAGATACCGAGTACTAGGATCGTGATAATCGGCTAATGAGTGGAGATCTCCTTTACCCGAGAAAGACTCAGCATTATAAATATCCCTCTCGAGTGCAGACTTGAGGAGAAGGGGAACAAGCAGGAGAAGCAGTTCGAAGCAGGGCTGTAGAGGCAAGAGGGCGTTGGGACCACTGTGGATCCTGAGAGGGTCTGTACCTCTCGTCTTCCCCCTTGCAGAGTTTACGCAATGGAAGGCCGAGAAGGTGAATGCAGCCAAGTTGTCCCTGTGGGCTGGATTGCACCGGTGACGTTAAGGAGCCAAAGGCGGCTCACCTCTAGCATGGCGGAAGTGACAGCGACCTGATGGAGAGCCGGTGAATGGTCAGGAGGTGCTGCACATGTTGAAGTCCTACGCACACCCACCGGAAGACGGAGAAAAATCTTAACCGGTGAGTTTGAGGCAAGTGACTCTGGGTGCTCCAATGTTGTCTGCGTGTGCCGCGCAGATCCTTTCACTTGAGTGAACGAAGGGCAGGCAAGTCATATGAATATCGAACTGTAGTGCAAGCATTGCCAAGAGAATGCACGCCTGGCCAGGTGTTGGCTAAAACTGGCCGCAAGTAACCAAAGCAAGCACTGTCCACACCAATATAGAAGTGATAACCTGGTATGGGAGTATACCAGGTTCCCACTGAAGAAGAAACCCTGTGATTTGCATATTGAAAGAACTCTGAAGCCTGTCACGCGAGTAAATCAAGTTGTCCTCCAGCCAGACGAGTACAGTTTTCTTGTGTTTGACATTGATCTATTCTTGGGAAATCTGGCAGGAGAATACACCAGTTTCCAAGTGCAGGAAATTTTGCTTTGTGAACCTTCTGAGAACTTTGCCAGACAAGCGTGGCTGAAATGCACCCCATGCTTGTCAGTTGAAAGTATTGTGGGAACGTTCGAGTACTGGGTCTTGAGGAAAGTGAATAACCTTTTTTTGGACAAAAGGGGCTGGGACGCACCCCCGATTTATCATTTTGAATTGCCTGAAAACTTGGGGAAGGGGAATCCCGTCTCAAGCCATGAGCTGTGAAAGCCAGTGGAACATTTGTTGAACACTTATCATTTTGAGACTCAAATCTTACACATTTTGATCCAAGTAGTATGTGAGGGCAAGAATGGGTTTGGAGACCTACAGAACATTTGATTTGGCCTTCCTGACCTAGACAGACCTTGGTTTGAGTTGGGTAGGGAAATTCCCACTTTGAATAGCGAAAGGGAAACCTTTTCCCAACCCTATTTTCCTTACAATAAAAGTTTGTAGCCAAAACTATATCTTTTGTGTCTGTTTCTGCCTCATGATGCCTTCACAATACACATGTGTTTGCCCTAAGGGCAACATGAGACCAAACACACTTTCCCTGCTGGTTGGGAATGCCTGAGCAACAGTCAGGATCAGAAACAAAGCTTCCGAAGACGCGGTTACATTAAGATCTTTACTGACTAACCAGTGCAAGAATACTATCTTGTCTGTGCCCCACCCCTATCTGTACGTCATGGACTAATCTCAGAATTCCCCTTTCCTGGCAATTTTCACCATTTTGGGAGATGTCCTTTGTTGCTTCCCCTTCTGGAAGCAGCATTTTCCTCTGGTTTGCACAGATATGATTGGTATTTCATTGGTAATGTTTACAAAACATTTCCTGCTTCTCCCCCGCTGCTACTGGCCACAATTTCTAGAAATGCATCCAGTGCAATGAGCAAGGTTCAGCTTTTGACCCGCACCGAGCTGGAGTGTCCTGTTTAGATAATGGTCATCAATTTGTGCCATTTTAGTGCTAGTTTTTAACTTAGTCCACAAAAAAACACATTCACCCTCCTGTTAAAAGTGGAATCCTCTTCCAAGGGCCACCTTAGATTTCGATGAGGGAACTGGTTAGAAGGATCTGGGAGTAGATGCAGTCAATGCACTGAAAGGGGGAAATCCAAGAGAACCACTTTGGTGGTAGCTCTACCTTTTATTGGGAAAAGTAACTAACTATATACATAAGAGGTAGTTGGCTTTTATCAACAATCACAGTAAGTACACATTAAATCAATACTGTTTCGTTATACATAGTAAATATTTTAATAAAAGATATTCATAATTTAAAAAAGCGAAAAACATCCAAAGCGATCTGTTGTCGCCTAAAGTGTTAAATATTAAAACACTGTCTAAAAACAGACAATGTGGTTGTGACACATATACCTAAATAAGGTCAGGTAGTGTATGTACTGTAGACATCCTTTACATTTATTGACTATTATTGGGGCACTAGCCGTCTTAGTATATTGTTGGGCTAGATGCTTCACCCTGGTTACTTCATGCCTGGGTGGAGGAACTTGACATGTTTCAGTTCTCATACATTGTTCTTGGAACTTTCTTCAGGAGATATGTCACTATATATTTTAGTGTTACAATAAAAAACAAGACATTCTGCAATAGCATTAGTTAGCGATAACAACAACTGTTGTCAGTGCAAACATCAATCTGTATTTTCAAGATGTGACTGTTGATTTTAAAAACAAGAAAATGGGTATGGGTAAGCTGCTATTGCTCTGATACTTTATATAATTTCATTTTATATATGTCTAGACCTGGAATATAAATTACCTGGTCCAGTATGTTGAGGAAATCTTTAAGAGGTAGGATCCTGAATCAAGCAGGGATAGTTCCTCTTGGTCGAAAGCTGAACTTGAATTAGGTCTAGCTCGACTTGCAATTTAAATTTACACAGATTTTAAAATCTACTATTCATTATACTGGGCCCTAATGGAGGTGAAAATTTAAGAATATAAGCATGACCTACCTATTCTAGAATGGATATTCGGATGGTAGATAGCGGGTCTTGAAGGTAGTCCCCAAATTAGTTCTAGCTGTGAGATCGGACCTAGAGGTGAATCAATTTTCACAGATGGCAGTGGGCAGAAGCTAGGACAAGTAGTACTGGTGGAGAGACTTTTATTAGGCAGTAAACAAAGGGAACCTTATACAATATAAAGAGCTCACCGTCATTATTTTATTGTGTCTTGTGTGCAGAGAATCTCATTGGACAGTGAATCCCTGTATTCAGTTTCACTGTGCTGTTAACACCCACGATAGATTGAAAAACGGTGGGTTCGTATTTCGATGGCCAGATGCCTTCATCTGTGAAGCATAGAGAAATGGGGAAAGAGAGACAGGCTTTATAGTGGCTGCCGGGAGTTTAGTTTTGATTACAGCTTTGTGTTTAGACGTGTCCCGCTGTATTTATATATATTCTTTATTAGCATAGCCTTTTCGAATCTATTATAGTTAACACGCTTACCTATTTTTCAGTTTGTTAGATGTAGACTCTCAGTATTTAGTTATGAGTCTAAGGAGCCGCAACGTCCAGTCTTCGTAATCGGGACCGCAGCCTTCCTGTTTGTTAATTCGCGGCTACCATCTTGGGTAGGGATGCTAATGTAGGGCTAAGTCCTTTAGCACTCCTGGTCATAAGCACATAATGAAGAATTCATATGTAATATTTATTTATTTAAGCAATTCATAACGCGCACAAGAACCCTCAAGTTGGAGCATTTTCCATAGATTAATAAATAAATATCTGGAACAATATAAATCGCCATTAATGAGATCAAAACAGAATTATGAATTAAATTAAAATTGCAAAGGTAGCGAACTGTACAGTAAAGCCAGGCTAAAAAAGATACAATTTTAGAAGACTCAGCAAGAAAGGCAACCTAATTCACCGAGCTAAATAAGGCAACCAACAAATGTTAGGAGGCAAAGCATTCCAAATCCTAAGGTAATGGCTGGAAGAGCACGATGAGACGAGGCCCTCCTATTAAAAAAGGTCTCCACTATGGGAGGAATTACCACCTGCAATCCTAAACATGGGACCAAATTGAGTGTCCTCCAAAAAGTGCCTTGGAGGTCTTATGGCAAACGTCGAGCATGACCAAAAAGGGATTGGATGCCAGTGAAGATGAGCAAGAAAGGTTGCATCATGATGATATTTTGGTGACCCAATCACTAGCCTAGCAGTAAGGTGCAGGGAAACGTTTGGGTGGGACTAATGAGGAATAGGAAAGGTAGTGTAAAACGGCATTGCCTCAGGCTTGAGGGGAACTAACAAGCCCTTTACGGTATAGCAGTGTCGTGAGTTTTGCAACTCTGAAAAATAATTGTTTGCATGTACTTGCCAGTTTAATTTATAGCTTGTATAAACTGCTGTAGGCACACATTTGCTATGCAGATGTCTGCAGAAGCCACAGAGTGTGGTTTTGGTAGTCCATTTATCTTCCTCTTCCCTTCATCCCCAACACTGCCACCTCAAACCATTGGTGTTTTTCTATTTCACACTGACTCAGCACTTACAAGTTAAAAGTTTGCACATTTCAAGTTTGGCACATAACGTGTGCATCACTACACATTTGACCTTTTATGGTATGTTAGTTTACAAGGATTTCATGCTGTTCTAAGTTATGACTGTGATGGTCTCAGAGCTACTGGTTTGTCGTTAAGCTGGATTGTGTGCTTGCGCAAGTTATTTAGACCTTAGTCTGTGGAGGAAAAGGAATGGGGGGAAGAGAATGGGGAAAAGATGTACATGTAACGGATGTACGTGGGTGTTGTAGAAGGGGAAAGGGCTATTTTTTGTATGGCTTTGGTGCATGTGGAACCGTTAAGGTGGACCATAGATCAATCTTGTAGAAAGGAAGGTATACCCAGTGCTCCAGATAAGATATTCTAAGGTGGTATTTTACTTTCTGCTTTTAAACTTTGAGAGTAAATGCAATTTCAAGGGATACAAAGTTTTCACATTCGCAAGAAAGTATGCGCCATCCAGTTGGCATGTGCAAAACGATAACTGTATGGTAGTCAGTGTCAAGCGGCAGTGGGCCACATCGTGATAGAAAGTGTCTTTCACGCTTACCAGATAAAGCACAGGGTGCGTTAGCACAGACACTGTCTCACAAATGGAACATATGAGCACTAACACTATGAGCTTCTCTGGCATGCATAGAAAAGGTACAACAGCAGCATAATTTTCTTTTTTTTCTTTTTTAAGGATACGTACACAGAGCAGGCCAGCTTGAGGAGGAGCCGTGCAGGCTCCAACAACAAACAGAAAAGGCGCATCAGGGCAACCCCAATGCAATCTTTTGTCATATCGAATAGGGGGAGTGGATCAGTGTAAGTGGTAAAGCAAGTGTAGAATATTCCCACGCAGAGAACCGATTTGGAGTTTGTCTTTGCAGTAGAAGCTCTTCTCCATAAAGCAGATGTAACATAGCCTTCAGTGGTGCACACTCCACTCCTAATATAGAAAAGATATACCATGGATCTCAGTAGATCATGCTTTCCTCAGATAGAACAGGAACGTTGTTGGTCTCAACACAAGATTATCACATATAGCATAGAGAGCACTGGGGTTCGTCAAACAGTGTAATGCCTTACTATTGTTTCTCGGCTTGTAAATATTGATTGTGTACAGTCTCTCCATTATATAGTAGGTCATTTCAGAACACACATTACTTGATTGTATAAAAATAGACTTAAAAATTGGTCCTGTAGAATTCCGTTTCCTCCTTCCACAGAGTCCAAGAGCATGAAGGGCAACAGGACTTGTAGCAGCGCGGGTGGCTGTACACCAGTAGGGGGCTAGAAAGGCTTGCCACATGCCTCTGAAATATGCCCCTTCCCACCTGTATAGCATTCTCTGCCAGGATTCTGAGGTGGCCATATCCTCTCTTCAAAGGAGCACATGATTCTAATGGAGCAAGTCACTTGCATCGGAGAATACCCCTGCCTAAACATGTCTAGGTTTATTGCTCACAGTACCCGATGTGGCCTGGCACTTACTGTGTTGCTTCTTTTCAGAGAAGGCTCAAGGCATATTTGCCTATGGTTGGTCCTCTTTTATAAATGGGCCTAAAGATGGAATGGTGCCTAGTAGAAGTTACAGTGGTTATGAATACTTAAAAGCTTGCCATTGATCACTGTGTGTGTATTTGTTTGTCGGGCACAGTATATTGGTGCTGTTGAGTACCTGTTTTCTGTGGGCGATGCAGGCTGGTTTCTTTGTCACTTCAGGAGTCCCGAATGCTGCAATATGGAGAAGGAGCTGACCCCAGAAACCCCCCAGTGAGCATACACAGAAGGGCACCTAGGGGCCTGCTCGCTGCATCATGGACTATCTTCTCCAGATTAACATGTAGCAGGGACAGTGACGAGAGCTGAACTGAGGAACTGGATGTCTGCGAGAACAGGCAGCGAGAGCAGATGTGGGCAAGATGGAAGGCCACAGCAGTCAAGTGATGGCAATAGTCAAAAGCAGCTGACAAGGGTACATTGGTAAAGCAGGCAGTGAAAACCAAGCAGGCTAGTGTAGCAAAACAGGGCCAGGCAAGAGGGTCCGGCCAGGAAGGGGAAAGAAGCGGGCAGGTCCAGGTTAGAGAAAAGGAAGGCAAGACTGTAACTGGAAGGAATCCAAAAGCAAGGCCAAGAGGGTAGCAGGGAAAGACAGGGTACTGGTAGGAGTCGGGATGCAAAAAAAGGGGGGCACTTTAATGCCAGTGCAGAGCGTGTTGAGAGGCGCCCTTCTCCGGCCATGCTGGGTTTAAATACAAGAGCGTAGCGGGATCGAGGCTCCTGGCCTCTGAGGTTGTCCTGCCAACCTGAAAAGCCTTCCAGAAGGCACAGGCGCAGGCCGGGACTTGGTGCCTGTGCCATCCATCCAAGATGGCGGCGCCCGCAGTACTGATGTAACATTCCGCTGTTTGCACCGGTGCCACTGCGAGGCGTGATCGATCCTCCAATCGGGTAGGTGTTGGGAGTGGCCGTGAACGCTGGCCATGATACTGTGTGCATGCATAAATGAGTTCCACTTATGTAAGAGTAATTATTCATGAAACCTGATGATGAAATATTTGTCTCTGTGACTTCGGTTCCAATTCCAGCAAGATCACCTTCATATGGCAACTGCAATGATCTGTTTAACCTTCTAGTCATAGGCTGTTATTGCACTACTGTCTTGAATTATCTCGGTGTGCTCTTTGGCAAATATTTCTCTGCTTCTACAGATGGCCAAATAGTGGATACAAGACACATTCCTTGGGTTCAATAACTACGGTCCCTCATCTTCCACAATTGGAGGAGCTCTTGAAAAATGCCATATACAGGAGGTAAAAGTCTAGGAAAAATACGGATCATTGCCTGTGGTTTTGCAGGTGCAGGTCCTCCACACCACATAAAGATGCGGTCTATGAAGAAGTTGTTGGCTTTCTCACTTAACTAAATAGTACGATCTTGGTTCAATCACTTCGTGCTTTAGCAGTTGACCAAATGCGATTATCCTGGGCAAATTACTATTAGAAACCAGCTAAAGGCTAGAAAGAAAAGTGAAACCATTTTATTGGACGGTTCCAAGAGTACAACTCCTCATCTCTAAACGTGTAATATTTCAACAATTGCATTACCTATTTTTCCTTATGAAATAGTAAACCATATACATTTTCCTGTTGAGCATACATTTAAAAGTACCTAAAAGAAAGGATTATTGGCTTTGCATCTGCTTGCTGCTGATGGTGCATTTTCTCTTCATCTGTAATTAAAATCTCGTGCAGCGATTATGCAGGTTTACTTTGATTCTAGAGATCTCTCTCTCTCTCGGGCATGGGCATTTTGGTTGAGGTATAGCCAGGGGAGTACCCAGCATGGCAGCCCTGGGGGAGCAGAAAATGGAAACTGACTCAACTCATTTTCAGGCTTCCCTCGGCCACCTCGTCTCCTTCTCTCATTGCCCATCTGCCATTTGTGATTGGTGTGCCGCCAACACCTGAACATTGAATTCAGAACTCTTTCCTGTCACTCTCTGGCCTGCCTGCCTCCTCCTACCCCCACCTGCAAGGCTAAGAACCTCAGGGTCATCTTTGACTCCCTTCTTTCCTTCTCCACCCACATCTCTTGTCTCTAAAATGTCAAACTTCATATTACACCTCCTCAGAGGTATTCTTCCTTTCCTCTCCTTCCCCCAAAAGTTTACTGTCTCTCGAGCCCTGTTCTCTCTAGGTTGGATTACTGCAACAGTCTCTTTCTAAATCTACCTGCTTCTGCCCTTTGCAACTCATGCAGAACAGGACTGCGAGACGTGTCCTAGGCCTGAAATCTCTTCACTGGCTCCCAGTGGCTGCAAGGATTCAATTTAAAACCCTTAGCATTGTCCACAAGGCTTTCTGGGGCCTGGGTGCAAAATACCTTCAGCTGTCCCTCCGTAAATACCTTCCCTCCTGAGTGGTTCGCTCCTCCCCCAAGGTCAGTCGTTTTTCAAGGAAACAAGCTGTGGGTAGATCTGTTTTTGGCCGGGGCCTCGCTCTGGCACAGCCTCTCTGCCACTCAAACTTGCAGAGAACCATCTATGGTTCCGGAAGCACCTCAAGACCTTCCTTTGTTTCTGCTTTTGCTCCTCCTCTCACCTGCTGATCTACTCTGTCTCGGTATCGTGCACCTGGTTAGCCTCTGACTTTCAGGCCCAGGTACCTCTTCACCCTGCCAGCGACCAGCACTGCCTCTTGGCAATCTTTGCACTGGAGTTTGTATCTGTAACTCTACATCCCCCCCCCGCCTTCTTTTTCCTGCACTTATCAGACACACCCTGTCTGTTGCCTTATACCTAGAACTTGCTAATTGCTGGCTGCACTACCACTGTTGGTTTTTATTATTTAAAAAATAATAAATATATTCGATAATAATATTCGAGCAATTGGTTTACAGATCCTGTTAGATATATTATCCGTTGAAATGCCCAACATGTTTCATCCCTCTGTTTAGCCCAAATCTAAGTAACTTTTTCAGGAGCTTACTGCTCGCTTCAGATGAGCTATGATATCTTGGGTGATTAGTAACCCTCCTTTTCTATTCAAGTTTGGCAAGGTTATTTCTCTATGCTGCTAGCAGCCATACAATCTAGAAGTCCCCCTTCTATCGCAGTCGTATTTAGACTCTTCACCTATACTTTCGTAGGATACACCTATAGCAATGTTTTATTTTGCTCTTTTTGTTAGACTTAGCCTGTCATTATTTACAACTAGTCTAGATCTGCCATATTAGTTGGTCCTGCACTCCGGCTTAGCATCCAGCTTCTTGCTGCTTGCTATTTGTGACTCTGTAGGCAAAACATGTAAAAACATGCATTAGCCAATTAGTCTGAACTGGCTTGGCTGTTGTGTAAGAGTACCTGTTCTTATACTTCCTATGTGTACTCTAATTCCTTTGTTATGAAGGCGCAGGCTCAGTATATCCTGTCTGCATCAATCATCTGCTTAGAAAATACGAACTCGATAGTCCCCCGGGGATGGTACTCAGCAGGAGGATCTCGTGGGGAGTAATTTCCCCCCCCCACCCTGTGGGGGCAGGGATGACTATCCAAGGAGAAAGCGTAATATACTCTGCTCCCCTTACCTAACCCTCTTTTACCTTGCCAACCCATGTACGTGTCTTTTTCCGGAAATATTTTATAAAGAATGAAAATATATCGAATATTTTATAACACATTTTGTTTTAGAGAATGCACTTTGTTTTTGTTTTTTTAACTCCCCCAAACTGCTGTTTCCCAACCCTAAAAACCCACCCCAACCGTTACCCAAAAATATTTAATCCATTACCCCACCCCTAAATGCATTATTTTTTGTTATCAAATATTCAATATATGTTAATTCATTATAATATATTTGATATAAAAACTGCATACCGCACATGTCATATTCATAGTAACAATAGTACTCTGATGAGTAACAATAGTACTGGGATGATGAAGATGGTTGACCCAAGGGAGATCAATAGTAAAGGTACTGGGACTAAGAAGAGTCAGGTCTACCTTCGAGGGAACTCTCGGTGAGATACTGGGACGAGAAGGAAGTTCAGAGGTATGAAGAGCACTCTCCAAAACACTATTGAGCAGACTAGTGTTTCACAAATTCCTATTGGCCAATGCAAAATAGAAGAGGAAAAACCAGAGAGTTCAAGAAGCCTTCCTTGGAGCAGGCGCGGGCGCTGCTCGAGCTGTAGGCAAACAGAAGGGGCTGCAGAAACGGGGCCTACCGGCACTACATAGGGGCTCCCAATCGGTTCAACATGAAAGGTCCATCCAGCCAGAGGGAGAAGCAGCTGTCCAGGCAGGCAAAGGCAAAATATGGCACGGTCGAAGATAGACGCTTGCTGCAGCACGCCAAAGGAGAGCAGGCAGAGGTCGAAAGCCCCCAGAGACCGACCAATACTACCTACTGGGAAAGCACCTAAAGGTACAGGGGAGACTGGGATGGTTGGTAGGGGCAGAATGGAGCAGGGCGATAACCTGACCTAGCCAATCTGGGAGACAGGAGAGAAAGGAAACTCTTGCAAACAAAGCTAATTTCCCAAACACCCAAGAAAGATGCCAAGAAAGACTGGCCTGGGACCCACACCTAATAACTAAGCTCACTGCCGGTCATCTTCATAGTTGCAGTACTTAATGGGATAGTGAACAAGGTCTGTCGGAGAAGTGAGAAAGGCCATGGGTAGGGAGACCTTCCCCCTGGCATTGTGAGCTGTATTAGCCTGAGAGAAGGTCAGGGGGAAGTGAGGCATTCCCCCTGGTGTTGTGATCCATGGAGTAAGCCTGGAAAAGGGCCAAAGGGAAGGGAGACCTTCCCCCTGGCATTGTGAAAACGCTGAGAGCTAGATACCTGGAGAAGAGCGGAATTCACCAGGAACCTAATGGTGAAGAAACCAATATGGGCAATAAGGAATGTTGATGTTTGAATTGGAACTTTTTCTTCTTGAGTTTGAACTAGGAAATGTACTACTTTACAAACTGGGATATTTTGTTGTGCATTGGAAAGGGGTTGAGACCTCGGTAAGGGAGTCCTTCCCTCCGGTAAAGATTCTGTGATCCGTTGTCCAGAAGAAGGTAGCCGTTCCCTCTTTAGTTTAGTTCCAAATGAAAGGTACAGAAATGGGTATTGACACAGGATGGTGGACTTTACTTGGACATCCTGACTGATTCTTTAGTATTTTAGTTGAGGCAGTGAAACCCCTCTTGGAGTTGGCGAGAGGTAGGTTTTCCGTTCATTTTCTGGTATTAAAAATGTTTATGCCAGCAACTATACCACATGTGTTGGTCTCCTCCTTCTGCACCCTTACAACCCCTATTCTAGCCAACAGGATCTCAGGATGTCACCTGCTGGACAAATCCTTCGGACAGACTCGCGATATTTAAAGAATGCAGCACAGTTGTTTCTTGATCTTGACGGTTGCTCCAGGAGAGTAGTCATCCCCCCTGAGATCTGTAGCTGTAGTCCTACAAATCCCCTGTCCGTTGGATTCCTCCACCCACACACCAGCCTCTTGCCCTAGAGACAGTGGTCAAAGTGTACAAAAGGAAGTAGTGGAACTTTGTTTCCTGCTGCCCTGCCCCTGCTCTCCAGAAACCATCACGACCCCACTCCCACGCGCAATACAAAACCCCAAAACACACACCTGCTGTTTAAGGGAATGTTCAGTGCAATGCACTGAACTGCAAGTTTCTTCGTTCTGGAAGAAGTGTAGTATAGGAACAATAAAACCAAAAAAGGGAGAACCGCTCCCGCTCACTTCGACCACTGAAAAGCACAGGGCCAAGGTGGGAAGGGAAGAAACTGCTGCTTGTTTACGGTGTTCTCTAGGCAAAGTCTCTTGCATCTGTTGGTATTCATCCCCAGCAAGGTAGCAATGCTTTGCTCTCTAAACTCTGGTGGCCTCAGGGCTATGTAGGGAAGGCATGGTATCACAAGTATGACACTGACACAATGGATAGATACAATGTGTAAAACCTTTATTGAAAATGTTGGGGCTGGAGAATCCTTATTTGCCCTATAACTAAGATGGGAGTAGTCCCTACCATCAAAACAATAAACAAAACAGTCCTAGTGGAGTCTGTCAAATCAAAATGCCCAATGGTAACAAAACCTAATCCCTGCCCCATCTCTTTAACAAACAGTGTAAAAAGAAGAAATGTATGCAAAGGAAAAAAATCAGTGCTAAAAAGAATAAGAATAAAGGTAGTTGAACCAGCTGTCCTCCTCGCGTTAATCCGAGATGACTGCCCTTGTAGGCATTATGACACTCTTGCTCGGTTTCTAACACTTTAAGCAGTACCAAACCATGGATTGAGGCCCGCTTGGCCTTCCACGTTCAAAATCTCGTTCTTGTCTTTCAAAATTGTATTCCAACGTAAAGTACACAAAGGTCTCCCTCTGCCGTGCTCAGACCTCATGTCCGTTCAACACAAACTTGCAAGGGGGCTCCTTTCCCCAAGCTTATTGTACTTGGGCTCTCCCTCAAAGGGCTCGGACCCCTTTCGGATGTCGAAGATTTTCGAATGTGCGTGGCTCTTTACAGACCACGGCAGGAGCACTTTGACTCAAAGTCCACGTTTACTCTTGCTTTATTCACTTTTGCTGATTGTTCGCATTATAGCTTTAAACAATGTACCTTTCACAGAGACTTCCTTTCGAATGGGGTACTTCCTTTTGCCGGACCACTGTTACTTCGTGTTGCTGATCGCACAACTGCCTTTTACTTCAAAGTTCATTCACAGGTCTGCCTTTCTTCACGTCTCATCCACACGTGCAGCCTTCACTTGTGATATAACATTGCTAACTCATTCACTTTAACACACACCGGTCTCTCTGGTGGCTTTCCAACTCACCGGCTGTGTGCCTCTTTCTTGTTTTGCTATTTCCAATTAACAAGTCCAGGTTAATACCTACGGCTTGGCCTTGCATCCCCATCTCTGGCATTTACACTTTCTTATACTGTAGCAGACGACGGACTAACACCAGAGCAGTTTACCTGATATGTCCCAAAACACGGTTCAGGCAATTGACAATAACCACGCACACCTGACAGTCCTTAACCTTTCCCACAGGGATCAAAGTTGGAGCACGAGAGCACACTACGAGCAAGGCCGAACGCATGCGGAAATAGCTATACCAGACCGGCAGTTCAAACGGAGCAAAAAGCCAGCGCGACCTGGAGGGACGACAAAGTCCCTCAGGGGGGTGATGGGACCGGTGAAGCCAGGGAAATCATATGACCGGGAGTTATAGCTGGCGTGTGGAGGAACAGATGTCAACGGTGTACGGGGGCTTCCTGCATTGATCGCACAGGCGGGGAGGCACGCTGGCTGCCATGGTACCGTCCTTGAATCCAGAAGCAAGACAAGCCAGCGGGTTCAACACAGCCGGTGTGTTGGAGGAAGCTGATAGCAAACTGAACTGTGTTGAGCCCAAGGTTGCAAGTGGCAACATTATATGAACACAAGGAACTTGAGAAGAAAGAACTTGTGTGTGTATTGAACTTTTTGGAAAGACCAGGCAAGCGCCAGCTGTAGAGTGGTCAGGTGCTGCAGCAGTGCTCATTCAAAGAACTCTTGCTGGCCCCTTTTTGTTTAATGTTGAAACTGCAAGTACCAGAATGCCCTAGGAAAGGGCGGCGTGAGATGTCGGAGTGGTCCTACAAGGGTCACGTCAAATCCCTTGAAAGTCTCTGACCCATTGCCAAGAGAATGCTAGGGGAAGGGAGACCCAGCCATACCATCCTGATTTATCATTTTGTGAACATTTCTTTCTTTTCTAGTGAACATTATCCCACACACTTTTGTAACTTAGTGGTAAGGATTGGCAATTTTAGTATAGGCCCCCGCTACTAGGACTGCTTTATTATTTGATGGTCGTAGCTTGCTCTCATTTTAGCGTTGGGTTTAGATTAGGTGTGTTTCTCAACCATGCATACAGTTTAATAAACACCCTTGAACTGTGATCACTTGTCTATTTTTTTTACTGTAGCCACCATGAGTTCCTTACACTACAAATAGCTCTTCATGCTGGCGTTTGACCCCTGGTACTTCTCCAAACCTTCTCTACCTCCTTAAGATATATAATGCATCTCGTGTGACTGCAATTGGAAGGCTTCCTTTATAAGATAACTGTGGGGTTTGCTGGAGGGTCACATAGGGGACGTTTCCACCATCTGCCACGTTCAGGGTCTCATAACATGTACATCATTTAAGGTTTGCCAGAGGTACCAGTTGCATTCTCTGGACATTGGCTTGGTACCCTTGGCTTATCGTCTGCCATCCCTAGTGTCAGGTAATGAGATCATAGGGGGAGTGGCTATGGGGAGGGAGACTGAAGATATTTCAAGTCCATTCTGTTATGCACTTATGATGATCCGAGATTATAGAGCCTCACCCAGTATAGAGTATATATCCAGATTATTTTAGTCTTCATAATGTATGTTCCCATAATGTATTGCTCTCCAGAAAAGTCAGTTTTCAGCACCCGGGCCTTGCAGGCTCTAATGTTCTGTTACACTGTGTTATGTAGGTGCTGCCTGAACCATGTTCGAGGAAAGGGTAATCTTGCCAGGATGAATCGTCGAAAACATAAAATCCTTAGTCCAAATCCTATACTAACGTTCCACATTTATAGAAAAACGAAGATTAACAACTAAAAGATGCTTGACTGCTGCTTAGGTTTTCTCCCCTGGATATAAGGTTCATCAGGTGACACAGAAAAGGCTGAATGTTCCAAATAAAATCTTATTTGAGGTATTTGTCTTTCAGTTGACAGCTCGGATGCATTTTTCCATTGGTTTACCCAACTCTGGAGTGTTTGTTCCCCTCCAGGGCTTTATACACTCTTTCACTCCACTCAGGGTAATTTGTCTCTTTCATCCCTGTTCCAGGTTATCTTCACTCTCGTCCCTTCTTCTGGGGTCTCTTGATTCTTGTTCCCTCTTCTCTTGGGGTATCTTCACTCTGAGCAAGGGGTTGTAGTCCCCAGGTGTCATATGGGTCAAAGAACAAGCAGTCACTTCCTGCAGTGTCATCAGGAGCATGGGTCATTTACATGATTTCCTTTGTTATTGGTTGTTTGATGTCATTTCTGCAACACCTGGCATATGTAGCGTCTGGCTTCCACAGTCCCCCAGATTCTCTCCATGACCTGTAAGTGACTGCCACACAGTGTGTGTCTGATAAAGGTAGGCTGATCAACAGTTTGGGTTTTTGGCTGCTGACATCCATTCCAGGCTTCCTGAGTCGTCCTGCTGGTCCTCCCTCATATTCTATGCAGGCCTTTCACTCTCGGGCCGTCTCCAGACTGTTTTCCAGCCACTAACCGCCTGGGGTCTCCCAACTTGTTGCTAATTGCTGCCATCTACTGAAAGGGTATTGGGACACCAAGACCCTCCTATTCATTTGGGTGTCATTGGTCTCCCTCACCATTGTCCCAATGCATGGACCATCTTCTGCAGGGCTGCTGCCCCCTTTTGCTCATAGAGCCTCCAGAATCTACTTAGCTACCACCCCCCACCCCCACTGTCTGGTTGGCTTCCTTACTGTTGCTTTTGGCTCAGGCTTGACGGGCTCCATCATGGGAAGGCAGATTTTTAGTTTTGGAACGTAGGGGGTCGTTCTTGGCCCTGGGTTCAAGTTCCTGGGAGCCAGATTATGTAAAAAACGAATCTATTAAAGGCATGGTCTAGTAAAATTTTTTATTGTCCCTACGGGTCGGCCATGTTTTTTTAAGCTTAAGTGGCTCGATTTTAGAAAACTTTCCTATGGACCTTACCCGAGTTTTCGTCCATTAAACGCACGCGAAAACAAGCACCAGGGCGCCGCCATTTTCTGATAATCCTATCATTTCCCCCATCGCCATGGCTGACCTGCTTTTGCGGCACTAAATCAATTCCCCCGGCCCTGAGCCTGACATTAGCAAAACATTCATATTCCCCGCCTCTCTCCGTGACGTTACTGTGCTGCGTAGGCAAACGCGCCCAGTCGTCTTCTATGCAACTCCACACAGAACCCGGAAACCAACACAGACCATCTCACAACACATCGCGCCACAATTCGGAATATGAAACTGTACTTTAAAATCAAACAGCAACACGGTACATTTGGTAAAGTACATTTATTTTACATTAAATGTTTAGAGAATATTCAGCAATTGCCATATGAACTCCGAAAGCCATTTATTTTTTTTTATCTGTATCCGCCATGGTACACAGGGTGTTGCTTTTTGTTAAACGAAGCACTTTGGAAGCACGGTGAACCGCAAGGCTGTTCCATCAACTAGGCACTAGTCCATCGTAAAGGTTGATATGTTGCTTCTAGCCACTAGTACAGCGTAAGGGCATGTGGGCCCTTGGCGATCGTCCCATAAAATTGTCAGTGTGCTCCAGTTGTTCATACGAAGCTGCAGGTGTCTACTGTAAAAGCCATCTGCTGGTGTCTCAAACTGATGGCAGTAGCAGAAGGGGAGCAAATACCTGTTATGAAAACAAAAAAATTATAATTAGTCTCGCCAGCCGATCTTGATTAATATTACTTATTTTATTTATTACAGCCGATCAGAAACTATTTGCTTGCAAGGATAGTTCAATGGAGTATTTTCGGCTCTAAAATCAATGCGAAAAGTAACGAAATAAATCGAGGCCAACACACAATGATAAACCACAGTTGGTCTACATGCGTGAGGAATGATATGATATATGATCTGGCATTTGTAACGCGCCTATATACAAGTGTTTCTAGGCGCGACGAGGCAGGTGGGGAACAAGGGCAGACGGACAACGATCCTACTAGGCCAGGTGTCTTTCTGATCGCGCATGGGGAAGGGGGGAGGGGAGGGGAAAGTGCTGTACATGGTTAGTTGAATATGAAATAAATAGGGCCATCTGGTGGCAAGTGCAAGGTAAATGCCGAGAGAAGGGGCAGAAGGATACAGAGACAGTCCCGTAGTGCAGGTAGGCAGTGCAGGGAAAAGTGGCTGGGCCAAGGACCGAGATCGGTGAGACCAGTGGACCTGCATGCCCGTGTGCCCACTACGAACACGTTTTCCTTGATTTTCCTAGCTCTTCATTCATTCATTTATTCATGCATCCATTCATTAAATCTTCATAAAAGCGTGTAAAGATTTATTTACATTAGATTTGAAATTTCCATTGTGTCTCTTCGTAATGCAGTCTGTAAAACGGACCGTGCTCTTGACAACGATTTTTCGTATACTGAACTAAAATGAAACTCGGTCTATTTTCTGCCTTATCGTCTCTTACGTTATTGCGCACCCCCTTCAAATGTAGTTCTTTCGGCATGGTCCCTGTCTCAAGATCAAAAAACAATAGACCCTTATACTTCCAGTGCGACTTGTGGGCCTCATCTGGGCGCAAGCTGAAAATCAAAGCCGCTGTCCTTCGCATTCTTTATTTGCAACATCACGTAGTATAGGCATCTGTGAGAACTTGAAGTTTAGAATCCGTCTATGTAGTGCGCCTCAATGTGCAAATGCGAACTGGCTTCTTTCCCAAATGCCACGGGCCGCTTGGCTGGCGCGTTCTAAGTGCCCCAATTTTGTCCCCGTTGTCTGCGAGCTTTGCAGCCCAAATTAAGACATTTATACATTCCCTGACCTTCCGCCAAAAATTAAAGTACCACAGGAGTTGAGTTAAAAGTGAGATTTATTGTTTGTTTTATTATTTGCAATACGCAAGCCTCCCCTCCGTTAACAGTGCGCAGCATTTACATTTACATGAGATGAGACATGAGAAAAATATATACATACACCTATATGAGGTGAATAGAGGGAATTCAAAGATGACACCCAGCTTATTCGCCACCCATGATGGTGAAGGTAGGGGTTAGGGTTGCAGGTACACTGTACAATAACATTTATTTACAAAATGACAATCGTATTGCAATTATTTAAACCGGGATTTGTACTTCACAATCAGCTGTGCTTCGGGTGGGCATGGCACAGTCGCAATGTTCGGTGGCAATGGATCTCTGCTCTGCACAGAAACGTCCAAAATTCCATATCTGTGCTTCTCTAACACAGCAACAATAAGGCCTTTCACAAAGTCGAACTGCATTTCATCATAGACTGGTTTGATCACCCATTGCTTACTTCGTTTTTGAAAACACCTTAGTGTAGCGAGGCATCCTTACTTTACCCCTAGTCCTAGATTGTTCACGTCCGATATTGCTGTTATGGGCCAAGACCGCTAGTAGAGTGCGATGTTTCATGCCCCGAAAGCTAAAATGCAAGCGCTTTGGCCTATACTTTAGGCACATATTGTGGAACACCTCCAAATCTCCTGTGTGACAGAATTCTGTCAGTCCTCTCAAATCTCTTGATAGAGTTTTGTCGAAAACAATCTTCTCAATGGCTTTGTGTGTCGGTGAAGATGGAATCAACCACTTCTTCTTCCGTGCCTCCTCTGGGGACAAAGGGCCATGTTCACATTGGTGGAAATGTTGATTTGCTGTCCAGCGGTGAACGTTGGTACAGTGGTGCATCAGTGACCGCCATTTTTCAAGTAGTATTTCCACTGAACCTTCACAAGTTTTTGAGCTCCACCAAAGATCGTTGGTGATAGAATGGGACCACTGCAAAATACTTTCAAAACCTTTTTTTTCCCTGCAGCCGAGATTTTCTTATTGATTGATTTAGCAAGGTGCCATACGTCAAATAGATGTTTAATATGTGGGAACTGCTCTCTCATTGTCTTGGCAATTGAAACGTGTCTAGGCTATGAGGTCGATGTGCCTTCCCCTTGATTGTAGATATTCCACTGATTTTATAAATCCTAGTTTCTCCATGGCCACTGACGATGTACATCGTGTTACCTGCACGACCACCAAACTCACAATTCTCTTACTATCCATGTCCTGAAAGTGGTAGGTGCAGTACTTGGCAGAAAATCCAGGGCTGTCGCACTGTCCATCGCCGGTTAGTCTGAATCGTTTGCCTTCGAATGTACTTGCTAGAGACAATTGTTCAATTTTCCAAGCATCACTAATGGCCGGAAACAGATAATCACGTTGGTATATGTAGTACAGCGCTTTAGAAATGAAATGGAGTCCCACAAACTGAAAGAAAGCCTCTAACTTTCTAAAACTGGAGCCACTAAAAAGTAATGCAGCTGCACACAGTAGATTGCCTGCTGGCAGTTTCCCCAGCATCTGTTGTGCAGACCATGAGAACCTATGCTTTAATCTACAGGCGGCATTTATTTTGACGTTACTGCCTTTTTTATTTGACGAGTCACATTAATCAATGGCTTCCCACATACTTTCCCTCTAATGGAATGCACACATTTCAGCATACTTATAATTTCCATCAAACAACTGTCGAATACAATGTATTTGCTCTCTTTCATTAGAGTGTCATCCTGCGTCAACGTTGTTTCGGCCTGTGACGTTGTGGAGATTTCAACACATTGGAAAGTAATATCGCTGATATCAAATTCTAATGCGTCTATGGATGCTGCGGCTGGTTCATTCTGTCATTTCGACATCTATTACTTCAACATTGATGGGAGAACGCAACAATGTCGACAGGTTTTTTGGTGGCAAATTTTTGGCGGGTGTAGATTGTGTGAATTGATCTGCAACTACTTCAGAGCCATCTTCAATACATTCAATAACATCTTCTTGTGGTGGTGCGGTCGCACTGTAGCTATGGTCCAATGCAACTTTGCTGTAGTTTCCAAACACAGTTAATTCATGTTCTGGCCATTGGACATGAGCATCTCGAGCCTGAACACGCTTCGCCTCAATTAATAGTTCCTCCATAGTGTACACGGTCTGGCAAGCCATATCTCTCATTCGCTTCACTGTCTGTGTATGTATAGTTCTGACACCCACGGGTAACTGGAGGAGAGATTGGAAAAGGGATGTTCAGTTCAAACACAAGATGAAGTGTAGTACAATTGACTGGAAAAAAACATAAAATAGTCCCCAGCACAAACATTTTTTTAAAGTTATGAACTGTTTGTAACTAACCTTTTTTTTTGTTTGCAACTTTTTTGACTCGACCTTCAACATCTGCACGCTGTAGCTCCGATTCATTTCCGCATGTCCTCCCTTCCTCTTGCGCTGCAACAACTATATTTTCTGTATCCGCATAGACAGCACGGAATGAGGCTCCATCGTCTCCCTGAAACATAGTACTTTCATTACTATGTATCAAATTATTGTTGGCATAAAACACACGTGAGGATGAACACACGGGTACATCTCAATAGCCAAACATGATTTAAACATTGTGTGCACAATCAAACGACAAGTATTCGACCAGTGATCTATTTCGATGGAGCTGTCAGTATCCATACCTCTGGCTCTGCATGGACTGCCATGAATGGTTGTATTGGAGAGGAGGCATCCGCATCTCCCTGAAACACAGTACTTGGATTAGTATGGTTTTCAATATTGGAAACATAACACACACTTGGGGTCGAACGCACAGGTACATATAAAGAGATAACCACAAATGATGCATTGTCCAAAAGAATCAAGGAAAATCTAAATATGATCACATTTCATCGACTTATTTCTCTGATTTATTTACATCTGCATCATCTAAATTGGATGTTGTGATTGTAGTGGAAGCTTCGTCGTCTCCCTGAAACACAGCACTTGCGTTAATAGGGAAGAAAGTATAGCAAATGGAATCACGTTATATGATCACGCATGATGGAGCTGTCATTATCCATACCTCGTGCTGCTGAAGAATATCTGTGGATATTGCAAATGTAGTGCGCACTTCCGAAAGCTGTTGCGCAGATTCGTATACGCATGGTCCCGCTTCCACTTCCCTGGAATTACTTGAATATCAGGCTCTGCATCAAGTGCAGGGGTTGACGCTCCATCAACTGCCTGAAACATAGTACGTGCATTAGTGAGGATTACAATAGTGAAAACATAGCACACACCTGGGGTCGACAGCACAGGTACATATCAACGGCTAACCACGAATGAAACATTGTGTAGAACAATCAAACGACAAGAATTCCAGCTCTGATGATGACGCTCGATGGAGCTGTCAGTATCCATACCTCCTGCTGGTGAAGAACATCTAGAAATGTTGTAGATGTGGCGGACGCTTCAGCATCTCCCTGAAAGACAGTACTTGCATGAGTATGGATAACACTAATTATAACTGAAAACAAACACCAGTGGACGATAACTAAGGTGTATATCAATTGGAAAGCACTAACCAAACATTTGGTAAAATAATTACACGATAGAATAAAACTATTACTTGACATGCATAAAACAAGTCTGTAGCGGATTAGCCTAGTAAGATTACCTGATACGCGCTAGAAGTGGTTGATAACTGCGACCACGTCAAGGATGTAGAATGTTCTTGCTTCAGATCCAAGGGATAGTCAAGAAGTTGTAAAGGTAAATTAATGATTGATAATGATATGCCAATATTAAAAATAGCCATGTAAGGCGACAGAATACTTGAAAAATGCTCAATACAGCACAGTTCCCTGTTCCCATATATATGCATTGCATTTGTGGGTTATGAAATCGAAAAAGAATATATTGATGTCATTATTCAAAAAACTATACACTCATATCAATATCGAAATTATTACAAGGGATAGAACACCTACAATATCAATTAATCCATTCGGCTACCTACACACTACCGCAAGGCCTAAAGCTAAATCCGGACACTTGACTCACCGGTGGCGGAATGTGGACGAATAGAGTGGGAATAGCTTTTTCGAGCAATTTCCGTGTCGTTCGCCGTTTATTCTTCTTTGTTACCCAAGATGTTGTGTACATGTCCAAGGAAAAGTGCCGGCCGCAGATGCTGTATCGATCACCCCTCTTGTCCTGTAAGACTTGTTGGACTCTACTTTCCAGCTCATCCAGTGGATATCCGCAATGTCTGACCCATTCTCTTATTCGATCAACAGTTTTCCGGAATACATGCATTTTAGTGCCTTCAGATTTCGCATGGGTCTTCGAAGGGCAACCGCTAATCGAACAGGCAGGCATTGTTGATAAATCTGAAAAGTAAATATTGACATTATACAATCTTCAAGAATAAAGATTTGATACAAAAGTAAATGAATCATACAATGATCAATGCAAGGTTTGTTTTGGTCGCAGGAACTATAACAGTTCATTATGTGCTGCTTAGTAGTTGCATAAGTTGCAGAAATGTATAAATGATGTGACTAAAATCTGAACATGTGACTCATCCCTTGGATGTTCTGTATTGCACGAGAAGGAAACATGCTTACATTATAGACTGGACCCCCGAAGGATGCAATTCGATGACAATAGACACATATGAAAATAAATAGATCTATTGATAGCATAGCAATGGAAACTCAAGTCAATAGCAATGAGACCAATGAACATAGCACTATTGTGTAATCAACTCGCAAATAGATAGAAATTTAAAAATCTGCGAAATATGACTAGGATACATGGCCTTACCTTGACCAACAAACACTTGGATTCAGCAAGCAGAGCAGTATGTTGCAGGAGAATAGGTGGGTGGCCACAGGTAGCACACTGATGGGTTTGCTCTAAGCGGTCACAGAAGTTCACTGATAGCACGACGACGAGCAGATTAGCGTAGATATCAGTGGTTGCCAGGTAACATGTTCAGGAGTTGACTTGCAAAGCACAAAGATGTTCTCATGAGACATATCAAGTGGTTTATAAAGTATTAGAAACAGGGGTGTGTTTGTGAATGAATGACGTATGTATGTCGTGGTCTTAGGGGGGCGGCCTGCTTCAAGGGGAGGCCTGGCTGGAGACATGGGGTCTGAGGAGGCCATGTGACCGATGGCCCTTTGGCGTAGGATACCTTTTGAAGTGTACATGTAGTTTGGCACCTTGGTCTTTCGCGCCCCTTACAGCGCGCATGCGCTGGCGCGAACCGCCTTTATATCAATATATAGTATATCGTCTTTATATCAATGATAGTATATCGTTGCTTATCAATAACAAATGCCACATATCGGAGATTCTTGTGAGCACAGACCCACACTTCAACCGGTGTATTATAGTGGTCAAGACCCTAAGGCCTGTATAATCCAATGGTAATTGTTAGTATAGATATATGTGACTTTTATAGAGACATAACCCACTGGAAGACTTTGAACAAGTGTTATTTAGTGCATGCATTATCGAGAATATGTTATGTTATGTTAGCTTAGATAGATAGTGACCACCCTACTTCACAGCGACCAGACCTTCACCCATTCGGAGCACAGATGTCTGACGTCCATCCTTGAATGGAGACACACTTGATTCATTTAAAAAATCGAAACAACCGTTGTTAAAATATATGTGGTGTTTTATTTTGTATCTTATTTTCATGACTCAAAAATACACGACTTTAAAGATTATACAGGTCAGGTTGCAGCACAGCGAGAGAAAATCCCCTGTACTGACCGCTGTCACTCGGGAACATTTCTCTAATGGCACGAACGGCACAGGCGGGTATCACTCTTCGAACGCGGTGTCCAAGCCTCCCGTGGAGCCACCATGTAAAGTCACGATAGGCCACCAGCCTGTACCACCTGTGAAAAGGAATGAAACAAACTGTTTTTAAATGACCAAGATAACTTTAATAAACGTTTGTTGTCAATGACAATTCTTGTAACTAATGGCATTCTGCACGGACAAATGCTATCTAGACAATGCACACTATTGAACGACTTACATGCGTTACAATGATATGTAGATGTAATTCTGGATATAGTAGAAGAACATGAAATAGGAGTGGCAGGACAAGCAGAGTATTCTTACTCGTTACTCGCATTACGAGGACGAACAGTTGCGCGAAGTTCGTGCATAAGCACCATCATTATTCTCAACACGGCCCGTGTGAGGCAGGCTGCCCTGAAGTCTGGCAGCTCGGTGATGCATTGCGGTCGTGGCTCGCCTTCCGAAATGTAGGCCAGGCATCCCGAGTTTGCTCAGCAGCAGCAGTTCTCGTCCTCAGTTGGCATTAGCTCGCACCGATTGCATGTGCAGCAGGTGGAGACGCCGTCCATGCGACTAGGCCCAGGCTCTTCATCTGTTGATTTGTCCTGCCAACTGCTGTCCGAATCCCCATAGTTTTCGCGTGCTTCCCTTTCCAGTAGTTCCTCCTCGGTATACTCGGGCTCATATATGTAGGGCATTATTGTAGCCATTATGTGTTAAGCAAACTAAAATAATTTATAGTGGTGGTACTGGTATCTGTTCACACGGGCTACAAGCGGCGAAGGTAGCTGACCAGAGCACTGAAACGAGTCACAGAATACTCAAAGTAACACAGAGAAAGGAATGGAATCGAAAATCTGCTGCTGTGTGTTGTGAAACGGTCTGTTTATACTTATTGAGGAAAGAGGCGTCCTGCCATTTCCATGGCGACACGTCATTAGCTGAAGCGCAGCGAATGTTGACACAAAACGTGCTTTGGCGTTGGGAAATGGGCGGTACGAGTCTGCTGATGACAGGCTCAGGGGCGGGGGATTTGATTTAGTGCCGCAAAAGCAGGTCAGCCAGGGTGGTGGGGGAAATGATAGATTTATCAGAAAATGGCGGCTCCCTGGTGCTTGTTTTCGCGTGCATTTAATGGCCGAAAACTCGGGTAAGGTCCATAGGAAAGTTTTCTAAAATCGAGCCACTTAGGCTTCAAAAAACATGGCCGACCCGTAGTGACAATAAAACATTTTACTAGACCATGCCTTTACACAATTTCTAATCTGTTATTTAGACTTTTAGGACCCAACTTTCTGGAATTGAACACTGTGAGTACTTGCCTCTGGGTCCTTGGGTGGTTGATTACTCTAGATACACAACAGTGGTTAAGATTAGTCTGAACAAAATCTTAACCCATTTCCCATTGCTTAAGATTGGGGCTTTTCTGCGGAATCATCCTCTAGTGTTTCTGGTTGTCAAACACGCCTTTGGAACTCTTCTTTGGGGTCTCCTCTGGTCCTTCCGGGGGTTGTTTGCTGCCGAATGCACATGCTTAAGGTAGAGCTGGAACATTGCATTTTCCCCCTACACATTAATTGTCTACGGCCTGTCTTGCTATTTAATTTGAACATTCTACTCTGCTTAAAATTCCCCAGGCAATTTTCTCTCGACTGTGTTGATTCTGAGTTTTGGGCCAAGAACTAGAATTCTAGTACTTACCAGTGAATTGTAAAGTATTTCTCTTTCTAGGAGTACATATTTTGCCCTGTACTGCATTGCAACTGTATCTAAAATGTATCTGGATTGTATGGTGGCCTCTGACTGTGCTATGGAATTGGTTTCCCTTCTCTGAAACCTTAAATGATGTGTGCATCTATATTTGTCTAATACTTTGTCCCATGGCGTAGAAATACTGTGCCTTTGTTGACATGAGGGGAAGTTAAGACTATTTGAACTGGGGTTTAATGTCTGGTTCCGTTCTCTTGCCACCACCTGTCTTTGTGTTGTGTGCCTGTCACCAAATAGTGAAACTAAAATATAACCTCAAGTTTCTTGTAGGACAGTGTACTACTGTGTTTGTGCAGGCACTAGGTATTTAACTTTGTTAGGTCTTGTTCCTCCCCCACCCCCATGTCGCATTTTTATGACCCTTTTCTTTGATAGTATACCCACTTTTAAGTATATGGGTTAAAAACATTCTCAGTGGTATCTACTGTTTTTATAGTATACTATGTACTTTAAAACTATGTGGTACTCGCTAAAGTATTTATTTATGGATAAGTGTGAAATACTTGTACATTTTGTATTAGCATGCATTCCGCTTCCTGAGGGTTAAGACTGACTGCTTTGTCACATTAACTACCTTTGAGTGATGTTTGGCTTTCTTTTTGATTGGGTGCTTTTGCCTCACCTTTGGGTTGGTGGTTTACTAAAACTGCCATACGTGTGTATCACTATTCACTCAAGCACTGAATTTCATCTTGTACACGTGCAAACGTTACAAAATCGGAGGTTGTAGTTCTTAGTGGGTAGTATGTGCACGTATGTTGTCAGTATTCCATTTTTTGGTGTTCTTTTTGCTAACTCTGAGTCCTCTAAACCCTTTGAAAGAGAAGCTTGTAAAAACAAAGGAAGCCAGCAGAGTAATTTCTACTGAAGCTTTCCTGCAGGAACAACTCCTTTTTCCCATATGCTGCCCTTAGTAGCCTAGATGGCTATCAATGGGCCTGGTGTTCCTTGCACACTCCATTCTGTCCCAGGTTGAGTTATTTTACCTAGAAAGCATAGGGCAGTAGGCATGTGGCAGCTGTAGATTTTTGTATTCCTGTGTCTTGTGCCATTTCCTTCATATTGTATGGGCATCCTTGAAAGGGGACAGGACTGGATCCTTTTGCACCACAAAAATGTGCTTACGCTGTAATTTAGCAGGGCACTGCTGTGGGCATGATAACTACCTGCTATCCCTGCCCTCTGTGCCCAACACCACTCCTCTTTTCTGCATGGACGAGATCAGACCTGCACGTTACTTCCCAGTTTTTCTTTGACTACTTCTTCCTCGCTCTGGCCTCTGTTGGCACTGCTCCTGTGGCACATGTCGGTCACAAGTGGCTTTAGTTGGTGTTTCCCCCCTGTAAGGGATGCTTCCCTGCATTTGATCCCCATGAACTCTGTTTATTTTTTCAGGGCTGACCACCGATGGACTGCTATGCTGCGTGTGACCTCCTGACTGTAAGAATGTTTAAAACATTTTCTATATATATATATAAAGTCCATTGTGCAGTCTCGATTGTTGTCTGTTCTTCGGACTGACGTCAATCTTCGGATCTCGACGTGGGAGTAAAAGAATGGGGGAAATTATAAGAATTTTTAGCAAAATGGCTGAAAGCCAGGGAACTCCACAACAATGCTTCCGACAAGTATGGCAGAAAAAAACAATCTGAGGGTCCTACACGCGTGAGGGATCATGGGTACAGTGGACGTCACCCTAGGTATAGTATTACTGGCACGCCCTGTGTCGACGCCCATTTTTGAGTTTCGAAAAACAAACTAATACTCTGCACCTTCCACTAGATGTCAAGGAAAGGGTAATCTTGCCAGGATGAATCGTTGTAAACATAAAATCCTTAGTCCAAATCCTATGCTAATAGCGGGAATATGGGAATATAAGGGGAACCTTCACAGGAGGTTGTCATCCCCAGCTCCAGAGAATGGAGCAGTGAAGACATCGACAGGGTAATGAGGAGAATGTCTTCCCTGGCTGATTCTACTCTAAAAACCCAGAACATTTCCTCCGCTATACCCCAGACAACGCTACTCCTTCAGGATCCAGGGACCCTCAGCCCCCTAGAAAGAAACCTCGATTTGAGACCCTTACTGCATCCAACCTTACCAACAGTATGGTGAGGATCCACAACAGTATGGTGAAGATCCAGACTTAGAAATGTTGGACGACCAAATGGGGGTAGATTATTATGGAAATGAGGGCCAGGATGGGCAGGAGGAAGACGTTGCAGAAGTCTACAATATAGACTCTCCTGTTCGCAAAGAACCTCAGATTACCGACTCTCCAGTAGATAACCAGCCCCTTCTAAATGAGGTCTTGGCTAGAGCGGCAGAGCACTTCCGCATAGACACTCAAGGGGCGCAAGAGAAGAGGGACTTTGCAGAAGAGATCATGGGAGACAAAAGACCTATTGCTCAAGCCATTCCAATTCTCAAGTCAATACAACGCAGAATTGATCCTTCCCTTCTCGCCCCTAATCTCACCAGGGCTGTAAACCCCAGAATTGAGAAGATTTTCAGAGCTGCCCACTCTGACCCACTTTACAGAAGGGGTCAACTTAAGCCTGACTCCTTGGTAATCACTAACACCAGAAAAATAGCGGGAATGCCTCTATCATTCTCTGAGGCTCCCCCAGACAAGGAGAGCAAAAGAATTTACGGGCTAGGAAGGAAATTTGCCTCCATTTCCGCTTACCAGGCAAGAATCGCCAACACCACCACTCTGCTGGCAAGTTATAATTGCCACCAGTGGGAGCAGGTAGCTGCTCTCATTGACTCTGCACCGGAACCACTAAAGGGCCAGTTAGCCCAGGTCGCGTCAGAGGGTAGAGCCGTGTCCGGATTCATCCTGAAAGCGACCTTTGATGCCGTAGATAATGCAGGCCGGCTCAAAGCAGAAAGCACCCTCATTAAGAGGCACGCTTGGCTTAGACAGTCAGGGTTTAAACCCGAGACACAAGCTACCCTTAGCGACATGCTGGTGGAACCAAATGTCTTGTTTGGCAAAGCAGTAGAGGACGCACTCAAAACTGCCAAAGACGAGCACGATACCCTTAAATCCCTGGGACAAATGACCAATAAGCTCACAAATCAAAGAGGGAATAGTAATTTTCGTCGCTCACGCGATTAAAATTCCCATATGGGCTCCAATTACACACAGGGGCAGGGTACATCGTGGGGTGGCAACCAACAGACTAGCCAAAGTTACGGCAGAGGTAATAAGAGGAGCTGTGGCAGAGGGAGAGGCAGCCTAGGCAGAGGCGGTACGCCTCCCGCAAAGCAGTGACGTTCCGCTCCGGGTCCCTTCCCACGCATCTCCAGTAGGGGGGCGCATTTCCAACTTCACCCGAGCATGGGAAGGGATCCCATTGGACAGATGGGTGCTGTCCACAGTGTCCGCAGGATACTGCATCGAGCTACAGGAGCGCCCCCTCAACAACCCTCCACGTCAAATGATGCATTCCCTTGACCACCAAAAGATCCTCCTCGAGGAAATCGTCAATCTTCTCGCAAAGGACGCAATAGAACTCGTCCCGGGCAACCAGGTAAACAAGGGTATTTATTCAACCTACTTCCTTGTGCCAAAAACATTTTTTACAATGCGCCCAGTATTAGACTTACGTTCTGCATACAAGTACGTCAAGCCCCAAAAATTTCGCATGACTACTCTCCAAGAGGTAATCCCACTCCTAAAAAGAGGGGACTACATGATAACATTGGACATGAAAGATGCCTATTTTCATATTTCCATGTTCCCAGCGCACAGAAGATTCTTGCGCTTCAAGGTGGACAGTCAGCACTACCAGTTCAAGGTACTGCCCTTCGGTATAGCCTCGGCTCCAAGGGTATTCACCAAGGTACTGGCGGTGGCAGCGGTACACCTACGCAGGGAGGCAATCCCAGTGTACCCTTGCCTGGACGACTGGCTCATCACGGGGGTAACCCCAGTAATTTGCAGATCCAACATCCAAAGAACGATCAGCCTCCTCTTCGAATTGGGTTTCTCCATCAACAAGAACAAATGAAGCCTGGTGCCAAGCACCTCCAAACAGTTCCTAGGAGCTGTCCTAAACACTCAAGAGGGGTTTCCACCAGAGGAAAGAATTCGGAATATACTACTGCAAATTCCTCAATATCAGTCTGGTCGCCAGATAAGGGGGCGCAAATCGATACATTTGCTAGGCATGATGGCTTCATGTATTTACCTGGTCCTCCACGCGCACCTGCGCATGTGACCCATGCAGGAATGGTTGGCAAAACAGTGGTCTCAGGCAAGTGGTCAGTGGGACGATCTAGTGGTTGTTTCGCCAAAACCTGTACAAAGTCTTCACTGGTGGACAAGAACAAACCTGTCAAATGGGAAACCCTTTTACGACTCGGAAATTCAAGCTGTAGTCCCTACAGACGCGTCCCTGTCTGGGTGGGGAGCTCACCTCCTTCACCACACAGCTCAGGGTCTCTGGTCTCACACAGTGGCCAAGAATCACATCAATCTGCTAGAGCTTCTGGCAGTCTTCAGAGCGCTTCAAGCGTTCGAACCCCACCTGTTGAACCGGTCAGTACAGATCCTAACAGACAGTACGACAGCGATGTTTTACATAAACAAACAGGGAGGGACTCGTTTGCCAAATCTGTCCAGGCTTGCCCAGAGAATTTGGACATGGGCACTCAGACGGAGCATATACCTGTCATCTCAACATGTTCCAGGGGATCTCAATTCACTAGCAGATGCTTTAAGCAGCGATCCCCTCCCTGAAGAACACGAATGGTGTCTACACAGAGAAGTCGTAGAAGACATATTCTCACAGTGGGATTTCCCCACTATAGACCTATTTGCCACAAGCGAAAACGGGCAATGCCCAGGGTTCGCATCCAGGTTCCCCCAGCCAGACTCCCAGGGGAATGCCCTGTGGATGAACTGGTCAGGGATGTTTGCCTATGCTTTTCCTCCAACCCCTCTCATGAGGAAGGTGGTCAACAAGATGCACAGGGAATCAATGACGCTCATCCTAGTTGCTCCCATGTGTGCGAGGCAACCGTGGTTCCCACACCTACGCAGACTAGCAGTGTGCGAACCCATCAGACTCCCGTGCTGGCACAACCTACTATCTCGGCACCAAGGTCAAACAGTGCATCCTCAACCCAGCTCAATGAACTTGGCTGCATGGCTCCGGAAGTCATAGAGTTTGGACATCTCAACTTACCACAGAGGTGCATGGACATCCTAAAGGAATCTAGGAAACCAAACACGAGGCACTGTTATTTTGATAAATGGAAAAGATTTGTTATCTGGTGCCACTTACAAGCAAATCAACCCGGTTGATTGCACTCCTTCCAATATTGTTACCTACATGCTCCACCTGCTGGTTGCAGGGTTGGTTTTTAATTCACTTAAGGTACACCTGGCGGCGCTGTCAGCCTACACCACCTCCCATAACAAGGTTTTGCGGTGGAAAGTACCAGTGGTTAAAGCCTTCATGGAAGGGGTAAAGAGACTCCACCCTCCAATTGCAAACCCACAACCAGGATGGGACCTTAATGTGGTGCTTGCTAAGCTCGGGCCCACCCTTTGAACCCATGCATAAAGCCAGTCTCAAACACCTGACCTATAAAACGGCCTTCTTAGCAGCCATTACATCCATAAGAAGGGTCAGTGAAATTCAGGCTCTGTCAGTGCAGGATCCTTTTTTTACTGTTCATCAGAATAAACTGGTTCTACGAACACACCCTAGGTTCTCACCCAAGTTCATTTCTAAATTCCACATTAACCAGTCCAATGAGCTTCCGGCCTTCTTCCAAGAACCCAAAGCTCTTCTGAGGTGAAACTACACACTGTAGATGTGCGAAGAGCGGTCCTCTACTATGTAGACAAGACCAGGCCGCTAAGAAAAACAGACCAACTGTTTGTCTCCGTAGCTACAGGCAGAGAGGGAGATCGCGTCTCTAAAGGTGCCATCTTGAAGTGGATAGTTAATTGTATCCAGCTATGTTACTCCCTTTCTTAAAAAACTCTGCCTTTTACGCTAAGAGCCCACTCTACAAGCGGCACTGGGGCCATTCTGGCTTTTATTGCAAATGTACCCCTTGACACCATTTGCAAAGCAGCTACATGGAGCTCTATTCACACTTTTACTCAGCACTACTGCATTGACACTCATTCCAAGACAGCTACTCAAGTGGGACAAGCGGTTCTAAGACACCTGTTTGCTCATGACCCTTCTCACATCCCACCTCCTTCTTCTAACACTGCTTGCTAATCTATGCACAGCATGTGATGTAAACAGATTCCACAAGCCTCAGAAGGGATACATTACTCACTGTAATCGTATTTGTGATGCTTGTATCTGCTTAGATTCACATGCGCCCGCCCTTCCTCCCCTCTGAGAGAAGGCGCATGGATGCTTGTAGTCTTATATATCTGCTTGGTTAATCTGTACTCGCGCTACTCCTCATGTCAGAAAAAATACAATCTGAGGGTCCTACACGCGTGAGGGATAATGGGTACAGTGGACGTCACACTAGGGATGGTATTACTGGCACGCCCTGTGCCGACGCCTATTTTCGAGTTTCGAAAAACAAACTGTAATACTCTGCAGCTTCCACTAGATGTCAGCCTATGCACAGCAGATGCAAGCATCCGAAATACGATTCTGGTGAGTAATGTATCCCATATATAATTTTTAAAAGCACCTTTTCAGACCAGACCATTTTTATTTTTACTTGCTCTCCTCCTGAGAATTTGAAGGAGTGTACCTGCTTGAAGACCAAGTCGGATAAGGTAAGTCACTTATTCTCCAGAGTCCCCTAGCAGGACGGTCTCCTTTCTAGGAAGTTCTTCGGTTGGGGAGGGCTTCTTTTTATCCTCGTACTAGTGTCCAGTGCCCATGCCAATGGCTTCAAAGCTACAGGTGCACCTGTTGAGGGGGTCAGCTTATTCTCCTGGGATTGGCACCGAAGGGCCTTGTGCCTCTTTTGCAGACAGGAGCTCTTTCTGGATATGTGGAATTACATTTTCTTCTGATGTTGAGTAATGCATTCTGGATCTGCCACTTCGGCGCTGTAAGGGTGCTGGAAGGACTCCGACACAAACATGGCATGTTTGGGCTAAAGACTTTTATTAGGTAGCTTTTCTCTTGCCCTATCTTTTCCTATTCCCAAGAGGGCTTTCCCTGCCTCAGCTAAAGGTCTAAGGTGACAGTCACAATGCCTGTTTAAGTAGAAGTGTCCACCATCCTGCGTCCAGACAAGACTTTTGGCCCTTACATAATAACTTAAAGAATAACATAGTAGTGTTCGGATACCAGGAGCAGTCTCCCTTCTCCTCGGTTATAGTTCAAGTCTATATACAATGTTTCCTTGAGGATGTCTTTCTTCTCCTGGGAGTCTGTCTCAAATAGCTTGGCAGAATGACGCCCTTCCCCAGGTCAGAAAGTTCCAAAGCAATATCAAAAATATTTTAGGAGACTGTCTCCCTTCTCCTGGCATTTCGTCTGTCTCAAAAAGACCTTGGGGAATGACTCCCTTCTCCAGGCATGTTGGACCTTCCTCCTGATCCACATTACAAGGAGAATACCTCCCTTTCCCAGTATTTGCAGAAACCATTTTTAAACAAGGGGGAATGACTCCCTTCCCCTGGTCTTCTCCTCGTTAAACACCCATCTCTGAGTGTTATGAGGGTCAGCAACTCTGACTCCTTTGGTCTGGCCCACTCGGTCCACTTCCCTTCCAAGTACTGCCACAAGGAAGATGACGCTTGTGGCTCTTTATGTGGGTCCTTGACCCTTCCGTGGTAGCCAGTGAGCTTGTGTCAGGCACTGTAATGAGGGACGTCCCCTCAAGTGTTTCTCATATGCTGGGGCAGATCTTGGACCCGTCCCGGCTAGCCCATGGGGTTATTCTTGCCACTGGAGGGAGGTTTGTGATACTCACAACTCTGGTACCTCTCCCCTGCACATTGTCGGCAGAGAGACAGTGGAGAAATTGCTCTTGCCGGCAAACTTCTCTCCCACGTCCCCTTACCTCGCTCAGGGTCGTAGCACGTTGCTGGGACTTGGACTGCAGAGGGATGGTACTGCTCCCCCGGCGACTGGATCTCACTGGTTCTGTGGGACGGTCTTCCCACCGATGGCCTTGGCTTGCTTGTCCTTCGGGTGCTTCTGTGTGTGGGACGGCTCCTGTCTGCCCACAGAAAACTGTGCTCAGCCATTTTCTAGCATCTATTTCTTTCTCTTTCTTTCTTTCGCTATTTCTTTCTCTCCTTTCTTTCTTTGTCTTTTTCTTTCTTTGTCCCGCTTTCTTTCTCTCCATTTCATATATATATATATAATAGCTTTTGCCTCCTGCACGCTCGATGGCTTCAGCCTATCTTGGCTGTATTCTACACAGAAGAAAATCCCTGGATCTTCACAGGGCCTCCTTGTCTCAGTACCGACCTGGTTAGTGCTCCAGTTATCGTCTTAGTACTGACCATTGCCTCAGAAGGTTCTGCTTTACAGCATTAGACAGTCTTCGAGTTAAAGTAAAGATTGGAATCTGACAAAGGGGCTGAGGAGGTAGGGGGTGTGATGTGACTTGGTATGCTACCCCTTAGGTAGTCCTTTCCTCCGGAGGAGGTTGGGGGCTGGGGGGTCCCTCCCCATGAGAACTTCCCTCACTATACCACGCCCAAAGAGACTATAGGGTAGCAGCCTCACCTACCTGCCTTCCTGGGAAAGGGCTCCCACATGTAATGACATGTCACAGCGTGCAGCTGTTCCATTCGTCATCGGATGTAGAATTTGCAATTAAAAAAAAGCTAGCTTGCAGAAGACTAGATCGCTTGCCATCTTGTCACAACCACAATACATGTCCTTTAGCCAATCTTGGTCCAGCAGCAACAGCAGGACTAGGGAATTCAGAGGTTTTAGGGATTCCTGTAGAGATGCTTGATGCAGCCTGACGAATTGGCTAGCATTACACAGGGCAAAACCACATACAGCTCCTAAGGGATTCTATTCACCCACCCTCCACACTGGTATCTGAAGCTTAAAAAAAAAAATAGGGTGGCATCTGGGTGCTCACTTTCCCCTATAGGAAGCAAACTAACTCAGCATTCAGAGCATTGGCACTAGCTATTCAATGTCATTTGGCTACTTGCTGTGGTTTCCTCACGGTTCCGCCTCCCCTGCCCTACCACCCCCTTTGCGCCTCCTTCTCGCCCCCCACTTCTGCAGATAGTCTCCATCACTGCTCAAAAAATCGAGCAGTTGGTAAATCTACAAGCAGTGGAACCTGTTCTTCTTGAAAGTGGGGCAATCTGGTCTACTCGTGGATCTTTGCACTTCCAAAGATGAATCCTGCAGGCCTGCAAGTAGTTTTGCATGCTTGCTTTCTCAATCTTTACCTACCCCTAGAGAAATTCAATATCATGATGCTTGCTTTTATTAGGGATTCCCTCTGTGTAGGGAGCTGGCTGTTTTTCCCAAGACCTGAAGGACGCTAATCTACATGTTCTGATTTGACACCCACATCAGCAGTTTCTGCGCTTTTCCATTGTGGGAGGTGCGGGGGGGGGCCACTTCAAATAAAGTCTTTCCATTCGGCCTGTAGGGAAATGTATCCCGAATAAAGAGATGAGGAAAAACGCCAGTCTTAAAGCAAACATTTGAGCTGCAGCCTGCGCACAGCATCTGAAGAACACACGTACAACTAAAATGTACGATGTTCGCAGCCAAGCTAAAATAAACATGGTGTGTGCCTTTTTGGGTGAGTATTGATCCTTTTGAGTCCAGATGATCCGTTTTTGTTGCTTTAACTTTTATTACTTTTGCAAGCACTTCCCGCTCCTTTCTCTCCCCTTCGCCTCTCCCGCTTCCTGATTCCTCCTCCTGCCAGCCCACCAACCCGATTGGCCACAGGCACTTTTTCTTTTTTACTACCTCCCTTGAGAGCCACCGCCCGGGCAGCCGTCGTCTGAGGGCAAAAAGGCAAAGGGCAGCTACCCACTGAGTAGCTCCACTCCGTGTTTGCCTGGGAAGCCTGATGCAGTCAACCAGCAGCAACTGATAAGGTAAGTGTGGTGTGGGTGGGGAATACAGCCATTTCTGCACTCAAGTAAAACCCCTCCACTCATATTACTGAATATCATATTGCCACATGCATTTAGCTTAATTGTGTAAGGTAGACATATTTTGCATTTAGCCCATTGGTATTAAGGTATCCATATCCCGCATTTGACCAATTTGAATTTAGCTTATTTATTAAGGGTAGCCTTACCTTGCTTCAGCCCATCTGTTTTAGTCAGCCATATCTTACATTTAGCCCATTTGTGCAAAGTAGCCATATTCTGCATTAAGCCAAATTCTGCAAGTTAGCAGTATTTTGCTTACAGCACAATTAAGTCCGAATCTAGTCGCCTCTCCTGCTCCTAACCAGTCCTCCACCAGGCCAATTATTTCCAAGGCCACAGGAACCCTTTGGTGCATCAGGAACCAAAAGCCCACCCCTCCACCCCATCCTCTTCTCCCCTTACCAGTGCCCCTTCACACCTCAGATCGTCCCTCCTCTTCCCCCACTGTAAAACCTCCTTCACTCTCCCTCACCTCCCTCGCCCTTCCCACACCGCCTTCTCTCAGCACCATACCAACCCTGCCCAAACCCTCCCCCTGCCAACCCATCCCCCATCACCCTATGTCTGCCCTCATTTCCTCCCTCCTTTCTCACCCAGTCCAAACCCCTCCTTTCCTACACTCCACTTTCCCATCCCTCAGTGCAACCCGCACAGCCTTGGCCAAAGCTTCTCTATCAGCTGATATTCTCACCCACACACCCCTGGCAACCGCCCGCAGGCCCAAGATTACAAGACCTTCCTTCCGCAGCCGCCCCATCCTCCCCAGGAATCTTCCCCCACCCGAACCCCTAGAATTTCTCCCCCTGTCCTACAGCCCTCCCCCTGTCCTACATCCCTCCCTGCTACCCAACCCTGTCCATACTCTTTCCCTCTACCCTGATAACCAACCCTTGCCTCAGTTTCACTCTCCACTGTCCACCCTTGCCCCCACCACCATCCGTCCCCTCTCTCCCGGCCCAATTGCCCCCGCCTGGGCACTCCACCTTCGCTTCAATAAGCGCAGCCTTGGCCAAAACTCTGGAATCTGCAGACCTTCCACCTGCATACCTTTGGCAGCCCTCCACCAGCTCAGGCGCTGAAGACTTTCTACTCACAGCTGCCCCCCCCTCCCACCTTTGTGACCCCTTTCCTCCTCACTCTGCTCCACGCTGACCCTCTCTTGCATCCTCCTCAATGCCAGATCAGTTGCTAAAAAAATCACATGATTTTTTTTACCTTCATCTCCGATGAAAACCCTGACATCCTTTTCATCACTGAAACCTGGTTCTCGGACAACTTCCCCTCTGCACAGCAGAGCCAGCAGAGCAGGTAGCATAACCATCCTCCACAAACCTAACCTCACACCCTTACATGTCTAGCAACAACCCTGCAGTGGTGACTGTGAAATCCCTGCTAGTTAAATTCCATTTCTTTCTCCCTCAGTTTTCGCCTCCTTTACAGACAAAAGGGCTATAACAAAACCTTCACAGACCCTCTGAGTGACTCGATCAGCCGTACTGCTCTCTCACCTGACTCACTGTTCTTGGTAATCTAAACATCTGGTTTGACACCTCCTCCTGCCCCATGACCTGTCATCTCATTGACAACATTAAAGCCCTTAATCCGACAACTAATCGGGCCCCACCCCATTGCGGGTCACACCTTAGATGTAGTGTTCAGCTCATACAACTTTATCTCCTCCCCCTCACACACACACCCTCATCTGGACTGATCACTCTATCCTCGTCTCAGCCCTGACTCCTTTACCCCCGTGCCACTTGCCTCCACCCCCAGGATCCCGCTCTGGAACAAGGTAACCATCTGCCCTGATCGCCCCTCTGCCCTAATCTCCTCCCTTCCAAATCTCCCCCTCAAGGGTGGAACCCTCTAGAACAATGGCTCTCAGATACTCTATCCCCCTTAACCTCTACAAGACTCCGTCCCACTGCACAGGTCCTTCGCCCAGCTGGTTCAACCCTAGCCTCAAATCCCTCAAGACCATCACCTGAACGACACTGGCGGAAGAACCCCCCACTTTTTTTTTGTTGCACAATTTGTATTACATTTTATAAACTACAATCCACGACATACATATGTCGATAGATGTTAAGATGTGTATTTATTAATCCACCCCCCCAACTTAGCCCAGATCTCCTAGCTAGTGACATATATTGACATGTATCTCCCTCCCACCATACTTATACTGTTACTTCTTCATTTCTTTCAATGGCCAGTAATGTCAGTCGACTCTATCCAACGCTGGATGTCCATGCTCGCCTCAGCCTTTTGTTCCTGCAAAGCTTTCTGCCATGCCCATGTTTCCGCTCTGATCCATTTATCCAGATCAATCCACCATGCAGTTATGCTAGGTTCCTTCGCATCTTTCCATTTCATGGCTATACTACGCTTATCTAGTATACACATCAAATCTTTAAGCCTATTCAACGGTTTATCTTTAGCATTCCTTCTGTAACAACCTAGCATGCACACTTTCGGCATCTGGATGTCTAGCTCAATGACGCCCTGGGCCGCTTTATGTGCCACTTCTTTCCAGAACCTCTGCACCATCGGGCATCCCCAAAACATGTGAATAAGCTCTGCATTTTCCTCCCTGCATCTAGGGCATTCTTGTCTGGTTGCGCCCTTAAATGTTGCTATAATCGGCGGGGTAAGGTATACCCTGTGTGTGATTTACAATAGCATTAGTTGTAGCCTGGCATTCCTAGAGACTTTTTTTGTGGTACACTGTTAAGCTTTTCCATTCACCATCCTCCAGCGTCCTCCCCAATTCCTTCTCTTTAAATTTCAGTTCGGGTCGTAATATTTGCTCTAACAATCTCTCGTAAAATTCTGGAAATGGCATGTCCTACCCCCCCCCCCCCCTCTCTTGCGCTACCGAGAGCAATAATTCAATGTCCTCATTCCCTATAGTACTATCTGCCCGCCGCCCTCGCACTGCCTGCATTACAGTGTTGTGCAATAGGACCTGGCCTGCGTGTAGGCCGGTGGTTTCTTGTAATTCATCCATCCTCCCTCCTTCCATAGGTCTCCAACAGTGGCTACTCCACACATTTACCATTGCGCCCTTGTCAGCGCCCCACCACCTTGTTTCCCTCTCGGGATTGCCGCTATCAGAATCTGTGTCGAGAGCTGGTCTGCTGGTCCCATACTCCCAAGTCCTATTCCAGATTTGAATTCCCAGCTTCACCAGATAGGGGGTACCAGTCAGTTCTCCAGAGGAGGTCTCTCGTATATCTCCCATGCACGACTGGTTGTAGCAGTCCAGTTTCTGTTGTTGGATCGTCTGCCATCCATCGTACCATATGTTGCAGCTGACACCAAATTTTGAGCTGTACTACTTGGTATCTTAAGCCCACCCTGTGCATGGTGCCTTTGCAGTGTACTCAGAGCCACTCTATTCCTCCCGTCCTACCATAGGAACCCCCTACACATCCTATCGGGTTCACAGAAGTATTGCCGCGGTATGTAGGGACAATCCCGAAGCAGTGCATCAGTCTCAGCAGTGCCACCATTTTCAGCAACGCCGCTTTTCCCATTACTGACGAGGGCAATTTACCCCAGAACTCCATAGATTGGATCAGACCGCGTTTGGCTTGTACTGTGAGTTCATGCTCTCTTTGGGGATCATGATCAATGCTAATGCCCAGGTATCTGAGGGTGGACCTATTCCAAGGACTGGCAACTTCTCCTCTGTACTTTTAACCAGCGCGGCCAACGGAAACGAGCATGACTTGTTCCTATTTAATACCTGTTAGCCTGCTCGAGTTGTCCAGTACCTCCAAGATGTTAAGAAGATTCCGCACAGGCTCCTTGATGTACAGTAAGACCTCATCAGCATACACTGACACCATGTGTCTCACCCCGCCTATGTCTGTATTCTCATATTCCTGTCTTCTGTATGCTGCCATGGGCTCATCTGCTATGATGTACAACATCAGGGATAAAGGGCAACCCTGCCTCGAGCCTTTGTGTATCTGCCATACCTCTGAATATGTTCTCCCTGTCTGAACTCTGGCCATTGGTTCTGTATATACCAACCTTACCCATCTCCTATACCGTGACCCAATCCCCATGTTGTCATGGTGTCGTATAACCAGTCTCAGTGTACAGAGTCCACTGCATACTCTACATCACGTGATTTAGAAAACGGCTGATAGCAACGTAATCTCCTGAGGTTTTCTGTGATATTCCTGCCCGGTACATACCCCGTCTGGTCTGGGTGGATCCGTTTATGTGTCACTTTGTGAAGTCTATTCTGTGGGAGCGCTCTTATCATGCCTAATATCTCTTCCTAGGTTATGGGGGCTTCCAACTGCTCTGCCTGGAGGGCGTCCAGCCGGGGGAGTGTTAAAAGTGTAGGAAGTTCTCTGTCCCTTGGGGTTCAGCGTACAGTGCCCTATAATATTCGGAGAATACCTTGTTTATTTCTGCCTGTGTTTGTACCTCCTCATGGTCCGAGCTTCGAATGGAGCATATTGGGGATCTCGCATCATTACGTCTGCACAACCAAGCAAGCATTCTCCCCGGTTTGTCCCCTAGTGCATGACTCCTTTCGAGGTACTTGGCATAGTTAAACTTGCTGTGTCTGTCCCATTGTACCATACATTCATGTTTGAATTCAATTATACCATCTATGTGTTCCTTGTGTCTAGCCTCCCTCTCCCACATTTTCAGTTTCCTTTCGATGTTCTCCATCTCCTCAGTAATGACTTTCTGTACCCCTCCCGAGTCGATCATCTCACCCCTTATCTCGACTTTGTATGCCCTCCCAGGCTGTGCTCACCTTGCGTACGCTCCCTTCATTTACTGTAATGTACTCTACAGTGCTCTTTCTGATGTGTTCAGCGAATGCTACACCCTGTAGTGATTCGCTTCTCAGTTTCCAAGTGGAGGTCGTGGTGAGGACACTCCATTTCGCCACAAGTGTGGAGTGATCTAATAATACCATGGCCAAATACTCCAGCTCTGAGAATTGTAACTTGTGCTCTTCCCAGAGAACATGTAATCAATTTGCGTATGTATCTTATGAGGGGCTGAGTAATGAGAATACCCTCTCTCTTCCCCGTGCTGCGTCCTCCACATGTCCCTCATTTGGAAGTGCGTCATTAGCGCATTTAACACATTGGCCGGGGGGATGGCTTCTTATGCTTCACATCTGACCGATCTCTAGTGGGAGCCAAAGTGCAGTTAAAATCACCTCCCCAGAGAAACCTCATTCCTGTAAAAGGTCCCAACCTTGCATACAAGGACCTGAAGAACAGTAGCATCATGGTTCGGGGCATAAGTATTCACAATGCAGATTTCTTTATTTTCGATTACCCTGTGTAACACCGCCATCCTCCCTTCATTATCTGTCTTTGTAGCCAGCACTTTAAATGGTATCGCCGGGTCCACCCAAATAAGGACCCCCGTTGCATACGTGGAGCTCACCAGAACACCTCCCCAATTCCTCGCTAGGCTTTTCTGTTTTTGTGCATCTAGGTGCGTTTCTTTGAACAAGACTATCCCAACCTTATTCCTCTTGATATACATATGCACCCTCCTACGTTCAACATAGTTATTGAGACCCCTGATGTTCCATGTCATGATTTTAACCGCGTCTGCCATTAGTGACAATTCCTAGAGTGTCATTGCGGTCTCCACACCATTGCAAGCAACCGTAGGAGTTTAACGAAACATTATGTCATAGGTGCTGGGCTATCTTCCTTCCTTCCTTCCCCCCCACTCGTCCTGCTATGCCGTGCATGCAAGGACTCTCCCGTTTACGCTCCATTCAAACTGGTCGCGAGAATGGTCTCCTGGTGCCCTATGGGCGGGCTCTGTACGGTAACCCTTAAACTACTTCTACGGGTGTAGCGAGTCCGCTCAAGGCGTTCCCACCACTAAGTTTCTGTAACTCATGCTTCTGCTCCTGCTATTTCATCACTTATCAAACAGCTATCCTGTTAAAGTATTGATCTTGCCCTGCATAATTCCCACCATCTCGGGGTGTATACATGTGTCTGCATGAGTTCCGCTGTCTCAGCACGCAATGGATATGTCTCTATTCTCAGGAGTGTTGGTTCTGATCTGTTGTCTCCGGGATCTGCACACTGACCATCCATTCTTGCGCTTCCATTGGCATCTTGAAGAAGAGGGACTTCCCATTAGGTAACACTTTCAGAATCGCCGGATACAGTAGCATGTATTTCAAGTCCGCCCTTCTAAGTCTGGCCTTTATAGCAATGTACTGGGCTCTCCTCCTCTGAACCTGGAAGGTATTGTCTGGATAGACTGAAATCTTGCCTGACACTCTTTTCTTCCTGTTTTTATAGTTCAGCACCTTGGCTACTATGGGTCTCGCTCTCTCGGATGCACTCTTTCGATTGAGAACCCCTGTGTGAGTTCGCTGGCCCCTATTTATTGGAGCAACATGTATTTGATGGAGACGGTCGGATCAGACGCTTCCATTCCTTCCGGCAGCCCCACAATTTGCACGTTGTTTCTTCATGCGCGCCCCTCTTCCTCCTCCTGCTCTTCAAGGAGCTTGACCTTCTGTTGCAGGACATCAATGTCGTTCGCTGCTTGCGTCTTTGCTTCTGTGTTTTCCTTGACCTGTTCCTCCAGCTTCCCAGTGCGTTCTTCAATGGCGCGGACATCCTGTCTCAACAGTCCCACATCAATGCGCACTGTTTCAATCTTGGCTTACAGTGTCATCTGCAGTGCTGCAATGGCTTCCAGGATCTGCCGTTTCCCATCCTCTGCCATTTCGCTCTGGGCAGTTGCTTGTTCTCGTTCCTTGTCCCGGTTTACTGAATCCTGACAACTGGTTGGGCTCTTCGCAAATATGTCCAAGATGGCTTGCTTATTTTTATTCTTATTGCTCTTGGATGTCATCATTCACTGCGTATATCGCTCTGTCCGCCGTGTACTCGACATCTGGGATCTGTGCACCCATTTTGGGTGCTTGCGTTACTCCAGATGCCCGGCCCAGTCTTCTGTGTCTGGCAGAGTACTTGCTGATGTTGATGTCACCCTGCCGTTTCTTGCCCAACCCAAATTAGAGTCTCTGCTCTCCTGGGTCTGTATCTCTGTGGCACTTCGGTAGGTCTGTATATTATGATGCTCTTGTCTTCCAAGAATTGAAACAGGCAGCCCCCTCTGTGGTCCTTCCCACCAGCGCCTACCTGTAAGTTTAGGCCTGTGCATCCTGCCTGGTCCTTGTTGGTTTCCCTGTATTGGGAGTAGGGTCACTTAGCAGGGGCCTATTCAATAGTCAGGCACATGTGTTATATTCTACAATTCCCTCCTTGCTTCTGAGGCTTCTGTCCTGGTAGAGGGCACTCTGCACACCCCTCACCCAAGGCCACTCTATGGGCTTATTATCTTGGCCCTTCCCTTGCCCAGCGTTTTGCACTGTGCACTCCTTCACCGGAGTCGGTGCAAGGCTGTCTCCCTCCTCCCGCTCCCCCCGCCCCCAGTGGGGTGTCCTCTGCCTTCGTTCTGCCATGCCCCTCCAGCACTATGCGCCTGTACACTACTGGCGCCACATCTGTGTTGTTCTTAGGAGTGGGAGTGTGGTAGGAGACGCCCCGTTGCCTGCCAGAAATTTCTTGAAATGTACTAGGGCCTCCTCCCTCCCACTCCTTACCTTCAGCTCCAGTGTGTGCTGACCTCTGCGTCAGTGTTCAGCTCCGCTTCTGCTGCTCCTCTCACGGCACCAGGCTCCTCAAGGGGGAAAATGAAGCTCTTTTTGGTCCCTCCGGCGGCTCGCGCCTCTGCAATAGCTGGAGGCAGCTTGTCCGTTGCACGAGCACCCTCCACATCTTGTGTACCTGCTTCTGCCCGTCCGAGCGGCTCCGCTCACTTCTCTCGCCTGCTCCGTGCATCGGCTGGAGCCCTTGGGCAGAAGCTCCTTTCCAGCAGACCAGGCGTCTCCGTCTCCGGCCCCACGCCTCCTGTCGCTGGCAGTCGGTTTATCTCATCCTGGGGTGATTCAAAGCATGAGTGGGTCCCGGCCCCAACCTACACGCTACTGCGTCCCAACCCGCCTGCAGTCCGTCGATGCTTCTCACCATGGCGGGACTGTCAAAGCCGACCTAGACCTACAATCTCTCTGCCTCAGCCGCCATTTTGCCTTTGTCCGTACTGCGGCATCCGCATCCCTGCATCTCGAGCAAAGTTCCTCCAGGCAGTGTTTCCGCTCTGCTTTTGTACTACAGCTTCTCAAAGTCCTGCTAAAGCTGTGAATCCATTTCTAGTCAATTGTGGGTCAGATTTAGCCAAGTAACAGGACATTCCCATGTAGGCTCTACAGGAGCTCTGAATGAGGAACTCTTCCTCACATGGCTGTTGGCCATGCCCCCCCCCCGGCAGACGAACCCTTCTGCCCAAAACAAAGCCACTTTCGCTAGACCGAGAAGAGCATACAGATTTGAAATTCGGAAAGCCAAACATGCCTTCTACACTGCCTGTATCGGCAATGCAAAGAACTCTGCAAGATAATATCGGATTTAAAGACCCCCCCCTCGCCCCTCTGCTCTTCCTCTCTGCCCCCCTGTCTTTCAGGCACTGTGCTACACCCTTTTCCCACCATTACCTCAATATAGCCATTGAAAGGAACCGCACCATCCACGCTAAACTACCAACCCTGTCTGCCCCTATACCGCCAGTCCCCCTTGCGCTGCCCTCATCTTGCACCCTCTTCAGCTCCTTCTCTGTGATCTTCCATTCCAATTTCACAAAGCTTCTCTCCAATATCTGCCCCTTATGTTCGCCGGGAGACCCCTGCTCCGTCCCTCCTCAAACATCCTCTCCACCTGTGCAAGCACCTTCGCCAGATCTATAATCAACCCCTCACTAACAGCAGGTATCTTCCCACATGAATACAAAACATCCCACATCAAACCACTATTAAAATATCCCTCCCTTGACCCCCTCCCCAGTTACCGCCCCATCTCCCTCAACGGCTTAATAGCCAAATTATTAGATAACACGGCATACTTCCAGCTCAGCCACTTCGCCGAGGCCCATGACCACCTTGACCCTGCCCAGGCTGGCTTTAGACCGCTCCATGGAACTGAATCCTCACTGGTCTCTGTCTGGGATGATCTGAAAAGAACAGGGCACTCCGAGAGCTGAGCTCCTCATCCTCCTTGACCTCTCAGATAAACTACTCCATCCTCCCGAACAGACACTGACCCAGGCAAAAGGGTCTCCGTCCTCAGATGAGTCTCTTTGTTGCTCTCAGACCGCTCCCAATTGTCTCTCCATCTTTTGTCCTCTCCCAGGGATCCTCCCTCTCCCCCGCCTCTTAAACCTTTACGTTTCGCCCCTCCCCAAGCTCATCCTTTCCCACAATCTCACATGTTACAATTATGCTGACGACACCCAGATCATCCTCAGGATTCCCAACTCCGCCTCCCCACCTCTCCCAGACCGTGCATCCTGTCTCTCTGACACTGACCTCGACATTGACCTCTGGATGACGAACAATCACCTCTTCCTCAACCCCACAAAAAAAGGAAATCCTAATCTGTGGCAAAACGGCTCTCCTTCCCCAATCTATCCGTTGGTGGCTGTTCATTAGGACCCACGCCCACTGCATCCCCTCGGTCAATAACCTAGGATGCACGTTTAGCTCAGACCGGACCCTCACCCATCACATCAATGCATTTTCCAGATCGTGTCTCTTCCACCTCCTGAAGCAGATCTTTCCTGATCTCTCCTACCCCCATAGAGTTTCTGCAATCATGGCCATTACCCTCTCACGCCTTCACTACTCGAACTCCCTCTACCTAGGCACGCCTACATACCAACTGAAAAAGCTCCAATGGATTAAAAACTGCAGCAAGGCTCCTCCTTGCACTCTTCCCCCCCCACACAGAACACATTTCTCCTGCATGCTGCACACTCCACTGACTGCCCATCAGCCGACAGGCCTCCTTCAAAGCCATGTGCATTACCCACTGTGCAATCCACAAGAAAGGGCCGGAATTCCTCCAAAACAAGCTCACTTGCTTACCACCCCCACCAGAATCCTGATAGGTTTCTGCACACCTTCTGGTAGTCCCTCCTTTCAAGTTCTCCAGATTAGGATGTGCCTGTTTCTGTCCTCGCACCCACTTTCTGGAACTCCCTCCCCCTCAAGCTTTGCCTCATAGAGGATCAACTGGCCTCCAGGAAAGCACTCAACCTGGCTGCCCTCCTCACCGCCCCCCCCCCCCCGACTCCCTGATTTCTTCCACCTCCCCGCACCCAATTCCCCCTTCTTGCACACACATTTCATCCTGCAGTCCCGCCTAGCCTCCCCCCCTCACACTTGGCCCACCTTTCCTTCTGTCAGCAACTAGCCTGTTTTTTTCCTTTCAACCTCTTTGCTCTGCCATCCATCCTTCCTTGTGTGACGCCAAGCACACATGGAGGACTAAGGTAGTCACTCCAGCAACTCGCACCTAGAACAAATCCTGACAGTGGGCCAGGTATTGCACACATATGGGCTTGGAGGGTGCACAATGCATTGCACTTAAAGGCACCTTGGGAAATTATGCTGATGATCCCATAGGACGACAATCTGGCCTCTCGGACCCCATGCTCGTGGTTGACACTGCATGTAACCCTAATGCGGAGGAGGTTGGTCTAGGCTGCTGCATTGTGCATTTGTAAGGTGCTCATACAGCAAGAAATTGTTTCAAAGCACCCACAGGGCAAAGGGACTGTAGAGGGGAACATGGGACAGAGGCATTAGAATAAAATAATGAACAGGATAGAGGTGGTCCTACTAGGCGTTGTGAGCATTCGGATCGTGCAAGTGCAAAGAGAGAAGGAGAGGGGGCAAGTGCATAGAGATTCCCGGGAGGGCTGGGTAGGGGGGCTTGGGGGATGCCATGAATTTAGTTGCCAGGAACCAGTAAGTGCTTGGCAGAGATCCCATTGTGAAGAATGGTCATCTTTCGATACAAAGTGCAGTCCTGTGAGGGAACACAGGCCAGTGGGTGCCCAAGGGCAAGTGCTGGTAGGGGCTGAAGGCGATTTTGTCCCCGGGGTCTTGGCCTTCATCCCAAAGTTCAATGCCAACAATCTCCGCGACTGAGGGGTTAAGCACTGGAGGGGGAAGGAGGAGGTGAAGATTTGAGGCGTTTCTGGAATTTAAGGAGATCTGGCTCAAGACAGAGAGGGATGGGCTGTTCCAGAGGAGGGAGCCAGCCGAGGAAAGAGATTGTCCTCCAGCTTGCTGCTTGGAGAAGTGCTTGACACATCGAGTTGGAGCCGGAGGAACATAAGGACCTGGAGGGGAGAGTTTTTGGTGAGAGCAGATTGTAGTTAGTGTGGTCCCTGGCCCCAGACAGCCTTATGGATGGTGCAGAGGGATTTAAATTTGATCCTTGCAGCAACCGGGAGCCATTGGAAGGATTTTGGGGCTGGAGAGATACGGTCCCTGGGCTTGAGGCCAATGATAAGTCTTGCAGCCTTATTTTGGATAAGCTGGAGAAATGGAATGAGGTAGAGGGTATATTAAGGAAGAGCCTGTTGCAGTAGTCAAGCCTAGAGCATACGAGCAGGGCGCTAGAGACATTGAGCTTCTGCGGAAAGGTGTGGAAAGGAAGGATGTCGCTGAGTAGGTGGAGCTGGAAATGGGCTTTCTTGGCAAGGTCCATCATGTGAGGGAAGAAAGGGAGGAGTTAAATATCACTCTATGGTTTCTGGCTTTGGATGGATGATGGTGGGGGGAGGGGCCCGTAGAAGGTGGCCAGAGAGAGGGGAGGTCGGTGGGAGCAGGAATCACGATAGGAAGGATCTCAGTCTTGCTGGCATTGGGGCAGAGATTGTTCGAGGCACACCAGGACTGGATAGCTGAAAGGCATTTGGGAATGGTGGAGGAAGTTATCCAGAGGGAAGTTTGAGGAAGAGTTGGGTTTCATGTGCATAACACAGGAAGTTGGGGGAGAAAGTAGAAATAAGGTGAGCAAGTAGGGCGAGAAGACATTGAAGAGCCAGGGTGAGAGGTTGGAGACCTGGGGGACGCCACAGGTAGAGATAGAGGTGGGAGAGAAGAAAGAGCCCAAGATAACCTGGGAGGGATGGTCGGTGAGGAAGGTCGGCCAGTTCAGTGCCCGCCACGAGATACCAAGGTAGAGTTCAGTGATGCAAGCAGTTCTTCATGGGTTTTCAGGAGAGCAGTTTCTGTGCCTCTGTATGCTCGGAATCCAGATTGATGGTCGTGTAGGCAACCAAACAGCTCTGTATGTTGAGTCAGTTGTGGGAGGACCAATTGCTCCAGAAGTTTCCCAAGGAAGTGGGTGATAGAGATGGGGTGATAGTTAGCCGGACTTAGGAGGAGGTGCAAAAGAGTGCTTTGGGGGAAGAAGGGAAAGACCCAGTAGCAAAGGAGTGATTGCCGAAATCAGCAAGTGCATGGGCAAGGGAGCCAATGTCCTTAATATTTCTGGAAGAATGGTTGAGGGGAGCCTGTTTGGAGGAGACCTTCATAGAGTGGACAATCCCAGAGACCTAATCTGATCTGATAGGAGAGGAAGGATGGGAGGTCAGGGGTTGCAGAGGGATGGGAGTGGGCGAAGGGGAAAGGAGGGAGCAGAGAGTGCTTAGAATGTCCTGAGTGTTTGCAGTGAAGTGGGTGGTCAGTGCAGTGGGCCTGATGGGGAAGAGTTGTGGTGGACACTGCAGAGGGATTGGCTAGTTCCTTTCAGATGTTAAAGAGTCTAGCCGTGGTGTTGGATGTACCAGAGATGCAAGCCTGGATGAGGGCTCTCTTCTTGGAGTGAATGGAGAGATATTGCCTTTGGAGAAGCCGAACGGCCAGTTTGTCAGAGGATGAGCTGGAGGTCTGCCACTTCCGTTCCACAGTTCTGCACTTCGATTCAGAGCTTCAAGATCAGAGTTGTACCAAGTGTAAGGCTTTGGTGGCATGTTTTAGGTGAATCCTCATGACTGAGGGCAAGGATGTCGAGAGTGTTGGTGATGGCGAGGTGGAGTTTGCTAAGAGCAGCATCTGAGGTAGTCTGCAGTGGGAGGAGAGGGGGGGGGATGAAGGTAGATGCGAAGGCAGCAGCTGACACTTGTTTCATCAGGCACCAGGAGAGGGGGTGGTTTTGGCGAGCGGGGGCGGAGGAGCAGACGATCAATGTGGATGAAGGTGAGAGAGAGTGTCAAGCAGAGTGGGTAGGACCAGAGGGGACAATGGAGAGCAAGGTGCAAAGATCACAGAAGAAAGTAGTGGCCTTGATTGAGGAGTCAAGGTAGGTGTTGAAGTCACATAGTAGGAGTTTAGAGGTAGATGACGGGAGGGAGGAGAAATCGACTCATTCTGAGAGGAACTGTGTCATGGAGCCAGGTAGTCGATAGTGACATTGGTCAAGGAGGAGGTAGGAGAGATGACCAACTTGCACACCAGGCTGCTGAAGGAAGAGTATGGCTGGTTGGGTATAAGGGAACAAGGGACCCACTCAGGGAAGATCCGGGCAAGCTCACTGCCGTCTTGGTTGGGGCACTGCTTAGAGATGATCTTGTAACTGTCAAGAAGGGAGTCAAAAGCAGTAACTGAGCTGGCCTTGAACCATATCTCAGTGAAAGTGAGGATGTCGAGGTCAAGGTATTCAGGAGGAGGCAGATGTCAGCAGAGTGTTTGATTCCAGAGCAGGCATTTAGCATGGCCAGGTGAAGCAGGTCTCTGCCTTTTAAAGGTTTTCCAGTGAGGGGGTACAGGGTCATGGTACCCCAAATGCAGGAGGAGGAGGAGGAGGAGGAGGAGGAGGAGGAGGAGGAGGAGGAGGAGGAGGCGGCTTAAGAGGGAGGGAGGGAGGAAGGGAGGGAGAGATGTATAGCAGGGGCAGGAACAAAGTTGATCCGAGATGGCAGGCGTCAGACAAAGAGGAGGAGTAGGAGGGTGGGTTGAGGACTCTGAGCCATGATCGTGCCATTGGGATGGACATTAATGATACATCTGGATAATGAGAAGCCCGCCAAGAGTACTTCCATCTAGTGCCTCTGTTAATGGGAGAGGATGCGACAGCAGAGAGTAGAGATCTGGAGAGGGGACAGAAAAGTGGTTATTACTGAGAATATGTTGAAGTTGCGATGGGCAGACCAGGGTTGGTGGCCAAGAAATCTTTTAAAAACTTTTTCCTTCCAGACTTTGAGAGAAGAGGGATAGGTGATAGAATTGCAGTTAGAATAGATAGGGGAGATGGTGAGTGCCATAGGGGTGGCAGAGAGGTACAGGATGGAGCACAAGTCTGCACTGCACAGGCAGAGACTCAACCAGGCTACCTGGTAGCCAGGAGAGAGCAACCAGATACAGTGGGAACACTTGTGCACAAAAGTGTAGACTTTGGAAAAAAGCACACCTAAATTTGAAATATTTGTAAATATTTGGAAAGGCACACAATGCAATGCAAAATGGGGGTGTGGAGATGGAAAAAACACCTAGATTCGAGATATTTAGAAGGTACACAATGCAATAGAAGGAAAGATGAGGAATGAGGCATAGGCAGTTGCAACAGAGGTTGGCTTAAGGCTTCTGAGCTAGGTACAGAATCGCGAGTAAGTGGATAGGCATCAAGTAGTTCAGAGCATAACTCCCAGGTAGTCTGGAAAGAAAAAGGCTGCAGATGAGGCACACATTTGTGAAGCAGATGGCTGCAGGCTGGTGAACAATTCCAGCGATCTCGCCTGCCGGCGTCCGGTAGGCCAGATGCAGTGACTGTAGACTAATCGACTTCAATGCAACCTGGTTGCCATGGCAACCCTTGGAGGCACTCTGGTGCCGCGGAAGAGGGCAACCATGTTTGAAGAGAAATTCGTCCCACAGTTGGCGCTGCACTGCTTGCTGCTACAGAAATAGAGGCTAAGAAACAGCCTTTATGGCAAGCATGTAGATTGTTTCAGAGCTGCAGCAGAGTTCATTAACACACACGGAACAGATCCTGATTCAGCGCCGCTATGTGCGCTCACGCCCACATGGGCTTACCTCAAGGAAGGTCTCGGCTGCAGCATCTCGGAGGCTGCTGCTGGATAGGGTGTCTGAGCAGAGAGGGGGGGAGGGGGCAAGCGACTGCTGCGCTTGATGTAAGGAGTGAAATGGGGACCTTGTTTTTGCACAAGAAGGAACTAGTGATGGCAATCTCTCACTCGAAGACCCTCTCAGCGGATGAGTATTATGCATTCATTGTGCATTTAGATTGCCTGTGACATGTAGCCTGCTCATTGTACATAGCTGGAAACCAAGAAATAGACTTTGTTCTTTGTACAGCTAACCCATTTCTCCTCTTGCACTCTGCACCTTAGCAACTTGGTGGAAGGCACGGTCTCACTCAGCACACCCTGCACTCACATATAGCACAAACACTACTGCACATCACCTCTGCCATGAGAATGAAGCAACTTTTAATTACAAAAATGCAAACTGTAGCTACCCGCGTAAACCTCTTATATCCTTAAACACAGCCCCCCAAACTCCTTTAGACCATAATTTACATCCGCTGTGCCCATACACACCATCTAGACATGGGTCTTGGCCACCCTCGCATAACTTTAATGGCTGAAATGCACACATGCATAATGGTACCTCTCAAACCTTTGGTTTCTGGTCCCTCCGAGGGTGTTCAACCGAAAGCACATTGGGATCATAATTATGATGAAAGTCGCTATAACAAATGACAAAATTAATGAATACATGGTTAGGCAATGTGTAAAAAGAAACTGGTTAAATGAAATCCAGCAGATTCTTATCAAAATGGAGAACTACGCAATCTGAGGTGAAAAGCACAGCATTTTAGAGTGACAGAAAAAAATGACATTTGGGCTTTCGATTGTGGAATTTCCTTATCATTAAACCTACGGACATTAAAGATGTGTATTTGAAAGAAATTTGATCAGCAAATGCAATGTTATTTTTTTTTGTTTTTCACTCCATCATGGAAAAAGGTGACTTTGAAATGTTACATTTTCTGAATCAAACACCAGTCTTGGGCTTGGAGACCATATGAGAGTTCATTCTGCCAATCCCTAGCAAAACAGGACCAAGGATGCCTTGCTTTCACAAGGAAACAAAACTATTTGAAGCTGAGCAATAAAAGCTGATGACTGTCATTGGAACTAATCCTCAGGAAGATGAGCCCTGCAATCAAATCTAATGGCATCCATTGTGGTGGGTCAGAAGAAGCAACCGGGCAGTGGAGGACATCTTGTAGTGTGAGTGTAGTGTCGGAGAAATACCCCTGCCTGCACCGCACCGCGAAGAGACTACAGACAACGGGGAAGAACCACAGCACGGGCAGACAAGATACATGACGCGGAAGGACGACGCATGGCCAGCAGCAAAGCAAAGACAAAGAATTTATGTGCAAATTTGTGGCTTAAAATGGACATCCCTCTGAGAAAAAAGAGAAGAGGCTATGGACATAAAAAGAAAATATGGACACTCTGTGCATCCTAGTTGCAGGGTGAAGAAAAGTGCATATGCAAGCCACAACGTAGGTTATTGACTTTGAACTTTAGACTGAGGCACACCGAAGCCTTGATAAGAAAAGAATATGTTCAATCCCAATCGCAGACACACGAGTTGGAAGAAAACACAGTATACAGACTCGTTCAAGACAGGAACATTGTTTGGACTCACAAATGGCGTCCCAAAGTCGCGACATCACTAAAGACGTTTTGAACTATTTTCACCTAGTCTTGAGGTCAAACCCATCACTAGTGGGAAGGCTCGCTAGCATCCCCGAATTTCTGCAAGATCCTGAAAACAATAAGATAATATGGAGGCTGCTCACCGTGATCGCTGAGCAGTTCTTTCGACTTCCGGAATACAGAGAGAAAAAACAAATTTCCCAAGCGGAAGAAGTGAATACACATCAACGTGATATTTTATTAGTCTAATGGAAGAGCACCCAAACTTTGTCGGAAGGCACACTGATGTATATACATTTCTTCGAGATCTGGCAAACACAGAATGATTCAGCATAATCTTGAACGGCATCATCCAGGTCACTCCACATCAACCTAGATCGTAGAAGCTAGTGAGTACCGAACTGTTCCAGGATTCAGCAAGGCTAGGCGAATGTCCCCGTCACCAGAAGATAGCAGATTGGTGAACAATATCTTCTTTCGCCTAATTGAGGAATTTCCAGAACTTGTAGGGAGACCGGCCGGTGTTGACGTCCTCATGTTCATCAGAGACCCAACAAAATCTACCCAGCTAAGCATGCTCCTGCGTGTTATTGTATTACAAATCAAGCTCTCCAATCTCCTTCAGAGTTTCCGGAAGAAACCTTGAAGCTTCCTGCCGAGGGACAGATCGAGAAAGCGTTGCCAGAGATCTCACTCTTGTTAGACCGACACGGCATGTCTGGAATGAAGCAAATAAGAGGCATCAACTGGGAACTCGTATACTTTGAATATGCACAGTAAAAGAGACGTGTTGACGGCATTACCCGATTTTGACATTTCCTCATACATAGAAAAAAAACTGTAACCAGAGATAACAGATAATCCAGTGTCCAGGCAAGAGGGACAATAGTTTCCGTACATGCAACTTGCAAGAGGAACAAGCAGAATACAGAAATAATATTGTCTAAGATTACATTAAAGTGTTAGCCTTGTTCCCTAAAATGTTCGAGATGAGAAATCAAAATAGCAACCATGTTCTCCCCCAGGAGGAGAGACGCCCTTGTTTTTCCAGAAGTAAAGGTTGCAGTCTAACCTATAAGGGTATCATATACTTATGCATTATATTGATCATTGTTTTATTGTCACTGACCATTAGAACTGCATTTGTTATTGGTAGACAGTGTTCAGAGTCCAGTGCACCCACCTAACGATGCACACATTAAGCCCACAAAGGCACCCAGATCTTATGCAGTCATTCCAGTCCCTAGAGGATCTGACAGTAGAGTGAGTGAACTTGAGATGGATGTGTGTAGTAATGACACACACACAGTTGCAGTAATGAGCACATTAACAAGCCTGAGACCGGGTTGGCACAATGTGAATGAAAACAGGTTACTTACAACCGCACGCATGCAAACGACAAGTGCACATACACCAGATCTAATTTCAATAGCTACAGAACCACAGGCCAAGGAAGGGGAGAAGTTGGGTCACCAACTGTGAGAAGCTACCCCACAAGTGAAGAGAAAAGACGAAAGGGAAAAGCTGAACTTTTGAAGACAAAAAGAGCTGCAGAACGAACCAAGACAGCATTGACAAACAACCTGATCCAATGAAGAGAACAAGCGCAAGTATCGCAAAACTATTGTGTGCAAAGATAGTGCAGAATTGATTTGGCCATTTTATAACCAGAGCCAGGAAAAGAATTGCAAGACTTTCACCTACTTCATTGGTACAGATGAAGAGGCCTGAACCATGGATGGAAGTGCCTGCGAATCCCCCAGTGACAAGAATGAGAATCAAGAGAAGCATACAAGGAGATTACAGTGAACTAAACTATTACCTGGACAGCACAGCAAATTTGGGAAATAAAATATGCTACCAACACATGAAAGAAGTTGGAAGACAGAGCTCAGAGGGGGAATGCTTTGTTTGCACACTCCTACCCTACAGCATGGGGAAAATCACAGATCTTTGTAGCCGTAGAAATTGACATGCAGACAGCACACTGTCTATCACACATAGCAATGTGCAAGACAAGCGGCCAGTTCATGTGAAAGGATGCCTCACTTAAATGGGCAACTGAAAAGACAGACCCAGCTGAAGATGAACATATACAAGAAATAAAGACAAGAAACAGAGCCCATACGAGAAATCTTGTGATCAGATATTAGAAGCCAGGAGAGAAAGGAGCTGGCATTAGATGGTAAGTGAATAAAAAAACTTGATATTGAAGGAAAATCTCCAGAAGAGACCAGAAAATGGAAAAACAGAGGCCAAATGCAAATATGGGGAACAGTGCTTTCACCAGATGGATGGGAGAAATGAGTAGTGATCTGCAGAGCATGAATGGTCACCGGATCCTGCAAAGAAGCAATTGAAAATGCACAGAAGATATGCAAGCCATTATGGCCAAAACTTGCAAAACTATTGACATGGGTCGAAGACAGGAGGACCCCTACAGATGGATCCATTAGAGAATCCGAAACTGTGTTTTAAGAAACAATGGTACAAGAAAAATGGGAAAAAAACAGAACTGTGGACGAATCTTTGACGCTCCAGGAATGGTACACGGTACTGCAGTGACCATGGATCATTATTGGGCATGTGGGTCCAAAGCATATATCGGACTGCCGAAAAACTGGGGAGGTATATGCACATTTTTTTTTATTTTATTTATAATTGTATATGGTAAAACAAAAGGAATACCTTTTACAACATCATTATTACATAATTAAATCATTTCAAACAAATCTTGCATTTACAAATTCCACCAACTGATGTCTATCATAAAATTATAATAAAATCTTTCTAAAAAATTTAAAACCGTAGAAAACATTTAAGGACAAGAATTGTCAAACACATACCTCCTAATAGGATTACTCATCAAACCAGTTATCGTTATAATACATTATCTCATGGTTAGTTTAGTACATATGACTTTAATCCAATAGCCAATCAGGCTGTAAAGTTGAAATGTCCATATTTAGGAGGTTGTAATTTCCAATGTTAGAAGGACAGAAGTACTTCTCTTTTGTCAATATCAGTTAAATCGTAACACATTTGTCTAACAACTTCACTTCTAGAAACCTTACAAATTTGATTAGCGAAAGAGTCAAAGATTGGCTCCTTCCCTACATACATTTTTGCCTCAGGATTTCCCTACTCAATCCCGAGTCAGAAAACAGATAATCACCCAATATTTGTTTTCTTGCACATTCAAAAAAAGAGAAATAAATTGTCAATGTTTTAGTGTTTCTAGAACATTTCCTTCATAGAATCTGCATTGTCTAATATTTAATTTGTCTTTAGCATGGAACCAATACATTCATTTTTCATTAGTTTGGAGTTCATTTAGGCAAAATCTTAAATAACTATGTCTAGCTTTATGACAAGGAAACATCTCCAGATATTTCACATGTTGTCCCCACTGATGAGTAAATTTCGCATATTCATAGAATGCCTTACTTTTGTTAATTTTATCAACCTGAATACACCAATAAAATCTTTGGTATTTCAGTTTACACGCAGGAAGACCTAGTATTAGATATTCCTTTGATATCATTGTTTCAGCCAATATAGCATCCATTTTAACTCTAAATTTCGAGATCGAGGGTGGAAAGTCTTTAGAAATCATAATGGCCAAATCTTCATATAAAGAGGCCGAAGGTGGCGATAACATTTTGGCATAGTTAGATAGAAGACGCCAATGCCATTTTACTGATAACGGTAATAATCCCAGCTTGTGACAAATGATCATATTAGGAGTTGATAAAGCCAATCCCAGCACCCTTTTCCACAACTTTCCTTTTAAGACATCCAAAATGTCTTCAATATCATATAAACAAATGTCTATGAAATATAATAAGATGGGTTCCATTTTTTGGAGATAGAATTTAAGATTTGGTATAAGGGAGAATCTCCCCAATCTTTGAAAATAATCTGCATCTGCGAGATAAGAGATGTGATTTTTTTTTTTTTTTTTTTTTTTTTTTTCATTCAGAATTTTTTTCCAATGCTCCCTTGAATATGTCGTAGCTAGGTTGTATCCTAAATAGCGCATTGAAAAGGTCTTTGGGATCGATTTTCTGTTTAGTCTCCAGTCGAATTTTGTAGTTTTTTTCCTGCCGTCTGCAAAAGAAATAATAAAGGACTTTATCGGATTTACTAACAGGTTATTTATTTTTTTTAGCATAACTGTAAAATAACTTCAACTTGGTCTGTAAACCAAACGACGTACGAACAAAGAATAATAAATTGTCCGAAAAGCTGAGCCAATTAAGAGCTAGACCACCTAATTTGACCGGGAAAATTACTGCATTATCCCACCCTTCATCGAGATCTAAAAGATAAAGATTAAACAGGACTGCGGCCATGTTGCAGCCCAGTTTAAGCCCGATTTCGGTGGGTATAGGGTCAGTCATTGCCCCTGCTCTAGTCATTCGTACACTATTATTTTTTTTTTTTTTATTCCGTGTATTTGGTTTATTACAAACCTTTCACAATCAACGAAAATAATTTTGTTTCACAAAGAGCTCATAACAATCAACATCAGGCAAGTAAAAAAAAACAAGGATCAGATGCAAGGGAAACCAGGGGAACCTTAATAAGCTAAATCTAATTTAAAAACCGTTCGAATTAAAACGGAATACTTAAAACAAGTTTTTGTTTTTGAACAATAATAAGTTTAGACTAAACTAGACAGTGAAAAATAAATAAACATTAAGCACTAGAACAATGCATCTTTTTTCACCATATCAATTCACTATTTACAATGCATTTTCTTCATCGATACGGTCTAGCCTTTTAAGAGTTTTTTCTAGAAATGTGACCGTTACAAAGTTTATTTTTGGACTTTGGCAAGCATAAATTAGGCTCCACCATTTCTCTGCATCTAGGTCACATAGGTCAGCAATGTTGCTGGTTAAATACAAATTTCGAAGATCTTAGTTTTGTGCAGAATAACACTGTGATTTAGTGATTCTTCACTTCTTTTACACAGTCTGCACTTTGTGCATATCTTTTCTTTGGTGTATCTTGCCTTTGTTGTTTTGTTTTGAAGGATATTCAATCTGAAGCGAAGTAGCAGATCTCTTTGTTTGCAATTTGGAAATTTTCTTAGATAGTCCGATATGATGGACATCACACCACAATTGGTTTTCAAGAGTGTATGAGTTTTTGACAGAGCTCTTTTCATTTCGGTGTTCGACCAGTCCTCAGCCCAAAGCGCTCTTTTTACAGCTGTTGGATTTTCTGCTAATGTTTGGGCTTTGAGGGCAGATTCTGTTAAAATATGATCATTTTCTCTTTTCCAGTCTTCTACTACTTTTCCTCAGTTATTATTTTTACAAAGTATTTCAAATTGGGGAGGCGTCAAGTTGCTCATTGTTTTTCTGTACAACATCAGCTTATTATAGCGGATGTGTACATATAGAGCTGTCAAACCAAGTTTGTGTCTAATTACCGTCTTTGGTGTTGCTTTCGGTATAGGTAAGATGTTTTTCCAGAAGAGTCCTTCCAAAGTGTTCCAGAACTTCTCTGAAATATTCATACAAGTCTCCGCTCCGTATGTTAATGTTGGTATAACCTTGCGCCTGTAGAATGTTATCAACGGTCGGAGGGAGAATTTTCCATATCTTTTGTTGATGATGTTAGCTTGGGCTGTTAGTTGTTTTGTTTTTGTCTTTAGCATCCTTTTCCAGGGCTCTTCATTTTTTATTCCACTTACTTGGATGCTCAAATATCTCATTTCGTCGCATGGTTTTATCCACGTTTTTTTAACTTTCCATTCTTCGTTTTTGCTTTTTTTCCATCTTTTGTCACCGAATATTAGTATTTCGGTTTTATCTGCATTTATTTCTAGATCATTTTTTTTCTATGTATTTTTCAACCTGATTTAAGGCTCTTTGTAGACCAATTTGTGTGTGATCTAATATCAGATCATCAGCATAAAGCAGATGGTTTACAGGTCTGCCATTTAGTCTAGGTGGAAAGGTCCTGCTGTTTTCTAGCCAGTATTGCAAGTCTTCAATCTAGAAGCAGAACAGAGTGGTTGCTAACGGACATCCTTGTTTGAGGCCTTTTGTTTTTATATCCTTTGAAAGGTTGCCGCCTTGATCTAATTTGATTCTTATCGAAGTTTTGGCGTACAGTTCCTTGATGGCTTTCAGGAGATCTGTAGGGCAACCTTTGGAGGCCAATTTTTCCCAAAGCCGACTTCTGTTTACACTATCGAAGGCTTGGCGCAGATCAATGCTAGCTGTATACAGTTTTTGTTTGTTTTTGTAGGCTCTTTTTTTCATCAAACCTACTATCAGGAGATGTAAATTACACCCCACATTTTCAACAAAGCCCGATTGTCTTTTGTCATATGTGATTGAATCTTTGATCCATGTTTTCAGTTGTTTTAGCAAAAGAGTGGCAAATATTTTCCCAACACAATCTAGTAGGGCAACTGGCTGATAATTTTTGGGGTCCATCCTGTTACCTTTTTTGAAAATTGGGACGACAATGGCCAGCTTCCACGATTTTGGTATTTGTCCCTGCTTAACAATTCTCTTGAACAGTCTTTCACAAAAGATTGCCCATTTCTCTGGGTCTTCTTTTAACACTGCATTCGATAGACCATCTGGCCCTGGGGCTCTTGAGGAGCTTGCTCTCAGAATTAGCAACTTTATCTCCTCCTTATCAAATGAAATATTCCATGGGCCTGCTTTGTTTTCATTAGTGTTTTCGATATCCGATTTTTCTATCTCATTGAACAATTTTGCGAAGTGCTCCATCCAAACAATTTCTGATATTGGATTCGTGATTGCCGCTTTTGAAGATTGTTTATCATTTAGGAGGTCCCATAATGTCCTACTGTTTGTGTTATTCATGGCTTTTTGCATGGCTTCTGCATCCTGTTGTAACAATTGTGATTTGTGGGCTTTCTGCCAATTTGTGTACTTTTGTTTTCTTTTTTGGATCAGTTCTTTCATTTCTTCTTTTCGTTTTTTAATGCGCATAGATCCTTTCTTAGTAGTTTCTTTTGTGTCGCCACTTCTGGATCATATACATGTAGTTTTTTTACTCTTGGTTTTGCGTGGTTTCCGGTACTTTGTCTAAATATCTGTAGTGATGTATCATATTCTACAGACATTTTTTCTTTGGATTGCCACTTTTCCAGATCTTCCAATACAGTATCAAAGTCACTTTTTTCAACCTTAAGCGGTTTAGTCCATTTTCTAGCTCTATTTTTGTATCCCATGTTTGATTTATTCTATTCTCCCAATGTGAGAATACAGCGATAATTGGTTCATGATCGCTGTAAATTGAAGGTGATATCCTGAAGCTTTGAGTTTTCGCTAGCAGTTGTTCACAGACAAACATGTAGTCGAGTGTATTGCTCACATTGCCATTTGACCAGGTCTTTTCTGGCGGTATATCTCCCTTCGTGTTTCCATTTAATTTGTGCAATCTCCTTGCTTCCATTTCATCATTCCATGATTTCCCACGTTTGCATTTTTGACCATTTTTTTGATTTATGTCACTTTGTGTTGGTTTATTTTCTTCGAAACAATTTGCATTGAGATCGCCACAGATGATGATATTTAGATCTTGTAGCGCTTCTCTTTTTTCATCTAGGCATTCCATTATTTGTTCTATGAAGCGTTTGCTTTCATGTTTTAAGGGATTCCAATAAACATTCAGTATTAACATCGTTTGTTTGACATTTGGAGCTTCCAACTGAAATTGTACAACTGTTGCCTGTATATATGGATTAACATTTGTAGATTCAAGCACCGTTATTCCAGACCCGTTTTTGATTAGGGTTAAAAGACCTGCAGATGGTCTTCCAAGCGAGCCACCTTTAGCCGGATTGCATAACACGATGTATCCTTCCTTGAATGGAGCAATTTTTAACCAAGATTCTTGTATGCATATTATGTCTAGCTCGTTTAAGGAGGGATTAAAGTCATTGAAAAGGTGTCGAAATCCTCTGGTGTTCCAGCTTCCTATTTTCCATTGGTCGATCTGAACTTTTTTGGATGGCTACAGTTTTGGTTTAATGGCAAGAGTGCCAGCTAGCCAATTCCAGTACTTCGGATCCTCTTTTGCTATTTGTAGTGAGTTGGTTGATTCAACCATTTTTTGCTTTCTTCTTATGGTTACTTTTATTTTATTTAGATGTTTTATTTCATGCTTTTGAATTTGATCTTCATTTCCATTTTCCTTCAGTAATCTATTTGTTGATTCTGAAGTCAGTCTTGTTGGATCTTTGCTTCCGCCCAAATGACTCTGATCGTAATGATGGTTCTCTCTCTGGTTTGGCTTTCCATTTTCAGTTCTCAATTTGTTATATTGAATCTCCTCAACTTCAGAGAGATCACTCTTGAAGTGCTCAGTTTTGTTTTTTCCACTAGTTCCAGGCTCTTCATTGAGGTTTTGGTGATCTACTGGTTCTGTGATCTTAAAGCCCAGTACTCTGAAGTTTTCGTGGGCTTCTAGCATGATGGAAGCAAGTATTACCAAATTCGTCACAATTTTAACTAGGTCTACACAAGCTTCATCGCGGAAACTTACTGACAGTATTTCCTCTGATTTTATTATTTTTAATTGTGGGATATACTGTAGAAGTTTCATAACAGCTGATCTGTTTAATATCAGCCCATCCGAATTTCTTAATATTTTTTCGAGTATTACAACCGTATTTTTCGGTAGTTTCGGATTTTGCTTCATCCATTTGTGGTTTAGGCCAGTGTTTCTCAAGTTTCCTTGTCTTTCGTTCTGAGATCCTGTCCTATTTCTTATTTTTTTTTGTTGTACATTATTCGAGTTGGTAGATTGCACTTCTTTCTGCGAAAAACTTTCCTTTTTAGTTCTTTTATTTCGGAATGTTTGGCTGTGCATTTTTTTTAATTTATCACTTAGGGTTAGAAAGTCTTCTTCATCTGGCACCCTGGGATCGATGCATACTTCTTTGGCTTCGTATATATTGAAATCCATGATCACCCTTTCCTGTGTTTCATTTATTTGTGAATTTTCGTCATCATAGACCGAACAGTCCAAAAGTTCTTGTAGGCTTTCATCTTGTGAACTAAAATCTTCGGATGACACGGATACCCTCTGAATCTTTTCCGAGATCAACTGCAGGGAATTCTCTACAGGTTTACTGCGAGAAGCGGTGCTAAGTGGCTCTTCTTCCATTGTGACTTTTGCATTTCGCAAAAAACTCCTTGACCCACAGATCTTTTTCTTTTCTTTATTGGTCGCATTTTTTGTTTTACATGTACTTTTTTGGCCTTTCTTTTGTGTATTGTTTATTTTTACTTCTTCTGACTTTTTATTTGCGTTGGAATCAAATATTGGGAAAGCACTTGTAGCTGCTTCATCTGCATTTTCCAACGATTTTTCTGAAGTCTCAGGTAAGGTTTTTTGGCCAATTCCATTTTCGATTTGTGTTGGTTTAGGTGTCAATCTTGCACTCAATGACAGTGGCGGATGCTCTTTGGTCTCCATGTGCAATGGGCTGTGTTGGGTCAGGTTCGACCACAGATGGAACAAGTTGGACATCTCTTTGGTCTTCGCATGTAATTGGTTGCCTGATATCCAATCCTGATTCAGTCCTTTTTGTTTGTGGCGCTAGAGTTGTGGTGATTTCTCGAATTTCTTCTAGAAAATGATGCTTGTCAGTTTTTGCATCTTGGAGTGAATCAATCAATGTTTTTAGGATCACTCCATCCATTTCTTTCTCTCGGCTTCTCTTTTCTTTGATTCCATGACTGATTCCACATAGATCATTTTACTATTCATTAGGGCAATCATTGTCGATTGATCTCGTTGATTTTCATTTAGACTTTCATACAGTTTTAGAAAAGGAGCCATAGTTATTGATAGATAGGATATGATCGCTTTCTGTGCCTCTTTTAACCACCTAGTCTCATTTGTTGCTCCAATATTGGTATCATTTTTGCGTCTTTGTCGATTTATTCTTTTATTTCTGTTGCTCTCATTTGAGCTATAATCTGATGAAGATGAGGAGTTATCATCTGATGATATAGTTTCTTTTGGACCGTTTTTTGTACGTGGTAAAGAGTATTTAATTTGGTCTTGTAGTGCTTTTATTTCTGCAGCACGTTGTCTATTTATCTCTCCCTTTTCAAAAGACTTTTGCCTTTGAATTTCTGGACCAAACGCACCTCGGGTTGTAGGATCGATAGTCTGGGGTGCTTTTCTTACAGGATCTGAGGGATCATCTGGTGTATTTGTGGGAGAATTTTGCTCAGGTGAGTGAATTCGGGGATGTTTGGGAGCCCATGACTCATTTTACACCTCCACTACACTTTGCTTTGAAGAGCTTTCTTTTCGACCTGTCTCACATGCACTTTTCTCTGAGTTAGCGCTCATAGCATTAGATTTTTCTGGGGTTGGATTTGATTTCTGTATGTCTATGATCTCCGCTGTATTAGTTAATAAATCATCATCTGTTATTTCTAAAGTAGCATTTCCTGTCAGTATAGTGCTTCTTTCCTTTAGCACTGTTTTTGAGGTTAAGCCTTCATGGCTGTTTTTGGTCATTTGGATTTTGCCATTGTTTGTGGCTTTATTTGCTTCAAAGTGAGCAGATTTTCCATTGAAATGCCATTTTAGTGTGCCAATCTCGGATGTAGAATGGGACCTTTTTTTTGTCTGTCTCCTCAGATTTTGTAGTCCGCATGGTTCAAGACCTTTTCCTTGCTCATCATCTAAGCCAGTATTCATGTTTTTTGTGCTGATATTTTTTTTTAGTGCTTCAATGTGTGTTACCATTTTGTTTTTGAGTCACTTTGCTTTTATGCATAGCATTTGGGATTGAGGATAAGTAGGTAGTGGCCTGGTTTGTCACAGAATCCGTTTGGGGATTCGTATCCAGCTCGCCACAGAGGCCCGTTTGCCTCAGCCTCTCATGAGTATATTCTCGTCGGTTTGCCGGCTGCGTCTCCAGGCAGCAGGGGGTTAATCCCGCTCTCTGCGCCTTCGGGACGCTGAGCCAGCTCAGGCTCGGGGCAGGCTCCACCCACATCAGGAAGTGGATCGCACTGCCTCTCGCCTCTATGTGGCTCTGCGATCGCTTTAGCCGGGTCACGCACCGCTGCCCGCAAAGAGGCCGCAGCGGGACACGGCGGCCCGACACCCGCACCCTCCCGACAGCACTCCCGCTCGCGGCACGCCATTGGGGATAAGCCTCCGCCGTCACTCGCCAGCGCCACAGCATCTTAGGGCCGCTCCACGGCTCTAGTCATCCCCGCTCCATCGCGCCTCCCCTCCCGCTGATCGCGCTGATCGCCAACCACAGCGGCTGCACTCGTCTCATCACAGGGGACGCCGGAGCCACGGAGGCAGCCACACGCCACCCCACAACCCACCAGCGACTCGCCAGGTACCATACAAGCACCAAACAACGGGGAGGAGCAGTCCTTGGGCGAGATAGGTGAAAGCGTTTCGTTTGTAATAGTCGTACAGACTTTGTTAGAATACAAGTTTGTGGTTGGTTCATTACATTGTTTTCCAATACTTTTTATGGCAGTCTTTGTAGTGGATGAAGTAGGTATTGTGGCTAATGTTGTAATGAAAGCCTGCTTACCAACTGAGGCATCAAGTGCACGTAACTTGCTCTGTGTTCTTGAGTGCATTTCTCCTGATAATTCGAGGTCCATTTGCTCACACATCGGCGAACACTCCGCTACGCTCCGCGTCTGTGAGTGGTTCTTATGGTTTCCAATTGTAGAAACAAAAAACAGACTCCAACAGAGTGCTTTCTTCCTTCAGGGTATAGGGAACAGAGCTTCTCCTTCTCCACTGCCAAACACTCGGCAAACACTCCGCTCCGTACACTATAGGTTGTCTGCTGATGTAATAGCGCAATGTTACCAACCAAATTAATGGAAAAACCATACTTCACAGCATTTTGGGCCAAAGTAGAGATCTAATAACAGAGTCAAAGGCTGCTGTCAGGTCAAGGGCTGCCATATAAATCGGTCCTGAATTTGAATGTTTTGTATGCTGATGTAAGTGAGCAATTATGGTGGCGTTTAATGGGCAGCCCATGAATTTGCGAAAGGCTACTTGAAATTTTGGGAACAAAGAAAATGCTGAAATATGTGATTGAATAGATTTTAACAATACACTAGAATAACTCTTCGCAGAGGCATCCATAAGCGCTATCGGCCTAAAATTGGCAGGGTCATTAATCGCTCCTTTTTATATATCGGAATTATGATGGCCGAACACCAAGAACTAGGGATAGTTTGTGTCAATTGAATCACATCAAACTTTATTTTGAGTATGTCGGCCCATAATTCCGGATTTGCTTTCACCAGACAATGGGGGATACCGTCAGGCCCCGGAGCTCGAGAGCCGTTAGTTTTTTTTAATGGCCACTCGAATTTCATCAATGGACCACGGGCAATTTTTTACCGCTAAGTTAGATGGATATCTTAGTTGTTTGTTGGTAAATTGCAAAGGCATAGCAAATTTGGTTTTTATGAATTCTACCCAACTAGTAGCAGAAATCGAAGGTTCTTCGGTTGAGTCAGAGAGCCCAATTACAGTTCTAAGCGGGCCCCACACGTGCCTTGAATCGTTCTTTAGGAGAAGAGATGATATTTTTTGGTTGTCTGTCACATCAATGTCCTATTTCAAAGATTTTAATTTTCTTTGATATGTTTGTAGAATATGTTTGTGTAAAATATGTATTACGGTCATGGGTAAATGATCCGAGTTCACATAGTTTCCATTTTTCTTTTTTTAAATACAACACCATAACATCAAATTGATGAAGATGAGTATCTCTTTCGTAATTTGTATCATATGAGTGTGGATTCTCCATGAGTTTTGTATTTCCGCCATAACTGATTGAAATCCGCCTTGATTCACTCTCAAAATAGATAGAGGGTCATTTTTTATTTTCTGTCTAAATTTGTGGCATAATTTTGAATTCTATTTTAGTGATAAGCGGGGCTGATTGAATTCAATAGCTGTTAAAGTAGGATTTTGATTAAACATGCCCAAATTTAGATGGAGCAGTGATTTCAAGGCACAATGATCACCATACTGTAGATCACAGATTGCTATTGGGTCAATCGTATTTAGCATCTTGGAGGATACAAAAATATAATCAATCAACGACATACAAGGCCCTCTAGACCAGGTACACTGCTAAGAATATCTTTCAAAGGGAGCCAATTGGATGTCCCATGCTAAAAAATAATCAACCCATCTCCTTCCATTTGTCAAAGATCTGGAACCCAGTCTCTGATTACCCATGCTGGCCTTCTTCTTAATGACCAGGCAAGTCGCATTGAAATCTCCACCTATCAAAATACAAGTCCTAGGATTTGTTGACAGTACACTTTCGAAGATTGTACTAAGTTGGTTAGTGAGGTTTTCGAAGGAGATCTTAGTAGGATTCCAGTATAAATTTACAAGTAGGACTCTCGGAATTGCATCCTAATGGAAAGACTTCCACAGCTACAAAGGAATCCTCTGCCTCCACCTGTGTGGATGCCACCCTGAGATTGTTATCAATCAGGATAGCAAGGCCCCCCTGTCCTCCAGACGGGCGACCGAGAATACCCCTTGTTGCTGGGTGGTAATACGTATAATATCCTTCTAAGTGAAAACCTCCCTGTGCCATTGTTTCCTGGATCGGACAAATATTTGGGCGAGCTGATATGTCAAATTTTAGTAAATGTCCATGTTCCAGCGCTGGTGATTCCAAAAGGCTATTTGAACATCGCAGTTTCCCGAAAGCAAATGCTCACCTGAAAAAGAAGAGATCTGTTGAAGTAAGAAGCAGAATGAAGAGAGAAAATTATTTCTCCGCCAAATCAATAGAAGCTTTTGACGCGATTCCATATGAACACAGGCTGTTCAGTCAGACCTCATCAGTGTTCACAACCATCTTCATGCTGAGAATCCAAGTTGGAGCAAATACTAAATGGTTACAAATAACCAGATGGGAATTACTGCAGACAATCAATACAACCATAAAGGGATTCAACGCGATCAAGGAAGAATTAACGGCGATTCGGCTAATGACTCTTCAGAACCGATACGTCCTTGACATGATCACAGCTATGGATGGAGGAGTTTGTGCAAAAATCGGAGAATAATGCTGCACATTTATAACTTCTCATGATGAAGAAAATGGAACTCTAACAGAAGCCATAGGTATGCTGACGAAACTACAGAATTAAATGATGGATGAAACTGACGAAGTAGACAATGACAGTTGGTTTGGATCACTGTTTTCCTGGGTCCCACAATGGATGGCAGATGCATTCAAATTCCAAGGAGCCCTGCTAGTGATGATATTGCTCGGATTTTGCGTTATAAGATAATCTCTCAATGCCAGAAAACTGTGAAAAAAGCCATAAGGATGAAGATCACGATTGATGTCGAGTCAGAGTGGAAACCCAAAGACCTGACTGATGAAGAAATAAGAGACTTTGTAAAAGCTAGCATTCACGCACCAGAAAGTTTAGATATCCAAGGAGACATAGAAATTATGTGAGGAAATGGATTTATTGCAGCCCAAATGGACAATGTCAACTTATGATATGGAACAAAGATGAACACGTGAGCACAGCAGGAAGCTTGCAGGGAGTGATAAAAATATGGACCCCAAAGAGACATTTCTTCAGACCGTCATGTATAGACCAAGACAATGAAGTGAACATGAATGCAGAAGATGCGGATAAGATGGATACCAAGGGAAAATTGAAAGTGGTCGATTAATCTCCCAGAGGGGGAAGTGTAGAGGAGGTCACAAGCAGGACACGCTCTTAAAGCGCCCATTTTGGAGTGCCAGGAACGCTCACGCCAAGATACATTACGTACAACGAACAAACCAGCAGAGAGCCGCAGTGGGGCTCTGTCCGGGACCGATCAGACAGACAGCACCTATTGAAGTACCTACACCTAAGAAACCTTGGACAGTAAGGTACCCATTGAGAAAACCATATCGACAAGTGAGACAGAATGACGATTGTCAAAACGTGATGCCTGAAGAAGCAAGTCCTAAAGGAGGACAAATGGTGACGTCACAAGAACTCTGACTGACTCGCAGATAAAGAAAACGACGACGTGCGACTAACGAGACGAAGCACCATGGATAAGCGACATCCTGAGTTGAAGTTAAAAGGACGATGTCAAGTAGAATAAGCTTATGCCATAAAAGCAATGAAGATATGCAACCTGTTTACACATGTACATATGCTTGGAAACGCAAGAAAGCTGAGGAAATCGTGCAGCTTGCTATGCTTAGTAGGAACGTATAGTATGGCATGCGCCACATACACATCTACCTCAAAAGGAGCACTTTATATAACCTATATGTCCATTTTGCAAAAAGGTAGAACCAACCGCAAGTTACTAGAGGCCCCAGGAGCAAAGGCCCTCAAACACGGGAATCGAAAGCCAAAGACAGAAACGAAACTCGGATGCATGAGACCCGTGCAAAGAAATCAAGGTCATCTTAGCTGACACAGGCTAATACAATTTGATGCCAAGAGCGGAGTATCCTGTTCAAAGGAGTCGATCTAAGCAGCAGAAGGCATTTGGTGGACAGAAAGCTAAAATCAAATACATGAATTACATGGAGACGGAGGTGACTTCACGGTGCCTACAACACATGACCTGCCAAGCTAGAAGGGTTGGGGCCTTCGCACCTCCGTGCAGCCTTGAGCCATACACAGATATCCGAGTTCTCCCAGACAGAGAGGCAGCAACGAGGCTGTCACGGATGGCACTCTGTTAAGAGTGGCACAGGACACCCAGGAAGGGTTTGGGTGGTTGTGCCGAAGTAAGGTGGACAGATAAGTACACACACAGCTGAAAGTAAAGAGAACGAAGAGTAGGCAAGTGTAGCAAGGAAATAAGGTACAACAGAATGGATTCCCTCTTGGGGTGTATGCAGATATAGGAAAAGAGTATTCCCCGGACCATAGGAAAAACTCTAGCCCTTTGCACGCTGTTTGCTCATGGCTTGGAACAACAGCTATGGGTGTCTGTAACGCAGAAACGAGACAAGGGAAGGGGCACAGGTTGTCTGACGGAAACCAACAGACAAGCTCTGTACAAAGGGTCTACAAACAGAACAAGAGAGGACACTAACAGACAAATCCAGGAAATAGGAAGTCGATGAGCAAACTAGCAGAAGGAAATGAAGGGAAAGCCGTATAACAGGATTGGATAGGGATAAAGAACAGAGTTGAAAACAAGGAAGAAAGCAAAGGAGCAGCAGTCAGGAAACGGGGGGACTGCAATAACTGAAAGTAAATAATGTAGGTAAACTGTTGTGGAAAGCAGAGGACGGTAGGGTACAAGGTTGAGAGCTCAGAGGAACAGGAGAGCAATGAGCAAGCCCCAAGGAGCAGGGCTGTAAGGAAGGGAGCCCAGAGGGAAAGGGCTTTGGGCAGCAGAGTGAAACGGGCTGCACGACAAGGAGCCCAGAAGGGCCGGGCAGCAAGGATTGGGCCCAGGGGAGCAGGGCCGCTAACTGTAGAAGGCTGCAGAGGACTGTAGAGGGCTGCTAGGCTGAGAACTCAGCGGACAAAGGATGTAGGTAGCAAGCAGCGGAGCGTGATCGGCTGCAAGGTAGGAAGCCCCGAGGACAAGGGCTGTTGGCAGCGGAGAGAGGCAGGCTGCGCGGCAAGGAGCCAGAAGGACCGGCAGCAAGGAGTAAACCCAGAGGAGCAGGACCGATGACTGTAGAAGGCTGCAGAGGACTCTAGAGGGCTGCTAGGCTGGGAACCCAGCAGACAAAGGCTCTAGGTTGAAGGCAGCGGAGCGTGATCGGCTACAAGGCAGGAACCTGGAAGACCAGGGCGGAAGGTAGCAGCGGAGCGTGATCGGCTGCAAGGCAGGAGCCCGGAAGGGCAAAGGCGGAGGATGGAAAGCGGCAGAGCGTGATCGGCTGCAATGTAGAGAGCCCGGCAGGACACTAGATCCAAAGCATGAGTAAGGAGGAACCGCATACAAACATCCATAGCTCGAAGCAAAAGGGTGCTGGAAGGACTCTTAATGCAAGAGACTGAGCCCCTGCAGGCAGCAGCTTTTATACTGCCCTGCCCAGCACAGAGGCAGGCTAATTGGTAGCACCTGGATCAGCACACCTGCATACAATCTGCCTCCTCCTCTCTGTTCCTGAGCTGGTGGAAGCAGAGCTGATCCCTAGGGCTTCTGGGGATTGTAGTTCCGATGAAGACAAATAGGAATAGCCAGGAATAGATAGTTATAGCCAAGTGCATTGTGGTAAGTGTAGTCTGTTGGGAAAAATAGAAAAGCACCAAAGTCTCGCAAATGGGAAATAAGGTCCAAGAAGTGAATAGCGGTTGATCCAAGAGTTTTCCGCAGATAAATGAATAACAATTAGTCCATATTGATCGCCAATGTATGCGCCCATGGCGCAGGCATGACAGAGGCCTACAAATTAGAAACTAATTGACACATAGTCAGTGGGTCAGTGATGAATGGTGGTACTGGTTGGTGGGCGGCTAGGGGGCACCCTGCACCTGGCTGACCATTCTGAATGCTACAACCCAAGTGGAAAAGTACAAGGTGATGTGGTATCAACCCAATAACAATGTACCAAGTTAGCTAGGATCCTATAGCCTGTAGAACCAATGAGACGTCGTACTTTTAGTGACGTTTACAGTAGCCATTTTTGAAGGAAGGGCTTAATTGCCCCACCTGACATTGTCTATCCAATCCCCTCTCCCCGTTACCATATACAGATATAGTACCTATAGTAAAGTTACCTTCCTATAACCAATAGAATTGCATGCAACGTTTTAGCGTTTCACGTCAGCGATGACAAGGTTTTAGTATAAAGAATGTGATTTTTGTGAAGTTCATCAGAGTTGAAGCGAGAAGGAAGACCGAGCAACCGCTGATGTTCATAACTCCCTGTTTTTTGTACTTGTAAATAACCCTTTAAGTGCCATGGGTATTTCTCCCCAGTGCCAGAGCCTTTTTGGGTGATTTCGGTATATGGCCATCCAATGGCTTGTAACTTTTTTGTTACATGAGATATCTCGGCCAAATTTGTCTCCTTTTTTTCCCCCCCATGTAGGCGATCGTAACGCCACCCAAGAATCCTAGGTTGCTGTAGGGGGGTGAGGGAAAATAACCAAAAAGTAGGAAATTTTGTTTTTTTTTTCTTCAAAAAATCCCAATAAACTGATGTACAAAGTAGCCTGTGGTTTTTTCCTTGTAAGAGCTAGGAACGAATGATTTGCTGTGCTGAATTCCCCAATTTCCTGGCTTTCAAGAACAGGTTAAGTGGTAACGGAAAAATTATTTTGATGTGGTTATCAACCGTTTTGTGAGAGGTAGGCGATTTTGGCCATTTTTTGCCAATTGGACATGCATGGACGGAAAGAAAAGGGTAGGAAAGCCGAATTGGAGGACAGAAAGGCATATATTTCTTAACAGTAGACAGAATTCCAAGTTTAGGAAGGGGTGATTTGCATAGGTCAGGCAACAACTAGGTTGGGGAAAATGCCATAGATTGGGGGAAAAAGCAGGAAAATGTCAGAAAAAAAGGTATGTAGTGGACATGGTTGGCTTGGTATGGCAATGGCTTCTATGAATTTTGAGAAACCCAATGCTCTGCTACATTCCCCCGACTCTTGCAGTTAGGAAAGCACACATTTTTTGTAGTGTTTCACAAAACAAACAATACCACAAGCCAAACACTAAGCCATGGTGCACAGGATATTTATGCTTGCGGCCTGAACAGACGTACTTAGCATGTGTAAATCAGGAAAACCAATGTGGTGAGGAACGGCAAGCATACATTTTTTGAAAGAGCACAGGCAGACCTTTTCAAGGGTAGGTGACTTGTGCAGGTTACAAAAGTGTATGGTGTTTAAAGCAGCGACTAAATGTAGGGCACATTTGGGAAATTAAAGGGTTGTGTGACAAAGGGCACCAGGAAATGGGTCAAAACCACACAAACGCAACAATTGTCATACCTTCCCACGATCCCACACGTGTCCCAATGAAAACAGTACCTCACATGTGTGGGTGCACCTACCTGAGTGCCAAGGGGAAAGCCGAACACACCCTAACCCCAAGTCTTTTCCGACATCTGAATTTCACGATTTTTCCAGATGGGCACACCATACATATATGGGCCTCGGGTGTCCAAGCCACCAAGGAAAACGGGGGACCCCATGCATTTCCGAAAAGAGGACACCTGTGGGAATCCGCAGAGGTATGACTTGCACAAATCGGCCCAGAATTTATTACACAGAAACCCTGGCAAAGTCCAAAATTAGGTGAAAAAACACCCATTTTCCGCACATTTCACTCAGCTTACCCACCGAAACAGGCTGCCACCAACACATGACTTACCTTCCCACAGGTGTCCCGATGAAAACAGTACTTCACATGTGTGGGTGCACCTACCTGGGCGCCAAGGGGAAAGTCTAAAACACAAGTAACCCCAAGTCTCTTTCAGACCAGAATTTCAGACTCTGCCGACCGGCACACCATACAGATATGGGCCTCGGGTGTCCAAGCCACCAAGGAAAACAGTGAACCCCATGCATTTCCGAAAAGAGGACACCCGTGGGAATCCGCAGAGGTATGATTTGAGCAAATCGCCCCAGAATTTAGTACCCAGATACCCCCGCAAAGTCCGAAATGTGGGGAAATAAATGCATTTTCCGCACATTTCGCTAGGCTCACCCATCGAAACACGCCCCCAACAACACATGGCCTACCGTCCCGCGTTCCCACAGGTGTCCCGACGAAAAAGGTACCTCATGTGTGGGTGCACCTACCGGGGGGGGCAAAAGGAAAAGGTTAACCCACTGGTAACTCCAAGTCTTTCGCCAGTGCCCATTTTGTTCATGTGGGCAACCTACAGATTTGGGCCTACGGTGTCGAAGCCAGCAAGGGAAACTGGGAACCCCATGCATTTCCCAAAAGAGGACACCCGTGAGAATACAGATTTTTCAACTTCTAAAATATCTTGAAGGGTAGATTTAATGTCCTTAGTAATTGTAACAGAGGAGCTGTATGTTTTAACTGGGCTAGAGGTAGATGATTTAGAGAAGACAACATTTCTGCCATTTCTTGTAGTGTATCTTTGGTAGTGAGGAGGGTTTTTAATTTTAGGTACCAAAAATATTCCTTCTTTTGGCCTAATACGTTTTGGTGTTACAATTGTAGGGTTAACCACCTTAGTTTAGGGACATTAAAATGACAGTAAGCCGTAACCTCTTCTGGCAAAGTGGCAATAATCTCCCCATTTGTGGAAAAATACTGTTTCATCCCATGGCATCTCCTCACTTCCTGGGCCTTAGCTCCACCCAGGTGATTCTCCTGCAGTACACCACCCCCAGGTTGGGATTAGGAAGTGTTTGCCTTCCCCTGTCCGTCTCGGAGGAGACTTTAGGCAGGGTTTTTGTGAGGGATACGCAGGACTCTTCACATGAGGTAGAGGTGATAAAAACCACATCCGATTTTTATGGTGCTAGAATTAGTGTATGGTTATGTGATGGACTGTGAATGCGTTCATGCATCTGTTAGTAGGCTTAGAATCAGGACTCTGACATTGAGGCAAGGTGTAACGTTATCTTATTTTGTCAGCTTCAAACAATATTTCCCTGCTAGCTTTGCCTAATCTAATAAAGATAGAAAAAAGGTGTTTGTCAGAATGTCTGTAAACTAATAACAGTTCTCCATCTAGAATCCTATTCTAAACTATCGCTGCCCCTATTCCTCAAAAAACCTCTGAATTACATGCATAATCGGTTTCGGGTGTGGGGGGGTTTATGAATTTTAGGGGTTGGCTTCTTGCTTCAGATGCCCGTTCCTGTCACTTCTCAGTGAAGGCTTTCTAGTTCATACAAAATAACTCTTGGATGCTGGGAACTACACAAGGAATTCCAGTTCAAGTCTTGCACCGTCTGCTCCCACTCTGGGAGCCTCTGTTTTATTGTCTTCTCTTCTCCCCGCCCCCTTTCTGGGGTTCTCTGCCTTTCCTCCTACTCCTGGGGTCTTCTTACTTCCCACCTCCTAAGGTATTTTCAGTCTTTTCCCCACACTGTGCGGTTCTCATGTTCTCTTCTCCTTTTGGGGTATTCTTTCTCCCCGTTTTGGGCTCTACTAATGTTCGTCCCCACTGTAGGATGTCCTTTTCTTGTTCTCACTCCCCACTCTGGTCCGCCAGTTACATTGTAGCCGTGGGTGTAGCTATTCAGCTACGCTCTCCTTCGGTTTCTCAGGGTCTTTCTTCCACTAGTTCGGGAACTCCAGGTAGGTGCTGTCCTGCCAGTTGTGTTTTGTTGACAGACTTCAAGAGGTAAGGACTTCACTTGACCTGAATATCCCGATAGGCCAAGAAAGCAGAAATAGGGTGGATTACAGAACCCGAAATGACATGTTTTCAAGCAGCAGAGAGGCCTTGAGTGGCTAACCGTATGAAATGCCACTGGGAGATCCAGGAGGATGCGGCTTGTAGTGCAGTTGGCATCTGGAGATGCCAGCGTCTCAACCATCATGAAGAGAAGTACAGCTATGATGCTTCTGGCTGGTGTACAGTTTAACAGTATAGAGGATAAAATATGTTGTGAATCAAAATTACACACAGGATTAGCAACAAACTGAATATACATTAAGGAAAATTAGGAAAATTCAATTTAATGAGCAGTTTACAATCTATTTAGAAGGAAATTCCAAATTATGAGCAGGATTTGGAAAAAATACTGAAAAAGAAGCCCCCTCATTTTATCCTACATTTGTGTAAACAGAATTTGAAACAGTGGTAGGGATTTCCAGCCTCTAGAAAGCATAATGGTTCCTATGAAATTATTCATTGTTTTCTAAAAAAAGGAGAATCCGAACACTAGCAATGGGAAGACTGTCTCGAGTTCTTTGTAGAGAATGCAGAACCACTTTACCTCTAAACCAACATGCGAGTCTCAGGTCGTCTAGTTTGGCACTTTACCATAGGAAGCTGCAAGTTTGTTCAATAAACAAGTGTGCGCTACCATCAAGAAACTCTACAGTCCACTGTTCCCTAGGCAATGCCACTCCATGGTCTCAATGAACTACTTCTCTTCTGTTCCCCTCACTTTGGTTCCCAGTGCCTGTTGGGGTGAATTCTCATAAATATGCTTCGTTTTCTCACCTGGAAAGAGTTTGAGCCTTTTTCCCCTACTATTTCATGTATTTTGATGTGTGTTTTACCTTTGTGTTCTTTGATTAGGGAGTTTTAGACAAACTCCATAGGCATCATCTTTTCATGTGTTACACAGCACCTTCAGTGCAGTGAAACAGGGATGTCTTTTAGACTTTCCAAAATTTTAAGTACCTTCTCTGGGATAAACTATTGTTTCCCAGAGAATGTAAAGTGAAATTGACTTTACTAGTCTTTCCAAATTCCTAGACCCAGCACACCCCATCTTACAATGGAGTGCTGGAGGGGTTACATAGTATCCCCCGTGTCTAAATGCTCATGTAGCAGTCAAATGCTACCCTTTCCTATCGAAAAGGCTGGTGGCAGTGGTTTTACAACGAACTACCATGATTTTTCCTGACCGCGTACACCGGTAGCTAAAAATCACGGGAGCCATGTTTTTCAAGATGGCGCCTTTAGCCCCTTTGTTTAAACGGGTCCCGGTTTTATTGTTCCACAATTTCTTTTGGAATGGTCCTACTAGTGTTTTGTCTCTGCGCGCCAAACCAGGTTTTGTCCCTTTGTTTGTGTGCCTTTGGCAGGCTTCAGGACTGAAGACCGCCTGAGTGTCTGGGGTGGGCAGGAAGTGAGGGAGGTGCCCAAAACTCCCTTTGCTTAGTCTCCTAGGAGACCAAAATGCACTCTGGCGTGATTGGCTGGCTGGCTGGCTGGCTGTCCGGCAAGGACAGACCCCCTGCTGGGTGAGTGGCAGATAGGCTGGAATGAAAGGGATACAACTGTTTAAAAGGCGAGTGTCTAGGACTGGAAAGCAGAGTCGACCACTGGAACGAAAGAACCGAAGACGAGCTGGAAGAGGACGGCTGCTGCAACTCCTGGACCGCCGGTTTTCCCGGTGAAGCCCTGCTGCAGGTCCGAATTGCCAAACTCCATCCGACAGAGAAGCTCCTTCAAGGACGGCTTCTTCCTTTTGAGTTGGTGGGACCAATCAACTCATAAAACACCTGGATACCATTCTCAAGGCTGGTTAGGATTAACCAGGGATAGGGACACCAGTTTGTGTTCTTGAATCTGCAGCTACTGGAACTGAAGTGACTCCATCTTGTTTGCTTTCTTCAACGATCCCGTGCAGTGCAGGAGCCGCCCGACGTCCTCCCTCTTGTCCCCACGACTGAGGCTCAGGAACAGCGAGATCTGCAGGACCTGCCAGGAACCACGACTTCAGCAACATATGTTGCTTCATACAAAGGTACTGTGCCAACCCGATTGAGAGAACGCCAATCTCGCAGTGAAAGTTCGTGAAACTTTCCCAACTTGCAGGCCTAATCATCTTGTGACCCGACAAATGATTCTTTTTCGTCTAAACTACTTCTGATAACTTTTGCAAAGACTTTACCGTTTGATATCAGAACTGCTCTTTCCTATACAGAACACTAGCCCATTGACTTTGGCCTGGCCTATTCACTTGAATTGAACTCTTCTGGTGAACCGAAACTATATGTATGTGATTGTGATCTATTCTACTTACTTTTGTCCTTTTTGCTCACCGCTAAGTACCTGAACTGCCATTTGGCTCCTATTTCAGGGGAGCTTAAACTTTCTCAAAAGCTTACAGTTTTGTATTGAAGTGTATTGGTATATAATATTTAGTTGCCTCCAAGTGAAATGTTTTCTAAATGATTGTGTAATAAATTACTAAGTGTTTCTTACCAAGAAACCTTGAGTATAAGTGTCTACTTGAACCACTGTGATTGAAAGTCCTCTATGTATCCGCTGTGTAACCACTTGTACTGCTCACATTCACTCTTGAGATAAGCCTGGCTGCTCAGCTCACTACCAAAAACTGTGGTACAGACTTATACCAAAGGTTGGTTTGGCTAACACCTGTAGTCCTAATTGTGTGTAATGGTCCCAGAGGGTACTGCCAGCAATTCTGCCTAACGGTGCCTACAGAATTTAAAATGTGGCACCTGGGAGCATAATCATAGTAGATCATGATCCTGTTAGGACCCCCATTAGCAGTGTCACAAAAGGGTGTGCATTGCAATGGAAGTCTTAGGAGTACAACGCAACAGTAAAATCACTATATTAGGACCTCCCAGGAGCATCATCGCACTAGGGCAAGAACCACACATCGACACCCAAGAGGGTGGGGAAAGAATAACATTGGGAATACTAGGAGAAGCAACACCTTATGATACAATCTAAATGACACCGAGAAGTAGAAGTTGGTATCACTAGTAGCTCAAACACAGAATGGTACGAATGACATTGGCCGCTATTTCTTACCTGATCGTATAGATGTCTGAGGAGAGACTGGGTGACATATATAACAGTCAAACAAGCATATCTCCTTACTCTTACACCCTTTAGGCCACCCTGGGAGGTGCCCGTTTACACGGCAGTAGGGAGAGCGGACTGTCACATGATCTACAGAGCCGATTTCTAGCAGATGTCAAACAAGTGAAAATGAGAGTTTGCTCTCTCTGCCTCAAAGGACGCTTTCCCTACACAGCAGAGCACGCTCTTATCAAAAACGTATTCCATTGTTCCACCCAGAAGCTTTCCTCTACTCCTCTCTTCCACAAATTCACCAGTTTAACTTTTGGCGCCTGCTTTCTCTGTGCCCTCTCCTCTCTCCGGCCAGCCATCCTCTCACCATATGCCGGCCAGTCATCCTCTCGCAATATGCCGTCCAGTAGACCAGCTTGGACCACGTCTGGAGAAAGTTTACCCTTCTAGGGGCAATTGATGTCCCAGAATCTTTGCTTCCAGGGTTTTCCTTTCTACTGTGCAACTCGAGACCTGTGCGGTCCCGCTATGTAAAAGATAAATGCCCCACGCTTAAACACCAAAATAAACATCCATCACCCATGAGGTGGGAGCTCTACATTCCCCTTGCACACGAGCAAGCTAGCTGCTGCCACCTGCCCTCTACTTCCCCCTACTGTACCCCAAGGAATCTCCATGGATCCACAAACGATTGCATGAAGACAAAAATTCCGGTCGCCTTCATTTATGCTACTTCCTTCTTGCAATAAGCCTTCAGTTCCACGTTCCTCATGATAATTTATCAACTGCATGGTACCAACATCTTTGTCGTTTAGATTCATAGCGCGCCCCATTGAGCAAGGTAAATTGACTTTGGTGCAAATTGCTGATTACTTTGTCAGCAAACATTCCTCCCCACCATAACTTCCATGAAGGCATTTCTGGACTCGCCAGACATATGTTGTTAGATGGTTTATTCTAATTTCATGAGGAGAGATAATAGTGGTTTGCATGGACCATCCTGCAGCTAAGATGCGAATACCTTGTGCACATCCTCTTGTTGTATTTATAGCAAATTCATCCTTATGGCTATAGTTCAATTGTGTTTAGTTGGTGGAAAATAGTGATCGCATGGGGCGGTCATGAGACTGAAGGTTTGCTTGCCTCCTCTACTTCCTTCCCATTAAAAGATTTCAATACAATACTATCTGATCCGAAAATCCTATTTAAATCCTTTATTACACGGAGGTTCTACAAAGGGTATTACGTATGGGCTAAATGCTTGTTTCATTTGCAAACTGCATGTTGGTGTTTAATGTCTTATCGTAGCTGCTTGGAGGAATTGGACCACGTTATGAATAAATATAAATACGTATGCAAACTGTTTTAAAAACAAGATGCTTGCTCACCATTATAGCAAATACATTTGAAGCTTTTATAAAAGCAAGCTTGGAAAAAATATGTAATTCATTGTGGAGCTATTCCACTCTGCAGTAAATATTAATGCAGACACTCAAATGCACATCACTGACTATATATAGCAGTATGTCCGTAAACGGATTGGCATTAAATGTGCCCTCACAGCATCATTTCCATGGTAACAGAAAAGGCCAGTCGAGCAGTACTGGTGACCTGACTCTCTTCATAGCTCTTGTTTTTGGTAGTTGTGCCGGTTTGCGAATACATAGGATTTTTTTGCGCCCCAACTTGAATTGCAATTCTAAATTGTAACATTTTGATACATGTATTCTGCTTCTGGAAGTATGTTTTTGGCAGGAACTCCCCTATGATGCTCCTCGATTCTCTTCTTTTTTTATACAGACAGATTATTGCCCGAGGTCTTCTGGACGTGCTACGGGATTTCAGCAGCAATGAAGAAGATTTCCTGACAGTGATGGAGATAGTAGTCAGGCTCTCAGAAGATGCAGGTCTGGTGTTAATTTCTTTTGCATGATTTACAGAGCCCTGTTGTGGAAATGCAATCTTATACGATGCACTGTTATTTATTCAGGACAGCAGTTCAATATAAAACGGGCTTCATGCAGTCTTCGTGAAAGTAAAATTTATCCTATGAGTCCCACCTTTGCTACTATTAATGCTTCTTTTTTTGTGGCCTAAAACACGCATGCTCAACCCACACCTTTTAAAAAGAGAGGAAGTCGGTATGCACTGTACGCAGTCATTTTTGCAGCTTTCTATACACCACAAGTGTGCTATGTCACTTTCTGTGGCAAAAACATTGCACATTAACCAGAACGATGACCTCGGTTTAGCGCATTTTTGATGAAAAGCCTCAGTGATTTAAATCTGTGCAGATTGATCAACAGAAGGCGGATGTTTAGTTTTTTAAATGCAACCTATTGCATTTATAAACTCGGTTAAAAAAACTTTAAATGTAACGTTGAACAACTTCTGAAGTTTGTGTAGCCGGTTTAGTTTGGTACAGGTTATAGTAGCCTATTAATGACTAGAACACATGTGAGTTCATATGAAAACAAGATTGTTCTGAACTAGGAAAACTTTAGCATATGCCAAATTTAGAAAAAAAATGAATACATGTGTACTCAATTGTGCATATGAAAGGTGAAATGTATGTAGTGTTTTTACTTGCCTTTTTCATTTATGTTGCCAGTAGTAGTAAAATATAACTACACTTGACCCTGATCGCATGTCAAGTAGCGAAACATGTAGTAACCTTCTCAAATTCAATTTGTGTTTTAATGCAAACAACTGCATGTTCTGCAATTGATCACAAGTAAGCCCATCTTCCATACTGAGCCATTTTATCGAGAGTAAGCCCATGTATTTTTCTAATAAATGGAACAGTGCCAGAACATACGAAGACTAGGAAGAACCATGAAGAATAACCAACTCTTAAGTACTGCCACTTGGTGGCTCATCAGTAGGCATGAGGAATGCCAAAGGCATTATCTGCAGGTGTTGATGCCACGCGGGAGTCCCCGAGATGAAGAGAAGAAGAACCTAAGGGAAGTCCGATTGCAGGGAAGGCAGGAGCCCGGGAGTTATGAACTCTGAGGGCTGGAAGAAAGTCTGTGCAGGGGACGCCGGTGGCAGGTTGCTGGAGTCTATTGTGGGTCTGAGAGGAGCAGACCCATCTGCGAGGCCGAAGGGAGGTAGCAGTGGCATAATAACAATGTGGAGGTGGGGGCGGGGGATGAGGAGGAGGAGGAGGAGGAGGAGGAGGAGACAAGAGCAGCAGTAGAAGCTGCCATCAGGAAATCCCATCCTAGGAAGGACCGGTGACATGTTGCATCCCTGGAGAACAGTAAAGAAAGGCATGAGGGACCTGGTAGGGATACAGGGGAGGCGAGAGAGGCACACAATGTAATGTTCCTCACCCCAGAGGCAGCTTTTGGAGAACTGAACTGTGTAGAGGGCATCAGGGAGGTTCTCCTTTGCCCCAGTACTAATGAAAAAGCTACTGGACAGAGCAACAGTGAACCAAGCATCTGAGGACAACTTCCTCGTTGCAGTGGCAGCAATAAGCCCACTGACCTCTAGTGAGGGGTTTGGGGGACCCTAACCACAGTGAAGCAAGCATCTGAGGAGAACTTCCTCGTTGCAGTGGCAGCAATGACACTGACCACCAGAGAAGGGTCTGGGAACCTAGCAACAGTGAAGAAAGCATGCAAGGAGAACGATCGCAATGGCAACCATAAGCCCACTGACCACAAGTTAGCTGTCGTGGACCCCAATACAAGGGACTTGAGACTCTGAGGAGAACCTCCTCAGTGGAGTGGCAAAGATGAAGGCCATTGACTAGCAGAGTAGGACTTGGAACTTTGCTGGTACCAGGAGAGTGGCTAAACATACAGCAAGTTGAAAGTTAGGAAAAATAACTTTCCAAATTCCAGGAGAAGGTAGTCCTCCTCCTTGGTAAGATCCAAAAAATGCTCTGGACATATTCCAAAGATACCTGGGGAAGGGAGTAATTCCTCTTGGTCTGATTATGAACTGTACAGACCAGTACCAGGTTCAGAACGTGGAGTTATGAAAAGACTGTGTGGAACCCGCAAACCAGGGAGTCATTCCCCCTTGTAAACTTTTCGCAAGAAAACATTCTTTTGAATATCATCCGAATACCAGGAGAAGGAACTTTCTGTGGATTATATTAGTCATTAGTTGTAGTGTGAGGGATAGAAGTAGGTTGTGACACAGGACTGTGGACTTTGATGGGCATTCTTGCAGATCCTTTAGTAATAGTTTGAGGCAGGGAACCCCCTCTTACATGATGGGGACAATGACGGTATTTCGTTTGTAAGTCTCTAACCGCCACCATGCCACCTTTTTGTGTACTTGTTCTTACACACCGTACACCTTACTGTAGCATGTGGAGGACTCCTTATTCAAGTTATTATATGGCCTTAACGCGCCGCTTTTAAATTTGAATGTCTGCTTCTCCCCCATGGACATTGTAACTATACAAAGTTCTCTACCTTTTAAACCTCTGACACAGGACCTCCTATTTCAATATGAAACACATTCACAGCACATTCACACCGAATCCCCCCCTCCCCCACACACCCCAAACTGGCCTGCCCCCCTCCCCTCGCCCAAGTTTGTTTTCGAAAGGCAGATCAGTTGCTAACACTAGTTATATCTGAATGGCAATTTGCATTTTTTTTCCAAGACAGAACAGTTGTTGAACTTTATAGAATAAAATAGCATGATAAAACGTTGATAATGAAGCCATGGATTTATTTTTCTTATACGCTTTCCCAATTTTATTTAGCTTTTCTCTGTGCAAGGTAACCAAGTCAGAAAGATGTATAAAACAACTTGCTAACTTGAACCTACAAGGCTGAATGGGAAAGCTTTCATTTTCTCTTATAGAGCCCTCCGTGCGGACAGAATTGATGGAACAACTACCACCCATCGCCATTTTCTTGCAAGAGAGCCGACCGAACTTCCCTATGGCATTCTCCGATTACCTCATGCCCGTTGTTTTGAAATACCTCACAGACCCCAACAACCAGGTAGGCAAACTGGACATGATTAGTAATAGAGCCTTTATAACCATGCACGTTGGATTTAATGCATTTCTCATCAGCGACAAATGAATTTGAGCTGGGAGGTAGGATTAATAACAACTATTGGTCTGAGGCTTCATATTGGGTTTTCTATTATTCCAAAATCCCCCAAATCCAGATTTAACTGCTTCTGTTGTATTTGAGTTATCATTTCCAAATGTCTGCATACTCACACCCCTTTATCGTTTACCAAAGTAACTGTTTGGAAAGGGAGAGACTAGAACGTTACATTTTCCAATGTGCTTTCAGAACTTCATGAGTTTTTCCATTGTCCACTATGCCATACATACAGGGGATACTTTTTACAGAGTATGCACTGAGGCAAAGTAACATTTTGTAAAAGATGATTATGTACTCCATTTAGACAGTTAAAGACTTATTGTTTTTCTTGTATGAAAAGATTACTATATGTGCTGAACTCCTAGCTTCAATCTGCCCGGATCGGTATCTCTGGCGTTGTGGACACAACCTTCAGCCACCACTGTGCTAGGTAGAATTTCCTTTTTGAGTGCAATTCTTCCCACTTTGTGAGTCCCTCACCATCTTTGCTGGACTCTTGGATTTTTTAATATATTCTCCCGAGTGAGTTTTTTTCTTTTTTTCACACATCCTTTTACTCTAACCTAGGAACCCTTATTGCCTCTTTTTGGTAATTTCTAAGGGAGTTATGCTTTACTACATGTTTTCTGGCATCTACATTTTATTATTGCAGCACCCAGCACTTTCTGTGCAGTATTTCTGGAAGCTCCTTGAGCTTTCCTTTTTATTTTACCTGTGTTAACATGTTGCCAGGGCAAAAATGGTGGCTGTACTTTTTTAAGCCCTGTTCATGACTTGACTTATTTGAGCTGCCTTCTACCTGCCTGGGTGGAGGAGGTCCTGATGGGTCTTTTGTCTTTAGTGTGTTTCTGTTGGAAAGTCTGTCAAGGCTCTTGAGCACCTGAAAGGACAGGAAGTGGGGGAGGTGATCGAAACTCTCCTGGTCTTTGTCCTGCAGTGTACTTGCCTGGAACTTGTTTGAACTGGGAAGCTGGATGTCCCCTTGGACAGCCATCCCCAACCCCTCGCCAGATTTGCATGAAAGGCATGTCTGGTGATTGGTGGGCTCAACCAGTTTTCTTGCATAAAAGGCACAGGTCCTGGAGCTGAACCTCTGAGTCAACGGCTGGACTGAAGATCCGAAGAGGAATTCTTAGGACATTTTTGACTATTTCCAAGTGACTGCCAGAGCCATTGAGTGACCGCTGCTGACTCAACCCCGAATTCTGAGTAACAGGGAAGATCTCTTGAAGAAGACTTCCTCCTCTGGACTGGCGGGCCTATTCAGTCTCAAGACCACCTGCATTTTGCGTGGTCCCGCGAAGAGCTGCAAACCGCCTTGGCTGCAAACTAATACCCTTGGACTTGTGCCATTTTGCGGTGCACCCTCTTGTGAAGCGCAGTTTGGGCTGAAACCTTGTGGCATCCTTCTGGTCCTGCAGTGACTCTTTTCCGCTACTAGAGATCCCCTCAGCTGAGTCATGGACCGAGAACCGGAGAGAAGTCTACCGGACAAAAATTGTTGCTGACTCAAAGCCTGTGAAGGGCTCCAACGCACCAGTGCCACTAAGACCCACTGCTGGGCATCCCACCACTAAGTGCATACTTCTGTATTCTCCAAAGTTCCTTCTTCAGCTACCGAGGCCAAAAAAATGAACCAGGAACAACTGTCGCCTCACCTTGGGGTCTGTCCTGCTGCACCAAATTCTTCATTGATGAGGTGCTGCCCGAGCCTAGGTACTTACCTTGGTATCGCTGCGTTGTTCTGGTGTTCTTGGCGGGCTGCAGTTAAGCTGTTACTTGCACCCCCCTCCAGCACCCTGGGTCCCATTAGGGTGAACAATCCATTGCGCTCTAAACTGCTAAAACGACCTGTTCTGTAGGTACCTACAAACCTGAAGAAACCTTCATAGATGCTGCTCTGTCTGCTGCTTACCTGCCTCTTTCCTTCTCAGCCTTTGGTCACTGGACCCTCCAATGCCCCTCTTGACGCTGAGACTCACCTGTATAGGGTTGGACTTTCTAAAGATTGGTTAAGCAGGAGATTCATTAAGTTGCAAGAGTTGAAGAGCTTTACATTGATTTAAAGTGTGCTACCTTTTAATTCTACTGTGATATTACTTTGTGATGTGAGGGTGTAGGAGTAAGACTCGGAAAGACACAAGGGTAGCATGGTGGATGGCGAAGACTTTTATTTGACAACAAAAACAGGGGTTGGAGAAAAGCCCTAACTTGCCCTAACTTTAAGAGGAATTTCCCTGCCTCAACCAAACAAACTGGTCCGTGTCAGAATGTCCAAAGTAAAGTTCTCCGTCCTGTGTCCGAATCCTAACCTGACCCTCACACACTAAACTCAATATAAAGTGAAAAGTATATTGTCTCTCCGCTGACCACTTGTAGCTCTTTTCCAGAGTTCCAACATAAAGTTCAAAATAAAAGGTGCAAAAAACAAAGTTCCACAAGTCTCTGGAGGCGATTCCCTTCCCCTGAGGCTCTTCAGGTTTCTTAGTTCACTCTCTCAAGGGGTGGGTGTATGGCTCTTCCCTTGACCTTTCACAATGTTGCTTGCTGTGGGCCTCGGAATCTGGTCTCTTCTTTGGTTTGTTTCTCTTGGCCCTCCTCTTGCCCCAAATACTGCCACAAGGAAGATGACTCTTGTCACACTATGCTTGTGAGTCAGCGACCTGTATCACAGTTCATTTTAATGATTGTTTCTCTCCGACCTGGTTCACAACCCTGCCAAGTACTGCAACTATGAAGATGACTATCACGATAAGTCTTCATTGGGTGTAGGTTCCATGTCTGTCTGTCTTGGTTTCTTTATTGGGGTTTTGGGAAGGTTACATTGCTTCCCTGAGTGTCCCTCCTTCTGTTTAGCTGGGTCAGGGTATCCCACTGCTCCCTTCTGCCCCTACCAACCATCCCAGTCACCCCTGTACTGTTAGGGTCTCTCCCCGTAAGCTTTGGGCGTTGTTGGGGTCTTGCTGCTTCGGTTTTGGGCTTTTGCAGTCTTTCCCCACCTTCTCACGGTTTCTCTGCTTCAGAGTACTATTACGACGTCTCTCCTTCAGACTGCTCCTTGGAAGGCTTGACCTCTGGTTCCTCCAGAGAGTGTTAGACTGTTAAATTCTTTAGAGAGGGATGCTCCTGGACTTCCCCTGTCCTTAGCACTTCGCTGACGTGCAAAGGTTCCTCCTCTCTCAGGCAAGGCCTCTGGTCCAAAGCTCCTTCTCCTGCAGCCTAACTTCCCTGCTCCTTGCTCTTTCAGGGAGGGCTTGACATGACTTATAGGTTTCCTTCCTCTATTTAACTACTGTTGGGCCACTAGGAAACTGGCAACCACTAGACTGCTCACTGTGGTTCCCATAGGTAATCTCTAATGCCTCGGCACCTTTCTCGTCCCAGTACTGATCTTGGAGTTCCCTTGTGGGTGAATGGAGATCTTCCCTGTCACAGTGCTGGGAAAGGGATCTTCACTTGGGTAACTCCTATTCCTCTTTGTCCCAGTACTTTCTAGGGGAATGGTAGGGTGGCAACTCATGACTCTATTAGTGAAGGTGTTGTGGGCAGGGGACCTAGGGTCAGGTGAGTTATGGGGATACTCTCCAAAGATATTGATTTACTTCTAAAGCATTAGTGTATATAAAATCACAATTTTTACATAACTTCTAGTGTCAGTGTTTCCTTGAACCAACTGTATACTCCGAAGTACTGTGTGCCTCACTACAACCCTTCTCCCTCCTAGACTAAACCTGTTCAGTAGTGGAGGCAGCTTTTGGTTCCAAGAGGGGGGGGTGCGGCTGGTGGTTCCAGCGAGAGGCTGGTGGGCGCAGCCACCCCTCTGCACCCCCCTCCCTGGCCCCACCACTGGGCCTGGCTGCTCAGCTGTTGCTAACAAACCTGTGGTTAGTTCAGGCTAAAACAAAGTTCTAACCCTGTCGCCTAAGGTGAGATTTTCCAAGTTCTGCAATTTGTGTTAAACTCCTCAACACACCTCTTCCTTTCTCGCTGCATACCATTGCACTTTGACGCTCTGTTATCCCCAAACTCTTTTAACCAAGTTTGCGTTGGGGCTCTACGTTTGCCTCCTTTGCGCCTCTCAATATCTGTCTCTAAACCCTTATGCACTCTCGCTCACCTTTTCAGTATCATAAGTGTTCTAGAAATGGCTTCTCTCCCACCTTGGTTTTTTTTAACATGCCTGTCCTTTTTCATGTCTCCTACTCTTGCTTTGCATAGATCCCCTGAAGTTCATCAGACTGTCCTCGTACTGATTTCCATTGGAAATATTCTACAAGTCTTCCAGTGGCCAAAGATGGCTGCCACCTCTCTCACATGCGGGGTGTATGGGATAGCCATGTGACCCTCCCCCAGGTTTTTGACACAGATTACCTCAATTTTGCGAAATTAATGAGGGGTTAAAAAGGACCTAGCTATGTAAAATGGGTTCCACCTTGTGGAACAAAATTAAACTGCTGAAAAAAGCCACCACCTGCCTAGCCACATGGCTAATGGTGATGGCATACTGTCTGGTGTACTCCGAGGTACATTTGGGAAACCCCTGCCTCAGGGATCTTAAGGACTCCTAAGGCAGAGCATATACAAACCGAGCCATGCTCTCAGCCAGGCTTTGGATTGAGTATGAGACATCATAAATCAAATTAAGAAATGCCACCAAAAAGTTCAGGGGCTACCTCATTGGGTTAAAAAGTGGGCTGTCTACTTAACACCAGGATGTGGAGCCCAACAGTCTTTTCCCGTCTCAGCTAATCCACCTAAGCTCCTTTTTTCACCAGAGAGGCTGGAAGGCAGGAACACAATGCAATAAGAAGTCTGTCAGTTTGGGTCTTTGGCGTAGGAGATGGGGACTGAAGAGTGGAGACAAGAAGTCTTTTTGAGAATTCAGGAGGAGAGAACAGGATGACCTGGAGTTGATTAAGTTCAGAAGGCTGGCCCACAATGGAGCCTGGGAGGTGGAGAGAGGGACCTAGGAGACCAAACTGAGGAGGCAGGAGAACTGGAGCTTCTAGTATGGGAGAAGTGTGGCCCCACAGGGCAGCACTAGTAAGCGGAGGTAAGGGGATGTGCCAGGAGTAGCAGAGGTAGTGGCCAAAGGGCTCAAGGGGTTTGGCTTAGTAATAACCATGCCAAAGATAGAAGATGGTAGTACTGATACCAAAGCAGGAAAAGAAGCTAGGGGTATTGACAAGTGTTCAGAGGGGTGAAGGTGAGCGCATTACTAGCAGTGCCCAGTGGCTGTTAGGAAAGATTTATCTGAATGCAACCTTCCCTCCATATTTGGGTACCCCCGTAACGTTTTGCTTTTGTTACAGTATCCTGACCTGACTTTTTACAGTGGAGCAGAGTCTTCAGTGGCATTCCACTCTGCTTTCGCTCATTGTTACCGGGAAACGGGTGGCACGTCCTTCAGGCTGTCAGTACTGAGAAACTTTGTTTCTTAGTCATTCGACTTAGTTGCCACTTTGTTACATTTTACCGTTGCCCAAAGGACATTGCTGGACCGCGCATTGGCGTCCTTGTGTTTTCTGGCCCTAGTCGTACAGAGAACCTAGGAACAGACCCGTGGCAGCAGAAGCTTTTCCTTGTATTTTTCCAACTTTTTACCATGACATCTTTTGTATGTTCCTTTAGACATTTTGTCCTTTGACCTTCCCCTGGTCTTCTTGACCCGGGACTTCCTTATTTGGGCATGCAGTTGCCTTCAAAAGCCACTTCTTTTGCAGGCTACTGAAGGTCATGTGAGTGGGTACCCAGGAAGTTGGCTGGGACTGTCTGGTACCAATCCACACTACTGGTGCCAGGATCTCCGATTGGACCACTGCTGAGTGGAGCAGATCTTCCCATTGGTTGACCGGGTGCGAGCACTTGTCTGACTTTGAATATGAGGAGGGGTCCTGAATGCAGACCAGTAGATCAGCAACGGGTCAAAACCGGCCTAGAGATGGAGCCAAGTATCCGGAAGAACTGGGCAGAACAAAGGTAAATCCTAAGACATGCAGACGAAGGTTGGCACCTGAAACACGTCCTGGTGGAGCCCGGGAACCCTGCTTTTTGCTCTCTCGCAAGACCTGAAAAGGTGCCTCAAATCTATGGAGTAGTGGAATCAATCACTCTGGATGTTTGCTGGTTGCCCTGCAAAAAAGCATGTGTCCTTGGGCCATCCAGTGGACTGTCCGGGTCAATCCTTGGTTAACCCTTAGGAGTGTTGCTGTGTCCGTTAGGACAGTTTTTCTTGAGTCCAACAAGGGCTTAGCAAAACAATTCAACTGAAACAGTACAAGACTCCACTCTTAGTATAAGGCTGTACCACCTGAGTATATGGTAGCATAGACTGAGCAGCCAGGCTTATTTTAGGAGAGAGGACTGTAGGAAAGTACACTGAACCTGTAGGACACCACAGATTCAATTGAAACACTGACAACCAGAAGTATTATCAAAAATAAAGGTTTATTATAAATACAAGTAGGCCAAGTTAAGTCTTGGGATAAGTACCGGTTATAGAGTCATAAACGCATTATGAAAACACACAACAATGCTTGAAGGTTTATGCTTTGGTCTAACGGTAATTCTAGGGACGTCAGACCTTGTCATACACATTTAGTATAGGCCACACCTATTCATGGGGAGTAAAAAACATTAGTTACTTTTAGATTAAGTCAAGGGTAATAGACCCTGTCAGTTAAGCAGTGACCCTCAGCAAAGAAATCACATAATCAACCAACCGTGTTACCAGGATAAGTTTATGAATAAAGGAATTAAGGAACACAGATTCAATGAACAGTATATACCTATAACTCACATTTATTGTAACAGTTATACTAGGTGAGTAAGACCTTTTGGTGTAATATTCAATTACAGTTGCTTTTCAGCTCACTGGAACACAGTCTAAGACGAGCAAGAACTCTCTACACTAATTTAGGATTGCACCAGGCAGACCAAGGTCAGCTATTCCTAAAGAACACTTTTCAAGAAAGAGGCACACTGCTATTCTAGGCAGGTAAAAACTAATGCTGTAACATACTATTAGTCGTTTTTCAGATCAGTGGAGCACAGATTGAGGTAAGCAATAACTGTTATTTATTTTAGGATGGCATACAGCTAACTGAAGGTGAAGAGGGACCCTAGTGGTCTACGAGCTAGCTGTAGGCAGGGTGAGACAGGGTTTTGTTGAAGGCAAAAGTCAGAGTTCCTGTGGAAGATTGTTCAAACAAGTAAGTAGCTAACTTTAGAGTTAGTTAGGGTCCAGGGACGTCTGAGAATACACCCTAGGAGGATTCCAGCAGTGGGCCTGGGTGAACTGGGTGAGAGGACTCCCAATCACAAGAACACCCCAAAGCTTTACAGACATCACAAAGGCTTCAGGAAATTAAATACACCAGCCAACACAATACCTTAGCAAGGAAGAAGAGTTGCAGCAAGAAAACGTCAGTATCTGCAGCCAACAACCTGGTCGCTGAATTCCTTTATCATGAAGACTGAAGACAAGACACTGAAAGGACCTTTGCAGCAGGGATCTCGGGGAAGACTATAGGTAAGTGGTTCTTCACATGGTTTACTCGGCACAGAAGAAGAGGTTGCAGTGGAGGAGACTTCAGGATCTGCAGCCAAAAACCTGGTCGTTGAATTCCTTATTAAGACTGGACACTGGAGGGGCTTCTGCGTCGGGGATCCACGGGGAAGGCTCCAGGTAAGAGTTTCTTCATAGCTGGATGCGGCTCGGTGCCCTTTTGGCTCCTGAAAAGCAGACTGAATATCGCTGGTCGATTCTCGTCACTTGCAAGGACCAGCACTCTGGTTTTTCTTTAAACGAATTCGAATTGAGCCGATATCTGACCCGTCTCATACCCCCTTTTACAAATACCCCGGGTCACAATGGACCACGAACAAGGCCGGTGGTGGTAGCACAATATTTATTTATTTTAATTTCAAAGAAAATTGCACAATTTTTAATATTTGGCAGCAATCCCCAATGGGGTGATAATTACAATGGAAATCACTGAAATACACTTGGGTAACCTTCTACAAGAACATAAACTAAGCACAAATGAATAGGAGCACTTTTTTAATTAGGATAGATATCACCAGAGTTACGATTTCCTCCAGCAATGTTCCCTCAGCCCACAATTAATCTAATTCTGAGTGGATAGAAAGAAGCAGCATATAGTTGGGGATATGTGAAAGCAAACATAATTAAAATCTGACCTTCCCTCACAAGATAAGAGATTTTGAACCCTTTGCAATGGCCTAAAATGACACTCAGTTTTTAACAAAGAATTAATTATGTGTAATTTAATAATGATTTACATATGTTTTCAGTCTCGGGGATGTCTTATCACTAGCAACTATAAGTTAAGGTGTATCACCAAAGGCATACAGTTCACAAAGCAGGTTGAAATTGAAAACACAGTGCAGTCAAATCACACATGGAAAAGTTGCATTTTTTTTCTAGTTTGCAGTTTTAAATGTCAAAAACGTTTTTTCAGATAAACGGGTGAAATACTCTGAATTGGAATGCGGTTTTTGGGTTGGGGGATAGAGGCACATCACAGGGACAATATAGAAGTGAAAGGATGGCTATAGCTGAAGAATTGAATGAGATTTTCAAGGTGGAATGAGGTTCGATTTTAAGCAGTTAAAAACGAAAATCGGTTTGGAAGGAAAGGAAGTTTTACTTGCATGAGATTTAATGGCTAGAAAAGAGGGACTAAACAAAACACAAGGACTGTTTATGGGATTGCCAACTGTGCGTTGCCCAAAACCTTAGTCACACCGAAAAAACGCACAGCTTGTCGAGTGGGGATAGATTGCAAAAGGGCCAGTTACTCTGACTGGGTTTTCCAACTCGTCTCTAATGCACTGTGATGTGCTAAAAGGCACATGCTAGACCACCTCAGTCTACGCATGTGTCTGCTGCCTTGCAGATGAAAGACATTGTTTTCTTTAATGGGTTTTCTCTGTGTTGGCAGGTGCAGGTTTTACTAAAAACAAGGAAGATGACGTTCTTCGATAGGTTCCTCTCAAGAGGCTTCTTTCTGGAATGGATCCCTGGTTTATTACTGTGGGGATCCTTTTTAGGAACAACCTGAACCTGTGCGGATGGCAATTTGCACTAGGTCAGGTCATTCTACAGCCGACCTGTTTCTGTGGTGCTATGTGGGTAGGCCACATTCCTCAGGGCTAGAATCAGGGCACCGCTGTGTGCGCCTTTATTCCCAAAAAGCAGCGTTGTCTGCCTTATGGCCTGTCATTCCAGGATAAGGCTCTCTTCTGCTGGAGCACAATCTGGATATGGGTGGGCATGGCAGGGTCTCACTGATAAAAGTAGTGTCATGAACAGATGAAATTAGCGTCAGGACAGCATCCTTTTTCATGTAAAATATTCCCTTTTCAATGGGAAGCAAGCAGCAGAGCAGCACTGCTTTTCAATTCACTACTTTTGATGCACACAAGAACACACACTGGCACCTTTCTCTGTGTACTCCCTGTTCCAACTCGCCCAATAGGTGTTTGGCAAGATGGTGCAGCCGCCCATTTGTAGCTGCAAAACGCAGTTTTGATGCAATGGTGCTCCAAGGAACCAGCACAGCCATTTTGCTGTTGACTGCTGAAGTGCAGCTTGGTCATGGATGGGAATTCTGCTGAGTAGGTCAATGTACCCCACTGGGTCCTCGTTTTCGGAGTTCCCAGGTTGCTTGGAAGGGAGGGTAACGGCAGGACCTGGTTACGCAGCAGACTCGCCGTTCGCTGGAAATCATCTCGCCGATGTTTTCTTAATCTTCCTCCTCGGATACAGGTCCAATGGTCACCCTACTTCTTCAGCTTCCAGGATCGGACTTTTATGCAGGAGCCCAGCCAATCAAACAGACTTGCAACATTCAAAGTTGGGGGATGGGCAGTCCTTTCAGGACAGCCAGCCTCCCAGTTTAAACTGGATTCTCGCAATCAGGCTGGAAGGCAAAGGTCTGCAGAGTTTTGGACTCCTCCCTCGCTTCCTGCCTTCAGATACACTGTAAGCGGGCGAGCTTGACCAAGGTCTCATGCCGTTTTATCAAATTGACACAAGGGATTTTCCCATCCTGGAGGTTGGGGAAAAGGAACAAGAAAGGAAAAGGAACACCAAAATGGCGAACAAAAAGACAAAGACCATTTTGGTAAAATGAGCACCCATGGGTGCCTTTACCGGGGCTGTGGAAAATGCCCATAGTGAAGGTACACCGAATTAGTAAAAAGGTTCACTGCCACCAGCCATTTAAAGGTAAGCTTGCCCCTGTAACAGAAATGTTAATTACAATGGGAATATATTATGTCAACCCAGCACTCCATATAAGGTGGGGGTGTGTTGGTCTCACCTAAATAAAGTGTAGAGAGGATACAATCTCCTTTCTATTGCCAAAGGGCAACACAGCAACAGTAGGCACTATGTGCCAAAAGTTGTCAAAGAGGATAACATTAAAAAGACACTATGGAAAGTCTCGGGCAATGACACCCTAAAAAGAGCAAAAGGATCTGCGAGTGTGGAAAAAGATTCCCCCTCACTGAGGTATAGGGAAAAATAATACACCAGTAAAGCAAAAAAGTTCTGGGGTTGACACAGTATTGCACAAAGATATCGTTAAAATAAACGAATCGTTAAAATGATAGTATTTCGGCTGTACCGAAATCGCGTACCGCCAAAAAACATTTCACCCATTCAGTTTTCATTATAGCAAACACGGGAAGCGTGGGTTGCAGGGCTTTCCTGTACACCCTTGTTTGCTGTAATGGAATCGGGTGTGGTGGGGATGTGCCCCGCATCAAAAACAAGTTTTCGGTTAATTAAAAGGGAAGAAAAAAAAGGACCCTGCAGTGTTGGTTACCGGGGAACTGGCACTGCAGGGACTCGGCGGCACACAGCAAAGTGCCACCAAAAGGTAAGTAATAGGGTTGGGGAGCGGGGTCTCTAAAGGACATTCGGTTGTGGGGTGCTTATTTCAAATATGAACATTTAGAATTCGACTTTTTCGTCTATGAAATGTTCATATTCAAAATAATAACGTTCATTGGTTGACACAGGTCAGGAAGATTTATCTTTGCTATGAAAATCTTACCTAAACGTGTCGAATTTTCACTCGAAACTATGGGGAATCCTAACTGGCACTAGAAAGCTCCCTTCCACAGAAGCCGCTTTGGGTCACGAGATAGCAGGCTGCGTCAGATCGTCAGACTTGGGATGGGAGCCCCTGCGTCACTGTGCTACAAGGATAGTCGCTGAAGGCGGTTTTCCCATGTTCCTTTTTGTACTTTGAGACCAGCTGAATCACTGTTTTTCTTTCTTCATCACCTGAATCGAGAAGTACAGCTTCTATTCCATACCGGTCCTGCATCAGCACCCACAGTGCCTGTGCACTTTGAAGCCGAACCAAGGGTGGGAAATCAAACCTCTTACGGCCGCTTCCAGACCTGCCAAATTTGGACCAAAACAGAGCTGAGTGCAGCGAGTACTGAAGTCACTTACCAATGGCCCTTTGTTCATCCATATGCGTTTATGCATAGAGTATCCTTTGTGGTCTTAACTTTGGCTGGGTTAGCCTCTGCTTCCTAAAGCCCCCTGAAAGTTGGGAATAGCTTTGCTCATGGTTGCAGATCCCTTCCTGACTCTTGGAACCTGTTTCACCCTTCAGAATTCTATCACTAACTTTGTCCCAGCTTCCTAAAAAGGTACTTTTACAAATGACCTTTCGCTTTCACGCGTGCAGCGAACATGGAGCACAAGGCTCCATTCATCGTAGGGCTGGATTTCTTAATTGAGGTTTAGCATTTTTGAAGTTTGTCTATGCTTGTAAAGTCATTCACCCTTTTTCCTTACAGCTATTAGTGGAGTTCCTAACTTTATTGCATTTACTCCAGTGATTGTATTTCTGATGTTTGTTAATCTGTTTAGAATCGCATGCTGTGCATAGGTCCGACATCCAGTGGTCACTGCGGAGTATTGCATTTTTTTTTCGTAGTCGAAAAAGGGGACGTCGACAAGGCGTGTCTGTAACACTATCCCTATAGTGACGTGCGTTGTACCCACAATCCCTCACGCGTCGAGGTCCCTCAGATTGTTTTTTTCCGCCCAGCTTCTGGTCGCCTTACGCGGAGCTCCTAGAGAGACATTGCAAATACTTACTACGGCCCTCGGTCCTTAATTATACTTATTATATTATTAAAGATCCCTCCCCTCGACGTTAGCTGTGAAGCTGTTTCTCCTCCGAGCAAGTTTTCGACGGAGGGGAAGAGACGGAGGAGATCCTTCGGCGCTGCCGAACACGTGGCCTGGCCTCGCCGGCCAACATACAGTAGGGAGAGTGGGGTTCGAACTTTTATCTTCTCTTTGAGAATGTCTTTCTTTCTCCCCTATCTTTCCCTTGGGGTTGTTATCACCAGTTATTATTGCCTCAGCTATGGAGAGGACACCTTTTAAGTTTTGCCCACGCTGTTGGGGCAAATGCACTTGGAAGGACAAACACAAGCTCTGTAATCGTTGCTTGCCCCTCGATCATAAGGAGGACAGCTGCGCGGCCTGTAAGCTCTTGAAACCAAGAACTCTTAAAGAACGCAAAGTTAAGAGGTGGGCGGACTACGCTATGTCGAAGTCAGTTTCCTCACCCGCCGCCGCTGTTACAGAAAGTGACGAGGAGGGTGATAACTCGACATCCGTTACGGAAGTCATTAACCCCCAGAAGGAGCGCTCGCGCTCCTCGACGTCCGTCCCCGGCCCCCACGGGCTCGGCTCACTTCCTGCTTATGGGGATGAACACCCCGGCGACAAGGACGCACATAGACCTCATAGGCCTAAGCGCACAACCCACGGCTCTTCTTCGTCGAAGACGAAGGATCCATCAGCGCCGAAGGGGACGCAGGGCACTCCGGCGTCTACCTCAGACCGTAAGGGTCTCAAGCCACAAACGCAACCGCGACCAGCGATTGGGCTTTCATCAAACACGGGCGCTACCCCAAAATCATCCGACGTAACGCCCCATAGAGCGGCCGTCGAGGAACAACGCGTAACGCAGGCAACGTCGACACCAGAGTCCTCTACTGACAAACTCGTTGTCGAGAGCCTGGCGAGAATTGTTTCCGAAGACAAACGTAAGCGGACGACGAAACAAACGTCGAATACCGCACAAAAAGCTATGAAACGCCGAAAAAGCACAAGAGTAACCAGGAACTGCCCCCTTCATCTAAGGGCACTTCTGAACTACCGGAGGGCTTTTCAGAGGGCGACGGAAACCTTTCTTCGACGTTGTGGGAGCGTTCTAAGCATTTTGAAGGTGAAAACACTGATTTCCCCCCTCTAGACTATTCAGGGGTCCCCCATGAGACCCTTGAAAGACTCCATTCTTGTATGGAGAAAATGGAAAGGTTTGTGGGAAACCAAAACCCACCCAGACCCAAAAAACCAAGAGAATGGCCCCAGGATGACCCTAGGGTCAAGATTCCTAGGCTGTTTCCCCCTTCTACAGACGTATATGACCTCACTGAAGAGGAGCAATACCTCCAGAAAGATGAGGAGTGTTTGGGTGGAGAGGAAGAACATGAGGAAGAGGGGTTTGAAGAAGATCCTTAAACTAGTGCAGGAGCTTTCGAAGAAGATACAGCTACCTCGCAGCCCTGGCAATCCCCATCAGTGCAGCCTTGGCAATCCCCATCAGTGCACTCAGACCCTGATGTCTTTCACCCTTCTCCTCCCAAGGATTCACCTATTGGAAACACCTCTCCCATAGATGACCAACCTTCACTTAATGCACTATTGCGCAAGGCAGCAGCGCATTTTGAAATAGACACAGGGGAGACTCTTCCTGACGTAGACTTTGTAGAGAAAGTTATTAAAGAAAAAGCCCCTGTTAGTCAGTCTATTCCGCTCCTGGCTTCTATAAAGAGAAGAATAACTTCTTCCCTTTCCAATCCTGCCTTAGTCGGAGGGGTCAACCCTCGGATAGAAAAGCTCTTCAGCCCTTCGTCCTCTGACCCTTTGTACATCAGAGGACATTCTATTCCGGACTCCCTCGTAGTTACTAATACAAGGAAAAGAGCAGGGGTACCACTATCCACTAGTGAGGCACCACCTGACAAAGAGGGCAAGAAGCTCTATGCACTTGGGAAGAGAATCACGACGTCCGCCGACTTCTCAACTAGGATTGCAAATAACAATTCCCTACTAGCTAGCTACGCAGATGCACAGTGGAGCAAGCTGCGCAGCGAAGCAGAGGACGCACCAGAACCCCTGCATTCACGCCTGTTAGCTATAATCTCAGAGGGAACTCTTGTAAACCAGGGCATCGAAAAGAACTCCTTAGATGCCGCAGAGATGGCTGGCCGTTCCCTGGTTCAGGGAATACTTCTCAAACGCCATGTCTGGCTGCGCAATTCGGGATTTAAGCCGGAAACCCAGGCTTCCCTGATAAATAAGCCCATAGAACAAACACATCTGTTTGGGAAAGCAGTTGATGAGGCCCTAGAACATGCGAAGAAAGAGTTTGATACCATCAAGACTCTTGACCAAATTTCTAGGCCCCCTAACAGACGCGGCTATGGCAATAGACGCTCCTTTCGTGGCCAACGCCAGCAGCAAAACCAACAGCAATTTTACTCTGCTACCAACTGGCCCTCTAACCAGGGTAACACCCAGTTCAGTCAAAGAGGCCAACGCAGTGGCAGAGGAAGAGGTCGCGGCTCCAGCCCCAAAGGTTCCACGCCCATTACCAACAAATGACCCGAAGATTCGGGTCCCATGCATCACCGGTCGGGGGCCGGCTAACATCGTTCCTTTCAGCATGGGAGGGAATATCGTCAGACCGCTGGGTATTATCCACCATAGCCCACGGATACTGCATCGAATTCAACGGTTCCCCGAAGTACAGACCCCCACGGAACCGACGCATGACACCGGAACACTTCACCATTCTTCTTCAAGAAGTAGAAGAGCTACTGAAAAAAGAAGCTATAAGAGGCTGTCCCCCTATCCCAGGTAACAGAAGGTATTTATTCAGTGTACTTCCATGAACCCAAAAAGGACTTAACCATGCGCCCTGTATTAGATCTGCGCCCAGCGAACAAGTTTGTCAAACCCCAAAAGTTTCGTATGGTGACCTTGCAGGAAGTAATCCCACTGTTATCACAAGGGGATTACATGACAACACTAGACATGAAAGATGCATACTTTCATATTTTAATGTTGCCAGCGCACAGAAAATACCTCAGGTTCAAGATAGAGAACAAACACTACCAGTTCAGAGTACTACCCTTCGGGATAGCATCTGCACCAAGGGTATTCACGAAAGTACTGGCAGTGGCAGCGGCCCACCTGCGCAGGTTATCCATCCCGGTATACCCTTACCTCGACGACTGGCTCATAACAGGGGATTCTTACGAAACATGCTTCTCCAATACCCAAAAGACCGTAGACCTTTTGTCCCAACTGGGCTTCTCCATCAACGAAAAGAAGTCCAGCTTAGACCCCAGCCAAATCAAACAATTCCTAGGGGCTCTAATTCGAACAAAGGACGGCCTCGTCTTCCCCTCCAACGAGAGGGTCCAAAACATGCTGTTTCAGATCCCCCATTATGTGGCAGGTCGAGAGGTGACGGTACGCAAAGCAATGCGCTTGCTAGGGATGATGGCGGCATGTATTTATTTGGTCCCTCACGCGCGCCTGCGCATGCGCCCAATGCAAGAGTGGCTCTACAGCCAGTGGTGTCAGGCCAGCGGACAATGGGATGATCTAGTGGTGGTCTCGCAGGCTTTGGTTCTCTCGCTACGGTGGTGGACAAAAGAAAACCTGTTATTAGGGAAAACTTTTGCCACACCCGCAGTGGAAGCCACTCTAACCACAGACGCATCCCTTACAGGATGGGGGGGCTCACCTATCCCATCAAACTGCTCACGGAGCGTGGACTCCGAGCTTAGCATCCAAGCATATAAACCTGCTGGAACTACTAGCGGTGTTCAAAGCACTGAAAGCCTTTCAGGAACACCTACAAGGAAAGACAGTGATGGTCCTCACAGACAGCACCACAGCCATGTACTGTCATGATCTCTGCTTCCAAAAGGTCAGGACTTACCCAACTTCCTTGGAAGCAGACCCATAACCCAGGTTCCGAGTGCCAACCAGTCCCAATTGGGACCTTTTGGACCCTGTCCTGGCGCCAGTGGCACCAGGCTCATAAATATGCCCAGTCCCAGCGCTGGAAGCGCCGGGCTCATAATGCTTGGGTGGACTTACCTGCAGCAGACCATGCTGCTTACTTACCTGCCAGTTGAGCCTCTAATCCTCTTCTGTTTGGGACTACTTTTCCTGTTGGGTGGGGCAGGAGCCACTCCCTAGGTTCAGAACACTGGAACTCTTCTGGAAAGCAGGAACTCTTTTCTTACCTAGGCGAGGCTGTGGAAGGAGACACCTAAGCACTACAGGAGGCTATTTAAACCACACCCGATGGATGAATCTTGCTTTGCGTTATTCTGCATCCTCTGCAGCAGAATGCTCATCGTGTCTTCTGCATCTGATCCTGGGCCTAAGGGAAAAAGGCTTACCATCCTGAATCCAGTCTTCAGCAACACCTATAAAGACAAGAAAGAACAGGTTAGCATTACGGTCTTCAGTGACGGCGCTTCTCTTACCTGGTCCATCGGCTGTCACCAACGCCTCGCGCTGCATTCCGGCATCTGAAAGACAAAGGCTTACCTACTCTTCGCCTGCTCCGGAGGTCTTCGCACTGCATTCCGGCATCTGAAAGACAAAAGCTTACCAACTCTTTGCACGCTCCGGAGGCCTTCGGCGCTGCATCCCGCAGCTGAAAGACAAAAGAAGGTGCGTTTAAAGACATTGGGTAACTTTATTACTCGCGTGCCAGTACTCCTTCCCACGCCGAACCCAGTGGGTATTCCGGCACCCTTCAGCAGCTCCGAACTTGTACCTGCAAGATAAAAGGACAGTTAGTGCGCATCGTGAAGCAGGCAACAAGCGCTTACTTGCGTGCTTCCAGGCGCTTCTATTCCTCACACGGGTTCCATCCTCAGCTCACATCAGCCCGTCATCCGCCATCGCCGGAACCCTGCAAAACAAGACATCATTACAAAAGACTTTTAAAGACATTTGAAATACTCGGAACTTACCGTTCATGCAGTAAACGACGGACAGCAGTCCTCTGAGGTCAAGAGGCTTGCACCCTTATCCAGTGAAGAAACTGGTTACGGCACCCTGCCCCGAGGCAGATGGAGAGCTTGGCGTTCACTTACCTAAGGTGAGAGCGTTAACCTTTGGGGTTCTACAGGAGAAGAGAAGGGGAAGAAGAGAGAGACACCCAATAACCCCAGTTCATGAATCCCATATTTTCTATCTGCAGGCATCTTACTCTTCGAGTCAGACATACAGTGCACAGAGGTCCAGCCCAAAGAGCCAACCGTGTGTTACACATCACCTTTGAAGATACGGTATTCGCCCAGTCAAGACCGGCGCCTCTGCGGGAATCAGGTGAGCGTTACATGTACTACCTCAACAAGCAAGGGGGCACTCACTCTCCAGGACTGTCCAAGCTGTCCCAGAATATATGGAAGTGGGCTCTCAAACACATGTTCCTACTATCAGAACATGTACCAGGGGAACTCAATCTGCTAGCAGACAAACTCAGCAGAGACTTCCCCCTGCCCGAAGAGTACAAATGGCAATTGCACGAAGACATCGTCTTAGACGTCTTCACGCAATGGGGATTCCCGGAAATAGACCTGTTCGCAACTCTGGAGAACTCGCAATGCCAAAGTTACGCCTCCAGGTACCCCCAGAACCAGTCCAAGGGGAACGGTCTGTCGATTCAATGGTCAGGGAAATTTGTTTGCGCCTTTCCCCCGACTCCCCTTCTCAACAAAGTGGTGCACAAGATGCACCAGGAGCAGGTTACCATGATACTAGTGGCCCCAATGTGGGCCCGGCAGCCATGGTTCGCTCACTTGATGGAGATGCCCCTATCTCCCCCAGTGAAACTTCCCTGCCCGTACAACATGCTGTCACAGGACAAGGGCAGGACACTGCATCCATGCCCTCAGACCATGAACCTAGCAGCCTGGCTCCTGAGATCATAGAATTTGGACATTTACAACTCCCGCAGAGATGTATGGACATCCTCAGGGAAGCTAGAAAACCTAATACTCGCCACTGCTATTCTAGCAAGTGGAAAAGATTTGTCATCTGGTGTAGAGGTAAGAGCATCAACCGGGTTGACTGCTCTCCCACTAACATTGTTCTGTACTTGACCCATTTACTGGATTCAGGTCTAGTGTTCAATTCCATTAAAGTCCACCTAGCAGCACTTTCTGCATACACCACTTCCCAACTTAAAGTGTCGTGGTGGAAGATACCAGTTATCAAGGCCTTCATGGAGGGGGTAAACAGAATACACCCTCCGATAGCTAACCCAGCTCCCGGATGGGACTTAAATGTGGTACTTTCTAGACTCATGGGCCCTCCTTTCGAACCCATGCACAAGGCAACTCTTAAAGACCTCACTCTTAAGACTGCTTTCCTAATAGCTATCACCTCCATTAGGAGAGTAAGTGAACTACAGGCTCTTTCTGTACTAGACCCCTTCGTAACAGTTCACAAGGATAAGGTGGTTCTTCGCACACACCCAAGGTTTGCACCAAAATTCATCTCGAAATTTCATGTAAACCAGTCAATAGAACTACCAACCTTCTTTCAAAACCCTTCCAGCTTGGGAGAAAAAAGTCTGCATACACTAGATGTACGCAGAGCTGTCATGTTCTACATGGAAAGAACCAGACCACTGAGAAAGACTAATCAGTTCTTTGTCTCTGTGGCAGCAGGAAGAGAAGGAGATGCAGTTTCAAAGTCCACTATATCTAGATGGATTGTTCAATGCATCACTCTCTGTTACACTCTTGCTAAGAGAGAACTACCCTTCAAGCCAAGAGCACATTCCACTCGAGGCACTGGGGCTTCCATAGCGTTCATTGCAAATGTTCCCCTTGAGTCCATCTGCAAAGCGGCTACCTGGAGTTCTGTGCACACCTTTACAAAACACTACTGTCTAGATGCACACTCTACATCTGATTCCCAGGTGGGACAGGCAGTATTAAGACATCTTTTCTCTACTGTTCCTTCTCATAACCCACCGCCAACTCCGGGTACTGCTCGCTAGTCTATGCACAGCATGTGATTCTAAGCAGATTAACAAACATCAGAAGACAATGCATTACTTACCGTAAAAGCATTTCTGATGGTTGTATCTGCTTAGATTCACATGCGCCCACCATTCCTCCCCGCTCGGATGGAAGGAACATAGACATCCTTTTCTATATTTCTCTTTTCTGTACTCTCACGTCTAGAAGGCTCCCTCAGGGCAGAAAAATACAAACCGAGGGACCTCGACGCGTGAGGGATTGTGGGTACAACGCACGTCACTATAGGGATAGTGTTACAGACACGCCTTGTCGACGTCCCCTTTTTCGACTACGAAAAACAAAATGCAATACTCTGAGGTGACCACTGGATGTCGGACCTATGCACAGCATGTGAATCTAAGCAGATACAACCATCAGAAATGCTTTTACGGTAAGTAATGCATTGTCATATTTTACATAGTGTGTTGCTTGTGTGGTATTTTACTATTGTTTTTCGTTATTCACTTGTGTTGATTCTTGGGCCCCAAATAAATTGTGTATTTTGGTATACTTCTGTCTAATGGTAATTCTTGTTGTTTCCCCTGTGTGTGCTCGTTGTAGGCCTCTGATCACCCTCACTCCTCCTGAGACCTAGCCTTGACTGCTCTCCAAGCTACCGTGAATTGGTCTGGCTATATTCCCAGAAGTGTCACATTTCACTTACAATGGTGGCCTCATAAGCATCTGACCCCCAGGAAGGGCAGAGTTTGGAAATCCATTCTAACAGTGGTTACATAAGAGGAGGGCCAAGAACAATGTAGAAATATTAATGGAAGATTGGGACAGAGTGTGAGAGAGATGGGGAGAGAAAGAGCAGAGATTTGGTGGAGGAGAAGAAGCCAGGTAGAGAGAAGAATCCTGCAAAAGTGTCTCAAAGAAATTGAAAGCGAGGCCTGCTCATTGAAAATATGGCTTTCAAGAACTAGCCAATTGGAAATGGGCAAAGTATTTGGCCACCCTCATTTCTTTGTGACTTTGCTTGGCCCCCACCAATTCCTATGATGTTCCAGATGCCCTGCTTAATCCCCAGCTTCTGGTGTCAGAGGAATCCATTGCCTCATAGAGGCTGACATTTCTGAAAAGCATCTTGTAAACCTCCACTGAAGAGTGAGACGGACAAAAGAACGCCAAAGCAGTTAGAACGGGCAATGTTACCATGAAAGCTGTGCTGCACCTTATTGACTCATATTACAGGAAGGGAACTCCAGAACATCCGGGGCCAAAGAAAAGACACTTTGAACTTTAAGTTGCCCTGTAATTCTTTTTTCGTGTCACAAGACTTCTCCTGACACTACCCTTTTACACTTTATGCCATCAATTTTTTTTATTTTGCCCATCCCTTATAATTAGAAAGCACCTATAATGTTCAGTCCTTCCCTACCTTTGAAAGTAACAATGCTCCATGTAAGTATCTATGTGGGAAGTTGAAGCAAGTTGTTGCAAAGTGTGACAAATCGCTGGATTCAGTCACATCTCCCCAGGGGGGAGCCTTTGCCTGTAAGGCTAGGGAGGTGAGCCCTAAGGGTAGAGGGAAGCGTGACCTCACCCGGAGGCCCAGCACCCTTGTGGGGTAGAGGGGGTGAAGAACTCTGGTTTCCAAGAGGAACTCTCGAAGTCACTTTCCAGAAGTTGACTAGTAACACCTATTCGGAGAAAACATGAATAGCAAGCTGATGTTTGTTATTGTCATGTAGAAACCTTAAGTAAACATGAAAAGAAATACTACTGAGACGAAGACCATATGAGTGATAGAGTACTCCTCGAACAGAGAAGAATAACTTTGAAGCTCTGCTTGGAAAGTCCCACACCCGTGTCATAACTCAGAGTGAAGGAGACCTGAGTAGGAGAGAAGCATGGGATTTTAAAGTCGGCTGTGTGAGGAAAACTGAAGGAGTAGGGACGCACAATTTCCAAGCCCGGAGGGAAGCTGGTGTGTGAACCCTAGCCGAAGGGAACCTGCAGCGAGAGAAATTGAAGGACCAAAGTAGACGACCAATAACGACGCTGAGACCACTTACCAGCACGAAGCATGCACAACTAAGCAGAGAAGGAATCTGAGTCCTGTCCTGAATGTAGGCCTAGTGACGCTAACCCCGACAGCTTAAGGTAACTGGGAAGGCGGGAGACCACGAGGGATGCCAAGAGTAATGAAGGAAATAATCCTACTCGTCCCATTGGGGACCGAATGTCAAACCTACTGAAGAAGAGTGGGGATCTTTGAGAACAATCATACTCATACCAATAAGGACAAATGGGGAAAACCTGTACTTTAGGTAAAGATTAGGAGTTTTTACTTTTCTTTTATTGAAGAATATTCCAAAATGGAAGACCTGAGTCCTTGTCCTTCTGACCTGCCACAAAAGCTAGCAGGTGAGTAAAAGTTAAAGAAGAAATGCACTTAAAAGGATTGAATGTAGGTAGAGTACTATTGTGGTACTCTCCCAATCCCACCACACAAGGTGTTTTTCTCAGGGAATCCTTGGCTACATTCTAGCAATCGCAACCAGGCAAGAGAGTTAAGGAGTAGAACTTATGCCCATACAGTCCCTAGGGCTGACAGGATGGTGGATATCGATATGCAAGCACCCGCCCCAAACTCCAATTTTCTGAGGTACCACCCCAAGGTTTCTCAGAATTGCTAGGCTATTTACCTTTGTCTGGCTATATGGTGTCCACAGGTCGCGAGTGTAATCGCTGGTTTTGGTTTGGGTAATGGGTCTTGCTAGATTGGGATTTCACGCTCCAGCTAAACTCTTCCAGATGTCCTTAAGCAGGATTGCCTAGGCACTTCATGAGAGCACTCACAGCAGGCCCCACAATGGAAGACGATTTCCCCCCCGCCCCACCCCGGATATGACAGATGCAGATAGTACATGGGAGGTGTGGCAGTGTAGGCTGTCCGCTTGCAGTGTTTTTGTTGTTGTAAAAAAGTTCATATCTATCATTCTAGTTCATTGCTTCAAGCTTGTGGCAGTGTGGAGCACTATATCGCTGACTATTCCATGCCCTTCTGTGTGCCCAGAAGTCTCTATAGGTTCACTCATGTTATTTAATAGGTCTATCGAACTTCGGGGGATGTCGTTTACTAGCTGGGTCTCCATATTTCCCCCAGCACACAGGTGAGCCTCTGTTCTGTTTGGCACAGTCAATTTGTGGGGACTTGACATCAAACATGCTAACCTAAGAAAATTGAACTGCCATTGACCAGCCCTTTTCCTAATCCATAAACATTGCAGAGATAAAAATCAGACTGGTATCCATGAAACCATCAATCACCATCTTCAACATTGAAAAAAGGGACGCAATCCAAAAAATGGATCACAAAAACTGTAGATGGCATCACATCAGAAACCCCATTCATTCACCCCCTCCTTAACAAAAACAATGGCGCAGTGGTTCACAGCACACCTCCAGAGCACTGAAAAAAACAAACTGAAAACTGGAATAAGAATGGATGAAAAACTACAATCAACAGGGAAAAGAAAATCGCATACTGTAGACAGATCGACTATACAAAGCCGAAAATACTCAAAGTAAAGAAAATGTATTACAAGAAACATATCCCACATAAGAAAGAAATGATCAACATCAAGCTAAGAAACCCAACAGCCTGCAACAACACTTCTCCAGCATGGGGTCTGGCATGGATTCACATGCTCATGAATATTCCCCGTTGTCAGGCTGGGAATCCTCGGTAAAGAAAAAATCGGTATCAGTTTCGTTTCTGATCTGTCTTTCGTAGTAGTAACCAATCACTGATCTCTGCGTCATACTGACCACAGCCAATGACTGCCATCTCCCTAAGCCCCGCCTCTGGCAGCCATCTTCAGATTTTTACCGCACGTTCAAGTGTTGGGAGTCCTCGTGCTTAGCTCTCGAGCTTTTGCTGCGTTTTCACGCTTTTTCAGGTGAATTTTCACATTTTTCGGTTAATCGAGCCTCAAGCGCCACCGTTTCTACTCCCGTTAACGGGTACCCGTTGTGGGATTTTCCTACGCCCCTCAAGGGTGAAGAATTCGTCGAATCAACCTTTTGGAGGATTCCAGAAGATTTGCAGCCTACTTCGAGATGGCCCAGGACGCGAGTTCGTCACCCGGACCCAAGCTGTTTCGCAGCTGCCTTGGATGCGGGCTGCAGAATGTGTTTAAGGAGGACGAACATTCGCGATGCCTCTACTGTCTTCATGGAGACAAGACTCATGTAGAGAAGGACTGCCAGTTCTGCAAGAACTTGTCGGACCGGACCATGAGGGACCGGCGATCCCGTCTCGCCAGCTGGTTGGAGAAGGGCTCAACGGGTGAGAAGAAGGGTCCGAGCGGGCTTTTAAGTCCTGTGCGGGCGCCCAACACCAGGCCAAGCGCTGCGAGTCCGCTGGCTCCGGGAGCGCCGAAAGGTCGGGCTCTTCGGTCGCCAGGCAGGGCGCGCCTTCCCCGGCACCGTCAACCACGAGCCAGCGCTCCGGTTCGGGGAAGAGGAAGTCCGAGACCCCGGGTAAGCTTTGGGAGAAGCCCCGTCCGATCTCGGGAGAGGGGGAGCGAGGCGTCGCCCCTCCCCCTAAGGAGAAGGCCCGGGACGCACCTAAGGTGGTGAAGGCCCCTACCCAGCAGGCAAAGGCCTCTATCGAGGCGATCGTGGCGACTCTGGCCAAGCCGGCAGAGACCCCGCCAGCAGAGACTGCCTCCGGGACTAGAGTTTCCCTGCCGCCAAGGAGGGAATCCTCTTTTCAGCCCATCGTCATGGCCACCATGATGGAAGAAGCAAGGGGGGGCACGGTAGCCTCCTCGAGCGCGCAGTCCGCCTCGGAGGAGGAACTGACAGAGGCCGTGAGGAATCTCGAAGTCCAATTCGAGAAGGTTCGATCCCGTAAGGAAGATCCTCAGGAGATAACCGAGGAAGACGACGATGGCGAGGAAGAGCAGCCTTCCCTTCCGGCACAGCTGGAACCTAGGCCTCAGGATAGCTCGGCGGCCATTTTGTCTGCGATCCAGTCCTTATGCTCTGAGATAAGGACGAGATTACCACGGCCCAGGCCGGAGTACCCGCAACCTGGCCCGTCGAGAAGTCCTCAGAACAAACGACGGAGGACCCAACCCTCTCCTCCACTCGCCCCCGTAAGGCCTACAGTTCCCCTCCTCATCCTCCCACGAGTCGGGAGATGACGGTGCGGTGGGCTCGATGACGGGTTCTGAGGGCGAAGACGACGGAACGGGTCTCCCGTCGCACGGGCCTCTCCGCCAGACGAGATTGGCTCATTCCACGCCATGATCGCCAGGGTGTCCGAATTGTTCCAGCTCTGCCCAGAGGAGCAGAAAAAGGAAGGTTTCCTCTATCAGCGCCGGGAGGCCAAGAGGAAGACTGTCATTGCGGTGCCTCTAATCGGTGACATCTGGGAGGAGGGCCTGTCGGTACTCAAGAACCCCTCCACGGCACCAGCCAAATGGGACCGGTACGAGAAGAAGTACCGGGTCCCCGAGACAGTTCCCCTGTGCCTCAGTCCCCAGCCAACACCAGACTCGGTCGTCTCGGCGAAGAAGAAAGCGGCGGGGTCAGGAGCCTCAACGTCTAATTCCCCTCGGGACGGCGAGGGAAAGAAGTTGGACGCCATGGGGCGACGGGTCATTTCCTCGGCGGCGACGACGATCAAAGCGGCCAACGCCCTGGCGATCGTGGCCCGTTACGACAGGGATCTCTGGTTTAAGCTGGCCCCCATATTGGACTTCCTACCGGACAAGAGGTCCGAGGCCCTGGAAATACTTAAAGAAGGCGAGGTGGCGTCGGACCACGCCATAACGGTGGCAACCGATATTGCCGATACTGGGTTCCGCCAGCTGGGCAACAGAGTTTGCCTACGACGACGGGATTGGCTCCTGGCGACCGACTTCCGTCAGGACGTCCAGACCAGGGTGTTGGACATGCCGTTCGACGGCAGCAACTTGTTCGGGAAGGCGGTGGACGAATCCCTCCAAGCCATAAAGACGGACACAGAGATGGCCCGCGCCCTAGGAGCCCTTCAGCAATGACGGCCCTTTCGGAGCTCTGGAGGCAGACAGGGGGCCCTCCAAGGAATCCAGCGGTGGCTCGTCGTCCTACCGCCAGGCGGCACGCTCCTCCTCTCAGGAGGCCTACAAGGGTCGCGGCAAGCAGGGAGCGCCTCGCCGTCGTCGGCAAGGTGGCCAGGGCGGCAAGGCCACCACCTCCAAGCAGGACTGAACCGGCCGTGGCCTCGGGCCCCCACCGAAGCACCCCGGTGGGAGGCTGGCTGACGAAGTTCGTCGGCGTGTGGAAGTCCATCTCCACCTATCGTTGGGTGCTGGATACCCTGGTAAGAGGACACTATCGAATTCCTGAATAAGCGCACTCACATTCCACCTGTGGCCAGGAAGGAAAAGTATGGGCGATGCTCAGGAAAGGCGCCATCGAGCCCGTCCCGAAGAGGCTCCGGGGCTCCGGGGTGTACTCAAGGTACTTCCTCGTCAGGAAGAAGACGGGCGGCTGGCGCCCCATCCTGGACCTTCGTCGTTTGAACAAATACATCAGGTCACAAAAGTTCAGGATGGCCACCCTCTAGCACGTGCTGGGACAGCTGGAGTAAGGCGACTTCCTATCGGCGCTGGACCTGGAGGATGCATACTTCCACGTTCCCGTCCTCAGAAGTCACCGAAAGTTCCTCCGGTTCGTCGTCCAGGGACGCCACTACCAATTCAGAGCACTGCCGTTCGGATTGAAGTCGGCCCCCAGGGTCTTTACCAAGTGCCTAGCACCTCTGGCGGCGCGCCTGCAGGGGATTCACGTCTACCCCTACCTGGACGACTGGCTCATCCGCTCAAGGACGAGGGAACTCGCCATCGAAAACACTGCGAGGACCGTCCATCTACTCACAGACCTGGGATTCGCCATAAATTACCCAAAGTCCCACCTGGTTCCGTCGTAGGTGGCCCTGTTTCTGGGAGCGAAGCTCGATACAGTGAGGCGCCTGGCGGCACCGTTGGAAGAACGGACGAAAACCATTCTGGGCAAAGTGCAGCGCCTGCTAGCCACGGATGTGGCCAGGGTGAGGTCCATCTAGTCCCTCCTGGGGATGATGTCCTCTTGCATCTACCTGGTGCGCCTATGCAGACTACGGATGCGCCCTCTTCAAGAATTTCTCAAATCGTTCCTCCCGTCGCTCAAGGGCAAGGTGGTGCGGATCTTCACGGACAACACCACGACAATGTTTTACATACGGAAGCAGGGAGGTACCAGATCCCCAGCCCTATCCAAGGAGGCTCAGGATCTGTGGCACTGGGTGGTCGCCCAGGGGATGTTCCTGGTTCCCTTCCACCTGGCAGGAGAAAGAAACGCCATCGCCGACTCGCTCAGCAGGGAGCTGCGCGCGTGTCACGAGTGGGAGCTGCGCCAGGATCAGGTGGATCAACTCTTCCGACGATGGGGCAAACCCCAAATCGACCTGTTCGCAACAGCGACGAACTCAAAGTGCCAGAGGTTCGCCAGCAGGTTTCCCCAGCCGAGAAGCATGGCCGATGCGTTCTCGTTCGCCTGGGACGGCCTAAACCTGTATGCGTTCCCTCCGGTGCCGTTGCTGCTTCGACTCATCAACCAGCTCAAGAGGACCCGGTTCAGGATGTTCCTCGTCGCACCGGCGTGGCCGAGGCAGATCTGGTTCCCGGACCTTCTGGACTTGTCAACGTCCCCATCCATCAAGCTGTCGGCGGACGTGGATCTCCTCTCCAGAGAAGGAGGCGCCATCTTCCACCACGACCCGGCGTCGCTGAACCTGCAGGCTTGGCTCCTGCAGCGCTAGAGTTTGGAGGGAACGATATACCGGCCGACTGCAGAGAGGTTCTTGCAAAGGCCAGGGCGTCCTCGACTCTCAAATGCTACGGTCACAAGTTGAAGAGGTTCTCTATCTGGTGCCGAGCACAGATGATCAACCCCCTATGGATTACGGCCCCTCAGGTGCTGCCGTACCTGCTATCGCTGGCAAAGGCTGGGCTAGCCCATGCCTCCATTAAGATTCATCTGGGGGCGATCTCCAGATATACCAGAACCACAGGACGGACGTCCCTGTGGTCCCATCGACTGGTGAAAGAGTTTATGAAAGGACTGTTCCGGTCGTTCCCGCCGGTGAAGGCCCCGGCCCCGGCGTGGGAACTTAACATGGTGCTGACTAGGCTCATGGGGCCCCCATTCGAGCCGATGCACTCCGCACCGATGAAGTTTGTGTCGTGGAAGACTGCATTCCTGGTGGCCATTACCTCCGCACGACGAGTGGGAGAGATCCAGGCCCTATCCTGCAAAGCACCGTACTTGACTTTCCATGCGTCGAGGGTGGTGCTTAGGACGCACCCCTCCTTTATGCCCAAGGTGCCGTCGGACTTCCATCTTAACGAGCCCCTGGTGTTACCTGTTTTCTTCCCGTCTCCTTCGTCGCCGGCCGAGAGGACTTTGCACTCGCTGGATGTGGCTAGAGCGCTGAAGTTCTACGTGGACTGCACAAAGAGTTTTCGGAGGACATCACAGCTCTTTGTGAACTTTGGACCTGTGAATCGAGGGAAGGCTCTCTCGAAGTCTTCTATTTCCAGATGGCTCTCTGGCTGCATCATGCACTGCCACCGGTTGGCTAACCGACCGCTGCCAGGCCGTCCGAGAGCCCATTCGACCAGAGCGATCGCTGCTACTACGGCGTTCCTATCTGGTGTGCCCCTGCTGGACATCTGCAGGGCTGCTACGTGGAGGTTGACGCACACCTTCACGAGATTCTACTGCGTCGATCGGGATTCCAGGGAGGAGTCCAGGGTCGGCCAAGCAGTGCTGCGCAACCTGTTCGCTTAAGGTGAGCCTGGTGAGGAGGTAAGAGACGCTTAATGTTGAGTTGTTTTATTGCTTAATGTTGACCCTGTTGCCACCTCCCGTGGTTGTGCATGTGTGTACTGGTATGTATTCTTATATTCATGAGCATGTGAATCCATGCCAGACCCCATGCTGGAAAAGGAATAAGTTACTTACCTGTAACTGTTGTTTTCCAGCATGGGTCTGGCATGGATTCACATGCGAACCCTCCCGCCTACCCCTCTGCGGCTCTTCACTTGGTCATACTGCCACTTCACGTGCTACCAAATCTGAAGATGGCTGCCAGAGGCGGGGCTTAGGGAGATGGCAGTCATTGGCTGTGGTCAGTATGACGCAGAGATCAGTGATTGTTTACTACTACGAAAGACAGATCAGAAACCAAACTGATACTGATTTTTTTCTTTACCGAGGATTCCCAGCCTGACAGGGAATATTCATGAGCATGTGAATCCATGCCAGACCCATGCTGGAGAACAACAGTTACAGGTAAGTAACTTGTTCCTTCCATACCCTCACAAAAACTATGCGACAAGCTTGCAGACCACTGCAAAAACAAAGTTTCAAATATCCATCAAGTTTGCAAGACCATGCCCAAAAACACCAGTGACTACCCTAGCCAGCCAATTTCAGGAACCAACTACAAGACTAAACAACTCACCAGTTTCGACATACAAATTCAACAGCCTAGTGAACATAAGCAACAGAGCCAGTTCGCCAGCAGATTCTTGCCCACCAGACCTGTGCAAGATAACCGTAAACCAATAAAATATCCCATGCCTGACAAGACAACTAGAAAGCTACGTTTATGAACAAATCTGGGAACATGTAGAAAGCAATTAGATACTACACCAGGCAAATGTCGGCTTCAGACCCTTGAGGGAGACAAACGGCTTTAACGTCTATGTGGGATGATCTAAAAACCAAGTGTTATGAATTCGTCCCTTCTCCCCAAGGGGAAATCTCCTTCCTGTGAGGCTAGGGAGGTGAGCACGCTCTGCATCCCCATCCTTAGAGGTGGAGGCAAGTGGGACCTTACCGGGAGACCCTCCCCCACCCCCCCTTAGGGGACAAGGACTCCTGTTCCCGTGAGGGAATTCCCTACAGTTGTGAGCACTATGGCCTTTATGGCATGCTCTACAGTACCATTGTAGCAAGACTGGGACAAAGGAACTCCTCAGATACCATTATCTTATTGGAAATGAATATGCCCCTTTAAATCCAAATATTCAGCACACAGACGAGTATACTCGTACCCTGGAGATAGAGAGGGGACACGCATACGCGACCTAGAGGGCCCGCTCAGCAGAAGGTCTAGGGAAGCCGTAGTACGCACCAGTGAGGAGACCCGCCAGTTTCAAACTTGCCCACTTGAGCAGATTGCGACGCCAAAATTGCAGCACAGCCCTGGCTCGAGAAAGCAACAGGGCAGAAGCCTGACCAGAGAGGCTGGGACGCCAAAATCATGGTGCAGGCCTGCTGGGAGAAAGGAAACGGACAAAAGCCTAACACGAGAGATTGGGACGCCAGAGCCACGGCATCACACCAGTCCCAGAAAGAGAGAAACCAAGAAGTTGGTGGTGAGAACCCAAATCCAGTGGTGGAAAGTCTCCAACCCCTCATCAGTAGACCAGAACACCCGATAGGAGAAAGAGACCGCAATGAGAAGCACGCCGGAGAAGGCAGCACAACCATGCTCAGAAGCCTGAGAGGTGGTCGCTGAAGGTCTCCTGCGGATGTTCCGCTTCATCATAGAAGGCAACGAGTAACAACGGATTAACGAGAGATTGAAAAGAGATCATTCTATAATACAAACCACTCGTCCCAGTAGAAGTTATGAGTTTGTCGTTGGACCAGATACAACCAAGTGGTTGGGATACAAGAGGGAGAAATGCCAATGTGATAAGAGACAGAACGCTGAACCAAGTAAATAAGTAGAGCAAAACAAGCTGAATGGCACTTTACCCAGAGGGAAAGACCATCTGAAGAATGGTATCCTCCTTGGATTTGCTGGAACTGATAACCAAAACTCCATAGTTGGGAGAAGAAGAAGAAACTAATACAAAAAGAATTCGACAAGTTACAGGGCTTAAAAGATATCTCAGGAGGCTATTGGAGACTTTCAGATCTCTGAATAAGTCTTTAAATTGGTATTAAATTACCATAACGGAGAAGGGAGACATTCTCCAGATATAGGTTAGTTTTCATAGTGGTAGGGTCAATTAGTATAGTTTGGACTACGGACTGTTTATTTTGAACATTCAAAGGAGCACCTTAGTTAGAAATATAGGCAGGCACCACCCATAGAGATGGGTAACGGTAGGCATTATCCTTTTTTTTAATAAAAGTATGTGAATCATGTCCACAAAGTGTCTGTGTCCTCCTTCTGACCCGCCACACAAGGCAGACTCACATCAGCACTAATAATGGTAGCTCTATCAGAAGCCTTAGTCACTGTCCACCACGAAACACTCATCAAAAGAATAGGAATCGGCAACACAGATTTCAAAGGTTAAAATCTTTCCTAGCAGAAAGATCAAACGACGTGGCCAAACCCCTTCAACTCAGCACTTTGCACAACAACCTGCACAGTTCCACAAGGCTCATCACTCACCACTGCTGTTCGGCATTTACATGGCTCCTCTGAACAACCTCATCAAAAGACATAGTCTCACTTGCTAGAACTACACAGGAGACAACACAAATTTATAAAATGAAGACTTGTGGAGAGCAAGACCCAACCCTTATCAACTGCCTCACAGCAATAAACCATTGGATGCGTGCCAACGTGTTAAAATCAACACGGACAAAACAGAAATCATGATCGCACCCAGCAACCCGTCAAACCACCACCCCATCATGTCCTACCGAAATGGGAAAGACCGGAACCTTCCAAAGTGGTTAAAAACCTTTGAATATGAACACTCGAGTCGCAAGTCAACTTAGAAGTAAAGAAGTGCTTCTCCCACCTACACACAATCAATTGCATACTATCTTTCTTCACCTTCCCACATAGAACACTCACCAACATCTCCTGTGACTTGTAAAGATGGATTTCTGGAATCTGACCTGGTGGACAGATTTTAGAAGTCTACCCTAGTAATGGCTGAACAGGGGTACTCTGAGATGTTGGCCAAACCCAGTTAATGTAGCAATTGAGAGCAATGAAGGCTTTTCTCAGGAGAGAGTGAGTGGTGTCAGGGGTCCACAATGGGTCCCCACAGTGAAGCCCATAATTCAATTAAGACAGAAATGTAGAAAAATGCTGCACTTATTGTAGGCCCCAAACACACACACAAATTGTACTAGAAGGTGATACCGCACAACACTCAATTATAAACATAAATACAGTCCCTGTAGGTTCATACAATGTATTCAATGACATAATCAATAAAAGAAGGTAAGTAAGTGATGCAGTGAGATGAAACCAAGTCACAAGAAATGTGCCCTAGCTGCTGAAGTCCAATCCCTATGAAGAGTGGGGCCTCGATATGAGATGGCATGTGTAACGCACCTGTACACAAGTGTTTCTAGGCACGACAAGACAAGGAGGGGGAAACCGAGGGAGGACAAGAACAACACTCTTACCAGGCCTCGTCATTCAGATCACGCTAGTGCAGCGAAGTGGAAGGGGAGAAGTGCAAAAGGGGCAGGGCGAGGGGGGAGAAGTGCAGGTAACTCGATGAGTGCAGCCAGCAAGTGGCTTATAAGTGCTGAGAGAAGGGACTGTATGGTTTCAGATACAGATCATAAGTGCAGGGGCAGCCCAGAGGCCGTGCAAGAGCAACTGGACATGCAGGCGCCTGGGCCCGAGTTCAGAGGGTAGCCAGGTGACCAGTGCATGGAGCAGATGGGACATCAGCAGAAAGCAGAAGCGAAAAGGAAGGTCTTGAGTTGCTTCTGGAACCAGAGGTGGTTCTTCTCAAGTTTGAGGGAGGCTGTTCGAGTGGAAGGCCACAGCCAAAGAGAGAGAGCTGCCCCCAACTCTCTGCTTGGAAAAGTGTCTGACCCTCAGAGTTTGAAGTGGATGAGCGAAGAACTTGATAAGGGAGATGCTTAGGAAGAGCACAACATTCACAGTGCTTCTCCCCAGAATGTATTTGATGCAGGTAAACTACTTGTTTTGGTGGTTGTTCAAGAGAAGAGATGCAAGTTATTGGTAAGTAAAAATGTGTTCTTCTCTTTAATGTTTCACTGCTCAGGTGCGACGACCAAAAAGTGGAATGGAAGTATGCAAAGTGATTTGTTCTCAATGAGCTCCTATGGAGGACAGTGGAAGACAAATGCTTTGCGTTACTAACCCCCTGACTCTCCTCTTCTCAGAGGACTGGATGGGTCGACTAAGGGTCATTGGAGGTTTTATTTCCTGCCGTTGGTTCTGGTAAGTGGTGCCTCGGAACTGTGGGTGAAGGGATTTTTCCCATTGGGTCCAGGAGCAGAGTGCAACCCTTTGAAATGGAGAAATAAAGAAAGCACTGATACACACCTTCAGGACACTTCACAGAACAGGGGGAAGGCGAGTTCCAGCCACTGCATACAGATGACGGCAGGCGTCCGTCCAGTCGCATTTGAAGACCTTCCAGAGCACATTTCTTTTAAGCTGAGAGGCTGAAATTCGCAGGAAAATGACTTGTACCACAAACTGGCGACCACCTAAGTTCCAGCTGCAAATGTGGAACGATGATGGTTCTAATGAAGTATCCCACTGAAGAGCTGGTCAGTCACCCGGGTGGTGCAGGGACATTTCCGAAGGTTCAGGATGGCTGGATCCTCAAGAACACATGACTGGTTGGGCCCAAAGTCCAACTAAGGGCTTTATAAAACCATATCCAAGGCAGTACAGAACTCCACTCTTAGTACTAGGCTGTACCACCTGAGAACATGTGGTAGCGTAGACCGTCCTGCCATGCTTATCTTAGGAAGGAGAGAGGACTGTAGCTTGGTGCAAAGAAATTGTAGCATATATATTGCCCAAAGAAACACTATTGTAAAAATGAAGGATTCATTTAAATACAAGCAGGTCAAGATACATCTTGGCAAAGGTAAGTACTGTCACATATAATATAAACACAATTATAAAATCCAACTCAAGTATCATGGTATACAAACCAAAGTATAACCTGATTTTGATTAGTCTTGGGGAGTAAAACCAGGTTAGGTATACTTTCAGAATACAATAAGTAATTCAAGGTAAGTACACCCTATTGGTCATAAAATAGTGTTATTCAGCTATAAACATACTTAGACCAATACTATTACACGTATATTTAGCAACATATGTTACTCTTGTTTCAAGAATGGATACAGTTACACACCAACGTTACTTTTTAGAACACAGTTCAGAGGGAGTAACTTAACTTGTATACTTTCTAGAGGGGCCTTAAGCTACTCATGGACGAGTACAAACATAGTGAAACTATTTCAGAAGTGTGCAGAAGTAATTCCGGCGCAACCCAACAGGCGAGTTATTTATCATGTACTCTTCTAACCACACAGTGACTTCATTCAAGCAAGTAATAGTACTTATTATCTCAGCAACATTGCTGTTTAAGAAGAGCAGCAGCCTATCCAGGTCGGTAAGTAACCGAATATACTTTTGAGAAGTGTATTATATTTTATAAAAGCTCTAAAGCAGTTCAGGGACAGCATAACCCAATTATATACATTTTTAGAAGGGCAAAGCTATTAAATGTAGGTAAGTAGCCTATTCTACGCGGGGCTACAAGCAACTCGTCTCCAGCTCCGGCATCGATCTCCAGGGTAACCTGTTAATGCTTCTCCTCCAGCCCCCTCGGCATGGCACTCCCCCACCATTCCCCTCTACTCTGCTGCCATAGCCTCTGAGCCTAAACCAACCTCCAATACACATGCCCTGCTCAGCCTCCCCTTATGATGCTCCACAGTGCTCTAAGCCATTGTGCACGTTTACATATGTGGCTTTTATCTTGCCGTTAGTATCTTTAAGCTGCTTTCAACAGGTAGGAGGTTGATAGACCTTCATTTTTTGCGCCATCATATTTATCGCTGATTCTTCATTGTGAAGTGGAAATGATAAGTTACTTTTTATTTGGCAAGAGAAAAGAGATTTACCTTTTGAATTACAGCGCGTTCTTCGCTGCGCTTCCCTGCTTTGTTTCCTTGTTGCCCAGTGATCTTGGGGCCTTGTGCGCTAGGTGCTGCTAAATCATTTGTGCATTTCTTGCCATCTTGTGGCATGTCCAAGATGGGCGCCGCCTTTTTTCTCCCTACAAAGGCTGCCTGACTGTGTGTGTTTGGGTCTCCCTGCACAGTGATTGGGCCTTGGTGCAGTTTAAGTGGCCTGTTGCGGTCCGGCAGGCTTTAGCCGGCCCCCTCACTCCAAAGTCCCATTTCCCAAGGCCGCTGCCTGTTTCCTGTCCACTGACGGTACGCTGTGTTTGTATTTCTTGCGCCCCCTCACTTTAACATTGAGGATGTCGCTCCCACACACTTCAGTAGAGCCTGAACTACCATGACCTTCTCACCTCCAGAACAGTGGGTTAGTCCCTTCCAACTGGACACATTCCTACCCCTTTGACTTTCCGCTCCTTCTCTCCATCTCACCTGGTCTCCCACGCTTACAGCCTGTGATTGCACTGTGTTTTCACCTACTGCTACTTAATTTGAGAATGAAAAGGCAGCCATCCGAGTTCTACAAGAGAGGAAGAAACAGAATCCTGAAGTGAGAAGACACAGACAAATAGAAGAATTAAATACTGATCTAAGAGGAGCAAGACAAGAATTGGAGAACCCAAACAGAACAGTAAAAAAGGTGAGAAAAGATTAGAGAGGAGATTAAGTTTTGATGCTTGAAGTGCGAATCTGATGAGCCTTATGGATATTGTGAAGATGAAAATGACAAGTGCGAGAGGTTGGAGAAATATGATGGGAGAAGGAGAGATTTGAGTCAAACTTAAGGCCAAGATCAGGCGCCGTAGGTGAGATAAGGAGCTTAGAAGGGGGAAAAGATATGATAGAAGGTGGAAGATGGGGAGGAAGAGTGCTTGCAGGAAGAAACAGTACATCAGTCTTCCCAGCATTAAAAGTAACAAAGTGGGAAGACATCCAAGATTTAATGGCAACTAAGCAAGCTGAAAGAGTGTGATGAATTTCAGGAGAAAAAGAAAAGGATTGAAACAGTTGAGGGTCATCAGCTCAAAAGTGATGAGATAAGTCGAAAGAGGAAAGATTACCTGCAAGATACTGTCATGACCCTTGCCCTCACTGGGAAGTCAGCCTTCCAGTTAGGGCCAGGTCAAAGGCCTTAAAACCTCATCCAAGACTCTCTTGGAGTCAGTCCTGGCGCCTTTGGCGTCACGCTCATAACCATCATCAAGACCAACATTAGAATGGGACTATTTACTTGGGACTATTTAATTTGGGCGGGGTTGGGGGTTCAGCCAACACGGAGGCACACACACAGCTCAGTTACAAGGAACTGAGCTATGCGGTCTAGTCTTCTGGGTTTGGCAGGCCTGGGACTATTTTATCTGAACTACTTTGGGTGTGGCAGGCCTGGGACTATTTTACCTGGACTACTTTACCTGAGACTATTTAAACCACACCCAAACAGCAGAATATGCTTTGCGTTATTCTGCTGTGGGCAGAGTAACGCTCACTGTGTCCAGCTCTTTGATGCCAGCCTACCTGAAACCAAGGAACTGCAGAGAGAGAAAGAACACTACTGAACTTACCTGGAACAGTATCCTATCTTCAATCCATCGCCGACTTCAGTTCCACTCACCTGAAGGTACGAACTCCATCATCCGGCACCGCATGCATCCTGGAATACCATAACCTGGAAAGAGGAGGAAGAAAGACCGCAATAAGCAGCGTTTACTCACGTGTCCTTCCGAATGAAGAAAGCCACACAATTCTTACCTGGGTAGTCATCTCCTGGTCCGTATCATTGCTGGAACATTACGGTGCTCGGCGAGGAACATCGCAACCTGCAAGGAGAGAAAAGACACAGGTTATCAATATAAAAGGCGAAACGGCGCCGTGCATCTCACAATACTCACCGGACCGCATCGCGCACACCGCACTTTCGCCTATCGGCCCATGCTCATCTTCAAACTGCATGACAACACCAAAATACCTTTCCATACCTGAAAGGAAAGAAGCAAGACATTATTATTTGAACTAAGAGGAACACAAGAACTGCATATAAATACTGTAAAGCAGCAAACCTACGGAGTCGCAGCAGGCCTGGAATCCCACAGGGGGGGCTTGCACCAGTGAAGTAACTTGGTTGCTGCTTGCCCCCCACATCTATTTTTAAATTTGTTTATTGGCATTTATTATTTGTTACAATCAAAAGACAATAAATGCGTCTGTAATTAGAGGATAAAGCACGCTGCAACTTAAAAACAATAACAGTTCAACATTACAACATTAACTGTCTCCAAGTGTTTTCCCGATAGGCCAGTGTTTAGCGGTTCAGGAGGGGCCAGGTCGGTCACGGGGAGGGGGAAAGGGGCCTCGTGTCAGCAAGGGCCCAATGAGGTTGTGGCCAGTTGGTCTCAGGAACTTCCGGTTTGGTTCCTAGGACCGCCTACAGTGGATCTGGTCTAGTTCATGGGGGCTTGTCGGTGTCCAGTCATAATTTCGAAAACATAATTTCGAAAGTCAAAGTCGAATCAAAAATGTCGAAAAAAAAAATGTCTGTTTTTTTTTCGATATTTTTTTTTTGGGCTCTAGTTTCTGCGAAAAAAATAGGTAAAAATAAAAAGGGGGGGGTTGGGGGGGAACCCCCTCATTTCGAAAAAAAAAGTCATTAAAAAAAAATTCGACATTTTTTTTTTCGACGTTTTTTTTTCGACTTTCGAATATTTTGTATTCGAAATTATGTCTATGAACCGGGCTTGTCATCGTAGGGGTAGAACAGGGGATCTGTAAGTTCTTTCCAGGCCACTAGGGTCATACTCGAGGCATCCGTAGATCTGGCCACACTCTCTTCCCAGGCCTTCGTTTCCGCTTGTACCCAGCGTTTCAGTTCTCTGTGCCAAATTTTCTGTTGAGGCCCAGCTGTTTTTTTCCAGGACATTGCGATAGTCCTCTTTGCCAGTATGCACATAATGTCCATTAGTCTGGCAAGGTGTTTAAGTTTGGCCGGTCTGGGGTATGTACCCAGTAAGCATTCCGCAGGAGTCCATTTGTATCTGGTCAACCCCAGGTTGTCGCTTGTCTGTTGTACGGCAGTCCACAGGGACTGCGTCTTGGCAGACAACCAGAACACGTGGATCAAGCCTGCATTGTCCATTCCGCACCATGTACGGTTGGAGTGCTGTGCTTTATTGAGTTTTGCCAGCCTGGCTAGAGTTAAATATGTCCGATGTAGTAGGTTCAGTTGTATTTGTCTTAATCTGTGGTTTCTGGAGACTGTTTTGGGGTATGTCCGAGCCCTTTCCCATTCTTCATCTGTCAATTCCAGGCCTATATCTGCCTCCCATCTGGCTTTCAAATCTGCACTTCGTGGGTTGGGGATGTCATTGAAGTGGCTCTAGATTTGAGACACCGGCCTCCAGCCCTCTCCCAAGGCATACAGTAATGTGATCAGAAGGTTCGACTCTGGTTCCTCCGGCCATGTTGTCCACTTGGTTCATGCTGTGGTGCTTATCCTTTGATACCAAAGGAACTGGCCTGTATGGACACCGTTTTCCTCCTGAAGCATTTCAAATTCTTTAAACGCCCCATCTGTATATAGGTCCCCCCATGAGTATATCCCTTTCTTTTCCCAGTATCTGAGGTGTTGTAGGTCATCGGGGGATCTGTATAGGTCCGAGATCAATGGTATGTTCTGGGAGCATTGGTGCTTTGCATGGGCGAGGGTTTCGGTCTTGTGCCAAAATTTCCGTCCGAGGGTGGCCATGAGGGGGGCATCTCGTATCAGATGGATGGGGGCCCAGGTAAGTTCTCTCATATATAACGGGGAAATCAGGGGCTGCAAGAGTGGCGTTTCAGATGTGGCATCGTCTGCTAGCCACTTGGTGATGAAGCTAAGCTGTGCTGCCAAATAGTATTTTTCAAAGTTTGGGAGTTGGAGTCCGCCCTGGGTGTACGGTAGTGCCAAGGTGGCGAGTGCTATTTTGCATCTTCCTTTCCCCCACAGGAAGTCCCTAAGCATCTTTTCTTATAGGCGGAAGAAGGGCACTTTGATGTGAAAGTGTACATTTTGGAACCCATACAAGAATCTGGGAAGGACAATCATTTTAATTATTGAGGCCCTGCCCATCATGGACAGGGGAAGTTTTGCCCAGAAGTTCATGGATTTTCTCAAGGCGGGAAGTGCAGCTTTGGTGTTGTGCTCATGCATTAGTTCATGGGAGTGCATTATGTGTATCCCTAAGTATTTAAACGAGGTCCTCTCCCACTGTATTCCCACCAAGCGAAGTTCTGGTACATCTATCTCCTCAAGGCCTGCCAGAGGGAATAGGCAGGATTTCGCCCTGCTGAATTGTATGCCTGAAACCCTTGCGAAATTGTCTGGGACGTCGAGCATCGTGGGCACGTTGTTGTGTGGATCTCTGACGTACAATAGTACGTCATCTGCATAGAGAGATAATGTGGTCTATTCCTCCCAGCCGGAATCCCAGCGTCAAAGAACTGTTTTTGAAAATAGATAGCAATGGGTTCTAGACCTAGTACTTAGAGCATGGGGGTGAGGGGGCATCCTTGTCTGGTGCCCCTATGTTCCAGGCTTCGGATATGTGTTTTCCAGTTTTTACTCTGGCCCTAGGTTTAGTGTATAGGATCTTGATCCACCTAATGAACTCCGGGCCGAAGCCGAACCCCTCTAGGACCGTCACTAACCACTCCCAAAATATCGAATCAAACGCCTTAATGGCATGAAGAGAGAGCAGTGCGTATGCCTCTCTGGTAGTTTCAGTTTGTGCAATAACATGTTGCACTCTGCGTAAATTCATGGTCGTGTTCCGACTGTAACGCTCACCTGATTCCCGCAGAGGCGCCGGTCTTGACTGGGTGAATGCCGTATCTTCAAAGGTGATGTGTAACACACGGTTGGCTCTTTGGGCTGGACCTCTGTGCACTGTATGTCTGACTCGAAGAGTAAGATGCCTGCAGATAGAAAATATGGGATTAATGAACTGGGGTTATTGGGTGCCTCTCTCCTCTTCCCTTTCTCTTCTCCTGTAGAACCCCAAAGGTTAACGCTCTCACCTTAGGTAAGTGAACGCCGAGCTCTCCATCTGCCTCGGGGCAGGGTGCCGTAACCAGTTTCTTCACTGGATAAGGGTGCAGGCCTCTTGACCTCAGAGGACTGCTGTCCGTCGTTAACTGCACGAATGGTAAGTTCTGGGCACTTCAAATGTCTTAAAAGTCTTTTGTAATGATATCTCTTGTTTTGCAGGGTTCCGGCGATGGCGGATGGCGGGCTGAAGAGAATTGAGGATCGAACCCGCGTGAGGAATAGAAGCGCCTGGAAGCACGTAAGTAAGCGCTTGTAGCCTGCTTCGCGATGCGCACTAACTGTTCTTTTATCTTGCAGGTACAAGTTCGGAGCTTTAGAGAAGCTGAAGGGTGCTGGAATACCCACTGGATTCGGCGTGGGAAGGAGTAATGGCACGTGAGTAATAAAGTTGCCCAATGTCTTTAAACGCACCTTCTTTTGTCTTTCAGATGCGGGATGCAGCGCCGAAGACCTCCGGAGCGTGCGAAGAGCTGGTAAGCTTTTGTCTTTCAGATGCCGGAATGCAGCGCGAGGCGTTGGTGACAGCCGATGGACCAGGTAAGAGATGGGCTGCCACTGAAGACCGTAGTGCTAACCTGTTCTTTCTTTGTCTTTACAGGTGCTGCTGAAGGCTGGATTCCAGGATGATAAGCCTTTGTTCCCTTAGGCCCAGGATCAGAAGCTGAAGACAAGATGAGCGTTCTGCTGCAGAGAATGCAGAATAACGCAAAGCAAGATTCATCCATCGGGTGTGGTTTAAATAGCCTCCTATAGTGCTTAGGTGTCTCCTTCCACAGCCTCGCCTAGGTAAGAAAAGAGTTCCTGCTTTCCAGAAGAGTTCCAGTGTTCTGAACCTAGGGAGTGGCTCCTGCCCCACCCAACAGGAAAAGTAGTCCCAAACAGAAGAGGATCAGGGGCTCAACTGGCAGTTAAGTAAGCAGCATGGTCTGCTGCAGGTAAGTCCACCCAAGCATTATGAGCCTGGCGCTTCCAGCGCTGGGACTGGGCATCTTTATGAGCCTGGTGCCACTGGCGCCAGGACAGGGTCCAAAAGGTCCCAATTGGGACTGGCTGGCACTCGGAACCGGGGTTATGGGTCTGCTTCCAAGGGAGTTGGGCAAGTCCTGATCTTTTGGAAACAGAGATCATGACACCGACCCTGTATGAAGCCGCACTGATCTTTGTGTACTAAATCCCCTATGATTCTGGCCAATCTGTTTAATACTGAACTTGTATTGGAACCATCTACGAGCAGGAAAGACGGATTTCATTGACCAGATAATGGAATTAATTGATCTTCGGGTGGAATCCTTAGGTTGGTCGAAGATAATTCTTTGTGGAGATCTAAACATCAACCTACTTAAGCAAGTAAAATCAGACCTAGGCATACTGGCACAAGCATGGTTAATCGAAATGGGTCTACGAAATTTCCAGATGTTGAATGGAAGCACTTGTGGTGACATACCACCCGTTCCCACATGGCACAGTGCGGATTCATCATCTATTATAGACTACATGTTCGTGTCTGAAGCTCTGCACCCTAGGATACATTCGCTGAAGATCTGTGAAAAAGCAAACAGTGATCACGATATGTTACTCATGAAATTTGTGACATCTGAATCTGCTCAAAGGCCAAAGTGGTCACACAAACTCCAGGTCGAATCAAACAGAGTTCGTTTAAGATTGGAGGAGAGTAAAGCTAACGCTGCGATGATCCAGTATTGTCAATTGAGTGCAGATCTTGAATACGATCAATTACTGACACAATTCAAAACAATAAAGGTAGGCCTAAAAAACCCTAACATGGTTCGGGCTCATCACTTCGATCTTGAGATCCTTATTCAAAAACGAAGGATGCGTGCTGCACTTAGGAGAGCTCAGTCCCTAGATGCTGCCGCTCGAAAACTGGAAAAAAAGGCGGTGAAACAAAAATATAAGAACTGGTTGAAGATGCATAAACATGCCTTAGTGCAAAACGATGCGGAGCAGATGCTAGCTACATTGAAGAATAAAAACTCGAGGGACTTCTGGAGTCTCATTAACAACTTTCAAGCTCCTCAAATTGCATTGCAGTCTTGCATGGTCTCGGAATCCTCTTGGATCGCCCATTTTGAAGCCCGTTACAAAGCAAAGGCTCAAGGAATTGTCCCATTGGAAACATCTTCGAAACCGTGGGCCCTGACTTTTCCGAGAGAAGACATTGTGTCAATAATCAAGAATGCAAAAAACTCCCGAGCACCAGGCCCTGATGGCCTTACCAACTTTACTATTAAACAGCATCCTGAGCTATGGGCATCTATATGCGTAGCCATATTTGATAGAATAAGTAAGTGCTGTAGGACCCCAAAATCCTGGAAATCTGCTGTCATTGTCCCTATATTTAAGAAGCGAGACAGAACATGTCCAAAAAATTATCGCCCAGTTGCACTACTGGACGTTCTGGGGAAAATGTATGCCACAATGTTGCAGCAAAAACTGGTGGCATGGGCAGTCGAGTCTAATCATGTAGACAAAAGGCAATCTGGATTTGTAAAACAAGTAAGCTGCTCACTAAATCTGCTACTTTTGAACCTGATGAAAATGGAGGCGATAAGGTCGAACACGAAGGTCTATTTGGCCTTCATTGACTTTTCATGTGCATTTGATACCATCGACAGGCCACTTTTGTGGTTAAAACTACAAAGTTGGGGATGTCCGGTTGATTTAGGAGCAGCAATCCGCGATCTCCACTCAAACTTCAATAAAAATCCGTTTGGATCGTTCTGGAAATCTAACGGCACCAATCAAAACCTATAGAGGGGTAAAACAAGGCTGTCCCCTAGCTGCCGCTATATTCAGCTTATTTATATCGGACATAGGTTTATTGATCGATTCAGTAAGTTCTTTTCCACCAAAAGTAGCTAAGTCACATCTAAGCTGGCTGTTATATGCCGATGACTTAGTCCTGATGGACCTAACACCGGTCGGCCTCCAGAGGAAACTGAATGCGGTTGACCAATATTTTGCAACTAACCATTTGGTGATGAACACAAAAAAAATGTGAAATCCTGGTGTTAAAGAACTTGAACAGCCAGGGAGGGAAAAAATCGAAACAACTGAGATGGTTCCTAGGTCAGGATTCCATTCAGATAGCCCAGAGCGTAAAATACCTCGGCATGTTAATAAATTCATCAGTCAACGATGGGCCATGGATTACTGAAACCAAAAGGAAATGCAAGCAATTGGCAAGTCAAGCTGTCATCATGCAAAAGAAATTTGGGAAATTATCAATAAAACCAGTGCTAGCTTTTTACCAGCAAAAAGTAATCTCAGTCTTATTATATGGTGCTGAAAAGGCTTTGGGTTGTGTACCCATGAAACATGGGCATCGCTGGAGAACTGTTTCTGGTCTAAGGTATTGGCTCTCCCAAGGGGAATTCTGACAGCATGTGTGAGATATGAACTGTCGCTCATATCGCTCCATGCTAGGGTATGCTGGACCCTGGTGAGCTTGTTTCGCAAAACTCGCCATTGCGAGCAAATCCCGAAATTCGACATCTTTCACGAACTGACACCAACAAATAACAGCATGGTGTCACTGTGGTCTAAGAGATGCAAAGAGATTCTGAGTGAACATGGAATCAGTTTGGACATGCTTCATAATGACCCGAACGCACGCCAGATTTTTAGTTTGGCGGCGGATTGGGATGAAACTTGTACACAACGAGCTGCAGCAAAAATGATGAGTGAGGCGCCGCTCGAAACTCGGGCATTTAATTCTCCACAACGCTACTTTGAGTTGTTTCCAGATCCTCAGGCACGAAGAGTGTTCATGATGCTGCGTCTAAACATATTTAAAACCAAAGAACGGTTGGCCTCATGGAAATGTAATAAAATCACAAATCCATTGTGTAGACTATGCACTAAAGACAAGGAAACCCTTAAGCATTTGGTGCTATTTTGTACGACACTTCGATCAGAAAGGACAATCCATCTGGGCTCTTGGGGCCTAAATGACCCCTCCCTTTCTGCCGACGATTGGTGGGTAATATATATTTCAAGGATCGGACATGAAATTGATACTACCATTGACTCGTTGTTTAATGATAATTGAAAATCGTTTGAATTTATCGTTGGTTGATGAGTAATGAGGATAGTAAATAGACCGCACGGAAGAGCAAATGGGAGGGGTATTTCTAAAGGACTGTGATTCTTCGATGTGTTGTGTTTTGTTTGTAAATATTTTAAAGGTTTGTGATAAACCGATAAAATTAAAAATAAAAAAAGTCAATATTTTCACATCATAATTGAGCACAGCCATTGGTTGGTAAGAGTCTCATTTGTCAGGGGGTTTATTGGGCTTAATGATCGGGGTCAAGAGGGTCTCTCTCATAGTGTCAGGTAATATCCCTCTCATGTGCTTCTTGAAAGACCTCGTGTAATAGGGGTGTTAAGGTGGACTTGTATGATTTGTAAAACTCAGTGGGTAGCCCATCACTCCCTGGGGTCCTACCGGTGGCCAGTGACTTTAATTGCCTTCATAATATCTTCAGTTGTGATATCTGCGTCCAGGGCCTCAGATTGTTCGGGGGCCATCTTGGGGAGCCCTATTTCTTCCAGGGTGTCCATGATTTGCTCTAGGGAACCTGCTCACTATGGGAGTAAAGGTGTTCGTAAAAACCCTTGAAGGTGTCGTTTGTCTTGTTGTGTTTGCACTACTTCTCCATCTTCCGTCTGTATCCCGGTAATTGTGTGTCTGGGGTGTTCTTTCTTGCAGAGCCAGGCCAGCATTCTGCTTGGCTTGTCTGCTTCTGTGTGTATTCTATTAGTCTTGGTGGCATAGTCAAATTTGGCACCCCTATCCCATGCTGAAGCAAAATTAATTCTACGTTCTTTGAGGTTGTCCTTCCTTTGATTCATATCTACCGGGGCTGCCTCAAGTTGCTTTATCTGTTGCTCCCACTGGCCCAGTTCACCCCTCAGTTGTTTCCTAATGCCTCCTGCCTTCGCTATGATTTCCCCTCTTGTCACTACTTTTAGGGCGTCCCACATCATGCTCAAATGGTCAACACTTCCAGTGTTTCTCTCAATGAAGCTATCTATAAATTCATGCAGCTCTTCCCTGAACGCCGGGTCACCTAAGGCATCTATCGGCATTCTCCACATTGGGATGGGGGGGGTTTGGGGCCGGCGTGGTTCCATTCTAATAGGAATGGCGAGTGGTCAGATATGGTTCTTCCTAGATGCTGTGTCTCTACCACTTGCGTCAGGTGTTCTTTCCCTATAAAAACAGTCTATTCTCGTGTGGAGACCGTGTGGAGAGGAGAAATAAGAGTAACCCCGGGCGTCAGGATGACTCCCAGGTGTCAGCCAGGTATAATCTGTCGATTAATAGGGACAGGGCCATCGTTGCTGCCGAGGGACCTTTTGGATGTGGGAAGGACCTGTCAAGTTTCGGGTCATGGACACAATTGAAATCCCCCCCCCCCCCCAAAAGGAAAAGATGCCATGTCTGTATGGTGCAATTTTGGCGTACATGGAGTTTAAGTGTGCTGGAATGTTGGTATTGGGGAGGTAGGAGTTTACTATGCATATCTCTTCCTGTTCCAACCGGCCCCAGAGTATTACGAACCTGCCTTCAGGGTCCGTCTGGGACTTGATTAACTGGAATGGGAGTTGTGGGTGGATCCAAGTGTATACACCTCTTGCATATCTGGAGTACGTAGTAGCAGCACCTTGCCCTCCCCAGTGTTCTTGCAGTCGCGCCAGGGAATACGCCGTGCAGTGTCTCTCCTGTAACAGTGCAATTTGCACTCTTTCTGTTCAGATAGGACTTGATTCTATTCCGCCGTCAGTAAGTTCTCAGACCCCTCACATTCCAGGTCATTATGTTTATTTTAGCGGTAGATGCCATATCGGAGCAATTGGGTCATTTCCGCTTTAGTCCAGCACCTACTGGTGTCCCCCGCCTGCTCACCCCATCCCAGCCCCCCCCGTCCTTCTTTCTCGCTGTCTATCTTTTCAATTTTTGGAGATTTCTTAACTCGAGTAACTCCCAAACACAAAACAACTCAAACTGTCCCTAGCAGTTGGTTTTAACTTGCAGCGCTCAGCGGGTCCCGAGCCTTCCAGGCCAATCCTGGCCTTCCGGATCAGGTTGTGTGTGAGCAAACTGCTTACACTGTTTCTGGTGGGTTGCTTTACTGTCGCTTGTGTGTTCCTTCGAGCTCTCGTCCGATATGGCTTGCTTTGCATTAGGACTTCGTTGTGGTGCATTTGCCTGCTATCCGTTTTATTCATTTTTGGAGGGATAGCCCTTTTCCTTATGCTCTTCGGGAGGTGCATGGTCAACCCCGGTCTGAATTCGGTAGGTCTTCCTTGTCGTCAGCCAGATTATTATGTTCGAGCCACATGGTTTTCCAGGAATATCACCTTTCCTTTATAGAGAACCTTGAGGCGTGACGGATAGAGCAGCATATACTTCAAGTTGAGTTTCCTTAGCCAAGCTTTTATCGGGATAAAGGAGTTTCTCGCTCGTTGCACTGCAGGGGTATAATCAGGGTATATAACTATTGTCGAATATTTCCTTTTTATCGCACCTCCTTCTCTGGAGTACCGTAGTATAATTTCCCAGTCTCTGAAGTTTAGAATTTTGGCTATGATTGGGCGAGGATGAGATCCGGGCGGAGGACGTTTCTAGAGCGACCTGTGGGCCCTTTCCACTGAGAACCCCTGGGAGAGATTTCCCAGCCCTATTTCCTGTTGCAGCAGTGTTTCGATAAAGACCGTCGGGTCTGGGCCTTCTAGGTCTTCAGGGACCCCCAGTATACGAATGTTATTACGGCGGGCTCGTCCTTCGGCATCTTGAGAGCGCGCTTCTAATCTTGCAACTTTATGCTCCAAATCCGGACCCTTATCTTCAGGTCTCAGGTGTCCTCTACGTTTTCCTGCAAGGCGGTTTCCGTCAACGTGACCCTTTCAGTTAGGTTGCGGGTGTCCTGGCGCATGAGCTGCATGTCAGATTTCACCTCTTCGAGCCTTCCTTCAAGTGATGTGCGTAGGGCAGCTATTGCTTGTAGGACTTGCGTATGTTTGAGGTCCTCTTCCTGTTGTGGCAATTCTTCAGGGGGTTCCCGATCTTGTTGTGACTGTCTTTGGGGTCTGGCTGTCGTGAAAGAGTCCATCGTGACCATTTTCAGTTTACTCTTGGGAGGAGACCTCCCCTGTTTTGGAGTCTGTAAGTTCTGTTCGTGCAGACTGCGGATCCGTCCTTCGACCCCTATTACGAGCTTCCGTGTGGGCTTCAGGAGACCTTTAGTCCTAGGGGTCTAACCCCAACACTGCCGTTATATCCTGCAATGATCGTTCCCAGGATCAATCCTCGCTCTTTTTGTCGGTGGCCGTGACCACAGGCTGTTCTAGAGGCTTCGGACGGAGAGGGCTGCACCCATGGACTTGTCTGGGTCTGTGAGCTGTGATCAGGCAGCTTCTGGCTCTTACCCGCGCTGTCAATGGGTTGCTGGCGGGTTGGTGCTGCCCCGCTGCCTATGGGGTGGACTTCTTGGGGTTTCTGTTCTCCTCAGTGCTCCCCCCCCGGGGGCTTTGGTTATACAGTTGTGGGCGGTTCCTCAGGGCACCCCCGCCGCTCCAGGGGGCTACCCTGCTTGCGTGGGTCCCCTGTGTCTTTTTAGGGGGGGGCTGTTTCTTTCCAAGATCCCCGCAGATCTGGGAGGGCACCCCCGCTCAGGGGTTAAATAAAGATGGCGAGGTCGCCGTCTCCCTCACGCCCTCAGTTCAGGCGATTCTGGGGAATACGCGGGGGGTGACCACTCCGGTGTGCCTCCTCCTCACCTGCTATGGTGCGCGCCCGCCAGCCGTCTCCAAGGCCCTCGCGGCCTCCTCCCCATGCAGGCTTCAGGCTTTCACCGTGTGCTCCTGTCTCGCAGGGGCTGCGCCGTCCCTCCCGTACGTCCCACGGGGTTCACTGGCGTGCGCGGTACTTCATGCCTTCTTTGTTTCCCCCCTCGGGATCTGCGGTCACGAGGGATCGATCTCGGACCCTGCGGCTTCACCGCGCAACCGGAGCCCAGGTGGAGCCGGAGATCCCGAGAGCCGATTCACCAGCCGCTGTTGTGGAGCGCGGCTTCTACTGTAGGGCTTCCCTGGGCAATCCGGGTCAGCCGCAGCGCTGGTCTCAGTGCACGGCAGGCGGCGCCATCTTGCAGGTCTCAGGGGGTCGACTTCAGGCACAGCGTTTTCCTTCTCGGGTGTTCCGATTCGACCCAAGAGTCGAGTCGAGTGTTGGGAAGTGGTTCCCTTTCGATTATATGCGGTCCCTTCTCGGTTCACAGAACAATACAGGCTTTATTCTTTCCGTTTATAAGGATCCCGGACGGAGCTCCACGGAAGCTTGTCTTCATGGCATGCGTGCAGACCACGCCCCCTGCCCCCCCCCACATCTACGCGCCCCTGCCACGAGGAGCAGGATGGAGAATCCACCTTCTACAATATTAAGATGAGGAGAGGGCCCAAGGGGGGGAGGAAGGAGTTGAGGCCAAGGGAGGTGGGAAAACATAAAGACAATCTGGTATTGAATCCAGCTCTCCTATATTGCAGACCCATCTTTAACCAGAGGCCTTACCAAGGGACCGGGAGGGGGTTCGAGAGTGCAAATCATCCACCCAGGGCTGGGTGGCGTCCCCGTGGATACCAGGTGAGCGTAACAGATACGATGTGTACAAAGAGACGAGAAAGGGGCCTAAGACCGACCCTTGAGGTACCCCATGGGCAAATGAGAAAGACATAGAAGACTTGCCCGCCCAGGAGACAGAAAACGTTCAATTAGACAAATAGGAGTGAAACCAAGACAAAACATAACCTGTAAGCCAAAACAAGAAAGTGACGCTAGAAGTAAAGAGACATACGCAGTGTCGAAGGCAGCCGATAGATCTAGAAGACTAAGAAAGGATGAGTGCTTTGAATAGCGTGCCGTGAAAAGAGAATTTAGTATGTAAACTAGCAGTTTCTGCAGAAAGGTCGGGACGAACAGCAGATTGAAATCGAGGAAGAAGAGAATTAGAAACAAATGAAGAAATCTGGGAGTAGACGTGGCGTTCTAACAGTTTAGAGAGGTATGGTAAGAGAGAAATGGAACAAAAGTTGGAAAAAGTAAAAGGATCAGTAGTGGGTTTCTTTAGGATGGGGATAATAGATGCGTGTTTAAAAATTGTGGGAAAAATAAAGGTAGAAAGACAGATATTAAAAAAGGAAACAAGGTAGGGCACAAGAAGGATAGACCTTAGGCATTCATGCAGAAGGGATCGGGCAGTAAGAGAAGCAGTAGGGTGGGCTTTCACTAGTAAAAGAAGAACATCAGTATTGGAAACTTGAGCAATGAGGAATGGACATGGGAGGAAGTGATGCGTCGAGTGAAAGAGAAGCCTCGATGTTACTACGAAGAGAGAACTTTAGAAGAGAAGAAATTAGCAAAGTCAGAAGCAGAGTAGAATTAACAGAATGATCTAGCATAAGAGGAGAAAGAAGTCATGCAAGGCGTTATAAGAGACAGAAAAATAAAGACGCTTTGTGGAAAATAAACACATCATAAATGCATGATAAGAAAAATAAGAAGAATGATCAAGCTTTGATTTAGACTTAAGCCAACGCCGCCAACGCCTTTCAAGCCAGCAAAGAAAACAACGTATACAACAGAAATGGGGGTGGGGCGATAACCAAGGTTGGGATGGTTTTCGGGTGGGGTGAAAGGAGGACAGAGGATAAAGTTGGTCTAGAGAGATAAGTAAATAAGACTTTTCAAATGGCTTGTGTCCTCCCGCCTTTTCATGCTATGATGACTATCCCTCCAGCTGTTTCAAGTTAGTTTATTTTGACTGGGCACTGTGTGCTGTCTCGTTGAGTCGATGTCCCTCGAAGGCCTCCATTTGACTGTCGACATCATCATTGCTATAAGTAGGGCACGCAGCGCCCGTTTGCTTCAGTTCCTTTTTTCCAAGCTAAAGCTTCTAAGAATTACTGCACGCTTCGGTTCTTCTGTGAACTTCGATATTTTCGATCTACGAAAAGGTTTTCCCAGTCTAATACATCAATGCCTAAGACAGGCTTCGAGACGTGCCAAAACTGTGGCTCGAAGATGTCCATCACGACCCCCACTGCATAGGTCTATGGTGCCTTGGTACCGGTCACTGTACCTCCTGACTGTAACTCCTGTCAGGCTATGACCGAAAAGGCTCTAAGGGAGCGTAAAGGTAAATTGGCGGTGGGAAGTTGCCTTCGAACTCTCCTTCGAGGAGTTCAAAGAAAAGGAGCGTTGAGTTGAGGGATTCTCCTTGACGTAAAAAATCTAAACGATCTTGATCGAGAAGTCTATCACGCCATTCTTAGTCTTCGAAGAAGGCCAAGAAACTGCGTCACAGGTCACCTTTGACCTCTAGTGATTATTCGGCTGAGGTCTTCAAATGTCCCCCCAGCAAAATGGGATGCTTTTCTCAATGAAATGCAAAAAGTCCTCGAATGCGGCCGACCCCCTCGAAGGACCAGCAGAAAGCCCATGCTCTGTCTATTTGCATAAAGACGACAAAGGGAAGTCGAAACCAAGCCATAAGCTAGTACTGCACTGAGCAAAATCTCGATCCGACAAGACATCCGTCAAGGGCTACGACAAGTTAGGAATCCAGTCCATCAGGGTTCCTTTGAATAAGCAGAAGTCGACAATGTTGACGCTCTTTGGCGTCTGAGTCGTCGACACCAGTTTCGAAGTCGACTCCGTCAAAGACAACTCCGAAGTCGTTGTCGACGATTACTTTGAAATTGTCGAAGCCAGTGGTAACCCAGGAAAAGGTTTTCAAACCTTCGGCCAAGAAAGATTGTTTTAAGTCACTAACATCCATCTATGAAGATAATGAACCTTCTCCAGCCTGGGGTCTGGCATGGATTCACATGCTCATGAATATTTCTCGTCGGGCTGGGAATTCTCCCAAAAAAAAAATCAGTTTCGTTTCTCAACGGTCTTTTTCCTAATAACCAATCACTGGTCTCTGGGTCATAGTGCCCCAGCCAATGACTGCCCTCTACCTAAGCCCCCTCCTCAGGCAGCAATCTTCAGATTTTTACTGCAAGTTCAAGTGTTGGGAGTCCTCGTGCTTAGCTCTCGAGCTTTTACTGCATATTGCGTTTTCAAATGAGTTTACTCTTATTTTTTTCAGTGAAATTGAGCCTCAAGTTCCACCGATTCATCTTCTGATTATCAGGGACCCGTTTCGGAAATCTCTACGCCGCTCAAGGGTGAATTCTTTATTTATTTATTTTTCATACGATTTCACCTCTTGGAGGATTCCAGAAGATCTTGGAGGCCTACCCCTCGTGGTCATGGCCAAAGACAAAGGAGACTCGACACCTCTGTTTAGGATCTGCCCAGGATGTGAACTACAGAACGTCTTCAAGGAGGATGGACACTCCCGGTGCCTCTACTGCCTGCACACGGATAAATCACACGTCAAGGTGGCCTGTGCGTTCTGCAAGGACATGTCCTCCCGGACCATGAAGGACCGTCACAAGCGACTCGCTGACTGGCTGGAGTCGAAGAGCCCGGCGGCAGATGAGCCCCGGCAACGTACCTCTCCAAAGAAGAAATCAGAGCGTTCTTCTAAGACCATTGAGGGCGCTCTGGCGACGGGGGGCCAATATAAGGCCAAAGCACTGCGAGTCCGTGGGAACAAGGAGCGCCGTTGCTACGGGCTCCTCGGCTGTCAGGCCGGGCGCAGCATCACATGCGCCGTCAACCATGAGCCAACGCTCTGGCTCGAAGAGTAAGTCGGACAACCCGGGTCAGCTTCTGGAGAAGGCCCGGCCGGTTCCGATTAAGAAAGACAAGGGGAAGTGAGGCGGTGGCCCTTCCCCCACGGTGAAGACCTCAGACGCACTGAAGGTTGTGAAGGCCCAGATTCACCAGGCTATGGCTTCGATTGAGGGGGTGACAGTGTCCGTGGCGAAGACCGCGGAGGCGGCCCTAGTGGAGACGGCTGCCAAGTGTTTCCCTGCCTGGCCGGAGGGAATCCTCTTTCACGCCCATCGATAGGACCTCCGTGAAGCCCCTGGGTGAGAAGGGGGGGAGGAATCACGATAGTCCTACCGGGGTCAGATATCTCCTCCGAGGACAAGCTTTCAGGCCTCAAGTCGGTTCTTGACCAGCAGTTCGCCGAGGTCAGATCCTACGGGGAAGGGCCCTGATGAGGCGGACGTGGAAAGCGACGTGGGAGACGGCGAGGAACAGCAGATCGACGAGGGGCCGGAGGAAACTGCACAGTTCCCTCTGCAACCGCTGCCTCCACCAACTGACAGGTCGGAGGACATCTTGCTAGCTTTCCACACTCTGTGCACAGAAATCAGGACAAGGATGCCTTTTGCCTCCGGTGGACGATCTAGCGGCGCCTGGACCGTCGGGGATCCCTCCATCCAAGCAAAGGCGGGCCCATCCACTCCCACCCTTCACCTCCATCCCCTCCACCTAGGGACGAGATGGAGACAGACGGCGTCAACTGGGACGGACGAAGGCAGCGACAACGGAACTGATCTTCCCATTGCCCTCACCCCGGGCTCCCCCCCCCCCCCCCCCCCACCGTCCCCTCCCTCCTCGACGAAATAGGCTCCTTTCACACCATGATCGCTAGGGCCTCCAGAGCTTTTTCAGCTATGCCCCGAAGAGCAGAAGGAGGGATTCCTTTATCAGCGACGAGAGGCCATAAGGAAGACTGTGCTCTCGGTCCCGCTGTTGGATGACATCTGGGACGGAGGGTTGGCCCTCGTGAAGAACCCAGCTTCGGCCCCAGCAAAGAGCGACCGTTAGGAGAAGTAGTACTGGGTTCCAGATCCTGCACCCATTTGCCTCAGGGCGCAGCTGTCCTTGGACTCTGTGGTCTCCGCGGTGGCAAATCAGAAATCTGCTCGGACGACGGCATCGACCTCCACTTCCCCGCTGGACGGCGAGGGGAAGAAGCTGGCCACCATGGGACATCGGGTCTCCTCATCGGCAGCGATGACCATTAAGGCGGCCAATGCTCTCGCTGCTGTGGCTCGCTACGATAGGGAGCTGTGGTTTTAAAATCGCCCCCCCCCTTCCTGGACTTCCTCCCGGACGACAAGAGGGCGGAAGCCCTGGAGATCTTGCAAGAAGGCGAGGTGGCATCTGACCACGCCATCACGGTGGCCAGACATCGCCGACACTGGCTTCCGCCAGATGGGCAATAGCGTTTGTCTTTGCCATTGTGGCTGGCTCAGGGCCACAGATTTCCATCAGGACGTACAGTTGAGGGTACTGGACATGCCCTCGACGGCAACAACTAGTTAGGCAAGGCAGTGGACGAGTCACTGCAGGCCATCAAGGCAGACACTGAGACGTCCCGTGCCTTGGGCATGCTCCATCAATGACGGCCGTCCTTTCGGCCCTCCGGAGGCAAGTCACAAGGTGCCTCCACAGGATTCGGCGGCAGCTCCTCTTACCGTCAGGCAGCCCGTTCGTCGCCTACAGAGGCCGCAACAAGACCGGAGGACATCGTTGCCCCTAAGGGGCCCAAGGCGGTAAGGTGTCCCCATTTTCCAGCTGTGGCCAGGAAGGAAAACCACATTCCGCAGCTTCTGCTGGAGGTGCGAGCAATGCTAAAAAAGGGCCCAATAGAACTCTTCCCAAAGGGGCTCTGGAGTTTACTTGCGGTACTTCCTCGTCGGAAAGAAGACCGGCTGTTGGCGGCCCATTCTAGATCTTCACCGCCTCAACAAATACATAAAATCCCAGAAGTTCCGGATGGTCACCCACCAGCACGTGCTGGGTCAGCTGGAGGAAGGGGACTTCTGTTGTCGCTGAACTTGGAATCTGCCTACTTCCACATCCCCATTCGCAAAGAACATTGAAAGTTTCTGCGCTTTGTGGTCCAAGGGCGGCACTACCATTTCAAGGCCCTCCCCTTTGGGTTGAAGTCGGCCCCAAGGGTCTTGACCAAGTGCCTGGCACCGGTGGCGGCGCGGCTGCACCTGCAGGGGTCCATGTCTACCTCTACTTGGACAATTGGCTCATCCGAGCAAAGTTGAAGGACCTCGCTGTCAGACACACAACGAGGACCGTCCGCCTGCTCACAGAACTGGGGTTCTCGATAAACTATGCGAAGTCCTTCTTGGAGCCATCTCAGGACGCTCAGTTCCTCGGAGCCAGACTCAACACGGTGGCACGCCTAGCCGCACCGTAGGAGGACAGGATAAAGGCCATCCTGGGCAAGAAGCAATGGCTGTTGACCATGAAGGTTGCCAGGGTGAGGTCCATCAAGTCCCTGCTCGGCATGATGTCGTCATGCATCTACCTCGTCCGGCTGTGCAAGTTGCGGATGCGGCCCCTGCAGGAGTTCCTCGACGCCGGTTGGATGCAAGCGGCGGGAAGCTTCGAGGACCAGATCGCCCTCAATGAGACATTCCGTCGAGCGATTCGGTGGTGGGGTGTCCACGCATCTCACGGCGGGCACGGACTTCCAAACCCCGGCGCATCAGGAGACTGTGACGACGGACGCCTCCCTAGAGGGATGGGGCGCACAACCGGAAATCTCAACGCAAGAGGCCTTTGGCTTCCAGAGGAGAGAACATTACACATCAACGTTCTGGAGCTCTGAGCCATGTTTTGGGCCCTCAGGTCTTCCTTCCGTCCCTCAAGGGCAAGGTGGTGTGGGTTGTCACCGACAACACCACCACAAAGTTCTACATTCGGAAGCAAGGGGGCACCAGATCCCCAGATCTCTCCAAAGAAGCGCAGGACCTATGGCACTAGGCCGTCGCCCAGAGGATGTTCCTGGTACCCTTTCATCTAGCAGGAGTGAAGAACACCATCGCTGACTCACTCGGCAGGGAGCTGCGATCGTGCCACGAGTGGGAACTTCAGCAGGATCAGGTGGACCTACTGTTTCAACGATGGGGCAATCCCCAGATTGATCTGTTGGCCACAGCGAGGAACACCAAGTGCCGGAGGTTCGCCAGCAGGTTTCCCCAGCCGGGGAGCATGGGGGATGCATTCTCATTCCCCTGGGACGGCCCGTTTCTCCATTTGTTCCCACCGTTGCCGTTGATACTACGACTCATCGGTCCCGGTGCAGGATGATCCTCGTTGCACCAGCGTGGCCGAGGCAAATATGGACCCAGACCTTCTGGACATGTCAGCGCCCCCTCCAGTCAAGCTTCCGGCGGCCGCAGATCTTCTCGCCAGTGAAGGAGGCACGATTCTGCACCACGATCCGTCGTCGCTGAACCTGCAGGCCTGGCTCCTGCAGCACTAGAATTTGGAGGATACGAGATCCTGGCAGACTGCAAGGAGGTACTTGCCACGGCTTCTTCGACTCTCAAGTGCTACAGACATAAATGGAAGAAGTTCACCGTCTGGTTCAGTGCACAGAACCCTCTACGGATTACGGCCCCTCAAGTGCTGCCGTACTTGCTGTCGCTGGCCAAGGCAGGGGTGGTGCACGCCTCTATCAAGATCCATCTGGCGGCTATCTCCCGCTACACCAGAACTCTGGGGCGATAGTCGCTGTGGTTGCATCGCCTGGTTAAGGAGTTCATGAAAGGACTTTTCCGCCTGTTCCCGCTGTTGAAGGCTCCGGCCCTGGCGTGGGAACTCAACATGGTGCTGACTAGGCTCATGGGTCCCCCGTTCGAGCCTCTGCATTCAGCACCCCTGAAATTCTTGTCGTGGAAGACGGCGTTCCTGGTGGCCATCACCTCCGCACGATGAGTGGGAGAGATCCAGGCCCTCTCTGTTAGGCAGAAACCTGTGCAGTTCCCTCTGGGACCACAGCAAAAGATTTAAGACTACAGGTGGTTGGGGGTAAACCCAATTGGTATCAGTCGTACCACCCAGATTTACCTGGTAGCTGTGGCTGAGCAGTCAGACTTCTCTCAAGAAGAGCTAGGCAGTATACAGAGTATTCACAATAGGTCAAAAGAACACAGTAGAACAAGCAAACACTGACCAGAGCTTGGTGTAAAAGAGAGACAATTATTTAAAAACACATCTAGTTAAACACACTGGCACTAATATCAAGCAGTTCAAAAACACGGTCACTAAAAGATATACACTCCCTTCAACGATTAGTTAGACAAGTCTTAAGTAAAGCAACACTTATTTTCAGACAGCGGTGAGCGCTTAACGAAGATGGCACTCTAATCAAGCGGTTTAAAAGGGAGAGAAAGGCAGAGCAAAGATAGAAACAGATCCCAACACGTTCGGAAGAACACAGTATGAGAAGAAGGCAGGTTAAAACCGTAAAGTCAGTTAACAAGGCCGGACCCACTTTAAGAGGCTCTGGTCGAAATGTGTCCAAGGTCACACGGTTCAAAGTGCCCAAAAGTCTCGCAGTAAGTTCAGAAAGAGTTGGACCAAAAAGAAAGGGACCAGTTAGATGGTCAAGGCGGCCAGCCCAGTCCAGAAGGTTAAGGGATTATTGTTACCTTGTAGCAATCTTTAGAAAGGTTGGCCTGGCGGACACGGTACCTTTAAAATGGTGAGAACGCTCCAGCAGGGGCAGTTGTTCCTGGCAGCGGTTGCAAGTCGGTGCTTCGTCCAGAGGAAGAGAGGATCTCGTCGGGGAGGAAAGCAGGGGTCCGTTGCACTGCCAGGGAAGAAACCAGCCGCAGAGTTCTCAATTAAAAGGAGCGGTTCTTTTATTCGCGGTCCAGTGGTAAGTGGCTATCCGGTTGCCGGGGTGCTTGGCACGGGCAATTCGACCACAAGACATCCTGGGATGCGAGAAAGGAAGGTAAACTGGTTGTGCCCACCAGTCAGGGAAAGAAGACTCTCCAGCCGGGAGATCTCCTCTGTCGTTGGGAAGTGGTGAGTCGGTTCAGTAGGGCTCCACCGGTGGTGTCGTAGCAGGCCGGCTCAGCTTCTCCCTCGTCGGATTTTCAGGTTCTGTGGCGACTTCAGAAGTTCCAGTCCCCAAAGCCCTGCTTTTATGCAGCATACCGCCATTCACTCAGCCTAGCTGTAAATCAAACATGCTAAGTGGTGAGCCGGCCGGCTCACCACTTGGGCCAATCACACAAGAGTGCGACTTGAGTTACCAAGGTAACTCAGTCCAGGGTGCCTAAACCCCCTCCGACACCCCCTGTGGTACCCAGACAGAGTGGCACCACTTTTGGAGGCTTCTGTGGAGAAGCCCGCCGAAAAGTGGAACAAAGGGCTCGACCTTTGGTTTGGAGTTACAAAGGCGAACACAAACGCCATTTTAAAACCGAGTTCTGGCAGAAAATACCAACCGGTGAATTAATATTAAATAAATAAACCGGCGGTATGTTAGAGGCTATGTTAAAAAGTATTAGCCTCGAACAATGGGAAAATCCCATAGAGATATATTTGTGGTTGAATATAAAAAGTAGTATCCACTGCCACCAGCCGAAACTCGACGAGGGGGCACGGGACAGTGCCCCCTCGAATAACAGACCCAGGGGCAATCGAATTGCCCCTACCAGTACGTCCACAATATGGTTTGTACTGGTTCTGTTAGTAATTTGGGACTAGTAAAGCCAATGGTGACTTTACATGCCCTGGGAGACAGTAGTTAGTCCCAGGGTATGGAGTCTATGGTAGGGGGTCACTATGACACCCCAGTGTTACTGCACGGAGGGTGCGGTGTAACACACATAGAAAAAGCATATGAGACCCTATGGAGTAAAAGACCCCATAGCCCATGAAACACATTAACATTCAAAGGAACACCACAAATCATGTCCAAGAGTGGGAGAAAGAGTCTCACTCTTGGCAGGAGAAAAAAACAAACTCCAGAAATCCAGCAAAGCTGCTGGGGGACTCACTAGGTTAGGAAATTCAGCCCAAACAGAGCATTCTCCCTAACACTCTCCTGTAAGCATCTGTACTTGACTTTACATGCAACAAGGGTCTTGCTGAGGAGGCACCCCTCTTTCATGCCCAAGGTGCCATCGGACTTCCATCTCAACAAGCCCTTGGCGTTACCTGTTTTCTTCCCGTCAACGGCTGAGAAGACTTTGCACTCGCTGGATGTGGCTCGAGTGCTGAAGTTCTACGTGGACCGCACAAAGAGTTTTTGGAAGACGTCATAGGTGTTTGTGAATTTTAGCCCTGTGAACCAGGGGAAGGCCCTCTCCAAGGCCTCCATTTCCAGCTGGCTCTCCGGCTGCATCGCGCACTATCGCCGGTTGGCAAACCTACCGTTGCCGGGCCGTCCGAGAGCCCACTCGACCAGAGGGATCACTGCAACTACGGCGTTTCTATCTGGTGTGCCCCTGCTGGACATCTGCAGGGCTGCTACGTGGAGGTCAACGTACACCTTCACGAAATTCTACTGCGTCGACCAGGATTCCTTCAGGGAGGAGTCCAGAGTTGGCCAAGCAGTGCTGCGCAACCTGTTCGCTTGAAGGTGAGCCTGGTGAGGAGGTAAGAGATGCTTAATGTTGAGACTTGCCACCTCCCGTGGTTGTGCAAGTGTGTACTGCTATGTATTCTTGTATTCAGGAGCATGTGAATCCATGCCAGACCTCATACTGGAGAAGGAACTAGGTACTTACCTGTAACTTATTCTCCAGCATGGGTCTGGCATGGATTCACATGCAAACCCTCCCACCTACCCCTCTGCAGCTCTTCTCTTGGTCCTACTGCCACTTTACCTGCTATCAAATCTGAAGATGGTGCCTGAGGAGTGGCTTAGGTAGAGGGCAGTCATTGGCCGGGGCAGTATGAACCAGAGACCAGTGATTGGTTATTAGGAAAAAGACAGTTCAGAAACGAAACTGATTTTTTCTTTTACCGAGGGTTCCCTGCCTGACAGCGGTATATTCCTGAGCATGTGAACCCATGCCAGACCGGTGCTGGAGAACAACAGTTACAGGTAAGTAACGTGTTCCTTCACATGACACTCCATTTAGGTTACAATATGGCACCCCTAATGTGCCAGATGAATTTATTCCTGTACAGTCTAGGTTTAAAGACATATGACTTATCCCTCCATCCACAGCAGCGCGGCCAGGACGGAAACATCAGTCTCAGGCGAACGCAAATAGCCAAGACTGGGACCCAACAAGAACACTCCACAACCCCAAGGAGATTCGACCATGGGCAACAACCCCTCATCCTAAAAGCCTGTATCCTGCCTAGATAAGGACCCCTCGGGGTCGAAACATGTGTCGGCTGACCACCACAAGACCATGAGTCTACACTGTAATAAAAATCTTACTGTACAAAACCGCATTTAGCGTGTGAATCAATTCATTAATAAGATTCTTAAATTAATGAAATGCGAGGTAACCAGGACTGTCTCTCTGACTTATATGATAACCTGCAGTCGGCCAGTGGTTTAGATACCTCTCCCAAACTGGAATTTGGCAAACCAGATCCTATGGATCACGCTGACTTCTCATATAGGAAACTAATGATTAAGGTCATAAGAGTTTTTAGGTTGGAGGAGGCCTACTCCTTTTGAGCAGGATGACCTGAAAGATATTTTGGATCAGGGTCCCCAAAAAATCCAATTCAAGGGGATTGGGTCCTCTGACGTATTCCATATCTATGACAGGTAATCACCACAGCTGTGCTGCTTCGGAAATGTTTTGCTGCGTCGATGACGTCTATACGCTGTCCTCGAGGGCCTGCGTGGAGCCAACGTCACTGGATGTTATAAGTAGGACGCACGACGCCCGTAGCCTCAGTTCCGTTTTTTCCACGAACGTGTTCGCTTCAGAGATCTCGGCGCGCCTCGGTTCTTCTGAGTTTCTATCGCTTCTTCGAACTTGGTTTGTGAAGATTGTATCATGTCTTCCTCTTCTTCTGTCCTGCGGTCGGGTTTCAAGAAGTGTCGGGACTGCGGTTCCAAGATGTCGCTGACGGACCCGCACAACACCTGCCTCTGGTGCCTCGGGGAGGACCACGCTACAGACGATTGTGACTAATGCCAGTCGCTCACGTCGAAGGCCTTGCGGGAGCGGAAGAAGCTTTCGGTAGATAGGGTTTCCAAACCCCGTAAACCGAGGTCCACTGGCCTTTCCACCGACAATTCGAGGGGCGACGCTCCACGTCGTCGGCGTAAGTCCAGGGGGTCTCGGTCCCAGAGTGGGTCCCGCCATTCCTCTGCCTCTTCGAGGCACTCGCGGAAGCGCTGTCACCGGTCGCCTTCCCCGTCCTCATCCGAGGACTCTGCCCATCAACGGGTTGCTTGTCCCAACAAGCACTCTACTCCTGCGGAATGGGAGGCATTTCGCAAGAAAATGTTGGTGGTTTTTGAATCGCAGGGCTCCGGTCTGTCTGCGCCTTCGAGAGAAGGTGACCGTGCTAGAGCCACCACTCGCACGCCTTCGGGCTCGGGTGGTCGCTGTGATCGAGAACCTTCGAGATCTCGATCGGACAAGGTGGATCGCTCTAGCCATGCCCGCTCCAGGTCCTGATCCTCGACGCCCTCAAGACCGTCGGAGCCTGTGAGGTCTTCTTCGAAGATGTCGACATCATCAGCGCCATGTCCGTCGAGGGGTTCACTCGAGGCTCCGGCTCCGAGGAAACCCTCTGCACCGAGGCCGTCGAAAGACACGTTCGGGGCACCGCCTTCGAGAACTGTGTCAAAGCCGTTGATGCCGATTTCCTCGACGCCTTTCGAGGATGCTTTGTCAGAGGTACCCCCTGGCACGGTGGAACCCTCGAAAAAGGCTTTGGACAAGTCCAAACATTTTTTTTTGTCCCTTTTTCTGTGCCCCCATTCCAGCCTCTGGATTATATTTCTGAGGTGGAAGGGGGGGTCTGAGGAAGGTTTGGTTCCTGATGAGGTCATAGCCAGTTTGAAGACCTGCGCCAGTGGTCTGGACACCTCCCCGGAGGTGGAGTTTGGTAGGCCTCCGCATGGTACGCATGCTGAGTCTTCGTACCGGCGGCTTATGTCAAGAGTGTCGGAGTACTTGGGCTGGTCTGCGCCCCCAGTGGATTTTCTGCAAGATGACCTGACAGATATCCTGGACCTTGGTCCACCAATTGACCCGCTTCTGCCATTCCATATGGCCTTGCAAAGAAGGGTGGCGGTGGCTTGGACTGCTCTGGAGAGTCTCCCGGCAGTAGGAAAGTCGTTGAAAAAATACCGGCCCGCCAGTGGCGACCCCGGCTACTTGTCCGTGCACCCTACTCCGGAGAGTTTGGTGGTGCAGGCGGCCCCGGCTAAACAGGCGTCGTACTCTACCATCCCTCCTGATAGGGACGACAAGCGTTTTGACGGTTGGGCGAAGAAAGTGTTTTCTTCTGGGGGGTATGGCTTTGAAAGCAGTCAACTCCGTGTGTACCTTAGCACGTTTCACTCACATTCTGTGGAATTGTTTCCTTAGCGGCTGAACATATTCCCAAAGGGGAGGAACGGGATGGCTTTCTTGCTCTTGTACAGGATGGCAAGGATGCCATGTGTGAATCTGTTCAGTTGGGTCTGGACGTGGCAGACTGCGTCAGCCGGTCCATGGCGGCGAGCACCGTAATGCGCAGATTTGCGTGGTTGCCGAAGTCAGTGTTTTCTCCGGATGAACAAGCCCGACTTCTCAACATGCCCATTGATGGTGACCATCTTTTTGGCAGCAAGACTGACGAGAGCCTTGAGAGGTTGCAGACCTCGAAGGCTGCAGCAAAGTCGTTGAGCGCTGCAGTTCGCCAACCTCTGCCTTTTCGTCCTAGGGGACAGCAATGGAGGGGAGGTTCCTTTCGATATTACTCTACCTTTGGTAAATCGAGGGGAGCTGCAAGTCAAAGAGGCAAACGTAGGACTACCAGAGGTGGAAAACGGGGTACTCGAGGTGCCAAGGCCGCTGGAGCAGTTGCCTCTTTGCCCTCAGGCACTGCCGCAGCCGCTTCAGGTCAGTCATGAGGCCATGTCCCACGGTTCACCGGTTGGGGGAAGGCTGGCGCTGCATCTTTTAGAATGTTGTGCCATTACTTCAGATGTGTGGGTTCAGGAGATCATAGCGCACGGGTACTGTCTTCCTTTCCGGCAGAGGCCTCACGACAATCAACCAGGGAATCTCTTTGAAGAGTCCGGATCCGCTCCTTGCGCAGGAAATCAAATCCCTTCTGGAGAAAGGAGCCATAAAACTGGTGCCTGTAGCGGAAAGGAACAAGGGATGGTATTCCCCTTATTTTTTGATTGCAAAGAAAGACGGAGGATTGAAACCCATCATGGACTTGCATGGTTTGAACAAGCTCCTCAGGAAGGACAAGTTCAAGATGGTTACCCTCTCTCAAGTCCTCCAGGCCCTTCAACTTCAGGACTGGTTGAGGTCTCTCGACCTCAAGGATGCTTATTTTCATGTGCCGATCCATCCCAAGCACAAAAAGTACCCGAGGTTCGAGGTTGGCGACTCGCACTTTCAGTTTCGGGTCCTGCCGTTCGGATTGACCTCCGCCCCAAGGGTTTTCACCAAGCTCATGGTGGTGGCGGCAGCGTATCTCGGGAAAGAGGGGATTCACGTCTACCCCTACCTGGACGATTGGTTGATCAGGGCGCGCTCTCCGGAGCAAGTCCTGGATCATCTGTCCGTCACCTGCCACTCCCTTCACAGGCTGGGCTTCTCCCTCAACTTAAAGTCGTCCCATTTGACGCCAACACAGAGGCTCCAGTACATCGGAGCAGTGCTAGACACATCCCTGGGGCAGTGGTTCCCTCCCCAGGTGAGGGCTCATCACATTCTGCAGATGGTGCACAAGTTTCAACATGCCCAGTCTCCCGGCGTTAGAGTTCTTGAGGTTGCTCGGCCTCCTGGCATCCTGCATTCTTTTGGCACCAGAGGCTCGACTGCAGATGATATCTTTGCAGTGAGCTCTCAAGATGCAGTAGTCACAGTCCTCCGGCATGATGTCGGATCCCGTTCAGGTGCCGCCCTCGGTCGCCCAGGACCGTCTGTGGTGGGCCATCAAAGGCAATCTGATGAAGGGGGCTCCGTTTTGGCTACCTGGCCGGAGGTGACAATCGTGACGGACGCATCCCTCACGGGATGGGGAGCTCATGCCAACGCGTTGACAGTCGGCAGTTGTTGGTCTCCGTCGGAGTCCAGACTCCATATCAATCTGTTGGAGCTGAGGGCCGTCGGGCTTGCCCTGAAGGCTTTTCTGCCGACTGTCCGAGGGAAGAATGTCCTGATTCTGACGGACAACACAGTGGCCATGCACTACCTCAACAAAAAGGGTGGGGGGCAGGGTCACTTCCTCTGTGCAGGGAGGCGATGCAGCTCTGGTTCTGGGCCATCCAGCAGGAAATTTCGATCTCGGCAGTTCATCTGGCTGGAGACGAAAACGAGACGGCAGACGCTCTGAGCAGGCAGAGCGCAATCTCTCGAGTGGGAGCTGGCTCAGGAGATTCTCCTGGAAATCTTTGCCCTTTGGGGGACCCCTCAAGTGGATCTTTTCACCACCAGTGTCAACCGGAAGTGCGTAAGGTTCTGCTCGCGGCAAATTCCTCTTAGCGGAGCCTTGGGAGACGCATTCGTGGTGGAGTGGTCCTTCCCATTGCTGTGTGCGTTTCCTCCAGTCCCCGTCATTCCGCAAGTGCTGGGGAGGTTACGGAGGTTCGGTTCCCGAATTATCCTCATTGCTCCGGCATGGGCTTGGAGAACGTGGTACCCGGGCCTTCTTGACTTCTTGGCCCTCCCCGCCGTCTTCCCTACTGAGACGATCTGCTCTCACGGGATGGGGATTAGGTTCTTCATCCAGAGGTCAGATCCCTCAACCTTCATGCTTGGTTTCTGAAAGGTTGAGGTATAAAGATTGGGACCTCCCTGAAGACGTGATGGAGGTGTTGCTTTCTGCCAGACGGCCTGCAACTAAGTCCCTGTACCGGTGCCGTTGGAGAAAGTTCTGTGACTGGTGTAGGGGTCAGAATGTGGATCCTTTTTCATGTGACATTCCTGTGGTTCTGTCTTTTTTGCTTTCTTTAGCCGACAAGGGCTTGCAAGTGGATACCATTAAAGGTTACCTGCCGGCGCTGTCCATATTTAAGCGCTCGTCTGAGGAGTGTTCTTATTTTAAAATTCCTTTAATTTCTCAGTTTCTGAAAGGGCTCCCTAATCTGTTTCCACTGATTATCCTTTCCAGGTGCCCGGTTGGGATTTGAACCTGGTTCTAAAATTCCTCATGGGTGCTCCATTTGAGCCTTTACATTCTTGTCCTTTAAGACTGTTAACCCTTAAAACTGTATTTTTAGTTGCGGTTACTTCCGCTTGCCGAATGAATGAGTTGCAGGCACTTTTTGTTAAGCCACCCTCCAGTGTTTCATAAGGACAGGGTTGTCCTTAGGGTTCGTCCTTCCTTTCTTCCGAAAGTGGTGTCGGAATTTCATTTAAGCCAGAAGGTGGTTATTCCGGCATTTTATCCTCCCCCGCACCCTGGTAAGGAAGAGGAGAGGCTCCATAGGTTGGATTCTAGGAGAGCTTTAAGCTTCTACATCTCGCGCATGTCCCGGGTCACAGTGGACGATCAGCTCTTTATAGGTTACGCTGGAAGGCGTTTGGGACACGCTGTTACTAAGCAGACTGTCTAGATGGATTATCTTGGCAATTTCTGAATGTTACCGCTTGGCGGGTAAGGACCCTCCGGCAGGCTTACAGGCCCATTCTACTAGGGGTATGGCTGCCTCTACTGCCCGGCAGAGGGGTGTTCCTATTCGTAACATCTGTGAAGCAGCCACATGGGCTTCAGTCCATACTTTTGTAAGACACTACTCCCTAGATTCTATCCATGGGCAGGACCTGGCCTTTGGCAAGGCGGTCCTCTATTCTGCAATTTAATTGGGCATTCTAAATTTCTAAATTCTTTTCCCTCCTCCACACGTTGGTACTGCTTTGGGAGTCTGTCATAGATATGGGATACGTCGGAGGACCCAATCACCTCGAAGATCAAGTTAATTTCTTACCTGGTAACTTTCTTTTGATGGGATGGTCCGACGACGTATTCCATATCGCTCCCTCCCCTCCTACCCCGCTGCAGAGTTTCTTATGCGATTGCAGCTTACGTTTCCGCAAGGCTTTCTGTGGTCATACTGGCAAAAGATTGGTGCCACACGTAACATCGGCTCGACGGAGGCCCTCTAGGATAGCGTATCAACGTCGTCAACGCTATTTTTTCCGAAGCAGCACAGCTGTGGTGATTACCTGTCATAGATATGGAATACGTTGTCGGACCCTCCCATCGAAAGAACGTTACCAGGTAAGAAAGTAACTTGTTCTTCTGCCCTTCACACTACATTACAAAAAAGGGTCCCAGCAAATTGGGAGACACCAGAGACTACAGCTGCAGTGAATACAAATTTTGCTAAAAAATATAGACCATCCAGCAGCGACCTAGAGTATTTGACAAAACACCAACACCAGAAAGTTGTTTGGTTCAGATTGCTACATCTACCAAGCAGTTAGCATTCATTCCCCCCCCCCACCCCCCTGAAGGGGATGATAAGAGTGGATGCCTCGGCGAGAAACCTATTTGCTGCCAGTATGCATTAAAGTCAACGTATCCTGTGGGACTGCGTAGCTATGGCGGCTGACCACATTCTGGAAAGCAAAGAAAGAGACCGTTTCCTGGCAATAATCAAGGATGGCAAGGAGGCAATGGGTGAATGCCTTCAGTCAGGTCTGGATACACTCTGCATTTTCCACAGGGCATTGTGGGGCTTGGGTCCTCAATACCTCCAACTCTCGCTTTGTAAATACCTTCCTTCTCTAGCTCTTCGCGCCTCGCTCCTCTACCTCCCTCAGGGTCAGTTGCTTCTCCAAGCATCAAGTTGGTGGTAGATCTTTTTTCGGCTGGGGCCTTCATCTGGAACAGCCTCTGAAACTTGAGGAGAACCATCTCTGGTTCCGGAAGCACCTCAAGACCTTCTTTGCGTCTTCCTTCTCTCTTCCTCTCCCTTTCTGATTTCCTGTCCGATACTGCACTGGTCACCTGGCTACCATCAGCTTTCGGGCCCAGGTCCCTGCCTGCCCAGTTGCATACCTGCACTGCCTCCCGGCACCCCTTCACTTGGGTCTGTATCTAACCCTACAGTACCCCAACCTGGACTTTTGGACACATACTGTCTGCACTTACCCTTCCACCTGCTGGCCACACTTCTTGTTGTTGTTTTGATCCCATGTACCCCTCCCCTTTCCCATGGCACCTTTCCCCTTCTCTGCACTTGCGCGATCTCAATGTCACTTGGCTAGTAAAATCGTTGTCTCTGTTCTCCCTCTGTTCCCCCTTCCTTGCCTTGTTGCGCCTTGAAACACATGTGTAGGCGCGTTACAAATGCCATATATCATATCATACTGCAGACGGCATCAGCAGATCCATGGCAACTAGCACAGTGTTACAGATTTGCTTGGTTGAAGTCTATTTGCACCAGATTTGCATTCTAGACTCAACATGCCCTTTGATGGCTCGAGGCTATCCGGCAGCAAAGCTGATGAGTTTGGAGAAGCTGCAGACCTCTAAAGCGGCAGCAAAATCCCTTTGCGCCGCTATTACGCAGCCTCAACACTCCTACTTCGGTTCATCTTCTTGGAGGGGTAAGTCCTTTCGATTCTACTCCTCAATTGGAAGAGGACAAGCGGTCAAAGAGGTCAGAGAAGATTCCCTTGTGGTGGACGAGGGAGAGGTGCTATGCCAACCCATGCAGCAGCAATTTTACCCTCGGCTTCTGCTTCAGCCGCCTCAAAACCACTCTGAGGCGTTGACTCACAAGATCCCGATGGGAGGCAGGTTTACTCAAAATCTGAAAGAATGGCGGGGCATTACTTCAGATGCTTGGGCACTGCAAACTGTAGCCCAAGGTTACTGCCTTCCTTTTCAAAAAAGGCCTCGATCATCCACCAGGCAACAAATCTTTTATAGTTCCGGATCAGTTTGTTCAAGAAATGTTGACCCGGCTAGAGAAAGCTGCAATAGAACACGTACCTCTGTCGGAAAGGAACCATGGTTGGTATTCACCCTTGGTCCTTTTTGGGAATCAGAAACTGAGAATTGAGAACCATTTTAGGCTTAAGAAACTTAAACACGTTCCTCAGGAAGGACAAGTTCAAGATGGTTACCCTTTCCCAAATCCTTCAGGCTCTCCAACTCCAAGACTGGATGGTGTCATTGGACCGTCAGGAGGCTTACTTTCATGTACCTATCCATCTCAAGCACAGAAAGTACCTGAGGTTTGCTGTTGGCGGTTCTCATTATCAGTTTCGCGTTCTGACATTCGGGCTGACCTCCGCCCCAAGGTTTGTTGGGAAGGAACCAGGGTCCTCCCGAACCCCCAAGTGCTTTAAAGTAGGGCAAGACCTCTTGAAGGCACTATAATGGACTTAGGGGGCACTGGGAATACTCTCTCATGCAAACATAATGGCATACACAGACATAGGCAAGAACTGAAGAAGTTAGTCATTATCTAAATATAAGGTGCAATTAACTATTGGATAGATTAGATCACAGACATTTTAAAAGCTTAACTAGTGTTGTAGAGTCAAACTCCCCCCCCTCCTTCCCAGAAGGAATGTCGTCTGTGGGATTCAAAATAGAAAACAGGCTTAGTGTGCAGTGTTCATCACCAAAGCCAGCACAAACTAACTCACCAGGTGTCCACTGTCCATCGGTCCCTGCACGTTAAAAATAGGGCTTGCATGTTTTGTACAGCAAAGTGCATTTAGAGATACAAATTATAAGTCTAAATTGTGGAGGAAACTACAGGACCCCGATAAACGTGAGCAGGATGGGTGGAATATGGATAGAATGACCGGAAAATGTTTGAACATGGATAATGATGTTTAGTTTTTCCTTGGGCTAGGCCTCAAGGTTTGTAGAAGTCTGTAGAGTTAGTGTGTTTTTGCATAGCTAGCAAAATGTACAACAGCATGCCCTGACAAAACCGCTGACAACGAAGAAAGAAGTCTTTGGAGCTTCCCTATTATGGAAAAAGCATGGATTGGGATGAAGCCATGATCCAGCTCCAGTGACCTCACCATAGCATGCTGGACCTCTATAAACCCCTGCTTGAGACCACTCTGGCAGGAAAGGAACGGGGAGAGGGGACAGGAGAAGACCATTCAGGCAGCAGAGTCCTTTGCTACCATCCTCAATTGTAAAGATTAAACTTGTTATCCTTTTAGGGACACCCTTACAGGTTTTTCACTAAACTGATGGCAGTTGTGGCAGCGAGTCTCAGCAGAGTGGAGGGATTCAAGTCTAGCCCTACTTAAACGATTGGCTGATCAAAGCTCATTCACCCGAAAACGCCCTGGAACATCTCAGCGTAACCTGCCATTCTCTTCAGACTGGACTTCTCCCTCAATTACAAGAAGTCCCACATGATACCAGCTCAAAGATTCCAATTTATTGGAGCAGTCCTGGATGCTTCCTTGGGGAAAGGCTCGCCAACGGAGGTGAGAGCTCAACATATTTTGCAGATGGTCACCAAATTCCAGAGTGCCCAGCATCTTCTGGCCTTTGATTTTTTGTGATTGCTTGGTCTCGTGGCATCCTGCGTTTTTCTTGTGCGAGAGGCTTGGCTCCGAATGAGATCCCTCCAAAAAACTATCAGGACTCAATGGTCCAAATTCGCAGCAGAATGTCCGACCACCTGAAAGTTCCAAGCAGAGTCTCTCAGGACCTTCTGTGGTGGGCTTGCAAGGACCACATTCTCAAGGGACAATCTTTTTGGCAACCATGTCCGGAGATAACGGTAGTGACGGACGCCTCACTCATGGGCTGGGTAGCCCATGCCAACGAGCTGACAATCAGCGGTCGTTGGTCTCCATCGGAGTCCAAACTACACATCAACCTGTTGGAGCCGAGGGCAATCAGACTAGCGCTGAAGGCCTTTCTGCCCTCTGTACGGGGAAAGAATGTCCTGATAATGACAGACAACTCAGTGGCCATGTACTACCTCAAAAAGAGAGGTGTAGGGTCACTACAACTATGCAGAGAAGCAATGCAGCTCTGGTACTGGGCAATTCAAGAAGTAATCTCTCTATCAGCAGTTCACCTAGCCGGAGAGGAGAACCCAGTGGCGGATGCTCTGAGCAGGCAGAGCAGTTCCCCCATGAGTGCGAACTAGCTCACAAAGTCCTTTAAGAGATCTTTACCCTTTGGGGGAACCCCTCAAGTGGTCCTTTGTGCGACCAGTGTCAACCGGAAGTGTGAACTTTTCTTCTCCAGGGAATTTCCCCCAAGAGGAGCGCTAGGGGACGCGTTCGTAGTGGACTGGGAATTTCCACTCCTGTACGCGTTTCCTCCAGTCCCCGTCATTCCTCACGTGATCCGGAGGTTGAGAAAGTTCAGGAAACCTATGATTCTAATTTCCCCGGATAGGGCCAGGAGGACGTGGTTCCCGGACCTTCTGGATATGGCCATCTGCCCTCCAATACTCCAATACGTCTTCCACAGAGAGGACCTTCCCTCACGAGAGGAGGGTCTGGTTCTCCATCCCGAGGTCCAGACACAGATTTCACGCATGGTTTCTGAGAGGCTGAGATGCAAGGATTGGGACCTCCCGGATGATGTAATGGAGATCTTGCTCTCGGCCAGTAGGCCAGCAACTAAATCTTTCTATCTCTGCCGTTGGAACAAGTTCAGCAGCTGGTGCAGGGATAATTATGTGGATCCCTTTCTATGTGACACACCTATGGTGCTTTCTTTTTTGTTACATTTGATCCCTTTGCTTGTTCAATTCCTAAAGGGTCTCACTAATGTATTTCCACCAGTTCCATTTAAAGTCCTTCTATGGAATCTTAACCTTGTGTTAAAATGTCTAACATGCATTCCCTTTGAGCCTATACACTCAAGCCCATTAAGAGTCTTAACCCTGAAAACTGTTTTTTGCTAATTGCAATAACGTCAGCCCGGAGGATAAGCTAATTTCAGGCTCTTTCCTGTGAACCTCCACATACGGTTTTCTATAAAGACAAGTTTGTTCTCAGGGTGAAACCTTCTTTTCTACCCAAGTGGCTTCCACTTGTCGCAAAAAAATAATTTTGCCAACTTTCTACCCTCCTTATCCTGGAAGGATAATTATAAGATGAGGAACAAGTGGGTGGAACATCCAATCGAAAGAACGTTACCAGGGGTAAGTAACTTGTTCTTATTTCACACTCTTGACATGCCCCGATGTCGCCTTGCCTTCGGGTAGACCCACCGGCTTCCAGTTGCATGTTGGTCGGCATCTTGTTTGCCGCTGGAAAGCCTCCTTTGGTTCTCTTCTTCGCGCCACCTTCCACAGCCCTTCAAAGGACTCTGCTTCACCCTGCTGCTTTCCCTGGAGCACCGTTAAACACTGTCCCAACGTTCCTGTAGCTGGGAGATGATTTAGGTGAAATATAGGGAAGGGACTGGCAGTAACCTATCAGTGCCTGGGTGACATTAGGCTCATTAGAAAAGGAAGTTTGGGGAATACTGTGTCTCACCCAAAGGTCCCTCATCCCCACTACCCAAGTATCCTCCACCCAAGTGATCCTCCCTCTCATATCCACCCCTAGGGTCAGGATCCAATAGCACCAGCCTTTCCCTGGCCCCCTGGGAGGAGGATATATTGGGGAAAGTAGGGAGGACACCCTCAGATTGCTCACAGAGGTTAAATAAATGGTATTTGGTGTATGAATGTGTTGCATGTATTAAACTTAAAATTATGGAGCAGCAGACGTTTATTTTTTTCTCATTTTTTATATTCCTAGGTTAGAAAAGCAAGTCAGGAAGCCTTATTGATGTTACTTGACCAAGATTTAATTGACCAAACTGACATTGAAAACAAGGTGTGCCCTATTCTGCTTGACCTTTCGTCTCCAGACAGTGATGACGAGTACAAAGTGGAAGCTGTGAATGTAAGTATATGTAATCTCTTGGAGGACATCTTGCGCACATGTAGCCGCACACTCCTACATAGAAGGAATGAGCGGCAATTAAAACTCTTGCATACTAATGAGGATAACTGATTTTAGACTGCTTTAAAATAAAATTATTTTTGTTTGAGCTCTATGAGCACCTGCTGGCCCTTTGATCCCACCAATTTATTTCACTAAAAGAACTAGTTTAGTTCCAAGTGTGCCTGTCTGTTTCATTTAAAGCCCTCACTGCTGATAATAATGCAGCTGTTGATTTATTCTAATCCAGGGATTCAATGAGTGTAGACAAACTTACCTTTTGATTTCACTTACTAGAGGTTACAACCCATTGGTGGCTCAAAGTGGATAGATTGTAATAGTATATTTCTGTTAAGGTATACATTTCCTTGTTTTTTCATGAAGAGATCATCTCCCCTCGGAGTTACACAGATGAGGGGTTGTATAATTGAATGTGGGAAATAAAATTAGATTTTCGCTTGGTTTCTTTTGCTTGTTTCTTGTTAGTGGTATGTTATGACTTCTCTTTGAAAATGTATTGATCAAAGCACAAATGGTACAAAATTGATTTAGCAGTTGTGATAACCCACTCATTTTTTGACTAGGCTTCATAATTAAAAAGTACATATTTAATGTGAATCGCGATAAATTAGATTGTTTTGCTCCATAATCTCTGATTTGATCTGGTTTTGCTGCAGATCATTTGTAAAATGACTTCCATGATGAGCCGGGATACTGTGGAACAGATGCTCCTGCCCCGTTTCTGTGATCTCTGCAGTGATGGGAAATTATTCCAAGTCCGCAAGGTTGGTGTTACACTTGTCTGCTGCACTTTATTTGAACTGATGCTTTTAGAGCTTACACTTTTGTTGTGGCTAGTTACTCCAGCTCTGTTGTACCATGACTTGTATTTCTCGTTACCTTGCGTGCTGTATGCTGTAATTTCTTTCATGAATTGTAGAAGAAATACATTTGTTTTATCTTTTCCGCCCTGCATTGGAGCTATTTCTATCCAAAATAGTTGGCACTTTTGCCTACTGCATAGTCCCATTATGCTCTTGCCCAATCTTTCCTGTTTCATATTTGGCATATACTTCACACCCATGGCTGTTCCTGTCCTACATCCAGAAGTGGAACTTTTTGGATCGATGGTCCCATAAGGTAAGTGCATATTTTTAGTAATTGGGTAAGCACTTGCTCGTCTCTCCCTGCCCCAAACCTTTTGTTGCCCTTTTGTGTGGCGTTAATTGTTTAGGGTCAATTCAAATACAGTGACACACTTTTTTGTCTGTCTTTTGGTGCCTGATAAATCTAAGGGACAGACCTGCTATCCTACATTTCACCTACAAAGCAGACACTACTACCTCTGCTCGACAAAAGACATCATTGTGTGTCTCCGCCCTCTACAGCCCATCCCCACTCTTACTAGTATTCGAATGGCCAAGTGCCCTGGCCATCCCTGGAAAGCTACCCTGGCTAACTTCATTGACATCACTTTTGCCCCCATCCAACACCCACTGACAACATGCACTCAGTCCTCTGATCAGTGCTCTCTCAGCAATCGCCCACACCGCAGAGAACTCTAACCTCATCTTGTAAAACAACCTTGATGTTCTGTTCATTATTGAAACACTCGATTGGTCTGATCATGCCGCCATCCCGCTATAAATCACCAACTCGACTACGGCCCATTCCCCCTCATTCAAAACTTTCACGGTCATTAAGCTAGAAGCAAACTCTGCAGACTTCTCCACCAAAGGTGTTAGGGAGAATTCTCAGAAATGTGTTAATTCCTCTCTACCTTAGAGACCCCCAGCTCTTTTGCTGGACTTCAGAACTTTACATTTCTAACCAGGAGCGAGTGAGCCCTTTCTCTCACTTTATTATGATTTTGAACACTTTGTTTTGGTTATGGAGTCTGACAAACTCCATAGGCATCATCTTTTTGCATTTTGACACATAGCACCTTCAGTGCAGTGCCACAGGGAAGGCTTTCAGATTTCCCAAAGGTTTAAATACCTTCTCTTGGATAAACTACTGTTTACAAGAGCAGTGGAGTGAAATTGACTTGACCTTTGTAACTGTCTAGACCCAGCACACGCTATTTTACAACAGGGTGCTGGATGGGTTAGTATCCCCTTTGTCTAGTTTTGCATGTAACAATTTTATGTTATCCTTTCTACAATTAATGACTGGTGGCAGTGGTTTACTTTTGACTACCATTGTGTGGTTTGACCGCGGGCTGCGTTCGCCGCCACAGTAAAGCACCCTTGGGTGCCCATTTTGTCAAAATGGCCCCGGTCTTCTTTTTTCGACATTTCTTGTTGGAAAGGTCCTTCTTGTGATTTACTCTGTGCGCCAAACCAGGTTTGGTCCCTTAGGTCGTTTTGACTTTGGCAGGATTCACGAGCGAAGCCTGCCTCTGGTACTAGTATGTCTGGCAGGGGCAGGAAATGAGGGAGGTGCCTGAAACTCCCTGTGCTGAATGCCTTGGTTACAGGAATGCACCCAAAGGCGATTGGCCGGCTGGCTGTCCGGCAGTACAGCCTCCCTGCTGTGTGATTGACAGCTAGGCGACCATTGGACGAAGGAATCCGAAGAAGAACTTGGAAGAGACGCCTGCTGCAATTCCTGGAACGTTGGTTTGACCGGTGAAACCCTGCTGCGGTGCTGAAGTTCCAAATTCACCTCGACTAGTGAAGCCCTGCAAGGACGACTTCTCCCCTTGGGTTGGTGGGACCAATCAACTCCAAAGTAAGCCTGTCTGGACATCCTCTCGAAGCTGGTTGCATTTCCACTGCTGCTCGAACCGAAGAGCCAGGGAGAGCAACACCAGATTGTGTGCGTTGCTTTTAAGTCGGACCCGAGCGCTAGGCAGATCATGCAGACTTTCTGATGCAGGTCTGACCAAACCTGAGCCACCTCAACAGAGTGCTGGACCCTAGAAGCAAGTCTGAAGTGGTATCCGACTAGCGCAGTGTTGCTATTTGCTGTCGGGTGCGAGGATCTGAAACACCGAAGGACCGCTGAATTGAAGTTTGCCCATTGCTGCCGCTGATCGTCCCATTGCAGAGCAGGAGTCCCCAGACGTCCTCCCTCTTGTCCCCACAACTGAGGCTCAGGAACAACAGGATCTGCAGAGCTGTACAGGAACAGAAGTCAGCTGGAACCATTTCTTCTAACCAGAGGTACTGTAAAGTCTAAGAACTTACCTCTTGTTATGTAGCCTTACTTGCTCTCAGTTGAGACCGGTCTTGTTTATCTTGCAGAGTTGCTAAAGCTTTGCCCTTCACAAGCCTCCCAACTTGTGGCCCTTCAAGTGTTCTATTTTCTACAAACGTTTCTAAAAACATTGCAAGACTTTTTACCTACCTGAAAAGAAGATCTTCAGCTCCCCTACATATTGTGCAATTAACATTTGCTGTCCTGGCTCCCTGAGAGACTCTTCTTCCCTTTGACTCTGTGCTTGATCTTTTCCTCAGGAAAGGGTGAAACGTATTTGACATTGGAAGGTTTTTAAAAGTTTGTGAATTATTTGTTAACCTTTATTTTACTCCTCTCCTCTCTTCTATCTTTTATACCAAGCTCGGTATTGCTAAATCAATGTCCAGTGACCTAGCTATTTAAGTCATGTGTGTTTTGAAGTGTATTATAAGTGTTATATATATATTGGTCCCTTCTGAAGAAGGCGTATACAACAGACTGTGAAACAAATTCATAATTGTTTTATCAAGAAACCTTGAGTGTAAGAGTTTATTGGAATAACTGTTACTGTTAAACTCTGTCACAACACTACTGCTCACATTGACCCCTCTTGAGATAAGCCTGACTACTCAGCCACACTACCTTTGTAGTTCAAACTTATACCAAAGGTTGCGTCCCTATTGCCAGGTCAAGGTTGTTTTAGTGCACCCAAACGGTACTGCATACAATCTTGCCTAACAGGGAATGCCTCCATATGAAACTGATGGACTTTCGACCCCTAAACATCATCCTCTTCCAACAAATGCTCAGACAGCGCCCTAGAGAAACAGTGGCACAAAACCTGTAACACTGGAGGCCTCACCAACCGCAAATCTCTTTGCACCAAACACAGGATTCTGATTACAGAGGCCAAAACTGCTTACTACTTTATCTTTGCAGCAGCCTCTACCTGGAGCAAAGCGCTCTTTGAAGTAGTAAAACATTGTACCAACTCTGAGGTACCAGAAACTCAGGAAAAATGTATCAGAATCAGCATTTTTTATTGATACAATATCTAATCAATCTCCCAAAGAATTTGCACCCCCGGTATCCACACTGCCACTTTGGACTGAATTCTCTCCTGTCCCGGATCATTCTCTCCCACCCCGGATCTCCTAAAAACTATTTCCTCCCTCAAACCTACTTCTTAGACTGACGTATTCACCCCTGCCTCTATCATTAAACTATTGATGGGTTCGGCGACCAGCACGCTCCTCTGCATCATTAATGCTTCCCCCACAGAAGGGTCATTCCTGGACACCCTCAATACTGGGCTCATATAACCTCTTCTGAAAAAAACACTGACTACTGACCCTTAACAAACCTCCCGTTTATTGGCAAAATCTTGGAAAAAGTAGTTGCTACACAACTATTCGCCAGAATGGAACAACTTCCAGCAACCACCTTGACTCGGCAGCCCACTTCTCGCAAGAAGCGATAGGTTGGATACAATCTTTCATTAACAGTAGGACCATGCGTGTCTTCTTTACCTCTGCTTCTGCTGGCCCCATTCCCATAACCTCTGGGGTGCCCCAGGGATCTTGTGTTTCCCCCCACTCTGTACAACATTTTCACTAAACCCCTTTTTGATGAGCTCGATGGTCTTGGTATCACCTACACCAACTATGCTGATGATACTCCGATCCTCATACCGCTGCTGGGAGATTACGACAAGGATTTGGCCTTGGTGAACAGGGTGTACCTCATCATGCAGGCATGGATGGCTTCTCATGGTCTATGCCTGAATGATGACAAGACGGAGCTCATCATCCTAGGCACCACCCTTAACATCAACAAACTTAGTCATAACTACATAAGCTTCATTATAGCTGGAAATACTATTAATGTAGCCGAAGAAGTCAAAACTCTAGGCTTCTACATAGACGCCACTCTCTCCTTCAACAAACAGGTTAGCTCCATGGCCTACTCTACAAGCCTATACATGCAAATTAATTATAGCGGCCAAACCTTTCCTCTCTACTATTAGCTGTACCACCTTGGCCAGAGCCTTAATTTTGTTGAAACTGTATTATTGTAATGCCCTATACTTAGGAGCCAACAAATATTTCACAAACAAAATCCAGATTTTGCAAAATAACGCTCTCGGAGCAGCACTGAGCATCTCCAAAAAAGAACACCTTTTCGACACAAGCAGCACCAACAATTGGCTCACCACAACAGACAAAATCTCACTAAAAGTAGCTTTACTTACACACAAGTGCCTTCATAACTCTGCCTCGTCGTTACCTTACAGACAGATTCAAGAGATACTCCCCTAACCGACCTACAGGAACTGCGAATTCTAACCTCCTCTCAGTGCCCAGATTGAAAAGCTCCAAAACCGGAGGTAATCGCTTCCTGGTGAAAGCTGCCCAACACTGGAACTCCCTTCCTCCCTTCCCACTGCCTTAAAGGTAGACTAAACATACCCACACTTTAGGCGCAATTACATTCATTGGATCAAGGAAAACGACTGCTAACTCTACCCTTGCCCATCTGTCCGCACCCACTATATGACCTGAAGCTCCCGCTCCCTGTGTACATATTGTAAACTGCTGATACTCGCGTTTGTTTTGTATTTTTTACTTCACATTATTTCTTCTGTGTATATATATATGTATACTAATGTACAGCAATGTAACCAAGCTGAAAATATCCTTATTGCTTTCTGCGCCCTGATACCCCTGGGTCTGGCGGGCATTACAAATGAATAAACAGACTCATTCTTCCTAGTCCTCCTTGACCTCTCGGCTGCATTTGACACCATTGACCACAGCATCTTCCTCTCCCTCATTGCCGACAGGATGGGATTCTCTGGCACGGTCCTGAATTGGTTTACCTCCTACCTCCTGGGCAGATACCAGGCTGTTCAAATGAACCTGTTGCGTTCTAAGCAACTTCAGGTCTCCTGCAGAGTCAAACCCCCCACCCCCTACCACAAGTCTCCTCTCACCAATTATTTGTAACATTTACATGGAGCCTAGGGGGGTACTCTTCTCAAAGATCCCAATTTAGCCATCCACCAATACGCAGACGATACGCAGTTGTACATGAGATTAAATAGCGTGCAGGACATCCTTCATCTTTGCGATTTCTTACCCATCATCCATTCCTGGATGTCTACTGCCTACCGCAGACTAAACCCATCCAAGACTGAGTTCGTCAATTCGTCATCAGTCCTCCTGCTAAACAAGTGTGTCCCGCAATGGCTCAATGAAAGGCGCTTAGAAGGATTTGATCGATGACTCTCGGACTCTAAAGTCCTTCGGCTTCACCGTTGACGGCAGCCCGTCTGTCTAGAAACACATAGCCAAGATGGCCCTAACAGCTTGTCTCTGGATCTCCATTCTTTGCAAAATCAAACCCTCCATCCCGCTGTAGGACATCCAGACTGTAGTGCAGGTCTTGTACATCAATGGGGGAAATGCCCTCCTTACGGGCTTCCCAGCTGCTCATGTGACACCCCTAAAAGCAGTCCTCCGCGCTGCAGCACATTTTATTTTACGGATGCATAAAAATCTGTCTGAATCATGCCCCTGCTACATGAACTACATTGGCTTCCTTTCCAATCCAAGATACTGGTCAAGACTGCATGTATTGTCTCCAAAGCTGTCACGAGTAGCACACCAGCGTACCTAGTGGCTAAGCTCCATGTACTTGGTGGCATACGTTCCTCGCACAGCAAATCTACCAACCCGCTAGAATCACATCTCGTCCACTGAGAGGACCCACAAATAATCCTTCTCTTGTCATGCATCCAACTTCTGGTACTCGATCCGTGTCGGCTCGGAATGCCACAACAATTCTAATTTCACAAATCTCAATGTATGGTTTTTTTCAACACCTGACCAAGGACTAATTCCAATGGATGCACATACCGACGCACAAACCCCAACTCCCAGCACTGTGCTACTGTTAAAAGATGCCAGCCCAAAATCTGGGTACCCACATACTGTACAGTGCTCCGCTGCTCTCGAACTAGCTCCTCACTTTAAACAATATTAAATTAAAAGAAAATATTTTTAACTAGGACTGCACAAAATACTTTTGCATTCGATTTGTGTATATAACAGCACACAACACATTTCCTTAGCTCTAGGAAATAAGGATGGAGGACTTAAATTTATTTTATTTCTTATTTTTTTGAAAACCTCGATTAATAAATGTCCTAATTGCTAGTCGCGCTCAATTTCATTTTTTTACGGATCTGTGACGGCCTGGAGCGCCCCACTGCTGCATCAGCACATTGCGTCTGCAGTGGAGGCGAAGGGTACGCAGACACCAATGCAGCAACATGTGTCTCTGACGAAGTGGAGGACGTGGGCGTGCCCGACCCAGCTCAGATGAAGGCAGATCTCCCTCCCACCATGTAAAGGCGACCCTTCGAAAAGCAGCTGGTTGTGGTGGTGAAGTGGGAGACCGGGTGGGGATAATGCCTGATACTATCAGAAGGGGGGGATAAAAGGGAGATAACTAAACGGAATGGGAGATGCGTTCCTTGTCATTTCAGCAAGAGGAAGCAGACCTGTTGGAGTACGCCTGGGCCTATTGGAAAAGAGCCTGGAAGCAGAAAAAAACAAGAGAAGGGACCAGTGGTCCAAGACTATGAGGAAGGGAGATGTTGCAATGCTGTAATTGTGGCCATCAATACAATATGAAAGCCCTCAAAGTTCCAGAAGTTGTGCAGAGTCATCATTTCTGACCCAAAGTCTTACAGGTTCCTATTCAGTCCTTGATGCATCCAGTTCTCTTTGTACATTGAGATTATTTTTATTATTTTTTTAATGAAGAAAATAAAAGCTGTAGGCAAGGTGAAGGAGGTACCTCAGGAATAACTCAGGATTCATGATTTGTTGGGCCTAGTGTGATGCTGGAAATGCATCAGAGGGACAGGGCCTTCGAATCCTTGTCCTTTATTGCTTTTTATCATGTGTTCTGACTTGTTTTCCACGCAGGAGTTCACGTGGGACTCCTAGCGGTGCGGCTCTTCCTGTATTTAGTTTGGTGAACAGACCCTTGGGATACCCTTATGGCACCCATGGGTGGGAGTACAACCCTGTACTCCTAGTGTATGTTTTTGGGCCCCTGTGTGTGGCCCACAGAGCAGGGTAAGGGTGCTCTGAGCGTCCTCCATTTTTGGGATGCGCAGGCCCGATCATTGGATTCAGTGGATTACTGATAGAAAGCAAGAGGCAGCAGGGGCCATGTTGTTTCCTATCGCCTGTTACTTTACTTTTCCCGAAATCCCTGGAAGCCCTGACTGGCTGTTGGGTGGAAGTTCCATATAGTAGTCAGAGGAATTCAGGCTAGACTGGCTGGAGCCTTCTCAATGACTATGTTGTGGGTACGCCCGTGGGGTGGGACCTGGGTGAATGGAGTGTGTGACAAATACACATTCTGTGTTATGCGTGTCTAGTATCTGGTGTTTAACATAATGACTGAGGCAGCCCTGCTGAAACTGGTATGAATGCAATGTGGCGTGCTGAATGGCAGACTGCTTTTCCGAATACACATTTTGTGTTGTGAGTGTCTGGATGGAGAAGAATGGCCTGAATGCACCATGTGCCTGATTGGCTGCCTGACTGCCCTTCTGAGTGATTGGTTGCCTGAGTGTGACCCAGCAGAATGAATAGGCGATCAACAGTATATCTGGGAGCCTCTCACTGCTAGAAATCGCTCAGAAGCTGAAGTTGAAACTGATGCTCAACTTTGAAGCCCACTGGAAGAAGAACTGCTGCTGCTGTCCTTTGCTAATCTGAAAGCTGATGTGCCTTCAAGGAACTGATCCAAGAGAGGACCTGGCTAGGAGACCTCTTCCCGAGCTACGTGTGATCATCATGCACCAGCTAATCTTTGCCAAAGCTCCTTTGCCTAAGATTTTGATCCAAGGACTCCCTTGTTCATCATTGTCGACAGCTTTCATCCTGCCGGAGAAAGTCAAGGCCGTCGACGACCGAGGAGAATCCGCCGGTTGGTTTACCGCCACCCAAAGACCTCAGACGCCGACGAAGCTACTGAAGCCAACCGTGGTCCCGTCCTGTTCGCAGACGCTGACGACCCGACACCCTTGCTGGGCCAAAGTTCTTCACTGACTCTTTGGGGCAACGAACCATCGTCGTCTAGGTGCATCACACACACCTCCCCTGTTGCAGGACGTTTTCGACCAATTGTCAACAAGCACCACAAGGATCGAAGATTCTGCCTCCACGACAACGTTCACCTTTCCTTCATCTCTGAAGTTCGAAAACCTGTGGCTCCTGCCTGAAAGGGAGTGCACTCAAGAAGGGCCCATCGATTCCCAGACGAAAAACTCCAACACAAGGTACATTTGGGTTGCAGAACTATAAAGAAGATAAGACTTTAATGGACAATACACGGACTGGGCTTGTAGTGCATCTTCATTTACAGGTTGCCCAGGTGGGGGGGATCCTCATACAGAACTGTGCCTATTGGTAGGGGCCAGTATTCTGCCAATTGTCTAACCAACTTGTCTTCCTCAGTCTATGGTTGATATCGTTTTGCTTTGTTTATTCGTATGTTATTTGAACTGAGTACAGTTAATGCATTTTAATGGAATCGGAGTAATCGTGGTACCACCTAAAACTGTATATATTTACCATTTTAGAATTGTCGTAGCACAAAGTGTATTATCGTGATTGTGTATATAACCTTGAACCTTATTTATATAAATAGTGTTTTAACTAATACAGTGTGTGGACATTCCTTTGTGGGTGCCTGGGGACTACACTGAACTTAAGAACCAACCCGCATCACCTCCTGAGAAGCTAGGCCTTAATTGCTCGTCCATTGCTACCAACAATAGAGAATCTTGGCTGGGGTCCTCTGTGACTCTCCTCTGCCGTATAGAGAGCAGTACAGACACCCCCCTCCGGTTCTTTACACCTAGTACTCAAAGGACATTGTCGGTGAACAAAGTGTGTTGAAGAGGAAAAAGATGCCAAAGAAGAGCTGGTGTCATTAGCAGGAGTGTAGTTCAAGTATAAACAGATGATTTTTATTATTGACCTCAAACTCTCCATCATGCAACATATAAACAAAAACCCAAACTGTCTAACTAGCGCTCCTCTGAAACCTTTCCTCCCACCTGAGGATTTCAGAACCATGTTCCGGGCCCTTGTTACCTCAGTGTATGGAACATCATCCTGTTAGGGAGAATTCTCATTTCTGAGCTAATTCCCTTCATCCTTGGAGACCCCCAGTTCTTTTGCTGGACTTTAGGACTTTACATTTTTATCCTGGAGTGAGTGAGACCTTTCTCTCACTGCCTCATGTATTTTTGACCTGATTTGGACTCTGTTTCTTTTGGTTTTGGAGTCTGACAAACTCCATAGGCATCACTTTTTGTATTGTGACACAGTGCCCTCAGTGCAGTGTCACTGAAGTCCTTTGGATTTCTCTGTTTCCAAGAGTAGTAAAGTGAAATTGACTTTAGTTACCGTTTTTTCCTATGTAGGTCCAGTACAGCCCATCTTATGGGGAAGTTCGTAGCCCATTTTCCTACTTACTCATGTAACATTTTTTATGTCACCCCGCACTAAATTTAATGGCTGGTGGCAGTGGTTTAATTTTCCTACCATTGTGCGTTTTTACCGCAGTCTGAATCCTCAGCTGCATTATTTCACCCATGGATGCCCATTTTGTCAAAATGGCACCGGTCTTCTTTTTTTTGGCAATTCTTGCTTGTGAGGTCTTTCTTGGGTTTTACTCTGCTCGCCAAACCAGGTTTGGTTCCTTTGTTTGTTTTGTCTTTGGCAGGCTTCAGTGCTGAAACCCGCCTCTGGCTCCAGCGTGTCTGGCAGGGCAGGAAACGAGTGAGGTGCCTGAAACCCCCTATCCTTAGTTTCCTTGGTTACCTGAATGCACCCAAAGGTGATTGGCTTACTGGCTATCCTTCGAGGACAGCCACCCTGCTGTGAGTGACAGCTATGCTCCGAATCAATTTGGAGAAACCTGCATAAAAGGCAAGCTCTTAGACGGAAGGCAGAGTCGACCACTGGACGAAGAATGCGAAGAAAGAAACAAAGAGAAGCTTGCTGCACCCTCTTGGACCGTTCGTTTTTCCGGTGAAGCCCTGCTGCAGTGCTGAAGCTCCAAATTTCGTATCGACTAGAGAAGCCCAGAACAGATGACGTCTCCCCTTGGGTTGGTGGGACCAACTGACCGCAAGACTAACTTGACTGGAACCCCTCTCCCTGCTGGCTGTACTTCTTTGCTTCTGCTGGAACAGAGTGCCAGGGGCCAGGAACACCAGGAAACGAGTGCATTGTCTTTAAACCGGACCAGAAGCAGGGGAAGCCCATAAGGTGTCCAAGAACCGCGGTGGTGCTATTGACCGCTAGCTGAAACTGCAAAGTGCTGCTGATTTGGAAAGAGCCCATTGCCGTTGCTGACCTTCAAACTGCATGGCAGGTGTCCTCCAGATGTCCTCCCTCTTGTCTGCACAACTGAGGCCTAGGAAACCAGGAACTGCAACCTGAACAGAAGCCAGATGGATTCTCTTCTTCCAACCTAAGGTACTGTCTTGACTAAAGAGGTACTTACTTTTTTGGTCTGTAGCTTCTATGTCTCACTGGAGACATGCAGTAGCTGTTTTTTCTGCAGAGTTGCTTGCAGCTTTGCCTTCACAAGCCTTACAGCTTGTGGCCCAACAGTGATCCTCTTCTACAAACTCTCTATATAACATTGTGCTAGACTGTTTGTGCTATCTGAAGAGGTGCCTCAGCTCCTCTAGACTTTGGTCAATTGACATTGGCTGTCTTGGCTCCCTGGAGACTCTTCTGACCCACTGACTGTATTTTTAACTGTCCCTCATAGGTGGTGCATAATTTGCTTGTATTGCTGGAAAAGGGTTAACCTATACTACTTTGGGGGATTGTACAGTTCTTACCTGTTCAGAGAACTTGTTAACTGGTTTTCCTTCCCCAAACCTTTCCTTTTTCCACAACCTCAGAATTGCATAAAGTGTAAAAAGTGATACATCAATGTCCACAGTGTCCTAGCAAATGACGTCACCTCAGGGTGTAGGAAGTGTGTGCGTGACATCACAAAAGGGTATCTACTTCAAATTTATTTTATTGTTGCATCTTGCTCTTTCTAAAGAAGGCTTATTTTAAAACTTGAGTGTTACATTTATAAATATTTATTTTAATAAGAAACCTTGAGTATAAGTTTTATTTGAATACTTGTAACTAGGAATCTCACATTCCTACAGCTCACATTTACTCCTCTTGAAATAAGTCTGGTTGCTCAGTCACTCTACCAACTTGTTGGGTTATCTATTGCTAAGAGAACAAAGCTGGTGTCTCCCACAGTGTTACTACATACAATCTTGCCTAACGCCTCCTTACCAGAGTCCATACACACCATTGCCTCCCCACCCCCCACGTTTTAGGGCCATCTAACATGCCACAGTACATCTAATAATGGAAACTAAAACATTTGACCAAATCATCCCCATTCAAAGAGAATTCCACTAACTACCCATCACAGCCAAGATACTGTTCAAACCTGCCTGCATGAAGTATAAGGCAACTATGGCCCAAACACTGAAGCATGTCAAGCCAGTCAATTATGCATCTTGTGACTAAACTGGTATGCAAAGCGAAAACCAGGAAACCGGCCTTCTCTTTCCACACTCCAACCTATTGAAACACTATCCGAGTTGCAATCGTGACCACTACAACCCTCCTGCCCTTCCTAAAGAAGTTCATGTTCTAGATCCTCATGGAAGGCTTAGGGGTTACTTAGGACCTGCTACTTCTGGATATGTACCCCCCTATAGTGGGGGATGTCCAAGAAATCATAATCTTTAACTTCCCCTTCCATCAACCTCTGTTAACCCCAAATTACTTATGCAGCGCCCTGTTGCTTCCTTGCTAGTGTGCGCTATCTAAACACAGATACAATACTTTACATTATAGCATATTCCTTTAGCTGTGTACACATCTATTACGTTTATCACAGAGTTATAATTATAGTTGCTTTTGTTGAAGTAATATGCGTCTTCATTTCATACTACTAGGTTTGTGCTGCTAACTTTGGTGATGTTTGTAACGCAGTTGGACAAGAAGCCACAGAAAAGTTCTTGGTATGTACAACTTATGAACGCCACATACTGTGTCTCTATCAAAATTTAAGTTTTTTTCTTTTCTTTTTTAAATTTAATACTACAAATTCTTTACTAAGAATGATGCAATTTATCTGTGTTGTCCTGCATGTGCCGCTATTGCAGCAGTGTGCCTGTTTAGTAACTAACCAAATCAAAAACGTAAGCATTACTGCTTAGGAATAATAGACTTGGGGGGGCTGTTGGGAAATGGAGCATTTTTCATATAATTTGATGCATTGGGGTAGAAAGGCATTGATGAACTAAGTTGATGTTATGAAATGTAATCACTTTGAATGGTCGAGTGGGGAGCTGCCAACAATTATTACCTTTGTTTAAAAAAGATGGTCCCATCACCCTTAATGACCATCCACAACCTTTCCACTGAGAAGATGTCCTGAAGTTGGGGGAGGTTCACTCTCCTTGAATTGTCTCACACTAAATATGGGTTGTTTGCAGTGCGCCATATAAGATTTATTTTGAAGTGAGTATTTTACTCCCTATGTTTTAAAGGTATCAGTAAAAATAAAAATTGGGGAGTAAAAATGTAAGTAAATTCCCAATGGGAGTATTTTAGAAGTGAGTAAAAATTATTCCATTGCACCTAGTAATTTATACACATTAAACAATTCATGTTTACTAATTCCAATCGGGCAATAAGATCATATTAGTTTATTCCAGTGGTTCTATGTGTGCTACTGGTCCAAACATATCCACGGAGCTGCGTGGGTGAAAGCAAAAGCACAATGTCCTACGTGTTTCATATATTTTGTTTGGAGTATTTTTATTCTTTTTTTATTGTTTTTGGGAGTATTTGCCTAGTTGTAAGGAGTTAAAGTGGCTGATACACCCCTCATCTGTAAGGCTGGTTGTTTGGGCAGAATTCCATTGTTCTGGTTCCATTTAGCTTCTGGATCTCACATTTTGCTGGCTTACATGTTTTTGATAACTATTTTGTGTGACCAGGACGACATTGGTAAGAAGTCCCCTTGCCACTGCAACCCTTTATCTGGTGTGCTGTCCTTACTAGCCCATAGGGCTACATTTTGCTCGTATCAGATCTTTGAATATATTCTAAGCATTGAAAACCTCAGGTGAGTATTGTCACACTACTACTGTACACATCGTGACAAATCCAAGGGGTTGGTTACCTTTCCACGGGCGAGACGCCCCTTTTTGGGACTAGGGAGGTGAGCCTGCTATGCTTAACACACCCTGGGGGACAGGCTTAGCAGGATCCTTCTGGAGGTGAATATCCATAAGGGGGACAGGGAAACCCAGCAGAGGGACTTAAGACACAATCTCTCCCACCTCAGACACTAACACCTTTACTTTATGGGCTATGCAGGAGATAACTTTTGAGAACCTGCTGCTTGGCGACTTCAACCTAGGTCTCAATGACCCTACTGACCTGAATTCCGCCACCCTCCAGAAAGCCCTTTCCACCCAAGGATTCTCCCAAGCCATCTCGCAGCCCACTCACGAGAAGGATTGCACGCTTGACTGGGTGTCCTCTCACAATTGCTTGCTCCTGGTATCAGAGATTGCTCCCATTCCCTGGTCTGATCACCACTGCATTAAATTCAGCATCACAACCCCTAAGGGGGCCCCAAAACCAACTACTCCTCTTCCTGCTGCTCTTTCGAAGTTCCTGCAAACTCACCATGGAGAGCATCATGCCCCTTCTCGCAGTACCAGCCCTCCTGCCCCCCTTCTCCAATAACCCTGAACTCCTTGCCTCAGCCTTCAATGTAGCCATCACCCAAGCTGTTGATAAAGTCGCCCCTCTCTCCTTAAAAAAACCTAAAAAAACCAAGCGCGCCAACTCCTGGTTCACTCAAGAACTAATGGAATTTCCTGCCAAAAAAAGGGCAGCACTCGCCACCTGGAAAAAACACCCTACGGATGCTTCTAAAGCAGCCTTCAAAGCCATCTCAAGAAACTACAAAACTTCTGTCACTCAGGCCAAGGCGGCCTCCTTTAACACCATAATTGCAAACGCAAAATTAGTGATAAGAGAAATCTTCTCCATTTTCAGGGAGCTCGAGTCTCCTGCTCCCCCCCCTTGCTAAAAGATACAACATGGTGCAATAAGATTCAAATTGCCCTGCTGGACAAACTTGAAACGCTGCATACCAAAATCCCAAACCACCAAAAAGCACTATCTGACCTACTTCCCAAACCTCACAACACGGCACTTCCTACTACCCCAGAGAACCCCACTCCAGTGTTTAACTTCAGGGATATGAGTGAATCTGAGGTCTGTGCTCTCGTTAATTCCATCAAAGCCTCTATCTGTAAAGGGGATGCCTGTCCAGCTCAGGTCATCAAAGACTACGCATCTGCCCTTGCCCCATTCATCACTGCTTTTATCAACTCCTCCTTCCAGACAGGCCGTGTCCCTACGGTACTCAAAGAAGCTTGGGTCCGCCCGCTCTTGAAAAAACCATCCCTTGACCCGCTTGTCCCTGGGAACTACAGACCTATTACCACTGTGCCGTACCTACTAAAAATTCTGGACAAAGCAGCCTATCTGCAAGTCCAAGAATTCATCGAGAACTACCACCTCCTCGGTCTGCGGCAATCCGGATTCCGACCTAGGCATGGTAAGGAAACTGCCTTGCTCGATTTAAAAAATCAAATGGACGATCTCAGAGACGTCGGCAAACCCGCGCTCCTTCTCTTATTGGACCCATCTGCTGCTTTCGATCTGGTGGATCATCAGACCGTATGTCGCCACCTCTCCACCGCAGCCAACTTCTCTCCGAGCGCCTGTACCTGAATAACCTCCTTTCTACAGGACAGAGTCATGAAGGTTTTCTCTGAATCTTCCTGTGCCAACCCGAGTCTCATCAAATGCGGGGTCCCACAGGGCTCTTGCATTGCCCCCACACTTTACAACCTTTTCACAAGGCCACTATTCAAAATTCTGGACTCTGGGCATTTCATAAACCAACTATACGGATGATACCCAGGTGTTGTTCCCCCTCTCAGGTGACTACCAGACATACCTTGACACCCTCAATACCCTCTACTCTACAATCCAATCCTGGATGGCAGAGAACTGGCTTTGTCTCAATAGTGAGAAGACAGAACTTCTAGTAATCGAATCCTCTGGTACTCTGGGAAAACTGGGCAAGCAATACTCTTCCTTTACTGTCGACAACATCCCTATTGCGGTCTCCAAAGTCATCAAGACTTTGGCTGTGTACATCGAACCTGACCTATCCATGAATAGGCAGGTCAATGCTGTCGCCTCTGCATCGGCGTACCACTCCAAACCTCTTAATGCAGCCAGACCCTTCCCCTCCCCAGAGAACTGCCTCACTATTGCTCGGGCGATTATTAGCTCCAGGATTCACTACTGCACTGCGCTCTTTGTAGGGACCTCTCGCAAAAACTTGGCCAAACTCCAACTAGCTCAAAACAACGCCCTGAGAGCCGCTACGGGCATCTCTAGACATGACCACATTTCGGGAATCAGGCGAAAGGCAGGAGAAAGGTTCATTGGCTCCCCATCAAGGAAAGGATTGTGTTCGAAACACTGGCCTTGACGCACAAATGCCTTCACGGGCTGGCACCACCCTACCTAGCCCAAAGAATTATCCCCCACACCACCTCCATACCAACAAGAACAGCCTACGCCAACAGAATAACGGCGCCGGTCACAAACAAAGTGCATGCGGGTGGCTCAAGCTTCCCTAACATGGCTGCCACCTACTGGAACGCTCTCCCACCAGAACTTCGTCAGATTGACTCTCAAGCAGCCTTCAGGAAAGCTATCAAGACTAGGCTCTTTTTACGACAGGTCTTCCTGGCACAGCCATAAGCGGCTGCACACACTGTATGCTTCCTGTAATTTTTAATGTAACTGATCACTATGTAATTGATCACTTTGCACTAAGTACTTTTGTGGGACCGCATTCTTGTAACCCTGAATCATGCCTTCATCCATGTCCTTTACAGCACCTCGATGCCCGAGGGCTGTAGTGCACTTTGTAAATATAAAAATAAATAAATAAACCCTTTAACAATGGCTGGCTTGGCTGCTGACCCAAACTTCATTCAGTCCTCCTCATGGGAAACAGAACAGTGAAAAAGACCAGCCTCCTGGAGACACGTCAGAAGAACCAGCAATCTGGACCCATTATTTGCATAGGTTGCGCTGTTCAGTTGCATCGCAGAGCAAATTGGGCGTGGGGACGCTCGGAGAAGGATGCCAGACATGGCTTCATTCCCGGGTGTCCGCACTGGGAGAGAGCGATGAGGCCTGGCAGGCGTGTAACCAGAGTCATGTGACATGAAAGCCTGAGTGAGACCAGAGTGTTTCAGCTGGCTGAGGCAGAGCCCAGAGGAGGAGCTTCCCACAAAATCCTTCACTGAGCAAGTTGGAAAAAAGGAGACGCCCGCTGCCGCAGAGTCCATTTGACCAGTTGTGAAAGTAGCTCTGCATTGAAAGGAGGGACAGTCGGACTACACAGTTATTCCGGTGAGCAGCACTTGTCGCCCCCAGGTAAGCGGGCGTGGCCATCCCAATGAGAGAAGCCCTGTTGTGGGGAAGTAACGGGGAAGCCCCAGAGTGGGCGGAGAAACCGAGAGACGCTCCGATGTGGGAGGGGGAACAGAGGGAAGGGTTCTATGTGATTTTTACCAACCCATATTTCAGAGTGGTACATTTCATTGCAACCATAATACAGAAAAACACAGAAGTTTGTAGGTTTTAGAAATTTGGGGGCGTTCCCCTCCCCAACCTCCTGTTTTTTTTTTGTTTTTTTTTTTTTACCCTTATAACACCACCCCATCCCGACCCATTTTAACTCCTGTCCCCACTGACCCATATATATTTAATATTTTCAGTGTTTTTCAGTATTATGTACTTCTGTGAAATGTACCTGTCTGTTTTGTTTTCGGTAAAATGGCTGAGTCCTGAGGGAAACCTCAGTGTGGGGAGAGAAACAGGATAGCCCAGGTGTGGGGAAGGAACATTGAAGCCCCATAGTGGGGAGAGCATCTGAGAAGCCCCGGTGTGGGTGGGGAATAGAAAAACAGTAAGAATCCCTGAGTGGGGGAAAAGAGGGAGGAGACGTGGTGTGGGGAAAGTGAAATATAAAAGTCTCCCCGAAGGAAGGACTGGGGACACAGAAGCTTCAAGAAGGAGGAGAGGTGTGGCTGGAGTCCTGGGACGGTACTCCAGTGCTGTACAAAGTATATAAACTGGAACTGTGGACATGGGTAAGAGCCTATGAGAAAGAGACAATGGGGTATTGGTTGATTTGTGTTTTTCTATGAGAGATGGGCGTGGGGGGGTTGTAGGGGGAAGAACCATTGCCAGGAAAGGATTCCGGACTGAGGACTATTTGTTTAGATATGCTGACATCCTGCCGAGCACCCTTTACTGGTTTAGAGTAGGGATCAGTAATGGGCTTAGGGAAAGATTAAGCCTTTTCCCCGTTGAAGAAAGAATAAATGTAGTTGTAAAATCAGATCTCCTTGGTGTTAGGTAAGACTTGGTGTTGTCGCACTGTGTGAGACTACACAACACTTATCTGCTTTGTATTAGGTTATGTTATATAAACTTCAGTGCTCGTTCACCCTAGGTTATCATTGCGCTGGAGGGGAGAGGGCAAATCAATGACAGTTACTAATGCTAAAACAGAAAGGTTTTCAGCGCCTTCCTGAAAGTAAAATGATCGAGAGTTTCAGGGTCAGCAGAAGACTATTCCATAGTATAGCTGAGGAGACGGAGAAAGCTCGCCCCCCACCCCCCAATACGAGAGCGATGAAATGAAGGAACAACAAGTAAGCCCACAGCAGCAGAGCGTAATTGTTGCGTAGGAAGATAACGAGTAAACTTGTCGCAAGGGTATTCAGCCCCTTTGTGATGCAGGGCATGGTGTACTAAGCAGAGGGTGTTAAAAACAATATGCTTAGCAACCGGCAGCCAATGTAAAGAACGCAACACAGGTGATGTGTGAGACCCATAAGGGGAGCCATTGGCAACCCGGGCAGCTATATTCAGAAGGCGCTGGAGCCGCTGTATTAAGCCTTTTGGTTAGGACAGATATAGTGAGTTGCAATAGTACAAGCGACTAAGCACCAAGGCAGTAACTACGGGAGGGTGTAAATGAGAAGGTATTAACGGTAGCACCTTCTTCAAAATTCTAAGATGGAAAAGCCCCGCCATGCGGACAGCAGCCAACTTGTGACACTGTGGAAAGTGAGGCGGACACTATCACACCCAGGTTTCATCACTTTATCGACCAGAACTGGGAGAGGGCCCAAAGAGGAAGGGCAAAAGGAGGATGCCCAGAGCGAAGGATCAGGAGGGGAACCCACCACCAACACCTCCGTCTTGTCTCCATTCAACTTCAGCCAATTGTGGTCCATCCAGTCCCTCGCAGCCGCCAGGCACCGCTGCATGCGCGATGACAAATCAGCCTGATCAAGATCTAAACGGATCAGGATCTGAGTGTCGTTGGCGTATGAGTTGCACCTGACGCCAAAGGAGCGGATGTGAGACACAAGAGGCCATATGTAAATATTGCAGAGAATAGGAGACCAGGCAGAGCCCTAAGGAACACCACAAAGAAGAGAAAGAACTCGAAAGGAAAGGAGGGAGTGAAAGAGTCTGGGTTTTCTTGGCTAGGAACGAAGTGAACCAGGTGAGCACCTGACCGAAATGCCAACCTGAGCCAGGCGGGCTAGCAGGATGGGGAGGTCTAACCATGCCAAAAGTTCTAATAAAATCAGGATCTGTTAAGCAAAGTTTGCATGTAGTACTCTCTGGGACCACTACACACAACTATGACTAGAGGTGTAAGCAAAACCAACCTTTGGTATAAGTCTGTACCACACCGTTTTTGGTAGCAAGCTGAGCAGCCAGGCTCATCTCAAGAGGGAATGTGAGCTTGTAATGAGGTTACACAGTGGTCTACAATCACAAGTATTCAAATAGACTCTCATACTCAAGGTTTCTTGGTAAAACTTATTAATTTATTACACAGTCAGTTAGAAAATATTCACTAAAAGGAGGCAATTACTATCACACAAAAATATACTACAGTACTTCACACTATTGGGTTCTGAGGCATTTAAACTACTTTGAAGGAGGAGCAAAATGGCATTCACAGCATTTGAAGTAGGAGCAAAAAGGCATAAGTTAATAAAACGAATAATAGTTACTCTTAAACTGTGCAAATAGTTTGAGTTCACCAGAGGAGTTGTTCAAATGAAATAGATAGGCCAAAGTCAATGGGCTAGAGTCTTGAATAAGTAAAAATGGTTCTGGTATTTAAACAGAAAAGTCTCTGCCACGGTTCTCAGAAGTAGTTCATAGAAGAAACACTCATATGTCGGGACACAAGCTGACTAGGCCTGCAAGTTGCCAATGTTTCACGCACTTTCGCAGGGAGCGGTAAGTTCTCTCGGTCGGGTTTGACAGTACCTTAGATTGAAGAAAAAGATGCAGCTGAGGACTTCTGTTCCTGGCAGTTCCTGCAGATCTTGCTGTTCCTGAGCCTCAGTCGTGGGGACAAGAGGGAGGATGTCGGGAGACCCCTGCACTGCACAGGGACTGGTCACAAAGCTGGCAAATCTTCGATTCCAGTAGCACACAAACTGGTGCCCTTCTCCCTGGCTATTCAGTTTCCTGCAGCACTCTGAGGAAAATACAACCAGCTCTGAGAGTGGTATTCATGTGGCTTACGAGTTGATTGGTCCCACCAACTCAAAGGAAGAAGTCGTCCATGAAGGGCTTCTCTGTCGAGCTGAACTTGGCGATTCAGACCTGCAGCAGGGTTTCACCGTGAAAACCAACGGTCCAGGAGTTGCAGCAGCCGTCCTCTTCCAGCTAGTCTTCAGTTCTTTCGTTCCAGTGGTTGACTCTGCCTTCCAAGCCAAGAGACTCTCCTTTTAAACAGTTTTCTCCCATTCATTCCAGCCTAGCTGCCACTCACCCAGCAGGGTGGCTGTCCTTGCCCCACAGTCAGCCAGCCAATCACACCAGAGTGCATTTGGGTCTCCTAGGAGACTAAGCACAGGGGGTTTCGGGCACCTCCCTCACTTCCCACCCCAGACACACAGGCGCCAGAGGCGGTCTTCAGTCCTGAAGCCCACCAAAGGCATAGGAACAAAGGGACCAAACCTGGTTTGGTGTGCAGAGACCAACTCTAGAAGGACCTTACCAAAAAGAAATGGTCAAAAAAGATCGTGACCCGTTTAAACAAAGTAGGCTCAGGCGCCATCTTGAAAAACATGGCTCCTGCGATTTAATGCTTCCGGTGTTCGCAGTCAGGAAAAATAATGGTAGTTTGTTGTAAAACCACTGCCACCAGCCATTTCGAGAGGAAAGGGTAACATGAGACTGCTACGAGTTTCTAGACATAGGGGATACTAGGTAACCCATCCAGCACTCTAATATAGGATAGGGTGTGCTGGGGCTAGGAATTTAAAAAGACTAGTAAAGTCAATTTAACTTCACTTTCTCTGGGAAACAGTAGTTTATCCCAGAGGAGGTGTTTAAACCTTGGGACAGCCTAAAAGGCTTCCCTGTGTCACTGCACTGAGGGTGCTGTGTGACACACATGAAAAGATGCCAATGGAGTTGTGTATAACTGCATAATCAAAGAACACGAGAGTAAACGCACAGCAAAATACATGAGAGTGGGGAAAAAAGGGTCACTCTCTCCAGGTAAAAATAAATTAAGTCCTCAAAATCCAGCAAAGTTGCTGGGGGGTCTCTAAGATGAAGGGAATTAGTACATTTTTTAGAATTCTCCCTAACGGGGCCCCAACCTCTCTGGCACCCACCAGCCTGGCCATGTTGTCATGCACCGAAACTAGAACACTCTCTGTCCCCTGATCAGGCCTAAAGCCTGATTGTGCAGGGTCTGTGGTGTGAACATCACCATCGCGGATCTCGGATACCGGTTGGGCTTCCTTCACTCTTTGTGTCCTGCACTCTGGTGAGGGGACTCGAGCTCAGGTCGTCCTGCTTTTGGAGGGTCCTTGGAAGGCTACTGACCAGATTTCAGACGTTGCACTAGGCTACAGATTTCTCAACCCCTGGCACTCGGTTCCTGCAGCAGCGAGGAAGTACAGCCAGTTGGGGAAGATGGTCCAGTGCAGTTTGTCTCCGGGTTAGTTGGTCCCACTCACCCAAGGGAAGGAGTCGTCCCTTCCAGAGTTTTTGTTGTCCAATTGAGCAACAGGGCTTCATCAGGCAATTCAATGGTCCAGGAGGATGCAGCAAACTTCGTTTGCGGTTTCTTCGTCAGGTTTTTCTTCCAGCGTTTGACTCTGCCTCTAGTCCCAACTCCATCGCCTTTTAGGCAGGCTTCTCCCATTCATGCACAACATAGGCTGTCTGTTAGGCAAGATTGTATGCAGTAACCTGTGGGAGACTGCGCCAACCTTGTCCTCTTGGCAATAGTTAACCCAATCTTTGGTATAAGTCTGTACTACACAAGTTGTTAGTGACTGAGCAGCCAGGCTCAAATTATGAGGGGTTAATGTGAGCTATAGGGTTGCAACATTTCCTACACCCTGAGTTGACTTCAATAAATGGGACACTGCGGACATTGATATATCACTGGTACATTTAGAGCAATAACGAGTTTGGTGTCAAAACGAAAAGGTTAGGGGAGGAAACAATGGTTAACATGTTTATCAAACAGGTAAGCACTTTTGAACACCCCCAATGAAATGTAAATGAACCCTTTCCCAGCAGTACAAGTAAAGAATGTATGACTTTTTGGAGGGACAGATCAAAACACAAAGTCAGAGGTTAGAAGAGTCTTCGGGGAGCCAGGACAGCCAATGTCAATATAGCAAAGTCTAGGGGAGCTGAGGCACTTCTTGAAGGTAAGTAAAAAGTCTTGCACGATGTTTATAGAGAGCTTTGTAGAAAAAGGAATTGCTGTTGGGCCACAAGCTGGGAGGCTTGTGAGGGCAAAGCTGCAAGCGACTCTGCGAAAGGCAGCAAATGCAAGTCTCGACTGAAAGCAAGCAAGCTAACTCAACAAGAGGTAAGTACCCCTTAGTTCACAGTACCTTAGGTCTGAAGAAATCGGTTCCACCTGACTTCTGTTTCTGTTGTAGTATGGCAGATGCTGTTGTTCCTGGGCCTCAGTTGTAGGGACAAGAGGGAGGACGCCTGTGGACTGCTGCACTATGATTCGAAGATCGGCAGAAGCACTGGTCAAACTTCAGATCAGCGGCCCTTCGCGGTTTCAGCTTCTCACGAAGAGCAGCACTGTGGTTCTTGGACACCTTGTGGGCTTTCCTTGCTTCTGGGGTCCAGCACTCTGTTGAGGTGGCTCAGGCTTGGTCAGCCGTGCTTCGAGGGAGTCCAGAGGATCTTCCTGGAGCTCAGGTCCTGCTTAAAAGCGATGCACTCAATTCTGGCGTTCCTCTCCCTGGCACTCGGTTCCTGCAGCAGCAATGAGAGGATTTCCAGATGAGTTTGTATTGGGGTAGATTGGTTCCACCAACCCAAGGGGAGAAGACGTCCTTTGCAGGGCTTCCCTAGTCGAGGCAAATTCGGAGTTTCAGCACTGCAGCAGGGCTTCACCAGGCAAAGCAACGGTCCAGGAGTTGTAACAAGCACCTCTTCCAAGTTCTTCGGATTCCTTCGTCCAGTGGTCGACTCTGCCTTCTTCGGAAAGACTCTGCCTGTTATGCAGGCTTCTCACATTCATTCACAGCCTTGCTGTCACTCACACAGCAGGGTGTCTGTCCTCCAAGGATAGCCAGCCGTCCAATCACCTTTGGGTGCATTCCTGTAACCAAGGAGACTAAGCACAGGGAGTTGCGGGAACCTCCATGGCTTCCTGCACTGCCAGACAAGGTGGAGCCAGAAGCGGGCTTCAGCAATGAGCCCCGCCAAAGACAAAATGAACCAAGGCACCAAACCTGGTGTGGCGCGCAGAGTAAATCTCAAGAAGGACCTTTACAACAAGAAATGGGGGGGGGGAAGACAACCAGGGCCGTTTTGACAAAATGGTCACCCATGGTTGCTATACTGCAGCTGAGGATTCAGCCTGCGGTAGAAAAGCACAATGGTAGGAAATTTAAGCCACTGCCACCATCCTTTTAAAGTAGTGAGGGTAACTTAACATTTTTTTTACATGAGAGCGTAGGATAAGGGGCTACTAGGTAACCCCCAGCACGTCACATAAGATGGTGTGTGCTGGACCTACTAAGAGAAAAGGTAAGTAAAGTAACTTTCACTTTACCATTCTTGGGAACAGTAGTTCACACAAGAAAAGGTATCTAAACCTTATGAGAAATCTAAAAGGATTTCTCTGTGACACTTCACTGAAGATTATTTGTGTCACCATACAAAACGTAGATGCCTATGGTGTTTGTCAGACTCCAAAACAGAAGAAACATATGATCCAAATCTGGTCAAAACGCATGAGAGAGTGAGAAAAAGTTCTCACTCATGCCATATTAAAAATGAAGAAGTCCTAAAGTCCAGCAAAAGAGCTTGGGGTCTCTAAGGTTGAAGGGAATTGGCACAGAAATGAGATTTCTCCCTAACACTTGTCAGTCTCCTGATTCTGGCTTACCCCAAAATATGTATTCGATATTGGGGGCTCGAACGGAGCAGAACCCAACAGTAGTGAATGCATGTATGTGTATGGTAGAAGTTGCGTGACAACACTTACTTGAGGTTTTCATTGCTTATACTGTATTTAAAGGCCTAATAATTAATTGTATTTCTTATGCTTGTCAATCTGCTTAGAATCACATGCTGTGCATATAGTCCAACATCTAATGGTAATCGCGGAGTACTGCATCTTTTTTTTCTTAAGATTGAAAAGGGACGTCAACATGGGCATGACTGTAACACTAGCCTTAACATAACGTGTAGTGTACACAAAATCCTTCAAGCGTCGAGGTCCCACCAGATTGTTTTCTTTCCGCCTATCTAGTCGGTCACGTTTGCAGAGCTCAGAACAGTTGATATTGCTTGATCTACCCTTAAGCGGTTTGTGCTTTTGCCGCTTCAACGCCTACTTGACGACTGATCCTGCCTTGGCAACTATCTTTCTACTGACGACTCGGCAGCTGATTTCGATGCTGCCCCCACTCTGAGGAGGGAGAGTGGGGCGCGGTGTTACTGACTTTCTCTCGAGAGTGCTTCTCTTCCCCTCCCATTTGTTTCAGTTTGGCCTCCATTTCTCTTTGCTATGGAGCAAATGCCTATTAAGGACAATTTTTTTTCTGAAGTCCAACTAAGGGCTTAGTAAAACAATTGAATTGAGGCAGTACAAGACTCCACTCTTAGTATAATGCCGTACCACCCGAATTCAGGGTAGCGTAGACAGAGCAGCCAAGTTTATCTTAGGAGGGAGAGAGGGCTGTAGATTCAGTACAAATGAAATTGTAATACACATTATCCAAAGAAAAACAAACACTATGCATTGTAAAAAATAAATGGTTTATTTAAATACAAGTAGACCCACATAAATCTTGGGGGAAATTATTACCATCGCAGATCATATAAACACATTATAGAAAATCACACTATATTTGAAAGTACACAGACCAAAGCATATAACCTTATTTGGAACACCTAACCGTAGTTCTAACAAAGTCAAACCAGTAGTTACTTTTTAGATTACTTACAGTAATGTAAGGATAGTAGACCCTAGCAGTTGTACTGCGACACTCAGCAAGAAATCACTTAGTAAACCAACTGGACAATATACTTTTTGTGAATAGTGGAACACTTATTCTAGGTAAAGTTTAAACATATAACTTGATTCAGGATAAGTTATTCTAGGGGAGTTGGATCTTGGGGTGTAATATTCAATTACAGTTGCTTTTCAGTTCACAGACTAAGGGAAGCAATAACTCTTAACTTATTTTAGGATAACAGTTATACTCAAAGTAAGTAAAACCTATACACTTTTGACAGGAGCTAGCAGCAACTTCAAGGCAGGTATAAACCTAAGACTGTTTCTGTCTGTCTAAAACAGACCAGGGGAAGCAAACCCCAGTGTTACACTTTATGAATGACTCAGTTATTCTAGGTAGGTAAAACCTAATGCAGACTTATTCTGGACAGGCTAACATCAAGTCGAGGGAAGCAAGACCCAGTTGCGGAACACTTGTACATTTATCCTAATGGGAATAGTGAAGTGAAACTAACAGCATTACTTTGGGAAGAGGCACAACCACCAAATCGCAGGTGAGTAATAATAACCTTAAACTTGCGGGGAATCCCCAAGAACACCACTCTAGTGGTAACTCTACCTTGATTAGGGAAATGAGCAACACTTTAAACAAGAGGTAGTTGGCTACTATCAACAGTTACAAACATTAAACTAGTGCTTTCTTAATATGCATGTTCAATTTTATTCAATAATTTCAAATACAAAAATTGACATAAATATCTAATATAACTCCTAGTTAAAAACACTGTATACAATACAATCTATTTTTCTAAAACCTATATATCGACGGTGACAACAAAAGGGGGGGACCTCTTACTAGGTCGTTGTTCAAGTTCGTTCAATTCTTCCACTAACATTCAGATTATTAACTGTCTTTAGAGTAGTTATATTTCTCCTATTAATTAGGATTAGTTATTTTATCGGTTTGATCACTTCACCAGATATTTGAACTCAACAGGTTTCAGTTCTCATCAGATATTTTCGGAACGTTCTTCAGGAGTGTATATCACTTTACAATTGTACCCGTGAAACACAACCTTGCATACAATAAATCTTCTTCAAATGAGTCTAATTCCCATTTTAATTAACAGTACAAAATTGTCTGTCTATATTGTGGCTGGTATATTCCGTGGAGGAAGTTAAAAAATGATGAGGTCCTGATTCAAGCAGGGGTGCTCATCTTTGGTCGGAGATAGATGCTTTGTAATCTAACTCGTCCTCCTTCAGTAGGAATCTGGTGTAGATAGTTTCTTGAGGTCTAGTAGTAAATCTAGTCCTGCTATCTTCATGGGCAGTATTCTTGCTCTATAACACCTTACACAAGCACTTATCCTTCATGTCTCTACGTCGTTGGTATCCCAATATATTTAAGAATCCGGCCGTCTTCTGTGTAGGAAGACGCTTCTGTGTGGTAGACTTAGTCCTTCACTTCTCCTATATGGAGTCAGCCTCCTGTTTTATAGAGGGTCTGGGGTCTGTTGGTCTTGGAGTAATATAACCTTACATCTACTTTCTGTTAGAATGGCGAAACAGTTTCTAAGGAAAGAAAGATGTTAAATATACTTTTCAGAATGACAGAACATTTCTAAGGTATGCAATCATTTTTGTAACTGTTGACGCTCAGTTAGTTACCAACCAACTTATTTTGCAAGTAAGTAACGTTTAAACACTTATTCTCTTTTCTAGGCAAAAGGCCCAATCCTTAGAAGTTTTTCCCCTATTCTTGGAGCATGAGTGTTCTCAGTGGCAGAAGGGCGTTCACTAGGGTCTAGTCTTCAACAGGCAGGTCAGGATAGATTCTTAAGTAGCAAAAGTCAGTAAGTACTTTACTTTAGAGTTAGTCGAGGGTCCAGGGGCTTCACAGAGGACACCCTAGGAGGATTCCAACAGGGGCCTGGGTGCAGTGGACGAGAGGACTAACAATCTCAGAAAACTCCCCCAAAACTACACAGGAATCACAAGAGCATTAAGGTAAGTAAATAGCCAATAACCAAGCCAGCACAGTACCTCAGCAGAGAGAAGATTTTGCAGCAGGAGGACTTTAGGCTGTGCAGCCAAAAACCTTGTAGTTCAATTCCATCATCAAGAAGAGGTGTAAGACCAGACACTTACTTTTGCAGCAAGGATCACGGGGAAGGCTCAAGGTAAGGTTTTCCCCGTGACTGGATGCGGCTCTGTGAATTTGGCGCTTTTTTCAGGAGCACAAAAGACAGAATATTGCTGGTCGGATTCTCGTCATTTGCAAGGTCCAGCACTCTGGTGAGGTGACTTTTCTGACTGGAATCGTGCCTTTGGACATCCAGCAGGAAGCCCACGAAGTTTCAGCGAGATTTGGAATTTGGAAGACTATGCACCGCACAATGACCTGCACAGGAACAGAAGCCAGCCAAAGTCCTTTTCTTCGAACCAAAGGTACTGTAAAGTCAAAAGTACCTCCTTGTTGTGTAACCTCACTTGTTCTCAGTGGAGACTTGTCTTGGTTGCTTCTGTAGAGTTGCTATTAGATTCTTTACCTCACAAGCCTAATCAGCTTGTAGCCCTACTTTGATTTCTTCTTTTCTAAAAAGACTTCCAATACATTGTGCAAGACTTAACTAACCGCAAGAAGTGCTCCAGCTCACCTTGACTTTTGTCCAATTGACTGACCTGGCCTGGCTCCCTGAATAACTGTTCTTCCCTCTGACTCTGTGTTTAGCCCTCCTTTCAGGAAGGGGTTAACTTACTTTGCATTGGGGGGGGGGGTTACCAATAGTACTTACCTGCTTCAGAATATTTGTGAGATCTCTTGTTTTATTCTAATAATCGGTTTCTTTGACATACTCCTAAGTATTGCCCTAAATGCAACAGTGATATAATAATGTCCACAGTGTCCTAGCTATTGAAGTCACTGGACGGTGTAGGAAGTGTCTGTGTGCCATCCCAAATGGGTATTTACTGATTTAGGGAAACTCGGTGTGTGTATTTTGGAGTGTATATGTGTTACTATTATATTGCCCCTTCTGAAGAATGCTTACTTAAACTGAATGTTAAATAGATTAATAATTGTTTAATCAAGAAACCTTGTGTGTAAGTTTTTATTTGAATACTTGTTACTGTGAATCTCTGTGTAACTCACCTACAGCTCACATTGATCCCTCTTGAGATGAGCCTGGCTGCTCAACACGCGACCAATCTGTGTAGTACAGACTTATACCAAAGTTTGGGTTCCTATTGCCAAGGCGTCAGGATTGTTGTAGTGCACCCAATGGGTACTGCATACAATCTTGCCTAACATACCCTTTCTGCAATTAATGGCTGGTGGCAGTGGTTTACTTTTTTCTACCATTGTGTGTTTTTACCGCGGGCTGCATTCGCAGCTGCAGTAAAGCACCCTTGGGTGCCCATTTTGTCAAAATGGCCCGGTCTGTTTTTTTCACCATTTCTTGCTGGAAAGGTCCTGCTTGAGATTTACAAAGGGACAAACTAGGTTTGTATGATCCAGATGTGGTGTGTTCTGAAGCACTGAACATTTAGTAGTCCCTTTGATAAGTTAGCTCTGTTACAATTGAATGTTACCTGCATCTTAAACGCATACCTCTGATGCAGACTCATTAGCTCACCTATCAACAGGATTTGGACTAACAGGCTACACAATGATCTCTGCAGCAGGGTTATTGAAAAACTGAACTACCTTTCCCAACAGGCTGTTGACTTGGAAAGGCACATAGGCTTAGGGCACTGGCAGTCCCATGTGAGGCTTGCCTTACATAACCGGCTTGTCAAAATGTAGCTCCCTGTTTGGATATCCTTCAATAGGCAGTAGATTCATAGTGAGGCTTTGTAATGTGCTAGATGTTTGGTAGTGGGACTCAGTAATGTGACATGGATGAAGCAGAAGTTTTGAAAAGCGCAAGGCAGAGTAGGAGGCATTGAAGTATATGACGGCATTGCCATATTCTCACACTGTCCGCCAGTGTGCATCACACCAGCTTAGGAGTGGTGGGAAGGATCTACGTGAAAATACCAACATTTTTTACTGCAAGGTCGAAAATCCTGCATGTAGAATGACACATTTTCTGTATTTGTAAAGCAGGGGGAGACTGCTCGCAGCACACCTCCTCCACACACACCCACTAAATACTCATACCTAACGCCCTTCCACATCTATTCTTTGATGGAAATGTTTTGTTTTCCTTGCAAAGTTTTGTACATCGCAGTAATGGGATTCTGGAATTTGTTTAGTGAAACCGGTGGGAAGAGATCAGACACTGTTCATGCTCAGTACTTTAGCTAGCTGCAGAAAATGCCAACACATGTTTGTGCTTTGGCATTACAGCTGCTCTTTTAAGAAATTCAGGTGCTGGCCCAAAACGTAGCAGTCCTGCTAAGAAATGTGGGCATGATGCAATCAGCCCTGCTGTGAATAATTGGCACTGTGCCATGACATGCTCATAGCAGCTCTGCTGATAAATTAGGCTACTTTGCCTGAAATATATAGCAGTCCAGTGGTACCGGTACAATCTGTGCCAATGAAAATATATACAGCACTCCTTCTACCTGCATCCATTATACCTGCTTGCGGTGGGCGGGTGGTCAGAAAGGGAGTTAAAGTAAAGTTCAGACTACATGCCCAGCTATTTCTTGCTCTCCAAGAGAACAAACTATGTACAGTGTCCTTTCATGCATGCACACGCACACAGACACATACAATCTTAAGACTAAATAAAACACATCTTCATATAGAACACCAAAAGCTTTTCCTTCTCACAAATGCCAAACAACTGCTTGCTGGGAGGCTCTTCTAAAACTCCGAGATATCAAACGCAATTGATGTGCTTCTGTGATGAAAAAACAAAGTATTTAATGCCCATGATGCTGCAAATGCGCTGCCTCTATTAAATCTGATCAAAACAGAGGAAAATCGAGCAGAAATGCAGTGCTAGTTTAAGACCATTTCCATTTTACACAATACTACGTGTCCTAAAGCAATGTGAAAAGCACGATCATGAATCACAATGCTTCAATAACACTGTAACCTACAAAATGCAGGCAGTTGAACAAAGTGAGCAAAACCCAAATTCCTTTCTACATTACTCAGAATATTATCTTGTTAGAATTATTAGCAGAGTGTGTTAAAAAAAATAGACCAGGTCTCATCCCAATTGCTTCTTTCTGTGTCAATTGCTAAAGTAAAGAGTGGGTTTGCAAGCTGCTGCTGCCCAGCCTGTCTGGGGGTGCTGCTATAAATAGCCTGTTTAAGCTGTTCGCAAGGAAAACCTAAAAGGGCTGTATTGACAAGATTTCTGTGTGTAAAAAGGCCTGATGCGCACCTTATCTTGAGGGCTGGCTACAGCAAGCTCCTGTTACACAGCAGGCTCTCCAGTCGCTGGAAATCATTTCAGCTGCAAATTCATCTTCCTCTTTGGTTTTTTGCTTTTGGTTCCAGTGGTCGACTACCTCTTCATTTCCCAGGAACCCAGCCAATCATACAGCCTTGCAACATTCAAACTTCTGGCAATCCGTTCAGGACAGCCAGCCTCAGTTTGAACTGGAAGACAAAGGGCTGCACCGAAGATGATAATCACACAAAGGAATTTCCTGCTCTGGATATCGGGTGTGGGGGTGTGGGGGGGGGGGGGAGGGAGAACAGGAAAGGACAAGGAACACTGAAATGGTGAAAAAAGACGGGGGCCATTTTGCTAAAATGAGCACACATGGGTGCCTTTAATGGGGCTGTGCAAACAGCTCACGGTTAAGGTGCACAGAATTAATAAAAAGGTTCATTGCCACCAGCCATTTAAGGTAAGTTTGTCTTTGTAACATAAATGTTACATTTAAAATGAGAAAGGGGATACTCATTATTTCCCTGGCACTCCACATAAGGTGTGCCGGGGGGGTGCTGGTCTCACCTAATAAAATGTAAAAGGGATCCAAAGATCCTTTTTACCCTTTAGAACTTTAGGTCTTACAAGGTTAGCCAGAGAAAGTCAAAAGGGAAGCCCTTAGGGCAACCCAGAAACAATAGGCACGTATTTCCAAAAAGTTGTCAGAGGATAACTTTTAAAAGACATTATGGAGAGTCTTAAAAATGACACCCATAAAAAGAGTAAAAGATTCTGTGAGTGTGTAAAAAGGTTCCCAGGTTCCCACACAGAGGTACAAGGAAAAATAATCAACCAGTAAAAGCAAAAAGTGCTGGGGTCTGCCTGTCTTGCTATGGAAAAGTTTCCTGGAAAGACACCCATCGCCAGTGCAATTGGTGCCTCCCTTGTGAACACGATAAGCGGCGTTACAAGGCCTGTGCATTTTTTCGGCCCAAAACCTTTCGGCAGTAACTGGCGGGCGGCCTACGCCATGAAGGCTGAGAGCCACTCCCCCAACTGTCGCCTTGGACGAGGAGTCTGTCTCCAGTTGTTAGGTAATAATGAGTGCAGGCCAACTGGTGTGGGACTACACAAGACTTCTCTTGGTGTTGGGTAACCCACCATTTAATATAGGCCTGTACAACACAAGTTGTTAGTGTGACTGAGCAGCCAGGCTCATCTTTAGAGGGGTAATGTGAGCTGTAGAGCTGTACAATGAAATTGGTAAATACAGGTATCCAAGTAAACACTTACACACATGGTTGTATAATAAATATTTAAAGCATTCTTTAAAAAGCAGTAACATAATCCCAAGTTAGGATTCAATTAAAAAAAGTGGACAATAAAGCAGGTGAGTAATTCATTCATATATTACACATTTTCCAGCACGCAGACTTCATGTCATTTGAGGTCAGTATAACACTTATTTTGTATCAGCTTTGCAGTATTGAGTTAAGGAGGCAAAGGTTAGTGTTGGATCAGAACAGACTGATATCCTATAAAAAGTTAATTCTCCCATAGGGATGTAGGCAGTCTTTTATCCCAGCATTAAAGTGTTAAACAATTAAAACTGTACGGCAACACGCACTGCCAAAGCCAATGGGTTCAGAAGGAGACCTTTAGGGAGCCAGGGCAGCCAAAGTCAATGGACAAAAATCAAAGTTTTGATCCTCTTCTTAGAAAAAATTCTTAAATACTCAGTGTTCAAAAAGAAATCGCAGCAACTTAAGAGGAGTCACCTTCAGAAAGCACAAGCTGAAAGGCCTTTGCAAGTGAGTTGAGGTCAACTCGGAGTAGGGTTAAATAGCACTCCCAAAGGTAGGAAGCACCGCAAATGGAAAAAGATTTATACCCCAAGACCCACAGCACCTTTGAATTGAAGTTGTTCCAGCTGGATGCTTTCTGGATGCAATGGAGCAGACCCTTCTTCCTGGTCCTTGGTGGGGGTGACAAAAGGGAGGACGTCTGGCGGGCTCCTGTGGCAGCACGACAGAGAGGGACTCGGCAGCAATGGATTTCTGTCGATTCAGCAGCTTTGTGGTTTTGGCTAATTTTTCTCAGCGCCAAGGAAGAACGAACAGCTCTGGTTGGAAGTTCCTTGATTCCTTGGCCCTGGACTCTGGTGAGGGGACCATGGACACAGATTTCCTGCTTCTGTAGGGTTTTCTGGATGCCCACGTAATTTTGGCTGGATTTGCACTTCCGAAGACGATGCACTCTCAGATGGTCAAGGTATTCCGGGTATTGGTATTATGCAGCCGTGGAAAGTCACCGCAAGTCAGGCGTTGCGCCAAAATAGTTAGTCTTGAGGCTAGTTGGTCCCACCAGCCTAAGGGAGAAAGTCGTCCCTCACAGGCCTTCCCTCAGATTCGAAAACTGGGTCAGCACAGCTGCAGGGCTTCACCAGGCACTTCGCGGTCCAGGAGTGTGCTGCTGACATCTTCTCTCGTCTTCTGCTTCGGATGTTGTCCTCCAGTGGGTCGACTCTGCTCTTAGTCCCAAAAACCTTGCTTTTTATGCAAGTTCCCATTGATTCATTCCCATTCAATCCCAGCCCTAGGCTGTCAATCACACAGCAGGAACTGGTTTCACTCAGGCACACCTAGAGACAATGGACAAGGAAGTTTTGGGACCCTCCCTCACTTCCTGCATTTCCAGACACACTGGAGCCTGGGCGGGCTTCAGGTCTGAAGCCCGCCAAAGGCAAAACACACAAAGGCCTCAACCCTGATACAAACAGAGTAAAAGCCCAGAAGAAACTGACAAGAAATGGCAAACAAAGAAGACAGGGGGCCATTTTGTGAAAATGTCCACCCTTTGGTATCAGCCTACAGATACATTTGATTAGGTAGTAAAAAAGAAACCACTGCCACCAGCCATTCTACTGAGTAAGTGTAACAAAATGTTACATGAGGAATGGTTTAAAGAAGTTACTATGTAACCCTGCCGCACTCCACATAGGGTGTTGTGTGCTGGACCCATAAAGTTAAGTAACACAGGGTCATCTTACTATTCTTGGAACAGTAATTCACCCAAGAAAATGGAGTTAAACATTGAGAGAAGTCAAAGGGACTTCTCAGTGGCACTGCACAAAAGGTGCTGTTTGTCACAATGCAAAACGCAGATGCCTATGGAGTTTACCAGACTCCATAAAACAGTAAGAAACCGAGAAACTCAGCAAAAAGAGCTGGGGGTCTGTAGGGTTAAAGGGAATAAAGGGAATTGGTGTAGAAATGAAAATTCTCCCTAACAGCAGTCATGCAGTCATGGCTCTGATTCGGAGGCTGTTGACCTAATGGTGGAACCCTTGCGTTCCTGCGTGTCTGTCCCCAACCCGAAAGGCATGCCACTGGTAGTTCAATGGGAAAAAGGAAATCTTTTCTAATAATCATTCCATTGCACCTAGTAATTTATACACATTAAATAATACATGTTCGCTTCTTCCAATCAGGCATCAATATTAATTAGTTTGTTCCAGTGGTTTTATGTCCACTACTGGTCCATACATATCCGTGGAGCTGTGTGGGTGAAAGCAGGAGCACACGGTCCTACGTGCCTGTTTCCTAAAAGCATGCCACTAGCAGTGCAATCGGGGAGATCACACCCTGGCAACATGGGCACACACGAAACACCTGCACCTAAGCACACAACTCCTACGCTTTCTTCGACGGATCCGCCAAAGAAACCTTCGACCCCAGTGGGCCCGTCAAACTTCGGCGGGTGTTGTGAAGAATTCTGATTTCTGTGCTAATTCCCTTCAACCTTAGAGACCCCCAGCTCTTTTGCTGGACTTTATAATTTTGACCCTGGAGTGAGTGAGACCTTTTTCGCACTCATGTGTTCCGACTGTTAGGGAGAAAAAATGTGCTAATTGCTCTCTACCTTAGAGAGACCCCTAGCTCTTGCTAAAATTTCGGACTTTTAACTTTTTAATTCTGTTTGTTTTCTGTGTTTATTTTCTTTGGTTATGGAGTTTTAAACCACTCAATAGGCATCTTTTCATGTGTGTTAGACAACGTCCTCAGTGCAGTGACACAGGGAAGCCTTTTAGGCTGTCCCAAGGTTTAAATACCTTCTCTGAGATAAACTACTGTTTCCCAGAGAATGTAAGGTTAAATTGACTTTACTAGTCTTTTTAAATTCTTAGACCCAGCACACACTATGTTCCTATGGAGTGCTGGAGGGGTTACCTAGTATCCCCTCTGTCCAGAAACTCATGCAGCAGTCAAATGCTACCCTTTTCTATCGAAATGGCTGGTGGCAGTGGTTTTAGAACAAACTACCATGATTTTTCCCAACCGCGAACACCGGTAGCTAAAAATAGCGGGAGCCATGTTTTTCAAGATGGCGCCTTAAACCCTTTGTTTAAACGGGTCCCGGTCTTCTTTTCTGGCCATTTCTTTTTGGAAAGGTCCTTCCAGTGTTTCTCTGCATGCCAAACCAGGTTTGGTCCCTCTGTTTCCATGCCTTCGGCGGGATTCAGGACTGAAGACCGCCTCTGGCGCCTGAGTGTCTCGGGTGGGCAGGCAGTGAGGGAGGTGTCCGAAACTCCCTCTGCTTAGGAGGCCCAAATGCACTCTGGTGTGATTGGCTGGCTGAGTGTCTGGCAAGGACTCCCATTCTGTTGGGTAAGTGGCAGCTAGGCTGGAATGAATGGGAGAGAACTGTTTAAAAGGCGAGTCTCTTGGACTGGAAAGCAGAGTCGACCACTGGAACGAAAGAACCGACGACGAGCTGGAAGAGGACGACTGATGCAACCACTGGACCGTTGGTTTGCCCGGTGAAGCCCTGCTGCGGGTCCGAATTGCCAAGTTCATCTCCACAGAGAAGCCCCTTCAAGGACGACTTCTTCCTTTGAGTTGGTGGCACCAATCAACTCGTAAACCACCTGGATACCATTCTCGAAGCTGGTTAGGATTAACCAGGGGGAAGAACACCAGCTTGTGTGCTTGAAGTACAGCTACTCGAACTGAAGTGACTCCATTTTTGTCAGCATTTCCTGTCGATCCCGTGCAGTGCAGGAGTCCCCCCAACGCCCTCCCTCTTGTTCCCACGACTGAGGCTCAGGAACAGTGAGATCTGCAGGAACTGGCAGGAACCAACGTCTTCAGCTACATCTTTTGCTTCATACTAAGGTACTGTGCCAACCCGATTAAGTGAACACTTCTCTCATGGTGAAAGTTTGTGAAACTTTCCCAACTTGCAGGCCTAATCGGCTTGTAACCCAACATATGATTCTTTTTCGTACAAACTCCTTCTGAGAACTTTGTCAACGACTTTACCGTTTACTTCAAGAACTGCTCTTTCCTATCCAAGACACTAGCCCATTGACTTTGGCCTATGCCTATTGAACTGAATCGAGTCATCTAGTGAACTATAACTATTTGCACTGCCTAAGAAAGTATTTGTGATCTATTCTATTAACCTGTGCCTTTACCTTCCCATTCAGAGTGACTGAAATGCCCTTTGGCTCTTATTTCAGGGGAGCTTAAATTGGTTAAACATATTGGTTTTGTGTTGAAGTAGATTTGTGTATAATAAATTGCCTCCTTCTAGTGAATGTTTTCTAAATGATTGTGTAATAAATGTATAAGTGTTTTTACCAAGAAACCTTGGGAGTACGTGTCTACTTGAACCACTGTGATTGCGATACCTCTGTGTAACGTCTTGTACTGCTCACATTCCCTCTTGAGATAAGCCTGGCTGCTCAGCTCTCTACCACAAACTGTGTAGTACAGATTTATACCAAAAGTTGTTTTTTTCTTACACATGTAGTCCTAATTGTATGTGGTGGTTCCAGAGGGTACTGCATGCAATTCTGCCTAACGCCGACCTGATTTGGATTAGATGTTTCCTCTGTTTTTTGGAGTCTGACAAACTCCATAGGCATCTGCTTTTTGTATGGTGACGCACAGCACCTTCAGTGCAGTGTCACTGAGAAATCTTTTAGATTTCTCATAAGGTTTAAATACCTTTTTTTTTCGGCAAACTAATTTTCCCAAGAAGAGTAAAGTGAAATTGACTTTACTTAGCTTTTTCTCTTTGTGGGTCCAGCACACACCATCTTGTGTGGAGTGCTGGGGGGGTTACCTGGTAGCCCCTTATCCTACTCACTCATGTAACATTTTTTTATGTTACCCTCACTACTTTAAATGCTTGTGACAGTGGTTTAATTTTCCTGCCTTGTGCTTTTCTACCATAGGCTGAATCATCAGCTGCAGTATAGCACCCATGGGTGACCATTGTGAGGTTTTTCTTGGGTATTACTCAGTGCGTCGAGGCAGAGTTGAGCCCTGTGTTTGTTTTGCCTTTGGCGGGCTTCAGTGTGTCTGGAAAGGCAGGATGTGAGTTAGGTTCTCGAAACTCCCCTGTCCTTTGTATCTAGGAATGCCTGAATACAACTAGTCCTGGTTGGCTGGCTATTTAGCTGTCCTTTCAGGAAAGTCACCCTGCTGTGTGATTGACAGCCTAGGCTGTGCATGAATGCTGAGAAGCTTGCTTAAAAGGCGAGGGTTTTGGGACTAGAGGGAGAGTTGACCACTGGGAGAGACACCCGAACATTAGCAAAGCTTGCTACATCCTCCTAGACCTACAAATTGCCCAGTGAAGCCCTGCTGCTGTGCTGAAACTCCTTTTTCTAATCGACAAGAGAAGCTCCGGAAGGGACAACTTCTTTCCCTTGGGTTATTGGGACCAACTAACCCAGAGATGAACTCCATGAGACCATCTTCCCTGATTGGCTGTACTTATTTGCTGCTGCAAGAACCGAGTGCCAGGGGTTGAGAAATCCATAGTCTGGTGCAACGTCTGCAATCGGTCCAGAAGCTCCAGGAGTCTCCCAAAGACCCCCCAGAAGCAGGACGATCAGATCCGAGTCCCCTCACAAGAGTGCAGGACCTAAGGAGTGAAGGAAGCCCAACCGGTATCGGAGATCTGCAGTGGTGCTGTTTATCGAGTGCTGAGACCGTGAAGTGCTGCTAATCCGAAAAGAGCCCGCAGCTGCCAACGACCTCCAAATTGCTACCGCAGGAGACCTCAAGACATTCTCCCTCTTGTCCCCATGAATGAGGCTCAGTAACCCAGGGTCTGCATCGCTGCAACAGACCTTGGCCATCCTGGCTCCCTGCAGACTCTTCTGGTCCATTGACTATATTTCTGTCCCTCATAGGTGGTAACTTGTTTTAGACCGATTGCTGGGAAAGGCTTGTCTAGATTTCATTGGATGATGTAGTTGTCCTCGCATATATTGAGAACCTGTTTAACCTTTGTTTCCTTCCTTTAACCTTTCATTTCTGCAACCTCAGAATCTGTAAAGTATAGCTAGTGATATGTAAATGTCATTACTGTCCTTGTGAAGGAAGTCGCCCCTGGGTGTAGGAAGTGTGTAAAAAAGCATATCCAATGAGTATCCACTAACTTGTGCAGATTCTGGAAAAGTATTCGAAAGTATATTTGATTGTTCCAGATCTTCCCTTTTTAAAGAACGCTTATTTAAAAACTGATGTAAAATAACTTTATAACTGAAGTGTTACTTGTATATGCGAATTTTATTGCTACAGCTCACATTTACCCCTTTTGAGATTTTTGAGACCTGGCTGATCATTCACACTACCAACTTGTGTAGTACAGACCTATAACAAAAGGTGGGTTACCTAATGCCAAGCATATCAGCGTTTAGTCTCACAGTGTTAGTACACCAATTCTTACCCAACAGCGGGAGCCACTGAGCCTCGCAGTTCAGCGCTCATGCTAAATATTTGTCCCTTGATGCAGTAGCGTCGAAAGACGCGTTGACATGGGCCCATTTGTCTAAAATACTCCCAAAACTTGGGGAGAAGTATTGTAAAACACCTTTATATGGTTGTGAGCCTAAAAACCCTCCCCTTTACCTGAACAGTATTCTCCTGCCTCTCCTCTTTCAAGGGCCCTGCCAAAGGACCCTGCTCCAACGGCCCTACCGTTTCCTCCTCCTCCTCCTCCTGCTGATGAATTGGGCGCCTCTAAGTGGACTAGAGACAAATTTGAGGAGTGTATGGATAATATGGCTGAGCTTATCAACTTTTCCGGCCAGTTTGACAATATCCTTAAAGGCTTGTTGATTCCTGTCATATCCCTTATAAGTCCCAGAGACTCCTTTCACCGGGTCCACAATTTGTATCCTTGGATGAACGTCCACAAGAACCCCATGTAGATGTTTCTGGATGACCCTGACCCGGGTTCTACGTTCCTGACCCAGGCCACACCACTCCGGACCCAATCTCTCAAGACCCAGACTGGGACCCTCCTGATGATCAGGGCACATGGCACCCTGAACCAGTGAACATCACTTTGGACGCTCCTCCTGTTGTTCAACCCAGGGGCTCCTCCCCACATCGACGACCAGATCATTTTTAACAACCTTCTTAAGAAGGTGGCTGATTATTTTGAAATCGCCACCCAAGAAGCTGCCCCCGACTCAGACTTCGTGGAGAACCTCCTTGGGGAAAAGGTTCTGGTCAGCCAGGCTATCCCCCTCCTCTTAAACTCTGTAAAGAAACACCTAGCTCCCTCTCTGCTGACACCCAGGCTCACTCGGCAAGTCAAACCTTGAGTAGCCAAGATGTACCACCCAGCACCAGCAGACCCTCTATATATCGGGGCCCTGTTGTCCCAGATTCACTGGTCGTTACTACAACCAGAAAAGCCTTCTGTACATGTATTGCAAAGCACGTGGTGTTGACAAGCTATAGTGATGTACAATGGGAACTCGTTCAAGAGGGCCTTCAGAAGGTCCTGGAATCTACCCTCACCCAACTGCTAGCTGTAGTTGTGGAAGAACAGGTCATGCAGAATATCCTTGAAAATAACCCTGGACTCTGCTGAGACAGCGGGATGCATCCTCACACAAGGGACCCTTCTAAAACACCACGCCTGGCTAAAAAACTCAGGATTTAGGCCAGAGACCCAGGTTTCCCTTATTAATAAGCCGGTGGAGGATCTACCATTTTCGGTAAGGTTTGTAATGAGGCCCTGGATACCGCTAAGAAAGAGCACACAACTTTATAATCACTTAACCAAATCCCAGCCAAACCCTTTGTCCAGCGAGGGGCCTTTAATACCCGCTGTTCTTTTTGCGGGCAGTCTTTATCCTGCTCTCCCAGGGGCAGTATGGATCAGGTTTTCTGGTCGGAGTGCCTCTAGTGGCTTTCAGTCCCCACAGCAGTGAGGATTTTGATGAGGGAAGGCTGGAGGAAGGAACTCTGTTTCTGGAGGCTCCCCAGCTCCAACCAACAAATGACTCTGCAGTACGGGTCCCCTCTCATGTCACACCAGTTGGGGGACGTCTGACATCTTTTACCCACTGTTGGGGAGAATTCTCAAAAATGTGTTAATTCCCTTTTACCTTAGAGACCCCCAGGTCTTTTGCTGGACTTTAAGACTTTTTACTTTAGGACTTTTTTTTCTCTCATGTAATTTTAATGTGATTTAATTTGTGTTTTTTTTCACTTTGGAGTCTGACAAACTCCATAGGCATCATCTTTGCATTGTCAAACACCACCTTCAATGCAGTGGCACAGGGAAGTCTTAGATTTCCCAAAGATTTAAATGCCTTCTCTTGGATAAACTACTGTTTCCAAGAGCAGCGAAGTGAAATTGACTTTACTTACATTTTGTAACTTTCTAGACTCCGCACACACCATCTTACCATAGGTTGCTGGAGGGGATACTTGGTATCCCCTTCGTCTAGTTTCTCATGTAACATTTTTGTTACCTTTTCTACAATTAAAGGCCGCTGGCAGTGGTTTACTTTTTGCTACCATTGTGTGTTTTTGCAGCCATGGTAAGGCACCCATGGGTGCCCATTTCATCAAAATGGCCCGGTCGTCTTTTTTTTTGCCATTTTCTGTTGAAAAGGTCCTTGAGATTTACCAGGTTTGGTCTTTTTGTTCGTTTTGTCTTTGACAGGATTCACGAGTGAAGCCCGTCTCTAGCACCAGTATGTCTGGTAGGGGCAGGAAGTGAGGTACGTGCCCGAAACTCCTTTTGCTTTATCCCCTTGGTTACAAAAATGCACCCAAAGGTGATTAGCCGGCTGGCTGTCCGCCAAGGACAGCCATCCTGCTGTGTGATTGACAGCTAGGCTGGAATTAATGGGAGAAACCTGCACAAAAGGCGAGGCTTTTTGGCTTGGAGGGCAGAGTCAACCATTGGACAAAGGAATCCTGTTAGGCAAGATTGTATGCAGTACCCTTTGGGTGCACTACAACAAACCTGACCTCCTGGCAATAGGAACCCAACCTTTGGTATACGTCTGTACTACATAGGTTGGTAGCGTGTTGAGCATCCAGGCTTATCTCAAGAGGGGTCAATGTGAGCTGTAGGGGAGTTACACAGAGATTGACAGTGTCAAGTATCCAAATAAACTCTTATACACTTGATTAAACAATTATTAATTTATCAGTCAGTTACAATAAGCCTTCATCTGAAGGGAGCAATATAAAGCAACACACAAACACACTTCAAAAATACACACTCTTAGTTTTCTAAATAAGTAAATGCCCATTTGGGATGGCATACAAGCACTACCTACACTCGGGTGACTTCGATAGCTAGGGTGCTGTTGACATGAATCTTTCACTTTTGCATTTAGAATATTCTTGAGAGTAGTGTCAAAGAAAAAAACAAGTATTCACACAGTTATTCTTAAGCAGGTAAGTACTTTCAAAATAACTCCGCAATGCAAAGTCAGTTAACCCTTTCCTGGAAGCAAGGCAAAACACCTAAGCAGAGAGAAGTCATTCAGGGAGCCAGGCCAGCCAATGTTAAGTTAGCAAAAGGCAAGTTGAGCTGAAGCACTTCTAGCAGGTAAATAGAAAGTCTTTCACAATGTTTAAAAAGTCTTTGTAGAATAGATTAAATCAAAGTAGGGCCACAAGCTGATTAGGCTTTTGAGGTAGAGAAGCTGCAAGTAACTCTACAAGAGCAACCGAGACAAGTCTCCAACGAGGAAAGCAAGGTAGCACAACAAATGGTAAGTTCTCTGACTTTACAGTACTTTTAGGTTGAAGAAAAGTGCAGCAGATGACTTCTGTTCCTATGCAGCTCTGCATATCCTGGGCCTTTGTCGTGGAGACAAGAGGGAGGACTTCTGAGGGACTCCTGCACTGCAATGGGACGGTCACCGACCGCAACCAGCAATCTTCAAACAAGTGCCACTTCAGTGTTTCAGCTCCTCGTGTCTACTGCAAATAGCAACACTGCAGATCCTGGCTGTTGAGATGGGCTTTCCTTGCATCTGGGGTCCAGCACTCTGTTGAGGGGGCTCAGACTAGGGATGTTCCTGGGAGCCCGAAGGATCTTCCTGGAGCTCTTGGCCAGCTTAAAAGCAACGCACACAATCTGGTGTTCCTCTCCCTGGCTATTCAGTTCCAGCAGCAACTGCAGTGGAATTTCAACCAGCTCCGAGGGGATGTCCAGGTGGCTTATTTTGGAGTTGATTGGTCCCACCAACTCAAAGGGAGAAGTTGTCCTTGCAGGGGCTACTCTGTCGATACAAATTTGGAGTTTCAGCACAGCAGCTGGGCTTCACCAGGCAAACCAAGGGTCCAGGAGTTGCAGCAGGCGTCTCGTCCAAGTTATTCTTCGGATTCCTTCGTCCAGTGGTCAACTCTGCCTTCCAAGCCAAAAAGCCTCACCTTTCATGCAGGTTTCTCCCATTCATTCAAGCCTAGCTGTCCGTCACCCAGCAGGGTGGCTGTCCTTGCCGGACAGCCAGCCGGCCAATCACCTAAGAGTGCATTCTTGTCTCCTAGGAGACTAAGCACAGGGAGTTTCGGCACCTTCCTCGCTTCCTGCCCCCACCCGACACCCTGGAACCAGAGGCACTTGTGAATCCCGCCAAAGGCAAAATGATCAAAGTGGCCAAACCTGGTTTGGCCCGCAGAGTAAATCTCAGGAAGGTTACTTTTTTGAATAGCAGACAATAATATCCAGTTCCTGGTGATCTCCTTGATTGATTTGTGATGGTTATGTTTTGAAAGCAAATTAGTTGTCAAGCAAAAGATTTACCCCTTTTTGTTGTGGCTGCTACAAAACGACAAATAGAAATTGGTACAGATTCGGGGGGAAAATGATTTTTGCGCCTACTTAAATTATTTTGGTTCCCTTGTTTAAGTTTCAACTTGAAAGAAAGGGATGTTGCAATTTGAAGTATCTTATATTTATTGTTTCTGTATCAAATGTATCTCTCAAATTTGCCTCTACACGTGTTTCACCGTTCCTATTAAGTTTAGAACGGATCTTCAGGAGAGGTTTTTAGACATTTCTAAATATTTGGGCTCCTGGTGTGGACCATATTCTGCCCAGGAGGGAAGGATACAATTGAATAGGTCGAGAGGAATTCCCTTTGGTACTGCCGCTTTTTCCTATGGTCGTAGACCAAAAAATATCCACAACGCTCAGTGTGTAGTACCTAGACAGGGTAATTGCTGTTTTTTTTTTATCTATAATTGTACAAAATACACTACTCAAAATGACACATAATTTCTCATAATCAGACAGGATATCATGCACAAGAACAAACGCATGAACAATGATCAATTTTCTTGTGTACTGGAGCAGAAAATAAAGCCTTCACTGCCATGGCTTGATGGGCAATGTCATACATAGAACTATTGAACATTTTACAAAGACATTGACAACAAAAAATTACAAAGTTCATTCAGAGAATAGTGACAACACACTGTGATTCTTTTAAAAAAAGGTGCGTCTACACCAGGTGTTTCAGCCGTCTATGTGGGCTAAATGAGCCTCATATCTAACACGGCCTTCATCAGGACGGGGGACTGTATGAGAGTAGTTCATGGAGTGCTGTGGACAAGGAAAATAGGAGAATTTTTAGGGGAGTACTAAGAGAAAAATTATCTAATTAGTAGATGAACTGTGCCATGGGACAGGTATCATGGAGAAACACAGCTTACCTATGGAGGAGATTCACCACAGGCACTCGTGAGGGAGGCCGTCTCAAGTAGGGGTCCCAAAAGTGAGCTCCTAATTATCTGAAAAGAGGAGCAAGGGGGAATTGTGAGTCCCGGGCCAACCCAAGGGCGGCAAAATGTGTATTTACAAAACATTTTTGGCGAGTGTGACAGCTTACCTCAAAACGGGTGCTGCAACGCAGAGCTCTGGTTGGTAATTCACGTAGGAGTATATCCTGGAAAAAGGGTAAGGTTGTTAGCCACTAGGGTTATACTTTTATGCCCAGCGCACGGAGCGATCCGCGTGTGTTAAATACCTATTAATGGTAGGCTCGGGCGGTGTGTGTGCGGCGCGCGAGGTGCTGCAAAGTTGTGCAGAAAGCGCTGAGTCACTCGTGATCCAAATGGCATGGCGTTGCTGAAGCCGTTGTCAAGGTGCTTGAGTATTTATATAGGCGGCCATGTTGAAAACGTCACTCCAAATCGTAGCAGTTACAACAAAAGGCCCCCGGGGCCAAGCGGGACTCAACATTGATTAATAAACAATTATGGATGGTCACTGGGTCGATCATGGAATCATGGTGTAATCAAACTAGAAAGATTAAAAATAAAAATGGTTGCTATGGTGACAGTGTCGAAACTATGCTAAAACACAGCTGCGGCATTGTATCGGTAGGCAAACCCAAACCTGATACCAAGCATTGCACTGTAGGGCAACATTTTAAATTGATGTGTCCCATTGTTTGGAAAAGGACTAAAAAATGTCATGGGGGATGGAAACGGAACAAACGCATATGTTTACAGATGCATGTGTGCACAAAATCATCGTGAGACATCAGACCAAATTGCATCAATGTGACACAACTTGTCATAAGTCCATATCAGTCTGAGCAGCTGTATAGTAAAAAATACAATGGTTATAACTGTTCTAGGTGTCATCATAGATATAATGAAGACATAATAGAAATCATTTTCATCCACACCGGTGGGTATTACACTAGTTAACTAATGTGTGCATCCATTAATGTACCAGTAGTGCTGTTCCTGTAGAAGACCCAGAGGGGATTAAGGGTGTCTATATGGATCTGACCACTTACTATGTTTCTTCGAATCAAAAAAGCAAAATCACATAGTGGAAATGCCAAATCTGACAGCCTAGCTGAATGAATATATGGTGTGTATCAAAGCGGTGGACCACACAAAGGAGGGTTCACATGAAGGGTTCACATGAAGGCTTTCCATTCAACTGCGATGTTGAGTCCTGTCCGCTGATCTCGGAACACCGGTCATGCATAAGAAATAAGGTGGCCGACAAGCCACTTGTTGAACATTTCAACAAAGAAAATCACAAAGACACAAACCTGAGGTGGTTTATCTTACAGAAAGTGATACCCGCCAAACGAGGGGGGGATGTGAATAGAACTTTGACACAGCTGGAACAGAGATGGGTACACAAATTGGACAGTGTTCGGACAGGACTCAACATCGCTCAATTCTCCTTTTTTCCTTGTCCACAGCACTCCATGAACTACTCTCGTACAGTCCCCCGTCCTGATGAAGGCCTTGTTAGATATGAGGCGCATTTAGCCCACATAGACGGCTGAAACACCTGGTGTAGACGCACCTTTTTTTAAAAGAATCAGTGTATTGTCACTATTCTCGGAATGAACTTTGTAATTTTTTGTTGTCAATGTCTTTGTAACATGTTCAATAGTTCTATTTATGACACTGTCCATCAAGCCATGGCAGTGAAGGCTTTATTTTCTGCTCAAGTACACAAGAAAATGGATTAAACATTGTTCATGCTTTTGTTCTTGTGCATGATATCCTGTATGATTATGAGAAATTATGTGTCATTTTGAGTAGTGTATTTTGTACAATTTATATATTAAAAAACAAGCAATTACCCTGTCTGGGTACTACGTACTGAGCGTTGTGGATATTTTTTGGTCTATGACCATAGGAAAAAGCGGCAGTACCAAAGGGAATTCCTCTCGACCTATTCAATTGTATCCTTGCTATCCCTGCTCCATGAGGTTTTTAGACACATATTCATTTAAGAGTACCTATAAGCAAAATTAAATATATTTACAATTAGCATTTGGAAATGTCACACAAACAGAGGGAAAACACATAAAAGCTTAATGTTAAATAAACGCTTACCCTTAAGAAAAGGGATTACTCCTTAGTATAGGAAAAGAAAATATCCAAATCATTTTAAATTCACACTTTTCTTTGCTGAGCTAGCAGTTTCTTTCCAGTGTGTGGTGTTCAGTTTGCCTATGGTGGACAAAAAGTTTGGAGAAATGGCGAAAAAAGACCAGGGAATTTTGACAGAAATGGCACCCATGGGTGCTTTACTGTGGCTGCGAACACAGCCCTGTGGTTAAAAAACCACAATGGTAGTAACAAGTAAACCACTGCCACCAGCCATTTATTGAGGAAAGGGTAACATAAAAATGTTACATGAGAAGCTTGACACGGGATACTAAGTAACCTCTCCAGCACCCTATTGTAAGATAGTGTGTGCTGGGTCTAGAAAGGTACAAATGTAAGTGAAGTCAATTTAACTTTACTGCTCTGGGAAACAGTAGTTTATCCCAGAGAAGGTATTTAAACCCTTAGGAAATCTGAAAGACTTCCCTGTGCCACTGCACTGAAGGTGCTGTGACATAATGTAAAAGATAATAACCAAAAGAAACATGGAGATTAAAATAACATTAAAATACATGAGAGTGGGATAAAGGGCCTCACTCTCTCCAAGTTAAAAATTCAAGTTTTCAAAATCCAGCAAAGTTTCTGGGGGTCTCTAAGGTAGAGGGGAATTAGCACATTTCTGAGAATTCTCCCTAACAAATCCGAAAAAGAACTTGGAAGACACGCCTGCTGCAGTTCCAAATTCGCCTCGACTAGAGAAGCCCTGCAAGGGCGACTTCTCCCTTTTGAGTTGGTTGGACCAATCAACTCCAAAGTAAGACCGTCTGGACATCCTCTCGAACCTGGTTATATTTCCACTACAGTTGCTGCTTGAACCGAAGAGCCAAGGAGAGGAACACCAGATAGTGTGCGTTGCTTTTAAGTCGGACCGGAGTGCTAGGAAGCTGTTACAGACTTCCCTGTTGCATGACTGACCAAGCCTGAACCACCTCAACAGAGAGTCCTGGACCCCAGAAGCAAGGAAAGTCTGAAGTGGTATCTGAGAACCACGTTGTTGCTATTTGTTGGGCAGAATTGCATGCAGTACCCTCTGGGAACACCACACAATTAGGACTACAGGCGTAAGCAAAAACCAACCCTTGGTATAAGTCTGTACCACACACATTTTGGTAGTGAGCTGAGCAGCCAGGCTTATCCCAAGAGGGAATGTGAGCAGTAGTTGAAGTTACACAGGAGTATCACAATTGCAGTGGTTTAAGTAGACACACTCAAGGTTTCTTGATAAAAAATACTTTTACATTTTATTTACACAATAATTTAGAAAACATTCCCTAGTAGAAATCAACTTAATATGAAACACAAATACTCTAAAGTAACACTCTAAGTTGCAGGGACAGTTTGCGCTCCCCTGAAAAAGGAGCCAAATGGCACTTCAATTACTTTCAATAGGAATAGAAAGACATAAGTTTATACAAAGGATTAGAAAACACTTCTGTTAGGCAATGCAAAGGTTCAGTGTACCAGGAGGGTCAGTTCAATTCAATAGGCCAGGCCATATTCAATAGTCTAGTGTTCTTGGATAGGACAGATCAGTTCTGGTACCAAATGGAGAAGTCTTTGTAAAAGTTCTCAGAAGTAGTTTAGACGAAAAAGAATGATATGTTGGGTCATAAGCTGATAAGGCCTGCAAGTTGGGAAAGTTTCACAAACTTTCACTGTGAGAGTTAGGATCTCTCAACTGGATGGCACAATACCTTAATGTGAAGCAAAAAGATGCAGCTGAAGACGTTGGTTCCTGGCAGTTCCTGCAGATCTCGCTGTTCCTGAGCCTCAGTCGGGGGAACAAGAGTAAGGTCGTCGGGGGACACCTGCACTGCACGGGATTGTCGGAGCAAACAAAATGGAGTCACTTTGGTTGAAGTAGCCATTACTTCAAGACACAAACGTGTTTCCCCTCTCCCTGGCTAAACCTTAACCAGCATTGAGAATGGTATCCAGGTGTCTTCTGAGCTGATTGGTCCCCCCAACTCAAAGGAAGAAGCCGTCCTTGAACGAGCTTCTCTGTCGAGTGGAGTTCTGGTGATTCGGGTTTTACAGCAGGGCTTCACCGGGCAAACAAGTGCTCCAGAGGTTGCATCAGCCATCCTCTTCCAGCTCGTCTTCAGTTCTTTCGTTCCAGTGGTTGGCTCTGCCTTCCAGTCCTGTAGACTGGCCTTTTAAACAGTTTTCTCCCATTCATTCCAGCCTAGCTGCCACTCACCCAGCAGGGGGGCTGTCCTTGCCGGACAGTCAACCAGCCAATCATGCCAGAGTGCATTTGGGTATCCTATGAGACTAAGCAAAGGGAGTTTCGGGCACCTCCCTCACTTCCTGCCCACCCCAGACACTCAGGCGCCAGAGGCGGTCTTCAGTCCTGAAGCCCTCCAAAGGCTCACGAACAAAGGGACCAAACCTGGTTTGGCGCGCAGAGTTAAACACCAGAAGGAACTTTCCACAAAGAAACGGCGAAAAAAGATGACCGCAGTCTGTTTTTACAGAGGGGTCTTGGGCGCCATATTGAAAAACATGGCAGCCCCGATTTTTAGCTACCGGTGTTCGCGGTCGGGAAAAATCATGGTAGTTTGTTATAAAACCACTACCACCAGCCATTTCAATAGGAATGGGTAGTATTTGACTGCTACAAGAGTGTTTAGACACCGGGGATACTATGTAACCCCTCCAGCACTCCATTGTAAGATGGTGTGTGCTGGGTCTATGAATTTGGAAAAGACTAGTAAAGTCAATTTCACTTTACATTCTCTGGGAGACAGTGGTTGATCCCAGAGAAGGTATTTAAACCTTTGGGAAGTCCAAAAAGACATCCCTGTGTCACTGCACCGAGGGTGCTGTGTAACACACATGAAAAGATGTCTATGGAGTGATCTTAAAACTCCAAAGTCAAAGAACACAAATGTAAAAGACGCATCAAAATACATGAAAGAGTGGGGAAAAAAAGGCTCACACTCTTTCGAGGTAAAAGAAATGAAGGCCTCAAAATCCAGCAAAGTTGCTGGGTGTCTCTAAGGTGAAGGGAATTGGCACATTTATGAGAATTCTCCCTAACACTATTTGCTGTCAGACACGAGGAGCTGAAACACTGAAGGACCGCTGAATTGAAGTTTGCCCCTTGATGCCACTGACCGACCCATTGCAGAGCAGGAGTCCCCAGACATCCTCCCTCTTGTCCCCACGACTGAGGCTCAGGAACCACAGTATCTGCAAAGCTGTACAGGAACAGAAGCCATCCAGAACCATTTCTTCTAACCAGAGGTACTGTAAAGTCTTAAGAGGCCTCTTGTTGTTTAGCCTTACTTGTTCTCAGTTGAGACTTGTCTTGGTTGCCATTGCAGAGTTGCATGCAGCTTTGCCCCTCACAAGCCTCCCAGTTTGTGGCCATTAAAGTGAATCTTATTTCTACAAACCTTTCTAAAAACATTGTGCAATACTTTAACTTACCTGAAAAGATCTTCAGCTCCCGTAGACTTTGTTCAACTAACATTGACTGTCCTGGCTCCCTGAATCTTCTACCTCTGACTTTGTGCTTTTGCCTTTCCTCCAGGAAGGGTTAGTTTACTTTGCATTGGACGGTTTAAAAAGTACTTACCAGTTCATGAATTATTTGTTAAAGGCATGGTCTCGTAAAAATGTTTATTGTCGCTACGGGTCGGCCATGTTTTTTTAATCCTAAGTGGCTCGATTTTAGAAAACTTTCCTATGGACCTTACCCGAGTTCTCGTCCATTAAACGCACGCGAAAACAGGCACCAGGGAGCCGCCATTTTGTGATAATCCTATCACTTGCCGCATCGGCCTGGCTGACCTGCTCCTGCGGCACTAAATCAATTCCCCCGCCCCTGAGCCTTACATTATCCAAACATTCATATTCCCCGCCTCTCTCTGTGACGTTACTGTGCTGCGTAGGCAAACGCGCCCAGTCGTCTTCTATGCAACTCCACACAGAACCCGGAAAACAACACAGACCATCTCACAACACAGCGCGCCACAATTCGGAATATGAAACTGTACTTTAAAATCAAACAGCAACACGGTACATTTGGTAAAGTACATTTATTTTACATTAAATGTTTAGAGAATATTCAGCAATTGCCATATGAACTCCGAAAGCCATTTATTTTCTTTTATCTGTATCCGCCATGGTACACAGGGTGTTGCTTTTTGTTAAACGAAGCACTTTGGAAGCACGGTGAACCGCAAGGCTGTTCCATCAACTAGGCACTAGTCCATCGTAAAGGTTGATATGTTGCTTCTAGCCACTAGTACAGCGTAAGGGCATGTGGGCCCTTGGCGATCGTCCCATAAAATTGTCAGTGTGCTCCAGTTGTTCACACGAAGCTGCAGGTGTCTCACGAAGAAACCGTCTGCCGGTGTCTCAAACCAATGACAGTAGCAGAAGGGGAGCAAATACCTGTTATGAAAACAAAAAAATTATAATTAGTCTCGCCAGCTGATCTTTAATATTACTCATTTTATTTATTACAGCCGATCAGAAACTATTTGCTTGCAAGGATAGTTCAATGGAGTATGTTCGGCTCTAAAATCAATGCGAAAAGTAACTAAATAAATCGAGGCCAACACACAATGATAAACGACAGTTAGTCTACATGCGTGTGGAATGATATGATATATGATATGGCATTTGTAACGCGCCTATACACAAGTGTTTCAAGGCGCGACGAGGCAGGTGGGGAACAAAGGCAGACAGACAACGATCCTACTAGGCCAGGTGTCTTTATGATCGCGAAGGGGGAAGGGGGGCAAAAGTGCTGTGCAAGGTTAGTCGAATACAAGATAAATAATGGGGCCAGCTGGTGGCAAGTGCAAGTTAAATGCTGGGAGAAGGGGCTGAAGGATACAGACAGTCCCGTAGTGCAGGTAGGCAGTGCAGGGAAAAGTGGCTGGGCCAAGGACCGAGATCGGTGAGACCAGTGGACCTGCATGCCCATGTGCCCACTACGAACATGTTTTCCTTGCTTTCCTAGCTCTTCATTCATTCATTTATTCATGCATCCATTCATTAAATCTTCATTCCTGTATAAAAGCGTCTAAAGATTTACTCACATTATAATTGAAATTTCCATTGTCTCTCTTCGTAATGCAGTCTGTAAAACGGACCGTGCTCTTGACAACGATTTTTCGTATACTGAACTAAAATGAAACTCGGTCTAGTTTCTGAATTTTCTGCCTTATCGTCTCTTACGTTATTGCGCACCCCCTTCAAATGTAGTTCTTTCGGCATGGTCCCTGTCTCAAGGTCAAAAAACAATAGACCCTAATACTTCCAGTGCGACTTGCGGGCCTCTTCTGGGCGCGAGCTGAAAATCAAAGCCGCTGTCCTTCGCATTCTTTATTTGCAACATCACGTAGTAAAGGCATCTGTGAGAACTTGAAGTTTAGAATCCCTCTATGTAGTGCGCCTCAATGTGCAAATGTGAACTGGCTTCTCTCCCAAATGCCACGGCCCGCTTGGCGCGTTCTAAGGCCCCCAATTTTGTCCCCGTTGTCTGCTAGCTTTGCAGCCCAAATGGAGACATTTAATTTTTGGCGGAAGGTCAGTGAAAGTATAAAGTACCACAGGAGTTGAGTTAAAAGTGAGATTTATTGTTTGTTTGTTTTTATTATTTGCAATACGCAAGCCTCCCCTCCGTTAACAGTGCGCGACAGTGCGCAGCATTTACATTTACATGAGATGAGACATGAGAGAAATATATACATACACATATATGAGGTGAATAGAGAAGTCAAAGATGACACCCAGCTTGTTTGCCACCCATGATGGTGAAGGTAGGGGTTAGGGTTACAGGTACATTGTACAATAACATTTATTTACAAAAAGACAATCGTATTGCAATTATTTAAACCGGGATTTGTACTTCACAACCAGCTGTGCTTCGGATGGGCATGGCACAGTTGCAATGTTCGGTGGCAATGGATCACTGCTCTGCACAGAAACGTCCAAAATTCCATATCTGTGCTTCTCTAACACAGCAACAATAAGGCCTTTCACAAAGTCGAACTGCATTTCATCATAGACTGGTTTGATCACCCATTGCTTACTTCGTTTTGAAAACACCTTAGTGTAGCGAGGCATCCTTACTTTATCCCTATTCCTAGATTGTTCACGTCCGACATTGCTGTTATGGGCCAAGACCGCTAGTAGAGTGCGATGTTTCATGCCCCGAAAGCTAAAATGCAAGCGCTTTGGCCTGTACTTTAGGCACATATTGTGGAACACCTCCAAATCTCCTGTGTGACAGAATTCTGTCAGTCCTCTCAAATCTCTTGATAGAGTTTTGTCAAAAAATCTTCTCAATGGCTTTGTGTATCGGTGAAGATGGAATCAACCACTTCTTCTTCCGTGCCTCCTCTGGGGACAAAGGGCCATGTTCACATTGGTGGAAATGTTGATTTTCTGTCCAGCGGTGAACGTTGGTACAGTGGTGCATCAGTGACTGCCATTTTTCAAGTAGTATTTCCACTGACTCTTAACACGTTTTTGAGCTCCACCAAAGATGGTTGGTGATAGAATGGGACCACTGCAAAATACTTTCAAAACCTTTTTTTTTCCTGTAGCCGAGATTTTCTTACTGATTGATTTAGCAAGATGCCATACGTCAAATTGATGATTAATATGTGGGAACTGCTCTCTCATTGTCTTGGCAATTGAAACGTGTCTGTCCGTGGCTATGAGGTCGATGTGCATTCCCATTGATTGTAGATATTCCACTGATTTTATAAATCCTAGTTTCTCCATGGCCACTGAGGATGTACATTGTGTTACCTGCACGACCACCAAACTCACAATTTTCTTACTATCCATGTCCTGAAAGTGGTAGGTGCAGTACTTGGCAGAAAATCCAGGGCTGTCGCACTGTCCATCGCCAGCTAGCCTGAATCGTTTCCCTTCGAATGTACTTAGTAGAGACAATTGTTCAATTTTCCAAGCATCACTAATGGCCGGAAACAGATAATCACGTTGGTATATGTAGTACAGCGATTTAGAAATGAAATGGAGTCCCACAAACTGAAAGAAAGCCTCTAACTTTCTAAAACTGGAGCCACTAAAAAGTGATGCAGCTGCACACAGTAGATTGCCTGCTGGTATTTTCCCCAGCATCGTTTGTGCAGACCATGAGAACCTATGATTTAATCTACAGGCGGCATTTATTTTGACGTTACTGCCTTTTATTTGACGAGTCACATTAATCAGTGGCTTCCCACATACTTTCCCTCTAACGGAATGCACACATTTCAGCATACTTATAATTTCCATCAAACAACTGTCGAATACAATGCATTTGCTCTCTTTCATTAGACTGTCATCCTGCGTCAACGTTGTTTCAGCCTGTGACGTTGCGGAGATTTCAACACATTGGAAAGTAATATCGCTGATATCAAGTTCTGATGCGTCTATGGATGCTGTGGCTGGTTCATTCTGTCATTTCGACATCTATTACTTCAACATTGATGGGAGAACACAACAATGTCTACAGGTTTTTGGGTGGCAAATTTTTGGTGGGTGTAGATTGTGTAAATTGATCTGCAACTACTTCAGAGCTATCTTCAATACATTCAATAACATCTTCTTGTGGTGGTGCGGTCACACTGTAGCTATGGTCCAATGCAACTTTGCTGTATTCTCCAAACACTAGTTAATTCATGTTCTGGCCATTGGACATGAGCATCTCGAGCCTGAACACGCCTCGCCTCAATTAATAGTTCCTCCATAGTGTACATGGTCTGGCAAGCAACATCTCTCATTCGCTTCACTGTCTGTGTATGTATAGTTCTGACACCCACGGGTAACTGGAGGAGAGATTGGAAAAGGGATGTTCAGTTTAAACACAAGATAAAGTGTAGTCCAATTGACTGGAAAAAACATAAAATAGTCCCCAGCACAAACATTTTTTTAAAGTTATGAACTGTTTGTAACTAACCTTTTTTTGGTTTATTTTCTTTGCAACTTTTTTGACTCGACGTTCAACATCTGCACGCTGTAGCTCCGATTCGTTTCCGCATGTCCTCCCTTCCTCTTGCGCTGCAACGACTATATTTTCTGTATCCGCATACAGAGTACGGAATGAGGCTCCATCGTCTCCCTGAAACATAGTACTTTCATTACTATGTATCAAAATATTGTTAGCATAAAACACACGTGAGGACGAACACACAGGTACATCTCAATAGCCAAACACGATTTAAACATTGTGTGCAACAATCAAACTACAAGTATTCGACCAGTGATGATCTATTTTGATGGAGCTGTCAGTATCCATACCTCTGGCTCTGCATGGACTGCCATGAATGGTTGTATTGGAGAGGAGGCATCACAGTACTTGCATTAGTATGGTGTTCAATATTGGAAACATAACACACACTTGGGGTCGACGGCACAGGTACATATAAAGAGATAACCACAAATGATGCATTGTCTAAAACAATCAAGGAAAATATAAGTATGCAGATTTCATCGACTTATTTCTCCGATTCCTTTACATCTGCATCATCAAAATGGGATGTTGTGAATGTAGTGGAAGCTCCGTCGTCTCCCTGAAACACAGCACTTGCGTTAATAGGGAAGAAAGTATAGCAAATGGAATCACGTTATATGATCACGCATGATGGAGCTGTCAGTATCCATACCTCGTGCTGCTGAAGAATATCTATGGATGTTGCAAATGTAGTGCGCACTTCCGAAAGCTGTTGCGCCGATTCGTATACGCATGGTCCTGCTTCCACTTCCCCTGGAATTACTTGAATGTCAGGCTCTGCATCAAGTGCAGGGGTTGACGCTCCATCAACTTCCTGAAACATAGTACTTGCATTAGTGAGGATTACAATAGTGAAAACATAACACACACCTGGGGTCGACAGCACAGGTACATATCAACGGCTAACCACGAATGAAACATTGTGTAGAACAATCAAACGACAAGAATTCCAGCTCTGATGATGACGCTCGATGGAGCTGTCAGTATCCATACCTCCTGCTGGTGAAGAACATCTAGAAATGTTGTAGATGTGGCGGACGCTTCAGCATCTCCCTGAAAGACAGTACTTGCATTAGTATGGATAACACTAATTATAACTGAAAACAGACACCAGTGGACGATAACTAAGGTGTATATCAATTGGAAAGCACTAACCAAACATTTGGTAAAATAATTACACAATAGAATAAAACTATTACTTGACATGCATAAAACAAGTCTGTAGCGGATTAGCCTAGTAAGATTACCGGATACGCGCTAGAAGTGGTTGATAACTGCGACCACGTCAAGGATGTAGAATGTTCTTGCTTCAGATCCAAGGGATATTCAAGAAGTTGTAAAGGTAAATTAATGATTGATAATGAAATGCCAATATTAAAAATAGCCATGTAAGGCGACAGAATACTTGAAAAATGCTCAATACAGCACAGTTCCCTGTTCCCATATATATACATTGCGTTTGTGGGTTATGCACGAGAAGGAAACATGCTTACATTATAGACTGGACCCCCGAAGGATGCAATTCGATGACAATAGACACAGATGAAATAAATAGATCTATTGATAGCATAGCAATGGAAACTCAAGTCAATAGCAATGAGACCAATGAACATAGCACTATTGTGTACTCTACTCGCAAATAGATAGAAATTTAAAAATCTGCGAAATATGACTAGGATACATGGCCTTACCTTGACCAACAAACAGTTGGATTCAGCAAGCAGAGCAGTATGTTGCAGGAGAGTAGGTGGGTGGCCACAGGTAGCACACTGATGGGTTTGCTCTAAGCGGTCACAGAAGTTCACGGATAGCACTGTCACTTTGAAACTCTGTGTTACAACCTTACAGCTCACATTGACCCGTCTTGAGATAAGCCTGCCTGCTCAGCCACACTACCAACCTGTGAAGTACAGACTTATACCAAAGGTTGGGTTCCCTATTGCCAGGAGGACAAGGTTGCTCTAGTCTCCCAACGGGTACTGCACACAATCTTGCCTAACACATTGCCTCAGCCCCAAGGGTGTTCACAAAGGTACTAGCGATAGCGGTGGTTCACCTGCGCAGGCAATCCATCCCAGTGTATCCTTACCTCGACGACTGTCTCCTAACTGGAGACTTGTATGAAACGTGTCTGGAGAATACCCAGAAGACAGTAGATCTCCTTTTCAATCTGGAGTTCTCTATCAACGAGAAGAAATCGAGTCTGGTCCCCAGCCAAGTTGAGCAGTTTCTGGGGGCTCCAATTCAGACAGAAGTCTGCCTCGTCTTGCCCTCCAACGAGAGGGTCCAAAACATGTTGTTCCGTTCCCTCACTGTGTAGCCAGTCGCTGAGTAACCGTACGCAAAGCCATGCGGCTGCTGGGAATAATGGCATCCTGTGTCTTCCTAGTTCCACACAACCGTCGGTTGACACGATGGTGTCAGGGCAGCAGCCACTGGGACAATATAGTGGTTGTCTTGACAGCCCTCGTTCAGTCTCTGCAGTGGTGGTCAAAAGAAAACCTTCTGCAGGGGAAACCCTTCGCCACCCCCGCAATAGAGGCCACTCACCACAGGGACATCTGTTGGGTTTGGGGCTCAGCTCCTTCAACAGACAGCGCACAGCGTGAGGTCCCCATCAGTAGCATACAATCGGATCAACCTGTTGGAACTACTTAGAACTAGCTCTCTCGCGCCTAGAAACAAAGGCGTGTTATAAATTACTCATCTGATCATATGTCTTATTTGCAGTGTTCAAAGCCTTGCAAGCACACCCACAGAGAAGACAGTTCTTGTCCTTTCAACAGCACCACAGCCATGTACTATCTGAACAAACATGGAGGGGCGCTGGGGGCAGAGGGCACTTGCTCTCCACGGCTATCCAAATTGTCCCAGAACATTTGGAGGTGGGCACTCACACATGTTCCTACTATTACAACATGTTCCGGGGGGAACAGAATCTTCTGGCAGACGTGCTCAGCAGAGACTTGCGCCTACCCGTAGAGTACGGTTGCGCTTGCAAGAGCACATTCTACTCAATGTCTTTGCAGAATGGGGGTTTTCAGATATCGGCTTGTTTGTGACTCTGTAGAATGGCCAAATTACGCCTCAAGATACCTACAGAAGTGGTCCAAAGGGAATGCTCTCTGGACTACATGGTCCGGGAGATTCCCCTTCTTCAGCATGGGGTCTGCCATGGATTCACATGCTCATGAAGATTCCCTGTCGTGAGGATGGGAATCCTCAGTAAAAGAAAAAACTGTTTCACTTTCATTTACAAACTGTTTTTCTCCTCTAAACCAATCGCTGTACTCTGGGTCATACTGCCCCCAGCCAATAACTGCCCTCTCCCTAAGCCCCTCCTCTGGCAGCCATCTTCAGATTTGGTAAGCACGTAAGGTGGTGGTATGACCAAGAAGAGCCGCAGAGGGGTAGAGGGAGGGTTTGCATGTGAATCCATGCCAGACCCATGCTGCAGAACAATAGTTACAGGTAAGTAACTTGTTCTTTCTGCAGCATGGGGTCTCGCATGGATCACATGCTCACGAATAGCGAATACATAGCAGTACAACATTACACAACCACAGGAGGTGTCAGGGCTCATCAGAAGCACTACTCTTACCTCCGGAACAGACTTGCCTCAAGTGAACAGGTGGCGTAGCACTACTTGGCTGACCCTGGACTCCTCTCCAGAATCCCTGTCGACGCAGAAGAACCTCATGAAGGTGACCTCCACGTAGCAGCTCTGAAGATGTCCAGCAGGGGTACACCAGGCAGGAACACTGTCGCAGCAGCAATCGCTCTGGTGGAATGGGCTTTCAGAATGCCGGCTAGCGGTTGGTTTGCCAACCGATTACAGTGTGTGAAACAGCCAGAAAGCCACCTGGAGATGGAAGCCTTGGACAAGGACGTCCCATGGTTCACAGGTCCAAAATTCACAAAGAGTTGAGACATCTTCCGAAAACTCTTTGTGTGAGCCACATAGAACTTCAGAGCACGAGCGGCGTCCAGCAAATGCAAGGCCCTTTCAGCCGGTGACAAAGGCTTCAGAAAAAAAACACAGGTAACACCAAAGGCTTGTTTAGGTGGAGTTCCGACCGAACCTTTGGTATGAAGGAGGGGTGCAGCACCACCCTCGATTCGTGGAACGTCCGATATGGCTGTTTGCAGGATAGGGCCTGGATCTCACCCAACCTCCTGGCAGAGGTGATGGCCACAAGGAAAGCTGTTTTCCACGAGAGGAACTTGAGGGGCCTGATGCATAGGCTTGAAAGTGGTTCCCTTGACCCTCGTCAGCACCACGTTAAATTCCCACGCTGGTGCAGGAGCCTTCCCTTTGGGAAGGATCGAAACAGTCCTTTGAGGAACTCCTTGATGAGACGGTGAGACCAAAGAGAAGATCTTCTTGGAGACCTAGTGTAGCGGAAGATAGCCGCCGGGTGCACCTTGATAGAGGCATGCGCCATTCCCGCCTTGGCCAAGGTCAACAACTATGGACTAATCTGCGGCCCGTGACCCTCAGAGGGGTGATCTTCTGTGACCGCCACCATGTAGTGAAACGCTTCCACTTGTGACCGTAGCACTTAAGAGTTAATGACTCTCTTGACTTGGCAAGGACCCCCCCCCCCCCCCAACGCCCTCCGCTGCAGTTCGCCGGCATCTCGTATGCTCCAAACTCTAGGGCTTCTGGAGCCAAGCTCTCTGGTTCAGCGATCCTGGGTTGTGATGCAGGATTGCTCCTCCTTCTCTGGTGAGCAGATCCGCGACCACCAGAAACTTGACGGGATGTGATGCTGACAGGCTGAGAAGGTCCGGGTACCAATTCCGCCTCGGCCATGCCGGGGCGACGAGTATCATCCTGCATCGGCACCGAGTTGACTGCCCCGCAGAAGGAGAGGTAATGTAGGGAATTTGTAAAGAAAAGGCCTTCCCACAGGAAGGAAAACGCATCCACCACCCCCTCCATGCTACTCGACTGGTTGAACAAGCTGGCTAATGTCTGGCATTTGTAGTTCGCCACTGTCGCAAACAGATCGATCTGGGGCCTTTTAATTTCCCTTCATGGTGAAAAATAGTAATGTCTAGGAAATTAATTTCCTGAGTATTTATTTACTTGGTAAAATTTAAAAAATGATTTTGCAAATTTAGCCATTCCACAAACGACTGGGCCTCAACTTCTGAACCTTCCCATACTATGAAAATATCATCTATGTATCTTAGCCATTTGACTAGATGTTTTTTGAAAGGATTAGTGTCGGGTTAGATGACCAGTTTTTCAAAGTATTCTACATAGAGGTTGGCCAAATTTGGAGCCATGGCTGCACCCATAGCAGTCCCCTCTATTTGTTCGTAGAAGCTTCCTTGAAATTGAAGTTTCTAGTCAGTGCCACTTGATGACCATCTTCTCTGTCTCTCAGAATTTCTTCGACTACTTCAAGAGTAGCTCTTTGTGGAATAACTGTGTACAAAGATTGTATATCGAGGCTAATCAATAGAAAGTTGTTACAATTGTAGGGCAGATTCTCAATTTTATTGATGGCATCCGAGGTATCCCTCAGGTAACTACTCATTTTTCACTACAAAAGGCCTCAAATAAAAATACACAAATTTCGACAGAGGTTCTAGTATGGAATTTACCCCTGATACAATAGGTCTACTTGGAGTGTTAATTAGACTCTTGTGTACCTTGGGAAGGATGTAAAACACAGGCACACGTCCTTGCTTTCTCGTGAGGTATTCGTATTCCTGCTTACTGATCATCTTGGCCTCATAAGCACTAAATACCTTGGTTTCAATCATGGCCGTAAGGAGATGAGGAACATCTCTTGTCCGACGGCCCAGTGCCGACGGCCCAGTGCCACAAGTTCTGCACCTCTTTGGAGAGCGCTGGGGATCGAGTGCCCCCCTGCTTCGTGATGTTGAAAATTGTGGTGGTGTTGTCCATGAAGATCCTCACCACCTTCCCCTTCAGGAACGGAAGGAATCACTTAAAGGCCCAGAACACTGCCCGCAGCTCTAGGATATTGATGTGGAGATCCTTCTCCTCCGGGAGCCACGGGCCTCTGGCGTGCAGACGTGCAGTGTGTGCTCCCCAGCCCTCCAGGGAAGCATCCGTGATGACGGTCTCCTGGTATGGGGGGTTTTGACCTGTGCCTCGGGCGATGTTGGAAGTGTACACCCCACCACCTTAGTATGCGACGGAACTCCTCGTTGAGAGGGATCTTGTCAGCAAAGCCTGCAAACACTTGTATCCTGCGAGTATCCAGGAACTCCTGAAGAGGTTGCATCTGCAGCCTGCAGAGCCTGATGAGTTAGATGCAAGACATCATGCCGAGCAGCGATTTGATGGTCCACACCGTGGCGGTCTTAAGTGACAACAGTTGATGCACCTTCCCCAGCACGGCCGCCACCCTCGCCTCTAAGAGCGTTGCTAAGAAGGCAACTGTTGAGCCTGGCTCCTAGGAACAGTGCGTTCTGCGATGGTGTCAAGCAGGTCTTCGGATAATTGATGGAGAACCCCAGATCTGCCAGCAGCTGGGCGGTCGTCTCCATGTGTTCGATGGCTACCTCTCTTCACTTGGCCCGGATGAGCCAGTCGTTGAGGTACGGGTACACACGTAGTCCTCGTAGACTTATATGGGCTGCCACTCGTGCCAGGCACTTTGTGAACTCCTTGGGAGCCGACTTTAGGCCAAAAGGGAGGGCCTTGAACTGGTAGTAGCTTCCCTGCACCACGAAGCATAGGAACTTTCGATGTTTCCTGTGAATGGGGATGTGGAAGTAGGCATCCTCCAGATACAGCAATGTCGAAGTCTCCTTCCTTCAGTTGGCCAAGCACATGCTGCAACGTGACCATCCTTTTTTTTGGGACTTGAGGTACTTTAGACGCTGCAGGTCTAGAATGGGCCCCAGTCCCTCCCAGTCTTCTCAAACTTAGCAGGGCCTCTGTGCCCAAATTGCATTGTGTGATCCCCAAACTGCATTGATAGCAGGGCCTCTGCCCAAATTGCATTTTATGATCTCCAAACTGCATTGATAGGCGCCTCTCCCACTATATTTGGTGTCTCAAATTTAGTTCACTCTCAAATCTAGCTCATTTGCAAATTTAGCTAACTCTCAAATGAGACAGACACCAGTGAATTACGGTGGTGGGTCACTCTGACTAGGGCCTCTCGCATCATAAGGCGAAAGGCCAAGCTGCGCCCGTCCACGCCACCCTCCAATGAGCAGATACCCTTCCCAACACACACAGCCTGCTCACCACAGTGAACCGCGCTCAGGGAGACGGACAGTAAAGAGAGCCACCGATAACACTCAACTTAATAAGCCTTGCCACCCCCCTTCCCCTCCTAGGACAGCGACTGAACGAGTCGCCAACTCCAGCCGGAATACCACCTACAGACGGAGCCCAAACTAGTAGCGGACACCCCCTCACCAGCCTCTACACCACAAGACAACCATACAAAGCAGGGCCAACTAGACGTAACCAAACAAAGACTAAACAACTCTAAATCTTACAATGCCGTGCAAACGACCCATTCCAAGGAAAAGACGAAGAGATGAAAGAACAAACACTCCAGAACAGTAACTTAGAACAACAACCATAGACTGGACCCCCACAGACAGGAACACAATCTGAAGCAACTCTGAGAGAAGAGAAAAATCCCTCTACCTAACTCCATACCTCGCAGACAACTGGCCACCACGGCAATCCAACCCAACATTAGAAGCAGCAACATCAAACAACCTGACACAAGCAAGTAGAAGAAGGATGACCAACACAAACAACAAACAGATGACCAACGCAATAACCCCCTACATCACAAAAGCAAGAGGAACCACAACTCCCGAAAGATGAACCCGATGAAAACACAAAAAACCCAAGAGAAAACCTAAAAGAACTCTTCGAAGACGCTGACACCCCGAATCCCACAGCCCAACAAGTGACCGACCAGGAAGGAAACCTCAACACCGAGCAGAAGACGACCTCGACAAAGCCCAAACCAAACGACACCTCCAAACTTCACTGCAATCTAATAAACGCAAGATCCATGTCAAAACACTCAACAGAGCTCTTCGACCTACTTGACGACAACGGCATTGACATCCTGTTCATCACAGAAACATGGCTGGACGACAACTACAGAATCACTCCAAAGCTGCCTCCTGACCGACTTCAAAGGCCTACAAATAAACGGAAAAAACAAAAAAGGAGGAGGCATCGCTATAGCATTTAAAGAACACCTGAAAATAAAAACTGACGAACCACTCAACATCCTCAATTGCGAAACCATGGTAATACACCTAACAGCAAGCCCAAAAACCAACATCACGTTCATCCTGGTATACAGACCGCCGACATATGATGCAACATTCGTCGATAACTTCATAGAAGCCATCACCAATTTAGCCATCAACCACGAACACCTAATCATCCTGGGGGACTTCAACATCTGGTTTGAAGACAGCCACGCCAACTCACTAATTGAACAACTCAGCACCATGAAACTACGACAACTAGTCAAAGGACCAACGCACTCAGCAGGACACACCCTAGATGCAATTTTCGCCAAAGAAAAACTTATCACCACGGCACCTCTGATACAAATACTGTGGAGCAACCATCTCATCATCCCATTCGTGATCACTCTGCCTACCCAAGCCTACATCCAACATCCGAAACTCACAACCACCACCAAAAAAAAATGGAAACGCGTCAAAGAAAGCAACCTATTCGAACAACTGGAATTATCGAAACCCTCAATTACAGAACTGGAGCTAGCTGACCTAGACGGGAAAGCAGAGATACTGTACAAATGGATCGCAGATACAATAGACAAGATCACCCCATAAAAAAGAGCAATGGCGAAATGGTTCACCCCACTATTAAACGACAGGAAAAAGGAAAACAAACAGATGGAATTGGAATGGAGGAAAGAATACAACCCAGGGAAAAAAAAACGCTGTACCAGAAACAAATTTGTGCATACAAGAAGGAAATTCAAAAGGCAAAGAGAAGACATTACGATGACAGATTCAACAATGCCACCAACACAAAAAAAAATATTTAGCATCCATTGAAGAAATGAGAAACCCACCAGGCTGCGATAATGCCCCAACCCCCTCAGAAAAACTATGCAACAACCTGGCAGACCACTTAAAAAAAATAAATGACATCCGACAAACCATACAAAAGAACCAACCAACCACAACATACAACCCAACAAACCTAACACGGAACCACAGCACAAACTCCAAAGCTTTCCTGAAATATCAGCAGAGGCATTCGCAATGCTGTTAAAACGAAGCAAGAAAGCGGGATCACCCATGGACCCCTGTCCCCCAGACATCTACAAATCAATCCTCACGCAAGGATCGCCAGCAGAACACTACAGAAACCTTCTAAATCTAGCACTATAAACAGGGACTGTACCGAAGATCTTCAAATCAGCATACATCAAGCCACTCCTGAAAAACACAAGTGGTGACGTAGATAACCTTTCCAACTGCAGGCCGATCTCTAACATCGCCTACCCAGCAAAACCTCTACAAAATCAAAGACACCGATGCCGACCATTCAACCCTAACGGACTGTCTAAAAGAAGTCTTCAACTGGATGGATGCCAACAACCTGAAAATCAACCCAGGAAAGACAGAAATCATGATCGTATCCAAAGACCAAGAGAACAAAACCACCATCCCATGGCCTACGGAAAACGGAAACGCACCAACACCATCGAAGGTAGTAAAACATCTGGGAGTCCTAATGGACAACACCCTAACCCTGGAACCACAAATAAATGCAACAGCGAAGAAATGCTTTTTACTCCTCCACATGGCAAGAAGAATGCTACCTTTCCTCTCCTTCACGCACAAAACACTCACTATCGTCGTCCTAATCATGTCAAAAATCGACTATGCAAACAGCCTGTACCTCGGAATACCAGAATACCTCCTGAAGAAACTGCAATGGATCCAAAATGCAGCAGCAAGACTACTCCTCAAACTATCCAGAAGAGACCACATCACTCCAGCCCTAAAAACACTACACTGGCTCCCAGTAAAACATCTCATCACCTTCAAAACAATGTGCATAACACATAGGGCAATCGGCGGACAAGGAGCAGAATTCCTACAAAAGAAAATAACAGTCTACAAACCAACGAGACCCCTCTGATCAAGCAACGAAATCCGCCTGGAACTCAAACCATACCTTAAGAAAAACATTGGAGGCACCTCCTACTAAGATATCTCTTTGGTACTGTTCATTTGCACATCCCACCACTATCTCATGGTACTGCGCACTAGTTTATGCACAGCATTTGATTTTAAACAGATTAACAAGCATCAGAAGACCTACATTACTCACTGTAATTGTATTTCTGTTTGTATCTGCTTAGATTGACATGCACCCATCCTTTCTCCCCTCTTGGAGTAGAAGGAACATGGGCATCTTGCACCTGCTTTCTTCTATACTTGCACTTTTGTAAGGCTGCCTCACGGTAGAACACAAACAGGTGGGACCTCCACGCGTGAATGATTTTGGGTACACTACACGTCGCATTATAGATAGTGTTGGTTATGCCCATGTCAACGTCCCTTTTTTTGATCTTTGGAAAAAAAAGATGATATACTCCACGATTGCCAATAGATGTCGGACTATATGCACAGAAATATGACTATGGTGAATGATGTATGTCATTTCTTGTACATCTTCTGTCTAACATCAGGTATTGAAGTGTTTGTGTGTCCATTACAGTCCTAGACCACTCTCACCCTTCAGAGTCTAAGTTCTCCTGCTCTGCTACTCTCCCTTGATTGAGTTTTGCTAGACAATAGTCTTTTCCTGTTCACCATAATAGGGTGGCCTGTCAGAATCCACCCTCTGGGTGGATTCTGAAAATCATCTTACCAGAGGCCAAAAATGGCAACTTATAACCATGTTTGATGATGTCAATCGCTCAATTGTGTTTCATACTCTTTTTCCACAATGGTAAGTGGCATTCTAAAAGCTCTCCCCTTGGGCGTTCAAAAGTGGAAAATTTCCCAGGCTTTTGTTGTTTTGTTAGGGTAGGTACTTGTCTGCTAATGGTATCTGCTCCCCCTGTTTTTTTGAACATCTGCTGGTACGGAAGTCTTTGCGTTTCACATATTCTATTGAGAAAGAGAGATGACGGCAATACATAATAACTTCTGTAACCATGAACAACCCAATGATATAAAGGAATAGATGCCTTATTGAGACATACAGAACTACGCAATCTTACTCTGATCGTCTTCTAACGAAGACTTGTTCATATTATTGGTCTTAACTATCTTTCTAACCTCAAAACATTTTCCATACGAGAGAAGAACAAAATAGGATATTCCCTGGAAATTTGAGAGACCTTGCACATGGAAAGTAGGGAGTACAAGAAAGGAGAAGGGGTGAAAGAAAGACAGAGGGAAATAAGGAAAGACGGAGGGGTGGAGCGCACAGCGATCTGCAGTACACATCCATTATTTGACATTTAGATATCGGTTATTGTCCTCTTAAGATTGTTGGATCAAAAATGTTCTAAAGTTTATATTCTTAAGCTTCTAGAACTACTCTGCATAATATTCTGGTTTAAATATTGACATTAGGCATTAGCCTAATCGCAGTGTTTTTAACGCATAAATCATAGGCAACCTGCTTGAGAAGAGACTTCCTTCGCTTCGCCTCGCCTCCGCATATAAGCTCCTCCTCTCGAGATGAGTTACAACCTTGCAGGGAGTCCCAGGGGAAAAGCATTGCCCTTGGGCAACATGCCTTATTTTGTATGTAGGATTTTATCTGATGTGTGTGGGCTACCTGGTTCCACCCAGCAGATCATGATAGATGAGATGTTATCAGCTTGAAGTGATTACCTTCACAGCAATATCAATTAATATGTTGAGCATCTTCCCCTGGATTTCATTCTCATCCAACTTAGGTTGTACACTCCTGGCTACATATGAGGATAGTGAGAGCAGGAGAGTGGGGTCTCACAAATGTCCATGATCCATGGCCATATTGCCTCCGAGAAAGCCCTTGAAAATGACCAGAAACCGAGCATGTGTTTTGGTGTTCCCACCTCTAACTTCCATGACCAGCAGGTGGACCTCATTACTGGACTTCTTGCTTTCGCAAGCCGGGACAGCATAAAGAAAACTGTTATTGAGCATATATGGTGTCTGGGTGGTAGAGGCGACCATTGACGTGCGTCAATTTTTCTACCATATAGTAGTGCATAGGGTGTCGGGGAGGGATTAGTTACCGGTTGGATTTCTAGAATCTGGCATGGTGGACAGATTTTAGGCGGCCGCCCTAGTTGGTGAACAAGAAACTCGGCTTGCCAAAGCCCAATCGAGGTACGTGGATGAGCAGTCAAGGCTTATTGTCAGGAGTGTGTGAGTGGGTTCAGGTGCCTTCAATGAGCACAAACAGTATGGCTCAATTAAGTCAGTAAGTATAAAACCGTTATTTTAGGCCTTCTCAACACACTGAAAAAAATCTAACAGGTAGTACTATTGCACAATACTCTGATACAAATATATAAATTTGCCTTTGGTTCATAAATACATCAAATATCTTGGTCCGCAAAGCAGGTAAGTAAACAGATGCACTATATGATGGAACCAGATTGCAAGTCAATAACCTAACAAGCAGTGCAAACCCCAAGAAGTATGTGGCCATGTGTCCTAAAGTCACAGGAGACACGTTTGTCCCCAGAATGGAGTCTCTGCAGGTAAGCTGTAATTTACTTGTATTGGTGATGGTTCAAGGAAGTTCCTCAATTGTACTAAAGGTAAGTAAATGTTTTCTTATTTTAGGCTACTCTACCCAGGTTGAACAACCAAATGGTGAGTGGAGTGTAATGTAATGTAGGAGACAAAGGGACTTGTTCCCAATGTTATCCTATGGAGGACTGGTGAGAGGGCGGCAGGGTGGGGCGGGGGGGAGACAAATGCACTCTTTACTTACCCCTCTGACTCTGATTTTCCTAGACGTTGTTGTGGATTGCCTGGGGTGCTCGTTCTTCCACCATTGATTGTGATGAGAGGTGCCCAGGTATTGCGGGTTTGAAGATTCTTCTGGACGGGTGCAGCTGCAAGATGCAACCTCTGACAGTGAAGAAATGCAAAACACACTGATGCAGACCTCCTCAGGACACATCACAGGTTGGAGAAAGGCGAGTACCAGTGACTCTCTGCACACTGGCTTCAACAGTCATTTTTCCAGTTGCAATCGCAGAAGCTGCTCCAGGAGAGGATCCCTTGATGCTGGAGTGCTGAAATTCAGGGAGAAAGTGTCTTGTGGAACAAGCTGCTGACCTCCAAAGTGCCGGGCTTCAATGCAGGACAGTGACTCTTCTGACGAGGTAGCCTGCCAGAGCTAGTCAGTCCACCGGGACACTTCCAAAGGCTTAGAAGGCCAGGATCCTCGAAGACATTTACACTAGTTGGTCCTACTGGTCCAAGGGCTCAAGCACTGCTCAGGGTCTTCGGAGATGAAGTAGTCCGGGGCTTTCACACGTGTTGGGTAAGATTTTCATAGTAATGATAAATCTTCCTGACATGTACCAACTCCAGAACTTTTTGCTTTTACTGGTGGATTATTCTTCCTTATACCTCTGTGTGGGAACCTTTTTCCACACTCACAGAAACTTTTACTCTTTTTATGGGTGTCATTTTTGAAACTCTCCATAGTGTTTTTTTAAAAGTATCCTCTTAGAAAACGTTTTGGCAATAAGTGCATATTGTTGCTGGGCTGTCCGAGGGGCTCCCCTTCTCTCTGGCTAACCTTGTGAGAACTTCAGTTCCCAAAGGTAGAAAGGAGCTTTGGATTAATTTGACTTTTTATCAGCAAATACCCTTTTGGGATGGCCCACAGACACTACCTACACCCTCAGGTGACTTAAATAGTTAGGGTGCTGGGGACATTAATGTATCACTGGTGCATTTAGAATATTCTTGAGAGGAGTGTTAAAGGGAAGAGTTCAGAATAAAACAAGTATTTACACACACTTAAGCAGGTACGTACTTTCAAAATAACCCCCCAATGCAAAGTCAGTTAACCCTTTCCTGGAAGGAAGGCGAATCACCTAAGCAGAGAGAGAAGAGTCTTTCAGGGAGCAAGGCCAACCTATGTTAAGTTAGCACAAGTCAAGGTGAGCTGAAGCACTTCTTGCAGGTAAGTAGAAAGTCTTGCAAAGTGTTTTAGAAGTCTTGGTAGAATAAGAAGAAATCAAAGCAGGGGCTCAAGCTGATTGGGCTTGTGAAGTAAGAACCTGCAAGCAACTCTACAAGAGCAATTGAGACAAGTCTCCACTGAGATCAAGCAAGGTGGCACTACAAGAGTTAATTTCTCTCACACTTTACAGTACCTTTTAGATTGAAGAAAAGTGCATCAGATGGCTTCTGTTCCTGTGCAGCTCTACAGATCCTGGTGTTCCTGGGCCCCAGTCATGGTGACAAGAGGGAGGACTTCTGGGGACTGGCACTGCAATGGGACAGTCATCGACCACAACTGGCAATCTTCAAACAAGTGGCACTTCGGTGTTTCAGCTCCTCGCATCTACCACAAATAGCAACACTGTGGTTCCTGGCTGTCGAGATGGGCGAACACAGCCCACGGTAAAAACACACAATGGTAGTAAAATATAAACCACTGCCACCACCCTTTAATTGTAGAAAGGTTAACATAAAAATGTTACATGAGAAACTAGACAAAGGGGATTCTAAGTAGCCCCTCCAGCACCCTATGGTAAGATAGTGTGTGCTGGATCTAGAAAGTTAAAGTTAAAAATGTAAGTAAAGTCAATTTAACTTCACTGCTCTTGGAAACAGTAGTTTAACCAAGAGAAGGTATTTAAACCTTTGGAAGTCTGGAAGACTTCCCTGTGCCACTGCACTGAAGGTGCTGTGTGTCACAATGTAAAAAGATGCCTATGGAGTTTGTCAGACTCCAAAACCAAAAGATCAAATCACAGAACAATACATGAATGGGAAAAAAGTCTCACCCTCTCCAGGATAAAAAAAATTGAAGCAAAAGAGCTTGGGATGTCTAAGGTAGAGGGGAATTAGCACATTTCTGAGAATTCTTCCTAACAGTGGGAATGGGGTTCAGGCGGATAGAGGCACACTCGGAGCAGGTCAGATGTTGGGGGGCCTCACTGGCTAAACTGTGTCCCCCTGTAAATCATAAATGGGAGGTCTCGAAAATGAACCCCCCCTACCCCTATGCCCCCCGGCCTTCGCCACACCCACTGGCTAATTTTGGAAATCCATCTCAACAGTAGAATTGATACCTCTGGTGAAAATAATATTTTGAAGAGTACTTTAAAGACTCTGATCGTCTACACTCTCTAGAATACAGCTTTACCGGTCTTGGTTTTATGAGAAAGTAAAAAGCTATAAGTACTTGGGTATTAATGTGGATGACCGTTTGAAATGGAACGCACACTGGACATCTCTTTAAAGTCGTTGTACTATTGCAACTAATGCCCTGAGTATTTTTATTGGCAGAAATTGTGGTTATTCTGGGTCTGCAGTACTAACCATATACATAGCTAAAATTTGAGCCATATTATTGTATGCAATAATTATTTGGGGACACAATATCATTAAGCTGGTGGAACGGTTTGAAGCCCGTCTACTACTATCCGTTTACCACCCACTATCAGTGTGGAGTATATCTACCTAGAATTTGACCTATTAGGGATGTCATATGTCTTTATCCGTCACTGTGTGTTAAATTATGAAAAGTTAAACCACCTGAATGTTGATAACATAATCGTACCTTATGTTGCTGCCATAATGAGTTTGGACGGGTCTGCCTCGTTTGGGATTATGGGCAAATTGAAAAAATTACATTCCAACTGGATTGGGGTATTGCCCATACAAAGCAAACTTAGCATCCTGAGCATAAAATTAACTTGAAAAGAGTACTGACAGAAATCTGTTATGAACAACAGTTAATCAATCTTGCTACTAAATCGCATAGCGGTTTTTATTGCCAAGAGCGTATAACCCAAACATGTACACCAGGTTATATCAAAGCGTATCCAAGTCCGCAAACTGTCCGAGTATATCTAATACTCAAATTTAATGGATCAGTGGCGCTCGACACTCAAGGAGCCCAAATGGGTCTACCGTGCACGATGCGTATGTGTCGATTATGTGGAAATGAAATAACGTAACTGAGACACTACATCATTTATTGATTATATGTGAAAGTCTGTATGCTGTACGATACAAACATATGAAGTCCTACAACAATCATTATGATCCTAGTGAAATTGAAGACCTATGGCTTCGTTTCTTGCGCGGTGATCTAAATTTGATATATTTTGACTGCTTTTCATAACCATATTGTACTGATCTTACGCTGTATTGAGTGACTATGTAATGAACTGTATTGTGTGTATATATATGAATTATGAGTTTTTAACTTGTGTTTATAAGTGGTGATGAATTGTCAATTGTTATACAAAGCATTTTTTTTGCTATATGTATAAATAAACTTGAATTAATGATGGCATTTATAACATCCCTATACACCGGTGTCTTTATCCTTGTGACCTCATCTGCATTAGGGAAGACTTATTTTCTGTTGGGAATCCCAGCAGTTGGGCCCTATAGGCTCTCCATAAAGTCAAACTATGAAAATATTAATTGGTGGGCAGCTCTGGCAATTCCCTTGAAGCGCTGATGACTTGGTTTGAAAACCAGGCTACCTCCTTTATGGTTTCCAAGAAGTCTTTTTCATCTGGTAGGAATTTGGTCATCCTCGCCACAGACTCCTAGAGGTATCTGTGGGGAGATTTAAAGGCAAATAAAGACTGCCTGTAGCTAATAAAGGAGTTGCTGGAAAGTTGCACTGCTTCAGTATGTGCCACCTTTTGTAATGAGCAGCTCTTAACACAAGACATGGAGACTCAAGTGTAAGTGTAACTTTCTTCATGATGTCGCTTATTCACTACCATGAGATGGAGGTACCTGCAGGATACATGTAATCACCTGCACACCTGAGACTCCGCACGTGATTTATGACGTGGGTTTTGCAACAATCTATGATTTATGTAACTGTGTATGTGAAAATGCTAGCAAGCCAAAGAACCAGCGCCCATGTCCCGTTACCTGAAAAACACTGCCATGTTTATAAAGACTAACTTATTTCTAACGCCGAAAGATCTAGTTTAAAGACTACACCAGCTCACGTCTTCACCTGTGATTTTCTAAACTAATGTGTGAAGATGGATTTCTAGAATATGGCCTACTTATGATGGGAGCTCTGAGAGATGAGCCAAAACCAAATCAAGGTAGGTGTAGGAGCAGTCGAGGCTTAGTCTCAGGAGTGTGAGTGGGGGTCACGGTCCCTAAATGAGTCCACACAGTATGGCAAGCAATAATTCAATTTAGACAGTCATGTATAAAAATAGGCATTTATGGAACCCCATTCTTTTTGCTCTGTTTGTGATCCTGTCCTTACTTTTTGAAGGAAAGCCGTCAGCTTCAGTTCTCTTGCCTCTTGCTCACTTATTATGGGGAAACAGATCAGTCCTTCAGGCTAACAGTGCTGGGAAACATTGTTTCCCTTTGGAATTTTTATTTTTTATTTTACACACAGCATTTTACAATGTAGTGCAATGGGGATTATTTTATATCACCCTATATTTCTACACAGAGGATTGTTACTTTTATATTTTCCAAAAGACAAGCTGGTGTTAGTAGTTACATTTTTACTGTTTTTGCATTATTGTTAGTGTACAAATTTGCATTTACCACATATGGCTACTAAACTGGACTTGTGCTCTAAAATGGCTGTGCCAGGAGTGTTCTTTCTTGTCCTTTGGCCATATTGTAATTTGGCTTTCTTCCTAGCCTCTCCGGTCAGGAAGGCCCATATAAGGTTATGCAGTGTCTGGCCCTGTGAAGCCCTGCTCCTCTGCTTGGTCTCCGAAGGCCCTGAACGGTGCTTCAGTCCTTGGACTAGTGTGACCAACTAGTCTCAACACCTTCTCGAGGATCCAGCCCTTCAAAGCCTTCGGCAGTGTCCCTGTGCTGCCCGGTGGACTGACAAGCTTTCTCGTGGGTTACTTTGCCATAACTGTCCCCATTGCCTGTTCGAGTTTGGACATTTGGTGGTTGTCAGTGTGTGCCACAAGTCACATTCTCTCCGAATTCCAGCTTCTTAATTTCAAGGGACCCTGTCCTCGAGGATCTGATGTGACCGCAACTGGAAGGACATGTGTTGTCGCCTGCAAACAGTGATCCTTGCTGGAACGTGCCTTCCTCAATACTGTGAAGTGCCCTAAGGAGACCTGCATCATAGGATTCTTAATTTCTTCGCCAACAGGGGTTGTGTCTTGCATTTGCACCTGACCAGAAGAATCCTCGAACCAGCAACTCCTGGGCACCAACACACTGGAACAAAGGAGCCCCCAGCGATCGTGCAGACGATCGTAATGACAACTGGGAAAATCTGAGTCGTTGGGGTGTGGCAAACCTTTGGCATCACTTCTCCCGAAGGAGAGCCCCTTCTATTGAGAACAGGGAGACCCCAAAGGTTTTAAGGAGTTCCTTTGGCAATGCTAATATATATACTGCTACAAAATCAGTTCCTTGAAGTCAGTTGATTATAATGTTGAGGGGACTCATAAACCAGACCACTTGGGCAATTCTAATAAAATTCTGACCACCAGGATGAAGCAAACAGACGAAGAATCCTGAGTACCCAAGGGAGAGTAGGGATTACCCGGTAAGAACAATTGGGCCAAGGACAGGAACTATGAGGAGGCGAGGAACCATGGAGATCAACCTCCAAACCATCAACGAGCGCTCTAGTGCTCTGGAGAAAGCCTGCACAATTCAAACTGTAAAAAGCGAGAACGGGCAACGGGTGTGGTCACTCGTCTGGCCCTGGAGGAGCCCGAGGCAGCCTGGAAACTGAATGCTGTAGACCCAAAAGCGCAGGGAGTGTCTAAAGCACATACCTGAAACTTGGAGAAGCAGACGTCCGGTGCAGCAAGGGAGGCGAACAGAGTGGTCCGCATACAATCTGACTTCGAATGGATTGTCCCCTCCAACGTATTCCACATCTTTGACATGTAATTTCCACAGCTGTGCACTTCGGAAACTGTTTCGGCAGAGGGTGTCCTGCATTGATGGCGTCGGGTCAATGTCCCTCGAAGGCCTCCGTCGAGGACGACATCACAGAATGTTATAAATAGGACGCACCGCGCCCATAGCTTCAGTTCCGTTTTTTACGCGAACGTGTTAACTTCGTGAGGCTCGGCGCACCTCGTGGGTTCATCATTACGATGTCTGTCTCTTCGACCCCTCCGACTCCGCAGTCTGGCTTTAAGACCTGCCGGGACTGCAAGCTGAAAATGTCGCTCACCAACCCCCACCACATTTGTGTTTGGTGCCTGGGCAAGTCGCACGACATCGACGACTGCTCGAAATGCCAGTCGCTGACTGCCAAGGCCTTGCGGGAGGGGAAGCTCCAGGTAGGTAGGGGTTCTAAGCCTATTAAGTCCCGTACTTCCAAGTCCAAGGGGGTTGCCATTGACGACTCGAGGGGCGACTCTCGGCATTGGAAGGAGTCACAGGGATCTCGGTCCCGGAGTGGTTCCCCCCACTCGTCCTTGTCCCGGCACTCTAGGCGGCGCCGTCACCGGTCGCCTTCCCCGTCCTCCTCAGAGGATGGTGCCTCGAGGAAGGTTACGTGCCCTACGAATTCCTCGACTCCAGAGGAATGGTCTGCGTTTACACAATCCATCTTAGCGATTTTTCAATCGCAGGGCACGGGTCTGGTCATGCCTTCTGACAAAGCCGGCCAGGATCGGTCTCGCACTGTGGCTTGCATGCCTTCAGGCTCGGGTACACGACACAACTCGCATCGGGAGCCTTCAAGGTCCCGTACGGACAAGGAATCGAAGAGTCGAAAGAGACGTGTCTCTAGGTCTCGGTCCTAGTCTCTGGCGAGACCGCAGCAACCTGTTGAGGGCTCGGGGCCGGCGTCGACTCGTTCAGTCGTTCGGCGCTGTGTCTGTCTGATTCGGACATAGATGCCTTGCCGACGTATCAGCCCACAGCGCCATCAGCACCTGTGTCGACGCTGAAGCCTTCGGCGATCACGACGTCTAGGTTGTAGACGCTCACTACGTCTAAGCTTTCAGCGCTATCTGTGCCTTCAGGGATTTTTTCTCGCAATTTGCCATTGGAATACCCGGATATCGTGGATCCTCCAAGGAAGGCTATGTCGAAGTCTGTGAAGCCGGTTTTGGCCTCCAGGGACTCTTCTGTCCCCAGACCTGGGTTTCAACTCCCTATGGATGATATTTATGGAGAGGAGGGGAAGGTCTGAGGTTGAGGAACCTGGTGACCTTGATGATCCACTTTTTTCTGGAGACAGACAGTTGGAGTTGAGGCAGACCCTCCATGATGCCAGTGGGCTGGACACTTCCCCGGAAGTGGAATTTGGTAGACCAGAGCTTGAGGTTCATGCATGAGGAGACTCATGGCGCGAGTCTCGGAGTATCTGGGTTGGTCTAGTCCTCCTGAAGACTTTGTGCAGGATGATCTGACGGACATCTTGGATCAAGATCCGTCCTCTGGCCCTGTTTTGCCATTTCATCTTAACTTACCGAAAAGGGTGGCAGCTGCTTGGCAGTCCCCGGTATCTCTTCCGGCTGTTAATAAGTCTGTGACCAAGAAATGCCGCCCTTCCGTTAGTGACCCCAGCTATTTATCTACTCACCCCACTCCCGAGGGTTTGGTGGTTCAGGCGGCTACGGCCACCTCAAGGCAGGCGGCGTACTCTACCATCCCTCCGGATAGGGACGACAACCGCTTTGACGGTTGGGCCCGGAAGGTATTTTCTGCTGCGAGCATGGCCCTGAAATCGGCCAACTCCACGTGTGCCTTGGCAAGGTTTTCACACACTCTGTGGAATTGTTTCTTTGGCAGCTGAGCATATTCCCTAGGGAGACGAAAGGAATGGGCTCCTTGCTCTCGTGCAGGACGGCAAGGATGCCATGTGTGAATCCCTTCAGTCGGGTTTGGATAAGGCAGACGGTGTTAGCCGATCCATGGCTGCGAGCACCGTTATACGCAGATTTGCATGGTTGCGGAAGTCTGGGGTTGCTCCGGATCTGCAGGCCCGTCTTCTCAACATGCCCTTTGATGGCGCACATATGTCTGGCAGCAAGGTTGACCAGATCCTTGAGAGGTTGCAGACCTCAAAAGCTGCGGCAAAATCTTTAAGCGCCGCAGTGCGTCAACCTCTGCCTTTTAGTCCTAGGGGACAGCAGTGGAGGAGAGATTCCTTTCGTTACTACTCCTCCTTTGGTAGAACAAGAGGGGCCGCCAGTCAAAGGGGCCAGCGAAAGAGTACCCGCGGGGGTCGGGGAAATCGTGGTGCCAAAGCCGTTCAGGCAACTGCCTCTTTGCTTTCAGGCACTGCCGCAGCCGCTTCCAAACAGGTGTGAGGCCATGTCCCATGGTTCGCCGGTAGGGGGCAGACTGTCTCAGCATCTCGAAGAATGGCATGCCATTACTTCAGATGCGTGGGTTCTGGATACCATTGCCCACGGCTACTGCCTTCTCTTCCTTCAGCGGCCTCACAACAATCCACAGGGGAAACTCTTTTTGAAGCTTCCGGATCCACTCCTTGCGCAGGAAATCTTGAGCCTGCTGGAGAAAGGCGCTATAGAACTGGTGTCTGTAGCGGAGACCAACAAGGGATGGTATTCCCCCTTATTTTTTTTATCCCAAAGAAAGACGGGGGGGGGGGGGGATTGAGACCCATCATGGACTTGCGTTGGTTGAAAAAACTTCTCAGGAAGGACAAGTTCAAGATGGTTACTCTTTCTCGTCCTCCAGGCCCTTCAACTTCAGGATTGGTTGGTGTCTCTGGACCTCATGGATACTTACTTTCATATGCCGATTCATCCCGCGCACAGGAAGTACCTGAGGTTTGCAGCTGGCGACTCAACACTTTCAGTTTCGGGTCCTGCCGTTCGGATTGACCTCCGCCCCGAGGGTCTTCACCAAGCTAATGGTGGTGATGGCAGTGTACCTCAGGAGAGGGGTGGGGGGGGAGGGGGGGAATTCACGCCTGCCCCTACCTGGACGACTGGCTGATCTGGGTGCTCTCTCCCGAGCTGTATTGGATCTTCTCGTTGTCACCTACCGCAACCTCCACAGGCTGGGCTTCTCCCTGAATATCAAGAAGTCTCATCTGACACCTTCCCAACAGCTCCAGTACATCGGGGCTGTTCTAGACCCGTCCTTGGGGAAGTGTTGGCCTGCCAAGGTAAGGGCTCATCACATTGTGCAGATGGTAGACAAGTTTCAACATGCCCAGAGTCTCCCGGCTTTCGAATTCTTAAGGTTGCTCGGCCTCATGGCCTCTTGCATTTTTCTGGTGCCAGAGGCCCGGGCTGCGGATGAGATCACTGCAGTCGGCTCTCAAGATGCAGTAGTCTCCGTTCTCCAGCAAGATGCCGGATTCCGCTCTCGGTCTCCCAGGATCTTCTATGGTGGGCCAACTAAAGGGAACTTGATGAAGGGGGGACAGTTTTGGCAACCGTGGCCGGAGGTGATGATAGTGACAGATGCTTCCCTCACAGGATGGGGCGCTCATGCAAACGACTTGACCACCAGCGGTCGTTGGTCTCCGTCAGAGTCCGAACTCCACATCAGTCTGTTAGAGCTGCGGGCCGTCAGGCTAGCCCTGAAGGCTTTTCTGCCCTCTGTATGGGGGAAGAGTGTCCTGATCATGACGGACAACACAGTGGCCATGCATTACCTCAACAAAAAGGTGGATGGGGGGGGGTAGGGCCACTTCCGTTGTGCAGAGAGGCAATGCAGATTTGGTTCTGGGCCATCCAGCAGGAAACTTCGATCTCAGCAGTTCATCTGGCCGGAGCCGGAAAAGCGGCGGCAGATGCTCTGAGCAGGCAGAGCAGTCTCCCACAAGTGGGAGTTGGCTCTGTAGATCTTTGCCCTTTGGGGAACCCCGCAAGTGGATTGCTTTGCCACCAGTGTCAACCGGAAGTGCGAGAGATTCTGCTCAAGGGAATTTCCTCCAAGAGGATCCCTAGGAGTCGCGTTCATGGTGGATTGGTCATTCCCACTGCTGTACGCGTTTCGTCCAGTCCCCGTCATTCCTCAAGTGTTGCGGAAGTTACGGAGGTTCGGTTCCCACATGATCCGCATTGCTCCGGATTGGGCCAGGAGAGAGTGGTACACGGACCTTCTAGAAATGTCCATCTGTCTTCCACGCTATCTTCCCTACCGAGAGGATCTGCTCCCGCGCGTGAGGGGGATGGAAGTGGAATGGAGGGTTCTCCATGCCAAGGTCAAGAGACTCAACCTTCACGCTTGATATCTGAAAGGTTGAGTTATAAGAATTGGGACCTCCCGATATCGTGATGGAGGTGTTGCTTTCAGCCAGACGGCCTGCAACGAAATCCCTGTACCTTTGCCGTTGGCGCAAGTTCTGTGACTGGTGCAGAGTTCACAATGTTGATCCTTTTCAGTGCTCCATTCCTATGGTTTTGTCTCTTACTTTCTTTTCCCCACAGGGGCCTTCAAGTAGGTACCATTAAACGTTAAATGGCGGCGCTGTCCATCTTTCAGCGCTCGCCTGAAGAATGTTCTTATTTTAAGATTCCTTTGATTTCTCAGTTTCTTAAAGGACTGACTAATGTATTCCCGCCGTCCACTTTCCAGGTGCCGGTTTGGGATTTGAATTTGGTTTTGATATTCTCATCGGGGCTCCGTTTGAACCTTTGCACTCTTGTCCTTTGAGATTACTGTCCTTCAAGACTGTTCTTGGTTGCGGTTACTTTGTGCAGTCAAGCAGGCATGAGACTGGTGCCACACATTCTGTGGGGAAAAAACTTGAAACTGAGGCTATGGGCGTTGTGCGTCCTATTTATAATATCCTGTGACGTTGTCCTCGAGGGAGGCCTTCGAGGGACATTGACTCGACGCAGGACACCCTCTGCCGAAAGTTTCCGAAGTGCACAGTTGTGGACATTACATGTCAAAGATGTGGAATACGTTGGCAGAACATCCAGTCGAAAGAACGTTACCAGTTGTAAGTAACTTGTTCGTCTGTGAGAGACCAAGAACTGCAGAACTCGCGTACCTTTCCAATCGATGCGCTCGGCTTCTGAATCTCTGCAGCAGTTCAAAGGCATTCGCAATGCTGGTAAGACGAATCAAGAAAGCGGGATCACCCATGACCCCTGTCCCCAAGACATCTACAGATCAATCCTAGCACAAGGATTGCCAGCAGAACACTACAGAAACCTTCTAAATCTATCACTGGCAACAGGGACTGTACCGAGGATCTTCAAATCAGCATACATCAAGCCACTCTTGAAAAACACAAGTGGTGACGTAGATGACGTTTCCAACTACAGGCCGATCTGTAACATCCCTTACCCAGCAAAACTTCTTGGGTTATTTTGTATATGTAGGTTTCTAGAACACGTAGAAAAACACCGCCTGCTGGACCAAGCTCAAGTCGGTTTCAGACCAGCAAGAGGAACTGGAGAGGCATTTGGAACCCCAGGAGGCTGTGGCAAACACCGAAAGGTATTGGAGAGCCCAGACACACCTACATGGAGGCTAGAGGAGAAGTCCAACTGTGGAAACCGGATGAAGAGGGTCGCTTTGAGGACCACTACTTAACAGAGACCTGGATGGAGGTACGGGGCATCTTCAAATGAGAGAAAAAGGGATCGTGGAGTGAACAGAAGGGATTGTGGGAATCGTAGTGTTCTGTAAATACAGTATACTGGGGTTTCGGGGAAGAATTGGGAAGGGCAATGACCAGGAGTATTCGGGTAGGGAACAGACAAACAAGGATTCTGGGATGGATAATCTTCGGTGTAAGTGGGTTTGAAATCTTGGCGGATTGTTTCTGTATGGAGGGGTCATAGGATCTAGGTAGAAGAGATTTAATGGGAGGTGGTGAGGCAGATGTGTTAGCCTATAAAAGGCTTCAGAGATATCATTCACCTCTCCTTCGGCGTAGTACCGCGTCACACCTGGGGCGTTCCCCTGAGCATAACCCCGGTATTCTCTATCCAGGTGATCCTCGCTCGCTTGTCCACCCCCAGGGTTGGGATCTGAGAGCGCCATCGCTCCCCTGGCCACCTGAATAAGGGTTTCCTGAGGTCTACTTGGGAGAACACCCTCAGGTTTCTCAAAGTTGTTCATCAGGGTGTATATGGTCAGGGAGTGGAATTCCTTCAAGCCAAATTACAAGTCTATGGCCCTAGCTGTGCACCTCTGTTAGAGAGAATTCTCAGAAATGTGCTAATTCCCTTCTACCTTAGAGACCCCCAGCTCTTTTGCTGGACTTAAGGACTTTTAACTTCCCACCTGGAGAGATTATGAACTTTTTCCCATTCATGTATTGTATTTGGACTCATTTTGCAACTTTCTAGACCCAGCACACACCATCTTACCATAGGGTGCTGGAGGGTTTACCTAGTATCCCCTTTGTCTAGTTTCTCATGTTACATTTTTGTTACCCTTTCTACAATTAATGGCTGGTGGCAGTGGTTTACTTTTTCCTACCATTGTGTTTCTACCGTGGGCTGCAGTTGCAGCTGCATTAAAGCACCCATGGGTGCCCATTTTGTCAAAATGGCCCGGGCTCCTTTTTTCACCATTTCTTGATGGAAAGGCCTTTCTTGAGATTTACTCTGTGCGCCAAACCAGGTTTGGTCCCTTTGTTCATTTTGTCTTTGGCAGTATTCACTGGTGAAGCCTGCCTCTGGCTCCAGTGTGTCTTGCAGGGCAGGAAGCAAGGGAGGTGCCCGAAACTCCCTGTGCTTAATCTCCTTGGTTACAGGAATGCACCCAAAGGTGATTGGCTGGAGGGCTGTCCTCGGAGGACAGACACCCTAATGTGAGATTGACAGCTAGGCTGCAAATGAATGGGAGAAACCTTCATAAAAGGTGAGGCTTTTTGCTTGGAAGGCAGTCTACCACTGGATAAAGGAATCCAAAGAAGAACTTGGAAGAGACGTCTGCTGCAACTCCAGGACCGTGGGTTTGCCCGGTGAAGCCCTGCTGCAGCGCTGAAGCTCCGAATTCACCTCGACTAGAGAAGACCTGCAAAGGACTTCTTCTCCACTTCTGTTGATGGGACCAATCGACCCCAAGACGAGCTCATCTGGAAAATCCTCTGAGCTGGCTGTACTTCCACTGCTGCTGCAGGAACCGATTGCCAGATGAACACCAGAATAGAGTTAGTGTCTTTAAGTCGGACCCGAGCTCCAGGAAGATCCTCCGGACTCCAATGAAGCAGGACTGACAAGCCTGAGCCACCTCAACAGAGTGCTGAACCCCAGATGCGAGGAAAGGCTATAGTGGGATCTGAGAACCGCGGTGGTGCCATTTGCGATAGTCGCGAGTGCAGGAGTGTCCAGACATCCTCCCTCTTGTCCCCATGACTGAGGCCCAGGAACAACAGGATCTGCAGACCTAAACAGGAATAGAAGCCAGCTGGAACCAATTTCTTCTAACCAAAGGTACTGTAAAACGAAGGGGACTTGCCTCCTGCCGTGTAGCCTTGCTAGTTCTCAGTTGAGACTTGCCTTGGTTGCTCTTGCAGAGTTGCTTGCAGCTTTGGCCGTCACAAGCCTCCCAGCTTGTTGCCCTAAAATGATTTCATTTTTATACAAAAAATTCTCAAACATTGTGCAAGACTTTTTACCTACCTGCAAGAAGTGCTTGAGTTCGCCTACACGTTTGCTCAACTAACATTGACTGTCCGGACTCCCTGAAAGACTCTTCTTAACTCTGACTTTGTGCGTTAACCCCCACCCCCCACCCCAAGAAAGGGTAAATTTACTTTGCATTGGACGGTTCAAAAAGTACTTAGCTGCTTAAGAATATTTGTTAACCATTGTTTTATTCCCTCAACATCTTCTTTTGACACTAACATCAGTATTGCTCTAAATGTACCAGTGATCTATTAATGTCCACAGTGTCCTAGTTATTTAAGTCACCTCAGGGTGACTTTAATAACCCGTGTGCCATCCCAAATGGCACACAGAGCCATTTTTCAAGAGTGAGGACGTCTGGAGGACTCCTGCACTGCAACGGGACGGTCGGCGACAGAAAAAGACCAACTTCTATTCAGTGGCACTTCAGTTTCTGTTACTTGTGTCTCAGCAAATAGCACCACCTCAGACTCTTGGCTGTTGAGGTGGGCTTTCCTTGCATCTGGGGTCCAGCACACTGTTGAGATGGCTTGGGCTCGGTCAGTCGTGCTTCCTGGGAGTCCAGAGGATCTTCCTGGAGCTTTTGGCCAACTTAAAAGCAACGCACACAATCTGGTGTTCCTCTCCCTGGCTCATCGGTTTCCAGCAGCAACTGCAATGGAAATACAACCAGCTTCGAGAGGATGTCCAGGCGGCTTGCTTTGGAGTTGATTGGTCCCACCAACTCAAGGGGAGACGGCATCCTTGCAAGGCTTCTCTAGTTGAGGCAAATTCGGAGCTTCAGCACAGCAGCAGGGCTTCACCGGGCAAATCAACGGTCCAGGAGTTGCAGCAGGCGTCTCTTACAACTTCTTCTTCAGATTTTTTCGTCCAGTGGTCGACTCTGCCTTCCAAGCCAAAAAGCCTTTCCTTTTATGCAGCTTGCTCCCATTCATTCCAGCTTAGCTGTCAGTCCCCCAGCAGGATGGCTGTACTTGCCGGACAGCCAGCCGGCCAATCACCTAAGAGTGCATTTCTGTCTCTTGGGAGACTAAGCACAGGGAGTTTCGGGCACCTCCCTCACTTCCTGCCCCCGCCACACACCCTGAAGCCAGAGCGGGCTTCATTCGTAAATCCCGCCAAAGACAAAACTAACAAAGGGACCAAACCTGGTTTGGCGCGCAGAGTAAATCTCAAGAAGGACCTTTCCACAAAGAAATGGCGAAAAAAGACGACCGGGGCAATTTTGACAAAAATGGCACATGTTTAACCCTTTAACTGCTGAGGGTTTTCCCTCCCACTGCCGAGCCCTTTTTTGGTGATTTCGTTATGTCGCCATTCATTGCCTTGTAACATTTTTGTTGCATGTGATATCTGGGCCAAATCTGGGCCCTTTTCTTCCCACTTGTAGGCGATCATAACACCACCAAGGGATCCTAGTTTACTACATGGGGGTGTGATAAACATTTTTTTTCTTTCTTTTCTTCAGAAAACGCCAATAAAATGATGTACAAAGAAGCCTGTGGTTTCTTCCTTGTAAGAGCTAGGAGCAAATGGTTTGCTGTTTTGAATTCACCATTTCTCTGGCTCTCAAGAACAGGTGGATTGGAAGCAAAATAAACATTTTTATAAGGTTACCATCAGTTTTGTGTGAGGTAGGCGATGTTTCCCTTTTTTTCCAATAGGAAAGCTGAATGGGAAGACAGAAAGGCATACATTTCTGAAAAGTAAACAAAATTCCACGTTTAGTAAGGGGTCATTTGCGCAGGTCAGGCAACAACTATGTAGGTAAAATTCTCATTGTTTGGGGGGAAATGACAGAAAAAAGGTATGTGCTGGACGTGGTTGGACCTGTAAGGTAATGGCTTTTGTGAATATTGCGAAAAGCAATCGCTGCTAATTCCCACAACTCTTCCAGTTAGGAAGTCACATTTTTCACAATGTTTCACAAAACAAGCAACACCACAAGCCAAAAACTTGATCCATGGGTACACAGGAATTTTATGCTGAAGGCCTAAACAGAAGTACTTGCCATGTGTAAATAAGGGAATCAAATGTGGTGACGAATGGCAAGCATACGGTTTTTGAAAGAGCACAGGCAGACCTTTTGAAGGATAAGTGACTTGTGAAGGTTACAAAAGCATACGGTGTCTAAAGCAGCGACTAAATGTAGGTTACATTTGGGAAATTAAAGGGTGGTGTAGCACAGTGCAGTAGCAAATGTATGAAAACTTTATCAAAACCAAGAGAAAACAACAAATGTTCTACCTTCCCACATTCCCACAGGTGTCCCGACGAAAATGTGTGGGTGCACCTACCTGCCCTGGGGAAGACGGGATTTGGCTTTGTGGACAACCCACAGATTTGGGCTTGGGGTGTCGCAGCCACCAAGGAAAACGGGCAGCCACATGCATTTCTGAAAAGACACCTATGGGAATCGGCCGAGAATTTTACTCCCAAGCCCTGAAAAGTCAAAAATGTAGGGGAAACCACTGAAACACACCGCCAAGAACACATGTCCTACCTTCCCGCGTTCCCACAGGTGTCCCGACGAAAACGATAGCTCAAAAGATTGGGTGCTCCTACCTAGGCGCAAAGGGAAAAGGCTGTCGCAGCCACCAAGGAAAACTGGGAACCCCATGCATTTCTGAAAAGACACCTGTGGGAATCCAGAGGTCTGACTTGCTCGAATCGCCTTAGAATTTATTACCCACAAGCCCCAACAAAGACGGCAGTCCCAGGCAGCCCCGACAGGATCCCCATCCCTACCCGGAGTGAAATGCTCTAATGCAGCACAGCCAGAACTGCAGGACAGTTGGTGTGATGTCTCGGCCATGGGCACCCGTCTACCATGTGGATTGATCATCCCCAAGCCCAGGGCTGGTAACGGGGAGCCCCGGCACGGCCCCATCCCTTTCCGAGGGAAATTCTGTAACGCAACTCAGCCAGAGCTCCAGGGTGGTGGTGGGGGGTGGTGAGGAGGGGTCATGTCCCTGGCCTTGGTCGGCTGTGTCCCATGTATGTTGAACGTCCCTAAGCCCAGCGGTGGTCCCAGGGAGGTCCGACAGGGTCCCCATCCCTTCCCAGAGGGAAATTCTGTAACGCAACCCAGCGTGAGCTGCAGTATGGTCGGGGGTGATGTCCCTGGCCTTGGGCTGCTGTCTCCATGTGGGTTGAAAGTCCCCAAGCCCAGCAGAGGTTCCAGGGAGGCCCGGCAGGGCCCCCGTCCTTTCCCGGGAGGAGATTCTGGAACGCTGACCAGCCAGAGCTCCAGATTGGTCGGGGTGATATCCCTGGCCTTTGGCACCTGTCTTCCATGTGGGTCGACTGTCCCCAAGCCCAGCCTGGAGCTCTGGCTGGGCTGTGTTACAGCTTTTACCTCTGGTGAGGCATGGGGATGCTGCCAGTGTTCCCTGGGACTGCTGCTGCACTTGGTGATGGCCGCTCCACATGGGAGACAGCCACTCCCACGGAAACACCAATGTTCTGCTTGCATGGGGAGCAATTTATGGCCTGACCCTGCAATTGTGTACCAGCCCACCAAAATTCCTCCCCAGACTGCCCAGTCCTGCCCACACCACCAACAATTCCAGCCACAGTCCCACCCACCTCACTGACAATAGCTCCTAACCGTAGAATTATAAAAAAAGACTTGCATAACATTGAAGCTCCTCGCATAAAAAAACCTGTAAACGAAACAAAAAACATTCATTATGTGTGGTCAGGCCAGCAAAACAAATCCTAACTATCACGCTCCGATCACCGCCTCCCATTGCAAGCCATCCCTCATGGTCTAGTGACCCAACCCCCCAGTAATTACACATTTACCTCTTCCTAGGGGCAGATTGCTAGTGCAATCTGCCCCAAGTGAGGGCTACATGAGAGACCCCCATCCATTTGGGGTGGGGGGAGAGGTCTAACCCCCTTTCCATTGCAAACATCCCTGGTGGGTTAGTGTGTCCCTTCACTAGGGGCAGATGCTGGGTGCGGTTTGAGCGATCCGCGCCCAGTAATGCTTCAAGGAAGGTGTTGTTGGAAATGGGAAACTCTCCCCTTTCCATCGACACCTCCCTCGATCAAAACAACATAGAAATGCCTGAGATTGAGCGAGGAACTTATCTTCCATTTCACCGCTGCAGCCAGAAATGGTTGCGGCAGTGAAATTTACATTGTCACGTCAGCACATATTACGAACAACGACGTGACACTGAAGGAAATCCTACCCCCGGCCCGTGAGGAGGAACCACCTCCTCGCAAAGCCCAGGGGTTGGATTTAGAGTTTGAGCGATCGCTGCACAAGTGCCTAAAAGGATGGGCTATTTTGTCCTTGGCACTGGAAACGTGCTGAGGATGAGATGGTTCATCCTTGGCACTTAATTTTGTTGGGTGAACTACCGTTCCCAAGAATAGTAAGATGATCCCTGTCTTACTTAGGGTGGTGTGTGCTAGTCCCACAAAGAAAAACCTATGTGGAGTGCTGGGGGGTTACTTAGTAATTCCCTATCCCACTTATCATGTAAAATTATTTGTTACACTAACCTACTTTAAATGGCTGGTGGCAGTGATTTACTTTTACTACCAGTGTGCATTTCTATCGAGGGCTGAACCCTCAACTGCAGTACAGCACCCATGGGTGACCATTTTTCCAAAATGGCCCCCATGTCTTTTTTGTTCCGCCATTTTGTTTTAGTTCTTTCTTTGCTTTTACTTAGTTAAAACTGGTTTGAGCACTTTTTGTGTTTTGACTTTGGTGGGCTTCATCCCTGAAGCCCACCCAGGCTCAAGTGTGTCTGGAAAGACTGTAAGTAAGTGAGGGAGGGTCTTGAAACTTCCTTGTCCTTTGTCTCTAGGTGTGCCTGAGTGAAAGCAGTGCTAAGAGGACAGCCGCCCTGCTGTGTGATTGGACCCCTAGGCTGTGAATGAATGGTTTTCACATAAAGAGCATTTAGGCTTTGGGGACTAGAGGCAGTCGACCACTGGAGAGGAACATACGAAGAAGTGACGAGACGCCACCAGCACCCTCCTGGACCGCCAAGTGCCCAGTGAAGCCCTGCAGCTCTGCTCACCCCGTTTTCATATTGACTGGGAAGACCTGTACGGGACTTCCTCCCTTGGGCTGGTGAGACCAACTAGCCTCAAGACAAGTTTCAATTTGGCGCAACCGCCTGACTTGCTGTGCCTCACCAGAGCTGTAGAAGCCCAATGCCAGGGGTCCGGTGACCATTGACGAGTGCATAGTCTTGCAAATTCCGAATCCGTCCAAATCTTCTTGGGCATCCAGAGGACCCTATTGGAGCAGGAAATCTTGATCCAGAGTCCAAGGCCGAGGGGGCAAGCTTCTTCCAACCAGAGTTTTTATTCTTCATTGATGCTGAGGGAAAGGTGCCCAAACACCCAAGTGCAGCAGAAACAAGAGAAATCCATTACTGGGGCCCCTCTCACGAGTACTCCCGCAGGAGCCACCAGACGTCCTACCCTTTGTCACCACGACCAAGGTCAAAGAACAAGAGGTCTGCCAAGCTGTATCGAGGAGGAATCCATCTGGAAAAATGTTCTTCATACCACAGGTACTGTGTGGCTTGGGGTTTTCAACTTTTTAGCCAGAAGTCGTGCATCCTGTCTTGCGAAGTACTTTTTGAGTTGATCTCAACTCACCTGTTCTGGCCTAACCGCATGTGCTCTCTACACTGTAGCTCACTTGAGTTACAGTGACTTCTTCTTTCTTCTTAGATAAAGTCTTGACAAAGTAAGTTCAGAAGTGCATCAGAACTATTGACTTTGTCCATTGACTTTGGCTGTCCTGGCTCCCTAAAGGCACTTCTCTGAACCTACTGGCTTTGGGAGTTTTGTTCCCTCATAGATTATAATTGTTGACACTATTATTGCTGGGATAAAACTTTACCTGCCTCCCTTTAGTAGATTGTATTTGTTTTACAAGCTGTTAAAAGTATGTTCTAAATTTGATTCTAACCTTTCCTTCCTTTAACAACTCAATAACTGAATTGGTAACTGAAATAAGTGCAATACTGACCTTTACTGAAGTCACTTTGTGTGTTGGAGCATGTGTTGGCACAAGAAACGGAATTATCAACTTTTAAAAAATAAACTGAATACAAACTTTGATTAAATGTTACTAGTACATAAAGCTTTTTAAAGAATGCTTATTTAAACCTTGTGTATATTATAAATATCTCTATATACCGTTAAGTGTGTAAGTGTTACTTGGCTACTTTTACTTACTGTTTTCAATTATACAGCTCACACTACCCATCTCAAAATAGGCCTGGCTGCTCAGTCACACTACCAACTTGTGTAGTAAAGGACCATATTAAAAGGTGAGTTACCTAATACCAAGCAGATAAGTCTTGTGTAGTCCCACAGCAGTTGGACTGCACTACATCTTACCTAACCGGAACCGGAACCAGTCCCTTTGTCTATCTCCCTTCCACTCACCTGTGATCCTCGAACCTGGGTTTGGTACCCTACCCCTTGGTTAGCCTTGGGTCTGGAATAAAGAGGAGAACTTACCTATTCTCTGTTAAATTATTCTAGAACTTTTAATTAGTTTGAGACTAATCACCACCACAAGCCAATTGCGTTCTTTATAAATAGAACTCCTACCAGTGAAAAACATTGTTTTGTACCATGTGACATCTGGGCGCAAGGCCCTAATTCATCTTAGGGTTTCAATTTCTAATGTTTGGATACAGTATTTGTGATTGGTTCTCTTCATTTTATTGCATCTATATTACTTACCTGCATTGCTTGATTGCGTTATTTGATGTGTATTAGGTGAACCTAATGGTGATTGTATTTATATTTGCATTTTAGAGTGTTGTTTTGTGATACTACTACCAGCTACTTTAATTTAGCTACTTTCATTTTTCAGTGCCTTCTAAAGGCATAAATAACTGTATTTTTAGAACTGACTGTCTGAATTATTGTGTGCTATTCTGTGTGGACTCATTGAGGGCCCCTAACCACTCACACTTTAGACAGTAAACTTGACTGCTCATCCACGTAACTGGATTGGGATTTTGCGAACCTTCAGTTCCCTGTTCACCATAACTATGGTGGCCTCCTAAAATGTGTCCACCAGGCCATATTCTAGAAATCCATTTTAACAATAGCCTCGGCATGAGTAAACTCATGCCGAGTCTCACTCCACAGCACACCCAAAAAGCTCCTGGAAGCTTAGCTATACACAGACCGGTTTCTTGCAATCTGACTGTATGCACATTGCATCAACAGCAATATTAGTCTTCTCCCTCTAATCCTACGAATTCCCCATCCAATCAACTCGTAATCGACCCATTATTGTGCAGGCCTAGAAGTGCGAAGGGCCATGAAAATGGCAGAAGTTAAGCTATGGAAGACTCCATTTCATAATATTTGCCCTAAATGGCCTTTCATTTGCATTTCAGAGAACCACGGCTGAGAAGCTTTTATGTTGTGAATCTAAACACTTTGTCCCCTAAATACGAGCTGACATTTTGTTTTTGTTTTGCCATATCATGCGGTTCAGGGCCAAGTTTGAAAATAGTTAACAAGAAGTTTCTTGAATATTATTCCCGGAAAATGTTCTTACCTGTTCTTATGCAGCCCTGGCTCTAAAGATGCAGCCCTGGATCTAATGATCTTTGGCTCCCATCAAGCGCAAGCCAAACTAACCCCTCAATACGAATCTTTCCACATCAAGGACTTCCCAATACAGGTTGTAGAAAAGGTCAAGACACTGGGTATGATCATGGAGGCATCTGAGGTCTGATGCTCAAATTGCGCATGTCACAAAAAACTGCCTATATCATCTTAGACTATTAAGAGCGATAAAGCCCTACATTAGTGAAGAGAACTGTACGACAATAGCCAGAGCAATTATACTACCGCGGCTGCAATGCACCACAAAACTCCAACACATACAAAACGATGTCATCAGGATTATCCAGCAGAAACCCAAGACCGAACACATTAGTAATGACGGAAAGGAACGTCATTGGCTCAAAGTGGAAGACAGGGTATTTTTCAAGGCCATCACGCTGGTCCATAAATGCCTTTATGGGAAAGCCCCAGCATACCTCAAATTAAACATTTCTAGATATGTTCCAGTCCGTTCATTAAGATCTGAACACGGAGGCCAAATCACAGGAGCTGCCCACAAAAGATCCAACGTAATGGGCAAGGCCTTTCACATATCCGCAGCTGTCAAATGGAATAGTCTGCCTGTAGATCAAAGACTAGAAACCAACCTTTTGTGCTTCAGGAAAATGCTGAAAACCCTCCTCTCCAAATAACTCCCAGAACTACACTACCGTCTTTATATTGACCATGTTAGTCTACTTGCTGTCTGATGTGTCTTCATGTGACGCCCTGATGCCTGAAGGGAGACGGGCGTGATACAAATACATAAATAAAATGGTGGTGCTGAATCAGCTGCTGTGCATAAGTTACGTTGTTTTACTTTTTTCTAGCTGTGATTTCGAAGGAAATGGTGCATGTTATATGGTGTCTTGTAGATGCACTTTAGTTTCTGCTGGGGGCATAGGGGAGGAGGCATAACATGAGGAATAGAAATGTCTAATAAATTACGCAATATCCATTGCTGTGACTTTTTTATACGGTCTTAAATGCTTATATTAAATAACTCTTTTGTTGTCAGATACCAAAGTTTTTGGAGCTATGCTCTGATAGCGTTTGGGGAATGCGCAAAGCCTGTGCAGAATGCTTCATGGCTGTATCCTACACAACCTCTGGTGAGATCCGACGGACCAAGCTCTCCCCTCTCTTCATCAATCTGATCAGTGACCCCTGCAGATGGGTAAGTTGTTCGCTTATTGTTTTCTTGATTCCCTGTTGGAATTCTCCAGTTTAGGATGGAACAAGAAAGTGTGTGGCCAAGTGTTAGGGAAGATTGTATGCAGCACCCTGTGGGAAACTACACCAGCGTTGTCCTCTTGGCAATAGTCAACCCAACCTTTGGTATAAGCATGTACTACACAAGTTGGTAGAGTGAAGAGGGGTCGATGTAAGCACCTCGGTTGCAACATAGACTTTCACAGTGACAAGTATCCATATAACACTTACACACAAGGTTTCTTGATTAAACATTTAACAGTCAGTTTGAATAAGCCTTTTTTTTTAGAAGGGAGTAAATCTGTACACAAAAATGTACTTCAATAAATACACACTCAGGCTCAATAAATCAGTAGATACCCCTTTGGGATAGCACACAGACACTTGCTACACCCTTAGGTGACTTAAGTAACTAGGAGACTGGTACATTTAGAGCAACACTTAGTTTGGTGTGAAAAGAAAAAGGCTAGAGGGAGAAACAATGGTTAACAAGTTTCACAAACAGGTAAGCACATTTGAACCACCCTGCCCCCACCCCCAATGCAATGTAAATTAACCCTTTCCCAGCTACACAAGTAAAGAATGTATGACTTTTTGGAGGGACAGATCAAAACACCAAGTCAGAGGTCAGAGGTTAGAGTATCAGTGAGCCAGGACAGCCAATGTTAATTGAGCAAAGTCTAGGATAGCTGTTCTTCTTGGAGGCAAGTAAAACGTCTTGCACAATGTTATAGAGTTTTTGTTGAAAACTAAATCACTGTTGGGCCACAAGCTGGGAGGCTTGTGATGAGCAAAGCTGCACGCAAGTCTCAAGAGGTAACCAAGGCGAGTATCAACTGAGAGCTAGCAAGTTAGACAGCAAGCAGTAAGTACCCCTTAGTTTACAGTACCTTAGGTCTGAAGAAATTGGTTCCTGCTGGCTTCTGTTCCTGTTTTAGTATGGCAGATCCTGTTGTTCCTGGGCCTCGGTCGTGGCGACAAGAGGGAGGACGTCTGGGGACTCCTGCAGTACAATTCAAAGGTCTGAGGCAGCAATGGGCAAACTTCAGATCAGCGACACTTCGAGCTTTCAGCTTCTCGCGAATAGTACCACCGCGGTTCACGGATACCTTGTGGGCTTTCCTTGCTTCTGAGGTCCAGCACTCTGTTGAGGTGGCTCAGGCTTGGTTAGTCCTGCTTCGAGGGAGTCTGGAGGATCTTCCTGGAGCTTGGGCCTGACTTAAAAACGATGCACTCAATTCTGTTGTTCCTCTCTGTTAGGGAGAATTCTCAAAAATGTGCCAATTCCTCCCACCTTGGAGACTCCCAGCTCTTTTCTGAACTTTGGGACTTTGTACTTTTAAATTCTAATTGTTTTCTGTGTGTGTTTTCTTCGGTTATGAAGTCTAACCAACTCCATAGGCATCGTTTTCATTTGTGTCGCACAGCACCTTCAGTACAGTGGCACAGGGAAGTCTTTCAGATTTCCCAAGGTTTAAATACCTTCTCTGGAATAAACTACTGTTTCCCAGAGTAAGTAAAGTGAAATTGACTTTACTAGTCGTTTGACTTCATAGACCCAGAACACCCTATCTTACAATAGAGTGCTGGAGGGGTTACTTAGTATCCCCCCTGTGTCTAGATACTCATGTAACAGTCATATGTTACCCGTTCCTCTCAGAATGGCTGGCTTTTTACAACGAACTACCATGATTTTTCCCAACCCCAAACTATTCGTAGCTCTTGTAACGTTAGATTGTGGGAGCCATGTTTTTCAAGATGGCTCCCAGCCATCATTGCTAAAATGGTTCCCGGTCTACTTTTTTTGCCATGTCTTTGCGGAAAGGTCTTTTTAGAGTTTTTCTCTGTGCGCCAAACCAGGTTTGTCTCTTTGTTCATTCGCCTTTGGCAGGCTTCAGAAGTGAAGACCGCCTCTGGCTCCAGAGTGTCTGGGGTAGGCAGGAAGTGAGGGAGGTGCCCAAAACTCCCTGTGCTTAGTCTCTTAGGAGACCCAAATGTACTCTGTGATTGGCTGGCTGACTGTCCGGCAAGGACAGCCCCCCTGCTGGGTGAGTGGCAGCTAGGCTGGAATGAATGGGAGAAAACTGAATAAAAGGCGAGCCTCTTGGCTTGGAAGGCAGAGTCGACCACTGGAACGAAGGAACCGAAGAAGAGCTGGAAGAGGACTCCTGGACCGTTGGTTTGCCTGGTGAAGCCCTGCTGCAGGTCCGAATTGCCAAGTTCGCATCGACAGAGAAGCCCTGCAAAGGACGACTTCTCCCTTTGAGTTGGTGGGACCAATCAACTCCCAAGTAAGCCACATGTACACCTATCTCGGAGCTGGTTGCATTTCCTCAGAGTGCTGCAGGAAACCGTAGAGCCAGGGAGAGGGACACCAGATTGTGTGCGTTACTTGTAAGCTGGCCGAAAATGTTTGGAAGATCCCGATTCCCCCCCCCCCCGGCTCAGTTGAGTTTGGGACCTCAGAAGCAAGGACAGTCAACCTTGACAGTCACAACCAGCGTTGTTAAAAGAGCAGTAGCTGAAACGCGAAACAGCCACTGAAATTGCAATTTGCCAGTTGCAAGCTTTTGACCCGTCCCAGTGCAGGAGTCCCCCAACGTCCTCCCTTTTTTCTCCACGACTGAGGCCCAGGAACAGCGAGATCTGCAGGAACTGCCAGGAACAGAAGTAATCAGCTGCCTCTTTACCTTGATTGTAAACTACTGTAAAACAAGACTGAGAGAACTTGCCTCTCGCAGTGAAAGTGCTTGAAACTTTTGCAACTCGCAGGCCTAATCAGCTTGTGGCCCAACATATGATTCTTCTTTTTACAAACTACTTCCAAGAACTTGTGCAGAGGCTTTTCCGTATAACTACCAGAACCGCTTTATCCTATCCAAGACTTTAGCCTAGCCTATTGAATTGAATTGACTCTTCTGGTGAACTCAAAGTATCTGCACTGTCTAAGAATAATTGTAACCTTTCATGTTCTAATAACCTTTGCCTTTTACTCCTTGAAAAGTATTCTGAAATAGTATTGAAGTATATTTGTGTGTTATTGTATGGATTGCCTCCTTCTAATTAATGTTTTATTTATCAAAGAAACCTTGAGTGTAAGAGTTCATTTGAACACCTGTGATTGTAGACCTCTGTGTAACATCATTACTGCTCGCATTCCCCTCTTGAGATCAGCCTGGCTGCTCAACACGCTACCAATCTGTGTACTACAGACTTATACCAAAGGTTGGCTTGCTTACACCTGTAGTCATAATTGTGTGTAGTGTTAGAGGGTATTGCATACAAACTTTGCCTTGCACTCGGTTCCTGCAGAGCAGTGTAAGTACAGCCAGCTTCAAGAGGATTTACGGATGAGTTTGTTTTGGGGTCGATTCGTCCCACCAACCCAAGGGGAGAAGTCGTCCCTTGCAGGGCTTCTATAGTCGAGGCGAATTCGGAGCTTCGGCACTGCAGCAGGGCTTCACTGGGCAATCCAACGGTCCAGGAGTTGCAGCAAGCGTCTCCTCCATGTTATTCTTCGGATTCCTTCGTCCAGTGGTCGACTCTGCCTTCCTTGCAAAAGACCTAGTCTTTTATGCCGGTTTCTCCCATTCATTCGCAGTCTAGCTGTAACTCATTCCTGTAACGAAGGAGACTAAGCACAGGGAGTTTCGGGAACCTCCCTCGCTTCTTGCCCTGCCAGACACGCTGGAGCCAGAGGCAGGCTTCACCAGTGAATCCCGCCAAAGACAAAACTAACAAAGGGACCAAACCTGGTTTGGCGCGCATAGTAAATCCCAAGGAGGACCTTTTTAACAAATGGTGAAAAAAGTAGACCAGGGCCATTTCGATCAAATGGGCACCCATGGGTGCTTTACTGCAGCTGCAATTGCAGCACGCAGTAGAACAACATAATGGTAGTAAAAAGTAAACCACTGCAACCAGCCATTAATTGTAGAAAGGGTAACCTAAAAATGTTACATGAGAAACTAGACAAAGGAGATAATAAGTAACCCCTCCAGCACCCTATGGTAAAATACTGTGTGCTGGGTCTGTAAAGTTACAAAATAAGTAAAGTCAATTTCACTTCACTGCTCCTGGAAACAGTAGTTAAACCAAGAGAAGGTATTTAAATCTTTTGGAAATCTAAAGGATTTCACTGTGCCATTGCACTGAAGGTGCTGTGTCACAATGTAGAGAGATGATGCCTATGGAGTCTGTCAGACTCCAAAGTCAAAAAGAAACAGAGTCCAAATCACAGAAAAATACATGAGAGAGTGAGGAAAAAGGTCTCACTCTCGCCAGGTTAGAAATTAAAAGTCCTAACGTCCAGCAAAAAAGGGCTGGGGGTCTCTAAGGTAGAAGGGAATTAGCACATTTCTGAGAATTCTCCTTAACAGCCTCCATAAAGAGCTACAAAGAGTTTGAGGAAACGTGGTCCACAATTAACTTTATGCAAGACTTGGTGGAGGAAGACCCAAGTCACTCGATCAAAAGCATTCTCGGCATCTATACTGATAGCTGCATAAGCGTAAACAGTGTGTCTCTTGAGGTAGATGACGTCAAGCAATTTGCACAAATAATCATAACTATTCCTACCATATATAAACACTGTCTGGTATTTATGAACTATTTTAGGAATTAAACCATTCGGTCTTCTGGCAAATACTTTCGCTAAAAGTTTTACATAAACATTTAAAAGTGAGAGAGGTTGAATCCGGCTAGAACTTCCAGGAGTCTCCCAAGGGCCCTCCAGAAGCAGAACGACCAGATCCGAGTCCCCTCACCAGAGTGCAGGACCCAAGGAGTGAAGGAAGCCCAACCGCTATCGGAGATCCGCAACAGTGCTGTCTGCTAAGTGCTGAAACCGCAAAGTGCTGCTGAACCGAAAAGAGCCTGTAACTGCCGACGACCTCCCAAGTACCGCCGCAGGAGCCCTTCAGACATTTTCCCTCTTGTCCCCACGACTGAGGCTCACGAACAAGGGTCTGCACCGCTGTAGACAGAATCCAGCTGGACCACTCTTCTTCAAACCAGAGATACTGTTTAGTCATTGGATACTTGCCTTACTGCACTTTAGCTGTGCTTTTCTCTGTTAGGCAGAATCCTGTGCAGTTCCCTTGGGGACAACTGCAAAAAGATTAAGACTACAGGAGTAAGCAGTAAACCCAATTGGTAGCAGTCTGTACCACCCAGATTTACCTGGTAGCTGTGGCTGAGCAGTGAGACTTCTCTCAAGAAGAGTAAGGCAGTATATAGAGTATACACAATAGGGCTAAAAACACAGTGAAACAAGCAAACACTGACCAGAGCTTTGTATCAAAAGTATATAATTATTTATTTATTTAAAACACATTTTAGGTAATACACTAACACTCTAAATCAAAAGCAAGTCCAAACAGTCAGATAAAGTATAAACACCTCCCTTAATAACTATTAGACAAGTCAGAGTTAAAACACCACTATTTATTAAAACGGATGTGAGCGCGTAACGTAGATGGAACTCCAATAGTTAGGTTAAAGGGAGAGAAAAAGGCAGAGCATACAAATAAAACAGTTCCCAAAACTTTTATAAGTCCAAAGCAAGTCAGTGAAGGCAGTATACACTGTACAGCCAAAGTTCATAGGCCAGGCCCACTTTAAATGGAGCAAAGCAAAATGTGCCCAGGATCACACGGTTTAAAACGCACTAAAAGTATTTGCAGAGTGTTCACAAGAGGTTGGGGTGGTTCAAGAAGTAAAGTTAAAAGGTCTGGGGCCAACCCAGTTGGAAAGCTGAGGATTTAAGGGTCACCTTTAGCAATCCGAAGAAAGGGAGGTCAGGTGGAACACAGTACCTTAAAGAGAGAGTAAGCTCCAGCGGCGGCAGTTGTTCCTGGCAGTGGATGCAAGTCGTGGATTCGACCAGGGGAAGAGAAGGTCTCGTCGAGGAGGAACCTTGTAGTCGTTGCACTGCTCAGGGAACAGACCAGCCGCGGAGTTCGTCGGTAAAAGGTGCGTTCCTTTTATTCGCGGTCAAAGTAGTGAAGCTTGGCTATCCGGTCGCCGAGATGCTTGGCACGGGCGAGTCGACCAAGAGACGTCTTTGGAAGGCGAGGGGCGAACTGGTTAATCCCACCAGCTCAGAGGGAGAAGACTCTTCCAGCAGAAGATCTCCTTTTGTCGTCGGGAAAGTGGTGAGGTTGTTGCAGCAGGGCTCCACCGGTGGTGTCGTCGTTGCAGATGGCTCAGCTTCTTCCCTCTTCGGATTCTTGGGTCCTGTGGCGACTTCTGAAGTTCCAGTCCCAAAAGCCCTGCTTTTATGCAGAAAAACCCCCATTCAACATCCTAGCTGTCACTCAAACATGCTAAGTGGTGAGCTGGGCAGCTCGCCACTGGCCCAATCAGAACGGAGTGTGACTTGAGTTGCCAAGGCAATGCAGTCCAGGGTGCCAATTCCCCTCCCCACACATCCTGTGGAACCCAGACAGAGTGGAACCATTTGGAGGGCTTCTGTGGAGAAGCCCGCCAAAAAGTGGAACAAAGGGCTCGACCTTGGTGAGAGTTACAGAGACGGACACAAACGCCATTTTAGAAAAGCATTCTGGCAAAAAGACCCAACCATGAATTTAGTATTAAATAAATAAACCGGCGGTATCTTTTACATTGCACCAAAAAAGTGGCGCGTTTAAAATCAATGGGAAAATCCCATAGAGAATATTCTGGTGGAATATTTTGCGTGGTAACCACTGCCACCAGTCAGAAATTCAACAAGGGGGAACTGGACAGTACCCCCTTGAAAACAGACCCAGGGGCAATATAATTAACCCCTTCCAGTACTTCCACAATATGATGGTTTTGTACTGGTTCTGTTCACAGTTTAAAACTAGTAAAGTCATTGGTGACTTTACATGCCCTGGGAGACAGTAGTCAGTCCCAGGGTATGGAGTCTATGTTTGGGGATCACTATGACACCCCTGTGTTACTGCACTGAGGGTGCTGTGTAACACATACACAAAAAACAGTTGATACCCTATGGAGTAAAAGACCCCGTAGCCCAAAATCACACAAATAGTCAGAGACATACCTCAAATCATGCCTAAAAGTGGGAGTAAAAGAGTCTCGCTCTTAGCAGGAGAAAAAAAACAAACCCCAAAAATCCAGCAAAGCTGCTGGGGGACTCACTAGGTTTGGGAAATTAGCCTTATAAGGGAATTCTCCCTAACATTCTCAGTTGGCAATTGCAGTGGCTTACCTTTTTAGAGTTGATTCCAACTCTTTTTCACAAGCTTAATTCGCCTCGACTAGATAAGACCTGCAAAGGCTGACTTCTCCCCTGGGGTTGATGGGACCAATCGACCCCCAAGACAAGCTCATCTGGAAATCCTCTCGGAGCTGACTGTACTTCCACTGCTGTTGCAGGAACCGATTGCCAGGGAGAGGAACACCAGAAGCGAGTGAGTGTCTTTAAGTCGGACCTGAGCTCCAGGAAGTTCCTCCGGACTCCCATGAAGCAGGACTGGCCAGGCCTGACCCACCTCAACAGAGTGCTGGACCCCAGATGCGAGGAAAGTCCATAGTGGTATCCGAGAACCGCAGTGGTGCTATTGATGTGAGGTTTTCCCATTGCTTCCGCCGACCTTCAATTCGGAGTGCAGGAGTCCCCAGATGTCCTCCCAGCTTGTGGCCCTACAGTGATTTCATTTTTATACAAAAACATCTCAAACGTTGTGCAAGACTTTTTACCTACCTGCAAGAAGGGCTTCAGCTCACCTAGACTTTTGCTCAACTAACATTGACTGTCCTGGCTCCCTGAAAAACTCTTCTTACCTCTGACTTTGTGCTTTGCCCCACCCCCCCCGCCAGGAAAGAGTTAATTTACTTTGCATTGGTGAGTTCTTACCGGCTTAAGAATATTTGTTAACCATTGTTTTATTCCCTCAACTTCTTCTTTTGACACTAAACTCAGTATTGCTCTAAATGTACCAGTGATATATTTATGTCCACATTGTCCTAGTTATTTAAGTCACCTCAGGGTGTAGGAAAAATCTGTGTGCCATCCCAAATGGGTATTTACTGATTTACAGAAACTGTGCATTTTGAAGTTTTTGTGTTACCATATATATTGCTCCCTTCTAAAGAAGGCTTATTCAACTGACTTTTAAATAAAACACTTTCTGGGGGCTCTACTTCAGACCAAAGACTGGCTTGTCTTCCCTTCCAACGATAAGGTTCAAAACATGGTGTTCCAGATCCCTCACTATGTAGCCAATCTCAAGGTGACTGTACGGAAAGCCATGCGACTGTTAGGGATGATGGCCTCCTGCTTTTATCTAATCCCACACGCACGTGCAAGAGTGGCTCTCAAGCCAATGGTGTCAGGCCAGCGGACAATGGGACGATCTAGTGGTTGTCTCGACAGCCCTCATTCTCTTTTTGCAGTGGTGGTCAAGGGAAAACCCTCTTGCAAGGGAAGACCTTCACCTCCACCGCAGTAGACGCCACTCTCACCACGGACACATCTCTGACTGACTGACTGACTGACTGACTGACTGGGGGGGTGGGGGGGAGGGGGGGGCTAGGTTCACCTCCTTCATCAGACGGCGCACAGTTTGGTCCCCACCAGTAGCATCCAACCACATAAACCTGTTGGAATTGCTAGCAATAATCAAAGCCCTAAAGGCATTTCAAACACACCTCTAGGGAATGACACTCGCTCTCCAGGGCTATCTAAACTGTCTCAGAACATATGGAAATAGGCTCCCAAACACAAGATATTCCTCCTGTCACAACACATTCCAGGGAAACTCAATCTTCTGGCGGACGTGCTCAGCAGAGACTTCCCACTACCCGTACAGTACGAGTGGGGATTGCAAGAAGACCTTGTTCTCAATGTCTTCGCATACTGGGGCTTCCCGGAGATAGACTTGTTCGCACCTCTGGAGAACGCACAATGCCAAGATTACGCCTCCAGGTACCCTCAGAACTGCTCCAAGGGGAACAATCTGTGGATAACATGGTCAGGGAAATTTGTTTATTCTCCCCCCTCCAAAATTCCCTTTTGCCCCCGGAGTCCCCTACTCAACAAGATAGTGCACAAGATGCACCAGGAACCAGTCACAATGATTCTGGTGGCCCCTATGTGGGCCCGCCAATCCTGGTTCTCATCTGATGGCAATGTCATTCCCCCATGCAATGAATCTACCATGACCGTACAACATGCCATCACAAGACAGGGGGGAAACTGTCCATCCATGCCCGCAAATTCTCAATTTAGCACCCTGGCTCCTGAGGTCATATATTTCCGAGATCTCAAACTCCCTCAAAGATGCATGGACATACTTAGAGAAGCAAGAAAGCCTAACACCAGACATTGCTACTCCAACAAATGGAAGCGCTTCATCATCTGGTGCAATTCCAAGAGCATCAATCCCATAGACAGCTCACCGACACATATTGTCCTGTACCTGACTCACCTACTAGACTCAGGCCTGGATTTTAATTCCCTGAAGATCCATTTAGCTGCACTTTCAGTTTGCGCTACGCCCCAGAAAGATTTTGTGGTGGAAAGTCCCAGTAATCAAGGCTTAAACGTAATCCCCCCTATTTCCAGCCCATCTCCATCACTCCTTTGCTAGGTAAACCCATGGAAAAGCTGACCATCTCCCAGCTTAATCTTCACTCTGAATCTGTTGGTTGTCTCCATGACCATCAGTCTGGCTTCAGAGCTGCCAGGAGCACGGAAACTGCTCTCCTGAACATCTGTGAAGATCTGCTCTCCAACCTCGATTCCAACACCCCCATGTGTCCCCATCTTACTTGATCTCTCTTCTGCCTTCGACACGGTCAACCATGCCTTCCTGCTCAACCATCTCTGTGATAACCTGGGTATCACTGATCAGGCCCTGGCTTGGCTGACCGCTTTTCACTCTGATAGACCCTCCCAGGTCCAACTTCGATCCTTCCTCTTCTCTATCTCGATCTGTGGTGTTCCCCAGGGGTCTAACCTCTCTCCCTGGCTGTTCAACCAATACCTGGCACTTCTTGCCCACCGCATCGCCGCTCTCTGCCCCAACTTTCAGTGCTATGCAGATGATACTCGACTCATTTTCAGGCACCTCTTCTCCTTCCCTCATCTCGAACTGTCCGCCATCCGGGAGTGGTGTGACGCAAATGATCTCTGCCTTAATGCCAGTAAGATCGGGATTCTCCTCATCAGCACACCTGCGCCCTCCTTTCCTGTCACTCTCTGGCCGGCCTCTTGGCCCTCATCCTGCTCCCACCTGTGTGGTTAAAAACCTTGGGGTCATCTTCGACTCCACACTTTCCTTCTCTCGTCACATCTGACATCTCTGAGAAGTCACACTACTAGCTGCACTTCCTCCAGAAGGTATTAATCCTTTCCTCTCCTTCCCCCAGAAGCTCACTGCCTCCAGAGCTCTGGTTCTCTCTAGGCTGGACTACTGCAACAGCCTCTTTCTAAATCTGCATGCCCCTACTCTCCGCCCTCTGCAAATGATCCAAAACAGGACTGCAAGACTTGTCCTTGGCCTCAAGCCTAAGGATCGTATCTCTCCAGGACTGAAATCTATGCACTGGCTCCCAGTGGCGGCAAGGATTAAGTTCAAAACCCTGTTTGTTTATTGATTTGATAATGCGCACTAAACCCTTAGGTAGCTGGGCGCAACAGTACAAGAAGTCTCGAAGTTTAGTTACAGTGCCTGTCGCAGGCAGGTACATACATGTGAGTACAACATATAATACAGTACAGACATTTGCCATTCGAGGATATAGCTGATCATAGGTACATGTCAAGGATCAGACTTAACATTGCATATACATAAGGGAGCGCCTGCAACTATGGATTACAGGGTCCGGTGTATTAGTTGCAGTAGTAATGTTAAGTGCAGTGGTTGTCATGGTTATGTCAAGAAGGTAGAGCGGCAGTAGGGGGAAGTAATGGTTCTAGGTCGTTGGTACAGAGCCATTTGAGAGCATTGTGTCGAAATCTGGCGTAGGGTATGGGACTTCTAAGGTCAATAGGGAGTGTATTCCATGATTGCGCAGCTTTGACTGGGAAGCTGGTTCCTCCGGCCGTGGTCAGTTTAAATCTAGGGATTTCAAGCATAAATGTATTGGCAGATCTCGTGGGTCGGGTCGTAGTTCTCCTGGAGATTATTTCCGCTAAGTAAGGAGGTGCTAGATTGTTTAGGCATTTGAAGGTGATAGAAATAGTTTTGAGGAAGATTCTATCCTTTATCTTTAGCCAGTGGGTCTCTTTCCTGAATTTAGTGATGTGCTCTATATATGGGACATTCAGCGCTGCTCTTAAAGTATTATTTTGCAATCTTTGAAGTTTGTCAGTGACATAGTTGTTGGCTACTGAGTACAGGGCGTTCCAATAGTCTAATCTGGACATAAGAGCATTGGCCAAGGTGACACAGCTGGCACTGGAGAGGAATGGTCTGGCAGCGCGGATTAATTTGCAAGTGTAGGCTGTTGTGGAGGCGAGGGAGTTGACTTGCCTCTTAAGGGTGAGAGGGGAGTCCAGATAGAATCCTACGGTTTTTACCACAGGCATAACCTTAATGATATTATCATTATTAAAGGATGCGTAGTTTGGGGTTAGTTTTTTTAGGTAGGGGTCAGATCCAAGGAGCAGTATCTCAGTTTTATCGTCATTCAGGCAGAGGCCATGGGTCGCCATCCATGCCTGAATGAGGGTGTATATCTTATTCACCAAGGCCGAGTCCGCTTCATAATTGCCCGAAAGGGGTATGGTGTCGTCTGCATAATTAATGTAGGTGACGCCCAGTCTGTCCAACTTGTCAAACAGTGGCTTGGTGAAAATGTTCTACATGGTGGGTGAGACACAGGATCCCTGTGGGACTCTGCATGTTATTTGGATGGGATCGGCGCAGGTTGAGGTGGAGAAAACTCTCGTAGTCCGGTTAGCTAGAAAGGATTGGACCCAGGCTATAGCTTCCCCTGTGAAGTTGGCAGCGAGCCTGAGGTGGCTGCATAAAACTGTGTGATCCACCAGGTCAAAGACTGCTGACAAGTCCAGTAGAAGTAGCAAAGCTGTTTTTCCACTATCCCTTAACTCCTCGATTTTTGTCTTGAGGTCTAGCAAGGCTGTTTCGGTGCCATGGAGGGAGCGGAAACCCGATTGCCGAGAGCCTAGCAGGAGGTTGGCTTCCAGGTAGTCCTGAATTTGTATGTAGGCTACTCTGTCGATGATTTTGAGTAGGAATGGCACGGTGGTGATAGGTCTGCAGTTGGTTGGGATGGATGGAACAAGTGTTTGTTTTTTGAGTACGGGGAGGACCCAATATTCTTTCAGGTTGGTGGGTACTGTATTTGATTTAAAGGAGGAATTTATCAGCTTCGAGATAACAGGGGCAAGTCCCTAGCTGCATCCTTTATTATCTGCGCTGGGCAGCTGTCGCCCTTGCAGTTGGAGGGCTTCAGGGAGAGAATGACCTTTTCAGTGTCAGTGATTGAAACAGTTTTGAAGCTAAAGGGTGGAATAGTATTGGGCTCGGTGGGCTGTATTGTCCATAAGGCCTTCTGGGGACTGGGACCTCAATACCTTCAACTCTCTTCCTAAATATCTTCCTTCTCGAGCTCTTCGCTCATCCGCTCCCAACTCCCTCAAGGTCAGTTGCTTCTCCAAGCAGCGCGTTGGTGGTAGATCTCTTTCCGCTGCTGGGGCTTCCCTCTGGAACAGCCTCCCTGCCTCTCTGAAACTTGAGGAGAACCATCTACGGTTCCGGAAGCGCCTCGAGACCTTCCGCTTTGCGCCTGCTTTCTCTTCTACTCTCCCCTGCTGAATCTGAAACTGCACTGTTTACCTGGCTACCCTGTGTTCTCGGGCCTAGTCTTCCCACCCCGCACCCTCCAGCCAGTTGCACACCTGCACTGCCCCCCCCTGGCAACCCTTGCACTCAGGGTCTGTTTCTGTACCCCTACAGTCCTTCTAGCACTTGACACCCGATGTCTGCACTTACCCTTGCACTTGCCATCAGTTGGCTGCACTGTTATTATTTATTGTCTTTATTTTACGGTTATCCTATGTACTGCACTGCCCCCTCCCCTTATCCCCCCCCGCACATTTCACATTCCCCCTCCCCTGCACTTGCACAATCTCAATGTCACCTGGCCTAGTAGGATCGCTGTCTGTCTTCCCTCTGTTTCCCCTCCCTTGCCTTGAAACACTTGTGTATAGGCGCATTATAAACGCCATATCATATCATGCAACCAGTCCTGATTGGCTGGCTGGCTGTGCTTTCAGGACAGCCACCCTACTGTGGGATTGACAGCTTAGGTTGTGCATGAATGGGAGAAACCTGTTAAAAGGCGAGGGCTTTGGGATTAGAGGCAGTCGACCACTGGGATGAACACCCGACGAATAAACCGTGACCAAAGCTTGCTGCATCCTCTTGGACCTTTTGAATTATGTGGTGAAGCCCTGCTGCTCTGCTGAAACTCCTTTTTCAATTCGACTGTGAAGCTCTGGAAGGACGACTTCTTCCCTTGGGCTAGTGGGACCAACTAACCCCGGGACGAGCTCTACTAGACCATCTTCCCCGACTGGCTGTACTTCTTTGCTGCTGCAGGAACTGAGTGCCAGGGGTCGAGAAATCCGTAGTCCAGTGCAACATCTGAAATCTGGCCAGAAGCTCCAGGAGTCTCCTAAAGACCTTCCAGAAGTGGGACAACCGGAGGTCTAGTCCCCTCACCAGAGTGCACCACCCAAGGAGTGAAGGAAGCCCAACCGGTTTCCGAGATCCGCAACAGTGCTGTTTACTGAGCGCTGAAACTGCGAAGTGCTTCTCAACCGAAAAGAGCCTGTAACTGCCAACGGCCTCCAAACTGCTGCCGCAGGAGCCCTTCAGATGTCCTCCCTCTTGTCCCCACGACTGAGGTTCTGGATCCCAGGTTCTGCATTGCTGCAACGGGACAGAATCCAGCTGGACCACTCTTCTTCAAACCCGGGGTACTGTTTTGACTTGGGGTACTTGCGTGTCTTTTGAGCTGTGCTTTTCTCAGTTGAGTCTTGCAGTGACTTACCTTTTAGAGTTGATTCCAACTCTGCTTTTCATAGGCTTAACAGCTTGTGACCCCACAAGTGATTGTGCTACAAACTCTCTAACTTTGTGCAAGACTTTTTTTATCTAAGAAGTGCCTCCGCTCCATAGACTGTGCTCCAATTGACTTTTGCTGTCCTGGCTCCCTTCAGACTCTATCCCATTGACTTGTATGTCCCTGGTAGGTGCTAACTCGTTTTAGACTGTTATTGCTAAGAAAGGCTTTTCTAGATTTCAGTGGAAGATTTAGTTGTGCTCATACATACTGAGAACCTGTTTAACCTTTTCCTTCGTTAAACCTTTCCTTTCTGCAACCTCAGAATCAGCAAAGTGTAACTAGTGATATATATACATACCATTACTGTCCTTGTTAATGAAGTCCCCTCAGGGTGTAGGAAGTGTCTAATAAGCATATCCAAAGACTATCCACCCACTAACTTGTTTGATTCTGAAAAGTATTTTCCTGTATATTTACAGTTTTGCATATCTTGCCCTTTTTATAGAACGCTTATTTAAAAAGTTAAATATCTATTAATAACTGAAACCTGGAGTGCAAGTGTTACTTGATTACTTGTATTTGCGAATTTTCTTTGCTACAGCTCTACAACTCAATTTACTGTCTTGAGATAGGCCTACTTGCTCAGTCATACTATCCACTTGAGAAGTACAGACCCATACCTAAAGGTTGGTTACCTAATACCAAGTAGATAAGTGTTGTGTAGTCTCACACAGTGTTGATACATGTTACATCAATTCTTGCCTAACACTGGTGGCAGGCGGTAGGCTTGGCGTAGAATGGGTACATTGTCTATTGGCTGTACTTTTGCCCAACTAAACCAGCCACAAGGCGAAGCTCCACCAAAAAGTTGAGCAATTGTAACATGCCAAATATGGATAACTTTAATATGTCAGCCCTGATTGTCCTGACAGTAGAACAACTGAAAGATATGTGTAATATCAGGGGTCTGACTCTGAAAGGAACAAAATGTGAATTGATTGTAAGGTTGTTAAATCGCCAAAGCTTGGTCGGTAGGCTTGTAACACCTACTCACCCAAATAATGTGGAAGATAATGATGAGGATGCTAGTTTAGAGTCGAACTCCAATCTGCAAGAGCATGGAGAGGAGTCTCCCAAAGGGAGCAACCCTCTTCCACAGCCTGTCCCTGTACCTCAGTCACTTCCCGTTGGGTCCCCACAAGGACTAAATCTAAACCCAGATTATATTTCTCTTGAGAGGCTAAAATTAGAGTTGGAGTTCAAAAACTGGATGTCCAAGCTGAAACCAAACATCAAGAGGTGAAACTGAGAGAGAGAAATTCAGCATGAAATGGAAATGAAAAAGATGTCCCTTTTTATTCTGCTTACCTTTCAGGGATTTCTAGGTCTACTAGTCCCACAAGGCCTCACCTGCCTAAAGAAGCAGTGAGTAAGAATGAACCTAAACTTGATGTGTTGGATTGGCTGGGTACGTTTGAATACACCTATGGTCTTCAAGGAATACATGTGAATGATTTAATTCCACGGCTCATGTCTAGGCTCGCCCTGAATGGCTGTGATGGAGTTTGGTACCAGTGAGAAAGGATTATGAATCGGTGAAGCTGGCATTAATAGTCAGATTTGGGAAAACTCCTTCCCAGTACCTAGGTTTTGGACCCTCAAAAAGACTGATGGTACCCCTTGGACTACCTGGCTATGTGAATGTTTGAAAAACGTAGATGGTTGGGTTAAGGGGTACAGAGTACCTTTGAAGGAATTACATCTTTTTTGGCTTGAATCCATTTTTGATGCCTGCTCTCCTGAGCTGTGACAGCACTTGGCTGACTCAAAGGAAATTGATCCTAAAAAGATAGCACAAGCTGCTGACCTATGGATAGCCAACAGGGCCACTCACAAGGACTCTGGGGCAACTCGCAAGAGGGATGAAGGAAAACATCACAAGTAAGAGGTTAAAGGAAATTCTTATTCCACCCATCCAAAGATGACCACAAACGTAGCAAGGGTAAAATCCATGAGAAACCTGGTAGGTCTAGTTGAACCCTCTGGTGCCAAACCAGAGAGAGGTCAACAGAAGATCATGTGAAAGGGGATCAGGGATGTAAGGGTAAACCTTCAGGGGTCCACACTGCCTCCTTAGCCTTCATCCCTGAGGGAGAAGCACAAATGGCAAGTGCACACTTTTAATTAAAGCTGAAGACCCCATTGGAGTTCAAGCAAGTGTATCTTTAGTGTCCCTGGATCTGTGGGAAACAGAATGTGGATGTGTATAACTCCATTCCAGATAGAACAAAATATTATAATAAGGACAGTGTTCTTGTAAATGGTCAGGAAACCCCTGCCATCAGAGATACTGGGGCCAGCATTACAGTGGTAGATGAAAGCTTTTTCAAACATGAGGATGTGGCTAAGTCACCCAAAGGTCTAAACATGCAGGAGGCCCTATCCAAAATGGTTCCTATTCGCTCTCATCCAGTGCAATAATATGACTGTTAGAAGCAGGTGCACACAAGATTGGCCAGAGAGGCAACCTTAAGAGACTCTGTTTGAGGTTGAGGAGATTTCCCATACTCCAGTGCACAGCAGGATGGGCCACCCTTCAATTTCCAAGTAGAAGAGACCAAGGAGAAATCCAAGATCTATGGGGAAAAAGAAAGGTCTCAAATCTAAACCTGTTCATAGGACAAGGACAGCCCCGAGAAGACTGTCCCAGGTCACCCCAGTGACCCCTTCCCCAGCTGAGGTTGAGTGGGAGGACCAACCAAATTCTGTACAGACAGCTACTGGTGACACAGCTGGAAGAAAACCTTCCCTGCGTTGGAGATCTGGATACTAGAGACCATCCCAAGCTGCAGACTTTACTTGCAGAAGGTGGATCCTCTAGGGAAGACTTCAGCAGCAGAGGACAAAGTGACCCTCTCCCAGCTGGAAGGGCGAGAGCCAGGGAAGCTTAGGCTTTACTGGGAGGATGGCCTCCTCTATAGTGAACCTGCTGAACCTTCCCCAGGGGACTACAGGAGACTGGTAGTGCCCCAGGAGGTGAGACAACGGTTCCTACAGTTAGCACATGAGATTCCTTTGGCTGGCCACTTGAGTTTCAAGAGGACCAAAGAAAGGCTATCTCTGTGCTTCTACTGGCCCAAGATTGGGGCTGATGTAGATACATTCTGTAGGAGCTGCCACACTTGTCAGACTTCTGGCAAGAGTGGGTCCAAGAATATGGCACCTTTAGTGCCCCTCCCTGTGGTGGGAGTCCCTTTTGACAGGGTGGGAATTGACATTGTTGGTCCCCTAGACCCTCCATCTTCCTTGGGCAACTGATTTATATTAGTTGTGGTAGACAATGCTACCAGGTATCCTGAGGCCATACCCATGAAAACTGTTACTGCTCAGGCAGTGGCTAAGTGCCTCCTTGGTATTTTTACCACGGTAGGTTTTCCTAAGGAAGTTATCTCTGACGGGAGGCGGGGGGGATCAAACTTTGTCCCACTAAATGCAGACCATGTGGAAGAACTGTGGCGTGACTTAAAAGTTCTCAACAGCCTACCATCCCCAAACCAATGGGTTGGTGGAGAGGTTTAACCGTACTATGAAGATCATGATGGGTGCTTTAGAGGAAACCCTTAAAAGAAAGTGGGTTTCCGTCGAGCCAACGTCACCGCATGTTATAAGTAGGACGCACAACGCCCGTAGCCTCAGTTCCGTTTTTTCCGCGAACGTGTTTGCTTCGGAGATCTCGGCGCGCCTCGATTCTACTTAATCCTGTTCTTTCGGTTCTTTGAACCTGTTTCTTCATTGCTATTGTATGATGTCTTCGGCTTCTTCCACCCCTTGGTCCGGGTTTATAAGTGTCAGGTGTGCCGGTCCAAGATGTCGCTGACTGATACGCACGCCGCTTCCCTCATGCCTCTGGGAGGACCATGATACGGACGACTGTCGACTGCCAATCGCTCACATCGAAGGCCTTGAGGGAGCATAAGAAGAAGCTGTCGGTCGGTAAGGTGGCCAAGCCCCGGAAGTCGCATTCCACTGGTCTTTCGACGGATGATTCGAGGGGCGACTCTCCGCATCATCGATGTGAGTCCGGGGGTTCTTGGTCTGGGAGTCGGTCCTGCCATTCCTCTGCCTCTTTGAGCACTCCAGGGAGCGCCGTCACAGGTCGCCTTCCCCGTCCTCTTCTGAGGATTCCGCCCGTCGGCGGGTTGCTTGTCCCAACAAGCATTCCACTCCTGAGGAATGGGATTCCTTCCGAAAGGAGATGTTGGCGATTTTTCAATCGCAGGGCTCCGGTCTGTCCACGCCGTCTGAGGACGCCAGTCGTGGCCGTGCTAGAGACACCGCTCGTCCGCCTTCGGGCTCAAACAGTCGTTGTGACCACCGGGCGCCTTCGAGGTCCCGGTCAGACAAGGATGGTCGCTCTAGACATGCCCTTTTCAGGTCCCAGTCCTCGACGCCCTCGAGACCGCGAGAACCTGTGAAGTCTTCGAGGAAGACCTAGACGCCGGCGACTCCGAGGTCCTCGACGGACTCTCTCGAGGCCCCGCCTCCGAGGAAGTCATCAACGCCATCGGCGCCCAGGCTGTCGAGACACGCTCGGGGCTCCGCCCTTGAGGCCTGTCGAAGCTGTCGGCACCGCGCTCGACATCGATGCCAATTCCATCGACGCCTTTCGAGGTGGCTTTGTCGAAGGTGACACAGTGGCACCACCCAGGAAGGTGCTGGCCAAGGCTAAACATGTCTTTGGGCCTTTTTCTGTACCCTCCTTCCAGCCTATGGATTATATTTCTGAGGTGGATGAGGGGTCTGAGGAAGCTGAGGTTCCTGCAGGGGTTCCTGATGACATTGTTTCTGGTCATAGTCAACTTGAGGACCTGCGTCAGTTGCTGCACGACGCCAGTGGTCTAGACATCTCTCCGGAGATGGAGTTTGGTAGGCCGGAGCCTGGCACGCATGCCGAATCCTCATACCGGCGCCTCATGTCGAGGATAACGGATTACCTGGGGTGGTCTGCTCCCTCTGGGGATTTTCAGCAGGATGACCGAACTGATATCCTGGACCAAGATCCTCCAACTGACCCGGTGCTGGCATTCCATATGACCTTGCAGAGAAGGGTGGCTGCGATTTGGACTTCTCCGGAGAGTATCCCGGCAGTGAGCAAGTCCTTGCTGAAGAAATATCGCCCAGCCAGTGGCGACCCCTGCTACTTGACCATGCACCCTACTACGGAGAGTTTGGTGGTGCAGGCGGCTACGGCCCCAGCAAAGCAGGCGTCGTACCCTACCATCCCTCCTGATAAGGTCGACAAACGTTTTAACGGCTGGGCGAAGAAGGTATTTTCTTCTGGGGGTATGGCGCTTCAGGCTGCCAACTCCGTTTGTGCCTAGTCTCGTTTCACGCACACTCTGTGGAACTGTATTTCCTTAGCGGCTGATCATATTCCCGAAGGGGAGGAACGGGATGGTTTCCTTGCTATTGTGCATGATGGCAAGGATGCGATGTATGAATCTGTTCAGTCGGGTCTGGACATGGACATGGTTGATTGCGTCAGCCGGTCCATGGCGGCGAGCACCGTAATACGCAGGTTTGCGTGGTTGCGGAAGTCTGGTTTTGCTCCTGATGTGCAAGCCCGGCTCCTCAACATGCCCTTTGATGGTGAACATCTTTTTGGCAGCAAGGCTGACAAGAGCCTGTTAGGGAGAATTCTCTTATAAGGCTAATTTCCCAAACCTAGTGAGTCCCCCAGCAGCTTTGCTGGATTTTTGGGGTTTATTTTTTTCTCCTGCTAAGAGTGAGACTCTTTTACTCCCACTCTTAGGCAATATTTGAGGTATGTCTCTGACTATTTGTGTGATTTTGGGCTATGGGGTCTTTTACTCCATAGGGTATCATCTGTTTTTTTGTGTATGTGTTACACTGCACCTTCAGTGCAGTAACACAGTGACCCCCTAAACATAGACTCCATACCCTGGGACTGACTACGGTCTCCCAGGGCATGTAAAGTCACCATTGACTTTACTAGTCTTAAATTGTGAAAAGAACCAGTACAAACCATCATATTGTGGAAGTACTGGAAGGGGTTAATTATATTGCCCTTGGGTCTGTTTTCAAGGGGGCACTGTCCAGTCCCCCCCTTGCCGAGTTTATGGCAGGTGGCAGTGGTTACCACACAAAATATTTCACCGGAATATTCTCTATGGGATTTTCCCATTGATTTTAAACGCACCACTTTTTGGTGCAATGTTAAAGATACCGCCGGTTTATTTATTTAATATTAAATCAACGGCTGGGTCTTTTTGCCAGAACTCTTTTCTAAAATGGCATTTGTGTCCGTCTCTGTAACTCTCACCAAGGTCGAGCCCTTTGTTCCACCTTTTGGTGGGCTGCTCCACAGAGTTCGAGTTCGTCCTTCCTTTCTTCCGTAGGTGGTGTTGGAATTTCATTTAAGCTAGAAGGTTATTCTTCCGGCATTTTATCCTCCTCCACATCCTGGTAAGGAAGAGGAAAGGCTCCATAGGCTGGATCCTAGGAGAGCTTTAAGTTTCTACATTTCACACATGTCCCGGGTCAGAGTGGACGATCAGCTCTTTATTGGTTACGCTGGAAGGCGTTTGGGACTAAGCAGACTAAGCAGACTTTGTCTAGATGGATTATCTTGGCAATTTTTGAGTGTTACCGCCTGCCGGGTAAGGACCCTCCAGTAGGCTTACAGGCCCATTCGACTAGGGGTATGGATGCCTCTACTGCTCTGCAGAGGGGTGTTCCTATTCGGAACACCTGTGAAGCAGCCACTTGGGCTTCGGTTCATATTTTTGTACGTCACTACTCCCTAGATTCTTCCCATGGGTAGGATCTGGCCTTTGGCAAGGCGGTCCTTTACTCTGCAATTTGATTGGACATTCTAAATTTGTATATTCGAAGGGATTGTGTCCTCCGACATATTCCTCATCTTAGATATCTCCTTCCAGCTCTGCTGGCCTCGGAAAAAATTTTCTCTAGAGGGCGCTGCGCGTCGACGTCCTCCGAGTCGATGTCCTTCGACAGCCGCCGTATCGACGTCGACGTCATCCTGCCTATAAAGGCCGCGCGCAGCGTCCGTTGCTCAGTTCCGTTTTGTAGCCCACAATAATACTTTCTGGACTAACTAATCACACTGAAGGAGCGTAAGCTGCAACAACAAGGGAAGTAGAACTGCGGGGATGGACGGGAGGTTCGATGAGGAATACGTCGGAGGAACATCCAGTCGAAAGAACGTTACAAGGTAAGAAGTAACTTGTTCTTCGAAGGGATTGTGTCCTCCGACGTATTCCTCATCTTAGATAGGCTCCCATAGCAGTATTCTATTATCGGAGGAGGGAGTACTGACTTCACGCTGTCTTCTATTGATGAATAGAATGCAGTACAGCCCTTCCAAACCTAGTCTCTTGACTGGAGGAGGAATCCAGATTGTAAAAACGTGTAAAGGTATGGACAAACGACCATGTAGCGGCCGCACATATGTCTTTAACCGGCACGCCTCTTGTGGGCCGATGAAGCTGCAATACCTCTGGTCGAGTGAGCCCTAAGGTTTTGAGGGGGCTCCTTCCCTGCCAGTTTATAACATTCCAGAATGGCTAGAATGATCCATCTGGAAATGGTCTGCTTAGTTATTGGTAACCCCAGTTTGTGACCTGTGTAACCTACAAACAGCTGGTCTGCCTGTCTTATCCTGGCTAGTCTACTAATGTAAAAACTTAAAGCCCTCCTAGGGTCTAGCCTGTGTAAACTCTCTTCCTCTTTCCCCGGGTGAGGAGGAGGATAGAAAGATGGTAGGGTAATCTTCTGAGTGATATGGAATTCAGAAACCACCTTTGGGAGGAAATTAGGCTTCACTTGCAGGACAACCTTGTCTTTGTGAAATATAGTATAGGGGGTTTACAAGAAAGAGCTTGTAATTCGCTCACCCTTCTAGCAGATGTAAGTGCTATTAATAAAACAGTTTTAAGGGTAAGGAATCTTAACGAACAAGAATGGAGAGGTTCGAAAGGTGTACCCATCAGGAAAGTTAGTACCAAGTTTAAATCCCATAGGGGAACTTGGAATGGTCTTGGGGGATAAACATTGGTTAACCCCTTTAGAAACTGTATTACCAAGGGTAATTTGAAATAGGATGGTTCTTCCGCAGTACGCTTAAAGATGGATAGAGCTGCGAGATAGCCCTTAATGGTGCCAACTTGAAGGCCTGAATTTGCCAAATATAGTAGGAAGGACAAAACCATTGGTGTACCACACGAAAAAGGGTTGATATTCTGTTCTCTACACCAGCTGCAAAATCTGTTCCAACGGCAGCGGTATAAAGACTTTGTTGCTGGCCTCCTTGCCGAAAGCAACACCTCCATAACATCATCAGGGAGGTCCCAATGCTTGTACCTCAGCCTTTTAGAAGCCAAGCGTGAAGGTTGAGGGTTTTGATGTCTGGATGGAGAACCTGACCTCCCTTCTGTGAGAGTAGGTTCTCTCTGAGTGGAAGTCGAATTGGAGGGCAGATGGACAAGTCTAGAAGGTCCGGGTACCACGTTCTCCTGGCCCAATCCGGGGCAATTAGGACCATGGTTCGCCGGAATCTTCTCAACCTCCTGATCATTTGAGGAATAACGGGGACCGGTGGGAACGCGTACAGAAGCGGAAACTCCCAGTCCACTATGAACGCGTCTCCTAGAGCTCCTCTCGGGGGAAATTCCCTTGAGCAGAACAGGTCGCATTTCCTGTTTAGGCTGGTGGCGAACAGATCTACCTGAGGGGTTCCCCAAAGGGCGAAGATCTCTTGAAGGACTTCCTGAGCTAGCTCCCACTCGTGGGAGACTGTGTTCTGCCTGCCCAGAGCGTCCGCTGTCAAGTTCTTCTCTCCGGCTAGGTGAACTGCCGATAGAGAGATTCCTTCTTGGATTGCCCAAAACCAGAGCTGCATCGCCTCCCTGCACAGTAGTAGTGATCCGACGCCTCCTCTTTTGTTGAGGTAATGCATGGCCACCGTGTTGTCCGTCATTATCAGGACGTTCTTCCCTTGTACAGCTGGCAGAAACGCCTTCAGCGCAAGTCTGATGGCTCTCAGCTCTAACAGGTTGATGTGTAGTCTGGACTCCGATGGAGACCAACGACCGCTGATGGTCAAGTCGTTGGCGTGGGCTCCCCACCCCGTGAGTGAGGCATCCGTGACTACTGTTATCTCCGGCCAGGGTTGCCAAAACTGTTCTCCTTTCAGAATGTTCTCCTGACAGGCCCACCACTGAAGGTCTCGAGCCACCCTGCCGGGAACCTGAAGAAGATCTGTCATTCTCCCTGAGAATTGTGACCACTGAGTCCTCAGTGCCCACTGGAGGGATCTCATTCTCAGGCGAGCCGCTGGCACTAGGAAAATGCAGGATGCCATGAGGCCTAGCAACCTCAAAAAGTCGAAGGCTGGGAGACGTTGGGCATGCCGGAACTTGGTAACCATCTGTAGAATATCTTGAGCCCTCACCTCTGGTGGCGAGGCTTTTCCCAGGGAAGTATCCAGGATCGCTCCTATGAACTGGAGTCTCTGCGATGGTATCTTTTGTGACTTCTTTAAATTGAGGGAGAAGCCCAGTCTGTGAAGGAAGTGGCACACATGATTTAGCTGAATCTGAGCTTGTTCCGGAGAAACAGCCCTGATCAACCAATCGTCCAGGTAGGGGTAGACGTGAATCCCTTCCCTCAGACTTGCAGCCACTACCGACATTAACTTGGTGAAGACCCTCGGGCGGAGGTCAGCCCAAATGGCAGCACTCGAAATTGATAGCGAGAGTTGCCAATTGCGAACCTCAGGTATTTCCTGTGTTTGAGATGGATAGGCACATGGAAATAAGCGTCCTGAAGGTCCAGAGATACCAACCAGTCCTGGAACTGAAGGGCCTGGAGGATCTGAGAAAGAGTGACCATCTTGAATTTGTCTTTTCTGAGGAATTTGTTCAATTCTCGCAAGTCCAAGATGGGTCTCATTCCTCTGTCTTTCTTTGGAATGAGAAAGTAAGGGGAGTACCAGCCCGGTTCTATGGCACCTTTCTCTAGCAGGTCCCAAATTTCCTGCAAGAGGAGTGGATCTGGAGCTTTCTGAGAGCTGATCCCCAGTGGATGACTCTGAGGTATACGTAGGAAAGGCAGGCAGTAACCTTGGGCAACTGTTTCCAATGCCCAAGCATCTGACGTGATAGCCTGCCATACCGTCAGATGTTGAGTCAACCTGCCTCCTACAGGTGTCCTGTGAGAGAAGTCCTCAGAGTGGTTTTGGGGCGGCTGATGCAGATGCCGATGATAAAGAGGCACCTGCTGTTGCTGCGGCTTTTGAATATCTACCCCGTCCACCTCGGGTAGTTCTTCTTTGACCCCTTTGAGCCGGTCGTCATCTACCTCTTCCGAATGCGGAGTAGAAGCGAAAGGACTTGCCCCTCGCAGAGGTTCCTGTGGGACGAAAAGGAGTCTGACGGATTGAAGCTCCTAGGGATTTTGCTGCTGTTTTTGAAGTTTGCAGTTTCTCTAAACTGTCATCCGCCTTTTACCCGAACAAAGAAGAGCCATCGAATGGCATGTTCAAGAGCCTGGCTTGCACATCTGGGCCAAAACCCGACTTTCTCAACCAAGCGAATCTCCTGGTTGATGTACTTGCCGCCATTGCTCTGCTGATACTGTCAGCCGAATCAATGCCCGTCTGGAGGGATTCGCACATAGCGTCTTTACCGTCCAGTATAATATTCAGGAACGCATCCCTTTCTTCTCCCTCCGGGATGCAGTCAGCCGCTGTAGAAGCACACTCCCAAAGTGTATGGCTGAACCTAGCAAGGGTGCAAGTAGCATTAACAGATTTTAACGCCATGGTACATGCTGAAAAGACTTTCTTTGCCATAGCATCATATTTTTTATCGTCCCTGTCCTGTGGGACGGTAGGATAAGCCGTCTTGACATCGGTAGAGGATGCTGCCTGTACCACCAGACTTTCTGGGGATGGGTATTTAGACAAAAACTCTGGGTCTGTAGAAGATACCCTGTACTTTGTAGACAGTTTTTTATTTACTGCTGGTACTACATCTGGGGTTTCCCAGTTTGTCATGATCTTTCTCTGAAGAGCTTTATGAAAAGGCACCATAGGATCCTCCTGTGGGCCTTTGTCAAGAATATCCGTGAGGTCATCTTGTTGGAAAGATTGTGAAGGTGCAGACCACCCCATGAACTCTGTAATCCTGGCCATTAAGGCTCTGTAGGGGGTTTCAGCATGCTCCCCCGGGTCTGGCTTAGCAAACTCCACCTCAGGGGAAGTGTCTAACCCACTTGCCTCATGTAAAGAATCATGAAGATCCTTTAATCTGCGCTCTTCAGAGGAAAATTCCTCTCTAACTGGGGTTACAGGTCCCTGTAACTCAAATGTGTCTTCCTGTTCAGACAAATCACCCTCTTCTAAAATTGAGGATATAGTTCTCAATTGTTCTGAACTCATAAAGGGAGTAAATCCCATTTCCAAGGCAGAGGGTGCCGAACTTGTCATTATTGGCCTCGAAAACGTCGATGTCGTCGACGGCTTCGAGCGTGGCGTCGAAAACAGAGGCGGAGGCCTCGAAGACCTCGACAGAATTGGAATTCTACTCGACATTATCGAAGCCATCGACGTCGAGGGCCTGGGGATAGTCACTGGATGTGTGGTAACCGTGACTTTTCTTGGCGTCGACGCCGGTGTCGAAGCCGCCGTCGAGTCGACAGACCCGTGTGTCGAAGGTCCCCTCGACAACGGCATCGAAGACATCGACCTCGACGTCAACGGACCCTTCGAGGAAGGTTTGGAGGTCATAGTCCTGCTCGAGGGTTCGAGACGCGCTCGAGAGATTTCTTTCGCCGGGTACTGCGACTCGCGGCGTTTTTGACCTTTGGGTCTTTCGACCAGAGCATCGCTCTCGGCAGTCTTCGAGGGGGTCGAGGCCGCGTTCTCGAAGACGCTCATCATATTTTTCGGAATTCCTCCCAATCAGCCCGGGAACTATGTTTCGTGGGGCAAGGGATTCTTTTTGGCGAAACAGAGGAAGACGGAGAAGGGGATCTTCGACGTCTCCTCTTCGAGTGCTTCGATCTCGAGGAGTGATGAGACCCACTCCGAGACCTGGAGCGCGAATGGTGACGAGGAGACGAATGTCTCGACTTCGTCGACGAAGAAGAAGCTTTAAAAGTCTTACCTTTCTCCAGCTTCCCCCTACGCTCCTTCAGGGCCTTAGCTGTCATGGACATACAGTCCTCGCACTCCGAACAATGGTGTTCAGCTCCCAAACACCACAGACAAATTCTGTGAGGATCGGTCAACGACATCTTTTTCCCACAATCTCGACATTTCTTGAAGCCGGATCGAGGAGTTGTCGGTTCCGACGAGGAAGCCATCGAGTACGGATCGAATAACTCGAGGTAAATAGGATGAATCTGACTAAGAACTGAGCAACGGTATTCCGAGGCACTGAGTAAGCGCGGAAAAAACAGAACTGAGCAACGGACGCTACGCGCGGCATTTATAGGCAGGATGACGTTGACACTGGAAGAGCTGGAAGCAGATATCTAAGATGAGGAATACGTCGGAGGAACATCCCGTCGAAAGAACGTTACAGGGTAAGAAGTAACTTGTTCTTCTGAATTCTTTTCCCACCTCCTTACGTTGGTACTGCTTTGGGAGTCAGTCATAGATATGGAATACGTCGGAGGACCCAATCCCCTTGAAGAACAAGTTACTCTTACCTGGTAACGTTCTTTCAATGGGATGGTCCGACGACGGATTCCTTATTGCTGCCTCCCTGCCTACCTCGCTACAGAATTTCTTATGCGATTGCAGCTTCCGTTTCCGCAAGGCTTTCTGTGGTCATACTGGCAGTAGATTGGTGCCACATGTTCTGGGGAAAAAACTACAACTGAGGCTACGGGCGTTGTGCGTCCTACTTATAACATCCGGTGACGTCGGCTTGATGGAGGCCCTCGAGGACAGTGTCTCGACGTCGTGGACGCAGACGCCGAAAGATTTTTGTGTGGTGATACTGTCATAGATATGGAATACGTCGTCGGACCATCCCATCGAGAGAACTTTACCAGGTAAGAGAGTAACTTGTTCTTCTACTGCCATGCCTTTTCTTTGCTTATAGTGAAGTCCCCCAAGCAGGGGTTGGTTTTAGCCCCTTTGAACTTCTTTATCGTTATCCAGTCAGAGGCCCTTTGGCCCTGAACAAGGAAGGGTTGGAGAGTTCTCCTTCCCTACAGCCAGTGAGAGCCACTGACTATGTCCTGGGCCTCGGGAAGAGGTTGGCACTGATGACAGAACTTAAGAAAAGCTGCAAGTAGGTCAGGCTCTGGTCATTTGTATTTGTATTTTATTTATTTATATAGCGCACCTGGCTCAAGGGCATCTGGGTGCATCACTTAGGATACAGACATAATGAACATTACATATAATATACATAAGCATTTACATATAATATAGAGAAGAGGGAGTCAATTAACAAGTAAAGTACAGTTTCACATTATATAGGCATCAATATTACAAATGTACAACAGAAAGAAGACTATGTCTGGGCATAAGGTTGGTTAGCGAACAGTCTGACTCAAGGGCAGACAACCAGACTTTGGCTGGCCTTTTGAATGCTGGGAAGGAGGGTTCTGCTCTGAAAGGGTTAGGTAGTGAGTTCCAGAGTTTCGTCGCCAGGACTGGGATGCTGATTTCCCCCACCCCCTGATCTCTGGAGGTTGAAGTGGGGTATAGACAGGTGGTTGGACTGGGTGCTTCTGAGGGGTCTGTTAGAGGTGTGGATGGTAAATCTGTTGGCGAGGTAACTAGGTGCTTGGTTGGCGAGGAATTTGAGTTAGAGCTAGAGTTTTTAGAGATACTCTGTGTTATTGATAGCCAGCGGAGAATCTGCCTGGTGTCAGATGTGTTGATTCCTAGGGATGTTTAATGCAGCTCGAATAGCATTGTTTTGAATAATATAACTTATTGAGGTTGCATTGGTTAGTACAAAGATAGAGGGCGTTGCAATTGTCAATTTTGGACATTACCAGAGTCCTGGCTAATGTGGTACAGTTGGCTGGTGATGAGAAGGGGCGGCAGGCTGTAAGGAGCTTGCGTGTGTACGCTGCTGTGGAGGATACTGCGTTAGTTTTCCTGGAGAGGGAGAGGGTGGAATCAATATAAATGCCTAGGGTTTTAGTGTCCTTTGTAACTTTAATGAGGTTGCCATCAATGACAAAGGAGTTGAACGAGGGGTCAAGTTGGTTGAGTCTTTGGGTGCCTAGGATGAGTAGCTCTGACTTTTTGTCATTCAGACAGAGTTTGTGTTGCGCCATCCAAACTTGGATGACTTGGTAGATAGAGTTAACAGCATGTGTGTCAGCTTTATGATTACCAGTAATGGGTATGAGTATCTGGGTGTCATCCGCATAGTTGGTGTAAGTGACACCCAGATAATCGAGGATATCGAAAAGTGGCTTTGTAAACACATCATAAAGTGTGGGGGAAACGCACGATTCTTGTGGTACTCCACATGTGACAGGGGAGGGTTCAGCAGATGCAGAAGGGAAGACCCTCATAGACCTGTTGTCCAGGAAAGAGCTAATCCAAGCCGTAGCTTTATCAGAGAAGTGGGCTGTTAGTTTGAGGTGTCGGCAAAGGATTTGGGGGTTTACTAGGTCAAACGCAGCAGATAAATCGAGTAGGAGTAAAAGGGCAAGTTTACCATTATCTTTGATGTCCTCAATCTGTGTTTTAAGATCATTCAAAGTGGTTTGTTCCATGATGAGGACGAAACCCTGATTGTATAAGTCCCAGGAGTTTGTTAGTTTACAAATAGTCTTGGATCTGCAGATAGGCCGCTCGATCAATAATGGCACTGTAGTGATGGGCCTGTCATTAGTTGGTATGTTAGAATCCAATTAAGGTTTTTTAAGAAGCGGAATGACCCAGGCGTCCTTCAGGTTGTCAGGGACAATCCCAGAGCTGAAAGAGGCGTTTATAAATGCAGTAATGAAAGGCGCTAGATTATGAGAAGCCTCCTTGATAATAGGGGCAGGACATAAGACACCTTGGCAGTTCGAAGGTTTAAGGTTGTTGATCATATTTTCAACTTCAGAGATTGTGAGGTGGAGGTTGGTGTTAGTTCTGATCTGATGAGATTTATCTTGTGGGTCGATCTGCAGACTAGTTTTTTTGTTGTTGATTTTTGTTCGGAGAGTAGCTATTTTACCAAGGAGTGCCTTTTGTATATTGGCACACCAGGAGCTATCTTTAGTACAAGTGTCAGGAGGGGAGACCGGGGATTCCAGTTCTTTTAGTATTTTGAATAACTCTTTAGTGTTAGATTTGGCTTGTTTGATGCGCTTGTTATAAGTGTCTTTTTTCACCTGAAGTATAGCCTCTTTGTAGTTAAGGGTGGCTAAAACTAAGCTCGCTTTGCTCATTTCGGTGGGGTTACTTTTTCCAGCACGCTTCTAGATTCTGTTTATCTTTGCGTAGGACTCTCAGCTGAGGTGTAAACCAGGAGTTGAGGTGAGCCCGTAGTTTAGGTTTTCTTAATTTAATAGGTGCAATGTGGTCTAGAGCTTTTAGTAAAGTCTAATTAAACGTGTCTACCAGGACAGTTGGATCAGTGCAGACGGAGGCGTGTTCATTGAGGGTTGGGAGGATAAGTGGGAGCAGTTTTTCACAGGTTAGGTCTCTTGTTTCTGGTGGAAATAGCAGGTGCGATGTCTGTCAGGTGTGGTACGGGTAATTTTGGCAGAGATGGTAAATGTGATTGGATGGTGGTCTGTGCACGCACACAGTTGATTGGAATCAACATTGATTTTGCAATTTAAGCCAGATATCCAGTCGAGGATTCTTCCCTGTTGGCTCATTAATAAGTTGCGTAAATCCTATGTTGGTAAGCAAATTATTGATATTGTGTGCAGAGGAATCATTGGGATCTTGAAGACCTGGATTAAAATTGCCTAATACAATGATTTGAGATTTAGTTTTGGTATTGATGGCAAGAATGTGAGATAGGTCTTCTGCAAATGTGGAGATAGAGCCAGGGGGCCTGTAGATTAGATGGAGTGTGATAGTCTGCCTAGGGGTTGAGGCTAATTTGACTGTGTATTTTCCGCTGACAAGATTTGTTGCGCAGTGGAGATACAGCGATTAATAGAATTTGTATGAATGAAGGCCAATGCCACCTCCTTTGGTCTGACTGGTATTGCGATAGCTTCTAATGATGATATAACCTGTAGGGATAGCTAGAGACAGGAGTGGTTCTGAGGCAGAGTGAAGCCAAGTTTCTGTGATGGCCATAAAGTGAAGATCATGTGTAAGGATAAGGTCGCCCATATCAAGTGCATGTGCAATAAGTGACCTGCCATTTAGCAAATCCCCCTTATGAGGGTCATAGGAGCGGTGACATGCTTGTATCAAGATTGGTGTTCGAAGTTGGTGAGGTGACGTAGGCTGTTACAGTAGGTGGATGCATGTTGGTGTGCCTGATGGTATTGGTGTGGTGGTAGGAAGAGTCTAGAGCCAAGTCTGAGGTTCCTCAAGGGTGTAGTACATGGTTGGTTAGGTGTAGGTTTAGTGGCAAAGTATTCAATCCAGAGGGCAGGCGATTTGAGGTATGGGTTAGGAGAAAGTGCAGAATGAGCCAGAGCTGGGATGTGGCAATGCTACATGTTGATGTACAGAGAGCTCCTAGGACTTTGTCCAAATGGGGTGGGAAGTGTGTTGAACCTTAGTTGGGAGGCAGAGAGTAGCAAAGAATGTGTGCAAGGCCTGGTATGTGGTGAAGCTGCTAGTGTGGTGTTGTTGTAATAAGAGAATGCCACAGTCAATACAGATAATTCAAGGAGGAGGCGCGGTGCAAGGTGATTGGCAGCAACAGGTGTGTGTAGACAGTGCATTGTGGCTGTACCAGCAAAGTATGAACAAAGCTGAGGTAGTCAAAGGAGCAGTGTGCAAGTTACAAATATTTGTAGTTCAACATGGGCACACAGTGTGACCGAAGAATACAACATGTCAGATGGAATGCAAGAGTACTAAATGCAGGAGGAATGTATGGTAGACCACATCATATCAGAGGGCGAGGAGCATCAGGGAAGGTGAGGCATTTCAAATAAGCATTAGGGTACTGAAATCAAGACACGCTAAAGTGCACATGTAGAGTGTGTAGTGGGTGATTAATTGAGGCACTTCAATTCAATAAGAGATCAAACATGGCAGTTCGCCAGTAGCAGGCTGTGATCAATATGCAGATACTGCCTGGTAGTAATGGAGCGTTAACGTAGGGAATGAAGGCGCAATACAGCACATTGAAGTTAGAGTTATGCAAACATCAGGCATAGGACAAATTAAGTAAGGCGTAACGGATCAGAAGGGGCTTGCTTACGTACTGTGGTAGGCGATACCGTGTCACGGATAGGGTCCCTGCTGATTGTTGGGAGCACGAGAGAGCAATATGAGTGTACTCACATTTAGAGCGTCTAATGCAGGCAATTGAAAAATTGAGCAGTCACACAGTCTACAACACGTAAATTGCACACTCCTATATGAAATGGAAGAAGAGGGTGGTGGAAGGTAGATTTGGAGCTGCCGATAATGTTACAAGTGATGAGTCTTACTCTGTAGTGGCCGCTGATTGGAGGCACGTAGGTGTGACGGCAGCCAGGCGCAAAGTTGTTAATTCGAATGCAGGGATGAAGTTTGTCGCAAAGTGCACGCTTCGTTTGTTTGGGGCAGGGCTTCTGGCAAATGGAAACCGAGGCTGCGGACAGGCTGAAGACAGGAGTCCGCCTTAGTGAGATCTGTGCCTTAGCGAGATCTGACATTCATTGGCATGACCCGAAGGCCAACATGGTGGTGTTTACTCCAGACCAGCTTGTATTGGTTATGGTATCTTACATGGTAAGTGGATGGACTCTTCAAGATTGTAGGCAAACTAGGAGAGATCAATTACTTAGTGGGGCAACCCCAAGGAGGCTCCTAGCGTCGATCACACTAACCATCTGAAGGCTTATGTTTCCAGAACAGAACTAGGAGCTTTGTTTCTAGCCTCTGATCAGTAGAGTGAGCCTCTCCCTGATCTCCTCAGGGGACAACCTTCAGATGAGACAATTGAAGGAGTGAAACTCTCTCCAGATTTGACTCTGCAGCAGGAGTGGTGCAAGGCTCTGAATCAGTTTGTCTCCCTGTTTTCACTGACACCAGGCTTGACTCCTTGGGGCCAGCATATTCTCACAGCATATAATCTGTAGAGGGTTGATCTTCTGTGCACGGCACCAGACGGAGAACCTCTTCCATTTATGCCTGTAGCACTTAAGAGTTGAGGACGCCCTGGCCTTTGCAAGGACTTCCTTGCAGTCCGCCGGGATATCATAGCCTCCGAACTCTAGTGCTGCAGGAGCCAGGCCTGCAGGTTCAGCGATCCTGGGTCGTGATGCAGGATGGCGCCTCCTTCCCTGGCAAGAAGATCCGCGTCCGTCGGCAGTTTGACTGGGGGGGGATGCTGACAAGTCCAGAAGGTCCGGGAACCATATCTGCCTCGGCCACGCCGGTGCAACGGGGATCATCCTGCACCGGGACCGTCTGAGTTGAATGATGAGTAGCAGAAGCAACGGCGAAGGTGGGAACGCATACAGGAACAGGCCATCCCAGGGGAAGGAGATCGCATCGCCCATGCTCCCCGGCTGGGGAAACCTGCTGGCGAACCTCCGGCACTTGGTGTTCGTCGCCATCGCCAATAGATCTAACTGGGGATTGCCCCATCGTCGGAATAGCAGATCCACTTCATCCTGCCGGAGTTCCCACTTGTGGCATGAGCGCAGCTCTCTGCTGAGCGAGTCGGCGACATTGTTATTTACTCCTGCCAGGTGGAAGGGTACCAGGAACATCCTGTGGGCAACGGCCCAGTGCCACAAAGCCTGCGCTTCCTTGGATAGGGCTGGGGATCTGGTGCCCCCCTTGCTTCTGGATGTAGAACATTGTGATGGTGTTGTCGGTGAAGAACCTCACCACCTTGCCCTTGAGGGATGGGAGGAAAGACCCGAGGGCCCAGAACATGGCTCGGAGCTCCAGGACGTTGATCTGTAGTGATCTCTCCTTGTTAATTAATGGGTCGTTACTGCCCTGAAACCTTCCTTTGAAAATTGCATGTTGTACATCTGGCCATGCCGACTAATTTTTTTTTAAGGCAAAAACCGATGAAGAACAATATGATAGGGGCTCAATTAATCCTTATTACACACAGTGGGTTGTGTACTTATGTGTTAGGAAGATGTGTAGAGATGTTGAATATACCGGCAATGGGAATATGATGCCAATGTATATATTTGATGGAATACAGATATGTTTCTCCAACATTTTGTTCCTCCTTACTGAGTTATGGCTAGAAGCCTGTTGGCCATATTTGGATCCTTTGGGGATAGGTCTCTGCAGTAACCCTATGCTTTGAGTGCGCTCAATGGCTGCTATTGGGAGTAGCATCATTGTGGTCCACTTTAGGATTACTTCCTTATTTTTTCAACATATTGTACATTCCATACAATTGTAAAAATATTGATTACAGGCTATAGAAAGGATATCTTCTTCCATTTCTTGTGGAAAGGACTCGTCTGTCTCTTCCACAGAATGAATCCCTTTTTTTTAAATTGCGCTACCCAGCAGGAGCGAGTTTGAGAACGAGGTGACGATTGCGCGATGGTCATCGCGCATGTACGTGATGTCACGACGTTGATTTACGCAGATACAAGTGCAGCCATTTTTTTACCCGTTTTGTGGCGTTTACCAGCCGCAAGATTTTTGCCGATCCAAAGAAAGAAAGAGAGCATATGAATGAGTAAGTGCATATGGGATAGGGATTTACCCATAGAGATGTATGGAGGAAAGGCTTGCATGTTACTGATCAGACACTCCCTGTCTTATGTTTTGACAGACTGAAATAAATTTGGAGGCTGAAGTATAAACACTGATACCTGGAATTCTTTTTATGTGAATCTGGTACATATGACCAGCCACATTTACACTGGAAAGTACTGTGGGCAAGATGCTATCTGATTTTTCCACAATGACATTACTCCATGGATATCTAAATTTAGACTTAATTGGGTTTGTCGGTTTTGTTGATTTACAGGCAATAGTGTGATCAACAAAGAGGATGGTAGCTACTACACCATACCAATAGTCAACAGGAGGGGCTTTACATCACATTCCCAGTGACTACACCTACATAGATGAGTGCTAAGTCCCAGTGATTTCTGGTAAAATTGCTTGGGGCAGTAGTGCAGGATATAAGCTGTAGAATACACTTCAAGAAGTCTAATTTTGACTTTTTATTGTTTGCTAGGATGTGAGAAGAGGATAAAGGCAAGAACTTCCTAATTAATTGGAATCTGCCATTGTCAAACATTGAAGGTTGGATAAGACTCTGGGATATTCACCCTAGGAGTCTAAGAGCATCCTTCACACCCTTAAGGGGATGAAGGTTCTCTTTAAAGGTCGAAGTAAAAGACCTGTATAGTGATACTTAGTTCTAATGAAGTGCCTCCTTTTGATCAACAGGGTACTTCAGTGTTGATAGAAGACGTTTTAACAGAGTACAGCTCTTTCATGAGTATAACGGACACAAGACATCATATACCCCTGAAGAATGTCATACATATTTCGTGTTTATGGACAGAAACTTGCACAAGTTGAGAAATAACAGAGTATAAAAGCTAATCTGCAGTAGCCAGAGTTTTTGCGACAAGAGGATTACAGTGTGATGGAACCACACCTTTGACCTAGGATATTACATATTACTGGGACCCACTTATATTAGTTTACTTGTGGTGTTTTTTCATTTTTGTAAATGTTTTATGTGACATGACCATTTTTGATTGTTCTTAAGTGTTTCTCCTTAATGTGATAAATAAAATTCATATTTCTTGGAATGAAAACAAGAAACGTTATTACTAAGCTGCCGGATAGTATACCCGTTTATATAGCCATTGTTGTTACATGAGTTCTTTTAGGAGAATACAAGTACTTCTCCATGTAGTAAGAAGGTTGTGAATCCCCCTATGTGGATATAGCCGGTTTGAGAATAGTGAAATTACTATTAATAACTGAAACCTTGAGTGCAACTGTTACTTGGTTACTAGTTAGGGAGAATTCTCAGAAATGTGCTAATTCCCTTCTAGCTTGGAGACCCCCAGCCCTTTTGCTGGACTCTTGGACTTTTAATTTCTATCCTGGAGAGATTGAGACCTTTTTCCCACTCTCTCATGCATTAATGTTTAATTTGAACTGTTTCCTTTGGTTTTGGAGTCTGACAAAATCCATAGGCATAATCTTTTTACATTTTGACACACATCACCTTCAGTGCAGTGGCACAGGGACGTCTCTTAGATTTCCCAAAGGTTTAAATACCTTCTCTTGCTGAAACTGTTTCCAAGAGCATTGAAGTGAAATTGACTTTACTTACATTTTGTAACTTTCTAGACCCAGCATACACTATCTTACAATAGGGTGCTGGAGGGGATACTTAGTATCCCCTTTGTCTAGTTTCTCATGTAACATTGTTGTTAACCTTTCTACAATTAATGGCTGGTGGCATGCATAGGTTTACTTTTTCCTACCATTGTGTGTTTCTACCGCGGGCTGCAGCTGCAGTAAAGCACCCATGGGTGCCCATTTTGTCAAAATGGCTCTGGTCCTTTTTTTTTTCACCATTTCTTGTTGGAAAGGTCCTTCTTGAGATTTACTCTGCGTGCAAAACCAGGCTTGGTCCTAATGTGATTGGCTGGCTGTCCTCAGCCACCAATCGGTGTGATTGACAACTAGGCTGTGAATGATTGGAAGACATCTGCATAAAAGCAGAGGTATTTTGCTTGGAAGGCAGAGTCGACCACTGGACTTAGGAATCTGAAGAAGAACTTGGAAGAGACGCCTGCTGCAACTCCTGGACCGTTGATTAGCCTGGTGAAGCAGTGCTGAAGCTCTGAATTCGTCTCGTCTAGAGAAGCCCTGCAAAGGACGACTCCTCCCCTTGGCGTTGGTGGTACCAATCGACCCCAAGACAAACTCATCTGGAAATCCGCTCTGAGCTGGCTGTACTTCCACTGCTGCTGCAGGAACCGATTGCCAGGGAGAGGAACACCAGAATTGAATTTCGTCTTTTAGTCGGACCCGAGCTCCAGGAAGATTCTCTGGACTCCCAAAAAGCAGGAATGACCAAGCCTGAGCCACCTCAACAGAGTGCTGGACCCCAGATGTAAGGAAAGTCCATAAGGTATCCTAGAACCGCTGTGGCGCTATTTGCGAGAAACTTGAACCGCGAAGTGCCACCAATCTGAAGTTTGCCCATTGCTGCCGCCAACCTTCATTTTGAGGTGCAGGAGTCCCCAGGCGTCCTCACTCTTGTCCCCACAACTGAGGCTCAGGAACAGGATCTGCAGACCTACAACAGGAACAGAAGCCAGCTGGAATCCATTTCTTCAGACCTAAGGTACTGTAAAACTAAGGGGTACTTACCTCTTGTTGTGTAGCCTTGCTAGCTCTCAGTTGAGACTTTTCATGGTTGCTTTTGCAGAGTTGCTGGCAGCTTTGCCCTTCACAAGACTCCCAGCTTGTGGCCCAACAGTGATTTCATTTTCTACAAAGACTTCTAAAACATTGTGCAATACATTTTGCTTACCTGCAAGAAGTGCTTCAGCTCACCTAGACTTTTGCTCAATTAACATTGGCTGTCCTGTCTCCCTGAAAGACTCTTCTATCCTCTGACTTTGTGCTTTAACTGTCCCTCAACAAAAGTCACACATTCTATAACTTGTGTAGCTGGGAAAGGGTTAATTTACTTTGCATTATGGGGTTTAAAAAGTACTTAACTGCTTAAGAATATTTGTTAACCATTGTTTTATTCCCAAACCCTTTTTTTTTTTTACACCAAACTCAGTATTGTTCTAAATGTACCAGTGATGTATCATTGTCCACAGTGTCCTAATTATTTAAGTCACCTCAGGGTGTAGTAAGATGCCATGCCAAATGGTTATCTACTGATTTACAGAAACTGAGTGTGTATTTTGAAGTATACTTTTGTTACATATATTTGCTCCCTTCTAAAGAATGCTTATTCAACTGTTAAATTAATAAACAATTGTTTAATCACGAAACCTTGAGTGTAAGTGTTTATTTGGATAATGGTCACTGTTAATCTGTTATAACCCTACAGCTCACCTTGACCCCTCTTGAGATAAGCCTGGCTGCTCAGTCACCTTAACAACTTGTGTAGTACATGCTTGTACCAAAGGTTGGGTTAACTATTGCCATGAGGTAGAGGCTGGTGCAGTCTCCCACAGGGTACTGCATACAATCTTGCTTAACACACAGTGTGACTGCATCAATTCTTACCCAACAGGGCTAGTCTATCAGTTGTCAGTTTTCAGTGAAAGTCTTAACAGAACCTATCCACCATCCAAACGAACCCTTTCTGACCCTACCACTATTCTAACTAAGGACAGGAGAATGACTCCCTTCTCCTGATGGCTTGTTTCTCAAGTTTCAGTTCAATAACCATCTTCAAATAGTTCTTTGTGACCACTTTTATCTGTTCTATGTAAAGGGACTTTTTTTAAAGGTCTCAGGAGAAAAAGACTGATTACTTTGTAAAGGTCTTTTCCCCTTGAGACCTTTAAAATGCGGTTTTCCCTTTTCTTTTTTTAGTATTCGGGGGGGGGGGGTTCACCCTAGAGCACCCCATTGTTCTCACGCCCCACCCTCTTCTGCACTTCCCCACTAAACCACACACACGTGTTCTCCTCGCCCACCGCTTCCTAGTCCCGCAGAGCCTGTCAGCCCCAGCACGCACTCGTGTGTGGCAGAGGCGTGACAGTTTGCTTTAGAAAAACTGCTCTGTGCAGTCACAGAGCGATCTTTCTAAACCGACCTTTTAGTGAAAAGATCTTTAAAAAAAACATCTTTTCACTGGGAACACTTATCAACCCCGTACATTCCTTTAAAGAATGATTTGACCCCTGTGTCTCCTTTTTGATAGCAAAGTTCTTTTCCTTCCTTGTTCTTCTCTTGAATTGTTTTGTTTGCATTTATTCTTACCACTTTCAAAGGTAAAGTAGACCAATATTATAGCTCGGAGTCTCTGGTTCTGGATATGTAATGTACAGTTTTGGATTTCTCTCTGAAACTGATCTTCTTTTTTTTTTTATATTAGCCTTAGCTTCAGGATTTTCTTTTCTGTGCTCTTGTTCCTCTTTAACCTTCTTTTATCTTGCAGTACGTTATTTATAATATGAGCAGTCAAATAATGATTCTCATTCACTTCTGTGAGTCAATATCTTATATTGGCTGGGATGAGTATAAGCATTCCAATAATGTTTTCTGTCCCTCTCTAGGTCTCCTGTTTTCTCTGTTACCTGTAGTTGTTGGGGATAACGTCACCGGGTCTCACTCGTGTGAACTCCTCCCTCCGGTTTGTCAGGTTTGCTTCTCGTGTTCCTTCTATTCTTTCGTCTTCATGCTTCCACACAAGGTGCTTTTTCAGCACTTCATTGACCGGTAGGTTCCATGTTTTCTGTAGTGGAGCTTTATCAGAGTTGTTCAAGGCACCCCTGGTCCACCATGATCCTGTTGTGGTCATGCCACCACTCTGCCATCTCTATCTGGATTCGGGCACTGTGGGTCCTACTTGGTATCCCTCCTCTCAGCTTCTCAGATGCACTGTGTATATCTTGGCGGTTTGCTTTCTCGTGGCCACAGGACGCTGCACGGTGACTCCTCCATGTAAGTAGGCGAGCAGATTCTTAACTTGTGTGCTTCCTCTCTCAATCTCCACTCTCCTCCCCTGATATACTGCGTAGCCGTGGGATTAACCCTGGCACAGTTTTGTATTCCCTTCTGTTTCACACACACTTTTCCTCCATAGGTCACCCTCCTCATCCCATTTATGGGTGACCTTTCCATTTTAGGTCCATTTACAGTTTCCTGCTGACGACACATGCTGGTAATTTCTACACATATTCCTTTATTGGATAGACGTGACGAGGTCTGGTTGGAAAACTTTCTAGGGAGTTCCTCACAGGGGTGAAGGGATCCATTTCCACAATTCGTCACACTACCTTAAACGAGAAACACGTAAAATGTATTTTCTGAGGAACAGAAAGAAACCCATGGTCTTCAAAGGCTATTTATTTAGGTATTCAAAGACCTATTCAAGCTTATCCCTTGTAACAAAACTGCTTCTTGGAAAAGAGGGTCATTCCATGCATGAAAGATTCCCCTTGAAAAATTAAGGGCCATCCCTTTTACAAAAGACCTACCTTGAAAAATTGCTAGTTCACCCCTTTCATGTAACAGATGATCAAAGGAATATTGTAGCCCCAGATGATCTCCTCTGTCAGAACATGCTTCTGACACCTTTTGTTGTTCGATACAGTCTATATGTTGACGAAAAATAAAGTACAATTGACCAGCTGGAGTGAGAATCGTGTAAAAAAACAGTAAATGTCTTTGAAGACTGTCCCAATCCCTATGATTATGTGTGCCTGCTATAAACAAAGGAACACAACATAATAGTGACATGGTGGGTAGAAAAAGAGAACCAGACATTCAAACAAACAGTTAAAAACCTATAGCGCCTGCACAACATACAATACATAGTCCTACTAGACACAACCCACTCTATATTGTATTTCCACTACCTGGTGGTAGGGAAAGTGAGCGTCCCCCAAAAATGCAGTGATAACTCCCCAATGAGAGTCAATAATGGACACACCCCAAGAGGGAATGAGACCAGGACCAAGTGAATAAAAGTAAAGTTTATTTAAAATCAAAATGGGGCAATCAAAGGGCTCTGCAAACTCGGAGAGCGCTCTTCCCAAACATCAGAAAATGCACATTATATTACAAAATCACTTCATCTATGACGTGTGCTATAGGGGATAAATTGAATTATGGTCATTGGACGAAATGGACAGGACTGTATCCATGCTGTAGGGGTGGTGCTCCCGGACTGGCTGGCATAGAACTGGTTACTTCGTGGAGCATGTGGGTCAGCTGGGCCCATCTAGGTGGGGTGCAGAGTCAGGCGATGTCCAATTCGTGAAGAGATATACTTTCTAACATTTGCCCTTGTGGCCACACATACCCTGAACATTATTTATACATTTTGGCATATAAGAATTGTATCCCTGGACTTTTGATCTGGACAATAAAAGGAAGACTACATGGGTCAAGGTACCTAATCTATTCACAGTGTTACGTGGACATATTCATCAAACATTCCGTTAGATCCCATGAAAGAATGGTTTATTGTTTATCGTGAAGGAAATATATCGCTACACATGGGATTAGTGGTTTGGGGTGAGCGGGGGTTGATACACTGATGAGGGGCATGCAACCGTTACATCAAAAGGCTTTGGGATGAGGGGCTTGTTGCCTAGATTTCTTTAAACTGAGTCTGTGGGTGTGAGGTGGGTTTATGGAGACTTTGTGTGTCAGGGGGCAAGGGGGTGGATACTTGGTGCGGGCTCAGTGCAAGGGTGAGAGGTTACGTTTGTTGCATTAAAGCCTCAGTAAGACAAGGGCCTTTAGCCATCAATCCGGCATGGGGTGAGGGGGGTGGCGTGCATGGTGGGGGCTAACTGTGCAGCGCTGCTAGAGAAGGACCTGGGACTTGTCAAGCTTGGTCCACTTCGCTTAATGGGTTTGTATGGGAATCATTAGAATGAGGTAAATACAAGTTATTGCCACTTCATTTACAACAAATAATAAGCAAGCTCTGATTACATTATATGCTATGCCTTTGCATTTACTATGATCATTGTGCTGTAGTATAGCTCTATTTACATTAGCCTCGTGGCCTTGCCATTTATATTGTACACGTGAGAATCTTATACCATTTGAACACATTTACGAGTATACATAGTATTATAAAACCAGGGAGCATGCGGACCATACATTTTGCATCATATCAAACGAGTCACTTAGCATGTTCTACATTAGCTAGGGTCTTTGGTAGGGAACTATGTGTAACCAACAGTATAGGACCCAGACATATGCATCGTAACTCTATGTTCATTGCAATTGATTTAGACATGTTAATAACTGATCATTCTGTTGCATCTCATAGGATCAACCCCTTTATACACAACCACAGAAGTGGACTTCTAGCCTTTACAGAGGGGATTAGCATTGTGGGTGAAACAGTCGTGGGGTACGCATCTGTTACATCAGAAGAGGTGTGAGGTAGGGTGGGTCATCCACAGTTTATATCTTAAATGTAGGGTCTGCAAGTGATGAGACATGTTTGTGGAGATGAATTGTTTTTTCCAGACCCAAGCTCTTACCCGGTCATTCATAGTTCAGTGATGGATGGAGGAAGGCGAAAGATAGTGTTTGACTTGTAGACTTGTTGCGTCTAGTCTCCCATGAGAACAGGACTGCTGCAGGGACACAGAGGGGTGGCGGTGGGTGGAAATAACTGGCTGTGTGCGATTTCAAGGGAGAGCTGCAGCCCTGCAGGCTGTCTTTGCTATGAGGCCTGCTTTAGCATGTACAAAATGGAGTCGGGTTTGGTACAAAATGGAGTCGGTAATCTGCCTTTGCATCCATATGTGTCGTTCCATGGCTATTCGGCATCTCTGGGCACAGGCGCATGGGCAGCCGTTGGATGAGCATCGTCTGCAAGAGGGTTGGACTGGAGGGGAGGGGGCCTAAAAGACCTTTCCTCCCATACATTAGCGATGTACATAACCTATAAGGACAAGCTGAGGGGGGAAAAAGGGAATCTGACATTTTTACACTCAGGAAGTAAAGCCCCCTAAGGCTGATGCTAGCAATCCCTGTTAGTTGTACCCCTTTAGTGCATAATATTTGAATATTACACATACAGCATTCAAACACGATCAATGGGAAAAGAAGTTCAAAAACATAGCCACAGGCCTCCCAAAAATCCAAATACGTTTTAGACTATTACCATTGCAGTTCACTTCTGGGAAAAATAGTCATAAAGCTTGGATATAGAGTACATCTAGATTGATTTATTTTTAAATGTCTTTATTGGCATTTACGTTTAAACCTAGAATCATTACAATCATGATGTGGGTCGAGACTTGTGTTGCAAGTCTGTTATGCCATATAGGGCATGAATAACTTTAAACAGTAAACAGGTAAACAAATAACAATGGTAACTTTGACTGTCCTTCTATCCTCTGAGTTACTGCGCTCCTTGCTTCATTGTCGAACCCCAGCCTCTGCTCTATTTGGCTCTGTACGCTCTTCGTGGAACGTGGTGGGGGAGTGCGTGTTGAGTTAATTCTACAGTTCATGGATTAGGCTGTCATGCAAAGTGCGAGGGGTAGGATTCAGGGGGGTTTGTAGCTTGTTGAAAAAATCATGTCTCTCAGAAGGGTCTTCCAGGCCTCTAGGGTAGTGCTCGAGTCGTCCCCACCCCGGTTGTTCCACTCCTCCCAGGCTCTAGTTTCTTCCGCCGTCCATCTTTCCATCTCCTCGATCCAGGGTTCGTACCTGGGGCCCCGTGGCGATTTCCAGGCCATGGCGATCGTTCTTTTTGTGAGCACACATGCTATGTCCATGAGCTTCACCAGGTGTTTGATTTTACTCCGTCTCGGGTGGGTGCCTAAGAGGCATTCTTTAGGTGTCCAATCATATGCCTCCAGGCCCGCTTTCCTACAGGTCTGTTCAACGGCGAACCAAAGTTTCTGCGACTTAGGGCAGGTCCAAAACATGTGGATCATGTCGGCCCGGTCCGAGGGGCACCATGGGCATGTCGGGCTGGATCTGTCGCTGAATGTGGATGTTCTATGTGGGGTCATGTAGGTCCTGTATAGGACATTGAGCTGAATTAGCCTGAATCTAGCGTTCCTAGAGACCTCCTTCGGGTACGATAGGGCTCTTGACCATTCTCCCTCTGTGATTTCGGCCCCCAAGTCGGACTCCCACCTCTCTCTCAGACGTGCACTTCTTGGGTTGGGCCTGTCATTTATTTGGGTGTATAACCTCGATGTCGGTTTCCAGCCATCGCTAACACCGTGGATCTCCTGTACAAGGGCGTGTGTTTCAGGTTCCTCAGGCCACATACTCCATTTCTCTTTGGCGATGTGCTTCACCTTTTGATACCATAAGAATTGGCCCGAGGGGAGACCATCTTTCCCCTGCAGTGATTCAAAGTCTCTGAATAGCCCCTCCTCGAACATATCTCCCCACGTGTAGAGGCCAAAGTTCTGCCATCTCCTCATTATTGATAAGTCGCCAGGGGCTTTGCATACGTCTGCTAGGATGGGAATCTCAGGTGAATATGAGTGTTGTAGCCCAAGCATAGAACTGGCCTTTTTCCAAACCTGTCGCCCCATCTGGACGATCATGGGCAAGTTAGGAGGCCCCATTTTGGTGTTCCATATTAGTTCTTTTGGATGCATGGGTGAGGTTAATTGGCGGAGAAGGTTCGTTTCGGCTGTGGGTTCGTCACATAGCCACTTAGCGACATGGGACAATTGTGCCACTAGATAATGTCTTTGGAAATCGGGTAGCTGAATACCACCTGCGGCATAGGGTAGTGTAAGAATGTTCAGTGTTAGTCTGTGCCTGGTCCTTCCCCAAAGAAAGTCTCTGATTAAGGATTCCAGCTTCCTGAAGAAGGATGGGGGAATATAGTATGTTATATTAGTGAAATAATAGAGGAATCTAGGTAGTAATATCATTTTGGATATTGCCGCTCTGCCCATCACCGAAAGCAGAAGTTTCGACCAAAATTTAATGGATCTGCGTACCCCAGACATAGCGGCCTCTGTGTTGCACTCGTGGGTGGAGATTGGTGTGTGCTTGATGGTAAGGCCCAGGTAACTAAAGGCCTCCACTTGCCATTGAATCCCGATCTGGGGGAGTTCTTCTGTGCTTTTTCCCTTGAGTCCAGCTAAAGGGAAGGCGCATGATTTCTGCCGGCTGAACTTTATCCCTGAATATTTCGAAAAATTATCCAAGATGTCTAGGGCTGTAGGGGCATTCTTCTGGGGGTCTCGAAGATATAGTAAAACATCGTCGGCGTACAGGGAGATGATGTTCTCTGCTCCACTGATGTTGATACCCGCGTCAAAAAGCTGTTTCCTAAAATAAATTGCTACTGGCTCCAGACCCAGGATATATAGCATTGGCGAGAGCGGGCACCCCTGTCTGGTCCCTATCTGAAGCGCCCAGGCCCCTGATACCAAGCCCCCTATCTTTACTCTTGCCACTGGGTTGTTGTAGAGTACCTTGACCCATCAGATAAAGTGTTCACCCAGTCCAAACTCCCTCAGGGTCTCGATCAGCCACTCCCAGAAAATTGAATCAAAAGCCTTAATGGCATCAAGCGAAAGTACCGCCAGGTTTTCTTTGCATTCCTCGGTCTGTGCCATTATGTGCTGGAGCCTTCTCAGGTTGGCTGTGGTGTTACGCCCTGGGACAAACCCGCTTTGGTCCACGTGTACTAGGGAACCTATCACCCTTGAAAGCCTCTTGGCCAATATGGTTGTTAGAATTTTGCTGTCGTAGTTCAGGAGCGCCAGCGGACGATACGAATCACATTTTTCGGGTGGTTTGCCAGGTTTGAGCATTGGGACGATGAGGGTTTCTCTCATGGTACCTGGTAATGTTCCAGTCTCAAATGCCTCCTCATAGACTTCATGCAGTATGGGGGACAAGATCTCTTTGTATGCCTTGTAGAACTCTGGGGTAAGGCCGTCTGTTCCAGGGGTCTTACTTGTGGAAAGGGATCGTATTGCCTTGGAGATGTCTTCGATCGTGATGGTCTCTCCCAGCATGTTTTTTTGCTCCTGGTCCAGTGTAGGTAGGCCAGCTTCTGCCAAGGTGTCTCTTATGTCTGCTTCAGGAATTCGGTCACTGTGGGCATATAGTTCCTCATAGAAATCGGAGAACACATCATTTATTGCTTGTTGCGTTCTGTGGACTATGCCATTATCGTCTTCAATCTCATTAAGGGCCAGCTTTGGGTGTTCCCTCCTGCACAGCCAAGATAATATCCTATCAGGTTTATCCGCTTCTTTATGAGCTTTCACAGTGCGAGTAGAGAAGTCAAATTTCGAAAGCCTCTCCCATGCGATTCTGCAGTCTTCCCTGATCTCCCTCAGCTTGATTTCCGTCTCGGTTGTGGGAGAGGGATTGTTTTCGAGTTGCCTGATCTTTTCCTCCTCGACCTCTAGTTCCTTTCTCAGCTGCCTCCTAATCCCACCTGCCTCGGCAATCACCTCACCCCTCGTCACTACCTTCATTGCTTCCCAAAGAGTGCTCCATTTTTCAACTGTTCCCTTGTTAATCTCTATGTACTCTTCTAGCTTCTCGGCCAGGGTCTCCTTGAATGCGGGGTCGGTTAATGTCTCTACTGGCATCCGCCACATTGGGATAGGAGGTTGGGGGGGACGCAGGCATAGTTGTATCATTAGTAGGGAATGATCCGAGATTGATCTTCCCAGGTAATTCGCGGACTCGACCTGTGGGGTTAGCTCATCATTTATGAAGAGGTAGTCTATCCTGGTGTGCAGGTTGTGAGGGGCCGAATAGTATGAGTAAGATCTGTCAGCAGGGTGAAGGTCTCGCCAGATATCGACCAAGTGCAAGTCCTCAACCGCTCTGTGGAGGGCCTGAGCGGGGAGGTTATTGTGTTTTCGTGGTGTGGTGGATCTGTCCATTTCTACATTCATGACACAATTGAAATCGCCTCCCCATAGCAAGGTGTAATCCCTGTGGAGCATAACTTTGGCACATAGCTTCTTAAGGTGTGAGGGTATGCCGTGTTGGGGGAAATATGAGTTCATTATGCATATTCGAGTGTTCTCCAGCATGCCCCAAACCAGCAGGTACCTGCCTTCATTATCTGATTCTACCCCCATCTGATGAAATGGTGTGCCTGGACTCACCCATGTGTACACTCCTCTTGCATACTTCGAGTATGATGAACCGTTACCTTGGCCCCCCCAGTAGTTTGATAGTTTATCTGCAGCGTCAGGGGAGAGGTGTGTCTCCTGTAGAAGGGCAAATGATACTTTCTTCCTCTTCAGGTAGGAGTGTATACGGTTTCTCTGACGTTCCATGTGATCACCCTTATTTTTGATGCCATTGCATGGTTGTATTTGCCAAGGGGAGATCTTTGTCTTTTCTGCGGCTTAGCAGCATGTTGTTGTGAGCCTTGTCTAGTTCTGTTCGTGTGGATGGTCAATTCCAGTGTTTAGTTTCGGGTTCATTTCAGTTTGATTAAGGGTCCTCAGAGTTAGGGCAGTCGAAACAATAACAACTTGTGTAAAACAATTATAACTGGTGCACCCAGCAACTGTCACAAGGGTGGAGTGCTCAGGTGCTCTCGCACTGTCTGCCCCAATCCGGGTGTCTGGCGCGAGTAGGTACGTGCTGACAACTGGTCTGCATTGGTCTTTCGTGGGGTCGTGGTCTGTGTACATGTGAGGGAGGTCAGGTGAGCCCCGCAGTCATTCAGCATTCTCATTTTGTAGTTTTGCTTCGTTGTTAGTGGTGGTTTCATGAGTCCTCAAATATATCGCGGGGGTTTGCTAGTGCCTGTGTCGGTGCGTTCAGCCCTCACCCTTGACTGTCTACGTTAAGTTTCCCGTGGGTGGATTCAATAGGGACCTCAGCCAGGTTATTATGTTCCATCCACATGGTAGCCGCGCCTGGTGTCTCGAGAAATACCGCTCTTCCTTTATAAATCACCGTCAATCTCGAGGGGTATAGCAGCATATATTTTAGGTTTAGTTTCCTAAGCCTGGCCTTGACCGGGACAAAGGAGTTTCTCGCTCTTTGAACCGACTGAGTATAATCGGGGTATATGGTGATTTTGGAGTTGCCCCGGTCAATTTCTCCACCCTCTCTTGAGAATCTCAGGATCACCTCCCGGTCTCGAAAGTTGAGGACCTTCGCTATGATGGGGCGAGGGTAAGAGCCTGGGGGGGGTTTCTTCTGGAGCGACCTATGAGCTCTCTCTATGGCGAAGCCCTGTGAGAGGTTTGCTACCCCGATCTCTTGTTGTATTAAGGATTCCACGAAGGCCGCCGGGTCCGCAGTCTCCATCCCTTCTGGTATGCCCAGTATTCTTATGTTGCTGTGCCTAGCGCGGCCCTCGACCTCCTCGGACCTTGCTTCTAGGAGGGACACCTTACTTCTGAGGTCTGGGACTTCAGTTTTCAGGGCCGCTGTATCATTTGCCATGTCTTTCTGGGAAGACTCAAGAATGGTGACACGTTCCGTTAGGTTACGGGCATCTTGCCTTATCAACTGGATGTCGGCTTTTACTTTGCCAATCCTTGTGTCTATAAATGATCTTGGGGCCTCAATCGCCCCCATCACCTGATTGTGTCTGGTGTCCGCCTCCGGAGTGTCCCGTGTTGTTGGGTCATTTGGTGTAGACTGGGCGATAGGGTGAGATTTCGAGGTGATGAAGGGGTCCAGAGTGGCATTTTTGGTTTTGTTCCTTGCGGTGGCCATGGTGGATTGTCTCGGTCCCGGTTGATAGCTGAAAGGATCTAGAGCTCCCTACTTAGGCATATAGTTGTGTACAGTTTTCCGGTCTAATTATGGCGCCATACAGATGTGCGGGGTTACCCGGCTCAATGCAGTCCAGGGTCCGGGCGTTCACAGGATGTGATCACCTTGCGTTTGTGGTACAGGAGAAGTTGTGGCCCATGTCGTTCAGGCTCTGATCCTTTGGTGTATTGTGAAGGGCTGAGGGGATTCGGGGTGCTGTGGAGCAGGTAGGACAAGGGGAGCAGCGCAGCGTGGACCCTTATTGTTGCCCAAGGTAGACAGGAGCGTCCCATAATTTGGTAATTGATTTGTCAGGCTCAGCTTAGGAAATATCGTGGAATCGGACCCAGCGTGGGGAGTATGGTGGAATCAAATCCCAGGAGGAGGGGGGTCCCACTTATATGAGGCAGCCCCAGTGCGTGCTCCGGGGGGAGGATCACACTGCTCTCAGAACATTAACCCTGACGAGCGCTGCCGCCGGTCCCAGGTCGCCCCAGATGATCTGTGTGGGCGGGAAGCTCCGCTCCCGGAGAAGCAGAAAATTTGTGTGGGGTCGCAGTGGTGACAGGCTTGCGCCGGTCGCGCACCGGCTTCGTTTGGCGTCGGGGCACCAGCACCAGGGGCCCACGGTGTTCAGCACCCGGTGCGGGAGCCCCCGCCTCGTCTTCGCCCGATCACCAGCTGATGCTTCAGTGGGGCTTGCCGATCCGCTCCGATGGGTGTACTGTGCCTCCGGGCAGCAGTGAGCGACGGGGGAGGTGCGTAGGCGGCCAAGGTCTGGCTCCTCTTGAACACAGTTACGTCGGTCGTTCCAGGACCGTTAGCTGGATATGGCCGCCATCTTGTGTGCCTCCCTCAGGCGGTAGGGGGGGCCGGACCGGAGAGCCCCAGTGGGTCCGCGTCCTCTGATTATTGTCGGAACGAGTTGCCGGGTGCAGCCAGTCGCCTGATTCACCGCTGCAATAAAGGATGGGTAATGTGGATGTGATTGTAGCGCCCAAAACAGGATGAGACTGCACGGCTCGGCCGGGTCTTGAGTGCCTTCCCCAGGGGGCAGGGGGAGTGTCCCAGCTAGTCCCAGTCTTACGATTTTTGTCGGACCAGGTTGCCAGGTGCAGTCAATCGCCTGATGTACCACTGCACCAAAGGATGGGTGGTGTAGATGGGTTTACGGCACCCAAAGCAGGATCTGACTGCGCGGCTCGGCCGGAGCTCAAGGGATCGACGTCCTTACACCATGCGCATCAGGCCACGCCCCTAGAGTACATCTAGATTGATAGTTAAAGAAGTGGAGTGCATTATTCTGAAAATTCATCTAAAATCAAAGGAAAGTGTAAAAATGTAGTTCTAGTCCTTGAACCCCCAGAATCCCAGTGGAGTACAGGCAAAACATCGAGGGGCCACTAAGTACCCCAATGTCTCTTTTAGGAGAGTTCCTAGGTGAGTAGAAAGTTCCATAGAGTTAAAAAGGACAAAGACCGTAGTCCAGCTGTGTGTATGGGGAACATGAAGTAGGGGTGTAACGGTATACCGTTCTAGATACCGTGAACAGCTTAATTGAACTATAATAACCTTCACAATGTTTATACCGGTATACCGTTTTAGGGCCTGCAGCTATTAAGTGAACTTTTCAATCTGATTTGGAAAGGCTGCAGTAAGCAAGTGCTGCGCATTCTGGATCTTGTACTGTGGGATGTGGCGTTTGGCAGACAAGAGCATATGAAAAGTGAGGCCACATTAGTAAATGCAGCCTTGATGCTGTGACTGCTCTCTCTCTGTGATCAGTAGTCGGGTTAAAGATAAGTCGATTTGTAGTTTTCCCACCAATTTGAAAGATGAGCAACTACACATCCCAGAATTCAAAGGGGGGAATGAAATGGATGGCCTTCTGATGCATGTCCACAGAAATCGCTAGCTCTGTAGACTGTATGAACACTGGGCCTATCCGTGCTTTGTGCTAGTATATAAACTGCCCCCCCACCCCCCAACTGTCCTCGTGTAGATTTACACATTGGCACTAGAGTTGTTGCATCGCTTAATCTTTCACCTGCCTTCTGCATATGACACTGGACTCAAGCAGGCAGGACAGATTCTACATTCAATTTGAAGTATCCAGAGCAATGGGGGTGAGATATTTCTCAGGTCCATCATCCATTTGTGACACCACCCATGAAAGCATTCCCCCGTCTCAACTCACATGACAAGGGTCCTAATGCGCTCAGACCTGGGGAAAATGGTAATGATGGGGCTGTGGGGCTCTGGTGTTGTGGTGGTCTAGGACACATTTGTGCCGATATATTTATTTTAACTTTGTAATTTTCTAAACGTTTTTTTGCCACTATCTTTAAGAAGGTAAATTAACATGTATTGCAAGAATCAAGAGATAAATCAACGCTGTCCTGTTAGGATTACATGGTCAGTGGTGACTCCAACATCAGACCTTTGTAATACACCAGGCAGATGTTAAACAAGCTATAGTGATTTGATCAATATGCAGCCTTTCGGTGAGTGTGTTGGCTATGACATTATGACAAAAGAAACACAATGACATGGGCTTTCAGACCTCACATGAGTGACTTTTCTCCCTTTTAATGAGATAAAGCTTTATCAAAACAAACTTTTATGACTGAGCGCAGCCAGGGGTCATGATGCCCATGTTATGTGGTTCCAAAATAATGCAGGTTGAGGCCGATTTTTCAAAGCGATGACCAGTGACTGAGCAGCAAGCTCATTGCTCAAAATGTGCATTTTAACATTTCCACTAGTCAATCTTTCATTCAAGGCGATCAATGAATGAGCGCCATGAAAGACCAAATCTTCAGCCGCCTTAGATTCCTGGAGGATCAGCTATAAATGTCCAGTGACAAGTTTGCAAATTATGACAATTTATGACCTTTAAGAAAATATTGGTTAAGATTAGTTAACTCCACCTGCTATACCCTCATAACCATGATATACCGTCATTTAGCAGGAAGGTTATCATACCGCCATAAAACCAATACCGTGACACCCCTAACATGAAGGGAAATCTGTTTTACCCCACAGGTGCAGCTTCAGCTGCAAACAATCACAGGAAGGACCAGAGAAAGACCACAATGAAGCAGGTTGGTTCAAGAGCCAGAAGCCCTATTAGATGATGCTACAAATTAGGAAGACCCACCCAAATTCAAAAGCACAAAGGTGGTGGTGGTGACAGGAATCCAATCTTTCAGTGGGTACTCCCTTTTACATTCCAGATCCTTCCTGGTTATTCGTAATGGATGCTCCTGTTGGGTCACGGCGCAACTCTCGGTCATCTACAAGTACGTGATCTTTGTTCTTCACAGTACAATATGCTACACATTAACTTGCTCGAGTTGAAAACAACCTTTGTGGCTCTTCAAGACTTTCTAATTACTCTACGGGGCCATTGAGTGCTAATATGCTGACAATAAGACAGCAGTATACTATGTTAACAAGTGGCGGCGGGGGGGGCAAGGGGGGGGGCTAGTTGTCCACACCTGTACAGGGTAGCCATATAGCTCTGGGCTTGGACCGTTCATGGTTTGCAGACCAGCCACTTCGGTGGGTCTTTCAATGTTCTGGCGGACACCCTCCACAGGCTGAACAAATATCAACGCCAGTGGCAACTCCACCTATAAATCGAAGCAGACCTTTTCTGTTCCCATGGCTGAATGGAATGCCCAATGTTTCTTCTATGATACATCTCTGGGGATGCCTTCCTGATTCCCTAGGATGGTCCCTTCTTGTATGCCTGTGCCCCCATTCCTCGGAGGAAGGTCATCCACAGGTTCAGGCGGGCCCAACACGTCAATAGGCTTATAATGGACCCAATACCAGCTCAAGACTTTGTTTTTCAGACCTTCTGAAGTTTATGATCCATCCTCCAGAGTCTGCTGATTACAGTGAACCTTCTCAGCCAAAAGGAAGGACTGCTTCTTCATCTCTCCCCTCGCTCTCTTATCCTGGCTTTTTGGTTCCTGAGTACCTAGTCTATACGAACGTCGGACTCTTGGAGGACATGGCAATACATCAGGAAGCTCATAAAGGATCCCCCAGAAAACAGTATTCCAGTACATTTATTAGATTTTGCTAGTGAGCACTACACAAGGGTACTAACAATTGTTGGCAGCCCTGCATAGGATTCTATCTCATCTTTAGCCTTGCTTCTTAAGTTTTGACTCTAGACTCGTGCAGTACCTGCTTGTCTGCAATTGGGGCATACCTTAATTCAAGAACCTCCAGATTTTTTTTCCTTCCAGAATCCAATCACCAAGAGGCATTTCAGCACCTTCACCAGGCTGCTGGTGCAAGAACATCTATGCTCCAGTGGGACCTTGATTTGGTTCTGGTTGTTCTATTACATAAACCCTTCAAGCATGTCTTTCTTGGAAGACCGCATTTCTGCTCTCGCTTACTTCAGTAAGACACTTTAAGTAACTGCAGGCTCTTAGTTATAAGGCCCTTAACCATCTTGGGGTTGGACTTCACAAGCGCAATCAAAGCTGTTCTGTGATTATTCTCAAGAGCTCTTTCTCATGCATCAAAACTGTATTGCACTGGTAATTGAATTAAGTGTTATTCTATTTCTCCTAAGGCTATATATATATATTTCTGAGGCTTGTGGAATCTGCTTAGATCACATGCTGGCCGACATCTAGTGGAAGCTGCGGAGTATTAGTTTGTTTTTTGAAACTCGAACATGGGCGTTGCCACAGGGCGTGCCAGTAATACTATCCCTAGTGTGACGTCCACTGTACCCAAGATCCCTCACGCGTCTAGGATCCTCAGATTGTTTTTTTCTGCCATACTGGTCGGAAGCATTTTGCGGAGTCCCCTGGCCTTAGCCATACTTTTGCTAAAATATCGATTAATTTACATCCTTTCCCCATCCCAACGTCTAACTTCGACACTCGACGCCGGCTTGGAGAAGAATTCGACCGTCGGCTGCTGCACGACGGATTTGGGCCTCGGAAGGCCTCTGGCCTCGGCCCTGCAAGTAGGGAGAGTGGGGGGTTGGACATATTCTACACTCTTGGTATATAGGTACACCTTATACATTTCCAACACTTACCAGCCCGCTGCCTCAAGGTGCGTATGGAGGGTACCCCTTTTCAATTCTGCCCCAAGTGCAATCGCAAATACCCTTGGGTCGACAGGCACGCCACGTGCAATCTCTGCTTGCCGAGGGACCACCCCGAGGCGAACTGCAGAGCGTGTAGTAGGTTTAAACCTAAGACACTTAAGGACCGTTCGACGAAGCGTTGGGCCCACCATGCCAGGCAGGCGGCCATGGCAGCGGAGGGCGCCTTCAGCGATGCCGTGCTTTCGGACGGCGAGGGCATTACGGCGTCGAAAGACAGCCGAGCGCAGGTGCCCGACCTCGGAAGGTCATCCGACAGGGCGGCTATGGGGAAGACCTCCGGCGACACAAGCGCTTTACACACCACTCACACAAAACACACGAAGTCCAACCGAGACTCGACGACGTTGAGTTCTCGGAAAGAGGCACATACAGAACGGTCCGATTCGGTGTCCTCTGGGCGTTCTCGATCGAGATCGCCGCATGACTCCAGGCAATCATCCACTCTTGCCAAGAGTGCCTCGCTCCCTAAGCTAACAGAAGTTCGATCTTCGGAGGACGAAGACGACTTCCACCCCCAGGCCGCTCTCCAGGAGTCGGAGCCCGCAGACAAGATCAGCGCGGCCCCACGTTCGAAGGACAGGGACTCTACCCCCGAGCCTCGACGCCAGGCATCGAAAACCTCCGGAGCCACAAAGGGACAGGGAAAACACTTTTCCACTCACGGGGAGGGGGGAAAACAGCAGAAGAAGCAGCCACTGCACTCTTCCACAACTGTGAAACACTCCACTCCTCCTAAACAGACAAGCCCAAGTCTGCTGCTATTTCTAAAACCAGCAAATCTACTCAGGATAAGTCTCCTAGACTTTCTGAGAGTCATTCCCAGTTCCAAAGAATGGTCGAGTGATGACATAGATAGGGTCATGTCAAGGATGTCTTCTTTGGCAGACTTTTATGATAAAAATCCAGACCATTTCCTTTCATATAATCCACAAGGGGCTACACCCTCAGGCTCTAATGATCCTATCCCCCCGAGTAAGAAGCCCCGGTTTGAGACACCTATGAGGTCTGCGGACCCCTTCGATGTACAACCATACTCACGGCCATACTCACAGTATCAAGGAGAGACTTCCTTTTGTGAGGACCAAGAATAGTGGCCCGGGACGGGCTACTATGGGGATGATGAGGACCAAGAAGAGGAAGACCCTGAGACCTACAGAGTAGATTCCCCGGTAGAGAATGACGCCCCGGTTACCGACTCCCCTGTCGATAACCAACCCCTCCTGAACGAGGTTCTCGCACGAGCAGCAGAACATTTCCATATTGACACCCACGGTGTCCAGGAAGAGAGGGACTTCGCCGAGGAGTTAGTGGGAGAAAGGAGGCCTGTTGCCCAGACCATCCCTATCCTTAAGTCTATTCAGCGAAGAATAGACCCGTCCCTGGTGAACCCGAACCTCACTAGAGCAGTCAATCCCAGAGTTGAAAAACTTTTCAGGGCAGCCTAGTCTGACCCTCTCTATATAAGAGGACATCTGAAGCCAGACTCCCTGGTTGTCACCAACACTCGTAAGAGGGCTGGAACACCCTTGTCATCGTCCGAAGCTCCTCCAGACAAGGAGAGCAAAAAACTATATGGTTTCGGCAGGAAAGTAGCCTCAACGTCCGCCTATCGGGCAAGGATTGCAAACTCCACCACCCTGTTGGCCAGCTACAACTGCCATCAGTGGGAAGAAGTCGCGGCACTCATAGCCTCTACACCAGAACCCTTAAAGGGCTAGTTAGCACGAATTTCTGCAGAGGGTAGAGCCGTGTCTGGTTGCATTTTGACGCCGCGGATAACGCAGGCAGATTGATAGCAGAAGGTACTGTGATCAAGAGACATGGGTGGTTACGGCAGTCTGGTTTTAAGGCAGAAAGCCAGGCATCATTGTTGGACAAACCGGTGGAAGCCGATCTGTTGTTTGGTAAGGCGGTCGAGGACACGCTGCAGAATGCCAAGGACGAATATGAGACACTCAAGTCCCTTGGCCAGTTAACCAATAAACCCCCTAACCAGAGAGGGAATGGTAATTTTTGTAGGCCACGCGGCCAAAATTCCCAGAGAGGATGAAACTATTCCCAGGGGCAGGGTACACAGTGGAGCAACAACAGCCAACAGTCTACCCAGGGTTACGGCAGGGGTAATAGGAGAGGACGTGGTAAAGGCAGAGGCAGCCCCAGTAGTGGAGGCGGCACGCCTCCACCAAAGCAGTGACGCTCAGTTCAGGGTCCCTTCTCACGCAACCCCAGTAGAGGGACGCATTTCCAACTTCACCCAGGCTTGGGAAGGGATCACATCAGACAGATGGGTGCTGTCAACAGTATCCGCAGGGTACTGTATAGAACTACTGCAGCGTCCCCGGAACCATCTTCCACGACAAAGAGTACACTCTTTAGAACATCAGAAGATTCTCCTCGAGGAGATCGCCAATCTGCTAGCAAAGGACGCGATGGAACTCGTCCCGGGACACCAGGTAAACAAGGGTATTTATTCAACTTACTTCCTTGTAGCAAAAAAAGATTTGACAATGCGCCCAGTATTGGATTTACGGCCGGCCTCCTAAAAAGGGGGATTACATGGCAACCTTGGATATGAAAGATGCCTATTTTCATATTTCCATGTTCCCAGCGCACAGAAGGTACTTGCGCTTCAAGGTGGACAGTCGGCACTACCAGTTCAAGGTACTGCCCTTCGGGATAGCTTCGGCACCAAGGGTATTCACCAAGGTACTGGCGGTGGCGGCTGCACACCTTCGCAGGGAGGCAATCCTGGTGTACCCTTATCTGGACGACTAGCTCATAACGGGGGAAACCCCAGTAATTTGCAGAACAAACATTTAAAGGACTATCGACCTCCTCCGCGAATTAGGCTTCTCAATCAACGAGAAAAAGTCAAGCCTGGTGCCAAGCACCTCCAAACAGTTCCTAGGAGCAATCCTAGATACTCAAGAGGGGTTGACATTTCCTTCAGAGGAAAGAATTCGGAATATACTACTGCAAATTCCGCAATATCAGTCCGGTCACCAAATAACGGTACGCAAAGCAATGCGTTTGCTGGGCATGATGGCGTCATGTATTTACCTGGTCCCCCATGCGCGCCTGCGCATGTGTCCCATGCCGGAATGGTTGGCGAAACAGTGGTCTCAGGCAAGTGGTCAGTGGGACGATCTAGTGGTCGTTTCGCCAACACTAGTACAAAGCTTTCACTGGTGGACAAGAGAGGAAACCCTTTTACGATCCCGAAGTACAGGCAGTAGTCACTACCGATGCATGTCTGACAGGGTGGGGAGCTCACCATCTCCACCACACAGCTCAGGGTCTCTGGTCTCCCTCAGTGGCCAAGAACCACATCAACCTGCTAGAGCTTCTGGCAGTATCCAGAGCGCTTCAAGCGTTCGAGCCCTACCTACTAAACCTGTCAGTGCAAATCCAGACGGACAGCACGACAGCCATGTTCTACCTGAACAAGCAAGGAGGCACTCGTTCGCCAAATCTGTCCAAGCTTGCCCAGAAAATCTGGATATGGGCGCTCAGACGGAACATCTTCCTGTCATCACATGTTCCAGGGGAGCTCAATTCCCTAGCGGATGCTCTGAGCAGAGACTCCCTCCCAGAGGAACACGAATGGGTTCTACACAGAGAGGTCGTAGAAGATATCTTCTCTCAGTGGGGTTTCCCCACTATAGACTTATTCGCCACAAGCGAAAACAGACAATGCCCAGGATTTGCATCCAGGTTCCCCCAACCAGACTCCCAGGGGAACGCCCTGTGGATGAACTGGTCAGGGATGTTTGCGTACGCTTTTCCACCAACTCCTCATCAGGAAGGTGGTCAACAAGATGAACAGAGAGTCGATGACGATTGTCCTAGTTGCTCCCATGTGGGCAAGACAACCGTGGTTCCCACACCTACGCAGGATGGCGGTGTGCGAGCCCATCAAACTTCCGGCCTGGTACAACCTACTGTCCCAGCAGCAAGGTCAAACAGTGCATCAGCAACCCAACGCAATGAACCTGGCAGCATGGCTCCTGAGGTCATAGAGTTTGGACATCTCAATTTACCACAGAGGTGTATGGACATCCTAAAGGAATCTAGGAAACCAAACACAAGGCACTGCTACTTTGACAAGTGGAAGAGATTTGTTATCTGGTGCCAGAGTAGACAAATCAACCCAGTTGATTGCACTCCTTCCACTATTGTTACATACATGCTCCACCTGCTAGATGCAGGATTGGTTTTTAACTCACTGGAAGTACACCTGGCAGCCCTGTCGGCATACACCACTTCCCATAACAAGGTCTCGTGGTAGAAAGTACCAGTAGTTAAAGCCTTCATGGTAGGAGTAAAGAGACTTCACCCTCCTATTTCAAACCCACCACCAGGGTGGGACCTTAATGTGGTGCTATCTAAGCTCCTGGTCCCCCCTTTCGAGCCTATGCATAAAGCAGTCTCAAACACCTGACTTATAAAACGGCCTTCTTAGTAGATATTACTTCTATAAGAAAGGTCAGTGAAATTCAGGCTCTGTCAGTGCAGGATCCCTTCTTTACTATCCATAAAGACAAACTGGTTTTACGCACACACCCTAGGTTCTCACCTAAGTTTATCTAAATTCCACGTAAACCAGTCCATCGAGCTTCCGGCTTTCTTCCAGGACCCTCAAAGCTCGGCTGAGGTGAAACTACACACCCTAGATGTGCGTAGGGCGGTCCACTACTATGTAAATAAAACCAGACCGCTAAGGAAAACAGATCAACTGTTTGTCTCCGTAGCTACAGGCAGAGAGGGGGATCGCGTCTCTAAAGGTGCCATTTCGAAGTGTATTATTGACTGTATCCAGCTGTGTTACTCTCTGAAAGAACTCTGCCTTTCACGCCAAGAGCCCACTCTACTAGAGGCATTGGGGCCACTCTGGCTTTCATTGCAAATGTACCCCTTGACACCATTTGCAAAGCAGGTACTTGGAGCTCTATTCACACTTTTACTCAGCATTACTGCATTGACACCCATTCCAAGGCAGATGCACAAGTGGGACAAGCGGTTCTAAGACACTTATTTGCTCATGACCCTTCTCACATCCCACCTCCTTCTTCAGGTACTGCTCGCTAATCTATGCACAGCATGTGATCTAAGCAGATTCCACAAGCCTCAGAAGGGATACATTACTCACCGTAATCGTATTTCTGATGCTTGTATCTGCTTAGATTCACATGCGACCCACCCTTCCTCCCCTCCGAGAGAAGGCGCATGATTGCTTGTAGTCTTACCTTTCTGTCTATCTGCTTGGATTATCTGTACTCACGCTACTCCTCATGCTACCTCATGTCAGAAAAATACAATCTGAGGATCCTACACGCGTGAGGGATCTTGGGTACAGTGGACGTCACACTAGGGATAGTATTACTGGCACGCCATGTGTCGACGCCCATTTTCGAGTTTCGAAAAACAAACTGTAATACTCCGCAGCTTCCACTAGATGTCGGCCTAGGCACAGCATGTGAATCTAAGCAGATACAAGCATCAGAAATACGATTACGGTGAGTAATGTATCACATATATATTCCCCTTTTTCCTACATATATTAGCCCCGCTGCCATACCTTGACCGTATGGAGAGTACTCCGTTTAAATTCTGCCCCAAGTGTAACAAAAGGTTTTCCTGGTTAGATAAACCTACTGTTTGCAATTTGTGTCTCCCTCGGGACCACTTTGAGACATCTTGTAAGGCCTGTAGGCTTTTCAAGCTTAAAGCCCTAAAGGACCACACCACGAAGCGCTGGGCCCACTACGCCAGGCTGCTCGAGGCCATGGACGTAGAGGGCGCTTTCAGCGATGGCAGCAACGCCGCCGAATCGGACGGCAAGGGCGTCAGGGCGGTTTCAGCTACCCAGGCGCAGACCCCCGACCCAGTACGACTGACCGCGGGGCATTTTGTGGGGACCACACCCAACGGCAAAAGCACAACAGGAACATCCACCACCAAGCACATTAGCCCCAGCCGAGACTCGACACGCGTGTGGAGCGATCGGCAACGGTCGGCACCTAGAGAGCGGTCCACCGAGTCCTTGTCCTCTGGGCGGTCCCGATCGCCTCGCAACAAGGCCCACCCATCCTCTGACGGAAAAGATGTCGTCCATAAAACTGCTACCGACAAGTGGTCGTCCGATGATGACACTGTGTCTCAACCCACTACCGAAACTAGACGCCCCGCGTCTAACCCTACACCTGAAATTCGACGCACCTCGTTGGATCACACCGCCGCAAGTCGACGCGATCCGTCGGACCAAGCGGAAGGCCCCAAAAAGTCCAGTAAGACCACTTCTAGGGGAGGGGGTAAACACCTCAAAAAGTCATCCCACACACAAGATACCCACACTTCCAAAGGGAAGCATAGGGAGGACAAGGTTGCTAAAAAAAAAAACAAAAGAACCTCAGCCAGCCCCCAAGACCAAGGTTATACCTCCTACAGTTGAGGACATGGGCCTTAACCCTCACTCTGTGATTATACCAAGCTCCAAAGAATGGATCTCTCAGGACATAGGGTAATGAAAAGGATGACCTTTATGGCAATTTTTTATGAAAAAGATCCTAACTATTTTCAGAGTTATAGGAACACCCCTCCCACCTCAGCACCTTCTGGTTCCAGGGCCACTCCTTTGTCTCCTGAGCCCCCTCCTAAGAGGGCTCACTCTGATACTCCCTTTCAGGACTTAGTAATAGACCCCTTTTGCAGTGGAGCCTTATGACCCAAGTTCTTACCATGAAGAACCTGGCCCTCAATTCGAGGAGGGACAGGCTGCAGACCCTTACTATGGCGGGAATGAGGACGACGAAGATGAGGCTGAAGCTTACACTTTAGACTCCCCAATTCCTAAGGACCCTTCCGTTAATGAGTCTCCAGTTCATAACCAACCTCTCCTTAATGAGGTGTTGGCTAAGGCTGCTGAACACTTCAGATAGATACACAGGAAGTTCAGGAGGACAGGGATTTCGCAGAGCAAATGTGGGGAGACAAAAGGGCAGTAACACAGTCCATCCCTTTACTAAAATCAGTCCAGCGCAGAATTCTACCTTCCTTGCAGACACCTAACCTCAAACGTGCAGTAAATCCACGTGTTGAAAAGTTATTTCGCGCTGCCCCCTCTGACCCTTTATATATCGGGGGACAACTAAAGCCACATTCCCTGGTCGTTAATATTATGAAGTAGCTTCTGTAGTCTTCTTAGGGTTATTTGTAGGTTCTTTATTATAAGTTACATAAGCAGGTAACTAGGGGAGACCACCGGGTCCCATCACCGAGGCTCAACTGACCAGGCTGGAACCGAAGGGCTGGATTCAATGCCAAACATTCCGCAGGCTCACACAGCGTTCCAAGCTAAGACACAGCAGCATTCCTGCAGTCATGCACTGGCAACAAGTACATTATAACATATCTCCTCCCTTTCCAATGATGACCCAAACAAGAGAGGTCAAACACAGCAAGACATGACATAATGCCAGGCATATTTTGGAGAGATACAACTCAAAAGAAATAACTAGTCATGCACTGGCAACAAGTACATTTTAACAGTTACCACCACTAGAAAAAGAGCAGGAACCCCACTTGCTTCCTCAGAGGCTCCTCCAGATAAGGAAAGCAAAAGAATCTATGGTCTAGGGAGGAAAGTCGCTTCATCTGCGGCTTATCAGGCTAGGATAGCCAACAGTGCCACCCTCTTAGCAAGCTATAATTGCCAAAAGTGGGAGGAAGTGTCTGCATTGCTTTCCTCTGCACTTGAACCCTTAAAGTCCCAGTTAGCGCAAGTAGCAGCTGAGCGGAGGGCTGTCTCCTGAAGGCCAACTTCGACGCGGCTGATAATGCCGGTAGAATAATCGCTGAGGGTACGATCATTAGGAAGCATGCATGGTTAAGACAGTCAGGATAGAGCCTAATGTATTATTCGGCAAAGCCATCGAAGATGCCCTCAAAACGGCGAAAGAGGAGTACGACACATTGAGATTCCTTGGTCAACTCACCAACAAACCCTGTGACTACGCTACAAGAGGTAATCCCTCTACTGAAAAAGGGGATTACATGGCAACACTGGATATGAAAGATGCCTATTTTCATATTTCAATGTTCCCAGCGCACAGAAGATTCTTGCGTTTCAATATAGCGAACCAGCACTACCAATTCAAGGTGCTGCCCTTCGGAATAGGCTTGGCTCCAAGGGTATTCACCAAGATACTGGCGGTGGTGGCAGCACACCTGCGCGGGAGGCAATCCCAGTGTACCCTTACCTGGACGACTGGCTCATTACAGGGGAGTCCACCCCTAATTTGCAGGCAAAACATTCAAAGAACAATCAACCTTCTTTCAATTGGGGCTTCTCCATCAACAAGAAAAAGTCAAGCCTAACACCAAGCACTTCCAAACAGTTCCTTGGAGCTGTCTTAAACACACAAGAGGGGTTGGTCTTTCCGTCAGAGGAAAGAGTCCAACATTTGTTATTGCAAATACTGCATTATCAGGCCAGCCACCAAATAAGGGTGCACAAAGCTATGCGTTTGCTAGGCATGATGGCATCTTGCATTTACCCGTTTCCTCGTGTGTGCCTGCGACCCATGCAGGAGTGGTTGGCGAAACAGTGGGACGATCTAGTGGTCTTTTCGCCAACAATTGTACAAAATCTTCACTGGTGGACAAGGGAAAATCTACTGAAGGGGGGAAACCCTTCTACGATCCAGAGATACAGGCGATTGTCACGACGGACGCCTCTATCGGGGTTGGGGGCTCACTACCTTCACCACACAGCTCAGAGTCTGTGGTCTTGCACAGCAGCTCAGAACCACATCAGTCTACTAGAGCTTCTGGCAGTATTCAAAGCCCTTCAGGCATTTGCATCCCATTTAACGAACCAATCTGTGCAGATCCTGACAGACAGCATTACAGCGATGTTTTATATCAACAAACATGTCCAGACTTGTGCAGCAAATTTGGAAATGGCCACTCAAACGGAAGATGTTCCTATCGTCACATGTTCCAGCGGAACTCTACTCTCTAGCAGACTCATTGAGCAGAGATCCCCTACCAGAGGAACATGAGTGGCGTCTACACGAAAAGGTCGTAGAACACCTTCTCTCAATGGGGTTTCCCCACAATAGACTTGTTCGCTACAAGCGAAAACAGTCAATGCCTAGACTTCGCGTCCATGTCCCCCCAGCCAGGCAGGCTCCGATGGGAACGCCCTATGGATGAACTGGTCAGGGAAATTTGCTTACGCTTCCCCCCCCAACACCTCTCATGAGGAAAGTAGTGAACAAAATTCACAAGGAACCTATGACGCTCCTACTAGTTGCTCCTATGTGGGCAAGACAACCATGGTATCCACATCTGCGCAAACTGGCGATGTGCGATCCCATCAAACTCCCGTGCCCGTTGTTAGGCAGAATTGCATCCAGTACCCTCTGGGACCACCACATACAATTAGGACTACAGGTGTAAGCAAAACCAACCTTTGGTATAAGTCTGTACTACACAGTTTTTGGTAGTGATCTGAGCAGCGAGGCTTATCTCAAGAGGTAATGTGAGCAGTAAAAGATGTTACACAGATGTCTTCCAATCACAGTGGTTCAGGTAGACGGTTGCACTCAAGGTTTCTTGGTAAAACACTTATTTATTACACAGTCATTTAGAAAACATTCACTAGAAGGAGGCAACTTAATATCATACACAAACGCACTTCAGTACCAAACCAATAAGTTTCTGAGAAGATAAGGCTCCCCGAAATAGGAGCAAAATGGCATTTCAGTCACTTTAAATGGGAGTAAAAAGGCACAAGTTAATAAAATAAATCACAAATGCTTTCTTAGGCAGTTAATAGCTTCAGTTCACTAGAGGACTCTATTCAGTTCAATAGGCCTAGGCCAAAGTCAATGGGCTAGTGTGTTGGATAGGAACAAGCAGTTTTTGTAGTAAACAGTAAAGTCTTTGCCAAAGTTCTCAGAAGTAGTTTGTACGTAAAAGAATCATATGTTGGGTCACAAGGTGCTTAGGCCTGCAAGTTGGAAAAGTTTCACGAACTTTCGCCGCGAGAGGCAAGTTCTCTCAATCGGGTTGGCACAGTAGCTTAATATGAAGAAAAGATGCAGCTGAAGACTTTGGTTCCTGGCAGTTCCTGCAGATCTCACTGTTCCTGAGCCTCAGTCGTGGGGACAAGAGGGAGGACTCCTGCACTGCACTGGGACTGGTTAAACAAGCTGGCAAATGGAATATCTTCGGTTCAACTAGCTGTAGTCAAGCACACAAGCTGGTGTCTTTCCCCCTGGTTAAACCTAACCAGCTCTGAGAATGGTATCCAGGTGGCTTACGAGTTGATTGGTCCCACCAACTCAAAGGAAAAAGTTGTCCTTGTGAAGGGGCTTCTCTGTCGAGATGAACTTGCCAATTCGGACTTGCAGTAGGGCTTCACCGGGCAAACCAACGGTCCATGAGTTGCAGCAGCCGTCTTCTTCCAGCTCGTCTTCGGTTCTTTTGTTTCAGTGGTCGACTCTGCCTTCCAAGCCAAGAGACTCGCCTTTTAAACGGTTTTCTCACTTTCATTCCAGCCTAGCTGTCACTCACCCAGCAGGGTGGCTGTCCTTGCCGGACAGTCAGCCAGCCAATCACGCCAGAGTGCATTTGGGTTTCGTAGGAGACTAAGCACAGAGAGTTTCTGCGACCTCCCTCAGAACAAAGGGACCAAACCTGGTTTGGCGTGCAGAGACAAACTCTAGAAGGACCTTTCCAAAAAGAAACGGCAAAAAAGAAGACTGAGGCCTGTTTAAACAAAGGGGCTTATGGCGCCATATTGAAAAACATGGCTCCTGCGATTTTTAGCTAACGGAGTTCGCGGTCGAGGAAAAATCATGGTAGTTTGTTGTAAAACCACTGCCACCAGCCACTTCGATAGGAAAGGGTAGCATTTGACTGCTACATGAGTTTCTAGACTCAGGGGCTACTAGATAACCCCTCCAGCACTCTATAGGAAGATAGTGTGGGATGCATCTAGGAATTTAAAAAGACTAGTAAAGTCAATTTAACCTTACATTCTCTGGGAAACAGTTTATCCCAGAGAAGGCATTTAAACATTTTGGAAGTCTAAAAGACATCACTGTGTCACTGCACTGAAGGTGCTGTGTAACACACACGAAAAGATGATGCCTATGGAGTGATCTAAAACTCCTTAATCAAAGAACACAAGAGTAAAACACACATCAAAATACATGAGTGGGAAAAAAGACTTGCACTCTTTCCAGGTAAAGAAATCAAGTCCTCAGAAATCCAGCAAAGTTGCTGGGGATCTCTAAGGTGAAGGGAATTAGCACATTTATGAGAATTCTCCCTAACACCCGTACAATCTACTCACTCAGCACGAGGGACTAACGGTGCACCCGCAGCCTCACTTGATGAACTTGGCAGCATGGCTCCTGAGGTCATAGAGTTCGGACATCTTAACCTGCCACAGAGATGCATGGATATCTTAAAAGAATCAAGAAAACCAAACACTAGACACTGTTACTTTGACAAATGGAGAAGATTCGTAATTTGGTGCCAGTCTAAACAAATTAACCCCATAGAATGTACTCCTACCCACATTCTAACTTATATGCTCTATTTGCTAGATGCAGGGTTAGTATTCAACTCCCTAAAAGTCCACCTGGCGGCTTTATCAGCCTACACCACTTCCCATAGTAAGGTCTCATGGTGGAAAGTACCTGTCATCAAAGCATTCATGGAAGGACTAAAGACTCCACCATCCTATTTCAAACCCGCCGCCAGGATGGGATCTCAACGTGGTACTCGCTAAGCTCATGGCGCCCCCTTTCGAGCCAATGCACAAGTCTAGTCTAAAACAGCTGATTTATGAAACGGCCTTCTTAGTGGCTATCACTTCCATAAGAAGAGTTAGTGAAATACAAGCATCGTCACTGCAGGATCCTTTCTTTGTTGTACACAAAGACAAGCTGGTTTTACGTACTCGCTCTAGGTTCTCCCCTAAATTCATCTCCAAATTTCATGTAAACCAGTCAGTTGAGCTACCGGCTTTCTTCCAGGAACCCAACAGCTCAGCTGAGGTAAAACTCCACACACTAGATGTGAGGAGGGTGCTCCTCTACTATGTAGACAAGACCAAACCTCTTAGAAAAACAGATTGTTTGTCTCCATAGCGCCAGGCAGAGAAGGTGACCACATTTCAAAAAATGCCATCTCTAGGTGGATGGTCAGATGTATACAACTGTGCTATTCCCCATCAAATAAGACACTGCCTTTTACGCCCAGAGCTCATTCCACAAGAGGCACAGGAGCCACCCTGGCTTTCATTGCAAATGTCCCTTTAGACAGTATTTGCAAAGCAGCTACATGGAGCTCAATACATACTTTCACTCAGCACTACTGCATTAACACTCATTCCAAGACAGATGCACAAGTGGGAAAAGCGGTTCTTGGACATTTATTCGCTCATGAACCTTCTCACATCCCACCCCCTTCTAACACTGCTCACTAATCTATGCACAGCATGTGATCTAAGCAGATTGCACAAGCCTCACAAGGGATACATTACTCACTGTAATCGAATTTCTGATGCTTGTATCTGCTTAGATTCACATGCGCACTCTTCCTCCCATCTGAGAGAAGGCGCATGGATGCTTATGAGCTTGTCTGATACGTATCTGCTTGGATTCAACTGTACTCCTTTATATTAACTCATGTCAGAAAAATAACAATCTGAGGGACCTTGACGCGTGAGGGATCATGGGTACTGTGGACATCACACATGGGATAGTATTACTGGCACGCCCTGTCGACGTCCCTTTTCGAGTTTCGAAAACAACAACTGTAATGCTCTGCAGCTTGCACTAGATGTCGGCCTATGCACAGTATGCGAATCTAAGATGATACAAGCATCAGAAATACGATTACGGTGAGTAATGTATCATATAAGCTGGGAACCAGAGTGTGCCCCTCACCCCCTTTCTTTCAACAACAAAAAAAGGAAAATGTATTCATATATATTTCTTTAGTCAGATATGGTCATACCAAAAATGAAGGTTTTACATGCTTGGTGTGCATTTCAAAGGCCTACGACACTATTGCATATTTCTATAATTCTCCAGCATTGGATCTTTCATGGATTCACATGCTTTGAATATTCCCCGTCGTCAGGCTGGGAATCCCCGGTACATTATATAGACCCTTTCCCGTAGGAAAACTTTTTCGACGCTTATGCGTCCTATCCGCCTCGTTTTGTATCATGCGTGCCCGTGCCGTCAGGACGTCATGATATAAATACAGGCCCCGCCCCCGCGCTCCCTCAGATTTCAACCGTCTTTCAAAGTAGTGGGATCCTCGTGTTTACTACTAGTGAAAACTAGGTTGTTTATTATTTTTTTATCTGTTTCGCGTAAGCGAAGTTCAAATTCTGAAGAATTATGTCTGGAAAGGCGTTATTTCGCCCATGTGCAACTTGTGGCCTCAAAAAGGTTTATGAAGGAGACGGCCACATGGACTGTATCTACTGTCTCCACCCGCACCACACGGCGGATACATGTGAGATATGCCAGGGTTTCTCCCAAAAAACCCTTAAGGACCGAAAAAGAAGGCTGGTCGACTGGCTTAATGACGGAGCGGGTGCCTACCCGGCCTCGGAAGTTGGCTCCACGGCCTCCAGGAGCAAGTCGGAGCCTCCATCGAAGAAGGTGCGGCCAGCAGAAATTCGCGCTGAGGACAAGCATAAGGGGAAACAGGCTGGATCCTCCTCATCACATAAAAAGCCCTCCTCCTCCTCATCATCTAAGACGGAGAGGCTAGCGCTGTCAAAATCCTCCTCAGGGGACCGTCCCAGGTCTTCCATGAGTCGGGAAGCTTCAGCCGGGAAGTCGGCATCGAAATCGACGACGAAGTCTAAGGGCTTGACGACGACGACTTGCTCGTCGACCTCAGTGTCATTGACGATGCCTATTACTGTTCAAGCAGCAGTTGGGATTCCTTCGTCGACGGAGGCTCAGTCTATGGCTTGGCTGCCTGAGGTCTATGACCCGATCCCCCCTGAGGTCTTACTGCAGCCAGACACAGCCTGCTTGGCGGAAGGGGAGGGTGACGTGGTTTTGCAGCCATCGGATTTAGGCTTAAGGCCTTCCACGTCGACGACGACGAGTGCGAGCGGGGGTATGGTACCTATATCATCCACGTTACTGACCCCCCAAACGGTTTTGTCTCTGGATGTGCTTAATACTCTTCAGAAGCTACTACAACGGATGGATACGCAGTTCCCTCAACCTGGGACGGCACCGTCACTTTTGTCTGTACCTTCCGTCGACGAGCAAACTTGTACTGCTCGCCCGTCGACGAAACACCCATCGGCTCCCCAGGCGGCGAAAGATCGTCCTCGAGCTCAGGAGGAGGGTGAGTTGTCGGAGTCCGACTCTATACGTGATGATTCGGGGTCAGACATCTCCCTGTCACCTTCGAGGGACCCGACATGGAATTCGGATATAGAATTGGAGTCTACGAGGAGCCAGACACAGCCATCTCCCCCTGATGATGTGGGAGCCTTCCATGCAATGATGGGAAAAGCGTGTTCGGAATTCGGCTTGATTCCTGAGGAGCAGAGGAAAGACTGTTTCCTTTTTGACCATATGGGTCAAAGGAGAAAATTGGTATTTGCCATTCCAATCCTTGACCACGTGTGGCAAGAAGGTCTCAAGACGATGCGCCATCCGTTCTCGGAACCAGCCATAAAGGGACGGATCGAGAAAAAGTTTAAAGCTCCGGAGTCCACTCCAAAATGTCTAACATCACAGCCTCTGTCTGACTCGGTGGTGTCGGCGGCAGCGGCTAGGAAGGCCAGGGTCCAGCAAAAATGTTCAACGCCACCGGAAAGCGAGGCTAGGAGGCAGGACGCATTTGGAAAGAAGGTGCTCTCGGTCGGTGCGACGACGGTAAGAGCAGCCAATTCCTTAGCGATCGTGTCACGATATGATAGGGAAATGTGGCACAAATTAGCCCCTATCCTAGAACACCTGCCAGATGAACACCGGAAAGCAGCTATGTTACTGGTGCGGGACGGCGAAGAGGCCTCGAACCACGCTATTAATATCGCAGTTGACCTAGCAGAGTCTGGTTTCAAACAAATCAACCATGGAGTAGTGCTTCGTCGACAAGCGTGGCTCAAATGTACTACTTTCCGTCCTGAAGTACAGTACAAAGTCCTGGACATGCCATGCGAAGGGGAGCACCTGTTTGGCGAAAAGGTTGATGAAGCGCTAAAAGGGATGAAAGAAGACACGGATACTGCTAGGTCCCTCGGCGCCCTTCAAACGGGTAGAAATTTTCGCTCTTTTCGCCCCTTCAGAGGTGCTTCTGGAAACTCCCGCTTTGGTGCCTCGAGGGACCGTGGATTCAACAGGCCCTCGTACTCTTCACAAGGGTTCAGACGAGCGTCCCAGTCGGCACGTGGAAGCAGGGACTATCAATCCTCCAGGCGGCGAGGCTCAGGTCCGTCGTCAACGAAGAACAAGCAAACCAGCAACCAATGACGGCCTTCGGAACGTCCTGGGGGGTCGAGTCTCTCATCACTTCGACCGATGGAAATGCATAACCAGAGATCGATGGGTCCTAGACACGATTCGCATGGGTCATGCGCTACAATTCAAAGACAAGCCTCCGCGTCTTCCTCCTTTATTCTCGACACAGCCCCACCTCCAAATCCTACGACAAGAGGTGGCGCTTATGTTGCGAAAAGGGGCGGTAGAGAGAGTTCCTGTGGTACAGGAAGGCCAAGGAGTTTATTCCAGGTTCTTTGTTGTCAAAAAGCCAAACGGCAAATGGAGGCCCATTCTGGACCGAAGGGTACTCAACAAGTGGCTAAAGAGCCAAAAATTCAAAATGCTAAAACTCCAAGAGGTTATCAGATCGGTGCAACCCATGGACTATCTATCATCACTAGACCTTCAGGATGCTTACTTTCACATCCCAATACGCCCACGACACAGGAGATATTTAAGATTCGTCGTCGGGAAAAAGCATTTTCAGTTCAAGGTCCTCCCGTTCGGACTCAAGTCCTCCCCCAGGACGTTCACCAAGTGCTTGGCCCCTATAGCGGCCCATTTAAGGAAGGATGGTCATCATGTCTATCCATATCTAGACGACTGGCTAGTCAGAGGGTCATCCAGGGAACAAACACGAGACAGTCTACGAGCCACAATGTCCATATTACAGGAACTGGGCTTCGCAATAAACTTCAACAAGTCCTCAGTAGAGCCTTCGAGGACCTTGGTCTTTCTAGGAGCGGAGTTTCATACACACACAAGCCTGGTGAAACCATCCAGCGAAAGAATTCAGAAACTTCAAAACAAGGCGTCGGAATGGAGAGGCGGTACCAAGGTCTCTGTGCGCAAGTACATGTCCCTGCTAGGGACCATGTCGTCCTGCATTCCGTTAATAAACAACTGCCGTCTGTTTATGAGGCCTTGCCAGGAATTTCTAGCGGACCGTTGGGCGCAGAGCAGAGGTCGCTGGTCCGACAGACTGGTCGTCGACGAACAACTAGTTCAAGCACTCGGCTGGTGGAAAGTGTCTACTCATCTAACGAAAGGGATGCCTCTACTGGAACCAGAGTTCCAAAAGACGGTGGTGACGGATGCATCGCTGAGCGGATGGGGAGCTCATCTGGATACGTTACAGGTACAAGGCCAGTGGTCTTTGCAGGAGTCCTCTCTGCATATCAACCTGCTAGAACTGAGAGCAGTGCGATGGGCTCTGAAGTCTTTTCTTCCGCAACTGAGGGACTCGGTGGTGCGTGTCATGACGGACAACACCACTACGATGTTCTACTTGAGGAAACAAGGAGGGACACGTTCCAGGTCCCTATCGACGGAGGCACAGAAAATCTGGCACTGGGCCCTGCAACACAACATGCAAATCTTAGCGTTTCACCTACCAGGAGTGAAAAACGTGGAAGCCGATGCTCTCAGCAGAGAAATGAACGAAGTTCACGAATGGGTGCTGAACGACCAACAACTTCAACAAGTATTCAAGGAATGGGGACACCCTTCCATAGACCTGTTTGCAACGAAGAACAACAAGAAATGCCATCAGTACGCAAGCAGATGGCCTCAGCAGGACTCACTGGGGGGATGCGTTCTCATTCCCATGGACGAACAAATTCCTGTACGCATTTCCTCCTTTTCCCCTTGTCCGGAGGACGTTGCAATGGATCCTCAGGTACCCATGTCGGGTAATTCTGGTGGCCCCATACTGGGCCAGACAGGTGTGGTTTTCAGACCTACTACACTTAGCGACGGCGGAACCGATGAGATTCCAGAAGACCCCCGACCTTCTGTCTCGACAGGAGGGTGTCGTTTGGCATCACGACCCGGACAGCCTCAAATTGACGGCCTGGCTCCTGACTTCGCCGAATTTGGTCGGCTAACGATTCCGGAGGACTGTCGACGTATCCTGCAAGCGGCAAGAGCACCTTCCACAAACGCCTCATACGCGTACAAATGGAAAAGGTTCTGTCAATGGTGTGAGGATCAACCAGGTTTGGCCCCGCAATCGATTAGGCCGGAACAGCTCCTTCCATACTTGCTGTTATTAGCTCAAAAGGGCCTGTCGGTGTCGTCAATAAAAGTACACCTAGCAGCCATTTCCAGGTTTACTCGTCGACGGCACTCGGCGCCATTGTTCAGCGACCGCCTGATTAAGCATTTCCTTAAAGGCCTCTTTCGGAGTTTCCCTCCAGAGAAGAAATTTCCACCGGAGTGGAGCCTCAATCTGGTCTTAACGTCTCTTATGAAACCTCCTTTTGAGCCAATGTCATCATCGTCTCTAAAGTTTCTGTCGTGGAAATTGGCCTTCCTGGTGGCCATCACTTCAGCCCGACGTATTTCAGAAGTTCAAGCTCTAATGGTGGACCCACCATACTTAAGATTTTTCAAGACCAAGGTAGTCCTAGCCACTAACCCACAGTTCATACCAAAAGCTCCTTCGGTGTTTCATAAACACTCTTCTATCGTGTTGCCTACGTTTTTTCCGGAGCCATGCTCGGGAGCGGAGCGCATGCTACACACATTGGATGTAAAAAGGGCTCTCAAGTTTTATCTTCATCGTACGCAACCGTTCAGAGAAACGAGACAGCTGTTTGTGGCCTATGGGTTGGGTGCTAGAGGAAAAGCCATTTCAAAGCAAGGACTATCAAGATGGGTGTCATCTACCATTTCGTACTGCCATTCCAGGGCAGGGAAGCCTCTTCTACGACGGCCAAGAGCTCATTCAACTAGAGCAGCGGCATCGTCGACGGCACTGTGGGCCGGAGTCCCTCTAGGGGACATCTGCATGGCGGCTACCTGGGCGTCTACACACACCTTTACCCGCCATTACTGCCTGTCGCAGCAACATGCCGAAGACACCCGGATGGGACAGGCAGTGCTTCGACACCTATTCCAGTAAGGTAAGCCCCGGCTGCGGGGTTGCATCCTGTGGAATTTTATGACTGTATGTGGTCCGTTTTGTTTTTCCTATGTAAACTATTACTGATGTATACATGATCATAGGGAACAGCCTTTTGCGAAGAAAGTATATGGGTTTGCATGCACACCTCCTCTTGGGGGTAGTACTGCTATGTAATCTATTCAAAGCATGTGAATCCATGAAAGATCCAATGCTGGAGAAGGGAATAGTTTCTTACCTGTAACTCCATTTCTCCAGCATTGGTATCTTTCATGGATTCACATGCGCCCACCTGCCTCCCCTGATCATGCAAACCGGTTCCCCCACTACTTTGGGGGCCGAAATCTGAGGGAGCGCGGGGGCGGGGCCTGTATTTATATCATGACGTCCTGACGGCACGGGCACGCATGATACAAAACGAGGCGGATAGGACGCATAAGCGTCGAAAAAGTTTTCCTACGGGAAAGGGTCTATATAATGTACCGGGGATTCCCAGCCTGACGACGGGGAATATTCAAAGCATGTGAATCCATGAAAGATACCAATGCTGGAGAAATGGAGTTACAGGTAAGAAACTATTCCCTTATTGGTGTTGCTCTGTATAGACTCGAAATATTTCTAGACCACTCATAGCTTTCCTGAGACTAAGCCTTGCCACTATGCTACCTTACCTTGATTGTGTTTGGCTGACCTCTGTCTCTTCCCTGCTCACCATAATAGGTTGGCCTCCCAAAAAAGTATTTTTTTGATTTGGCTTGTGCCCTTGTGGTGGTGTTGTAGTTAACAAATTCAAATGTATCTCTTCATATATACTGTTGTGAACTACCAGGCGTGACCCTCCAGGAGGACACCAAGGCGGCCTTCCTGACCCCAGTCTAGAGTAATCTAAACACAGTCCGTCTGCCAAGTGGTCAGGCGTAAGGACTGAGGAGCCTTCAAGGCAGCCCTCTTAAAGCTGCAAGAGAAAAATCCAAACCGTTTGAGTAAACTAGATGGTAGACAGCCTACCTCTGTTTGAGTCCCTCAAAGCTGTGCACTGAAGTGAGTCCCAATGCGGATATCCAAGAAATCGGAAGAGCACACTGTCAATAGATTAGTGTCCCAGCGGAGTGGGGGGGGGGGGCTCCAGACCACCTAAGCAAAAGTCCACAATGTCTGGATGGCCCCAACCTAACGCACTAGGAAGTAACTAAAGAGTTGGGGACCCACAACAGTATGTGTATGGAAAGCAAACATTGGAGAGCCAGGCGACATACGCAGGAAAATGTATCCAAGCACAACAGAATCCCAAGAAAAGAAAACAATCAGCTTATCAGCGGAGTGCTCAAACCAATGAGCTGTACCAGGGGGAGAAACTGTAGCATTATCCGTTGTGGAGAACCGAAGTCTGTTACAGAAAGCCAGAGTCAGTTAATAAGGAGGTACATGAACAAAATGACAGAACATCAAACGGAACTCCTCGGCACCAGGCATTGTTGAGAAGCAGATAGTGTCTGCTCTGTTTGCCTCTTGTTTCTGGGTATGCAGCATCATTGTGGAACAGGATGTACCAGATTGGCCCAGGAGCAAAAGCATGCAACTTGCCTGAAACCGTAGGTAGTCTGGCCCCAGGATCAGCTGCTTATGATCTGGTGCTGCGACAGGCACCAGCAGCTGTACACGGAAACCTTGGCAGACCGCACCTGGTGTATTGAGGAGGTACTGTGTGGCGTACACCTTTGCTGCATGACACATTCCAGTACATTCTAATGAAAAAACATAATTCTCATGACTTTCTTGGGCGAATTTTGTTTTATAACAAGTTGGCAATGAGGGGAGGGTGCCATGGACTTAAAAGTAGCCAACGGTTATGTCCATTCATGTAGTTGGTCCTTGACCTCTGTCACCACTACAGGTCTTCCCTTTCAATTCGAAAACTGGGTCAGCACAGTTGCAGGGCTCCACCGGGCACTTTGCGGTCCAGGAGGGTGCTGCTGGCGTCTTCTCTCTTCTGCTTCGAATATTGTCCTCCAGTGCTCGACTCTCCTCTTAGTCCCAAAAACCTTGCTTTTTATGCAAGTTGACATTCATTCACAGCCATAGGCTGTCAATCACACAGCAGGGTGGCTGTCCTCCAGGACCACAAGCCAGCCAATAGGAACTGGGTTCACTCTGGCACACATTGAGACAAAGAACAGGGATGTTTTGGGACCCTCCCTCACTTCCTACCTTTCCAGACACACTGTAGCCTGGGCAAAGGCAAAACGCACAAAGTACTCAAACCTGATGCAAACCGATTAAAAGCCCATAAAAACAGTGAAAAAATATGGGGGCCATTTTGTGAAAATGGGTGGTTTAGACTGAGGCGCGATTGGCTGTAGGGAGTTAGCCAATCGTGCAAAGTAAGGGGTATTTAAATGAGGGCTTGGAAAGCGGGAGTGTGGCTTTTTTGGGCAAGGTCCGAGGTGGAGCAAGAGAAAAGACCAAGGAATCAGCAGGAGGAAGGAGGGAGGGATGGCTTGTTGAACATTTGTGGAGCAGGTGTGTTTTTGGATTAGGACTCGCAGTAAGTGGTGAGGAGTAATGGTGGGAGGAGGAAAGGTGTAGGAGGGAAGTGGAGTGGGAGGAGACATAACATCCAAGGGTGAAGGCAAGATCTAGGAGGAATGAAACACCATAGTGATGGAGGATTGGTGGTAGTATAAAGCCAAAGGGGTGCAGTAGTAAAAGTAGAAGAGAAGAGGCGAGCATAGACGTTGGCGAACTAGCCTCAATCCAACAAGGCACAGTCCAATTTCTCATTAAAACTAGCACTGGGTTAGAATAGGGAGATTTAGAAAGTCCATGAGGGAGTTTAGATAGCCTGCCTTTAAGGAACTATCTTTAGGAAAATGAAGGCTTTAGACAGTAGGGATCAGCATTCGATAGCGCTAACCAGGGGTTACGGTTAACGATGTCTTGGTTAGAGAGAAGGGGCCTGACAATAGAGATGGACAGCCATAAGGCCCAAAAAGAAAATTTAAAAAACATTGAACTGTTTTTGTTTATTGTACATTTGGAAGGCGCCTATTCACAAGTGTTTCAAGATGCCACAAGACAATGGGTGGGGGGGACAGAGGAGAAAACGATAACAGTAATTCGAATGGATTGTGTCCTCCCACGTATTCCTCAACTTGGATATATTCGTATCTTCTGCTTTGCTGCTTCGGAAAAAAGAATTCCTCCAGGGGGCGAGGTCGCAGTGTCTATGTCCCTCATAGAAGTGACAGAGGGAAGTCTGAGAGCAAACGTGCTAATTCCGGCGAAAAGTCGTTGAGGGTGTTGTTGGAAGAAATTTCTCCGACACCTTGTAAAAAAGCAAAATAAGCTTACATAAATCGGGGGTAACACCTGACAAAATGGCGCTAGTGTTCATCCGCCATCGAAGTCAGTGTCACAGGTCTCCTCGACGCCACTATCCAAGGGTCACTCGATACCGGCATAGAAGGTAGCGTCGACAACTTACTCGACAACGCTTATGTCGAAGACTCCTTCGACCGTGTCAAAGCCTGCGTCGATGACATTGACGCCTTTGTCGAGGCCAACGTTAAATCCGGCTCCCAAATCGACCCAGTTTTCAAAGCCTGAGATCTATACCCGTTACATCATCGGATAAAATGTACCATCCTGAGCCTAGGCAAGATTTTTTCAAATCTATGGCTTGCATTTATGAGGAGCCATCCTCTGAAGAGGACGTTTCCCCTGCTGGGATAAAATTTGGAACAAGAGAAGTCCCTGAGGAATTAATAGATCCACATTCTAAGATGGCTGATCTATATGAATGCCTGCAAACAGCCAGTGAGGTGGATACTTTGCCTGAAGTGTATTTTGACAGACCCGACCCTGCTGATCATGCAGACTCGAGATATAGAACACTTATGAATAGGGTGATAGAATTTATGGGATGGAACAGAAATTCCCCTAGTTGAGCAGGATGACGTGAGACCTCCTCATTGAAGGCACCCAAAAGGACCCTGTCCTTCCTTTTCACACAGCACTGCAAAAAAGGGTTATGACCACATGGGAAACCCCAGATTCGGGACCAGAAATGAATAAAAAATGTGTAGGGAAATACAGGCCTTCCTCGTCTGATCCAGAATATTTATCAAAGCATCTGTCGCCTGAGAGCTTAGTGGTCCAGGCGGCCACATCCATTAGGCTTTCGGCTTCTCCTTCAATGCCCCCAGGTAGGGATGATAAAAAAAATGAAGCATGGTCCCGAAAGATCTTTTCTTCGGGCAGCATGGCCTTAAAATCGACAAATCTGACTTGCACCCTTGCAAGATTCACATATACCCTGTGGGATTGTATGATGGCAGCGGCTGAACACATTCCTGAGGGCAAGGAACAGGAAGGTTTCCTCACAATTGTGAGAGATGGAAAAGAGGCTATGGGGGAATGCCTCCAACCAGGACTGGACACTGATGACAGCATCAGCAGGTCCATGGCTTCTAGGACAGTGTTACGCCGATTTGTGTGGGTGAGAAAGTCGGTCTTTGCGCCAGATGTGCTGGCCAGGCTGCTCAATATGCCATTTGACGGCTTGAGGTTCTTTGGCAGCAAGGCGGACGCAAGTCTAGAAAAAACTGCTGACCTCAAAAGCGGCGGTTAAGTCATTTAGCGCCTCTATAAGACAATCTCAACAACACTCCTACTCAGGCTCATCTCAGGCTCATACTCAGATTTGCATTCAAAAGGCAATATAACCTGAGAGACAATTTGGTCCATACGTATCCCAGAGTAGACAAAAAAAGTGTCACACAGAGAACACTGTGGGAATTACCACCTGTTACAGGACATTTTAAATGTGGCAATTGCTCAGTCTGCCCTTTAACTAAAATTTTGAAAAACATCATGTTAAAAGGGAAATTGTGGCATTTCAAAACGTTTACCAATTGTGCTTCACAATGGGTGGTGTATGCAATTCAATGTCCGTGCCAATTACTGTATATTGGTAAAACTAAAAGACACATCAAAACGAGGATTAGCGAACATAGATGCAATATCAGAAACCAAACTCCAAATAAACCTCTGGTGGCCCATTACATACGCATGAAACATAAACCGTGTGACATGTTTTGGTTTGTAATCCAGACAATCCAAATATCTAAAAGAGGTGGAGACAGAGATCTGGCACTCCGTAAGATCGAACAAAAATGGATTTTTGATCTCGACACTGTAAAAAATGGTCTGAATACTGCAGTTGAATGGGGTATTTTCTTTTGAAAAGGAATCTCCTCTTGAAAATGTTCATCTGACAGGTTGTTTTCCATAAATCAATAATGTAAAATCAATAATGTAAGCAAATCAGTATCCACCATCCTGAAAAGTCTCCATATCAAGCGTGAGGTCACGTTTAACAATTGACAGTAGCCGAACGAGGCCAGGGTGCCCCTAAGGCTCTGTTTGGATATACTTTCGCGCCTTGAAACACCTGTGTATAGGCGCGTTACAAATGCCATATCATATCATACCCATAGAAATAATCCAACAGCCAACCCATAGTAATGACTAGTTTCAATGTGGGTGAAGGGATATTAAACAACAGCAAAAAATTTGAGTCTATGCCATCTGACTGGACTTCTACTCCTTTAAATAAATATGAGCAAAATGACCATCTAAATGTACGAGGCGGAGACATGATGACTCGCTTCTGCACCAGGGGATACAGTGAACCCGGGACTTAAAGTTGGCTCAATCCACCCAAGATAGTGGACACAAGCAAAACCATTCCGCTAGTGTTTCTTGCTATGCGACGGAATCACAGAATCACGTGACCGCACAAATACTCGGAAGTACAACGGCGGAAACAAACTGTGCCAACACTGAATACTGACTAATGCTGATGCGAAGAAGACGCCTAACCACTACAACACGCGAAAAGAAGGTAAAAGCCTCCTTTAAGACCGCACTATAAACAGCGCCTGAGACCATTAGTAAATCCTCAGGCATTTATGTATTCTCCCCTTTTTTGGGTGCCAGTACCAATAAGGAATAAGTAACATCCACAAGGGTTTGTAAACTATTTCTGCGTCTGCACATGCAGGTACAAAAACAAGAGATAACGCCGATCCAACCCGGGGATAAGAATTCTCGCCCCCCAGTAACAGTTTACCGGCAGCCCCGAAAGCCGCTGTCCCGTATGAAGGTCAGTTTCTTTGGTTTTGAAGAAGCATATACGAACGGCATGTATGAATTAAGTGCCTGAACCTGTGACCTGTTTTCCCACCAGGTCCAGCGTATCTATCAACAGCAAAAGGCTTGCCGATAATTTATTTAAGGGAAACCTTCACCAAACATTAATTAAAAGGTGAATGATCCAATGCAAAAAATCAAGGACAAAGGAAATAGCAACCTAATCAAAATTAAAATTCTTTAGTCTAACCACAGGAAGATTAAAAGGTCAGTGGAAAGGATTTGCATAGGACACGTAACACTGTCCTCTAACATATTGCCAATGAATGTGTTTTACACTTCAATGTTTTAAACTCTAATTCCAGATTAACAATTAAAATAACGTTTTTCAAAAATAATTTTCTATTCTCATAGCTCACAATCGAACTTTGACAAAATGGGTATTTGTTTGTTGAACGAATTGTCAACCCATCAAAACAACGTATTGTCCTGAAGAGGGCTATCAATAAAAACAGCGGAACACCAGGGAAGGTGTTGACGACATTTTGTTTAGCCGAAACATATGTAGACATCCCAGAGACACCAAGATCAACGCTGTCTTTTTCTTCTGCAAAAAAACTTGTAGTTTAATAGTTACATTGATAGTATGCTCCACTGCCATAATTGATTCTGGTTCTGAAATCTTGTCTTTGTGATAAATCATGAATGTCACTTACTAACCACAGTCATTATTTGCACAAAACATAAACATTCTGGATTTGTCTTTAAACTTTTTATTAATTTAAGAGTGGTGATGCCTTGTGGAAAGCATACACTACATAATTTTGAATTGAATGTTTCTTTTGATTAAAATGTGTTTTTAACATGTATGCTACTCTGGCATAACAATTGTGTGTGTTCAAATGAAATTTGGATAAATGAACTAGATAATTTATCCTTTTTCCTTTCCTCTGACTACCTCACAAGGTAGACTAAAAGAGGGGTAATTGAGCAGCTGTGTTCTTCGTCTAAATATTTTCCAAGTGGTACCGATACTGCTCAATCCCTCTACAACAAAAAACCTTGGGACTTACCCATTTTCTTTCCTGTAGTGACAGCAAGTCTCAGGAGAGGGGGGAATTCACGTCTACCCTTACCTGGACGACTGGTTAATCGGGGGGAGTTCACCCGAACGAGCCCAGGAACATCTGACCATGACCTGACACTTCTTGCACAGATTGGGCTTCTCCCTCAATTACAAGAAGTCAAATATGATACCATTCCAAAGACTCCAATTCATCGGAGCAGTCCTGGATACTTTCTTGGGCAAAGCCTCGCCTCCTGAGGAGAGAGCTCATCACATTCTGCAGATGGTAACAAAGTTTCAGAATGCCCAGCATCTGCCTTCGACTTTCTGAGGTTGCTCGGCCTCATAGCATCCTACATTTTTCTGGTGCCAGAGGCCAGATTGAGAATGAGGTCCCTTCAATGGGCCCTCACCGCTCGGTGGCCCCAATTTTCGGGGAATATGTCAGATCCTTTGCAGGTTCCGACCAGAGTGGCTCAAGATCTGCTATGGTGGACTTGGAAGGACCATATTCTCAAGGGAGAACCTTTTTGGCAACCATGGCCGGAGATAATGGTAGTGACGGACGCCTCACTCAAGGGGTGGGGAGTCCACACCAATGATCTGTCAATCAGCGGTCGTTGGTCTCCATTGGAGTCCAAACTACACATCAACCTTTTGGAGCTGAGGACTATCAGACTAGCGCTGGAGCCCTTTCTACCCTCTGTACAGCGAAAGAATGTCCCGATAATGACGGGCAACGCAGTGGCCATGTACTACCTCAACAAGAGGGGGGTGTAGGGTCACTACTACTGTGCAAAGAGGCAATGTAGCTCTGGTTCTGGGCAATACAAGAAGTAATCTCTGACAGCAGTTCACCTGGCCGGGGAGAAGAACACAGAGGCGGACGCTCTGAGCAGACAGAGCAGTCTCCCACGAGTGGGAGATAGCTCAGGAAGTCCTTCAAGAGATCTTCACCCTTTGGGGAACTCCTCAAGTGGATCTGTTTGCGACCAGTGACAACCGGAAGTGCGATCAGTACTGCTCAAGGGAATTTCCTCCAAGAGGACCTCTAAGGGACGCGTTTGTGGTGGACTGGGAATTCCGACTTCTTTACGCGTTTCCTCCAGCCCCCGTGATTCCTCACGTAATCGGGAGGTTGAGAAATTTCAGGAAAACCATGATCCTGATTGGGCCAGGATAACGTGGTACCCGGACCTTCTGGAGATGTCCATCTGCCCTCCGTTACGTCTTCCACAAAGAGAGGATCTCCTCTTACAAGAGGAAGGTCTGGTTCTCCACTCAGAGGTCAAGACACTCAGACTTCACACATGGTTTCTGAGAGGCTAAGATATAAGGATTGGGACCTCCCAGACAACGTAATGGGGATTTTGCTTTTGGCCAGAAGGCCAGCAACAAAGTCCTTGTACCGGTGTCATTGGAACACGTTCAGTAACTTGTGCAAGGACAAGAATGTGGATCCATTCCTATGTAATACTCCTATGGTGCTTTCTTACTTTTACACTTGGCCAATTTGGGGCTCCAAGTTGGCACGATAAAGGGATCCTTTGCAGCCTGTAGTCTTTCTTCCTCCTTACTTGTATGAGGAGGAGGATAGAATGAAGGTAAAGTGATTTTGAAAAAGAGGGTTTGACTTTAAGAGTAACCTTGTTCTTATGAAAAATGGTGTGAGGAGGCTTACAAGAGAGCTTACAGACTGGACTCTAAAAGGGCTCTTAGTTTCTATATCACCAGATTGGCTAAATTTAGGCAAAGTGATCAACCTTTTGTCGGATATACTGGATACAAATTAGGACTAGCAGTAACCAAACAGACATTGTCCAGATGGATAATTCTAGCAATTACTGAATGCTAGAGATTAGCGGGAAAAGATCAGCCAGATGGGCTAAGGGCTCCTTCAACCAGGGTCATGACAACTTCAACGGCCCTTCAGAGGGGTGTCCCGGTGCAAGACATTTGTGCAGCGGCCACCTGGTCCTCTATGCACACCTTTGTGAAGCACTATTCTCTAGATTCAACATCATCACAAGGAGGCCTTTTTGCCAAAGCCATCCTTCATACAATCCATGATTAAAACGGACTAGTTCTCCCACCTCCGTTTTTATATACTACTTTGGGAGTCTATAAGATGAGGAATACGTGGGAGGACACAATCCATTCTAAGTAAAAGTTACTTACCTGCTGTAACCTTCATTCGATTGGATGTTCCTCCCATGTATTCTTCATCGACCCTCCCAGTCTACCCTGCCGTACAGTTTGTCAATTGCACTTCGAAATCCTTTTGAGCTTGAGGTCTAAAGAACGCCTGATCAACTGCTCAGCTGGGTATATCGAAAAAACTGAAGTGAAGCCAATGGGCGCGGCTCGTGCCCTTTATACTGCGGATGACATCAACGGCAGCCCTCGAGGGACATCGAAACCGCAACCTCGAGCACAGCGCCCCCTGGTGGAAGAATTGACATTCAGACCATGCAAGTGTGGTGACAGTGCAAGTGGGCTGTGGGGGGCAGGTCAGGAAGGAAGTGATCGGTTAAGGGAAGGGTGGGAGGGAGAGGTACAGGAAGGCAGGGTCCAATGGGGCCAGGAAAGTGCTGAGGAGAGCCCAAGGGGTAAGGGTCAACTAGTGCGAGGAGGGCGGTGGACCAGATTCAGGCTAGTCAGGGATGGGTGCCCGATGGCAAGTGAGGGTAAAGGTGCTTGCGTAGACTGGACCAGGAAGGCCTGGCTACAGTAAGGCACATAAGGGACCAGGCAACCAGTCGCAGTGGCAGGGGGACATTAGCAGTGGAGGGGGAAGAGGGAATGAGTAGTAGAAAAGGAAAGTCTTGAGAAGTTTCCGGAACTTAGAGATCCGGCTCAAGTCTGAGAGTGCCAGGAAGGCTGGAGAAAGAGATCCCCCCCCGCCCCCAACTCTGCTTAGAGAAGCGCCTGATCTGCAGAGAGTTGGAACTAGAGGACCGAAGGACTCTGTCAGGGAGGTGTAATTCAGGAGAGAAAGTTGGATGTAGTGGGGTCCCAGGCCCCAGAAAGCTATGTGGATGATGCAGATGATCTTGAATTTGATCCTTGCAGCAACCAGGAGCCAGTGGAGAGATTTTAGGGCTGGAGAGATGCGCGGCCCCTGGGCTTGAGGCCAAGGATAACTCAATTGTTTTCAGTTATCTGTGACAAAGGACAGTTGGATTGAAGAACTAGCATGACTGTTAAATATCCATGAAGTTTTTATAAGAGCAAATAACTTTCCATCCACTGTCTTGTTAGTCTTTATTTTTATTTATTGGTTATTTGTAAGGCACCTATACAACAAATGGTGTTTCAAGGTGCCACAAGACAAAAAGGGGGGTGGCGGGGCACAGAGAAGGAAGAAATGATATCAATTCTACTAGGCCTTGTCATTCGGGTTGTGCCAGTGCAGTAGCAAGAAGTGCGGGGAGAGGCGAGGTAGTGAGGAGGCACGAGGTGTAGGTAGGGGTGGAAGGGATAATGCTAGTGTGGGAGGGAGGTGCAGGGCTAGAGGAGGTATACAAGTGCAGAGGAGGAGGAGACAGCCCAGCTAAGCAAGTGCCAGGGGATGCAGGGAGTAAGGACCACATGCTAAGTGTGAGGACAGGGATGGCCCAGGCCTGGTAGGGATGCACACCCCATCAGGCTTGTCAGGGGAACTGAAGGGGGCCGGAAGGACAAATGCAGGTTGGGGGCTAGAGGGTGGTGGTCAGGAAGACCGGGTGATGGGATAGACTGGGCAAGGAGGGCCTGGTGCTCTGTGGAGCCCATAATGGACCAGGTAGCCAGTCGGTGCGACAGAGGTGGGCATTAGCAGGGGAGGGGGAAAGGCAAGGAAGAAGAGAAAAGGAGGGTCTTTAGAAGATTCCGGAACTTGAGGAGATCTGCTCAAGCCTGAGAGGGGCAGGGAGGTTGTTCCAGAGGGCGGCTACTGCCGAGAAAGAGATCTAGCCCCCACTCTCTGCTTGGAAAAGCGTCTGATCTGCAGAGACTTGGAACTAGAGGAACGAAGGGCTCAAGCAGGTGGGTATTCATACAGAGAGAGTTGGATGTAGCAGGTCCCAGGCCCCAGAAAGCTTGTGGATGATGCAGAGGGTCTTGACCTTGGTCCTCGCAGCCACCGGGAGCCAGTGGAGAGATTTTATGGCTGTAGAGGTGTAGTCCCTGGGCTTGAGGTCAAGGATAAGTCTTGCAGCCCTACTCAGGATTAGTTAAAGGGGACGAAGGTAGGATAAAGGCAGATTGAGGAAGAGGCTGTTGCAGTAGTCCAGCCTGGGGAGGACCAGAACTCCTGGGACATTGAGTTTCTGGGGTAAAGTGAGGATAGTGAGAATGCCTCTGAGCAGGTGCAGCTGGAAGTGGGCCTTCTTGGCAAGGTCCGCGATTAGTGAGAGAGAGGAGTCGAAGATGACGCAAAGTGTTTTTAGCCTCACAAGACGATTGGGGGAGGGGATCCATGAAGGGCGACCAGAGAGTAGGAGGGAGGAGGGGTCCCAATGAAAAGGATCTCAGTCTTGCAGGTATTGAGGCAGAGAATGTTGGTAGCGCACCTTGCCTGAATAGCAGCCAATTAGGAATGTGAGAGGCAGTGGTGGGGAGAGCTGTGTGCCATCTGCAAAACACTGGAAATGAGGAGAGAAAGTGGAGCTCAAGTTGGCCAGAGGGCCAAGGTAGATATTGAAGAGCCAAGGCAAGAGAATGTAGCCCTTAGGGGCACCGCAGGTGGAGGGTGTGGTGGAGGAGAGAAAAGCGCCCCGTTGAACCTGGAAAGGTCGGTCGGAATGGAAAGGGGTCAACCAGTCCAGTACCAGCTCTGTGATGCTAAGGGTGTCACAGAGCCGATTTATAAGGGTGGCATGATTGACGGTATCAAAGGCAGAGGAACGATCGAGGAGGATGACAACGGAAGGAGAGTTGGAATCGAGATTAGAGCAAGTCTTCAAAAGTGTTCAGGAGAGCTGTTTCCATGCCTCTGGCTGCTCTGATGCCAGACTGATGGTCATGGAGACAACCAACAGATTCAGTGTGGTGGATCAGTTGGGAGATCGCCAGCTTCTTCAAGAGTTTGCCCAGGAATGGGGTAATGAAAATAGGGCGGTAGTTAGCTGGGCAGGAAGGGTTGGCAGAATGCTTTTTAAAGAGAGGGTGCACAAGGGAGTGCTTGATGGGTAATGGGAAGGAGCCAGTGGCAAAGTCGTGATTGCAGAAGTCAGCCAAGGCTGGGTGCAAGGGAGGCAATGTTGTCCTTGATAGTTCTGGAGGAGCAGGGGAGCAACTGTTTGGAGGAGACTTTCGTAGAGGGGACCTCAGTCATTGGACCTCATTGCAAGTTTGCTGGTATCCTGGCAGTAACTCTGCCAGGATACTGGCAAACAGAATTACTGTTACTGCCACTTGGTCTGGTGGAATTACTGCCGGATTGCCCCGTGGTGGTAAGGGGTGGTAAATACCCATTCCATGGAGTCCCATAAGACTCTATGGGTGATTTGCCTGTATTATTGGCACCAGTAATACTGGCTTTACTTTTCCGGTAGGGTGGCCGAATTACCTCCAGCTCTTGTCTGGAGGTAATGCCGACCAACCCACCAGCAAACTTGTACTTTGCCTGTGCAGAAACATGCAGGTATACGGTAATACCGGCATGTTTCCGCACCGGCAAAGTTATGAGCCCCAATTGTGTGCCAGATCACAATGTAAGGAAACGAGTTCAGGCCCTTTTTCTCCTGTGCTGTTTCCCGTTTATCTGAGAGTTGTCACCTGCAGCTAATGCTCAATCCTATTATTATTAATTTGTTTGTATATAGTAATAAAACGTTAACAAATTTAAAATATTACATTCAGCTAAAAATCATATACAAAAGCATTAGCAATTAACGAACAACATATCAAAGTGCATACATATCTATACAGTTAATAATACAATTGCTATTATCAGTACATTATCTTAATATCATACGTTAAAAACTAATTCAGTCTCGAAGCACATCACATCAATATGTCATCGGCACTATGGTTCATTAGATTTCCTCCAAATACACACTTCAATATTCATAAAATTCATCAGACAATCTTATTAATCTTAATGTCATAAATAATAAAACTGTAGAACTGAAAATATCAGTTTACATGTTAAAACTCACAGGACCAGGACCCAAGCCTGCTTGTATGACCCCCCCCCCCCCGCGCCACACCCAAAGTAAGATCGAAAACGTTCCTGTATTTACTCTACGGCAATACACTCGGCAATAATGCTCAATCGTATGTAGTCCAGAGGTATAGTTTTGTGTCGAGAGGTGTATTGAATATACTGGTATTGAGTGGCAGGACGCAGCCCTTCTGATTTGTCCTTGGCATCCTTAGGACCTACTTTGGTGTATATTGGCAGCTATCGGAGGATGATATAAAAGTCTAAATACACCATGTGAAGTGGTTTGTTGGGCTATGGGAGGATGTGCATATGTCTGCGCAAACTGAGTGTAAATCACCAAAATACCATTTTGCCTTATCAGAACTATAATGCACAGTTAGGGGTTCCTTAGTGAATATAAAATTATCAGGCAACATGGTATATTCCTATTCCAAAATAGTCCTTTGCATATAGCGAAATCAAACTATCGTTCTCATGTCTCTCTCATGCAAATAAATGGCATCTGCCTTTTAATTGAATATTTTTTGCATTTTATACTCCTTCGAGGACTCCTGGTGTTTTAATGTTTTCTTCTGCCGCTGCAGGTTCGCCAGGCTGCCTTCCAGTCTCTGGGTCCATTTATTTCTACTTTTGCCAACCCTTCGAGTGCTGGCCTGTATATCAAGGAGGACGGTACTCTGAGCATTCGCCCAGCATCAGAAGACTCGTTGACTCTAGAATGTAGCGAGAATTGTGCAGATGATTCCACCAGGTAAAGTCTTATAGAAAAAGTGCTGAATCACTTAATTGTAATGCTCAAATGTACTGTACTTGATTATGTAAACATTCTGCCACACTAATATATGAATGCGATGTAGACCCCCTTTCTTGGATGATAGCTGGTGAAATGGCTCAAAAGTCAAAGGTCCCACACAGAGACTTGCGGGTCACCAGATTGAATCTCAGCAGTGTCGACCGAGCATTATCCTTTAGAGGTTGACAAATGTCGAATGGTACACATTCCTATTATTTGAGTGCTTTGTTTTCCAATACAAACAATAACTCGAAGCATTTGGGAATGCTTCTTTATTGTACTGCCCTTTCTACCCTTGCACTACTTCAGTCCCTAACGGCATGTATTTCCTATCACATGCCAGTGTGTCTCACATGAACATAACTGTGTGGAGTGGTGCTGGACATATTAGTCACAGTTCAATTTATGCTTTTCCTTTATTTTCTGTACTATTACTTATGATGGTGTTCTTTGGCAAAACAAAGTAACCGCAATCCCTCGCTATACTGTGCACATAATATTGTGGTAGGATCCTTGTGATGCTTTTAACAGCACAAGTGGAAACTCTTGCATGAAGAGTAACCACATTTTAATTTGTTTTAAGCCTTTACATATTTTTTTGTATATGATCTTGTTAGCTGTACCTGGTGTCATATTATGATCTAATATTAGTTCTCATTTCATTTTCTCTGTGCTTTCTCTCTTGCGCTTTCTCTGTTGCACTCTTTCCCAATAAGGTGATGAGTCCTGTTACGTTGTTAGGTGCACATTTGCTAGATTCACCCTCCCCCAATCGTTGCTTGCAGCGTCTCAACCAGAAGAAAAACACAAATATCTTGGAGTATGGGATAAAGGGGTAGAAATGTTTTTTTTTTTTTTTGGTCTAAAAATCGCCCATTAGAAAAATTCACAAAAAATGATGTAATTATAAAACATTGTAAACTAGCTCTTTCAAAATGGAAAATACAATGTTCATTTTCTTTTTTTTTTTTTTGTTTGGGCAGTTTTTATTTAAAGCAGAAAAGCATACATGGTTTAATAATTGCAATGATTATTATTATTGAGTCCAATTGTGTTGAAAAATGTCTATAGACCAGGATGACAATTGAAATACATGCAGGCCGAGTATACATAGGTCAGCGTATAAGAAAAACTAAACCTCTTTGCGTGTGTGTATAAGCATAACTAAACAAGAAACATAAGACGAACATCCACAAAAGGAGGGGGGCAGGGAAGAGACATCGGGCGCATATCTTCACTTGATTATTATTTGGAGGTTACATTAGATACAAATCTAAGAAATAACTGCCACTTCAACTCATGCTTTAGTAGTAGAAACGGAGTAGAAGCATTAAATCTGTCCAACCTATGAATATTACAGATGGGGTTCCACCACGATCTTTAATGAATGCAATCTAGATTCTTCCAATTAGCCGTTATCGCTTGGATTGCCACTAAAATAAGGTCAAACAAATAACCTACATTGTTATCAAAGATATCATGTAGTATTGTACTATCTAGGAAGAGGAATTTGAAACACAAATCTTGCAAGTTAAAGATACACTTGAAAGTGTTCCACATGTATTCCCAAATCAATTTAACATGTTTACCTTCAACAAACATATTTTAAGAGCCCTGAGCATGTAGGCAACTCTAGCATTTATCGTTCTGTGCCGCTTTACACTTGAAGAGTGATAAAGGAGTAATGAAAGCTCTGTGATGAAAAAAGTATAAAGTTTGAGGTAGGCAGGCTAATGTGGTTACTCTGGAGATACTGTTCCACACTAGGGGCTAGTGTAGTTGGTTGTCCAGTAGAGTCCAATCTTGCTGCCATGCAGTATGAACATTCCACACAGTTTCAAAAGAGGATACCCCAGAAAGGGCTTTTTAGAATAAAGAACCAGTGACATTAAGATTGTGCATATGTGCATCCTCTCTTCCTTAGGAGTAATAGATTTACAAATTAATCAATCAGTTTTCCATAATAACATTCATAATCATATATTGCTGCCTTTGGTCGAATAGTTATTTAATATAATTCAGATCACCCTATCCATCCCTTATTTTGACGGCTGTTCCAGATCTCAGCCGAAGACCTTCAGAACTTCGGACGGTGATCCAGTCGGCGCTGCCGACCAAGTGGGTGGGCCTTCCACCGGCCTACACAGTAGCGAGAGTGGGGTCGAGGTGGACGTTTCTGAACAATCTGAGAATGCCTTTCCCTTTCCTTCCTCTTTCACTTTTGGTCTTCGTCACTCTACCCATCCTCCGCTATGGAGAGGACTCCATTTAGGTTTTGCCCCATTTGTAAAAGCAAATTTCCTTGGAAAGATGAGCACAGACGGTGTAACCGATGCTTGCCCCTCGATCACAAGGAAGGATGCGCAGCTTGTAAGTTCCTCCATCCTAAGACATTAAAGGATGGTAGAGTGAAGCAGTGGGCGGCCTAAGTTATGTCGAAGGCTGAGTTTTCTCCTGCTGCCGCAGTCACCGAATGTGACGACGGCGAGAGTGACGATCAGACCTCCGAACCAGAGGTTGTTGGCCTTTCGACGGAACGCTTGCGTTCCGCATAGTCTGTTCCCGGCCCCGCTAGTCATGGCTTAGGCACTGCTATGGGGAAGTCACACCCCGGCGATAAAAATGAACCTATGCACAGCACTAAACACACAACCCCAAGTCAATCTTCGGCCAAGTCGAAGAAGACTTCAGCGTCAACACCTGAAGTTCCGGCGGCACCCGGCGGCCATCAGGATCGGCAGCCCTCCCCGCAGCTGCATATGCGCCTAGCGACCGGGCCTTCAAAATCAAAGGGCGCTACCCCTAATGTACCAGGGTCCGTTGAGACGCATCACAAGAAGGCGTCCGGCGACGATAGGGTTCCGGTTCCGCCAAAGACGGCACCGCTGAAAAAGGCTGTCATCTAAAGACAAGGCCCCGGCTCTGCCGAAAAAGACTCCCTCGCAATCGCAGGCTGAAGCTACACGCCTCACGTCTGCGGAGGACGTCGCCGAAAGCTTAGCTAGGATTGTTTCTGCTGATTCTCAGAAACGGCAGTCAAGGGATATTTTGAAGCCTATGGAAAAGGCCAAGGATCCGCCGAGGTCCAAGGATGGCCTAAGGGGAGTACCGGAACCCATCCATAAGTCAAAAGAGGCACAGGGACGTCTCACCTGTCGGTCCCTCAGGAGGAGTTCTCTGAGGGCAAAGAAGGGCTGACTTAGACGTTGAGACAAAAATCTCGACGGTTTACTATGGAAGAGCGGGTTGAGGACCCTTACCCACCTCTAGACCATTCTAGGTCTTCGGTTTGGACTAGAGAGAAATTTGAAAACTGCATGGAAAGGCTGGACAGGTTTGTTTCCTGTTCAGAATAACCCACACCAAGAAGGCCACGGGATGAGAGCCCTGTGGACCCCAAAGCTAAATTCCCAAGGCTCTTTCACCCCTCTTTGGAAGAGGATATATACAGCTACAACCTAACTAAAGAAGACATTCCTGCAGACACTCAGGATCAGGAATTCATCCACCCTGTGGACATGCATGATCACATAGAGGGCTGGGAGGAGAACCCAGATGTGGGTGACCCTCAACCATGACAGTTTCAAGATCCTGATGCCCTCTATGGATTCTCTCCAGTCCACCCCCACTAGACAACAACCCTCGCCAGTGGATGATCAATTGAAGTTCAACATCATGTTGCGTAAAGCAGCTGAACACTTTAAGATTGCCACAGATGAAGCTGTCCCTGAAGCTGACTTCGTAGAGGACATCCTCAAGGAGAATCCGCCGGCCAGCCAAGCTATTCCGCTCCTCAATTAAGAAACGTCTGGCTCACTCCTCATCAACGCCAGCTCTCACAAGAGGTGTTAACCCAAGAATAGAAACTCTTTCGTCCTTCTCCCTCAGACCCTCTGTATATCAGAGGTCACTCCACCTCAGACTCTTTGGTGGTGACTACTACAAGAAAGAGGGCAGGGGTTCCTTTGTCAACCAGCGAGGCACCCCCCGTTAAGAAAGGTAAATTACTCTACGACCTTGGGAAGAGGGTCACAGTCGCAGCAGCGTTTTCTACACTTATTGCCAACTATACAACCCTGTTGGCCCGCTGAGCCGATTCTCAGTGGGCCTTACTACCTGAAGGCATACAGAAGGTTCCCTAACCACTACGTACTCTCCTCACCACTGTCACTGAGGGCAGACAAGTGAACCAAAGCATACTTAAGAACACTTTGGATTCTGCCGAGATAGCTGGTCGATCCCTGGCTCAGGGCACACTCCTGAAGAGACGTGTGTGGCTACGGAACTCTGGATTCAAGCCAGAGACACGTCACTTATAAATAAACCCGTGGAAGAATCCAACCTGTTTGGGAAGGTGGTCGATGAGGCCCTCGAGACCACAAAAATGGAGCATGACACCCTGAAAACAGTGGACCAAATTACACAAAGACCCTCTACAAGACGAGGATGTGGGTCCAAACGGCTTTTTCGTGGCCAACGCTTCCCTCAACAACAATACTCCTTGGGAAACAATTGGAACTCTCCACAGGGAAATGGCGGATACACCACCCCGTATCCCTAAAGGGATAGCGTCGTGGGAAACGAAGGGGCCGGGTCTCTACCCCTAGAGGCTCCCCGGCCTCGGGTTCAAAATGACCCAAAGATTCGGGTCCCCTCCCATGCCTCCCCGATCGGGGGCTGGGTAACATTGTTCCTTCAGGCATGAGAGGGGATAACTACAGACCAGTGGGTGCTAAAGACCGTGGCCCACGGGTACTGTAGGAGTTCAACTGGTCCCCAACATTCAGACCTCCACGAGCAAGACGACTGACACCAGACCATCTTTGCATACTTCAGGAAGTTGAGACACTACAAGAGAAAGGAGCCATAGAAATCGTACCTCTGTCACAGGTAAAAGAAGGTATTTATTCAGTGTACTTCCTTGTACCCAAAAAGGATTTAATCATGCGCCCTCTTTTAGATCTGCGCCCAGCGAACAAATTTGTAGGAAGTACACTCTGCAGGAAGTAATTCCACTGCTATCACGGGGGGATTACATGGCAACACTGGACATGAAAGATACATACTTTCATATTTCAATGTTGCCAGCTAACAGAAAATACCTCAGATTTATGATACAAGACAAGCATTATCAGTTCAAGGTACTACCCTTCAGCATAGCATCTGCACCAAGAGTATTTACAAAGGTACTAGCGGTGGCAGCAGCGCATATGCACAGGCAATCCATCCCGGTCTATCCTTACCTCGACGACTCACTCATACCAGGGGACTCTTAGGAAACATGTCTGTCAAATACCCAAAAGACGATAGATCTTTTATTCAGTCCGGGATTCTCTATCAACGAGAAAAAATCAATCCTAGACCACTATCAGGTCAAACAGTTCCTAGGGGCTCCAATTCGAACAAAGGACAGCATTGTCTTCCCCTCCAACGAGATGCTCCAAACATGTTTCAAATCCCACAGTATGTAGCCAGTCTAGAGGTGACAGTACGCAAGGCTTTGCGACTGCTAGGAATGATGGCGTCATGTATCTACTTGGTTCCTCAAGCGCGCTTGCACATGCGCCCAATGCAAGAGTGGATTAACAGCCAGTGGTGTCAGGCCAGTGGACAGTGGGATGATCTAATGGTTGTCTCGCCGGCCCTCGTTCTCTCGCTGCAGTGGTGGTCGAGGGACAACCTCTTGAAGGGGAAATCCTTCACCACCCCTGCAGTGGAAGCCACTCTAACTACAGACGTGTCTCTTACAGGGTGGGGAGATCACCTGCTTCAACAGAGCACAGAGTTTGGTTGTCAGACATAGCATCCAACCACATAAACCTGTTGGAACTGTTGGCAATGTTCAAAGCACTAAAAGCTTTTCAGACACAACTGCAGGGGAAGACCATCCTGATCCTCAGACAGCACCACGGCCATGTACTATCTGAACAAATAAGGGGCACTCACTCTCCAGGGCTGTCCAAACCGTCCCAAAACATTTGGAAGTGGGCTCTAAAACGCAACATGCTCCTGTTATCACAACATGTTCCAGGGGAACTCAATCTTCTGGCAGACGTACTCAGCAGAGACTTCCCATGGAGTATGAATGGCGATTACACAGAGACATCGTCTCCAACGTTTTCGCAGAATGGGGCTTCCCAGAAATCCATTTGTTCGCAACTCTGGAGAACGGTCAATTCCAAAAATATGCCCCTAGAACCGTTCCAAGGGGAGCATACTATTCTGTTTAATATCTTTAATGGAAGTGGAATTATGGATACCTAGATATTTCATGCAGTTAGGACACCATCTCATACCCAAAGATTGAGTATGATGTTTAGTGCAATGTATTTTGAGGGGTGTGAGAAACCTGACGGTGTCTCCGTGTCTAGTCCTTGGGGATCAGTCATCCAGGTGGCCAGGGCACATCCATTGCTATTAGATCAAGTTCCTGGGGGTGGACCAGTGAGGGAGGATCACCTGGATGGGGGGGGTCCTTGGGGAGTGGGGACACCGACGGGCGCGACACGGTTTCCCCCTTCTTTCAACACCTTTTCGCCCATCCTACCACGTAGGATATTCCGAAACACTGCCCCCCCTTTCCACATGAACACTTTAGCACAACTCGAAAGACAATGGACTAACCCCAGAGCCGTTTACCTGATGTGTCCCCATACCAGGGTCAGACAGTAGACCAGAATCAGACCTGACGCCCCTTCCCCTTCCCCACAGGGATAAAAGGAGGAGCACAATATGAGCATGGCAGACTGCACGACCTAGGAGCTAACTCAGCACAGCAGTTCAAGAGGAGGAGAAAGACGGCGCAGACCGAGAGGGTGACGAGGAGAGCGTCGACCTTGCCCTTTCTGACCAAGGCCTCTACAACCTCCGCAGAGGGAATAAGTGAGCGAACCATAGCCAACATGTTGTTGCAGCAGAAACAAACGGTACACAAGACCCTCCTCCGCTGCTAACTAAGGTGGGGAGAGACGCTTGTCTCTGTGCTACCAACCTTGACTCAAAGGAGGAAGAAAGCCAAGCGATTCATCACAGCCGTTGAGTTGAGTCGAGGGGAGTGTCGATAAGAGGCCGAACTGTGTTGAACAAAAAGTAGCCAAGGTCTAAATTGAGCTTTGAAAAGCAAGTGACACAAGTAACAAGAGGGGGAAAACCAGCAACAGACTAGGTTGGCACTACATGAGTGCTCAGGCAGGAAACTCTGGCAGATTACCCGATAGTAGAAAGACTACCATAAACAGAAGCCCTTGGGAAGAGGCGAAAAGTGGTCGTACAGGGGTCTTGTAAAGTCCTCTGTACCGTCAAGTCTTTGACCTGCAGATGATTGAGAAAGCGAAGGGAATTGAATCCTGCATGGGGAAGAGTAATACATGAACTGTATGTCGTAAAGATTAGCAAGAGTGAACCCGGCAGATGGATGCTAATGAGACTGGGTCAAGTCTAAAGTCCTCTGATGAATTGTCTATAACCATCAGCAAGAGTGAACCCGGCAGAAGGAAATCGACATCCGAAAGGTGGCGAGAGTGAACCCGGCAGAGGAAAACCAGTAACAAGGGGCAAAGCCCGAAAACCTGTTTTAAAAAGATAAGATTTGTGAAAGCAAGAAGTATTGCAAGACAAGGGGAAGGAAAGTGTCACCTTTGTCGTTTGGGGATCCAAGCCCGGTCGAGTGAGATCCAGGGGTGCAAAGCCATCACCCAAAGGTTCATTGAGAAGGCAACTGTCTTATGAATTTGTTGAATACAATTACTGAAGGGTTTGCGCCCAGAAGCGGAGGACCCAGTGGTGAAACAGTCACCCAAAGCATACGTAAAACAGAACTTAGTTTGTCTGATGTGGAATGCATCTTGCCCTTGAGGGCAAGATACTTTTCTTGAAAATAAACTTTACCAACTAATAACCTGATAGCTGGAATGGAATTGTCAGCTCATGCTTGGAAGGCCGAGTGTGTGCTGTGCCAGCTGGAACGGAACTGTCGGCTCGTGCTGGGAAGTCTTGATCATGTGCTGTGCTCCAAAGTCAAACCTTGTCCTGTGCTAAAAACATGGTGAAGAGAGGCCTAACGGCAATCACATCCTGACTTAATATTTAAACACCGTTTCCTTTATTTTTGATATCATATCCCACACTCTTTCTGTAGTTCGTTGTAAGGAATTGGCAATAGGGTTATCTTGGTATAGGCCCTTTTATTTTGACCCAATGCCACTACGACTTCATTATTTTTCATTTGATGGTCGACGCTTGCTCCGATCTTAGATTTAGGTTAGACGTTTTTCCACCCTGCATTTATAGTTCAATAAACACCCTTGAACTGTGCTCACTTGTGTCCGTCTTTACCGTTGCCACCATGAGTTCCTTACATGGGAAACATTTCTGATTTATCTGTGTTTAACTTGTAGCCAGAATCTAGTGAGAATTGTGAAATGCCTAACTGGTATTGTACACTAATATCTGGGTTCTTCAGAAGAGGTAATAATCATCTGCATACGCTGGAATTTCGACCTGTATTCCACCACAATGAATGCCCAGCATATCTTATTGCTTCTAAGAACGGTTCCAAGGCTAAGGTAAAAAGAAGTGGATTTTAGGTAAGAATTGGTGCAGTCACACTCTGAGACTACACAACACTGATCTGCTTGGTATTAGGTAAACCGTCTCTTGGTATAGGTCTATACTATACAAGTTGGTAGTGTGAGTGAGCAGGCAGGCCCATCTCAAGAGGGGTAAATGTGAACTGTAGAGCTGTACAATTGAAATCCGTAAATACAAGTATCCAAGTAACACTTACACTCAAGGTTTCAGTTATAAATATTTAAAACTGATGTTCAATAACTAAACATTCTTTAAAAAGGCAATTTGTTGTCATATTTCAAATACACTTTAAAATTACTTTTCAGAGTCAAATAAAGCCAGTGGATAATCTTTGGATATGCTTCATACACTACTCCTACACCCGCAGGTGACTTCAATCATAAGGATAGTATTTGCATTTATATATTCCACCAATACACTTCGTAAGACTCTTGAGTTGCAGAAAGGAAAGGGTTAGGGAAGTAAAAAGTTTAGAACACTTTATCAGCAATTGTGAGGACAACTAAATCCTCCAATGAAGTCTAGATAAGCCTTTCCCAGCAGTACCGGTATACAACAAGCTACCACCTACGAGGGACAAACTGTATAAAAGTCAATGGATTTAGAGCGCCAGGACAGCCAAAATAATTTGGACACAGTCTACAGATCTGATGCACATGAGTTTTGCACAAAGTTAGAGAGTTCAGAAAAATCACTTGTAGGGTCACAAGCTGTTAAACCTGCGAGACGGGACTTAAAATCAACTCGAAAAAGGTAAGCCAACGCAATTCCCCAGTGAGAAAAGCTCGGCTAAAGGCAATAGGGTAAGTACCCCAAGCCTAAACAGTACCCATCGTTAGAAGAGTGGTCCAGCTGGATTCCGTCTGGCTACAGCGGTGCAGGCCCTGGTTCCTGGGCCTGTCGTGGGGACAAGATGTAGGACGCCTGGAGGGCTTCTGCAGCAGTACTCGGGGAGGTCGTCGGCAGCTACGGGTTCTTTTTGGTTCAGCTGCACTTTTCGGTTTTAGCACTGATGCAGATCACGGACACCGGTTGGTCTGCCTGCACTCTGGTGAGTGGACTCTGGATCTGGAGGTCCTGCTTCTGGAGGGTCCTTGGGAGGCTCCTGGAGCTTCTGGCCGGATTCATTCCGTGACAGACGTTGCACTCGACTATGGACCCACGACCCCGGACCTTGGGCTCTCGCAGCAACGGAGAAGCACAGCAATTCAAGAATGGTGGTCCAGTGGAGTTGGTCTCTGGGTTAGTCGGTCCCACTAACACAAGGGGAGAAGTCGTTCCGTCCGGAGCTTCTCTGTCTAGTTGAGAAAGGAGGTCAGCACAGCAGCAGGGCTTCACTGGGCAATTCAAAGGTCCAGGAGGTTGCAGCGAGCTTCGTTCATGTTTTCTTCGTCAGGTGTTTCTCCCAGTGGTCTACTCTGCCTGTAGTCCCAAAACCCTCACCTTTTAAGCAGGTTTTGTCCATTCATGCACAGCCTAGGCTGTCCATCACACAGCAGTGTTGCTGTCCTGAAAGGACAGCCAACCAGCCAATCGGGACTAGTTCTATTCAGGCATTCCTAGAGACAAAGGACGGCAGAGTTTCGGGACCCTCCCTCACATCCTTCCCTTCCAGACAAAGGCAAGACAAACAAAGTGGTCAAACCTGGCTGAACGCACAGAGTAAAACCCAAGAAAGACCTCCCAACCAGAAAATGGCGAAAAAAGATGATCGTGGACATTTTGACAAAATGGTCACCAATGGGTGCTGTACTGCAGCTGAGGGTTCAGGCTGCGGTAGAAAAGCACAATGGTAGGAAAAAGTAAACCTATGCCACCAGCCATTTAAGTAGTGAGGGTGACATAAAAATGTTTCATGAGAGTACGATAAGGGGCTACTAAGTAACCCCCCCCCCCGAACCCCCCCCCCCCCGCACTGCACATAAGATGGTATGTGCTGGACCTACAAAGAGAAAAGTTAAGTAAAGTCAATTTCACTTTACACTTCTTGGGAACTGTAGTTCACCCAAGAAAAAGTATTTAAATGTTAGAGAAACCCAAATTTCTCATTGATGGTGCACTGAAGGTGCTGTGTGTCACTATACAAAAAGCAGGTGCCTATGGAGTTTGTCAGACTACAAAAACAGTGAAAACACAAAATCCAAATCAGGTTAAAACACAGAGTGAGAAAAAGGTCTTGCTTACTCCAGGGTTAAAATTAAAAAGTCCTAAGTCCATCAAAAGAGCTGGGGGTCTCGAAGGGTGATGGGAATTAGCACAGAAATGAAAATTTTCCCCAACAGTGGAGAAAAAGGGCAGCCTTGCTGTGTACCTCTGACTAAGGGGAAGTATGGGGACACTTGTCCATTGATAAAGACGGCAGCACTCTAATCATGGAAAGGGGGCGCCAATGCCATGCCATCTGAGGGCTTCAAACATGTAGTCCCATTCAACCCTATTGAATGCTTTTTCCGCATCTAGGGCTACAGCTGCATAGGGATCCTTGGAGACGTGGATTGTCTCTAAAACGTCTATAAATAGCTCTTCATAAGAGACATTGTTTTTGTACTTGTTTACCGACTTTGTCGGTTTACTTCCCTAAAGTCATTTCGACAGTGCTTCAAATACTACGACGAAGACTGCGGGGAACTTTCCACGGCGGTGGACCTCGATACCTAAGATCCGGCGGCAGTCGTCCATGTGGCCGGGCCCTCAGGCCGGCCTACACAGTAGGGAGAGTGGGGTCTGGTGGTCATATCTTTCGCTATGTCTTTCCTCTTTCCACCTCCTTACCCTCTAGGTCTGGTCATCATTTTCATTACTTTTCGCTATGGAAAGGACACCATTTAGGTTTTGCCCCTCTTGCAGGGTCAGATACCCATGGAAGGACAAGCACGATAAGTGCAATAATTGTCTGCCCCTTGACCACGACGAAGCACTCAAACACTCAAGGAGCACTGCGTTAAGCGGTGGGCCGCCTACGGCATGTTGTGGGCTGGATCTTCTTACCCCACCGCTGCACCTGCCGAAAGTGACGGGGGGCACTAGTGATTACCAAGCATCCGTACCGGATGCCATCGATCTTATAACGGACCCTTCTAGGTCCGCCATGCTTGTCCCCAACCCCTCCAGGCCTGACCCAAGTCACGCTACGGGGACAACACCCGGCGACAGCGGCGTACATAAAACACACACTAAACACACAACCCCTTCCCCAATTTCGACTATTTCGTTGAAACGGGTGAAAGTGCCAAAAGGACCGCCAAAGATTTCGACGGAATCCTCTGATCCTGCAGATCAACAGCCTTCCCGGCATCCGCATCAGCGTCTTGCGACTGGGCCTTCGAAAATTAAGGGCGCTACCTCAAAATCGCATTTGGCCGGCGAAGCGCGCTCGTCTGACGCTCAGACACCCCCCCTAAGGCCCCGGTAGTACAAACATCTACCGTTAGGACTTCTAGTGAATCGATAGGTGGAAAAAACCTACCGCTATGCCTCCTGCTACTGCTCGGCCTATTACACGCCCCGTTTCACCACATATTGCCGAAAGTATTGCGAGGATCACTTCGGCAGTGGGGCTGGTGCCTAAGGAATTGTCGAAACGCAAGGAGCGTGCCGCGGAGCACCCCGATGCTCGCGAAGAATGAGGATAGTCTGGAGCATTGGTCTAGCACAATTTCTAATAAATTTCAGCGCCAAAGGCAAGACAATGAAGATTTTGCGCCTTCTGGTTCATCTAAATGGACCAGGGAAAAATTTTAAGGGTGCATTGACCTCTTTGAAAGGATTGTCACTTTCAGAGCACCCTACACCCAAGAGACCTCGAGAGGATCCTCTTTCTATGTCAACCTGGAAATTTAGAATCTTCTCAGGACTGTTTCATTTCTGTCCACCCTGAGGAGGAAATTCAGATGGACACTTCAAGATATTTATGATGAGGAAGGCAATACCTTCCTACAAGACTATACTGCAGATGAACAGACGGATGCCACGGACAACTGGGAGGACTCATCAAGTTCATACAGAGCCTTGGGCATGCTCTACTCATAACCAGGACACAATGTCCTATGTATGGACTCCCCTCCTTCCACCCCGGCCTGCCAGGCTTCTCCAATAGACGATCAGATGATCTTTAATGCAATCTTAAGGAAGGCAGCCAATCACTTTCAGATCGCCACCCAGGATGCAATACCTGAACAAGATTTTGTGGAGGACATTCTAAGAAAAAAAAAACTCGAGTCAAGCAGTGCCTCTCCTAAATTCCATTAAGAGGAGACTGGCTCCTTCTCTTGTCACACCAACCCAGACTAGGGCAGTCAATCCAAGGGTGGAGAAATTATTTCGACCATCGCCTACAGACCCTTAATATATTAAAAGCCAGCCACCCCGGATTCCCTAGTGGTTATCACCACTCGGAAACGGTCGGGAGTACCCCTTGCTACAGGAGAGGCACCTCCCGATAAGGAGTCTAAAAGATGATATGCCTTGGGTAAACATATTACCACAGCAGCGACCTTTACCACGTGCAAAGCAAATAACACCACTTTGCTTGCCAGCTATGCTGATACGCAATGGCACCTTATACAAGACGGTCTCCAGGAGGTACCTGCACCTGCAAAATCCAAATTACATGCCTTCGTGGCTAAAGGGCAGGCAAGTCAATCAAAATGCCTTAAACACTTTAGATACGGCGGATACGGCAGGAAGATCCCTCTAGCACTCTACTTAAACGGCACAATTGGCTCCGAAGCTCGGGCTTCTCAGATCATCTGAGAATCCTGAAGCAAGAGGTAGAAGCACTTCTGGAAAAGAACGCCATAGAAGCCGTCCCTATTCTTCAGGTAAACAAGGGTATTTATTCAGTGTACTTCATTGTACCCAAAAAGGACCTCACCATGCGCCCTGTACTAGACTTGCACCCAGCGAACAAATTTGTAAAACCTCAAAAGTTTTGTATGGTAACTCTGCAGAAAGTAATTCCACTGTTGTAACAGGGGGATTACATGGCAAAATTGGACATGAAAGATGCATACTTTCATATATCAATGTTGCTGGCGCACAGAAAATACCTAAGGTTCATGATAGAGGACAAGCACTATCAGTACAAAGTACTCCCCTTCGGCATTGCCTCGGCGCCAAGGGTATTTACGAAAGTCCTGCCAGTGGCAGCAGCACACCTGCGCAGACTATCATCCCTGTCTACCCTTGCCTCGACGACTGGCTCATAACAGGGGACTCTTACGAGACATGCCTTCAAAAGACTATATACCACCTATTCAGTCTAGGATTCTCCATCAACAAGAAGAAATCCAGCTTAGACCCCAGTCAAGCCAAACAATTCCGAGGTGCTCTGATTCAGACAAAGGAGGGTCTCATCTTCCCCTCCAATGAGAGGGTTCAGAACATGCTTTCTCAGATCCCTCTATATGTAGCCAGTCGGGAAGTGATGGTATGCAAGGCTATGCGCTTGCTAGGTATGAAGGGGTCATGCATTTATTTAGTTCCGCACGCGCAGTTGCGCATGCATCCCATGCAAGAGTGGCTCAATAGCCAGTGGTGAAAAAGAGAAAATTGGACGGATAAGGCACACCCTATTAATGTGGGTAATAGTGTATTGGAATATTGTGTAAGTAGGAAATTTAAGAAAAATAGAAAATAGATATGAGGTGCAGAGGAGAGATAGGCAACCTTGACACCTAGGTTGCACAAAGTAATAAGAAACAAGATAAGTTCCCAATTAAGGAACTCTCGTCCCCTGCACACTTTCCAATGTCTGGAAAACCAGACCAACAATTAGTTTGTATTCTAAACAGTGTTTCTAATATCTTTTGAAACCTTTGCATTAAACCAACCTCAAAAAGGTCAATTAAAGAAATCAACATTCAGGCAAAGTAGGTCACAAGAACCAAAATTCATATTTATTCTTGATGTTGAAACTGTGGATGGCCCAACGCATTTCGAGTAGTACAACTCTCTTCATCAGGGGCAAATCAAAAATTCTAAGGAAAGAGATGTACAAAATTTACATTAGAGTGATATTTTCCATTCACAACAATTTTGCAAAACAAGTCGTTTCAACAAACTTCAACTGGTATATAGGCTAATTGAATGAGCATAATTAACACTAGATGTCTAAAGTTCTGGGTATATTGACGCAAAAAATAACATGTTTTAACTGGACAGCTACCATAATATTTCTATTAGAATAAAAGCAGTAGATCGGTGTCATGGTATTACTTTATAAACTGTGCTGTGCACAAGGTGGACTATATGATCATAGAATAGATATAGCAAGTGTGGACTAAAGAGTAACAGCAGATAGAAGTGGCTCTAACCTTGTGAATTTTGTAAAATATCTCCAAGCGAAGAGGTAGTAGGTCCGGGAAAAGGATCCCAGGTAATCGATGAGACAGTACAAAATGAGTATTGTCAACGGACTCATATCTGTAAAAGAGGAGCGAGTATCAGAAGCTAGTAAGAGGGTGCAGGAAGAGAAAACTAAGGCTAAAAAAATTAAAAAAAATAAATAAACTTACAACTAATCTGGACACTGAATAATCGTTTTAGCCATGGTATAGTTCCCAAGGTTCTTAGTGGTCCAAGGAGGTGGCTTGAAAAACCCAGATTGTAGCCAATAACTTTTTCAAATGTTCAGCAGGTATCCACTGTCACTAAAAGAAATAACAATGGGAAGAGTAGAAAAAATGTTAGCGGGAAAAAATTGGGAAGAGTATAACTAAAGAGGTGAAGGACTTAGTGGGAAGGAGGTACTGCACAGAGAGGGCTCCTGTGCATATCAAGAATTCCCTTGGGTAGGGAAGATTTTACCTGTTTAACAATAGCGCTGCCAAATGGTGACCGGAGCCCAGAAGGAAAGCCGACGCCATTTGAAACACTGGATGTTTATATTGTGTTCTAAGGCGTGATGTCATCACACGGATGCGTGTGACGCAGCGTACTCAAATTAGAGTATAATTAGAAGATATGCCATAAGCATTATCTGGGGAAGACATCACAATAGTGGAACTATTGTCACTGTCACAAAGTGAGTAATTGTTGTGGCAAAGTGCGAGACAGAGTAACGGGTGGCCCGGGATGTTGATAACATGACATCATCACGTTAGCGCGTGCATGACGTAATGTGTAAACGAACCCGAGCCGGCGAACTTGCGATCCCTACAAGGCACGTGGGACCTCATAGATTTGAGTATAAAGACCTGTGAAAAAGATGCAGGTAAGCAAAGTACTTCTAGTTGGGCTGGCAACAAGGACAATCTTGCTAATGGTGTGAACGGTGCCAAAGCATGGCATCCGTGTCACAGAGAGTTAATGTGATCAGAGGAACATAAAAACACTATGTGAGTAGCCTAAAAAAAGGGCCCCCAAAGAAACAAACTAGTAGTAATTTCCGGGAGAGGGAGATCAAAATCAAGGTATGGTAAAAACAGCTTGCTGTTATGTTAACCAGCTAAAAAAAGGCCCCCATACGGGGAAGAAGGTGGTACTTGTTGGTCAGAATGAATGTACCAGAGGATATCCAGTGCACAGAGCACAAGAGTGTTCTGTTAGGATAGTGAGGACTTTGTAGTGTAGGACCGCTGTAATTGGTCAATGAAGCGACCATTATGTAATTTCTAGAGTAGTGTATAGTGATTAGCACCGCATGCATGAATGATGTGACTGGAATTTATTAGAGTCAATATTGGATCTGGTGGCACATAAAAGAGGGGCGAAGGATCAAGGATATTAATCTCAAAAACAAGGGCTCATATATCAAGCGTCACAAGGTCTATTATTTATACCCCTACAAGGTATAGTCATTTCCATAATTATGATGTATAGGCCAGACAACTTCACTGCCCATAAATGGTTCACAATTTGGTTGTAAATCAAGTGTCGTAGAACATATGATCATTGACATATAAATTACACTTGGCCGGTCATGCAGACAGACTATAATTTGTGTATAACCAAATTAAGAAGCGCTCATCTGCCCATCGGCATGGTGCATAATCTAAAGGTGGTCATACAGTCATTTCATCAGTTACATCTGTTACATCTCTAGCCAGTACATATCAAGTGTGACTAAAGGTGGTAATCGGGACAGTAAAAAGAGTAGTATGTTAGTGAATTTTTTTTAAAATAAATGGACCCAAGTAGTAGTCTTCGTTGAGCCCCAGGGGGGACATTGCATCAAGTCTATGTATCCAATATAGTTCTTTTTGTGCGAGTAGTTTTGGTAAGTCTCCTCCCCTTTGTAGGGGGTGCAATACTTCTAGTATCGCAAATCTCATCTGTGAGATACTGTGATTGTTGTCCCTAAAATGCCGGAACACAGGTGATTTGAGGTTTTTGGTTCTGATCTGTGACTTATGCTCGGTCCATCTTTCTTTTACTTTTCTACTGGTCTTCCCCACGTAGTATTTGCCACCAGGGCATCTGATGGTGTTAACTACATTTTTAGAATCACAAGTTGCATAGCTAGTCAAAGGAATCTTCTTGCCGTTGTTAGGATGCCTAATGTGATTGCCTTTTATGATGTTCGAGCAATGTTGGCAGTTTAGGCAGGGGAAAGTGTCGTTTTTTGTCTTAGTAAGTGTCCTCTGAGTGGAAGTTTCAGGTCTTTCTGCTTTTATTAGCGTATCTCTGAAATTCCTTCCTCTTTTATACGCTAACATTGGAGGAGATGGAAAGAGACAGTTAAGGTTGGGATCTGATTTAATCCGGTCCCAATTTTTAGTGATGATCTTTTTAACCTGGAAACTGTGTTGAGTATCTCAATGTGTGAATCAAGTTGGATTTAGTCTGTGTTGGTTGTTTATTCAGTAACCTGTCCCGCGGTTGAGATTCCGTTCTGGTGATGGCTTGCGTCAGTACTTGTTCTGGAAATCCTCTTTCCAGAAATCTCGATCTCATAGTGTCAAATTCTGTTAGTAGCTTTTCTGTGTTGGAAGTGATCCGTTTGGCTCGTAAGTGTTGATTGTAGGGAAGATTGTTCTTAAGATGTCTTGGGTGGAAACTCGTGAAATGTAAAGAGCTATTGACATCAGTTGGTTTCCTGTACATTGTTGTTACCAATACCGTTACATCCAGAAAAATATCGAAAAAATGTCGACATTATTTTTTTCGACATTTATTTTTCGAAATTTTGACTGTCGACATTTTTACTGTCGACATTATGACTGTCCACCCTCTGACGCCAATATTAAATTGCTCATAGGGTTCATCTTCAAGAAATGTCCTGTCCTGAAGATGGCCACTACATTTTTCTTCTGTATGGACACTTGAGAAACTGTCCCATCTGATTACTGGCCGAAACATGTCGACACTTTATATCTCATCAAATGTCTAATTTTAGCCATTTTGTATAATCTGTGTATCAGGATTAGAAGGTGTATTAAACTGCCTCACCTTTTTTGTCTGTTCTCTTTTTGGCTTTTTGTTACCTGTAGCCTTGCCTTATTTTCCCTGACACAAATACTGCAACTTCATTTTGTGTCCGCTTTTACTTGTTGATGTACTAGTTTGTTGTTTAATATGTTTTACACCCCCAATTAAAATTACTCTCATATACGCTTACGCGTGTGGCTGCCCATATTTGCTGTTTGCACAGATCAATGCTGTTATGTAAATGTATATATGTGTGACCATACATTTTCCAACCCATCTCTGAGGTTAGAGTAGTGAGGGGTAAGCAATTCTCTAGTGCCAGTTCTCTGACACGCCTATATATTTTCTCGTTATTTATCCCAATTTTGAGAATTGCTCCCCCGTCAACAAAAAATGTTAGGATTTGGCCTACTTTATTAGTACATTAAAATAAACCATTCCAAGGCAGCTATACCTTCGTCATGGGGAATCGAAGTGTATAGACTACTAACGTCCATGGAAAATATTAGGGGATCCGGAAAGTTAATCTGCAAGTTGTTTGATTTTCTGCAAAAAATGTGTAGTGTCCTTTAGGTAAGTAGGTATTTTCGGTACCAGTGGTGTCAGGCCAGCGGACAATAGAAAAATCTGGTAGTTGTCTTGCCAGCCCTCGTTCTCTCTCTGCAGTGGTGGTCGAGGGAAAACCTCTTTAAGTGGAAGACCTTCACCCCCCCCCCCACAGTGGAAGCCACTCTCACGAAAGACGCCTCTCTCACAGGGTTGGGGGGCTCGCCTACTTCAGCAGACAGTGCATGGAGTGTGGTCCCCAGAAGTGGCATCCAACCATATACATCTGTTAGAGCTATTAGCAGTGTTCAAGGCACTAAAAGCTTTTCAGGCTCAACTGCAGGGGAAGACAGTTCTTGTCCTGACAGACAGCACCACAGCCATTTGCTACCTAAACAAACAAGGGGGCACATACTCTTCAGGGCTATCCAAGCTGTCCCAAAACATTTGGATGTGGGCCCTCAAACACAAGATGTTCTGTTGTCCCAACACGTTCCAGGGGAACTCAATCTTCTGGCAGACGTGCTCAGCAGAGATTTCCACTGCCCTTAGAATACGAATGGCGTCTACACAAAGACCTCGTCTTCAACATCTTTGCAGAATGGGGCTTCCCAGAGATAGATCTGTTGGCTACTCAGGAGAACGCCCAATGCCAAGACGACGCCTCCAAGTATCCCCAGAACCGCTCCAAGGGGAACAGACTCTGGATAGCATGGTCAGGGAAATTGGTCTACGGTTTTCCCCCCTGACTCCCCTTCTCAACAAGATAGTGCACAAGATGCACCAGGAACCAGTTACCATGATACTGGTGGGCCCCCATGTGGGCCTGCCAACTCTGGTTCGCGCATCTGATGGAAATGTCCATCTTGCTGCTCTCTCAGCCTACACCACGTCACAACAGAAAGTGCCATGGTGGAAAATACTGGTTATTAAGGCTTTTATGGAAAGGGTTAAGAGAATCCATCCGCCCATTTCTCACCCAGCTCCTGGATGGGATCTAAATGTGGTTTTAACCAGACTCAAGGGTTCTCCCTTTGAGCCAATGCATAAAGCAAGTCTAAAAGACCTTACTTACAAGACAGACTTCCTAGTGGCCATCACTTCTGTTAGAAGGGTTAGCGAACTACAGGCCCTTTCGGTTCTAGACCTTTTTGTTAGTCCACAGAGATAAGGTGGTTCTGCGCACTCATCCCAGATTTGCACCTAAATTCATCTCGAAGTTCCATGTGAACGAATCGATCGAACTACCCACTTTCTTCCAGAATCCCACTAGCATGGCCAAAAGCAGCCTGCACACACTAGATGTGCGCAGGGCAGCCATGTTCTACCTAGAAAGAACGAAACCACTGAGGAAAACAAACCAGTTTTTCGTTTCAGTGGCAGCTGGCAGAGAAGGGGATCCTGTCTCTAAATCCGCTATCTCAAGGTGGATTGTCAAATGCATCACACTGCGTTTCTCTCTTGCTAAGAGAGAACTGCCCTTCAAGCCTAGAGCACACTCGACTCGGGCCACTAGGGCTTCCATAGCATTCATTGCTAATGTTCCCCTCGAGTCCATTTGCAAAGCGTCAACCTGGAGTTCTGTACACACCTTTACAAAACACTATCGCCTAGACACTCATTCTAGATCCGACTCTCGGGTGGGACAAGCAATATTAAGACATCTTTTCTCTACTGTTCCTTCTCATAACCCACCTCCAACTCTGGGTATTGCTCGCTAGCCTATGCACAGCATGTGATTCTAAGCAGATTAACAAGCATCAGACATGCATTACTCGCCGTAATAGCATTTCTGATGATTGTATCTGCTTAGATTTGCATGCTGTGCATAGGCTAGCGAGCATTACCCAGAGTTGGAGGTGGGTTATGAGAAGGAACAAAAAAGACAAGATTAGATTCACATGTGCCCTCCCCGCTCTGAGTGGAAGGAACATAGACGTCTTAATACTTTCTCTCCATGTACTCAGTCACAATAGCATGGGGCTCCCTCCTAGCAGAAAAAATACAATCGGAGGGACCTCTGCGCGTGAGAGATTTTGGGTACACTACAAGTCGCGATAGGGATAGTGTTACAGACACGCCTATGCCGACGTCCCCTTTCGGTCTCCGAAAGACAAGATGCAATACTCTGCGGGTACCACTGGATGTCAGACCATATGCACAGCATGTGAATCTAAGCGGATAAAATCATCAGAAATGCTATTACGCTGAGTAATGCATGTCATATTAGAGGAAGACAAATCTATCTTTGACATCCAACCTGATACTCTGTAAGTTAAATGGGTAGGAAAGTAAGGAGTCTATTCGTTAGAATCTTGGCAAAGATTTTACAAGCTGTGTTTGAGGGAAATCCGTTTAACTCTGGGGACCCTCCGAATTTTTATTAGGCTTAGGGAAAACTACTAACATGGCTTCTAAGAAGGAGCCAGGTGCCTTGTTTTCCATGATGCAATTAGAAAACAGTTCATTAGGTTTGGGTACGAATAGGTTGTTGAAGTAGGCAGACAAATTAGGAAAACCATCTGGACCGGGAGCTTTACCTTTTTTGAGATCTTTTATGGCTTTTATATATTTCATTGGGGCAGATGGGGTAATTCAATGATTGAAGTTCAACCACAGGATATGTAGCATAGGGAACATGTCAGAGAAACTTTTGAACATGAGTATTATTGGGAGGAGCATCAGAGGTATATAATTTCTGATAGAATTTGAAAACAACTTGGGCGATTTTTGTCTGCAAGTTTCCTATTGCCCAATTGATCTCTGATGACTGCAATTCTGGCTTATTCTTTAAGATTAAGGTATGATGCAAGATACTTACCCGATTTATTGGAGGATTGATATATTTTTGCTCTATATTTTAAAAGATTTGCGCAAAAATATTGTGAAACAATTTTATTATATTGCAATCTCAGTTTAATATAATTGAGAAGAGACACAGTATTGGTATGTGCATAGTGAGATTCAATGGCTTTAAGTTTAAGAATGTTATCCGATTCTTGTTTTTAATTTTCTCTTTTTTTAGCGACAAACAATATAATCTGACCTCCTAGTACAGCTTTATAACGATCCCAATTGTTGGTAATAGATGTATCTTGGCTTTTGTTCTAAGAGAAGAAATTGTCATGTTGCTAAGTAATGAAGGGTATACATATTTCATCTTTTAAAAGGGCCAAATTGAATCTCCATCTATTGGAATTGTGACTATATTGTGGGGTAGCTAATTGGATATGCACTGGAGCATGATCCAAAAGTACAATACAATCTATTTGGGCATCAAGAAGATTAACCATAGATTTGGATATAAATATGTATTCTAGTTTCGAAAAAGAATTATGGGGATTAGAGAAAATAGGAAACTCCAAATCGGAAGGATGAGTTATGCGCCATGTATCAATACCCAATTCAGATACAAAGTTAAGGAAATTATGAGATTGGGTGTTTTTGAACCGTACATTAGACTTCCTGTCTAGAAAAGGATCCATAATCTGATTACAATCTCCACATAGAATAAGATTGAGTATTGAATTAATAATGTGGTTTCTTAGTTGTAACCAACAAGACGGATCTGGAGATTTGGGACCATAAACATTGAGCAATGGAATTCAATGGATTCTACTAAAATCTTAACTAGCACCCACCTACCTAAATCATCATCTACAGTCATAACTTTGTATTTGATATGCCTTATTAATAAGTGTAATTACTCTTTTGCTGTTTGCTGCACTGAAAAAAACCTGGGCTACCCAATGGTGTTTGAGTTTAACAGCTTCTGGCTATGAGAGATGTGTTCCTTGGATACATGCAATCAATGGCTTAGTTCTATTAAGGTGAGATAATACTTTGTCTTTTGGCAGGGTTATGCAATCATTTAACGTTCCAAGAGATTGTTAAGTGGCATAATTTAAAATACAATATAACTAAAGAGAATTAGGTAACCACCCATAAAGCAAATATATATTGTCCTGCGTAACTGGTAATCACATTAAAAAAGGCACAAAAGGAAGGTGGGTAGACAAAGTTAACATGGATATTTATAGCATCCAAATGTGAAAGAGCTGTAGATAGGAACGTGGTTAACTGGAAACAGCCATACCATCCCATCCATGTTAGACAAAAATTAAACCGGGGTTGATAGCCGATTGGAAGAAGGCCCACCTCAGACCCCACTCAGGTGGAAGGCATTAAAACAATGTTCCGATGTATTAACATATTATGTTTTGTAATCTTATTCAAATCGGTGGTCTCTAGGTATCCATTGCATCCCTTTTGTAAGATTTGAATGAAGTGTCTCCAAAATCCATTGGACTTTGGAAAATAGAACTATGCCCATTAATGGTGACTTTAAGGATCGCTGGATGGATAATGCCATATCTCACATTTAACTGTCTTGGGGCAGGTCTAAAGGTAAGAAGCTCTTTTCTCCTGGTGGCAGTCGCATTAGAGACATGCTAGGAAATGAATTTTTTCTTACCATCCCAAGAGAGCTGCTTTATTTGCTTGACTTTATCCATTATTAGAAGTGCGTGAATCCAGAAGGGCAAAGATGAAAGTTCTAGAGGTGCTACTAGAGTTGTGCATTGAGTTGATCGGACCCACCAGATGGGCTCTCTGGATATTAAGTTGCACTGACGATGGTAGATCGAGGAGCTGAGGAAACATAGCATTTGAGAACAGAATAAGATTATCCCTCTCAATTCCTTCTGGAAGGCCAACGATCTGCAGGGTGTTTCTTCTATTTGTGTTTTCAAGATTTTCAGATGTTTTTGTAACTACTTGGCTGTAGTTTCCAGTATGACTGCTCTACTTAGTAACGTCTTCAGCATCACTCACTCGTCTTTCCACCTCACTAATTCTTGACTCAAAGGTAGACCATTTGTCATCAAGCGGTTGCAGTTTGGCATTTGTGGCCTCCATGAATGGCTTCAGGGTCTGAATTTCTGCCAGAATAGTTTGCGTGACAGGATCTAGAGTATCTTCCTTTGGCGTAGGTGAGTCATTGTTCAGTCCTTTTTAGAATAATGGACGAAGGTGATGGTATTTCTTTGGTTTGTCCTCTTTTTGATGGCCTCATGAGGTGAGTAGTATGTCTTAAATGGTGTACCAATAGGGTAGCGATGGAGCAATGCACCTAGAGTTGTGGTTTTATGTGATAAAACACCTGTACGCCCTCAAAGCATTATTTTGTGGATGTTAAATTCATCCAAGGATGAGCAGTGTAGTATTGCTCCAATGACTGACATAAGTACTTAAGCAGTGCTATTTCGATAACTTCTAGAAACAGAAGTCACTTGGTGGATTTACTTTTAATATTAATTTGGTTTTGTAGTTAGTATCACAGTAAAATAATCTTTAAAAAGATGTACACCTTCTGTCTATAATATGGAAGTTAGTTCTTTCTTAATTGAGAAGTAAATTCATTTGTATGCAGCCTTCAAGAGAAGCAAACAGTACCTTTATCAGCTTGCCAGACTGTGTTTATATCGGGGGCCCGTCCTGTGGAAGAAAAGTTCCACTGGCATATGAGCGCTCCTCGCGCTGTGCTCAATCCGATCAGCTGACCGGATATGTCGGCAGCTTTAATCGTGGGACCAGGCCTCTCCCACGAACACACCCGAACACAGTGAATAGGCTACCAAGCGCCTCGGGGAAAGTCGGTACACACTCAAACACTTGTGGATGAGCACGATATAAATAAAATATAATTTCAATATAATATCACGGACCACCAGGGAAACAGGAGGTAAAAATAAAACTCATTTGGGTAATAATTTCAAATGCATTAATCCGTAGAACGACACCGAAAGGCGCTGGAGCGTGAAAAATTAGGCGGCCATCTTGGTCGGCACTAAGCCACGCCCCCACAATGTTAATTTCTAATTATCACTTCCAATATTATGTATTTTAGTCATAAGAACATTATGCTGGTCTTAATAATAAAGCACATAATCATAACCTAGATCAACCATATACATTATCTTATGATGGGTTATCATTGCCAGATGGACAGTTTGGTATCATCTTTTCAATCTGGTTTTATGAAGGGATTTGGCACTTTCCCTGTTAAAAAAAAAAAAAACAAAGGTATTAATATGTAATGTTTACTGCCTTTTGTTGACTTGACAAGTGTTTGATCGAGTGGACAGTAATCTACTTTGTCGAAAGCTTTTGCCTTGGGGTTGCCCTAACTTTTTGGTTGATATGTTAGGATATATTCATGTTTGTTAGGGAGAATTCTCATAATTGTGCTAATTCACTTCACCTTAGAGACCGCCAGCAACTTTGCTGGATTTTTGAGGACTTGATTATTTTACCTGGAAAGAGTGTGAGCCTTTTTTCCCACTCTAATGTATTTTGATGTGTGTTTTACTCTTGTGTTCTTAAATTATGGAGTTTTAAATAACTCCATAGGCATAATCTTTTCGTTTGTGTTACACAGCACCTTCAGTGCAGTGACACAGTTCCAAAATGTTTAAATAACTTCTCTGGGATAATCTGTTTCCCAGAGAATGAAAGGTCAAATTGACTTTACTAGTCTTTTTAAATTCCTAGACCCAGCACACACTATCTTCCTATAGAGTGCTGGAGGGGTTACCTAGTATCCCCTGTGTCTAGAAACTCATGTAGCAGTCATATGCTACCCTTTCCTATCGAAATGGCTGTTGGCAGTGGTTTTACAACGAACTACCATGATTTTTCGCGACCGCGAACACCGGTAGCAAAAAATCGCGGGAGCCATGTTGTTAAAGCCTCCTTTGTTTAAACAGGTCCCGGTCTCCTTTTTTTGCTGTTTCTTTTAGAAATCGTGCTAGAATTTGTCTCTGTGCGCCAAGCCAAGTTTGGTCCCTTTGTTCTTACGACTTTGGCGGGCTTCAGGACTGAAGACCACCTCTGACGCCTGAGTGTATAGGGTGGGCAGGAAGTGAGGGAGGTGCATGAAACTCTGTGCTTAGTCTCCTAGGAGACCCAAATGCAATCTGGCGTGATTGGCTGGCCTACTGTCCGGCAAGGACAGCCACCCTGATGGGTGAGTGACAGCTAGGCTGGAATGAAAGGGAGAAAACTGTTTAAAAGGAGAATCTCCTGGACTTTCTCAACTTGCAGGCCCAATCAGCTTGTGACCCAACATATGATTATTTTTCATACAAACTACTTCTGAGAACTTTGGCAAAGACTTTCTCCAGCATTGGATCTTTCATGGATTCACATGCTTTGAATATTCCCCGTCGTCGGGCTGGGAATCCCCGGTACATTATATAGACCCTTTCCCGTAGGAAAACTTTTTCGATGCTTATGTGTCCTATCCACCTCGTTTTGTATCATGCGTGCCCGTACCGTCAGGACGTCATGATATAAATACAGGCCCCGCCCCCGCGCTCCCTCAGATTTCAACCGTCTTTCAAAGTAGTGGGATCCTCGTGTTTACTACTAGTGAAAACTAGGTTGTTTTTTATTTTTTGTCTGTTTCGCGTAAGCGAAGTTCAAATTCTGGAGAATTATGTCTGGAAAGGCGTTATTTCGCCCATGTGCAACCTGTGGCCTCAAAAAGGTTTATGAAGGAGACGGCCACATGGACTGTATCTACTGTCTCCACCCGCACCACACGGCGGATACATGTGAGATATGCCAGGGTTTCTCCCAAAAAACCCTTAAGGACCGTAAAAGAAGGCTGGTCGACTGGCTTAATGACGGAGCGGGTGCCTACCCGGCTTCGGAAGTTGGCTCCACGGCCTCCAGGAGCAAGTCGGAGCCTCCATCGAAGAAGGTTCGGCCAGCAGAAATTCGCGCTGAGGACAAGCATAAGGGGAAACATGCTGGATCCTCCTCATCACATAAAAAGCCCTCCTCCTCCTCCTCATCATCTAAGACGGAGAGGCTAGCGCTGTCTAAATCCTCCTCAGGGGACCGTCCCAGGTCTTCCGTGAGTCGAGAAGCTTCAGCCGGGAAGTCGGCATCGAAATCGACGACGAAGTCTAAGGGCTCGACGACGACGACTTGCTCGTCGACCTCGGTGTCATTGACGATGCCTATTACCGTTCAAGCAGCAGCGGTTGGGATTCCTTCGTCGACGGAGACTCAGTCTATGGCTTGGCTGCCTGAGGTCTATGACCCGATCCCCCCTGAGGTCTTACTGCAGCCAGACACGGCCTGCTCGGCGGAAGGGGAAGGTGACATGGTTCTGCAGCCATCGGATTTAGGCTTACGGCCTTCCACGTCGACGACGACGGCGACGAGTGCGAGCGGGGGTATGGTACCTATATCATCCACGTTACTGACCCCCCAGACGGTTTTGTCTCTGGATGTGCTTAATACTCTTCAGAAGCTACTACAGCGGCTGGATACGCAGTTCCCTCAACCTGGGACGTCATCGTCACTTTTGTCTGTACCTTCCGTCGACGAGCAAACTTGTACGGCTCGCTCGTCGACGAAACACCCATCGGCTCCCCAGGCGGTGAAAGATCGTCCTCGAGCTCAGGAGGAGGGTGAGTTGTCGGAGTCCGACTCTATACGTGATGACTCGGGGTCAGACATCTCCCTGTCACCGTCGAGGGACCCGACATGGAATTCGGATGTAGAATTGGAGTCTACGAGGAGCCAGACACAGCCATCTCCCCCTGATGATGTGGGAGCCTTCCATGCAATGATGGGGAAAGCGTGTTCCGAATTCGGCTTGATTCCTGAGGAGCAGAGGAAAGACTGTTTCCTTTTTGACCATATGGGTCAAAGGAGAAAATCGGTATTTGCCATCCCAATCCTTGACCACGTGTGGCAAGAAGGTCTCAAGACGATGCGCCATCCGTTCTCGGAACCAGCCATAAAGGGACGGATCGAGAAAAAGTTTAAAGCTCCGGAGTCCACTCCAAAATGTCTAACATCACAGCCTCTGTCTGACTCGGTGGTGTCGGCGGCAGCGGCTAGGAAGGCCAGGGTCCAGCAAAAATGTTCAACGCCACCGGAAAGCGAGGCTAGGAGGCAGGACGCATTTGGAAAGAAGGTGCTCTCGGTCGGAGCGACGACAGTAAGAGCAGCCAATTCCTTGGCGATCGTGTCACGATATGATAGGGAAATGTGGCACAAATTAGCCCCTATCCTAGAACACCTGCCAGACGAACACCGGAAAGCAGCTATGTTACTGGTGCGGGACGGCGAAGAGGCCTCGAACCACGCTATTAATATCGCAGTTGACCTAGCAGAGTCTGGTTTCAAACAAATCAACCATGGAGTAGTGCTTCGTCGACAAGCGTGGCTCAAATGTACTACTTTCCGTCCTGAAGTACAGTACAAAGTCCTGGACATGCCATGCGAAGGGGAGCACCTGTTTGGCGAAAAGGTTGATGAAGCGCTGAAAGGGATGAAAGAAGACACGGATACTGCTAGGTCCCTCGGCGCCCTTCAAACGGGTAGAAATTTTCGCTCTTTTCGCCCCTTCAGAGGTGCTTCTGGAAACTCCCGCTTTGGAGCCTCGAGGGACCGTGGATTTAACAGGCCCTCGTACTCTTCAGAAGGGTTCAGACGAGCGTCCCAGTCGGCACGTGGACGCAGGGACTATCAAGCCTCCAGGCGGCGAGGCTCAGGTCCGTCGTCAACGAAGAACAAGCAAACCAGCAACCAATGACGGCCTTCGGAACGTCCTGGGGGGTCGAGTCTCTCATCACTTCGACCGATGGAAATGCATCACCAGAGATCGATGGGTCCTAGACACGATTCGCATGGGTCATGCGCTGCAATTCAAAGACAAGCCTCCGCGTCTTCCTCCTTTATTCTCGCCACAGCCCCACCTCCAAATCCTACGACAAGAGGCGGCGCTTATGTTGCGAAAAGGGGCGGTAGAGAGAGTTCCTGTGGCACAGGAAGGCCAAGGAGTTTATTCCAGGTTCTTTGTTGTCAAAAAGCCAAACGGCAAATGGAGGCCCATTCTCGACCTGAGGGTACTCAACAAGTGGCTAAAGAGCCAAAAATTCAAAATGCTAAAACTCCAAGAGGTTATCAGATCGGTGCAACCCATGGACTATCTATCATCACTAGACCTTCAGGATGCTTATTTTCACATCCCAATACGCCCACGACACAGGAGATATTTAAGATTCGTCGTCGGGAGAAAGCATTTTCAGTTCAAGGTCCTCCCGTTCGGGCTCAAGTCCTCCCCCAGGACGTTCACCAAGTGCTTGGCCCCTATAGCGGCCCATTTAAGGAAGGATGGTCATCATGTCTATCCATATCTAGACGACTGGCTAGTCAGAGGGTCATCCAAGGAACAAACACGAGACAGTCTACGAGCCACAATGTCCATCTTACAGGAACTGGGCTTCGCAATAAACTTCAACAAGTCCTCAGTAGAGCCTTCGAGGACCTTGGTCTTTCTAGGAGCGGAGTTTCATACACACACAAGCCTGGTGAAACCATCCAGCGAAAGAATTCAGAAACTTCAAAACAAGGCGTCAGAATGGAGAGGCGGTACCAAGGTCTCTGTGCGCAAGTACATGTCCCTGCTAGGGACCATGTCGTCCTGCATTCCGTTAATAAACAACTGCCGTCTGTTTATGAGGCCTTGCCAGGAATTTCTAGCGGACCGTTGGGCGCAGAGCAGAGGTCGCTGGTCCGACAGACTGGTCGTCGACGAACAACTAGTTCAAGCACTCGGCTGGTGGAAAGTGTCTACTCATCTAACGAAAGGGATGCCTCTACTGGAACCAGAGTTCCAAAAGACGGTGGTGACGGATGCATCGCTGAGCGGATGGGGAGCTCATCTGGATACGTTACAGGTACAAGGCCAGTGGTCTTTGCAGGAGTCCTCCCTGCATATCAACCTGCTAGAACTGAGAGCAGTGCGATGGGCTCTGAAGTCTTTTCTTCCGCAACTGAGGGACTCGGTGGTGCGTGTCATGACGGACAACACCACTACGATGTTCTACTTGAGGAAACAAGGAGGGACACGTTCCAGGTCCCTATCGACGGAGGCACAGAAAATCTGGCATTGGGCCCTGCAACACAACATGCAAATCTTAGCGTTTCACCTACCAGGAGTGAAAAACGTGGAAGCCGATGCCCTCAGCAGAGAAATGAACGAAGTTCACGAATGGGTGCTGAACGACCAACAACTTCAACAAGTATTCAAGGAATGGGGACACCCTTCCATAGACCTGTTTGCAACGAAGAACAACAAGAAATGCCATCAGTACGCAAGCAGATGGCCTCAGCAGGGCTCACTGGGGGATGCGTTCTCATTCCCATGGACGAACAAATTCCTGTACGCATTCCCTCCTTTTCCCCTTGTCCGGAGGACGTTGCAATGGATCCTCAGGTACCCATGTCGGGTAATTCTGGTGGCCCCATACTGGGCCAGACAGGTGTGGTTTTCAGACCTACTACACTTAGCGGCGGCGGAACCGATGAGATTCCAGAAGACCCCCGACCTTCTGTCTCGACAGGAGGGTGTCGTTTGGCATCACGACCCGGACAGCCTCAAGTTGACGGCCTGGCTCCTGACTTCGCCGAATTTGGTCGGCTAACGATTCCGGAGGACTGTCGACGTATCCTGCAAGCGGCAAGAGCACCTTCCACAAACGCCTCATACGCGTACAAATGGAAAAGGTTCTGTCAATGGTGTGAGGATCAACCAGGTTTGGCCCCGCAATCGATTAGGCCGGAACAGCTCCTTCCATACTTGCTGTTATTAGCTCAAAAGGGCCTGTCGGTGTCGTCAATAAAAGTACACCTAGCAGCCATTTCCAGGTTTACTCGTCGACGGCACTCGGCACCATTGTTCAGCGACCGCCTGATTAAGCACTTCCTTAAAGGCCTCTTTCGGATTTTCCCTCCAGAGAAGAAATTTCCACCGGAGTGGAGCCTCAATCTGGTCTTAACGTCTCTTATGAAACCTCCGTTTGAGCCAATGTCATCATCGTCTCTAAAGTTTCTGTCGTGGAAATTGGCCTTCCTGGTGGCCATCACTTCAGCCCGACGTATTTCAGAAGTTCAGGCTCTAATGGTGGACCCACCATACTTACGATTTTTCAAGACCAAGGTAGTCCTAGCCACTAACCCACAGTTCATACCAAAAGCTCCTTCGGTGTTTCATAAACACTCTTCTATCGTGTTGCCTACGTTTTTTCCGGAGCCATGCTCTGGAGCGGAGCGCATGCTACACACATTGGATGTAAAAAGGGCTCTCAAGTTTTATCTTCATCGTACGCAACCGTTCAGAGAAACGAGACAGCTGTTTGTGGCCTATGGGTTGGGTGCTAGAGGAAAAGCCATTTCAAAGCAAGGACTATCAAGATGGGTGTCATCTACCATTTCGTACTGCCATTCCAGGGCAGGGAAGCCTCTTCTACGACGGCCAAGAGCTCATTCAACTAGAGCAGCGGCATCGTCGACGGCACTGTGGGCCGGAGTCCCTCTAGGGGACATCTGCATGGCGGCTACCTGGGCGGCTACACACACCTTTACCCGCCATTACTGCCTGTCGCAGCAACATGCCGAAGACACCCGGATGGGACAGGCAGTGCTTCGACACCTATTCCAATAAGGTAAGCCCCGGCTGCGGGGTTGCATCCTGTGGAATTTGACTGTATGTGGTTCGTTTTCCTATGTTAACTATTACTGATGTATACATGATCATAGGGAACGGCCTTTGTGAAAAAAGTATATGGGTTTGCATGCACGCCTCCTCTTGGGGGTGGTACTGCTATGTAATCTATTCAAAGCATGTGAATCCATGAAAGATCCAATGCTGGAGAAGGGAATAGTTTCTTACCTGTAACTCCATTTCTCCAGCATTGGTATCTTTCATGGATTCACATGCGCCCACCTGCCTCCCCTGAACATGCAAACCGGTTTCCCCACTACTTTGGGGGCCGAAATCTGAGGGAGCGCGGGGGCGGGGCCTGTATTTATATCATGACGTCCTGACGGTACGGGCACGCATGATACAAAACGAGGTGGATAGGACACATAAGCGTCGAAAAAGTTTTCCTACGGGAAGGGTCTATATAATGTACCGGGGATTCCCAGCCTGACGACGGGGAATATTCAAAGCATGTGAATCCATGAAAGATACCAATGCTGGAGAAATGGAGTTACAGGTAAGAAACTATTCCCTTACCATTTACTACAAGAACTGCTCTTTCCTATCGAACACACCAGCCCATTGACTTTGGCTTGGGCCTATTGAACTGAATAGAGTTCTCTAGTGAACTGAAACTATTTGCACTGCCTAAAAGTATTTGTGATCTATTTTATTAACTTGTGCCTTTTTACTCCCATTTAAAGTGACTAAAATGCCATTTTGCTCCTATTTCAGGGGACCCTAATCTACTGAGAAACTTATTGGTTTTGCACTGAAGTGTGTTTGTGTATATTACGTTGCCTCCTTCTAGTGAATGTTTTCTAAATGACTGTGTAATAAATTAATAAGTGTTTTACCAAGAAACCTTGAGTGTAAGCATCTACTTGAACCACTGTGATTGTAAGACCTGTGTAAAATCTTTTACTGCTCACGTTCCCTCTTGAGATAAGCCTGGCTGCTCAGCTCGCTACCAAAAAACTGTGTAGTACAGACTTATACCAAAGGTTGGTTTTGCTTACACCTGTAGTCCTAATTGTATTTGGTGGTTCCAGAGGGTACTGCATGCAATTCTGCCTAACAACGTTGCCACAGCCATTCAGTTTGACCAGAAATGGAGACCTGACTAGACCAATCAAGACCTTTACGGATTTGAAACTGGGATGTGTGCTGGACCCATCTAACATTTTTATTTCAGATGTGAGGGAGGCCCTTTCTAAAGCTAGATGTGTCCCCTTGTATGGGTAATACCTGTGTCACATATTTAGCTTATGTCGATGATCTTGTTTTAATTGATCACACCCGAATCAACTTACAGCGATCGATCAGTGTATTCCATGCCTATCTGACTAGCAGCTTATTAAAGGTAAATCCTCCCAAATCCAATGTGTGGATTTTCTTCAAAACAAACTTTCCGAAATAAAAAGTTATTTCTCCAGGATGGGGTCTGGCATGGATTCACATGCTCATGAATATTCCCCATGGTCAGGGTGGGAATCCTTGGTTAAAGAAAAAATGCTATCGGTTTCGTTTCTGAACTGTCTGTCTTAGTAACCAATCGCTGGTCTCTGGGTCATACTGCCCCCAGCCAATAACTGGCCTCTCTCTAAGCCCCTCCCCTGGCAGCCATCCTCAGATTTTTACCGCACGTTCAAGTGTTGGGAGTCCTTGTGCTATAGCTCTCGAGCTTTTACTGCGTTTTGCAATTTTTCAGGGAGTGTTCTCATTTTTTCGGTCAATCGAGCCTCAAGCTCCACCGTTTCTACTTCCGATCAAAGGGGACCTGTTTCGGATTTATCTACGCCCCTCAAGGGTGAAGTTCTCGTCGAATTACGCTTTTGGAGGATTCCAGAAGACCTTGAGGCCTACCTCATAGACCTGGCCCAGGACAAAGGAAACTCGACGCTCAGATCCAAGCTGTTCAGGAACTGACCTGGATGCGGATTGCAGAATGTTTTCAAGGAGGACGAACATTCTAGATGCCTCTACTGCCTACACAAAGACAAAACGCACGTGGAGAAGGACTGTACGTTTTGTCGTAACGGACCATGAACGATTGGCGTATCCGCCTCACCAAGTGGCTGGAAGGAGGTGAGAAGAAAGGGTCCAAGCGATTTTCTAAGTCCTTTGAGGGTGCTCCGGTGACAGGGGCCCAACAGAAGGCTAAGCACCGTGAGTCCGCGGGCACCGGGAGTGCCGAACGGTCAGGCTCCTCGGCTGCAAGGCAGGGCGTAATTTCACCGACGCCATCAACCACGAGCCAGCGCTCTGGCTCGGGAAAGAGGAAGTCGGAGAACCCGGGTAAGCTTCTGGAGAAGCCCCGGTCGATCCCGACTTAAACAGCCGAGGGGGAGCGAGGCGGTGACCCTCCCCCCAAGGTGAAGGCCTCAGGCGCGCCTAAGGTCATTAAGGCCCTGATTCACCCGGCTAAGGCTTCTATCGAGGGAGTCGTGGCGGCCCTGGCGAAGCCTGTGAAGGCTACCCCAGATCCCAGAGTTTCCCTGCCACCGCAGAGGGAATCCTCTTTTCAGCCCATCGATAAGACCCCCGTGAGAAACCCGGTGGAAAAAGGGGGGGGGGAGATGGCTATCACGGACACGGATTAAGCCTCTGAGGAGGAGCTGGCTGGGGTCGTGAAGGTCCTCAACAAGAAGTTCGAGGAGGTCCGGTCCCACAGGAGGTATCCCGATGAAGCGAACGAAGAGAGCGAGGGTGGCGCCAATGATGTTCCCGTGGAGGCGGAGGATGCCACTCCCCAACCGTCGCAGCTGGTACCTGAGCCCCAGGACAACTCGGGAGCCATCTTGATGGCGATCCAGGCCTTATGTATGGAGATGAGGACCAGGTTGCCAGTACCCCCGACGAAAGATCCAGCAGAACCTGGCCCGTCGGGGAGCCCTCCAAACAAGCAGAGAAGAGTTCATTCCCGCGCTTCCCCCCCCCCGCCCTTCCAGCCTGCACAGCCCTCGCAGCCTTTATCCCCTTCCCCTGATCTCAGGGAAGACACGGGAATCGAGACGGCCACGACGAGGACGGATGATGAAAGTGGCGATGGCGGGATGTACCTTCCATCACCACCACCTCCTTGGGCTTCCCCGCCCGACGAGATTGGCTCTTTCCACACCATGATTGCCAGGGCATCCAAGCTCTTCTCGCTCTGCCCCGAAGAAGAGAAGGAAGGTTTCCTTTATCAACGGCGTGAGGCCAAAAGGAAGAGGGTCCTCTCGGTCCAGTTACTAGATGACATCTGGGACGAGGGGCTATCGCTCCTGAAGAACCCATCCACGACTCCTGCCAAAAAGTAGTACCTGGTCCCTTATTCCGCCCCTCTGTGCCTTCGGGCTCAGCCGACCCCAGATTTGGTCGTCTCGGCGGAGGCCAAGAAGAAGGCGGCAGGGGCTACAGCTTCGGCTTCCACCCCCCCCCCCTGCCGGATGGCGAGGGGAGAAACTGGACGCCATGGGGCGATGGGTCATCTCGTCTGCAGTGACGATGATTAAAGCGGCCAACTCCTTCGCGATTGTGGCCCGTTACGACAGGTAGATTTGGTTTAAGATGGCTCCTCTGCTGGACTTCCTCCCGGACGACAAGAGGGAGGAGGCCCTAGAGATCCTGCAGGAGGGCGAGGTGGCATCGGACCACGCCATAAGGGTGGCCACGGACATTGCTAACACCGGTTTCCGCCAGTTAGGCAACAGTGTTTGTCTTCGACAGCGTGGTTGGCTCAAGGCAACAGATTTCCGTCAGGATGTGCAACCAGAGTTTTGGACATGCCCTTCGATGGGAATAACCTCTTTTGGAAGACTGTGGACGAATCGCTGCAGGCCATCAAGACCGACACGGAGACGGCCCGGGCCTTGGGGGTTTTGCAGCAACGGCGGCCGCCCTTTCGGAACTCCGGAGGCAAGCAAGGTGCCTCCAAAGGATTTGGCGGCGGCTCCTCTACATACCGCCAGGTGGCCCGTTCCTCGTTGCAAGAAGCCTACATAGGATGCTGCAAGTCGGGAGGCTCCCGTTGTCGCCAGGGAGGCCAAGGCGGCAAGGCCGCTGCCAAGCAGGTCTGAACCGGCCGTAGTGTCGGGCCCTCACCTTAGCACGCCGGTGGGAGACCGGCTGACGAGGTTCATCAGCGTGTGGGTCCATCTCCACCGACCGTTGGGTGCTGGACGCCCTGGCCCACGGGCACACTCTCGAATTGCCCCCGCATTCCTCCAGTGGCCAGCAAGGAAAACCACGTCCCCCAGTTGCTGTTGGAAGTAAGGGCGATGCTGAAGAAAGGAGCCATCGAGCTCGTCCCAAAGAGGCTCCGGGGCTCCGGAGTGTACTCAAGATACTTCCTCGTCACAAAGAAGACAGGCGGGTGGCGACCCATCCTGGACCTGCGTCAGTTAAACAAATACATCAAGGCCCAGAAGTTCCGGATGGTTGCTCTCCCGCACGTGCTGGGACAGCTGGAGGAAGGCGACTTCCTATCGTCGCTGGACTTGGCGGATGCTTACTTTCACATCCCCATTCTAAAAGGACACAAAGTTTCTCAGATTCCTGGTCCAAGGGCGGCACTAGCAATTCAAGGCCCTTCCATTCGGATTGAAGTCGGCGTCCAGGGTATTCACCAAGTGCCTAGCACCAGTGGCGGCGTGGCTAAGCCTGCAGGGGAATCCACGTTTACCCCTACCTGGACGATTGGCTCAACCGAGCAAGGACAAGAGAATTTGCCGTCGAGCACACAGCGAAGACAGTTGAGCTGCGCACGGATCTTGGATTCTCCGTCAACTTCTCGAAATACCACTTGGTTCCGGCGCAGGTCTCTGTTTCTGGGAGCCAAGCGCAATACAGTGGCGCAATTGGCCTCTACATCGGAGGAAAGGACGAAGGACATCCTGGGCAAGGTGCAGCGCCTGCTGGCCACGGACGTGGCCACGGTGAGGTCCATCAAGTCCCTTCGCGGCATGATGTCCTCATGCATCTACCTGGTGCGCCTGTGCAGGCTGCGGATGCGTCCTCTACAAGAGTTCCTCGACGCCCGTTGGATGCAAGCGGCGGGCAGCCTCGAGGACAAGATCCCACTCAACGAGGTCTTCCGCCAAGCAATTTGATGGTGGGGCACCCATGTGCATCTGGCGGCGGGCACGGACTTTCAGATCCTGGCACATCAGGAGACTGACGACGGATGCCTCCCTGGAGGGATGGGGAGCGCACACCGGAGATCTCCACGCAAGAGGCCTTTGGCTCCCGGAGAGAGGGCACTCCACATCAAGGTCCTAGAGCTCCGAGCCGTGTTCTGGGCCCTCAGGTCGTTTCTCCCGTCCCTCAAGGAGAACACCACCACAATGTTCTACATCTGGAAGCAGGGAGGCACCAGATCCCCCAGCCCTATCCAAGGAGGCCCAGGATCTGTTGCACTGGGCCGTCGCCCAGGGGATGTTTCTGGTGCCCTTCCATCTGGCAGGAATAAAGAACACCATTACCGACTCACTCAGCAGGGAGCTGCGCTCGTGCCACAAGTGGGAACTGCGTCAGGATCAAGTGGATCGACTTTTTCAACGATGGGGCAACCCCAGATCGATCTGTTTGTGACGGCGACGAACTCCAAGTGCCAGAGGATCGCCGGCAGGTTTCCACAGCCGAGGAGCATGGGCGATGCTTTCTCGTTCCCCTGGGACTGCCTGTTCCTGTATGCGTCCCCCCCCCCCCTGTTGCCGTTGCTGCTGCGACTCAAAAACCAACTCAAGAAGTCCCGGTGCAGGATGATCGTCGCACCAGCATGGCGAGGCAGATCTGGTTCCCGGACCTTCTGGGCTTGTCGGCGCCCCCCCAGTCAAGCTGCCGACAGACGCGGACCTCCTCTCCAGAGAAGGAGGCGCCATCCTTCATCACGACCCGGGGTCGTTGAACTTGTAGGCCTGGTTCCTGCAGCACTAGAGTTTGGAGGGTACGATATCCCGGCGGACTGCAAGGAGGTGCTTGCGAAGGCCAGGATGTCCTCAACTCTCAAGTGCCATGGACACAAAAGGAAGAGGTTCTCTGTCTGGTGCCGTGCACAGAAGATTAACCCTCTGCAAATTACGGCCCCTCAAGTGCTGCCGTAGGCCAAGGCGGGGCTAGCTCACACCTCCATAAAGATACATTTGGCGGCGATCTCCCGCTACACCAGAACTACGGGACGATCATCTCTGTGGTCTCATCGCCTGGTGAAAGAGTTTATGAAGGGACTGTTCCGTTCATTCCTGCCGGTGAAGGCTCCGGCCCCGGCGTGGGAGCTCAACGTGGTGCTGACCAGGCTCATGGGGCCACCATTCGAGCCTCTGCATTCGGCACCGTTGAAGTTCCTGTCATGGAAAACGGCATTTCACGTGGCCATCACCTCCGCACGACGAGTGGGAGAGATCCAGGCCCTATCCTGCAAGCCTCCGTAATTGACTTTTCACTAAACGAGGCTTTTGCTGAGGACGCACCCCTCGTTCATGCCCAAGGTGCCGTTGGACTTCCATCTCACCGAGCCCTTGGTGTTGCCAGTTTTCTTCCCGTCGCCTTCGTCTACGGCCGAGAAGACTTTGCACTCGCTGGATGTAGCTAGAGCGCTGAAGTTCTACGTGGACCGCACAAAATGTTTTCGGAAGACGTCACAGCTATTTGTGAACTTTGGACCTGTGAACCAAGGGAAGGCTCTCTCGAAGGCTTCCGTTTCCAGGTGGCTCTCCGGCTGCATCTTGCACTGTCACCGGTTGGCGAACTGACCGTTGCCCGGCCGTCCGAGCGCCCATTCAACCAGAGCGATCGCTGCTACCACGGCGTTGTTGTCTGGTGTGCCCCTGCTGGACATCTGCAGGGCTGCTACGTGGAGGTTGATGCACACCTTCATGAGATTCTACTGCGTCGACCGGGATTCCAGGGAGGAGTCCAGAGTCGGTCAAGCAATGCTGCGCAACCTGTTTGCCTGAAGGTGGGCTTGGTGAGGAGGTAAGAGTTGCTTAATGTTGAGTTGATGAAATGCTTAATGTTGAGCCTTGCCACCTCCTGTGGTTGTGCATGTGTGTACTGCTATGCATTCTTGTATTCATGAGCATGTGAATCCATGCCAGACCCCATGCTGGAGAAGGAACAAGTTATTTACCTGTAACTGTTCTCCAACATGGGTCTGGCATGGATTCACATGCAAACCCTCCCGCCTACCCCTCTGCGGCTCTTCACTTGGTCCTACTGCCACTTTACGTGCTATCAAATCTGATGGCTGCCAGGGGAGGGGCTTAGGGAGAGGGCAGTCATTGGCTGGGAGCAGTATGACCCGGACACCAGTGATTGGTTACTACTAAGAAAGACAGTTCAGAAACAAAACTGATACTGTTTGTTTCTTTACCAAGGATTCCCAGCTTGACGATGGGGAATATTCATGAGCATGTGAATCCATGCCAGACCCATGCTGGAGAACAACAGTTACAGGTAAGTAACTTGTTCCTAATTGGCACCTGAATGATTTCAAACTGGAAGTAATAAAGCAATTAGCTTACCTGGGCTTTCTAATTGGTATTAATAAATCATGTCGGTTTTTAAACATCTATGTGGAAAATTGAAGCTTGTAATTATGCAACCAAAGAAGATTGTTAGGCAAGATTTTCATATCCATGGTAAATCTTCCTGACCTGTGTCAAACCCTGAACATTTTCTTTGACTAGGTAACTATTTTACCTTGTCCCTAGGTGAAGGGGAATCATTTCCCCTCTCACCTAGTCTTCTACTCTTTTATTTTTTTTATTTTTTATGAGTGACCTTTTTGTCTCTCCCTAGTGTATGGTTGAAGTTGGTTTCCTACAACTTTTGGGCTTAGCCTGGGTTGCCCCTATGGGCTCCCCTGTTAATTTCTCTTTCATGTACTTGGTGAACTACAGTTGCGAAGTAATAAAGAGGGATTTTCATCCCCCTTTACATTTTATTTAGTGAGCCAGCACACCCCACCTTATGTGCAGTGCTGGGGGATACAGTGTATTGCATTTCTTACTTACTTGATAACATTTTATTACAATTGCAAGTTTCCTTGAATGGCTAGTGATTTTTTAGTCTTCACTACTCTGCCTCGGTAATGCACAGAAGGGCCACCGTTTTGCTAAAATTGAGGACTTTTTTTTTGTGCCATTTCTTGTGTGCTTGCTGTTGCTGAGGTCTTCCCCTGCCATTCTAGGCGGGAACAACCTCAGTCGCTGTTTTGTCTTTGCCGGGAATCCTATGAATTCCCCGCCCAGGCTCCAGAGTGTCTAGAAAGCAGGAAGCGAGGGAGGAATCTAAAACTCTGCAGCACTTTGTCTTTCACCTTGCCGACGTCCGTAGCGATTTCCAACGACCGGAGAGCGTGATGGGTAACTGGAGCCTGCTGTTATCCTTCCTTCCAATCGACCTGGGGGGGTCCCGAAAAGGACAGCCCCAACCCAGAGCCTTGCGAGTTCTACTAGACTCAAGAAGACCTGCATTTTGAGCCATCCGATAGCGTGCTGCAACCTTGCGAGGCTACAATACCCTGGGACCTTGAGCCATTGTGCAGTGATGGTCTTCCAAATCTTGCTGAAACTTTGTGGGCATCCGGCTGGACCTCCAAAGATGAGAATTTATATTTTTTTTATTTTGCATTTATATTGCGCTGCAAACCCTCTGGCATCTGAGCGCTGCTTATTCACGATGTGTGGTGCTCATTTATCGACCTCGGATGGATGAAAGGCTAAATTTGGCCCTGCCAGGATTCGGATCAGAGTCGGCAGGCTCTGCACGATGTCAGAACATGGGCTCTACTTGCTATCTAACCGAATTGAGTCCAAAAGTCCCCTCAGCAGAGTGCTGGACCTTGCAAGTGACGAGAATCCGACCAGCGATATTAAATTGTCTTACTCCTGAAAGGGTGCCAAAACCACAGAGCAGCAGTCAGCCGTGAAGAAACTCTTTTCTAGTGCCTTCCCAGTTGATCCCTGCTGCAAAAGTCCTTCCGGTGTCCCATCTTCAGGAGAAGGAATTCAGTAACTGGGTTTTTGGCTGGAGGTTCTGAAGTCTTCCCCCGCTGCAAACTCTTCCTCTGTGCTGAGTAAACCATGTGAAGAACCTCTTGCCTAGAGCCTTCCCTGTGATCCCTGCTGCAAAAGTCCTTTCAGTGTCCTGTCTTCAATCATTATGATAAAGGATTTTAACGACCAGGTTTTTGTCTGCAACCCTGAAGTCTTCTTGCTGCAACTCTTCTTCTCTGCTAAGGTACTGTGTTGGCTGGGTTATTTACTTACCTTAAGCCTTTGTGATTTCTGTAAAGCTTTGGGGTGTTCTTGTGATTGGGAGTCCTCTCATCCAGTTCACCCAGGCCCAAGGCCTTTTTTGGTGATTTCGGTATGTGGCCATTCAATGCCTTGTAACTTTTTGGCTCCTTTTTTTCCCCCACATGTAGGCGGTCGTAACGCCACCCAGGAATCCTAGATTGCTGTAGGGGGGTGAGAGAAAATAACCAAAAGGGGCGAAAAATGTGTGTTTTTTTAAAAAAAACAAATGTGAATAAAATGATGTACAAAGACGCCTGTGGTTTCTTCCTTGTAAGAGCTAGGAACAAATGGTTTGCTGTGCTGAATTCACCAATTTCCTGGCTTTCAAGAACAGGTTGAGTGGAAACGAAAAGAAAATATTTTGATGTGGTTATCACCCGTTTTGTGAGAGGTAGGCGAGTTTGGCCAATTTTGCCAATTGGTCATGCATGGCGGAATAGAACAAAAGGGTACGAAAGCCAAATTGGAGGACAGAAAGGCATTTACTTCTGAAAAGTAGACAAAATTCCAAGTTTAGGAGGGGGTGATTTGCATAGGTCAGGCAACAACTAGGTAGAGGAAAATGCCATAGATTGGGGGAAAAGCAGGAAAATTAACGATAAAAATGGTATGTGTTGGACATGCTTGGCTTGGTACTGCAATGGCTTCTATGAATTTTGAGAAAAACAATGCTCGACTACATTCCCCCGACTCTTGCAGTTAGGAAAGCGCACATTTTTTGCAGTGTTTTACAAAGCAAGCAATACCACAAGCCAAACACTGAGCCATGGTACACAGGAGTTTTATGGTGAGGCAGGCATACTTTTATTGAAAGAGCACAGGCAGACCTTTTCAAGGGTAGGTGACTCGTGCAGGTTACAAAAGTGTATGGTGCCTAAAGCAGCGACTAAATGTAGGGCACATTTGGGAAATGAAAGGGTTGTGTGACAAAGGGCACCAGCAAATGGGTCAAGGCGTTATGAAAACCAAACAAACACAATAAATGTTATACCATCCCGCGTTCCCACAGGTGTCCCGATGAAAACGGTACCTCACATGTGTGGGTGCACCTACCTGGGCGCCAAGGGAAAAGCCTAAAACACAGGTAACCCCAAGTCTGTTTTTGACACGTGAATTTCGCACTTTCTGCAGACAGGCACACCATACAGATATGGGCCTCGGATGTCCAAGCCACCAAAGAAAACGGGGAACCCCATGCATTTCCGAAAATAGGACATCCGTGGGAATCGGCAGAGGTATGATTTGCACAAATCTGCCCAGAATTTATTACCCAGACAACCCTGCAAAATCCGAAATGTGGGGAAGAAAAACGCATTTTCCGCACATTTTACTCGGCTCACCCATCGAAACACGCCGCCAACAACACATGGCCTACCGTTCCGCGTTCCCACAGGTGTCCCGATGAAAACGGTACCTCACGTGTGGGTGCACCTACCGGGGGCGCAAAAGGAAAAGGGTAATCCACTGGTAACCCCAAGCCTTTCGGCACAGCCCATTTTGTTCATGTGGGCAACCTACAGATTTGGGCCTAGGGTGTCGAAGCCAGCAAGGAAAACATGGAACCCCATGCATTTCCCAAAAAAGGACACCCGTGGGAATCCACAGAGGTCTGCCTTTGCAGGGATCGCTGAAAACAGAGTGCCAAAAAGGATGAGCTATCTCGTCCTTGGCACTGCATACGTAATGTCAAGGACGAGATACCTTGTCCCTGGCACTTAAGGGGTTAAACATGTGTTCCACTATTCAGAAAAGTATCCTGTTAACAGGGTTGGTTGATAATGTGATTGCTTTGCTGAGTTCACTGCATAACAGACAGGATCTACTACCCTTGACTTACTGTAAAGTAATCTAAATGGAACCAGTGGTTTTTACCCCCATTAATAGGTGCTGCCTATACTAAATCTGAATGATAAGGTCCGACTTCCCTAGAATTAGTGTTGGGTATTCTGAAGAAGGTTTATGCTTTGGTCTGTGTACCTTGAAGAATTGTGGTGTGTTTTTATAGTTTCACTATGGCCACTACTTACCCCCAAGACTTAACTTGGCCTACCTGTATTTATAATAAAAACACATTTTTTAAAAAATACTTCTGGTTGTCAGTGTTTCCATTGAATCCTTGGTATACTACAGATTCAGTGTACTTTCCGACAGCCCTCTCTCCCTCCCAAGGTAAGCCCGGCTGCGTCTACACTACCATATACTCAGATGGTACAGCCTTATACTGGAGTCTTGTACTGTCTCAGTTGAATGATTTTACTAAGCCCTTCGTTGGACTACAGAAAAACTGTCCTAACAAAGATCAACTGTAAATCTGGCCACTTGTCCTTGTTCCCTGTTTTAAAGTTTTATAAAGCCAAGGATATGCCTTATGTAACTTACAGTGCTGAGTGTTATGACCCCATAATGACCCCACTAACAGCCTCACTTTTAAACTGGAAGGGATGTTTTGGGGATCCATTTGAAAATGCCCTGCCTCCTGCACCCCAATTTGAACCATTTGTTAAGAGTTAGGGTTACCTTGACTTGTTTTGTGAACTGGAAAATGTTAAGCCTTTTTTTTTATTTTTTTTTTATATAAGTTTTCTAATCCACCCAAAAATTCCTTATTTGTAGTTTTAACCTAGCCAAGGACGTTTTTATTTCTTGTGAATTGATGCCTAGTTTTCTCTAAATGTGTTATCTGATATGAATTCTTGTATGGACCCCGTCTACCAGAACAAATGTAGTAAAACAGAAGCTACATCAATCTAATAGCTGTAAAACCAAAATTGATGTCCTAAAATACATGCTTTGTAGCCATATTGGTCTGGTGCAGAAATAATTAAAATGTTTCCCTTTGTATCTTACTAAATTTCCATGCCTAATCATGAGATAACAATTTTTAAGATTTCGTTTTAACGTCTTTTTAATTCATGAAATAATTGGTGCAAGGTTAAAAATTCCCCAGGGAAATCGTTTCCGTAGTTTGTCATAATTGTATTTCAATTAAAACCTTGGCGCATGTGTTTTTTATTGTATTTGTATTTGGTTGGTTATTTAGCGCTCTTTCCCCATTTGTATGGCCTCAATGCACTTTGTTGTAGGAACGCCCTTGGTTGCCATAGTCAATGTGGAGGAGAGTTTTTAGATTAAGAAATGCTTGTGTGCATTTTTGCTGGCTTAGGTGGCTGGCTGGGCTCCACTAAGCAACCCAAGGTCAGGGATGTGCGTGGGCACGGTTGGTGGTATACAATAGACTGCTATTGTTGAAGATTTGATGTGTGACCAGCTATACCAAATTTCTTTTGTTGGCAGTCGCTGTATGCTTGTGGTTGAGGTACATCGGGTGTTTCAGTGTGGACGTCCATGTGCACTGCTAGACCCATGGGCATAGTCATAGCTGCATTCTACGGTGCATGGATGTTTGGCCGTGCCTGTGGCCTGTGTCGACAGACATGCTCAACAAGTATACGTACCGTATGCTTTGATGTAGTTCAGCTGCAGCGTCCCTTGCCCGGTGTGGACGGCACGGTTTCATTATTCATGGTCTCTCTGGTGCGAAAGTCTGAGCGGTGTGGGTGGCTGAGGTTATTTCCCGGGGTTGAGATTGAGGTGGTTGGTCGTCATCCAGTGGTCAATATCGGAGAGGCATGATGACAGGTCCAGGGTGCTGGAACCTTGAGATTTTGTGATTTTAAGGATGATCTGGGTGTCATCTGCGTAGTTGTAGCAGGTATGGTTGTATGAGCGGATGATTACAGGCAGGGGTTGAGGTAGAAGTTGAAGATTAGGGGAGATGGGGATGATCCTTTTGGTACACCTTTCCATACTGGTCGTGAGGTGGATGTGAACCGGTGGAGGTGCATGGTTTGTGTGCACTTTGAGATGAAGGAGGTGATCCAAGAGAGGGCTGTTTGTCTGATGCCTAGTGTTTGTAGTCTATCTAGTAGGATGGTGTGATCGAAGGCTGCGGAGAGATCCAGTAGGATGAGTACAGCGCACCTTTCTGCATCGGTTGTTCTATTTAGATTGTCTCAGACAGATGCTAGGGAGGATTCCGTTCCTCTGAGTGGTCTGAAGTTTGATTGTGCAGTGTCTAGGCGGTTGTTGGCTTCGGTGAAACAGCCAAGCTGCTTGTATGCTGCACGGTCGACAAGCTTGACGATGAATCGTGTATTGGATATTGGCCGGTAGTTTTAGGGGAGGAGAGGGTCGAGTGTTGGTTTTTTGAAGATGGGTTTGATGTAGGTTTTTAGGTCTTCCGGAAAAGATCCTGAAGTGAGTGAGTGGTTGAGGATTGAGCATGCGAGATTACTAGCACAGGTAGAGGCTAGGATGTTTTTGTGGAGTGTGGGTGGGCAGTGGTCCTCAGGCAGGGTGGCTATCTGGTACGAGCAGGTAGAACTCCTGGTGTGAGATGGGAGAGGAGTCGAAATACTGTAACCAGGTGGGGTTTTGAGGAAGGTTGGTCTGTGGGCGGCGGGGGGATGTCTTCCATTTTAGAGATGATGGCGGAGCGTCTCTCGATAGCGACATTGTGGAAGTGCAGGGATAGTGTCAAATAGGGCTTGGGAGACTGGAAGGGGGTGGTTCGTGCATGCCAGAGATTTGAATTTGGATACGATTCTATGTACCAATGTACTGGTACAGGATTTTAGACCGCAACCAAATTGCCTTAATTATTGCAGTAGTACGATTTTTGGGATTTATTTGTTTAAGAATTGCATTGCATGTTTTCTTTGTATTGTTGCATGTAATTGTGTATAATTTTAGGCATTTTTCTTTTTTTTTTTCTTTTGAGTGATTTGACTGTATTGTTGAACGCTTTGATCCAAACCGTATCACATTTAATAAAATAACAAATAATATTGTACTCTTTCAAAATACCCCTTTGAGAAGAGGCATAGGAAGATGGTGCCATTGAGGCTCCAAACTGCTTTGCAGAAAATCAAAATGCATTTTGGCAGCATAAGAATGAATATAGATTTTCTTTTTATATATATCTCACAAACCTGTCTGAAAGCAAGGTTGAATACTTGTGGTAGGGTAGAATTCAATTTTTGGGGTTCTGCAGTCTCATGTTATAGGACCCCTACTCTTTTTGTTTTTTTCGTCTTTAATTTTTGGGGTTTTTAATTTACTTTGGTGGGGTTTCTGCTGAAGACCCTCTGCCGCTGCATTCCTTTTTTCTATACTTAAGGTATATGGTATTGGGTCACCCACAAGGTGTCCAGCCCCAGGGAAGCCTCCCAGGCAGCCCATTTCTGTCCTAGGATGATTGTATAATCCTGAATTGGTTTTAGGGGATAGGCTGGTCTAATATTTAGTTTTGTCTTCACCAGGGGTGCAAGTCGATTTACTGCATTAGTTGCCTAATGTGCCTTTATGGTAGACATTGGGGTACTGATATATTTGTTTTTATTCCTACTCTGCCATTTTGGTTAGGAGACTTCCCTTCAGGGAAACCATGTGGAGGCAGGCTTTATTTAGCAAGAAGGCAGCCTTCAAGGAGGCTTGGACTGGTTTAAACTAGTCCTTGGCCCTAGGCAGACAATTACATTTCCTGTGTGCATGGGCCTGGGTGTTTGGTAGTTTTTGAGGCCACCCTGATTGGCTGGCTGCCAATACCTTTGTTTTAAATCCTCTAATGGGATTGGTGGGTTGGCAGAATCCAGCCCCTGTGAGTGAAGGAAATATATAGTGGAAACCCTGTTCCTGAGCTGCTTAATATTTGGAGGATATTTGGAGGATAAGCAGATCTGCTTGCCTGCTCGAGGATTTTCTCACTGTTGCTGCATTTGTAGGCCCTCTTCTGGCTGTACTGGCTGGATGCAGTGGCCTGACCATAGCTCTGGTTTGGATCCTAGGCTGCTGTATGCCCTTCCTGAGATTTCCTCATTCTGTTCATCTGCTGGGGCCAGGCTCTCCATCCTAGGGCTGTTTTCTGTGCCGTTTTACTGCATTTTGCTGCAGTTTCTCTTCCTGATTTTGGAATCTGCCACCGCCTGCAAAGGTGTTGAGACTCACAAACCTGCAATAGGTACTTCCCGGTGTTGTCTTTGGTTGCTGCCACTGTTGTCCTGCTACTGGGATCATTTCTGTTTGTGTGCTGACCATGTTTGTTTGCTGAGCCGCTGGGGTCTGTCATGTGCAGGTTCCTCTGTCCTCCTGGAGCCATCTCTGTTGCAGATTCCACTTCTGGATGGTGGATCAAAAAGCTCAAACCTTCTCCTTGTAAAGGCGATATATGCTCACCCAAGCTCGTCAAAGACTGCGCAGACTGCTTTGCGCCGCTTTTCACGGCCTTCATCAATGCGTCTTTTAAATCAGGCATTATCCCGGCCAGCCTCAGAGGCCTGGGTCCGCCCCCTTCCAAAAAAAAAAAAACCTACTCTCGACCCCCTAGAACCAACAACTACAGACCAATAACCACAGTGCCATTCCTTCTGAAATTACTGGACCAAGCAGCCCATTGTGTGAAAACAGCGGGTGACCACAGGCTTGTGGAACACTCCCGTCCCCTGCACACCCTTGTGTTGTAATAACAACCAAATACTCATATAATTTTATAAAATGATACTTTATGAATTGATCTTATCAGTGAATATTAATATCCTATGAATAGGATTATTTAGTCAAAATACACAGTTCAACATAATAGCTGTGTAAATTCATAGCAAAATCATTTAACGTAACACAAAACAATTTTTTCTTTTTGCAATTAATGGCTCAAGTTGTCACTATTACTTCATAGTTTAAACAAACCAATCCCTCAAAATTCATAAAAACTCAATCAATATATCACAGGTAGACATTTGCACTTTGCATAATCTTTTGAGACAACTTTCTCGATGGTATGCGATGTAGCAACTGTTTTCAAGTGCAAAGACTCTTTACGCGTTTCGGGGATTATCTCTCCCCTTCTTCCTTCAGAAGATGCCTACCAGAAATTCTCTTTTTTCTCTGAATATCTACATGAAATAATAAGTAGATGAAAAAATATCATTATTTTAGTGGTTTTCACAAGGGTTCGTATCAATCTGTCATAACTGGATAATTATTCACCAGTGATCACCTTATTCAGTTTTTTGCTGTTCTTTGTTTAGAATTCTATTGCCAACTTGGTTTGCACTGTGTTGCCAATCCTAAAAAAGTAAGAGACTAGGTGTAAGTCACAATTATAAGAAGGAGAGCTTTTATTTAAAACATGCAACTTAATCTATCGCCTCAAAATAGAGAAAGGGTGTCAATAGTTACCTGAAAACAGGCTAGAAGTAGCCAAATAGAATAGAAGATCTAACTTCTGTGGTGTAGGTGGTTATATACGTCTTTTTGCTGTAATCCGCCATCCGGGCGCATTCATAAATGCAAAGACATCTGTGGATTAAAAAGAAGTTCTTGTGTATTTTGGAAATAGTAAATCACCACCACTTAATCCATCTATAAGTCCATCAGAGTCAAGGTAGCAATAGGCTTACCTGCATTCAAGGACTCTTAATCATATTTGTTCAGAAGTCTAAGTGTTCAGGATATTGTTCTTAATCACTGATTTAATCTCCAAATGAGGGTTCCAATCTGGTATAAACGAATACCTGAGAAAAAATCAACCATATGTCAGTCAGTTAGAAATTCTAACTGAGTAGGGTCTCATTTAAATGTGTAGTTTCCACCTATCTGCAGAGATCAGGGCTTACCTGAAAGGGGGTCTATCTGGAACGACCTTCCAGCCAGTGAAGCTCAAAAACGGCATAGCCAAAATGACCGCCGTTATATTCACGTTGCGTGATGGCGTCATCGCGTAAAAACGCGATGACGTCAGTGTGTTTATTTTTTAGCCGCGATGTGCTGGAAAGTAACTTATAAGCACAGGGCTTCTAAAATTATATAGAGGCTTACAAACATAGGGGGTAGCCTTTGTAAATGTTTACCCTATAAAGGGTAAATAAGAAAATGTAACGCTTTTCAGGCAACAGTGCCAATTAAGTCCAATTTGTCCACCAAAAAACTGTTGAATCTGGTCATCATCTGATAACAAAGGAGGATCCAGTTATGCTCACAATCTTATGTACTTCCACATGAACGACACATAATCAGAAGGTAATTTTTTCCAAATAAGAAAGCGGAGTACAATTAGTTGAATTTGTGGTAAATGTGCCTTTCTCCCATATTCTGTTTACCGAGTCCATGTAAGTCTATTTATCACATGTTTACTGCTATACATCCCATAAAGAATGGAAACTACTATTTCGAAGGGATTGTGTCCTCCGACGTATTCGTTATCTTGGATCTCTCCTTCCAGCTCTGCTGGCCTCGGAAAATTTTTCTCTAGAGGGCGTTGCGCGTCGACGTCCTCCGAGTCGATGTCCCTCGACAGCCGCCGTATCGACGTCGACGTCATCCTGCCTATAAAGGCCGCGCGCAGCGTCCGTTGCTCAGTTCCGTTTTTCCGCGCTTACTCAGTGCCTCGGAATACCGTTGCTCAGTTTTGTCAGGTTAATCCTATTTACCTCCAGATATTCGATCCGTACTCGATGGCTTCTTCGTCGGAACCGATAACTCCGCGGTCCGGCTTCAAAAAATGCCGAGATTGTGGGAAAAAGATGTTGCTGACTGACCCTCACAAAGTTTGTCTGTGGTGTTTGGGAGCTGAACACCATTGTTCGGAGTGCGAGGACTGTATGTCCATGACAGCTAAGGCCCTGAAGGAGCGTAGGGGGAAGCTTCTTCTTCCTCGACGAAGTCGAGACATTCGTCTCCTCGTCACCATTCGCGCTCCAGGTCTCGGAGTGGGTCCCATCACTCCTCGAGATCGAAGCACTCGAAGAGGAGACGTCGAAGATCCCCTTCTCCGTCTTCCTCTTCCTCTGTTTCTCCAAAGAGAATCCCTTGCCCCACGAAACATAGTTCCCGGGCTGAATGGGAGGAATTCCGCAAAAATATGATGTGCGTCTTCGAGAAAGCGGCCTCGACCCCCTCGAAGACTGCAGAGAGCGATACTCTGGTCGAAAGACCCAAAGGTCAAAAACGCCGCGAGTCGCAGTACCCGGCGAAGGAAACTTCTTGAGCGCGTCTCGAACCCTCGAGTAAGACCTCAAAACCTTCTTCGAAGGTTCCGTCGACGCCATTGTTGAAGGGACCTTCGACACACGGGTCTGTCGACTCGACGCCATCTTCGACACTGGCGTCGACGCCAAGAAAAGTCACGGTTACTACACACCCAGTGGCTATCCCCAGGTCCTCGATGACGATAGCGTCGAGGTTGTCAACTTCCTCGAGCAGAATCCCAATTCTGTCGAGGTCATCAAGGCCTCCGCCTTTGTTTTTGACGCCACGCCCGAAGCCTTCGGTGTCGACGACATCAACGTTTTCGAGGCCGATTATGACAAGTTTGGCACCCTCTGCCTTGGAGATGGGGGGGGTCAGAACAATTGAGAACTATGTCCTCAATTATGGAAGAGGGTGAATTGTCTGAACAAGAAGACACATTTGAGTTGCAGGGACCTGCAACCCCAGTTAGAGTGGAATTATCCTCTGAAGAACGCAGGTTAAAGGATCTTCATGATTCCTTAGATGAGGCAAGTGGGTTGGACACTTCCCCTGAGGTGGAGTTTGCTAGGCCAGACCCGGGGGAGCATGCTGAAACCCCCTATCGCGCCTTAATGGCCAGGATCAGAGTTTATGGGGAGGTCTGCACCTTCACAGTCTTTCCAACAAGATGACCTCACGGATATTCTTGACAAAGGCCCACAGGAGGATCCTATAGTGCCCTTTCATAAAGCTCTTCAGAGGAAGATTATGACGAACTGGGAAACCCCAGATGTCGTCCCGGCAGTAAATAAAAACCCTGTATTTTGTAGACAGTTATCTTCTGCAGACCCAGAGTTTTTGTCAAAACGCCCATCCCCAGAAAGTCTGGTGGTAGAGGCAGCATCTTCTACTGATGTCAAGAGTGCTTACCCTACCGTCCCACAGGACAGGGACGATAAAAAATATGATGCTATGGCAAAGAAAGTTTTTTCGGCATGTAGCATGGCGTTAAAATCTGTTAATGCTACTTGCACCCTTGCTAGATTCAGCCATACACTTTGGGAGTGTGCTTCTACAGCGGCTGACTGCATCCCGGAAGGAGGAGAAAGGGAGGCGTTCCTGAATATCATACAGGACGGTAAAGACGTTATGTGCGAATCCCTCCAGACGGGCATTGATTCGGCTGACAGTATCAGCAGAGCAATGGCGGCAAGTACAACAACCAGGAGATTCGCTTGGTTGAGAAAGTCGGGTTTTGCCCCAGATGTGCAAGCCAGGCTCTTGAACATGCCATTCGATGGCTCTTCTTTGTTCGGGGAAAAAGGCGGATGACAGTTTAGAGAAACTGCAAACTTCAAAAGCATCAGCAAAATCCCTAGGAGCTGCAATCCGTCGGACACCTTTTCGTCCCACAGGAACCTCTGCGAGGGGCAAGTCCTTTCGCTTCTACTCCGCATTCGGAAGAGGTAGAGGACGACCGGCTCAAAGGGGACAAAGAAGAACTACCCGAGGTGGACGGGGTAGATATTCAAAAGCCGCAGCAACAGCAGGTGCCTCTTTACCATCGGCATCTGCATCAGCCGCCCCAAAACCACTCTGAGGACTTCCCTCACAGGACACCTGTAGGAGGCAGGTTGACTCAACATCTGACGGAATGGCAGGCTATCATGTCAGATGCTTGGGCATTGGAAACAGTTGCCCAAGGTTACTGCCTGCCTCTCCTACGCATACCTCAGAGTCATCCAGCGGGGATCAGCTCTCAGAAAGCTCCAGATCCTCTCCTCTTGCAGGAAATTTTGGACCTGCTAGAGAAAGGTGCCATAGAACCGGTACCTGTAGCGGAGAGGAACAAGGGCTGGTACTCCCCTTACTTTCTCATTCCAAAGAAAGACGGAGGACTGAGACCCATCTTGGACTTGCGAGAATTGAACAAATACCTCAGGAAAGACAAATTCAAGATGGTCACTCTTTCTCAGATCCTTCAGGCCCTTCCGTTCCAGGACTGGTTGGTATCTCTGGACCTTCAGGACGCTTATTTCCATGTGCCTATCCATCTCAAACACAGGAAATACCTGAGGTTCGCAATTGGCAACTCTCATTATCAATCTCGAGTGCTGCCATTTGGGCTGACCTCCGCCCGAGGGTCTTCACCAAGTTAATGTCGGTAGTGGCGGCAAGTCTAAGGAGGGAAGGGATTCACGTCTACACCTACCTGGACGATTGGTTGATCAGGGCTGTATCTTCGGAACAAGCTCAGATCCAGCTAAATCACGTTTGCCACTCCCTTCACAGACTGGGCTTCTCCCTCAATTTAAAGCAGTCACAAATGATACCATCGCAGAGACTCCAGTTCATAGGAGCGATCCTGGACACTTCCCTGGGAAAAGCCTCGCCACCAGAGGTTAGGGCTCAAGATTTTCTACAGATGGTTACCAAGTTCCAAGATGCCCAACGTCTCCCAGCCTTTGACTTTTTGAGGTTGCTAGGCCTCATGGCATCCTGCATTTTCCTAGTGCCAGAGGCTCGCCTGAGAATGAGATCCCTCCAGTGGACACTGAGGACTCAGTGGTCACAATTCTCAGGGAGAATGACAGATCTTCTTCAGGTTCCCGACAGGGTGGCTCGAGACCTTCAGTGGTGGGCCTGTCAGGAGAACATTCTGAAAGGAGAACAGTTTTGGCAACCCTGGCCGAAGATAACAGTAGTCATGGATGCCTCACTCACGGGGTGGGGAGCCCACGCCAACGACTTGACCATCAGCGGTCGTTGGTCTCCATCGGAGTCCAGACTACATATCAACCTGTTAGAGCTGAGAGCCATCAGACTTGCGCTGAAGGCGTTCCTGCCAGCTGTACAAGGGAAAAATGTCCTGATAATGACGGACAACACGGTGGCCATGCATTATCTCAACAAAAGAGGCGGCGTAGGATCACTACCCCTGTGCAGAGAGGCGATGCAGCTCTGGTTTTGGGCAATCCAAGAAGGAATCTCTCTATCGGCAGTTCACCTAGCCGGAGAGAAGAACTTGACAGCGGACGCTCTGAGCAGGCAGAGCACAGTCTCCCACGAGTGGGAACTAGCTCAGGAAGTCCTTCAAGAGATCTTCGCCCTTTGGGGAACCCCTCAGGTGGATCTGTTCGCCACCAGTGTCAACAGGAAATGCGATCTGTTCTGCTCAAGGGAATTTCCCCCGAGAGGAGCTCTGGGAGACGCGTTCATAGTGGACTGGGAGTTTCCGCTTCTGTACGCGTTCCCACCGGTCCCTGTCATTCCTCAAATGATCAGGAGGTTGAAAAGATTCAGGAGAACCATGATCCTAATTGCCCTGGATTGGGCCAGGAGAACATGGTACCCGGACCTTCTAGACTTGTCCATCTGCCCTCCAATTCGACTTCCACTCAGAGAGAACCTACTCTCACAGAAGGGAGGTCAGGTTCTCCATCCAGACATCAAAACCCTCAACCTTCACGCTTGGCCTCTGAAAGGCTGAGGTACAAGGATTGGGACCTCCCTGATGATGTTATGGAGGTGTTGCTTTCGGCAAGGAGGCCAGCAACAAAGTCTTTATACTGCTGCCGTTGGAACAGATTTTTCAGCTGGTGTAGGGAACAGAATAGCGACCCCTTTTCATGTGGTACACCAATGGCTTTGTCCTTCCTACTCTATTTGGCGAATTCAGGCCTTCAAGTTGGCACCATTAAGGGCTATCTCGCAGCGCTATCCATCTTTAAGCGCACTGCGGAAGAACCATCCTATTTCAAGTTACCCTTGGTAATACAGTTTCTAAAGCGGTTAACCAATGTTTATCCCCCAAGACCATTCCAGGTTCCCCTATGGGATTTAAACTTAGTCCTAACTTTCCTGATGGGAACACCTTTCGAACCACCCCATTCTTGTTTGTTAAGATTCCTTACCCTTAAAACTGTTTTATTAATAGCACTTACATCTGCTAGAAGGGTGAGCGAATTACAAGCTCTTTCTTGTAAACCCCCTCATACAATCTTTCACAAAGACAAAGTTGTCCTGCAGGTGAAGCCTAATTTCCTCCCAAAGGTGGTTTCTGAATTCCATATCACTCAGAAGATTACCCTACCATATTTCTATCCTCCTCCTCATCCGGGGAAAGAGGAAGAGAGGTTACACAGGCTGGACCCTAGAAGGGCTTTAAGTTTTTACATAACTAGACTAGCCAGGATAAGACAGGCAGACCAGCTGTTTGTAGGTTACACAGGTCACAAGCTGGGGTTACCAATAACTAAGCAGACCATTTCCAGATGGATCATTCTAGCCATTTTGGAATGTTATAAACTGGCAGGGAAAGTGCCCCCTCAAAACCTTAGGGCTCATTCGACCCGAGGTATTGCAGCTTCATCGGCCCTCAAAAGAGGTGTGCCGGTTAAAGACATCTGTGCGGCCGCCACATGGTCGTCTGTCCATACCTTTACACGATTTTACAACTTGGATTCCTCCTCCAGTCAAGAGACTAGGTTTGGAAGGGCTGTACTGCACTCTATTCATCAATAGAAGACAGCGTGAAGTCAGTACTCCCTCCTCCAATAATAGAATACTCCTATGGGAGCCTATCTAAGATAAGGAATACGTCGGAGGACACAATCCCTTCGAAGAACAAGTTACTTCTTACCTTGTAACGTTCTTTCAACGGGATGTTCCTCCGACGTATTCCTTATCGACCCTCCCATCCATCCCCGCAGTTCTACTTCCCTTGTTGTTGCAGCTTACGCTCCTTCAGGGTGATTAGTCTAGTCCAGACAGAAATACTGTGGGCTACAAAACAGAACTGAGCAGCGGACGCTGCGCGCGGCCTTTATAGGCAGGATGACGTCGACGTCGATACGGCGGCTGTCGAGGGCCATCGACTAGGAGGACGTCGACGCGCAGCACCCTCTAGAGAAAAATTTCCCGAGGCCAGCAGAGCTGGAAGGAGATATCTAAGATGAGGAATACGTCGGAGGAACATCCCGTCGAAAGAACGTTACAAGGTAAGAAGTAACTTGTTCTTCTGTGCTGCTCAAACGGTATGCATCTATTCACCAACTGGCACAGTTGTACCGCGCCTTTTTGTTTAATTGGACTGGTACTCTGGTAATATTTTATGGAACATTAAAAGGCTATTACAGATGATCCTTAACTGCATATTTGAATACTGCTCGGGACCCTATAGGAAAGAACCCAGGTTGTATTCTTCGTTATTCCATTTGGACAAAGACTGTTCAATTTCTCGATCCAGTATAGTTCCCTCTGGCTCATGTGTCTGCCATGGTCTCCTCCTCTTGGTGATGTCTTTACCTCCTCCAAAATATTACTTTAAGTTGCACTATGATGTGTTTATTTTGGGCAACGTGTCTTGCAACTGGAGGTTTTGTGTTATTGGTACGTATATTACTCTTATGTTCATTCCACCTTTCCTTGGCTCTTCTGATGGTTTGTCCCACATAGAAAAATCTTCATGGGCAACTAAATCCATATATGACTGATTTCGTGTCACATGTAGTATAGTCCTTCAATCTAATTTTGTGTCCACTGTGAGGGTGTCTCACATAGCTTCCTTTCATGACGTTGTTGCAGTTGCAACAGTTTAAGCACGGGTATGTGCCTGTTTTTTTCTTTTTCAAGGTTTGTTGTTTGTCAATCTTTGTTCTTTCAGCTTTCACTAACTGATCCTTAAAGTTTCTGCCCCTCTTGTACGCAATGAGTGGTGTTTTTGGAAATAGCCTGTCCAATTGTGGATCCAGCTTGATGATGCTCCAATTTTTCTTAATTATTCTTGTAATATGACTTTGTGCGGAATATCTCAATGCATGGCGAAATGGAATGTCCTTAGATTTGGTCTTATTGATAATTAAATCCTTTCTATCAAGGTTTTCAACTTTAATTTTGGCCTTTTCAATAATATCCGTTGGGTAGCCTCTTTTTTTTGTATTTATCTGATAACAATTGATTTTCCTGCTGTAGTGTTGTTGTGTCTGACGTAATTTTTTTTTGCCGTAAAAATTGGCTATATGGCAAGTTATTCCTTAGGTGGTCTGGATGATGACTTAAGTAATGCAATGAGTTATTGTCATCTGTAGGTTTGTGGTAGATATTCGTGATTATATCTCCACCTTGTCCAATCTGTAGCTCAACAACCAAAAAGTGCAGTTTAAGTTCCCCCATTTCCATTGTGAATTTGATACGATTATGTATTTGGTTTATAAAGTCCAAAAACGCTCCCAAGTCTTCTTTTGATCCTCTCCAGATAACAAAAATGTCATCGATGTATCTTTTCCAAGTTAAGTTTTTTGCCATTGTTGCGCATTTAGTATGTACATACTCTCCAGATGGAACATAAATAGATTTGCATAAACTGGGGCCATGGATGACCCCATTGAGGTACCTGATGCTTGTAGGTAAAATTGTGATTTATTCCTGAAGTAATTGTTTACAAGTATAATCTTGCTCAATTCCAGAATGAAGGTTTTGTTGGCTTCACAATTATTATTCAAGAGAGACCACTCTAGTGCCTCTAGTCCGTCCTGATGAGGAATAGATGTGTACAGACTTTGTACATCAAATGAAACCAGTATGTCGTCCTCTTTAATAGTTGTAAGTGTACTTAGATGATTAAGAAAGTCTGTGGTGTGCTTTAAATAGGTACTGGTTTTCTGGACAATTGGTTGCAAGGCTTTATCCACATAGGTTGCCAGAGGATTAAAGATGCTGTTGGGGTGGTGTTTTGAGTATTTTATGAATTTTAGGTAGCCCATAGAAAATGGGTGTAATAGGATGTTCATTGATAAGAAACTTTCTTGTTCTCTCTGAAATCCACTCATTTTCAAGTGCTCGATCCAGTACATTTTTAAGCATTTTGGTGATCTCTCTAATGCGATTTTGATCAATTTTTATGTAGGTATTCTCATCATCCAGTAGTTCATTAATCTTAATGTCATAATAGGTAGTATCCATTAAGACAATAGCACCTCCCTTGTCAGCAGGTTTCAAAGTCAAACTGCGGTCCTCCGCCAATTCCTTAGTTATTTCACTTTGTCGCCTCCTTATGTTATAGTATTTGCTTTTTGTAAAGTTCACCTTCTTCAAATCCTTAATCACATGTCCTTCAAATATCTTAATTGTTAGATTGTTGACTTGTGGATCAAATTTGCTCTTTGGTTTGATTTCAAAGTATTTATGTTGTTCCTGTGTATGTTCCATTTCTATCTGAGTATCAACAAAAACACTTTGTTTGCTGAGCTGCTGGGGTCTTTCATGTGCAGGTTCCTCTGTCCTCCTGGAGCCATCTCTGTTGCAGATTCCACTTCTGGATGGTGGATCAAAAAGCTCAAACCTTCTCCTTGTAAAGGCGATATATGCCCACCCAAGCTCGTCAAAGACTGCGCAGACTGCTTTGCGCCGCTTTTCATGGCCTTCATCAATGCGTCTTTTAAATCGGGCATTATCCCGGCCAGCCTCAAAGAGGCCTGGGTCGGCCTCCTTCTAAAAAAAAAAAACCTACTCTCGACCCCCTACAACCCAACAACTACAGACCAATAACCACAGTGCCATTCCTTCTGAAATTACTGGACAAAGCAGCCCTTTGCCAAATCCAACACTTTATAGAAACCCACTCCATCCTAGGGACCAGGAAATCAGGCTTCCGGATAGGACACAGCACCGAAAAAGCCCTGGTGGATCTGAAGAATTAGATCACCAAAATCATGGATAAAGGCAAACCAGCCGTACTGCTCTTCTTGGATCTTTCAGCCACATTCGATCTGGTCGATCACAAGACCCTCACCTCACACACTCAGCCAACTTCTCTAAAGAATCGGCTCTCTGGGTCACCTCCTTCCTTAAAGGTAGAGCCATGAAAGTCCTCACAGACACAGCTAAAGCCACACCCACCACAATCCACTGCGGCGTCTCTCAAGGCTCCTGCACTGCACCCACACTCTACAACTTGTTCACTAAGCCTCTCTTTGACAAGCCTGACTCACATGGCATCACATATACGAATTACGTGGACGACACTCAAGTACTTCTACCTCTCTCAGGATCATACCACAAAGACGCCAAGGCACTCCACACTATTTACTCCATCACCCAGGCCTGGATGGCAATTAATGGCCTCTGCCTTAATGGAGACAAGACTGAAATCATGATACTAGGTCAACAGAGCACCCTAGACAAACTGGATAAACTGTACACCAACTTCTCCATTGACAACACCATTATCTCCGTATCCACAGCTGTCAAGACACGGGAGTATACCTAGACTCTTCTCTATCCATGACCAGACAAGTCAGCGCAAATCTCGTCCTCATCTGCACATACCACCAAACTAATAAACGCCATCAAACCATACCTCTCAAAACCTAACTGCCTCTCAATAGCCAGAGCAACTATTGGAGCCAAATTGGACTACTGCAATGCCCTCCTAGCAGGCAAATCAGCAAAAAACCTAAACAGACTACAAGTCACACAGAACAACGCTCTCCAGGCCGCTATTAGCATCCCAAGAAGAGAGCATATCTCCCAGGCCAGACACTCAGCCCACTGGCTCCCGGTCAAAGAGCGGATCACACTTAAAATTCTCACCCTCACACACAAATGCCTCTCTCTCTCCGCCCCCTCCTACTTATCAGAGACCATCTACAAACACTCCTCCTCACGTCCCACAAGGACGCAATACACCAACCGACTCCATGTTCCACGCATCAATAGAGCCAAAGCCGGTGGCCTAAGCTTCCCCTGCATTGCTGCCAAGTCCTGGAACGCACTACCTGCAGACATTAGAGCGGAAAACTCACTCCAGATTTTTCAAAAGAAACTAAAGATCTCCTTCCTTGCACAATAATATGCAACATTTGCTAACCTATGTAAATATACTTCACTGTAAATATGTACAATTGTTCATACTTTCTCCTGTAAATCTTTTTACTACTTGTGTATATGCAACTAAGGTATGTCTGTAACAAGCGCCACAATGCCCCCGGCTGATGTGCGCTCTACAAATCTGAATAAATAAATGCTCCCTCTCTGGGGTTCTGTGTGGTGGTTGGGTTCTTCAGGTCCCCTTCTACTTCATTTCCCTATTGGATAACATTGGGGCCCGACTCCTGCTCTGCTTCTTTTTCTCCTGGGGCTGCTGGGTCTTGGACCCTCCACTGCATCTCTTCTTCTGGGTCTCTTCTTCTGGGCATTCACTGGTGTCCCCTGCGGTCGATTGCCGTCTTCTCAGTACCTGTGGAAAGAAACTGACATAATTGGCTTTTTCCTATTGTTTCCCATCAGCCGTTCTTCTCGACACTGTAACTCTTCGATGACACTGAAAGGTACTCGCCTGTACAGTGACATTTTCCTAAGATCCCCCTAAGCCCCCTCCCCCCAACCCTGCACTCCCCACCATGATCTTTAGAGACTTCTCCTGAGGTACTAGGGACTCATTCATAGGTTATATATCGTATCCTTGTTTGTTGATACAGTTTCCCTCCTTGAGGTGTAATGTGTCATTCTGGACCTAGGGACTGTCTGTCTCAAAGATAACCTGAACTCTGGTAGGCCTCGCAGCTGTGTTGGACATTGTGTTCCTCTGTGCTCAACCTCTAAGTGCTATACTGTGTTATAGGCGTATGTGTGAAGTATAATACTCACGCAGAAGCGAATAGGAAGCCTGCATTAAGTTCTCTTTGGTACCTTGGGATTCTGAACCCCATAATTACTGTGTGTAATATTGTCCTGTCGCTTAACTTGCATCTGAAAGCTTGAATGTATGGGGCCTACCACCAGGTATGGGGCCTACATTTAGGTTAAAGATTGAGTAGGGCATTCACTGCCCATTTACTGTTTATCTGCACTGTGCTTTGCTATGTGTTCAGTGTAACCTGAGTACTTATTTTCTCCAATCATAAATATTTTATGTGTGACTTTATAATAAAGTGTATATTTTTATAGTATACCAGTGTGGGGTGTTCTTGTGTGGTGTCTGTCTGTACTAATTGTACCTCCCTGCAAACCTTCCTCCCTCCCTAAAGGTAAACCTGACTGCTCTGCTGCAGCTACCATTGGAGAGTCTGGTCTTTCCTTTTGGGTGATGCACTGCTCCAACATTAGGTTAGATGATTACACTGCCCTCACCAAAAGGTTGTGCAAAAATCTCCCTAACATCTTGATTCTCTCAGTACTTGGTCGTGGTGCACATATCATTTTTCACAACACTACCCATTAAATAAAATGTTGTAACATTAAACCATATACTGGTTTGGACAACCTTAAAATTTGAATGTAAGCCTAAAATGGCTGAAACATCACTCACTCCACTCTGGTCTAAGGGCCTTCTGGTGAGTGTTTGTTTCCCATGCAGGATTTTAGCCAGATTTCAGGGTAAAGATAAGTGTGTTCATTCTCACTTGCCAATGCACAGCCCTCCTAAGAGGATATATATTTTCAGTACAATGTTCTTTTTGCTGCTTTCCTATCACAGACTTCAGAGGGATATCTCTTTTGCTGTTGTCTGCAGACTGACCTGACCTTTTGGAGGTAAATAAGAGCCTCTTACCTTGCTTTTGCTCACTTTTTGGGGAAGACTGAACAGTCCGTAAGGATATCAGTACTAGAAGACTGTTATGATGGATGTATATACTCTGGCCTGGTGGACAGAGGTTAGGAGACCACCCTAGTTGCAGTGAATAGGGGAAACTCTGGCAGCTTAGCCAAACAAATCCAGGTGTTAGGGCAGTTTTTCTCAAGTACTACTGGCAGTAAGACTTTAGTAAGCCTCCCAGTGGTTTGTTGATCCCCAAACTCCTAGTATCAGTCTGTACTAGTTCAGGACTTGACTTTGGTAGTGTGGCAGTGCTGTCAGGCTTATCGTAAGGGGAAGATGTGAGCTGTAGATAAGTATTCTGATTCTTAGCTAGTGTGATAAACCAGAGTGTATTCTCCCAGTAAGACCCTGTGAATCTTCTATTCAGGTGGCCAGGACATAGCCATCGCTGTTGGATCCAGTTCCAGGGGGTGGAGAGTGGGGGAGGGATCAGCTGGGTAGGGCAACCCAGGTTATGCTTGGGTGAATATCCAAGGTGAGATGCATTATCATGCCGAGGAAAGGGACAAGGAAGACTAGCTTCCTGAAACGTTTATAGGTTGTACCAACTCAACCTCCCTTTCCCCTTAAAGATCTCTTACTTAGATCCAACAACCCCTCCGTGCATAATCAATCCTCTAAGGTCCCAAACCCTGTTACAGTCAAAATGCATAACTCCCTGAATCCTCGTTTTACCGGTCTCCATTTGAATACTTCCTTCTTTTCCTGCCCCGCTGATTATTTTCGGCATTCCTGTCCTGAGACAGAACACTACAATTACCACAATCCTGTTTGTTCATGTCACAACCCCAATTATTCCTGTTTATTCCGCAAATCCTACCAATCCTGTCCCTCTGTCACTTTCTAAACTCTCAGTCGAAAGTGACCGATAATTACAAATTCCACCATCCCCTATGTTCTGTTCTTCGTCCCGGTCATTCTCGTCCATTTAACAAACCCTCCAAAACCTCAGCTTCTGAGATGACCGCAAACCCAAATACGAAGGATGTGAGCCCATACAACACCTCTTTCCTTTCCAACTCTGTAGGATGCTTTGACATTCAAACTTTCCCTGTTTCCGACACAAACACTTGCGCACACCACAAACAGACTAATGTTAAGCCTGTGTACCTGACATGTCCCAACCCGAGGGTCAGGCAAAGTCAGGTAATTGACTTGAAGGACACACACCTCACGGCCCTTCCTTTTCCCCACAGGGATAAAAGGTGGAGCGAAAAAGGTGAGTACAGCAGACAGCACGACGAGACTGCTACTACGCAGCAGTCCAAAAGGAGGAAGGTGGAAGTAATCGCGAGGGTGGCGAGGATAGAAGTGACCTTGCCCTTTACGTCCCAGGCCTGCAGAACCTTCGTGGAAGAGAGCCTAAGACTGCGAACAATAGCACAAGTGTACTGCCACGGATGTCAACGGTACACAGGGCAAACCTATGCTGATAAGCAGGAGCAAGGGAAGCTCTCGCGCCCTTGCTCCTGCTTATCAGCATAGGCCTTAACTCCAGAGAAGCCTAAAGGTTAATCGCAGCCGGTGAGTCGAGGGGAGAACTGATCAGAACTGGGCTGTGATGAGTGATAATTGCAAAGTGGCAAGTTTTGAATCAAAGCTGATGAAAAGTGTGAAGGGGAGACCAGCTGCAGAGGAGAAGCAGCACCACGTGGGTGCTAACTTGGGAGACTCTGGTCGAGCCCCATGTGAGAGAAAATACAAGTACCAGAAGGCCGGTGAAGTAGGTCAAAGTGGTCCTACAGAGGGTCAAGCAAAAACCCTGTACAATAGAAAGACTTTGATCTACAAGTAGTGTGAGAAAGGGGAAGTGAATCGCACAGCGAAAGTCAACATTCAGAAACCAAGGGAATTGAATCCCGTTAAAGTCAAGAGGGGTCTGAGCCCAACCAAGGAAGATCCAGGGGTGAAGCAGTCACCCGAACAAGACGGTGAGAAATTGAGAGAGGAGAAAATCCTGCCAAAGGCAAGAGGGGTCCGAGCCTGACCGGGGGAGATACAGGGGTGAGGCTACCACCCAAGTTGACTAATAAAGGAACATTGATATATTTTGGAATACAATTGAGAAGGGTCAACACCCAGAAGAGGAGGATCCAGGGGGGAGCCCATCAGACCTGCATAATAGCCTGGCACTTAAGGGGTTAAAGGAACTCTTGTTGTTCTTGTTTGAACACGTCAGGTCGTCGAAGTCGACAGACTTTCAAGTGAAAGGAGACTTGGCAGTCGACGGCCGTGATAACTGAAAGCTCCAGGGTTGAAAGCTGAACTATCATCTTGTGCTAGAAGAGCCCGGGAGTGTGTCCTGAGAGCTGCCATTGGAACTGTTGTCGCATGCTGCAGTAGCCCGAAACTATACTGTGCTCCAAGCTCCCATATTATCCTGTGTCCAAAACGTGGGGAAGGGAGACCCAGGCTACCGCATCCTGACATTATTTAAGAACACTTCTTTCTTTCCTTGAACTATCCCACACTCCTTTTTGTATTGTGAGGTTTGGCAATAGGTTTCTTAGTATAGGCCCTTTTTGTTTTGACACAACGCCACTAGGACTGCCTTATTTTTCATTTGATTGTTGACGCTTGCTCGGTCCTTAGATTTAGGTTCAGATTAGGCGTTTTTCCAACCTGCATTCAAAATTCATTGTTCAATAAACACCATTGAACCGTGATCACTTGTCTGTCGTACTTGTCACCATGAGTTTCTCATACTAGACGGGGACAACAAAGAAGCACTTACATTTATATTTGCACCAGAATAACTTTAAATACTTTGTGTATGGTAGAACACTTAGGAATACTAGATAATACACTTCAAAGGGCACTTTCACTGTTGTTTGTTCACGGTTACATTTGTAGCAACATTAGAAAGGGAAAAGACAAGGTTATGGTATTATCGGTAATTGCGCACTCATGCAGTTTTCAACAGGTCATACAGTAATGCATTTACTCTGCAAACGCATATAGGAAAGTCACTTAAAGGGAGGAAAATAAGTGGTTAGTGCAACATGAGCTTAGTTCAAGGTTCTAGAGAGGGTTTCTTCATCTTTTTAAGTCCAAAAACGCAACCCTAGCTAAAGGCAGTTCAGAGAGGGCTTGAAGTCTTGACAAACATCGATTAATTGAAAGTGAGAAAAAGCAAGCCCAGAGCACACTTAAATACTTGGTTCACCCCTCACCTCAAATCCCTAAGAATTGAAAAATGCAAATGCGAATCCGCCTGGCGACTAACTCCATCAGAGACTAACAAAATAGCTCTCATCAGTGCCTCTAAGAGCTACAAAAATGAAATAAGGAAGGCCAAAAAAGAAAACTTTAACAGAATATCACAGGCTAAGTCTGGAACCAAAGAACTATTTCTTATACTAAAGGAACTGGAAAACCCTATCCCTGCTCCAGACAACTGCGATAAAAATAAAACGTGATGCTCCAACATCCAAAAAGCTCTAAACAACAAAATTGCCACACTCCAAACCAGAATTGAGAAAAAGAAACAAACTATACCCACCTCAACCAATCCAAGTGGTAAACCACCCACCTCCACCAAGCCAGAACACAAATTTAACTTCACCAAAGTAACAATCCTGGAGATTGAAAAAATAATACTCTCGCTCAAACCGACTAACTGTCGAGGCAACATATGCCCAGCCCAACTGATAAAAGACGCGGCCAGAGACCTTTCCCCATTTATCACCAAACTTATTAATGCTTCCTTTGCATCAGGCACTATACCAGACAATCTTAAGCAATCATGGGTCCTCCCCCTCCTTAAAAAGCAAACCCTGGACCCCGCCATCCCGACTAACTACAGGCCAATCACCACGGTACCATTTCTGCTAAAAATCCTAGACAGTGGCCTACCTACAAATCCAAAAATATCTGGAGATGCACCAACTATTAGGTACCAGACAGTCAGGCTTCAGGCCTCAACATGGCACCGAAACTGCACTTATCGATCTCAAAACCCAGGTCGATGAGCTGAGAGATCTTGGAAAAACTGCCCTACTCCTCCTGCTGGACCTCTCAGCTGCATTTGAACTGGTGGATCATGATGTGCTTTGTACCCACCTGGAAACCGCGGCCAACTTCTCCACACATGCCATTGCATGGATCAGGTCGTTCCTAAGCGGCAGAACCATGAGGGCTTTCTCCACCTCCGCAGCGGCTGACCCAGTACCTATCACATGTGGCGTCCCCCAGGGATCCTGTGTCTCTCCGACCATGTATAACATCTTCACTAAGCCCCTGTTCGATGATCTGGACCTTCTTGGTGTCACCTACACAAACTATGCAGATGACACTCAGATTCTCATCCCACTTTCGGGGGATTATGAACAGGATTTGGCCTTGGTGAACAGAATATACCTCATCATTCAGGCATGGATGGCCCGTCATGGTCTATGCCTGAATGATGACATAAAAGAACTCATCATACTGGGGAACACACAAAATATCAAAAAACTGAACGATAACTACTCAGCATTTGTCATAGATGGCAACACCATTAAAGTAGCGAAAGAAGTAAAAACACTAGGTTTTTACCTCGACTCTTGCCTCTCCCTAACAAAGCGGGTGAATGCGATGGCCTCTAGCACCGCTTACACCTGTAAGCTGATTAGAGCAGCTAAAACATATCTATCCTCCGCCAGCTGCCTCACCCTATCAAGAGCCCTGGTATTATCCAAATTGGCCTACTGCAATGCACTATACATAGGGTCCAATAAACACACACTGCAAAAAATCCAAACCCTGCAGAACAACGCCCTTCGAGCCGCCCTAGCAATCCCAAGAAGAGAGCACATCTCAGACGTCAGAAGACAATCTAATTGGCTATCCACAGCTGACAAAATTAAACTCAAAACAGCATCACTGACTTTCAAAAGTATTAATGACCTAGCCCCCAAATACCTAACAGAAAGATTCAAAAGGAGAACTTCTAGCAGACCTACCAGAGAAACATACACAACCAACTAGCCGTGCCCCCATTTAAGCTGAGCACAGCGGAGGCACCAGCTTCCCTGTCAAAGCGGCCCAGCTATGGAACTCCCTCCCATCATCCTTTAAGATCTGTCCAATCTTATCCACACTTCAGACTCAATTGCATTAAATGGCTCAAAGAAAATTACCTATAACCTACTAGACTAGGACTATTCATGTCTGACACACCTGTTAATCTGCAGCCGAACGCATACCGCGTTCATCACCCGCTTAACCCACCTTGCTCCCGACACTCAATGCTTACTGTGTACACATCCCTGTGCACACTCACCTGTGCATGTAACCACGCATACTGTCATCACTTACTATTGATACACCCTGTAATCTTCCTGAAATGTGTAACTGTAACACGTACATTGTCATCATTTACTGCTAATGCACCTTGTAACCCTCCTGAAATGTGTAACTGTAACATGTAAGCTTAAAGTATTCTGGAACACGCGCCCGGATACCCTCGGGGTCTGGCACGCGCTACAAATAAATAAACAAACAAACATAATGAAGAGTTCCTGTGGATTTCTTCCATTGGCTAAAGTTATTGAAGCAGCAAGTTAGCAACTAACAAAGGAGACCTAAAAGCGGACTAGACAAGGGGACACAAGCAGCAGCTTGGTTCAGAGGTCCGAGGGGGTTGGCCTGGACACCTCTAGGTGCACTCCCAACGCTCGCGCGACTTCTTGGAATCAGGTAAGCAATACCTTGTTCCCCACAGTACCTTTGGTTTGAAGAAAGTGTTTGTGTTGGCTCCTCACGATGTGGCAGCTCTGCCCCCGACCTCCGGATTCCTTGGTCTGGTAACTGACAAAAGGCGGGACAATGGACATTGTCTCTCAGCAGCAGTCTCGAGGGAGTGCTTGTTTACGACTTTCAACAACTTCATGGTTCACTCTGCGGTTTCGGTGCCTTTTCAGCAGCACCAACAAAGGACACGGATTGCCCAGTCAATCTTCTTCGCTTCCTGCAGTCCCACACTTTGGTGAGGGGGTCTGGGCGAGTTGATTCGGATCTCTGGAGTGTCCTTACGGTTTTAGCAAAGATTTGGATGGATTCGGCCTTTTCACAATGATGCCCTCGAAATGGGCAGCAGGCCTCCTGGTATTGGGGTTCTGCAGCTCTAGAAGCTCTTAGGACCTCGGGAGATGGCACGTTTCAAAGTTTGTCTTGCGACTGGTTGTTCCCACCAGCCATAGGGAAGAAGTCCTCTTCGGAGCCTCTCTGCCGCATAAAAACTGGGTCAGGACAGCAGTGGTTGCTTCGTGGTCTTGCTAAGAGTCTGCAGGCGTTTCTGGTCGTCGTCTTATTGGGTTAAGTCTGTTTCCTGTGGTCGACTTGCTTTACACTCCAGAAGCCTCACCTTTTATACAGCTCCAGCACACGCTCTTCTGCAATCTCTCTCAGCATTTTACAGAAAGGGGCATTTGGCTGTCAAATCAGGACAGCCAGACCCCCTGTGGGAGCTGAACCTATTCAGGCACTCTGCCAGACAAAGGACAGGGGGCTGGAAGACTCCTCCCCCGCTTCCTGCCTCCCAGGCACACTGGAGTTTAGGCGGGGATACCTACTGGTCCACTGGTTCCTGCCGAAGGCAAATCACACACCCAGACCTCCCTCTTCCAAAATGATAGAAGGGTTTATAAAGAACAACCACGTTAGTAATGGTAAATAAAGAAGAGACCCCACGTTGGTACTTGGTTGCCCCTATTGTGCACCATCGAGGCTATGGAGATAGCCTGCGGTGTAGCAAATACACAGTAGTTGGTAGAACATGTCCACTGCCACCAGCCATAACTAGGTGATAGTCTGTGACTAAAAGGTCAAAGGAGCAGAGAGAAGGGTGGGATACTAAGTACCCCTTTGGCACTCCACTGAAGGTGGTGTGTGCCAATCTCTCAGACTATAGAATTTTGGGAGAGATACTATCCTTAAGAACTGTAGGATAAGGATATAGAAAAAGAATCTTAAAGGAGGACCCTAAGGGTGCCAAGCAACATTCCACATAAGGTGCTGTGTGCTGCAGTAGTAAAACACACATGCATTTAAGAGCTATAGAGCTGACAGACTTCATAGTACAGGTAGATTTAAAAAGACGGAGCCCACAAGAAAGAATGAGTGGGAAAAAACTCCACTCATTCAGGATTGAAAGAAAAGGGTCCAGAAGTCAAGCAGAAAGTGCTGAGGGTCTCACTAGGAGAAGAGATGAAGCACAATAATGATAAATCTCCCTAACACCGGGTAGCATGGAGAGTGGTCAAGGTTTAGTCTCAGGAGCGGTGTGGTGTCAGGTGTCAATAAATCCACACAATGAGCAATTAAGGATTACACTTAGACAGGTAAGTACACAATTAGTTATTTATTATTGGCCAAAGAACACACTATATAAAAATGACTGGGAACAGGTGATTTCACATACGAATAATATAAAAAATATATACAGTCGCAATTAGTCACTGTAGAATAATCCATTCAGCCCCACAATACCTGAAAGGGAAGGTAAGTAATTGGATATAGCACTGACATGCCACAGGAATTGCAACCCTATCTTATAAAGTCAGTTGATTGGAAACTTTGAACTTTAGGCACAAGGCTCAAAAAAAAGATTGGTCCAAAAGGTTGTCCACAGAGTTCGTTTTTTAGCTTTTGGAGGGCTTTCAGGACACGTGTTAGCCAAGCCAGTAGGTTATAAAAGAAATCAAATTTCTTCACAAATTTTAAAGGGTGGAGATAGAGGGGGGTGGGGGGAGTACCGGTAAGTATCCTTCGACCTTACCACCCATACTCTGATATTTACTCAGACTTGGCAGGTTGTTGGAGGGTCGCTTGAGGCAGGTTTTCCCAGTGCTGGTTTCGGTCGAAGAAGCTCGGGGGCTGCAAGTGCAAGAAGAGTTCTGGGTGGTTACAGGAGCTGTGTGCAACCTCTGCTCATGGAACAATGTAGCAGGCACCAATGCAGGACCCTTCAGGATCCTCATCTAGATGCAGGGAAGCCCGTTTCAGCCATTACAAACAATGCACGGCAACTGCAGATGTTGCGGTCGACGAAAACATTCCATCTCAGGACCCGTTGAGGCTGGTGCACCGAAATCCCGCAGGAAGGCTAATTGCAGGACAAGCTGAAGACCCTAATGTTCTGAGTCAAAACACGGAATGGCAACGCTTCTACCGCAGCAGACCAAACGAGTTGGTCAGAGCACAGAGAAGACATTTAAAATGGTTGTTCCAATCATTCCAAAGTGTCAAAGCACCCAACGAGGGTCTTAAAGATTGGTAGCCCGACAGGGCTCCACTGGGACTGCAGCAAAATTTGGGCACCAATCCTTCCCAGGACTGGCTATGCAGCACAACTTGGCTCCTTTTCAGATCTCTGGGTAATGGCTGCAGGACTCCTTCTTATCCTAAAGTCCAGGTGAGCACAGAAACCCACCCTAACCAATGGGAGATCTGCCCTTCACACACCCCAGCAGTGGTCCAATCCCAGACCACTGTAGGCAAACTCATGCATACAATCTAGACACACTGAAATCAGTTTGTGGATTGGGACAATACAGTCCCAACCCACTTCCTTGCTTCCAATACACATGGCCTACACTAGCCCGCGAAAAGCAAGGATTTCTTGGGCAAGTGCATGACCATAAAAGGAATTTCCTGGCAAGGCAGGAAGAAGGCCAAAGAACAAGCGAAAAACCTTGTGGCACTGCCATGTTAGGACACTAGCCAAACACAGTAAATGCGACAGAGTTGAATAAAAGTACAGAAATAGATGTAAAAAGAAAAGGGAAACCTAGTTTCCCAGTACTGAAGTCTAAAGGACTAGTCAGTTTCCCCATAACAACTGAGCGAAAGACTAGTGTAGCGAAGCTGAAGGCTTAATTTCATTGCAAAGAGTCAGGACAAGGTGTAAAAACAAGCAAAACGTTTGGGAGTCCATAGACTATAGGCGAAAGGATGCTTAAAGAGAGCTTTCCTTACACTAACCCTGTCTTCCTTAGTGGAATTGTAGTATTTTTAAAACTGCACACATTTTACAGTGAAATGAGTTTGGGGTGCTGTGCCCCTATAACTTTCTTTTGTAACTTTGGTGTTGGACACAATGTGTCCAGGATGGGCTGGTGGCAGTAGATATTTTTCTACCATTATTATTTATTTTATTTACTTCATGCACTTTTGCATTTTATTCCACTTAAAGTACCAAATACTCTAAAATGGCAGTGCAATGGGATTTTCGCTTGTCCTTTGGCTAGTTTGTGACTTGCCCTTCCTCCTTCCCTCTTGGGCCTGGATTTGCCATAAATGGAAAGCCCTTTCCCAGGCAAAGTGGCGGTGTGTGTATGTGTGGGCAGATGTGGGGGCCAGGTCTGTCTAGACCCAGTCCACATCCAGCCAAACTGTCTGTTGCTGGGCAGATTTGGTGGCCAAAGGATAACCATGATTGGACAGTCCCTACCATTTTACATGGTGTAGAACGTTATCATAGGTGTGCTTAGGGACAACTCCCATCCAAATTCAGGATAAAAGACAGATTTCTGCAGCCATTCGACAGATCGTAGTCGGAAGTGCAGACAGCTGACGTCCTGAAGACGATGGTTGCAGCAGACCAGCATTGCCACCAGCAAAGTCAGTGAAGACCTGCTCCTCTCTCTGGATCTCCAGAAGCCCCTTGTTGATGCTTCGACCCCTAGACTAGTGGGAGCAACTAGTATTGCTCCCTGCTCGAGGACCCATGCCTGCTGAGCATTAGGAAGTGTTCCTGGACCACCCGGTGGACAAACCAGCTCTATTCTTGGCTACCTCACTGTACTGGTTGCCATTATGAGTTAAGCCTTGGAATGCTGCACATCTTCAACTTGTGTAATAAGACACCTGTTACTGCAGTTTGTCTTCCTGGCTTAAGAGAAACCATGCAGGGCATGAGCCTTTGTTCTCGCCACAAGGATTGCCTATTATTGCCTAACCTGCTAAAACACTGCCTTTTATGTCATGGATGTCTTCTGAGGTCACCTGCTCCGTGAAGGTCTTCTTACGGTCGTACCAGTGGCGTTGCTCTGTCCACTCCACAGAACAGATTCATCCGAGCCCAAAACTGTTGACTTGATGGACCCAATTCTGACCTTGAAAGTGACGTCTGCACCCTCAGCCCTTGGACCTCCCTTGACAAAACCTAGAAGTGAGTGGGCCCAGCAGATTCAGAAACCCCTGAATTGGTTGCTGATGAAGTAAGAGAAACCGACTGAGTGGGTGGTGGGTTTGGATTTGCATACCTATTACTATGCGTGCAGGGGGGGTGTAGCCCTTATCTTCCCTGAGTGGATTCCTGCCACTGTCACTCCTACGCAGACCTACTCCTCTTTTGAATGCCTTGTCTGCCATCTCTCTCTCTCTCTCTCTCTCTCCTAGCCATTCCCTTACAGTGGCTACTATCTATCGGCCACCTGGCCAAATCTCCTCCTTCCTCTCTGAGTGGGCTGACCTCTCCTCCTCACTCCTGTCCTCAACCACTCAACTCCTCTTTCTTGGTGACTTCAACACCCACTTGGATGCCTCCTTTCCCCCCACTGGACTCTTTTGTGACCTCTGCGACTCTCTCTCTCTCTATTCTCCCGTCTGGGCCTACTCATTCTGCAGGGCACACTCTTGATGCTCTGATCTCTTCTGACCTTCCCCTCTCCGTCCCTCTCTCCACTCCTCTCTCCTGGAGTGATCAGTTTCTCCTATCCTCCCACCTCACCCTCCCTACCCCACAGGCAAAGCCACCCTCATTGCTGCCACCCACCTTCTCGGTCATCCGACCCATGAAGCGCGTGTCAGTTGAGGCTTTCGCTGCCACCTTCTCACCCCCCCTCCCTCCCCCCCTTCTCCCTTCGGCTGACTCCGACCCTGACACAGCCCTCTCCATGCTCCACTCTGCTATATCTGATACTCTTGATATCCTTGCCCCTGTCATGAGAATCCGCCTGAAGCCCAAAACCAAATGTAACTCCTGGTTTGACTCGGAGCTCGTCATCCTTAAACGCAAGTGCAGGGTGGCAGAGAGGAAATGGCGTGCTTCATGTTCATCCTCTGACAAACTGGCCTGCCGCCTGCTCCAAAGGCAATACCGTCTCTCCGTTCTCACCAAGAAGAGAGCCCTTATCCAAGCCCGCGTCTCCGCGGCATCTAACAACTCGGCCGAACTCTTTAAAAATCTGCAAGGAGCTTGCCAACCCTGCTGCAGTCTCCCAGGCCCTCTGCACTGCACTGGCCTCTCACTTCATCTCTAAAACTCAGGACATCCTGTCCTCACTCTCCTCCTATCACCTCTCTCCCTCTCTTCCTGGCTCTTCCTCTGGCCCTTCTGCAGCCACCCCTCCTCCCTCCTTCTCTGCCTTTCCCTTTTTTCTGCTGACAAGGTTTCCAGACAAGTCCGATCTATGAAAGTCTCGTCTAAACAGGTTCACCCCTGTTCCTCCAGAACTATCAATGACAACATCGACTCCCTGGCTCCTGCCCTGGCTGACTTTTGCAACCACTCCTTCGCCTCTGGAGTCTTCCCATCCCCCCTTAAGCACTCCCTTGTGCACCCTCTTCTTAAGAAACCCTCTTCTGACCCCTCCTGCCCGGCTAACTATCGCCCTACCTCCATCACTCCCTTCCTGGGCAAACTCCTGGAGAAACTGGCCATCTCCCGGCTTTACCTCCATGCTGAATCTGTTGGCAGTCTTCATGACCATCAATCTGGCTTCAGAGCTGCCAGAAGCACGGAAACTGCTCTCCTGAACATCCGTGAGGACCTGCTGTTGAACCTCGACTCCAACACTCCGTGTTCTCATTCTGCTCGATCTCTCTTCTGCCTTTGACACAGTCAACCATGCCATCCTGCTCAACCGTCTCCGTGATAATGTGGGTATCACTGGTCAGGCTCTGGCGTGGCTGACCTCTTTCCTCTACAATCGAACCTCCCAGGTCCAACTGGGGTCCTTCCTCTCTGACATCTTTTTCTCCACCTGTGGTGTCCCCCAGGGATCAAATCTCTCCCCCTGGCTGTTCAACCAGTATCTGGCACTCCTTGCCCACCGCATCGCCGCTCTCTGCCCCACCTTTCAGTGCCATGCGGACGATACCCAGCTCATTTTTAGGCTACCCTCGGCCTCCTCCTCTCCCTCCCTCATCTCTGACTATCTGTCTGCTATCCAGGAATGGTGTGCCGCCAATGACCTCTGCCTTAATGCCAGTAAGACTGAGATTCTACTCATCGGCACACGCACTCCCTCCTTCCCTGCAGCTCTCTGGCCGGCCTCTCTTGGCCCTCTTCCTGCTCCTACCTGCAAGGCAAAAAACCTTGGGGTTATCTTCGACTCCACACTCTCCTTCTCTCCTCATAGATCTGACGTCTCTAAGAAGTCACACTACCAGCTGCACCTCCTCAGAGGTATTCTTCCCTTCCTCTCCTTCCCCCAGAAGCTCACTGTCTCACGAGCCCTGGTTCTCTCAAAGCTTGACTACTGTAACAGCCTCTATCTTAATCTGCCTGCCTCCACTCTCCGTCCTCTGCAACTCATCCAGAACAGAACTGCGAGACTTGTCCTTGGCCTCAAGCCCAGGGACCGTATCTCTCCAGGACAGAACTCTCTACACTGGCTCCCGGTGGCTGCGAGGATAAAGTTCAAAACCCTCTGCATTGTCCACAAGGCCTTCTGGGGCCTGGGGCCTAAATACCTTCAACTCTCTTCCTAAATATCTTCCTTCCCGAGCCCTTCGCTCATCCGTCTCCAATTCCCTCAGGGTCAGCCGCTTCTCGAAGCAACGAGCTGGGGGTAGATCTCTCTCTGCGGCAGGGACCTCCCTCTGGAACAGCCTTCCTGCCTCCCTGAAACTTGAGGAGAACCATCTCCGGTTCCGGAAGCACCTCAAAACCTTCCTCTTTGCTTCTGCTTTCTCTCCTCCTCTCCCCTGCTAATTCCTCGCTGAAACTACACCAAATCTGCAACTGGGCCACTCTCACCGACCTCGGTCCTGGGCCCAGCCACTCTCCACTTGCACTGCCTCCCTAGCAACCCCTGCACTGCGGGACTGTCTCTGTATCCCTACAGCCCCCCCTTCCCAGCACTTGTCTGCACTTACCTTGCACTTGCCATCAGCTGGCCCTTATTTATTTTATTCTACTTACCATGTACTGCACTTCCCCCCTCCCCTTCCCCATGCACTTTCTCCCTTCCCCCTACCCCTGCACTGGCGCAATCTGAATGACACCTGGCCTAGTAGGATCGTTGTCTGTCTTCCCTTTGTTCCCCCCTCCCTGCCTCGTCGCGCCTTGAAACACTTGTGTATAGGCGCGTTACAAATGCCATATCATATCCCTCCTCCCGCCATAAGGTTGTATGGGGAGGGCGTTAAGATGGATTTCTAAAATCTGACCTGGTGGACCGATTTTAGGAGGCCATCCTGGTTATAGTGAACAGGGAACTGAGTGGTTAGCCAAAACCCAATCAAGCTAACAATGCAGAGCAGTTGAGGCTTATTCTCAGGATAGTGAGTGTGGTCAAAGGTCCTCAATGAGTCCACACAGTATGGCACACAATAATTAAATTTGACAGCAAGTATAAAACATAGTAATTTATTATAGGCCTTTGGACACACAGATTAATCTAACGCGTAGTATTATCGCACAATACTCTGATACAAATGTATACAATCATCACAGTTCAAATATGCACTGAAGTCACTTATTCAGCAAACGGGTAAGTAGATTAAATGCAATAAATGATGGAACCAGGTCACAAGTTAATTTATTTTTTTAATTTATTTGTATTGGTTAATCACACTTTACAAAATATTATAATTATCAAATTTCACCTAATATAACATCACAATAAGTTCAAAAAGAGATTTTGTAACCACAGTACCCTATAATTAAAATTCACTGTCCTATTTCATGATTATAAGAACTTCACAACAGCAATGTTGAGCGGGTTGCAAATTCCACTTGATAACCAACGCCAAAAATTGTGCTGGAGGACACAATCGACTCTTAACATGCTAAAAAGATGGTTTAATTCTGAACATTCTAAAAGTACATGCTTCAGTAACTCAATTTTATCTGGTTCCTGCCAGAAACGACAAAAAGATTGGTCATGGGTCAATACTTTTGTAATTATTGAAATGTCCCTAGTTAGAATAAAGGTAAAATGAAATCTCAGAACTGTAGAGGATAATAATTCAGAAGTAGATTTTTTTTTTTTCTTCCATGTATGGCACCAAAATGCTCTGCTTCTTGTGTTCATCCCATAACTGAGCGTACAGTGCGTACCTATGTACATTTTCCACAGTATCGATCCAATCTCTTCATATATAACCTTTTTAACCCTACCTGGGTTATCGTGAAGGACTTGCTAGTTAGATGTAGTCCACCTAAAAGACTCACATTGTGTGGCAAAATTCGTGACCACGTTATTCCCCCTCTTGGTGACAAAATCATTTAACTCAACAAATCAGTTTTTGGCAGGATCCAAGGTCTTCCTGTAGAACCACAGCAATCTCCATATTGCCTTCAAAGACCTAGTCCCTAGTTCGTAATATTGGACACAATTTGGAAGTTTTAGTACTCGCCGCGTAATCTGGCCTCCAATTTACCAAGATATTCTATTATGGAGAACTTCATTAACTCTAAACCATAGATCGCTTTGGCGATGACCACATGCTCAAAAAAATGTAATCAAAGGCTCGAAGGTGAATTTACCAAATGTATTAATTTTCATCATCTGGGCAACCAAGGTATCCACTTGGTGTTTAAGGCATCATCACACAATATAATCTAAGGCCAAATGTATCTTTGTCCGATGCAGTCTTGCGCAGTAGAGATGCCTGCTTCACTTTTATTGTCACCGCTGGAGGAAGCTGTTGCATGAGGAAATATATTTGGCCAGCTGAGCGTTTCTCCGTGTTAGGGAGAATTCTCAGAAATGTGCGAATTCCTTCCACCTTAGAGACCCCCAGCAACTCTGCTGGATTTTGAGGACTTGATTTTTTTAACCTGGAGTGAGTGAGTCCTTTTCCCACTCATGTATTTTAATGCAATTTTGTACACTGTTTCTTTTGGTTATGGAGTCTGACAAACTCCATAGGCATCATCTTTTACATTGGGTCACACAGCACCTTCAGTGCAGTGGCCCAGGGAAGTCTTCCAGAATTCCCAAAGGTTTGAATACCTTCTCTGGGATTAACTACTGTTTCCCACAGCAGTAAAGTGAAATTGACTTTACTTACATTTGTAACTTTCTAGACCCAGCAACACACTATCTTACAGTAGGGTGCTGGATGGGTTACCTAGTATCCCCTTCGTCAAGCTTCTCATATAACATTTTGTATGTTACCCTTTCCTCACTGAATGGCTGGTGACACTGGTTTTGTTTTAACTACCATGGTGTGCATTTACCGCGGGCTGCGTTCGCAGCTGCAGTAAAGCACCCAAGGGTGCCATTTTTGCCAAAATGGCTCCGGTCTTCTTTTTTCGGAAATTTCTTTGTGGAAAGGTTGTTCTTGAGATTTACTCTGCGTGCAAAACCAGGTTTGGTCGCATTGTTCTCTTTGCCGTTGGTGGGATTCCCGAGCGAAGCCCGCCTCTGACTCCAGGGTGTCTGGGGTAGGCAGGAAGTGAGGGAGTTACCCGAAACTCCCTGTGCTTAGTCTCCTTGGAGACCCAAATGCACTCTGTGGTGATTGGCTGACTGTCCGGCAAGGACAGCCACCCTGCTGGGTGACTGACAGCTTGACTGGAATGAATGGGAGAGAACTGAATAAAAGGCGAGGCTTTTGGCTTGGAAGGTAGAGTCGACCACTTGACGAAGCAACCGAAGAACAACTTGACGAGGACGCCTGCTGCAACTCCTGGACCGTTGGTTTGCCCGGTCAAGCCCTGCTGCAGTGCTGAAACGCCAAGTTTGCATCGACAGGGAAGCCCTTGCAAGGACGACTTCTCCCCTTGAGTTGTTGGGACCAATCACCTCCAAAGTAAGCCACCTGGACATCCATCTCAGAGCTGGTTGAATTTCCACAGAGTTCCTGCTGGAAACCGTATAACCAGGGAGAGGAACACCAGATTGTGTTTGTGTTGCTTTTAAGCTGGCCAAGAGCTCCAGGAAGATCTTCGGGACTCCCAGGAAGCGAGACTGACCGAGCTTGAGCCCCCTCAAGAGTGCGGGACCCCAGAAGCAAGGAAAGTCCATCTCGACAGCTAGGAACTGCGGTATTGGTAATTGCGCTAGACGCGAGGAGGTGAAACACTGAACAGCCACTGAAAGTAAAGTTTGCCGGTTGCAAGTTTTGACCGTCCCAGTGCATTGCAGGAGTCCCCCCGACGTCCTCCCTCTTGTGCCCACGACTGAGGCCCAGGAACAGTGAGACCTGCAGAGCTTCACAGGAACCGGGTCATCTGGCCCAACATTTGAATCTTCTTTTCTCCAAAGACTTCTAAAACATTGTGCAAAGACTTTTCCATTAACCTACCAGAAGTGCTTCATCCTAAATAAGACTTTTGCCCATTGACTTTGGCCTAGCCTATTGTACTGAATGACTCTTTCTGGGTGGATCCAAAAGTATTTGCCTGCTTAAGAATATTTGTGGTCTCTTGTATGTTCTAGATAATCTTTTCCTTTGACTTATTACTATATGCTTTTGAATGCAACAGTGATATATTAATGTCCTCAGCACCCTAGCAATTGAAGTCACCTGAGGGTGTAGGTAGTGTCTGGCCATCCCAAAAGGGTATCTACTGATTTAGATATATTAAGAGTGTGTATTTCATGAAGTGTATTTGACTGTTACTATTATATTGCTCCCTTCTGAAGGCTTATTCTAACTAGCTGATAAATACATTAATAATTGTTTATTCAAGAAACCTGTGTAAGTTTATTTGAATACAGTTGCTGTAAATCTCTGTGTAATTCCACTACAGCTCACATTGACCCCTCTTGAGATGAACCTGGCTGCTCAACAATCTACCAAAACTATGTAGTACAAGCTTAAACCTAAGGTTGGGTTTCCTGTACGTGTAGTCAGAGTTGTTTGTAGCGTTCCCAGAGGGTATTGCATACAAACTTTGCCTAACAGTCCTCACTTTGTCCTGTATACACAGGCTTTCACACGAGTTCACAAATAAATGATTTATTTGGTTTTGTACTGATTGGAAAGCCCAGATAGACTAATGATCCTATTGTCTCCAATTTGCAATTGTCAAGGAACCATGTCTGCTTTATTAGTGTGTGTGAAGATCTAAGTAAAAAGATATTTGTCTTTGAGATATTGATTTTCAAATCACTTATAGCATCTGGGAGTGAACAGGCACACCGCCTTAGCCTGAGCAAAATTGCCAGCTAATAATGAATTAGTCTATTTTGCGAAAACTACAAAAATATTTTTTAATTCCTGCTTGACCAGGACTATTAGGGATAATTGATACAAGGAAAAAAAACAATTAATGGGACTTAACACTTGGAAGCAACTAGTTAAATCTCTCCTGATGAGCCATTCCTTTGATCTATTGAATGGTAAACCATGTGTTGAGAGTTTGGAAATTGAGAATTCAACAAATAAATATCTTTCAAATCTAATTACTACCTACATGTGTATCTTTAGGTCACCTCTGCTTAGCCAATCTTTGGAAGTCCAACCCTTTCCTAGTTGAGTCTCACAAAGTCAAGGGAGGCACTGAGGGCCCAGCGACCAAGGGCCGAAGGAGAAAAGGCAGGTGAGTAGTGGGCATGGCAGAGTCTATGAAGATTTCTTCAAATTTACAGGCGAGTATCAGTTGGGATTCTTTGGGTTGTCCATCCCACTGTAGCTCAAGTAGGCCTGGGAGGGGATGCTGGTAACAGCTTAACTGCAACCCTCCAAAGCACAGCAACAACGAAGCAGGCCCTAGGTGAGTAGTAGGGGCTGAACAGTATATTGTAAGAAAAGAATCTGGTGCAGCAGGACGGTCCCCAAGGAGAGGCTACAGCAGACCCTGGTTCGGGATTCTTGGCCTTGGCGACTGAAGAAATGAATTGGAGGTGGATCTGATGGTTGCACTCAAGCAGTTGAAAGCCCAGCAGAAGATCTTTGCAGCACTGGCTCATTGGTGCCTCTTTCAAGGTCTAGGTTGAAGGACGGTTGTCATGTAGTTAAGTTCATGCCCTTTCTTGGTCCGCATGTCGGCTGAGGGGACTTTCAGCAGCGGCATCTAGTCACTGGAGGTCCAGAAAGATGCCTACCAAGTTTCAAACAAAACCATGCTTCAGCAGCCGTTGCACCACAAAATGCACAGAACCGGGGCATTGAGGAATTGCAGGCCGTGGGGATCGCAGCTCGCCCACGGATGGCGCAAAATGCAGTTCGTCTTGGTACTGGTTAGGCCCACCAGTCCAAGAGAGCAAGTCGTCCTCTTCGGGGCCTCACTGTCGTACAGTACTTTAGGTCGGGACTGCAGTGGTTACTCAGTCAGCACTGGCAGTCGCTGAAAGTGTCTGCAGACCCTCTGCCCCCCTTTCTTTTCCCCCTCTCCCTAAACCCCATTCCACCTCTCTTCCCCCTCTCCCCCTGCCCCTCTCTTCCCACCTCCCCATCCCCTCCCCGTCTCTCTCATCATCCCCTCTTCCCCCTCCCTGCCCCCTCTCCACCCTCTTCTGCGCCCCCCCATCCCCTCCAGTGGTCGGCTCTGAGTTTCTGCTCCAGGACCCTCGTCTTCTATACATGAAAACTGACTGAGCCCACCAATCACCATGCATGTTAGGGAGAATTTTGTGTTTCAAATGGATTGTGACCTCCAATGTATTCCTCATCTATGACCTGTAATGTCCACAGCTGTGCTGCTTCAGAAATTATTTTTCGGTAGAGGGTGCTCTGCTTCACTGGCGTGGGGTCGATGTCCCTGTAATACCTCTGTCGAGGGTGACATCATCGGATGTTATAAGTAGCACGCAAGGCGCCTGTGTTAGGGAGAATTCTCAAAATTGTGCTAATTCCCTTCACCTTAGAGACCCCCAGCAACTTTGCTGGATTTTGAGGATTTGATTTCTTTACCTGGAGAATGTGACCCTTTTTTCCCCACTCTCTCATGTTTTTTGATGTTTGTTAGTTTTATTATTTGTAATGCGCACCAGACCGAAGGGTATCAGGGCGCAACAGATACAAGAATATGCGAAGCTTAGTTACAGTGAGTCATACAATACAATGCAATACATTACTATACAAAGCAGGAGTTACAGATATTTACAGATATTACAGGTGTTGTACATAAAGATGAAGTTACCGCCAAGGGGTTAGTAGATGGGTATTACGTGTTGCAATTCGGTTACACAGTCGTGCAAATTAGTGGTCAGTGGATTTTAACCACGAGATAGTATTAGTTCTGAAGTTCTGGTAGGACTGGTCTGCTCTTAGGGAAGGAGGCAGGGAGTTCCATAGTTTGGCCGCTTTAACAGGGAAGCTGTTGCCACCAATCGTGGATAGTTTGAATCTGGGAATGGACAGGCAGTCCAGGTTGACTGATCTAGTTGGTCTTGGGGATGTCCGTTTATGGAATCTCTCAAAGGTAGGTGGGTGCGGCGGCGTTAAGAGATTTATGGGTGAGCGACGCAGTTTTTAGTAGGATTTTGTCATTTGTCCGGAGCCAGTTGTTCTGTCGTCTAGTCTGATATGTGCTCTCTTCTGGAGATACCTAAGGCCGCTCTAAGGGCGTTGTTTTGTAGGGTTTGGATTCTAGTAATGATGGGTTTGTTAGAACCTATGTATAGGGCGTTACAATAGTCCAGACGGGACAAGATGAGGGCTCTGGCCAAGATGGTACAACTATTGTTCGAGAGAAATGGCTTACCGGTCCTAATGAGTTTGCACGTGTACGCCATGGAGGACGCTAGCGTGTTGACCAGTTTAGAGAAGGATAAGGTACAGTTGAGGTACAAACCTAGTCTTTTTACCTCCTGGGCTTCCTTAATGAGGTTGCCGTCAATTATGAAGGAGGCGTAGTCGGGTCCTAAATTTTTTTAGGTTAGTAGGAGTACACAAGATGATGAGTTCTGTTTTATCATCATTCAGGCATAGACCATGCATGGCCATCTATGCCTGGATGATGATGTGCACTCTTATTTGCCAAGGCCAAATCCTTGTCGTAATCCCCTAATAAGCGGGAGGGGAATCGGAGTATCATCTGCATAGTTGGTGTAGGTGATACCAAGATGGTCCAGATCGTCAGGAAGGGGCTTGGTAAAGATATTGTACAGTGTGGGCGAGACGCAAGACCCCTGTGGCACCCCGCAGGTGATTGGTATAGGGTCTGCCGCTGCTGAGGGAGAGAATACCCCCATTGTTCTGCCACTTAGGAAAGATCTCATCCAAGTTATGGCATCTTTGGAGAAGTATGCTTCTGTGTCGAGATGCTTGCATAGGATCATATGATCCACCGAATCGAAAGCAGCTGAGGTGTCCAGGAGTAGCAGCAAAGCTGATTTACCACTGTCTCTAAGCTCGTCGACTTGGGTTTTGAGATCGATGAGGGCAGTCTCCGTTCCATGTTGTGGACGGAAGCCTGACTGTCTGGCTCCTAACAGGTGGGGTAATTCTAAATATTTTTGAATTTGCATGTAGGCAACTTTATCTAGTATTTCTATAAGGAAAGGTACTGTTGTGATTGGCCTATAGTTGGTGGGAGTTAAGGAATCTAGAGTAAGTTTTTTTTTAAAGTGGGAGTAACCATGATTCTTTGAGGTTAGTAGGGATGGTGCCAGTGGCAAAGGATGCGTTGATGAGCTTGGATATGAAAGGTGACCTGTCTCGAGCTGCATCCTTGAGTTGAATGAATAATTCTTTCCACCTTGATGATAAATACTTTAGATAAGTTAAATCGAATTGGATGGTTTTCAGCGGTGTTCATGGATAATTTAGGTGTGGGTTGAGCATTTAAAGATGCTTTTTTTGGGATATTTTATTTTGTAATGTAGATACTTTATTGGCTAGTTTTACTCTTGTGTTCTTTGATTATGGAGTTTTAGACAACTCCATAGGCATCCTCTTTTCATATGTGTAGCTCAGTGCAGTGACACAGGGAAGCCTTGTTAGGCTCTCCTAAGGTTTAAACACCTTCTCTGGGATAAACTACTGTTTTCCAGGGAAAGTAAAGTGAAATTGACTTTGCTAGGCTTTTTAAAATTCCTAGACCCAGCACACACTATCTTCCTATAGCGTGTTGGAGGGGTTACCTAGTATCCCCTGTGTCTAGAAACTCATGTAGCAGTCAAATGCTACCCTTTCCTATCGAAATGGCTGGTGGCAGTGGCTTTACAATGAAGTACCATGATTTTTCCCGACCGCGAACACTGGTAGCGTTAAATCGCGGGAGCCATATTTTTCAAGATGGCGTCTGAGCCCCCTTTGTTTAAACCGGTCCCGGTCTTCTTTTGTCACCATTTCTTTTTGGAAAGGTCCCTCTAGAGTTTCTCTGCGCGCCAAACCAGGTTTGGTACCTTTGTTTCATCGCCTTTGGCAGGCTTCAGGACTGAAGACCGCCGCTGGTGCCCGAGTGTCTGGGGTGGGCAGGAAGTGAGGGAGGTACCCGAAACTCCCTGTGCTTAGTCTCCTAGGAGACCCGAATGCACTCTGGCGTAATTGGCTGCCGCACTGTCCGGCAAGGACAGCCACCCGGCTGGCTGAGTGGCAGCTAGGCTGGAATGAATGGGAGAAAACTGGGTAAAAGGTAAGTCTCTTGGACTAGAAATGAGTCGACCTCTGGAACGAAAGAACCAAAGACTAACTTGAAGAGGATGGCTGCTGCAACTCCTGGACCGTTGGTTTGCCCGGTGAAGCCCTGCTGCAGGTCTGAATCGCCAAGTTCAGCTCGACAGAGAAGCCCTGCAAGGACAGCTTCTCCCTTTGAGTTCGTGGGACCAATCAACTTGTAAGCCACCTGGATACCAGTCTCGGAGCTGGTTGTATTTTCCTCAGAGTGCTGCAGGAAAACAAATAACCAGGGCGAGGGACACTAGTTTGTGTGCTTGACTACAGCTACCGGAATTGAAGATTTGCCAAGTTCCAGCTTTGACCAGTCCCAGTGCAGTGCAAGAGTCCCCCGACGTCCTCCCTCTTGTCCCCACGACTGAGGCTCAGGAACAGGGAGATCTAAAGGAACTGCCGGGAACAAAAGTCTTCAGCTGCATCTTTTTCTTCATTGTAAGGTACTGTGAAAACCCGTCCAAGAGAACTTACCTCTCACTGCGAAAGTGCTTGGAACTTTGGCAACTTGCAGGCCTAGTCAGCTTGTGACCCAACATAAGAATTTTTCTTTTACGAACTACTTCTGAAAACTTTGGCAAAGATTTTTCTCTTTAACTACCAGAAATGCTTTATCCTATACAAGACTTAGCCCATTGACTTTGGCTTAACCTATTGCATTGAATCAGCTCCTCTGGTGAACTCAAACTATTTGCACTGTCTAAAGAATAACTATCTTCTTTTCGTTGAACTATGCCTTTTTGCTCCTACTTAAAAGTACTCTGCTATTTTGCTCCTCCTTCAAAGTAGTTTAAATGCCTCAAACATACATTGTAAAGTACTGAAGTATATTTTTGTGTGATATAGATTGCCTTCTTCTAGTGAATGTATTATAACTGACTGAATACATTAAGTGTTTAACCCAGAAACCTTGATTGTAAGAGTTAATTTGAATACTTGTGATTGTAGACTTCTGTGCAACATCCCTACAGCTCACATTCCCTCTTGAGATCAGCCTGGCAGCTCAGCTCCGCTACCAAAAACTGTGTAGTACAGGTTATACCAAAGGTTGGTTGTCATAGTTGTGTGTAGTAGTCCCAAAGGGTACTGCATACAAACTCTGCCTAACAGCCTGTAGCCTCAGTTCCTTTTTTTTGCAAATGTGTTTGCTTCGTAAAACTCTGCCCGCCTCGTGGTTAGTGTTAAGTTACCGTTACGTCTTCTACACCGACGACCCCGCGGTCTGGCTTCAAGATATGTCGGGACTGCGGCTCCAAGATGTCGACATCTAATGTGTGGTGCCTGGGCGAGGGCCACGCTACGGATGACAGTTCGAAGTGCCAGTCGTGGATTGGCAAGGGCTTGCGGGAACGAAAGGGGAAATTGAAGGGTCGGCAGGGTGTCCAAGCCCTGTAAATCTAAGTCGACTGGTCTTTTGACAAACGTGTCGAGAGGAAACTCTCCTCGTTGGAAGAAGTCCAAGCTCTCCAGGTCCCGCAGTGGTCCCCACCACTCGTCCTCTTCGTCGAGGCGGTCCAGGAAGCAACATCACTGTTCGCCTTCCTGGTCCTCTTTGGACAAAGCCTCCCCGAAAATGTTGACCTGTCCCACCAAATCCTCGACCCCGGAGGAGTGGGATGCTTTCCGGATGCAGATGGTGCAGCTATTTCAGCCCCAGGGCACAGTTCCGTCCACACCTTCTGCCGAAGGCGGCAGGGAATGGTCTCGGCCGGATACTCTCACGCCTTCGGGCGCGGGTCGACGGCGTGATAAACATCGGGCGCCTTTGGGGCCCCGTTCGGTCAAGGCATCGGGTGATCACCAGAGACGTGCCAGCTCCAGGTCTCGGTCCAAGTCCCCGTCGAATCCTGTAAAATCTTCGAAGCCCTTGAAGGTGTCGACGCCATCTGAGCCATGCTCGTTGGGTGCGCCTGTAGGGTCGTTGCCACCAGTCAGGCACTTGAAGCCGTCAGCACCATTGTCGACGTTGAAGCCCTTGATGCCATCTAGGCAGAATTTACCGGTTGAGGTCCCTGTGACTGTGGATCCTCCGAGGAAGGCTACTTCTAAGTCTGTGAATACTGTAGCTGAAAAGAGGTGTACTCCTCTCCCAAGGAAGGACTTATTTAATTTTCTCCAAGACATTTATGAGGACGAAGAAAGGTGCGAGGAGGATGTTAGTCCTTTTGGTCTTCTGTATGAACTCCTGGTGTTCGGGAGTGTCATTTCTGAAGAGAGTCTGATGGAGAATCTGTGTCAGTCCTTGCATGATGCCAGTGGCCTTGACACTTCCCCTGAGATGGAATTGGTAAACCGGATCCGGGAGATGATGCCGACTTCTCTTATCTGAGATTAATGTTGCAAGTTGTGGAGTATCTGGGATGGGCCAGGTCTCCGGTGCAATTTGATCAAGATGATCTTACTGATATTTTGGATCAGTGTCCGTCCACTGACCCGCTGTTGCCATTTCATGTGGCGTTTCAAAAGAGGGTGGCTGCTACTTGGAACACCCTGGAGAGCATTCTGGCAGTGAACAAGTCGTTAAAGAAATACCGCCCATCCTATAGCCACCCCAGCTACCTGTCCACGCACCCCACTCCTGAGAGTTTGGTGGTTCAGGCGGCTACGGCCACCTCGAAGCATGCAGCGTACCCTACCATCCCTCCTGATGGGGACGATAAGCACATGGGTGAATGGGCACGCAAGGTATTTTCTGCTGGAAGTATGGCGTTGAAATCAGCCAACTCCACCTGTGCGTTGGCAGTTTTCGCACTCTGTGGAATTGCATCTCTTTAGCAGCCGAGCATATCCCCAAAGGGGAAGAAAGGGATGGCTTTCTGGTTATTGTGAAGAATGGCAAGGATGCCATGTGTTAATCCCTTCAGTCTGGGTTGGTCACTGTAGATAGTGCTGTCAGGTCCATGGCTACGAGCACCGTGATGCGCAGGTTTGCGTGGTTGCGGAAGTCCGGGTTTACACCAGATATGCAGGCTCGTCTTCTCAACATGCCCTTTGACGGGGTCTCATCTGTTTGGCAGCAAGGCTGACGAGAGCCTTGATAAGTTGCAGACCTCCAAAGCAGCTTCTTTGGGCGCAGTTGACCGACAAGCTCAGCCTTTTGGTACTAGGGGACAGTAATTGAGGGGTTGCTTTCGCTACTACTCATAATTTGGAAAGGCGAGAGGGATGGCCTGTCAGAGGGGCCAACGTAAGTTTCCTCGTGGTGGACGAGGTAGAGGTTCCAAAGCTGCTCAAGCAGTATCCTCTTTGCCATCAGGCACTGCTGCAGCCGCTTCTCAACCGCTCTGAGGTCTTGTCTCATTGTTCACTGGTAGGGGGCAGGCTGTCTCAACATCTAAAAGAGTGGCGAGCCATTTCTTTCGATGCGTGGGCTCTGGAAAACAATAGCCCATGGCTACTGCTTGCATTTTCTACGACGGCCTCATGATAATCCACCGGGTAAGCACTCTTTGAGGGTCCCAGATCCACTCCTTGTGCATGAGATTATAACTCTGCCTCAGAAAGGCGCTATAGAACCGGTGCCTGTAGAGGAGAGGAACAAGGGTTGATAGTCCCCGTATTTTTTAATTCCCAAGGGCGGAGGACTGAGACGCATCTTAGACTTGAGATACTTGGAACAACTTCCTCAGGAAGGACAATTTCAAGATGGTCACTCTCCCTCCGATCCTTAAGGCTCTCCAACTTCAGGATTGGTTTGTGTCACTGGACTTGCAGGATGCTTATTTTCAGGTGCCGATCCACCTCAAGCACAGGAAATACCCGAGGTTCGTAGTTGGCGGCTCGCAATATCAGTTTCGGGTCTTGCCATTCGGGTTGACCACCGCCTAAGGGTCTTCACCAAGCTTATGGTGGTGGTGGCAGCGCATCTCAGGAGTGGGGATTCACGTCTATCCCTACTTGGACGATTGGCTGATTAAGGGGTGTTCCTCCGATCAAGCCTTGGATCATCTCAGTGTCGCCTGCCACTCCCTTCAAAAGCTGGGCTTCTCCCTCAATTTCAAGAAGTCACAAATGACACCTTCCCAACAGCTCCAGTACATCTGGGCTGTGTTGGACACGTCCTTGGGGATGTGCTCGCCACCCAAGGCGAGGGCGCAACACATTCTCCAGGTAGTCACCAAATTTCAACAAGCTGTGTCTTCCAGCTTTCAAATTCTTAAGGTTGCTTGGCCTCATGGCATCCTGCATTTTTCTGGTGCCAGAGGCCTGACTGGGAATGCGATCCCTTCAGTTGGCTCAATTGTCCCAGTTCTCAGGCAAGATGTCGGATCTCCTTCATGTTCCGGTCAAGGTCTCCCAGGATCTTCTGTGGTGGGACAGCGAGGAAAATCTCATTAAGGGGGGGAGCCTTTTTGGCAACTGGCCGAATGTAATGGTAGTGACGGACACTTCCCTCATGGGGTGGGGAGGGATCATGCCAACGATCTCACCATCAGCAGTCATTGGTCTTCATCGGAGTCCAAACTACACATTAATCTTTTGGAGCTGAGAGCAATCGGGTGAGCACTGAAGGTTTTCCTGCCATCTGTATGCGGAAAGAATGTCCTGATAATGACAGAGAACACGGTGGCCATGCATTACCTCAACAAGAGAGGTGTTGTAGGGTCACGCCCACTGTGCAGGGAGCCAATGCAGCTCTGGTTCTGGGCAGCTCAAGAAGTAATCTCCTGGGCAGCGGTTCATCTAGCCGGAGAGGAGAAAATGGCGGCGGATGCTCTGAGAAGTCAGGGTGCAGTGTCCCACGAGTGGGAACTAGCTCAGAGTCCTTCAAGAGATCTAAGCCCTTTGTGCAAGCCCGCAGGTCGACCTGTTCGCGACCAGTGCCAACCGAAAGTGCGAAAGGTACTGCTCGAGGCAATTTCCTCTGAGCGGAGCTCTAGCAGACGTGTTCGTCGTGGATTGGTCATTACCGCTTCTGTATGCGTTTCCTCTGATCCCCGTTATGCCTCAAGTTCACTTGAGGTTACGACGGTACGGGACCTGCATGATCCTCATTGCTCTGGATTGGGCCAGGAGAGGGTGTTACCCGGACCTTCTAGACATGTCCATCTGTCCTCCAATACGTCTTCCCCAAAGAGGGGATCTTCTCTCGCGAGAGGAAGGTCGGGTTCTCCATCCAGAGGTCAAGACTCCCAACCTTCACGCATGGTTTCTGAACGGTTGAGGTATAAGGATTGGGACCTCCCAGATGACGTGATGGAGGTGTTGCTTTCGGCCAGCGACAAAGTCCCTGTACCGTTGCCATTGGCGTAAGTTTTGCGACTTGTGCACAGGTAAGAATGTTGATCCTTTTCAGTGCTCAATTCCGGAGGTTCTCTCCTTACTTTCTTTGGCCCACAGGGGGGTTCAGGTGGGAACCATTAAAGGTTACCTGGCAGTGCTTTATTATTAAGCACGCGTCTGAGAAATGCTCCTATTTTAAGATTCCACTTATCACTCCGTTTCTGAAAGGTCTCACAAATGTGTTCCCGCCGTCGCCTTTTCAGGTGCTTGTCTGGGGCCTTAATTTGGCCTTAAAATTTCTGATGGGTGCTCCGTTTGAACCTTTGCACTCTTGTCCGTTGAGATTGTTGACATTTAAGATGGTTTTCTTGGTTGCAGTTATCTCTGCTCGAAGAGTGAGCGATTTGCAGGCACTTTCTTCTAAGCCACCCTTTACTTTGTTCCACAAGTACAGGGTTGTTTTGAGAGTACGGTGTCCTTCCTACCTAAGATAGTGTTGGAATTTAATTTAAGTCAGAAGGTGGTGCTCCAATCCTTCTATCCGCCTCCGCATCCCAGTAAGGACGAGGAGAGGCTCCATAGATTGGATCCTAGGAGAGCATTGAGCTTTTATCTTTCTAGGATGTCTAAAATCAGAGTGGACAACCAGCTCTTTGTGGGGTATAATGGACACTGGTTGGGCCAAGCTATTTCTAAACTGACCTTGTCAAGGTGAATCATCCTCACCATCTCAGAATGCTACCGGTTAGCTGGCAAGGACCCTCCTGAGGGCTTGCGGGCTCAGTCTACCAGGGGCATGGCTACATCAACAGCCCTGTAGAGGGGTGTACCGGTAAAGAACATCTGTGATGCTGCAATGTGGTCTTCCATACACATGTTTAAGCATTATTCCCTGGATGCTTCCCATGCTAAGGGTGTTGCATTTGGTAAGGCAGTGCTTTCCTCTGCCTTTTAATTGGTTATGTCTAAATTCTTCTCCCTCCTCCACTCCTGGTTACTGCTTTGGGAGTCTGTCATAGATGAGGAGTACGTTAAAGGACACAATCCATTCGAAGAACAAGTTACTTACCAACTGGTAACATACTTTCGACTGGATGTTCCTCCAACATATTCCTCATCGCCCTCCCAGCCTACCCCTCTCAAGAATTTCCCTTGCCATTACAGTTTTCGTTCCAACAAGGCTAAGTGCAGTCAATGCTGTAATATGGGCATGTGTGCCACACATTGTGAGGGGGAAAAACATGAACTGAGGCTACTTATAACATCTGATTAAGTCACCCTCGACTGAGGCCTTTGAGGGACATCGACCCGACGCCATCGACGCTGGGTGCCCTCTGCCGAAAACAAAATTCAAAGCAGCACAGCTGTGAACATTACATGTCATAGATGAGGAATACTTTGCTGGAACTTCCAATCGAAAGAACGTTACCAGTTGGTAAGTAGCTTGTTCTTCTGTGATAATTCCCTTTCACCTGAGATCTACAGTACTTTTTGTTGGATTTTGGTTTGATTTATTCTCCTGAGTGAGTGGAACGTTTTACCACTCGCTCATTCTTCTACTCTGACTGACTGGGAGTCTGATTTTATCATTTTTGTGTAGTATGCTTTCCTCCATAGATTTCTACGCAGGCATCTGAGGAGTCCCTTGGACTTCCCTCATCATTTTATTATCTTGTGTGAACTACATTTCCCAAGAGTAGTAAGATAACTTTTCTTTCTTCTCCAGCATTGGATCTTTCATGTATTCACATGCTGTGAATATTTCCTGTCTGGCTGGGAAACCCTGGTTACTTTGACTTAGTCATTTTCCTATGGAAAAACCTGACACCTTGGGTGTTCCATCAACGTCATGGGTGTTTTTGGTACCCACCAATGGGACGTGGTGTATAGCTCTAACCCAGCAGCTTCCCCTCAGATTACAACCGTCTTCCGAGCTGTTGGGATTCCTTGTGTGTCTCTCCTGAGAGAAAATTACATTTCTCTGAAAAGTAACTTTTCTAAGATATTTCGTCTTCTGATACAACCGACGTCGAAACACATCGGTTTCCAGTTCCAACCATGGAAACCGCAGGACTTCAGAAGTCCTTATTTAGGCCATGCGAAACCTGCGGCCTAAAAAACGTTTGAGGGGGACAGGCACACAGTGTGTCTTTACTGCCTATACCCGAACCATTCCGCTGATGGCTGTGACATCTGCCACGGTTTCTCTCAAAAGACCCTTCAGGACAGGAAGAGACGCCTAATCTGCTGGCTCAATGAAGGAGCCTATCCGGTGTCTGAGGTTGGCTCGTCATGGAGTGGGAGAGCAACCACTCCCTCTGACAGGAGGTTCACCGGTCAGCAGCCCCCACCCAAGGGAATAACCCTGGATTGGCTGGCAGACCTTAATTGCACTACTAGGATAACTGCCAATACGCCCTCCGCTTCGTCAGACCACCACTTCGTCTTCTTTACCATTCAGGTCAGTTTGTGCCCTAACCCAACTGCCATCAAGCCCGGCCGGTCCTATCTAGAAACATTTGCAACATCACTACAGATAACTAACTTCCATTGCTACAGCCCATCATCAAACCCTCTGAAGGCTCTGAGAATGACCGTCACGTCTCATGGACTTGTATAACCATACCTTACTTCAGCCATTAAACCTAATCGCCAAGCTGAAAACTAGGAAAGCTAAACCAGTTGCCAGCCTAAATAAATGGTTCTCTGCTGATTTAGAATCTTTATGCAGTTCTAAAAGAATTAACAAAGCCACATGGAAAAAACCACCTTCTGACCTAAACAAGGAAAAAGCTTGTTACCGCTGCTACTACCTACAAAGCTGCTATACTAAAAATAAAGAGATCTACAACGTCGGAATCCAAAATGCTAAATTGGGCTCTAAGGGACTGTTTACTATCCTCAGAGCTGGAGATGACAGTTCCACAGAATCCTGCATCAAAGATGCTTCTTGGTGTGCCAATATCTAAAAAGCCCTTTTGGATGAAATAGCTCTGTTGCAAACTAAAATAGAAGCCAAAAAGCTAAGTCTGACTCTGACCACCAACCTCAACAAGCTCCATGACCTACGGCCTATACCATCACCCATTCCAATTTTCCCCAGTCACCAGTAAGGAGGTAGAAGGCATCATAGCCAGCATAAAACCTTCTAGATTTCAGGGGGCTATCTGCCCAGCCACGGTCATAAAGGAAGGAGCAAAGGAATTTGCTCCGTTCATCACATCCCTCATCAATGCATCCTTCGAATCCTGCATAGTTGGGTCATGCCTCTTCTCAAAAATTCAAATCTTGATCCAAACACCCCAACCAACTACAGACCTATAACTACAGTACCGTTCCTCCTGAAAATCCTTGATAGAGCGCTATACCTCCAAATTCAAAAACACCTTGACAACCTTTTAGGCCTACGTCAATCAGAATTCAGGGCAATACATGGCATTGAAACGGCCCTCCTCAATCTGAAAATTCACATGGATGTATTAAAAGATAAAGGAAACCTTGCCATACTTCTCCTGCTGGACCTATCACCAGCTTTTGATTTAGTTGGTCATAATATCCTCACCAAACACTTGACCACAGCAGCCTCTTTCTCCCAGAATGCTGCTGCCTGGATTCACTCCTTCTAAGCAAATGGGACCATGGTGGTCTCTGCACCCACAGCATCTGCCGAACCAGTACCTATCACCTACAGAGTCCCACAGTGCTCCTGTGTCTCCCTCAATATCTTTACAAAGCTCCTGTTCGACAACCTTGACCTGGATGTCACCTACACTAACTGTGCAGACGACACCCAGGTCTTCATCACTCTCACGGGCTGCTACGTCATAGACCCAAAAATATAAAACAAAATCTATCCTCACTTCAGTCATGGATGGCCACCTATGGCCTCTGCCTGAATGATAAGACTGACTTACTTCTAATAGGCTCTCAGTCTCTTCTAAACAAACTGGATACCCTTTATAAATCTTTCAACATCAATGCGAATATCATCAGAGTTTGAGTGAGGTCAAAACGCTAGGCATCTACCTAGACTCCACCCTCGCCCTCAGCAGGCAAGTCAATGCTACTGCCTCAGCAACAGCATATACTACAAAGTTGATCAATGCTTGCGAACCTTTCCTTTCTACCAATAACTGCATTACATTAGCCAGAGCTCTGATATTATCCAAGCCGGACTATTCTAACACTTTATGCAGTAAGCGAAACTTGAACAAACTACAAGTGCTTCAGAACAACGCACTTAGATCTCCCCTAAACATTCCACGTACCAAACACATCTCAGCAATAAGACGTGACACCCAATGGCTTCCAGTGCAAGTTAGAATTACACTTCGAACATTGGTAATCGCGCATAAATGCCTCTCGAACACGGCTCCTAAATACCTGGTTGACAAATTCACTAGGAACCAATCTACCAGACCTACCATATCTAATTACCTACACTGCCTCAACATTCCTAAATATAGACTACAAAAAGCTGGCGGGTCTAGCTTTTTGGTGCTTGCAACCAAGCTCTGGAACTCTGTCTACAGCACTTGGAGCTGTACCATCTTTCTGGACTTTCAGAAATAAAGTAAAAGCGTGGCTTTTCACCAAACAAATCTAGTACCTATTAATCCACCCAGTTCTGTTTACCTGCACCACTTGATTAAACGCTCAAATGTAACTTTTTGTCTATGCCAGATGTATCACTTCAACCATCTCATTAGCCCATACTGTATTCGCTGCTTTTGCCTGGCATGTTTACTTGATATGTAACACAAGTTTACTTCTATATGTATCATCTTTGTAACCAAATATTCCTGCTTAAGTATAAGCGTCCAGATACCTCAGGGTTAGGTGTGCTCTATAAATAAATAAACTGAACTAAATCGTCAAGACGGAGGTCCAGATCTGAGGAGTCGGGGGCAAAGAGGCAAAAGACAGGTGAGGCAAAATCGTCATCAGGGCACGATAAAACCAAACAATGTTTACCTGTAAAGAAACATCCACCTAGTGGTGAAAAGTCCCTTTCAGGGTCCAGATCCGTTGTCGAGGTCACTGTCGGACAAACCAAGGGAGAAGGGCTTGCAACCTTGGTCAAAATCCACAGACCCATCCAGGAAATATCCTCTGTCGACGGACAAACACAAAGCCAAATCGGCTACAGCATCCTCCTCGTCATTGAAAGTCTGCTTGACGAATGGCAAAAAACACTACTCGTCGTCGGAATCTCAGAGATCCTCCTCCAGCCATGAGTCATCATTGAGACATCCGTCAACGGCCAAATCGTTGTCAAAATCTACTCCGACAACACCATTGATGACTGCATCAAGTACGACAATGGCATCTTCGTCAGGGTCGATGACTCCTCTCCCGTCAACGACCACCTCATCGACACCAAGAAGAAGTCGTCTGCTGAAAAGCTTCCGGACCCAGCAACCACCATGTCAGAGATTTCGTAAATTTCAGACAGAATGCAATATATTGTCCCCTAAAGGTATTTTGAAAACCCCAACTGGGACTACGATGCAGCGTGACCCGACTCCCATGGGAATGTCTCCTATGGAGTACCCAGTTATCATGCCAGAAGTCATTCTGCAGCATGAAATTACATCTGATTTTGAGCCTTCCTCCATACAAATGTCAAGGTGTCTTTGAATCCGATCCTGAAGAAGGAACTTCTGATCTTCCTATCCAGGCACCATCTAGAGAGGAAAACACGCCTCTAAGGTCTCAAACGCCTACTCTGCCATCAACATCTGCAGGAACAGGCGGTATGCAGACACAATACCCCCTTATAAATCCACAATCCCTGCTTTCCCTGCAGGTCCTTACTAGACTGTTAGGTCAGCTGGACACCAGGCTTCCGCTTCCTCGAGCAATTCAACCTTCTGGGGAACCTCACGTTACCTCTCGATGAAGGGATCCAACCTATCCCTGTAGAGACCAGGGCATATGCCCTAGGATTCAAACAGCTCCTAGACCTCCACGTACCTTTAGTCCACGTGGGAGAGACCAAAAAGAAGGGGAATTGGTTGACAAAGACCAGGATACTTATTCGAGGGATACAAGTTCCACCGCCTCCTCGTCTCCATGGAGAGCTGACACGTGGGACACAGATCCAGACCAAGATGCACCGGGTAGCCTGGCTCAGCCTTCGCCTCCGGACGATATCTGGGCATTTCACTCCATGATGTCCAAGGCATGCCAGGAGTTTGGCCTAATTCCAGATGAGAAGAAAGATTGTTTCCTCTTCGACCATGTAGGTAAACGCAGGAAGGCAGTCTTTTCCATAACACCTTCTGAATCAAGTGTGGCAGGTGGGCCTCTGTACTACGAAACATCCTTTTACGGTGCCGGCGGTTAAAGGAAGGTTGGAGAAGAAGTTTAAGGCTCCAGATACTACACCGAAATGCTGCACTTCACAACCTGCTCCAGAGTCAGTTGTCTCAGCAGCAGCAAGCCGCAAGGCTCAAACACAGCATAAGTGTGCTGCTCCGCCAGACAACGAAAATCGGAAAATTGATGCCTTTAGAAAGAAGGTTCTCACCATTGGGGCGACAACTGTTAAAGCAGCCAGTGCCCTGGCAATAGTCGCTCGATATGATTGAGAGATGTGGCACCGTCTGGCTCCTTTATTGGAACACTTGCGGGGAACAGCAGAGAAAAGAGGCCATGATGCTGGTGCACGAAGGAGAGGAAGCCTTGAATCACAACATCAACATTGCTGTAGACCTTGATGAAACTGGGTTTAAGCAGATCGGCAATGGTGTAGTCATTAGACGCCAGGCATGGCTACGTTGCACAGATTTTTGCCAGGAAGTACAACACAAGGTAATTGATATGCTATGTGAAGGGCAAAATCTGTTCGGCGGCAATTGATGAGGCCCTTAAAGCCATGAAGGCTGACTCGGACATGGCCTCAGGCAATGCAAGATTCTCAGCCTCCAGAGACAACAAGAACTATGGTAGGCCTGGATATTACTCTCAGGGCTACAAGCAGAATTATCAGTCCTCCCTGCGTGTTAGGGAGAATTTTCAGAAATGTGCTAATTCCCGTCTACCTTAGAGACCCCTAGATCTTTTTGCTGGACTTTAGGACTTTTAATTTCTAACCTGGAGAAAGTGAGACCTTTTTCTCACTCAAGTATTTTTCATTAGTTTGAACACTGTTTCTTTTGACTTTGGAGTCTCACAAACTCCATGGGCATAATCTTCACATTGTGACACACAGCACCTTCAGTGCAGTGGCATAGTGAAGTCTCTCAGATTTCCCAAAGGTTTAAATACCCTTTCTTGGTTAAACTACTGTTTCTAAGAGCAGTGAAGTGAAATTGACTTTACTTACATTTTGTAAGTTTCTAGACCCAGAACACACTATTTTACAATAGGGTGCTGGAGGGGTTACTTAGTTTCTCCAGCACTGGATCTTTCATGGTTTCACTTGCTGTGCATTGTTCCCATCGTCAGGCTGGGAAACCTCTGTAACTTTAATATAGCGGTTTTCCTATGGAAAACTTCGACACTTTGAGAGATCCTATCGACGTCCTTATGGGTGCTTTAGGCTGCACCAATAGGACGTCCTGTATAAATAGCCCCACCCCATGGCTTCCCTTCAGATTTCAACCGTCTCCAAACTATTGGAATCACCTTGTGTTCTCTCGAGAATTTGCTACGCAGTCTTTACTGGTACTGTGTTTCCAGGCCCCCAACATGTCATCTGTGGGCCCAAAGAAGTCGTTATTTTGGCCGTGTGAGCCCTACGGCCTCAAGAACGTTTATGAAGGGGATGGCCATGCAGACTGTTTGTACTGCTTGTACCCCAATCACTCGGTGGAGAACTGTGACATTTGCCGGGGTTTCTCCCAGAAGACGCTCAAACACCGTAAGCAGCTGTTGATTTGCTGGTTCAATGAAGGGGCCTATCCTGTGTCGAAGGTGGGTTCTGCCTACAGGGGCAAGTCCTCTACTCCTTCGGCAAAGAGGTCACCCTCGCACCAGGGGGTGCGTTGGCAGAACCAATGCCTAAATAGCAGCGCACGGGGGCAGGCCCAGCGTTGGATTTGGGAAAAGGCGGTGAGTCGTCCATGGCATGGCCTGTCGAAAAGGGCATTGGGTCTGGAGGCCCCTCTCAGGGCTCAACTGCACCGAGGGCTGAGAAGCCAAAGGATTCCAGTGCCTGGGCGGAGAAATCAGCGGAACCATCGCGCAAGCCCTCTGCATCAGACAAGGAAATTTTGAGGGCACGTTCGTCCTCCTCGACGAAGGACCAGCATCATTCATCTTTCATCATTCATCTACACAAGCCCAGCGCCTCAATTCAGGATAGAGATGCTAACTAACCAACTCCACTAACTATTTCCCCTCTGCATACACCTCTCACATTCCAAACCAACACAACCAAAACCTACAGCATAACAAACCGCACAAACTTCACTAAACTGCAACAACAAAACAAAAACAACAAAGACACAGACTCGCACAACAGTACATGACTACCGGCCGCAAACACCCCAGGCCCAACCAACGAACCCACCGGGCTGAGGCCGACAACAGCACATCACTGCTCTCTTGCACTTTTCCTGCTTCCTCCCACTAACCCAACCCCCCCCCCCCTTTCAGAGCCGCCAGGGGACCACTTCGGCTGGTGATGGTGCGCAGTACAAATGTCCTTTAACATCTTCTGGCCATGAGTATTCCAAACGCTGCTTCAGGTCCGCGTCCAAGAAGTGCTCTTCGCTGGCAAAAGCCATACTACCGGCTGGGGTGTTGTCCTCGATTCTGCCAACTATGAGCTCATCGACAAGGGTCCCTCCATCATCGACCGCTTTATTGCCTACGATCCCTTCGACGACCGTGCTGACGGGCCTGTCTTCAGCCTTGCTGACGACCGCGGCGTTGACTGCCACCTCGACGGCAGCTTCGGCAGGAGTGGAACTACACAAGTCCTCGGCACCGCTGGTGGCCGATGTGGGTCTGTTGCCTTCAGTGAAGCACTGTGGCAGTCTGGGACTGGATTTGTGCCTTTGCTCCCAATGGAGATTCTCCAGCAGGACCCCTCGACCCGGAGGAGGAAGGTCATCAGTTTCTCGATACTTCGGTGTTGGGCATGCAGCCGGCAGTTCCATCCACGTCGAGAGGCATGGGGGCTGTCCCGCTTCAGTATTGGTTAGTCAATCTGCACTTGTTTCTCTCAATGCAGGTGCTAACTATGCTGCAGTCTCTCCTGCAACAGTTGGATGGCTCCCGGTACCTCACGCTCCAGTGGGTCCCTTGGGGCATGACTTGCCAGCCGTACCCCGACAGAAGGCAGTTTTGGGAGACCCTCGCAAGGGTCACCCAAGAAAGTCACCCATGGTTCAGCCTCCTGTGCCATCGCATAGGGGGTTCACCCCTCCGCGTAGGGATCAGGAAGAAGGGGAGCTGGTGGAATCTTTGCCAGATAGCGTTTCACAGGACACACTCTACGGTCTCGTCGTTGCCCAGGTGGGCGGTACCTGGGATACTGACCCAGGGTGGATGTTACTCACCGCTAGTTGAACAGGCTGGGGCGTTGCTCGTCCTTTGGACACTAGGGTAGAGGGAGCATCTCTGGTAAGCCTTCAGTCTAAGCTGGTATGTTCAAGATATTGAACTCTCCAGAACCAGACCTCCTCAACCTGAGGAGCTCTTTAATGCAACACACCCCTTTGTTGTTTGAGTTAATACAAGCAAAGGAATTGGTTACCCAAAAAAGCGGAGATACCCACACCGCTATACCAAGCTGTGGAAAAAAGGAAACACTGTTACAAGGCAATGATTGGGTAACACAACACAAATACGGTGTTTGCAGGAGAGAACAATGCCTGAAAAAAGGCTTCATAAGTCTTGGTAAAAGGTATCAAGAAGAGTAGTCGAGAGGCAACTACTTAGAAAAGAGAAAAAGAAAATGTTGGGTTAACCTTAATTATGCCCGTACAGAATCCCAGAATGTACAGAATATAGTTGGACAGCTTACCCTAATAGGAGAGAGTTAGAGATAGGAAAATCAACGTCAGGATAAAATAAAAAATAGGTAATTAGTATGGGATACTACCCCGAACGGCACGAAGGACGCAACTAGGTCCGGGATGGTGCACTGGTTCAGGATAGCGTTCGTTCAGGTGCACAGTAATCACTATGATGTTGAAGTATTCCAGTTGATCCAAAGGAAAGCAGGGCAGGCACAGTAGTTTGAATCTCAATCCTGAGAAAAATGTCCAAACCACGAATATACAACACTACTGACAAAGAAAATAGAAAAAGAAAGAACAGTCTTACTTTAGGAATAAAAGGCAGCAGTTCTTCGTAGGCAGCTATGAAGACGTGATGAATAGAGATCTCTGGGCGGCTGAGAGTTCACAGCGCCGCTTGCACAAGGTTGGAGGGTCGGGCGGCTGGGAGTTCACAGCGCCGCTTGCGCAAGGCTGGAAGGGATTGTAGAGGTAAGGAAATACTCCGCGGAGCCAGCGGAAGGGAAGAGTAGGATGGTGCCCGGAGGCAAGGGGTTCGGCAGACGGACGAGACCACTGTCTAAGAAGCCGAGTCGACAAATCCAAGGAACAGGCAAAGAAGGGTCGGTGAAGGAATTCCTAGGTCAATTGATCAGCACAAGGTAAGTAAGTCTGGTAAAGTAACGCTAATTAGAAGCAGCGTTCTGGTCTCCGCGGGCTTCTTTTGAACACCTCTTAGGTGTAGGGGGGGCGGAGCCTATCCCGCCGTAAACTTGACAGTGAAGTCACATGACTTCCACGGAATCGGAATCGGGACTGAGAACGGGAGTCCCCGTCTCCATGGTAACCTCCAGCGTTGCCATACGGCGGAGGCGGCGAGGGGATTTCGTAACAGTGGATCATCCGAGTAGTCTGGCACGGCCTTCTCCGCCGGACGATGTGGGGGCCTTCCATGTCAGGATGGCAAAGGCTTGCCATGAGTTTGGCCTCACTCCGGAAGAAGAGAGGAATTACTGTTTTTTTGCTTGATCATATGGGGAAGAGGCGGAAGGCGGTCTTCTCTATCCCCATCTTGGACCACGTGTGGCAGGAAGGACGTCGCACGATGCGCCATCCGTTCATGGGACCTGCGGTCAAGGGGCGCTTTGAGAAAAAGTTCAAGGCGCCGGAGTCCACGCCAAAGTGCCTCACGTCGCAGCCCACTCGAGTCTGTGGTGTTGGCTGCAGCTAGTAGGAATGCATGTAGCCAGCACAAGGGTGTGACTCCCCCATACAATAAGGGCCGTAAACTGGATGCTTTTGCCAAATAGGTGCTCACAGTAGGTGTTACGACGGTCAAGGCGGACAACTAGTTGGCGAACATGGCTCGATAAGACTGCGAGATGTGGCACTGTTTGGCTCCACTGATGGACCATCTGCCTGAGCAACAACGGAAGGAGGCAATGCTTCTGGTTCGTGAGGGGGAGGAAGCCTCCAATCATAGCATTAATATTGCTGTGGACCTGGCAGAATCCGGGTTCAAGCAGATAATAATAGTGTCCTCCGGCGACAGGCCTTGCTGCGTTGTACTGATTTTCGACCGGAGGTTCAGCCCAAGGTGGTGGACATGCCTTGCGAGGGAGAGCAGCTGTTTGGGGGAGAAGATTGACGAGGCACTGAAGAACATGAAGGAGGACTCCGATACGGCGAGGTCCCTGGCGACTGTGCAGGGCAGGTGCTCTTTTCGCTCGTTTCGGGGAGCCTTGGGGAACACCAGGTTTGCAGGGATCTCATTACAAAGGCTACAGTCGCTCTAGTTATTACTCCCAAGGTTTCAGACGATCTTTCCAGTCTGCTGAGCAGGGCAAGGACTATCAAAGTCGGCGAAAGAGGGGTTCCTCCTCCTCCTCCAACAGAGACAGGCAGTCCAAGCCTCAACAATGACTGCCATATGGGTAGTCAACTTGGAGGGAGAGTGGCGCAACATGTCGACGAGTTGTGTTTTGATTACGACAGACCGATGGGTAGTGGATGCAGTCCAATACGGCCACTCATTGGCGTTCCGGCGTCCGCAACTCCCTATTCCACTGGTGAAGGTGTCCCAGCCGCATCTACAGGTCTTGCTTCAGGAGGTGCATCTGATGCTGCAGAAGTGGGCTATAGAGAAGGTCCCGGCGTCGGAAATAGGGAAAGGAACCTACCTACTCCTGTTTTTTTTTACATAAAAAAAACGAACAGGAAATGGCACCCCATACTGGACCTACGGCCCCTGAACAAAAATGTTAAACGCCAAAAGTTCAGGATGCTAACGTTGCAAGACGTCATATGAACGGTTCAGCCGGGGGAATTTCTGGGGCCGTTGGATCTCAAATATGCTTATTTCCACATCCCGATTCACCCTAAACATTGCAGGTTTCTACGGTTTTCGGTAGGCGACGAGCATTACCAGTTTTGGGTTCTCCCCTTTGGCCTCGAGTCGGCTCCCAGGATGTTCACCAAGTGCCTGGCTCTGGTGGCGGCTTACCTCCGCAGTGAGGGAAACCATGTTTATCCATACCTGGACGACTGGTTGGTCAGGGGGTTGACTCGTCATAGGGTGTCCGTCTCTTCAAGCAGCTATGCTCCTGTTACAGCGTCTGGGCTTTGCGGTCAACTTCGCCAAATCTTGTCTGACGCCCTCCAGGGACTTGGTTTTTCTAGGGGCTCATTTTCATACGCAACTCAGTCTGGTGAAGCCATCGGTCGAAAGAATAGAGAAACTGTTATTGTGACGGGCTCCTTTTGTGCCGGGAACATCGGTCAGGGTCCACGTATACATGTCTCTTCTCTGCACCATGGCTTCCTGCATCCCACTCATCCCGAATTGTCGGCTTTTCATGCGGCCAGTGCAGGCGTTTCTCGCTTCAAGATGGTCACAGGTCCTCAGTTCCTGGTCCGACAATGTTCTCATCTCCTGGGCACTGGCAGGCGCGCTGCAGTGGTGGACTCGCTCCAACAACATTGTGAGGGGTATGACCCTAGTGGAACTGGATTTTCAGCACATGATCATGACAGATGCTTCCCAGGTGGGCTGGGGAGGGGGCCCCCTCACCTCGACCAGTTTTAGGTCCAAGGCCTATGGTACCTCAAGGATGCGTCATTGCACATCAACATTCTGGAGTTGAAGGCAGTACAATGGGCACTGAAGTCTTTTCTGCCACTCATTCAGGGCTCAGTGGTTCAGATTCTGACGGACACCACCACCACCACCACCATGTTTTATCTGCGCAAACAGGGAAGCACGCATTCACAGACCCTGTCCCGGGAAGTTCAAGCTGTCTGGCACTGGGCCATGGCGCACAAGGTTCACCTCGTGGATTACTATTTGCCAGGGGTTCAAAACGTTCAGGGTGATGCTCTCAGCAGAGAATCTGTTCAGCTGCACGAATGGCGGCTGAAGGACAACCAAGTGGCAAGGATATTCAAGAAATGCAGGACTCCTGCTCTGGACTTATTCGCCAGCCCAGAAAACAAGCAGTGCAGTCTCTTTGCCAGCAGGGGGGCTCATCCAGACTCGAGGGGGGGTGCATTCTCATTCGCGTGGATGGGCCTGTTCGCGTACGCGTTCCCTCAGTTTCCTCTGATCCGGAAAACGATCCAGATGGTGGGCAAGGTGCCATGCAAGGTGATCCAGGTGTCCCTGTACTTACCCAGACAGACCTGGTTCCCGGACCTTCTTCACCTAGAAGTGGACGACCCTCTACATCTGGGGTCAGAGCCGGATCTGCTGTCGCAGAACGAAGGAAAGGTGTGGCATCACGATCCAGGATACCTCAGCCTTGCAGCGTGTTTCCTGACCACTCCGAATTTGGACACCTAAGGATTCCGTGGGACTGTTGCAGCGTATTGGAAGCGGCAAGGGTACCAACGTTTCTTGCTGTCGAAAGTGGAAAAGGTTCTGTGCCTCTTGCTCGCAGCAGCCAAACTTTCAGCCATTGCAGGTTTTGCCGCCTCAACTCCTGCCTTATCTTCTGCTGTTGGTGAAGAGTCAGGGGTGGGGGGTGGGGGGGGTCTGGCGTGGTCTTCGATCAAGGTCCACTTGGCTGCAATCTCCAGGTTCACAAGGAAGCATAACTCTACACCTCTGTTCAGTGACAGATTGATTAAACATTTCCTCAAGGGCCTTTTCAGGATGTCTCCATCCCCCTGTGAAGAAGTAGTTTTCTCCAGTCTGGAATCTCAACGTGGTACTTTCGGCCCTCATGAAACCACAGTTTGAGCCTATGTCCACAACGGCGGTGAAGTTTCTCACGTGGAAGGTCACTTTTCTAGTGGCCATTACGTCTGCCAGGTGAGTTTCCGAACTTCAGGCTCTTCTCATTAACCCGCTGTATCTGCGTTTCATGAGGGACAAGGTTCTCCCATCTACAAACCTCACTTTATTCCTAAGATTCCATTGACGTTTCACAAGAACACTACGATAGCCTTGCCCACCTTTTTTCCAAAGGCTACCATTGCAGCGGAGAAAGCGCTGTATTCCTTGGATGTCAAGAGGGCGTTGGATTTTTATCTCGACAGGTATGTCCTTCAGGACATCAAGACAACTATTTGTGGCTTTTGGCCCTTCCAACAAGGGCAAGCCGATTTCGAAGCAAGGACTTTCCCGTTGGGTATCATCTATGATTTCCTTCTACCATGAAAAAGCTGTCAAGCCTTTTTGGTTGACTCCCACTGCCCATTCTATGAGGTCTGTGGTGTCATTGGCGGCGCTGTGGACGGGCATACCGCTCAGTGAGATTTGCCATGCAGCGACATGGGCGGTGCCGCACACCTTCACCAGACATTGTCTGAGTCGACAACATGCAGAGGATGTGCAGGTGGGGCGTGCGGTCCCCCAAAGCCTGTTCCAATAAGGTAAGCCCTGCAGCTTCTGGGGTTTGGTTTTACTTACATTTTCAGTCGTAATAACAGACACATTGGTTTTCTATTGTTGGTGTATGTTACTTGGGGCATGGGTCTTGTTTGCCTGTTATGCACCTCCAGGTTCTCTTACTGCTATGTAGTCTATTCATGAATGATCCAATGCTGGAGAAGGGAGTAGTTTCTTACCTGTAATTCCATTTCTCCAGCATTGGTATCTTTAATGGATTCACATGCACCCTCCAGCCGCCCTCTTCAGGCAAACATACTTTTCGGTTTGCCTCCATTTTGTGAGGTATCCCCTTTCTCTAGTTTCTCATGTAAAATTTAGTTATCCTTTCCTCGCTGAATGGCTGGTGGCAGTGGTTTGCTTTTAACTACTGTGGTGTGCATTTACTGCGGGCTGCGTTTGCAGTGGCAGTAAAGCACCCAAGGTTGCTATTTTTGTCAAAATGGCCCTAGTCTTTTTCCACCATTTCTTTGTGGAAAGGTCCTGCATGAGATTTACTCTGCGCGCCGAACCAGGTTTAGTCCCTTTGTTCATTTTGCCTTTGATGGGATTCACGAGGGAAGCCCGCCTCAGTCTCCAGGGTGTCTGTCAGGGGCAGGAAGTCGGGGAGGTGCCCGAAACTCCCCGTGCTTAGTCTCCTAGGAGACCCAAATGCACTCTGTGGTGATTGGCCGGCTGACTATCCGCAAAGGACAGCCACCCTGCTGGGTGACTGACAGTTCGGCTGGAATGAATGGGAGCAATCTGCATAAAAGGCAAGGATTTTTGACTTGGAGGGCAGTCGACCACTGGACGAAGGAATCCGAAGAGAGCTTGAAGAAGACGCCTGCTGCAACTCCTGGACCGTTGGTTTTCCTGGTGAAGCCCTACTGCTGTGTTGAAACTCCAAATTTGTATCGACAGAGAAGCCCCTGCAAGGATGACTTCTCCCTTTTGAGTTGGTGGGACCAATCATCTCCAAAGTAAGCCACCTGCCCATCCTCTCGGAGCTGGTTGAATTTCCAGAGTTGCTGCTGGAAACCGAATAGCCAGGGAGAGGAACACCAGTTTGTGTGTGTGTTGCTTTAAAGCTGGCCAAGAGCTCCAGGAAGAGCCTCCGGACTCCCAGGAAGCTGGACTGACCGAGCCTGAGCCCCCCTCAACAGAGTGCGGGACCCCAGATGCAAGTAAAGCCCATCTTGACCGCCAGTAACCGCGGTGTTGCTATTTGGGGTAGTCACGAGGAGCTGAAACACTGAAGTGCCACTTGTTTGAAGATTGCTGGTTGCAAGCGGTGACCGTCCCATTGCTGTGCAGGAGTCCCCAGAAGTCCTCCCTCTTGTCCCCACGACTGAGGCACACGAACAGTGAGATCTGCAGAGCTGCACAGGAACAGCAGTCATCTGCTGCACTTTTCTTAAATGTAAAGGTACTGTAAAGTCTTGAGAGAACTTGCCTCTTATTGTAAAGTTGCTTGCATCTTCTTCTACTCACAAGTCTTAACAGCTTGTGGCTCTAAAGTGATTCTTCTTTTTGTGCAAAGATTTTTCTTACTTACCAGAAGTGCTTCAGCCCATATAGACTTTTGCCCATTGACTTTGGCCTAGACTGTTCCACTGAATGACTCTGCTTGGGGGATCCAAAAGTATTTGCCTGCTTAAGAAGATTTGTGAACTCTTGTTTGTTCTAATAACAGTTTCCTGTGACCTATTCCTAAGAATATTCTAAATGCAACAGTGATGTATTAATGTCCCTAGCACCCTAACTATTGAAGTCATCTAAGGGTGTAGGTTGTATCTGTGGGCCATCCCAAAAGGGTACTTGATTTAGAAACATAAGAGTGTGTGTTTTGAAATATATTTGTGTGTTGTTGCCTTGCTCCTTTCTAAAGAAGGCTTACTCTAACTGACTGATACATTAATCATTGTTTATTCAGGAAACCTTGTGTGTAAGTGTTTATTTGAATACTTGTCACTGTGAATCTCTGTGCAACTCCCCTACAGCTCACAAGTACCCCTGTTGAGATAAGAATGGCTGCTCAACACACTACTAACCTGTGTAGTACAGACTTATACCAAAGTTTGGGTTCCTATTGCCAGGAGGTCAGAGTTGTTGTAGTGCACCCAAAGGGTACTGCATACAATCTTGCTTAACAGGCAGGAAGCGAGGGAGGTGCCCGACAACTCCCTGCGTTTAATCCCCTTGGTTACAGGAATGCACCCAAAGCGGATTGGCTGGCTGTCCTCGGAGGACAGCAACCCTGCTGTGTGATTGACAGCTATGCTGCAAATGAATGGAAGAAACCTACATAAAAGGCGAGACTTTTTTGCTTGGAAGGCAGAGACGACCACTGGGTAAAGGAATCCGAAGAGGAACTTGGAAGAGACGCTTGCTGCAACTGCTGGACTGTTGTTTTGCCCGGTGAAGCCCTGCGCATTGCTGAAGCTCTGAATTTGCCTAGACTAGAGAAGCCCTGCAACAGACCACTTCTCCCCTTAGGTTGGTGGGACCAATCCACCCCAAAGCGAACTCGTCTGGACATCCTCTTGGAGCTGGCTGTACTTCCATTGCTACTGCAGGAACCAGTTGCCAGGGAGAGGAACACCAGAATAGAGTGTCTCGTTTTTAAGTCGGACTCGAGCTACAGGAAGATCCTCAGGACTCCCATGAAGCAGGACTGACCAAGCCTGAGCCACCTCAACAGAGTGCTGGACCCCAGATGTGAGGAAAGTCCAGAAGGTATCCGAGATCCGCAGTGGTGCTATCTGCGAAAAGCTGAAACCGTGAAGTGCCGCTGACCTGAAATTTGCCCATTGCTGCCACCGACCTTCAATTCGTAGTCAGGGAATCCCCAGACGTCCTTCTTGTCCCCACGACTTGGGCCCAGGAACAACAGGATCTGCAGACCTGCAACTGGTACTGTAAAAGTAAGGGGTCCTTACCTCTTGTGTAGCCTTGCTAGCTCTCAGTTGAGATTTGTCTTGGTTGCTTTTGCAGAGTTGTTTGCAGCTTTGCCCCTCACAGGCCTCCCAGCTTGTGGCCCTACTGTGATTTCATTTTCTACAAAGACTTCTAAAACATTGTGCAATACTTTTTACTTACCTTCAAGAAGGGATTCAGCTCCCCAGACTTTTGCTCAACTGACATTGGTTGTCCTGGCTCCCTGTAAGACTCTTCTAAACCTCTGACTTTGTGCTTTAACTGTCCCTCAACCAAAGTCACACATTCTATAACTTGTTTAGCTAGGAGAGGGTTAATTTACTTTGCATTGGGGGGGGTTCAAATGTGCTTACCTGCTTAAGAATATTTGTTAACCATTCTTTTATTTCCCAGAACCCTTTCCTTTTGACACCAAGCTCAGTACTGCTCTAAATGTGCCAGTTATATATTAATGTCCATGTGTCCTAGTTATTTAAGTCACCTCAGGGTGTAGAAAGTATCTGTGTGCCATCCCAAATTGGTATTTACTGATTTATCGAAACTGTGTATTTGTTAAGTATATTTAGATTTTACATATATTGCTCCCTTCTAAGGAAGGCTTATTCAACTGACTGTTAAATAATTGTTTAATCAAGAAACCTTGAGTGTAAGAGTTTATTTGGATACTTGTCACTGTGACAATATGTTGCAACCCTACAGCTCACATTGACCCCTCTTGAGATGAGCCTGGCTGCTCAGTCACTCTACCAACTTGTGTAGTACATGCTTATACCAAAGGTTAGGTTACCTACTGCCAAGAGGACAAGGCTGGTGCAGTTTCCCACAGGGTAATATATTCAATCTTGCCGAACACCAGCGCACAGAAGATTATTGCGTTTCAAGATCGAAAACCAGCACTACCAATTGAAGGTGCTACCCTTCGGCATAGAATCCGCTCAAAGGGTTTTTACCAAGGTACTGGCGGGGGTGGCAGCGCACCTACGCAAGGAGTCAATCCCAGTGTGCCCTTACCTGGACGACTGGCTGATCACAGGGGAGAATCCCCAAATTTGCAAGCAAAATACCCAAAGAAAGATCAATCTACTTTTCCAATTGGGTTTCTCAATCACCAAGAAAGTCGTGTCTCGTAACAAACAAGACCAAACAGTTCTTAGGAGCTGTCATGAAAACAGAAGAGGGTCTAGTCTTTCCATCAAAGGAAAGACTACAAAACATAATGCTGCAAATTACATTGGTATGTTGCCAGTCGCTAGATAACCGTACGCAATGCAATGCGCTTGCTCGGCATGATGGCCCAATGCAAGAGTGGTTGGCGAAAACAGTGGTCCCATGCAAGCGGTCAGTGGGACGATCTAGTGGTCGTTTCGCCAACCCTAGTACAAGCTCTACACTGGTGGACAAAAGGAGAATCTATTGAAGGGAAAACCCTTCCACGACCCAGCGGTACAAGCAGTTGTTACAACAGACGCATTTCTCACCAGGGGCGGGGGGCCCATCACCTTCATATCGCAACGCATGGTCTGTGGACTCAAATCACAGCACAGAACCACATCAACCTAGTGGAACTTCTAGCAGTGCTCAAAGCGCTCCAAGCCTTCGAAGCACTACTGACAAATCAATCAGTACAAATTCTCACAGACAGCACCACTGTGATGTTTTCTCTAAAGAAGCAGGGGGGCACACATTCTCCAGCATGGGGTCTGGCATGGATTGACATGCTCATGAATATTCCCCGTCGTCAGGCTGGGAATCCTCAGTAAAGAAAAAATCTGTATCAGTTTCGTTTCTGATCTGTCTTTCGTAGTAGCAACCAATCACTGATCTCTGCGTCATACTGACCACAGCCAATGACTGCCCTCTACCTAAGCCCCGCCTCTGGCAGCCATCTTCAGATTTTTACCGCACGTTCAAGTGTTGGGATCCTCGTGCTATTGCTCTCGAGCGTTAGTGCTATTTTTCACGTTTTTTCTCAGAAAAATTTCTCTTTTTCGGTCAAAAGAGCCTCAAGCTCCACCGTTTCTTCATGCGATCAACGGGGACCCGTGTCGGATTCGTCTACGCCCCTCAAGGGTGAAGATTTCGTCGAGCCACGCTTTTGGAGGACTCCAGAAGTTTCTCAGGCCCATCTCGGACATGGCCCAGGAGAAGGGAAGCTCGACGCCCGGAAAGCTGTTCAGGGTCTGCCCTGGATGCCAGCTTCAGAATGTCTTTGAGGATGAACACTCCCTTTGCCTTTACTGCCTACATGAGGACAAGACGCACGTGGAGAAGGACTGTGCGTTTTGCGGCAATATGTCGGAGCGGACCATGAAGGACCGCCATCAACGTCTCGCCAACTGGCTGGAAGGAAAGAGCCCGTCAGGCGAGAAGAAGAAGTCGTCCGAGCGGTCTTCTAAGACCTTTGAGGGCACCCCGGCGACGGGGGTCCAACAGAAGGCCAAGCACCGCGAGTCCGCTGGCACCGGGAGCGCCGAACGGTCGGGCTCTACGGGCGCCAGGCAGAGCGCATCCTCCCCGGCGCCATCAACCACGAGCCAACGCTCTGGCTCGGGTAAGAGGAAGGCCGAGCACCCCGCAAAACTCCTGGAGAGACCCGGGTCGTGCCCTAAGGCCCCATCGGAGGGGGAGCGAGGTGGTGACCCTCCCCCCAAGGAGAAGGCAGTGAGCGCACCTAAGGTGGTGAAAGCCTTGATCCATCCGGCCAAGGCCTCTATCGAGACAGTCGCGGCGGCCCTGGCTCAGCCTGTGGAGGCTACACCAGTGGTGGTGACCCCAGGGCCCAGAATCTCCCTGCCACCGCGGAGGGAGTCCTCTTTCATGCCCATCGACAGGACCCCCATGAAACCTCCGACAGAGAAGAAAAAGGGGGGGCAGGAGGTCGTCGTGGACTCGGCCTCAACCTCTGAGGAGGAGCTGATCGAAATCTTAGGCCACGGCTCTGGCGTGGAAGAAGGCCATCCTGTCGGGAGGGATCCCGACGTGGAAGACGACGAGGGCGTCGAGGATGCCGACGGGGCTCCTGATCGCCCGTCGGATCTCCCTCAACCAGTGCCGCAAGACAACTCGGCGGCCATTTTGTTGGCTATACAGTCCTTATGCTCGGAGATAAGGACAAGACTGTCGTTACCACCAACGGAGGAACCGCTCCCGGAGCCAGGCCCTTCTGGGAGCCCTCCCCCTAAGAGAAGGATTCATCCTCCACCTCCTTTTCAGCCATCGCGCCCTGTTCAGCCCTCCTCCCCGTCCACGACACGTGGGGATGATACGGGGACTGACACGGCCGCAACGGGTACAGACGACGAGGTTTACGACGAGGATCTCCTGTCGTCACCTCCCACCCGGGCTTCCCCGCCCGACGAGATGGATCGTTTCACTCCATGATCGCCAGGGCATCCGAGCTTTTCCAGCTCTGCCCGGAAGAGAAGGAAGGTTTCCTTTATCAACGGTGCGAGACCAAAAGGAAGACGGTCCTCGCTGTACCTCTACTAGACGATATTTGGGATGAGGGCCTCGCCCTCCTCAAGAACCCATCCACGACGCCGGCTAGAAGGGATCGGTACGAGAAGAAGTACCGGGTCCCGGACGCGGCCCCCTTGTGCCTTCGGGCACAGCCGACCCCGGACTCTGTCGTCTCCGCGGCGGCCAGGAAGAAAGCGTGGCGGGGGGCGCGGCCTCTACGTCAACCTCCCCGCCGGGCGGCGAGGGAAAGAAATTAGACACGATGGGACGCAGAGTCATCTCGTCGGCAGCGACGACGATTAAGGCGGCCAACGCCTTGGCTATCGTAGCCCGCTACGACAGGGAGTTGTGGTACAAACTGGCCCCCCTGCTGGACTTCCTACCAGACGACAAGAGGGCGGAAGCCCTAGAGATCTTGCAGGAAGGAGAGGTGGCGTCGGACCACGCCATTACGATTGCGACGGACATCGCTGACACTGGATTTCGCCAATTGGGCAACGGCGTGTGCCTTGGGCGGCGTGGATGGCTCAAGGCTACTGACTTCCGTCAGGACGTGCAGACCAGAGTCTTGGACATGCCGTTCGACGGAAACAGCCTGTTTGGGAAAACAGTGGACGATTCCCTTCAAGCCATCAAGGCCGACACGGAGACGGCCCAGGCTCTTGGGGTTCTCCAGCAACGGCGGCCGCCCTTTCGGAGCGGCAGAGGCAAACAGTGTGCCTCCAAAGGTTCCAGCGGCGGATTTTGCACCTACCGTCAAGCGGCCCGTTCGTCGCCACAGGAAGCTTACAGGGGACGAGGCAAGTCAGGCGGACCCCGCCGTCGTCGCCAAGGAGGACAAGGCGGCAAAGCCTTGTCGAAGCAGGACTGAACCGGCCGTGGGGTCGGGCCCCCACCGAAGCACCCCGGTGGGAGGCCGGCTGGCGAGCTTCGTCAGCGTGTGGGAGTCCATCTCCACCGACAGTTGGGTGCTGGACCCCCTAGCTCAGGGTCACGCGCTCGAGTTTCTAAAGAGGTACCCGCGCGTCCCCCCTGTGGCCAGGAAAGAACATCACGTCCCTCAACTTCTCTTGGAGGTAAAGGCGATGCTCAAGAAGGGCGCCATCGAGCTTGTCCCAAAGCGGCTTCGGGGCTCCGGAGTTTACTCAAGATACTTCCTCGTGAAGAAGACGACTGGAGGATGGCGTCCCATCCTGGACCTACGACGACTGAACAAATTCATCAAGGCACAGAAGTTCCGGATGGTCACCCTCCAACACGTCCTGGGTCAACTGGAGGAGGGCGATTTCCTGTCGTCGTTGGATTTGGAGGATGCCTACTTCCATATTCCTATCCTAAAGGGACACCGAAAGTTTCTCAGGTTCGTGGTCCAAGGGCGTCACTACCAGTTCAGAGCCCTTCCCTTCGGATTGAGGTCGGCACCCAGGGTGTTCACCAAGTGCCTCGCACCGGTGGCGGCGCAGCTGCGCCGAGAGGGGATCCACGTCTACCCCTACCTGGACGACTGGCTCATCCGAGCAAAGACGAAGGAGCTCGCCGTGGAGCACACGGCAAGGACCGTCCAACTACTCACGGACCTGGGATTCTCCATAAACTACGCCAAGTCCCACCTGGTGCCCGCGCAAGATGCTCTGTTTCTGGGAGCGAAGCTCGACACAGTGTCGCTTCTGGTCTCCCCGTCAGAGGAAAGGACGAGGGCCATCTTGGGCAAGGTGCAGCGGATGCTGGTTGCGGACGCGGCCAGGGTGAGGTCCATCAAGTCCCTCCTCGGAATGATGTCTTCCTGCATTTATCCCATCCGCCTGTGCAGGCTCCCGATGCGCCCGTTGCAGGAGTTCCTGGACGCGCGCTGGATCCAGACGACGGGCAGCTTCGAGGAGAGGATCACACTCGACGAGAGTTTCCGACGAGCGATCCGGTGGTGGGGCACCCGCGCGCATCTGACGGCGGGCATGGACTTCCAGACCCCCGGCCACCAGGAGACAGTGACCACGGATGCCTCCCTGGAAGGGTGGGGAGCGCACACCGAAAATCTGCACGTGAGAGGCCTTTGGCTTCCGACGGAGAAGTCCCTCCATATCAACGTCCTGGAGCTCTGTGCAGTGTTTTGGGCCCTCAGGTCCTTTCTTCCGTCCCTCAAGGGCAAGGTGGTGAGGATCTTCACCGACAACACCACCACCACCATGTTCTACATCAGGAAGCAGGGCGGTACCAGATCCCCAGCCCTGTCCAAGGAGGCGCAGGATCTGTGGCATTGGGCCGTCGCCCAAGGGATGTTTCTGGTGCCGTTTCATCTGGCAGGGATAAAAAACACCATCGCCGACTCGCTCAGCAGAGAGCTGCGCTCATGCCACGAGTGGGAACTACGACAGGATCTAGTGGACCGCCTCTTCCGACGGTGGGGCACACCCCAGATCGATCTGTTCGCGACGGAGACAAACTCCAAGTGCCCGAGGTTCGCCAGCAGGTTTCCCCAGCCGAGGAGCATGGGCGATGCTTTCTCTTTCCCCTGCGAGGGCCTGTTTCTATACGCGTTCCCTCCATTGCCATTGCTGATCCGGCTCATCAACCAGCTCAAGAGGTCACGGTGCAGGATGATCCTCGTCGCACCTGCGTGGCCGAGGCAGATATGGTTCCCGGACCTTCTGGACTTGTCAGCGTCCCCGTCAATCAAGCTGCCAGTAGACGCAGATCTTCTCTCCAGGGAAGGAGGCGCCATCCTCCATCATGACCCGAAGTCGCTGAACTTGCAGGCCTGGCTCCTGCAGCGTTAGAGTTTGGAGGATACGACATACCGGCCTACTGCAGAGAGGTTCTTGCAAAGGCCAGGGCGTCCTCAACTCTTAAATGCTATGGACACAAATGGAAGAGGTTCTCTGTCTGGTGCCACGCACAGAAGATTTAACCCTCTAAGGATTACGGCTCGCCAGGTACTGCCGTACCTTCTGACGCTGGCCAAGGCTGGACTGGCGCACGCGTCCATCAAGATTCATCTTGCTGCGATCTCCCGATACACCAGGACCACGGGGCGGACGTCTTTGTGGTCTCATCGTCTGGTGAAAGAATTCATGAAGGGACTGTTCAGATCGTTCCCGTGGGTGAAGGCTCCGGCCCCGGCGTGGGAGCTCAACGTGGTGCTGACCAAGCTCATGGGACCTCCGATCAAGCCTCTGCACTCGGCTCCGTTGAAGTTCCTGTCGTGGAAAACAGCGTTTCTTGTGGCCATCACCTCCGCACGAAGAGTGGGAGAGATCCAGGCCCTTTCCTGCAAGCCCCCATACTTGACTTTTCACGACACGAGCGTAGTGCTCAGGACGCACCCTTCCTTCATGCCCAAGGTGCCGTCGGACTTCCACCTCAACGAACCCTTGGTGTTGCCTGTTTTCTTCCCGTCGCCTTCGTCGCCGGCCGAAAGGACTTTGCACTCGCTGGATGTGACTAGAGCGCTGAAGTTTTACGTGGACCGCACAAAGTGTTTTCGGAAGACGTCACAACTTTTTGTGAACTTTGGACCTGTCAATCAGGGGAAGGCTCTCTTAAAGGCCTCCATTTCCAGATGGCTCTCCGGCTGTATCATGTACTGTCATCGGTTGGCAAACCGACCGCTACCACGGCGTTCCTATCTGGTGTGCCCTTGCTGGACATCTGCAGGGCTGCTACGTGGAGGTCGACGCACACCTTCATGAAATTCTACTGCGTCGATCGGGATTCCAGGGAGGAGTCCAGGGTCGGCCAAGCAGTGCTGCGCAATCTGTTCGCCTAAGGTGAGCCTGGTGAGGAGGTAAGAATTGCTTAATGTTGAGTTTGATGTAATGCTTAATGTTGAGCCTTTGCCACCTCCCGTGGTTGTGAATGTGTGTACTGCTATGTATTCTTTATTCATGAGCATGTGAATCAATGCCAGACCCCATGCTGGAGAAGGAACAAGTTACTTACCTGTAACTGTTGTTCTCCAGCATGGGTCTGGCATGGATTCACATCCGAACCCTCCCGCCTACCCCTCTGCGGCTCTTCACTTGGTCATACTGCCACTTCACGTGCTACCAAATCTGAAGATGGCTGCCAGAGGCGGGGCTTAGGTAGAGGGCAGTCATTGGATGTGGTCAGTATGACGCAGAGATCAGTGATTGGTTGCTACTACGAAAGACAGATCAGAAACAAAACTGATACTGATTTTTTTCCTTTACCGAGGATTCCCAGCCTGACGACGGGGAATATTCATGAGCATGTGAATCCATGCCAGACCCATGCTGGAGAACAACAGTTACAGGTAAGTAACTTGTTCCTTCTCCAAATCTGTCCAGGCTAGCACAGAAAATATGCAAGTGGGGGGGACCCAAACAGGGCCTGTTCCTAACATCACAACATGTTCCATGGGATCTCAATACTCTGGCGGACTCGCTAAGCACAGATCCTCTACCCGAAGGTTTATAGTGATGGCATAGAATGACAACGAATCAAATGCCAAATCATTTAAGACAAAGCAACGAAAAAAAAGCATTGAATGTATTTTTTTTTTCATTTTTTTTTAATGGGCGGTCCCCACCCCCGTTTTTTTTTCTTTTACCCCTTAAAACCCATTACAATTAAAATTAAACCTTTTCCTTTGAAAAAATGCATTTGATGCTTTTTTTCGATGCATTTCTTTTGATGCTTTTGTAATTCGAGGCATTGACTGGATACCCTACCAGAAGAACATGGATGGCAGCTCAACAAAGATATATATTACATTTTCACACAGTGGGGCTACCCCTCACTAGACTTGTTCGCAACAAAAGAAAAAAACTTTGCCCAGACTTCGCGTCCTGGTTTCCCGAACACAAATCCAAGGGGGAACACCCTTTGGTTGAGCTAGTAGGGGAAATGTGCCTACGCTTTTCCCCCAACTCCACTAATGAGCAAAATGGTGACCATGATTCACAAGGAACAGATGACATTAATCCTAGTTGTTCCTATGTGGGCGAGACAATCTTGATATCCACATCTGTGCAAACTGGCGATGTGCAACGCGATCAAACTCCCGTCCAACTTGGGGGGACAATATTACACCCTCAACTTCAGTCTATGAACTTGGCAGCTTGATTCCTGAAGTCATAGAGTTTGGTCATCTTAATCTACCTCAAAAGTGTATGGAAATCCTCAGAGGCACTTAAACCAAACACTAGAGACTGTTATTTTAACAAATGGAAGAGATTTTTAATTTGGTGCTAGTCAAAGCAAATAAACCCAATCGAGTGTACTCCTCACACATTCTTCATTACTTGCTTCACTTACTAGAGTCAGGGCTAGTATTTAACTCAATCAAGGTTCACCTAGCGGCTCTATCCACGTACACCACCTCTCAGAGTAAGGTGACATGGTGGAAAATTCCTATCATTAAGGCATTCATGGAGGGAGTAAAGAGACACCACCCTCCTATTTCAAACCAGCCACCAGGCTGGGACCTCAATGTGGTACTTGCAAAGCTCATGGGACCCCCTTGGAGACTATGCATAAATGAAGCCTTAAACACCACACTTATAAATCGGCTTTCCTGGTGCTATCGCCTCCATAAGGAGAGTCAATGAATTGCAAGCTTTCAGTGCAAACCCTTTATTTTATTTTTTTATTTTTAAAGCGCTCAGAGCCCGCGGGCATCGAGGCGCTGTTATAGGAATGGTTTAGTTGCGTAATTGTTTTTTTGTCTTAGTTGTGTATTTTTAATATACCTAGAGGTTTCTAAGCGCGGACCCAGGGATCGAACCTGTGTAGCTTTGTGTCGTCTTGCTTCCAAGGCGAGCACCTTGCCGCTGAGCTATCCTCCCGGGCCTTTGTTATCCACAAAGACAAATTGGTATTCAGAACACACCCTAGGTTTTCACCCAAGTTCATTTAAAGTTCCATGTCAATCAGGCCATCGAACTACCAGCTTTTTTTCAGAATCCGTCAAGCTCAGCTGAGAAACTCCATACGCTAGATGTAAGAAGGGCGGTCCTTTACTATGTAAACAAGACCAAACCGCTAAGGAAAACAGACCAACTGTTTGTCTCCATAGCTCCAGGCAGGGAAGCAGACCACTTCCAAAAACGACATCTCCAGATGGATAGTCAGATGCATACAGCTCTGCTACTTTCCATCAAGCAAAACACTGCCTTTCCCACCAAGAACTCACTCCACTACGGGGTACGGGAGCTACCTTGGCTTTTATCGCAAATGTCCAACTGGACGCCATTTGCAAAGCAGCTACATGGAGCTCAGTACATACTTTTACTCAGCACTACTTCATTTACACTCACTCTAAAGCATATACTCAGGTGGGACAAGCGGTGCTAAAACATCTATTTGCCTCTGTATCTTTTCACAACCCACCACCTTCTCCAAACATTGGTCGGTAATCTCTGCATATTTCTGATGCTTGTATCTGCTTAGATTCACAAAATCGCCCACTGTTACTCCCCTTGGAGTAAAAGGTGCTTTGTTTCAGGGCTTTATCTGATACATAATCTGCTTTACTACACCTGTGCTCATGCTACACTTCATGCAACGTCCTGTCAGAAACAAAACAATCTGAGGGACCTTGACGTGTGAAGCACCATGGGTACAGTAGACGTTGCACTAGTGATAGTATTACTGGCATGCCCTGTCGATGTCCCTTTTTGAGTTTCGAAAACAACTGTAATGAGAGCTCTATACCTGGTGGTTGTTTGTGACTGTAACTTAAACTTTAGTAAACATGAGTCTCACTTGAGCTCCAGCTGCACCTACATGATGTAGTTTCTCGAAGAAAACAGGGCTCTGATTGCCACAATAAACTCTAGGCTGGATTATTGTAATGGGCTATTAGCTGGTTCATTGCAAGCTAATGTGAAAAAATTGCAGACCAACAGGAATGGGGCAGTCAGAGCTGTATGCTGTATGAGGCGCAGATACCATGCCACTGCTGCCTGCAGGAAGCTACATTGGCTCCCAGTTAATCAGAGGATACGCTTTAAAGCATCCTGCTTGGTGTATAAATGTCTTGCAGGTGATGCTCCAGATTACCTTAGCTCGCGAATTATGAGACGGACGCACAGGCATACTCTACGGGCTAACATCAAGGATCTGTTGATGCAGACACGATTTACCCTGAAGAGATTTGGAGTCCTGAGCTTTAACGCCTGGGCACCAAGGGTCTGGAATGACCTTCCTCACTCCATTAGACAGCTGCCGTCAATTGCCATTTCAAGAAAGCCCTGAAGACCTATTTGTTTGGTGGTGGAGGAGGAGTTTAGGAACCCTCTCTGTTTCCTTTGACCCTATTCTATGGTTTTAGGAACCCTTTTGGTGTTTTCGGTTTGTTTTGTCTTGTGAGCGCTCTGAAGCCTGCGGGTGTGTTGGTGCGATAGAAACATTCTTTAGATTAGAGCAAAGATGGTTTGACTGAGGGGAGAACGAAGGGGGGGAGGGGGGGCGGTGTAAGCAGGTTGGGCCTGCTGAGGAGATGGCGGTTATTGGTGGGAGGTTCTGCCTTATAGTTTTCCATAGTGGACATGGTTAAGTACTTTACAGTATAGTAGCCTTGAGGATGGATTCTTTGAAATACAATACATCCTGGAGTCCATGTAATCCAACCTACATAAATCTCACCAGCTGTAACACCAGTGTTAGGGGAGTTTTCCTAAAGTCCCACTTGGAGGTAAGACTTTAGTAAGCTATCCCAGTGGTTTGTAGATCCCCCCCCCCCCAAAATCTTAGTATCAGTCTATACTAAACAGGGGCCTTGGTAGAGTGGCAGAGTAGTCAGGCTCATTTTAGCAGAAGATGTGAGCTGTAGGGAAGTACACTGAACCTAGTTAGTAATGTACATCAAAGAAACACTTGCACATACATTTATATTAAAATATAGATTTGTTATATTTACACAAGTCACTGTTGAATACTTGGCACAATAAACCAACACAAATGGGTATACTTTACAATACTTTCAAAAGACCACTTCTTAGTTGGTAGTTCTGAGCGCGCACAATTGTTACAGGAGTTAGACAGGTCTGCCGTACTATCGGTAATAACGCGCACCGACAAAGTAATACAGTAATTGTATTTAGTCAGCATACACATAAGAGTGATTTTTGGGAAGGAAAACAGTTGGTTAGTGTTATCCTAGCAGAGCTTTAGGTTCTAGAGACAGTTTCCCTGCACAGCAAGTCTTTTAAAGTTCAAAACGCAACCCTAGCTAAAAGGCAGCTTGGAGAGGCTTAAAGTCTTGAAAAGCAGCAGAAGTGAAACGTTCCTGTGGCTACTTTCTAGTCTCTAGTAAAGAAGATTCAAGAGATCCTGTTAAAGGACTCGCTTAAGGGACACAAGTAGCGGCTTGAGTCGGAGGTAAGAGGGGGTTGCCCTCAACACCTCTACGTGCATTCTAATTCTCTGAGCGACTCCTCGAATTAAAGTAATCACTGTCTTTTCTCCCCACAGTACCCCGGGTTAGAATAAATGTTTATGGCTGTATTTTCCTCTGTGCAGCAGCAGTGGACCCGGTCTCTGGATTCCTTGGTCTGGTGATGAAAGGCAAAAGGCAGAACAATGAACGGAAAGTCTGTGTTGTAGTCTTGAGCGTGGACCTCTGTGTTAGGGGAGTTTTCATTAAGTCCTACTGGTAGTAAGTCTTGGTAAACTATCAGTGGTTCCAACTCTTGGTATCAGTCTGTACTAACTCAGGACTGTCGAGTGGCAGAGCAGTCAGGCTCATCTTAAAAAGATGTAAGCTGTAGGTAAGTACACTGAGGTAAGTACTCTTCAGAGCTCCTCTGTCGCACAGAAAACGGGGTCAGGACAGCAGTGGTCGCTTCAGTGTTAAAGAGGGTCTGCAGGCTTCTCTCGTCGTCTTCTTCTGTTACTTCAGCTTCCAGTGGTCGACTTGCTTTTCACTCCAAGAGCCTCACCTTTTATACAGTTCCTGCACTCACTCCTTTGCTATCTTCCCCAGAAGTTTACAGAAAGAGGCCAATAAGTGGGAGATGTTCCCATTCAGGCACTCTGGCAGACAAAGGACAGGGGGGGTGGAAAAACTCCTCCCCCACTTCCTACCTGCCCAGACATTCTGGGTCCTAGTCTGGGACACCCAAGGGTTTCTGCCAAAGGCAAAACACACACACAGGCCTCCTTCTCCCAGAAGAATAGAAGAAGGGCTCACTAGGAATAACCATGCTAGTAATAGCAAAAAAAGAAGGGAGGCCCCAAGTTGTTACTTGGTGCCCCTATTGTGCACTACCGAGGCTATGGACATAGCCTGCTGTAGAACAATCACACAATAGTTGGTTGAACATGTCCACTGCCACCAGCCATAACTAGGTGTTTGTTTAGGTTGTTATTTGGCATTTTTTATAGCGCTCTGTATATCATTGGTATGACCACAAAGCGCTGGTAGGTTGAACGCCGTCGGGGACCGGAGTCCGGGGTCAGTAGAAAGAGTAAGAGTAAGAGTAAGGGTAAGTGTCGTATGGTGTGTGGGTGCACCAGTTGTGTGCAGCTGATGTAATTGCCTGATGGTAGCTGCATCCTAGTGTTAGGTGTGGTGGTGGTAGGTGTGCAGCTAGGTCGGTTTGTCATGGGATATAGCTGCATTGCCAGGAGTTCATGCCTTGAATGGTATATGGGGGCCGGAGGGGCTGGGTACATAGCGATATCGCGTGGTGGGGCAGACAGCCTGTATGAAGGGCAAGAGGTATAGAGAGGACATCACGGGACCAGAAGGCTGCGGGTATACAGTGAGAACAGGAGACCAGAGGGGCATGGGGTACACTGAGATGTTTTAGGGGACCAGTTGGGAAGTGGGGGCACATAGTGACTCTGCAGGGAGCCAAGGGGTTGGGGACACAGTTGCATCATAGTGGACCGGCAATTAGGACATAGTGATAATGAAACGTGGAGACCTAAGGGGTTGTGGGTTGTGGGTATACACGTCCTTGGGGACCGCAGTCCAGGTCAGTAGAGCGAGTAAATGTCGTAGGGTGCGTGGGTGCACCATTTATGTGTGCAGCTGTTGTAATTGCTGGATAGAAGCTGCATCCTCGCATTAGGAGTGGTGGTGAAGATATCAGTTGAATGTGTGCAGTCTGCTGGGTAGCTATCCAGACTTTTGATGTGTTAGGCATGTAGGACGCTTATGTGTGCAGCTAGGTTGGTTTGTCGTGGGAAAAAGGTGTGTTTTATTAGATTGATGAGGTGTTCATGGGATAGTGTCAGTATGTGAGCCGCTGGGTCGAAATTATCGAAGGGTATAGCTGTACTCTAATTGTGTGCTTGTGTAGAGTAGAGAGTATGCGTAGTGATATATGGTGGTTAATCCATAAAGGCCTAAGCATAATGATATGATAGGTTATTTATAACGCGCTTAATACCCAGAGGTTTCTTAGTGCGGACCCGGGGGTTGAACCTGTTGCTCTGTGTCGTCTTGCTTCTAAGGCGAGCACCTTGCACCTGAGCTACCCTCCCGAGATGCGCATTGAATCTCCCATGATGCGCATCTCGGGAGGAATCTCCCATAATGAATCTCCTCCCATAATGCGCATTGAAGGCGCTCAATGACAGGCAGGGAACGAGGGAGGACGTGGAGATATTCCCACAGGCCATGAGCTGCGCAAATGTGAGGACTAGCTACTGCACATGGTCTAGAGACACCCAGACTGCAAGTGCTAAGGCATGGACAGGAATGGTACATGAGGACCGTAGGGGCTGGATACACAACATCATCACAGGGACCGGGCAGGGGCAAACAGCAAGCATGCAGGGGCCAGAGGTACAGAGAGACAGTTACGGGACTGGGGTGTACAGCGACATTGGGGGGCAACAGTGAAATGTGAGGGTTTGGGGGGTTGAGGGTCCACAGTGGCACAGAGGGGAAATGAGGGGTTTGGGTAAACGGTGACAACGCAGGGGGCGGGAGTATGCATCGACTGCATGGGGATGGAGTGGGGGTGGCACATAGGGAACATCACAGGGACTAGCGGGTTGGGCATAGAGCGACAGGGGCCAGGGGTACGGGTGGAGGGGGGAACCAGAGGGACAGGTGTATGGGGCAACAAGCGGTAGCTGGGGGATAGGGGCACTTAGGACATCACAGGGATTAAAGGGCTGGGCTTGCAGCGATAGGTCTGGGCAGAGGGATGCATAGCGACTAGAGGGCACTGACTGGCACACAGCGACATCACAGGGTCTAGAGGGGAGGGCAATACAGAGGGATACATAGTGACATCATAGGAACAGGAGGGTAGGGGGTACATAGCGATACAAAGGCGCACACAGTGACATCACAGGGACTAGATGTGCTGTCGAACAGCGACCCACGGGGGACCAGAGGGGAACCCTATGACATTACGTGGAGCCAGACGGTCGGGGAGCATATCGAATGCACGGAAGACCTGAGGGGTACAGAGGGGATTGAGCATACATTGATAGCACGGGGGCCAGAGGGGTAATAATGAGTACACGGGTAGCCAATCGGCAGGGGAACATAGAGACAACATGGGGACAAAGGGCATATAGAAACATTATGGGGACTAGAGGGGCTAGGCACGCTATGACAGTACGAGGAGCCAGAGGGTCAGGGAGCATAGTGACTGCACGGAGGACCAGAGGGGTACAGAGGGGTTTCAGCAAACATTGATAGCACGGGGGCCAGAGGGGTAATAAGGAGTACACGGGTAGCCAATGGGCAGGGGAACACGGGGACAACATGGAGAACAGAGGGCATATAGAGACATCACGGGGACTAGAGGAGTTGGGCAAACAGCGATAACCAGGGGGAACCGAGGGGTACATAGCGATATCACCAGAGCCAGAGGGTGGGGGTTACGCAGTGACAACACGGGGGCTAAGGGTGGTGGCAATGCGAAACACGGGCACCAAGGGATTTGGGGTACGGAGGGGATGGGACATATAGCGAGGGCACAGTGGTGAGGTACACAGCGATATTGCGGGGAGTCCGGGGGCACACAGCGACAGCACGGACCAACGGGCTGGGGAACAAAGCAGCGTCATGGAATTGGGAGGAGTTCTGACCCAAGGAGATCATTATTCTGTATTTCAGGGATAAGGTTGTTAATAGCCAAATTAATGGGAGTATTCTTTGATGACCTGGTTGGGAGTCCCATTGTGTATTTTAGTCATTGGGTAGTTAAAAATGTAGTCGTTTTTTAAGTTTGAGGTTGGTGTTATGGAAAGAGTCAGGTTTTTTGTAATTTGCGGAATGTCATATAGTCATGGTTGTGTCGAATATGAGGGGGAAGCGAGTTCCACAGAGTCAGGGCCGAGGTTGAGAAAGCGTATCCTGCGATCCTCAGTTTGTTGTTGGGATCACTAAAAAGGAGGGCAGTTCTTGATTTTAGGGTACGGGGTGGGAGGTAAGGTTTTTAACTTTTCTTGTAGGTATACTGGGCCGGTCTTGTGTACTGCATGGTGAGTGATTCACAGGGTCTTGAAAGTGACCAGGGAGCCAGTGGAGGGTTCGGAGAGCTGGAGAGGTGTGCCCCCTTGAGTGGTTTGGACCGTTCATATGAAGGGAGAAGTTGAGCGCGTCAAGACTGTTGCCCAGTGGATGGGTCATGGGGTTGGTGGGAATGTCCAACCAGATATTGAAGTCTCCTAGGAGGGTTAGAGAGGGGTGATTTACTTGAATGGTGGCTACAGAATCACAGAGGTTGTTTGAGACATGTCTGTCGTAACCAGAGAGTTTAACTAGAAGGGATTCACATGATGGAATGCATTTCTGAGATTCAGCGAGTGAGATGGAGAATTGAGATTTAAAGAGGACTGCCACGCTGCCTCCTCTGGAAGGTCTGTTGTGCGGGATGAGCGAGTAGATGCTTCATGTGCAACAGGGGCAAAGTCGTCAGAGAACCAGGTTTCAGTGATAAACACTAGATTTGGTTCGTCAGAGGAGAGGAGGTTGGAGATGCTGTGTCTGTTTTTCACTACAGAGCAGGCTTGAAAAGGATGCCGTTGACTTCGGTGTGGTTGTGGAGGAGGTCATTGGGGTGTGAGCAGGAGGTGCTTGGGGGATTGGAGGGGAGGGGCGGGGCGGGTGGGGACATCCTAGTTTGTTGAGACTGGGAGAGGAGCGGTAGAAAGGGAGTAGGGTGCCAGCGGATTCGGTGTAACTGGAGATGGGGTTACATCGGTGGAGGCTGGGAAGAGTAGGCAAGCGGATGGGGGGATATGAGAGGAGTGTGGGTAGAGTCAGGGAGGGGCGGGCGAGAGGGCAGATGGTCAGTCGGTGTGAGAGGGTTTAGGGGGTTAGGAATTGGAGTGATTATCAGAGGGTTCGGAGGGTCCGGTGTGCAGGGTGAGTAGTCGAGAGAGAGCGAGGGGGTGGAAGCTGGGCGAGGGTAGGCGGTGTGTGATGGGGTAGGGGCGGGAGGGATTGGGAGGCTGGGCTGAGGTAGAAGTGGTGAGGAGTAGAGTAGAGTTGAGGACGGGGACCAAAGTAGTTTTCTATTCTTCAGGGGTTTAGGTGCAATAGGAGTGTGAGAGAGGGTAGGGGGTCGGAGGGTGATGGAGATGAAGCTACCGTTCTTGCGAGGGTGAGACATGCTGCTTTTAGAGAGGGGAAGCAGTATGAAGGGGGTAGTTGGCAAGGGTAGAGGGGGGGGTTAAGGTGGGGGGAGGGGGTGTGGGCGGCTCTTTGATGGGTTAGGGTAGAGGGACGTATGGGGGAGTGAAAGGGAGGAAAGGGTGTGTGTTTGAGAGTGCAGGGAAGGGGCGGAAGTGCATGAGGATTTGAGCTGTTTGGAGCGCCAGCAGGCTCCTCTGGCTTGGGAGTTTGATAGGGGGCGAGGAGTCTTGCAGTGGGGTATTAAGGAGTTCTCGATAGTGGTCAAAGGAAGGGTGATGAGATTGGGGGAAGGGGGAGCGGAGTAGGCTTCTGTGGAGGGGGGTGATTGGCGCGCCAGATTGCACCTCTGATTTTAGAGTTGGATGCAGGGTGGTGGTAGGAGAGTGGACGAGCGGCGTTAGGCTGAAGTGGAGTGCGCATGAAGGTTTCTAGGGTGGTACTCGGGGGGGGGGGGGGGGGGGGGGAGGGGGAGGAATAATGGGGTGGGCTTGAGAAGGTGTGCGCTAGAGCGCGGGCCAGGTGCCGTGGGTGGTGAGTGAGGAGGGGGAGCAGGGGATTCTAGAGATTAGGACTGGTTCGCGAGGGGGATTTTTGCTAGCCGGTGTCTCCATCTGGTGTTGGGAAGCTAAGGATTGATAAGCTATTGGTGGAGGATGGGCCCTGGATGTACAGCCTGTGCCTTGCATTCAAGGGAGGGTCGGGGGACACCGCACTCACCTGCCTGAAACGGGAAAGGCGGTGAGGAAAGTACAGTAATCTTTGGGCGCACTACCTAGATGCGAGACAGGATAAGAGGGCAGAATTCAACACAGTAATTTTTGAGTGCACTATTTGCAGATTGTCAGAACACGGCACAGTAGAGACTAAGGCGCAGCAATGCTAAATGTGAGTGAGTAGAGAGCAACACAGTAATCACTTGGGCGCACTATCTAGGTGGGGAGCAGGTAAGGGGGACAATTTCTAGGTGTTTTGGATTGGCAGAATATAACACAGTAGCCAAGGAGCAACAATTCTAAGTGTGTGTGGCAGGCAAAACAACACAGTAATCTTTGAGCGCACTATCTAGATGCGAGACAGGCTAAGAGGGACAAATACGAGGTGTTTTGGATTGGCAGAGTGTACACAGTGGCAAGTTAGGTGCAACAATGGTAAATGGCAGACAGGCAGAAGACCACTCGGTAATCTCTTGGATGCACTATCTAGATGCAAGACAGGCTGAGAGGGGCAATTTCTAGGAGTCTGACTGGTAGCCTATACAAATTAACACAGTTTAGTCTGAATTGCTCATTACAGTGTGACGTAGAATAACATTTAATGGGATTGGATATTTTGTAAGGTGGGAGCCACCTTGGCTCCACTTGCCTTACTGGTTGTTGCTGGTTGACGGCTGGCCACTGGCTTCCCCTGCTGACACCTGAGACATTATCTGGAGCTACCTCAGTTGGAGCCGCCCTTTGCCTTGAGGCCCTTCGCTGCAGGGGCTGCACAGGCAGAGGGCTGCGGTCGGAGGGGCCGTTAAGTGAAGCAATCTAGCCAATTGGCGGCAGACTAGACCAGGCACACACGGACCAGGGCCAATCGGGGAGGTGGGAGGGGAGGTGGGAGAGCGAGGCGGTGGGAATTCGAGTCAAAAGTGGGAAAGGGACAAGTTAATCACTACGAGCACGTGGCTCAGACAAATTAAAAAACACACATTTGGTACAATCATCAGCCAGTGAGGGCCCGGAGCAGGATACCCTCACTGATTGAATTCAGGTATGGAAAGGGAAGCGGACTGCAACGCCGGCAGACTAGGCCAGGCGCACAGCGACCAGGGCCAATCAGGGGAGATGGGAGGGCAAGGAGTCGGGAATTCGAGTCAGAATAAGATTAAGATTTATGGAGGAAAATAGATTGCAGAGGATAGGTATAATGCAAAGAATAGTTCCGAAAGAGAAGGCTTATACGAATGAATTAGTGGAAAAAGGCTCCACTCATTCAGGTTTTCTGAAAAAGGTACAGACATCCAGCAAAACGTGCTGGGGGTCTCACTAGGACAGGGTATGAAGCATACAAATTATACATCTCCCTAACAATATTCTATTAAAAAAACCTAATAATTTTATATTTTGGTACACCTTCTGTCTTAATTCAATCATTGGAGCGGTCAATGTGATTCTCATTCTAGCCTGAGTCTAAGCCTCTATGCTCTGCTACCGTATCGTGTTTGAGTTTGGCTAGACATCAGTTTCTTCTCCCTGTGCATTACAATAGGGGGGCCTCTCAGAATCTACCCCAAGGGTGGATTCTGAAGAACCATTTTAGGATATATGTATGTGATTATGACCATATATAATGTAACATTTACCTTCTAAGTTGCAGAATCTAAACACTTATTGCTGAGGTAATCTGGCTCCTTGCAGCTAGGATTTCTCTTCAACATATATCCATCAGACATTGACAACCTATAGGAATCGATAAACCCTGATCCCACCAGTCTTGGATCTTTAAAAATAAATTGGTTAGCATTTGCTGACTACTTGGTATTCTTTGACCTGTCCCCTGTCCCCTGTTGGGCTTCAACGTAAGTTGACAGCTTTGACCAACTATGCAGTAGAGAACAACTTGACTATTAACGCTAGCAAATCGAGAATAGTAATCTTCTCCAAAAGGCGGAAACCTAAAGTGGGGTGGAGAGTGGGCAGTGCTTGTTTGACATCAACCTCCTCAATGCGAAGAAGGCACACCAGCATTCCTGGATAAAAGTGTATGGGTGAACTCCCAAATACAGAAATCAGCACTCCAGCAACACAGGAGCAGCAACACAGCTCTAGGTAAGTTCTACCAAAAGTCTCACAGTACCTTACAAGTGAAGAAAAGGATGCAGCATGATGCAACAGCAGCAGACCCGGTCACAGGATTCTTGGTCAGGCAGACAAAAGAAGGGACACTGGAGTGGATCTTGCAGCAGTAGTTCAGTGAATAGGCTTTAGACAAAGAATTCTTCAGGGTTCTTTTATTTGTGGCACCCTTTTCAAGACACTAGTGAAGAAAGATTACGCCTGGTTGATTCGTCTCGCTTTCTCGGTCCAGCACTCTGGTGAGGGGGCTTTGTGGAGTGGTATTGTGCCTCTGGAGGTCCAAAAGGAGGCCACCAATGTTTCAGGAAGATTTGATCTACGGAAGGTGATGCACTGCACAGTGGCCACAGGTTCCTGGGTATTGGCGGTTTGCAGGCCGTGAAGGTCACAGCTCATTGTGGGATTACTCAAAATGCAGGTAGCCTTTGGACTGGTTGGATCCACCAGTCTAAGGGAGAGGGTCGTCCTTTTCGGGGCCCTCCAGACGCTTGGAAGAACAGCAGCGACTACACAGAAGGCATATCCGGTCGTCTGGAAATGGCTTCGGACGTATTCACCGCTTCCTCCTAATCGTTTTAGTTCCAGTGACCAGCTTGTCTTCAGCATAAGCATCCATGCCTCTTAAGCAGGAACCCAGCCAATCGGTACCCATGCACCATTCCAACTGTGGGTGGGGGCTATCTTTTCAGGACAGCCAGCTCCCCAGGTGGAAATGGCTCCATGCAAGCACAGCAGAAGAAAAGAACAGCAAAGTTTTGGAGTCCTCCCCTATTTCCTGTCCTCGCAGACACACTGGCGCCTTGGCAGGCTTTACAAAGGTATCCTGCCGAAGACAGAAGCCAAACCCGTACCTCCCCCACCTTGCATCGGAGAAGGACCAAGAACGGACAATCCGTTTTGAATTGGTAAAAAAAGAAAACTCGTCATTTTCGGTCAATGGGGACCCTTCTGTGCACTACCTTGGCTGTTAGTACAGCCTGGGAGTAAAAATTGCACGGAAGTAAGAAGGGTAAAACCCCTGCCACCAACAGATCAAATTAGCTTCTCACTGTAACCAAAGGGTTACAGAAGCAGTGAGAAAGGGGATACAATGTAGTCCCTCCGCACTCAACATAAGGTGGGGTGTGATTATCGCACAATAGGAAAAAGATAGGATAAAAATACCACCCTAGAACAGAAAATAGAGATGACCAAGGGGCTCCCAGCAATACTGCAGAGCGCTGCGTGCTGCAAAAGTCAAAGACGGATGCCATAAATCCTAGAGGAAAGTATAACTCCAAGAAAAGTATAAAAAGAAATACAAATGTATCCCTAACATAGGGTAAAGGAATGAGTGAGTGTGTATAGAAAAAGGTTCCCATTAACTCAGGGGAACAGACCAAAAATCTAGTAGTCCAGCAGAAAGGGCTGGGGGACTCGAATGTGGAGAAGATTGTGCATATAAATGAAAATCTACCCAACACCAAGTCGCCCACAAAGATCAGCTTGCTGCTGATCCAAAGAATTCTCCTGCAGCTGATCATCATTGACTCTAATGTTGTACCAGTGAAGCACTACTCCTCTACCATACCTTAAGAAGACCCTCATTGATTCAACCGCTGGACCGGTGGGAACAACCAGCTTTGACACCTGCCGAAGGATTTGGGCCTTTGGAAGTGTCCCTGTACCAACATTTGGACTGACACGCTCTCTCCTGGGCTACCTCGGTTCAGCCATCGCATTTCCGAGTAGACCCTTGGAACTTTGCAGATCTTCAACTGCTGCCACAAGTCTACTGCACCCGTGTTATCAGCCCTCTTACATCAAGTTAAGCTGTGCTGGGATTGCTACTGTGATCACCGCTCTAAGATCACCTGTTGCTGCCTGACTGTGGTGACTCCCGTTTCAACACTCCTTCAGTCCCTTGAGGTGGTCTGCCCTGCAGAAATTCTTCATATTTCCTCATTTGCGGCTTCTACTGGAAGTTGTGCACTGCAACTGATCGATACTTAATCCCGCCACAGAACGTGACCTTAGCACCACAACCCCAGGACCTTCCGCGACCGGACCAAGTGCAGAAGATACTGTGTCATACTTGCCCTACCACATCCTCAGTAACACACTCCCCACCAACTCCCCACCCCAGAAAGACCAGGCCCACTCATGCCCTTAAATGTGCCCTCATCAACGCTCAATCTCTCCCAGCTCACACTCTCGGGATCAACGACCTCATCTCCACTCTTGAGCTAGACCTACTTGCCATTACGGAAACCTGGCTCTACGAGCCTCCGGTCCAGCCACCACGCTCGCTCTCCCACAGGGCTACTACATCCTCTGTCAGGACAGAAAGCTTTCTAAAGGTGGAGGTGTTGCTCTCATATCCAAGGATGAGCTCCCCATTAGACTATGCAACCACACCTGGGAAGGTAACACAACCTCCTCTCAGCCAAACTACGCCTATCTGCGAACTGCACTATAAATATACATGTCATATACAGGCCTGCCGCCACAGTCCCCGCCTTCCAAGGACATCTACTCCACGTACTAAGCAATAATTTAAAGAACTCTACCAAAACCATCTTACTTGGTGATCTCGGTCACACCGACCCCAAGGACAAAGCAGCCTCAGCCCTTGCTAGGGAACTCTAAAAACCTTGGCGTCACACAAAGTTACTCACCGCACCCACTCTAAAGGCTGCACACTTGATTGGGTGGCAGACCACAATTGCTCCGCCACCATAACCTCCAACTTGGCATACCCCTGGACGGACCACAACTGCATCCAATTCTTCATCCCCATTAAGCCCACCACCACACCACTCTCCTATGCCCCGGCAGCTATGGTCAGAAGCTCCAAAAAACTCACAGCAAACAACGTCTGCCCCTTCTTAGATGTTAAGGAACTGAAACCCTCTTTCACCAATGACCCCAACACCCTTGCCAACATCTACGCTCTTGCTCTCACTAGAGCCATTAACGCCATAGTTCTGATTGAAGCTAAAAATTAAAAGAAATCCATGAATACCTTCTCATGGTTTACGGATGACTTACTAGTCCTCCGTTCAAACGCGCAGCCCTAACCAACTGGCAGTCCAACCCCTGTGACCCTACCATTGAAGAATTCAAAAGAACCTCGACGCAATACAAAAAAGCCATCTTCCATGCCAAATTGAATGCCATCAACCTCTGAACTTCTAAAGCCAACCAGGTCCGGAGAGCTGTTCTCCATCTTCAAAAATCTCCCCACCCCATCCACCAGCCCCCACTTCTAAACAAAATCTCTCTTCTACAAGACAAAATACAAGCAAAATGCATCACATTACTTAAGCCTGACCCCCCCTAACACTCCCACCACTCCCATGCAAAAGCCTCCACTGCCTCTTTTCCTTCAGAGACGTCTCTGTAACCGAAGTCACAGCGCTCCTCCAACACCTCAAACCATCCACGTGCAAAGGTGGCATCTGTCCACCCAACATCATTAAAGATAGCGCTGACTCCCTGGCCCCCCTCATCACTGCATTCATTAATGCATCGTTCACCTCCGGTATCGTCCTGTCCAGTCTAAAAGAAGCATGGGTCCGCCCCTTCTTAAAATGCCTTCCCTTGATCCATCCTCCCCTAACAACTATCGCCCCATTTCTACCGTCCCATTCCTGCTCAAGATCTTAGCTAAAGCCGCCCATAACCAGATCCAGCACTTCCTTGAAACCAATTCCATCCTAGTCAAAAGACAATGTGGATTCCGCAAAGGCCACGGCACCGAAACTGCCCTCCTGGACTTAAAAAACCAAATAACTAAGATAATGGACAAAGGCAATCCAGCCCTCTTACTGCTATTGGATTTATCAGCCGCATTTGACCTTGTGGATCACAAAATACTTACTTCCCACCTCACCAATGCAGCCCACTTTTCTGAACAGGCCACCTCTTGGATAACCTCCTTCCTAGAAGGTAGAGCTAGGAAAGTCTTCTCAGATACGGCCAATGCTGCTCCCATCACAATCCACTGCAATGTTTCCCAGGGCTCATGAACTGCGCCCACCCTCTACAACCTGTTTAACAAGCCCCTTTTTGACAAACTGGACTCCTTCGGCATAGCCTACACCAACTATGCTGATGATGCACAAGTTCTCCTTCCCCTCACCAGCTCATATGACCAAGACTCTGCCGCCCTTCTCCAAATATATTCCACCCTCCAAGCTTGCATGGCAGCCAATGGATTATGCCTCAACTGAGACAAATCGGAGATCATCCTCTTAGGTCCCAAAGGAATACTGGACAAACTGAACCAAAAATACGAAAACTTAATCATTGACAACACCACCATTCCAGTCCCCTCCTCTGTAAAGACCCTTGGGATCTATCTTGACTCCATATTGTCCATGAACAGACAGGTCAGTGCCATTGCTTCTGCTCATACCACGAAACTAATGAATGCCATCAAACCATTCCTCTCCAACCAAAACTGCCTCTCTATCGCCCAAGCCACAATTGACGCCAAGTTAGACTATTGTAATGTTCTCCTTGCAGGCACCTCAGCAAAACCTAAACCAGCTCCAAACTGTCCAGAATAAAGCGCTCAGAGCAGCACTCAACATCCCCAAAAGTGATCACATCACACAAGCCAGACTAGATGCCCACTGGCTCCCGGTTAAGGAAAGAATTACATTTAAGACTCTTAGCTTAACTCACAAATGCCTTAGCCTTTCTGCCCCTTCCTACCTATCTAAAACCATCAGCAGACACACCTCTGCACAGCCCAGAACGCACCACGCTAACCAACTGCACATCCCGTCCATCAAAAGCGCTAAAGCAGGGGGCATAGTCTTTCCTCACAGCTTCCAAACTCTGGAATGCCCTGCCCAACGCCCTCCAAACGTATTGACTGTAACTAAGTATGTATAACCAAACAGACCGTCTTGTAATTTAGCTTGCTTTTTGCCTGTTTCTGTAGACTGTTATGCTCCCTGTAACCAGATGTGTTCGCTGTAACAGCTCCACGATGCCTCAGGGCTGCTGTGCGCTATATAAATGTTAAAGAAGATTGTATCCCCAACGCATTCCGTAACACCTTCATTGGCCTCTGGAAGAATCGTTCGGAGTCAGGGTGGGGGAGGGGGTGAATTAACATACCTTTTTCTAGTCACAACCCACCCACTCCGTGCGTACCAGTCCTTCAAATGATAACATTGGTAGGAAGTCCTGCCTGTATCCAACTTTTACCTGACCTTTTGTGGTGGAAACTGGGTTAAGGGTTCTTCTCTAGACCTAGCCTAGTGTTTAGTTGAGTACTTAGCTGAGCTTTACTGGAAGTTTTATCTAACTTTGGAACCTTTGGGTTAATCATCATCACTGGCACTGCTATTCATATAAAGATGTACTTGAAGAAGTATATGCTTTGGAAATTGTGACTTTTGGTCACAAGGCCCTAAACCATCTTAGGGTTAGACTTTACAGAAATCAGGGAAGCTGTTTGTATGGATTCTAAGGAGTTCTGTCTACTTCTATGCAAAGTCTATTCACCTGTGTTGAACTAGTAATTAATTCATATGGGTTAGGAAAGATTTCTCATTGGTCAACTATTCTCGTTATTCAACTATTCTGTGGACACCCAAACATTTTGATTGATTTTTTTTTTTAACCTGTCCCGACTTTTTACACTCCCCTGGCCTTTTGCTCATTAGTTATGGCGGAAACTGATCAGTCCTTCAGACTATCAGTACTTATCTTTTTTACCTTTTAAATTTTTGGTAACTTTTTAACAGTGCTCACAGCATCTTACAATTCGGTGTAGTGGGGATACTTTTGTACCACGCTTGTCTTTTACACTGGGGTTTTCTGGTTACTTTTATGTGTGCCTACAGACAGGCTGGTAGCAAATGATAGCTTTTTTGCATTATTTTTAGTGTGCACGTTTGTGTATACCTTGCCACTAAACGTGGCTAGTGCCCTAAAACGACTGTGCCATGAGATTTTTGCTTGTCCTTTGGACGTATTGTTTGGCCCTCTCAGTTCAGGAAATCCCATATAAGGTCATGCACTTAAATGACCTATATGCATATCTGTGGTGCCGGAGAGTCTGCGTGTCGGGCATGAGTGAAGCCCACAGTGGTCCCTGATTTGACCACTGCTGGCTGTTTGAATGGTTAAGATCCTTACCATTGGTGGGCTTGGACTTGCTTCCAACCAGGATTTTGGATAAGAGGACAACTCTGCAGCCATTTCTTTAGATCAGCGTTGGAGCCAAGTATCCTGTGTAGAAGAGAAGCCGACTGAACATCCGTGGATGACTCCCGAAGGGCCCCGGCATCCCTTCCTGTGTTTGGCCTGTTGATGCACTTTTGGACTAACTGATCTGCAAAGGCCCTCAGCGGTTCTTCAGCACTTAGACTGGTGGGACTAACCATTCTCGATGCATTCCCAAGGATCCAGACGTCCTGGGCCTTCCGAAGGGTCCCTGGACCCACTGGGTGGACTGATAAGCTCTCCAGTGGGCTACCTCAGTAGAATCTTTGCCGGAACTTCGGTGGTCGCCAGCTTGTGCACAAGACTCCTTCCTACCAAGCATTTGCTTTCCAGCATCAAGGGATCCTGCTCTGGATGTCTTCTTAAACTGCGACTGGAAAGACACCTGCTGTCGCCCATGTGTGGTAGCAGTCACTACACCATGCCTTCCCCAGTCTAGTGAATGGTCCTGAAGAGATCTGTATCTGTGCATTCTGCATTTCTTCTTCGCAAAGGGTTGTATTCTGCTCCTGGAACCAAATGAAAGAATCCTTGAACCTGCAGCTCCTGGGCCTCTTCTATTGGATCCAACGGCAGAAAAACCTACCTCCAGCGACCACAACCCACCATCGCCCAGTCAACATACCTGGGGAAAATCAGAATCAGGGGGTGAAGTAATTGCAACGCATTCACATCCCCCTGTTTTCCTTAGAATAAACCTTGGTTATTCCATTCTATTGCTTTTTGATCGTCTGATCTAAAAGCTTGTATCTGAAAGCTGGAATCCTATTTTACATACCTGTAACCTGAACATCTTAGTTTGTTATTGCATGCATTCCTAAAAACCTAAGGGTGACTGTATATATGTTTTGATACTTGAGTATTGCGATCTTACTATCTGCTAGTTTCATTTTCTAGTGTGTTTTGTGCCAATAATAAGTAGAGTATTTTTATACTTTCCTGTCTAAATTGAATTCTTGTCTGTTTCACTCTGTGGTCTAGTTGTGGACCCCCGGCCCCACTCAACTTTCTCCTAAGACGAAGCTTGACCACGCTCCACGCTTACCTTGATTGAGTTCCACCAATCTCTGAGTTCCCCCTGTTTACTATAACTAGGTTGACCTCTTAAAATCTGTCCACCAGATTCCAGAAATATATGTGGATGTGTGTGTATAAGATTCTGTGTGGAAATATTTTCCTTTGATTGTATATGCTTAGTGTGTAAACCTAAGCATAATAAGTCATTATAATTGTATTTCTGAGGCTTGTGGAATCTGCTGAGATCACATGCTATGCATAGGCCGACATCTAGTGTAAGCTGCGGAGTATTAAAGTTGTTGTTTTTCTAAACTCGAAAAGGGACATCAACAGGGCATGTGTCACGTCCGCTCCCTCTAGGGGGCGGCTCAAGTGGACTTTCTGGCACAGGTGGAGGAGACGAATTTCATGCATCGCCTCTACCCCCTCCAACATGGCTGTAGCAAGGAAAAGCAGCGCTCCAGCCTTCCGAATCCGAGAGTGTCGGATGACTCCGCCCCCAACCTCGCAGAATGGATTTCCTTCGGCGGCGTCTTCGGTCCAGCGCGTTGCTACTGTTTTCAGAGGCCACGCTCCGTGAGTTCGTAATTCAAGGCTAGCTCTCTTTACCCTTCGAATACTCAGCTTGTCTGTAATCTTTCAACCGTCTCTCCCTTTTCTCACTATTAGACTCCTCTACCCGTGGTCCTCTTCCCTACCAGCTCTCCATACACTTACACCGAAGGCATTGGTTCTACACTCTGCAGTACGTATAGTTCCGTACCCCCCCAGCATACAACATACTTTCATTCATTCCAAAACTAATCTTTCTCCATTCTTCAGTCTCTTCTGCAAGGACAGGGAGTTACTGTCTACCACGCGCTGAACAGAATACAACCTTCGTGCAAGCCGTCTTTCACCCCCTCAACAGACATTCAGATTTAAAGGTATATCGCTCACCAGAGTCCTACTGCAGCAACCTCTCCCTTTTCTAAACACCATCTGGTTTCTCTCTTCAGGATAGTTCGCGATCGCAAGTCCAACTCCCGAAGTCACTCCTGGGAATCAAGACTCGCCCATCGCTTCTTTTCAGTTCCTGGTACAACAGGGTTTTTTCCCCCACGAGGGTTTCCCTGACTTCCCCTCCTCGACCTGGGTTTCTCCGGCGCGGGGAGAGGAGGTTAGGTGAGCTTTCCATTCTTCTCTACGAATTTCTACTGGACCAGGTTAGTGTTGTCTTGTTGTTTATCTGATATCTGCAGTAGGGACTGTGAACACCAAACCTTTGGAATAGAAAGGTACATAGATTGTGACAGCATGTCAGTAATACTATCCCTAGTTTGACGTCCACTATACCCATGGTCCTTCATGCGTCGAGGTACCTCAGATTGTTTTTTTCCGCCATCGTGAGTGGTCTCTTCTCGCAGAGTTAAAGTTTAAAACATAGTTACTCTTGCTGTCCTTTTTCGCCCGACGCCATGCTCTCGACGCAGTGAAGAATCAAGAAAAAGGACGAGACAACCCGTTGGACGAGGTCCACTTTCGACAGATCCCTTCGGCCTTGGAAGGCCCAATGGGCCTAGGCCCTTACAGTAGGGAGAGTGGGGGGGGGGTCATTATACAAATTATTTTCCCACCCCTTCCCTTTATCCCCGGCTGCCTTCACCAAACACCCTTTCAATTCTGCCCATCCTGTAATAAACAGTTTCTGTGGATCGATAAACAGAGTTTGCAACCTGTGTCTAAATCGTGACCACGACGAAGCGCACTGTCTAGTTTGTAAGCTCTTTTGACCCAAGACCCTTAAAGAACGAAACGCTGGGCCCATCACGCCATGAAGGCCAAGGCCGCCATGGACGTTGAGGGAGCCTTCAGTGATGGCAGGGTTTTTGGATGGCGAGGGTGACTGGGAACAGCCACATTCCCAAGTGCTAGCCCCCCACCGCGGGAGACAGGCCAGCGGCTCTGTTATGGGGACTTCACCCAGCGGCAAGAGCACTCCATCTTCCCACACTAAACACACACCCTGCGGCGATGTGGCACTGCTGCCGGACAATCACCGAGATTCAGCGTCTAGGGGCAGATCAGTGTTTTCCCTGTTCTCTGGGCACCCAAGTCTCGGTCGCCTCATGACAGGCCCCATAAAAAAGACATCGCCCATAAAACTTCTTCAACCGAACGTCGGCAGACGCGATGGCGGTCCTTCCGAGTGCCGAAACTCGACACATATTTTGTCAAACTGCAGGGAAGCCTAAAAATTCAGGGTTATCACACCTGATCAAAAACATGTCCCAGAAAGCCTTATTAAAGCTTCTAATTCCAAAAATTCTTCCTCTAAGAGCACCAATCAGGAGGACAAGGGCCAGAAAAACAAGTCCCATAGGGTAGAGTCTACCCTTTCCAAGGAAACTCAAACTGTCCCACAAGAGGAGTGTGAGGGTCCATTAAGTGTGAGGCCCTACATATTGAGGACCTACCTACACACCACATACCTGCTGTACCTTACCCTGGGGTCATCCCTAGCTCAGCCAAATGGTCAGCAGAGGACATAGTGATGTCTAGAATTACTTTCTTTGCAAATTTCTTTGAAGAGAACCCTCATGCCTTAGCAAGTTTATAAAGTACACCTCCCACTGATCAGGCCTCGAGCACTCAGCCCCGGTCTTCCACTCCTCAGCCCCTAGCTTCGTCCCAGCCACCAGCAAAGAGATCTCGCACTTCTGCTGAACTCTGATATGCATGCAGACACAGAAGGGGGAGGGGGATCAGGAGGAGGATCAATACTATGATGAGGATAATGGGGATAATAATGACGATGAGTCAGAAGTTCATACTATCGACTCTCCAGTTCCACAGGACTCCCCTTTACCTGATTCCCCAGTGGATAATCATCCCTTGTTTAATGACCTCTTAATCAAAGCAGCTGAGCACTTTGGGATTGAGACTCCCGAAAATAAGATGACAAGGATTTTGTCGAGGATATACTCCTACGTCCCGTCCCCTTTCCTCCATACTTATGGGACATCTCTCCGTCCTGTGGGACGGGACGGGAGCACTTTGTAAAAAGCATCCCAAAAAAGTTTTTCAAAAATGTGTCCTTCCTCTCTTTCTTGCGCGGGGCCTGGCACGCAGCCGTAATCCCGCCCACCTTGGCTCCGCATCGCCCATCAGTCCTTTGCTCCGCTCGTTCGGGACTGGACGCACTTGCATCCTTCGAAGATTTTCTTCCTTTTTTCCTCTCTGTCTCTCGCTAGCGATCGTGTATTAGTCTGTCTGTCGTTCAGACTAGACTTTCCAGATTGTTCATCGTGCCACCGTCGTTTCGCGAGGGCGGATCCCCATCTTCTTTGCTTAGTGTTTGGGTCCGGATCACCGTTGGGACTCCTGTTTTTACTGTGACTCCCTTTCGGTCCGGGCACTTCAACGTCGGTTGGAGCGGTGGGAGGAGGTGTTCCGACCTCCTTCGCATTTACAGGCGTTCATCGACGTGAAGAAACCATGCCCGGTAAGCTCTTTACTTTTCAGAGCACCCCGACCGGGGGATACCTTTCCAGGCTCCTCTCGGGCCGGGAGGAACGTTGATCGCTCTGTCACCGGGGTTCGCCCTGAGGTGCCTGTTGGGCCTAATAATTGTACCAGAGTTTTCTCTGAGGGTCTCCGTAAGGGGACTGTGGATACCGGAGCACGCTCTGAGTACCCCCATGTAGGGACTGTTTGTAGACCCAGTTCTCCTGAATCGTGGGATACCGGAGCTCGATCTGAGGCCTCTGTCGGCTTCCCTCAAAAATAAGTCTGGGGTGCGCCCTGAGGCCTTGGTGGGGCTTGCTGTCACCGAACGGATGTTCGAGGCCCGCGCAGATAAGGCTGTCACCGGACGTGGGTCTGAGGCCCCTCTTTCAGAGGATAAAGCTACCAACATTTCTGAGAGGCCTAACAAGGCCTTGCCGGTGAAGGCTGTTTCTCACCGTTCCTGCTCTTGCAGCAACACCAGGTCTGTTGAGGGGGCAAAGAAGGAAAGTTCTTCTTTTACCGGTAGTGCCGAGGCCCTTCCTGGGAAGGCTAATTTGGCGGTTGGTATGTCGCAGAAACATTCCAGGCCTCATAGTACCGGCTCTGCCGAGGTTCCTTATGTTAAGGCTAAAGTTAAGACCCCTGATCCATCGACGGGGACCCCTGCCTCACTTCCTCACGTGCAGCAGTTCCCCTCAGGCGATGACAAAATGGCTTCCCGCCACGACCGCGGTGGCCATATTGGGTGCTATCCCTACAACAGATGACGCGCTAGGCGATCAGGACAGTGAGGACTTGTCCCACTCTTAGTGCTTTTCATGACCGGATACTGGACATGATGTGCTTCTTGGATGTTCCGGTGCCCGAGGCACCTGCTCCGCTGGAGGGCGTGCTTTCTGGGGCGTTCACCCTGTCTCCTGGAGTGTACCGGCCTGTTCTTGCAGAAGGGCATGCTGGCCGAGGTCCACAGGGTATGGGAAAAACCACACTATGGACTTCGTCAATAAGAAAATTGACGCGAGGTACAGGCTGCATTCTTTGGAAGAGGTGGCCCTGTCATCTTGTCCACCCCCTGCGGCCACTTTGCAGTCCATGCCTGCAGCATCCTCTTCCACGACGGCTACGCAGGTTCTGGGAAAGGACAAGCTCCTTGACTCCCTTGGGAGAAAAATCTTTGCCAACTCGGCCTTGCAGCTCAGGCAGGCCAATGCCGAACTGGTGTTAGCGGGGGCTAATATGCGGATGTGGAAAGGTCTGTCGGAGTTTGAGGAATTCATCCCGGTCGAGAAGTTGGAGGACTTGAAAGGTGGTTTATCTGACGCCAGGGTCTTGGCCCAGGATCTCCTGGAGGCTGCGGCTCATCACGTAGACACCTCGGCTCGGGGCCTTATGCTGAGGGTTGATACCTCACAGCAGGCGTGGCTGCATGCAACCAAATTCTCAAAAGAAGTGCAGGACAAGGTGTTGGACCTTCCGTTCGATGGTAAGGAGCTCTTTCATTCTACAACGGATGTAGAGCTCACCAAGACGAAGGATAGCACTCAGACAGCTAAGTCCTTGTCGGTCCTTGTTAAGGTCCCTTTCAAAACCCAGAGACCGTTGTCCCAAAGCCGACCCTCCTCTGCGAGATTTCCGGTCAAGGAAGCCCCTAAAGCCAGAGTGGATACCCCTTCGGGGAATAACCGCCGTAGGCAACAACGGACTCAGTTTTTCTCCCGCTCCTCAGCCTCCTCCTCAGGTTCAGGTGGTAAAACCACCGAAAAACCTACTAAATTAGGGTTCTCCGCGCTCGCACGAGACCCCGGTGGGAGGACGCATTGCGTCTCATTGGGAGGCGTGGCAGACCATCACCAAAGACAGATGGCTCTGGTTAGTCGCTCGGGCGGGCTTCCGCTTACCCCTACCCCCTACCCCACCTCTCAACCCTCCTTTTCAGCTGTCGGGCTCGCCCTCCCTCAAAGCCGAGGTTCAGAAACTTCTGGACCTCAGAGCTGTGAAACCCGTTCCCCTCGGGGAGCGAGGGGAGGGCTTCTACTCCCGGCTGTTTACGGTGCCCAAACCCAACCAGGCTGGCCTGCGCACCATCCTAGACCTTTCCCAGTTCAATCTTTTCCTACCCCAAGAGAAATTCAAGATCACGCCCAGCCAGATATGGTCCTCCTTGCAGATGGGCGATTGGCTCAGTGTGGTGGATCTTCAGGATGCGTACATGCATATCCTGATTTGGAACCCACACAGGAGATATCTCTGTTTCTCTTTGGAAGAGGAGCACTTCCAGTTTACAGTGCTTCCTTTTGGCCTCAGCTCGGTGCCACGTGTCTTCACAAAGATGTCGGTGATTGCGGCCTATCTTCGTCTGCAGGGTATCCATGTGTATCCGTATTTGGACGATTGGCTCTTACGCAGCCCTTGTCCGTTGAAAGCAGCGGGCAATCTTCAGTCTCTCCTTCAGCTCCTGTTCCATCCTGGGCTGTCGGTGAACTGGTGGAAATCTTCCATGACTGTCTCGCAGGACTTGATTTTCCTGGGTTTTCGCTGGAACACGGTCGACTGCAGAGTGTACCTGACCGGGGACAGGATGGCGGATCTGTTAGCCACGTGTCAGATGTTTGCGCAGTTGGAGAGCATGTCGGCCTGGTGGTTCCAGAGGCTTCTGGGCCTTATGGCCTTGTGCGTGTTGGCTCTTCCTCTTGCTCGTCTCAAAATGAGGCGGACCCAAATGGCTCTTCGGAGTTCTTGGCGTCAGGCTGTGGACCCGGATTCCAAACTGATGATGATTCCGGCTTCCATGAGAGAGGACCTGGAGTGGTGGTCATCTCTCAACAACCAGTCGGTGGGTGCAGGGTTTCAGGACCCTGCCCCTACGGTGACGATCACGACAGACTTTTCCCTCCTGGGGTGGTGTGCAACGTTAGATCGTCTTCAGGTCCCCGATCTCTGGTCGCCTCGGGACAAGCTCCTCCACATAAATCATATAGAGCTTCTGGCGATCTTCCTAGCGCTCAGGGCGTTCAGACCGATCATTGCCAACAAGGTGGTCCGCATACGCACGGACAATGTGGTGTCGATGTTCTACATCTACAAACAAGGGGGAAACAAGTCTCCCCCCACCCCTAACCCCCCCCACCCCCCCGTCGACCTGTCCATCCAGATTTTGGAGTGGGCCGTGCTTCATGGTGTTTGGCTGCTTGCAGTGCACATCCCTGGCAGATGAATGTCACAGCGGATGCCCTCAGCCGGCGGGCAGTGGGAGTTGAAGGCGCAGGTCCTCTCATGGATCTTCTTGTGTTGGGGCACACTGGAGGTGGACCTCTTCGCTACGGCGGCAAACAAGAAGCTTCCTCAGTATGCCTCCATAGGGGGGCTGGGAGCCGCCTCTCTGGGGGATGCTCTCGAGATTCCATGGCACAACAGGGCGCTTACGCCTTCCCGCCTCTGCCTCTAGTCCATCGGCAATTTGGAAGCTGAAGAACTCGGTGAACTGTTCCCTCCTACTCATAGCCCCGTGGTGGCCGGCCAGGTTTTGGTTCTCAGAACTTCAACACCTGTCGATGTGTCCGCCGATCAGGTTACCAGTGACCCCCGATCTTCTTCATCAAGGGGAACAGCAGCTGTGGCACCTCTCCCCACAATCGCTCAGCTTGGCGTCATGGTGCCTGAGTTCAAGTCTTTAGAACATCTTAACTTGTCTGCGGATAACATGCGTATTATCCAGGCAGCCAGGAAACCCTCGACTAGGTCCCAATACAGAAGTAAATGGCTCAGGTTCTGTCATTGGTGTTTGGGAAAGCGGTTGGACCCAAGGGAGGCTACGGCTGACACAGTGCTGTCCTCATCCTAGTTGCGCCTATGTGGGCGAGACATGGTATCCACATCTGTGCAAACTGGCAATGTGCGATTCCCATCAAGCTCCTGTACCTAACCAACCTGTTAACCCAACACGGGCACCCACAACAACACTCCATGAACTTGGCAGCATGGCTCCTGAAGTCATAGTTTGGACACCTTAATCTGCCACAGCGGTGTATGGATATTCTCAAGGAGGCACGAAAACCAAACACTAGGCACTCCTATATCGACAAGTGGAGAAGATTTGTAATTTGGTGACAGTCAAAACAAACCCCATAGAATGTATTCCCTCACACATTCAAAATGATATGCTCCACTTATTAGATTTAGGGTTAGTATTCAACTTTAAAAAGGTCCACATGGCAGCTGTATCGGCCTATATCACCTCTCGGAATAAAGTATTGTGGTGGAAAGTACCGGTCATTAAGGCATTCATGGAGGGAGTTAAGAGACTCCACCCTCCAATTTCAAATCCCCCGCCAGAATGCAATCTCAATGTAGTACTAGCAAAGCTCCTGGGGGCCCCCTGTCAAGCCTATGCATCAGTCAAGTCTTAAACCCCTGACTTACAAGACTGCCTTCTTAGTGGCTATTACTTCCATAAGAAGAGCTAGTGTTTTGCAAGAATTGTCAGTGCAGGACCCTTTCTTTATTATCCATAAAGATAAATTGGTTTTACGTACTCATCCTAGGTTTTCTCCTATATTCATTTCTAAATTCCTACGTAGACAAGACTAGGCCGCTTAGAAAGACAGATCAACTGTTTGTCTCGATTGCAATAGGCAGAGAAGGAGACCCCATTTCCAAAAATGCCATCGCCAGATGAATAGTGAAATGTATACAATTATGCTATTCATTATCAAATAAGACACTGCCTTTCACATCAAGAGCTCACTCCACACGGAGCACAGGAGATACTTTGGCTTTTATCGCAAATGTCCGCTTAGACAGCATTTGCAAAGCAGCTACATGGAGCTCAGTACACACCTTTACTCAGCACTACTGCATTGACACACATTCCAAAGCAGATATACAGGTGAAACAAGCGGTTCTAAAACATCTATTTGCCACTGCTCCTTCTTGCAACCCACCACCTTCTCTTTATACTACTCGCTAATCTATGCATAGCATGTGATCTAAGCAGATTCCACAAGCCTCAAAAGGGATACATTACTCGCCGTTATCGTATTTCTGATGCTTGTATCTGCTTAGATTCACATGCGCCCACCCTTCCTCCCCTGAGAGGTGCATAAATGTTACATGAGTTTCTGTTATCTATTTGCTTGGATACACCTGTACTCGTGCTACACTTCATGCAACCTCATGTCAGACCAAAACAATCTGAGGGACCTCGACGCATGAAGGACCATGGGTACAGTGGACATCACATTAGGTATAGTATTACTGCCACGGCCTGTCAACGTCCCTTTTCGAGTTTCGAAAATAACAACTTTAATACTCTGCAGCTTCCACTAGATTTCTGCCTATGCATAGCATAGCATGATACAAGCATCAGAAATACGATTATGGTGAGTAATGTATCCCATGGTGTTTAACTTGAATTACTGGTGTTGCTCTGTGGGGACTCATTGTAGTCCTAGATCACTTGCACTTTCTGGAGAATATACCTAGACCGCTCTGCCACTTCACCTTGTTTGGGTTTGGCTAACCTATGTGTCTTTACCGAAATAGGGTGGGCTCTCAAAATCCTCCCACCAGGGCTGCCTCTGGGAATCCATCTTAACAGCTACATTATGTGGGTACTTTGCACAGACATGGCCAGTGGCACAGTGTCTTCACCTGTAGTGCCCTGAAAATAGTGTTCCTTTTGCAGTGTCTTTGGCCATAATATCTCTACTCACAGTACCATCACCTGTGTGTACTGCACCATGCCCCTGACCTAACCCAGATGGCACACATTGTATGATCTGCAGTCATGTTCAACAGTCTGTCTGTAGCAGTGATGCTTAATGCAATGCCATATGGCATGGGCTACTGGGATCTGTAATTTGTTCCCATATGCTTTGTTGCAGATTTATGTTATTATTTTTACTCCCGCATTCTTTTTTTAAGGAATTGCCCCACTTGGCTTTTATGCAGATTTCCTTGCCCCCCCTTTTGCTAGCTCTGAATCCTTCCCCCTACCCTCCCTACTAAATCTGTACCAATGACTGAGTCTTGTGCTATTAAAGAAGATATTCAAGCAAGGAGGACCCTAGAGAATCTGGTGATGCGGCTCTGCCAGCAGTGACTACTGCTTTTGGCGATGGGATACAGTACTCCTCCTTTGCAAAGCCTGCAGGCTGGGTCCTGCTGGTGCAGTGCTAGGAAATAGCCTCCTAAGTCCTGGATTTGATTTTGGGTGGTTTTGGGATTGACGCTGGGAAACCGGGTACCTTTGGGACACCTTGACCTAGGGGGATTTATGATGTCTTGGAGTGCACACGATGTATTTGCACATCTGTTGAGGTTTCAAATTGTTAGGGAGAATTCTCTTATAAGGCTAATTTCCCAAACCTAGTGAGTCCCCCAGCAGCTTTGCTGAATTTTTGGGGTTTGTTTATTTTCTCCTGCTAAGCGTGAGACTCTCTTCCTCCCACTCTTAGGCATGATTTGAGGTATATCTCTGGCTTTTTGTGTGCTTATGGGCTATGGGGTCTTTTACTCCATAGGGTATCTGTTTTTTTGTGTATGTGTTACACAGCACCCTCAGTGCAGTAACACAGGGGTGTCATAGTGACCCCCAAACATAGACTGCATACCCTGGGACTGACTGTCTCCCAGGTCATGTAAAGTCACCATTGACTTTACTAGTCCAAAATTGTGAACAGAACCAGTACAAACCATCATATTGTGGAAGTACTGGAAGGGGTTAATTTGATTGCCCCTGGGTCTGTTTCCAAGGGGGCACTGTCCAGTCCCCCCTTGTCGAGTTTCTGGCTGGTGGCAGTGGTTACCACGCAAAATATTCCACCGGAATATTTCCTATGGGATTTTCCCATTGATTTTAAACACACCACTTTTTGGTGCTGCCGGCTTATTTAATATTAAATCAACGGTTGGGTCTTTTTGCCAGAATTCTTTTCTAAAATGGCGTTCGTGTCCATCTCTGTAACTCCAACCAAGGTCGGGCCCTTTGTTCCACTTTTTGGTGGGGTTCTCCACAGAAGCCCTCCAACTGGTGCCACTCTGTCTGGGTTCCACAGGATGTGTGGGTGGGGGAATTGGCACTCTGGACTGCGTTGCCTTAGCAACTCAAGTCGCACTCTGTTCTGATTTGGGCCAGTGGTGAGCTGCCCGGCTCACCACTTAGCATGTTTGAGTGACAACTAGGCTGTTGAATGGAGGTTTTTCTACATTAAACCAGGGCTTTTGGGACTGGAACTTCAGAGGTCGCCACAGGACCTAAGAAATCCGAAGAGGGAAGAAGCTGAGCCATCTGCAACGACGACACCACCGGTGGAGCCCTGCTGCAACGACCTTGCGACGACAGGAGGAGATCTTCTGCTGGAAGAGTCTTCTCCCTCTGAGCTGGTGGGATCAACCAGTTTGCCATTTCGCCTTCCAGGACGTCTCTTGGTCAAATCGCCCGTGCAAAGCACCCCGGCGGTCGGATAGCCAAGTTGCACCACTGTGACCGCGAATACCAGGAACGCACTTTTTCACCGACAAACTCTGCGGCTGGTTTCTTCCCTGGGCAGTGCAACGACTCCATGTTTCCTCCTCGACGAGATCCTCTCTTCCCCTGGTCGAAACCACAACTTGCACCCGCTGCCAGGAACAACTGCCACCGCTGGAGCTTCCTCACTCTTTGAGGTACTGTGTTCTACCTGGCCTCCCTTTCTTCGGTTTGCCCAAGGTGACCCTTAAATCCTTGGCTTTCCAACTGGGTTGGCCCCCAGACCTTCTAACTTTGTCTTTTGAACCACCCCAACCTCTTTTGAACATTTCTACAAAGACTTGAATGCATTGCTAAACCGTGTGATCTTGGGCACATTTCGCCTTGCTCCATTCAAAGTGGGCCTGGCTTATGAACTTTGGCTCTACAGCATACCCTGCCTTCAGTAACTTGATTTTGCCTCTTAAAAGTGTTGGGAACTGTTTTATTTTTATGACCTGCCTTTTTCTCTCCCTTTAACCTAATTATTGGAGTGCCATCTAAGCTACGCGCTCAGCTCTGTTTTAACTTAGACTTGTCTAGTAATTACTAAGGGAGGTGTAAATACTTTTCTGATTGTGTTGCAACTTGCTTTTGATTAATAGCGCTAGTGTATTTTCTAAAGTGTGTGTTAAATAAATAATTATATACTTTTGATACAAAGCTCTGGTCAGTGTTTTTGGCCCTATTGTGTATCCTCTGTATAGTGCCTAACTCTTCTTGACAGAAGTCTGACTGGGTGGTACAGACTGCTACCAATTGGGTTTACTGCTTACTCCTGTAGTCTTAATCTTCTTGCAGTGGTCCCCAAGGGAACTGCACAGGATTCTGCCTAACACAAATAAGGTGTCACTAGGGTTGTAAAGTCAGATAAACCGATGGGAACAATTGCAAAAGACGTGGTGCTTAAGTTAGAGGAGTAGGGTGGAACGTTTGGCAGTTGTGTGCAGGTTCTACTTTCACCAAACTTGGATGTTTCCCAAAATCATATTTTAAATGGAAAAACAGAACCATAACTGTAGTCTCTATTGATGACTGCATAGTGTGCATTTTTCTATTATACACGTATATAAATATTGTATTTGTCTGCTTGCTTTACAGGTGCTGTTCAGAAGGAGTTGACAAAATGGAGACGCAGCAAGAAACCGAGGAACCACCAATGGAGAAAAATGGCCCTCAGTCTTCCGGGCAATCCTGCATTAATGTGAAAGGGGAAAGGGTTCCTTGCACAGATGCTGGTAGCCCTAAGGTTCTGTCTTGTATTGTTCATACAGCAGCACCAGAGATCAGAGGGACTGGTGAGTGTCCAGGTCCTGGCATGTGCAGCACTACTCCGATCATTGAACATTGCAAGGACGCATTTAGCTCATTCCTTTACTGGCGGCCTCCTTTGCCGGACATCAGCCAGGATTTGAAGTTGCTTCAGCCAGATGGTGAGGACGGCGAGGATAACACCACTCGGGCTGCAGAGCTCTGCAATGCTTATGCAGCCAGCAGTGAGATTCGTAAGGTTCTCGAGAGTTTGAAGGAGCACATGGATGATCCTGATGTTCAAGGTAATGTCAACGTTTGATCATTACTATAAGGATCCTTGATGGACTAGTAGAGTAGTGGGCACGATTATGGTAATCTTTGGAACACATTGGGCCAGGCGGAATGGGTTTAACGGCGCTAGTAGAGCTGCCGGTGCCATTTAACCCATTCCGCCCTATCACGAGGTCCCCTTGCGGTACCCGCTCTGGACCAGATGTCCTTTGCGGGTCCCGCGAGGGTACCAAGGGCATGGCTGCCTCCAAACTCGTAATGAGGCCCATATGAGTCCAAATTGATAAGGCCCAATTTAACACATTCTGTATTTCACAAGGCTACAACGTGTGATCTGTTATGAAAGTACTTGATATCTGTAATAGCAACTGCACATCTAAGCACCCTCCTTGTGGGGTGTGAACAATTCAGTCATTTACTCAAATCCTTTATTTTTGGTATCCAAACAAGCCATAGATTTAAGCATTGTGTGTTCTGCACCTTCTTACCAAAAGGTTCTTTTGGGCACCCTAGATAAGTGGTGTTTAACAGTGGGTCCAGATGCCATCACATGCTGGGATCGCAGAATGTTGGTGAAAAGGTGAAGGCAACCGGTACGAGATCGAGAAGATTGTTATACCAAGATTGTTAGACATGATCTCATATTATGCATGCGTTTGTCTATTTACTGTTCTCCAGCATGGGGTCTGTCATGGATTCACATGCTCATGAATATTCCCCGTTGTCAGGCTGGGAATCCTCGGTAAAAGAAAAAATCAGTATCAGTTTTGTTTCTGATCTGTCTTTCGTAGTAGTAACCAATCACTGATCTCTGCGTCATACTGACCACAGCCAATGACTGCTCTCTGGCAGCCATCTTCAGATTTTTACCACACGTTCAAGTGTTGGGATCCTCGTGCTATTGCTCTCGAGCGTTAGTGCTATTTTTTCACGTTTGTTCTCAGAAAAATTTCTCTTTTTTCGGTCAAAAGAGCCTCAAGCTCCACCGTTTCTTCATCTGATCAACAGGGACCCGTGTCGGATTCGTCTACGCCCCTGAAGGGTGAAGATTTTGTCGAGCCACGCTTTTGGAGGACTCCAGAAGTTTCTCAGGCCGATCTCGGACATGGCCCAGGAGAAGGGAAGCTCGATGCCCGGAAAGCTGTTCAGGGTCTGCCCTGGATGCCAGCTTCAGAATGTCTTCAAGGAGGACGAACACTCCCTTTGCCTTTACTGCCTACATGAGGACAAGACGCACGTGGAGAAGGACTGTGCGTTTTGCGGCAATATGTCGGAGCGGACCATGAAGGACCGCCATCAACGTCTCGCCAACTGGCTGGAAGGAACGAGCCCGTCAGGCGAGCAGAAGAAGAAGTCCGAGCGGTCTTCTAAGACCTTTGAGGAAGCACCGCGAGTCCGCTGGCACCGGGAGCGCCGAACGGTCGGGCTCTACGGGCGCCAGGCAGGGCGCATCCTCCCCGGCGCCATCAACCACGAGCCAACGCTCTGGCTCGGGTAAGAGGAAGGCCGAGCACCCGGCAAAACTCCTGGAGAGACCCCGGTCATGCCCTAAGGCCCCATCGGAGGGGGAGCGAGGTGGTGACCCTCTGTAACGCTCACCTGAATCCCTCGGAGGCGCAGGTCCGGGGTTGGAGATTTCAGTGTCTTCTAGGGTCACGCGCAGGCCTCTGGTAACACCCTGGATAGACCCTCTCCTCACCGTAATTTTGACCTGGAGGGTGAGGTGTCTGCAAGTAGGAGAACAAGGGGTTAATGAATGTCTGGTTGGCCAATCTGACCTTCCCCTTTTCTGGACTCCCCACGTTACTCGTAGGCTGAATGTGCTCACCTTATATAGGTGAAAGCGGAGCTCTCCATCCTGCGTCTGTGCAGGGGTGCTGATGCCAGTTGCTTCACTGGTTAATTGCCCAGCCTCTTGATTGCAGAGGATGAAGTCAGGGAGCAAGGCCGTCGTTAGCTGCACGAACGGTGATTGCTTGAATAGGGCGTTTTATTTATATGACCCCTTAAATGTCTCTCGCCATTGCAGGTCCGGTATGTAATTAAGGTAAGCGAGAAGAATGCCGGAGTTCGTGAAGGCACGTAAGTAAAAGAATGTTATGCGAAGTTAAATGCACTTCTTAATGTCTCTTTTCCCTCTTTTCAGGTAGCCGTAGCTGTCGGCGTGGAGATGGACGCCGAGGTACGTGCCGGAGCATGGGCAAGCCGATGACAGCTAGAAGGCACGTGAGTAGTGATGGCGAACCGTGCTCCTAATGATGTCCTTCTTGTTTTAGCAGGTGCGGACAAACAGCGCCTGACGAAGATCGAGGCGTACGTGGCACAGGTAAGCAGAATAATCACGGAGGTTCACTAACCAATGTCCTTTGTTTCCGCAGGATTGCCGGAGTATGAAGAGTGCGGCACGCGGCCTCGGGATGCTCCGATGGACGAGGTAAGTGCTGCGCTGGTTTTGTATTGTCCTAACCTGGTGTCCTTGTTCTCTTTCAGACGCTGCTGAAGACTGAAGACTGATCTGCCGGGAGGTAAGACTGAAGATTTCTTGTTCACAGATGCAGAAGCTGAAGATTCTCTGGAGCTGACACGGTGAGCGTCCTGCTGCTAGTGCAGAATAACGCGAAGCACGTTGCACTGATCGGGTGTGGTTTAAATAGGCCACTGGAGTGCTTAGGTGTCTCCTTCCACAGCCTCGCCCAGACAAGAAAGAAGTTCCAGCTTCCAGCACAGTTTCAGTATCCAGTCCCAGGGAGTGGTGCTGGCCACACCCAGAAGGTAAAGTAGTTCCAGCCAGGAATGGATGAGGATATCATCCTGCAGGTAAGTGAGCAGCATGGTCTGCAGCAGGTAGGTCCACCCAAGCACCATTCCTCTCAATATGAGCCCGGCGCTTCCTGTGCCGGGACTGGGTTCCCTTATGAGCCTGGCGCCACTGGCGCCAGGACAAGGTCCAAAAGGCCCCTGTGGGGACCGGCTGGTGCCTGGAATGGAAGTTGTGACCCTGCTTCCAAGGATGTTGGGCTGGGTCTGACTCCTTGGAGGCAGCGGTCATGACACCCTCCCCCCAAGGAGAAGGCGGTGAGCGCACCTAAGGTGGTGAAAGCCTTGATCCATCCGGCCAAGGCCTCTATCGAGACAGTCGCGGCGGCCCTGGCTCAGCCTGTGGAGGCTACACCAGTGGTGGCGACCCCGGGGCCCAGAATCTCCCTGCCACCGCGGAGGGAGTCCTCTTTCATGCCCATCGACAGGACCCCCGTGAAACCTCCGACGGAGAAGAAAAAGGGGGTGCAGGAGGTCGTCGTGGACTCGGCCTCAACCTCTGAGGAGGAGCTGATCGAAGTCTTAGGCCACGGCTCTGGCGTGGAAGAAGGCCATCCTGTCGGGAGGGACCCTGACGTGGAAGACGACGAGGGCGTCGAGGATGCCGACGGGGCTCCTGATCGCCCGTCGGATCTCCCTCAACCAGTGCCGCAAGACAACTCGGCGGCCATTTTGTTGGCTATACAGTCCTTGTGCACGGAGATGAGGACGAGACTGCCGTTACCACCAACGGAGGAACCGCTCCCGACGGGGGGACCCGGAGCCAGGCCCTTCTGGGAGCCCTCCCCCTAAGAGAAGAAGGATTCGTCCTCCACCTCCTTTTCAGCCATCGCGCCCTGTTCAGCCCTCCTCCCCGTCCACGACTCGTGGGGATGATACGGGGACTGACACGGCCGCGACGGGTACAGACGACGAGGATCTCCCGTTGTCACCTCCCACCCGGGCTTCCCCGCCCGACGAGATCGGATCGTTTCACTTCATGATCGCCAGGGCATCCGAGCTTTTCCAGCTCTGCCGGGAAGAGAAGAAGGAAGGTTTCCTTTATCAACGGCGCGAGACCAAGAGGAAGACGGTCCTCGCTGTACCTCTACTAGACGATATTTGGAATGAGCGCCTCGCCCTCCTCAAGAACCCATCCACGACGCCAGCTAGAAGGGATCGGTACGAGAAGTAGTACCGGGTCCCGGACGCGGCCCCCTTGTGCCTTCGGGCACAGCCGACCCCGGACTTGGTCGTCTCCGTGGCGGCCAGGAAGAAAGCAGGGGGGGGCGCGGCCTCTACGTCAACCTCCCCGCCGGACGGCGAGGGAAAGAAATTAGACACGATGGGACGCAGAGTCATCTCGTCGGCAGCGACGACGATTAAGGCGGCCAACGCCTTGGCTATCGTAGCCCGCTACGACAGGAAGTTGTGGTACAAACTGGCCCCCCTGCTGGACTTCCTACCAGACGACAAGAGGGCGGAAGCCCTAGAGATCTTGCAGGAAGGAGAGGTGGCGTCGGACCACGCCATTACGATTGCGACGGACATCGCTGACACTGGATTTCGCCAATTGGGCAACGGCGTGTGCCTTAGGCGGCGTGGATGGCTCAAGGCTACTGACTTCCGTCAGGACGTGCAGACCAGAGTCTTGGACATGCCGTTCGACGGAAACAACCTGTTTGGGAAAACAGTGGACGATTCCCTTCAAGCCATCAAGGCGGACACGGAGACAGCCCGGGCTCTTGGGGTTCTCCAGCAACGGCGGCCGCCCTTTCGGAGCGGCGGAGGCAAACAGGGTGCCTCCAATGGTTCCAGCGGCGGATTTTCCACCTACTGTCAAGCGGCCCGTTCGTCGTCACAGGAAGCTTACAGGGGACGAGGCAAGTCAGGCGGACCCCGCCGTCGTCGCCAAGGAGGACAAGGCGGCAAAGCCTCGTCGAAGCAGGACTGAACCGGCCGTGGGGTCGGGCCCCCACCGAAGCACCCCGGTGGGAGGCCGGCTGGCGAGCTTCGTCAGCGTGTGGGAGTCCATCTCCACCGACCGTTGGGTGCTGGACGCCCTAGCTCAGGGTCACGCGCTCGAGTTTCTAAAGAGGTGCCTGCGCGTCCCCCCTGTGGCGAGGAAAGAACATCACGTCCCTCAACTTCTCTTGGAGGTAAAGGCGATGCTCAAGAAGGGCGCCATCGAGCTCGTCCCAAAGAGGCTTCGGGGCTCCGGAGTTTACTCAAGATACTTCCTCGTGAAGAAGACGACGGGAGGATGGCATCCCATCCTGGACCTACGACGACTGAACAAATTCATCAAGGCACCGAAGTTCCGGATGGTCACCCTCCAACACGTCCTGGGTCAACTGGAGGAGGGCGATTTCCTGTCGTCGTTGGATTTGGAGGATGCCTACTTCCATATTCCCATCCTAAAGGGACACCGAAAGTTTCTCAGGTTCGTGGTCCAAGGGCGTCACTACCAGTTCAGAGCCCTTCCCTTCGGATTGAGGTTGGCACCCAGGGTGTTCACCAAGTGCCTCGCACTGGAGGCGGCGCAGCTGCGCCGAGAGGGGATCCACGTCTACCCCTACTTGGACGACTGGCTCATCCGAGCAAAGATGAAGGAGCTCGCCGTGGAGCACACGGCAAGGACCGTCCAACTGCTCACGGACCTGGGATTCTCCATAAACTACGCCAAGTCCCACCTGGTGCCCGCGCAAGACGCACTGTTTCTGGGAGCGAAGCTCGACACAGTGTCGCTTCTGGCCTCTCCGTCGGAGGAAAGGACGAGGGCCATCTTGGGCAAGGTGCAGCGGATGCTGGTTGTGGACGTGGCCAGGGTGAGGTCCATCAAGTCCCTCCTCGGAATGATGTCTTCTTGCATTTATCTCATCCGCCTGTGCAGGCTCCGGATGCGCCCGTTGCAGGAGTTCCTGGATGCGCGCTGGATCCAGACGACGGGCAGCTTCGAAGAGAGGATCACACTCGACGAGAGTTTCCGACGAGCGATCCGGTGGAGGGGCACCCGCGCGCATCTGACGGCGGGCATGGACTTCCAGACCCCCGGCCACCAGGAGACAGTGACCACGGATGCCTCCCTGGAAGGGTGGGGAGCGCACACCGAAAATCTGCACGCGAGAGGCCTTTGGCTTCCGACGGAGAAGTCCCTCCATATCAACGTCCTGCAGCTCCGTGCAGTGTTTTGGGCCCTCGGGTCCTTTCTTCCATCCCTCAAGGGCAAGGTGGTGAGGATCTTCACCGACAACACCACCACCATGTTCTACATCAGGAAGCAGGGCGGTACCAGATCCCCAGCCCTGTCCAAGGAGGCGCAGGATCTGTGGCATTGGGCCGTCGCCCAAGGGATGTTTCTGGTGCCGTTTCATCTGGCAGGGATAAAAAACACCATCGCCGACTCGCTCAGCAGAGAGCTGCGCTCGTGCCACGAGTGGGAACTACGACAGGATCTAGTGGACCGCCTCTTCCGATGGTGGGGCACACCCCAGACCGATCTGTTCACGACGGCGACGAACTCCAAGTGCCGGAGGTTCGCCAGCAGGTTTCCCCAGCCGAGGAGCATGGGCGATGCTTTCTCGTTCCCCTGGGAGGGCCTGTTTCTATACGCGTTCCCTCCATTGCCATTGCTGATCCGGCTCATCAACCAGCTCAAGAGGTCACGGTGCAGGATGATCCTCGTCGCACCTGCGTGGCCGAGGCAGATATGGTTCCCGGACCTTCTGGACTTGTCAGCGTCCCCGTCAATCAAGCTGCCAGTGGACGCGGATCTTCTCTCCAGGGTAGGAGGCGCCATCCTCCATCACGACCCGAAGTCGCTGAACTTGCAGGCCTGGCTCCTGCAGCGTTAGAGTTTGGAGGATACGACATACCGGCCGACTGCAGAAAGGTTCTTGCAAAGGCCAGGGCGTCCTCCACTCTTAAATGCTATGGACACAAATGGAAGAGGTTCTCTGTCTGGTGCCACGCACAGAAGATTAACCCTCTACGGATTACGGCTCCCCAGGTACTGCCGTACCTTCTGACGCTGGCCAAGGCTGGACTGGCGCACGCGTCCATCAAGATTCATCTTGCTGCGATCTCCCGATACACCAGAACCACGGGGCGGACGACTTTGTGGTCTCATCGTCTGGTGAAAGAATTCATGAAGGGACTGTTCAGATCATTCCCGCCGGTGAAGGCTCCGGCCCCGGCGTGGGAGCTCAACGTGGTACTGACCAAGCTCATGGGACCTCCGTTCGAGCCTCGGCACTCTGCTCCGTTGACGTTCTTGTCGTGGAAAACAGCGTTTCTTGTGGCCATCACCTCCGCACGAAGAGTGGGAGAGATCCAGGCCCTTTCCTGCAAGCCCCCATACTTGACTTTTCACGACACGAGGGTAGTGCTCAGGACGCACCCCTCCTTAATGCCCAAGGTGCCGTCGGACTTCCACCTCAACGAACCCTTGGTGTTGTCTGTTTTCTTCCCGTCGCCTTCGTCACCGGCCGAAAGGACTTTGCACTCGCTGGATGTGGCTAGAGCGCTGAAAATTTGCGTGGACCGCACGAAGTGTTTTCGGAAGACGTCACAACTTTTTCTGAACTTTGGACCTGTCAATCAGGGGAAGGCTCTCTCAAAGGCCTCCATTTCCAGATGGCTCTCATGCTGTATCATGTACTGTCATCGGTTGGCAAACAGACCGCTGCCTGGCCATCCGAGAGCCCATCCCACCAGAGCGATCGCAGCTACCACGGCGTTCTTATCTGGTGTGCCCTTGCTGGACATCTGCAGGACTGCTACGTGGAAGTCGACGCACCTTCACGAAATTCTACTGCGTCGATCGGGATTCCAGGGAGGAGTCCAGGGTCGGCCAAGCAGTGCTGCGCAATCTGTTCGCCTAAGGTGAGCCTGGTGAGGAGGTAAGAATTGCTTAATGTTGAGTTTGATGTAATGCTTAATGTTGAGCCTTTGCCACCTCCTGTGGTTGTGCATGTGTGTACTGCTATGTATTCTTTATTCATGAGCATGTGAATCCATGCCAGACCCCATGCTGGAGAAGGAACAAGTTACTTACCTGTAACTGTTGTTCTCCAGCATGGGTCTGGCATGGATTCACATGCAAACCCTCCCGCCTACCCCTCTGCGGCTCTTCACTTGGTCATACTGCCACTTCACGTGCTACCAAATCTGAAGATGGCTGCCAGAGGTGGGGCTTAGGTAGAGGGCAGTCATTGGCTGTGGTCAGTATGACGCAGAGATCAGTGATTGGTTGCTACTACGAAAGACAGATCAGAAACGAAACTGATACTGATTTTTTCTTTACCGAGGATTCCCAGCCTGACGACGGGGAATATTCATGAGCATGTGAATCCATGCCAGACCCATGCTGGAGAACAACAGTTACAGGTAAGTAACTTGTTCCTTACTCACCACTCCGAAATAGGCCGAAAATGCAGAGGAGTGACCTTGGAGGTGATGGTTGTACAAGAATCGATATTCAGCCTTCCATCCCAGCTCCCCTGAGTATAAGACGCAGGCTTCCTCAAAGAGGGGCTCTTTTCTACAATGTACTTCTCTGCTGTTTCTGTTGGGACAGACAGAGGTGTCAATTGAATGAAAGAGCGGGGAGAACACACACCGCCAATACCAATGCTGCAAAGGAATACAAAGATATTAGACCGTGTTGAGGTTAAGGCAAGTAATTGGAACAGTTGAATTAAATGGGCAGCTACCTAGATAGGTATTGAAGTGGAGCTTCCCCGGGGTGGATCTACAAGGAATAACACAAAATGAGTGGAAATGGTCTAATTAAATATCGGTCCCAACTATATATATATATATATAATTGGTAACTACTAACCTGAATAAGGATATTTTGAGGAAAGGAATCCAGGAAACAGAAGACGACAGGAGAAAATAACAAACGGGGATGTTAGTATAGGGAAGTAGCCCCAGACGGCACGAGGGTCGCACTAGTGCCGGGTTGGTGCAGTTTCAGGGAAGCGTTTATATGCACTTGAAGACAAGCTCAGAAGATAGTCACTCAATGTCCCCGAATCCAACAGAAGACAAATATCCAAACAAGTCGTGGAGATGAATAGTAGCAGAGATGGGGTTTGCCAATTAAGTATGTACCTGAGCACACATGTATCCAGAGTAGGTGTAGAAAAGTTCCAGATAGTTGACAGCAAGTCTCTACTTTTGGTTCTGAGTGCAGAAGCGGCAACCTGGAATGAAGTACCGCAAGAGACAGAAGGGAGCCGGATCCAGTAACGTTCCGAGTCAAACAACCAGACGAGCACGACAGGAATAAAGGAGGAGACCAGGCAATCCAATAGTCAGGCAAAGGTCAAAACCAGGAGTTCAGATGATGAATCGTGTAGGAAGACACGAAGAGGTAACGGATGTAACCGTGTGTAGCTTGTAACGCTAATTAGCAGCAACGAGCCCCTTGGAAGACGGTGGTTTTATAGTCGTAAGAGGGGCGTGTCTTGCCGTACGTCTTCCACGTACAAGACGTGTCAGCTGACCCGGAGTCCGTCGTAGTTTGTATAGACGCCATGGCAGCCTGTATCTGGTCCATAGAGGAGCTTGTAAAGAAGTCGTATTCTGCAAGGAGGCCCGCGGGGAAGCCTGAAGTGTAACATTTACGTTCCATTTCTTGATAGTTTTGCAAGCTTGAATAGAATATTTTGTTTACTCTAGTAAAACTGGTCTAAAGCGAACATGTCCTTGACTTCCGAAAAGCACATTAGTTTCCCTTTAAATGTATTGATAGAACAAGACTAGAAACAGAAGTCATTCATGTACCAGCATGCAGAGCTGATCCCTCATAGTAATGGAATGTGTATCTGAAAGCATCTCCTTACGAAGCCCGCGCTTTATAAGTTTTACTCTATAAATCCTAGAATTGCTTTTAGGTTGCGCAATGCTCTGATTGTGGGGAATAGTCTGTTTTGACCAGCTGTACTAGTAGTATTTTGTTTGGAAGTATAAAGTTTTAAAAGGGCAGTCAAATTCTTAAATGGGCCTCTAAGATGTTCACGATGTTGTGCCATGAGTCTCCACCTATCTTATATAATGTTTGCTTGTGTTTCCGGTAAGCATTGACAAAATAAAGTCCCCTGGTGGCGCTTTGAAAATCTCACTCACAGCCTTATTTCTTTTGCAGCTCAGGTCCAGGTGCTGACTGCCGCATTGCGGGCTGCTCAGCTGGACTCTGTGAGTAACCATGAAACAAGAAGGACCAAGCCGAGCAAAGTGACTCCATCGCAAGAGGTACTCCTCAGTTTGGAAGATGAAAACAAGAACACATCATGCTTCCATGAGTCTCCTGAAAAAGCAGCTGAGCTCTCCAAGGCCAGTTCATTGCAGAGCATAGTAAGTATTCCAGTGACCAGCAGCCTATACGCGGAGTAGCAGGGCTTGATGTAGTCACTTGCTGCACATGAGTCAGTGCTGACTAATGTAGACAAGAATTGGTGTGGAAGGGGAGAAATTAAGATCTGCTCTGGGCACAAGTGTAAGCTCTCCTGTAATTAAACTCCTTTTCAGAAAAATGGCGTGATTTTAAATTCCCAATGATTATTTTGATACATGATGGAAATTACAGGTGAGCGTGATGGTCATTTACAATCTTGTCCTACCTCTGTATCAATAGTGGCAATTAGATTTCAGTGCCTCATTTTGACTAGCAGTATAACATTAAACCGCTGTGCTTCACTATTATTAGCAGCACAGCCTTAGATGTCATTGCATCGACGGGGTCGGTCGACGGCAGTAGTATTCTCCTTCTGATACAGTGCATCTAAAAACAAAGGTACCTTATCTGTAGATGCCGTAATTCCCCACACAGAGCATTCTGCTTTATTGAATCGTTCATACCCAGTATGTGTGTGCCTTGAGTCACCCATACAGCATTTGCCTGTAGCCACAACATGCAGTATTTCATTCCTGGAGGATACCCGGCCATCTCCCCCCACGCCCCAAGCACCATTTATTAGACACACAGGCTGTATATGTATTTCTAAGGCTTTGAAACTTTTTAGATGCACATGCAATGCATATGCCGCCATCTAGTGTTTGGACGTAAATAATGTGCAATACTTTGAACCAAAGTGGAAGGGCACAGGTGCGGCGTTCCTATCACTTTACGTGTACACGTCCCATTATGCCCTGTTACAAGATTGTTCTTTTTGCACCATACGTGTGATGCGGTCAATAGAGATGAATAAACATGAAAAACAGATGCCAAATTCCATCGAACACTGCCGACAACGTTCTCTGCCTTCGACTTGACAACTGGCGCTATGAATAGACTTCAATCGGGGATGAAAGCCATGCCCCATCTCAGCGTTTGGTGGTGTAAGTTGCGGGGGAGTTGGGGTCTGTTCTCCTGAGACAAGAATGCCCTTTACGCCCTTGTTACTCTTACGCCAGCGTGCAACCACTGTTTGCAATGGGACCACGTTGAAGCAACTGAACTAGTATTTAAAATTTTTAAAAATGAAGCCCAAGACGCTTAAAAGGTGAAGGGGTGGAAATGTCGGCGATTTAAACCATGGGGCAACACTGGCCCCATGTCCACCAAAGAATTGGTGTACTACAATGAGTCTGGCAACTGGGTGCCCAAACAATAATTTTGAGAGAGATCATCTTTTGCCTTCTTCACAGCCAGTGTGTGTGAACACGAGGTTGCCGCACACAAGGTAAGACCAATACCAAACATTCTGGCCATGGAAAATCTTCCACGGTTTCAGTCAGCATCTGCTCTGACGCTGAAACATGGTGCCGGAAGCTTGGTATAGACGCCCAAGGATGACGCCGAATGCTGCAAGACGCCTTTAAAATGTGGTGTCACGATGGCACAGACTTCCTCTAAACCTGCTGTTGAACACTAACGGTCACAACCAAACTACCTATAAAACAGTGTGCTAAGAAGGTCACTAGAGCTCTTCACGTGATGATTGAGGGTGCCATTTGGGAGAAAACCGCACAGAAGATCCCTCGCAAGCAAGCTGATCACCACAGCTCCCTGACCGAAACGCCTAAATCTACTCACTCGGAAGCCCACATTGCATTCCTCCCTGAGGCCAACTTCACAATGCAAGCCCATCATCGGTCTTGCAAGGGAAAGACTTTCATTAAACTGACTCCTCTGAGGGATCAGCATGATGTAAAGTGGGTTGAGATGGAAGAAGGTGAAGGAGAGGACTCTGAAGGGGGTGATGATGTTTTACCCCCAACCCTTTGAGGGAACACCCTGTGATGATACATATTTGGACACTATGTCCAAAATGAATGGCAGAGAGCCTATGTAGGAAATATGGACTGCCCTCCAAGGCTCCCTCGTAGACTTCAATTAATACCAAAGCCGGTCAGATAGCACATCGAATAGAGCGCTCGCTTTGACATCCGTGCAGAGCATGCTGATGCAGGTTCGAATCCCGGCAGGGCCAAACTCAGCCTTTCATCCTTCCGAGGTCGATAAATGAGCACCACACACCGTGGGATATGAGCAACACTCGGATACCGGAGTGTTCGTAGTGCTATATAAATGCCCAAAAACAAAACAAACCACAAGGGGAGATTACATACACCGAGATGACCTTCTTGAAGAGGAGGATCCCCAAGAGAAGGGTCGACCAGAGGATCCAGAGAAGTATCATTTTGTGTCTCCTAAAAACCGAGCCCTCATTTACTAATTCTGCTACCGAAGATCAGTGCACTTCCACGACCCCCGCCCTCCAAGGAGTGTTGGCTGCAGATAGATTTCCCAAAAAGCAGAAGACCTGGAAGAAGAAAAGCATTTAATTGAGGACACATTAGCAGAACAGTGCCCTCTTCGACACATCATCCCTTTGTTAGTACCAGTTAAACACAATTCAGAACTGATCAGCAAACACCAGCTTCTAGCCCAGCAATGCAAGATCCAGGCTACATTAAAGTTTGGGTCCGGTGTCCCTACTGAATCCCTGGTAGTTAATACAGCCAGGAAGAAGTTGGGTACACCCCAGTTGCTGCTTGACAATGTTAGCAAGAAGCTGTCATCAGCTGCAGAATAGCCACCTCTGCATCATACAGCATGTGGATAACTAATGCTGCAGGCCTTATGTTGCCCTATAGCCGAGCACAAGGGGTTAGATTCTTACCTCTTTAAAAGCCTACACCCGTTCTATTCCATAGATAGCCGGTCAATTACTGTCCCACCCAGTTATTAAAAAAACACTTAGATGTGGAGATGACAGGTTGCCTGCCAGTTGCTGCTTTTATTAAAACAATTCCTGATTGTGCTGTACAGGCATCTGGCATTAAACACAGACCACTTTACAAAGCAAACCTCTAGAAGATGATGGTGGCAACTAGTAGATGATCCGCTTTAAAGAGCCAGAAAAGAGTTTGACACTCTAGACTCTTGGTTTTATTTCTGGGCGCTCCTTCCCATAGTGAGGCACTGCACAAACATGGAGCCTTACTGGCCACATCAATTCCACTCTTATCCTTCACTCTGTCAGTGTGGCCAGTTTAGACGGAGCTCATGGGGTCAAAATCCACAGGGACTGTCTCAGAGGATCTTTCAGTTACAATCTAGGCCCCATCCTCAGATCAGAGGTCACGCATGATGAACACCCTTGAGCGTTGCTTCCTCGAAACAATACCCAATCCAGGTTCCCTACTATTAGGAACGATTTTGATATTAATGATCAATCTTCCTGACCTGGGTCAACCCCAGAACATTTTGCTTTACTGATGTATTATTTATCCTTTTACCTCAGTGAGTGGAACCTTTTTACCATACTAAGTCTTTTACTCTTTTTATGGGTGTCATTTTTTAACACTCTCATTAGTATATTTTAAAAGTTATCCTCTTTGACAACATTTTGTGGCTGTGTTGCCCTAGGGGCTCCCCTTTTAACTTTCTCTGGCTAACCTTGTGAGAACTACAGTTCCCAACTGTAGAAAGGATCTTTGGATCCATTGTACATTTTATTAGGTGAGTCCAGCAACTCTCTTCCCCCCCCCCCCCACCACCATATGGGGAGTGCTTGGGAGATACGGAGTATCCCCTTTCTCATTTTAAATTTAACATTTATGTTACAAGGACAAACTTAACTTTAATGGCTGGTTGCAGTGAACCTTTTTTATTAATTCAGTGCAGCTTTACTGCGGGCTGTTTACCAAAATGGCCCCTGTCTTGTTTTTTTCGCCATTTTAGTGTCCTTGTGTCGTCTTGTTCCTTCCCCTGACATCCAGGGCGGGAAATTCATTTGTGTGATTTTTATCTTTGGCGGCAGTCCTGTGGACTCCCCGACCAGGCCCCAGAGTGTCAGTGAAGGCAGGAAGCGAGGGATGGAGGAGTCCAAAACTCTGTAGCCCTTTGTCTTCCAGCCTGAGTGCGAGATTCCAGTTCAAACTGGAAGGCTGGCTGTCCAGAAAGGATTGCCAACCCCACAAGTTAGAATGTTGCAAGGCTGTTCGATTGGCTGGGTTCCTGCATAAAAGTCGACCACTGGAACCAAAACCAAAGAGGTAGATGAAGAAACCGCAACTGAGATATGTCCAGCAACTGGAGAGCCTGCTGTGTAACCGGAGCCTGCTTTAACCCTTCTTGCCAATCGACCCGGCGACTCCAAAAATGGCAACCCGACCCACAGCCTGATGAGACCAACTAGACTTAAGAAAACCTGCATTTTGAGCCATACCACGCCCTGCTGCGACCTTGCAGTGCTGCAATACCCTGGGACCTCAAGCCATTGTGCAGTGCGCGGTCATCCGAATTCCGAATCTCGCTGAAACTCATGGGCATCCTGCTGGATCTCCAGAGCCACGATGCCAGTCTGAAAAAAAGTCCTCTCACTAGAGTACTGGACCTTGCAAACGACAGGAATCTGACCAGCGAAAATCTGTCTTCTGTGCTCCTGAAAAGGCGCCAAATCCACAGTCGCATCCAGCCGCAAGGAAAACCTTGTGTAGCGCCTTCCCTGTGATCCTTGCTGCTAAAGTCCTTCCAGTGTCCTGTCTTCTACCTTCTGAATGAAGGAATTAAACAACCAGGATTTTGGCTGCCGATCCTGAAGAAGTTCTGTTGCCAAATCTTCTTCTGTGCTGAGGTACTGTGCTGGCTTGGGTATTTTCTTACCTTAAGTCTCTTGTGATTCCTGTGTAGCTTTGGGGTGTTTTCTGTGATTGGGAGTCCTCTCGTTCAGTGCACCCAGGCCTCTGACGGAATCCTCCTACGGTGTCTTCTGTGAAGCCCCTGGACCCTCAACTAACTCTAAAGAAAAGTACTTACTTATTTGAACACTCTTCCTTAGGAACTCTGACTTTTGCTACTTGAGAACCTATCCTGACACTGTCTGTTGGACACTGGACCATATGACCCACCCTTCTGCCACTGAAAACACTCATGCTCCAAGAATAAGGCAAAGACTTCTAAGAATTGGGCCCTTTGCCTAGAAAAGAGAATGTGTTTAAAAGGTACTTTCAAAAGAAGTTGGTTGGTAACTAACTCTGAGAGTGAGCAGTTACAAAAGGTATTACTTACCTTAGAAATGGTCTGCCATTCTAGGGCACGAGATGATTGGGCAACCGAACTGGGCCTAGAAATATCTGATGGGGCCTGGGGTGGAATGTGCCTACACACCAAGAAAGTCTCCCTCAACTTCCGCCACCGCGCCATGCAGTAAAAACTCCTCAACGGGCTCTATTACACCCCAGACCGGACCTCGAGGTTCACCTGCACCACGGCGCACCTGTGCCCTGGGTGTGGTGCAGAGGAAGCTGACCACTTGCATATGTTCTGGTCCTGCAATGAGCTATTTGGTTTTTGGGAAGGCGTTTTGAAAGTGCTTTCTGCAATAACTGAAACTGTGGTTGACTCTGATCCCCTGGCAGTTCTTTTTGGGGCCTGGAAAACGGACGATATCAGACGTCTGGCTACATTTCTAAACATAAGCTGCATGATTGCCAAAAATGTATACTGACAGAGTTGGAAAAGCCCCTCCCCCCGGTCTATCAGAAATGGTTGCACTTGCTCACCTGGTCACGAAATTGCAAGGAAGAATACCTGACTATGCTCCCCGCCCGATCTCGCCCCAAGAACATTTGGGTGGAATTCAACACTTATCTCAGCAACCAAAGCGAGGGCACTCCCGAGTCTGGATTGTCCCCCGCCCCGCCGGACTCTGACCCCACCACATGAGGCCCCATAACTGCTTCTTTCAGGTGCTGCTCTGATGTAAAGACTATGATTGCTGCATCTTACTTAACGTGCTGCTCTGATGTAACTGTTGCATACATTTGCTGCTTTGTGTACATGCCTTGTGAACCTCTGCTGTCAAAAAGAAAGTTAAAAAAAAAAGAAATGGTCTGCCATTCTAAAAAGTAGATATAAGGTTATTTTACTCACCTGTGATTTGGTTGTGCTTCTTCGCCAAAAGTAATGCTGTTGGCTTCACTTAACTATTTCTTTCAGAAAATGAGTGTGTAAGTTTCCCAACTGGGTCTTGCTTCCCTTTACTTGCTGTTAGCCTGTCTGGAAAAAGTCATTGGGTTTTAGCTACTTATAATAACTTTAAATCATTCATAAAGTGTAACACTGGGTTTTGCTTTCGCTGGTCTGTTTTATACAGACACAAAAAGAGTCTTAGGTTTACACATGCCTTTAAGCTGCGTATAGCTCCTGTAAAAAGTGTATAGGTTTTACTTACCTTACGCATAACTGTTATCCTAAAATAAGTTAGTTATTGCCTCCCTTAGTCTGAGAACTGAAAAGCAACTGTAATTGAATATTACACCAAGGTCCAACTCACCTAGAATAACTGTTATCCTGAATCAGAGTTGTAGGTTTATATTGTTCCTAGTATCTGTTTCACTAGATATGAAAAGTCTATTGTCCAGTTGATAATACTATGTGATTTCTTGTTGAGCGTCACAATACAACTGATGGGGTCTACTACCCTGGTATTTTTGAAAGTCATCTAAAAGTAACTTTTGGTATTGACTTCAATAGAACTCCTGTTTGGTGTTCCAAATAAGGTTATTTGCTTTGGTCTGTGCACCTTCAAGCATAGTGTTGTGTTTTTATAATTGTGGTTATATATAACATGATGGTACTCATTTCCCCCAAGATTTGTCTCTTCCTACTTGTATTTAAATAAACCATTTATTTTTACAATGCATAGTGTTTGTTTCTCTTTGGACCATTTGTGTTACAATTTCATTGTGCTGATTCTACAGCCCTCTCTCCCTCCTAAGATAATCATGGCTGCTCTGTCTACGCTACCATGAACTTAGGTGGTACAGCCTTATACTAAGAGTGGAGTCTTGTACTGCCTGAAGTCCTCTGTCTGCTCCTATCTTCAAAGGTCCCAGCGTTGGCTGCCCTAGGGAGGCATCTCTTGGTAAACATATGGCTGCAAGACATCTTCCAGACCTCGTCACGAACCGCAAACCCGTAAAGGAAAGGTACTACTTCAGACCTTGACCGGAGTAAGTCTCCGAGGGCACTCGGCGGCCAAACAGCTTTGAGGCCCAAAACACAAAAAGATAATCAGCCCGGTTTAACACTGGGAAAGCCCTCTGCGTAGATTTCACATACCATAATGCACTCTTCCCCTTTAATAACGGCCACCTCTCAGCCTAAAGCCCCAGTAGAGCCAAAGACAACCTCTCTCACAGATTGAAGACTAGTTGATATTCAGAAATTAGTGAGTCATTGGCATTCTTTCCAGCAGAAAGGTTTACTTGATTTCTTCTCAGAGGAAGAGGTGCATGAGCAAATTTAGCCACTTCCAACAGAGGTGGATGAGAAGACGGAGCAGGACTCCATTATTCTCACAGGGGCTCCTGCCACATCTAGTTAGGGCAGTCTCGTAAGAGAACATCTTTTAGACCACCATGTTCCATGCTACAGATGGAAGAGTATTAGAAAGACAAAGAAAGGGTGGATTGTTTTCACGCACACAACCTTGTGGAGGTGACGATCAGGAATATCTTCAGGAGGACCCAGAGGATGACTCCATCTTGGCTGAGATGGACTTTAGCGATCCAGATGAGAATACTCTGTGAATCTCCCCCCCCCCCCCCTTAGTAGAGGCAGAGTCGTCTTTGATTCTCCTACAGAAGGTCACTCACTGTTGGGGAAACCTTTTCTTCTTGCTAACTTTGCCTCCAGAGTTTCGGATTATTTTTACAGTGTTTTTATCCTGTCCTGAATTTAGGGAAGTAAAGCCTTCAGCTTCACTTCCCTTGCCATTTGATCATTGTTATGGGGAAAATGATCAGTCCTTCAAACTATCAGTACTGGGAAACTGTTTCCCTGTTTACCTCTTTTACTTTTTAACATTGCACACAGCACCTTACAGTGTAGTGCAATGGGGATACTTGTGTATCGCCCTAGCTTTTTACACATGGAATTTTTGGTTACTTTTGTATTTGCCTAAAGACAAGTTGGTGGCAACCGATACATGTGCACCATTTAAAAATGATGTGCACATTCACTTTTACCGCATATGACTACTAAACGTGGCTAGTGCCCTAAATTGGCTGTGCCACAAGATTTCTGCTTGTTCTTTGGCCATATTGTAGTTTGGCCTTCTTCCTGCCTTCACAGACCAGGAAAGTCCTTATAAAGTCATGCACTTGCCCAGGAAAGCTGCAGCTTTTGCTAGCAAGTAAGCGTTTTGTGTGTGGCCTACGAAGCATCTGGAATGTCTAGTTCCAATCCACATTCTTGGTGCCAGAAAGTCTGAATGTGGGACAAATAAGAAACCAGTATTTGTCCCTAATTGGCTTGGTATTCTTTATTTATATAGCACCTATACACAGGGAAAGTGTTTGAAAGAGCTCAAGGAGGGTGGGAACTTGGAGGGGGGGGGTGAATTAGGGCGGGAAAGGGGAGAACAGTCAGTCGCTCAGCCCTTGAAATCAGGAGACAATAATAGTCTGCACTGGCAGAGTAAGTGAGTAAAAAATATCTTTAACAGTTTGGGAGACAGCAAATAGGCCTGGCAGAGATTCTGCTGTTTTAACAGTACAATTGAGGGGTGAAAACAAGGGAGAACAGACATACGATCTTTAGGCGTGGTGCGTAATGATCAAGCAAGTACAAAGAGGGTCATAGGGAGGGTGGGAGGATCAAGTGCACCCGGTCGGTTGAGACTGGGGTAAATGCAGACAGAACCACTCTCTAGGGTTAATTTCACAAGTGCATGGAGTGTGGGGCCCTGTGGCAAGTGCGAAAGAGGACTAGCAGCAAAGCCAGGGACCAGTGAGACTGATGTACACCTGACGGCCAGTCAGCATGCTCTAAGGAAGAGGAGGGAGAGAGGGAAAAATAGAGACTTGGGTTAGCATGGTAGAGGAAGAGGCGAAGAGGAAAGTCTTGAGGAGTTTCTGGAATTTAAAGAGATCCAACTCAAGGCGGAGTGCGGCAGGGAGGCTATTCCAGAGGGGGGCACATGCTGAGGATAAGGATCTCCCTCCAAATCTTTGCTTGGAGAACAAGCTCACTCACAGAAGGTTGGAGGTAGGTGAGTAGAAGGCTCGTGAGGGACAGTATTTAGGTAGGCAACGTTGCAGGTAGGTCGGTCACAAGCCCCAGAAAGGCTTGTGAACAATGCAAAGGGTCTTGAATTTGATCCTTGCAGCCATGGGGAGCCAGTGGAGTGCTTTCTGCGCCGGAGAGATGCGGTCCCTGGGCTTGAAGCCAAGGATAAGTCTTGCGGTTCTGTTCCGGATGAGTTGCAGAGGGCGCAGGGCAGAAGAAGAGAGGTTGAGGAAGAGGCTGTTGCAATAGTCAAGCCTGTTGCAATAGTCAAGCCTGAAGAGAACCAGGGCTTTGGAGACAGTGAGCCTCTGGGGGAAAGTGAGAAAAGGTAGAGTACCTCTGAGGAGGTGTAGCTGATAGTTAAACTTTTTAGAGATGTCTGAAATGTGAGAGGAGAAGGAGAGAGTTGAGTCAAAGATGACCCCAGGTTTCTTGCTACGCAGGTGGGTGCAGGCGCAGGGCCAAGGGGGGCCGGCCAGAGCGAGAGTGGGGAAAGAGGGAGCAGGGGTCCCGATGCGAATTATCAGTCTTAGTGGCATTGAGGCAGAGGTTGTTTGCAGCACACCATGACTGAATAGCAGACAGGCAGTCAGATATGAGCGAAGAGTTGGCTGAGGGTAGCCTGAAAGATAGTTGTGTGTCATCTGTGTGGCACTGGAAGTTAGAGGTGAAAGTGGCAATCACACGTGCCAGGCCAGCCATATAGATGTTGAAGAACCAGGGGAAGCAGGTTAGATCCCTGGGGAACGCCACAGGTTGACGGAGTGATAGTTGAGTGAAAGGCTCAGAGTTCCACCTGGGATGGGCAGTCAGAGAGGAAGGAGGTTAACCACGCCATAGCCTGACCTGTGATTCCCAGGGTGTCCTGGATACGTGCGATCAGGATGCTGTGGTTAACTGTGTCGAAGGCAGTGGAGAGGTTGAGGAGAATGCGGATAAGAGGGGGTGTTAGTGTCAAGATTTGGGGGCAGGCCTTCACAGGTGTTCAGAACAGCAGTTTCTGAGCCTCTGGATGCTCTAAAGCTAGATTGATTGTCGTGGAAGCAACCAATAGGTTCAGTGTGGAGGGTCAGTTGAGAGATAGCCAGTTTCTCCAGGAGCTTGTCCACGAAAGGAGTGATGGCGGTAGGGCAGTAGTTTGCTGCAATGGTGTCGCCGGCAGAGGGTTTTTTGCGCTTAGCATGTAGAAGGGAGTGCTTCAGGGCAGTTGGGAAAGCTCCAGTGGACAAGGAGAGATTGCAGAGATCAGCCAAGGCTAGGGCGAGGGAGTCAATATTGTTTTTAATGGTTTTGGAGGGGCAGGGGTCCACTTGTTTGGATGAAGCCTTCATAGATCGGACTTGTCTGGTGACCTCATCCGGTGTGACGGGCGAACAAGAAGAGAGGGTAAGAGGAGGAGTGGCAAAGGGTGGCTCAGATGTTGGTATATGTTGTGGAAGAGAGGGTGGAAAGGATGTCTTGGGTTTTTGTGGCGAAATGTGCAGCCAGGGCCGAGCAAAGGTCCTGGGTAGGTGTGACAGAAGAAGAGGTTGCTGCAGGATTGGCCAGTTCCTTGCAGACTTTGAAAAGTTTGGCCGTGTTGTTTGATGCCGCGGAGATGCAGGCTTGAATAAATACTCTTTTCTTAGTGCGGATGCAGAGTCGATAATTCATTTGTAGGAGGCGGCAGGCCAGTTTGTTAGATGGTTCTCCCGATGCATTCCATTTCCGTTCAGCTGCCCTACACTTGTGTTTAAGGGCAGCCAGGTCGGAGTCGTACCAAGAGTGCACTTTTTGGAAGGCTTCAGTCAGACCCTCCAGACAGGGGCAAGAATGTCATATGTGTTGGAGATAGAGAGATTGAAGTTAGCGAGAGCTCTGTTGGGGTGGGAGTCAGCCGAAGGGGTGGGTGGAGGAGAGTAGAAGGCGGCAAAGACAGCCAGTGTCACTTTTTTCAAGGGTCTGGTGACTTTGAAACCAAGTGGCTGTGCCGGATGCATTGCTGCAAGTGGAGAGGAGAGCTTCAGGTGTGTTGAGAGAAGAGTGTGGTCAGTCCAAGAGAGGTAGTGAGAGGGATAGCGACGGGGATGTCAGTAGAGATGAGAGCACCCAGGGTGTGGCCCGCTGTGTGTGTTGGGCCAGAGGGATGAATAGAAAGGGTGAGAAAGCCGCAAAGGTTGCGGAAAGGACCTGAGGAGTCCGATGAATGTTAAGATCACCCATCAGGAGGAGTTGAGAGGAGGAGGAGGAGGCGGCAGGTATGGAGGAAGCCAGGTCAGCCCATTCAGAGAGGCTGAGAGTGGACTGGCCTGGTGGCCGATAGACGGTGACATAATGAGAGAAGATTTAGGGGATAGTGAGAGTATGCAAACGAGAGCTATCCTTGAAACCAGGTCTCTGTGATGGCGAGCACATCAAGATCCATGAGTTTGAGGAGGTTGCAGATATCAGGCGAGTGTTTGACGGCAGAGCGGGTGTTGAGAGTGGCAATGTGGAGAAGCTTGCCATCTTTGAAGGTCTTACTCGGGGAGGTGGGTGGGGGGGACAGAGCGCAGGGGATTGTGGTTCCCCCCAGAGGATGGCAAGAGGGCCAGGGGGATAGTGGAGTATGGCATAGGAGCAGAGGCAGACAAGGGAGCTGGGACAGTGAGGAAAGGCAAGGGAGGCTGTGCAGTGAAGGAAGGCACAAAAGGCAAGGGAGCCTGGCCGGAGGGAGAGATGTGTGAGAGGCGGAGGAGCCTGACGAAAAGACGAAGGTTGGGTTGAGGACCCTGAACCATGCTGGGTCCATTGAGATAAACATTAGTGATGACTCTAGAAATTGCGAAGAGGTGAAAGAGAACCTCCCAGGGAGTGGCACCATTAATGGGTGAAGAGGCGATAGGAGAGAGAAAGCCGACCATGTAGTGAGTCCATAGATCAGGTGCATTAACGAAGAAGAGGATGTCAGTGATGGTCTCTCTGGTGGAAGCCATGACATAGGTGTCTGCAATAGGAAGGCCTGGGTTGGAGGCCAGTATGTCCTTAAGTTTCTTCCGGTCAGATTTAGTGATAGGAGAAGGATAGGAAATAGTGAAGCAGTTGGAGAGAATAGGAGAGATAGCGACCTGGTTGCCGGAAGTGGGGGGGGGGACACTTGCCAGGCTGAAGCACTGATGCACTTGGGTGGGAGGGTGGGGGGGAGAGAGAGGGTGTGCTGCAGCTAGTGAAGAACGCAGCAGCCACACAGCAAAACTAAATTCTATTTTTAAGCAGGACAAGGGAAATACATGCAGCAACTGTGAGCTAGATACGAAATCAGCAGGGCAAGGTGAAACACATTCAATAACTGGGCACAGCTAAAATTGTTTTCCTAGCAAGGCAAGGTGAAATATATGCAGCACTGTGCACAACTAAAATCGTTTTCTAGCAGGGCAAGGTGAAATACATGCACATGCACAACTAAAATTGGACAACTACTGGCGATTTGAATGTTGCAAGGTGCTTACCATTGGTGGGCTTGGGCTTGCTTAAACTCGGATTTTGGATAAGAGGACGACCTCTGCAGCCATTTCTTCAGTTCAGTTCTCCCACTTCCAGCTTCACCTCCTCAGAGGCATTCTTCCTTTTCTCAGCTTCCCCCCAGAAGCTGAAGGTCTCCAGAGCTCTGGGCCTCTCCAGACTGGATTACTGACCCCGCCTCTTTCTCAATCTCCCTCTTTCTTCCCTTCGTCCCCTCCAGCTAATCCAGAATAGGGCTGCAAGATTTATCTTTGGCCTCAAGCCCAGGCACCATATCTCTCCAGCCCTACAATCTCTCCACTGACTCTCGGTGGCTGCAAGGATCAAATTCAAGACCCTCTGCATCACCCACAAGGCCTTCTGGGGCCTGGGACTGCGCTATCTCCACCTTTTCCTCCCAAATACTCCCCTGCTAGAGCCCTACACTCCTATTTCCAGCTTTCTGACAGTTAAATGCTTCTCCAAGCAGAGAGTAGGGGGCAGGTCTCGCTGTTCGGTTGGTGCCTCCATTTGGAACAGCCTCCCTGCCCCTCTGACTTGAGCCGGACCTCCTCAAGTTTCAGAAACTGCTCAATGCTCTGCTCTTCTCTACCTCCTTCCCTCTTTGCCTTCCCTCATGAACCTCACAGGATCCCTGGCTCTTCCTGCCAGTCGGTACCAGCACACCATCCCCCCCTCACCACACTGCACTGCCGTATGGGCCCCAGCTTGGTGACTTCACATACCACCCTTGAGAGTCAGTCTCCTGTACTAGCACTTAGCTTGAGGTTCTCCTCCTTGGCGCCCCTTGCACTTCCCTTCTGGGCACTCTTCCAGCACTTGTCCCCAATGCACTTGCATGGCCGAATCCCACAAAGCCTAGTAGGACCACAACTGTATATTACTGTTTTTGCCACTGTTATTATTTACCACGTTCCCTTCCCATTTAGCCTTGTGGCACTTTGAAACGCAATTCTGTTATATAAAGTGCCTTACAAATGCTCAATAAAATAAAATAGAAATTAATCATCTTTGGTGCCAAGTATCCCTCAAAGAAGAGCAGCCTGCTGAGGACTACTCCTGAAGTGGCCCACCAGACCCTGGGCGGTGCTTCAGTCGTTGTACTAGTGGGACCAGCTCGATGCCTTCTTGTGGATCCAGCCCTTCAGAGCCTTGGGATGTGTCCCTGGACTGCACAGTGGGCTGACCAGCACCCTCGCCAGTTCCGTTGCCATTCTGCTTTCGAATCCGGAACATCGGTGATCGTCAGCGTTTGCCACACGTATCACTCTACCCGAATTTCAGCTTTTCCCATTCACAGGAACCTGTCTTGGAGTAGCTGCTGTGACTGTGACTGGAAGGATGCCTGTCGGCGCATGTGTGTGGACACCGTCACTGGGACTCTCCTTCCTAAACCCGTCATTGTCCTGAAGAGCTCTGCATAGGTGGATTCTGCATTTCTTCTCCGAAAAGGGTTGCATCTTGCTTTCCCATTCGACTGGAAGAATCCTCCAACCTGCAACTCCTGGGCACCTCACAGGGAACAAACAACGGACGATCGAGCCCCCAACCTCCCAGATGGTCCACATTGTCACCTGGAAAATCTGAGTCTGGGGCAAAGTAAATGCAGTGTGCCTGTCCCCGCTCCCTCCACCCCCCATCCTCCAAAGATAGGATAACATTGGCCCCTTTGTCTCCTCATTCCATTCCACTCACCTTTGTCATCCAACCTGTGTCGAGTATCTTTCCCCTGAGATAGCGTTGGGTCTGCAAGAAAGGAAAAAACGTACTTGCCTCTGGTAAAATGGTTGTAAAACGTTAAAACAATCATCAACGCAAGCCTATTGAATCCTTCATACAGAGACCTCTTTCTGTGGAGAAATATTGTGGCTCTGGTGACTTTTGGGCACAATGCCCCAATCATTTTAGGGTTTGGACCGAAGTTACTATGTTTTGTGTTCTGGTACCCGTCAGTTAAGGCATCTGAAATACTTACCTGTTTTGCTGACTAAGTTATTTGATGTGTATTTGAACCTATGGTGACTGTGTATATTTGAATCAGAGTGTTGCCAGCTCGTGTCCCTTTAGTGAGTCCCTTTGCAGGGTCTCCATTGTTGTGTTGAATTGTCAAGTATCTTATCCAAGAGACTGCAAGTATCCCAAGGAACATTTGATGTTCTGCTACTTCTTAAGACTTTTAAGCCGCTCCAAACTAACTTGCTTGTATAGTTAGGAATTGGACTTTTAAAGCACTTGTTTGTCTGCAGTGTCTCTAGAATGTTAAGCTCTGCTTTTGTGTGATTAACCAAAAATGTTCCTTCCTATAAGACTTTGTGGTTTTGCTTACTAAATACAATTACTCTATCTTTGTCTTTACGCAAGTGTGTGACAGTACTTCATAAGTGTCAAACTCTGTAACAATTGTAACTGCAATTGTAGCAATGTCCTTTAAAAAGTGTGTTTGATTCCTAAATGTGTTGGTGAGTTGGGAACCTGTATACCAAAGGGATCGTTTTATGAAGTCTTAGCTCAAGTGGACTTTAGGAAAACTCCCCAAACAGGCAGCCGGAGGCGTTTGTTTAAATAGATTTCCCCTGTGTATTTCGTGCTCTGGTGGCAGGCAAGCACCGGAACGTATGTGTGTTAGGCAGAAACCTGTGCAGTTCCCTTAGGGACCACTGCAAAAGGCTTAGGACTACAGGTGTTGGCAGTAAACCCAATTGGTAGCAGTTTGTACCACCGAGATTTACCTGGTAGCTGTGGCTGAGCAGCCAGACTTCTCTCAAGAAGAGTTAGACAGTATACAGAGTATACAAGATAGGTACCAAAATACAGTAGCACAAGCAAACACTGACCAGAGCTTTGGTATCAAGTATATAATTATTTATTTAAAGACACACTTAGAAACACTCTAGCACTATTATTGCAAGTTCAAAAACACAGTCACTATTAATATTTATACATCCCTTATTCCTTATTAGACAAGTCTTAGTTAACACCACTTATTTCCAGACAGAGGTGAGCGCTTAACTAAATATGGCACTCCAATAGGTTAAGAAAAAGGGAGGGAAAAGGTAGAAATTAGGTACAGCACATAACACAATACTTTAGAAACACTCAGCAAGGCAGGAAAGTCAAAGCCTACTTGTGAGTAAAAAGTTCAGAGGCCAGGCTCCCTCTTAGAGAGAGTAGAACACCAATGCGTACAAGATCACACAGTTTAAAAGGCTTGGAAAGTCTTGCAGAGAGTTTAAAAAGGAATCAGTTCAGCTCAGAAAAGTTCAGTTAGCCAGCCTAGGGCCAACCCAAGTGGTAAAATGAGGATTTACGAGACGCCCCACACAGACCATTGCGAGGGAGGCCAGGCGGACACAGTTCCTTGAAAGTGGAGAGAATCCTCCAGCGGGGGTAGTTGTTCCTGGCAGTGGATGCAAGTCGCGACTTTGTCCAGAGGAAGAGAACATCTCGACGTGGAGGAAACCTGAACGTCGTTGCACTGCCAGGGAAAAAACCAGCCGCGGAGTTCTCCGGTTAAAGGGTACTACCCTTTTATTTGCGGTAGTGGAAAAATGTGGTATCCCGGTTGCCGGGGTGCTTGGCACAGGCAAGGCGGCCACAAGATGATCCGGGAAGGTGAAAAGGCAGGCAAACTGGTTATCCCCACCAGTCAAAGGAAGAAGACTCTTCGGGATGAAGATCCCCTCTGTCGTTGGAACAAGTGGTGAGTCGGTTCAGGAGGGCTCCACCGATGGTGTCGTTGCAGGTCGGCTCAGCTTCTCCCTCTTCGGATTCTTTGGTCCTGTGGCGACGTCTGAAGTCCCAGTCCCCAAAGCCCTGCTTTTATGTAGAAAACCCCCATTCATCAGTCATAGCTGTCACTCAAACATGCTAAGTGGTGAGCTGGGCGGCTCACCACTGGGCCAATCACACAAGAGTGCGACTTGAGTTGCCGAGGCAACTCAGTCCAGGGTGCCTAAACCCCCCTCCCGCACATCCTGTATACCCAGACAGAGTGGCACCACTTTTGGAGGCTTCTGTGGAGAAGCCCGCCAAAAAGTGGAACAAAGGGCTCGACTTGGGTTGGAGTTGCAGAGGCGAACACAAACGCCATTTTAAAACAGAGTCCTGGCAAAAAGCCCCAACTGGGGAATACATATTAAATAAATAACCCAGCGGTATCTTTAACATTGCACCAAAAAGTGGTGCGTTTAAAATGAATGGGAAAATACCATAGTAAATATTCTTAAGGCATATTACGCGTGGTAACCACTGCCACCAGCCAGAAACTCGACGAGGGGGGACTACACAGTGCCCCCTCGAAAAACAGACCCAGAGGCAATCTAATTACCCCTACCAGTACTCCACAATATGATGGCTTGTACTGGTTCTGTTCCCAATGTGAGACTAGTAAAGTCAATGGTGACTTTACATGCCCTGGGAGACAGTAGTCAGTCCCAGGGTATGGAGTCTGTTTGTGGGTCACTATGACACCCCTGTGTTACTGCACTGAGGGTGCTGTGTAATGCACTTACCAAAAACCACATGAAACCCTATGGAGTAAAAGACCCCATAGCCCATAAAACACATCACAAAGTCAAAGGATATCTCAAATCATGTCTAAGAGTGGGAGAAAAAGAGTCTCGCTCTTAACAATAGATAAAAATAAACCCCTAAAATCCAGCAAAGCTGCTGGGGGGGACTCACTAGGTTTGGGAAATTAGCCTTAACAGAGAATTCTCCCTAACAATGTGGAACAAGGAAAGCCCCTCTCTGGGCTGGCGCGGACCGCAGGAGTTGAAGAGAAGCAGTTTACCATGTAGAATGAAGCAGAAGGTACAGAGGCAGCGGAGCAAGAGGGTGTGCATGCAGCACCCAGTGAGTTCACTTTTGTTTTGTGACCCAGAAAGCTGCGTAATCTCCTGCTAGTCTCAAACAATACTATTGAATACTGAATTTATGATAAGAAGTTAAAGGGGCAGACGCATGCTAACTTTAATTACCAAAATGTTACAAAGAAGCTACATTGCCAGATTAAGAACTGTGAGTGCAGGCGAAAAGTTTGCAGTTATACTTTTAACAGGCTGAACAATTGCCAAGAGCAATACTAAAGCCAATTAACAAGAACCAGTATTGACAAAGCCAAAAGAGGGTCATACTAAAGCAAGCTAATAAGAAACATTGCCAAAGCCAAAAGAGGGCAATAAAGAAACCAGATGACTGTGTGAACCTTATGGCTAGATTAAGGAAGGGAACATAATTGGAATAGACCCAAACATGTATTGGCAGAGGCCAAGAAGAACAAGATTGGGAGAATGCTGTTTTCAGCATTTGTTTGAGGTAAGAGTGGAAACACGAGTGGCTGGAGAGAAGCCCTTCTGAGAGAAAATATTCAGAAGGAGAAGAGCACAACCTGCATTGCATGCGGCAATCACAAGTGTGGAATAAATAGCACCAGTGTGTTTCTTGTCTTCTCAAAAGTAGTTAATACTGAAGTAGTTGGAAGTCAAAAGATTTTACAAAGTTGTTTGTAGCAAACTTGACCAAAGAAGTACTTCTAGTAGCATTAAGAGTTTTAGTCCTGGCAGGTGAGTGTACTAGGGCAGGGACCTTGTAGTGGTAGACCTGGCAGGTTAGTGGACCTGATAGAAGACCTTGAAGTACTGTGGTATGGTTACAAGTTTTGAACTCTTTGTATAAATGAAAAGACAGTTATTTATTTTGCACCATGGCAAATTCATCCTGACAAAACATTGGTGTTAAAGACGAACTGTGGAAGGGTTTTGTTTTTTTGTTTCCTAAGAAGTGGATTGTTTTGAACTCTTTAATACAATTGGAGAAACAAAGAGCAATCATTTCCTTTGAACTGTTGGAAAGTCCAAGTGAGAAGCTTGTACTACATACTGCTTTTCTAAATAAGGTTTATACTTTGATTTACATACCATAAGTATTGTTCGTTTTTATAATTGTGTTTGACTTATAATAGTACTTACCTTTTTAAAGAATTCTTTCCTTATGTATATATAAAATAACCCATTATCTTTACAATACATCAGTGTATCTGTGTTTCTTTGGGCCATATCCATGCACAAGTTCTTTGTACCGCTCTCCCTCCTAAGATGAGCCTGGCTGCTCTGCCATAGCTACCACTACTTTGATTAGTTCAGCCTTATACGAAGTGTTGGAGGTTCTGTAGGTATTGTTTTACAAAGTCCCTTTGGGAGGACTTTGGAAAATCTCTCCTGACAAATTCCAACCCTTTTGCTTTTGTTTTACACCTTGTCCTGAATTTTACAGAGACGTGAAACCTTCAGCTTCACGTCACTGGCCTTTTTTACTCATTTGTTATGGGGAAACTGTTCAAACTGTCAGTAATGGGAAATTGTTTCTCTTTTTGTCTTTTGACATATTACTCGTTTGGGTAACTTTTTCATATTGCACACATCATTTGCCAACGCAGTGCAATGGGGATAATTTTGTATCGCACTATTCTTTTACCAAAGGGTTTTTTAGTTAGTTTTAAATGTGCCTAAAGACGAGTTGGTGGCAGCAGATAAATGTTTACAATTTGTGCAATATTTTAGTTGGTTCATTCGTGTTTACCACGTTTGGCTATTAACCGTGATTAGTGGCCAAAGATGGCTTTGCCACAAGGTTTCTCGCTTATTCTTTGGCCATTTTGTTCTCGGACCTTTGTGCATTCTCAGGTTGGGAATTACCTTTTATGCGCATTCATTTTCCTGGGAAAGCTGTTTTCGTCGCATAGTGCTTGCCATCTGTGTATGGGCCCAGGAAGTGGACTGGGACTGTCTGGTCCCAATCCATATACTGGTGCCAGTGTGTCCAGTGTGCATGGATGAGTCATGATTTGGACCACTGCTGATGTGCAGGAGTGGTGCTGATCTTTGCTATTGGAGGGCTGAGTTTGATCACTCGCCTGAATTTAGACTAAGAGGAGTCCTGCAGCCAGTCAAGCAGATCACAAGAGGAGCCAAGTATCCTGTTCATCTGTTCAGAAGATTGAAGGCTCGGGGACGAATTCTGAAAAGGCCTGGTGACCATTCTTGCTGCAGTCCCGGTGAAGCCCTGCTGGACCTGATCTTGGAAGACCCTTGCTGGTCCTGGTGGAACCAACCGGTCTCGATGCCTTCTCGCGGTCCTGCCGCCTGGAGCTTTCGGAAGTGACCCTGGACTGCCTGGTGGACTGACCAGCTCAGTTTTGGGCTACTGTGCCGGAAGCGATGCTGTACTGCGTTTTTGCCCAGACCAACAGCAAGCTTCAGCGAGTCCTACAAGTAGCCTTCCTGCCAAGTTTCAGCATCCCAGCATCAACGGATCCTGTTCTAGAAGGCTTTCTTCGCGACTGGTGAGACGCCTGCTGTCACCTGTGTAGTGTTACTGGAACTGGCCTTCCCCAGTCTGGTAGAGTGTCCTGAAGAGTCCTGCATCGGTGCCTGCTGCATTTCTTTGCTGGAAAGGGTTGAACTCCGCTCCTGGACCTGACTGGAAACTTACTTGCACCTGCAGCTCCAGAGCATCTTCTACAGTTGGAAAACCTATTTCCAGCTACCCTCATTCGACCTGCCAAGTTCTTTTGGTAAATCGGGAGAGGAGTAGTTGCAATATTTAACATTGTCCCTATCTCCTCCATTATAAGTTTTATTTAGAACTTTGAATTGTATTCCATTCCATTGCTTGTTAAGTGTTGGTTGAAAAAGCTGCTCTAGAATCTAGGAAAAGTATTTTATTTAACATTAAATCCCTTTGAAAGTCTTCTGTAAAAATCTGGGCCTTTGCCGGGTCACATTTCCTAACGTTGTCCCATCTTCTAAAGGAAACCAAAAGAAGTGATGACTGAAAGCTTTAAAATTAAACTCAACCTCTTGTCATTGCTCTGGGCAACCCTCCAGACCATTGTTTGCTTGTCCATGTCATGATGCCTACCTCTAAGGAGCCAGGCCGGGCCCAGCAACCCCAGAGGCAGACATCATTCACTCCTGGGAAGTCTCAGCGGGCCCAAGTCTGGGCCCTTTCGACTCAGTCCTGGCGCCATAGGCGCCAGGCTCATAGTGGACCCCAGTCCTGGCGCCTTAGGCGCCAGGCTCATAAAGGAGGATTTATATGTAAGTGCTTGGGTGCACACTTACCTGATGCAGACCTTGCTGCTTCATCCAGGCCCTCTTGAGGCCTGGATGGGACTACTTTACCTGTGGGACTACTTTCCACCCGGGTGTGGTCGGGGAAGGATACATACCAGATTGGTGGAAGGATACATACCAGGAACCTCTTCCAAAGCTATTTAAACCCCACCCGAACAGCCACACGTGCTTCGCGTTGTTCTGCACCTAGCAGCTGGACGCTCACCGTGTCAGCTCCTGCATCCTGACTTCAGCCACGCCTGCCAGCACCCTGGAACTCCTGCAAGGGGAGAAAGGAAGAGAATAGGAGAAGAAAAGCCCTTACCTGCTAAATCTGCATCCCGGAGTCATTTCTCCAACGGCCCTGAAAAGGAAGACATCATTTTAAAGGCATTTTGTTTCGATCGCTGCAGCGCTGCATTTTACTCACCTTTGCAAGGCGCTTCCATCTTCAGCAGCGATCTTCCGGATTCAGCTACGCCCCGGCGCCCAGAGGAAAAAGGCAAGAACAAAGGTGAGAGGGAGAAAAGGAATAAGGAAAGCTCAGTTTCCTTTTAAGTCTTACCTGTTGGATTATTCCCACTGCATTTCGGGTCCTGCCGCTTCCTGGCATCTCCGGACCCCGGCCCCTATGGGGAAAAAAGACAAAGACATTGAATGAGCGAATGCAAAGACATTACGTGAGCGCTCATCCAGAACTGTTTCACTTCGGGTCGGCGCCATATCTCCGGCATACCGAACCCCGGCCCCTATGGGGAAAAAGACATAAGAATTAAACGCTTGCTGCAACCAGACTACGAACATTATTAAGGCTTGAACTTTTGGACAGAACTTACACTGCGCTTACCTGAACAGTCAAGCTTACCTGAACACTAATCCTCAATCCAGTGAAGTAACTGGGTTTCAACGCGCCACTGCATCAGAAGCAGGATGGAGAGCTCTTCCTTCCAGATCCTAAGGTGAGGCTTCACAGGGGAATCGTGAAGTGGTATCGTGGAGGGTTGGAAGGGAGTGGGAGGCTTGAGCACCATTCCGTCAGTGGGTAACACTCCCTTTTCACGCACAGGAGGATATTCCTGCGAGCCTGAGAAGCTAGAGTTGAGGGGCCCATCCTGTTCATCTTTGGAGTCCGGCGCCCCACCTTGAGGAAGCATCAGCACCCGAAGCCGCGCCTCCGTGGGAATCAGGTGAGCGTTACAGTCCAGCCATTACAGAAGGGGAAAGACCATATGCAAATCGGCTTGGTCCCACCCCAAAAGGGGCAGTTCATCCGGAACGGCTGGGTTACATCTGTTCTGCATGAGACCACAAACATCCCCAAACACATGGTCTCGTGCAGAAGGGATGCGACCTAGCAGTTCGGGCTGAACTGCCTCTTTGATGGTGGGACCTGTGTGTGGAGACTCTCGCTGGAACTCTCCTTCCTGAACCTGTCACTGTCCTGAAGAGGTCTGCATCGGTGGATTCTGCATTTGAATCTCAAACCTGCACCTCCTGGGGACCTCACAGGGAACAAACGGTAGATATTTTGTTGGTAGGTTGGAGGCTTTCACACAGGACCCTTTAAGAAAATAGAACCAAAAGGAGACAGGAGGGCGCTAGAGAGCCATCCAAGATGGCCGCTTCCTAAGAGAGCTCCGTAGGGCTCTAATGAATCGTGTTCCATCGCTGCTCCCGCGGTTACCGAACTAGTCCAGTTTGCCGCTGGGTACATTGGCAACACCCCGCAGATCATTTTGAACTAACTCTCAAGTCTGACAAGCAACCTGATCACCGGCTGCGCCTCTCTGATCCTGAGGCCTACCAGCAGGCACCCACGCTGCGCAACGAGGCGACGTTCGACGGAAGCGAACACTGAGCCGCTCAACAGCGCGGGTAGACGTAGGCGAGACAGCGCCATAGAGACCGAGCGGTCTCCGTCCCCGCAGTGGCCCGGTGGAAGTCCTACGACGAGAGGGCCGGCAACGCCGACGGCCCGCACGGGCCCAGGTAGGAGCGCGCGGAACTGCTGGGCTGCAGGGCAGAGCGGCACCACCTCCCCCGCCACGATCGAGCCCCCTCCCGAGCACAACCCAGAAGCCGAGACGCCGCGACGTGGGCACGAACCCTCTGCCTCGCAGATCTCCAACTACCATCAGCTCAAGAAACCGGCAGCCACAGCGCTCGGGCGGCCGATCCCGGGGACACGGCCCGCTGGGACGGCGGAGGCGAAGAAGAGGGACCTGATCGCGAACACAGCTTTCTTCAAGATTGCCAGTTCCAAATCTTCCGAGTCTACGGCCACACTCCATCCACCTGGCGGCGCTCAGTCTCCTTGACCCCGAGGCGCCCATCCTTGCCCTACCCGAGCAAAAAGCTAATCACAAACATCTACACAAGCCGTCATGGGGAAAATGGACAAAACCCAAAAGAAACTGCACTTCGAACCTAACTCGCAGCATAGACCCACGACCAGCAGTGGACCCGAATCCCCTGTACAAGAGGCAGCATTATCGGAGGTACAGACACCTCATCAAGACATCAGAGAGATCCTGATGGATCTGAAGGCAGGTATCAACAGCCTGGGGTGCAAGCTAGACACCTTGTCGACCAAAGTGGACCAGTTACAACACAGACTCGACAAACATGCTTACAGACTCGACAGCGTGGAGCAGCGGGTGTCCGACCTGGACGACGGGTCGGCGGCATTGACCTCCCGAGTCTCACTACTTGAAACACAGATGAAGACTGCGATTGCCAAAAATGAAGACTTGGAGGGTTGTTCTCGTAGAAACAACATCAGAATTATAGGAGTGAGAGAACGACAACTCCCGGGCAAAATGGAAGACTTTGTGGAACAAATGTGCGTCACGCTCTTTGGCAAAGAGTCACTGTCCCAGCTGTTAGTTGTAGAAAGAGCACACAGAATCCCGAATGCTAGACCAATACCAGGCGCACACACAAGACCAATAATTGCCAGACTGTTAAATTATAAGGATCGCGATGCGATACTACATGCGGCCAGAACTAAGGGGGATCTACAGTATGATGGAGACCCGATCCAATTCTTCCCCGACTTTTCCCAAGCAGTACAGCTACAGAGAAGATCCTACACGTCTGTCAAGCGCCGCCTGCAGGACAATCAAATTGTATACTCCATGCTATACCCAGCGAAACTTCGCATTCAGCACGCAGGGAAAACACAATTCTTTAATTCCCCAGAGGCCAGTGACTTTCTGGACCGGGCCGGATGTAGACCCAGCGGAAACAACCCGAGGCCCAGGCGCGAAGACCGGGCGAGACGTAACCTCCCGCCATAAAACACCTCGAACATGGGAGGCCGGAACCAACGTGTCTCACCCTCCAGGCAAGATGGCGACCGCGGGAACGAACTCATGTCGCCAAAGGAAGCCCGGCACCTTCTTGGTAGGCTACTAACGCCCCTAGCACAGCAATGTTTGCAGTTAAGTTTTCATGGGTGGGAACTATGTGGGCCAGTTCGGGGTTGCCCATGCAAGGGAGGATCTTCGGTTCGACACGAGCACCCTGCTCGCCCCGCTCCTACTTCACATCGCCAGCAAAGCGAAACCCCGAGGGCCAAAATCTCAAACTCCTGTCCAGCTCCAGTGGCCCCAGCCACCCGTCGCACCGCCACATCCCATCGAGAAAGAAACTCGCCTGGCCCCTCAAATGACAACACCAATGCTTAGAATAGCCACCTGGAACATACGAGGTGGCAACCAACTGGTGAAGAACAGAAGAATCTTCCAATATTTACGCAGACATAACGTCAATATCGTTATGCTCCAGGAAACACATCTCCTGCCCGCAGCAGAATCGCAATGGGCCAAAGCCTGGGGCTGCCATAGATACTTCTCATCGTATTCATCCTTTGCCAGAGGGGTCGCCATCTTAATTGATAGGAGGTCAAACTCAGTTTCATTGAGACCCAGAAAGATTCCGAGGGTAGAGCCCTGTTAGTAAGGGGAATAGTTGCCGGGAGAGAAATCGTGCTGGTAAATTCATACGGCCCAAATACGGACAGCCACGACAACTTCAACTGGGTGATGTCCCAACTCGGGAAGATTAACGCTGAAACTATCATCTGGGGGGCGGATCTCAACACACCTATGGACCCAGCGCTAGACAAATCCCATAATACAACCAGAAACCCGTCCAAGGCAAGCACCCAAGTCCGCGAGATATGCCAATCATTCGGCTTGATCGACACATGGCGACTCCATAATCAAGATGCAAGAGACTACACGTTCCACTCACCAGTTCATAACACCAGCTCCCGAATCGATTACATCATGGCGTCCTCCCACTGCCCATTTTCATGGGGAACGAGCCAAATCTGGCCGCGTACATACTCGGATCACTCGATGGTAACACTGGATGTCTCGTTTCCAGGAGCGACAGTCCCGGGCCTACACTGGAGGTTCAATCCCGGGTCGTTGTCGGACACTATTTTTGCGGAAGAACTCAGGCAAGAAATTGCATCGTTTATAAAACGAGAGATAAAACAGGGCACAGTGAACTCGGCCGGCACCTTCTGGGAGGCGCTGAAATGCTTTGTGCGAGGTATCCGTCTCGCCAAAGAGAACGGTATGCTGAAGTTGATCCGTAAAAAGCTGTCGGACAGTGAACGTCGACTCAAGGAGCTGGAACTCAGTGCCACCCCTACTCAGAACCCCCGGGTTCAAGCAGAGCTGAAGAAGGAACTTCAAAAATTCAGAGAGATAGCCGAAAGAGAACTGAAATTCCTGAGTCGCAAACACCAAACCCGACAATACGGAGAGGGCCAGAAACCAGGAGCACTGCTTGCTCGCCTCTTATCGATAGACAGAACCCCAACCCGCGTACAATGCATCAAAAACACACACGGTCAGAGGGTTTACTCTGAAAAGGACATCGCCACGACTTTCCGTGACTTTTATCAAGATCTGTACAGTTCCAGAGGCGGATCAGACCCCGGCTCCACGCAGGAGTACCTGGACGATACTGAACTGTACTGGGTGGACCCAGCCCTGCAGGAACCTTTGAACGCCCCGATAACCGCAGAGGAAATTGTAGAGGCGATAAAATCCCTCCCGAATTCTAAAGCACCAGGTCCCGACGGTCTTACGGGGGAGTTTTACAAGGCACATGCAGTCACCCTCGCCCCCATTCTGTTAAGTGTTTATGAGGAATCGATTGAGAGAGGTTGCCTCCCCCCCACACTCCGCGAGGCTAACATAATAGTGCTACATAAAGACTGTAAACCAATCGATGAGTGTGCATCATACAGGCCAATTTCATTAATTAATCTCGACAATAAGATTCTTGCAAAAATTTTAGCCTCTAGACTCCTACCCCTCATGCCAGCCCTGGTAATAGGAGACCAGGCCAGATTCATCCCGGGCCGCAGCACCACATACGGAATCAGACGCCTGTTCGGTGTCATTGAGGCCTTAGATCCGACCCAGCAGGCGATAGCAGTATTTCTGGATGCCGAGAAAGCGTTTGACTCGGTGGAATGGCCATTTATGCTAGCGACACTGAGGCAGATGGGCTTCGGCAAGTTTTTCATCAGGCTGGTATCCCTACTTTACAAAGACCCCCGGTCATATGTCATAATGGGTAACTCTAGGTCCCCCAGCCTAACGCTGGAGCGTGGTACGAGACAGGGGTGTCCACTCTCCGCCCTGATTTTTGCACTAATTATGGAACCCCTGGCATCGAGACTGCGGGAATTCCAAATACATAGAGGTCTAAAACTGGGCCCCCATAAACTAATCGTCTCCCTTTACGCTGACGATGTCGCATTATTCATTAGGGATCCCAGGGAGAACCTGAACCCGATAATGAGGGAAGTCATACGGTTTGGACATATATCCGGGCTGAAAATTAATCACTCCAAGTCAGTGATACTCCCGCTGACCCCCAACACAGTGGAATTCATTGACGACTATGGCTTCAAATGGGAAAATGGGGTACGCTACTTGGGTATATACATGTCGCGGAATCACCACGAGATCTACAAAGATAACTACTTATCCACGCTCAGCTCCGTCCAGGACAGGGTACAGAGGTGGAAGACTCTACCGCTGACGCTCTGGGGCAGGGTCTCGTTGACTAAAATGGTTATCCTGCCCAAGCTATTATATCTGTTCGTGAATATCCCACTGCTGCTCCCCAAATCCTTCCTATTGAAAGTGAAGTCCACGGTGCTAGACCTTCTATGGGCAGGGAAACCCGCACGAGTAGCATACAATACCCTGTTACTACCAACGTCGCAGGGCGGCCTAGCGCTCCCAGACATTGAGAAGTACTACTGGGCGGCACAGGCACACTTTCTGAGCTATTGGTACATGACCCACTTCATTCGTCCACACGTACAGGTGGAACGCGCACTGGCGTCACCTGACTTGCTCAGCGCCGTAGTGATTAGCCAAATCCCGGTCCCGTATAACACATTGAACACGGTCCTGGCAACATACACGATTTGGAAAAAGATGGCCGCCAGGTACGGTGTGAGTATTGGATATTCTCCCCTGCTGCCGGTCAGGTTCATCCCGGGCATCCCACTCACAAATGAAAAAGTATTTTTAACGTGGGCCGACAAAATCAACGTCCATTCCTTTGGCGATATTTTTCCAGACGGTACCTTTCTTACCCCACAAATGGCCAAAGATAGAGGAGGCAATACTTCACTAGACACCTTCATATATTTTAGATTACGCCACACACTACAAAAATTGTTCCCCTCGTTCCCCCAGCAACCACCTACATGGGATCTGCTACATAACACTATTCGGGCGGAGGGAGAGGGGAGGCTGACCTCACTGCTATATAAATCCCTAGTGGTGGACACCATGTCACCCAACGTTAAAACAAGACAAAAATGGGAATCCGCCCTTCAGGAATCGATAAGTGATGAGGACTGGGCATACATACTGCGTCAAACTCAGAAGGTCGCAGTGAACACACCCTTCAAATTAATACATTTTAACTTTGTCCACCAAACGTATTACACCCCTGTTAAAAAGAACCGACATCACCCGGAGGCCTCAGCTCAGTGCGAACGCTGTTCAGCAAGACGAGCCGATTTCTTTCACCTAGCCTGGGATTGCCCGGGTGTTCGGCGCTTCTGGGTTTCGACGTTACAAATGATTGCTGACATAATTGGCGAACAGATAGCCCCGCAACCATTAGCACCTCTGCTCGGCCTCACCAAATACTTGCAACCGGCGTCACGCAAGTTGGCAGCTCTCCTGTTGACACTGGCCCGGAGGCGAGTCGCCATGGCCTGGAGCAGGGGGCCCCTACCCAGGTTCGAAGAGTGGAAAAGGGATGTAACCTTCTGTCAAGACATAGAGAGTGATTTCATCAGAACCCTCCCGCTACATACGCGCCCTCCTGACATCTGGGGGCCTTACATTATCTGCTGAACTGTACAGTCCCGTCTGACCCGGAAGAAACCTAAACTCGGTGCAGGCTACTGGGGCGGGAGTGGAGCCACTATGCACTTTTTTTTTTGTACACGGTGCCATTCGGCATCAAACAAGGAACATTTTGAGGCCCGGGGATGCGGACACTGGGGCGGGGGGAGGGGAATTGTGGTCGAACCTGTCAGGGGTAATGTTGAGTTCCTTTCTGTTCTTTCTTCCTCCTCTCCCCACCCCCTCTTCAGCTGACTTTAATCCCTTTCCTACCTTGACTCACTGTTATGTAGGTACGCCTGAATGGCACACCTGTAATTTGAAGTTATGAAAATCTCACAAAATAAAGTTTTAAAAATAAAAAAAAAAGAACCAAAAGGAGACCTCCGATAAGCTGAGAGGATCTATTTGGGGCAGTCCAGTCAGTTAGGATGTTTTTCCTAACACTGAAGCAGGTTTTTGAGAGACCTTTAATTTACAAGGACATTTGGGCTGATCCATTAGCACTTTAGTGGAGATAGGGAAACCCCTCATAGAGATGGGTAAAGCTAGGTTTTCTGTTTTCTTGGTGAATAAAAGCCAATAGCAACCACTATGCACATGTCGGTATCCTCCTTCTGCACCCTTACCATGGACATACTATGAGGCCAGTTAAACAAATACAAGACACTTCTATTTCAATAAACCGAAGTGATTCGTAATTTGCCGCACAAATGGTCAGATCCGTACCATTGATTGTTTGCCAGCTAACATTGTTACCTACCTCCTGTTTTTAGACCCCGGTTTGGCATACATTTCGCTTAAGGTAAATTTAGCAGCCCTGGAAGCATACGCTACTTCACAGCACAAGATGTCTTGGTGGAACGTACCAGTGGTCAAAGCTTTCATGGAAGTGTAACATGTATATTTCCTCTGGTCTCACATCCACCACCAGGTTGAGATGTGAGTAATGGATCCCCGCTTTGAGCCGATGCACAAGCCTTCCTAAGGGACCACACCACACCACAGATGTGCTTTCCTCATTGCAAGCACATCCATAAGAAGTGTAAGCGGACTTTAGGCACTCACAGTAGATGAATTCACAAATCATAAACATAATGTGGTTTTTAGGACTTCCCCACCCCTCCCACTTTTTTCTCTGACATTCATTTGCAAGTTCCATGCCAATCAGTCGATAGAATTTCCTGTTTTCTTTTAAACCCCAAAACATGGAGAGAAAAGGTACTCTACACACTTGATGTGCGCAGAGCAGTAATATTTGATCTGGACAAAATCAAATCGCTGTGTAATATCTGTCAGTTCTTTGTTTCTTTCTCGACAGGAAGAGGAGTCCCCAGATACTAAATCTACTATTGTAAGGTGGATTGTAGATTAAGCCAGCTCTGCTAACCGTTGGCACAGAAACCTCTTCTTTTCGCTCCTAAAGCTCAAACAAGAAGCATCCCAAAGGCCACTTTAGATTTGATTGCAAATGTCCTGTTGGACACTATTTGCAGAACAATTACATGGAGTTCTGTGCACAATGTCACATAATACTAGACACACACACACACGCCTAGGCATACAAGCATGATTACTGACAGGTTGCACAGGATGTACTTGAATATTTATTTTCTCCTGCTCCTTCACCTCTCCTGCCATCAGTTACGGCACGCTAATATATGCATAATGTGACTGTAAACTGATTCACAATCCTCAGAAGGCAGAAATTAAAACTCCATTAATAGTCTTCATGTGGTTTGCATATTTGTCACACGCTCCCCTTCCCCCCCCACATGAGATCTGAGTAACATGCATTCATGCATACTCCAGTCACACCTCATGTCAGAAAAAGGAGCAATCTGATGGTGTTGACGTGCCAGATGTAAAGATTGTTCTACAGGTGTGCCCTTGTTGACTCCACTTTTATTTTAGAAGTAATATTAAGGTGTGCGTTTTTATGGTGTTTGCTTGTTTTATGTTAGCTAAAGGTAATATAAAAGTCTTGTTCCAAAAGAAAACACGCTTATACCTTAATTAGGCTAACAGTCATTTATTTGCAAGCTTTTATGATTTTGTGATTACTTTCTCTGGCAGAAATGGAATGAGGAATTCCTTTTCTGTGCTTTTGTGTACCTGGTTGGTAGTTTCTTCAGTGATGCATGTACTTGAGTTGTTAAATCCCTACAGATTGCAGTGTTCGAGGTTTGAATGGCACACAGATTAGATGCGAGTCAGGGTGCGGGAAAAAGAAAAAAAAAGTTTGAATGCTCTTAAGAAGGGATGTGATTTTGTTAATCATGGTAAGTGCAGTTCTGTGGAAGTTTGTTTCACTTCTGAACAGTCTTTCTCCTAACAACCAATCACTGAGGTCTGGGTCATACTGCCCCCAGCCAATGACTGCCCTCTACATAAGCCTCTCCTCAAGCAGCCATCTTCAGATTTTTACCGTACGTTCAAGTGTTGGGAGTCCTCGTGTTTAGCTCTAGAGCTTTTACTGCGTTTGTTTTTTTGGAAGAGTATTACTGTATTTTTTGGTCAATCGGGCCTTGTGCTTCATCGATCAACCCATCTGATTAACAGGGACCCGTTGTCGGATTTCTCAGCGCCCCTCAAAGGCGAATTTCATCGAGTTTCTTCCTGGAGGCTTCCAGAAGATTCTCAGGTCTACGCCGCGTGGACCATGTCGGAGAAGTATTATTAGACTCCCCTGTTCAAGATCTGCTCCAGCTGCGGCTCACGGAATGTCTTCTCGGGACGACTAGCATTCCGAATGTCTTTACTGCCTGTATCCGGCGCACAAGCACGAGGATTGTGCGCTTTGCCAGGAGATGTCTTCATGCATGAAGGATCAGCACATGCAGCTGAACGAGTGGCTACAGGCCAAGGCCCCTGCTCTGGGTGGGTCCCAGCAGCATGCCTCTCCTAGTTCCAAGAAGGCTGTGCAGGCTTCTAACACCTTTTGAGGGCACCCTTCCCGCGGGGGTCCAACAGAAGGCTAAGCACTGCAAGGCCACTGTCACCGGGAGCGCCGTTGCGACGGGGTCCGCGGCAGCCAGGGCGCGTTCGATGTCTCCAGCCTCCGTCACCAGCCAACGCTCAGGATCTTCGGCCAAGAGGAATTTGGACCATCCGGGCAAACTCAAGGAGAGGCCCAAGTCTGTCCTACCGGAGAAGTCCATGGGGGAGCGGGAGCGAGAAGGCCAAGCAGGGCAAGGCTCTGGCCCTGACCGCGAAGGCCCAGGTGACCCGGCAAAGGCCCAGCCTTTCGTCGAGGGGGTGGCAGCTTCTCTGGCGAAGACCACCGAGACAGTCCCGCAGGACGCGACCCCTAAAACCAGGGTGTCCCTTCCTCCCACGAGGGAGGCTGCGTTCCGGCCGGTGTCCAGTCATAATATCGAAAAAATAAAGTCGAATGACAAAAAAGTCGAATCAATAATGTCGAAAAAAAAAAGTCGAATTTGTTTTTTTATTATTTATATATTTTTTGGGTTTGGTAAGTAAAAAAAAGGGGTAAAATAAAAAAAAATAGAAAAAAAGGGGGGTTGGGGGGGAACCCCCCCCATTTCGAATAAAAAACGTATTAAAAAAAATTCGACTTTTTTTTTTTTTCGAGATTATTTTTTCGACATTTTGACTTTCGATTTTATTGATTTCGATTTTATGTCTAGGAACCGACCTATAGCGAAGACCCCGGAGATGAGTATGCCCATCATCTCCCCGAGACCTTCACCACTGAATGCTAAGGGGGTGGGGGGGGTGTGGTGGCCCTACAGGGTACGGATATCTCTTCTGAGGAGCTCACCGGTCTGCAAACCATCCAGGAGGAGGGAAACATAGGAAGCGGGCCCTACGATGAGCGCACTGACGGCGAGGACACCGTTGAGGATGAGCAGCAAGGCGACACTGGTCTGGGCTCCCAGCTGGTGCCCCAGCAGACTATTCCCCCTGCACCTCAGCTGCCACCCACACCTTGGGTACCCTCCCTGGAGACCTTTCGGTGAACATCCTTTCGACACTGCATACGCTGGTCTCGGAGATCCAGACAAGGATGCCTATTGCGCCGGCCAACTCCCTCACGGGAGAACCCCCGGCCAAGAAGAGAGTACATCCTCCTCCTCCTCCTTGCCACCCTTCACCTCTGTCGCCTCACCTACCCCCTGAGGGATGAGACGGACCCGGGCACGGATGACGACGGCGGGTTGGGGGGACCTCCCATCTCCGCCGGCCAGATCTTCACCACCGGACGAGATTAGCTTGTTCCACTCGATCTCCAGAGCGTCAGAACCATTTCAGCTCACTCCGGAAGAGGGCTTCCTATGTCAGCGCCTAGTGCCACTCTAAGGGCATTGTTTTGTAAGGTTTGGATTCTTCTAATAATGGATTTGTTGGAACCTATGTACAGGGCATTGCAATAATCCAACCGGGACAGGATGAGGGCCCTGGCCAGGATGGTGCAGCTGTTATTAGAGAGAAAGGGCTTACTTGTTCTTATAAGTTTGCACGTATAGGCCATAGAGGACGCTAGCGTATTGACCTGTTTGGAGAATGGGAGCGTAGAGTCGAGATAAAAGCCTAATGTTTTTACCTCCTGAGCTACTTTAATGCGGTTGCCGTCGATTATGACTGAAGAGTAGTCGGGTCCCAGTTTTTTTAAGTTAGTAAGGGTACCCAGGAGGATGAGTTCTGTTTTATCATCATTCAGGCATAGACCATGCATGGCCATCCATGCCTGGATTATGATGATGATGATGATGATGTACACTCTGTTCACCAAGGCCAAATCCTTGTGTCATCTGCATAGTTAGTGTAGGTGATACCAAGATGGTCCAGATTATCGAAAAGCTTGGTTAAGATATTGTACAGTGTGGGCGAGACACAGGACCCGTGTGGAACACCGCAAGTGATGGGTATGGGCGTCTGCAGCTGCCGAGGGCGAGAAGACCCTCATAGTTCTGCCACTTAAGATACAATCCAAGCTATGGCATCCTTAGAGAAGTGTGCTGCTATATCGAGATGGTTACATCATAATGTATGATCCACCAGATAGTACGCAGCTGAGAGGTCCAGGAGGAGGAGCAAGGCTTATTTACCACTGTCTCTGAGCTCATCGACTTCGGTCTTGAGATCAATGAGGGCTATCTCCGTTCCGTGTTGTGGGCGGAAGCCTGATTGGCTAGCTCCTAGCAGGTGGTATAATTCCAAATGTTTCTGTATTTGCGTGTAGGCCACCTTTTGTAATATTTGTAGAAGAAAAGGGACTGTTGTAGTTGGTAAGCGTTGAGGGATCTAACTTTTTTTTTTATTATTTTTTTAAAGAGTGGAATTACCCATGGTTGTTTGAGGTTAGTGGGGATGGTGCTGGTGGTAAAGGAAGCGTTGATGAGCTTGGATATGAAGGGTGATAGGTATTGAGCTGCATCCTTAATCAGCTGTGCGTTGCAGCGATCGCCCTGACAATTGGATATGATATGATAGTTTATTTATATAGCGCCTATACACAATGTTTCAAAGCGCTTCAAGGCAAGGGAGGGAACAAGGGAAAATAGAATGACATTCTTATAGGCCATGAACAGTAAGGATGTGAAATTAACTATCGTACTCGGCCTGACGACATTTCAGATAGTGCAGAGCCATGACATAGATAAGGAAGGGAGGGGGCCGGGGGAAGGAAATGGAAACAGACAGGCGACTACCGTACTAGGCCGGACGACATTTCTGGTAGAACCGGAGAAAGCAAAAGGTGAGAGAGAGGGGTGCAGAAAGGGAGGGGAGGAACAAAACAAGCGACTATCATACTAGGCCTGACGACATTTCAGATAGTGCTGTAGGGGGTTGGGGAGGAAAAAAACAGTAATGGGAGGGTGGAGGAAACAGACGAGGTTGCTATCATATTAGGTCCAGGGAAAATTCTGATAGATTAAGTGCATAGAAGAAAGTAAGGGGAGGAGATAGGAAAAGGGAGCAGGGAAAGGCAGAGAGTTCAGAGAGTAAGCAGTCAAAAAGATTGGAAAAGCAAGAGTGGAGAGTGAATATAATTGCAGAAGTCAGTAGTAATACATAATGTTGCAAGCCAGGATACAAGATGAAGATGAGAATAGCATGATTCAGGGCCACCATGAGTACAAGATGCAAAGGAAGTCCAGCATGAGAGTTGAGAAAGGGTGCATGCTTACCTGCTGTCTGAGCAGGGGGTCGGGCCGTGGGTCCTCCTGGACTGAACAGGTCCAAACAAGAACTGCCCTTTTCTTCATCTATCCTTCGCTTCCGATGCCCGGGCGAGAGGCGCCCTTGATCTAATAGTCAAGAGCAGGAAGGAAAAGGCAGGGCTAAGAAGGTGGGCGGTGCTTAGGCCAGGTGACCTAGATCCACTTGCACCTGCTCCCCATCTGCAAAGGAAAAAGAGGCTGGAGGGCTCCTTAAGTAGGAAAAAGAGCAGCAAGCAGGAAGGCACCAGGTGGGCGGGGCTTGCTAAGTGGTGAAAAAGAGCGGCAGGCAGGAAGGCACCAGGTGGGCGGTGCTTAGGCCAGGTGACCTAGATCCACTTGCACCTGCTCCAGAGGCTGGAGGGGTCCTTAAGTAGGAAAAAGAGCAGTAAGGCACCAGGTGGGTGGGGCTTGCTAAGTGGTGAAAAGGAGCGGCAGGCAGGAAGGCACCAGGTGGGCGGTGCTTAGGCCAGGTGACCTAGATCCACTTGCACCTGCTCCCCATCTGCAAAGGAAAAAAGGCTGGAGGGTTCCTTAAGTAGGAAAAAGAGCGGCAAGCAGGAAGGGACCAGGTGGGCGGGGATGGTTTGAGGGACAGAAGAATTCTTTCCACCTCAAGGATAGGTACTTTAGAGAAGTTGAATCAGGTAGATTGGCCTTCGGCTGTGTTCCCAGTTATTTTGGGTGATGGTGTCTTCTTTAAAGAGTCTTTTTTTTTGGGATATTTTATTTTGTAAGGTAGATACTTTATTAGCAAGTGCATATTGGATGTCTGAGCACCATTTTTTATCTTTGTTACAAGTGTTACATGTGGAGTTAGCTTGTCGTAGGATGCCCGCTTAGCTATGCATATTTCTTTTTTGTAGAGGGATGAGAATTTGGTGAGCTTTAATTTGTTGGCTTACGAGGGTAGTAGTTTCCAGGCAGTCTTGCAATTTTTTTTGTTGCCTTATGTTTTTTAGGAAAGGTGTGAACCATTTGTTCAGATGGTTTTTTGGCTTACTTGGTCTCAGTTTAAGGGGGGCGATCTGGTCCAGGGAGGAGGCCATAATTTTGTTAAACTCCTCAACCAGACTCTCTGGGTCAGCGCTATCAGGAAGTGCGTTAAGGGTAGTGAGTAAGGCTGTGATAAGCCTATCCGCTGTGATGCTCTTTTTATTTCTGGTTAGTGTGGGTGGAACCATGGGGGGCGGAGGAGGTGGGCAGGGGTCTATTGGTGGAAAATTTAAATGAGATGAGAGTAGGTAGTGGTCGGTCCAGGCTAGTAGTGAGATGGAAAGGATGTTGGCATGGCAGTTGCGGTCTGCCACCCAATCTAGTATTCTACCTTTGTTGTGGGTGGGAGTTGTGCTTCTTTGGGTGAAGCCTAATTCTACTAGAGTATTAGCCGTTGCCAGGGCAGGCTGATCCGAGGGGTCATTGAAACCCAGATTAAGGTCACCTAATAGTAATACTTGTGTTGAGTTTTTGAGGATATTAGCTATACCGTGTTAATGTCTTCCTCAAATGTCCCAATTGGGCCCGGGGGGCGATATATCAAGTGTATATTAAGGGTTTGATATCAAGTGTATATTAAGGGTTTGAGAGTCAAATGTATTTTGACTGACCATGCTTCACATGATTGAATATCGTGAGGGGCTGTGGGGGTAATCCCATAGAGAGGCTGCATTTACAGATAATGTCAATACCTCCTCCTCTAGCCCCTTGTCTGTCTTGTCTCAAGATAGTATAGTCGTCGGGGACTACTAGCATAAGCATAGGGCCTGCTGCGGCATGTAGCCATGTCTCAGTGATGGCAAGGAAGTCTAGGTTATCCCTCAGAATCAGGTCGGCAATCTCTGTGGCGTGAGCTACTTGGGATCTAGAATTTATTAGAGATCCTTTGATAGGTGGGGTCGTGAGAGCTGTAGTTGCTGAGTGGGAACCTAGCTGGTCTTTAGGATTCAAGTGCTGGACTGTGCAACCTTTTGTCTTAGGAGGGCGGTTATGTGCTAACTTGGTACTTGCGGGCATTAGGCTAGGCAAAGTTTTAGGTGTCCTTTTTCCTATAGAGCTGGGTAGCAAGCTTCTAGGGGGCTCATATATTTTGGCTGTGGAAGGCTCAGCCAGGGCTCCTGCACTGCTGGTCATGGACCGGGTGGTATCGAACCACGCCGTCACAGTGGCCACAGACATTGCTGATGCAGGATTCCGTGAAATGGGCAACAGCGTTTGCCTTTTGTCGTCGTCTTGGCTGGCTCAAGGCCACCAACCTTCGGCAGGACTTTCAGTCGAAGGTGCTGGACATGCCCTTCGATGGGGACAGTTTGTTCAGGAAGGTTGTGGATGAGTCTCTCCAAGCCATAAAGACAGACACGGAGACGTCACATGCTTTAGGCACTCTTCTTCCTTTCGGACCTCAGGCAGCAAGTTCCAAGGGTTTGGCGGGGGATCCTCTTCTTACCGCCAACCCTCTGGCTCGTCGGGCCAGAAGACCAACAGGGGCCGCGCCAAGGCCTTCGGAGGAGGACGTCGCCAGGGTCCCCAAGGCGGCCCTTCGATGTCCGTGCAGGATTGAACCGGCTGTGGCATCGGGTCACCACCGTGCTCCCCCAGTGGTAGGCCTGCTGGCGAACTTCGTCAGCGTGTGGAAGACCATCTCCACCGACTGCTGGGTGCTGAACGCTCTCGCCCACGGACACCCTGGAATTTCAACAGAAGTGTCTCAAAATACCACCAGTGGCCCAGAAGGAAAACGTCCCCCAGCTGTTGCTGGAAGTGCGGGCCATGCTAAAGACAGGCGCGATAGAGCATGTCCCGAAGAGGCTCGAGGGCTCCGGGGTGTACTCAAGGTACTACCTTGTCAGAAAGAAGACCGGTGCTGGAGGCTCATTCTCGACCTTCGTCGACTGAACAAGTACATCAAGTCCCAAAAGTTCTGCATGGTTACTCTTCAGCACTTGCTCGGACAGCTGGATGAGGGGGGACTTCCTGTTGTCGCTGGACTTGGAGGATGCGTACTTCCACGTCCCCATTCACAAAGGGCACCGCAAGTTCCTGCATTTCGTGGTACAAGGGAAGCACTACCAATTCAAAGCCCTTCCCTTTGCATTGTAGTCGGCGCCAAGGGTCTTCACCAAATGCCTGGCTCCAGTGGCAGTGTTGCTGCAACTATGGGGGATTCACATCTACCCTTATAGGGACGACTGGCTCATCAGGGCCAGCTCGAGGGAGATGGCCTTCGACCACACGGAGAAGACAGTGTGCCTACTGACGGATCTGAGGTTCTCGATGAACTATGCAAAGTCCTGCTGGATTCCATCGCAGAACGTGCTGTTTCTGGGATCCCAACTCAACACAGTGTCGTGCCTGGTGTCTCCGTCAGAGGAGAGGATAGCGGCCATCTTAGGCAAGGTACAACGGCTCTTGGCCCTGAAGATAGCCAGGGTGAAGTCCATCAAGTCTCTGCTTGGCATGATGTCGTCATGCATATACCTCATTCGGCTGTGCAGGCTATGGATGCGTCCCCTACAGGAGTTCCTCGACGCCCTTTGGATTCAAGTGTCGGGAAGCTTTGAGGACAAGATTACACTCAACGAGAGTTTCCGTCGAGCTAAACGGTGGTGGGGGTTCGCGCACATCTGTCCGGAGGCGCGGATTTCCAGACCCCACCACACCAGGAGACGGTTACATCAGACTCCTCCCTGGAAGGATGGGGAGCTCACACCGGAAGTCTTCACGCAAGAGGCCTGTGGATACCGGAGGAGAAAACATTGCACATCAACATGTTGGCGCTGCGGGTAGTGTTTTGGGCCCTCAAGTCTTTCCTCCCGTCCCTCAAGGGCAAGGTGGTGCGGGTCTTCATGGACAATACCGCCACAATGATTTACGTTGGGAAGCAGGGGGGCACCAGATCCCCCAGCGCTCTCTAGAGAAGCGCAGGACCTATGGCACTGGGCCATCGCCCAGGGGAGAAGCGCAGGACCTATGGCACTGGGCCATCGCCCAGGGGATGTTCCTCATCCCGTGTCATCTGGCAGTTGTGAAGAACACTGTCGCTGACTCTATCAGTAGTGAGTTGCGCTCTTGCCACGAGTGGGAGCTTCGGCAGGACCAAGGGAATCACCTGTTCCGCAGATGAGGTAATCTCCAGATAGATCTATTTGTGACCGCGACGAACACCAAGTGCCAGAGGTTCGCCAGCAGGTTCCCCCAGCTGGGGAGCATGGGGGGACGCATTCTTATTCCCCTGGGACGGCATGTTTCTGTATGCGTTCCTTCCGTTGCCGTTGCTTCTTCGACTAGTCAATCAACTCAGACGGTCCCGGTGCAGGATGATCCTCGTCGCACCGCGTGGCCGAGGCAGATATGGTACCCAGACCTTCTCGACATGTCAGCGTCCTCTCCAGTCAAGCTTCCGGTGATCGCAGATCTTCTCGCTAGGGAAGGAGGAGCAATTCAACACCACGACCCAGGATCGCTGAACCTGAAGGCCTGGCTCCTGCAGCATTAGAGTTCGGGGGATACGATCTCCCAGCGGACTTCAAGGAGGTGCTTTCCAAGGCCAGGGCCTTGTCTACTGTTAAATGCTATGGACATAAATGGAAGAGGTATGCAGTTTGGTGCCGAACACAGAAGATCGACCGTCTACGAGTCACGGCTCCGCAGGTGCTGCGGATTTGCTGTCGTTGGCAAAGGCAGGACTGGCCCATGCCTCCATCAAAGTTCATCTGGCGGATATCTCCCGCTACACCAGATCTCCGGGACGGTCGTTGTTATGGTCACATCGTCTGGTTAAGGAGTTTGTCAAAGGACTGTTCGTTTGTTCCCACTGGTGAAGGCTCCAGCCCCGGCGTTGGAACTTAATGTGGTACTGAGTAGGCTCATGTCCCCTCCATTTGAAACTATGCAGGCAGTTCCATTGAGGTTTATGTCATGGAAGACAGCGTTCCTTGTGGCCATCATCACCTCTGCACGACGGGTGGGTGAGATTCAGGCCGTCTCGCACCCTACTTGACTTTTCACGACACGAGGCTAGTGCTGAGGACGCTCCCCTCCTTCATGCCCAAGTTGTCGTCAGACTTTCATCTAAACGAGCCCTTGGCGTTGCCTGTATTTTTTTCCCCCAACGCCTTTGTCGTCGGCTGAGAGGATTTTGCACTCGCTGGATGTGGCTAGAGCGCTGAAGTTCCACGTGGACCGCACTAACAGTTTCCCAAAGACGTCACAACTTTTTGTGAACTTTGGTCCTGTGAACCATGGGAAGGCCCTCTCCAAGGCTTCCATTTCTAGGTGGCTCTCAGGCTGCATCACCCATTGTCACTGGTGGCAAACCGACCGTTGCCTGGCCGTCCGAGAGCTCATTTGACCATAGCGATCGCTGCAACTATGGCGTTCGTGTCTGGTGTGCCCCTACTGGACATCTGCAGGACTTCTACGTGGAGGTAGACTCATACCTTCACAAAAGTCTACTGCGTCGACAGGGATTCCAGAGTCTGCCAAGCAGTGCTGCACAACCTGTTTGCGTGAAGGTGAGCCTGGTGAGGAGGTAAGGGATGCTTATGTTGAGCCTTGCCACCTCCCGTGGTTGTGCATGTGTGTACTGTTATGCATTCTTTATTCATGAGCATGTGAATCCATGCATGACCCCATGCTGGAGAAGAAACAAGTTACTTACCTGTAACTGTTGTTCTCCAGCATGGGTCTGGCATGGATTCACATGCAAACCCTCCCGCCTACCCCTCTGTGGCTCTTCTCATGGTCCTACTGCCACTTTACGTGCTACCAAATCTGAAGATGGCTGCCTGAGTAGGGGCTTAGGTAGAGGGCAGTCATTGGTTGGGGGCAGTATGACTCAGTGATTGGTTGTTAGGAGAAAGACAGTTCAGAAGTGAAACTGATTTTTTTTTTCTGAACGAGGATTTCCAGCCTCTCAACGGGGAGTATTCATGAGCATGTGAATCCTTGTCAGACCCATGCTGGAGAACAACAGTTACAGGTAAGTAACTTGTTCCTTCCCTTTGCAAGATGGGTGGTGGCATAATCATTCACATATAGGGCTTGTGCTTCCGCAGGCCGGTGGGGAGGGAAGACAACCAGTTATGTGCTAGGCATTTTGCTGCCACTGATCTAACATCTAGAGTGCATACCTTTCTTCTTTATATAGTTCCTTACCTTATAGTAGATATTAGCTTAAGTGCTGATTATGCTTGCTAAATAAATACAGTGATCTGTTCTCTCCACACCTTCAAAGAGTAAGCCTTACTGCTCAGTCACATTTACCAAGTGAGAGTTTGGTACATCTTGTGGAATCCCAGCGGGTCCTCTGTCTGGTCTCTCGAAAGCCTGCTTCGGTGTTAAGAAAAGCATTCTAACAGACTGTACTGCAACAAAGATTCTTTTCGGCATACTGCTGGTCTCCATTTGGTCATATTTGCTTATAGGGCCCTTTGTGAAAACCTCCTACCTGCCATCATAGGTTCACGTTTGCCCATTTATTCCTATAGACTCATAGACTTGGGATTCTTTTCGAGCCTGTCTGCCTCACTAAAAATCCAGGTGGACTTCCTTTTCTGCTGGTTTTAGACCATTTGCTATGTTTTTATCATGGCAGAAAAATGAACAATCTGATGGTGTCGATGAAGAGTAAAGATAGTGTGACAGGTGTGCCCGTGTGGACGTCACTTTTATTTTGGAAGTAATGTTAAAGTGTGTGTATCTTTTATAATATGTGTTTTATTGTACTGTATAACTTACTAAACTTCCATTTGGACTTCATTAACTTGTGCAAACATGCTGTGGTATTTTTAGACCATGTTCTTCAAGTTGAAAGCTCCTAGTCGGCCATAAGTCATTAGCCACCTCAATTCTTTACATGCACACACATATTCTATACATACACACACACAGCACACCATTGTTTTACTTGCCAACAGACAAATATCACTAGCCAATGGCTAGTGGCAAGTGCAAATGTTACCCTCTAGTTCACTCAGTGCCTTGGCCTCAGGAAGAGCTGGAGCCCCCTCCCCCCACTGCAGGAGCAGTGCCCTACTTGGAGGCTCCACAAAGGTACACCCTGAACTAAGGTAGGCCTTCTGCCCTACTTTGCTGCATTGTGAAGCCTGCAGCCTGATCTTTGAATTGCCTCAATCCACCCGCCGGATCCAATCTACAAATCGTTCCTGAACCATGGATGCCGATTGAAAATTTAGTTTTTGCTGAAACGTGCCTTTATTGCACCGTAGTGCAACTTTCACCATTGGTCGCCACAAGGTTTTTGCCTCTTCAAAATGGCCACTCGCCATTTCTCTGCCTACACCTCTGTCCTGAACCACAACAGGTCCAGTATCTAAATCTGATTGGTTGCCAGCGTCTACTTGGTAGCCAATTGCGAGCCAGCCCACACACGAAGGCACTTGCACTAAGGCACCTTACCTGTCATGAGCCGGTCTGGAGCCGTACGAGCAGAGTGCAATGAGTCCTGCTCTACCATTAATGCTGCTTATCTTTGCCCAAAGTTGCTGTCCTGCAATCACGGGGTAAACTGTCTTTTCTCCTCTTAACTGACTCTGCTCCCGTGAATCCATCCACATGCTTACTGTGACTCCACTGCGTCACCGCCCAACATCATCTCAGCTGTAAACTTTGCCCTGCCCACACCGTGCTCTTTGCGAGACACTTTACTGCACCATACAACCAACTTCTTCCTTTGGCTGCACTAGTTTCCTGCAATTACTGCTGGGTTCTATCTATCATATTACTAAATATCTAGCCTTATATAACATTTGGCGCTACGCCATTGAACCCGCTGTTGTGCCTTACATGCTGGGCTAATTCAACTCTGCTGCCTCTACGTGTTCTGATAACCGCAGTCAAGCCAGATGCCTGGAGAGGGCAGGAGCCCTACTCCCCAGCTGCAGCGACATCCACATCAGCTGATCTACTTCAGCCGCAGTTTCTGACTGCCATCCCTCAGAATTCACATCGAAGGTGACCACTTGTCTCACAACAGCACTCAATGTGTGCTTCCAACCTGCCTTTGGGCACAACACCCCTGCCATCTGCCTTTGCTGCTGCCTGCTAAGCCCATAACATTGCCATTTCGTTTCCTTCTCACGTGGCCCCTGTGGCCCGATTCCAAAATGGTGGCCTGATTCCAAAATGGTGGCCTGTATAGTTTACAAAACACCATTGCCTAGCAACTAGGCTGTACTTTGCCACGCCTACCCTCCGGCAGGTGGAAGACGCCGGCTGCAGCCCATCCGGGGAAGGCCCTGTTTTGCCCCTGTTGTGCGATGGTGTGCGCGACAAGACACTCGCTAGCCAGCTCCTTAAACCTACTGAAGTCACTCACAAGCTATTTACTGGAGTCGTAACCCTAACTGACACTGACACTATTCAGCTACACAGATATGAACTGCCGTACAAACTTATTTTCTACCAACTGCCACGTCCTACTTCAGGTCTCCTACAATATGATTCCAGGTGCATAAACATTGCGGTTATATACTTTGGCCTGTTTCTAACTACTGTAATTACACTGACCATGTTAGCTTGCCTCACGTCTTTTGCAGCGACTGAAAGCTTAAGATTATACGTGTAAAGCGCTAATATTTGTCAGTACTGCTTATCACTAGCACTGCCACTCTAATTAGCGCTGTTCGCTCACAACACTCAAAATTGTGCATCTGCCCTTGATTACTTCGTTCATCCATATCTACGTCAATTACAACTAGCTGCATAGTATCGTGTTCCTGCCTCTCCTGTGTCTGTAAACTCTTGTGAGATCATATTTGCCTCGACTATGCCCATTTTTGATCACACATTGTTGCTAACTGTTGCCACTGTTTAGTGCACTATAGGCACAACATCTAATGCCCACCGCCTTGCCTTTGCACATTACATTAACCTAGCCCATGCTTAACAAGTACCTTGCTAGAACCTTAACGCAATTTTTGCAAAATAAACACAACGTGATCATCGCCGGGTATTAATTTCTACCCACGGCTGAGCTCAAAGCAGGCAACTCAGTTGCACCGTACAATATTTTTGCCACTCACCTTATCATACCAGCGCCCTCTGCTGTAACTTGCAATTAGCCAAATACTAAATATGTATTGCTACTTATTGACACTCTGCAGCACACTTTTCCCACTGGCCACATCCAATAACGCAAAACATGTGACCCAAGTTTACAACTTGGCTCGCACAGACATCGCACAGTATACCACGTTACGACACATTAACACTACCAATGTGACTGCCTCGCCTACTACGCCCGCCTCCCAGTTCCTACCACACTTGCTTCCATGCAGTACCCACTTCCTCTTAACCATTACACAATGCCCCTTACCAACCCTTACTTGATCTCACCTCACTCTGGCTGAAACATTTCGCCACCAAGCCCACGCCTAACCAACCATGCTCTCTCATGCTTAGGAATAGCAGATTAGACTCTAGATTCTGCCACAAATATCTACCCTTGCATCACCACATCTCAACTAAATGCAATCCACCCCAGGGATACACTTCACCTACACCTAACCCCCCTCCTGCCTCTATATCACACCACTCAACAGACCCAGCACTCCTGCCCTTAGACCCTAAGCCCACCAAAGATATCTTGATTAAAGTTGCCCTCGTTAATGCTAGATCACTGCTAGCCCATGCGTTGGATATCGCTGATTTTCTTGTAACACATGACCTAGACTTCTTAGAGATGATTGAAACTTGGCTGCACGCTGCAGCTGGCCACCCCTGACAACTACGCCATCATCAAATGTTATAGGAACTCTAACCTCTCCAAAGGTGGAGGTGTCGCCTTCATTTTTAAAAGATCACTTGAACTTAGGCCTATCTTTAATCAACAAAAATTAATGGTCTCAGCATCGGCATACACGTGCAAATTGATCACTGCATGTAGGCCCTTCCAGACTACAGCAAACTGTATCATCCTGGCTAGAACTCTAATCATAGCCTAAATTGACTACTGCAGTACCCTATATCTCGGGACCAACCAAAGGAATAGCAACAAACTACAGGTATCACAAAACAACACGATAAGAGCTGCCTTCAACATACCCAAAAAGGCTCATATTTCATATACCAGGCGCAGTCTACACTGGCTCCCTGTTACACACAGAATATCCCTTAAAACACTTGCACTGACCCATAAATGCCGCTCCTACACGGCCCCTGCCTATTTAGCCAACCACTTTACCGCCCACGCTTCTTCCCGCCCACTTAGATCAGTACACACTCGCACCTTATCCACACCCAGATTTAAGCTACAAAAAGCCAGGGGTCCAGCTCTCTGTCCCCGCCGCTAAACATTGGAAAACGCTTCCCAACACACTCAGAGCCGAACCTTCCTACCAGACATTCAAAAGTAAGGCTAAAACTTAGCTCTTCACTCAGGACAACTTTCCTACTCAAGCTTAACCCTACTTGCTTAACTTCACACCATACCTGAATACCTACTTGTGTATAACGTGCACCCTTTTCTGTATATTATTTCCTTATGTATTTACTCTCCTTTTATGTAACTGACCAGATGCTTCCCCTGATTATGCCTTTGTTGACTTGCGTCACATCTCCCTTTCTGTACGGTTTTCTTGATCTGTAGTCATGTATAGATGTTTATGCGCCCAGATGCCTCCGGGCAAGGCGGGCAATCCAAATCAATAAAATAAACAATCACCTTTTAGCAATACGTTGTGCTTCCTATCTTGCGAAGTGCTTTTGTTCCACTTTGGAGTTGATACCAACTCTCCTGCACTGGCCTGAACAGCTTGTGCTCTCTACAAAGTAGCTCACTTGAGTTACTGTGATTTCTGCTGAACTTACTTTGTCAAGAATTTATCTAAGAAGTGCATCAGAATTATTGACTTTGTCCATTAATTTTGGCTGTCCCGGTGCCCTAAAGTCACCCTTCTAAACCTACTAGCTTTGACAGTACTTGCTCCCTCATAGGTTATAATTGTGGACACTATTATTGCTGTGATAGAAGTTGACTTGCCTCCCTTTGGGAGATGGTAATGGTTTTACACTGTGGAAAGTATGTTCTAAATCTGATTCTAACCTTTCCTTCCTTTACAACTCAATAACTGAATTGGTAACTGAAAATAAGTGCAATACTGATCTTAACTGAAGTCACTCCGTGTGCTGCAATATGTTAGCATAAGAAAACTATTTAACAACTTTAATTGTCTTTTACAAAGTGAATCCAAATTTTAATTGAATTTTAATGATGGATACAACCTTTTAAAGAATGCTTATTTAAACCTTGTGTATATTCTAAATAAATATTTGTATATACCTTTTAAGTGTGTAAGTGTTACTTGGCTACTTGTACTTACTGATTTCAATTATACAGCTCTACAGCTTACATTACCCCTCTTAAAATGAGCCTGGCTGCTCAGTCACACTACCAACTTGTGTACTACAGGCCTATATTAAAAGGTGGCTAATACCAAGCAGATACGTCTTGTGTAGTCCTTACCAGTTGGACTTCACCAATTCTTTCTTCACTATGTAGAATGTAGCTGAGAGAGAAACCTTTAAATTGTCTGCAGAGGCCTGTACTAGGAGTGCAGGGAGTCCAGATAGTTCGTTATTAGGGCTTTTTCATGCTTTGACGTCTAATGCTTTATAATGCCTTGCCATGCATTGGAAGTTACAATTTGCTCTGGTTTAAGGCAGTTGTTGTTGTTCCACCCTTTGAGCATACTACAGCCACTAACCATAGTTGGGTGGATAACGCACCTGACAAGAAAGGGAAACCAAACTTCTCTTAAGGTAGGTAAGGTGGTTAGAGTGACAAGGCTGACCTCTTGGGTATGTAAGTTATTTTCATGGATTTGCAAATATAACTTAACTTTAAAATATGATCTTGTTTGGTAAGATTTTAACCTTTGTGCTAAATCGCCCTCACTTGTGAGAACCCCACAACTTTTTACTGGACTGGTAGATTATTCTTCCCTATACCTCAGTGAGTGGGAACCTTTTTCCACACACTCAGATCCTTTTACTCTTATTATGGTGTCATTTTTAAGACTCTCCATAGTGTCCTTTTTAATTTCACCCTCTTTGATAACTTTTGATATATACCCTTTATTGTTTCAAGGTTGCCCTGTGTGGCTCCCATTTACTTTATCTGGCTAACCTTGTGTGAGCTACATTTCACAAGGATAGAAAGGATATTTCTATCCCTTCTACATTTTGTTAGGTGAAACCAGCACACCCCACCTTATGTGGAGTGCTGGAAGGTGCATTATATCCCCTTTCTCACTAGCACTGTAACAATTCTGTTACATGGACAAGCTTACCTTAAATGGCTGGTGGCAGTGAACCTTTTTGCAAAGTAGGTGCACCTTTACCGCATCCTGTTTTCAAAGCTGCAGTAAAGGCACCCATGGGTGCCCATTTTACAAAAATGGCCCTTTCTTTTTTGTTTGGCATTTTCGCACTTCTTCTCCCTTATTGGTCTTTCCCCTGCCCTCCAGGGTGTGAAATTCCTTTGTGCGATTGTTTTCTTCAGCGGGAGACCTCGGTCAAGCCTACCCAGGCTCCAGAATGTCTGTGATGGTTGGAAGCGAGGGAAGAGTCGAACACTCTGCAGCCCTTTGTCTTCCAGCCTGCCTGTGAGACTCCAGTTCAAACTAGGAGGCTGGCTGTCCTGAAAGGACTGCCCCCAAGTTTGAATGTTGCCAGGCCGTTTAATTGACTGGATTCCTGCATAAGTCTGATCCTGGAAGCAGAAGAAGTAGTCAACTGGACCTGAATCCGAAGAGGAAGATGAAGAAAACACAGCTGAGATTTCCAGCGACCGGAGAGCCTGCTGTGTAACCGAAGCCTGCTGTAACCCTTCCTTCCAAGCGACATGGGGGACTCCGAAAACGACAACCCCAACCCAGATTCTGGTGACTCTCACTAGACTCAAGAAGACCTGCATTTTGAGCCATCCCATGTTGTGCTGCTACTGCGGTGCATGGTATTCTGAATTCCGAATTGAGCTGAAACTTTGTTGGCATCCTGCTGCACCTCCAAAGACATGATTACAGTCCTTGAAGTCCCCTTGCCAGAGTACTGTACCAGATTAGTGACACAAATCCAATCAGCAATATTCTGTCTTCTTCTGACACCTGAAGAGTCGTATCCAGACGTGTAGGAACTCTTGCCTGGAGCCTTCTTCGTTGATTCCTGCTGCAACATCCCTTCCAAAGTCCTGTCTTCTATTTTCATGACAAAGGAATCCATCAACTGGGTTTTTGGCTGCAGATCCTGAAGTCTTCCTGCTGCAACTCTTCGTCTGTGGTGGCTGGGGTATTTACTTAACTTAATCATGTGTGATTTCTGTGAAGCCTTTAGGGTTTTTTCTGCGATTGGGAGTCCTCTCATCCAGTTCACCCAGGCCCACTGCTGGAATCCTAGGGTATCTTCTCAGAAGTCCCTGGACCCTAACTAACTCTAAAGTGAACTACTTGTTTGAACAGTCTTTCGCAGGAACTCTGACTATTTCTGCAACTGAACCCTAGCTCACCATGCCTACAGCTAGCAGCTAGACCACTAGGGTCCCTCTTCTGCCTCTGAGAGAACTTGTGCAATAGAATAGGGAAGGACTGGATAAGAAAACGATTCTGCCTTGAAAAATGGGGTACTTGGGAGTTTTTGTCACTGTAACCCTGGGAGTGAGCAGTTAGAACAGTTATTACATGCCTTGAATGTGTGTTGAGCCATTCTGAAAAGTATATTTAAGTTTAGTTTACTCATCTATGAATTGGTTGTGCCTCTTCCCAAAGGTAATGCTGTTGGCTTCACTTAACTATTTCTTTCAGAACATTAGTAAGTTAACCAACTGCGTCTTGCTTCCCCTTAACTTGCTGTATAGCCTGTTTAGAATAAGTCTGCCTTAGGTTTTACTTACCTAGAATAACATTGAACAGTCTTAGGTTTATACCTACCTTTAAGTTGCTGGTAACTCCTTTAAAACGTATATGGGTTTTACTTACCTTGGTCTGCCTTGGGCCATCTAAAATAAGTTAAATGTATTGCTTACCTCTGTGTGCCACTGACCTGCTGTAATAGTATAGTACAACATTAGGTTTTACCTGCCTAAAATAGCTGTGCGCCATTCTTAAAAAGGGTTCTGTAGGTGTAGCTGGCCTTGGTCTGCCTGGTGCAATCCTAAATTAGTGTAAATAGTTCTTGCTTACCTCATTCTGTGTTCCACTGAGCTGAAAAGAAACTGTAATTGTATATTACACAAAAATGTCTTGCACGCCTAGTATATCTGTGTGTTATTCTGAATGTAGTTATAGGTTTCTACTGTTTCTTGAATGAGTGTTCCGCTATTCAGAAAAGTATACTTGCATGTTGGTTTGCTAAGTGATTTCTTAACTGAGCGTCACGGTACAACTGCTAAGGTCGACAGCCCTTGTATTACAGTAATCAGAAAGTAACTTATGGTTTTACTCCCCATGAATAGGTGTGTCCTATACTAAGGGCCTGATTCATGGAAGTGTTTTATAATGGTGCAATGCCATAAGAAAACGATCTGTGAATCAGGCCCTAAATGTGTTTGATAAGGTCTGACTTGACTAGAAATAATGTTAGCTTTCTGAACACGGTTTATGTGTTGGTCTGAATACCTTCAAGCATTGTGTTGCATTTTATATTGTGTTAATAATTCTATGACCTAGTACTTACCCCCGCCCCGCCCACCCCCCCCCCCCAAGATTTATCTTGGACTAACTTATATTTATAATAAACCTTTATTTTTTATAGTACTTCAGATTATCAGTGTATTTGTTGAACCCTTGGTATACTACAAGTACTTTGTTCCTTCCTACAGCCCACTCGCCCTCATAAAATAAGCCTGGCTGCTCTCTCTACGCTATCATATACTCAGGTGGTAGAGCCTTATTCTAGGAGTGGAGTCTTGTACTGTCTCCGTTAAATGGTTTTGTAGGCCCTTAGTTGGACTTCAGACAAACTGTCCTAAAGGAGCTCATGGACTTGCCACCCCTGATCATACAACCTCTATTACAACAATCCCACCCCAAAATTGTGGGACAAGAAAGACTTTTTTTGATCTAAACACTCCGATTTATTTAAAATAGTAATCAAAACAGGTGATCTTCAAACCTTATGCTGGGAGGATTCACCCACAAATAATCTAATGTTAGACATCTTGTCTACAGAAAAGAAAAAGTTAATGCATGCTTCTTCTCGCTAATCAATGCACACAAATATCTATTCATCTAGATAAAATCTATGTTTCTGATGCTTGTGAATCTGCTTAGAATCACATGCTGTGCATATAGTCCGACATTGAGTGGAAATCGCAAAGTATTGCATCTTTCTTTCGAAGATCGAAAAGGGGGCGTTGACATGGGCCTGATTGTAACACTATCCCTAACGTGACGTGTGGTGTACCCAAAATCCCTTACGCTTCTAGGTCCCTCAGATAGTTTTTTTCTGCCAACCTAGTTGGTCGCCTATGCGGAACTCACAAGAGTTTTATATTGCTAACTTTGTCCTCATGACCTACGGTCGTCTAGTCTCCCAACTAATCTTCTTGATGACTCACTTGTGGGTTTCCTGACGCCGACATCTGCAACTGCTCCACGACTGTCGACCGCATGGCCTCTGCCCTCTGGCCAGGCTCTTGCAGTAGTGCAGTAGTGAGAGTGGGGCCCTGGGTTTATTCATCTTTAAGAATGTATTTCCTTTACCCCTCTTTCTCTTCTTGGTCTGGCTGCCGCTACCCTCTGCCATTGAGAGGAGGCCCTTTAAATATTGCCCTACGTGTAACGTCAAGTTTCGTTGGAAGGACACCCATCGCTGTTGCAATCGGTGTCTTCCTCAAGACCACGACTAACGCTCATGCAAAGCCTGTAAGCTCTTTCGACCTAAATTGTTGAAAGACAGGTGGACTAAATGGTGGGCGGCCTACGCTATGCATACCAAAAGCCTTTCGCCCATTGGCGCCATCGCTTCTAACGAGGAATCAGTCAGCCATGGCTCCAAATTGAAAGTCATCGACCTTTCTGCAGAGTTTGCAGACTCCCAAATGCCCATCCCCAGCCCCGAAAGACAGGCCACTGACTCTGTTATGGGGCGATCGCAACCCAGCGATAAGTGCACCCACACAGCACGGATTCAAAAGCACACAACCCCTAAGGGCTCTTAGGCGGAATCGTCGAAGAAGTGCACAGTGCCAACAGGGCCACCGAAAACCTCAACGGCACCTTCCGAACCTTGCGATTCAGCACCCTCCACACAACCCTTTCACAGCATGCAACTGGGTATCCCTCTGGAACAGGCGTTCACCCTAACAAAAATACAATCATCGACACACCATCCAAGGGCGCACAAGCACCTAAGGCCTCGGCGGAGTCACTGACTGCGCCTTCAGGCGCTTCATGACCTTCGATAAAACCGCTGAAAACTTGCGTAAGCCTTGCGGTTATCATTTCGGGGGCCACAGAGCACAATGGCACCGCCTCTCGTAGATGGGAGTATTCTAAGCCCCCAGCCTCTCTAGGGCCTTATTGGGAACATTTCCCCCTCCTGGGCAATCTTTTCCATATCAAGACCAGTCTGTCTCTTCCCTATCGACTAGGGTGAGGTTTGAGCAATACATGGAGAAAATGGCCCAGTTTATTGACCTTTCAGACAGGTACATTACACCAAAAAGACTCGGGGAAGAGGACTCCTGCCCCATTCCTTACAAACAGCAGAAATTACCCATCTCTGCACAGGGACACCAGTAGGATATCTTGGATGTCCCAGAGGATCCAACACAGGAGGATGCTTATGAAGACTTTAATCCTTTTGCACAATACACAGCTGATCAAGAACCAGACTAGGATCAGGGCCCTGGGCCATCACCAACGTATACCCCTGACCTGGACGTCATCTGCCTAGATCACCCTTCTTCTCCTCCACAGAGGGATTTGTCAGCTGTTGACAACCAGATGTTTTAAAAAGTGCAGCTGATAATTTCCAAATTGTAACACGAGTCACCTCCAGACTCGGACCTCGTGGAGGATATCCTCAAGGAGGAAGCTCCGACTAGTCAAGCCATGCCCCCTACTCAACTCTATAAAGGAGCACCTGGCCCCTTCCTTTCTGTCCCCGTCTCTCACACGGGTGGTCAAAAATGATTCCCCCCATCACCTTCCGACCCACTCTCTATAAGGGGGTCATGCTACACCAGATTCCCTGGTCACTTCCACTCGGAAGAGGGCGGGGGTTCCACTGTCTTCGGCGGAAGCCTCTCCGGGCAAAGACTGTAAACAGCTTTATGCCCTGGGTAAACAGGTCACTGCCTCTGCAGCCTACTCCACAAGGATCGCAAATAATACCACTCTGGCAAGTTGCAGTGATGTCCAGTGGGGCCTAGTTCAGGATGGTCTTCAAGATGTTCCAGAGACCACCCCTGCTGGCAGTCGTGGCTGAAGGCAGACAAGTCACCCAGAACCTATTGAGGAACAGTCAGGACTCTGCTGAGACTGCTGACTGCACCCTATCCCAGGGGACCTTACTTAAAAGACACGCCTGGTTAAAGAACGCCGGCTTTAAACCCGAAACTCAGGCCTCTGATCAGTAAACCATTGGAGGACTCCAACCTTTTTTTAGAAGGCTGTTGATGATGCCCTGGAGACAGCAAAGAAAGAACACGAAACACTAAAGTCGCTTAGCCAGATCACAGATAAAGCCTGCCACCAGCGCGGAGGCTCTAATTCATGCCGGCCCTTTCATGGCCAATCCTTTTCCCGATCTCCCCAAGGTCAATACGGCTCAGGGAATTCCCCCTAGTCCTCCGGCCAAGGCTCATCTAGTAACAACCAATACCAACAGAGGCCCTTGTAGGGGCAAGGGTAGAGGCAGGAATTCTACTCCTAGAGGCTCCCCGGCCTCCACCTCAAAGTGGCTCGGCAGTTCAGGTCCCTTCCCACGCTTCCCGGGTCGGTGGTCGCTTGTCATTCATCCACGCCTGGGAGGGGATCACTTCAGACCAGTGGGTACTAAAGACTGTTGCCCACGGGTACTGCATCAAGTTTTTCCGTCCACCTCGATACCCACGAGAAGCAGACGCCTGTGCTAGAACACCTGCGTATCTTGCTAGAAGTAGTTCAGGTCCTGCTGGAAAAGGGCACCATAGAAGTCTTCCCCATTCTCCAGGTAAACAATGGTATTTATTCAATGTACTTCCTTGTACCCAAAAAGGATCTCACCATGCACCCTGGCTTAGACTTGCGCCCGAAAAAGAAGTATGTCAGACCTCAAAAATTCAGGATGACAACACTGCAGTAGGTAATCCCACTGCTGCAGCAGGGAGATTACATGGCCACATTGGGCATGAAAAATGTATACTTTCATATTTCAATATTGCCAGCGCACAGAATGTACCTCGGGTTCATGATAGAGGACACCCACTTTCATTTCAAGGTTCTCCCCTTTGGCATTGCCTCAGCACCACGGGTATTCAGAGTTAATGACGGTAGTAGCTGCTCAGTTGCGCAAGCAGTTATTTTTTTTTCTTCTTTTTTTTTGGGGAAAGCGCGAACGCAGTCCCTCACTACCAGAAATAATGCAGTCGAGTATCACTACCAGAAATAATGCAGTAGAGTATCCCGCATTTGGGGACATCGCTGGGGTCAGCAAATCCGATGTGCAATGGATGAGCCACACCCTGGGAGATCTGCCTTTCTGATCACAGATGCTCCCCTGCCAGGTAAATTGCGCAAGCAGTCCATCCCAGTCTATCCTTACCTCGACGACTGGCTCATAGTGGGATTTGTACGGAACGTGCCAGACAAATACCCAGAAGACAGTAGATCTCCTTCAACCTAGGTTTCTCCAACGAGAAAAAATCCAATTTAGACCCCAATGAAGTCAAACAGTTTCTGGAGGCTCTAATCTGAATCAAAGACGCCCTTGTCTTTCCCTCCAATGAGAGGGTTCAAAACATGCTGTTCCAGATCCCTCACTATGTAGCCAGTCACCAGGTGACCGTACGCAAAGCCATGCAACTTTTAGGGATGATTGCTTCCTGCGTCTACCTAGTTCCTCACGCTCGTCTGTGCATGCGCCCCATGCAAGAGTGGCTCTCAATTCAATGGTGTCAGGCCAGCGGCCAGTGGGACGATCTAGTGGTTGTCTCGGCAGCCCTCGCTCAGTCTCTGCAGTGGTGGTCAAGGGAAAATCTTCTGCAGGAGAAAACCTTCACCACCCCCGCAGTAGAAGCCACTCTCACCACAGATGCATCTCTGACTGAGGGGGGGGGGGGCTCACCTCCTTCAATAGACTGCGCACAGCGTGTGGTCCACAGCAGTAAAATCCAATCTCAACCTGTTCAAACTTCTAGCAGTGTTCAAAGCCCTGAAGGCCTTCCAGACCACCTCCTGGGGAAGACAGTTCTAGCCTCACTGACAGTACTACGGCCATGTATTACTTAAATAAACAAGGGGACACTCACTCTCTAGGGCTGTCTAAACTGTCCCAGAGCATATGAAAGTGGGCTCTCAAACGCATGTTCCTCCTTTCACAACGTGTTCCAGGAGAACTCAATCTTCTGGCGGACGTACTCAGCAGAGACTTCTCCCTACCCGTAGAGCACGAGTGGCGGCTACCGGAGGACATTGTACTCTACATATTCATCACTCTGGAGAATGCCCAATGTCCAGATTATGCCTCCAGCTACCCTAAGAACCGCTCCAACGGGAACAGTCTTTGGATAACATGGTCTGGGAAATGTGTCTATGCTGTCCCCCCCCCCCCGATTCCCCTGCTCAAAAGAATAATGCACAAGATGCACCAAGAACCAGTCAGGAGGATTCTGGTGGCCCCTGTGTGGGCCCGCCAGTCTTGGTTCTCCTCATGGCAATGTCAATCCCCCCCCCCCCCCCCCCCAATGAAACTGCTGTGCCCGTACAGCATGCTGTCTCAAGACCAGGGGGAAACACTACATCCATGCCGTCAAACTCTCAACATAGCAGCCTGGCTCCTTAGGTCATAGTTTGGGCACCTCCACCCCCCCTCAAAGATGCATGGACATACTCAGAGTCACGGAAACCTAACACCAGACATTGCTACTCCAACAAATGGAAGCGCTTTGTCATCTGGTGTAATGGCAAGGGCATCAATCTTATTGAATGCTCACCTAAAGATATCGTCCTTTACCTAACTCGCCTGTTAGATTCAGGACTGGTTTTCAATTCTCTTAGTCTACTTAGCCGCGCTTTGAGCATACACTACATCCCAGAGCAAGGTTTCATGGTGCAAACTTGCTGTAATTAAAGCCTTTATGGAATGGGTAAAGAGACTTCATCCTCTATCTACAACCCAGCTCCCGGGTGGGACCTGAATGTTGTTCTTACCAGACTAATGGGGCCCCCCTTTGAACCAATGCACAAGGCTAGCCTTAAAGCACCCTTACACAACTGCCTTCCTGGTGGTGATCCCCCCTATAAGGAGAGTTGGTGAACTGCAGGCCCTTTCAGTTCAGGACCCATTTGTCACGATTCACAAAGATAAGGTGGTTTTGTGCGCACACTCTGGCTTTGTGCCTAAATTTATCTTAAAGTTCTATGTAAACTGTTGTGTTGTGCCTGCCTGATGTGAGGTAGCTTGTGATGTCATGTGGAATGTTTATCAGTGGATGATGGAATGTTCTGAGTGAGTGTTCGGTGAAGTGGCAGTTACAGCTGGCCTGCCTGGGTGATGGGAGCCAGTGTTGTCACAGGTAATGTCCAGTATGTCTTCATGTGGATCTGTAACTAAGAACCTGGAAATAAACTGACTTGAAGTAAACTTAAAGTGCCTGGAGCCCACTTCATAACACAAACCAATTCATAGAACTAACCACTTTTTTCCAAAACCGCACTAATGTGGCGGAAAGAAGCCTCCACACACTAGATGTGAGGAGAGCAGTAATTTACTGCCTGGAAAAGACGAAGTCACTAAGGAAAACAAACCTGTTCTTCGTAACAGTGGCACCTTTTAGAGAAGGTTGACCTGGTCTCTAAATCAGCAATTTCCAAGTGGATCGTAAACTTCATCACATTGTGTTACACTCTTGCCAAGAGAGATCTACCCTTCACGCCTAGAGACTCACTAGACTCGGGGCACAGGGGCTACCATAGCATTCATTGCAAATGTTCCCCTAGATTCCATTTGCAAAGCAGCAACCTGGAGTTCTGTACACACCTTTACACAACACTACTGCCTAGACACACTCTAGGTCTGATTCTTAGGTGGGACAAGTGGTGCTAAAACATCTCTTTGCTACTGTTCCTTCACACATCCCACCACCATCTTTGGGTACTGCTTGCTAGTCTATGCACAGCTTGTGATTCTAAGCAGATCCACAAGCATCAGAAGACATGCATTACTCACCGTAATAGCATTTCTGATGATTGCATCTGCTTAGATTCACATTCCCCCACCCTTCCTCCCCTTGTGGAGGAGAAGGCACATGTATCTCTTAAACCATCTCTCTTCTGTACTCGCTCACGCTGACTACAAGGCTCCCTCACGGCCGTAAAAAAACACAACCAGCGGGACCTCGACGTGCGAGGGATTTTGGGTACACTACATGTCACGGATAGTGTTACAGTCACGCCCATGTTGACGTCCCCTTTCGATCTTTGAAAGAAAGATTGAATACGCTGCGGTTTCCACTAGATGTTGGACTATATGCACAGCATGTGAATCTAAGCAGATACAATCATCAGAAATGCTTTTCTGGTGAGTAACGCATGTCATATTCTAGACAACAATAGACCATCTGCTTCACCCTTTTCCCGCTTGTTCATTTCCATAAATTCTAAATGTTTTAATCAACAGACAATTTAATATACTTGCATTCAATTACTACTTTCCCATGTATGTGCTATTCTACTTTATCTATTTGGTTCTGTTGGTATCTAAAATACAAGGTATAGTGTATTGACCTAGGAATGTGTAGGCGCGGGGAACTGTGCTTTAATTTTTAGAAAGCATAAAGTATTTATAATTCACACAAACATTACAATATTCTCTGAAGTCATAGGAACCTAACCCCCAATTCTACTTAACATTTGAAGTCACTTAGTAAAGGATCTTTTTTTTTTTTTAGAGTAATGTTACCAGGAAGATTTCAATGGTCATTTAAATTGACCTAATTTCGAGGGAAATGGAAGTGGACAGGATATTCACCCGCTCGCACTAGAATGGTGTGGTTATTGGCTATACACAGAAGTACTCTTTTTATAGAAACTTTTTATAGAACTACGGCTTCCGCAGGTCGAGAGTTGAATAATCCTCTGGAAACTGGGAATGTTGCACACCAGTTCACTGTTCTGGTCTTAAAATACATCTGTGACAACACAGTTTAATTTTCTTAGCTATCATCAGAAAACCGTGTTCACACTGAAAATGCTATGGCATTCTATTTTAAATCACTTCCCCAATAGTCCAACCCCATTCAGTCTTCTAGCTGGTGAAAGGAATTCTGAAGACATGTTGTGACGAATCTATGGAATTTGTCTCCTCTCCCCAAGGAGGAGCCACCCCCTTTGCGACTAGCAAGGTGAGCCTGCTAAGCTTTAAAACCCCTAGAGGACATGGCAAGCGGGATACCACTGGGCGTTACCCTCCCTTGGGAGACAGGAAATCCACAGAAAGGGATAGATTATCCTCCCTTATCTCGAGATCCCAATGTCTTTGTTTGCTATATGGTAATTAAACTATATGAGAATGTGAAACTTCCTGTGAGAATGGCTGGTATGGTTCTGACTCTGCATTCACAGTCTCTTCCTGGAACGAGAGAACAGAGGTTAATCCGACCTCTGGAGGAGAGGGAGATAAAGACCCAGTGTGAACTGGAATAGAAGCTAGACTAGCAGTCTAGAAGTCCGGAGACGACCTTCTGGGAGGTGGTTAGGACAGAGGGAGAGTATCTCCAAGTGTGCCAATCCCAGGCACGGCAGAGCCTGTAGAACGCTCACAATCACTTCCAGGCTACGAATCTAAAGTGCCTGAAAAGTACAGAGGAATGAACGCCCCCGAAAAACGGTTAACTGGCATACAAGTAAGCAGTCACTGAAGTCCTGCCGGAAGCCAGCGGGAGGGGAGAGCAAGCTGCAGCTGACGCGGAACACCACAGAAAAACTGAAGCGGCACTACGTCAAACGAACTCGCACTCTTCCGAACACCCAAATGTGGGGTGAGCGGTGCGGGGCCCCAAATGCGGGGTGAGCGGACCGGGGCCCACAGGCGGGGTCAGTGGAGCGGGGCCCACAGGCGAGGTCAGTGGAGCGGGGCCCAAAGGTGGGGGAGCGCGGCCCCTAAGGTGGGGTGAGGGAGGAACGACACCCCAAGGCAGGGTGAAACCAAAGAAGCCCCAAGGTGTGGTGACTGAAATGAAACTGAGGCAGGATGAGAACCCAGAGAGTCCCAGGCAGGATAAAGACTCCAAAATCTGCAGAAGGAGAGAGCACCAGGAATTCTCTCTGTCGGGAATACATTGAGAAAACTTTACGGGTGCAGAAGTAAAAGGGTTGGGAACATGGCCTATCGGTCCCCAAAGCTAAGGAGGGGTTTCCTGCCTCAAAGAAATGCAAGGAAAGCGTTAGGATGTCAAAAAAATAGTCAGCCACTGTTGTGTCCGAAAAAAACCCTACTTCTGACCCTAACGTGCAAGGGTGTTCTTATCCGAACTAAAGTGGTAATGAAAGTTCTTGCCAACAGAAAAGTTCCCAATGTTTTGGGTGCTCAAAAAACAAATGAGATGTTCCAAAATGTATTACTGCAAGGATTAGGGGTTAGCTACGTTCACCTTTCCCCTGGATTCCTTCTGGTTCTACTTTAGGAGCTTGTCTCCTCTGTATGTCGTTTCTTTTCCTTTTCTTATCTCCTTGGGTCCCAGTGAATGAAGTTCATATATTCTTAGATTTTCATATGGGTGCGAGTCCAAAACTCACAATGCTGTTTTATACCTGCTTGGTGTACTCTCCTGCCAAGCGTATGTGTCTCTTGCTCTCAGGGTTCCAGACCCTCTTATTCTCAGATGGGTTAGGGTCGCAGACTCGTGTCTCTACCTGTCAAGTCTTATTCCTAGGGCTGGACTTTCTGTCCCCAGCTGCCTTCAGGTTCCTCATCTCTCCGACGGTTGCTCTGCCAGTCTGTGCTCCCTTCTCAGGCTAAGGTTTTACTTATGGTGGCTTGCCAGACTTTGGGACCCCCAGAGGTTTGTTTGGGCAGCCTGCAAAGTAGCACCTTCTCCCTGGACTACTTTCGGGCTTCTGTTCGCCTCTGTGCACAGTGTTTCCCATTGTGGTCCCCTGTTCGCCTGGGCAGCGTCTCCCGGCTTTCCTCGTCGGAGGGTAGCTCTCTCATGTTGGTTTGCCTCTGATATTTTCTATTTCCTTTCCCAATCAAATGCCGTGACAGACTAGACCTTTCACTCCTGTTCTCTGGAGTGATCTTACTCTTGGTCATCTTCTCCTTCACAGTACTTTTATTGAAGTTATATGGAAAGTAGTTAGCATTTTCAGGGCGGCTAGTCAGGTTGAACACATTAGGTTGGTTGATCGAACAAAAAAGGACATTGGTTCTGTTTGAGAACAGGGAAGGAGAGTTTAGTTTGGGAGAGTCTAATGAAGCGGAGGTGTACCACGTTCTCTGGGAAGGGTCGCCCCTAATCCCATAAGGGACTCCCTCTCCCATGTGATCCTCCCTCGCTGTTCCCAGGGGGGCCTATTGTACTGTGGACGCACCGCCCTGACCACATGGGAAAGTTCTTCTCCTAGGGGAAAAGGGATGACATACACAGATTTGTCACACATCCCAGAGTGTGGATATGAGCCAGGGGTCTCCAATGAGGAAAGGCTGAGACAAACCCTGGTATAGGAAAAAGAGGTAAACCATAGACTGATAACAAACACGGAGAGAGAAATATTGCAGAGATATTCGCTGTACTTGGTGGAACTGTGCATCTGATAGAGGATAGAGGAGCCCTTTTTGATAGACACTGTTAGGCAGAATTGCATGTACCACCACATACAATTAGGACTACAGGTGTAAGCAAAACCAACCTTTTGGTCTAAGTCTGTACTACACAGTTTTGTGGTAGCGAGCTGAGCAGCCAGGCTTTTCTCAAGAGGGACTATGAGCAGTACAAGAGGTTACACAAAGGTCTTACAATCACAGTGGTTCAAGTAGACACATACACTCAAGGTTTCTTGGTAAAACACTTATTAATTTATTACCCAATCATTTAGAAAACATTCACTAGAAGGAGGCAACTTAATATACACAAAAATACTTGAATAGCAAACCAATACGATTCTGAACAAATTCGGCTCCCCTGAAATAGGAGCAAAATGGCATTTCAGTTACTTTCAATGGGAGTAAAAAGGCACAAGTTAGCAGAATAGATCACAAATACTTTCTTAGGCAGTGCAAATAGTTATAGTTCACTAGAGGACTCGATTCAGTTAGAGGCCTAGGCCAAAGTCAATGGACTAGTGTCTTGGCTATGAGAGAGCAGTTCTTGTAGTAAACGGTACAGTCTTTGCCAATGTTCTCAGAAGTAGTTTGTATGAAAAAGAATCATATGTTCGGTCACAAGCTGATTAGGACTGTAAATTGGGAAAGTTCCACAAATTTTCACCACTAGCGACTCGTTCTCTCAATCGGGTTGGCACAGTACCTTAGTATGAAGCAAAAGATGCAGATGAAGATGTTGGTTCCTGGCATTTCTTGCAGATCTCGTTGTTCCTGAGTCTGTCGTGGGGACAAGAGGGGGGACGTCGGGGGACTCCTGCACTGCAAGCGATTGTTGGTAAACGCTGACAAAATGGAGTCGCTTCAGTTCGAGTAGCTGTAGTCGAGCACACAAGCTGATGTCCGTCCCCCCTGGTTAATCCTAACCAGCTCCGAGAATGGTATCCAGGTGGCTTACGAGTTGATTGGTCCCACCAACTCAAAGGAAGAAGTCGTCCTTGAAGGACTTGTCGGTCGAGGTGAACATTGCGATTCGGACCTGCAGCAGGGCTTCACCGGGCAAACCAACGGTCCAGGAGTTGCAGCAGCTGTCCTCTTCCAGCTCATCTTCGGTTCTTTCGTTCCAGTGATAGTCTCTGCTTTCCAGTCCAAGAGACTCACCTTTTCATTCCAGCCCAGCTGCCATTCACCCAACAGGGGGGCTGTCCTTGCCGGGCAGTCAGCCAGCCAATCACGCCAGAGTGCATTTGGGTCTCCTAGGAGACTAAGCACAGAGAGTTTCAGGCACCTCCCTCACTTCCTGCCCATCCTAGACACTCAGACGCCAGAGTCGGTCTTCAGTCCTGAAGCCCGCCAAAGGCATAGAAACAAAGGGAGCAAACCTGGTTTGGCGCGCAGAGACAAACTCTAGAAGGACCTTTCCAAAAAGAAATGGCGAAAAAAGACTGGTTCCCGTTTAAACAAAGGGGCTTAAGGCGCCATCTTGAAAAACATGGCTCCTGTGGTTTTTAGCTACCGGTGTTCGCAGTCGGGAAAAATTATGGTAGTTCGTTGTAAAACCACTGCCACCAGCCATTCCGATAGGAAAGGGTAGCATTTGACTGCTACATGAGTTTCGTTTCTAGACACAGGGGATACTAGGTAACCCCTCCAGCACTCTATAGGAAGATAGTGTGGGCTGGGTCTAGGAATTTAAAATGAATAGTAAAGTCAATGTAACCTTACATTCTCTGGGAAACAGTAGTTTATCCCAGAGAAGGTATTTAAACCTTTGGGAAGTCTAAACGGACATCCCTGTGTCACTGCAATGAGGGTGCTGTGTAACACACATGAAAATACATGAAAGAGTGGGCAAAAAGGCACACACTCTTTCCAGGTAAAAAACTCAAGTCCTCAAAATCCAGCAAAGTTGCTGGGGGGGTCTCGAAGGTGAAGGGAATTGGCACATTTTTTGAATTCTCCCTAACGGACACCAGGGTGGAGCTCAGAAACTAGCCACTGTTCCTTGTTTGGGCAATGACCCGAAGAATAGCTTAGTTGAATTTCTGGTTTTACTTGATGGGGACAGAAATCAGGTTAGTATAGGATTCTGGACTGAGGACTCTTGTTTTGCAAGACATCCTGACCAGCACCATTTTAGGTTTTCCTTGGGCAGCGATTCTTAGACCTCATGTATTCTAAGAAAGAAACATTCAGCTAATATGCCATCCTGTCCGTCTGGGGATTCTGATCTACCACAGTAGCTTATTCAGTAAGTTGTTTTTTTTTTAATTCTCACTTCTGGGGTCTTTTAAGGCACAAGACCTGTATGATGTCTCACAACTCCAGGCAGCTTCACAAAGTCTGTTCCTATCCAAATCCATCCTAGGGAATCTGATCCTCTTTAGGCCATGGTCTGTATCAGGTTTCTTCTGGACAAGTCCTTCTTAGGTTGTCGTTCCATTTCCTGTGGGTTTAGGCTTAAATAGTTGATAAATTGTCCCATGCACTGTCATTTGACAGAGCAATTGTTCATTGGATACATTTTCACATTGGTTCTCTTCAGAGGCTGACAATCCCAGTGATACACCCCTTATCAGGATAGGTCTAGCTTATTTTGTTGAGGTTCTGATCCGATTTAGAACCAAATCCATTTCCCCCTGTAAATTCTATTCTGTACCTATAGCATTACTGAGGTGTACATTTTGTGAATCGCCAAATGAGCCTGGATCGAGCGATGTGTCACATGCCGCCATAGCATAAAATGTCAGTTAAATTATGCAATTGCATTAATAATTGGTATAGATTAATATGCCATGCACAGACTTGTAATGTAGGGCATGTTCCACTGAATATAGAAGCTGTCTACACTTTCTCAAACGGGTAGCTAAGTTAAGGATGTTTTTTATGAAGGTACCTTCGGTGCACCTTAAACTGTTTGTTTTCTGAACAGAAGAGATCCATTGAAATGGAAGTATTCACTTTGAAACTGGCTTATGTCCCTCATGATCTAAGCCATCCATTAAGCATGTGTAGATTGTACTTTATTGTAGCCGCCATGGCAAAAGGTTGAGGGCCAAGTGGGAAACCTGGCGGTTTGATCCATTGCCAGTGAAAGCACATATTCCCCAGAAGACTGAAATATTTTGTGGAATGTATGAACTTCTATTTATCCTCTATTTTTCCAAGAGGAGCCTGTATCCCTGGTTTAATGGATTAATATAAAGATTTATGAGTGCTCTGACTTTAGCAGATGGCTGATCCATGATTTCACAATTCACTCCCTTTGTTCCCGTTCCCACTACTTGGGGGCATAATTTGGGCTTTAATCCCTGCTGGACTTTCCTTCTGAACCTTATGCTACAGTGCTGTGGTGAATTGGGAGCGCTAAATCCTGATTTTCCATGCTACTTTCCTTCCAGATCCATTCAAAGGTTTTTGCCAGCCAGCATGCTGCTTTAATAAAGACTATGCTTCCCAGAATGCCCGGCCCACTGCTTCATCCCTCACCCTTGCAGAACAAGGCTGTTTGAAGGATAAGCAACACCTGTGGCTGGCACGTGCAGCAAACCGCACACCTGAGGCGTGTGCTCATTAAGCAGCTTTAAAAGCTTCAGTTTGCTTCAGTCCAGCCCTGGTCATTGATGCAGTGTTCCTGTTTTTGACTGGCCCCTTGTTCCCGGTTCTTAGCTTAGTGTCTAGTTCCTAGTTTCTATTTTCAGACAGATCCTTAGTTTTTGGTAGGGAAATTCCTCATAGAGCAGAGTCGGAGAGGCCTTTTCCCAACACGTTTGTTAATAAAAGTCTCTAACAAAAAACATGACAACTTTGTGTCTGGCTTTCATTTCTGACCCCTCAAAGATGGTACATTACAGAGATGAAAAGCAATACACAATACATTTTGATTAGTAATAATGGGTTTCATTTATATACTATATACTGCAGGTAGGGGTAGTAGGCTGATTCAATTAGTTCACACACTTATACATAGAACATACGCTACATTGATATATTGAAAAATATGTACTTTAAGTAACAAAAGTATCAGGACAAATAAGTACTTATGTAATAATACACCATATGAAAATATAATAAGCATATTATAAACACAAAGTTTAGAAAGGACTCTCCTAACCCCAATGTCTATAGATAACCTTTCTACCACAGGTGACCACCCAACATACAATGTCAGAGGGCTGTGGAGAACCATGGAGCCATAAAACGTTGCAAGCAGGTAAGCCCCCTATGGGCCTGCACAATAATATATAATGTCCTAAAAACACAACCCAAGTGTAGTATATGTGGAAGGCACTAGACCTAGTGGTGACACTTGACACACATGGTAGGGTATGGGTGTTAGGGGAGTTTTCCCAAAGTCCTCTGGAAGGTAGGGCTTCACAAACCTATCCCAATGGTTTGTAGATCCCCCAACTCTTAGTATCAGTTCGTACTGCTAGTGGAACCTTGATAAAGTGGCAGAGCAGTCAGGCATATCATAAGAGGATGATGTGAGCTGTATTTAAATACACTGAACCTAGTTAGTAAAGCAATTAAAAGAAACACTTAATGTATAGTAAAATAAAGATGTATTATATTTACGCAAAAATTACTTTTACATACTCGGCACATTGAACCAAAACACTTTAGAACACTTTATAACACTTTTAAAAGGCCACTGCTTAGTTTGTAGTTGCTTGCGGTTACAATTGTTACAGCTTTTGACAGTAATGACAGTTGTAGCGTATTATCGGTAATAACTTGCACTTGTGAAACTTAGAAGAAATAAGGTAAGTACATTTCTGAGGCTTGTGGATCTGATTAGCATCACATGCTTTGTATAGGCCGACGTCTAGTGGAAGTTGCAGAGTATTGCACATGAAGTTTTCAAAGTTCGAAAAGGGACTTTGACAGGGCATGGATGTAATACTATCCCTGATGTGATGTACCCTGCACACATGATCCCTCGCGTGTCGAGGTCCCTCAGATTTTATTTTTTCTGCCATTGTGGCAAGTGGTTCTTCAGTGTTAGATTTCTTCTAAAAACTTCTCTTGCCGTTTTGAGTTTGACGCAATAATTCGACGGCTGATCCTGGCTCCTGAACCGACCGGACGTCTACTCCAACAGTGGACTTCGGCCTAATGAGTAGGGAGAATGGGGGGAGGGACTAATCCTTTCCTTTTCAGAGAATGCATACCCCTATTTCCTGCCCCTCCTATTCTCGTCTTGCTGCCACTGTCCGCCTTCCATTATGGAACGCACTCACTTTAAGTTTTAAGTGCAACAAGAAATTTACGTGGATAGACGAACCTCGAGTTTGTAACCATCTTCGAATCTGCAGACCCCTCAGGTAAGGTAATTGCATAGGGGACCCTCCTTAAGAGACATTCCTGGTTTAGGGACTCTGGTTTTAAGCCAGAAACACAGGCAGCACTTATTAACATGCCCATTGACGAGGGGCCTCCTCTTTGGCAAAGCTGTCGACAACCAGCTGGAGACGGCAAAAAAGAGCACGAAAAATTAAGACTCTTGACCAAATTTCCAGTAAGCCCTTAGTCCCAAGGGGAGCGTTTAACACACGCCAAAACATTCGGCCGCAAGGCTCAGGGAGACCAGGCCAATCCAGAGCAAGCACGTCTAGTGCCTCTTTCTATTCTCCACACGTTCAAACGTCCTACGAATACCAACAGCAGGGGTTTCACTGCAGAAAAGGACGAGGAATGTCCGCAGCCTCTAGAGTCACAGCGGCCTCTGCCGCCAAATGATGTGCTGATTCACATTCCCTCCCCAGTCGGGGGTTGCATAACACACTTCGCCCAGCAATGGGATGGAATAACATCAGATCGCTGGGTTTTAGAGACAGTGGAGTTCCTCGAAACACTTCGCCAACATCTGCCTTGCGTAGGACACATGTCCTCCGCGCATCTCAACATCCTCAAGGAGATTCCGATCCTTTCACAAAAAGGACCCATCAAGCTGTTGCCCTTCATGGAACAAAATCATGGTATCTATTCAATGTACTTCCTTGTTCCAAAGAAAGATCTAACAATGCGCCCGCTGCTGGACAGGCGTCAAGGAAACACGTATATCAAACCTCAGGATGACAACGTTGCAAATGGGGGATTACATGGCAACATTGGACGTGAAAGATGCATACTTTCATATTTAAATGTTGCCAGTGCACAAAAAAATACCTCAGATTCAAATTGGGAAGAAAGCACTACCAATTCAAAGTGCTACCATTTGGCATTGCATCAGGCCCCAGGGTATTCACAAATGTCTTAGCATAGGGGGTCGCCCACTTGCGCAGGCAGTCCATTCCAGTGTACCCTTACATAGACAACTGGCTAATTACTGGGTACTCTCCTCAGAGGTGCCTTCAAAACACTCTGCAAACAATCAATCTGCTGTTCCAATTGGGCTTCTGCATAAACGAAAAGAAGTCCATTCTAGTGCCCAGCCAAGTAAAGCATTTTCCAGGGGTACTAATCAAAACAAACATCAGGTTACTGTACCCCTCCAAAGAGAGGGTCCAAAGCATGCTATTTCAAACGCCTCAGTACGTAGCTGGTCGTCGGAGACGGTACAAAAGGAAATGCGCCTACTGGGAATGATGGCTTCTTGCATCTACCTAGTGCCTCACGACCGGCTGCGCATGCGTCCTATGCAAGAGTGGCTAGCGAAACAGTGGTCACCGGCAAGCAGATTGTGGGACAATCTAGTGGTGGTTTCGCAACCTCTGGTGGAACAAAGACAATCTGCTGATGGGCCATTCTTCCCACACACCAGCGATCAGAGCCACTCTCCAGACGCTCCCATGACTGGGTAGGGCGCTCACTTCCTTCACCATACCGCTCACAGTGGACACAGGCCCTGACCAAAAACACATCAACCTTCTGGAACTTCTAGCAGTTCTCAAGGCACTTCAAGCCTTCAAAATTCAGCTAGCTCACAAAACAGTCCTAGTCCTCACAGACAGTACTACGGCCATGTTTTATATAAACAAAAAGGGGGCCGGGGGGACACATTCTCCAGGGCTGTCCAAACTATCCCAGAACATATGGCGGTGGGCACTACACCACATGTTTTTAGTTACTCAATGTGTTCCAGGGCAACTCAATTCTCTGGCAGACATGCTAAGCAGGACTATAATGCTACCCTCAGAGCAAGAAAGGCAATTAAGCACAAAAGGGCTACAAACATCTTCTCAAACTGGGTGTTCCCAAAAGTTGACATTTTTGCGACCCAAGGTAAAGCACAATGCCAGGATTATACATCCAGGTTTCCCCAGGGGGGGATGGTGAACTGGTCAGGGAAAAGTGCATACGCTCCCCCCGGTCCCCTCCCTCCAACACCCCTTCTCAACAAAATAGTCCACAAGCTACACCAGGAACAAGTAACACTAAGCCTGCCAGACCTGATTCTCACACCTACAAATGATGACCCTGTGTCCTCCCATGAACTACCCTGCACAGACAGCCTGTTGACCCAGGATCAGGGAACAACATTGCACCCATGCCCTCAGAAGCTGAATTTAGCAGCTTGACTCCTTAAGTCATAGAATTTGGTCACCTAGACCAGAGGTGCATGGAAATACTCTGAGGCATGCTAGCCTAACGCACAGCACTGCTATTTTAACTTTTTCTTTTTCTTTTTTTTATTTGCATTTGGTTCAAAATACATAACAATTCATGTAGAACCTTTACAAAATTTAAAATCTTACAGATAATCATTTAATCAATCATTGCAATTACAAAAATAGCTCTAATTCATTCTCAATGTGCTTACAAAAACTTGCCAATTCATATATTAAGGGTTTATGTAATCCCTGCATCATTCTGGACCACAAAACTTCAAGGCAGTCCTCAAATTCATTTTCCACGAATTTCCTCAATTTAAGTGTCCTTATGTTCTTAAAATGCGGACAATACAATATAAGGTGTTTCAACGTTTCATAAGATTCATTACATTCAACAAATCGACATCCCACACAATTATTTGATTTATTCATTTCCCAGTTCCTAGTTCTTTCTCTTGTATGGTATAGGTTTAGTCTAAAGCGAATACATACCTTTTGGATATTTTCACAGGGGAATAACAAGACATGATCATAACGTGGAATGCGCTGTTTAACATGTATACCGTATTCTTTATATAGCCCATAGGTCTTAATTAAATTAATTGTTATACACCAATCCATTTCAAAGAGTTTTTTCTTCGCAAAACCAGGACGATATTGCATATCCTCAAGTTATATTTACATTGTCCAAGATTTGTTGCATTTTCAATTGATAATTAGAAAAGGATTTTAGAGTTTGAGAACCCAACATTTTGTTTAAATCGATATACAATGAATTTATTGGAGGATAATGAATCTTAACGTAATTGGACAGCTGTCTCCATTTCCAACGAGATGATAATGAAACCAGCCCCAATTAGTGTCGAATAATGGCATTTGGAATTGACATAGGGAGAAACATTGCAGATTTCAAAAGAGAGCACTGTAAACCATCAAGCGCGCTTGTCATGTCACATAGACAAATATCTAATGTATACAATATGACACTTTCAATTTTTAATGTCATAAAATCTATTAGTGGGATTAAAGAGAATTTGCAATATTGGCTATAGATCCTTTTCATTTGAGATAATAGTGGTCGAGTTTTATTTCTAATGATAGTTGACCAAGCGTTAATGGAGTTGAGGGCTGATATATAATACCCTAAATAGATAGCATTATTCACACGACAAATTTGTGTATTCAATATTTGCCATCTAAAATTCGCTCTTTTTGATTTAACTCCAAAGGTCATAATGGCAGTTTTCGCTGGGTTAGGTGTCAAGTTATGAGCTTTTGCAAAAGTCTCAAATAATGAGAGTTTAGTTTGAAGTCCTACCGGGGTAGGGTCAAACAAGATGATATAGTCAGTGAATGCAATCCATTTCAAATGAATACTCCCCACTTTGACAGAAAACAAATTCCCTTTTTCCCAGTTTTCACCCAGGTCAGATAGGTATAAATTAAATAAGGTAGCCGCCGGGTTACAACCCTGTTTCACACCAATTGTTGTGCATATGGGGGCAGTGGTTCCACCTTCTGGCGAAATTCTTATTCTATACGTAGTATTTGTGTGCAACTTAATGATCCAATACATCAACACAGTTGGAATCCCTATCTTCATAATTTTCTTCCACAATAAATTGCGGACCACCGTGTCGAAAGCTGAACTCGTATCGATCATTGCTATATAAACAGGATTAGAATTCTTTTCTTTTGCTCCAGCAGTAACATGCGACATGATAAAAGCGTTTAAGGTTGTACTCATGCTCTTCCTAAATCCCGTTTGGTATTTCGAGTACATATCATTCGCTCCAATTACTTTCTCCAATTTGTTTAAGAGAAGGATAGAAAAAATCTTAGCCTCAGTATCAATTAAAGATATTGGACGATAATTTTCTGGGAGGGATGGATCACCCTTTTTAAATATGGGTACTATATTAGCGGTTAGCCATGAGGGTGGAACCTCCCCGGACCTAATGATAGAGTCGAACTTATGGTTTATAATGCCAGCCCACAACACGGGATCCACCTTATAAAGACATGGGGGAAGGCCATCAGGTCCTGCAGCTTTTGAATATGTCAACCTGGAAATTGCCCACATAATGTCAATGCAATCCCACTTCAGCCTTGGGATATTAGAATATTCGAGAGAAACATCTGGGATAAAACGAAATTTGCAAGGCAGTTGGTATTTAACCTTTATAAATGTTTGCCATGTCTGCTCAGGAATACAGTTTAACGAGAACAATGCCACACATTTATTATCAGCTTTCAAGGTGCGCCAGATTACTCGTGTGTCATGAGCCAAAATGGCAACAATTAATGTGCAATTCGCGTCGTTATATCTTGAAATACGAGCAGATCTCAAATTGTGTTTATAGGCTGATAATATTCTATTCCTCCTTGCCTTGCTATCTTCGATGCCCAAGTTGCTTTTCTTTAAATATCTCAGCGCCCTATTCTTCTCCCTTTTTAATAGTTTACATGTATGATCATATAAATGTGTATGTTGCACGTTACTTTGTATTTTGCCAAACCGCTCGAGTGCTGTGGCAACTATATCAGAGTAATGCATACACAATGTATATTCATAATTTCCCCCTGCTCGTCTAATCCTCTCATTCTCTGAGGAAATTTGTTTAACAACAAAGTTGCAGGTCCCTCGATTCCATCTGATGGGATGCAGAGGACGATCAATTTCAACCACTGTCAAGGTTATATTTGGCATAAGCGAATGACATTTTAGTTGAAAAAAGGTAGAAAGTTGTGCATGATCTCCTATCTCAATCTGTCCTATTACTAGGGGTGCCATATGCATGATAAGATTATGAGATACAAATATATAATCTATCATTGAATGCATCGTTCCTCTTGCCCATGTATTTCCTAGATTCATGTCATTTCTGACCATTAAATCCATATCCCACTCTGTGAGGAGTTCTCTAAATTTAACTCCTCTACTATGAGAAAGAGTGGACGATTTAAGTTTATGGGTTTCAGTCAAATCTCTACAGTCATAATTAAAGTCACCGCCTATAATGATTTCACAAGTCTGGTATCTACCAGATATATATAATAAGCATGCATCTAATTCGTCCAACATCTCGTCGACTGACAAGGCAGCTGGATTCCAGTATAGGGAAATTATCATGAGTGAGGAATATCTAAATGAGGGTATTGTAAAATGGATCCCCAGTATACTGGCAGATTCCCAAGCTAATTCCGCTTGAGCCTGCAAGGATATCTTAACTCCAACCAACAGACCCCCAGATGGACGTCCTAGCAGAGATCTCCTTGCAGGTGAAGTAAAAGTTAACTACCCAGGAATCACGAATGGCTCAGTTTTCATCGTTTCTTGTACCATTATTATTGTTGGTTGGTCTACATAGGTTAAAGCAGAGTGCCACTTCATTAAGTTTACATATCCGCAAGAATTCCAAGATATAATTTGCATACTCATATCATTGTATGGCTATTTAGCAGGCATAGGTAATTTTGGACATAGGATTGCCGAAAGCATAGGTTCCAACCATGGTAGTCCTTTTGTGTTGGCTACAAATTTCAATATTTCCAACATTCCTCCATCCAGCCCTGCTTCAGATTGCGTACAAGGCCTACCTGCTTCTTCAATCTTTTCAATACCCTTGCCCGGTGTTTCTAGAAATATTAAAGCCTCCTACTCACAGTCAAACGTAAACAGCGTCAAACCCTCCTTTTTTATTTCCTCGCGATTAAACCAGATAAATTTCATTATAGCCTCAGAGGTAAGATAACAAATAGCCCTGTGATTATTTACATTTGCCAAAGAAACCCTTGTAATATCTTCAGATTTGATTATTCTCAATTGAGGTATTTTTGAGAATACGGAGAATGTATAGGATCGATTAATGCGATTATACGCCAATATCCTTTCACCCCCCTCAAATCCAATAATGTACTGTGTTTCCAATTCACTTTGTTGTGGCCTAGTGGGAGGTGTGTTTTTTTCCTGTATTTATTAATGTTACAGCCAATGGGGCTGCCCTAGTAACCACACGGGGATTTGACTCAAGTGAAAATGTGCTCTTGCTATCGGATAAATCATATTCCTTATTTGAGTTATTCATGTTAATTTGATTCTCAGATAAGGACCTTCTTAATGGAGGACTATGGATAGATATATGGCTCGGGGCAAAAAGGGTACCCACATTATTTACTTCATTTATTGATAAATTCCCAGGCTGGGTCCTCAGAAGTGCCTCAACCATTTCCGCTTTTTTGCCTTGGCCATTTACCATCACTACATTTTTCTTATTGTCCAATAAACAATTTTCAAGCCTTATTGAATCATCACATATTACATTCATTTTATTACTATTTCTATTTTCTATTTCCTACTTCTAATTGTATTTCATTACTCAGTATGCATACATTATTTACATGTGTTCGATTATTTGGGACATTAGTACATATCTCACTATAGGATTTCCTCATAGGTATTTTTAGGGGGACGCTGATTCCTCCGTCCTGATGTTTAATTTGACTTTTCGACGTACAGCATCTGCCTACTATAGGGAAATATTCACTTAAGGTGGCTTTTGCCGAGTTTTGAATAATGAGATCTGTGTTAGACTTTTCATTTTCCTTTTCCTGGGTTAAGTGATCTTTTGGAATAATCGTGGCTATTTTTTGATGTAACACAGTTTTGGAAGTTAAGGTTTTCTGAGAGTTTAATTTTTCCAATTGTGTGGTACTAGTTTTTATCATTCCCGTATTGGTGTGCACGTCCTCCTTCAATAGCGAAGAGGTGCTAAGGCCTCCACCTCCTTTTTCCACTCTTACTTCAGTTGCAGGTGTGAGGGCGTCCTGACTCTCTTTGGACAACTGGTCCAAGTCAATGTGCTCCTCATCTGCAATTTCTAGGATAGAAGTTGATTTTATGACCTTCGCCTCCCTCCTTCTTTTCGCAAGTCTTTTCACAGCACGCATATGCATCCTTTTAGCCCGGCGAGACATAAAGGTTGGGGTTACTTCGGTGTGAATATTTTCAATCTCTGCCTTTTTTTGTTTTTCGATTTCATCCAACAAGACAGAAGGGCTATCGGAACTTTGGCAATAGGAGTACGCAGCATATCAAAAGGCTGTGCTTTATTAAATAGTTGTGAAACTATTGTATCGTTTAATGCGATTATCGATGCTTTAATCTCACTCAGATCATTCTCACAATTGCACTTCAGCGGCTCGGATGATACCCCATGTGGTTGTCTAGAATTTACATTCTAGGTGAACAGGTAGCGAACATTGCGTACTTTTCTCATGACACTCATTTGTAGCCTCTCTTGATCTTTGGCCACCTATTTCATATTGCAAAGATCTCAGGGTATCAATTGCGGTTATAAAGCCCTCAATTTTATCCATCTTGGAACAGAGATAATGCATAATTGCCTTTAATTCCTTTAATTCCAAGTGGGTAAGTTCGTGGCCCTTGTCGAGAAGATCTAATTTTTTGTGATCACTGGAAGGGGGCTAGGAGATTGATGTTCAACACTACCCCTATCAGATATGTTACCCTCAGGATCATCATTTATGAACCTTCTTTGATTTGCTCAGGAGAGTACAATAAAGCATGTGAGATCCCTTCAGAGCCTCCTTCATTGTGAGTTTTCATGGTGTCCTTTCTGCAAGTTGGTTTAAAAATCTCCTTGTTAGATGATCTATCAACAAGTGGGGTCATCATATCAATGGATTGATTAACCTGTTCATCTAATTCAGCCATTTTCCTCATAGTTATCCTAAACGGGTCTTCATTAAAAGTGCAAGGTAGCAGTGGGGTTATGCAACTCCCCAAAACTCACCCTGGCATCATTATTTACTTCCTCTTTTATGGAATTGTACAAAGTGGCAGTTGGGTCGGCATGAATCTGAGCCAAATAAGTAGTTTGTGTAGGAGTATCAGTACGATTCAAATTATCGTCTTTAGCTACCTCAGCTAAAGTGTTATTATCAAATAGCTCATTATCAAGAATACTCCTTTTGTGACCTAAGGAGTCATTATTAGTTTCAGTACAAGCTTTCAATATTGCCTCAGTGCACCGCCCGCTACGCAATCCATTAGCCATAGTTAAAATGCAAGGTATATCTCTTGTGCAATGTATTAATGAAGAGACCGAGTTCTCAGCCTGCTAGATAAATGTCAGGATAAAACAATGGTGGATAGAGACTAATCTAGCTTTACACCCAAAATCTGATAAAATACGAATTAGCACGGTATGAGGTGACAGGCACCTAGCACTTTATAATAAAATGTCAGCAATTTATTAGAATAGAGCCTCGTCCTCACCAGCGCATATAATAAAATCATAGGATCTTCATGTTCTAGCAATATATAATTGGATTCACTACTTTCAGCATGAACCTGGGCGTTAACACTGTTAAAAATAGAGCCTCGGGGATCAAAGTGACTAATCACTGCAGTCTCCCTTCTGAATGTGCCGCCAAACAGCCGCACAACAGCCAGTGGGCTTTTCACCGTCTGGCTTAACGCCGCAAGGGTGGGTTGAGCATAGTTTTCAACACGCTGCCAGTCACGTGATCACGCACGTGGTCCGACTGACTCCGCCTCCTCCAGGAAGCGGTATGGGACAGGCAAGAGCAGCGCTCGCAGTGCCAGGATGATGGCAGCTAAAAACAAGGTCAGTCACAGTATGCTCACACGCTCTTTGATTCCGAAATAAAGCGCCGCTCAGGCGGCTCGAGCACAGTTTTCAACACGCTGCCAGTCACGTGATCACACACGTGGTCCGACTGACTCCGCCTCCTCCAGGAAGCGGTATGGGACAGGCAAGAGCAGCGCTCGCAGTGCCTGGATGATGGCAGCTAAAAACAAGGTCAGTCACAGAAGTTCAATGCTCACACGCTCTTTGATTCCGAAATAAAGCGCCGCTCAGGCGGCTCAAGCGCAGTTTTCAACACGCTGCCAGTCACGTGATCACACACGTGGTCCGACTGACTCCGCCTCCTCCAGGAAGCGGTATGGGACAGGCAAGAGCAGCGCTCGCAGTGCCTGGATGATGGCAGCTAAAAACAAGGTCAGTCACAGTAGTTCACTGCTCACACGCTCTTTGATTCCGAAATAAACTTTTAACAAATGGAAACTTTGTGTTGTGGTGCAAAACAGTCTCTCTGATCAACTGTTCGCCCAATATATTCCACTGTCTCCTCTACCTACTTGACTCCGGATTAGTCTTTAATTCACTCAAGGTACACCTAGCGTCTCTCTCCACTTACACTACGTCGCACAGTAACATTTTGTGGTGGAAGGTGCCCATAGTTGAGGCTTTTATGGAGGGGGGTCAAAAAATGTTATCCTCCGATCTCTAACCATACTCCTGGCTGGGACTTCAATGTCATACTCACATAGCTCATGGGGGGGGCCTGCCTTCAAGCGTATGAACATGCCAGCCTTAAACATCTTGCATACAAGACGGCTTTCCTTATAGCCGTTACCTCTATCAGAAGGGTCCGTGAACTACAGCTCTGTCCATACAAGATCCCTTTGTAGTTGTACACAAATACAAGTTGATACTGTGCACACATCCTAGATTCTCACCTAAGTTCATATCAAAGTTCCAAGTAAATCAAACTATAGATCTGCCTGCATTTTCCGAAAATCCAATAAACTCAGCAGAAAAAAAGCCTTCATACACTAGATGTACTCTGAGCTGTCATGTTCTACCTTCAAAAGACAGTCAATCAGAAAAACAAATTGCTTCTTTGTCTCTGTAGCTGCTGGAAGAGAGTGGGTTGTATCTCTAAAGCAGCAATTTTTAAATGGATTGTCAACTGCATCCAACTCTGTTACTCTCTTGCCAAGAGAACATTGCCCTTTATGCCAGAGCACACACTACTCGAGGCACAGGGAAATTTGAGCCTTCATAGCAAATGTCCCCTAGATGCCATTTGCAAGGCTGCTACTTTGCACTCAGTACACACTTTCACCCAACATTACTGTCTGGACACACATTCTAGGAGTGATACACAGGTTGGACAAGCAATGCTGAAACATCTCTTTGCAGCGCTACCTTCTAACAACCCACTTCCTCCTACTATTACTACTCGCTAATCTATGCAAAACATGTGATTCTAAGCAGATGCACAAGCCTCAGAGGGGATACATTACTCATCGTAATTGTATTTATGATGGTTGGATTTGCTTAGATTCACATGTGCCCTCCCTTCCTCCCCTCTTGGAGTAGAAGGTGCTTGGAAAATAAGCATGGATCTTTCACACCTCATGGTCTCTAGCTACACTTCACGCTTACAATTCTCTTGTCAGAAACAAATAATCTGAGGGACTTCGACATGTGGGGGTTCATGGGTACAGGGTACGTCACACTAGAGATAGTATTAGTCAAACCCTGTCGACGTCCCTTTTTTCGACCTTCGAAAACTTCATGTGCAGATGTCGGCCTATGCGCATAGCATGTGAATTTTAACCAGATACAAGCATTGGAAATACGGTTATGGTGAGTAATGTATCCATTACTCTGCAAACCCACATAGGATAGTGACTTTTAGGAAGGAAAATAGTTGGTTAGTGTAACACTAGCAAGGCTTAAGTTTCTAGAGGCAGTTGCTTCGCACAGCAAGTCTTTTACGCAACCCTAGCTAATGGCCGTTCGGAGAGGTCTCAGTCTTGACAAGCAGCAGAACAACAAACTCCTGTGTATATTTTCTAGTCTCCAAGATGCAAGAGGATGCAACCAACATTGGAGACCCCGTTAAAGGACTTGCTAAGTTTACACAAGAAGCAGCCTGGGACGGAGTTAAGAGGGGGTTCCCCTGGACAACTCTGCATGCACTCCAAAGCTCTGGAGCGACTTTTTGGATTAAGGTAACCAATATCTTTTTACCCACAGAACCTTTTGGTTTGAAGAAATCTTCGTGGCTGGATTCTCCTCGATTTGGCAGCACTGGACCCGACCTTTGGATTCCTTGGTCTGTTCACGAAAAGGTAGGATTTCACTAACTTCTCTGGTCACAATGTAGTTTTGATTCCTTTTCTGCAGCAACTACAAAGGATGTGATTCACCCAGACAGTCGTCTTCGGTTCCTGAAGTCCTGCACTCTGTTGAGGGGACTTGGACGGGTCGGATTGTGCGTCTGGTGATTCACCTGGGGCTCAGCATAGGCTTGGATGTATTCAGCCTTTCCATGACGATGCCCTTCAATTGGGTCGGAGGACTCCTGGTATTGGGGTTTCTGCAGCTCTGGAGAGGCACAGCACCTCAGGAGATGGCTCTGATTAAAGTTTGTCTTGGGACTGGTTGTTCCCACCAGTCAAAAGGAAGGCGTCGTCCTCTTCGGAGCTCCTCTGTCGCACAGAAAACAGGGGCAAGACAGCAGTGGTCGCTTCAGTGTTGCAAAGGGTCTAAAGGCATCTCTGGTCGTCTTCTTCGGTTACTTCAGTACTCCTACGTCACGTCCCCTTTCCTTCATACTTGTGGGACATCTCTCCGTCCTGTGGGACGGGACCGGAGCACTTTGTAAAAAGCATCCACATTTTCAAAAATGTGTCCCTCTTTCCTGCGCGGGGCCCGGCACGCGGCTGTAACCCCGCCCACCTTGGCTCTGCCCCGCGCATCGCCCATCAGTCCTTTTCTCCGCTCGATCGGGGCCGGACGCACTTGCATCCTCAGAAGATTCTCTTCCCTTTTTTCCTCTCTGGCTCTCGCTGGCGTTCGTTTACCAGTCTGTCTTTCAAATTAGACTTTCCAGATTGTTCGTGTCACCGTCGCTTCGCGAGGGCGGATCCCCATCCTCTTTGTTTAGAGTTTTTGGGTCCGGAACACTGTTGGGACTCCTATTTTTACTGTGACTCCCTTTCGGTCCTGGCACTTCAACGTCGGTTGGACCGGTGGGAGGTGGTGTTCCGACGAACTCCTCCTTCGCATTTTCAGGCATTCATCGACGAGAAGAAAAAACACCCCGTTCTTTACTTTTCAGAGCATCCCGACTGGGGGATACCTTCCCGGGTTCCTCTCGGTCCGGGAGGGGCGTTGATCGCTCTGTTACCGGGGTTCGCCCTGAGGTGCACGTTGGGCCTAATAATTCTACCAGAGTTTTCTCCGAGGGCCTCCGTAAGGGGCCTGTGAAAACCGGAGTACGCTCCGAGGCCCCTCCTGTGGGGGCTGTTTGTAGACCCAGTTCTACTGAGTCGTGGGGTACCGGAGTTCACTCTGAGGCCTCTGTCGGCTTCCCTCAGAAACAAAACCAGGGTGTGCCCCGAGGCCTTGGCTGGGCTTGTAGTTACCGAATGAATGTTCGAGGCCCGCGCAGAAAACGCTGTTACCGGGCCTGGGTCCGAGGTCCCTCGTACAGAGGCTAAAGCTACCAACAGTTCTGAGAGGCCGGTCAAGGCTTTGTCGGTGAAAGCGCACCGTTCCCGCTCTTCTGGTGACACCAGATCTGTTGAGGGGGCAAAGAAGCAAAGTTCTTCTTTTACCGGCAGTGCCGAGGTCCTTCCTTTGAAGGCTCAGTTGGCGGTTGGTATGTCACAAAAACATTCCAGGCCTCATAGTACCGGTTCGGCCGAGGTTCCTTATGTGAAGGCTAAAATTAAGACCCCTGATCCATCGACGGGGACCCCTGCCTCACTTCCTCACGTGCCGCAGTTCCCCTCAGATGAGGACAAAATGGCGCCCGTTCCCGCCACGACCATGGCGGCCATTTTAGGTGCTACCCCTACAACTACGCCATCGGTTTCTGGTGTAGGGCTCGGTCTCTTGGGTGAACCTAAGGTCCCTTGTGCACATCCTTAGCCGGTTTATGATTGGAACTCCCAGATGCCTCTTCCGCACAATGTTTCGTTGCCCGCGGGGGCGGCTCCTTTCATTTATGTGGATATGTCGGTGGAGGGGCCGGTGTGGCACCCTTCCCCGTTACGTCACTGGATTTGTCCACCTCATGAGAGGCCTCCTCAGGTCCCGAAACAATCTCCTGAGGATGCCTTTTTCGGTACATTTCAAGCGCTTATGCGCACCGACCCCATGAGGGAATATTTCAAAGGGCTTTTCAAGGAGATATGTCCACCGGCGCCTCCAGCTCCACCTGTTCCTCCGGTGGTTCCGCCGGCACCTCCCTTGCCCGTGGTGCCCCCCCCCCCCTGCTCTCCCGCCATTGCCTCCATTGTCCCCAGTGGACAAGGCAGTGTCTGACACGGCTCAGCAGGATCCTGACCTGTCAGATGACCCTCAAGGCGATCAGGACAAAGAGGACCTTCCCCGCTCTATCAGAGCCTTTCATGACCGGGTACTGGACATGATGAGTTTCTTAGATGTTCCAGTGCCCGAGGCACCTGCTCCGCAGGAGGGCGTGCTTTTTGGAGCGTTCAGCCTGTCTACCTTGGAGCGTACCGGCCTGTACCTGCAGAAGGACGTTCTAGCTGAGGTCTGAAGAGTCTGGGGAAAAGCCACACTCGCGACTTTTTGTCAATAAAAAGATTGACGCGAAGTACAGGCTGCGTTCATCGGAAGAGGTGGCTCTGTCGTCTTGTCCGCCACCCTCCTCCACAGTGGTGGCTGCGGCCACTTTGCAGTCCAAGCCTGCAACATCCTCTTCCACGACGGCTACTCGGGTTCTTGGAAAGGAGGACAAGCTCCTCGACTCCCTCTGGAGGAAAATCTCCGCCAACTCGGCCTTGCAGCCCAGGCAGGCCAACGCCGAATTGATATTGGCGAGAGCTAACATGCGGATGTGGAAAGGTCTGTCGGAGTTTGAGGAGCACATCCCGGTCGAGAAGCTGGAAGACTTCAAAGGAGGCCTTTCCGATGCCAGGGTCTTGGCCCAGGATCTCCTGGAGACTGCGGCTCATCACGTAGACACCTCGGCTCGGGGCCTGATGCTTGGGGTTGATACCTCACGGCAGGCGTGGCTGCATGCCACTAAATTTTCTAAGGAAGTGCAAGACAAGTTGTTGGACCTTCCATTCGATGGTAAGAAGCTTTTTCATTCTTGTACTGATGTAGAGCTCACCAAAACCAAGGATAGCACTCAGACGGCTAAATCATTGTCTGTTCTAGTTAAAGCTCCTTTCAAATCCCAGAGACGGTTGTCGCAAAGTCGACCTTCCTCTGGTTTTAGGGGCTTTCTCGACCGCAAATCCTGCAGAGTGGATACTCCTGTGGGGAATAACCGCCGTAGACAACAGCGTACGCGGTTTTTCTCCCTCTCCTCAGCCTCCTCATCAGGTTCAGGTGGCACCGCCACCGATAAGCCTGCCAAATGAGGGTTTTCCGTGGTCGCAAGTTATACCGGTGGGAGGACGCATTGCGTCTCATTGGGAGGCGTGGCAGACCATCACAGAAGACAGATGGGTATTGTCAGTCGCTCGAGGGGGCTTCTGCTTACCTTTACCCCCTACCCCACCCCTCACCCCTCCTTTTCAGCTGTCGGGGTAACCCTCCCTCAGGGCCGAGGTTCAGAAACTTCTGGACCTCAGAGCTGTGGAACCCGTTACCCTTGGGGAGCGAGGGGAGGGCTTCTACTCCCGGCTGTTTACGGTGCCCAAACCCAACCAGGCTGGCCTGCGCACCATCCTAGACCTTTCCCAGTTCAATCTTTTCCTACCCCAAGAGAATTCAAGATGATCACGCCCGGCCAGATGCGCTCCTCTTTGCAGATGGGTGATTGGCTCAGCGTGGTGGATCTTCAGGATGCGTACATGCATATCCTGATTTGGAATCCACACAGGAGATACCTCCGCTTCTCTTTGGGAGAGGAGCACTTCCAGTTTCGGGTGCTTCCTTTTGGCCTCAGCTCGGCACCGCGTGTCTTCACGAAGATGATGTTGGTGATTGCGGCCTATCTTTTTCTCCAGGGTATCCATGTGTATCCTTATTTGGATGACTGGCTCTTACGCAGCCCTTGTCCGTTGGCAGCAGCGGGCAACCTGCTGTCTCTCCTTCAGCTCCTGTTCCATCTTGGGCTGTCGGTGAACTGGCGGAAATCCTCCATGACGGTCTCACAGGACCTGATCTTCCTGGGTTTTCTGTGGAACACGATCGACTGCAGAGTGTATCTGACCGGGGACAGAATGGCGGATCTGTTGGCCACGTGTCAGATGTTTGCGCAGTCGGAGAGCATGTCGGCCTGGTGGTTCCAGAGGCTTCTGGGCCTCATGGCCTCGTGTGTACTGGCTCTTCCTCTTGCTCGTCTCAAAATGAGACGGACCCAGATGGCTCTTCGGAATTCATGGCGTCAGGCAATGGATCCGGATTCCATGCGGATAATGATTCCGGATTCCATGAGAGTGGATCTGGACTGGTGGTCATCTCTCAGCAACCTGTCGCTGGGCGCGGGGTTTCAGGACCCAGCCCCCATGGTAACGATCACGAGGGACTCCTCCCTTCTGGGGTGGGGTGCGACGTTAGATCTTCTTCAGGTCTCGGACCTCTGGTCGCCTCAGGACAAGCTCCTGCACATAAATCATTTGGAGCTTCTGGCGATCTTTCTGGCGCTAAAGGCGTTCAGACCGCTCATTGTCAACAAGGTGGTCCGCATAAGAACGGATAATGTGGTATCAATGTATTACATAAACAAGCAAGGGGGAACAAAGTCCACCCCCTAGCCCCCTCGTGGACCTGTCCATCCAGATTTGGGAGTGGGCCGTGCTTCATGGTGTCTGGCTGCTTGCAGTGCACATCCCTGGCCAGCTGAATGTCACAGCGGATGCCCTCAGCCGGCGGACATTGGTCAGCTACGAGTTGGAGTTGAAGGCGGAGGTCCTATCATGGATTTTCTCACTTTGGGGCACACCGGAGGTGGACCTCTTCGCCACGGCGGTGAACAAGAAACTTCCTCAGTATGCCTCCAGAGGGGGGCTGGGAGCCTCCTCTCTGGGGGATGCTCTCGAGATTCCATGGCACAACATGAGAGCTTACGCCTTCCCGCCTCTAGTTCACTGTGCAATTTGGAAGTTGGAGAACTCTGTGAACTGTTCCCTTCTACGGCTAGCCCCGTGGTGGCCGGCCAGGTTTTGGTTCTCAGAACTTCAACAGGGGGGACAACAAATGTGGCACCCCTCCCCATAATCGCTCAGCTTGGCAGCATGGTGCCGGAGTTCAAGTCTTTAGAGCATCTGAGTTTGTCTGCGGATAACATGCGCATTATCCAGGCAGCCAGGAAATCCTCGACCAGATCTCAATACAGGAGTAAATGGCTCAGGTTCTGTCATTGGTGTTTGGAGAAGAAGTTGGATCCGAGGGTGGCCACGATTGACACAGTGCTGTCATTCGTGTCCTCCCTAGCAGAGTCAGGGGTTCATGTTCTGTCATGCAGGACTTATCTCTCAGCGTTTTCTGCTTACCTTTCTACAGACCTTTGTTCTTATTCTCTAACTAACCCAGTGGTGAAGAGGCATTTTGCTGGCTTGACACACCTCTACCCTCCAGTTCGTAATCCGCACCCGCCATGGGACCTAAATGTAGTCCTGACGGCGCTGTGCCATAAACCCTTTGAACCAATGGCTACGGTAGACCTCAAGTACTTGTCTTGGAAAGTGTCCTTTCTGGTCGCCGTTACGTCAGCGAGGAGAGTGAGTGAGTGAGAGAGCTCCAGGCATTGTCGGTGGAGCATCCCTTCTTGGTCTTTCACAAGGACAAGGTAGTCCTTCGGACAAACCCGGCTTTTCAACCGAAGGTGGTGACCGAATTCCATCTGAATCAGTCGATCTCCCTTACGGTCTTTTTTCCGAACCCTGCCTCAGAGGCTGAAAGGATTCTACACTGTCTTGATGTCCGAAGAGCTCTTAAGTTCTACCTGGACAGGACTTCCGAGCTTAGGAGTTCTTCTCAACTTTTTGTGACCTTCGGTAACCCTCAGGGCAAGCTGGCGTCTAAGGCAACTATTTCTAGGTGGATCGCTGCCTGCATCACGGAGTCTTTCACAGTCCAAGGGCTGAAACCTCCTAAGGGTATCCATGCACACCTGGTGCGGGGCAAGGCAGCCATGGTAGCTTTTCAGAAATATGTCCCCTGGGAGTCCATCGCTAGGGCAGCTACTTGGGCCTCCCCATCTGCTTTCTGTAAGCATTACTGTCTCGACATGAGCTCAAGAGCTGACGCTAGTTTGGTCAGGCTGTGCTGAAGAACCTGTTTCAGTAAGGGGTATTTCCATCCACCCATAGTTCCTGTAAGGAGTGCTTGGGAATCTCCCACAAGCATGGAGGAAAGGGGACGGGACGTAGGAGTATTACCAGGTTACTCACCGTAGTGACCACCTTCTCCTAGTCCATAGTCCCCTTTCCTCCATACGCCCGCCCACCGTCCCCTCTAATAAGGTTCCTCTGTTATTGCTAATGGATCTTTGACCTGGCGATAGAAAAGAACAGATGGGCGATGCGCGGAGCGGAGCCAAGGTGGGTGGGGTTACGGCCGCGTGCCGGGCACCACGCAGGAAAGAGAGGAGGGACACATTTTTGAAAAAAATGTGGATGCTTTTTACAAAGTGCTCCGGTCCAGTCCCACATGACGGAGAGATGTCCCACAAGTATGGAGGAAAGGGGACTATGGACTAGGAGGAAGGTGGTCGCTACGGTGAGTAACCTGGTAATTTCCAGTGGTCGACTTGCCTTTCACCTCAGGAACCTCACCTTCTATACAGTTTCAGCACATACTCCTCTGCAATCTCTCTCAGCAATTTACGTAAGGGGGCGGGTGGCTGTACAATCCGGACATTCTTACCCTATTGGGAGCTGGTTCCATTCAGGCACGCAGGCAGAGAAAGAGCTGGTGTGTGAAAAACTCCTCTCCCACTTCCTGCCCACCCAGACACAAAGGTGCCTAGGCGGGGACACCCACGGGTTCCTGACAAAGGAAAAACACTTGCACAAGACAGTAGAAGGGCTGACCAAGAACAACCATGCTATTAATGGCAAAAAAAGAAAAGAGCCACTAAGTTTGTACTTGGGTGACCCTATTGTGCACAACCGGGGCTATGAACATAGCCTGGGGTAGAAAATCACGCAATAGTTTGTAGAACACATCCACTGCCACCTGCTATAAATAGGAGATTGTCTCTGTGACCTAAAAGTCACAGGAGCAGAGATTAGGGGGATCCTAAGTATCGCCTTGGCACTCCCCATAAGGTGGTGGTGTGTGCCAATCTTTGAGACTATAAAGTTTTAGGAGAGATACTAAGTATCTCTCTGTCCTTAAGAACTGTAGTTACTCTAGGATATAGACTAGAATCTCAAAAGAACCCAAAGTGTTGCCATCAACACTGCCCATAAGGAGCTGTGTGCTGCAAAAGCAAAGTACAGATGCCTTTAAAGAGATATGGAGGAAAGTACACTCCATAGGACAGTAAAACACAGAGAACAGAGTTCCAAAAGACAGAGCCCATAAGAATAAAGTGAGTGGAAAAATGTTCCTCCCATTCAGGATTAAAGAAAAAGGTTCAGAAGTCCAGCAACAAGTGCTGTTGGTCTCACTAGGAGAGGGGATGATGCATCTCCCTCACAATGGGATAATAAGGGAATCACATTGTTTAACAAATAGGAACATTGTTAAGCCCACAACAATATTCCACAATCATTTGGACTCCCAGGGCACTATATAACTATTAATGCACAAAAACCTATAATACATTATAGCCAAATAGAGTAGGGAACAGTTGTAAACTATAGCCAAAGGCTTCAAAGAATCAAACATTTTTGTAACAGTTACCATCCTTAAGCATTTAAGGTGCATTATACACATTGCCAGAAATGGTGTTCAAAGTACATTCCACATTAATAAAATGCAGAGTATGCTTTAAAATGAATATAAAGTAACTGGTAAATACTAGAAATATGAAACTTGGTCCAGAGCGCACTTAACCCCTAGGGGATCCAGGAAAAATGGCCAGGGACAGGGTAAGTACCCCAGTTCCGAGTAAATTCACAGTTCCATTGGAATGGATTAAGTTAAAGCGCCATCCGCTTTAGTGGACTTAAGTACTTTTGACCCAATAGATGCAGATTTAGCAATGGGCAACATATAGATGGCCAAAAGAGACACCAAAGAAGTGTTCCAGAGGTCCGATGATGGAACCACGCCTCAGAGAAAGAAGCAGGAGATCATGAGAACTCCCAATAGAAGTTTTATGCAATTATGGGAAAGACTCTAGTCCTAGAAATCTCTAGAGACACCTGAGGGGCGAGTAGCTCGAATAATCACCCACCCCAGGACCCACACGTGGGTAAACAAGTCAACGGCTCAAACAACCCAGTGAGTAAACTGCTCTTTTCCACAGATGCAGTTTTCAGGATTTGGTTCTACTGGATTTGCACACTAAGCTAACCAATAACTCAGCAACCATGAAACGAACAAAGGCTCTTCCCAGAACATCTACCTTCAAGCCAGGAGTGAACATTCCAGCAAAGAAGACGTCAAGACAACGAGGGAGCCAGAAGAAACCGCCGCCAGCAGCTTGTTGAACAAAGAAATGCAGCAGCACAGCAGCAAATGGTCCCAGGACGGTGCAGTGGATGCAGGTACCATCGGACATCCTAAGTGGCCAGCAGTGATCCACAGCTAATGATTCTGGCAGTAAACCACGTTTTTGCAGCAGTAAATGACCCAGACAACTGTTCTAGAGTGGACGTCCCGACCCATCAGATGTAGGGAGCCACCAGAAGACTGGACCTCTAGAAAACAAACCCGGATATGCCCAAGACACTCCACTTACCAAGTATTGGTCTCGCCTACCATCTCAATCACCCTCGCTACCATTGGCACTATCATGGCCCAAAGCTCTCAACCTACTCTTCTCCTTCTTGACCAGCGCCTGTCCGCTCTCATTAACTTCTTCCCTTTTCCTGCTACTCCTCCTTACACCCCTCTAACTTCTCTACCACCACCGACTGGAGTACCACGTCCATGTACCCCTGTTCGGAAAACTTTCAAAGGTGGGAAACTGCTTCACTTAGCTACTTTGAACACTCAATTCTGCTGTTACAGTCCTCGGACATCTGTCTCCTTCTTGAAGACTTTGACCTCCACATCCTCACTCTTACCGGGACGTGGTTCATTTCCAGTTCTGTCACCGCTCTTGACACTGCTTCCCGAGGGCTTCAAACTCCTCTCCAAACCCCGGCCCCACCGTCCTGGAGGTGGACTGGCCCCGATTTTCCCTGAGTGGGTTCCTGCTTCTATCATACCTACTCAATCCTACACCTCTTTTGAATGATTCATCTGTAGGCTCGGTGTCTCCCCTACCCTCGCTACCATCTACAGGCCACCTGGCCCAATCCCTCTCTTCCTCTCTGAATGGGCCGACCTCACCTCCTCCCTCTTGAACTCTACTTCCAAATTCCTCCTCCTCAGTGACTTCAATATTCACCTGACTCCCCAGAAATAGCCACTTCGCAGTTCTGTGACTCTCTCCTACACTTAGTATTCTTCCTTCGAAGGGATTGGTTCCTCCGACGTATTCCACATCTGACAGATAATCACCACAGCTGTGCTGCTTGGGGAAAATGTTCAGCTCCTGCGTCAATGACGTCGATACGCTGTCCTCGAGGGCCACCGTCGAGCCGACATGACCGGATGTTATAAGTAGGACGCACAACGCTCCTAGCCTCAGTTCCGTTTTTTTCCCGAACGTGTTCGCTTCGGAGATCTCGGCGCGCCTCGGTTCTTCCGAGTTATATTCTATCGGTTCTTCGACCTTGTTCATTTGTGAAGATATCATGTTTTCGTCTTCTACCGCGCATCCGGGTTTCAAGAAGTGTCGGGACTGCGGTTCCAAGATGTCGCTTATGGACCCGCACAACGCCTGCCTGGTGCCTCGGTGAGGACCATGCCACGGATGATTGTGACGATTGCGAGGCGTTAACATCGAAGGCCTTGCGGGAGCGGAAGAAGCAGCTTTCTCTCGGTAGGGTTTCCAAGCCCCGAAAGTCGAATTCCGCTAGGCTTTCGACCGACGATTCGAGAGGTGACTGTGTCGTCGGCGTAAGTCCAGGGGGTCTCAGTCCCGGAGTGATTCCCGCCATTCCTCTGCCTCTTCGAGGCACTCGCGGAAGCACCGTCACCGGTCACCTTCCTCGTCCGAGGACTCCGCACTCTTCTCCTGCAGAATGAGATGCATTTCGTACAGAGATGATGGCGATTTTTCAGTCGCAGGGCTCTGTTCCGTCTGTGCCTTCGAAAGAAGCCGGCAGGGAAGGTGCTAGGGCCACCTCTCGCACGGCTTTGGGCTCGGGTGGTCGGCGTGATTATCGGGCGCCTTCGAGGTCCCGATCGGACAAGGTGAATCGCTCTAGCCATGCCCGCTCCAGGTCCCGATCCTCAACGCCCTCGAGACCGTCGGAGCCTGTGAGGTCTTCAAAGAAGACGTCGACTTCATCGGCGCCATGTCCGTCAAGGGACTCTCTCGAGGCTCTGCCTTCGAGGAAGTCATTGACGCCATCGGCGCCGAGGCCGTCGAAGGACACGCTCGGGGCTCTGCCCTCGAGGCCTGTGTCGAAGCCATCGGCGCCACGCTCTACGTCAACGCCTTTCGAGGATGCTTTATCGGATGTATCCCGTGCTTCGGTGGAAACCCAGAGGAAGGCCCTGAAGAAGTCTTTGAGACCTGTCTTTGAGCCTTTTTCTGTGCCCTCCTCCAGGGATTTATTCCAGCCTGTGGATTATATTTCTGAGGTGGAGGAAGGGTCTGAGGAAGGTTTGGTTCCGGATGAGGTTCCTGCAAAATATTGTCTGGTCATAGCCAGATTGAAGACCTGCGTCAGTCTTTGCACGACGCCAGTGGTCTTGATACCTCCCCAGAGGTTGAGTTTGGCAGGCCTGGTACGCATGCTGACTCTTCGTACAGGCGGCTGATGTCGAGGGTGACAGAGTACTTGGGGTGGTCTGCACCACCAGTAGATTTTCTGCAGGATGACCTGACACATATCCTGGACCAAGGTCCACCAACGGACCCGGTACTGCCATTCCATATGGCCTTGCAACGAAGGGTGGCGGCGGCTTGGACTGCTCCGGAGAGTCTCCCGGCAGTGGGTAAGTTGTTGCCGAAAAAGTACCGCCCAGCCAGTGGCGACCCCGGCTACTTGTTCATGCACCTTACTCCAGAGAGTTTGGTGGTGCAGGCAGCTACGGCCCCAGCAAAACATGCGTCGTACCCTACCATCCCTCCTGACGGTTGAGCAAAGAAAGTCTTTTCTTCAGGGGGTATGGCTTTGAAAGCAGCCAACTCTGTGTGCGCCTTAGCACGTTTCACTCACACTCTGTGGAATTGTGTTCCATTGGCGGCTGAACATATTCCTAAAGGGGAGGAACGGGATGCCTTTCTTGCCCTTGTACAGGATGGCAAGGATGCCATGTGTGAATCAGTTCAGTCGGGTCTGGCCGTGGTAGATTTGCGTGGTTGCGGAAGTCAGGGTTTGCTCCGGATGTACAAGCCCGGCTTCTCAACATGCCCTTTGATGGTGACCATCTATTTGGCAGCAAGGCTGACGAGAGCCTTGAGAGGTTGCAGACCTCCGAAGCTGCAGCGAAGTCGTTGAGCGCTACAGTTTGCCAACCTCCGCCTTTTCGTCCTAGCGGACAGCAATGGAGGGGTGGTTCCTTTCTATACTATACCTTTGGTAGATCGAGGGGAGCTGCAAGTCAAAGGGGCCAACGTAGGAGTACCAGAGGTGGAAAACAAGGTACTCGAGGTGCCAAGGCCGCTCGGGCAGTTGCCTCTTTGCCCTCAGGCACTGGCGCAGCCGCTTCAGCTCAGTCATGAGGCCATGTCCCATGGTTCGCCAGTTGGGGGGAAGGCTGGCGCAGCATCTTGTAGAATGGCGTGCCATTACTTCAGATGTGTGGGTTCTGGAGATCATACAGGGCTACTGTCTTCCTTTCCGGCAGAGGCCTCACGACAATCCACCAGGGAATCTCTCTTTGAAGAGTCCGGATCCGCTCCTTGCGCAGGAAATCAAATCCCTGTTGGAGAAAGGCGCCATAGAACTGGTGCCTGTAGCGAAGAGGAACAAGGGATGGTATTCCCCTTATTTTTTTATTTCGACGAAAGACGGGGGATTGAGACCCATCATGGACTTGCGTGGTTTGAACAAGCTCCTCAGGAAGGACAAGTTCGAGATGGTTACTCTCTCAAGTCCTCCAGGACCTTCAACTTCAGGTCTGGTTGGCGTCTCTCGACCTCAAGGACGCTTACTTTCATGTGCCGATTCATCCCAAGCACAAGTACCTGAGGTTCGCGGTGGGTGACTCGCACTTTCAGTTTCGGGTCCTGCCGTTCGGATTGACCTCGGCCCGAGGGTTTTCACCAAGCTCATGCTGGTGGTGGCAGAATATCTCGGGAAAGGGGGGATTCACGTCTACTCCTACCTGGACGATTGGTTGATCAGGGCGCGCTCTCCCGTGCAAGTCCAGGATCATCTCAGTCCCCTGCCACTCGCTTCACAGGCTGGGCTTCTCCCTCAACTTAAAGAAGTCCCACTTGACGCCAACCCAGCGGCTCCAGTACATCGGAGCAGTGCTCGACACATCCCTGGGGCAGTGTTTCCCTCCCCAGGTGAGGGCTCATCACATTCTGCAGATGGTGCACAAGTTTCAACATGCCCAGAGTCTCCCGGCGTTCGAGTTCTTGAGGTTGCTAGTCCGCATGGCATCCTGCATTCTCCTGGTGCCTGAGGCCAGGCTGCGGATGAGATCTCTGCAGTGGCTCTCAAGATGCAGTGGTCGCAGTCCTCCGGCAGGATGTCTGATCCCGTTCAGGTGCCACCCTCGGTCGCCCAGGATCTTCTGTGGTGGGCCGTCAAAGGCAATCTGATTTAGGGGGCTCCATTTTGGCTACCCTGGCCAGAAGTGACTATCGTGACGGACGCATCCCTCACGGATGGGGAGCTCATGCCAACGAGTTGACAGTGAGCGGTCGTTGGTCTCCCTCGGAGTCCAGACTCCATATCAGTCTGTTGGAGCTGAGGGCCATCAGGCTAGCTCTGAAGGCTTTTCTGACGACTGTGCGAGGGAAGAATGTCCTGATTCTGGCAGACAACACAGTGGCCATGCACTACCTCAACAAAAAGTGGGGGGCAGGGTCACTTCCTCTGTGCAGAGAGGCGATGCAGCTCTGGTTCTGGGCCATCCAGCAGGAAATTTCGATCTCAGCAGTTCATCTGGCCGGAGATGAAAACGAGGCGGCGGATGTTCTGAGCAGGCAGAGCACGGTCTCTCATGAGTGGGAGCTGGCTCAGGGGTTTCTCCTGGAGATCTTCGCCCTTTGGGGGACCCCTCAAGTGGATCTCTTGGCCACCAGTGTCAACCGGAAGCGCGAAAGATTCTGCTCCAGGAATTTCCTCCAAGAGGAGCCTTAGGGGAACGTGTTCGTAGTGGAGTGGTCCTTCCCACTGCTGTACGCGTTTCCTCCAGTCCCCGTCATTCCGCAAGTGCTGAGGAAGTTACGGAGGTTCGGTTCCCGAACGATCCTCATTGCTCCAGCATGGGCCCGGAGAACATGGTACCCGGACCTTCTCGACATGTCCATCTGCCCTCCATGCCGTCTTCCCTATCGAGACGATCTGCTCTCACGGGAGGGGGGGTCAGGTTCTCCATCCAGAGGTCAAGTCCCTCAACCTTCATGCTTGGCTTCTGAAAGGTTGAGGTATAAGGATTTGGGCCTCCCTGAAGACGTGATGGAGGTGTTGCTTTCAGCCATAAGGCCTGCAACCAAGTCCCTGTACTGTTGCCATTGGAGAAAGTTCTGCGACTGGTGCAGGGTTAAGAATGGGGATCCTTTTTCATGTGCCATTCCTGTGGTTCTGTCTTTTTTGCTTTTGTTAGCCCACAAGGGCCTGCAAGTGGGTACCATTAAAGGTTACCTGGCAGCGCTGTCCATATTTAAGCGCTCGTTTGAGGAGTGTTCTTATTTTAAGATTCCTTTGATTTCTCAGTTTCTGAAAGGGCTCACTAATGTATTCCCACCGTCACCTTTCCAGGTGCCCGGTTGGGATTTTAACCTAGTTCTAAAATTCCTAATGGGAGCGCCATTTGAGCCTTTACATTCTTGTTCTTTGAGACTGTTGACTTGAAAACTATTTTTAGTTGCGGTCACTTCTGCTCGCAGAGTGAGTGAGTTGCAGGCACTTTCCGTTAAGCCACCCTTCACAGTGTTCCATAAGGACAGGGTTGTCCTTGGGGTTCGTCCTTTTCTTCCGAAAGTGTTGTAGGAATTTCATTTAAGCCAGAAAGTTATTCTTCTGGCGTTCTATCCTCCTTCGCATCCTGGTAAGGAAGAGGAGAGGCTCCATAGGTTGGATCCCAGGAGAGCTTTAAGTTTCTACATCTCTCGCATGACCCGGTCAGAGTGGACGATCAGCTCTTTATAGGATACGCTGGAAGGCGTTTGGGACAAGCTGTTACTAAGCAGACTGTCTAGATGGATTGTCTTGACAATTTTTGAATGTTGCCGCTTTGCGGGTAAGGACCCTCTGACAGGCTTACAGGCCCATTCTAGCAGGGGTGTGGCTGCCTCTACTGCTTTGCAGAGGGGTGTTCCCATTCGTAACATTTGTGTAGCAGCCACATGGGCCTCTGTCCATACTTTTAACATTATTCCCTGGATTCTATCCATGGGCAAGATTTGGCCTTTGGCAAGACGGTCCTTTATTCTGCAATTTAATTGGGCATTCTAAATTCCTACATTCTAAATTCTTTTCCCACCTCCATATGTTGTTACTGCTTTGAGAGTCTGTCATAGATGTGGAATACGTCGGAGGAACCAATCCCTTCAAAGAACAAGTTACTTTCTTACCTGGTAACATTCTTTCGATGGGATGTTCTGACAAGGTATTCCACATCGTTCCCTCCCAGCCTTCCCCGTTACAGAATTTCTTATGCGATTGCAGCTTATGTTTCGGCAAGGCTTTCTGTGGTTATTCTGGCAGAAGATTGGTGCCACATGTTCTGGAGAAAAAACTCCAACTGAGGCTAGGGGCGTGGTGCGTCCTACTTATAACATCCGGTGACGTCGGCTCGACGGAGGCCCTCGAGGACAGCGTATCGACGTCATCGACGCAGGACGCAGACGCAGAAATTTTTCCGAAGCAGCACAGCTGTGGTGATTACCTGTCATAGATGTGGAGTACGTCGTCGGAACATCCCATCGAAAGAAAGTTACCAGGTAAGAAAGTAACTTGTTCTTCCAGTCCGACACACTCAGCCAGACACACTCCGATGCCTTAATCTCTGGGGACAACCCTATTTATAACCCGGTCACCATCCCCCTCTCCTGGTTTGACCACTCTCCCTTCTCTTCCGACTTGGGGCCCCTCGGCCCTCTGTCCGAGCCATCTCCCGCACGGCCAGCCTCCTTTGCCATCATTCGACTGATGAAGCGAGTGTCAGTTGCTGCCTTGGCCTCCACTTTCATCCCCCATCCCACCCCTGCTTCTGACTTTCCATCTAACTTTGTCCTCGCTAACCTTCACCTCTCAATCTCGAACACCCTTTTGACATCCTTGCCCCGGTCACGAGTATCTGCCTGAAGCCTGCCTCCAAGTGCAACTGATGGTACGACTCAGATCTAGCTTCTCTGAAAAGTAAGTGCAGACTTGCTGAACGGAAGTGGCTGTCCATGGGTTCATCCCAATGACAAGCCGGCCTGTTGCCTACTCCAAATGCAATATCTTTTCTCTATCCGCTCCAAGAAGAGGGCCCAGATCCAAGCCTGCATCTCTGGACCCACTAACGCGGCTGAAATTTTCAAAATCTGCAAGGAACTTGTCAATCCAACTGCAGTCTCCACCTCTCTCCTTCCTTCCCTGGATCTCTGCACTGCATTGGCCTTCCATTTCACATCTAAAACTCAGGATATCCGTCGTCAATCACCACCACCCCCATCTCCACTCCGGCTCTTGCTCCCTTGGCCCCCCCCCCACCACCCCACACTCTCCTCCCTCCTGCCCATAGCACCTGATGATGTCTCTAAAGTTGTCTGCTCCATGAAGGTCTCATCCAACCAGGTGCCAGGTGCTCCCCTGCTCTTCTAGAACCATTAAGGACAACCTCTCCTCTCTTGCCCCAGCCCTTGCTGACTTCTGTAACCACTCCTCCGCCACTGGATCTTTCCCTCTATACCTCAAGCACTACCTTGTGCACTCTCTCCTAAAAAATAAAATAAAAAGCTGTCTGCTGACCCCTCCTGTCCATCTAACTAGCAACCTATTTCCACCACCCCTTCCTGGGTAAACTCTTGGAGAGGTTGGTCCTCCCCTAATTGCTCTTTTATACTGACCTTGTTCGTTGCCTCCATGACAATCAATTGGATTCCGAACATCCATAGGCACGGAAACTGTTCTCCTTAACAGTTGAGAAGACATGCTCGCAAATCTTAACTCTAACTCTCCTGCTGTTCTCATTCTCCTCGATCTCTCCTCTGCCTTTGACATGGTCAACCATTCTATCCTCCTAAAACGGCTATGTGATACCCTCAGCATCACCGACCGGGCACGGGAATGGCTGGGCTCTTTCCTCACTAACAGCCCTTCCCATTTGCAACTGGGCCCTTCTTCCTCCACCACCTCTCTCTACTTGTGGCGTCCCCAAGGCCTCTATCCTATCGATGTGGCTCTTTAATAGCCATCTCGCCCTCCTTGCTCACCTGATCTCCTTCTCTCCTCATTTCCAGTGTTATGCTGATGACCCACAGCTTTCCTTCAAACTTCCCTCCAGTACCTTCTCTTCCTCCTCTCTCATCCTGGATTGTCTGACCGCCATCCAGGCATGGTGTGTGGCTAACAATCTGTCTTAATGTCAATAAGACAGAGCTGTTTCTCATTGGGACACTGGCCCCATGTTTCCCTCCTAAGCTCGGGCCACCCTCCTTGGGCCCTCTACCCTCACCATCCTGTGAGACCAAACACCTTGGGGTCATCTTTGACTCCGCTCTCTCCTTCACCCCTCACATCTTGAACCTTGCTAAGAAGGCCCACTTCCAGCTTCACCTGCTTAGGCATTCTCCCTTTTCTCACTTTTCACCAGAAGCTCAATGTCTCCAGAGCTTTGGTCCTCTCTAGGTTGGACTACTGCAACAGCCTGTTCCTCAGTCTCCCACGTTCCTCCATATACACCTTCAGCTAATCCAGAATACGGCTGCAAGAGTTATCCTTGGCCTCAAGCCCAGGGACTGTATCTCTCAGCCCCAAGATCTTTCCACTGGCTCCCAGTGGCCACAAGAATTAAATTAAAGACCCTCTGCACCATCCACAAGGCTTTCTGTGGCCTGGGACCATGCGGTCTCCAGCTTTCCCTCCGTAATTGCTTTCCTTCCTGAGCCCTCTGCTCTTCTAACTCCAGCTCTCTACTTGTCAAACGCTTCTCCAAGCAGAGAATTGGGGGCAGTTCTTGCTCCTCAGCTGGCGCCTCCCTGCCCCTCTGACTTGGGCCGGACCTGCTAAAGTTCCACACACTTCTCAAAACTCTGCTTTTCTCTACCTCTTTCACTTCCCTGCTAATCACTCCACTGCTGCTGAGACTGGTGGCCTGGTCCTCCATGAATCTCACAGGTTATCATGCCCTCTACCCAGTCGACACCAGCACCACTCCCCCTTTCTCCCCTCAGCACTGCCTTTATGGGCCCCCTGCCTGACGGCTATACATACCACCCTTGGGATTCCTCTACCCTATTAGCCAGTGGCCTCCTCCTTTGGCTCCCCTTGCCACTTCCTTCCTGGACACCCACCAGCAGTTGCCATACATCCCCCCCCCTTCCCTATCCCCATGCCTTCTCTTTACTGCACTTGTACGTCCTGAATGCCACAAGGCCTAGTAGGACCATGATTGTATATTTTGTTTTGCCGCTGTTATTTACTCCCCTTGTTACCGTCCCAATTTGCCTTGTTGCACCTGGAAACACCATTCTGTTGCATAGGCACCTAAGAAATGCTCAATAAATAAATTGCCAAGAGAGGGCTTTCAAATTGGCAAAAACCTTGGCAGACCTACCACCTTCAATTGAATGGAACAAGAAAGCAAGAGAATGCAATCATGGCAGGACAAACCCCAAATGAGCTTGCACAAAGAGGCTGGCTAAAGGCCTGCCTGCCTGCCAGCCAATCATTGTAAGGGACGGGGGTGCATGGGTCAGATGAGCAACAATACTGCTTGGTCAGTGGGACTGTCACTTAGCCCTAGCCACCCACACAGGAAGTGAGCAAGATAGTCCAGAGACCTAAAGTGGCCTAAACCATCTAGGATCAATATAGAGGCTGCCATTTTGTGCTCAGTGAGCACATGTGATCAGAATAGCCATTTTTGCTTGCTTCACGGTCATCTAGACAAAGGAAAGCTCTGAAACACAACATGGCATAGAGCATGATTCTAAAACTCCCATTGGGGACCCTTATGGCTTACTAAAAAGGTGCATTTGTGTACAAATCGAGTAAAAAGGCTTGCACCTTTTTGTGAAGCCAAAACTAAGGTTCAGCTACCAGTAACCTTTTCCCTAAAATCTGTGTAAATTGATAAAATCACCCTAAAGCGAAAATGGGGAGCCTGAGGCACCCCGAGGCACTCCCTGATTCTCTCCGCCTTAGGGGCAACCCAATTCTATATAACCTGAGTAAAAGGAGACGTAATGCCGGGGGGGACTTCCGGAGAAGTCCCTCTGGCCGCCAAGAAGTCCATGAACCATTAAAAAGAGAAGGAAGAAAATCAGAACATTGAGGAGCACCAAAAAAAGGTGCCCTAGAATCCCCAAAGTAGGACTTAACACACTGTCTTACCTCTCTCCATCCTACCTACCAAGAGATCTGCTCACTTCCTTTTGGACTAACACACGCACATTCTATATGTATGCAATTGTTCTATCAACTTAGCCACCCACCAATGGCAATGTAATACCCCTTCCAACACACTGCACCTCTGCAACCAAATTACATACCACTGCTGCTTTTAGTACCGGTACAAGAGGCTCCCCTGTCGACGCAAATGCCACTATGCCTTCCACACAGAACACCCAGAAAAAGACCCACATAGCAGCTCAGGGCACTTCTGGTCTGCATGCATCAATGCAACACCAAGCATATCTTGCATTATACCTCTTCCTCCACTAACCCAACTAACTGCATTGCCCCTGCTTAAATAACTGAACAAGTCAGTGTGTGAGACCTGGTTCTAATGTATTATTATGCTTTCACATTTCAGGTGAAAGTTTTTTTTTTAAGCCTTTTTAAACCCACCATGACTTTGCTGGTGTTTGCTACACATGTCAAAATTCTCCAACCACAAGGCTGTCAGACCTGCACTGATGATTCCCAATAAGGTTCAAATCAACTATGCAGTTGTCTGGCATCCTTGAGAAATGCCTGCCTTGGGTTAATTAAGGTATGTACAAAATAGCACTGCCCTCTAAGACGAAGACAATTTTCTGGGGCAAAAGGCTTTCATTTGAGCTACTTTGCATAGCCGCGATACCTTGCTTCTGTGTTCAGAACCGAGGTGAGCTTCCATTGATGGTTACGTGGTGGACATTTGGCGTGTATTTTTATTATTTACATATAACATATTTTGTGAATGTTTCATTATTGTTTAATAATCAAAAGGATTTACTGTGCTTTTAAACCAGCTCATATGTTCTGGAGAGTTGCCATGAAGGCCCTTCGCCATATTCGGATTCAGGAACTCAAAGGTAGCCCCCTATAAATCAAGTTGATTTCTTATAATTGAAGTCTAAGAAAATATCTCAGGAATACTGCCCTTCATAGAGTGACAGGAATCTATGTGATCAATTTTTTTGCATATATATGCCGGGGGAGATCCGGCAACCATCCATATACCCCTCCACATTTTTTATTAACTTTACCTATCCTCCACATATGTATGCAGTGAAATGGGTCATCTGAAATGTGGTATTTTGGGATTAGCAGTGATTGTCTGCAAAATATTTGGTGTGATACTGAGTGGCAGTAGTGTAATTTGATGCAAGACTTGTTACTAGAAGCCAAGGTTGCACAACATTAAAGGGCTGCCCTCTCGCCATGGAGGCTGAGAGTAAGTCTGGCTGCCTGCATAGGGATAAGCCATGAGGTGGAATTTTCACACAGGTGTGGTTGAGATTGAGCGCATTTTACATTCTGAAAAGTTCATTGTGCAATGTGCAAATACGGAACCATAGCTTTAGCTTTGTAATCGGGCTCCTTAATATTATCATAATTTCCATTGGGTAGAAAGTAGGCTGGGGTTGTTTCTGTTCCACAATGTTAGAGCTAAATGTTCATGTAACGCAGCAACATCCGAGTGAAAATTGACACTTGTGTGTTTTGTTTTTTTGTTACAGGACTCTCAAGATGAGATGATTACAGCTAATGAATCCATGCTAGAAGAAACCACAGACTTGTTTTTTGACGACGAGAAGTCAAAATTACAGGTAAGCTTGAATACTGCTCCTGTATTTGACCAACTTCAGAAATAATGATGTACGTTCCGACATATAGTTCCAGTACGTTGTCATTGCAATGGTAAAATTTGGCTTTGAACTTCCTCAAGTTCTTCTTTATAGTCTATTTTGGATGTATGCACTTCTGGACTTACATGTTAGTGTTTCTTGTTACTGCCTTGGTTGATCTATAGGGTCCCTGGACTTCAGGCCCAGGTGCTCAACTGTTTGCTTTACAAGCCCGTTTTTATTTTATTTTTATTTAACTTTATTAAGATGTTCATCTTTATGAAACACAATACAGACCATTATAAGGCATGCGCCCAACAATAAACCAGTCACACAATCTTTTAACAAAAGGCCATCATGCGACTATTTCGCTCTCGTCCCTCCCCCTCTCAAATTAACAGCAACACCCGATCCAAGTCAAACCACAGCTATTCAGGTCAGCCCCGTCTGATCCACTTGAAGACCTGATTTTCCCCTCTCAATTCTCTTTACACAGGATCGTCCTTTTCTTGCGCATTCCAGACTAGTTGCCCCTAACCCCATATTTCCACATTCCAGTCAACTTCCCTCGCACGCCACAACCCCTCTTTAGGCATATACCTGGTCCGGAACTCCTCACAATCCATTTCAGTATTCCCGCTCCTGCCATGTATGGCCGCAATAATCCTCACCTTCATATATGTTCCCCATTTTTATCCATTCCTTCTTGCTCAGGAGCGTTACCCTCTTCCAATGCGTTGCTAAACACACTCTAGCCGCTAACAGCAAGCAATGCTGCAGTTGCTGCAGACTGCTATATTCCCTCTCCTCATCTTCTAAACCAAATAGGACCAGTAGTGGTGACTTTGTTCTGGGGACTCCTTTCAGCTCTTGATCCACCCCAGCACCATATCCCAGTACATCTGAACTCTCGCACAGCCCCACCACATGTGCCAATAGACTGCCCTTTCCCCAAAATCATGCCATCAGAAAGGGCTCACCCCCCCGGGAACATCTTAGAGAGATGCACTGGGTCGTTGTGCCATCTGTGGAATAGTTTAATCGTGTGAAGTGTGTGCTGGCATGCGATTGAGACTTTATATGCCCTGCAGCACATTTTCCGCCATAGTGTTTCATACACCTCCACACCTAAATCCCTTTGCCACTTGATCCTAAGCTTCTCTGTGTTCCCCTTCCCCGCCTCCACCAAGGCCCCGTACATGGAGTAGATCAGCCCTTTTGTGTCCCCTCTTGAGTCCAGGACTTTCTCAAGGCGGGTTGGGGTTGTGGGGGCCAGCTCCCTCTCAATCAATTCCCTACAAACCCTTTGTAATGAATTATTTCATCCCACCGATCTTTCGATATGTATCTTCCAGTGCCAGTTGCCTTCATATTTGTCAGCCACTAGGATGAGCCATGTGGCTTCATGTTAGCTCTTTTATCCTCCAAGGCATGTCCATGACGCTGGACGTGAGGTTAAGGGCAGTGTATATGGAGCCATTGGCACCACATGAACGCCGTTTTATTTTTGTGCACTCATGGAGGCCACTAGCAGTTGCCTAAATTGTACTGTTCTGCTGATTCCCATATAAGTACTTTTCGCGAAACGGGTCTATCACTGTCCCTGACATGGTCGGTCTTTACTGCCTGGAGCAGTAAAGTGGGAACACAACATGAAGGACTGCTGTTGGTGTCATGCATAGAAAGGCACTCTGAGAGCATGCCACTACATTGTGTATCTTCGTTCACAAGTGCTGGAAACATACTGCCTCCAAATCTCCTGCTTCAGAGCACAAGAAATCCATTTCTTCAGAGACTGAGGTGGAGCGCTGCTCAAAGGAAGACACACTTAAGAAGATTCCATCTCACACGAAGGTGACTGGAAAAAGTGTCAAAATAGGACTCCTTTCCACCCAATGAACTTTCTGGTCACTTTTATTCGGCCCCATCCTTCAAAAACAAACACTTCACTCCCCTTTCAGCAACAATTCAGATTCTTCTGGCGAAACACCACATTTGGAGGTTTTCCGCTCACCCTTCAAGAACATCGCAGTTGGAGGAATTGAGGCAATCCGCCCAGACGCATCAGCTAAACGTCTTTGCCAAGGCCCTGTGGCAGAGCAAAGGCCCACCATACTACACAAGCAAGCAAAGTCATCTTGTTTGACTGAAACTGCATGCCTGTTGGATCTGTTCTGGTGCAGTTACTTGGAGGCGGTGTTACCTCAGCGTCTGTTTCCTCTGGCACTACAGGTCAAGAATATCTCTGAATATCTGATGTTTGTGAAATCTGCTTAAATCACATGGTTGTCCTTGCAATCAAGGGAGTGGCAGCTCACCCCTTCATTCTATTGAGCCTTTCAGGTAGTCGCACAGGGATCTTTCTTCCTTTCATTCACTGCCTTCTGGTGAGGGATGCTGAACCATTGAACCTAAAGGCACAGCTCTGAGAGGCCATCCTAGTTGATGAACAGGGTAATAGGCACTAGCCAATCTCTATCATGGTAGTGTAGCAAAGCAGTAAAGCAAGACTTCAGGAGCTATGCGGTGGCGTGTAGGTACAGTGCATCACACAGAGTACACACATTAAATTGGAATGAAGTACAAACATCCTATTTTTTATTAGGCCTTAAAGGCACTCTAGACAGGTAAAATCAAAGTTAAATAACTGTCCCAAAAAAAAATACGATAAATTCCTGGAATATTTACACATCTGTTGGCTTTGCCAAAATTGACTCTATAATTTTAAAGGCTCCAACTCTCAGCAACAGGTAAATGGGACTTTGACTCTTTGAGGCACCATGCCTCCTTTCCTAGCAGGGAAGGACGTTTGAAATGATAGGGGCTTTATATTTATAAAAACAGCATATATGTTTTCATTGTTTTGCATTGTTTGAGATCTTTGTTCAGTAGCTAAGCTGTTTTTCATTACAGAACTGTTTTACTGTTTATTAGTGTAAAGGATGGGTGATCTTGAGTGCGACCACTGATCTTAACTGTGGAGGTTTCACCATTCCCACCATTGAGCAGCTCATGCATGAATGAATTCGGTAACTGGTCCTCTCTATGCCCATTTCTTGTTCTGGCACTGGACTTAAATCTGTGTTGATTTTCTTGATGGCAATTCCGTTTGGGCCCCTTCTTTCTTGTTCTTATAGGTTGCTCACTCCAGGGTGCAAAATGTGCACTCACCATTAGCCATTTACTGGTGATATTTGACTATGCCATTTTTATAGATTGCAGAGCGGCTTTTGATACAGTGCTTATGTCCAGACTATGGGACATTCTATCCAGTCTCAACATCCCGGTTACGTTACTTGAGGTGATTCATAGTTTTTATAGTATCCAGTGATAACGTTGCTGTGAAAATGGCTGCCAGGTGGGGACATTTCCTTAAAAATGCACCCTCCAGAAAATCAAACATTTTCCCCAAATACTCTAGGATTGGAGTTAATATAGAACTATACCCCTCCTAGAATATTTGGGGAAATAATTTTAGTGGTCAGGAAAAAAGCCAACGATCGGGTACGAATATCACATGGAACCATTTTTATACTAGTAACAAAGCAGTCACTAAATGGGGCATTTGCAGTAGTAGGCAGTAGGCTGGGGTTGTTTCAGTTCCACAATAATCATGTACAGCTAAATGACCACGTAAAGCAGCAACATCTGTTAAAACTGGGAGACACGCTGTCCCCAGTGGGCAGAGACACCTAAGTTTGAATGGTGCATGGGACTTGATTGGTAGACTGTGTTCCTGCCTCTTACCTGCATAAATCCCTTAGGTCCTGGAGCAGAAACCACTGGAACAAGAAGATTCCGGAGAGGACCAAGAAGGGCGTTGCCAGCACTTCCAACGACCACCAGAGCCTGTTGAGTCGCAGCTGCTGTCCGAACCTAGTCACTCCAATCCATGGGGAAGATCTGAAGATGACTTCCTCCCATAGACTGGAGGGCCAAATCTGTCTTGACCCTAGCTAGAATTTGTGCCATCCCCAGAAGAGCCGCAGCCTCCTGGGCCTGCAACCCTCCAATACCTGGGGTCCTGTGCATCGCGGTTTTGCCTGCAACTTCGAGGGCATCCTTCCAAGTCTGCATAGAGTAACATTGGGAGGAAGAACCCTTTTGTACTCTTCGTAGTAAAACTGCCTGCCCTTGGACACTGGTCCTTGGGGCACCCGTACAGGGGTTCATCCTAACCTCCTTGAACCTACTTATAGCCATCAAATGTACTTACCTCCAACTCTATAGGACCCCTCTTGGGCCCTAGTACTCTAAATACTGTGTTTTGCTTCCGCTTTACTTTTCCTGGTCAACACTACACCCCCACCCCATCCATTGGTGTCTCAGTGGTCCATCTGTATTTTGAGAGACTCGCACTAGATAGAGTTGGACTATTAAGATAGGATTGGGTTGAAGTTATACAAAGTTATTAAGAGTTTGGAAAGTTTGCATATATGTTTGCGGTTGGTTTGCAATGCGATTTGTTACTGTAAAAGCTACTCTAAAGTGATTACCGAAGTACATCTGCGGCTTACCATTGAAAGAGTATTGCAAGTGATCTTGTACTGTATATTTATTTGATTTATAGCACTTACCTGAACTTGGAACTGTAACAGTGTGCCTTAGAGTATATAATGTCTTTTTTGATCTAACTCTAAAGTGTCTAGTGTTTTCTTGAATCAAGGCATGCTCTGAGATCTTTGTACCTAGCTACAACCTTCCTTCCTCCCTCCTTTGATTAAACCTGGCTGCTCGCCAATCTACCATACCCTTGGATAGTTCAGGCTTATCCAAAGATGTGTAACCATGTGCACTGCAGGTGGCCTTTCCCAAGTCCAGTCCCAGGCATTGATTTTTTTATTTATTTGTTTTTTTTTTTTAAAGCGTTGGTTCTTGCCATCTTCCCTCTGGAGTTCTGTACGGCTCTGTGAGTCTGTCAGGATAACAAATCTTTGGGAGGAAGAAATCCATAAGGTTCTTTCTGATTTTATTACTCTTTCCTCCCATCATTCATGTTTCCAAACTATGCAAGGTTGGTTGTATGACCGGTTTCACCTTATGTTTAAATTCTCGAAGGGCTTTTGGTACCTTCACTTAAAGTTTGCAGAGTGCCACATGTATCTTTCTGCTCATTTTCTGAGTGCGTTCTGAGGGCTCTGATGGCTAGGTTCAACACGCAGCGTTTCTCATATTCCCTTTCTCACGGATTCGCTCTCTCGGTTGGCCCCAGTCTCTCTTCCTCCATCTTTTGGTCTTCTCCCTGTTATCTCTCTATTGGTACTGGCTTCTGTCCCCAAACCCTCTTTACTCTGTTTCATCTGCCACCTCCTCTGGTCTGGTATGCTTCCCAAACCAGATCAGGACACCTTTCAGATACTCTTCTTAGCCCCACCTTCTGGCATTGCTCTTCCGACTCTTGTCTCTTCATGTTGTGCCAGGTTCATGGTATCTAGGTGTCGGTCTTGTCCTCGCTGCTGCTGCAAGACTGTGTTTTCAAATAGATAATACAAGTACACTTTACATGTTACATCAAATTACTTTTCCTTCATAGCACCACAATCTACTTGGCAAACAATGTAGAAAGAAAATATTAGTCAACTAGATTTAAATACTGTGTATAGTTAATCTCACATGCAAGATAAGGGGCCTCATAGGGTGTGTGACCAATCTGGAAACTTTGTCCCTTCTTCCCTAGCAATGAGAATATAGTGTTAACAACCCTTGAGTGGGGAGGAGAATCTGCAAGCAGAAGCGCGTCTCCGACGGGAGTCCGTTGGTAAGAGACGCAACCACGAAGCACAGCAGAGCCAACTGTGTTGCCCGGAGAGAGCCAAAGGGAGAAGCCACAACCACGATATGAAGGCATACTGGGCCCGAGAAGCCAAGGCCAAGCAGAACAAAGCTTTGCCAGCATGGGGTATGGCATGGATTCACATGCTCAGAATATTCCCGTCAGGCTGGGAATCCTCGGTAAAAGAAAACAGTTTCACGTTCATTTACAAACTCTTTCTCCTATAAACCAATCCCTGAGCTCTGGGTCATACTGCTCCCAGCCAATGACTGCCCTCTACCTATGCCCCTCCTCTGGCGACCATCTTCACATTTTTACTGCACGTTCAAGTGTTGGAAGTCCTCGCGTTTTACTCTTTGAGCTTCTGCGTTTTTTCATGCTTTTTTGGTAGGAAATCTGTTTTCGGTTCAATCGAGCCCATGTGCTCCATCGTTTATCCATCCGATTAACGGGGACCTGTTTTTCAGCAACTTTCATCGCCCCTCAAGGGCAGAAATCGAGTGTTTCTCCTTGGAAGTTTGAAGAAGTCCATCAGGCCTACACCACGCTGGATCATGTCTGAGGAGAAGGATGGAGCTTCCCTCTTCAAGCTGTGCACCAGCTGCGGTTTGCGGAATGTTTTCACAGACAAGCATTCCCAGTGCCTGTATTGTCTACCACCGATGCACAAGGAAGATTGCGTGATCTGCCGTGGGTTCTCCAAGCACACAATGAAGGATCGACATGTCCGGCTGGCGACGTCGCTCAAGGCCAGGGCCTCGACCCCGGGTAGTTCACAGGGGCATGCCCCATCTGGATCCAGCCAACCAGAGTGGGCTTTTAAGTCCTTTGAGGGCACTCTATCCATGGGGGCCCAAGACAAGGCCAAGCACTGCAAGTCCGCTTCCGTTGGGGTCGCCGCACAAGCGGGTCCCGCGATAGTCGGGGCACGTTAATCGTCTCCGTCTGCCTTGATCTCCAGCCACCGCTCCAGCTATTCGTCCAAGAGGAAGCCAGCTACCCCAGGGAAGCTGCGGGAGAAACCGGAGAATGCCAAGCAGGACAAGGTGTCCAACCTGACAGTGAAGGCCCAGGCGATTCAGGCCAAACTTCCTCTTCCATCGAGATGGTCACTGCCGCCCTCTCGAATGCGAAAGGGACTGACCCGGTCCAGGGTGCCCCGGTGGCGGCCAGAGTGGCTCTTACACCCAGGCGGGAGGCTTCGTCCAAGCCAGTCGAAAGGACTCTGGAAAAGAGGATGCCAGACCTTAGCCCTAGACCGTCCCCTCAGGACCCAAAGAAGGGAAGGAGGGGCGGAGAAGAACTGCAGGGCACGGGCATTTCTTCGTCGGAGGAGGAAGAGATAGTTTCCAGCCACACCTTCCCGGAGGAGGGTGGGGACGACCCTGTTCCCCAGGTGCCTCCTAGAGACCTGTCGCAGGATATTCTCTCGACCCTCCACACCCTGGTGTCGGAGATTCAAAAGAGGATGCAGACTGCAGCGACCCCGTTGACACCGGGGCAACCGCTGTCGAAGAAAAGGAGGAAGCACCCTATGCCTGCATTCCAACCGTCGCTGCCCTCCCCCGCTAGGGGGACGGGGACGGACACATTGACGACGGACATAGACGGCAGGATGTTCCCGCCACCGAGGGCTTCTCTGCCAGACGAAGTGGGATCCTTCCACTCCATGATCGCCCGTGCGTCAGAGCTGATCCAGTTTACTCTGGAAGAGAAGGAGGGCGTCCTATACCAGTGCCGGGAGGCGAAAAGGAAGACCATTCTGTCGGTACCGCTCCTGGACGTCTGGGGTGAGGGGCTGGTGCTGCTGAGGAACCCCGTCTCAGCCCCAGCAAAAAGAGGCCTGTTCGAAAAGAAGTAGTGGGTGCCGGAGTCTGCGCCAAAGTGTCTGCTGTTTCAGCCATCGCCAGACTCTGTGGTATCGGCGGCTGCCAGGAAAAATTTGTTAAACTAGTCTTCTTCATCTGGCCCCCACAAACAATGAGGAGCAGAAATTGGATTCCATGGGTAGAAGGGTAATCTACTCGGGGGCAATGACGACGGTCAAGGCGGCCAACGCCCTAGCGATTGTGGCCAGATACGACCAGGAGCTTTGGTACAAGATGGCTCCACTCCTGTATTTCCTCCCCGATGACAAACGGGTCGAGGCTTTGGAGATTCTTCAGGAAGGCAAGGTGACGTCGGAACACGCCATCATCGTGGCCCTGGACATTGCAGACACAGGTCTCCACCAGATGGGGAAACAGGGTTTGCTTTTGTCACCGCCATGGCTGGCTCAAGGCCACCAACTTTAGACAAGAGGTCCAGACGAGGGTCCTGGACAAGCCGTTCAGAGACCAACTTTTCGGGAAGGCTGTCTATGAATCCCTCCAGGCCATCAAGATCAACAGACGGCCCGTGCCTTGGGCACACCGTCCGTCCTTGCGTTCCTCTTGAGGGAGGTCCAGCAGGTCTTCAAAGGGTTTCTCGTGGGGCTCATCCTCTTACCACCAACCCTCCCGTTCCACGACCCAGGAAGCCAACAGGGGTCGCTGCAAGGCCTTCGGAGGTTGCCACCGTTGTCCAGGCTCCCAAGGTGGCGCGCTGACCTCAAAGCAGGACTGAACTGGCCAAGGCTTCGGGCCTGCAACCTGGTGGGAGGCTGGCTCGCGAATTTCATCAGCCGGCCCCCAGCCCTGCACCCCGGTGGGAGGCCGGCTGGCGAATTTCGTCAGTGTGTGGGAGACCATCTTCACCGATCGATGGGTGCTGGACGCTCTCGGCCACGGACACACTTTAGAATTTCAACGGAAGTGTCAGCGAATACCACCGGTGGCCCGACGGGAACAGCACATCCCTCAGCTGCTGCTGAAAGTTTGGGCCATGTTAAGAAATGGGGCGATAAAGCTGGTTCCAAAGCAACTCCAGTGCTCCAGAGTTTACTCAAGATACTTTCTCGTAAGAAAGAAGACCGGGGGCTGCAGGCCCATTCTCGATCCAAGACGACTCAACAAGTGCATAAAGTCCCAGAAGTTCAGGATGTCACGCTGCACCACTGCTCAGCCAGGGTATACAGTCTTTATAACGTAATAACTTATATTGAATGCTTTTTCAGCGAAAATGTTTTGTTGAATCACTTTTGTATCAAATAAACTATATACTGATTTTTTATATATCAAAAAAACTGTATATTTAATAATATAACATTTAAAACCATAGCATTTATTAATAATATAACAACTTTTCAATGTTAAATGCATTCTTTCATGTGGATATCTTTTTTGACCACCTGCGGTCACGGTTTTGTCAATTTTTTACATAGAATTGTATTGATGGTCATATGTTTCTGCCATTTCGGATTTCTTCCTTTCCCGGTTGGGCCGTTGTTAAGGAGAATTCTCAGAAATGTGCTAATTCCCTTCTACCTTAGAGACCCCCAGCTCTTTTTTTGCTGGACTTTAGGACTTTTAATTTCAAACTTGGAGAGAGTGAGCCCTTTTTCCCACTCTCATGTATTTTTCATTGATTTGGGCTCGGTTTCTTTTGACTTTGGAGTCTGACAAACTTTACATTGTGACACAAAGCACCTTCAGTGCAGTGACACAGGGAAGTCTCTTAGATTTCCCAAAGGTTTAAATTCCTTCTCTTGGTGACACTACTGTTTCCAAGAGGAGTGAAGTGAAATTGACTTTACTTATTTTGTAACTTTCTAGACCCAGCACACACTATTTTACAATAGGGTGCTGGAGGAGTTGCATAGCATCCCCTTTGTCTAGTTTCTCAGGTAACATTTCAATTTTAACCTTTCCACGATTAATGGCTGGTGGCAGTGGTTTACTTTTTACTACCATTGTGTGTTTCTACCACAGGCTGCAATTGTAGCTGCAGTAAAGCACCCATGGGTGCCCATTTTGTCAAAATGTCCCGGTCGTCTTTTTTCACCATTTCTTGTTGGAAAAGTCCTTCTTGAGATTTACTCTGCGTGCCAAACCAGATTTCGTCCCTTTGTTCGTTTTCTTTGGCAGGATTCACAAGTGAAGCCCGCCTCTGGCTCCAGAGTGTCTAGCAGGGCAGGAAGCGATGTTGGTGCCCGAAACTCTGTGCTTGGACTCCTTCGTTACAGGAATGCACCCAAGGGTGATTGGCTGGAGGGCTGTCCTTGGAGGACACACACCCTGCTGTGTGATTGACGGCTAGGCTGCAAATGAATGGGAGAAACCTGCATAAAAGGCGAGGCTTTTTGCTTGGAAGGCAGTCGACCACTGGACGAAGGAATCCGAAGAACAACTTGGATGAGACGCCTGCTGCAACTCCTGGACCGTTGGTTTGCCCGATGAAGCCCTGTTGCAGTGCTGAAGCTCCGAAATTCGCCTCGACTAGAGAAGACCTGAAAAGGACAACTTCTCCCCTTTTGGTTGGTGGCTGTACTTTCATTGCTGCTGCAGGGAGGGGGAACACCAGAATCGAGTGAGTGTCTTTAAGTCGGACCCGAGCTCCGGGAAGATCCTCCAGACCCAGGAAGCAGGACTGACCAAGCCTGAGCCAACTCAACAGAGTGCTGGACCCCAGATGTGAGGAAAGTCAATGGTGGTATCTGAGAACGGGGGTAGTGCTATTTGCAAGAGCCGCGAGGAGCTGAAACAGCAAAGTGCCACTGATCTGAAGTATGCCCTTTGCTGCCACCGACCGTCAAGTTGTAGTGCATTAGTCCACAGACGTCCTCCCACTTGTCCCCACAACTGAGGCCCAGAAACAACAGGATCTGCACACCTACACAAGAACAGAAGCCAGCTGGAACTTATTTCTTCTAACCAAAGGTACTGTAAAACTAAGGGGTGCTTACCTCTTGTTGTGTAGCCTTGCTAGTTCTCAGTTGAAACTTGTCTTGGTTGCTTTTGTAGAGTTGCTTTCAGCTTTGACCCTCACAAGCCTCCCAGCTTGTGGCCATACAGTGATTCTATTTTTCTACAAAGACTTCTAAAACATTGTGCACGACTTTTACTTGCCTGCAAGAAGTGCTTCAGTTCAACTATACTTTTGCTTAATTAACATAGGTTGGCCTGGCTCCCTGAAAGACTTCTCTTACCTCCGACTTTGTGCTTTACCTTTCCTCCATGATGGGTAAACTTGCTTTGCTTTGGCAGTTCAAAAGTACTTACCTGCTTCAGAATATTTGTTTAACCTTTGTTTTATTCCCCAACCCTTTCCTTTGACACCAACTCTTTATTGCTCTAAATGTGCCAGTGATATATTAATGTCCACTAGGGATGTAACGGTATAACGGTATACCGTTAAAGATACCGTGAACCACTTAATTGAACAATAATAACTGTCACATTGTTTATACCGTTATACCGTTAAGTGTGCTTTTCAATCTGATTTGGAAAGGCTGCAGTAAGCAATTGCTGCGCAGTCTTGGTTTTGCACTGTTGGATGTGCCGTCTGCCAAGTAGTTTCAGTTGGAGCAGTTTTTAATGTCATTCCATAAACCACACGTGCCTTACACAAAATCAATATGTTAGCAATAGGAAGAATAGATACAGTGCCAAGAAGGAAAAGGGTTTACTTTGGGGTGGCGGCTTTGGGGTTTATATATTTATAATGGATAATGTTCTCTAAACACATGGCAATGGGGGATTTCCCTGGTTCTATCATTGAATTTACATATAATAAGTCACACTGCAAAATTCACTCATCTCTGTGGGTATTCCCTGCTGCCATACCAAAGGGTAACATGTCAGTGATTACTGAACACCTTTTGGCCCGCAAGTAAACTAAAGGCTGTAACGTAAAGAGAAAGTGTGTGTGTGTGTGTGTGTGTGCACAAGCGTATACTACCATCAGCCTCCATTGATCTGTGGCATGCAGGTTATCAAGATGGCAACATGTTCATCTTCACCAGTAGCCAGTGGGGAAGCAAAAAGCCTAAATGACCACTTAAGAAAAGCTATTCAGTTTGCTTTGCCAGTTGCAGCAGGCCTCCACCCCACCCCCTCCTCTCCACACGTGTGGTTGTGTTTGGTGGAAGCAAGGCATTTCAGTGGAAAGTATGTTGAAAAGCCCAATTCTGGCCCTGGGTGCCTGGTTTTGTTTGTGATGATACATCTGTCAATTTATGACCTTTTAGAAAATATTTGTTAAGATCAGTTAACTCCACCTGCTATACCGCGATAACCATGATATACCGTAATTTGGCAAGAAGGTTATCGTACCGTCCTAAAACGAATACCGCGACACCCCTAATGTCCACAGTGTCCTAGTTATATAAGTCACCTTAGGGTGTAGGAACCATCTGTGTGCCATCCCAAATGGGTACTTCCTGATTTAGAGAAACTAAGAGTGTGTATTTTGAAGTGTATTTTTGTGTTACTTATATGCTGAAGAAGGCTTATTCAACATCTCTGTGCAAAAACCCTACTGCTCACATTGACCCTTCTTGAGATCAGCCTGGCTGCTCAGCCGCACTACCAACCTGTGTACTACAGACTTATACCAAAGGTTGGGTTCCTATTGCCAGGTGGTCATGGTTGTTGTAGTCTGCCAAAGTGTACTCCACACAGTTTTGCCTAACAGCCATGTTCCTTTCGAGTTCCTGTTATGGTTGTTTTGTTTGTTTCCCTTCGTTTTTTTGGGGATTTTTTAATGGATTTTTCCGTGGATTTCTGCTTTTGCTCTATCGTGCATCTGGATTTCTTGCTGGAATCACGATTTTAGTGGATTTCTCTTAGGATTTCTTATGTTTTTTCCTGTTCACCCGGACTATTTTTGAAACTTTTTATGGGTTTTTTTGTTTGGATTTTACCCATTTCGCTTTCATGGATGTGGATTTCATGCTGGATTCCTAATTTTTAGTAGATTTTTGATTTTTTGTTTTTTTCTGGCGGTTATCCTCGATTTATTTTGTCTGTTTTTTTCCCTGGATTATTGGATTTTCTTTTGTTGCGGATTCCCATGGATGTGGATGTCTTTCTGGTTTTTTGTAGTTTATACTTTTCCAGAATGCTGTGTTAAGACTATTGTCAATTTTTTAACACTTTATATTGAAACCAACACTGTTAAAGTATGTCACTTTCTCTAGCTTTTAGAATGATAAAACACATTTTTGCGACTGCTGTACTGTCATTTTGTGTATTTGTGCATGAAAATTATTTTACAACAAACATTTATCTGAGTAAATCAAGTGCATGTTTTACTGATCTTTTAATTTTCTTTTCTTTCTTTGTACATAAAGCTCATTTACCGATTTTACATTCAAAAAGTGAAAAGTGTTTATACACCGAAAATTCTTTTTGGTGAAAGAGTTTCAGTATATAAACTCTTTTCCTTTTATGAATGCAAATTGGGTGAAACAGTTTTCGGTAAAACATGGCCTCGATATCTTAAAGACCTGTAACCCTTGGCCAGCTGGAGGAGGGAGACTTTGTCGTCATTGGATCTAGAGAACGCGTACTTCCACATCCCCATACACACAAAGCATTGCAAGTTCCTGGCCTTCGTTTTACAAGGGAGCATTACTAGTTCATGGCTTTCCCCTTCAGACTGAAGTCAGCGCCCAGAGTCTTCAGGTGCGTGGCCCCGGCGGCGGCCCATTTACGACTACAGGGGATTCATGTGCATCCTTACCTCGACGACTGGCTCATCCTGGCCAAGTCAAAGGACATCGCTGTCGATCACACGGCGAGGACCGTCCGGCTGCTGACGGACCTGGGGTTCTTGGTGAATTATACCAAGTCCTGCTCGACTCCATCGCAGGACGTTCTGTTCCTGGGATCCAGGCTCAACATGGTGTCCTGCCTGGCGGTGCTGTCGGAGGAGAAGATAGCGGCCATCTTGGGCAAGGTGCAACGGCTGTTAGCACTGCAGATCGCCACGGTGAGGTCCATCAGGTCGCTGCTCGGCATGATGTTATGCATATACCTGATCCGGCTCTGCAGATTGCAGGTGCACCCGCTGCAGGAATTCCTCGACGCCAGTTGGATCCAAGTGTCCGGAGGCTTCCAGGACAGAATCACAATTGATGAAGAGTTCCGTCGAGCGATAAGTTGGTGGGGCGTGCACTCCAACATCGCCACAGGCATGGACTTCCAGAGCCCCCCTGTACCAGGAGACTGTCACGATGGACGCTTCCATGGAGGGATGGGGAGAGGTCTGTGGCTACTGGAGAAAACTCTACACATCAACGTACTGGAACGGTGGGCAATGTTTTGAGTCCTCAAGTCATTTCTGCTGTCCCTCAAGGGCAAAGTGGTGAGGGTCTTACCAGACAATACCACCATGATGTTTTACTTTCGGAAGCAGGGGGGCATCAGATCTCCAGCCCTCTCCAAAGAGGCGCAGGTCTTGTGGCACTGGACCTTCGCCCAGGGGATGTTCCCCGTTCCATTTCACCTAGTGGGAGTAAAGAACATTGTCGCCGACTCTCTCAACAGGGAGCAGCGCTCTTGCTATAAGTGGGAGCTTTGGCAGGATCAAGTGGACAGACTTTCCCGCCAGTGGGGCAGTCCCCCGATCGATCTGTTTGCGACGGTGACGAACACCAAATGCTGGAGGTTCGCCAGCAGGTTTCCCCAGCCGGGGAGCATGTGGGAACACATTCTATATGTGTTCCCTCCTCACCCCCCACCTTGTTAACATTACTGCTACGAGTTATCAGTCAACTCGGATGGTACCGGTGCAGGATGATCCTTGTTGCACCAGCTGGGCCGAGGCAGATCTGGTACCCGGACCTTCTCAGCATGTCAGCGTCCCCTCCAGTCAAGTCACCAGTGATCACGGATCTGCTTGCCAGGGAAGGAAGCTGAATACTGCACCACGACCCAGGATTGCTGAACCTGAAGGACTGGCTCCTGCACTGTTAGAGTACGGGGGTGTTACGAGCTGCCGGCGGACTGCAAGGAGCTTGGTAGAGCCAGGTCGTCGTCGACTTTTAAATGCTATGTACACAAATTGAAGCGTTTTGCGACTTGGTGTCGGTTGCAGAAGATTAACCCGCTGAGGGTCACAGCCCCCTCAAGTTCTTCCATACTTGTTGTCATTGGCTAAATTGGGGCTGGCGCATGCCTCCAAGGTGTATTTGTTTTATTTGTAACGCGCACCTTCAGGCCCGGAGGCATCAGGGCGCAACTTGAGCAGTGTTACATAAAGAGCATATATTTATATATATAAACTTTAGGTACAGGACGAGTGTACATACATAATAGTCGGAGCATATAACAATATACATAATTTACTGAGCAGAAATTAGAACAGAAACTTTACAGGGACATGGAGCCAAAGGTGTAAACCGGTGAAAGGGCCAAAGCTAGTAGGACAGTGGTGTGCCGGGCATATTTCAAGGCTGATTGAAGAGCCAGGTTTTCGTTTTGGACTTGAATGCGCTAAAGGAATCTTCAGATCTAATGGTGATAGGGAGGGCATTCCGAAGCTTGGAGGCGAGGACGGGGAAGCTTGAGCCCCCAGCTTTTTGAAGTTTGAACCTAGGGATCGACAAACAGTGGGTCTGGCCAATTCTTTGGGGTTGGGTAGGCGCGTGGCGGGATAGCCGGCTGCAAAGGTACAGGGGGGCTTTGTTGGCCAGGCATTTGTGCGTCAGGGATAGGGATTTCAGTGAAATTCGCTGTTTGACAGGTAACCAATGTAGATTGGTCCTAGATTCACAGATGTGGTGGTTTCGCTGGATGTTTAGTGCCGCTCTAATAGCGTTGTTCTGGGTAATTTGTAATTTGTCCAGATTATCTTGGCTGGTTCCTAAGTAGGGGGCGCTGCCATAGTTTATTTTGGACATAATGAGGGTTCTGGCCAGTGTGACAGTATTCAGAGTGGTCAGAAATGGCCTGCAGGCTGCAATGAGTTTGCAGGTGTATGCTGAGGCTGATCTGACTGTATTTGTCGAGATAAGGATAAAGTGGCGTCAAGGTAAAAGCCTAAGGTTTTAGTGTCTTTCGAAACTTGGATGGTGTTGCCATCATTGATAAACGACTGGTAGGACGGCTCAAGTTTACTAAGGCGTTGCGTAGTGCCCAGGATGAGGAGCTCTGTCTTGTCATCGTTGAGGCATAGCTGGTGTTGTGTCATGCAAGCTTTTATGACCAGGTAGACGTCATTCAAGGCCTTGGTGTCAGCTAAGTAGTCTCCATTGATGGGAATGAGTATCTGGGTGTCGTCGGCGTAATTTGTATAAGACACCCAGATAGTCGAGTACATCAAAGAGCGGTTTCGTAAAAACATTATAGAGTGTTGGCGACACGCAAGAACCCTGAGGGACGCCACAGTGAATTGGGAAGGGATCTGCTGCTGCGGATTGAGAAAAGACCCCCCCATAGATCTATTACTCAAAGGATTTGATCCAAGCCGTGGCTGACGGAGAGAAGTGGGCGGCAGAGTGGAGATGCCTGCATAGGATTTGGTGATTGACCAGATCGAATGCCGCAGAGAGGTCAAGTAGAAGTAACATGGCTAATTTGCCCTTGTCCTTCAAAACTTCAATTTGCGTTTTAAGGTCTAGCAGAGCTGTCTCTGTTCCGTGTTTGGGACGGAAACCAGATTGTCTAAGACCTAGGAGATTATTGGATTCCAAGTACTCTTGGATCTGCAGGTATGCTGCACGGTCAAAAATTTTGAGCAAGAACGGGACGGTAGTTATGGGTCTGTAGTTGGTGGGTATGCTTGGGTCTAAGGAGGGTTTTTTGAGCAGTGGGGTCACCCATGCGTCCTTAAGGTTGTCAGGGACAGTTCCTGTTTTAAAGGAGGAGTTGATGAAGGATGTAATAAATGGGGCCAAATCGTGGGCAGATTCCTTAATGATGGGGGCAGGGCAGGGATCACCCTGCCAGTTGAAAGGTTTGATCCTCAAGATGATGTTTTCTACCTCAGCAACAGTGAACGGTGAGAAGGCAAACCGTTGAAGATTGGGCAAGTCAGGAGAGAGGGCCCCAGCAGTGGTGGGAGGGCGATTGTCCAGTTTCAGGCTGTCTTGTTTGGTTTTGATTTTAGATTGTAGCATGGTGATTTTATTCAGTAAGGCTGCCTGTATGTTAGCACACCATTTACTATCTTTAATGCAGGTGTCGGGAGAGGGGGGTAGCTGGGGTTTCAAGCTCTTTTAGGATCTTAAAGAGTTCCTTAGAGTCAGCTTGCAGGATACGGTTATTAAGGGAGTCTTTTCTTCACCTCGATAAGGGCTGCTTTGCAGGTGAGCGATGCCAGGAAGAAACCGTCTTTGTGCGCGTCCAAAGGGTGACTTTTCCAACGATTTTCGGCACAGCGTTTGGTTTTACAAAGCACTCTTAACTGTGGTGTGAAACAGGAGTTAAGGTGTGCCCGTGGTTTACCTTCCTAAGTTTGATGGGGGCAATAGTCTATAGCCGTGAGCATACTACGGTTGTAGATGTCAGCTAGGGTGGTGGGATGATTACAGGAGTCAGTGGCAGGATTAAGCGATGGGAGTAGCAGAGGGAGAAGTTCCTCCTTGGTTATGTCCTTTTTATTTCTGGTAGGGAGAGCTGGAGCTATCAGAGTCTGGACACGGGGGGAGGCTTCAATATTAAAGGTGATGATGTGGTGGTCGGACCATAAGCAAGCGGTATTGGCAAGGACATTGATATTGCAGTTAGAGCCGGCTAGCCAGTCAAGGGTTCTGCCTTTAGAATGCGTGGGCTCTTGAATGTGCAGGGTGAAGCCAGAGTTAGGGCGTTTTCCAGGTCTAGTGCAATAGGATCTTTGGGGTCACCGAGTCCCAAATTAAAGTCGCCTAAGTTGATAATTTGAGAGTTGGTTTTAGCATTGTCAAGGAGGAGGGTGGATATTTCACCGACAAATGATGGTGCAGGGCCTGGGGGCCTGTAGATGAGGTGGAGGGTGGCTGTTTAATTAGGCGTTAGTGAGTGTTTGACTGATAGTAAGTCAGCTGACTCAAGTTTGGTGTTGGTCGATACTCTTAAATCCAGAGTGATTTTATGGATGATGGCCACGCACCACGTCTGGTGTGGGAAGCAGAGGGGCGGTCACATCTCATGATACCGTAGCCGGGTGGTAAGGCAAGGGTCAGGGAAGGGCCGAATGCGGCATGTAGCCAAGTTTCAGATATGGCAATGAAGTCAAGATCTGAATATGTTATGAGGTCTGCTATGTCTAGTGCGTGCCCTGGGAGGGATCTGGCGTTGATAAGAGCGCCCTTGATGAGCGGCAGTTTTGCCTGTGTAGAAGAGAATTTGCTATTAGTGGTTGAAGTGGGTGAGCACGGTGGTGTATGTAATGTTCGCATGGAGATGTTACCGCGGGTCGTTCGTATGCGGAATCTGGTGCCTAGTCTCTTGTTTCTGAGAGATAAAGAACATGGTTGATTCGGAGTGGGTTTCCTAGCGAAGTGTTCCAGCCAGAGGGCCGGGTCATTGAAGTATGGGTTGGTGTCGTTGTTAATGTGATGTAGGCCTATGATGGACGTCGTGGGGCCCATTCTAGGGGTCACACTACGCAAAGTCGGGTGGACAGGGCTTAGGTGAATCTGGATGTCTGAAGGCTGATTGTCGGCCATGGGGGACGTGTGAGTAACTGAGTGGTAATTGCTGCTTGAAAGGGCAGAACGTGGTACAGTATAAGGAGAGCCCTAAGGAGCATGGTGGAGGTGCACGACACCTTGGGGAAAGATGCGTCACACGAGGAGGAGGAGGAGGAGGAGGAGGAGGAGGAGGAGGAGAGTTCGATTTTAGCTAGGGCAGTGTGAAACAGGCTCAATAGGCAGTGCTAGTAAAATCAACAATAGGCAAGTTCGATTTTGCTGATGGAGGCATTGGGTAATCATGCAGTTAACACAATAGGCACCATATGAGGCATGAAGGAGTGTTAACACTGCGGGCAGATCACAGGCAAAGACCATCAGGAAATGGGCTGCAGAATGCTTCAGGTTATAGGGACACTAGATTAGAAGGTGGAAGGAGCAATGCATGCACAATAGGCAGTGGGTGAAGTGGAAAGGGCAGAACGTGGTACAATATAAGGAGCGCGTTGATGAGGCTCCAGGCAATAACGGGCGGCCATTTTGAACATGATCGGTACCTCGTGTACCTGGATGCGAGTAAAAGGCACAAAAAAGTGCTCCTTTTGGCGAAATGAAACTGGGCACTCGATTTTCAATGCAGGGCTTCCAGGAATGCCCGTGTGCAATTATGAAAGGATGAAATTGCACTTTTAAGAAAAATAGCGCGAGGTGGCAGCGCTTACTGGAATGTGCTGGTGGGTGGTGAATGCTTCTCAGTAGGCCCGCGGCTCCTGCAGGGTGGGGACCTACTCGGTGGAGCGCCTGCATCTGGCGGCTATCTCCTGCTACACTCGATCTGCAGGACAGTCTTCCCTTTGGTCGCAATGTCTAGTCAAAGAGTTCATCAAGGGACTGTTCAGTTCGTTCACACCGGTGAAGGCTCCGGCCCTGGCATGCAAACTCAATGTTTTATTGATAGGCTCATGGGGCCTCCATTCGGGCCTATGCATCAAGTTCTGCTCAAGTTTGTCTTGGAAGACCGCTTTACTCGTGGCCATCACCTCTGCCAGAAGAGTAGGTGAGATCCAGGCCCTGTCCTGCAAGCAGCCTTATTTGACTTTCCACGAGACAAGGGTGGTGCTGTGGACGCACCACTCCTTCATGCCCATGGTTCCATCGGAATTTCATCTCAATGAACCTCAGGTGTTGCCTGTGTTTACATCCCCCCTACCCCTCTGCCCCCCGTCCCGACACCTTCGTCGCCGACTGAGGACTTTGAACTAGCTGGATGTGACTCGAGTGCTGAAGTTTTATGTGGCCCGCACAAAGAATTTCCGGAAGACTTCTCAGCTTTTTGTGAACCTCTGCCCTGTGAAGCATGGGAAGGCCCTGTCCAAGGCTTCCATTTCCAGGTGGCTCTCCGGCTGTATCACTCATTGTCCACGTTTGGCAAACCGGCTGCTGTCTGGCCGTCCGGGTGCCCATTCTACCAGAGCGATCGCTGCGACTACGGCGTTCCTGTCTGGTGTGCCCATGCTGAACATTTTCAGGGCTGCTATGTGGAGGTTGACGCATACCTTCATGAAATTCTACTGCGTCGACAGGGATCCCAGGGAGGAGTCCAGAGTCGGCCAAGCAGTGCTGCGCAACTTGTTCGCTTGAAGGTGAGCCTGCTGAGGAGGTAAGAGTAATAGCTTCTGTTAAGCCTTGCCACCTCCCGTGGTTGTGTAATGATGTACTGCTGTGTATTCTTTATTCATGAGCATGTGAATCCATGCCAGACCCCATGCTGGAGAAGAAACAAGTTACTTACCTGTAACTGTTGTTCTCCAGCATGGGTCTAGCATGGATTCACTTGCGAACCCTACCGCCTGCCCCTCTGAGGCTCTTCTCTTGGTCCTACTGCCACTTTACCTACTACCAAATCTGTAGATGGCTGCCAGAGGAGGGGCTTAGTGAGAGGGCAGTCATTGACTGGGGGCAGTATGTCCCAGAGCTCAGTGATTGGTTTATAGTAGAAAGACAGTTTGTAAATGATAGTGAAACAGTTTATTCTTTTACTGAGGATTCCCAGCCCGACGATAGGTAAAATTCATGAGCATGTGAATCCATGCCAGACCCATGCTGGAGAACAGTTACAGGTAAGTAAGTTGTTCCTTACCTGGTGGTGCAACCACGCTGGCGACGTGGTGGGCCCAGTGCCTTTGAACGAGCGCCGAATCCAGGGTCCAAGGCAGGATTGAGTCCTCGGCTCCCAACGAGAGAACAGAGGATAGAGATAATGCCACAACGAGCGGAAACCGAAAAACGATTGTACCGAACACGGAAGACTGGCAAGCTGGGAACACTGCCGAACACACACGCCCTTGCTCGATCAGACGCTGCAACACCAGAAGCTAAGCGGGTTGCCCAGGTTGAGGGCTAAGAGAGGAAATGGCGAGTGGGGAAGGAGGAAGGATTCCCTTAACCCTGTATCAGGGTCACAGAGTCCTTGAGACGGATGCTGAACGAGGGAAGGAAAAGGGTTACGGGAACCAGAGAAGAAAGCGGTTACTGATACCCTGGATCGCTAAGGAAAGTATTGGGACACAGAAATCCAAAGGAGCCAGAGAACCCTAATCAAGAAAGCGAGGAACAGACCCGAGGGGAGCCCAGAAGCCCTCAAACACTGCATCTAGTGGGGAGAAAGCAACATAAGGGGTGGAGAGAGATCAGAGAAATATCCCTTCATCCAAAGAACTTGAGATATTTCTTTTATTTTTTTTTTATTTTTTGGGGGGGGGGATTTGGTGCTTTTTGGGGGCTTAAGAATTTTGTTGTGGAATTTGGGGAAACTTGAGGAACTTTGAACTGCCAAGAACTGTAAAATAAGGAGACTTATTACTGTGAGAAACCTAAGGCAGAGGGACATTCCGGGAACAGCTGTGAAGTATTCTAGTATCCAACACGGAGTGCAGGACACTCCCCCTTTTCTTTTACTTTGTCTAAGTGTTCGGGCAGTTTAGTGGATAGGTTTGGATGGAGGACTATTTTCCTTTTGACTATTGATGAGCACCTTACCTTAGTTAGATAGGAAGGGAACTCCCCTTTTAGCAATGAGGTTAGTGGGGCATTTTTCTTTTAAATTGAATAACGATACATGAGAAGTCTTCTGGCCCGAGTCGTCTTTGTGGCTTGCCACAGGTGATAAAGGGGAGTAGGCCCATCGCAGCATGAATACCTTGTTATTGCATCTATCATTCAATGGGGCACAACAGTAGATCATTTAAATAAATCGGAAACCAAAGAATTGCACCGTAAGACTAGCAAAACCCCATTGTTGCATTCAATACACATAAATGGTTTACTACCAAGAAGGTAATTGGACACATTGCACCATCTGTTTTGAAGTTGCAACTAAATGGGTTGGTGAATTTGTTCACCCTGTCTTCAAGGCCCCTCAATTAGTCTACAATCTTAATATACGTCTTACATTCTCCTTTGGAATAAATCATAACATACTGTTAAACTTAATACTGGAAATTAGTTACAGAAATTAACGGATTGTGGTAGGATGATAAATACAATTTATCAAGGCCTTTATCACTCATTTTTAATGCCAGCTTGCGCGTTCTGACATGTTGACAAAATGTTTTGCACATTTAGCTGCAGGCCTGTATGAAGTGGCGAGTGTGTAAAGGCAGATCCTCTTCATTCCTGATCTATATATTTGATTTGAACAGTTTAAGTGCAAAGAGCCAACACTTAGGACAGGGTATGTGCTAAAAAAAATAATGCACTTAACAGGGTGTTGGCATGGTTTTCCAAAATCAAGCCTGAGGTGGATTTTGGGAGGCCAATCTTTTTTTTAAACTTATTGATTCAGCTGAGTTTAATCAACTTTTCAATATACAAATAAACATAGAAATGCACAAAATTGAAATATAGAAATACACAAAAGTGAAATGTAATATAAATAAAAGGAAGAAAATGTTAGAAGAAAAGATCTAAACTAAAAATCTAAACTAAAATGTGCAGAGGTGGTCTCGGTCCATTCATATAGAATTATGAAAACATGAAATTTCTTGTGTCCACGTAAAACAATTACATTTTTCATTATTTGCATTTCAGTTTGATGAGAGCATAAAAATGTCTAGTCTCCCTGCACAACAATTGAAATTTTCATTATTTACATTTCCAGTAAGATCAAAAGCTTTGGACATGAGCAGATTCATTCAAATGACATAAACAAGTGAGCATTTGAAATAAAACAAGACATGGGGAGATTCATTCAAATGGCATAAACAAATAGGCATTTGAAATATAAACAATACTGGTTAACATTTACACATAAAACAACTATGGTAGAACAAAAGCCTAGTCGACAATAACAGTGAGATCATCTATCACTAGATATTAACACTCCAATTTCAATGAGTGCAGAAAATGTACAGTTGCTATTTGGATTGAGACATTTTTGCTACACATTAAATAGTCCCATCTTTGGAAAGATTTCAACATTCCTAACTGGCCACAGTGGTGGACAAAGTATTTTAAGCGTTCTTTAATCAACAAAGGACATAATGAGATTAGATGTTCCAGTGTTTCAGTTATCTCAATAGACCTGCAAAATCAACAAAAGTTTGCTTCTTTTGAAATTAGTCTACTTTTGGCTAGAATGTCACGAGTATGCCACAGCTTGAAACGCAAGCGTAGCATGCCAGTACGTATATGAGGAGATGGAAATTTGAGCAGATAGGGTTCTATTGTGCCAACGCTTGTGTGTTTAAATCTCTGGTTGGAAGTATGTTTATAGCTTAAGCACTGATATCTCGTACTGATCCAATCATTGAGATAGATCAAAGACTTTGCTTTAACAGGGTTGGTCACTAAGATATTAATGTGCACCTCAGCTTTTAAAAGAATGCAGAAAATGCCCTTTAACCAGCCTTTGACAAAATTGTGAGTTGATGTAAATATATAATTCGACAAATAATTCAAGATGTTATCATCACAGGTTGATGTTAGGCATTTGTGAAAAAGAGCACACATCTTCCACTGATATTGCGCGTGTATATGATCTTCAAATGGTATCGGAGCATTCTACGAGCCAAGCAGCATAGTGCTGGGATGGGATAGGAAGATAGGAAAATTGCTGTCTGCATAAATATTGGTATAATGCGCTATCCATTGAGCTTCGGTGACATTAGGCACCTGTGCCAGTGGCTGGGTCTGTTGAGCACAATAATTAAATACAGCCCAGATTTCTGCTGAGTTTTTGTTAGTAATCAATCTGAGCATATGCTCACTATCATTTTGGAGAATCTGTGCTCGATATTGCCGTAGTCTATTGCGATATCTGCATTTGGCAGTTTCCAAAAGCTGAACAGTGAGCGGGGACTGCAAAAGGATTGACTTTTTTTCTCGTCTGTACTGTGCTTTCCTTGTCTTTATGTCAGTGATAAATTAATGCAGATGAGACCCTATTTTTGAGGTAGGCTGCTTCGAATTACAAAATTAGGTGAGTAGATTTGGATAGTGAGCAGACATTTGGGTATTGTGTAAAGAGAACAACTTCTGCAGAGCTTTGAGATTGGAATTAGACCAACGGAGGCGGGTTTTAGCATTGTTGACTATTAAATCTTGAAAGTGCAGTATTTGTATAGAATTTTCATGTAAACAACTGGTTGTTAGCGATACTAGGTTGTGATCACTATGCTTTTGTGGTATAATGTCAAATGATTCAATACGTCCACGCAAAGTCTAGTGGACATAAATATAGTCGATGATGCTACTTGCGTTCTCTCGTTGCCAGGTAGGACGAGCAGTTTTTGTCACTTTCTAATGAATTATTGATCATGTGAAAATTCCTCTCGGTCATAAATGTAGACCAACGGTTGACTTTTAGGAGGTTTAATTTGGTTTTTGGGCAAAAACAATCGAGGTTAAGATCACCAACAATGATCGTGTCGGTGATGCTAGAAGTGACCATCACTTAAGTCAAGTAGTCTAGTAATTCCTTCATAGAAAGCCTCATCCGTGAGCCCAAGAGGATTGCGATAAATGTTGATAAGAGCAATTCTATGTGGCGGGCACGAAATCTGGACTAATTGGAGATAGGCTGACTCTGAATCCCAAGGTAGAATTGAAAGACCTTTTCTCATGTTGACTCCAACCAAAAGGCCAGAGGAAGGTCTACCCTTGGTTTCCACAATAGCAGGGATCAACAAGACTTCATAATTGTTCCAAACAGGTAATTGAGTGAGCCACGTTTCTTGATGTCATACTCAAGGGTAAAACTACGAATGGATGTTTGCAAATGTGAATGCCCGCGTTTGTTCCAATTAGCGATGGGGCAGAAAGTGGCTAGAAACTCTACTGATGGTTATGACAGAGGAGAGTGGTTGCTGTGATGAGGGTCCATTTGAATGACTCAGATAAGTGTTGGTTGCTTGACAGGGTGGTGAGAATTTAGGGTTCGGGCGAGCGGGATCTTGTCTGCAAGAAACCCATGCTGAAAAGTTTCAATTTGGCTTTCCATATTGTATTGAGCACAACTCCAGATGGAATCCAAAGTCCCACCACTGAGCAGGTGGATTCTGAAATACTCTATCTGCTCGATGTCACCAGACGTAATGTCTTCTAAATCCACAACATCAGAGAAGATGTTGAGGACATTACGCCTGCTCAGATCGTAGGATTCAAAGGCACCTTCCCTACATTTGAAAATAAGCGAGTGGCAACATAACTGCTGTTGAGTATATCGCGATGCAGATGTAGTTGCTACTTTGGGTTGTGATGAAAAGGTATCATTGTCTCCTATTTTTGAGGACTGTTGAGCGCCGTTCATGCATGTTTGCGAAGGAGGAACACACTCTGGTTGCTGAATTAAAGAATTTATTTTTGAAGGAGCTGACAATTGTGAAGTTGTAACACTAGGGAACAGCCAATGTTGCAGTTGCAAATCTCCATGCATTGGAGCACAGTTTTTTTACTTCGGATTGGAGGCGTTGAAGAAGAGTGTCTACTGCTTTTCTCATGTGATCAAGTGCAGCGACGAAACTAAATCCTTCCGTAAATCAGAGGCAACATTAGATTTCAGTGGCTTAGGTGGTAATGTGATGGTTTTAGTACATGAAGTAGAGAATTGGTTGTGTGAGCACGATCAAGTTCACGTATTAGATCATTTAGAGGAGTGTAGGAAACCAGTACACTAGCTGCAACAACCTCGGTCGAAGGATCCAACACAGGGGTATGGGCCGGTAACATGGGTAAAGACGGGGTTGGGAACGTGGTGTCTGCCTCAGGTATAAGAGTTGGTATTAACTCTGTTTCTTTCAAGATCAGGTTTTGGTAAGCAGAGGATTTAACAACTGGAAAGAAGGCACACAGAGTGTCTTTCCGCAGTCTAGCATTTAAGTTATTTTTTAAAGACAAGACCGTGGTCCCATCCACCTGCTTATTTTTTATTTTATTTATTTATTTATTTATTTTTGTTATTGACAATCTTTGCGTCTGAGCTGGCCAACTCAGATTTTTTTTACTTGTGGTTGGTTTGGGAGCCGGGTTGTAACATTATTGTCCTGGGCAGTGGACAGATCTGGAACACTAATCCACGAGTCGTGTTCCTCTGGCATGCTGTGAGTTGGCTCTGTATGCAAACCATTGGTAATGAAATGAGGAAAGGTAGGGAGTGCTGAAGGGGAAGTGCAAATGGGGGCCACGGTGGAACAGACGTCACCATTGAAGATGGTGTGAGAAGTTAACCATTGTGCTAATTGTTCTGTTTGAACAGCTTGTTTGTTAACTTTGTCATCTAAGCCTTCAAATAATTTAAGAAGGTTTTGCAGGGTAATATTAATGGCGGCAAGTGCCACTTCAGTTAAAGGGGACTGGAGTACAGAGGGTAAAGAAAGTACTCCTGGTATATTAGACTTCGGTCTGCGTGGGGTAGGATAGACAAAGGAAACTGGGGTGGAGTTCAAAGAACACCTCAACGCCACTGCTTCTACACAAGAAGAGGGCGAGTCATTGGAACATGAGGAGGAGCGGAAAGCAGGAGGAGATAGATCCTGAGATAATGGGTGTGATAAACATGGTAAAGGCGTACGTAACAAGGTTTTGTCTGAAAGATGTGGAATTGATCCACTGCTGTGTGAAGGAAAGGGTAGTGTATTGGGAAAAAACTGTGGCTGAAGCCGATGTGTGTGGGAGTTGGACACATGGGGATTGCTTTGTGCAAGTGCCGGCTCGCTAATGGGTGGTTTGAGCACCGCTAATTGAGCGGGGGTTAAAGTGATGGATTTGTGAGATGCACACATTGCACGGCCAGCATGACCCGCTGAAGCCATTTTAGAGTTGATCGTATTGGTAAATGCATTAGTGGCAGTCGGCATGCCAGCGGTGAGATTGAACGCCATCTTTGACAAGGGATTTCACTCAAACAATTACGAAGACAAAACAATACCAACACATAAACCTAAAAACCAAGAAGAGAATTGTAAGCACAATGCCTGTATATTGAGACTAATTAATGTGCACTCTTATAATCAACACACTACAAAACCCAGAATAAACTGACCTAGTGGGAGGCACTGGGCGAAGGCTGCGCAGCCAAGCAGCACTTAACCACAGTACTTGCCATTAGTGCGCGCGCACGGGTGTGCGTGTGTTGCTTAAATGGAAATAGCCAATCTGGTCAGAGATGAGGGCGGAGCTCTGTGGATAGAGTGAGAAATCAGTCAAAGTCCACACAAAGTCCAAAAAAAGTCTTTGTCACAACGTGAAAACGACGTGAAAGTACATGAGATCAAAAACATCACCTTCTTAAATGGCTGGCAGGATTCTTGCAAGTCCTTCATTGCGTGTAGCACGAAGCGCGGATAGAAGGCAAGGCAAAGGCACCAGGGGAACACACAGCCAAGCAGCACTTAACCACAGTACTTGCCAGAAGTGTGTGCGCGCGCATACCTGTGTTATTGCTTAAATGGAAATAGCCAATCTGGTCAGAGTTGAGGGCGGAGCTCTTAAAGGGCTGGCAGCATTCTTGAAAGTCCTTCAATGCGTGTAGCACGAAGTGCAGATAGAAGGCAAGGCAAAGGCCAACCTATTATGGTGAACAGGAAGGACACCAAAGTCTAGCCAAAGGGTGAGAGTGGTCTAGGGATGCAAAGAGTCCACAGAAAGCAACACCAAGAATTCCAGCTAGACGGGTAAGTAGAAAAATGTACAGTGATTTATTATGCCTTTTTTAAAATACACACTAAGCAACGAAACCACTAGGCAAATATTGACACACACTTGCAATAAACATATATATGCATACCCCCGTCGGAGAAGGCCGACCGCATTTGATTCAATAACTGGTGTAAAATGGCTTAAGTACTCAGTTGCATAAAGTTCAGTAGAAACACTTTACAGCAACACCAAAACAATTTCATAGCACTTAGTAAATCCAGCCCCGAGTTGGTCTGGGACTTTTTGCTCTGAAATCATCAGTTCCAATGTTATACTTTACAGGTAGGTTTACTTTGTGATTGGACAATGCTAGTGGTTGCGACTCCGTTCCAAATAGTTAAGGAAATGTCAGATAGGTCACTCTTTCAATCCCAGTGTTAGGGAGATGCATCATTTGTATGCGTCAACCCTCTCCTAGTGAGACCCGCAGCACTTTTTGCTGTACTTCTGGACCTTTTTTCTTTCTATCCTGAATGAGTGGATTATTTTTCCACTCATTCATTCTTATGGGCTCTGTATTTTGGAACTCTGTTCTGTGTTTTACCTTTACTACGGAGTCTTTCCTCCATACCTCTTAAGGCATCTGTATTTAACTTTTGCAGCACACCGTTCCTTATGGGCAGTGTTGCTGGTAACCCTTTGAGATTCTTTCTCCTTAACTTATCTCTCCTAAAGCTTTATACTATGAGAGATTGGCACACACCACCTAATGTGGAGTGCCAAGGGGATACCTAGTATCCCCCTTCTCTCTGCTCCTGTGACCTTTTAGACACATAGACAACTTTCTAGTTATGGCTGGTGGCAGTGGACGTGTTCTACCAACTATATGTTCCAACATGGTGGCTCCTTTCTTTTTTCTTTGTTAGCCCTTCTTCTACCATTCCAGGATGGGGAGGTCTGTGTGTGGTTTTTCCTTTGGCAGGAACCCTTGGGTGTCCCAACCTAGTCAGCAGTGTCTGGGCAGGCAGTAAGTGGGGGAGGAGTTTTGCACTCCCCTGCTCTGTCTGCCTGAGTGGAACCAGCTCTCAAAGGTGGTCTGGCTGTCCTGATTGGACAGCTACCCGCCCCTTTCTGTAAACTACTTACAGAGATTGCAGAGCAGTGTGTGCTGAAACTGAATAAAAGGTGAGATTCCTGAGGTGAAAGGCAAGTCGACCACTGGAAACTGAAGCAACCGAAGAAGACTACCAGAGATGTTGCAACACTGTGAAGCCACCACTGCTGCCCTGAACCCATTTCCCATGCGACAGAAGAGCTCTGAAGAGGATGGCTCCTTCCCTTTGGCTGGTGGGTCCAACCAGACCTGAGACTAACTACAATCTGAGCCATTTCTCGAGGTCCTGTGACTTCCCAGAGCTGCAGACCGCGATTACCAGGAGACCGCCAACCCAATCGTAGCGCATCGTCTTTCCAAGGCCGAATCTCAGTCTTTGCTGAGCTCCAGGTGAACCTCCAGAGAAACAACTAAAGTGCAGGACTCCATGAATCGAACAAGATTGACTGGGCGAATAGGGTCTGTTAGTGCTGCAGAAAAGGCACCAAATCCACACACTGACCAGAAGAGTTGAAGAAATCCATGCCAGAGTGTTAGATGGATTTATAATTTTTATGCTTATTCCCCTCTCCTTGTGGGACCCCCAGCACTTTTTGCTGGACTTCTGGACCTTTTTCTTTTAATCCTGAATGAGTTGAGGCTTTTTCCACTCATTCATTCTTGTGGGCTCTGTCTTTTGGAACTATTTTCTGTGTATTCCACCTGCACTATGGAGTCCTTCTGCTCCATAGTTCTTAAGGGCATCTGTGTTTTACTACTGCAGCACACAGCTCCTTGTGGGCTGTGTTGCTGGGTACCCCTAGGGTTCTCCTTTAAGATTCTTTTTTTTACTATCCTCAAGAAACTACAGTTCTTAGGGATAGTGAGATAATTAGTATCTCTCCCAAAACTTTATAGACTGAGAGATTGGCACACACCACCTTCAGTGGAGTGCCAAAGCGATACTCCGTATCCCCCTTCTCTCTGCTCCTGTGACTTTTTAGTCACATAGACAATCACTGTGAATTTATTGTTACCACAGGCTATGTCCCTATCCTCGGTAGTGCACAATAAGGACCCCTAGTACCAACTTCTTTTTTTGCCATTACTAGCAGGGTTCTTTGTCAGCCCTTCTACCATTCTGGGAGGGGGAGGCTGGTGTGGGTATGTGGTTTGCCTTTGGCAGGAACCCTTGGGTATCCCCGCCTAGGCTCCAGAGTGTCTAGGCAGGAAGTGGGGAGGACTTTTCCACCCTCCTGCCCTTTGTCTGCCAGAGTGCCTGATAAGTTCAGCTCCCATGGGGAGGAGGGAGGGGGGTGGAGGTCTGGCTGTCCTGATTGGGCAGACAAATGCCCCTTTCTGTAAAATGCTGAGGGAGATTGCAGAGGAGTGTGTGCTGGTACTATATAAAAGGCGAGGTTTCTGGAGGGGAAAAGCAAGTCAACTGAAGAAGACAACGACCAGCGATGCCTGCAGACCCTTTGCAACACCGTGAAGCAATCACTGCTGTCCTGACCCAGTTTTGCATACGACAGAGGAGCTCTGAAGAGTACTTACCTCAGTGTAATTGCCTACAGCTCACATCTTCTTAAAATAAGCCTGACTGCTCTGCCACTCTACCACGGTTCTGAGTTAGTACAGACTGATGCTAAGAGTTGGGGATCTACAAACCACTGGGATAGTTTCTAAAGATTTACTACCAGCAGGACTTTAGGAAAACTCCACTAACACAGAGGTTCTTTCTCGAGACTACAACAGACACATCCCGTTCATTGTCCTGCCTTTCGTCACCAGACCAAGGAATCCGAAGATTGGGTCGATCACTGCTGCACAGAGGAGAATCCAGCCACAAACATTTCTTCTAGCCTTAGGGTACTGTGGGTGAAAATATAGTGCTCACCTTAATTCAAGAAGTCGCTCGAGAGCGTTTGAGTGCACGTAGAGGTGTCCATTCTTACCTCTGACCCAAGGTTCTGCTTGTGTCACTTTTGCGTGAAGTTTTAAACAGCCTCCACTGTTGAGTTATGTTAGGCAAGATTTGGAGCAGTACCTTTTGGGTGCACTACAACAACCTTGACCTCCTGGTAATAGGAACCCAACCTTTAGCATAAGTCTGTACTACACAGGTTGGTAGTGTGGCTGAGCAACCAGGCGTATCCCAAGAGGGGTCAGTGTGAGCAGTAGGGGAGTTGCACAGAGATTCACAGTGACAAGTATTCAAATAAACACACACAAGATTTCTTGATTAAACAATTATTAATTTAAGTCGGTTTGAATACGCCTTGTTCAGAATGAGCAATATAATAGTAAGACACAAATACACTCCAAAATGCACTCACTCAGTTTCTCTAAATCAGCAAATACCCATTTGGGATGGCACACACACTTCCTACACCCGCAGGTGACTTAAATAGCTAGGACACTGTGGACATTAATATATCACTGGTACATTTAGAGCAATATTGAGATGAGTGTTGTCAAGAGATTTCAGAATAAAACAAGAGATCACACACACTTTCTGAAGCAGGTAAGTACTTTTGAACCCCCAATGCAAAGTAAATTAACCCTTTCCTGCAGGGAAGGTAAGGTACATGCAGAGGAGAGAAGTCATTCAGGGAGCCAGGCCAGCCAATGTCAATTGGGCAAAAGTCTAGGTGAGCTGAAGCACTTCTTGCAGGTAAGTAAAAGTCTTGCACAATGTTTTAGAAGTCTTTGTAGAAAAAGTAGAATCAATGTAGGGTCACAAGCTGGGAGGCTTGTGTGAGGTAGAAGATGTAATCAACTCTACAGAAGCCACCAAGACAAGTCTCCACTGAGATCAAGTAAGGCTACAACAAGAGGTAAGTCCTCTCAAACTTTACAGTACCTTTGGTGAGAATAAATGGTTCAGCTGGCTTCAGTTCCTGTGCAGATCTTTTTGTTCCTGGGCCTCAGTCGTGGGGACAAGAGGGAGGACTTCTGGGGACTCCTGCACTGCGATGGGACGGTCAGCAGCAAAAAAGGACAAACTTCTTTTCAGCTCCTCACGTGTCAGCAAATAGCACCACCGCAGACTCTCGGATACCACTCTGGACTTTCCTCACAACTGGGGTCCAGCACTCTGTTGAGGTGACTCGGGCTTGGTCAGTCCTGCTGACTGGGAGTCCGGAGGATCATCCACAAGTTCGCGTCCGACTTAAAAGTGATGCACTCTGTTTTGGTGTTCCTCTCCCTGGCACTTTGGTTCCAGCAGCAGTGGAAGTACAGTGAGCTCCAAGAGGATGTTCAAAGGAGTTCACTTTGGAGTTGATTGCACAACAGCAGGGGTCCACCGGGCAAACCAATGGCTCAGGAGTTGCAGCAGGTGTCTCTTCCAAGTTCTTCTTCGGATTCCTTCGTCCAGTGGTTGACTGTCTTCCAGGCCAGAAAGCCTCACCTTTTTATGCAGGTTTCTCCCATTCGTTCCAGCCTAGCTGTCAATCACACAGCAGGGTGGCTGTCCTTGCCAATCACCTTTGGGTGCATTCCTGTGACCAAGGGGATTACGCACAGGGAGTTTTGGTCACTTCCTGCCCCTGCAAGACCTACTGGAGCCAGAGGCGGGCTGCATTTATGAATCCTGCCAAAGACAAACCGAAGAAAGGGACCAAACCTAGTATATAGGAAGAAGCACCTCTGGTAGGTAAGTAGAAAAGTCTTTGCACACGGTTTTAGAAGTCTTTGAAGACAAGAAGATTCAAATGTAGGGCCACAAGCTGATTAGACTTGTGAGTAGTAGCAACTCTACAATGAGAGGTAAGTACTCTGACTTTACAGTACCTTTCTATTGAAGAAGTGCAGCAGGTGACCTTTGTTCCTATGCAGCTCTGCAGATCTCACTGTTCCTGGGCCTCAGTCATGGGGACAAGAGGGAGGACTTCTGGGGACTCCTGCTCTGCAATGAGGCAGTCACCGCTCGCAACCGGCAATCTTTCAAACGAGTGGCACTTTGGTGTTTCAGCTCCTCGGGACTACCGCAAATAGCAACACCATGGTTTCTGGAGGTCGAGATGGACTTTCCTTGCGTCTGTGGTCCTGCACTCTGTTGAGGGGGCTCCAGCTCAGTCACTCCTGTTCCTGGTAGTCCGGAGGATCTTCCTGGAGCTCTTGGCCAACTTAAAAGCAACACACACATCTAGTGTTCCTCTCTCTGGCGTTTGTTTCCAGAAGCAACTCTGTGGAAATGCAACCAGCTCAGAAAGGATGTCCAGGTGGCTTACTTTGAAGTTGATTGGTCCCACCAACTCGAGGGGAGAAGTCATCCTTGAAGGGGCTTCTCTGTCGAAACGAATTTGGAGTTTCAGCAGAGCAGCAGGGCTTCACCAGGCAAACCAATGGTCCAGGAGTTGCAGCAGACGTCCTCTTCAAGTTCTTCTTCGGTTCCCTCGTCCAGTGGTCGACTCTTCCTTCCAAGCCAAAAGCTTTGCCTTTTATTCAGTTCTCTCCCCTTCATTCCAGCCTAGCTGTCAGTCACCCAGCAGGGTGGCTGTCCTTGCCAAACAGTCAGCTGGCCAATCACTACAGAGTGAATTTGGGTTCCTAGGAGACTAAGCACAGGAAGTTTTGGGCACCTCCCTCACTTCCTGCCCTCACCAGACACCCTGGAGCCAGAGGCAGTATTCACTTGTGCCAAAGGCAAAGCGAACAGTCCCCAAACCTGGATTGGCACGCAGAGTAAATCTCAAGAAGGACCTTTCCACAAAGAAATGGTGAAAAAGAAGACCAGGGCCTTTTTGACAAAAATGGCACCCATGGGTGCTTTACTGCAGCTGCGAACGCAGCCCGCAGTAAATGCACACCATGGTAGTTAGAAGTAAACCACTGCCACCAGCCATTCATTGAGGAAAATGTAACATAAAAATGTTACATGAGAAGCTAGACAAAGGGGATACTAAGTAACCCCTCCAGCACCCTATTGTAAGATAGTGTGTGCTTTGTCTAGAAAGTTACAAATGTAAGTAAAGTCAATTTCACTTTACAGCTCTGGGAAACGGTAGTTTATCCGAGAGAAGTTTTTTAAACCTTTGGGAAATCGTAGACTTCCCTGTGCCACTGGACTGAAGGTGCACTGTGACACAATGTAAAAGATGATGCCTATGGAGTTTGTCAGACTTGTAACCAAAAAAAAATGTTCAAAATCACATTAAAATACATGAGTGGGGAAAAGGGGTCTCCCTGTCTCCAGGTAAAAAAAAAAAAATCAAGTCCTCAAAATCCAACAAAGTTGCTGGGGCTCTCTAAGGTGGCGGGAATTGGCACATTTCTGAGAATTCTCCCTAACACCCATTGCACAGCCACCCCCCAAGTTTGAACAGATGCATGTCTGGTGATTGCCCTACATAAAAGGCGAGGGTCCTGAAGCTGAAACTCTTGAGTCGACCACTGGACTGAAGATCCGAAGAGGAATTTGCAGAAAGATATCCCCAGCAACTGCCAAAGCCATTGAGTGACCGCTGCCGACCCCACCCTGAGTTCCAAGCGACATGGAAAATCTGAAGACTACTCCCTCCCTTGAACTGGTGGGTGTTTAATTAGATTTTCATATTTATGCTAAATCTCCTTGACCTGAACTTGTGGATTATTTTTCTATGTTCCTCAGTGAGTGGGCACCTTTTTCCCCACTCACCCTTTCTTTTACTCTTTCCATGGAATACATTTTTGTGACTCTCCATATTTTGTTGGATTTATACTTTCCTATAGCTTTTTGGGGATCTGCATTTTACTATTGTAGCACGCAGCACTTTCTGTTCAGTATTGCTGGGATGCCCCTTGGGTTTCCTTTTTATTTCTCTTGGGTACCTTTGTGTGAACTACTGTTCCCAAGGGTAGAAGGATACTTTTTATCCTTTCTACAAACCCCATTGTGAGATCAGCATACCCCACCTTATGTGGAGTGCTGAGGGGTTACATAGTATCCCCTTTCTCACTGGTTCTGTAACATTTCTTTTACTTACCTTGCTGAACACATGTTCTCGAGAGTAGAGTGAGATATTTGTATCCGCGCAATATAAAATGTAGAGGGATCAGCACACCCCACCTTATGGTGGAGTGCTGAGGGGATCCACTGTATCCCCTTTCTCACTGTTCCTGTAACATTTGTGTTACAGTGACAGGCATAGCTTTATGGCTGGTGAGAGTGGACGTGTTCTACCAACTTTTGTGTACTTTTTACTTGCAGGCTGTCAACCCAACCGCGGTAATGCACAGAGGGGCCATCATTCATCTAGAATCCTTGGTCCTCCTTCTGCCGTCCTGGGAGGGGAAGGTCCTTTTTTGATTTTATTCTTCGACGGGAACCCTTTGTGTAGCCAGCCGAGGCTCCAGTGTGTCTGTGACGACTGGAAAGGAAGGAGGAGTCGGACACTCTGCAGCCCTTTGTCTTCTGGCATGCCTGCCTGGAACCGTCAGAACTGGGAGACTGGCTGTCCTAAAAGGACAGCCACCCCCCAAAGTTTGAATGTAGCATGTGTGCTAATTGGTTGGGTTCCTGGATAAATGGCCTGGATCTGGAAGCTGATAAATCGACCACTGGAGCTGAATCCGAGTTGGAAGAGAAGATGGCTATAGCTCATTCCTGCCACCGGAGATCCCTGCTGTGTAACTGCTTCCTGTGCCGACTCCTTCTTCCATGCGAATGGTGGAGGTCCTTTGACTGGTGGGACCAAGCAATATTAAGACCTGCGTTTCGAGCCATCCCACAATGAGCTGTGACCTTCCTGGGCTGCATTCCACCAATGCTTTTGGACCTCGAGGCTGAGTGCTGTACAACGTCTTCCTGTGAACGAATCTCGCTGAAATTTTGACTGACTCCTGTTGGACCTCCAGAAGCAAGATTCCACTCTTTGTAAGTCACCTCGCCGGAGATCTGGACCAAGGTAGAGCGGCAAATCAATCAGACGGCATCCGTTCTTCATCTGGTACTTTGAAAACGGCGCCAAATCCACAGAGCCATGAGAAGCACCTAGGAATCCTGTGCTGAAAGCCTTTCTTCTTGACTGCTGCTGTAATTTTCCATCCAGTGTCCTTTCTTTCATCACCATGACCAAGAATCCAAAGTCTGCGTCCTGTGCTTCTGTATTGTGAACGCATCAGTCTGCAAGCTCTTCTTCACTGCTGAGGTACTGTGTGACTTGAGGTAAGTACTTACCCAAAGTCTTGTCACATCTGTGCGGCTTGGGTGGTGATGGATCGCATGTAGGAAGCCTTCTACAATGTCCCTGAACACTTTCACTAACTCTAAAGTCTGTTACTTGTCTGACTATAAATCCTCTGGAACTCTAACTTTCCTGCATTTGTGCCTTATCCTGACCTGCTTAATATTGGCCACTGGACCACCAGTGTACTCCTTCTGCCTCCAAGGACAATCATGCCCTAGATTAGGGAAGGACTTCTTAAGTTTAAGACCGCTGTGAAAAAATTATAACCAGTGTTGCAAAGTACTAACTTGCTATGTGCTAGTACTGTAACTGCATTTTCCTGAAATACAATATTTTACAAGTGTTACAAAGTTATTCCTTACCTGTGAATTGCTTACTGAAAAGTATTATGTTATTTACTTTTGAATTGTGTGCCACTATTCTAGAAAGTAACATTGTTAGTATAACTTTTCTTGAAACAGAATAAGTGTAATAGTGTTACAGTTTACTACCAATAGGGTCTGCTTATCTTGAATTACGTACTGACATTCTAAAAGTTCAATGGTGTGGTTTTACTCCACTTGATTGCATAGTGCTATTCTAAATGTGGTTATATAATTTGGTTTACTTACCATAAGGCTTGTGTTGGTTTTTATATTGTGTTTGACTTCTAATAGTACTTCTGATGCTTGTTAATCTGCTTAGAATCACATGCTGTGCATATAGTCCAACATCTATTGGTAATCACAGAGTTTTGCATCTTTCTTTCGAGGGTCCAAAAGGGATGTCGACATGGGTGTGCTTGTAGCACTATCCCTAACGTGACATGTAGTGTAGCCAAAATCCCTTGTGCGCCGAGGTCCCTCAGATTGTTTTTTTCTGCCCAGCTAGCAGAATGCAGAGCTCAAAAGAGATGTATTGATCCAGGGGCACCCTTATCCTTATACATAAACGGGTCCCGTTTGCTCTACATGCACTAGAGCAGGACCCTCGCGGACGCTACGTGATGGCGCTTGGGACACTCCGAGAAGAAACACTAGGCCTTGTTTCCATTTACTCTCCACCTGGGCTGGGCCAAGAACTTCTTGATGACCTGACCTTCTTATTGGGTAAGCACCAATCAGACAAGTGGTTCCTGGGAGAGGATTTCAACGACGTCATGTGCAATACCTTAGATCGTTCGCACCTTAGACAACGCAACCCGAACCTCCCCACGAAGCTGTTCAACTTTGTGTCTGCCCTGGGTCTTGGTGATGTGTGGCGGGAACTGCATCCGGGAACCAGAGGCTACTCATTCCACTCCGGTGTGCACGGCTCCCTTTCCAGGCTTGACTACCTATTTGTTCCACACACAGACCTGTCCAATATGCTCTCAGCGGACCTGCTCCCCCGGGGAGTTTCGGACCACTCGCCTCTCCTGGTGGAGAGGTGACTGCATGGAGAGGCCCCCCCTAGAACGTGGCGATTGAACACTTATTACATAGGCAGCCCGGATTTGGTGGACCGCCTCACAGAGGCCTCAACTCAATACTTTGAGATTAACGGTTCTGACAAAACCGACCCGATTGTGCTGTGGGAGGCCTATAAGGCCGTGCTGCGGGGAGAGATAATCTCCTGGACAGCGAACAAAAGAAAGGAGAGGCTCCAGAAGATAACTGAGGCAGAGGAGGAGGTAATCCACAGAGAAAACGAGCACACTTTAGACCCTACCCCACAGACCCATAGGTCCCTTCAGCGCGCCAGTGAACGCCTCCGAAACCTTACGTTAGACCACGCCAAAGAGGCCCACTGGGAATCCAGAGCCCAGATATATGAGCTTGGGGATAAAGCCGGTAAGCTGCTGGCTTGGCTTGAGAGGAGGGATGAGGGTCGGCGCTCGGTCCGTGAGATCATCACCCTGCAGGGAGAGATCTGTCAGTCGGACGCCGATATAGCGGAAGCCATCGCCCAATTTTATGATGACTTATACCAGGCCCCGGAGCTACCGCTAGACCGGACCCTCCTCGATGAGGTGGTACTCCCCTCCCTATCGGATCAGCAGCGCGAAATGTTGGACTCTCTGAGGCCGAGCTGGTAGAAGCCATGGAACAGCAGCAACCGGGAAAGACCCCGGGCCCAAACGGCTTCCCCATAGAGATATGGCAGAAACTGGGAGGCAATAACGTATCACCTCCCCTGCACCAGATGCTGCTGGCCGCGTTGGAGCGGGGCTCCCTCCCGGATGACCTATGTAAGGCCACCATAGTGGTCATCCCCAAGCCTGATAAACCCCAAGAGCAATGCACGTCTTATAGGCCGATCTCGCTAATCAACGGCGAAGCCAAAGTCCTGCCCAAGCTCTTGGCTAACCGACTACAACGGGTAGCGGACACACTTACACATCCAGATCAATGTGGCTTTATGCCTCATAAATCAACCAGGATGAATCTATGCTAACTCCACCTGGCGCTTGAACGGGCCCCCCATCCTTGACACCCCATTGGCACTTCTGGCAATAGATTTTGAGAAGGCATTTGATTCTGTCCGTTGGGATTGCCTCTGGGAAATCATGGCCGTATGGGGTTTGGGAAAAGCTTCCTAGGTTGGGTGAAATTGCTCTACACAAACATCCGGGCAGAAGTCAAAGTGAACGGATGGACCTCCCGGGCCTTTCCCTTGGGTAGAGGCACGCGACAGGGCTGCCCCCTCTCCTCTCCCCTCTTCGCCCTCGCCATTGAACCACTGGCACTGTGGCTTCGTCAAAGCGGAGCTTGGAAGGGTTTCAAATGGGCCGAAGGGCATGACGACCGTATATCTCTTTATGCTGACGATCTTCTACTGTACCTGGCTGACCCAGTTCGGAGCTGCCCCATAGTAACTCAAATGCTAGTCACTTACGGGGAATTCAGCGGGTTGAAAATCAATTGGAAGAAATCCGTAATGTTCCCGGTGAAGGGGGGGGAGCAAGGAGAGTTACCAGGCTGTCCATACCGGCTCGAACGGCAGGGCTTTAAATATTTGGGGATTTGGGTAACGCCGGACCTCACTAGATACACAAGACACAACCTCCAGCCGATCGTGGATAGGTTGGTCAACAACATCCACCATTGGAAACTCCTCCCTCTGACCCTCATGGGGAGAGCCGCGCTCTTTAAAATAATGTCATTGCCAAGATTCCTTTACGTTTTGCAGAATGCCCCGCTTGCGATCCCAGCCCCCGAATTCCATCGTATAGAAACCCTTCTTAGGGAAGTCATTTGGGGGGGAGGCCGCTCACGCATTGCACTAAGTACCTTGCAGAGGTCAGCCTGGAGGGTAGGATAGGCGTACCCGGTCTCCAAACTTACTATTGGGCTTCACAACTCTCAGTGGTCAACAACCTGCTTCACAGGGATCGGGCGCTACCTCACTTAGGGCAGAAGTGGAACCCATACAAGGTACGGACCTGTTGCAGGAACTGTACCAACCTCCGGGCAGGCCCCCCCCCCCCCCTGCTCACAACTAAGGCTCACATTACTACGGTCTGGAGGCAGGCACACATGTTTGTTGGGTGGGGAAGACAAAATAACAGCAGCACATCCCCTATGGCACAACACCAACCTGAAGGAAATCGAGAAATTAGAACCATGGCCACGCTGGGTAAGAGCGGGAATCCTTAGAATCAAAGATGTCCTAAAAGACGGGAAACTAACCTCATTTGAAGACATCCAGGGTAGATTCCAACTGCCCAACACCGAGCGGTACCACTTTACACAACTGATCCACGCCCTCCGAACCCATATGCCCCCAGGTGACTCAATCCCCGACTACACCCCAATCGAACGCAATATGCTACCCGAGTATATCCCTAGCAAATGTACATCAACTCTCTATAACGCTATCACCTCCTTCGCTACTCCTGAGCTATTGGGATTAAAGGCCAAATGGGAAAGGGAGGTGGGGGACATAGAACCTGAGGACTGGATCCAGGTCCTAATGCACCGCGGGAGGTAGCAATCTCCTCCAGACTTAGACTAGTGCAACTTAAAATCCTGCATAGGGTGTACTACCCTCGAACTCTTTTATATGGGTGGAGGAGAATAGTGAGTCTGAACTGTCTTCGCTGTGGAGAGGAGGAAGGCACTTTCTTTCATATCCTCTGGGCATGCCCTTGGATCCGTGACTATTGGACTGCATGCTGTACGGAACTGTCCAGAGCCCTTACTTGTCCTGTTGAACTAGATCCGAAGGTCTTAATATTGGGGGTACCGGACATGTCTGAATTCAATAAATGGGAAAAACTGCTATTGAACACTGCCATGGCCCTAGTGACACGCAACATCGCCCAAAAATGGGGAGCGCCTGACCTTCCGACACTGGAACAATGGATACTTGACATGGACTCATGTGCCATGACGGAGCACCGAGTCTACCGCGCAAGAGGATGCCTGAATAAAACATCCAAGATATGGGGGAAATGGGAAGAGACTGGGCCTTGACGTCCTAAGCAGTGATGGTCTCCACATGAACAGAAGTTGGGTGGGATGAGTGGCCCGCGACCCACGGCGATGTGAGATACCAAAATACCATGTAAACACACGACTGAAGAAGCTGTACTGGAGTGCTCTTAATGTGTTGTCCCCTCATTTTTCATTGTTTTGTTGTTTTTAGCCCCCGAATTGGTGGCTGTTTTGGTTATGTCAAAATTTAATAAATGTTTTATCAAAAGAGATGTATTGCAAAAGTTATAACTTTCTTTGTCCAACGACTGATGGTCGTTTAGTCTTAGATCTTCTTCGACGGCTACTTTGGAGCCCTACGCCGGAGATGTCTACGACTTTCGGTGACTGGTGCTTCGGTTGACGCTGTCGACCGCGTGGCCTCAGCCCTCTGACCAGGCCTATACAGTAGGGAGAGTGGCGTCCATGGGTTTGATTCTCTAAGAATGCATTTCCTTTTCCCTTCTCTTTTCTCTTCTTGTCTGGCTGCTGCCCTTTACCTCTACCATGGAGAGGACTCCTTTTAAGTTCTGCCGTCTTGTAATGGAAAGTTCTCCAGCATGGGGTCTGGCATGGATTCACATGCTCATGAATATTCCCTGTCGTCAGGCTGGGAATCCTCAGTAAAGAAAAAATCAGTTTGAGTTTCGTTTCTGAACTGTCTTTCTCCTAACAACCAATCACTGGTCTCTGGGTCATACTGCCCCCAGCGAATGACTGTCCTCTACCTAAGCCCCTCCTCTGGCAGCCATCTTCAGATTTTTAACGCACGTTCAAGTGTTGGGAGTCCTCGTGCTAGAGCTCTCGAGCTTTTACTCTATTTTTCGGTCAATCGAGCTTAAGCTCCATCAAGTCATCAACCAACTAACGGGGACCCCTTTTTCTGAACTTTCTAAGCCCCTCAATGGCGATTTTTCATCGAGTTCACTTCTTGGAGGATTCCAGAAGATTCTTGGAGGCCTACACCGTGTGAACATGACCGAGGAGAAAGGACTCAACGCCTCTGTTCAGTATCTGCCCAGGATGCGGGCTGCGGAACATCTTCCTGTATGATGGGCACTCCCTGTGCCTTTATTTCCTACATTCAGACAGCTCGCACGTGGAGGAGGCCTTTTGCATTCTGCAAGGACATGCCATGCACCATGAAGGACGACGGTCGTCGAGTGGCTGCAGATGAAGATCCCGGCGGTGGGTGAGCCCCGGCAGCATACTTCTCCCAAGTGAAAATCTGAACGGTCTTCTAAGACCTTTGAGGGCGCTTTGGCGACAGGGGCCCAACATAAGGCAACACACTGCGAGTCCGCGGGCACCGGGAGCGCTGTTGGTACGGGCTCCGTGGCAGCGAGGCAGGGTGCAGCATCGCCGACGCTGTCAACGATGAACCAATGCTCCGGCTCAGCGAATAAAAGGAAGTCGGACCACCCGGGTAAGCTTCTGGAGAAGGCCCGGTCGACTCCGCCAGAGAAAGCCAAGGCGGAGGGAGGCATTGACCCTCCCCCCATGGTGAAGTCCTCGGCCGCGCCCAAGGTCGTGAAGGCCCAGGTTGACCAGGTTAAGGCATCTATTGAGGGAGTGGTGGTGTCCCTGGCGAAGGCCGCAGATGCGGTCCCAGTGGAGATGACCCCCAAGACGAGGGTTTTGCTGCCCGCGCGGAGGGAATAGTCTCTCCTGCCCATTGAGAAGACTCGCGTGAAGACAATGCTGATCATCTCCCTGAGGCCATTGCCCCTGGACGAGAAGAATGGGGGGGGTGTCACGGTAGTCCAGCAGGACTCGGATATCTTCTCTGAGGAGGAGCTCTCGGGCCTGAAGACAATGCCTGACGAGACATTCGTCGAGGCCAGGTCCTACGGGAAGGACCCCGACGAGGCGGACGTGGAAAGCGACGAGGGAACCGGAGGGCAGGCCGATGAGGCATGCAATGATCTAGTGGTTGTCTCGGCAGCCCACGTTCTCTCTGTAGTGGTGGTCAAGGGAAAACCTCTTGCAGGGGAAGACCTTCACCACCCCAGCAGTAGAAGCCACTCACCACAGACACATCTCTGACATGGTGGGGGCTCACCTCCTTCATCAGACGGCGCACTTCGTTTGGTCCCCAGCGGTAGCATCCAACCACATACATCTGTTGGAATTGCTAGCAGCATTTAAGGCTCTGAAGGCTTTTCAAACACACCTACAGAGAAAGACAGTCCTAGTCCTCACGGACAGCACCACGGCCATGTATTACCTGAGCAAACAAGGGGGCAAGCACTCTCCAGGGCTATCCAAACTGTCTCGGAACATATTGAAATGGGCTCTCAAACACAAGATGTTCCGCCTGTCACAACACGTTCTGGCGGACATGCTCAGCAGAGACTTGGAGTACGAGTGTTCTCAATGTCTTTGCAGACTGAGGCTTACCGGAGATCAACTTGTTCGCAGCTCTGGAGAACGCACAATGGCCAGATTACACCTCCAGGTACCCGCAGAACCGCTCCAAGGGGAACAGTATCTGGATAACATGGTTGTGGAAATTTGTCTACGCAATGCCCCCCCCCCCCAACCCCCACCCTGACTCCCCAACTCAACAAGATAATGCACAAGATGCATCAGGAACCAGTCACACTGATCCTGGTAGCACCAATGTAGGCCCGCCAGGTGGTTTTCTCACCTGATGGCAATGTCAGTCTCACCTGCGATGAAGCTGACAAGACAAGAGGGGAAACACTCCATCCATGCCCGCAAACTCTTAATTTAGCAGCCTGGCTCCTGAGGTCATAGAGTTCGGACACCTCCGACTCCTTCAAAGATGCATGGACATACTTGGAGAAGCACAAAAGCTGAACACCAGACATTGCTACTCCAACTAATGGAAACGCGTCGTCATCTGGTGCAATTCCAAGAACATCAATCACATTGATTGCTCACCTACACATATTTTCCTGTACCTGACTCGCCTACTAGATTCAGGTCTGGTTTTCAATTCCCTAAAGGTCCACTTAGCTGCACGTTCAGCTTATACCACCTCTCAGCAAAGGTTTTGTGGCAGAGAATTTCAGTGATCAAGGCTTTTATGGAAGGTGTTAAAAGACTTGATCCCCCCATTTCCAACCCAGCTCCCGGATGGGACCTGAATGTTGTACTAACCAGACTAATGGGACTTCCCTTTGAACCTATGCATAGGGCTAGCCTTAAAGCACTCACTTACAAGACAGCCTTCCTGGTGGCAGTCACCTCAATAAGAAGAGTTAGTGAACTGCAAGCCCTTTCAGTTCAAGATAAAGTGGTCCTGCGCACTCACGATTTGTGCCTAAATTTATTTCTAAGTTCCATGTGAACCAATCAATAGAACTACCCACCTTTTTCCAGAACCCCCACTAATGTGGCAGAAAGAAGCCTCCACACTTGATTTGAGGAGAGCAGTGATATATTATCTGGAAAAGACCAAACCACTAAGAAAAAGGAACACCAGTTTTTCGTTTCAGTGGCGGCTGGTAGAGAAGGGAACCCGGTCTCTAAATCAGCCATCTCAAAGTGGATCGTAAACTGCTTCACACTGTGCTACACTCTTGCCAAGAGAGATCTGCCCTTTAAGACTAGAGCACACTCTACTTGGGGCTTCCATAGCATTCATTGCAAATGTTCCTCTTGAGTCCATATATAAAGCAGCCACCTGGAGTTCTGTACACACCTTTACACAACACTACTGCCTAGATACTCACTCTAGGTCTTAATCTCAGGTGGAACAAGCAGTGCAAGACATCTTTTCTACTGTTCCTTCACACATCCCACCACCATCTCTGGGTACTGCTCGTTAGTCTATGCAGAGCATGCGATTCTTAGCAGATTAACAAGCATGAGAAGACATGCATTACTTTTTTTTTTTTAAAGAATTTTATTCGTTTTTCAATACAACCAACAATACAAACCAAACACGCAGTGCAATCCACAATCATTACATTAACATCAATTGGTCTTTGTTCACTGCCCCCCTGCTCCCACCCCCCTTTGCGAGCCTGTTTATCCTTCACGCCCAGTGTCTGCCACACGTGGATGGGCGTCATTTTCATCAGATTCCTCTGGATCTAACATTGTTCCAAATAGGCCAGATATCAATGTTTTCCATGCCATCAGGGTACCCATTTCCTCCTCCCAAGACATGCAACTTGCCTCCTGCCACACCACCGTTTCAGCCTCCGCCCATTTCTGTAGTTCTTTCCACCACACCTCCACCCGTGGCTTATGACACTTTTTCCATCCCATAGCTATCCTTCGCTTTGCAAGCACAGACACCAAGTCTTTCAGTTTCCCAACATGCTTCAGCTTCCGTGGCCTAGGAAACCCTCCCAACAGGCAGGCCCATGCCGTATCAACGGCGAGCGTGACCCCTTTCTCTGCTAGCTTTTGTGCAACTTCTCTCCAGAAACCCTCGATCACTGGGCACGGCCAAAACATATGTGTCATATCAGCATTCTCCTCATCGCACTTAGGGGCACGCCTGTCTCCCGGCATTCCGGAATTTAGATATCCTCAGCGGGGTCATATACGCTCTATGCGTTACATACAGCTGTATTTGCTGCAATCTGGCATTCCTAGATACTTTCTTATGGTATCCCAAGGCCCGCTCCCATCTTCCATTTGTGCTCCCACCTCTGTTTCCCAATCCAATCTCAAATGTGTCAATTCTTTTCCCACCTTAGTCATTACCATCTCATACAATCTAGAGATTTCATGCCCCCCCTCAGTTGTCATATATCATCCCCATAATGGCGTCCGGTTCCTCCGCCAGGACTGTCTCAGGCCACGTTATCCGAATCTTCCGCACCAGCCTGTGATACGTAACATATTGGCCCCCATGTGGTCCCGCCTCCTCTCCAAGTCCTTCGAACTCCCTGATGGTCCCCTCCTGCCATATATCACCCAACGTTACCAATCCCACTAACTCCCAATAGGTTCTGATAATCACCCTCAGTTGCTCATCTCCTGCCGCCAATGCAACCAGAGGTACCTGCGGGGAACACGGGAGCGGGTCCCCCATTATTATACATGCTCGTCGCCACATTTTCCACCCAAGCTTCATCATCCCCAGGTACTCCTTTATTTCTGACCCAGGCAACCAGATAATTTCTTTCAGGTAAAACGGGGCACAGTCCTGCCCAAACAATCTAAGTTCAGGGGTCGCTTCATCGAAGAGCCATTTGGCCACAAACTGTAATTGACTCGCTATATAATAGGCCTCAAAATTAGGTAGCTTGACACCCCCTTTTTCGTGAAAGTTCTGCAACTTCCAGAGCGCTACTCTATTCCGGGTGCCATGCCACAAAGTCTCTACACACACCATTTAATTGAACAAAAAACCTCCTAGGAATCATATGTGGGATATTGCTAAAATAATGCAGGAGCCTAGGCAGAACCACTATCTTAAGCATCGCTCCCCGCCCAATCATCGCTAAGGGCAACTTCTCCCAAAATCTCATGCATTTGCGGATTTTCTCAATGGCCATCTCGGTATTACACCTGTGTTCCTCCTCCGCCGTATAGCACACATCTATTCCAAGGTAGCAGAAAGAGCCCACAGTCCACGGCACCTGCAACACCGGCAACCTTTCCACAGGGATTCCTTTGTAACTGCCCAGCGGGAAAATGCTAGATTTTTGGGGATTCACCGCTATACCGGACAACCTTGCATACCTTTCCATCACCTCCAGAATATACTGAAGGTTTTCTTCCGGGTATCTCAAATATAATAACAAATCATCCGCATACAGAGATATCAGGTGCTGTAATCCCCCCGCCCCCAACCTCCATGCCTATCGCGTCGTATTGCTGCCTCAGGTACAGTGCCAGGGGCTCCAGAGCCAGAATGTACAACATCTGGGACCAGGGGCACCCCTGTCTAGTGCCCCTGCTAAGTTGCCATCTCTCAGATATCACTGTACCTGTCCGCACCCTGGCCAGTGGCGCACTATACAGCATCTCCGCCCACCCAATGTACCCCGGCCCCATTCCATACTCTCCCAAAGCCGCCAGCAGCCACGCCCATCTGACCGAGTCGAAAGCCTTTACTGCGTCCAAAGACACGATTGCCATCTCTCCTTCATTGTCACAGCCCCATTCGATCACCCGATAGTCGCCTGTGGTTGTGAGTAATATTTCTGTCTGGGACATAGCCCGTTTGGTCCGGGTGTATCAATTTGCCAATTACTTTACGCAGTCTATTCGCCAGGACAGCTGTTAATATCTTGCTGTCCTGGTTCAGCATCGACAACGGCCTGTACGATCCGCAGCTATGCCCAGGTTTATTAGGTTTAGGGAGCAGTATTATGACCGCCTCTCTGAGCGACTCCGGCAACCGTCCCACCTCAAACGCCTCATTGAGCATTTCCAACATTGGGGGGGGGGGAGTACTTCCGCCCCATATGCTTTATAAAATTCACTAGGTAATCCATCTGCTCCCGGGGTTTTACTAGTAGGTAGCTTCCTAACAACCTCCTCCAACGTAATTGGAGCATCTAGTTCTTCTCTTTCCTCTGTGCTTATCTTAGGCAACCCAATGTCTTGCAGAGTTTCCAGCATTTCATCCCGGCTGCCGCCTCCTCTATCCCCATATAGCTCTCTATAGTAATACGCAAATTCCCTATTGACTCCCTCTTGGGTGTCTCTCACCTCCCCATCTTCTCTGGTTATTGTCCTAATCGGGGGCCTCGGGGTTTCACTTTTATATAGCCACGTCAAGAGATGGCCCGTTTTATCTCCACCTGCATGTTGTCTCTCAACATACTTTTTGTAATTGAGGTTGCAGAGCCTTTCCCAGTATTCCGTGCACTGTTGCTGTAGTTTAAGCACCAGCTCGGTGTCTATGCATTCACTTTTTAGTTCTCTCTCTAACTCGCCTTCTACTCTTTGTAAATCAGCCAGAACCCCATCCTGCAGGCCTTTCGATTTAGCAATGGCCACACCCCGTACCACCACCTTGAAGGCCTCCCACAGTGTCCCCGCCGAGTCAACGCTGCCTGTATTCACCTCAAAATAACTAATGATTTCATCTCTTATATCCTCCCGAAAAGCCGGATCTTTAAGCGCCTTCTCACGGAGGCGCCACGTCGGAATCCGTGCCCTAGGGCGGCCGTATTGCCACCCCACAACCAGGGGCGAGTGATCCGACAGGACCCTCGCTTTATATTCTATATGAGCGATCTCTATCATCACATCCGATGTGGCAAAGAAATAATCAAGTCTAGTGTGCAGCTGTTGTGGGGCCGAGTAATGTGAATACTGCCTCTCATTAGGGTGCTTAGTTCTCCACACATCTACCAGTCCAAAGTCGTCTAACAACGACTGCAATGCCCTAGCTGCTGGGGCAGGTCTGACCATCTTGTCATCCGACCTGTCCACTGTGGGGTTCAGCACACAATTGAAATCCCCTCCCCAGATCACTGTGCTACCCACGCACAGGCTCAGGTTGGTGCACATATCCCGGAAGTACTCCGCTGTGTTTTGATTAGGGGCGTACGTGTTCACAATGCACACCTCTTTATTCTCCACCACCCCTCTCACTATGGCCAAACGCCCCTCAGTATCCACCATTTCCTGCATCAGTTGGAACGGGACGTGCGGCGCCACCCAGACCAGCACACCCCTAGCATAGGCCGAGTACGAAGACCCCACTACAGTACCTTTCCACTTTCTCCTCATCAGCTCCAGTTTTTCCCGGGTCAAGTGCGTCTCTTGTAACAATGCAATATCTATCTTTTGTCTTTTCAAATACAGCATGACCTTGTTCCGTTTTAGATAGCTATTGAGTCCCCTGACATTCCACGTCACTATTTTAAGATCCCCCATGGTTCATCAATACCCATCTCCCTCCCTCTTGGCCGACCCCATCCACCTGCGCAATACAGATACAATTCTAGGGCTATTCCCTTTAGGCTCGCGTTTAAACTCAAACTCCCCAAAACTATATACACACCAAACTCCCCACTTCCCTTCCCTCCTCCCACCCGTCCCTTCCCCAACAACTCACTCCCCAACTGTTGCCCAGCTCCATCCCTGGATCTCAGGCACCCCCACATCTAGCCCTGTCTGGTACGCTCAGAGCTCAGTAGGGTGAAGTCGCCCTAATGGCCACTTAACTATTACCACTAAATGGGGGTGTGAGGACTAGCCCTGAAAGGCTCCTTAATAAAGCAACAGTCCCATTGCAAACAATGCATTATCTATCCCACTCCAGGCCCGTCTATGAACAGGCCACTTCAATGACTATAATCAAGTCCCATAGTCTTAAGCCGCACAATCTCACTGTGCTCCCACCACTATTTACTTATCACTTCTGCCTCTTTCTTCCGCCTGGACGTCTGGCTCCTGGGGGCAGCCTTGCGTATCAAGCCATCCCATGGCATCTTCCAGAGTGTCGAAAAATAAAGTTCTGTTTTTATGAAACACCTTCAATTTCGCCGGGTAAAGTAGCATGTATTTCTGCCCCGCCACCCTCAGTCTCCTTTTAACAGCCCCGAAGTTCATCCGGCTCTGCTGCACCATCAGGGTGTAGTCCGGGTAGGCTATTATGTTTGCCTCTCCTCGCTTGATTGTTCCACCTTTGCGAAAGTGTTCCAGAATCCTTTCCCGGTCCCGATAGTTAAGGATCTTGGCGATCACTGGCCTGGGCGGATTGCCTGGCGGCGGCCTCCTCGTCAGAGCCCTGTGTGCTCGTTCCACAGCAAATCCTTGAGACAGAACTCCTCCGGTGATGATCTGTAACAACATATTTTCGATAAACTCTGTGAGGTTGTGGCCCTCTGTTCCCTCCGGTATACCCACAATGCGGATGTTGTTCCTTCGGGCGCGTCCTTCCGCTTCCTCCGCTCTGCTCTTCAGGTTGCCTACTCTTTGCACCAGGGCATGCAGTTCGACTTGTGTGAGGCGCAGTCTGCTGTGTTCGAGCTCCCTTCTTTCTCCAGGCTCTCTGTGCGCTCCGACAGCGACCTCACATTCTGTCGGAGTAGGTTCACCTCCTCCTGCACCTCACCGACCTTAAGGTCCAACACAGTTTTCAATTCAGCCACTACTATTTCGAGTTTGGCCTCCCAGGCTGCTTTCAAATCTGCCTTCAAATCCGCAATTGCAGCCAGAACCTCCTGATTTCGACCCGCGGCAGCCATGTCGCCTGCGGGAGGCTTGTCTTTGCTCCTAACACTTTCCGGGCCCGTCGGTGTTCTGGCAAATTCGTCCAGCGTAGGTTGCTTTACTTTCTGTCTTAGAGGCTTGTTAGACATGACGCAGCAGCCGTATATAGTGGGTCCACCCACCTCTTCTGCTCCACAATCAGGGGGAGAAGGACACACACTCCGTTCCAATGTCCACTGCCCTACCCAAGCATGGGGGGGCCACAGAACCTCAAGAGCTCCGCCACGCCCTCCCAGCCTTCGTACACACCAACATGCAATGTGTCTTTAGTTTCCTCCCGTTGGAGTCGCGGACTCGCCTACTTCCACTTACAGTTCACGGTGCAGAGCATCCACTATAGCCTTTGCCCTGAGTGCAGTGGTGCCACTTCTCATGCAGTGCGTCCGCGCTATTGTTTGCGTAGTTCCAGAGGGGCGGCCCGTTGCTGTCTTCCGTGTTTGAGGTGACCCCCACACCAGCGTCCCGAGCCTATTCCCCGTTTGCGGCAATGGATTGTGCTCTCCCACGTAGTTAGATGAGTCCTCCGCGGGGGTATCTCATGACACTTGTCCGGATCACTGACAAGTCCCACGTGTCACTGAAGCAATTGTGCCCCTGGAAGTGCCCCCGTTGTGTTTGGGATTGTCCTGGCACTATTTTGTGTGCCCTTTAATTTCCATGCAGCATTTTATACACGCAATGTCCTGCTGCCTTATTCCATGCCGGCAACATTGCGTTGCTCTGAACCTTATCATGGGTCGCCACCTCAGGTGTTATTACGGCGCAGCTCCCATATATACTCTTACTGTGTACAAGTGATCTGTGGCCTTCGCGTGTTCCAAGGACCTTCTATTGTACGCGTCCATCTCCCTCCTCAGCCAGCGTTGGCCTTTCCTTATTCTTGCCGGTATGCCGGGCTCCCATGCCCTCCGTCTCCGCGACTATGTAGCTTGTATCAGCTACTTACTTGTTCGGCAGTATTCCTCTGCATTAGTGACCGCCTGCTACTCTGTTCTACTGCTCCCGGCAGTTGCTCTCACGCACCCTTGCTCCTGTGTCTGCTGGGGGCCCTTAGGCCATCGTCCTCACACTCCACTTCGTTGGCACACTCTCTTGTGCAGGGAGACTCGGCTAGCGCTCTGCCGAGTCCCGTGTCAGTGTTTAGGGCACGGGGCACTCTGTGCATGCACCCCCGATGCACCTGGGTCCCACGGGCCAGTCCGACCACTCGGACGGGTCCCGCTGTCGATTCTCGTACTGCGGGGTCGCGGGCGCAGTGCACCCCGAATGCTGTTGGGCACTGGTGGTGCCGTCACCGTGGTCGGTCCCCCATGCACTCTGTGCACGCACCCCCGGTGCCTTTGGGACTCACGTGCCAGTCTGACCCCACGGACGGGTCTCGCCGTCGTTTTTCTTACTGCGGGTCGGGGGCAGCGTACCCCGCAGGCTGCCGGGCACCAGCGCTGCTGTCACCTCAGTCGGTCCCCCGCACTCTTATGGCTATCCTTAGGCAGGTCACCCTCCGGCGAGGCCGACGCCACAATCCCCCTCTGGATATGATTCGAGCTGCCGCATGGCACCCAAACTGCAGTCACTCGACTCTTCTCTTTGTCCCCTTTGTTGTCACGCGGCGGCCATCTTCCCCCTCTTCGGCAGACAAGTCTCCAGAGCTTCAAAGCTTCTAGTGTTGCAGTCTCCATCTTTCGCCACCGTACTGCTCACAGTGGTGCCCTGAGGCTTCAGCTGCTCGATCCTATGTTTGTGGGATCTATGCAGCAGTTTCCATGCGGTTTTTAGCAGGATGTTGTCTGGATCAACAGGAGCCTCTACGAGGAAACGTCCACCTACATGGTTTTTAGCCACGCCCCCAGAAGACATGCATTACTTATCGTAGTAGCATTTCTGATTATTGCATCTGCTTATATTCACATGTGCCCAGCCTTCCTCCCCTCTCGGAGTAGAAGAAACATAGACCTCTTACACTTCTCTCTCTGTAGTTGCTCACAATAGTCGAAAAGCTCCCTCACGGCAGAAAAAACACACTCTGAGGGACCTCGATGCGCGAGGGATTTTGGGACCACTACACGTCACGTTGGGAATAGTGTTACAAGCACGCCCATGTCGACGTCCCCTTTCGATCCTTGAAAGAAAGATGCAATACTCCACGATTACCACTAGATGTCGGACTATATGCACAGCATGTGAATCATCTAAGCAGATATACTCATCAGAAATGCTATTACAGTAAGTGATGCACGTCTTACCTTTTTAAAGAATTCTCTTTGCCTGTGTGTGTATATAAAATAAACCATTATTTTTACAATTTATCAGTGCATTAGTGCTTCTTTGGACCACATGTATGCTACAAGTTCTTTGTACCATCCTACAACCCTCTCTCCCTCCTAAGATCAGCCTCGATGCTCTGCCACCTACCAGTACCTTGAGTGGGACAGAGTATACTAAGAATTGGAGTTTCCATATTGCTACGGGATAGTCTTATAAAGTCTTACTTGGATGGACTTTAGCGAAACTGTCCTAACAGTGGGCCCAACCAGGCTCAAGAACACCTGCATTTTCTGCTGTCTCTCATGGAGCTGCGACTGCCCGAACCTGCATACTCCCAATACCCTGGGACCTGTGGCATTTTGCGGTGCATCATCTTGTGAAGCGCGGTTTCGGGTGAAACCTTGTGGGCATCCTTCTGGGCCTGCAGTAACTGTTTCCTGCTCCATTACATCCCCTCAGCCTTATCGAGAACAGGAGAGAAGTCTGCCGGACAACAGTCACTGTTCTAAACTCTGAAGGATTCCGAGCCAGTACTGCAACGATCCTCTGCTTGGCAGCCCCGCTGAATTAGTGCAAACGTCTGATCCCTCCGAAGTTCCTTCTCCAGCTGGCAAGGCCAAGAAACCCAAACTGGCTCTGCTGTCGCCTCACCTTGGGGACCGTCCTGTGGTATTGTTTTATTGAAAAGGTACTGTCTGGCTCCCAGTTACTTACCTGGGGCTGGCTGTGTTATTTTGCTCTTGGGTACTGCATTCATCTGATCCTTGCACCCATCCAGGTCCTGCCTAGAGTCACATTGCGATGGATGACCTATTTGGCTCTATTCTGCCTTCGGACATTGGTCATTGGTGCATTATTGTGAGGGAAATCACAAATTCTCCAGCATGGGGTCTGGCATGGATTCAGATGCTCACGACCATTCCCTGTCGTCAGGCTGGAAATCCTCGGTAAAGAAAAAAATCAGTTTCACTTCTGCACTGATTTTCCCTGTGCCTCTACTGCCTACACTCTGACCCGACGCACGTGGAGGATGACTATGCGTCTTGTCAGGACATGGTGCCCTGCACGCTGAGCGATCAGGGCAGGCATCTCAACGAGTGGCTGCAGGCCAAAGCTGCTTCTCTGTGCGAGTCCCGACAGCATTCCCCCCCTGCCCAGAAGAATGTTGAGCAGTTTTCTAAGACCTTTGAGGGTGCACCTCCCACGGGGGGCCCAACATAAGGCTAATCACTGCAAGTCCACTGTCACTGTGAACGCCTTTGCGACAGGCTCCTCGGCAGCCAGGCCGAGTACAGAGTCTCCAGCAGCTTCAACCACGAGCCAACGCTCAGGATCTTCATAGATGACGGCGGATTGGGGGAATCTCCTGTCACCGCCTCCCAGATCTTCATCGCCCGACGAGATAAGCTTGTTCCACGCCATGATCTCCAAGGCCAGCTCGTCCCTGAAGAGAAGAAAGGGTTTCCTATACCAGCGCTGCGAGGCAAAGAGGAAGACCGTACTTTCTGTCCCGCTCTTGGATGACATTTGGGACTCAGGGTTGCCCCTCATGAAGAACCCTTCCTCGGCCCTGGCGAAGAGGGACCGTTATGAGAAGTACAGGGTGCTGGACTCTGCGCCCAAGTGCTTGCAGTCCCAACCATCTCCGGACTCTGTGATTTTGGTGGCAGCCAAGAAGTCTTTTTCGGGATCCTCCTTCGGCAGCCTCCCCCACCCCCCCTGGAGGGAGGGGGAGAATTTGGATGCCATGGGATGAAGTTATCATGTCGGCAGCGACTACCATCAAGGCCGCCAACACCCTCGCCATTGTGGCACGTATCGACAGGGAGCTTTGGTTCAAGATCGCGCCCATCCTGGACTTCCTTCCCGACGATAAGAGGGCGGAAGCTTTGGAGATTCTACAGGAAGGCGAGGTGGCATCGGACCACGCCATTACAGTGGCCACGGACATCGCCGACATGGGGTTCCGCCAAATGGGCAACAGCGTTTGCCTTCGTTGGCAGGGCTGGCTGAGGGCCACAAATTTTCGCCAGGGTGTTCAGTCGAAGGTGTTGGACATGCCCTTCCACTGGGACAATTAGTTTGGGAAGACCGTAGATGAGTCTCTCCAGGCAATCAAGGCAGACACTGAGACGGCTCATGCCTTGGGCACGCTTAAACAGCGACGGCCGTCCTTTCGGACTTCTGGCAGAAAATCCCAAGGTCCTTCCAAAAGATTCGGTGGAGGTGCTTCGTCCTACCGTCAACCCTCTCGCTCGTCAGCCCTGGAGACCTACAGGGGCTGTGCCAAATCTGGAGGAGGACGTCATCGTCGCCAAAGCCCCCAAGGTGGCACTTTGATGTCAAAACAGGATTGAACCGGCCGTGGCGTCGAGCCCCCACCTGTGCACCCCAAGGGGAGGCCAGCTGGCATACTTCATCAGCGTGTGGAAGACCATCTCCACCGACCGTTGTGTGCTGGATGCTCTCGCCCACGGACACACCCTGGAGTTCCAACAGAAATGTCCCCATATACCACCACCTGCCCGGCAGGAAAACCACGTCCCTCAGCTTCTGCTGGAGGTGCTGGCCATGCTAAAAAAGTGTGCGATAGAACTCGTCCCAAAGAGGCTCTGGGCTCCGGAGTGTACTCTCGTTACTTCCTCATCAAAAAGACCAGCGGTTGGAGGCCCATCCTAGACCTCTGCCGTCTAAACAAGTACATCAAGTCTCAAAAGTTCCAGATGGTGACTCTTCAGCACATGTTTGGACAGCTAGAAGAGGGAGATTTTCTATCGTCGCTGGACTTGGAGGATGCCTATTTTCGCCTCCCCATCCACAAGGGCCACCGCAAGTTCCTGCGCTTCGTGGTTCAAGGGCAACATTACCAGTTCAAGGCCCTTCTCTTCGGATTGAAGTCGGCGCCAAGTGTTTGGCGCCCGTGGTGGCGCAGCTACGTCTTCGAGGGATCCACGTATACCCTTACCTGGACGACTGGCTCGTCCGAGCAAGCTCAAGGGACATCGTCGTGGAACACACGGCGAGGTTTGTCCAACTACTGACGGATCTGGGGTTCACGTGAACTATGCAAAGTCCTGCTTGACTCCATCGCAGGAGGCGCTCTTTCTGGGATCCCGACTCAACAGTGTCGTGCCTGGCGTCTCCGCTGGAGGAAAGGATACTGGCCATTTTGGGCAAAGTGCAACTGATGTTGGCCCTAAAGGTCGCCACAGTGAGATCCATCAAGTCGCTGCTCAGCATTATGTCGTCATGCATTTACCTCTTCCGACTATGCAGGCTGCGGATGCGTCCACTACAGGAGTTCCTCGACGAACATTGGATACAAGTGTCAGGAAGCTTCCAAGACAAGATCAAGCTCGACAAGAGCTTCCGTCGAGCGATACGATGGTGGGGAGTCCGCTCACATCTGTCCGGAGGCGCAGATTTCCAGACACCACCGTACCAGGAGACCGTCACGACGGACGCCTCACTGGAAGGTTTGGGTGCTCACACCGGAAGTCTTCATCTAAGAGGCCTGTGGCTGCCGGAGGAGAAGACGTTGCACATCAACGTGCTAGAGCTTCAAGCTGTGTTTTGGGCCCTCAAGTTCTTCCTGCTGTCCCTCAAGGGCAAAGTGGTGCAGGTCTTCACAGACTATACTACCATGATGTTTTACATCAGGAAGCAGAGGGAGCACCAGATCCCTGGCGCTCTCCAAAGAGTTGCAGGACCTATGGCACTGGCCCGTTGCACAGAGGATGTTACTTATCCCGTTTCATCTGGCAGGAGTGAAGAACACCGTCAGTCTCTCAGCAGGGAGCTGCGCTCTTGACATGAGTGGGAACTTCGGCAGGACCAAGTGGATCATCTGTTCCGCTGTTGGGGCAATCCCCAGATCGATCTGTTTGCGACGGCGTCGAATACCAAGTGCCGGAGGTTCGCCAGCCGATTTCACCTGCCGGGGAGCATGGGGGACGCATTCTCTTTCCCCTCGGACGGCCTTTTTGTGTATGCGTTCCCTCCGTTGCCATTGCTTCTTTGACTAGTTCATCAACGCAGACGGTCCCGTTGCAGGATGATCCTCGTCGCACCGGCGTGGCCGAGACAGATATGGTACCCAGACCTTCTGAACAAGTCTGCGTCCCCTCCAGTCAAGCATCCAGCGGTCGCAGATCTTCGTGCAAGGGAAGGAGGCGCGATTCTGCACCACAGCCCAGGATCGCTGAACATGAAGGCCTGGCTCCTGCAGCACTAAAGTTTGGGGGCTACAATCTCCCAGCGGATTGTAAGGAGGTGCTTGCCAAGGCCAGGGCTTAATCTACTCTCAAATGCTATGGGCACAAGTGGAAGAGGTTCGCCGTTTGGTGCCGTACTCAGAAGATCGACCCTCTACGAGTCACTGCTCCGCAGGTGCTTCCGTATTTGTTGTCGTTGGCCAAGGCAGGACTGGCCCATGCTTCCATCAAAGTTCATCTCCCACTACACCAGATCTTCAGGACGATCATCCTTATGGTCGCATCGATTGGTCAAGGAGTTCATGAAAGGACTATTTTGCTCGTTCCTGCCGGTGAAGGCTCCGGCCCCGGCGTGGGAGCTCAATGTGGTGCTTACTAGGCTCATGGGTCCTCCATTCAAGCCTATGCATTCGGCGGCACTGACATTTTTGTCGTGGAAAACAGCTTTTCTTGTGGCCATCACCTCTGCACGAGTGGGAGAGATCCAGGCCCTCTCTTGTAAACCACCTTATTTGACATTCCACAAGACTAGGGTAGTGCTATGGACGCACCCCTCCTTCATGCCCAAGGTGCCGTCGGACTTTCATCTAAACGAGCCCTTGGTATTACCAGTGTTCTTCCCAACGCCTTTGTCGCCGGCTGAGAGGACTTTGCTCTCGCTGGATTTGGCTAGAGCGCTGAAGTTCTATGTGGACCGCACAAAGAATTTTTTGAAGACGTTGCAACTTTTTGTGAACTTTGACCCTGTGAGCCATGGGAAGGCCCGCTCTAAGGCTTCCATTTCCGGGTGGCTCTCTGGCTGCATCACCCATTGTTACCGGTTGGCAAACCGACCGTTACCTATCCATCCGAGAGCCCATTCGGCCAGCGTGATCACTGCAACTACGGCGTTCCTGTCTGGTGTGCTCCTGCTTGACATCTGCAGGGCTGCAACGTGGAGGTCGACGCACACCTTCACAAAGTTCTACTGCATCGAGAGGGATTCCAGGGAGGAGTCCAGAGTCGGCCAGGCAGTGCTGTGCACCCTGTTCCCTTCGAAGGTGAGCCTGGTGAGGAGGTAAGAGATGCTTAATGTTGAGCCTTGCTACCTCCCGTGGTTATGCATGTGTGTACTGCTATGTATTCTTTATTCATGAGCATGTGAATCCATGCCAGACCCCATGCTGGAGAAGGAACAAGTTACTTACCTGTAACTTTTGTTCTCCAGCATGGATTCACATGTGAACCCTCCCGCCTATTCCTCTGTTGCTCTTCTCTTGGTCCTACTGCCACTTTACGTGCTACCAAATCTGAAGATGGCTGCCGGAGGAGGGGCTTAGGTAGAGGGCAGTCATTGGCTGGGGGCAGTATGACCCAGAGACCAGTGATTGGTTGTAAGGAGAAATACAGTTCAGAAGTGAAACTGAAACAGATTTTTTTCTTTACCGAGGATTCCCAGCCTGACGACAGGGAATATTCATGAGCATGTGAATCCATGCCGGACCCATGCCTGAGAACAGTTACAGGTAAGTAACTTGTTCCTTCCCTTGCATTTGTGAAAACCTACATGCAAACTTGAAGGGTGCCTGCTGGGCCCTGCCTTCTGGAACATTGTACTCTGCTTCCCCCGCCAGTTCTTCAGCAGCCCTTGGCCACTGGTGCCTTTGTGTCCTTTCTCTTTTTGTGACTCACACAAGATAGGGTTGAACTGCCTCAGTTAGGCTAAGCTAAAGTACCTTGGTTTCTAAACAAGTTTATTTTCCTGGTTCAGGTGTTTAGCTATATTTGCTGTTACCTTTGTTTTATTCTAACAAGTATTGATTACTGTGAAAATTTCAATTGTTTATTCGAAGGGATTGGTTCCTCAGACGTATTCCACATCTATGACAGGTAATCACCACAGCTGTGCTGCTTCAGAAAATTTTCGGCTCCTGCGTCGATGACGTTGATACGCTGTCCTCGAGGGCCTCCGTCGAGCCGACATCACCGGATGTTAGTAGTAGGACGCACGATGCCCGTAGCCTCTTTTCTGTTTTTTCTGCGAACGTGTTCGCTTCGGAGATCTCTGCGTGCCTAGGTTCTTCTGAGTTATTCTATCGGTCCTTCAAACGTGTTTGTTGAAGATATCATCATGTTTTCGTCTTCTACCGAGCGGTCGGGATTTAAGAAGTGTCGGGACTCCGGTTCCAAGATGTCCCTTACGGACCCGCACGACGCCTGCCTCTGGTGCCTCGGTGAGGACCACGCCACGGATGACTGACTATTGCCAGTCGTTAACATTGAAGGCCTTGCGGGAGCGGAAGAAGCAGCTTTCTGTCGGTAGGGTTTCCCAGCCCCGAAAGTCGAAATCCGCTGGGCTTTTGACCGAATATTTGAGAGCCGACTCTCCACGTCGTCGGCGTAAGTCCAGGGGCTCTCGGTCCCGGAGTGATTCCCACCATTCCTCTGCCTCTTCGAGGCACACGCGGAAGTGCCGTCACTGGTCGCCTTCCTCGTCCAAGGACTCCGCCCGTTGGCGGGTTGCTTGTCCCAACAAGCACCCTTCTCCTGCGGAATGGGATGCATTTCGTACGGAGATGATGGTGATTTTCCAATTGCAGGGCTCCGTTCCGTCCACGCCTTCGAAGGAAGCTGGCAGGGAATGGGGTAGGGCCGCCGCTTGCACGCCTTCGGGCTCGGGTGCCTTCGAGGTCCCGACTGGACAAGCTGGATCGCTCTAGCCATGCCCGCTCCAGGTCCCGGTCCTCGACGCCCTCGAGACCGTCTGAGCCTGTGAGGTCTTCGAAGAAGATGTCGATTCCATCAGCGCCATGTCTGTCGAGGGACTCTCTCGAGGCTCTGCATCCGAGGAAGTCATCGGGGCCAAGGCCGTCGAAGGACACACTCAGGGCACCGCCCTCGAGGCCTGTGTCAAAGCCATTGGCGCTGTGCTCAACGTCTACGCCGATTCTGTCCACTCCTTTTGTGGAGGCTCTGCCGGACGTACCCCGTGTATCAGTGGAAACTCTGAGGAAGTCCTTGAAGAAGTCAGTGAGGCCTGTATTTGAGCCTTTTTCAGTGCCCTCTTCTAGGGATTTGTTCCAGCCTCTGGATTATATTTCGGAGGTGGAGGAAGGGTCTGAGGAAGGTTTGGTTCCTGATGAGGTTCCTGAAGACCTCTTATCTGGTCATAGCCAGCTGGAAGACCTGCGTCAGTCTTTGCACAACGCCAGTGGTCTGGACACCTCTCCGGAGGTTGAGTTCGGTAGGCCTGAGCCTGGCACGCACACCGAGTCCTCGTACCGGCGGCTCATGTCGAGGGTGACGGAGTACTTGGGGTGGTCTGCACCAACAGTGGATTTTCTGCAGGATGACCTGACAGATATCTTGGACCATTGGACCAAGGTCCACCAACTGACCCAGTACTGCCATTCCATATGGCCTTGCAAAGAAGGGTGGCGGCGGCTTGGACTGCTCCGGAGAGTCTCCCGGCAGTAGGTATGTCGTTGCCGAAAAATTACCGCCCAGCCAGTGGCGACCCCAGCTACTTGTCCATGCACCCTACTCCGGAGAGTTTGGTGGTGCAGGCGGCTATGGCCCCAGCAAAACAGGCATCATACCCTACCATCCCTCCTGATGGGGAAGACCAACGTTTTGACGGTTGGGCGAAGAAAGTCTTTTCTTCAGGGGATATGGCTTTGAAAGCAGCCAACTCTGTGTGTGCCTTAGCACTTTTCACTCACTCTGTGGAATTGTTTCATTGGCGGCTGAACATATTTCCGAAGGGGAGGAACGGGATGGTTTTCTTGCCCTTGTACAGGATGGTACGGATGCCATGTGTGAATCCCTTCAGTTGGGTCTGGACGTCGCAGACTGTGTCAGCTGGTCCATGGCGGCAAGCACTTCGATGCGCAGATTTCCGTGGTTGCGGAAGTCGGGGTTTGCTCCTGATGTGCAGGCCCGGCTTCTCATCATGCCCTTTGATGGTGACCATCCTTTTGGCAGCAAGGCTGACGAGAGCCTTGAGAGGTTGCAGACCTCCAAAACTCAGTGAAGTTGTTGAGCACTGCCGTTCGTCAACCTCCGCCTTTTCGTGCTAGGGGACAGCAATGGAGGGGGAGGTTCCTTTCGATACTACTCGACCTTTGGTAAATCGAGGGGAGCTGCAAGTCAAAGGGGCTAACGTAGGAGCACCAGAGGTGGAAAACGAGGTACTCGAGGTGCCAAGGCTGCTCGGGCATTTGCCACTTTTCCCTCAGGCCCTGCCGCAGCTGCTTCAGCTCAGTCCTGAGGCCATGTCCCATGGTTCGCCGGTTGGGGGAAGGCTGGTGCAGCATCTTGTAGAATGGCGTGCCATTACTTCAGATGTGTGGGTTCTGGAGATCATAGCCCACGGCTACTGTCTTCCTTTCCAGCAGAGGCCTCACGACAATCCACCAGGGAATCTCTTTGCAGAGTCCGGATCCGCTCATTACGCAGGAAATCAAATCCCTGCTGGAGAAAGGTGCCATAGAACTGGTGCCTGTAGCGGAGAGGTACAAGGGATGGTATTCCCCATATTTTTTGATCCCGAAAAAAGACTGGGGATTGAGACCCATCATGGACTTGCATGGCTTGAACAAGCTCCCCAGGAAGGAACAAGTTCAAGATGGTTACTCTCTCTCAAGTCCTCCAGGCCCTTCAACTTCAGGACTGGTTGGTGTCTCTCGACCTCAAGGATGCTTACTTTCATGTGCCGATTCATCCCAAGCACAGGAAGTACCTGAGGTTCGCGGTTGGGGACTCACACTTTGTTTCGGGTCCTGCCGTTCGGATTGACCTCCGCCCGAGGGTTTTCACCAAGCTCCTAGTGGTGGTGGCAACTTATCTCAGGAAAGGGGGGGATTCACGTCTACCCCAATCTGGACGATTGGTTGATCAGGGCGCGCTCTTCCGAGCAAGTCCTAGATCATCTGTCAGTCACCTTCCACTCTTCACAGGCTGGGATTCTCCCTCCACTTAAAGAAGTCCCACTTGACGCCAACCCAGCGGCTCCAGTACATCGGAGCAGTGCTCGACACATCCCCGGGGCAGTGTTTCCCTCCCCAGGTGAGGGCTCATCACATTCTGCAGATGGTGCGAAAGTTTCAACATGCCCAGAGTCTCCTGGCGTTGAGTTCTTGAGGTTGCTAGGCCTCATGGCATCACGCGTTCTCCTGGTGCCAGAGGCCAAGCTGCGAATGAGATCTCTGCAGCTGGCTCTCAAGATGCTGTGGTCGCAGTCCTCCGGCAGGATGTCGGGTCCCGTTCAGGTGCCGCCCTCAGTTGCCCAGGATCTTCTGGGGCGGGCCGTCGAAGGCAATCTGATGAAGGGGGCTCCATTTTGGCTACCCTTGCCGGAGGGGACGATCGTGACGGACGCATTCCCTCATGTGATGGGGAGCTCATGCCAAGGAGTTGACAGTCAGCGGTCGTTTGTCTCCGTTGGAGTACAGACTCCATATCAAAACGATCTGCTCTCACGGGAGGGGTGTCAGGTTCTCCATCCAGAGGTCAAGTCCCTCAACCTTCATGCTTGGCTTCTGAAAGGTTGAGGTGGATTGGGACCCTCCTGAAGATGTGATGGAAGTGTTGCTATCAGCCTGAAGGCCTGCAACAAAGTCCCTGTACAGTTGCCGTTGGAGAATGTTCTGCGCCTGGTGCAGGGTTAAGAATGTGGATCCTTTTTCATGTGCCATTCCTGTGGTTCTGTCCTTTTTGCTTTCGTTGGCCCACAAGGGCCTGCAAGTAGGTACCATTAAAGGTTACCTGGCGACACTGTCCGTATTTAAGCGCCTGTCTGAGGAGTGTTCTTATTTTAAGATTCCTTTTTGCTTTCTCAGTTTTTGAAAGGGCTCTCTAATGTGTTCCCACCGTCACCTTTTCAGGTGCCCGGTTGGGATTTGAACCTGGTTCTAAAATTTCTAATGGGTGCTCCATTTGAGCCTTTACATTCTTGTCCTTTGAGACTATTGACCTTTAAAACCTGTATTTTTAGTTGCGGTTACTTCCACTCGCAGAGTGAGTGAGTTGCAGGCACTATCTGCTAAGCCACCCTTCACAGTGTTTCATAAGGACAGGGTTGTCCTTGGGGTTCGTCCTTCTTTTTTTCCGAAAGTTGTCGGAATTTCATTTAAGCCAGAAGGTCATTCTTCTGGTGTTCTATCCTCCTCCACATCCTGGTAAGGAAGAGGAGAGGCTCCATAGGTTGGATCCTAGGAGTGCTTTAAGTTTCTACATCTCCCGGGTCAGAGTGGATGATCAACTCTTTGTAGGATACGCTGGAAGGCGTTCGGGACAAGCTGTTCCTAAGCAGACTTTGTCTAGATGGATTATCTTGACAATTTCGGAATGTTACCGCTTGGCGGGTAAGGACCCTCAGGTAGGCTTACGGGATCATTCTACTAGAAGTGTGGCTGCCTCTACTGCTCTGCAGAGGGGTGTTCCCATTCGTAACATTTGTGAAGCAGCTACATGTGCCTCTGTCCATACTTTTGTAAAACACTACTCCCTGGATTCTATCCATGGGCAGGACTTGGCCTTTGGCAAGGTGGTCCTCTATTCCGCAATTTAATTGGGCATTCTAAAATTCTAAATTCTTTTCCCACCTCCATACGTTGGTACTGCTTTGGGAGTCTGTCATAGATGTGGAATACGTTGGAGGAACCAATCCCTTCGAAGAACAAGTTACTTTCTTACTTGGTAATGCTCTTTCGATGGGATGTTCCGACGACGTATTCCACATCGTTGCCTCCCAGCCTTCCCCGCTACAGAATTTCTTATGCGATTGCAGCTTACATTTCCGCAAGGCTTTCTGTGGTCATACTGGCAGAAGATTGGTGCCACACGTTCTGGGGAAAAAACTACAACTGAGGCTAGGGCTGTCGTGCGTCCTACTTATAACATCCATTGATGTCGGCTTGACGGAGGCCCTCGAGGACAGCGTATCGACGTCATCGACGCCGGACGCAGCCGCCGAAAATTTTGCGAAGCAGCACAGCTGTGGTGATTACCTGTCATAGATGTGGAATACGTTGTCGGAACATCCCATCGAAAGAACGTTACCAGGTGAGAAAGTAACTTGTTCTTCTCTTTTGACCTTCTGTGAATAGTATTTGATTTACTTTTACGTCTTGGTTCATATGAAATATCTATTTTATACAACTCCCTAGTGTGTCAGTGTTTCCTTGAACCAAGTGTATGCTCAGGATTTTGTGTGCCTCACTACAGCCCTCCTAGACTAAGCCTGGCTGCTCAGCCATTGCTACCGAACCTTTGAGTAGTTCAGGTTAAAACTAAGGGGTGTAACCCTGTTTACCAAAGGTGGGCTTTCTGAAGTCTTGTACCAGACACCCCCAACTGGAACCTGTTGAACAGATTCCTGTGCGCAATGACTGACAAACTAAAATTCCTTGAAACAAAGTATCTCTGTGTCTAGACGAGAACAAGAACAGAAGGACAAGCCTACAACAAAGTCTAGAACTTACTCACGTGTCATCTAGAACATTAAGGGCCAGCAGGGTAAATTTACCTAACTGTTGACCCCCTGACCCCTCCATGTCGGTATTTGGGTATAACGCCCTGGCCCTAACTCACACTGACCTGACCTTTGGTGGTGGATCCTGGCTTTAAGGACCTTCCTGGGCCTATCCTAGTGTGTTGAATTGAGTAGAATACTTATCTGAACTGAACTGTTATCTAACTTTGGAAACTTGGTATAATCCCGACCACAACCCACTACATTATTTCTACCTACAACTGGAGAAATTATACTTTGGAACTGGTGACTTTTGGGCACAATGTCCCAAAGCATCTTGGGGTTGGACTTATTAAGATTGAGGGAAGCTCTTGTTTTGTTGATTCAGAAGACCTCTGCCCATTTTACTTTGCATCTGAAGAGTCTCCTGTATTGCACTGTCAATTGATTCATAAGCTATTCTATTCTCCTAATGGTGAATGTCTATGTGTTTTATAAGGTTTTGTTTGACAATACTTACTACGATTTCTATATGCTTTGTGTGTAACTGAAGGCCTAAAAAATTACTATTTTTATGTACTTACTGTCGGAGTTGAATTATTGGGATTGCTCCTTGTGGACTCATTGTAGCCCTAGACCACTCTAACACTTTTCCTGAGACTCAGTCTTGAATGCTCAGCTACCTTACCTTGATTGTGTTTTGGATAACCTTTGTGTTTTCCCTGTTTACCACAAATGGGGTGGCCTCCCAAAATCCATCTGAACAGATGGACGTTTTGGCTGAAAAAGGTATAACATTGTTATCATTAAAGATAAGAAGTGGTCCTTGTCCCCATTTCCAAGTTAAAGTAATTTGCCAGCTAAAAGCCTCTGGGAGACCAGTCGAGGAGTACTTTTTTCCATGAAATATGCCTGCTCATTACACCCAACACATTTGAAGGAGTCCTTTTAGCATTGCGACCTTCAGTAACAAAATGTTATGAATTATTCCTCCACAAACTTCTTACATTAAATTAAGAAATACCTGCAGTCTGTTTGACTCAAGGTGTTAAACAGTTTGAAACTCCACAAAATGCTTCCCATGGTTATCTCTTTGTGCAAATTAGGCAGTTCTTTTGTGGTCGCAGCTGATCCTCTTACTTTGTATGTTTTTTGCAGGATATTATACCTCAGCCTCTGCTTGACCAATATTTGTCCATGACTGACCCGGCACGGGCCCAGACAGTAGACACTGAAATAGCAAAACACTGTGCGTACAGCCTGCCAGGGGTTGCTCTAACTCTGGGCAGACAAAACTGGCATTGCTTGAAGGACACCTATGAGACACTGGCATCTGATGTACAGGTACGGCCTTGATTTTCACAGATTTCAGTATCTGTTTTTGTAGCACAATTAGCTATTTGGTTGCTCAATCCATATGCAACTGGTTTGCACTCATTATAAAGATTAACTGAAACCATTATATCAGCATGGGTTTAAAAGGATTCACTACGTCTGGCCAGGATCTTTTTTTTTTTTACATATATATTGTGCCAGCTCACCACTTTAGTCTCAGAGTGCAAATTTTGTCCAAGTTATGGCGCATTAAGCCTGATCCTTAGTCTGCTTAGGATCCAAAACCAACCATAAGCTTATGGGTGCAAACCTTCCTTTGTAATGGTTGTTACACTCTCCAACTCCATTGGCTTTATTGTAATCTGCTCAGCTCGCAATGGAGATGTGTATTGTTCTACTGTTAATGATCTGTGTATCTGTGCAAATCGATCATAATTGATAAGAAGGAAACACCTCTAATGTAGGAATTAATTCCCTGAAATCAAGGCACTGCAACTGATTGGGAAGGTTCCTCAGCCAGTTAGGACAGTTATTATATATGATCAATGTGATAGTTACAAACCCAACATTGTCCTAATTACCATAGTCTATGCATGGTTAGTCTGTTCTTGGCTAATTTATGTTAATGCACAAGGTGTTGCGTGTTTCCTTACTTGATAACATGGGCATTACTTTTTCGTTGTATGGCCTCGTTTTTGGCTAATTACCTGTTACATTCATGCAAGTCTTGACTTTGTACTGCAATATAATGCCCTCTTTATATTTTCATTTATTGATTGCTGACAGTGGAAGGTCCGTCGGACACTGGCTTTCTCCATCCATGAGCTGGCGGTCATTCTTGGTGATCAGCTGACTGCTGCAGATCTGGTGCCGATCTTCAACGGATTTTTGAAGGATCTAGATGAAGTTCGCATAGGGGTTCTCAAGCATCTCTATGACTTTCTGAAGTTGCTTCATGCAGACAAAAGGAGGGAGTATCTGTACCAGCTGCAAGAATTTATGGTGACTGACAATAGCAGGAACTGGAGGTTTCGCTATGAGTTGGCAGAGTAAGTAGTATGCCATTTATGTTGTATCCCTTTAGACTCTGCTTTCACTAGTCATGTGACTTTACTAGCAGTTGTTTTGCAATCCTATGTATGCTCTGGGGGAGGTTTTTTCTTTTTGCTGTTTTATTAGCCACACTTTGAGACCCACAGTATTTTTGCTGTACTTTTTGTGTCTTTGGCATTTTTGTTCCAAGTAAGTGAGGTGCTTTTTTAAATCTCAATTACCTCTCTAACTATTTTTTTTTCTGGGACGCCTGGGAGCCAAAGAGATTACCAGGTGTGCGGTTGAACCCTATTGTTAAGATTGATTTCCAAAATATACCCAGGGAGTGTATTTTGGGAGGCCTACCTATTATGGTGAGCAGGGAAGACTGTTAAGTGTATCCAAACCTAGTCAAGGTAGGTAGCAAAGCAGTAAAGCTTAGACTTAGGAGGGGTTGAGAGTGGTCTAGGGCTACAATGAATCCACACAGAGCAACACCAATAATTCCAGTTAGACAGGCAAGTACCAGGATATGGCTTATTAAGCCTTTAAAATACACACAAAACAATGAAACCTCTAGGAAAGTATTGCCACACCACTACTACTGTAAAATGCATATATACATTCGCTCTTGTGAGAAGATGGAAACGCATTTGATTCAACGCCAGTGCAATACAGGTAAGTAGTTAGATTCTTAGGACAGATTTCCCTAAGCGCAACTAAGGGCTTAGTAAAACCATTAAACCGAGACAGTACAAGACTCCACTCTTAGTATAAGGCTGTACCACCTGAGTATATGGTAGCATAGACCGAGCAGCCAGGCTTATCTTAGGGGGGAGAGAGGGCTGTACAATCCGTACAAAGAAATTGTAGTACACATATGGTCCAAAGAAACACTGTATTGTAAAAATAAAGGTTTTATTTAAATACAAGTAGACCAAGATGAATGTTGGGTAAATAAGTACTATCACATTATATATGACCACAATTATAAAAACACAACACTATGCTTCAAAGTATAGGGACCAAAGCATAGACCTTGTTCAGAAAACCTAACAGTAATTCTAGGGAAGTTGAACCTTATCGTACACATTTAGTATAGGCCACACCTATTCATGGGGAGTAGAAACCATGAGTTACTTTTAGATTAACTTCTGTAATCTACTCTAGCAGTTTTACAGTGATGCGCAGCAAAGAAATCACTGAGTAAACCAACCTGCAAGTATACTTTTCTAAGCAGTGGTACTCATTCAAGGCATAGTAGAAACCTATAACTTCTTTTATGATAAGTTATATTAGGTGAGTGAGACCTTTTGGTGTAATATACAATTACAGTTGTTTTTCAGCTCAGTGGAACACAGGCTAAAATAAGCAAGAATTCTTTACACTAAATTAGGATTGCACCAGGCAGACCAACGTTAGCTACACCTAAAGAACACTTTTCAAAAATGGCACACATCTATTCTAGTCAGGTAAAACCTAATTTTGTAATATACTATTAAAGTTGCTTTTCAGATCAGTGGAACACAGATTGAGGTAAGCAATAACTATTTAACTTATTTTAGGATGCCACACAGCTCACTCAAGGTAAGTAAAACATATATAATTCTTAAAGGAGCTACCAGCAATTTAAAGGTATGTATAGCTGTGTGCATATCCTGATTACTTGCTGCTGTACTAGATTCTAGTTTAGCTGTGTGCACAATGGGGTGTGTTGCTTAATTCGAATGTGGGTGCTTGTGTTACCCTTGCACCATGCTGCACTTTTTCATTCTGCTGTGCCCGGTATCCAACTTGGCTGTGTGCGCATGCTGCTTTCTGTTTCATTCTGCTTTAGCTAAAATCAAACACTGCTGCCTACTTGCTGTTACCATTTAAAAAAAAAAATAACTTTATGCTGGGTGCGCAACTGTTAATTTACTACCTTTTTAAAAATAGCGTGTGCTGTGAGTACATCCTACATTTTCCTCTGTGCCTACCCACTGTCCCCGACCCCCTGTGTTTTTCCCCGCCGTCCCCCTTGCGCCTTAGTACATCAGCCTGGTAAGTGTCCTCCTCACCACTGCAGCTAGCTATGTCGCTATCTATCGCTATCTTCTCTAACTGCTTCTCTATTTCCACCCCTCTCCTATCACTAAATCTGGCCGGAAGAAACTTAAGTTATACTGGGCTCCAACCCAGGCCTTCCTATTGCAGACACCTTTTTCACTGTTTCTGCCAGAGAGGCTCTCACAGACATTCTCTTTGTCGTTCCCTCACCCGGCTTGTGGACTCTCCACACGGTTGCCTTTCTCTCTCCCATCGCCTCTTCTCCCATTAATGGTGGCACCTGCTGGGAGGTCCTCCTTGACCTCTTCACCATTTCCAGGGTCCTCATTCATGTCTATCGGAATGGAACCTCCATGGTTCAGGGTCCTCAACCCAACCTTCTCCTCTTTGACAGGCTCCTACCTTGCCTCTCAAACCTTAACTCTCCCCCTGGACAGGCTCCCTTGCCTGCTGTGCCTTCTTCGTCCTCTGCACAGGCTCCCTCGCCTTTCCTCATTGTCCCGGCTCCCTTGTCGGCCTTGGCTCCTCCGCCACCCAACACTATCCCACTGGCTGTTCTGCCACAAACTTGGGGGCGGACCAGCGCCCCCTGTGGAAGACCTTAAACGATGGCAAGCTGCTCCATATTGCCACGCTTAACTCTCACTCTGCTGTCAAACACTCGTCCAACAGCTGCAAGGGCCGCTCTGTCACACGCTTTGGCACACTCCTCCCTGAAGGATACAAGATCCTCTCTGTGCCCAGTCCCAAGGGGGGAGTGGCCCTGATCTTCCCAGAATGGATACCTGTGTCCATCATCCCTACTCAGGCCTACTCCTCCTTAGAGTGCCTAGTCTGAAGGCTCTCACTCTCTCCTAAATCTTCTCTCCTTATGGCCACCTTCCATCGGCCACCAGGATAGTCCACTCTCCCTTTCGGAATGAGCTGACCCTGGCCTCTTTTCTAATTACCTCCTCCTCTGAGCTCCTCCTGCTGGTTGATCTCAAATTCCATCTGGACTCTTGTGACTCCTCAGAACCTTTCCGCAACCTATGCGCTTCTCTCTCCTTATCTATCTTACCCTCTGGCTCCATGCACACAGCAGGCCACACTTTCGATGCTTTCATATCTACCAACATCTCTCTCTCTATCCCTATCATGACCTCTCTCTTGGACAGAATGATGACCTCTCTCTTGGACAGACCACTCTCTTCTCGCATCACACTTCAAGCTCTCCTCTCCACTTGCATCGGCACACCCGGCGCGGCCACTCTGTCTCAAAGTCACTAGACCCATGAAAAGAGTGACTGCGGCTGCCTTTGCCTCCACCTACTCTCTGCCTCCTACTCCTGCGGCTGATTCCCACCCTGACAGCCCTCGCTAGCTTCAATCTCTCTATCTCTTACACCCTTGATACTCTTGCCCCTGTTATGAGGGTCCGATTGAAGCCTTCCAAAAAGTGCAACTCTTGGTACGACTTCGATCTGGCTGCCCTTAAACACAAGTGTAGGGCAGCTGAGTGGAAATGGAATTCGTTGGGCGGGCCCTCTGACAAACTGGCCTGTCGCCTCCTTCAAAGGCAATATCCATATTTCGCCAGTTCTGCGATCCCTTCATTGGTTGCATGTGGCCCAGCGCATTAAGTTCAAGGCACTGTTTGGTCCACTGTGCTTTGCATGATGTAGAAGCGGAATACCTGCGGGCCATATTCACCCGTTACTGCCCTAATCGAACATTACGATCTACCTCTGCCGGCCTGCTGTGCCTGCCGTCCTTTGGTCGTTCTCGCATTGGAGGTCTTTTCTGTGGCGGCAGCCCAATTGTGAAACGACTTGCCGCTCCCATTCTCCCATTAAAAAATGTGCCTAATCATCTTGCGTTTAGAAAATATTTGAAGACCTACTAGTTCTAGGTGTAACTGGCCACTCTGCTCTTCCTCCCTCTCAGCGCCATGTACTTTCAGGAGACTGTGCGCTTCTTACGTTTTCCTAACATAACAAATATCGACTCTGCATCCATACCAAGAAAAGTCTTTATTCAAGCCCGCATCTCTGCGGCACTAAACACTGCAGAACTTTTCAAAGTCTGTAAGGAAATGGCCAATCCTGCAGCAGCCTCCTCTTCTGTCACACCCACGCAGGAACTTTGCTCGGCCCTGGCTGCACACTTCACCGCCAAAAACCCAAGACATCCTTTCCTCTCGCTCCTCCAGACCACCTCATTCACCAACACCTCTGGAGCCTCCCTTGGTTCCTCCACCACTTCTCTTCTCTCACTCCTGTTAGGCAAAGTTTGTATGCAGTACCCTTTGGGTGCACTACACACAACTCTGACTACAGGAATAGGAAACCTAACCTTTGGTATGGGCTTGTAATACACAGTTTTGGTAGCGTATTGAGCAGCCAGGCTTATCTCAAGAGGGTCAATGTGAGCTGTAAGGGAGTTACCCAGAGATTCACAGTGACAAGTATTCAAATAAACTCTTGCACACGGTTTCTTGAATAAACAATTATTAATTTATTTACCAGTCAGTTAGACTAAGCCTTCTTCAGAAGTTAGCAATATAATAGTAACTCACAAATACACTTCAATACTGTACACTCTTAGTTTTTAAATCAGTAAAGACCCTTTTGGGGTGGCCCACAGACACAACCTCCACCCTCAGGTGACTTCAATAGCTAGGGTGCTGGGGACATTAATATCTTACTGTTTGCTTTTAGAATACTGTTAGAAGTTGGTAAAAGGAAAAGGTTATTAGAACAACAAGAGACCACAAATATTCTTAAGCAGGCAAATACTTTTGGATCCCCCAAGAAGAGTCCTTCGTTACAACGTCAAAGTCAATGGGCAAAAGTCTTATATAGGATGAAGATTTTCTGGTCGGTAAGTAGAAAAGTCTTTGGACAATGTTTTAGAAGTATTTGAAGAGAAGAATCAAATGTAGGGCCACAAGCCGTGAGACTTGTGAGGGGTAGAAGATGCAAGCACCTCTACAGCAAGAGGTAAGTTCTCTCATACTTTTTACAGTACCTTTGTATTGAAGAAAAAGTGCAGCAGGTGACTTCTGTTCCTGAGCAACTCTGCAGATCTCACTGTTACTGGGCCGCAGTCGTGGGGACAAGAGGGAGGACTTCTGGTGACTCATGCACTGCAATGCGACGGTCACCACTTGCAACCGGCAATCTTCAAATCAGTGGCTGTTCAGTGTTTCAGCTCCTCGCGTCTACCACAAATAGCACCACTGCGCTTCCTGGCTGTCGAGATGAGCTTTCCTTGCTTTTGGGGTCCTGCACTCTGAGGGGGCTCAAGCTCAGCCAGTCCTGCTTCCTAGGAGTCCGAAGGTTCTTCCTGGAGCTCTAGGCCAGCTTAAAAGCAACGCACACAATATGGTGTTCCTCTCCCTGCCTATTCGGTTTCCAGCAGCAACTCTGTGGAAATTCAACCAGCTCTGAGAAGAAGGTCCAGGTGACTTACTTTGGAGTTGATTGGTCCCACCAACTTAAAGGGAGAAGTCGTCCTTGCAGGGGCTTCTCTGTCGATACGAATTTGGAGTTTCAGCACAGCAGCAGGGCTTCACCGGGCAAGCCAACGGTCCAGTAGTTCCAGCAGGCGTCCTCTTCAAGTTCTTATTCTGTTCCTTCGTCCAGTGGTCGGCTCTGCCTTCCAACCGAAAATCCTCACCTTTTATTCAGTTCTCTCCCATTCACTCCAGCCTGACTGTTAGTCGCCCAGCAGGGTGGCTGTCCTTGCCGGACAGTCAACCGGCCAATCACTACAGAATGCTGGGTCTCCTAGGAGACTAAGCACAGGGAGTTTCGGGCACCTCCATCACTTCCTGTCTACCCCAGACACCCTGGTGCCAGAGGCGAGCTTCACTCGTGAATCCCTCCAAAGGCAAAGCGAACAATGGGACCAAACCTGGTTTGGCGCGCAGAGTAAATCTCAAGAAGGACCTTTCACAAAGAAATGGCGAAAAAAGAAGACTGGGGCCATTTTTGGGTGCTTTGCATCAGCTGCGAACGCAGCCCGCGGTAAATGCACACCACGGTAGTTAAAACGAGACCACTGCCACCAGCCATTCAGTGAGAAAAGGGTAACACTGAGAAGCTAGACGAAGGGGATATTAGGTAACCCCCTTGTAAGATGGTTTGTGCTGGGTCTAGACAGTTACAAATGTAAGTAAAGTCAATTTCACTTTACTACTCTGGGAAGCAGTAGTTTATCCCTGGGAAGATATTTAAACCTTTGGGAAATCTGAAATACTTCCCTGTGCCACTGCACTGAAGGTGCTGTGTGACGCAATGTAAAGATGATGTCTATGGAGTTTGTCGGAATCCGCAACCAAAAGAAACAGAGGTAAAAATCACATTAAAATACTTGCGTGTGGGGGAAAAAAAAGTCTCGCTCTCTCCAGGTTAAAAAATCAAATCCTCCTACAGCAACGAGAGGAGGAACTCCGTCGCAAGGTGGTCTAGCAGAGCCCGAGGGGGAGACCCCGCTGGGCCTAGAAGCAAAGGTTCAAGACATCATTAGGATCGTCCTGGGTTCTGATTCGGGAGAGTCCATCCTAATTGACAGAGTCCACCGAGCTGGAGGAGGCGGAAGGGGTCCACGCTCGGTCCTCGCCAAATTTCACTACTACAGGGACAAAGCGCGGATACTCGAGAGGGCAAGGACCTTGAGAGACATACATTACGACAATTCCAGGGTGGCGATTTACCAGGACCTGTCCGTCCTCACGTTGCAGATGAGGAAAAAATGCTCAGCAATCACCAGGTGGCTACAGGAGAAGGGGGTCCGATATCGCTGGGGCCACCCGTTCTACATGGAATTTGAATGGCAAGGGGAGCGACACCGCCTCATCACTGAGGAGGATATCCAGAGAGACGCAGATGAACTGGTGGGAGACTCTCCTGGCCCCTCTGGGGACAGGAATGAGACTGGCGGAGACTCTGCCTGGGGTCCCCCCTCGAAGCAGGGGAAACATAAGGTGAAGGGCACACGGAGTTCCAGAAAACGAGGCACCCGCCGGCCGATCACGGGGACCCCGTTTGATCCCACCAGGAGGGTCACAGGGTTGTCTGCATAAATGCATTGCCCAACATGGTCGATGGGGGGTCTCCTCAGTTCCGAGGGAACCACACACTATCTGTTGAAGTCGCCAGGGTTGGCGGAATGTCTGCTTCATTGACATACCTTGCTGTTTGGGCCCGGTTTGGGGGGGGGGGGAATTCGGGGGTGAGAAGAGATGTGGCGGATCCTTGAGTACGCGGGGTCTTCTCGATGGTCCTCCGGTGCCGGCAAATGCCGAGTGTTGTCTTTTGGTTAATGCCACTGTTGGCAAGGTTTATGTTTAACTGATGTATTTGAACATTGGAGGCACCTCTTTGCGGGAGTCGACAGCGCACCGTCCTTTCGTGAGGGTGGTGGGTCGGGGGCCTCTGATGTTGGTGTCCGCTCCCCGGCACCCGCTCTGAGTCAAAGCGAGACACAGGTGACACCCCATGAGCAGCACAGGGGGTTTGGGGAGGAGATAGCTGAGTGGGCCCCCACATGGGGGGGATCATAATCCCGACCAAGTTCGGGAAGGGTATTCGTGATACAAAAGTTGAAGGGCGTGTTCCGTATCATCTAATCTCCCGGGGTCTGGGTAGCAGCCCTGGTGGTTCGTTAACCAACCCTGATGCTTTCAGGCAAGGGAGACGAACGCCTTACACAATGGGTAAGTGAGATGGGGTAGAAGGGAAGGGAAGGGGTGGGGGAGGGATATAGGATACGGGGACACCACACCATGGCAAGGGGACTCAATCCAATTGATGAAGCAGGGGGAACTCACTGAAACTCCACAGGGCAAAGACAGCGACGATCATGGCTGAGGGAAGGATTGGTACGCTCAACGTCAAGGGACTAAACTCACAAAACAAGAGGTCTCTTACAAGTAACACGTAAACGGAAGCTGCTGGTCCTCTTCTTGCAGGAAACACACTATAGGAGGGGGGCTGAATTGGAGATAAAGGGGAAGGATATTGGTAGGAACTTGTGGGCCTCACACAAGTCTTCTAAGAAGGAGGGGTGGGTATTCTCTTGGGTAAATAATTCCATCTCACCGATGTAGAGACGAAAAGGGGCTTTGGGGGTAGATTTCTGGGGATCAAGGGCATGAGGGGTACGTTAGCCACCTTGTACGCACCAAATACTGGCCAAATCAAATTTCTCCACAAAATTCTTAGTCATGGATAATTGGGCAGAGGGAGCCATGATCCTGGGGGGGGACGTCAACCTTATTTCAGACCCACACCTTGATTGGTGGTCGGTCAGAGGGGTCGTGCCAAAAGCCCCCACCAGGGACAATCTAGCATTGAGGGACCTCTTCCAGGAATATTACTGGGTTGATGTTTGGCGGAAATGTAATCCTGCCCCGGGGGGTTACAGTCTTCTCCCCTCCCCATCAAACGTACACCAGAATTGACTTAATATTGATCTCAGAAGAAGGAGGGGGGGAGATTGGAAACTCTATGGTCGAATCGGTGACCTAGTCGGATCATGAACTCCTTGTCATGGAGTGGCGACTACAGGACACCTCGAAAACATATAGATAGCGCTGTAACGATACCCTCATGAGAGATCAGGTCTTTAAAGAGTTCCTAAGGAAAGAGATGGAAAATTACTTAACGACAAATGACACAGGGGAAATCCTAATGGCCACCGTCTGGGAGGCGGCAAAGGCCACCTTCAGGGGCCTCCTAATTGCTGAGGGTTCGGCCAAAAAACGAGAGAGCACTAATAGAGTCCAAACTCCGTGATGACCTGAGGGCCCAGCTCACGAACGGTGACAGTCCGCGAAAACCTCCTGAGTGAAATGAGGGACAAGAGGCAAGCCCTGAATGATTCTAATTGGGGAGGTGGTCAAAAAAATGAGATACACGAAACAGAGATACTACGAAAAGGGAGATGGGGTCGGTACCCTCTTGGCACACAGGTTGAGGGGGAAACAGAGCGGGTAGGAGAATAGAGAAGATCAGAGACGATACTGGTAGTACGCAAACAAAAACAGGGCCTATAGCCGAAATCTTCGCGAACTTCTATAAGGCACTCTATATCAAACAGGAAGGCGAATCTTTGGATAGTATAAAAAGCTACCTAAAGGACCACCCCCTCCCAAGACTCACGGATCTAGAGAGGGAAACACTGGAAAAAGAGATAACCGGGGAAGAGGTAGAACAGGCCATTAAGAAACTGATGGTAGGCAAAACCCCGGCGGGTGATGGCTACACAGCTGATTTCTACAAACAGTACCAATCAGTGTTGATACAGCCGCTCACCAAACTCTTTAACCACATTAAATCTTCAGACACTATTCCGCCGACATTCCTGCAGGCCATAATCACGGTGATCCCTAAGCCCGGTAAGGACCCAGCGGAGTCCGGCTCGTATAGGCCCATCTCGCTACTAAATACGGACGCAAAGATCTTTACTAGGATCCTTGCAACCCGCCTAGAAAAAATATCTTCCTCAATTGATTCACCCAGATCAAGTCGGTTTTGTGATGCATAGACAGGGGGCCGATAGCATGCGCAAAACCCTACACATATTAAGTTCAAAGAAAGTTAGGGTGAAGGGCGCACTTCTTCTGTCCCTAGACGTTCGATAGGGTAAGCTGGACCTTCATGGAAAATACTGTACCATCTCTTGGAATGGGACCCAAATGGCTAGGATGGATGAGAGCCCTTTACTCGCACCCCTCAGCAAAAATCACAGTGAACGGATGTGAATCCGAAGCCATCCCATTGGAAAGGGGCACAAGACAGGGTTGTCCACTCCCACCCCCCCCCCTTACATAAGCCCTAGTAATGGAGCCTTGGGCCACAGCCATCAGGGGAAATGATAAAATCCAGGGCGTTAATATGGGTAAAGCCAACTGTAAAATAAGCCCTTCGCGGACGATGTCCTGCTCGATCTCTCCAACCCCTCCCAATCAGTTCCCGAGGTACTAGATAGCTTAGAACAATATGGGTCCCTCGCAGGTTACAAGATAAACCTAGATAAATCAGTGGCGTTTCTAGTGGGCCAACTTAACGACGAAGAGAAACAATATATTGAGGGCCTCCCGTTTTGTAGGCAACCTGAGGGATTCTGCCACCTGGGGATCCAAATACCTTTGGACCTGACCAATCTTTTTAATGCAAACTACCCTCCCCTCTGGTTGGCGGTTAAGCGAGATTTGGAACGCTGAACGAAATATGGCCTCTCGTGGATGGCGCGCCTTAACTCCATCAAGATGGTCATCCTCTCCAAATTTTTATACTTATTCCAAATGCTGCCGACTCAGATACCGAAGCCGTTCCTCCTAGAGATCAAGCGTACTCTCCTCCGCTACCTTTGTGCGGGAAAATCCCACAGAATTGCATACGACACTCTGATAAGGCCAAAAAAACGAGGGCGGAGTTAACTTCCCTGACCTGGACATGTACTATAAAGCCTCCCAGTTGCGAGTCCTAGTAGATTACTTGACAACGGGCCCTAAGAAACAGTGGGTAGAGCTGGACAATCTGCTCTTTTCCCTGGTCACGCTAGATGAATGGCTCTGGGTCCCGAAAGTTAGGATTCCAAAAAGGGTATTGAGACACCCAGTCCTAGGGGTGATATGGACTATATGGAAGGAAGGGGGCTATCTTAGGTGGCTCACAACGTGGCCTTCGCCCCTGAGTTGCATCTGGGCTCCCCCACTCTGGGAGGGTATCAATGAGCCACTGGCCTTCCAGCAGTGGTACAAGGCAGGTCTTTGTAGAGCCGGTCAGCTCTGGACGGATGGGGCGTTCATATCCTTGGAGGATCTGAAGGATGCCCTCGGCCTTCCCAATCTCTCCCCCTTAAGATACCTACAACTAAAGGGTGCCCTTACCGAAGGTAGATGGGGAGACACTCTCAGGAGGGAGCTAACAGACTTCGAGAAATTTATTATTACATACAAGGGGACGAAGGGGGCTATATCACGGCTCTACGGCTTTTTGCTGTTCTCCACCCCGCGAGACCACCCATCCTCCCAGACACAGTGGGAGAAGGATCCAGGCACTCCCATAACGGAGAAAAGATGGACGAAGATATGTAGACACGCCAGCCGCTCCACAGCCGCCCCCCAATACCATCACCAGGCTCTAAAGCTGATCCATAGATGGCACTACCCCCCACAAAGAATAGCCAGAATGAGAGCAGGTTATGATCCTCATTGCTGGAAATGCCACACAGAAATGGGGGACTTTGTACACATGTGGTGGAAATGTCACGCTGCACAAACCTATTGGAGAGAAGTCCTCTCTTGGATAAAAGAGGTAGATGGAATGGATAGGACCCTATCCCCCTGGCTAATACTGTTCGGCATCGAAGTTGAGGGGGGTCCAAAGGTGAAACACGACCACATGCTACACGTCATGCTAGTGGCGGCCAGATGTTGTTGGGCCCAAAAGTGGAAGTCACCTTCAGCTCCGGGGGAGGGGGAATGGATTTCTAAAGTACGGGCGATTTATGATATGGAATTCTTGACCCACTTGATAGACGAATCCAAGTCCAACATCGAAGGCCTGTGGCTTCCATTCTTCGACAGATATGGGAGAATGGCCTGATAGACTATAACGAGCCCTGGACAGTCTATTAGATCTGGACACTGTCTTCTCGACACCTCTGCTATGCCCAATAGGGCCCTGTTAAAATGTGGGACATTCCTCCTTCAGCCTGGCCCTGGCGGTTTGAGCTACCCCCCCCTAAGGGGGGGGGGGGCCACCTTCAACTTGAGAGTTTGATCTTCGTGAAATGACATGCTGAACCCTGCTGATATCGCTAATTAACGTATTGTGGTGTGGGAGAGGGTGGGGGTGGGAACGATGGGAGGGGGGATGAAAAGTTGTGAACATTAATCTTTTGGGTTTTTTTTCCAAATGATGTAGCACTGTTTTATTCATGACATGATTATAAAAACTCAATAAAACCAAATTTTCAACAAAAAAAAATCAAGACCTCAAAATACAGCAAAGTTGCTGGGGGTCTCTAAGGTGAAGGGAATTAGCACATTTCTGAGAATTCTGCCTAACAACTCCATCACACCTGATGAGATCGCCAAACAAGTCCGGTCTATGAAGGCTTCATCCAAAGAGGTGGACCCCTACCGCTCCAAATCCATTAAGGACACCATTGACTCTCTCGCCCCGGCCGTGGCTGATCCCTGCAATTTCTCTTTTGCCACTGGAGTTTTGCCAACTTCTCTTAAGCACTCCCTTAAGCGCCCTCTACTAAAGAAACCCTCGGACGACCCCTCCATTTTGGCAAACTACCGCCCTATCTCCATCGCCCCTTTCCTGGGCAAACTCCTGGAGAAGCTGGCTATCTCTCAGCTCACCCTCCACACTGATACTGCTGGTTGCTTCTACGACCATCAGTCTGGCTGTAGAGCATCCAGGGGCACGCAAACTGCTGTTCTAAACACCTGTGAAGAGCTGCTCTCAAATCTCGGCAGTAACACTCCCTCTATCATCCTCCTTGTCCTCTATGCTGCCTTTGATACAGTAAAGCACAACAACCTGATTGCATGTCTGCATGACACCCTGGGAATCACAGGTCAGGCTCTGGCATGGTTAACCTCCTTCCTTTCCGGTCTCCCATCCCAGATGGAACTTGGGTCCTTTCTCTTTCACCCTGTGGCATTCCCCATGGTTCTAATATATATCCCTTGTTGTTCAATGTCTACATGGCTGCCCTTGCATGTGTGATTGCCATTTTCATCTCTAACTTCCAGTGTTATGCGGATGACGCACAACTCTCCTTCATGCTACCCTCAGCCACCCCCTCTACCTCGCTCATATCCGATTGTCAGTGCGCAATCCAGTCATGGTGTGCTGCAAACGACCTCTGTCTCAACAACAGTAAGACTGAGAAAGTTTGCATTGGTACTCCTGCTCCCGCTTTCCCACTCACTCTGGCCGGCCTCCCTTGCCCCCTGACCCTGCACCCACATGCGAGGCAAAAACCTTGTGTTCATCTTCAACTCCACTTTCTCTTCCTCCACTCACATTTCAGACATCTCTAAAAAGTCCAACTACCAGCTACACCTTTTCAGAGGTACTCCTCCTTTTTTCACCTCCCCCGAGACCCCCCCCCCCCCTCCCCCCTGCGGCTCACTGTCTCCAGAGCCCTGGGCCTCTCAAGGCTGAACTACTGCAACAGCCTCTTTCTCAACCTCCCTGCCTCTGCTCTATGCCCTCTGGACTCATCCAGAACAGAACTGCAAGTCTTATGCTTTGACTCAAAGCCCAGGGACTGCATCTCCCAGGTGCTGAAATCCCCCCACTGGCTCCCTGTGACTGCAATGATCAAGTTCAAGACCCTCTGCATTGTTCACAAGGCTTTCTTGGGGCCTGGGACCTTCCTACCTACAATGTTGCCTACCTAAATACTGTCCTTCCCGAGCCCTCTGCTCATCTACCTCCAACCTTCTGTGAGTGAGCCGGTTCTCCAAGCAGAGATTTGGAGGGAGATCTTTATCCTCTGCAGGGGCCTCCCTCTGGAATACCCTACCTGCTGCACTCCATCTTGAGCCTGATATCCTTAGTTCCAGAAACTCCTTAAGACATTCCTTCTCCTCTTCCTTCTCTCTCCCTCTACCCTGCTAACCTTTCTCTCCACTCTATCCATCTCTCCCTCCTTTTCCTGTACCTCCAGAGTCTCACAGGTCCCTGGCACCCTCACCAGTCCTCTTGCACTTGCCTCCGGGCTTTGCACTTGCCTCATTACTGAACTTGGTCAATGACCCATAAGTGGATCTCTCTGCACTTACCCAAGCTTCTGGCTGACTGGGCGCACTTGGCCCTCTCCCTGCCCCTGCAATGCCCCCCCCTCTCCTGCACCTGTCTGCGCACTTGCCTAATCTGAATGCACCATGCCTTGAAGATAGTCAATCTGTTTTTTCTTTCTGCCCTCCTTGCATGGTGGCGCCTCAATGCTCTTCGAAAAACTGCAGAATCATTGTCAGACCTATTTGCTGTTATCTACACCGTTACTTGTATTATATGCACCTGTTCCATGCACCCACTCTGCCTGTGCAGACTTTTATCGTTACGAAATTCAAGGGTTCTGAATGACTGTTGTTTTTTCCCTTTGTTCCCTCCCTCCTTGAGCACTTTGAAACAATTGCTTTGTTTACAGGCGCTTTACAAATAAACAATACCATAGCTATAGACCTAACACTGTTTTAGCATCTATGTAAAACAGACCAGGGAAAGCAAAACCCAATGTTACACTTTATGAATGGCTCAGTGTTATTCTAGGTAGGTAAAACCTAAAGCAGACTTACTCTAAACAGGCTATACAGCTAGTTAGGGGAATCAAGACGCAGTTGACAAACTTGTATACCTATTCTCTGAAGGAAATAGTTCGTGAATCCAACAGCTTTACTTTTGGGAAAGGGGCACAACCAATTCACAGGTGAGCAAACTAACCTTCTATATACTTTCAGAATGGCACAACCCACACTCAAGGTCACGTAAGAACTGTAACTGTTGTGTAAAACCAGAAGATGTTTCAACTGCCCAGACCCCAGCGATCACTTGCTCAGGTGGCCAGGGCAGGGCCATCGCCTTAGGATCCAGACCCTGGGGGTGAACAAGTGCGGGATGATCATCTGGATCAGGGGTCCTCAGGGAGTGGGGGAGTGGCACCCGATGGCGAGATGCAGTATCCTTCTCTTTCCAATACCCCTATCCAATCCTATTTCTTCCAACTGCCCAGACCCACCCGCCCCTTTCCTACTCAAAGACTGAGCAGAGGAAGACGAGGTCTAAGGCTGGTAGGATAACAACCCATGTCATACATCGGACATGTACACCTAATACCTATTAACTCTCACCACATGGTTAAAAGATGAAACATTGAGACCCACTTTAAGCAAGGCGGTGCGTGAAAAGGAGCAGTCCCTCCAGGGCTATGATGAATCGGGCGAAGGAGAGCGACAAACCGAGCGGTTAATCTGAAGGGGCAGGAAGCCAGAGAACCCCTGCCCGCCCCGGCGAGAGATAGTTATTTCCGAAAGGCCGTGAGGATTGCTCAGGACAGCCCAGCTGGAAGTGAGAAAGTCTTCCGAATGCTACAAGGTTACCAGCCACCCTACCGGGTGAACAACAGAGTTGGGGAGGTGCACAAGCGGCAGTGGTATCAATCTTGACTCCTACATCAAAGGAGTGAAAGACGGAAAGCATCTTAACCTGACCAGTGAATTGAAGGAAGCAAAGAAATCCTGGTCTGTGTATAATTGAAATGCTTGCAACAATATCTGAGGGATGAATGTTGCGCAAGAGCTGATAAGCTGCAAGAGAAAGTGAATCAATTGTTAAGAACAGTGAATACGAAATACAAAATAGCAGAGTGGTCCGGCTAAGTCAGATTGCCCAATCAAAAGTCTCTTTTAAATGTTTTGAAGCTGTAGAGGAAGCGGGAAGTGAGAGATGAGCGTTAAGTGAGAAGCTTACGAATTGAGGGAGACCCGTGTGAAAAGCAAGAGAAGGGTATAAGCCCGACTGAGGGAGACCCATGTGTGAAAGCAAAAGGAGGGTCCGAGCTCCACTGAGGGTGACCCGTTTGAAAAGCAAGTCATGCGTAACAAGTCCTTTTTCTAAAAGACAATGGAGCTGAAGGAAAATAGGTAAAGTGGAAGTAAAGAAAGAAAGGAGGGTCGAAATGGTCGTGGTGAGATGAGAGCGAAAATCCTCCAGTTTCGATTGTCTTTGACAGCAAAATCTAAATGCAAAAGGAGGTTTGAGCCCGACTGAGGGGAACCTATAGTGTGGAATGTGAAGAAAGCTTGGCGAAGGGAACCCCACACAGGAGAAAAGGCTTGAGCCCGATTGTGGGGAACCTATAGTGAACTGTGATCAATTATTATGCTTGGGAACTGTTTTGCTGAAACTGTGTAGAAACTTGAAGGATGACCTGGAACTTGGCTGAGAGGAACCGGAGAGGTTAAATCCGTGAACCTGTGACTCAGACTTGAATGGCCAAGAAGGCTTTGGAGGGCAGAGCCAGCCGCCTGTGTTTGTAAGCCAAAGTGTGTTGATCCCTCAAGTGTTCCACCTAACCCCGTGCTGTACGTGGGGATGAGAATTCATTTTGTTTCATCACTGATTTTTCCTTTTGTAGATACATAGCCCTATATCACATTAGAGTGTATTGGAGTGAGGGCAGGCATTAGGTTTTTGTTATTATAGGCCTTTATTGTTTGACTAAGACTGACTAGGACTTTCTTTATTATTTGATTGTCGATATTACTCATATCTTAGTTATAGGGCCAGACAGAAGTTTTTCCAAACCCCTTGAATTTACAATAATGGTTTTGAAACTTGCAACTCTTGTGTTAGTGTCTACTTGTGATACCATGCCTCCCTTACACGGTCCACTCTGAGTGACAGTTACCAGCCAATTCTTTCACAAGTAAGTACTTTTAAACACTTGTTATACTTTTCAAGACAGAATCCTTTACTTATCCAGTTCTTCCCTAGTCTTTTGCATCAGTTCACCCAGAGGCAGAAGAGGGACCTTAGTGGTCTCGGTTGCAGCTGTAGGCAGGGTGAGATATAGTTCTGTTGCAGGCAAAAGTCTGAGTTCCTGTGGAAGATTGTTCAAACAAGTAGTTAACTTTAGAGTTAGCTAGGGTCCAGGGACGTCTGAGAAGACCCCTTAGGAGGATTCCAGCCGTGGGCCTCAGTGAACTGGATGAGAGGACTCCCAATCCCAGAAAACACCCCAAAAGATTTGCAGAAATCACGCAGGCTTAAGGTAAGTAAATACCCCAGCCAACACAGTACCTCGGCACAGAAGAAGAGTTGCAGCAGAAAGACTTCAGGATCTGCAGCCAATAACCTGGTCGATGGATTCCTTTATCATGAAGACAGAAGACAGGACTTTGGAAGGGATTTTGCAGCAGGGATTAACGGAAAAGGCACCATGCAAGTATTTATTTGTGGCTGGATGCAGCTCTGTGGTTTTGACGCCGTTTTCAGGAGCCAGAAGAAGTCTAAATATCACTGGTCGGATTCTTGTTGTTTGAAAGGTCAAGCACTTTGATGAGGGGATTTTAGGACTCCTACCTCGGGAGTTCCAGCCGGATGCCACCAAAGTTTCAGCTTGATTTGGAATTCGGAAGACGATGCAGTGCACACTAGCTAGAGGTCCCAGGGTATTGTGGAATTGCAGACCCGCAAAGGCACAGCACGACCTGGGATTGCTCAAAATGCAGGGCTTCTATCTAGTGGTTCTTGCCAGGCATTGGGTCCGATTTGTGATCCCCAGGAAAATTGGAAGGAAGGGTTAGAGCAGGCTCTGGTTACACAGCAGGCTCTCCGTTCGGTGGAAATCATAACTGCCTTAGTTTTTTCCTCTTCCTCTTCGATTTCGGGTACAGTGGTCGACTTGTCGGCAGCTTCCAGGTTCAGTTTAATCAGAAACTACAGCAAAACCTCTGCATTCTCTCTGTGCAGTTTACAGAAAGGAGGGTTCTGGCATTCCAATCAGGACAGCCAGCCCCCCATTGAGACTGGGCTCCTTTGAGGCAAGGTGGAAGACACAGGGCTGCAGAGTTCTCCTGCCTTCTCAGACACTCTGGTGCCTTGGCGGGGAATATAAAGGATTCCCGCTGAAGACAAAACTCCCACTGAAGTCGTTCCCACCTAGAATGTCAGGGGAAGACCTCAAACTACAAGCAAGCAAGAAATGGTGAATACAGGCGACCACCATTTTAGAAAAATGGTAGCCCTTCTGTGCTTTACCGAGGCTGAATTAACAGCCTGCAAGTAAAAATTACTAGAAGTCATAAAGGTAAAACCACTGCCACCAGCCATTCAAGCAAACTTTCAATTGTAACACCATGTTACCAGGTAAGTAAGAAATCCGCCCAGCACTCCACATAAGGTGGGGTGTGCTGGCTCACTATATAAAATATAATGGGGGATCAAAATCCCTCTTAATTACTTGGGAACTGTAGTTCGCCCAAGTACATGAAAGAGAAATGAACAGGGGTGACAATAGTGGCAACCCAGCCTAAGGCCAAAGGTTGTGGGAAACTATAACTTCAACCATACACTATGAAGAGACATAACAAAAGGGGTCACCCATAAAAAGAGTAAGACTAGATAAGGGGGGATTCCCTTTCACCTAGAGACAAGGTAAAATAGTTACCTAGTCAAACCAAAAGGTTCTCGGGTTACACAGGTTAGGAAGATTTATCATTGATATGAAAATCTTACCCAACACAGATGCAGAAAACACAGTAGAAACACTGAAGTCCAACTCTAGAATAATTCCCTAATACTTAGTAGGTCCAGCCCTGAGATGGATTGGTGCCTGGTGCCCTAAAGCCATCAGTTCCAAAAGATATACTTTGCTGGTTAGTTTAATATGTGATTGGACAATGCCAGTGGTTGTGATTCAGAGTTTTAAAAAGTTAAGGACAATTTGGGTAAGTAACTGTGTGTAGCTACACTAGAGTAGGGCCAGGAGGCGATCCTTGACTAGACTACCACCAATCTAAATCGGGGAAGGTGAGAGATGGGGCAGGACCTTATGCCCATGTAACCCCTATAGAGGAGAGGGGGGACTGGTGTGTTAATTTACCCACCTCTGTGTGTCTCCCCCATTACTCCAATTCCTCCACAGACCACTGCTGAGGTTTCTGGATTCCATTGGGAACATGTTCTTCTTGCTTGATCCGGTCAAGGGGTCACTAGAAGTAGCGAGTGCAGAGCTCCCTTTCGGACTGGGGATTTAGCTTTGGTCGGTCGCCATACCCTGGTCCAAGCACTGTCTAGCGGAACACCCCTGCAAAGAAATGAAGAAGACTTTGTCAGAGCAGGCGACTTCAGTATACCACCAGGGAATGAAAAATACTGGTGAAACAGGAGTCACCATGATCTTCAATAGACAAAAGGAGCAGGCCCTGCATGGCTTCCAGAATGCTGATAACACAAGGGCAGGTGTCTTGAACAGTCCACTGGGTGGCCCAGAGACACTTCAGAAGGCTCAAAAGGCACGGATCCTTGAGCAGAGGATGACTGTCCCCCTCCCCCCCCCCTCCCACTCGTCCAAGGATCGAAGCACGGACAAGGATCTTCTTGAGATCTGGGAGAAGAGCAGATCTTTGCCGGGACTGCACTGATGTTGATGCTGGTCCGCTACAAGGGTCGTCAGTGACTGCACTTCAAAAGGATTGTGTCCTCCCACGCATTACTCATCTTTGATATTCATATCACTCAGCTTTGCTGCTTCGGAAAAAAACTTTCCACCAGAGGGTGCTGTGCTCGATGTCGTGGCGCAGACGTTCCTCGAGGGCTGCCGTCGTGTGTCGACATCATCTGCAGCATAAATAGCTTGAGCTGTGCCCGTTGGCTTCAGTTCCGCTTTTCCGAAAGCTTTGCTTCGGGAGTGAATGGTGCGCTTCAGTATTCTAAGGAAAATGTCTTCTAATCCCTCTATCCCGAAGTCTGGCTTCACAAAATGCCAGGAATGCGGGGTGAAAATGTCTATTACTGACCCCCACCGTGTCTGCCTGTGGTGCCTGGGTTCCGAACATCGAACCGCTGACTGTGGGTCCCATCAGGCCATGACGGAGAAAGCTCTCAGGGAGCGCCGAGGTAAACTGGCGGTGGGGGGACGACTCTGAAACCATCTTCGAAGAGGGATAAAAGTCAGGTGAGCTCAAATATTTGTCCTGACGAAAAAAGTAAAAAAAATTGCGATCGAAGTCAGTCAAGACAATTGTCTTATTCGTCAAAGTAGACAACATAGGAAACTTTTTCCTGCGTCGATGACGTCGATGCGCCGTCGTCGAGGACCTCCTCCGACGTCATCCGATGTGATAAGTAGGACGCACAACGCCCATAGCCTCAGTTACGTTTTTTCCGCGAACGTGTTGCTTCGTAAATCTCGGTTAACGCCTCGACTCTTTGGAGTTCTGTTCTTCTCGGTTCTTCGAACCTGTTCGTTTTTGTGAGCAAATCCTTTGTGTGAAGATGTCTTCTACTTCGTCTTCGACCCCGCGTCCGGGCTTCAAGAAGTGTGGGGAGTGTGGGTCCAAGATGTCGGTGACGGACTCACACGATGCCTGCCTCTGGTGCCTCGGGGAGGCCCACGACACGGATGACTGTATCGACTACCAGTTGCTCACGTCCAAAGCCTTACGTGAACGTGAGAAGAAATTGTCGGTAGGTCGGGTGTCCAAGCCCCGGAAGTCGAAGTCTGCGGGGCTTTCGACAGATGATTCAAGAGGAGACTCTCCGCGTCATCGTCAGAAGTCTCGTGGGTCTCCTTCTAGGAGTCGGTCTCGCCACTCCTCGGCCTCTTCGAGGCATTCTCGGAAGCGCCGACAGCGGTCGTCTTCCAGGTCCTCTTCGGAGGACTCTGCCCGGCACGTCGCTTACCCCACCAGCTGTGCGACGCCGGAGGAATGGGCTTCCTTCGGGAAGAAAATGCTGGTGATTCTCGAATCGCAGGGTATTAAGCCGTCCGTGCCCCTGAGTGGGGTCGGTCGTGAGAGGTCGAGAGACACCGCTCGCAAGAGTGGTCGGCACGAGTCACGGGAGAGGTCCCGTTCGGACAAGGGGACTCGTTCTCGACATACCCGTTCCAGGTCCCGGTCCTCAACGCAAGGCCGTTGCCTCTTTGCCCTCAGGTAACGCCACAGCCGCTACCACTCAGTCATGAGGCCATGTCCCATGGTTCGCCGGTTGGGGGGAGAAGGCTGGCGCAGCATCTTGTAGAGTGGCGTGCCATTACTTCAGATGTGTGGGTTCTGGAGATCATAACCCACGGCTACTGTCTTCCCTTTCGGCACAGGCCTCGCGACAATCCACCCGGGAACCTCTCTATGCAGAGTCCGGATCCGCTCCTTGCGCAGGAAATTCAAGCCCTGCTGGAGAAAGGCGCCATAGAACTGGTGCCTGTAACGGAGAGGACAAGGGATGGTATTCCCCTTATTTTTTGATTTCGAAGAAAGACGGGGGAATGAGACCCATCATGGACTTGCGCTGTTTGAACAAACTCCTCAGGAAGGACAAGTTCAAGATGGTTACTCTCTCTCAAGTCCTCCAGGCCCTTCAGCTTCAGGACTGGTTGGTGTCTCTCGACCTCAAGGATGCTTACTTCCATGTGCCGATCCATCCCAAGCACAAGAAGTACCTGAGGTTCGCGGTTGGTGACTCGCACTTTCAGTTTCGGGTCCTGCCGTTCGGATTGACCTCCGCCCCAAGGGTTTTCATCAAGCTCATGGTGGTGGTGGCAGCGCATCTCAGGCAAGGGGGGATTCACGTCTACCCCTACCTGGATGATTGGTTGATCAGGGGGAGCTCTCCCGAGCAAGTCCTGGATCATCTGTCCGTCACCTGCCACTCCCTTCACAGGCTGGGCTTCTCCCTCAATTTAAAGAAGTCCCATTTGACGCCAACACAGCGGCTCCAGTACATCTGCCCTGGGGCAGTGTTTTCCTCCCCAGGTGAGGGCTCTTCACATTCAGCAGATGGTGCACAAGTTTTGGCATGCCCAGACGCTCCCAGCGTTCGAGTTCTTGAGGTTGCTCGGCCTCATGGCATCCTGCATTCTTCTGGTGCCAGAGGCTCACCTGCGGATGAGATCTTTGCAGTGGGCACTCAAGATGCAATTGTCGCAGTCCTCCGGCAGGATGTCGGACCCGGTTCAGGTGCCGCCCTCGGTCGCCCGGGACCTTCTGTGGTGGGGCGTCAAAGGCAACTTGATGAAGGGGGCTCAATTTTAGCTTCCCTGGCTGGAGGTGACGATCGTGACCAATGCATCCCTCACGGGATGGGTAGCTCATGCCAACGGGCTGACAGTCAGCGTTCATTGGTCTCCGTCGGAGTCCAGACTACATATCAATCTGTTGGAGCTGAGGGCCGTTGGGCTAGCCCTGAAGGCTTTTCTGCCGACTGTGCGAGGAAAGAATGTCCTGATCCTGACGGACAACACAGTGGCCATGCACTACCTCAACAAAAAAGGGGGGGGGGCAGGGTCACTTCCTCTGTGCAGGGAGGCGATGCAGCTCGAGTTCCGGGCCATCCAGCAGGAAGTTTCGATCTCGGCAGTTCATCTGGCCGGAGACGAAAACGTGACGGCGGACGCTCTGAGCAGGCAGAATACGATCTCTCACGAGTGGGAGTTGGCTCAGGAGATTCTCCTGGAGATCTTCGCCCTTTGGGGGACCCCTCAAGTGGATCTCTTCGCCTCCAGTGTCAACCGGAAGTGCGAGAGGTTCTGCTGGCGGGAATTTCCTCCAAAAGGAGCCTTAGGACACGCGTTCGTGGTGGAGTGGTCATTCCCGCTGCTGTACGCATTTCCTCCAGTCCCAGTCATCCCGCAAGTGCTGCAGAGGTTACGGAAGTTTGGTTCCCGGATGATCCTCATTGCTCCGGCGTGGGCTCGGAGGACGTGGTACCCGGACCTTCTCGACTTGTCCATCTGCCCTCCACGTCGTCTTCCCTACCGAGACGATCTGCTCTCACGGGAGGGGGGTCAGGTTCTCCATCCAGAGGTCAGATCCCTCAACCTTCACGCTTGGCTTCTGAAAGGTTGAGGTATAAGGATTGGGACCTCCCTGAAGACGTGATGGAGGTGTTGCTCTCGGCCCGAAGGCCAGCAACAAAGTCTCTGTACTGTTACCGTTGGTGTAAGTTCTGCGACTGGTGCAGAGTTCAGAATGTGGATCCTTTTGCATGCGACATCCCCATGGTTCTGTCCTTTTTACTTTCTTTGGCCCACAGGGGCTTGCAAGTGGGTACCATTAAAGGTTATCTGGCGGCGCTGTCCATCTTTAAGCGCTCGTCTGAAGAGTGTTCCTACTTCAAAATCCCTTTAATTTCACAGTTTCTGAAAGGGCTCACTAATGTGTTCCCTCCGTCACCTTTCCTGGTGCCCGGTTGGGATTTCAACCTTGTTCTTAAGTTTCTTATGGGTGCTCCGTTTGAGCCTTTGCATTCTTGCCCTTTGAGGCTGTTAACTCTGAAAACTGTGTTTCTGGTTGCGGTTACTTCCGCTCACAGAGTGAGTGAGTTACATGCACTTTCAGTTAAGCCACCCTTCACTGTATTCCATAAGGACAGGTTTGTCCTTAGGGTTTGTCCTTCTTTTCTTCCGAAGGTGGTTTCGGAATTTCATTTGGCCCAGAAGGTTGTTCTTCCGGCATTCTATCCTCCTCTGCATCCTGGTAAGCAAGAGGAGAGGCTCCATAGGCTTGATCCTAGGAGAGCTTTAAGTTTTTATGTTTCACGCATGTCCCGGGTCAGAGTGGACGATCAACTCTTTATTGTATACGCTGGAAAGCGTTTGGGACAGGCTCTGACGAAACAGACTTTGTCTCGCTGGATTATTTTGGCCATCTCGGAGTGTTACCGCTTGGCGGGTAAGGACCCGCCGGCTGGCTTGCGGGCCCATTCTACCAGGGGTATGGCTGCATCTACTGCCCTGCAGAGGGGTGTTCCTATTCGCAACATCTGTGATGCAGCCACCTGGGCTTCTGTACATACATTTGTACGTCACTATTCCCTCGATTCCATCCGGGGACAGGATCTGGCCTTTGGCAAGGCGGTCCTTTGCTCTATTTGATTGCCAATTCTAAATTTTGATTCTAAATTCTTTCCCTCCTCCTTGCCCTGGTACTGCTTTGGGAGTCTGTCATAGATATGGAATAATTCGGAGGACCCAATCCCCTCGAACAAGTTACTTTCTTACCTGGTAACGTTCTTTCGATTCGATGGTCTGACGACGTATTCCATATCGCTCCCTCCCTGCCTTCCCCGCTGCAGAATTTCTTTTGCGATTGCAGCTTACGTTCCGCAAGGCTTTGTGTCTGACTGGCAGTTGACTAATGTCACACGTTCTGGGGGAAAAAACTACAACTGAGGCTACGGGTGTCGTGCGTCCTACTTATCACATTGGATGACGTCGGACGTCGGAGGAGGTCCTCGACGACGGCGCATCGACGCAGGACGCAGACGCCGAAAAAAGTTTCCGAAGCAGCACAGCTGTGGTGATTACCTGTCATAGATATGGAATACGTCGTCGGACCATCCCATCGAAAGAACGTTACCAGGTAAGAAAGTAACCTGTTCATCTTGCCGATGCCTCATAAAAAAAGCAAATCGTCGAAGCACTCGACGAAGTCGGAGTCAGACACTTCAAAACATAAATCGAAGTCAAAGTTGAGTAAATCGGCGCTTCTGTCGAAACCTTCGACATCGTTGTCGAAGGCTTCATCAACGCTCTTTTCGAGAGTTCCATCAACGCCATTACCAAAAGCGTCATCAACACCATTATTGATAACTACGACAGTCACTTCATCCATTCCAAGGCCTCTGCCCTTGCCAGACAAGGAATGTCATCGTACGCCCAGGAAAGACTCAAGTCCATGGCCACAATTTATGAGGAAGATCAAGCCTCAGAGGAGGAATCTTCTTTTGGTATGGCACAACATTTTTGCCTGAAGATCTCCTTGATCAGGAGTCCAAAATTACAGATCTTTATGACCGACTTCAGTCAGCTAGTGGCATAGACACATCGCCAGAGCTCGAATTTGGCAAGCCTGATCCAACTGAGCATGCTGATTCTGCATACAGAAGCCTCATGAATAGTTATTGAGTACATGGGCTGGAGCAGGTGCTTTCCGAACTACGAACAGGATGACATGACAGATATTCTGACCCAAGGCTCTCACAAAGACCCAGTGTTACCTTTTCATGCAGCTCTACAGAAAAGAGTTTTGGCAAACCTGAGATACTCCAGAATCTGGACCCGCTATAAATAAAACCTTTGCCAGAAAATATAGGCCTTCCAGTATTGATCCGGATTACTTAACAAAACCTCCTACACTCTAAAGCCTGGTGGTTCAGGCAGCCACATCAGCCAGGCAGTCGGCCTATCCATCTATTCCTCCGGATAGAGACGACGAGAGGGTGGACGCAGCCTAAGATCTTTTCTTCGGGCAGTATGGCCTTGAAATCTGCTAATGTTACCTGCACCTTTTCGAGGTTTACTTGCACCCTGTGGGACTGCATTAGTATGGGCGCTGAACACATTCCGGAAGGCTAGGGGAGACAGCTTCCTGGCTATCGTGAGGGATGGGAAGGAGGCAATGGGGGAGTGTCTCGAGTCAGGACTGGACACTGTTGACAGCATTGGCAGGTCCATGGCTTCTAGCCCCGTGCTACGCAGGTTTGCGTGGCTGAGTAAATCTGGCTTTGCACTGGATGTGCAGCCCAGGTTACTCAGTATGCCCTTTGACGGCTTGAGGTTGTTCGGCAGCAAGGCGGATGAGTCTGGAGAAGCTGCAGACCTCTAAAGCGGCGGCTAAATCACTTAGTGCCTCCATAACTCAACCTCAGCAACACCCCTACTCCGGCTCATCTTCCTGGAGGGGTCGTCCTTTCCGTTTCTATTTCTCATTTGGAAGGGGAAGAGGACAGGCTGTACAAAGGATTCCATGTGAAAATTCCACTGCAAAAATATTGCGATACAAAAATATCGCCATATTTTTGTGGCGAAATTCACAACGTACCCTGCGGGGGACACCTCTGCATCATTTTTTAATGTGCGGGGGACGCCCCTGCAACTCCGGCTCCCACATAATATCCCTAATAAAAATATCGCCTATGGCGAACCAAATGGCCAACTTTACGGTGATATTTTTCCCTTTCAAAGGCGGCCTCGGATTATCCACCGGGACCCAACTCTGTCAAAATTCCAGATCCGCTCCTTGTGCAGGAAATCCTAACCCTGCTAGAGAAAGGTGCAATAGAAAATGTACCTGTAGCGAAGAGGAACAAGGGTTAGTACTCCCCTTATTTCCTCATTCCCAAGAAGGACAGAGGATTGAGACCCATCTTGGACTTAAGAAACTTGAACAAGTTCCTCAGGAAGGACAAGTTCAAGATGGTAACCTTTTCTCAGATCCTTCAGGCTCTCCAACTCCAAGACTGGTTGGTATCATTGGACCTTCAGGATGCTTACTTTCATGTGCCAATCCATCTCAAGCACACAAAGTACCTGAGGTTCGCGGTTGGCGATTCTCATCAGTTTCAGGTTCTGCCATTCGGGCTGACCTCCGCCCCAAGGGTTTTCACCAAACTGATGGTGGTAGTGGCAGCGAGTCTCAGGAGAGGGAGGATTCGCGTCTACCGCTACCTGGGCGATTGGCTGATCAGGGCAGGTTCTCCCGAACAGGCCCTGGAATATCTCAGCATCACCTGCCACTCCCAACACAGACTGGGCTTCTCCCTCAATTTCAAGAAGTCCCATATGATACCATTCCAAAGACTCCAGTTCATCGGAGCGGTCCTGGCCACTTCCCCTGGGAAAATCTCGCCCCCAGAGGTGAGAGCTCAACACATTCTGCAGATGGTAACAAAATTCCAAAATGCCCAGTGTCTACCGGCCTACGATTTTCTGAGGTTGCTCGGCCTCATGGCATCGTGCATTTTTCTGGTGCCAGAGGCCCGATTTGAGGATGAGGTCCCTTCAATGGGCCCACAGAACTCGGTGATCCCAGTTTTGGGGGAATATGTTAGATCTTGTGCAAGTTCCGAGCAGAGTGGCTCAAGTCCTTCTATGGTGGGCTTGTAAGGACAATATTTTCAAGGGAAATTTTTTTTGGCAGCCATGGCCGGAGATGACGGTAGTGATGGACGCCTCACTCAGGATGAGGAGCCAAAACCAACGATCTGACAATCAGCGGTCGTTGGTCTCCATCTGAATCCAAACTACACATCAACCTTTTGGAGCGGAAGGCAATCAGACTAGCGCTGAAGGCTTTTCTGCCCTCTGTACGGGTAAAGAATGTCCTTATAATGATGGACAACGCAGTGGCCATGTACTGTCAACAAAAGAGGCGGTGTAGGGTCACTACCACTGTGCAGAGAGGCAATGCCTCTGTAGTTCTGGCCAATACAAGAAGGAATCTCTTATCGGCAATTCACCTAGCCCGAGAGAAGAACACGGCGGCGGATGCTCTGAGCAGGCAGAGCACAGTCTCCCACGAGTGGGAACTAGCTCAGGAAGTCCTTCAAAAGATCTTCACCCTCTGGGGAACTCCTCAAGTGGATCTCTCTTCGACCAAGGTGAATCAAAAGTGCGAACAGTATTGATCAAGGGAATTTCCTCTCAGGAGCTCTAGGGGACACGTTCCTAGTGGACTGGGAATTTCCACTCCTGTATGTGTTTCTTCCAGTCCGTCATTCCTCGCGTGATCAGGAGGTTGAGAAAGTTCGGGAAATAAATTATGCTAATTTCTCGGGATTGGGCCAGGAGGACATGGTACCCAGACCTTCTGGACATGTCTATCTGCCCTCCAATACGTCTTCCACAAAGAGAGGATCTTCTCTCGCAAGAGGAAGGTCAGGTTCTCCATCCAGGGGTTAACACATTCAGCCTTCAACCATGGTTTCTGAGAGGCTGAGATATAAGGATTGGGACCTCCCGGATGACGTAAAGGAGATTTTGTTTTCGGCCAGAAAGCCAGCAACCAAATCCTTGTACCAATGTTGTTGGAATACATTCCGTACCTGCTGCAAGGATAAGAATGTGGATCCATTTCTATGTGGCACTTCTATGGGGATTTCTTTCCTTAGCCAATCTGGAGCTTCAGATTGGAACGATAAAAAGATACCTGGCTGCGCTTTCCACCTTTAAGCGCTCTTCTGAAGAGGACTCTTATTTCAAGATACCCTTGATTGTGCAATTTCTAAAGGGGCCGTGTACCCTCCTGTCCCTTTTCATGTGCCTGTTTGGGAGTTGAATTTGGTATTGGAATTTCTCACATGTATTCCATTCGAGCCATTGCATTCATGTCCTCAAAGGCTACTCACATTAAAGATAATCCTTCTAGTGGCTTTAGCATCAACCTGCAGTGAGTTACAGGCTCTCTTGTAAACCTCCTTACACCGTATTCCATAAGGATAAGGTGATTCTCAAAGTCAAACCATCATTCCTGCCTAAAGTAGTCTGACTTCCATTTGTTGCATATGATACTAACAGCCTTTTATCCCCTCCCCGCATGCAGGCAAGGAGGAAGAAAGGCTTCACAGGCTAGATCCAAAAAGGGCCCTGAGCTTTTATATCTCAAGAATTGCAAAATTTAGGCAAGATGATCAACTTTTCATTGTATATACTGGCCACAAGTTCGGCCTGGCAGTAACAAAACAAACTAGATCCAGGTGGATAATTTTAGCAATTGGAGAATGTTATAGACTGGCTGACAAGGAACCACCAGATGGGCTAAGAGCTCTGTCCACTAGGGGCATGGCAACTTCTGCAGCTCTCCAGAGGGTGTCCCGGTACGTGATATCTGCGCAGCAGCTACTTGGTTCTCTATGCACACATTCATAAAACATTACTGTTTAAATTCAACATCGTCTCAAGGGGCTTTTTTGCAAAAGATGTTTTGCACACAGTGCATGCCTAAATTAAATCGTACTCCCTCCTCCAGATTGGCACTGTTTTGGGAGTATATCAAAGAAGAGGAATACGTGGGAGGAACATCCAGTCGAAAGAACATTACCAGGGGTAATTAACTTGATCTTCTGCGTAGGTCTTGGCTCTACTGATGATCTGTCAAAAATGGCTGTAGGAGTCTGTCCAGCAACAGACATTCAAGCAACTTAATGCAGATTTGGACCAGACAGTCCCAGCCATGTTGTCCGGTGTGAAGGCATAATGAAGCAAGACACAGACCACAGATTCAGACTTCAAAACAAACACTTTTATAAATGTCAGGTTGTGAAAAGGCCCAACTTGCCCTATGCTAAGGTGGGATTTCCCTACCTAAATGAAACTATGGAAAGTCTAAAGAGTTCAACCTAAGAATCTGTGTCCACAACCTATACTTGACTTCACAACTAATCTATACAATGTGTAGGGATGTCAGCAACCGAAAGAATCTGTGTCCAACATAAAGCTCTCAGCTTCTTTTAGCTCGCAGCTTCCTTTCAGCTCCCCTCCCCAAGTATGAAATAATTCTAACAAAAAGTCTTAGTTACCTTTCTTAAGTTCAAGGTGATAACGTTTTTAATCAATACTCTGGATTTCCTTCACTAAGTTCCAGGTAACAGATTCCAAACACAAAGCGCCTTCAGGCTCTGTATTCTGTAAGTCAGTAAATACTTCAGATCTCAGGGTTCCCTTCCCCAAGACTCAGTTTGTGTCAAAAAATCATACTTGATATTTGTTTATGGTCCTTTGTCACACTTGTGCCCTCCTTTATTTGTTGGTTTTCATGTATTGTAGTTTCCACACAATTTAGTATTCAATATGCTTTTCTTTTGTTAAAGTTCCATTGATTTTACAATGCAGCACACAATGGGTTTACATGAATTGAAAGTTTAATTTAGTTTCAAGGTTAAAGTTCCATTAATTTCAGGATTCAGCACACAGTTGGTTTTCACTTTAGAGTGCAATGTATAGTGGTTTTAAAGTTTCATTCAGTTCTGAACTCAAGATATTACAATTCTGCTCATTGGTAGAGTTTTCACTCCGTTTGGTATTTGATAAAGGTGGGTTGCATTCATAACACAATTTTAATTCATGCCGTTGCTTAATAATGCTTCAGTTTGCTTTAATTGTAGAACCCAGCCTTCGGAGACTTTCGAAAACGTGTTTCCTTCAACACGCGACCACTCTGATACAACGTATTCAAGCGTTACGCACCGATTTGCTTACTTGTTAGAAACTTACCGGTCACGTTCACCGCTTTCTCCAGCAGCATGGTTCGTACGGCCTTCTGCATGTGATGTCTGGGCCCAACTCCTGCCACTCGAGCATTCCTGTGGCTCACTCCCGCCACAGGGGAATGAACACCTTGACCACTAGGAAAAGGGATAGCCTCTCTACACGGCTCCCTTCACAATGCTCGGTTCATTCCACAGAGCCCCAGCTCCTGCGCCCTGCTTCCATAAATCACTCTGCAGACCTCAGCATCTCTGAATATTTTCCAAACAAAGTTCCCTGCTGCTTACACTAGCCTTTTTGCTGCTGCTCCTGTCTCTCTTTGCTGGTGGGATGGTCTCCTTTTATACACCTGCAGCCCCTTGACAGTCTGCAGGTGTGGATGTCCAAACCGCCCTGCATGACCACAATTAAAGGGACATGCCTGACCTTCACTGCTCTTAACATGCTTCTTCCCCCGTCCCAGTACCAGAGTGGTAAGAGTGTAGTCTTCATTGCTCTTAGTTGCCTCTTTGTCCCAGTACTGTCAGATGTTGCATGTGGGGAAACAAGGGAAGCAAACATAAAATAACCTATAAAGGTTGGGGAGGGTTTGGGTTGGTTGTTAGTAAGGAAAGGGGCATACCATGTCTCGTCTGCGGGCCCCTTATTCTTGCTCACCCTCCTTCTGGGTCTTCTAGTCTTGTAATTTTTCCTGATATTATTCTGACCAACGGGATTGAGGTAGCAATATCCCCCAGAGGCTTATGGGGCTAAGGGTTCATCACGAAACGGAAAGGGGAAATACTGCGTCTCGCCTGAGGACACTTTGTTCCCATTCCCCAAGAACCCTCCACTCGGGTGATCCTCCCTCACTTCCCAAACCCCCAAAGTCAGGATCCAAAAGCAATGGCCTTTCCCTGGCCACCTGCGCAAAGGATCCAAGGCGCATAGATGTGAGAACGACCTCAGGTTTCTCACACCGGGAAAGGGCTTCCCAGACCTGGCAATTCCAAACCCGAGACGGCAGGAAGGTGGTCAAGGCACATTGTGGTCAAAGGACAGGCGAAAATCTTGTGGCTCAGCCCTCTTGGAGTGCTAGCCACTCTTAGAAGCCATGTGTGGTAATTGCAAAAGAGTGCACAAGTAATATGTTTAAAACACAGTAGAAACGCATCTGCTGCCACCAGCCTTTGCTGAACATATTGCAATTGTAAACAAAAAGACACAAAACAAAAATATTATAAGGATACATAGTATCCTAACCGCACTTCACTTTAAGGTGGCGTGTGCCGCTTTAGACATACAAGAAATCCACTAAGGGAGAGAGAGAGAGTCTCCAAGTACTGATAGTCTTATGAACTGATCAATGTCCCCATAATAATGAGCAATAAGACAAGAGAAGTAAATGAGAAGGCTTTACTGGCCTCCAAAATGGCAGGCCAGCAGTCAAAACAAAGAAAAGAGAGGGTGTCTCTTAGATGTTTATGGGTGTAAAGCAGCAAAAAAAATGTTGCCCGACAGTAATACAAACAAAAATTGAAAGCGCTCCTCTTTGCCGTAATTTCTGCCCTTGCCTTCAGTCAATGCATTCACTCACTTATCTGTAGTACCTTAAAGTATTCACTTTTCTTTCCTTACCCTTTTTTTCTGTTGCAAGCTTGCAATCGGCAGCACAATTGAGATTCCTTACTCGTACCTTTTTTGTCTTTCAGGCAGCTGATCCTCATCTTGGAGCTATATAACCCAAATGATGTGTATGACTACCTCCGCCATATTGCGCTAACTCTTTGTTCCGATAAAGTGTCAGAAGTCAGGTGGATCTCTTTCAAACTGGTAAGCGGTTGCCATTTAAGACTAGTAATATTCATGCTCTTGCACCAGTATAGGTAAGGTATCAGTTTTTTACTGATACCCCTAAAGCCAGTTTCCAATACCACAATATGTATCTTTTCAGATAGAGGTGTGTAGCGGGCTGTTAGGCAAGATTGTATGCAGTACCCCTTGGGTGCACTACAATAACCTTGACCTCCTGGAAATAGGGTCCCAACCTTTGTTATTAGTCTGAACTACACAGGTTGGTAGTGTGGCTGAACAGCCAGGCTAATCTCAAGAGGGGTCAACGTGAGCAGTAATGTTGTGGCAGAGTTTCACAGTAACAGTTATTCAAATACACTCTTGCACTCCAGGTTCCTCGATAAAACCATTATTAATTTATTTTACAGTCAGTTGTATAAGCCTTCTTCAGAAGGGAGCAATATATATATTTTTTGTTATTGTTTGTGGTTTGTCAAAACCTTTACAAAAGTTTCTAAAACATTAGTATCACAACTTCTATATATCAATAGCAAACAATAGTTAAAACAAATTCATAAAAACACAGCTACAAATCCGTATTTTAACAATAACAATTTCAAACATGTTCATCTTAACATTTGATCGTGTTACGCTAATTTACAGATATTTTTTTAGAAATGCGTTCACTCTTAATTTCAGTGTTATCGAATTTCCATGGAGCATTTCATTCCACAATTTTTTCTCTATTAACGTATGCAATGTTATTTACAAATTGCAAGAAATATTCGATTCTTTCTAGCATCAAATTGGGACATGATAATAACAGATGCTTCAATGACTCAGTCACACCAACTACCTTACGGTGTCAACAGTATTTAGGGTCGCCAGGATTGTGAGTATGGATGTTTATAATCTCTTGTGTATTTAAAACATTTAATCTAAATCTCATTATACTGTTCCTAAACACTTGTGTAGAATATTTTACTTTATAGGTTTCGGGGATGGATACCACTTCCAGAATAAAACTATTTGAGAATATAGTTTCAAATTCAGTGGAAATACATTGTCATAGGTTTTCACAAGTTTTTTCACCTTTAGAGGATTTTTCTTGAGGATTTCTGTGGAAAGCCCCAGATTACTTAATATAGTTTTGGCTTCATTTAGTAGCGAGCACATGAATTGCCATTTTTTGTCATTCCCTATGTGATGGTACATAGATTTTGTTTCACTTGTTATACATTTTACCAAAGATGACTTTTTCCAATGCATATAGCATTTTAATGATTGGAGCCCTAATTCATACTGTATCGATTGCATTGGAATACACTTAGGAAGAAAGAACAGTTTGATCTCCATACTATTGCCTCTATTGTCTTAAGTAAGTATGGTGAAAGAATTCCAGGCAATTAGAGAGTCATGGAATGATATTCATTCAATAAGATTGTATGCAAGGGGCCAACGTAAATTTACAATATTTTCTCTCTGTGGCTTTTAATTGATTGGATGCTTAGATGGCTCTCGTCCATAAGGCCATTTTTAATAAAGTTATACGAACGACAACATGAAAATGTATATCCTAAGTATCGTAAGACGAGTTGTTGTTTAATCCTTAGCCCTTTGCATATCCAGGTGTGTTTAAAAATTCTTTTAGCTCCTGGACCTGTGTAGAATATTACTGTTTTTAACAGATGTATTTGAAGTTTCCTATCTACTATAAATATCTCAAATGTCTTAATTAGTCATCGAAGACCGACTTTGGTGCAATCGATAAGTAGAAAGTCGTCGGCATATGCAACCCACTTTATATCCATACCGCCGATTTTAGGAGCAATTAGGCCGCTGTCGTCTAATGTTTGGCCTGCTGCCGATGCATACAGATTAAAAAGGCTGGCAGTAAGTGTGCACCCTTGTTTCAGACCGTTGTGGGTCATTATTTCTTTGGACGTTACACCTTTGTTGTTTAGTCTGACTTTCATCACAGTTTTTCGAGTTCAAATATATGTGTAGTTCCAATAAGCCCTTATCTATTTCAAGTCTAATGGCATTCTCCATAAGGTGGGTCTTTCAACTTTATCGAACGCCATAGATGGGTCCATTGCTGCTATATAGAGAGGGAGTTGACCCTTCACCAAAGATTTACTCTAACTGTGTCACTAATAGAACGCCGTGGTCTGTTCACATTGCTTTCCTGAATCCTATATGTCTTAAATCAAGGATAATTTTCTCGTCTATCGATGTATTCAGAAAAGAATTGCGGCAAATATTTTTGACTCTACATTCATAAGCGATATTGCCCGATAGTTAATTGGGCAGAAGCGATTACCCTTCTTAAAACTAAAGCGCACATAAGCCATGTTTCATGAATCGGATATTCTCTTGCTTTTGATTACATTGCACAAGATTAAATCTAGTAAATGTGCCCACAGTATGGTATTCTGTTTGAGAGTTACAAATGATAGGTTGTTTGGACCCAGAGTGTTTGATTATTTTGCTCTTTTAATATGTCTTGTTATGTTTGCAACTGAAATATCAATCTGCCATACCAATCGATCAAATTGCATAACAGTGTATTCGTAATATGATTGCTTATATAATTCTTCAAAGTGGTCTATCCATGTTTTATAGTCAATGGGATTCATGGTTAATTGTATTTGGGAGGTTTCAATTCTGTTTATTAATGGTCAAAAATTACGTGAATTTTGACCTTTTGTAGAATTTAGAATCTCTTCCCCATCTCTTTGTTGTATTGCCGAACTATGGGCCAGAATCCAATTTTTGTACCGTTGTTTACTTTGTTAAATTTCTTGCCTAATTACTGCTACTTCCAAGTTTGATTTATTTAGTATTCTTCTTTGTGAAGCTAGGCTTTTCATATGTTTGCTCTCTAAATCAAATGTATGTTTGTGTGACTTTGAATTCGATTTTGTCTGAAATCCTTATTTCAAATTCCTGCAACATCGTTGCAAGATAGCTATTGAATTTACAAACCAAATAGATATCAACTTTCTCTTCCAGAGGGTGAGAGTTAAAATCTTGCATCATCAAGCTGTTAAATTTTATGGTTTTTGACGGATTCCATTTAACCCTTGTTCCTGTAGTGTTAACCTCAAACCTCTCAACGTAACACTCATCAATATTGACTTTTTTGGCCCATACTAGATTAATTGCGAACATTGCGTGATCACTGTATGGAGTTGCGTGAGCTGTCTTGTTTCCTGTTATTTTAATCATTTGTTCGCTCACAAACACATAATCAATTATTGAACCTAAGCTGCGTGCTTGCCATGTAGGAGTGTGTTAAACATGGGTTTCATTCCCCAACTTCTCGCAAATGCGAGCCATAAACCTCCTCTGTAGAATTTACCATAGGGTTTAGAAGAAAGTTCCCCAAGGTGGTCGCTGCCCATTGCATAGCGCTACTTGACATATTACAGTCTGCATTCAGATCTCCTGCTAGGAAGGTGAATCCTCCCGGATTTACATCCAGCCAATTGCTTATCTGTAGATTTAGCTTCTCCAACAATTTGCCCAGCTCACTATCGATCTCGGCGGCAGCGTTCCAATATATATTTAACAGCATTATGTGAATTTTCCAATTCTTTGTTTTTACCTGAAAGGTAGCGATCATAGTACAATCCATAATTTGGAATTCAGTTTCCTTAGTGATTGCTGCGTCAATGCGATATGCAATAGCTAGGCCACCTTTGGGACGTCCCCTAACTTCACATTTTGCTGGCAAGCATAAGAATTAAATCCATCCCACAACAGTTGACTTCTGGCCCAAGATTCTTGTATCAGAATAAAATCAAACTGCTGGAATTCATTACAAACTTTGTTCTTCGATACTAAATGTGAACAACCTCCAGGAAACTATACTGTAAAACCTATCTTCGCTAAAGAGTTTTTCATGCTGATTTTATTTGTTCCATTGACTCTTAGAGATAGTGCGAGCCATCGCCATTCATGTGTATCTTTTAATTGGGCTCGCTCTTCGGATATTATCGATGCTCCTGTGCGTTGGCTTGGTTCGGGTGCCTCGGTTATTCTAGAGCTATGTTTGTCAACCTGATTCGTTTTCGTGGATTCCTGATTGCAAATTACATCGAATCCCCTCTTCGGTAGAGGACCAACTTCCTTCACAATTAATGAGCGAACCAGGGGTGATGGAATTACCAATTTAACATAGTCGTATCTGAAATTGTGAAAGAAGTCTACCGACTTAATGTCTGCAGATGTTATTAAACTAGGTTCCGGTATATCAGCAAATAAGCTTAAAATGTGCAGTCTATTCAGTGAACTTGTTCCACCATCTTTAAACATATAGTACATTATTAAGCTTGGCTCATTGGAATAGGTTGGCGGTCTTAAACAGTTCAGTTTCTTTGTTCATAATATTAGAAAATATATCCTAGTCGTGTCTTGCATCTGACTCCCTTATCTCATTGTGTTTGATTTGATACCTCGTTTATTTTTATTACATAAGTGTCTGAATGAGCATGGATGGACGGATTTTGCAGGGCATTATTAGCACGATAGTGCGAGGTGGAAGCATTTATAAACACATCCTGTTTCATTCGACCCAACGGTCCCATTCTTTTGCTTAAGGTCCCTTGTTTTGCATCAAGGATTTTATTATTCAGTATATTTTCAATTAATTATCGAACTACTTCCTCAGATAGATCCTCCTTCAACAGTACATCTGAATTACTTTCATGAGAGGCCAGTAAGGCCTCGTCTGATATGCTTCTTTCAAGGTTTGGGCATCCTTCATTCGGTAATTTTTTATGTACCTCCATTCCTTATTGTACAGCGGCCTTCGTAGCCGCGTTTATTTTTTTTCCGTCTTCAATTGCTGAGATTTTTGAACGAGGTTGCCTGATTGCATTGTCAACTCCTAGTAAACTTGTGGCAATAATTGGTGTTTTTGCGGATGAACTACTTTCATTTGGATTGTTTGTTCCAAATGATTGAAAATCATTTTCCATGCCGGGACATGCTGACATTGGTGTGTAGTATGCAATATGAATGCTGGATTTTTGAAAATATCAAAGATGTCGATCATTCCCATCTTAATGGATTTGAGATGTCTGTCAATCCTTCCCGATGTCTCTTTATTTTCGAGCGCCTCAGATAGCCGAGTAGTGCTTTCCGAGTACTCGCATTGTGTGGATCTTGATTCTTGATCGTTTATCTTTGACGTTATATTTACTTTCTTTGTGCATTTGGGATCAGAGGTTGAAGGTGTTTCGGAAATGAGGATCAATTCTTTGTCCTTCTGACTTTCCATAATTACCTCCTGCAAGTCCATATTTCTCAAAACCCTGCAAGATGATGGGCTGGAAGCTTTAAGGGCATGTGCTTGTTTGCGTCTTGTTTTTTTCCTGTTTTTTCTTAACAGTAAATTGCTCAGGGTCAACATTCTGTTCTTCGGGATCATTTTCAGCGCTATCCACAGTATTTACCACATTGACTCCAGATTCTATGGTAATTAGTGTAGTATCAGAAATATCACCAACATAATTTACTGAACGTGGTATGTTGTTTATGCCCTTGTTAGTTAGGTGCAAATTCGCGGCCACCTTTCCGCACATCTCAGGCATTGCTGTTGATAGAAGCATAATTTCTTTTAATGTTCTCGTATGTTTTTTTAGTTCAGCAAGCGTCTGCGTATTGCAAATTTGTATTCAGTGCATCTTCCGCCCCTTCCACATTAATATTCTGTGTTGTGGTTCTTTGCTCATCAAAATGTCCAGTCATAGTATCAATGGGTTGTGAGAGACCAAGTAATGCTATTTCGCCAGTACTAAAGATCGGTGGTGTGTTGGCGAACAAATAACTGGAATTCAAATCTGACATTGGAACAGCTTGCTCGGTCACTTCATTTACCATTCTGACCTGATCCCAGTTACGCTCCTCGCCAAACATAGATTGCGAGTTTTCTAAACTCTCCCACTGTTTACCCGCATCTTCGGAGCTCGTTTTATTGCACAGCAGCATGGCTTCACCGGGCAAACCAACGGTCTAGAAGTTGCAGCAGGCGTCTCTTCCAAGTTCTTCTTCGGATTCCTTCGTCCAGTGGTCACTGCCTTACAAGCCAAAAAGCCTCGCTTTTTATGCAGGTTTCTCCCATTCATTCCAGCCTAGCTGTCAATCACACAGCAGGGTGGCTGTCCTTGCCGGACAGCCAGCCGGCCAATCATATTTGGGTGCGTTCCTGTAACCAAGGGGATTAAGCACAAGGGGTTTCGGCACCTCCCTCACTTCCTGCCTGACCTACTGGAGCTAGAGGCCGGCTTCACTCATGAATCCCGCCAAAGACAAAATGACAAATTTCAATGGGCTCGTATGATGTTAGGTACTCATAAACCACTGATATTTGAATTGGTTAACTTGTGTAAGTACATAGAAAAAGAATTGCTTAGTTTTAATAATTAGTTATTTTCTGTTAGATGTGATACTTTTTATTCATGAAATGAGATAGATGTACATTTTAATAATTTTCCTTTTTATGTGTAAATGACGAGGAAAAAAAATGTAAACTGTTTATCGGATTCTTAAAATAATTTTTCTTTGTAAAGTTTCTACTTTGTGTAATTGAACCATAAACAAATAAAAAAAAAATTAAAAAAATGAACAAAGGGACCAAACCTAGTTTAGCATGCAGAGTAAATCTCAAGAAGAACCTTTCAAACAAGAAATGGCGAAAAAAGAAAAGGGCCATTTTTACAAAATGGGCACCCATGGATGCTTTACTGCATTTGCGAACACAGCCTGCGGTAAAAACTCCCAATGGTAGTTAAAAGTAAACCACTGCCACCAACCATTAATTGTAGAAAGGGTAACATAAACATTTCGAGTGGATTGTGTCCTCCAGCGTATTCCTCATCTTAGATGTATTCCATCCAGCTTTGCTGCTCTTCGGAAATTTTTTCGACAGGGGGTGCCGTGCGTCGATGTCGTCGAGTCGATGGTCCCTCGAAGGCCTCTGTCGAGGGTGACGCCATCGGGTGTATAAGTAGCACGCGCAGCGCCCGCTGGCCTCAGTTCCGTTTTTCCGCAGTTACGTTGCTTCAGACATTAGCAGCGCCTCAAGTTCTGTCAAGAAATATAACGAGAAGTAATTATGTCCTCGTCATCGATGCTGACCACGACCCCAAGATCAGGTTTTAAGAAATGCAAGTCGTGCAGCTCAAAAATGCGGTGCGGGTCCGTGATCGACAAGTGTTTTCCGGTATCTCGGGGAAGGCCACTACATGGAGGCCTGTTCGAAGTGTCAGGTGATGACGGGGAAGAGAGGAAAAGGAAAGGAGAGGAAAGCTACAGGTAGGTCGGAAGGATCGAAAAGCCTCTAGCGTCGAGTCGAGACCCCATGGGGAAAAATCTCCTCGATGCGAAAGGCATCGATCTAGATCCCGAAGCAATTCTCAACGCTCATCGTTGTCTTCGAAGAAACGACGCCATAGGTCTCCCTCCACCTCGTCGTCAGACGAGTCTCCGAAAATGAAATGCCCCACAAAACATTTGTCTACCGAAGAGTGGGAAGCATTCAGGGTCAAAATGATGGAGGTGTTTGAGAAGGCGAAGCCTTGTCAGCGCCTTCTTCGGAAGCCGGCCGGGAGCGGAATCGCTCTGACACTCGCGCGCCCTCGAGCCCGGGTGATCGTAAAAGGAAGGATAGGGAACCTTCCAGGACGCTGAGCGATAAAGATAAACACTCGAGTCGAGTCGACCGCTCGAGGTTACCGACGCCGTCCAAGACCTATCGCACCTCGAAAGGGAAACCGTCGAAGGCCGTCTCGACGCCCTCGAAGCAGACCCTGTCGACGACCACTATCATCAACGCCTTTATCAACGTCGACGCCGAAACCCTCGGCGCCAAAGGCTCCAACCAAGCCAGGGCAGCCAGAAAAAGAGAAGGAGAAAGTTACAAAACATGTAATTTCTACAGAGCCTGGTACTACACCTCTTCCTCCTCCTCTCCCAGAGAAGGTTTTCAAACCTCTCCCTAGGAAGGAGTTTTTCAAATCCTTGACCTCCATTCTTGAGGAACAGGAGAGATCCGAGGAGGAAAATGTACCTTTTGGATTGGAATATGGCACCCCAAATGTCCCTGAATGCTTGATCTCAGAGGAAAGCAGAATGAGGGATTTGGTGGAGTCTTTACACAATGCAAGTGGCATTGACACCTCTCCTGAGAGGGACTTTGGTAGACCAGATCCAGGAGAGCATGCCAGTCCATCTTACCGTCAGTTAATGACCAAGGTGGTAGATTACTTGGGATGAGCTAGACCACCAGCCCAATTAGTCCAGGACGATTTAACAGACATATAGGACCATGGTCCCACTGAAGACCCAGTACTACCTTTTCATGTAGCCTTACAAAACAGGGTGGCCAGGAATTGGGAAACTCCGGATTCTATTCCTCTGGTAAATAAATCCCTTGCATCAAAATACCGCCCAGCCAGTAGCGACCACGGCTATCTGTCAAAACATCCAACTCCCGAGAGTTTGGTCATACAGGCAGCCACAGTTTCCAACAAACTTGTGTACCCTTTTATCCCTCCAGACAGGGACGATAAGCGTGTGGATGGTTGGGCACGGAAGGTATTTTCAGCCGGGAGCATGGCATTGAAATCTGCCAACTCCACATGTGCCTTGGCAAAATTTTTGTACTCTGTGGGAGTGCATCGCAATGGTGGCAGAACACATACCAGAAGGGGAAGGAAAGGGAAGTTTTCCTAGCCATCGTTAGAGATGGAAAAGAGGCCTTGCAGGAATCCCTTCAATCTGGATTGGACACTGCGGATGGTGTAAGCAGGTCCCTGGGCACTAGCACGATAATGCGCAGGTTTGCGTGGTTACGGAAGTCGTGTTTTGCACCGGACATACAGAACCGCCTCCTGAACATGCCTTTTGACGGGTCTCACCTTTTTGGCAACAAGGCTGACGAGAGCCTTGAGAGGTTGCGGACTTCAAAAGCAGCGGCAAAGTCTTTAGGTGCTGCTATTAGGCAACCTCAGTCTTTTCGTGTGCAAGGGCAATCATGGAGGGGACGATCCTATCGTTATTACACCTCATACGGGAAGACGAGAGGAATGGCCAGACAAAGGGGCCAAAGAAAGGCCACTCATGGTGGACGAGGAAAACGTGCTAAGCCAGCTCCAGCTGCAGCCTCTTTGCCATCAGCAGCTGCAACATCCGTCACAAAACCACTTTGAGGACTTGCACCACAAAACACCTGTAGGAGGCAGGCTGTCGCAGCATCTACAAGAATGGCGAGCCATTACTTTAGATTTTGGACTCTAGAAATAATAGCCCAAGGCTATTGCCTTCCTTTTCTAAAGCAACCTCAAAGCAATCCACCAGGGAGACACCTGTTGAAACTTTCAAACCCGCTCCTACAGCAGGAAGTTCTAACCCTGCTGGAGAAAGGTGCTATAGAACCAGTACCTGTAGCGGAGAGGAACAAGGTTGGTACTCCCCGTATTCTTTGATCCTCAAAAAGGACGGAGGACTGAGACCCATCTTGGACTTAAGAAACTTGAACAAGTTCCTCAGGAAGGACAAGTTCAAGATGGTTACCCTTTCTCAGATCCTTCAGGCCCTTCAACTCCAGGACTGGTTGGTGTCATTGGACCTCCAGTATGCTTATTTTCATGTGCCGATTCATCTCAAACACAGAAAATACCTGAGGTTCGTAGTTGGCGACTCACACTATCAGTTTCGAGTCCTGCCATTCGGGTTGACCTCCTCCCCGAGGGTCTTCACCAAGTTCATGGTAGTGGTGGCAGCGCACCTGAGGAGAGGGGGGGATTCATGTCTACCCCTACCTCGACGATTGGTTGATCAGAGCGCGCTCTGCCGAGCAAGCACTGGATCATCTGAAAATCACCTGCCACTTCCTCCACAAACTGGGCTTCTCCCTCAATTTAAAGAAGTCTCAAATGACACCTTCCCAACAGCTTCAGTACATAGGAGCTGTATTAGACACATCCTTGGGAAAGAGCTCGCCTCCCAAGACGAGGGCTCAAGACACTCTTCAGATGGTTTCCAAATTCCAAAATGCCCAAAATCCCCAGGCTTACAACTTTTTAAGGTTGCTCGGCCTCATGGCATCCTGCATCTTTCTGGTGACAGAGGCACGCTTGAGGATGAGATCCCTTCAATGGGCCCGAAAGACTCCGTGGTCCCAATGACGGATCTTCTTCAGATTCCGAACAAGGTCAGACAAGATCTTCTTTGGTGGACCTGTGCAGAGAACATCCTAAAGGAAGAACTTTTTGGCAACCTTGGCCGGAGATCACAGTAGTGACGGACGCCTCACTCCTGGGGTGGGGAGCACATGCCAACGATTTGACAATAAACGGTCGTTTGTCTCCATCGGAGTCCAAACTACATATCAACCTTTTGGAGCTGAGGGCAATCAGACTAGCGCTGAAGGCCTTCCTGCCATCTGTCAGGGGAAAAAATGTCCTGATAATGACGGGCAACACAATGGCCATGCACTACCTGAACAAAAGAGGAGGTGTGGGGTCAATACCCCTGTGCAGGGAGGCAATGCAGCTCTGGTATTGGGCGATTCAGGAAGGAATCTCTTTAACGCCAATTCATCTAGCCGGGGAAGAGAATATGACGGCAGATGCTCTGAGTAGGCAAAGCACAGTATCCCATGAATGGGAATTGGCTCAGGAAGTCATTCAAGAGATCTTCACCCTTTGGGGAACCCCTCAGGTAGACCTATTCGCAAACAGTACCAACCGAAAATGCGGAAGGTATTGCTCAAGGGAATTTCCCCCGAGAGGAGCCCTGGGGGACGCTTTCGTGGTGGATTGGAATTTCCCACTATTGTATGCGTTCCCTCCGATTCCCGTCATTCCTCAGGTCATCAGGAGGCTGAGACGCTTCGGGAACCGCATGATCCTAATTGCTCCGGATTGGGCCAGGAGAACGTGGTATCCAGACCTTCTAGATATGTCCATCTGTCCTCCAGTACGTCTTCCTCAGAGAGAGAACCTTCTCTCTCAAATGGAGGGTCAGGTTCTCCACCCAGAGGTCAGAACACTCAACCTTCATGCTTGGTATCTGAAAGGCTGAGATACAGGAATTGGAACCTTCCAGATGATGTTATGGAGGTGTTGCTTTCGGCAAGAAGACCAGCAACAAAGTCTCTATACCGTTGCTGTTGGAAAATGTTTTGCAACTGGTGCAGGGAAAAGAATGTCGATCCTTTTCTATGTTCTATTCCGGAAGTACTATCTTTCCTTCTGACCCTAGCACATAGAGGTCTGAATAACGGAACAATAAAAGGTTACCTTGCAGCGCTTTCCATTTTCAAGCGCTCATCGGAAGAATGCTCCTACTTCAAAATTCCTTTGATAACACAATTCTTAAAAGGTCTCACTAATGTGTTTCCTCCTCACCCATTTCAAGTACCGATTTGGAATCTAAATTTAGTCTTAAAATTCTTAATGTGTGCCCCTTTTGAGCCTATGCACACGTGTCCATTAACATTAACATGGAAAACAGCCTTTTTAGTTGCTCTAACATCAGCAAGAAGAGTGAACGAATTGCAGGCACTGTCTTCTGGGCCACCCTACACTGTGTTCCATAAGGACAGAGTTGTATTGAGGGTTAAACCATCATTTTTACCGAAGGTAATATCTGATTTTCATTTAAGTCAGAAAATTGTTTTACCCTCATTCTATCCTCCACCTCATCCTTCTAGGGAGGAAGAAAGATTACACACACTGGACCCAAAAAGAGCTTTAAGCTTTTACATCTCTAGACTTTCTATGATTAGAGTGGACAACTAGTTGTTTATAGGCTACCCAGGAAGAAAACTGGGTCAATCAGTAACAAAACAGCCAATTTCACGCTGGATTGTGCTTTGCATTTCAGAATGCTACAGATTAGCACAAAAAGACCCACCAGAAGGGTTAAGGGCTCATTCCACCAGAGGCATCGCCTCTTCCACAGCCCTTCAAAGAGGTGTCCCAATAAGGTCCATTTACGAAGCAGCAACTTGGTCTTCACTTCACACCTTCTCAAAATTCTATAGCCTGGATGCTTCCCAGTCTAGGGAGCTAACTTTTGGAAAAGCAGTGCTTTATTCCGCCATCTAAAGGCATTGGTGGGAAAAAATCTGACCCCTCCTCCAGAGGAACTATGCAAAATACTGCTTTGGGAGCCTATCTATGATGAGGAATACATTGGAGGACACAATCCACTCGAAGAACAAGTTACTTACCAACTGGTAACATTCTTTCGATTGGATGTTCCTCCAACGTATTTCTCATCGCCCTCCCAACCTACCCCTCTGTAGATTTTTTTCCGGGTTATTGCCATCTCAAATCTCGCAAGGTTGATACCTGTCTGCCGGCACAATCTTCACAGTACAAGATCACAGATACAAAAGAGGGGAAAAACAGAACTGAGGCCAAAGGGCGCTGCGCGTGCTACTTATACACCCGATGACGTCACCCTCGACGGAGGCCTTCGAGGGACCATCGACTCGACAACATTGACGCACGGCGCCCTCTGCCGAAAAAATTTCCGAAGAGCAGCAAAGCTGGATGGAATAAATCTAAGATGAGGAATATGTTGGAGGAACATCCAATCGAAAGAACGTTACCAGTTGGTAAGTAACTTGTTCGTTGCAGAGAAACTAGACAAAGGGGATAATAAGTAACCAATCCAGCATCCTATGGTTAGATAGTGTGTGCTGGCTCTAGAAAGTTACAAAATGTAAGTAAAGTCAATGTCACTTCACTGCTCTTGGAAACAGTAGTTTCACCAAGAGAAGGTATTTAAACATTTGGGAAATTTAAGAGACCTCCCTGTGCCACTGCACTGAAGGTGCTGTGTGTCACAATGTAAAGATGATGTGCTAGTGGAGTTTGTCAGACTCAATGTCAAAAGAAACACAGAAAACATAGAATTAAAAGTACAATGTCCCAAAGTTCAGTTAAAAAGAGCTGGGAGTCTCTGAGGTGGGAGGAATTTAGCACTAAACTGAAAATTCTCCCTAAAACAGGCATTGTGTAGTCTGGTGCTTGTTCCAGGCTTCTAATGTTGGGAATCCAGACAGTGATCTTTACTGTCATTAAATTACTTTTCTGTAAGAACTTTATATTATTTTGTTAGCCATGTGAAAAGAGCAATTCATATTGAACCTTTGCTCCATGTTTGCAACTGCACATTGTAAAACAAAAAGCACAGGTTATGAAAATAAGATTACCTTGAGCGGTTTACCTGATATGCTCTCCTTCTCTGTAAAGAAAGATTAAATCTGGGGTGCAGCTTTATACAAGGTTAATGGGTGTCGTGGGTGGGGAGGGCATGGTTATTGAAGAGGATGCTAAAGTAATCATTTGTCATTTTAGCCTCTCAGCACATCTGTCCAGTGTCACTAGTGTTGTACCCATATTTCTAGATGTATGTTAATGACTCAGTTGATGGTGCCAGTGAGTGGGCAAAAGTGGAGGACGGTGACACTACATGACTTTCTGTAAGACATTACACGGATGCATGACCGCAAATTGGTTCTTAACTGATCTAAGAATGTTATTTTGCATATTCCTGTCTTTATATGCCTACCATCCGATTTAGATGGCATGAAATCCTAGGTGATCTGCAAAGATTTTTGCAGTCCATCTGGTTCAACCAGATAATTTAATTAGCAAATCTTTCAGTTGAATTTGGCCACAAATGTCAAGCCGATTGACACCTCTCAGCATCCCTGTGCACTGATTAGCATTCTGTTTTGAGTTTTGACCATTCAATGCTGTATGGGGTCCTCCCTGCTAATGTTCTCAGACTGTAGGGCCTGGATAAGTTCACGTAGTATCTAAACATAATTGGATCGCCACAGAAATGGGCACACTACTGGTGGTGTAAAGGATTACATTTAAACCTGTGGTAGGACTATAGAAGACTCTCTCATGCAGACAGATCTTCAACTCTTCGGTTTGGCCTGAACTACCCAAACCGTTTGGTAGCAATTTACGAACAGCAAGGCTTGGTCTAGGAGGGAGAAGGGCTGTAGGTAAGTACTAAGACCTCAGGGCACACCTATAGTCAAGAATACGCTTATACACAGTAGTTTTATAAACATATTTTTATTTATTATAAGCACTAAGTCAGCTAGCATAGTTTTAAAATGACAGGTAAGTAAACATATTCACACTTATATACAGTAAGACTTTTCTTAAGCATTACTCAGTTCAATAGTAAACTCTTACATAATATACAGGTAAGCAGAGTAGTATTAAAGTTTTGAAAATCATTTCTAGTAACCAACATTTAAAGTACGCGTCACAGATACTAGTACGTTCCTTTAGGAGACCTATATGTTACAAGTTCAGCCGTATCTGGGAATGAGTCTCAGTCAGTTGAGGCACTAAGTGAACAGGGCACATGGTCGGAAGAAGAAAGGCAGAAACTGTCCAATATGTCAAAATAGCAGGTTTCTTCTATCTTTGCAGGGAGGTAAAATCTTTAGTTAAAAGTTGGTTCGTGGAGGTCAGGCAGACACCCTGGAAAATTATAGACTATATGATCAGTGTCTTTAGGCATAGGGAGAACACAGTTGGTTTTCCATCCCAGTGTGTCTCAGAAAGCTCAGGTGGAATCTGATTCATCCCAGGAAGTGCCTAGGCACAGGACAGTACCTTTTCATGAATAAAGAAGACTGTCACCAGCTGAATCCCCCTCCACCCAACCCCCCATTCCCCCCCCGGTGAGGCGACAGCAGCTCCTGTTTGGATTCTTGCCCCGGCAGCTGAAGAACATTTTGGCGGGAGCAGACGATACGCTTCTTGCAATGGGACACCCAGCAGATGATCTTGGTCATTGGGATTCGACACAGGCTTGCGTTCAGCGACAATTGTCGCACAGCAGGATTCTCTTCGTTTCTCGGTCCCCGACTTGAAGCAGGAAAGAGCCACTACAGGCCTAACCGGATGCTCACGAAGTTCCAGCCGAAATTGCGCTTCAGAAGATGATGCACAGCGATGGTTCCAAGGTATTGGGGAATTACAGCCCAGGACAGTCGCAGCTCTTCGAGTGGCAGCTCAAAATGCAGGTTCTCTAGACCGGTTAGGCCCTCCGGTCCAGGGGAAGAAGTCGTCCAGTCTGAATCTTCCCTGTCGATCAGAAGAGGAGGTTGAAGCAACAGCAGTTACTCAGTAGTCACTGGCGGTCACTGGAGGTGGCTACAGACATCCTTCTTCCTTGGATTCTTCATTCCATGGGTCGACTCTCCCGTTCTGCTCCAGGACACTTACCTTTATGCAGGAACCCAGCCAATCAGCAGTCATGCCAAATTTAAACTTTGGGGGGTGGCTGTCCCAATGGGATGGACAGCCAGCCTCCCATTTAGGACTGAATTCAAGCAGACATACTGGAGGACAAAGACCTGTGGCGTTTGTGTACTCCCAGAAACATTGGTGCCCTTGGGTGGGCTTCCCAAGTGGAGTCCAGAAAATACAAGAGTGAGTGGGACCTCCCCCACTGAGGATGGTAGAAGGCTAAAGAAAGTACAAGTAATCAAGAGTTGGCAATAAAAGATGGACACCATTTTAGGTCAATGGTGACTCATGTGTCCTTTACCTCAGCTGCGACAGATGCCGGAGTATAAAATTCCTAAAAATCGGTAGAAAATATCCGCTGCCACCAGCCACTCAGATGAACTTATCACTGTAACTAGAAAGTTACAGGAGAAGTGGAAAAAGGGATACATTGTGTCCCCTAAGCACTCCATATGAGGTGGGGTGTGCTGATTCCACACAATAAGTTGGGTAGGATAGAAAGTATCCCCTATCCTTGGAAACAGTAGTTATCACAAGGAAAGTAAAACGGGCAGCTCAGATAGTTCCCAGCAACACTGCACAGAAAGTGCTGTGTGCTGCAATAATAAATTGCAGATGCCTTAAAAGTTGGACGAAAGCATGACTCCAAAAAGGTATAGCCAAAAGGGTTGGAAAAGATTCCCAAAGGTAGAGTAAAAGACTGAGTGTGTAGAAAACAGGTACCACTGAGGAGAACTGATCAAAAATCCAACCGTCCAGCAAAACGTGCTGCGGGACTCACAAGTGGGGAGAATATTGCACAAAAATGGAATTCTACCTAACTGGTTTAAGGGATTAAGCATAAATAGCTGGTCAGCAGTATAGATCTGAGCACACTGAAGAAGCCATGGGGTTATATTTGGTGACATTTATAATTCTCTACTTGTAAATTATTCAAATACATTTAGAAATCCAACTTAAAATAATTTGGAAGAAATAGCCTATTCTAATGGATCATGTATGTTCTCGCACAGATTCCTCATCTTTGATTTATCTGACATTCTGATTGCAGCTTTGCACACTTTTTTGACAGCAGAGGGCGCTCTTGCTGTGACGTCGGCGCTGGTATAAATAGCACTTAACCACGCCTGGTGCCTCGGTTCCGTTTTTCCGCATGCACAGCACTCTTCGTAAGGTTCAATAGCCTCGGTGATTTTCAACAGTGTTTTCTTTTTATCTTTTATCTTGGAAGTATGTCGATCACAGATACGCACAGGATATGCCAGTGTCTTGGGGTAGATCATTAGGTCGATGACTGCGGGTCATGTCCGTCTATGACCGTTAAAGCCTTGGACGAGAGGCAGGGAAAGCTCATCCTAGGTAGGTCGACATCCAAATCCCCTTCAACCACCCTTTCTGAAAAGAGATTGTCCGATGAGAAGTTTGAAGGACAGCTCTCCTCAGAGATCAAAAAGAAAGTGCAAAACACTTCAAGTGCTGCAGATCTAGGAGTGAGTCATGAAATTCATCATCTTCTCATAGATTGCATAAGCGACATCATCACGCCTCTGTATCTTCTGATTCCTTGCCCGGCAGGAAAAGCGTACACTTTCCTAGCAAGTTGGCATCTTAGGCTGATGGGAGGAATTTCGCCTCCAAATGCTTGAAGTGCTCTCAAAGGCTCCTGGCCCTTCAAAGGAACTGATGAAAGCTTCTGACCCCATTGCGCTATATAAGGATGACAGGAAGTCATTAAAGACTGTTGTTCGCGCGCCTAAGAGCCCGGGCAGTGGATCCTAGAGTGATGTCGACTGATTTGTCAACTCCAGGAAAGTCAAAGTCACGAATTCACAAAGTCAAGTTATAGGTGCGTTACAAATGCCATATCATATCATATCACTGCCTCCCTCTCCGTCAAAGGAGTCGGCGTCGAGTTCTTTCTCATCGAGGCCTTCATCATCAAAGTCATCGACTTCGTTTTCGGAACCATCAAATGTTTTTAAGCCTTTGTCTAAGGCTTCCGTATTTGAGGAAGAGGCGGTTGAGAAGGAAGATAATCTTCCTTTTGGATTGAAGTTTGGTACTCCAAAAGTACCTGAAGAACTTATTTCAAAAGTGTCCAAAAGGATGCCAGTGGCTTGGACACTTCACCTGAAGTAGATTTTGCCACACCTGATTCGGTTGGTCATGCTGATGCATCTTACTGGTTTCTCATGGGTACGGTGACAGAATACCTAGGCTGGGGACGTCCTCTCAGAGACATAGAGCCAGATCTGACAGACATCCTGGTTAAGGGACCTCCCAGGCATCCTGTCTTGCCGTTTCATACGGCACTGAAGAACAGAATCCTCTAATTGGCAGAAGCCAGACACTACACAGTCGGTGAACAAATATCTGGCAACAAAATACAGACCTTCTTCTATAGACCCGTAGTATCTCTCGAAGGACCCTACGCCGGAAAGTCTACTTGTGCAAGCGGATAAGTCTACTTCAAAGGTGGCTGTCTACCCGACGATCCCTCCTGACAGGGACAACATGAAGTTTGATGCCCTGTCAAAGGGCTTTTTCCGGGAAGCATGACTTTGAAAGCCATTAATGCTACTTGTGCTTTGGCAAAATACTCGAACACTCTGCGGGATGAAGTGGCTCAGGCTGTGGAACATATTCCTGAAGGTGAAATGAGTGAAGGATTCATTAATATTGTCCAGGATGGTAAGGATTCAATGTGCCAATCACTACAGTCTGGGTTTGTTTGTGGGGGTCAGTCTATGGCGGTGAGCACGGTTGCTAGGAGATTTGCCTGGCTGTGTATGTCGAGGTTTGCCCCAGATGTGCAGGCTAAGCTCTTAGACATGCCGTTTGATGGTTCTCCTCTAGTTGACTCCAAGGCTGATGAATTTGGAGAAACTGCAGGCATCTAAGGCAGCTGCTAAATCTTTCTGAGCAGAAATTCTCCAACTGCAACAGAGCCACTTAACCATTGGAGGGGTCGCTCCTTTTGGTTCTATTTGTCATTCGGTAGAACAAGGGGGACAGATGGGTCAGACACCTTCCTTGTGGTGCACGAGGACGTGGAGGTGAAACTACCCACACAGCCTCTGCCTTTCTGCCTTCAGCTGCAGTCGCAGCACCAAAACAGCTCTAAATCCTTGATCCACAAGACGGTTGTGGGAGGCAGATTGGCCCAGCATCTGGAAGAATAGTGAAGCATTGCTTCAGATGCTTGGGCACTGCAAACAGTAGCCCATGGTGTTAGAGAAAGTGTGTATGCAGTACCCTCTGGGACCACTACACACAACTATAACTACAGGTGTAACCAAAACCAACCTTTGGTATAAGTCTGTACCACACAGTTTTTGGTAGCGAGCTGAGCAGCCAGGCTTATCTCAAGAAGGAATGTGAGCTGTAAGGGTGTTACACAGAGGTCTACAATCACATGTATTCAGATAGACACTTATACTCAAGGTTTCTTGGTAAAACACTTCTTAATGTATTACAGTCAGTTACAAAACATTCACTAAAAGGAGGCATACTATATCACACAAAAATATACTACAGTACTTCACACTATTCTGTTCTGTGACATTTAAACTACTTTGAAGTAAGAGCAAAATGGCATTCAGAGCCTTTGAAGTAGGAGCAAAAAGGCATAAGATAATAAAACAAATAGTACAGTTACTCTTAAACAGTGCAAATAATTTGAGTTTACCAGCGGAGTTGATTCAATGCAATAAGTAGGCCAAAGTCAATGGGCTAGAGTCTTGTATAGGTAAAAACCAGTTCTGGTAGTTAAACGGAAAAGTCTTTGCCATGCTTCTCTGAAGTAGTTCATAGCAGAACGTTTAATATGTAGGGTCACAAGCTGACTAGGCCTGCAAGTTGCCAAAGTTTCACGCACTTTCGCAGTGACAGGTAAGTTCTCTCGGTTGGGTTTTCACAGTACCTTATTTTGAATAGAAAGATGCAGCTGAAGACTTCTGTTCCTGGCAGTTCCTGCAGATCTTGCTGTTCCTGAGCCTCAGTCATAGGGACAAGAGGGAGGACGTCGGGACTCCTGTACTGCACAGGGACTGGTCACAAAGCTAGCAAACTGGCAAATCTTCGATTCCGGTAGCTGTCGTCAAGCACACAAACTGGTGTCCTTCTTTCCACGCTGAGGAAAATGCAACCAGCTCCAAGAATGGTGTCCAGGTGGCTTACGAGTTGATTGGTCCCACCAACTCGAAGGGAGAAGTTGTCTTTGAAGGGCTTCTAGGTCGAGAGGAACTAGGCGATTCGGACCAACCAATGGTCCAGGAGTTGCAGCAGCTGTCCTCTTCCAGCTTGTCTTCGGTCCTTTCGTATTGTAGTAAATTAGGCTCCCTGGAAATAGGAGCAATAGCATTTCAGTCACTTTAAATGGGAGTAAAAAGGCACAAGTTAATAGAATAGATCACAAATACTTTCTTAGGCAGTGCAAATAGTTATAGTTCACTAGAGGACTCGAATCAGTTCAATAGGCGTAGGCCAAAGTCAATGGACTAGTGTCTTGGATAAGAAAGAGCAGTTCTTGTAGTAAACGGTCAAGTCTTTGCCAATGTTCTCAGAAGTAGTTTGTATGAAACAGAATCATATGTTGGGTCACAAGCTGATTAGGCCTGCAAATTGGGAAAGTTCCACGAACTATCACAGCGAGAAATTAATTCTCTCAATCGGGTTGGCAAAGTACCTTAGTATGAAGCAAAAGATGCAGCTGAAGACGTTGGTTACTGACAGTTCTTGCAGATCTCGCTGTTCGTGAGCCTCAGTCATGGGGACAAGAGGGAGGACGTCAGGGGGACCACTGCACGGGATTGTCGGAAAACACGGACAAAATGGAGTCACTTCAATTCGAGTAGCTGTAGTCAAGCACACAAGCTGGTGTCCTTCCCCCTGGTTAATACTAACCAGCTCCGAGAATGGTATCCAGGTGGCTTACGAGTTGATTGGTCCCACTAACTCAAAGGAAGAAGTCGTCCTTGAAGGGCTTCTCTGTTGAACGTGGCAATTCGGACCTGCAGCAGGGCTTCACCGGGTAAACCAACGGTCCAGGAGTCGCAGCAGCCGTCCTCTTCCAGCTCGTCTTCGGTTCTTACGTTCCAGTGGTCGACTCTGCTTTCCAGTCCAAGAGACCCGCCTTTTAATTCCAGCCTAGCTGCCACTCACTCAGCAGGGTGGCTGTCCTTGCCGGACAGTCAGCCAGCCAATCACGCCAGAGTGCATTTGGGTCTCCTAGGAGACTAAGCACAGGGAGTTTTGGGCACCTCCCTCACTTCCTGCACACCCCAGACGCCAGAGGCGGTCTTCAGTCCTGAAGCCCGCCAAAGGAAAAGAAACAAAGGGACCAAAACTGGTTTGGCGCAGAGAGACAAACTCTAGAATCACCTTTCCAAAAAGAAATGGCAAAAAAAGAAGACCGGGACCCGTTTTTAAACAAAGGGGCTTAAGGCGCCGTCTTGAAAAACATGGCTCTTGCGATTTTTAGCTACCGGTGTTCGCGGTTGGGAAAAATCATGGTAGTTCGTTGTAAAACCACTGCCACCAGCCATTTCGATAGGAAAGGGTAGCATTTGACTGCTTCATGACTTTCTAGACACAGGGTATACTAGGTAACCCCTCCAGCACGCTATAAAATGGTGTGTGCTGGGACTAGGAATTTTAAAAAGACTAGTAAAGTCAATTTCACTTTACTTTCTCTGGAAAACAGTAGTTTATCCCAGAGAAGGTATTTAAACCTTAGGAGAGCCTAAAAGGCTTCCCTGTGTCACTGCATGACAAGATGATGCTTATGGAGTTGTCTAAAACTCCATAATCAAAGAACACAAGAGTAAAACACACATCAAAATACAGGCGAGAGTGGGGGAAAAAAGGCTCACTCTCTCTGGAAAAAAAGCAGGTCCTCAAAATCCAGCAAAGTTGCTGGGGGTCTCTAAGGTGAAGGGAATTGGCACATTTATAGACATTCTCCCTAACACATGGGTACTGCTTCCCATTCTTAAAAAGGCCCCCCGGATTGTCCCCCAAGCAGATTCTCTCCCTGCTGGAGAAAGGTACAATAGAAAGGATATCTGTTGCCGAGAAGAACCAGAGATGGTACTACTCTTACTTCTTGATTCCCAAGAAAGACTGGGTGCTGCCACCCATCTTGAACCTGAGATGCTTGGACAAGGGCTCAGAATATTTGGCCGATGGTAGAAACATTTCAGAGTGCCCATCATCTTCTGGCCTTCGATTTTCTGACGTTGTTCAGTCACATTGCATTCTCCACTTTCCTAGTGCCAGAAGCCTGTTTTAAGGATGAGGTCCCCCTAGTGGGCCCTCAGATCCAAATGGTTGTCCGGCAGGATGACTGATCATCTTCAGGTCCCGAGCAAAGTCTCACATGGTCTCCTGTGGTGGGCCTGTAAGAAGAATGTGATGAAAGGGGAACCTTTTTGGCAAACATGAAGGAGGTGGAGTGGGGGGGCGCACATGAACGATCTGTCAATCAGCGGTCGGTGGGCTCTATCGGAGTCCAAACTACACATGCACCTCTTTGTTCAGGGCAATCAGACTGACGTTGATGGCCTTTCTTCCCTCTGTGCGTGGGACTAATGTCCTGATAATGCCTGCCAACACAGTGGCCATTCATTACCTCAACAAGAGAGGAAGTTGTTGGGTCAGATTTTTTATTTTACGCCAATTCAACTTCACCTGCGAGACCCCCAGCACTTTATGCTGAACCGGAGTATTTTTTCTGTTCATGGGTGGATCGGAACCTTTCCCCCACTCACCCCTTCATTTACTCCGGCTATGGGAGTAATTAATGTGTCTCTCCATACTTTATTTTTTGGAGTCATGCTTTCCTCCAACTTTTCGAGATCTGTATTTCACTGTTGCAGCACACAGAACTTTCTGTGCAGTGTTGCTGGGGGAATCCCCTTGGCCTTCTCTTTTAATGTTATTCTTGTGAGAACACATGTTTCTGAGGGTAGAGGGATGCTTTTTATTCTTTCTACATGCTATACTGTGAGTTCAGCACAGCACCTCATGTGGAATGCTGAGGGGTAGCACTGTATCCCCTTCCTCACGGCTCCTGTAACATTTATGCTACAGTGACAAGCATACCTGAATGACTTGTGGCAGTGAACATGTCCTACCAACCTTTGTGCCATTTTTACCCGCAGGCTGTTTTTACAGCCCCAGCAAAACATAAGGGTCGTCATTGACCCAAAATCGAGGCTCTATTTGTTTCTCCATTACTTGGTTGCTTGTCCTTTCTTGGTCCTTCTGCTTTGCTGGGTGGTGGAGGTCCTAGTTTGACTTTTGTTTTCAGTGGAAATCCATTGTGAAGCCTGCCGAGGCACCAGTGTGTCTGTGAAAGGACAGCCACCCCCAAAGTTTGAATGTTGCATGAGTGCTGTTTGGCTGGGTTCCTGGATAAATGGCTTGGATCATAAGTCTGAAGACAAGTCGACCGCTGGAACTAAATCCGAAGAGGAAGAAGAGAAGGCGACTGCAGCTACTTCCAGCGACCATAGATGCCTACTGCGTTGACCGCTGCTGTACTGACCCTTTCTTCCATGGGACAGAGGAGCTCTGAAAAGGACTCCTCCTTCCTTTGGGGTGGTGGGAACAACCATTCCTAAGACATCCTGCAATTTGAGCCATCGCATGGCGACCTGTGACCTTCCTAGGCTGCAAACCGTCAATACCTTGGGACCTTCAACTATCCTACGGTGCATCGTCTTCCAAAGAACGAATCCTCGGGAAACTTTGTTGGACTCCTTCAGGACCTCCAGAGCCAAATTCCACTCCTCAAACTCCCCCCACCAGAGTGCAGGACCGAGCAAACGAGGTGAGTAGACTGGGCAGTAACCACTCTTCATTGGTGTCTGCAAAGCCGCCAAAACCACAAATCTCAGTTGGAGCATGCTGCGAGGGCCCTCTCTTGACTGCTGCTGCGAAAATACCATCCAGAATCCCTCATTTTGTCACCACAACCATGGAACAGGAGACCGGGTCTGCAGCTGCTGCATTGTGAAGGCATCCAGCTTCATCTTCATCACTCCTAAGGCACCGTGGCACTTGAGGTAATACCTAGAGTCAATCTGCCATTCCTGTGTTATTGAAGTGATTTGTGCATTTGTGTGTTCGCCCATACACGTTTGCCCACGCCTAACGCTGGTGTGCATTCAGGGAGCTTCCTTTTGAAGTCCATGAGTCATTTTACCAACAAAAACTGTTAGTTACTTGCTTTGGAAGATTTCCACAGGAATTCTGGACTTGCTGCAGCTTATCCCTTGCCTTTTCGACCTCCAATCAGACCCTAAAAGACTTCATGACTAGATAGGGATGGAGTACTAAAGCAATAGGCTCAGTAAAAGGATTGCAAAGTAACAGATCTTGTGTTGGTGTTGTTTCTGTCATACTGAACTGAAACAAAGTATTACAGTTATTACTCCCCTTTCAATTGCATACTGTCATTCTGAAAAGGAATTGCCAAGTTCTTATTTGACTTTGAATTGTTGCTACTATTCTAAAAAATAACTACAGGCTCGCCTACCTGCTGTTGGTCATGTTCATTAATCGTTTTCCTGAAATAGAATATTCTGTGTGCTTTAACAGTGGTCTTACTTATGTGTGAATTGCATGAGGCCATTCTATAAGTTGTTACTCTACTTTACTCACCTGAATAATTGCATTGCTTTTCTATTATGTTTGCTAATAATGAAATGGTATTTAGCTTACTGAAGATGTATCGTTCTCCAGCATGGGGTCTGGCATGGATTCACATGCTCATGAATATTCCCCGTCGTCAGGCTGGGAATCCTCGGTAAAGAAAAAACCAGTATCAGTTTCGTTTCTGATCTGTCTTTCGTAGTAATAACCAATCACTAGTCTCTGCGTCATACTGACTCAGTCAATGACTGCCCTCTACCTAAGCACCGCCTCTGGCAGCCATCTTCAGATTTTTACCGCACGTTCATGTGTTGGGATGCTCGTGCTATTGCTCTCGAGCGTTGGTGCTTTTTTTTCACATTTTTTCTCAAAAAAACTTCGTTTTTTTCGGTCAAAAGAGCCTCAAGCTCCACCGACTCTCCATCCGATCAACGGGGACCCGTGTCGGATTCGTCTGCGCCCCTCAAGGGTGACGATCTCGTCGAGCTACGCTTTTGGAGGACTCCAGAAGTTTCTCAGGCCCGGACATGGCCCAGGAGAAGGGAAGCTCGACGCCCGGAAAGCTGTTCAGGATCTGCCCTGGATGCCAGCTGCAGAACGTCTTTAAGGAGGACGAACACTCCTTTTGTCTCTACTGCTTACATGAGGACAGGACGCACGTGGAGAAGGACTGCATTTTGCTGCAATATGTCGGAGCGGACCATGATGGACCGCCATCAACGTCTCGCCAACTGGCTGGAAGGGAAGAGCCCGTCAGGCGAGAAGAAGAGGAAGAAATCCGAGCGGTCTTCTAAGACCTTTGAGGACGCCCCGGCGACGGGGGTCCAACACAAGGCCAAGCACCGCGAGTCCGCTGGCACCGGGAGCGCTGAACGGTCGGGCTCTACGGGCGCCAGGCAGGGCGCACCCTCCCCGGCACCTTCAGCCACGAGCCAACGCTCTGGGTCGGGTAAGAGGAAGGGCGAGCACCCGGCGAAACTCCTGGAGAGGCCCCGGTCGAGCTCGAAGGCCCCATCGGAGGGGGAGCGAGGCAGTGTCCCCCCCCTCAAGGATAAGGCGGTGAGCGCACCTAAGGTGGTGAAGGCCTTAATCCATCCGGCCAAGCCCTCTATCGATACTGTCGCGGCGGCCCTGGCTCAGCCTGTGGAGGCTACACCAGTGGTGGCGACCTCGGGGCTCAGAGTCTCCCTGCCACCTCGGAGGGAGTCCTCTTTTGTGCCCATCGATAGGACCCCTGTGAAACCCCCGGCGGGGAAGAAAAAGGGGGGGCAGGGCGTCGTCGTAGATTCGGCCTCAGCTTCAGAGGAAGAGCTGATTGAGGTCTTAAGCCACGGCCTTGGCGTGGAAGAAGACCGGCCCGTCGGGATGGATCCCGACGCAGGTGACGACGACATCGTCGAGGGTGCCGACGGGGCTCCTGATCGCCCGTCGGATTCCCCTCTGCCAGTGCCGCAAGACAACTCGGCGGCCATTTTGTTGGCTATACAGTCCTTATGTTCAGAGATAAGGACGAGACTACCGTTGCCGACGGAGGAACCTCTCCCGTCGGGGGATCCTGAACCGGGACCTTCTGGTGCTCCCCCGCCCAAGAAAAGGATTCACCCTCCACCTCCTTTTCAGCCGTCGCGCCCCGTCCAGCCCTCCTCCCCGTCCTCCCGAGGGGATGATACGGGGACTGACACGGCAGCGACGGGTACGGACGACGAGGTATACGACGAGGATCTACCGTCGTCGCCTCCCACCAGGGTTTCTCCGCCCGACGAAATTGGATCGTTCCACTCCATGATCGCCAGGGCATCCGAGCTTTTCCAACTCTGCCCTGAGGAGAAGAAAAAGGAAGGATTCCTTTATCAACGGCGCAAGGCCAAGAGGAAGACGGTCCTCGCGGTGCCTCTACTGGACGACATTTGGGATGAGGGCCTCGCCCTCCTCAAGAACCCTTCCACGACGCCGGCTAGAAGAGACCGGTACGAGAAGAAGTACCGGGTCCCGGACGCGGCCCCCCTGTGCCTCCGGGCGCAGCCTACCCCGGACTCTGTCGTCTCCGCGGCGGCCAGGAAGAAAGCGGGGGGGGGGTGCGGCCTCCACATCGACTTCCCCACCGGACGGCGAGGGAAAGAAATTGGACGCTATGGGACGCAGGGTCATCTCGTCTGCAGCGACAACGATTAAAGCGGCCAACGCCTTGGCTATCGTGGCCCGCTACGACAGGGAGCTATGGTACAAACTAGCTCCCCTGCTGGACTTCCAACCGGACGACAAGAGGGCGGATGCCCTGGAGATCCTACAGGAAGGCGAGGTGGCGTCGGACCACGCCATCACTATTGCGACGGACATCGCCAACACTGGGTTTCGCCAGTTGGGCAACGGTGTGTGCCTTAGGCGGCGTGGATGGCTCAAGGCTACGGACTTCCGTCAAGACGTACAGACCAGAGTCCTGGACATGCCGTTCGATGGGAACAACCTGTTTGGGAAAACAGTGGACGATTCCCTTCAGGCCATTAAAACGGACACTGAGACGGCCCGGGCCCTTGGGGTTCTGCAGCAACGACGGACGCCCTTTCGGAGCAGCGGAGGCAAGGGCGCCTCCAAAGTTTCCGGCGGCGGTTTCTCCACCTACCGTCAAGCGGCCCGCTCGTCGTCTCAGGAGGCCTACAGAGGACGAGGCAAGTCTGGCGGACCCCGCCGTCGTCGCCAAGGAGGTCAAGGCGGCAAAGCCTCGTCGAAACAGGATTGAACCGACCGTGGGGTCGGGCCCCCACCGAAGCACCCCGGTGGGAGGCCGGCTGGCGAGCTTAGTCAGCGTGTGGGAGTCCATCTCCACCGACCGTTGGGTGCTGGACGCCTTAGCCCGGAGCCACGCGCTCGAGTTTCAAAGAAGGTGCCCGCGCGTCACCCCCATGGCCAGGAAAGAGCTTCACGTCCCTCAGCTTCTCCTGGAGGTAAAGGCGATGCTCAGGAAGGGCGTCATCGAACTCGTCCCAAAGAGGCTTCGGGGCTCCGGAGTTTACTCGAGATACTTCCTCGTGAAGAAGAAGACGGGAGGATGGCGCCCCATCCTAGACCTGCGACGTCTGAACAAGTTCATCAAGGCGCAGAAGTTTCGGATGGTCACCCTCCAGCACGTCCTGGGGCAGCTGGAGGAAGGAGACTTCCTGTCGTTGTTGGATTTGGAGGATGCCTACTTCCACATTCCCATCCTAAAGGGGCACCGAAAATTCCTCAGGTTTGTGGTCCAAGGGCGTCACTACCAGTTCAAAGCCCTCCCCTTCGGACTATGGTCGGCACCCAGGGTATTCACCAAGTGCCTTGCACCGGTGGCGGCGCAGCTGCGCCACGAGGGGATCCACGTCTACCCCTACCTGGACGACTGGCTCATCCGAGCCAAGACGAGGGAGCTCGCCGTGGAGCACACGGCAAGGACCGTCCAACTTCTCACGGACCTGGGATTCTCCGTGAACTACGCCAAGTCCCACCTGGTACCCGCGCAAAACGCACTGTTTCTGGGAGCGAAGCTCGACACAGTGTCCCTTCTGGCCTCCCCGTCGGAGGAAAGGACCAGGTCCATCCTGGGCAAGGTACAGCGGATGTTGGTTTCCGACGCGGCCAAGGTGAGGTCCATCAAGTCCCTCCTCGGAATGATGTCTTCTTGCATCTACCTCATTCCCATGTGCAGGCTCCGGATGCGCCCGTTGCAGGAGTTCCTGGACGCGCGCTGGATCCAAACGACGGGCGGCTTCGAGGAGAGGATCACACTCGACGAGAGTTTCCGCAGAGCGGTCCGGTGGTGGGGCACCCGCGCGCATCTGACGGCGGGCATGGACTTCCAGACCCCAGACCACCAGGAGACAGTGACCGCGGATGCCTCCCTGGAAGGGTGGGGAGCGCACACCGAAAATCTGCACGCGAGAGGCCTCTGGCTCCCGACGGAGAAGTCCCTCCATATCAACGTACTGGAGCTCCGTGCAGTGTTCTGGGCCCTCAGGTCCTTCCTCCCGTCCCTCAAGGGCAAGGTGGTGAGGATCTTCACCGACAACACCACCACCATGTTTTACATCAGGAAACAGGGCGGAACCAGGTCCCCAGCACTGTCCAAGGAGGCGCAGGACCTGTGGGATTGGGCAGTCGCCCAAAGGATGTTTCTGGTGACTTCATCTGGCAGGGATAAAAAACACCATCGCCGACTCACTCAGCAGGGAGCTGCGCTCGTGCCACGAGTGGGAACTACGGCAGGATCTAGTGGATCGCCTCTTCCGACGGTGGGGCACACCCCAGATCGACCTGTTCGCGACGGCGACGAACTCCAAGTGCCGGAGGTTCGCCAGCAGGTTTCCCCAGGCGAGGAGCATGGGCGATGCTTTCTCGTTCCCCTGGGAGGGCCTGTTCCTCTACGCGTTCCCTCCTTTGCCACTGCTAATCCGGCTCGTCAACCAGCTCAAGAGGTCACGGTGCAGGATGATCCTCGTCGCACCTGCGTGGCCGAGGCAGATATGGTTCCCGGACCTTCTGGACTTGTCAGCGTCCCCGCCAATCAAGCTGCCGGTGGACGCGGATCTACTCTCCAGGGAAGGAGCGCCATCCTCCACCACGACCCGAAATCGCTGAACTTGCAGGCCTGGCTCCTGCAGCGCTAGAGTTTGGAGGAAACGACTTACCGGCCGACTGCAGAGAGGTTCTTGCAAAGGCCAGGGCGTCCTCGACTCTTAAATGCTACGGACACAAATGGAAGAGGTTCTCTGTCTGGTGCCACGCACAGAAGATTAACCCTCTACGGATTACGGCTCCCCAGGTACTGCCGTACCTGCTGACGCTGGCCAAAGCTGGACTGGCACACGCGTCCATCAAGATTCATCTTGCTGCGATCTCCCGATACACCAGAACCACGGGCCGGACGTCCCTGTGGTCTCATCGTCTGGTGAAAGAGTTCATGAAGGGACTGTTCAGATCGTTCCCGCCGGTGAAGGCGCCGGCCCCGGCGTGGGAGCTCAACGTGGTGCTGACCAAGCTCATGGGACCTCCGTTCGAGCCTCTGCACTCGGCCCCGTTGAAGTTTCTGTCGTGGAAAACAGCGTTTCTTGTGGCCATCACCTCCGCACGACGGGTGGGAGAGATCCAGGCCCTTTCCTGCAAGGCCCCGTACTTGACTTTTCACGACACGAGGGTAGTGCTCAGGACGCACCCCTCCTTCATGCCCAAGGTACCGTCGGACTTTCATCTCAACGAACCCTTGGTGTTGCCTGTGTTCTTCCCGTCGCCTTCGTCGCCGGCTGAGAGGACTTTGCACTCGCTGGATGTGGCTAGAGCTCTGAAGTTCTACGTGGACCGCACGAAGTGTTTTCGGAAGACGTCACAACTCTTTGTGAACTTTGGACCTGTCAATCAGGGGAAGGCTCTCTCGAAGGCTTCCATTTCCAGATGGCTCTCCGGCTGTATCATGTACTGTCATCGGTTGGCAAACCGACCGCTGCCTGGCCGTCCGAAAGCCCATTCCACCAGAGCGATCGCAGCTACCACGGCGTTCCTTTCTGGTGTGCCCCTGCTGGACATATGCAGGGCTGCTACGTGGAGGTCGACGCACACCTTCACGAAATTCTACTGCTTCGATCGGGATTCCAGGGAGGAGTCCAGGGTCGGCCAAGCAGAGCTGCGCAACCTGTTCCCCTGAGGTGAGCCTGGTGAGGAGGTAAGATGCTTAATGTTGAGTTTGATGTACTGCTTAATGTTGAGCCGTTGCCACCTCCCGTGGTTGTGCATGTGTGTACTGCTATGTATTCTTTATTCATGAGCATGTGAATCCATGCCTGACCCCATGCTGGAGAAGGAACAAGTTACTTACCTGTAACTGTTGTTCTCCAGCATGGGTCTGGCATGGATTCACATGCGAACCCTCCCGCCTACCCCTCTGCGGCTCTTCACTTGGTCATACTGCCACTTCACGTGCTTCCAAATCTGAAGATGGCTGCCAGAGGCGGTGCTTAGGTAGAGGGCAGTCATTGGCTGTGGTCAGTATGAAGCAGAGACCAGTGATTGGTTATTACTACGAAAGACAGATCAGAAACGAAACTGATACTGTTTTTTTCTTTACCGAGGATTCCCAGCCTGACGACGGGGAATATTCATGAGCATGTGAATCCATGCCAGACCCATGCTGGAGAACAACAGTTACAGGTAAGTAACTTGTTCCTTGCCTTGTGTGTATCTATAATAAACTAGTGTTGCATATAACTCTAGTGTTTCTTTGGACCATATGCTACAAGTTCTTTGTACCTTGCAACAGCCCTCTCTCCATCCTAAAATAAGCCTGGCTGTTCTGCCATACTACCAAAACCTTCAGTGGCACAGACTTCTACTAGAAGTTGGATCTCTGTATTGCCAAGTAGAGATTCATATAAAGTCCTAAAGGGTGGATTTAAGATTTAAGTAGGGTCACTACCTCTGTGCAGAGAGGCAATGCAGTTCTGGTTTTGGGAACTACGAGAAGGAATCTGTCGGCGGTTCACCTAGCCGAGGAAGAGAACACTATGACGGATGCTCTGAGCAGCTAGGGCACAGTCTCCCACGAGTGGGAGTTGTGTAAATTCTTTTTTTATTTTTTATTTTATTGCATCAATTAGTTACCAAAGGAAACATTAAATGCATTGTGGAGATAAAAAGAAAAGAATTGAAAAAAAGGAATATATATATATATATATATATATATATATATATATATATATATATATATATATATGAAACAGTATAACTCGAGAAAAATAACTAAATGTCCAAAATTGTAAAGGTTTCTCTCATAAAGTTCAACAGAGCCAGGGTCGTAGATACTTTTTTCCCCCCTTCTCAGAATTAGCCACCTGTCCTGCAAGGTTAAAGTGCTTAAATTTGAAAGGTGCGTCCCCAACCATTTCTCTCTGAACTTAGTTAAGATAACACAATTCATCACTAGATGCTGTAAGGTTTCAGCCTCTTGCCCACAGCCTCGACACAGCAGACTGGGTTTTTCCTCTTTTTTGGTTCTTCTCCCTAAGACTTCTCTTGTGTGGAAGAGGTTTAGTCTGAATTTTAAGAACCACTGTCTTTCCGTATTTGAAGGAAATTTATCCAAGTAAGGGTGGACGGTGCCTCTGCAATAGTGCTCGTCCATGCCTTGGGTGATTGATGGCAAAGCACTGAGCCTGTCCAGGGTGGCTATCCAGACCCAGTCCAAGAGTTTTCTCTTTACCATGAGCGGATTTAACATGAGATTGTCTGGTTTTAGTGCTATGGTATTCAGGATTTCTAAACAAATTAATTGCCACTTGGTTAGGACCGGAATCAATTGTCTTTTGATTGCTTCGTTAATTGCCACAAATCCACTTCTTTCCTGGGGGTGCAGACATTTGTAGAGGAGTGTCAGGGATTTCCAGACCGTAGATTTGTAAAGGGACGATAGGCCTAGTTCCTTACGCACACTTTCCATTGGAGTTGATGTCGGTAAGCCCAATACTCTTTTCCAGAATAGGCCCTCCAACAGTTTCCAAACATCTGAATTGATGAAGAAATTCGCCTCTGCTGCGTAAGTGAGAATTGGCACAACTTTCAGTTTGTAGAAATCTATCAGAGGACGAAGGGAAAAAGAACAGTATCGTCGCTTGATTAACAAGGCTTGCGAAGCTAAGTTCGTAACTTTACTTCTAAGCCTGCAGATACCTGGACCATCTTGGATGCTGTTGTTTAAAGTTACTCCAAGGTATATCATGGATGAAACCACTGGTACTTCTTCCCCGGAAAGGTACCTCCTTAGATTTTTCATGCCGATGATAGGTCCTAGCCTCAAGATCTTTGATTTTTTTGGATTTATACGGAGGCCGTTTCCTTGTGTGTATGACTCGAGTGTCTTTAGTTGCCGCTGAAGTCCGATGCCGTTTGGTCTAGTAACAGAAGATCGTCCGCAAATAACAGCCTTCCCACGACGGTCTCTGCGATTTTTGGGAGGAAACACCTCACTGCTTCGAAAGCTTCCTGCATGTCGGATATAAAAAGGCAAAAAACAGCGGGAGCCAACCGACAGCCCTGTTTCAGACTGTGCACGGCCACCACATTGTTTGAGAGGTTGCCCTGTCTGTCCAACCTTACTCTGAGGGTTGTCCCCGTGTGTAGTGCTTCAAGAGGTTCTCTCAGGTTGGTCGGACATCCCCATTTACTTAATTTGTGCCATAGCATTCCGTGATCAACAGAATCGAATGCCTGTTCCAAGTCTATTGACGCGATATAGATGTTCTTATATTTCTTGGCCTTAACCATGCATTTGATTATGTTGATGAGTAGCACATTTAAGGATGTTCCAATGCCCTTACAAAAGCCTGATTGCCAAGGGTCCAGATGGACCTATCTCCCTTCTTAAAGATCGGCACAATTATGGACGCCGTCCAAGATTTAGGTAACTTTTTTAGTCTTATGTTATAAAAATCCAGCATGAACGAAGCCCATTTTTCCGGGTCCCTTTTGAGGATGTCGTTGGTGAGACCATCAGGTCCTGCAGCCCTTGAAGAATTGGACTGTTTAATAAGGTCAAGAATATCTTGTTTTCCAAATTTAAAGTCCCAGGGCTCATTCGATGGTAAGAATGGGGCAGGACCACAGATTTTCCCCATAGAGTAAAGGTTCCGAAAGTGAGTTTCCCAAACTTCTGTGATGTTTTTATTAGATAGTAGGTGAAGCATCTTCTCACTGTCTTGTTGCATTATTTGATGTTTGTGTTGCTTAAGCCAGTTCCTGTAGGTGTTTCTAGCTTTAGTATACAGGACTAAGTCAGCTGGTGCTCTAGTTTTAACATATAATCTCCTGGCTTTTTTAACCAGTTTTTTGTTGTCACTACTTGGTGATCATAGTGGTGCCGCTTGCATTGGTGAATTTCCTTGGCGACTACTTTTGGGCGAAAGATCTTCAGTGTTTCAGCATATTCTATCAGGTTTGGACCTTGGTCCTTGATTAAGGAATCCAGCACCAGGGCCATCTCTTTTCTTCCCATGCGTAGTCTATTACCACCAGGAGTTGACTCAAGAAACTGGTTTGGTAGATGTTTGCCTGGTACAGACGAGAGCTTGTTCCAGGCCTCAGATTTGAGTTCCAGGATGTTGTGATCACTCTGGATCGTGGGGATCACTTCCAACGATATTAATTTGCCAAAGAGATTTTCTGATGCAAACATATAGTCCAGTGTACTTGTTTGGGCACCCCGTTTCCATGTGCGGGCGGCTGGTTTGTCGCCCGCCAAGTTACCGTTTACCAAGTATATATTTCTGGCTAGTAGTTCTTTCTCCATGACCACGCCTCTCGTTATTTTTTTTGAGGCGTTCAAAGGCAGGAACTCTATTTTCCACTGCTTCTTGTCGTAACATTCCATGTTCAAGTCACCACATAGCAGAAGTTCAAGTAGTAGGCATTCAATCCTGGCGTCGTCTATGGCTTCCAGTAGGACTTCCATAAGTTTGTCCTCATCTCGGGCTGTCGGGCCCCAGTATACGTTGCATATAAGCAACTGCCAGTCTGAAGTAAGTGAAGCTGGTTCTGATGTGGATGAAATCCTAGTAAGTTGGATCCAAGGGTTTCTGTTTAGAGAAGAGAGCACTTTTATGCCACTGGTGCGCTTTACCCCCAACAGTAAACCAGAGCTCGGTCTGCCTTTTGAGCCCTTTGTTGCGGGCTTTAGATATAGCTCCAACCTGTCCAGAAGAGGTAGATCACACAACCAGGTTTCTTGCAAGCAAAATAGGTCGTAAGAGGACAGGTGTGTTGCTGAATTTCCAAGTAAATGCACATAACCCCTTGTGTTCCAACTCATGATCTTTATCCCTTTTGGTTTGGAGTTGGAGTGGGCACTCGTAGATGGGTGTTGGCGTTATGACTTATCAGATAGGACCCCAGCCAGCCAACTCCAGTCGTCTTGACTATTCACCAAGTTTAGTCCTGCTTTTTCTAATTGAATATGCACTTGGTCTCCTCCACTATCAACCTCTCGGGTCCCTCTACCACTATTTCCTGCTTTCATCGGATGATCCTTATAGGGTTTGGTAGTGGTACTTCGGTGGTTGTGTAGTAGATGTTTCCGAGTAGCTACACGGTCGGATCTGTTTTCCTCCTCCAACTCCCTAAGCACGAATCCACATAAGTTAAGTTTTGGGCCCAACTCTAAGAGTACATTTTTAGTGTTTTGATTAGTTGTGTGAAGAATCACACTGTCGTGTCGCTGTTCATTATGAAATTCGATATCCAGTCTCTGTAAATTCTCCAGCATGGGGTCTGGCATGGATTCACATGCTCATGAATATTCCCCGTCGTCAGGATGGGTATCCTCGGTAAAGAAAAAATAAGTTTGTTTCATTTCTGAACTGTCTTTCTCCTAACAACCAATCATTGAGCTTTGGGTCATACTGCCCCCAGCCAATGACTGTCCTCTACCTAAGCCCCTCCTCTGGCAGCCATCTTCAGATTTTTACCGCACGTTCAAGTGTTGGGAGTCCTTGTGTTTAGTTCTTGAGCTTTGACTGCGTTTTTTTGCTTTTTGGCAGAGTTTACTCTATTTTTCGGTCAATCGAGCCTCGTGGTCCATCAAGCAACCTTCTGATTAACAGTGACCCGTTTTACGTATTCTTCAGCGCCCCTCAAGGGCAAATTTTATCAAGTTTCTGTTGGAGGCTTCCAGAGGATTCTTCAGGCCTATGCCGCGTGGACCATGTCGGAGGAGAAGGATTCAACACCCCTGTTCAGGATGTGCTCGACTGTGGCTTGCAGAATGTCTTTTTGGATGACAAGCATTCCCAGTGTCTTTACTGCCTGTACCTGACGCACAATGAGGAAGATTGTGCTTTTTGCCAGGAGATGGCCCCTCGCACGATGAAGGATCAGCACAGGCGGCTGACAGAGTGGCTACAGGCCAAGGCACCTGCTCTAGTTGGCTCCCAGCAGCATGCCTCTTCCAGTTCCAGGAAGGCTGAGCAGGCTTCTAAGACCTTTTAGGGCGCCCAACAAAAGGCTAAGCACCGTGAGTCCACTGCCACCGGAAGCGCCGTTGCGAGGGGCTCCTCGGCGGCCAGAGCACGTTTGACGTCTCCGGCTTCCGTCACCAGTCAACGCTCAGGATCTTCGGCCAAGAGCAAGTCGGACCATCCGGGCAAACTCGAGAAGAACCCCAAGTCCGTCCTGCCGGAGAAAGTCAAGGGGGATTGAGGAGCGGAGCGGATCCTCCCCCCCTAAGGAGAAGGCCAAGCTAGACAAGGCTTTGGCCCTGACAGTGAAGGTCCAGGTACACCCGATGAAGCTCCAGCCGTCCATCGAGGGGGTGGTGGCGTCTGTTACGAAGGCTGCCGAGATGGCTCCGCAGGGCGTAGCCCCGAAGGAGATGCTGTCCCTACCTCCTAAGAGGGAGGCTGCATTCCTGCCTATAGAGAAGTCCCCGGAGAAGAAGATGCCTGTCATCCCCCTGAGGCCTTCCCCTCTGGAAGCGAAGAAGGGGAGGGAGAGGCGCGGTGGCCCTCCAGGTTACGGACATCTCCTCTGAGGAGGTGCTAATCGGCCTGCAAACCATCCAGGAGGAGGGAAACTTAAGGAACAGGCCCTACGATGAGCGTGCAGAGTGGGGCGAAGGCGACGACGTCAAGGATACCATAGAGGAAGAGCAGCAAGGCAACGAGGTCCTGGGCTCCCTGCCGGTGCCCCAGCAGCCTATTCTGCCTCCACCTCAGCTGCCACCCCTGCCTCAACTACCTCCTAGAGACTCTCGGTGGACATTCTTTCTGCCGCGCATACTTTGGTCTCTGAGATAGACAAGGATGCTCATCCCCAGCCACGGCTCCGGCAGCGACCAAGCGCCTGGCAATGGGGGAACCTCCAGCCAAGAAGAGGGTGCACCATCCACATCCTTACCACCCTTTGCCCTCCTCTTTCCCTCCAAGGGATGAGACGGACCCTGACACAGCGACAGCAGGCACTGGCGCGGGCAACGACTTTGGGATGGGGGACCTCCTGTCACCACCTCCCAGTTCTTCCCCGCCAGACGAGATAGGCTCGTTCCACGCAATGATCTCCAAAGCTTCAGAACTCTTCCAGCTCGCTCCAGAGGAGAAGGAGGGCTGCTTATATCAGCGCTGCGAGGCGAAGAGAAAGACCCTCCTCTCTGTCCCACTCCTGGTTTGGCCCTCATGAAGAACCCTTCTACATCCCTGGTGAAGAGGGATCGCTTTGAGAAGTATTACAGGGTGCCAGACTCCATGCCCAAGTGCTTGCGGGCCCAACCGTCTCCGGACTCGGTGGTGTCAGCGGCGGCCAAGAAGTCCTCGGGTGCTTCTTCCTCGGCAGCATCCACCCCTCCGGACAGCGAGGGCAGAAGTTAGATGCCATGGGACGACGGGTCATCATGTATTCTGCGGTGATGACCATCAAGGCAGCCAATGCCCTCGCCATTGTGGCATGCTACGACAGGGATCTGTGGTTCAAAATCACTCCCATCCTGGATTTTCTTCCCGACAAGAGGGCGGTAGCACTGGAAATTCTGCAGGAAGGCGAAGTGGCATCAGACCACGCCATTACGGTGGCCACGGACATTGCTGACGCGGGGTTCCTCCAAATGGGCAACAGCGTTTGCCTTCGTCATTGTGGCTGGCTCAAGGCTACCAACTTTCATCAGGACGTTCAGGCGAAGGTGCTGGAAATGCCCTTCGACGGGGACAATTTGTTCAGGAATGCTATGGATGATTCTCTACAAGCCATAAAGACGGACACTGAGATGGCGCGTGCCTTGGGCACTCTTCAACAACAGAGGTTGTCCTTTTAGCCCTCGGGCAGCAAGTCCCAAGGGGTTCGGTGGGGGCTCTGCTTCTTACCGCCAACCCTCCCGCTCTTTGGCGCAGGAAACCAACAGGGGACGCTCCAATGCCTTCGGACGAGGACATTTTCATTGCTAGGGTCCCCAAGGCGTACACCCTGGTGGGAGGCCGGCTGGCTAACTTAGCGTGTGGAAGACCATCTCCACTGACAGTTGGGTGCTGGATGCTCTCACCCACGGATACACCCTGGAATTTCAACAGAAGTGTCCCAAAATATCACCGGTGGCCCGGCAGGAAAACCACGTCCCTCAGCTGCTGCTGGAGGTGTGGGCCATGTTAACGAAGGGCACGATAGAGCTCGCCCCAAAGAGACTCCGTGGAGTACTCCAGGTACTTCCATGTGAAAAAGCACGAGGTCCTTTCTTGACCTTCGTTGACTAAACAAATATATTTGTCTCGGGAGGATAGCTCATGGGCAACGTGCTCGCCTTGGAAGCAAGACGACACGGACCAACACAGGTTCGATGGCCGGGTCCGCGCTTAGAAACCTCTTGGTATTAAGTGCGTTATAAATAACCAATCAATCAAGTCCCAAAAATTCTGGATGGTCCTTCTTCAGCACGTGCTCGGACAGCTAGAAGAGGGGGACTTCCTTTCGTCGTACTTGGATGATGCGTACTTCCACACCCCCATTCACAAGGGACACCGCACGTTTCTGCGCTTCGTGGTTCAAGGGAAGCACTACCAGTTCAAGGCCCTTCCCTTCGGACTGAAGTCGGCGCCAAGGGTTTTCACCAAGTGCTTGGTGCCGGTGGCGGCAGAGCTGCGACTGCGGGGGATCCACGTATACCCTTACTTGGACGACTGTCTCATGCGGGCCAGTTCAAAGGACATCACCGTCGACCATACGACGAGGACCGTTCGCCTGCTGATGGAACTGGGGTTCTCGTGAACTATGCAAAGTCCTGCTTGACTCATCGCAGGACATGCTGTTTCTGGGAGCCCATCTCAACAGTGTCGTGCCTGGCATCTGTCGGAGGAAAGGATAGTGGCCATCTTGGGCAAGGTGCAACGCTTTTGACACTGCAGTTCGCCACGGTGTGGACCATCAAGTCTCTGTCGGCATGATGTCGTCTACCTCATCCGACTATGCAGGTTACGGATGCGTCCACTACAGGAATTCCTCGACGACCGTTGGACACAAGTGTCGGAAAGCTTGCAGGACAAGATCGCACTCGACGAGAGCTTCCGTCGAGCGATCAGGTGGTGGGGAGTTCGCGCTCATCTGTCCGGAGGCGCGGATTTCCAGACCCCACCGCACCAGGAGATGGTCAGGTCGGATGCCTCACTGGAGGGATGGGGAGCCCTCCATTCAAACCTATGCAGACAGTTCCACTGAAGTTCTTGTCGTGGAAGACCGCGTTCCTCGTGGCCATCGCCTCTGCACGACGATTGGGTGAGATTCAGCCCCTGTCCTGTAAGCCACCTTGTTTGACGTTTCACGACACAGGGGTGGTGCTACGGACGCACCCCTCCTTCATGCCCAAGTTGCCGTGGGACTTTCATCTAAACAAGCCCTTGGTGTTACCTGTGTTTTTTCCGACGCCTTTGTCGCCGGCTGAAAGGAGTTTGCACTTGCTGTATGTGGCAAGAGCGATGAAGTTCTACGTGGACCGCACAAAGAGTTTCTGGAAGACGTTGCAACCTTTTGCGAACTTTGGCCCTGTGAACAATGGGAAGGCCTTCTCCAAGGCTTCCATTTCCAGGTGGCTCTCCTGCTGCATCACCCATTCTCACGGGTTGGCAAACCGACTGTTGCCTGGCTGTCCGAGAGCCCGTTCGACCAGAGCGATCGCTGCAACTACGGCATTCCTGTATGGTGTCCTGTGTAGTTCCTAGGTCTAAAACACCGTTTTTTTTTGTGTTTATCCTTAGGTTATTGGCTGTGGTATATTTCACAAAGGCGTTCAGTCTTCGTTGCTGTCCAATTCGGGTCTGGTCGATAATGACCATGTCATCTGGGTAGTACCCAAATTGACCGTTTACAATTGTATGGTAAATCTGGCCGAATTCATCCAGTACCATTCGATCTGTAAACTTTCCGTTTGGGTAATTACTACCAAACATGGGGAGTGGCGGTTGCGGGGGTGTCCCCTGCTCCCCATGATTGGCAGTGATGACCTTTGGGGGGGACAGCAAGGGTGTCCCCTGCTTCCAAAGGTTTGGAGGTGGGGGATGGGAAAAATAAAATTTAAATAAGAAAAGCAGACCCTGCGGCGTCGGATCCGACCAACGTAGGAGGGACGGATTCAATGCTGTAGGGTCAGAAACAAAGCAGACGTGAAAAAGGTAAGTATGGGGTTGGTGGGGGGTGTTTTGGGGGCATTAGGGGGTTTAAATTTGGCTCAATTTGGCTGCAAACAACTGTGCCACGGCCAAATCATATAAATCTGTCATATGCATAGAGAACCCACGCAATATGTTCAATATGTTGGTTTGCTAATTTTGGAGGGAATGCAGCAATAGGTTTCTGTGTTTCAGATAGGTTTAAGTTGAATAGTATAGACGCAAGAGGACAGCCTTGTTTTAATCCTCTATGCGTCAGTGCTTTGGCTGTGCCGTGTCCTTGATTGTTCAGCCTTATCTGAATAGTTGCATCAGAGTATAACATCACAATGGCCTCCAGCAGATCGGGCGGGCAGTACCACTCTTCGTTTACGCCACAATCTGCCCCTGTCTACGCTGTCGAAGGCTTGTTCAATGTCAATAAATGCAAGGAAGTACTTAGATCTTTTTTGTAAGGTCTTCAATTTTAGTATATTTAGTATGAAATATTTAGAGTTGTGCCGATGCCTTTAATATGAACCCTGTTTGACGGGGATCTAAGCGCCCACTTTCCTTGGCTCATGTAGTTAACTCCCGTAGTAGAATCGAGCTGAATATTTTGCTCATGACGTCATATAGGGCTATTGGCTGCTAGTGTTTAGGGTTTTCTCTTTCTCCTTTTTTGAAAATCTGGACTATGATTGCATTAGTCCAAGAAGATGTCTTTTTTTAAATATTGCATGGTTCTCTTAAATAGCATAATCATGAATTGGGCCCATAGGTCAGCTTCTTTCAATATACAGTTAGTTAAACCATCGGGGCCTGCTGCTCGTGACTCTTCCAACCTGCCATTCATCATCACAATGTCATCTGTATCCCAGTTGAAGTTCCATTGCTCTGATGTTTGATTTATTACCCATTGGGTTCCTGGTGTTATACTAGTATATACATTTGAATAGCGGGTTATCCAGTTATCCTCGACACATTTGAGGTAACTAGATTTAATTGGAATCTTCCATTGTTGTTCGATAGTTCCCATTGGTGTCTTGTATTCTGCTTGGTAATCGTTCTCATTATTATTTCAGCATCTTGTTGTGTTCTAAGAGATTCTTTCGATATAGGCCAGTTTTTATATTTGTCTTCTGGCTTTGAGTGGCCATCATATCTGTATCTTGCTTTTGTCTGATAACCCTTATATCCGACAGCAGTTTTCTCTTGGCTTCCACTACTAGAGTATTGTACAAGTGAACAGATTTGAACAAGGGTTTCTCACACATTTTCGTTGTTTCTTTGAAGCTTGATAGTAGCCATACATATTATATTGCCTTGGCTGTATCTCCTTGAGTGTTTTACTCAGTAGGTTAGTGATGCATTCAATATGCTTTAGTTGTCACTCTGAGCCTACTCCGGGCTTGAATGACTTCAATGCTATTGTTTATTTTTTGTAGCTCCTTCATTGGAGTATCGGCACATATTAATTCAAAGAGATTGTGATCACTTGTTAACATCTTTTTTTTATGCAAAAATGTTTAACTGTTTCCAGTAGATTCTCAGAGACAAATATATAATCTAAATGGCCGTTTGTTTGAGCATTGGACGATGTTAATTGTCTGGGTGTATACCCTTTTGTTTGTCCATTAAGTAAATGTGAATTCCAGACTTCAATACTTTCTATCCATTCATAAGCCTTTTTTTCCAATAATTGTTTCTCTAGGACATCACCTTGGATGCCAAGTAACTTCATATTTAGATCTCCACATATTATTGTGGAGGACGTCTGGTGTTGTATGGTCACATTGTCAAATTCATCCATGAACGTGGAGACCAACATCTTGAATTTGCACATTTCCGGGCTTCGGTATACATTGAATATTATTAGTGTTTGAAACTCGCCACTAATCTCTGTTGACCTATTAAGTATGAGTACTTGACAAAAGAGTTTTGGGTTCCTAACCTCTTAAGACAAGTCCCGATTCAAATTTGGTGAGTGTAAGAAGACCCGAAAAAGGTCGACCAGTCATCCCTTTTTTTGCAGGATTTAAGTAGCATGTATATCCATCACAACTTGGAGTCTGTCTGAGCAAGGATTCCTGTATACAAATGATGTCCTACTTTTCAAGTCCTAAGGTTTTATTATGAGAGATGATGGAAGCCTCAGGAATTAAAGGATCCTATACGCAACTATGAGCGGACTATGATGTAACAATTACACAACATTTCTGCGATTTAGTATCAAATCATCTCTGCATTGAAGAATCCTTTCAATTGATACTAAATTGATTGTGCCGTCTCCATCAGTTGTTTTAAGCTTTGTTTTTGTTTCTCTAGCTGTATGTTCCGTGTCTTTTAGCCTGGCATGAGTTGGTTGCATATTTCCTTTGAAGGTCAGCAGATGTCCACACACTTGTGGACCACTGCCGTCCCCTGCACACCTATTTGTATTGTAAACCAAACAATCTTTTTCTTTTCTGTTTACCTGTTCAATAATTGAAGATTCCGTTTTTTCTAAAAGGAATAGAAGTTCTCTTTTTCTTTGTTTTTTTTTTTTCAAAAGAATGATAATAGAATCATTTACAATCATACACATTTCAGATTCAACTGCAAAATCTCATAAATCCAGAATTGCATTAATCAAAAAGAATTTTTGAAACAGCGGTATTCTAAATACATATAGAAATGGTTTCTTGATTTCTTGTGGTTTACTCGTTTTGGGAAAAGGCTTCCCTTCATCAGGAACTATCTATATCTTTCTATTCCAATTCCATCTATGGAAAAAATAATAATGATGTGATGTATTTCTATCGATTCTCACTTTTGTCTGATTCTTAGTAGTTCTGTCATGATTCTTATATTAATAATCACCTGGATGTTTTATGTTTTAACTTCTAGAGGTTTGTCTCAGAATCATAACTTCCTGACTTGATGATTTTTGCACATCCTTCGGTATTTTACTCCTTTCATGACCACCTGTATTTGCCGTTTTCAATTCCTCAGTTGCAGTCAACATCTCTTTATTTTCTTGGATTATAATTGCATTTAAAAACACAAAAATGCCTTTATAGTTTTCGCTTGCAACGCTTTCTGAATTCAATCTATATTATTGGAATGTATTATATCTATTGTAGCATCATCTTCCCGCAACTTGTTAGGTGGTTCATTTGAGATGGCCAATTGCTGATACTGATCTTTTGGGTGTCCTAATTCGGGAAAAAATCTGGTCGGATTCCTCCAGAGTTGTCCTTGGTTTTTCTTTCAGATCTACTGGGGGAATTATGTTCTGCAGAAAAGCTCTAGAACCATTGGTCTTGGGCTTCTGTACAATTCGTAAAAGGTTTTACTTTTTCAGTTGAGGTTCATTTGCTAGGAAGCTGATTGTTGACTTCTGAAATTAGGCTTTTTAAAAATGTTTTTTTCGAATGGCAATAGACTCCTCAGAGTGTCACTCAACTGTTACTTTCATAGTGGCAATTGATATTTCATTAATGTTGCTTACACTGGCTGACTCCTGTGTATTGGGGACTGTGGCCAATGACTAATCTGTTACCAATTTATGCTGATTGCCCTGATTGTTTACATGTGACATATTGAGGGGAAGTGTATTCGTTGTTTGTTCTTTTTGGATCACTAACAGTAGATCTGGCCACTAGCTTAGAAACAACATCAGTTGTTCCATGTCTGTCATCTGTTCCATCAGGCATATGATGATTTATTAAATTCGATAGATCCTGATCAGAGTTTTTTGCTTATACATGCACAATTTGCTGTGATCTTGTTAATTGATGCATGCATTTGTAGTTTTCCAATACTGCTGTCACAAGGGCAACTTAATCCAATTCCTCTGTCCTTGCTAGGTCACAGAGCCTATTATGACACATTAAAGAAATCTCAGCTTCTTGATCCAGCCTAACATTGGTATATCAATTTGGTTTGTTAAATAGCTAATAGTGTTGCTTGATCTTTTAGTGTATCGTGAATTATAATTTGATGAATGGAGTTTCATAAAATGGGCAAGATGCTGTTTTGCAATTGTGTTATTACTTCCGCAGTTATGTTCACTTGACAACCATTTCCATCATGTTGAAATACAGAGTTGTTTCCTAATGTCTGATGTCCACAAGGGTTTGAGTATTCCGACCGAGTTTATCCATCTCCATCTATATCTCCATTGCTGTCATTCATCTCAAAGGAGTCACCCATTCAATTGCCATTAGGATCTCAAAGTCCTTGTTGATTTTGATAGATCTATGGCTATCTCTGAATTAATTCGATCTTCTCGTCTCATCTATTTCGGACGACACAACATTTGTCGGTTTTTTATTATCACGATTGCCGGTATCAGTTGTCCTAGAATGTGGCAAGTCGTGCTTTCATCGCAGCTATATCTTAGCATAATTTCGCTACAAGTGTAGGTCATGGCATTAATACACTGTGAGAGTCGTATGTTTCATATGCTTGAGCGGAGTGGGAGCAACTTGACTTCCATCTCTTTTGATTGTCCATGATGAGTAAAGGGTTTGAACTCGCAAATACCCGCTCTGAGTTAGTCTAAAGGGTAATTCATACCCTGTTCAAAATTCAAACTTTGTCGTAGCACATGCACATGCGCAGAGGAAACTGGCTCCATGCTCGAACCCTTTGTTTCACTTTCACTTTTGAAATCCTCAACTTCGTCGCCTCAAGCAGCACAACTAGTGTCTCAGCCCGCTCACCACTATCACTCTCCTCATCGGGTGTAACCCCTCCAAGCCGTCCACCAAGGAACACGCTCCCCGCAGGGCAGGCTCCGCTCACTTGAGGTACGTTCTTTCGGTTATTCTAAATATTTCCATGTATGCTCAAGCTCCTGCAAGCGGATCGTTGTTGGAATCGAACGGGCTAGTATCACAGATGAGGCCAGAGCGAAGGGGCTGGATGTTGAGTTCGGGGTAGGACAAGTTCTACACGTTGTACCTGATCGAAGGGTTCCCTCTCCATGTGTTTTCCTTTTGTCATAGTGCACTCCTTTGATGGCATATGTAGATACAACCTTGGAGTTTTATTCGCATCGATATGTTCTTCAGAAGTGTGCATTTCAAGCATGTTAGTAGCGCCGATATTGTTGATGTTGCCAGTAGGAGACAATTGTAAGGTTTCAGCTCTTGAAATACAATGAAAGGGTGACTCGCTTACCTCATCAGCTCCTGTAACACAAATGTCCACACCCATTTGCTGTAACTTTTGTCTGATGAGAGGACCGCCAGGTGACATTCCCAAAGCACCGAGTGCCGGATTCAGCTGGAGACTGCACAACTTCAGCACCAGCTCTGTGCCTGCTCCGCAGTAAATGGGGTTTTTAAAGTAAATGCAGCTCCTCTTCTCACCACAGTAAGCCGGGTAAACTGACTGCTGAGAATGCCCAACTCAGCACCAGCTCTGTGCCTGCTCCGTAGTGAATGGTTTTTTTTTAAAGTAAGTGCAGCTCCTCTTCTCACCACAGTAAACGGGGTAGACAGACTGCTGAGAATGCCTACTCAGTACCAGCTCGGTGCCTGCTCCGTAGTAAATGGGTTTTTTAAAGTAAATGCAGCTCCTCTTCTCACCACAGCAAGCAGGGTGAACTGACTGCTGAGAATGCCCAACTCAGCACCAGCTCCGTGCCTGCTCCGTAGTAAATGGGTTTTTTAAAGTAAATGCAGCTCCTCTTCTCACCACAGTAAACGGGGTAGACAGACTGCTGAGAATGCCCAACTCAGCACCAGCTCCGTAGTCAATGGGTTTTTTAAAGTAAATGCAGCTCCTCTTCTCACCACAGTAAACAGGGTAGACAGACTGCTGAGAATGCCCAACTCAGCACCAGCTCTGTGCCTGCTCCGTAGTAAATGGGTTTTTTAAAGTAAATGCAGCACCTCCTCCTCTCACCACAGTAAGCAGGGTAGACAGACTGCTGAGACTGCACCACCAGCTCCAGAACCTTTGTAACTGGTCACTCTGAGTTAGTTACCAACCCACTATTTCACAAGTAAGTACTGTTAGGACAGTTTTTCTTAAGTACTACCCGACTTAATCATAACCATACAAGTCAGACAGTACAAGACTCCCCTCTTAGTATAAGGCTGTACCACCTGAGTATCTGGTAGCGTAGACCGAGCAGCCAGGCTTATCTTGGGAGGGGGAGAGGGCTGTAGAATCGTACAAAGAAATTGTAATACAAATGGTCCAAAGAAACTCTTAAACAATATGTATTGTAAAATAAAAATGGTTTATTTAAATACAAGTAGACCCAGATAAATCTTGGGGGAAATAAGTACTATCGGGTTATATAAAACCACAATTCTAAAAACACAACACTATGCTTGAAGCTGCCCAGACCAAAGCATATAACCTTATTTGGAACACCTAACGGTAGTTCTAGCGAAGTCAAAACGAATAGTTACTTTTGGATTACTTACAATAGTATAAGGGTAGTAGACCCTAACCGTTGTACCATGGTGCTCAGCAAGAAATCTCATAGTAAGTCAGCTGGACAATATACTTTTCAGAATAGTGGAACATTTATTCCAGGAACAGTATAAACCTATAACTCTGATTCAGGATAACACGGTTATACTAGGGGAGTTGGACCTTAGGGTGTAGTATACCATTAAACTTACTTTTTAGCTCAGTGAAATAGTCTAAGATCAGCAAGAACGTATTACACTATTTCTGGATGGCTCCAGGCAGACCATGGTTATTCCAAAAAAGGTAGCTGGCGCTCCTCTCCAGAAAGAACATGGCATGATAACCTGTTCTGAGATGAGAGTTTGCAGCACACGCTTTTTGCTCACTGTACCTTTCACAGATGGGGAAATATCCATTTGCATATCAGTCTTTGTCCCACCCACATGGGCAGTCCAGCACCGAAATGCTCTGGCAATTCCTCTCTGAACAAGAGTACCAGCAGCAACCCCATACACGTGTTTCAGCCTTGTTGGGCCTCATCATTGAGGTGAAGCTGCGCCTCTCTGAGCACAGTGAGCAGGGAGTCCACGTCTGGTTGCCCCCAGGTAACTTAGGGTGACCAACCAAGGTTATATACACCTAAGAACACTTTACAAGAATGGCATACATATTGGCACGTTATTTCACTATATCCTTAATGATTGTTATGATCCAAATCCATGGTATTGTTCTTGAAGGACTTGACTGCAAACTACTCACTTTCAAGCTCTATTACTGTAACTACTTCCTCTTTTCATGACCCAGTGCTAGCCCTTGCTTCACTTCACCTGCCCTGAGGGGCCCACAGTTATTGATGGTTGAATGCCCCTCCCCTTCACAAAGAAGATTTCAGGTGGACAAAGACAGAGGTCATTCTTTCAGATTTAGGATGGTGTTCAGTCATTCTGTTTTCTTGAATAAATACCATTCTCTTGCTTGCTATGATTAACCCCTGTATTTTATTGAGCATTGGTAAGGCGCTTATAGATCAACAGCTAACACAAGGTAAGTAAAACCTATATATATTTTTTAAAGGAGCGATCAGCAACTTACGCGGTAAGTACAACCCAAGGCAGGCTTATTCTGGACAAGCTATCAGCAAGTCAGGAGAAGCAAGACCAAATTGGGGACACTCCTACAGTTATCCTAACAGGAATAGTAAAGTGAAACCAACAGCATTACTTGGAGGGAAGGGGGTGGGAGGGGGGGGAGGCGGGGGAAGAGGCACAACCAATTCACAGGTGAGTAACTTAACCTTATGTATACTTTTCAGAATAGTGCAACACATATTGAAGGTCAGTAAGAGCTTTTGTAACTGTTCACTCCGAGTTAGTTAATAACCAACTTCTTTTACAAGTAAGTAACTTTTGAAAACGTATTCCTTTCAAGGCAGAACCCTTTTGTTATCCAGCCCTTCCCTTATTCTATAGCATGAGTTCACTCAGAGGCAGTAGAGGGTCCCTAGCTGTGCCAGCTGTAGACCGGGTGAGATGGGGTTCAGTTGCAGGCAACGTCAGAGTTCCAGAGCAAAACTGTTCAACCAAGTAGTTCATTTTAAAGTTAGTTGTGGGTCCAGGAACTTCAGAGAAGACGCCCTAAGAGGATTTCACAGTGGGCCTGGGTGAACTTGATGAGTGGCCTACCAATCACCGGAAACTCCCCAAAGCTATACAGAAATCGCAAAGGCTTAAGGTAGGTAAAATACCCCAGCCAACACAATACCTCGACACAGAAGAAGAGTTACAGCAGGAAGACTTCAGGATCTGCAGCCAAAAACCCAGTTGATGGATTAATTTGTCAAGAAGACGGAAGGCAGGACTTTGGGAGGACTTTTATAGCAGGGATCACAGGAGAAGGCTCCAGGCAAGAGTTTCCAGTTTCTGTGGTTTTTGCACCTCTTTTCAGAAGCCGGAAAGAAGACTGAATATCGCTGGTTGGATTCTTATCTTTTGCAAGGTCCTGCACTCTGATGAGGGAACTTTTCGACTCGATTCACGCCTCTCGAGGTCCAGCAGGATGCCCACAAAGTTTCAGCAATTTTCGGAATTCAGAAGACTGTGCACCGCACAATGGCTTGAGATCCCTGCGTATTGGGGTATTGTAGACCCGCAAGGTCGCAGCATGATGTGGGATGGCTCAAAATGCAGGTCTTCTTGAGTCTAGTGGTTCTTGCCAGGCTCTGGGTCGGGCCATCTGTTTCGGGATCCTCAGGCCGATTGGAAGTAAGGAGGTTACAGCAGGCTCCGGTTACACAGCAGGCTCTCCGTTTGCTGGAAATCGCTACGGCCTTCATTTCTTCATCTTCCTCTTTGGGTTTGGTTCCAGTGGTTGACTATCTCTTCAGCCTCCAGGATCAGACATTTATCCAGGAACCCAGCCAATCAAACTGCCATGCAACATTCAAACTTCGAGGTGGGGTTTGTGGGGGGAGGAGGAGAGGGGTTCCCAGTTTCAACTGGATTCTTGCAGTCAGGCTGGAAGACAAAGGGCTACAGAATTCTGGACTCATCCCTCGCTTCCTGCCTTCACAGACACTTTTGAGCCTGGGCTGGTTTGACTGAGGTATCCTGCCGAAGATAGAAATCACAAAAAGGACTTTCCTGCCCTGAAGGGCAGGGAGGGGAGCAAGAAAGGACAAGGGACACTAACATTGTGAAAAAAGAGGACGGTGAGCCTTTTTGGTAAGATGAGCACCCATGGGGGTGCCTTTACCGAGGCTGTAGAAACAGCCCACGGAAAAGGAGCACAAAATTAATCAAAAGGTTCATTGCCACCAGCGATTAAAGGTAAGTTTGTCCTTGTAACATAACTGTTGAATTGAAAATGAGAAAGGGGATACTTAGTATCCCCTCCTAGCACTCAACATAAGGTGGGTGGGGGGTGCTGGTCTCATCTAATAAAATGTAAAAGTGATCCAAAGATCCTTTCTACCCTTGGGAACTGTAGTTCTCACAAGGTTAGTCAGATAAAGTTAAAAGGGGAGCCAGCCCCAAGGGCAACCCAGCAACAATAGGCTGTATGTGCCAAAAGTTGTCGGAGGATAAAATACAAAATGCACTATGGGAGAGTCTTAAAAATGGCACCCATAAAAACAGTAAAATATTGGGAGTGTGGAAAAAAGTTCCCACTCACTGAGGTACATGGAAAAATAATCTACCAGTCCAGCAAAATGTTCTGGGGTTGACACAGGTCAGGAAGATCTATCATTGATATGAACATCTTAACTAACAAATACTATTAAACACTTGTTATACTTTTCAAGACCGAATCCTTTACTTATCAGGCATTCCCTATTCTAGTGCATGAGTACACTTGGGGTGGAATATAAGTGGGACCCTAGTAGTCTAGGTTCTAGCTGTAGGCTGGGTGAGCTAGGGTTCAGTTGCAGTCAAGGGTCAGAGTTCCTGTGGAATACTGTTCAACAAGTAGTTCACTTTAAAGTTAGTTAGGGTCCAGGGACTTCTGAGAAGACACCATAGGAGGATTCCAGCAGTGGGCATGGGTGAACTGGATGAGAGGACTCCCAATCACAAGAACACCCCAAAGCTTTACAGAAATCCTAAAGGCTTAAGGTAAGTAAATACCCATGCCAAACACAGTACCTTAGCAAGGAAGAAGAGTTGCAGCAAGAAGACTTCAGGATCTGCAGCCAATACCCTGGTCGATGAATTCCTTTATCATAGTGACAGAAGACTGGACACTGGAAGGACCTTTGCAGCAGGGATCACAGGGAAGGCTCTAGGCAAGAGGATCTTCGCATGGTTTACTCTGCACAGAAGAGGTTGCAGCAAGGGAGACTTCAGGATATGCAGCCAAAAACCTGGTTGCTGAATTCCTTGTCATGAAGCCTGGAAGCCAGGACACTGGAAGGGCTTTTGCAGCAGGGATGAATAGAGAAGGCTCCAGGCAAGAGTTTTTTCGTGGCTTGATGTGGCTCTGTGGATGTGGGGCCCTTTTCAGGAGTCAGAAGAAGACAATGTCGCTGGCTGGATTCTCGTCACTTGCAAGGTCGAGCACTCTGAGGGGACTTTTCAGACTTGATTCACGTCTCTGTAGGTCCAGCAGGATGTCACCAAAGCAAAGTTTCAGCTCCATTCGGAAGACCATGCACCGCTCAAGGTGGTTAGACAAAGTTTGTATGCAGTACCCTCTGGGAACACTCCAAACAAATCTGACTACAGGTATAGAAAACCCAACCTTTGGTAGAAGCTTGTACTACACAGTTTTGGTAGCGTGTTGAGCAGCCAGGCTTATCTCAAGAGGGGTCAATGTGAGCTGTAAGGGAGTTACACAGAGATTTAAAGTTACAAGTATTCAAATAAACTCAAAGTCGCGGCATGATGTGGGATGGCTCAAAACGCATGTCTTCTTGAGACTAGTCAATCTCACCAGGCTCTGGATTGGCGTCGTTTTTGGAGTCCCCAGGTCGCTTGGAAGGACGGGTAACAGGCTCCAGTTACACAGAATGCTCTTTGGTCGCGGAAATAGCCTCGGACGTGTTTTCTTCATCTTCCTCTTCGGATTCGGGTCCAGTGGCTGACTACCTCTTCAGCTTCCAGGATCAAACTTGTATGCAGGAACCTGGCTATTCAAATAGACTTGCAACATTCAAACCTGGAGGGTTTGCAGTCCTTTCATGACAGCCAGCCTCCCAGTTCTAAACTGGATTTAGACACTCTGGAAAACAAAGGGCTGCAGAGTTTTGGACTCTTCCCTCGCTTCCTGCCTTCACAGATACTCTGGAGCCTGAATGGGCTTGGCCGTGGTCTCCCGCCGAATATAGAAATCACACAAAGGACTTTCCCACCCTGGAAGACAGGAAAAGGAACAAGAAAGGACAAGGAACACTAAAATGGTGAAAAAAGACCAGAGGGCGATTTTAGTAAAATGAGCACCCATGAGTGCCTTTACCGGGACTGTGGAAACAGCCTGTGGTAAAGGTACACCAAATTAGTAAAAAGATTCACTGCTACCAGCCATTGAAGGTAAGCTTGTCACTGTAACAGAAATGTTAGCTAAAAGGAGAAAAGGGAAACATTGTATCTCCCTAGCACTCCTCTTAAGGTGGGGTGTGCTGGTCTCAACTAAATAAAGTTTAGAGAGATTAAAGGATCCTTTCTATCTTTGGGAACCGTAGTTCTCACAAGGTCGGCAAGAGAAAGTTCAAAGGGGGAGCCCCAACTGCAACCCAGCAACAATAGGCAGTATGTGCCTAGGAAAAATAATCCACGAATAAAGCAAAATGTTCTGCGGTTGATGCAGGTCAAAGATTTATCATTGCGATGAAAATCTTACCCAACAGTAGTTACCCCTTCTCAAAATTGTACTTCAATATTAATATATTAAATTGCCCTTAATATTATTTGTATTGAAATTAATACTTTCAATGTGAGGGTGATACATAGAGTAACCTTGTCGTTTGCTTTAGACTGTTTTAAATTTGATTATTTTTGTCCTGTGAGCGCTACGCGGGTGTGGGGGAATGGGGGCGGTGTGTGTTTTGGTGTCGTTATTTTAGGGTTATTATTTTGCAAAACTTTGTATTGTTCATTTTCTGTATTTGTGTCAAATTCCTATGGATTATTTGCTCCACAGTGTTCCCTATTTTCTTTTGTTTTTTGATTTTGTCTGGGATATTTAAATATCAAACCTAGTCAGATTGGATACACAGTGCTTGATGTGTATCCTCAGCAACTATCCAAGGATGTAAGGTTAGAAAATTATTATAACATATTCGTAGTAGTCGTTTGGATTTTGTGTGCATATGGTCTTTCCCCTTTTGTAATGGCTTTGCATAGCGAAGAACGATGGTCTGGAAGGTTGCCCAGAGAGATGCCAGAGGTTAAGATTTATTCTAAACCTTCCAGCCCTCGCCTGAATTTCTTTCCGCATGTTTTGTGATAGGTGTGGCATCTTTACCCATGTCATTACTTGGTGGCTCATACGTTTAAAGAAGTTGGTTTAACTGGAATGTTACTTTTCTCTTATCCTCATTATCACAGGTTGTAGAGATACTGCAAAAGTTCTATGCAAACAAAGAAAATGAACTGGGGATTAATTTCATCAACGAACTTATAGTTCGATTTCGGCACTGCTCTAAGTGGGTTGGAAGACAAGCATTTGCCTTCATTTGTCAGGTTTGTTACTCTTTTCCAGTGCTTACAAAGTCCATGCTCCCAAACATGTCTAACAGTCTGTCTTATTTGTTTGTACGTCACTAGTCGTTCCTGTGCTCAACTAATACAAGTGCTGCATACTTTATCCACTGTCAGCAATGATCATTGGTAGACTTGCAGAGTGGAGGAGCCAGGTCAAAGCCACTGTAAACTCCTCCTCTCCCTAATTCGTTGACACCTGTATGTGTATTTTTGTGCACGACAGAATAAGTTCATTATCAATGTTGCTTCCCACATTTCTTTTGTAACCAATTGGACATTTCATTTGGTTTAAGATGTACAACTAGAACTAGCAAATGAATCGGACTGAGGGCTATGTTCTGAGCCATTACCAAGGGACTAAGGAGACAATGGGGTAAAATAGTGGTAACATTGAAAATGTAGAGGTATTCTATACGCAAGCCGGTCGAAGTGAACATGTACAATGGTACTAAATGTGTACACTTACTAGTAGCATTGTAGTTTGTGTTTCACATTAAATATGGCTTCTTAATTCTTGTCTTCTTTGTTTATTTAATTAAAAACATACTTTTTGAGCAGACAGATATTATTTTCAAGGAGCAAAGTCTTCGATCCTATAAACACTACTAATATATAAAGAATAGATGACTTCAACACCTAAAACAGAAACTTAAAAATAGTTTCCTCATTTTGCTACATTTCAACGGTCACTATTATGAAATAGTCATGAATGTTAACCATAACATTTGTAGATTTTCATCCTCTGCAGTCTTTTTTTGAAGATGCCAAATCCAATACAACAAGCCTCCATTATATGGCATGCAGATTTCTTGCTTGTAAAAATGTAGTGTGTGTATTCTGACCAACATTAGGTATGAATTAAGTTAGGGCAAGAAATTATTTTGAACTGAAGACCATGCATAGAATCCTACAGCATACCAGAGTCATACATGTTCAAAGGATTTCCTATAGGAACTTTCCTTCTAGGACGCAGGTACATCCACCTCACTAGGCTGGCAGGGCTACCCTTTTAGTACACCATGCTTTCCAAAATATGGTGTTGTAGAGGAGCCCATGCCTAACTCGGGAGGTAAGCAGGGTTTTTGGGAGGTACAGCAAACACTTTAATAGACCTATGATAAAAGATTGTCCACACACGTCTTTATAAAAATATAATTCTATAGATGGGGTAAAGCACTACAGTTACAGATGGGTGAAAACTCTGAATGAGAAATGTGTAAAATAAGCAAATATAGTCTCTAAAATTGCTTGGAATTTCTGTGAAGTCTATTTCAGCAAATGGATGCACATTGTGAAAGGTAAGTAAAGGATTTAGTATCTTTTTACAAAGGGAAGGAAAATTCAACGGGTTAAACAGGGAGTACGGTTTTGTATGGTGAAAAGTACTACTCTTGGCAGTTCCCATCTTCTGTTTGGATCTGAAGGTGGCAGACCCTTGGATTCGGAGAGAGGAACCCTAGATGAGGACCCATATTAAGAAGCTGCCTGCAAGCACTGCCTGAGGGATGGAAGATGGATTTCAGAATCCAGTAGTCAACCCCGGTGCAGATGTGGTACCAGTGGCAGTCGGAGACCATAGAAGACTTGTGCATCAAGGCAGAGAGAACAAGTAGACCCCAGGGGAGGCAGCTTATTCAAGATTCCTGTTATGCAAGATTGTATGCAGTACCCTTTATGTGCACTACAATAACCTTGACCGCCTGGCAATAGGGACCCAACCTTTGGTATAAGTCTGAACTGCACAGGTTGGTAGTGTAGCTGGGCAGCCAGGCTCATCTGAAGAGCGGTCAATGTGAGCAGTAATGTTGTGACAGAGTTTGACAGTAACAATTATTCAAATAAACTCTTACACTCAAGGTTTCTTGATAAAACAATTAGTTTATTTCACAGTCAGTTGTTTAAGCCTTCTTCAGAAGGGAGCAATATATGTAACACTTATAATACACTTCAAAACGCACCAGGTTTCTCTAAATCAGATGATACCAACTGGGGATGGCACACACACTTCCTACACCCTCGGGTGACTTAAATAGCTAGGACACTGTGGACATTGATTTATCACTGGTACATTTAGAGCAATACCGAGTTTGGTGTAAAAGATAGGGGAATAAAACAAAGGTTAACAAATAATTCACACACAGGTAAGTACTTTTTGAAACCTTCCAATGTCAAATAAGCTGATCCCTTTCCTGGGGTAAAGCTAAAGCACGGAGTCAAAGGTAAGAATTGTCACTCAGGGAGCCAGGACAGCCAGTGTTAATTGCACAATGTCTAGGGGAGCTGAAGATCTTCTTTGCAGGTAGGTAAAAAGTCTTGCACAATGTTTTTAGAAATGTTTGTAGAAAATAGAACACTTGAAGGGCCACAAACTGGGAGGCTTGTGAGGGGCAAAGCTATAGCAACTCTGCAAGGTAACCAAGACGGGTCTCAACTGAGAGCAAGCAAGGCTACACAACAAGAGGTAAGTTCTCTAACACTTTACAGTACATCTGGTTAGAAGAAATGGTTCCAGCTGGCTTCTATTACTGTACAGCTCTGCAGATCCTTTTGTCCCTGACACTCAGTCATGGGGACAAGAGGGAGGACGTTTGGGCACTCCTGCTCTGCAATGGGAAGGTCAGCGGCAGCAACAGGCAAACTTAAATTCAGCGGTTATTCAGTGTTTCAGCTCCTCGCGTCTCACAGCAAATGGCAACACTGCGGTCCTCGAATACCACTTCAGATGTTCCTTGATTCTGGGGGTCCAGCACTCTGAGGTGGCTCAGGCTTGGTCAGTCCTGCATCAGGGAAGTCCGGAGGATCTTCCTAGCGCTCGAGTCCGACTTAAAAGCAATGCACACAATCTGGTGATCCTATCCCTGGCACTTCGGTTCCAGCAGCAGTGGAAATACAGCCAGCTCCGAGAGGATGTCCAGACGTGCTTACTTTGGAGTTGATTGGTCCCACCAACTCAAAGGGAGTAGTCGTCCTTGCAGGGCTTCTCTAGTCACGGCGAATTCAGAGCTTCAGCACAGCAGCAGGGCTTCACCTGGCAAACCAATGGTCCAGGAGTTGCAGCATGTGTCTCTTCCAAGTTGTTCTTCGGATTCCTTCGTCGAGTGGTCGACTCTACCTTCCAAGCCAAAAAGCCTCACCTTTTATGCATGTTTCTCCCATTGATTCCAGCCTAGCTGTCAGTCACCTTTTGGTGCATTCCTGTAACCAAGGGGATTAAGCACAGGTAGTTTTGGGCACCTCCCTCACTTCCTGCCCCTGCCAGACATACTGGAGCCAGAGGTGGGCTTTACTCGTGAATCCCGCCAAAGACGAAACGAACAAAGGGACCAAACCTGGTTTGGCGCGCAGAGTAAATCTCAAGAAGGACCTTTCCAACAAGAAATGGCAAAAAAGACAACCATGGCCATTTTGACGAAATGGGCACCCATGAGTGCCTTACTGCAGCTGCGAACACAGCCCGCTTTAAAAACACAGAATGGTAGTAAAAAGTAAACCACTGCCACTAGCCATTAATTGTAGAAAGGGTAACATGAGAAACTAGACAAAGGTGATATAAGTAACCCCTACAGCACCCTATGGTAAAATAGTGTGTGCTGGGTCTAGAAAAGTTACAAATGTAAGTAAAGTAAATTTCACTTAACTGCTCTTGGAAGCAGTAGTTTCACCAAGAGAATGTATTTAAACCTTTGGGAAATCTAAGAGACTTCCTTTGCCACTGCACTGAAGGTGCTGTGTCACAATGCTAAAGATAATGCCTATGGAGTATGTCAGACTCCAAAGTTAAAAGAAATAGTCTAAATCACAATAGAATTACATGAGAGATTGAGAAAAAGGGCTCTGTCTCCAGGTTAGAGATTAAAAGTCCTGAAGTCCAGCAAAAGACCATGGGGTCTCTAAGGTAGAAGGGAATTAGCACATTTTTGAGAATACTCCCTAACAATTCCCCACCAACGCAGCCAAGGGTGCAAGAAGGTAGGTGGCAGGTTTTCAGGGGTCGTGGTTGCTTTAGTGGAGATGCTTGGTTCCTACAACCTCCATGGGCTTAGGAGTGAAGATCCAACATGTGGTTGGTGATGGAAAAGCTCAAGGAAATATTATTTGCAGTTTATCCTTATGACCACACCAGAGAGCCTAAGTTTGAAGAGTAGTGTGTGGTCGAGCCATAGTGGGTCAGCACAGGCACCTGGGGCTTCCCAGATGGTGAAAATGGAACAAGTAGAATAGATGCCCCAGATGGAGATTATCCGGTCCAGCAGTCATGGCACAACTATATCTAGCCGCCTCTCACCAACTCTGAAAGCCTTCTCATAATTTCTGGTCTACCTCCTTGACTAAACTTGTTAACCTCACCCCCATGTGCTTCCTCTTGCTTCCGCTCTTTCTTGCTTCTTGCTCCACTTGCATGGAATTTATGTACCCGGGCACTCGTAAAACAGTGAAGCATACCAAACAAAACCAAAAGCATACCTCCTCCCATTCGTGTTACCCTCTTAAGCTATCTCTCATTTACCTACTAGCTAGAAATGTTCACCCGCCTCGAACCTGCCTCTGTCCCTCACTTTCTCTGCATCCACTCTAGCACTTCATCCATAATGGTTACATCCCTAACACAGCTAGACGTACCGCCTACCTTCACTTAAACATTTCTAATGTTGGTTGCCCTTGATCTATCTATGTCCACCAAGTATTGTGCCTGGTGAATATTCGATTTACTCCCCTCCACAACCTGGTCAGAATGTCACTCAAGCTCACCCATTGTAAGAGGTTCACTGCTTCCCATCAATTCTGATTTCTTATTGTATGTTCTTTTGTTACCCCTATAACAGTCTTTTACTCTTTTTATGGGTGACCTGTTTGTCGCTTGGTTGGAGTTCTAGTTTCCTATAACCTTTGGGCTTCTGTTGGGTTGGCCCTTTGGGCTCCCCTGTTAATTTCTCTTTCATGTACCTGGGTGAACTACTGTTCCCAAGTAGTAAAGACGGTGGTGCCGGGGGGATACAATGGATCACCTTTCTTACTTACCTGGTAACATATTTGTTACAATTGCGAGTTTCCATGAATGGCTGTTGGCAGTGGTTTTACCTTTATGACCTTTAGTCTTAATTACTCGCAGGCTGTTCATTTAGACTCAGTAATGCACAGGAGGACCACCATATTGCTAAAATGGTGGTGGTATCCTTTTTTTGCCATTTGTTGTGGGATTGCCGTTTATACGGTCTCCCTTGCCATTCGAGGCGGGAACGACCTCACTGGAAGTTTAGGGTTCGGCAGGAATCCTTTGGATTCCCCGCCCAGACACCACAGTGTCGAAGAAGGCAGCAAGCAAGGGAGAAGTCAAAACATTGCAGCCCTTTGTCTTTCACCTTGCCTGAAAGGAACCAACTCCCAGTGGGGGGGCAGGCTGTCCTGATTGGACAGCCAGACTGCCCTTGCTGTAAAATGCAGGGCGAAATTGCAGAATTCACTACAGGCGTTGTTTCTTCATCTTCCACTTTGGTTCAGCTCCAGTGGTCAACTTGTCGGCAGCTTCCAGGTTTGGCGCATTTATCGGGAACTACAGCACAACTTCAGCAGTCTCTCCCTGCATTTTACAGCAAGGTGCCGTTCGACTCCCCACTGGGAGTCTGTTCCTTTCAGGCACAGTGAAAGACAAAGGGCTGCAGAGTTTTGGACTCCTCCCTTGCTTGCTGCCTTCTTCGACACTCTGGCGCCTGGGCAAGGAATCAACAGGATTTCCGCCAAAGACAAAACAGCCACTGAGGTTGTTCCCACCTAGAATGGCAGGGGAAGACCTCAGAAACAGCAAACGCACAAGAAATGGTGATAAAGGAGCCCACCATTTTAGCAAAATGGTGGCCATTCTGTGCATTACTGAGGCTGAATTAACAGCCTGCGAGTAATGAAGACTAAAAAGTCATACAAGTAGTTACACTGCCACCAGCCATTTAAGGAAACTTGCAATTGTGACAAAATGTTAACAGGTAAGTAGTAAAAGAGTACCAACAGAACCCCAGACACGTGTTTCGGTCTGGTTGGACCTCATCACGTGTCTGGGGATGCTGTTGGTACTCTTGTTCAGAGGAGAATTGCCTCGCATTTCGGTGCTGGACTGCCCCAGGGCAGGACAAAGACTGATATGTTTAGGATATTTCTTCTCTGTGAAAGATAGTGAGCTAAAGACTCTGGGTAAGTCCCTCGTAACCAGGACTAATGTCTGGCAGAGGGACTCCCAGGTCCCCCTTGTCAATTCCCCTTCACCTAGGGACAAGGTCATTTAGTTACCTAGTCAAAGCAAAATGTTTTAGGGTTGACGCAGGTCAGGAAGTTTTATCATTGATATGATAATCTTACCCAACACCCCAGCTCCCGCCTTCCACCATCCTGCCTTCCCGGCTGCCCTCCCCTCGCCCTCTTTGTCAGACAAAAAACCTTGGTGTCCTCTTTGATTCCTCTCTCGCCTTCTCTCCTCATATCACGGACCTTGCCAAGAATGGCCACTATCAGCTGCACCTCCTCAGATATTCTCTCTTACTCCCCCAGAAACTCAATTTCTCCAGAGCTCTGGTCCTCTCTAGGCTTGACTACTGTAACAGCCTCTTCCTCAACCTTCCTTCTTCCTCCTTCCGTCCCCTTCAACTAATCCAGAATAGGACTGTTGGACTTCTTCTTGGCTTCAGGCCCAGAGACCACATCTCTCCAGCCTTAATTTCTCTCCACGGGCTCCCGGTTGCTGCTAGGATCAAATTCAAGACCCTGTGCCTCAACCAACAGGCTTTCTGGGGCCTGGGACCCCGCTACATCCTACTCTCTCTCCCTAAATACCTTCCTGCTAGAGTCCTTCGGTCTGCAGGCTCCAACTCTCTGCGAATCCGTCTCTTCTCTAAGCAAAGAGTGGGGAGTAGATGTCTCTCCTCCGCAGGAGCCTCTGTCTGGAATGGTCTCCCTGCCCCCTCTGTCTTGAGCTGGATCTCCTAAAGTTCCGGAAGCTCCACAAGACCCTCCTTTTCTCCTCCTCCTTTACTCTCTCCCTCCCCTGCTAACACCTTCTCCTGCCTCATTGACTGGCTACCTGGTTCCCTCTGAGTACTACAGGTCTCCAGGCCGCCTTCCCTGCACTTACTTGCTTTCCCTGATACCTGCCCTCTGGCCTCCCCTTAGCTTTTGCACCTTGCCTCTCCACCCTTTTCCCTTCCCACCTTAGCACATGCGTTTGCGCAGTCCCGCACGACGCCCCACCTGCAGGCCTAGTAGGACCGGTATTGTATCTTTCTCCCTTGGCCCTACCCTCTCCTCCACCCCCCCCCCCCCCCACGCTTTTTTTTTGTCACCTTGAAACACCATTTGTTGTATAGGTGCCTTACAAATATCCAATAAATATACCGATTATGAGACATTAAAGAAAAATGGATATGATGAGTATATGCGGTGGGGAGGGGACATGAGGGCAGAATAGCTGGGGAATGTGGTGGCATAGGGAGAAGGGACCCTCTAGGACAGAGGTCTGCAATCTTTGCATCTCCCAATATTTTGAACTACAACTCCATCAGCTCTAGCCGGCTGTTAAATGGATTTCTAGAATCTGGCCTTTTGGACAGATTTTTAGAAGGTTGCACTAGTTATAGTAAACGGGGAGCTCTGAGAAGTAAGCCAAAAGCCAATCAAGGTAGCAATGGAGAGCAGTTTGGGCTTTGTCTCAGGAAACTGTGGGTGTGGTCATGGACCCTCAATGAGTCCACACACAATAATTATATTTAGACTGTTATAAAAAATAGTAATTTCTCCAGCATGGGGTCTGGCATGGATTCACATGCTCATGAATATTCCCCGTCAGGCTGGGAATCCTTGGTACAGAAAAAAAATCAGTTTTTCGGTTCTGAACTGTCTCTACTAACCAATCGCTGGTCTCTGGGTCATACTGCCCCCACCCAATGACTGTCCTCTACCTAAGCCCCTCCTCTGGCAGCCATCTTCAGATTTTTACTGCACGTTCAAGTGTTGGAGTCCTCGTGCTGTAGCTCTCTAGCTTTTACTGCGTATTGTTTTTCAAAGAGTTGCTCTCATTTTTCAGTCAATTAGAGCCTCAAGCTCCACCGATTCTTCTTCCGATAACAGGGACCCGTTTGGGATTTTTTCTACGCCCCCCAAGGGCAAATTATTGTCAGGTTTTCACTTCTTGGAGGATTCCGGCAGATTTTTTAGGTCTACCCCGCGTGGTCATGGCCCAAGACAAAGTAGACACGACACCTGTTGGATCTAAGCTGTTTAGGATCTGCCCTGGATGTGGATTACAGAATGTCTTCAAGGAAGATGAGCGCTCCCGGTGCCTCTACTGCCTTCACAACGACAAATCGCACGTGGAGAAGGACTGTGCGTTCTGTAACATGTCCGGTCGGACAATGAAGGACCGTCATACTCGGCTCACTAACTAGCTGGAGGGGAAGGGCCCAGCAGCAGGTGAGAAGAGGAGGTCTGAGCGGTCTTCTAAGACCTTTGAGGGCGCTCCGGCGACGGGGGCCCAACAAAAGGCTAAGCACTGTGAGTCCGCAGGCACCGGGAGCACCGTTGGTTCGGGCTCCTCGGCTGCCAGGCAGGGCGCAAAGTCACCGACGCCATCATCCACGAGCCAACGCTCTGGCTCAGTGAAGAGGAAGTCGGAGAACCCGGGTAAGCTTCGGGAGAAGCCCCGGTCGATCCGACAGACAGCCAAGGGGGGGCGCTGACCCTCCCCCTAACGTGAAGGCCTCGGACGCACCCAAGGTCGTGAAGGCCCAGATTCACCCGGCAAAGGCCTTGGTTGAAGGAGTAGTGGAGGCCCTGCCTATGCCTGCGGAGGCTACCCCAGTGGAGACCACCTCCGGGCCTAGAGTTTCCCTGCCACCCAGGAGGATAGCATCTTTCTAGCCTGTCGATAAGACCCCCATGAAACCCTGGGATGAGAAAGAGGGGGTTAGACCTTCTAACTTTACCTTTCGCATCAAACCAACCTCCTTTGAGCATTTCTGCAAAGACGTGAGTGCTTTTTAAACTGTGATCTTGGGCACACTTTGCCTTGCTCCATTTAAAGTGGGCCTGGCCTATGAACTTTGGCTCTACAGTAGACTCTGCCTTCACTAACGTGCTCTGGTCTTAGAAAAGTGTTTGGAACTGTTTTTTAGTTTTATGCTCTGCCTTTTTCTCTCCCTTTAACCTAACTATTGGAGTGCCATCTAGGTTACGCGCTCACATCTGTTTTTACAAATAGTGGTGTTTTAACTCTGACTTCTCTAATAGTTACTAAGGGAGGTGTTTATACTTTATCTGACTGTGTTTGAACTTGCTTTTGATTTAGAGTGTTAGTGTATTACTTAAAGTGTGTTTTAAATAAATAATTATATACTTTTGATGAGTTCTAGTCAGTGTTTGCTTGTTCCACTGTGTTTGTGGCCCTATTGTGTATACTTTATATACTGCCTTACTCTTCTCGAGAGAAGTCTGACTGCTCAGCCATAGCTACCAGGTAAATCTGGGTGGTGCAGACTGCTACCAATTGGGTTTACTGCTTACTCCTGTAGTCGTAATCTTTTTGCAGTGGTCCCCAAGGGAACTACACAGGATTCAGCCTAACAGGCGTTGATCAAAGCATGTAATTCTGCTGCCTGTGCAGACCTTTTCGGGACCCTTCTCATATCTATTATGGTCCCACCTGTTGTTACTGCGTAACCTGCTGCTGTTTCTCCCGACTCCAATTTGTAACAAGACCCATCACAGAACAGTATGCCATCCCCATCTTCCAAGGGCTCATCCTGTAGGTCTATTCTTCCCTTTGTGCTCTCTTCTGTTCTGATAATGCAGTCGTGCTGTACATCACTCATGTTTGGTTGAATTGGTAGTAGAGAGGCCGGATTTAACACATTGCAACGTTCGATCTTAACATTTCTGCTGAAAACATTTCGTATTGTCAGCCTAGCGGCTGTGTGGTGTTGGGTTTGGACCCTATTCAGCAGTACGTCTACAGCATGTGGTACTTTTACTGTAACATTGTTTCCCAATATTATTCCTGCACTATGTTTTGGAGCTACGGCCCTCATACATGGCGGCAATCGCCTTGCAACTGGGTCTAGACCTGTTGAAAAGTACGCACAAGGCCTCTGTCTTCCACTTTGTTCTTGTGTTAACACTGACACAGAACACCCATCCAGCTCGTCCACAAACAAATAAAACATCTTTGCATAGTTGGGTGTCCCGAGCGCTGGCGCGTTACATAGGGCGCTCTTTAGGGTATCATATGCCTGGTCCAATTCTTCTGTCCAACAAAATGCTCCGCCCTCCCTTTCCATCTTCAGTGCCACCAAAAGTGGTTTTGCCGTTACGGAAAACTCGGGGATCCAATGCCTACAATATGTTAACATTCCTAATACCTTTCGCAAGTCTCTATAGGTTCTGGGGTTCTGCATAGATTAAATCGGTGCCACTCGATCTGTTGACAGTGCCCTCCCTCCCTTCCTTTGACAAGACATAACCCAAATAGTCAACGTTTCTTTGTACGTATTGCATTTTTGTTAAGGACACTTTGTGGTTATGCTTTGCCAAATGGGATAGCACCAAAACGGTTGCTTCTCTGCAACCTTCCTCTGATTCTGCACTTATCAAAATGTCATCAACATACTGGACCAAAGAGGTTCCGGCTGGCAACATTAACTCATCTAACTGGGATTTCAGTGCTTGACTAAAAATTGCCGGGCTTTCTGTGTAGCCCAGTGGGGCTCTCGTGAAGTGGTATTGTCTTTGTCTCAATGTGAAACTAAACAGATATCTCGACTCTGGGGCAATGGGTAGACTAAAGAATGCATGCTTCAAATCGAAAACTCTGAACCATTCAGCTGTACTAGGTATCAAGGTCAGAATGCTGGCAATACTAGGTACCACCGGAAAACGTGGTTCTACAATTTTGTTAATTTCTCTCAAATCAATTATGAATCGATAGGGTAACGTTTCAACTCCCTTCTTATGAACCAGAAGAATCGGGGAGTTGCAGGGGCTGTCATTATACTCTTCCACCACCCCCAAAGTTATCATGTCACTTACAATTTTTACCAAGGCTTCCTCCCCCTCTACCAATATCCTGTATTGTTTTACTCTAGGCAATTTAACACCTTCCTTGAGTTTTATCACAATGGGGTCTATCAATGGTGTACCTACATCGTTACCGTGGGCTGCCCATAGGGTATCGGGTAATTCTTGTAATTCCTCTGGCAGTGGTTACTGAGTGCTACGAAGGCATGGTTATCTGGATTGTTTGTAGTCATATGTACTCCTGCAGGTGAACAATAGATAGTTGCACACAGTGCTTTCAATGAATCAATTCCCAACAGATTTTCTGGACATCTGTCAGTCAACAACCACCCATTCTTCCACTTCACGCCTCCTATTTCTAATTCCATTTCTTCACTTATAGGGGTGACTATGGGTTCCCCGCCAAACCCAACTGATGTCTTGCTCATCCCCGATAGTGGTGCTGAGGGAACGGCCTTGATGTCCACGGAACTGTTCCCAGCTCTTGTGTACACCAAGCATTTTACTGCGGGGTGTTGTCCCAGGCGCACAAATACATACGGCCCCCTTTGATCAATCGGGACAAATACAGCTCCCTCATGCCCACCCCGGCTCCCTCATAGTAGACTACTAGTTGGATCTTGGAATCTCTCTGTTTCATTACCAAACAAAATGCAATCTTCCCCTTCACATTGCTCGTATTGTACCATTTGCCTTCGTCCTTGATCAAACACATTTGGCCCTGGTGGTGAGAAATTCGCTCTTGGTTGCGGCACCGCACCAACCTGTTGGGCGGGCCGTCTTTGTCCTCCTCGTGGGAATCCCCTACCTCGCCCCATACTTTCGGACACTGACTCTTCCAGTGTCCTGGTTTCTTGCAAAAGGCACATACATTCTGGGGCAACTCATCCAGTCGTGAGTATGTACCTACCTGTCCTCCGGCCCCTCCCCTCCCATTCCACTGCCTGTTTCCATTAGGTTGATTTCCCCCTGAATCCCTGGGACCCCTGTTGTAATAGTTGCATCAACACTTTATTTTTAAGTTCCTTTTCAGCTCGTACCTTTGACTGGATCTTCGTTTGTTCACTTCGTTCATAATAGCGAGCCATTTCTAATAAGTCCCTTGGACTTGACTGCCATGTACTTTCGGCACTTCTTAGACTTTTCTGGATTGGGGCGTGTAAGCCTTCCACAAAACTTCCTGCAAAATACCTCAGGCCTGCTTCTGTTGTCAGTTCCAACCCACTAAGTGCCTTAAATGCACCCTCGAACCTTAGAAAGTAAGGTGAAACGTCCTCATTCGGCCCTTGTGTCACTTCCGCTAGTTTTTCCACATTTCTATCCTGGCGTTTTAATACTTGCTCAAGCGCCTTTAGTACCTTTATCCCATGGTCTTTTAGTTCATCCGGATATGGACTCTGGGGCTTTCTGCCGTCACTCTTATCTTGTAATTATTTCCATTTTATTCCTAAATCATCCCAAGCCTCAAAGGGGTTTATATTTCTTCAGGTAATTAGGACATCATTATATTATCCACATCTTCTACCGTGTAATGACCTGGCCTAAACAACTTCCTCATCTCTTTGTAAAAACCTGCTGGATCTATATGTGGGTCTGGTATGCTTTTAGTTATCTGCATGAGTTCCATGCGGATCAGTGGGACATACACATGTACGTTCAGGGTCCCCATTGGTTGCGATATCGGGGGTAGGCTGGCATTCCCGGAGGGGGTTCATTTTTACAATCAATTGGCTCTTGGCTGATGGATCAGCTCTTAGGGTTGCATACACCTTTAATAACTTATGAATCTGGGCTTTCCTTTTACTCTGTTCCTTAGTCTCATTTAAGTTCACATCCGGGGTTATTTCAGTGGCCACATATGCCTCAACTGGTCTATCATGTCCCGGACAGCCCCTAACATTGATTCCAAGCATGCTAGTTGTGTTGGCCACTGATGTGCCATTGCTTCGTCTACTGTGTCTGCAAGTGTATCAAGGGTCACTCGGTCTAATAGTCGTTTCGCAAAACTTTCACCGTCTTGACAGGCTTCCGTCAATTTCACCCGTCGTTTGTCCCAAATCTGCCGGTTCCTCTCTACACGTTCATCTTGTTACATTTCCCCCCTTCGTATCTACTTCAGGATAGTTATCGTGTAATCCCACAACTAGGTATTCGTGGTTGCTGAGTCCATTCCCTTTACTGCATCTAGATATTGTGCGGGGAGTTGACTTGTAATCGATTACTGTTTCCTATTATATCCATCTATCAAGGATTTACCTACATGTTTAAACTCCACTGGTCTCAGTTTTTCCAATACTTCCTTTACATCATTGTTTACTTCTTCTTTGTAAACCTCATCCATTATTTCTTTCAATTTATTCTTTCGGTCACCATTTATCTGTACCGTCTGTACCCGTCCTATACCTTTTGTGTCTGCACCGTACTTCATTGGGAACTCACCTTCTTCTACCGCCTTTGTTATTAGTGGTGGGGCAGTTGCTCCTGGGAACAATAAATCATTTGCGATAGTATCTGCCTCACGTTGTATATTCTCATAACGCAGCGCTGGTGCAACCGGGTACATGCCTCCACTCGCCTTAATCATCATGCGTCTGTCCATCTGATCATATTTTACTTGTCTTTCTTTCACTTCCAAATCCCTCACCTTTTGATTAGTGGACCGATTTAGTTGTTTTCTTTCACTTTTCATTTTTGCTGTTCTGCGTCTAAGGGCTTCTACCCGCCAATATCTAATGGCCTCAAATTGTGCTGGGCGGACCTTTTCGTTTTGCCAATTCTATTTCTACTCTTGATATGGCATCTAAATCAAATGTCCCATTTTCTGGCCACTGAGGTTCTATTAAGTCTTTTGTGTATTCTGTCCATTGTCACAAGAACAATGTAGAATTCAATCCATGTTTTATCAACATGTCAAATGCCGGGGTTCCCTCGGGAGGGGCATAACAGGTTTTCGTTATTCCTTTCCCGTGAGAAGCCAAATAACCCACTATCATGGGCACTAGCTTAGCTAGCACTACTAAGTCACCTTCATATTCAATTCATTATGGAAAGAAGGGAAAACAGGCAGGAGCACTGTGGGTGAGAGCATGGCAAGCAAGGATAGGGTTAATATCCATTTCACCCATTGGCACTCCCTACTCCCATAGAGTAACATGAGACTTCCTGTTTCCACTAGTATGGATCCTTTTGTGCCAACGAAGAACTACGTTGAACACTCTAGTCTTCGGGCGTGGCTCTCTATAAAAGCCATGCCCAATGCGCAATCCATGCTCCGTGTGCTTTCTGTAGCTTCGAGCACACGCTTACCTGGTTCCTGAGATTTCTACAGCACTCTTCAGCCTTTGTGACCGGCAGATCAGTCTTCTTCACTGTGACCACGGCTCCAGAAAAGAGAAAAACAGAGGCGTAAACTGATAAGTGGTTTTCTACTCACCTTTTTCAGCGCTTGTCCGGAGGTTTCGCGACTTTTTTACTCGCATACCGACAAGTCACTCCCGCTCGTCTTCTCTGCAATCGCTTTCGGATTTTCCGTTCCCAAGTGACCTTTTGGGAACCTGCAAAGAGAAAAGAACAAGGAAAGACAGGTTAGAACTTGAAGACACATTGTTGGCAAAAACATTTATAGAAAATACGAACCTGAGCTTTGTTACATGCTTTAACCCAGTGAAGCAACTGGGATTCCAAGGACATATAGCACCTACCTGATCCGAAAAGAGATCAATTTCTGTCCATCTGCAATTCCCGCAGTACGAAGGGTGCAGTGAGGTAACTGGCCTTGGGACCCTCTTTAGGAGTACAAGACTCCACTATCCAAAATAAACAGCGGAGTTTGCACTCAGTCCACTCATTAACTCATCATTCTCCTTACAGGTAGAACTCCCAGTATTCCGGGTGAGGAGAGGGCAGGACAGAGGTCGGTAAACTCCATCGCTCCTGCGGAGACTCAGGTGAGTGTGACGGAACACGAAGCCAACCCTAAAACACCTCTGCCTGAGTGATGGAGACCTCGGAGGTAGATCAGCTGTCAGTTATTGGGGGAGCTGCGTGCTGAGGTGCATGCAGCCTGTTCTGAGACAAGCACCCTGAGGCGTGAACTGATGGTGAACAGAGACAAAACAGACAAGATTGCTCGGCAATTACTACAGACTCAAGCGGGATTAGCTCCGTTGCCAGGGGGAGCCACGGCTACGCCAATGTCACAACCTCAAACCATAGCAGCACCAGTACAAGTAGTCCTTCCAGGCAACATGCCACTGGCGCCTCTGGAGAGGTTCTTAGGAGAACCCAAAAGGTTCAGAACTTTCATGAACCAGTGTCTACATTTCCTGTGCAAACCAGGGTTGTTCCCCACAGACCAATCAAAAGTGGCCTTTGTTTTGTCATACTTGGGTGGGGGGGGGGGAGACATGCCGCGGACAGGTCCGTTGCGTTTGTCAACAGGGACGCCCCTTTTCTCTGGAATTTTGCCGGTTTCCAGCATGAGATGGAGAAGCTCTTCGCTCGTAGCATACAAGGACAAGCCTTGGATGACGAGTTGTTATCTCTTCGACAAGGAAATCAGGATCTTTTGGCTTATGTAGCAACTTTTAATCGTCTGGTAGCCGAAACAAACTGGCCCGAAGAAAAACGTCCAACTCTATTTTACAGAGGTCTACGAGGGGAACTCGGACGTCCTGGCACAAGTAGTCAACCCGACTGCTTGGTGCGCCGAATACATTGACCTAGCAATTCAGCTTGATCACTGTTTACAAACCCGGAGGGTCGACTGCACACGCTCTGAGAGCAGGACGTTCTACATGCGGCCCAAAGACACCGATTCGCCAGCCCATGGAAGCACATCCTGAGCCCATGCAATTGGGTGAAGTTCGAAGTCCACTCACCAAGGCGGAACGCGACATAAGGCGGCAAGAGCATTTATGCTTGTACTGTGGGCAATCTGGCCATTTTCTCCCTAATTGCCCGGCAAAACCCCCTCGAAAGACAGTTGGAGATATGGACGGAGCAAAGGAAGCAACCGAGGCGGAAAACTACAACGCCCGACAAACATAGAGGTCGATTTGTCGAGCGCAACTAAGAGTCCCTTGACCTCCCACTTCACCATCCCAGTGACCATCGTGGACCAACACCAACCCTCCAGGTTACACGCACTTGAAGCATTTGTGGATAGCGGAGCCATTGGGAATTATTTGGACTTGGAGACAGCAGACAAAATCGGTTTGCCAGTCTGTGCAAAGGAAGTCGTAGACAATGTAAGCGCTGTCGACGGAACTGAGCTACTATCAGGCCTGGTTACCCGTTGTACTGCAAAGGTCATTATGCTCTGTCAAGACGGACATAAGGAAGAAATTTCATTTGATCTGATTTCGGCCCCACAATTACAGATGATCCTTGGTATACCTTGGCTCGAGAAACACAACCCGTTCATAGATTGGCATAGCAGGTCGATAACCTTTACCAGGGACTGCAGACACTGTTATGAGACGGGTCAGGCACCAATACATCCAATATCAGCATCTCAGAAGACACTCCCAGTATTGGGAATACTAGGGGCCTACCCAAAGAATACCAGGACTTTCAAGACGTATTTGCCAAAGAACATGCCAATACACTGCCCCGCATCGTTCCTATGACTGCCAGATAGACCTGGTACCAGGGGCAAAGGTCCCATGCAGTCGCATATATGCCCTGACAGAAGGGGAAAACGCCCATCTAAAGACTTACTTGGACCAGTATCTCGCAAATGGTTTTATTCGCCCTTCCAAATCCCCTGTGGATTCTCTCCTAAGAACGTGCATTGATTATTGCGTGTTAAACCAGGTCACGGTGAAGAACCGGTACCCATTACCGCTAATACCTGTGTTGCTCGACCAAGTACGAAAAGCACATGTTGTTACGAAACTGGATCTTCGAGGGGCCTATCACCTGGTGCGCGTAAAGGAGGGTGATGAATGGAAGACCGTGTTCCGCACCAGGTACGGCCGCTACGAGTATCAGGTAATGCTGTTCGGGCTATGTAATGCGCTGGCGTTATTTCAACACTTCATGAATGATGTCCTGCGAGAACTGTTAGACGTATGTGCTGTAGTGTACATAGATGACATCCTCATTTACTCGGCTACATGTAGCACATGTGCGAGCAGTTCTCCACAAGTTACGTGAAAACTACCTATATGCCAAGCTTGAAAAATGCTCCTTCCATGTCACCGAAGTCGAGTTTGTAGGATTCGTCTTGTCGCCACACGGGCTCTGAATGGACAACAGGAAAGTAGAGGCGATCCTCATTTGACCATCACCTTCGTCTCTAAAAGGAGTGCAGAGCTTTCTTGGTTTTGCAAACTTCTACCGACGTTTTATACCAGGATTTTCGCACAGGGTGCATCCTATCAGTACTCTCCTACGCAAGCACCGAAGATTTGAATGGACTCCCGCAGCAGAAGAGGCATTCTGTGCTCTAAAGAGCAGATTTACGTCAGCTCCCGTATTAGAACATCCACAACCAGACCTTCCTTACATCGTTGAGACTAACGCTTCAAGTGTAGCCATGGGAGCGGTCTTATCCCAACCGCTTTCTGGTCGGAGAAATTTTCCCCAGCCGAACTGAATTACGCAGTCACAGATAAGGAACTGCTTGCAATTAAGGTGGCCCTCAATGAATGGATAGTCAAACGAAAAAGGCACAGTCCCAAGTTTTTTGTTGACGGGGGAGAAATTCTCAAAAGGGACCCAATAATAGGGAAAAACAGGAAGTACCAAAAGGTACAGAGAATTAATTACCCCTTACTATTCTAGCTCCAGAGTTGACAGAAATCAGGATACTATAGTCACATATATTTACACCAGATACACAAACATAACTATCAGTGGAGCATGGGGGACTAGAAGGAGAAAAACATTCGCCACAGGAAAATGTTAACAAATACTTTTATTTATATAAATATAAAAAAGACAGAATCGATTCCTACATCAATGTATCAAAAGATACCAAAGGCTAAAAAAAGACATAAAATACATTAATACATATATGAATGTGTCAACCAATGACCCTATTCTTAGAAAGAATTCATAAGCTATATTGTCACTCATTTAGACATTAGCTGAGGTATAAATTGTCGACATGTTTCGGCCCATACAAAAATCAGACATTTCCTCAAATGTCTATTTCGAGATAGATATTGTGGCCATCTTCAGGACATACGATTTCTTCACACTTGGTCTTTTATGTGATGTGGATGGGACATCATTGATCTACAAATTCGAAACAGGGGAATGACATTACTTCACACATAACCATATGTACATTACATAGTTATTTTAAAATTCTTTTCTAAAGGAGAGACATTCCATAACAATACATAAGTGAATTTTATATAAAACATATATCATATTTGACCTCTTAGTCCTACCCACATTTCTTGGGCTCCTTTTGTTGTGTTACCTTAATTATGACTTAATTATGACAACATTACTTGATGGTCTACCGGCCATATCATCACGTACACAGGGGACAGGGAACAGACACACATTTACAAAATCCTACATAGCAAATGTGACACAATATCAAAATTTCTTACTATCATATTTTTCGATAAAAATGTTGTGTCAAATATGATATATATATTGATTAATAACTAATATACACCTTACCTATATGAAATCATTGATGTAGATACGATGTTTATTACATTATAGGACTAGGTGAGCCTTGCCAGTGAAGCCAGGGTATTACCCACATTGACGTGGACTAAATATAAACATTCATACACATCACGGATGAATGTGCATCATCGATCGAATTACACTCTCTTCAGAGTCAAAAAGTAAGAAATTTTGATATTGTGTCACATTTTCTATGTAGGATTTTGTAAATGTGTGTCTGTTCCCTGTGTACGTGATGATATGGCCGGTAGACCATCAAGTAATGTTGTCATAATTAAGGTAACACAACAAAAGGAGCCCAAGAAATGTGGGTAGGACTAAGAGGTCAAATATGATATATGTTTTATATAAAATTCACTTATGTATTGTTATGGAATGTCTCCTTTAGAAAAGAATTTTAAAATAACTATGTAATGTACATATGGTTATGTGTGAAGTAATGTCATTCCCCTGTTTCGAATTTGTAGATCAATGATGTCCCATCCACATCACATAAAAGACCAAGTGTGAAGAAATCGTATGTCCTGAAGATGGCCACAATATCTATCTCGAAATAGACATTTGAGGAAATGTCTGATTTTTGTATGGGCCGAAACATGTCGACAATTTATACCTCAGCTAATGTCTAAATGAGTGACAATATAGCTTATGAATTCTTTCTAAGAATAGGGTCATTGGTTGACACATTCATATATGTATTAATGTATTTTATGTCTTTTTTTAGCCTTTGGTATCTTTTGATACATTGATGTAGGAATCGATTCTGTCTTTTTTATATTTATATAAATAAAAGTATTTGTTAACATTTTCCTGTGGCGAATGTTTTTCTCCTTCTAGTCCCCCATGCTCCACTCATAGTTATGTTTGTGTATCTGGTGTAAATATATGTGACTATAGTATCCTGATTTCTGTGAACTCTGGAGCTAGAATAGTAAGGGGTAATTAATTCTCTGTACCTTTTGATACTTCCTGTTTTTCCCTCAATGAATGGAGGCATTATTTACTCAGAGCCAAGCATACCATCACCATAATGATCATCAAAATCTCCAGTACTTGCGTTCGGCTAAAGCACAATCATCCCGACAGCTTCGCTGGGCTCTGTTCCTATCCGAATATGATTTTGTGATCACTTACCGGCCAGGAGTTAAAAATGGGAAGGCAGACGCCTTATCACGCTTCGGCAAAGGAGAACAAGCTTACAGCATTCCTGATCCGGTGGACATCATCCCTGGTGACAAGATCCTGGGTCTGTGTGGAGATGATTCTTCACGGGAGGCATTCAAGCAGAAGATAAAGGACAGCCTATCCGTAAGGGAATTACTAACATGGAGGAACAAGGGAGTTAATTTTTCTATCAAGGACGACCTACCGTATTACCGAGATTGTCTTTACCTTCCAACGGGCACCTTGCAGGAAGAAATACTCACTAACACAATTCACTAATTGAAGGTCAACCAGGAGTGGCAAAGACTGCTGAAAAAATTGAAGGATCCTACTGGTGGCCAACTTGGCGACAAGACACCCACGACTTTGTCAACTCATGTGGAACATGTGCTCAGAACAAGACCTCAAGACAAAGACCTGCTGGTTTATTACAACCACTGGCGATACCACCCAAACCCTGGCACACCGTCTCCATGGACTTTGGCACAGACCTACCACCCAGTTCCGGATTTAACACCATCCTTGTGGTGGTAGATTTATTCACCAAGATGGCCCATTTCATCGCCTTAAAAGGCATTCCGTCTGCTCAGGCCTTGGCTCGGGTATTTCGAGGGGATTGGGTCCTCCGGCGTATTCCATATCTGACAGTAATCGCCACAGCTGTGCTGCTTCGGAAAATCTTTTGGCGTCTGCGTCCTGCGTCGATACGCCGCCCTTGAAGACCTCCTCCGACAGCCGACGTCACTGGATGTTAGAAGTAGGACACACGAGGCCCGTAGCCTCAGTTCCGTTTTTTCCGCGAACGTGTTTGCTTCGGAGATCTTGGCGCGCCTCGACTCTTTGGAGTTTCTGTTCTTTCGGTTCTTTGAACCTGTTCGTTTGTAAGAAGTTTTCGAGATGTCTTCCTCTTCTTCCACCCTGTGTCCGGGCTTCAAGAAATGCGGGGACTGCGAGTCCAAGATGTCGGTGACGGACTCGCACAACGCCTGCCTCTGGTGCCTCGGGGAGGCCCACGACACGGATGATTGTGTCGACTGCTCGTCGCTTACGTCCAAAGTCTTGCGGGAGTGCAAGAAGAAACTGTCGGTCGGTAAGGTGTCCAAGTCCCGGAAGTCGAGGTCCACTGGGCTTTCGACAGACGATTCGAGGGGCAACTCTCCGCATCGTCGTCGTAAGTCTAGGGGGTCTCGGTCCCGGAGTGGGTCCTCTTCAAGGCACTCCCGGAAGCGCCGTCATCGGTCGCCTCCTCGTCCGAGGACTCGGCCCGTTGGGGGGGCCGCTTATCCCACCAAGCATGCGAATCCAGAGGAATGGGCTTCCTTCGGTGGGAAAATGCTGGCGATTCTTGAATCGCAGGGCACCGGTCCGTCCGCGCCTCCGAGTGGGGTCGGACGTGACAGTACTAGAGACGCCGCTCGTACGCCTTCGGGCTCGGGTGGTCGGCACGATTCGCGGGACAGATCCCACTCGGACAAGGGGAATCGTTCAAATCATGCCCGTTCCAGGTCCCGGTCCTCATAGTCAGATTGAGTACATGCGTCAGTCACTGCACGACGCCAGTGGTCTGGACACCTCTCCGGAGGTGGAGTTTTGTAGGCCTGAGCCTGGCACCCATGCCGAATCCTTGTACCGGCGCCTTATGTCAAGGGTCACTGAGTACTTGGGGTGGTCTGCTCCCCCAGGGGATTTTCTTCAGGATGACCTCACGGATATCCTCGACCAAGGTCCACCAACAGACCCGGTACTGCCATTCCATATGGCTCTACAATGGAGGGTGGCGGCAGCTTGGACTGCTCCGGAGAGTCTCCCGGCAGTGGGCAAGTCTTTGCCGCGAAAATACCACCCAGCCAGTAGCGACCCCTGCTACTTGACCAAGCACCCCACTCCGGAGAGTGCAGGTGGCTACGGCCCTAGCAAAGCAGGCGTCTTATCCTACCATCCATCCTGATGGGGACGACAAGCGTTTTGATGGTTGGGCGAAGAAAGTGTTTTCTTCAGGGGGTATGGCTCTTCAGGCTGCCAACTCTGTGTGTGCCTTGTCACGTTTCACGCACACTCTGTGGAACTGTTTCCTTAGCGGCTGAACATATTCCCGAAGGGGACGAACGGGGTGCTTTTCTTGCTATGGTCCGGGATGGCAAGGATGCCATGTGTGAGGCCTTTCAGTCGGGTTTGGACATAGCAGATTGCGTCAACCGGTCCATGGCGCAAGCACCGTAATACGCAGGTTTGCGTGGTTGTGGAAGTCGGAGTTTGCTCCTGATGTGCAAGCCCGACTCCTCAACATGCTCTTTGATGGTGTCCATCTTTTTGGCAGCAAGGCTGACGAGAGCCTTGAGAGGTTGCAGACCTCAAAAGCTGCAGCAAAGTCGTTGGGCGCTGCAGTTCGCCAACCTCCACCTTTTCGTCCTAGGGGACAGCAATGGAGGGGAGGTTCCTTTTCGTTATTACTCATCCTTTGGTAAAGCGAAAGGAGCTGCTAGTCAAAGGGGCCACCATAGGAGTGCCAGAGGTGGAAAACAAGGTACTCGAGGTGCCAAGGCCGCTCGGGCTGTTTGCCTCTTTGCCCTCAGCCAACGCCGCAGCTGCTTCAGCTCAGTCATGAGGCCATGTCCCATGGTTCGCCGGTTGGGGGAAGGCTGGCCCAGCATCTTGTAGAATGGCGTGCCATTACTTCAGATGTGTGGGTTCTGGAGATCATAGCCCATGGCTACTGTCTTCCTTTCCGGCCGAGGCCTCACGACAATCCACCAGGGAATCTCTCTTTGAAGAGTCCGGATTCACTCCTTGCGCTAGAAATTCAATCCCTGCTGGAGAAAGGCGCCATAGAACTGGTAGCGGAGAGGAACAAGGGATGGTATTCCCCTTATTTTTTGATTTCGAAGAAAGACTGGGGATTGAGACCCATCATGGACTTGCGCGGTTTGAACAAACTCCTCAGGAAGGACAAGTTCAAGATGGTTACTCTTTCTCAAGTCCTCCAGACCCTTCAACTTCAGGACTGGTTAGTGTCTCTCGACCTCAAAGACGCTTATTTTCATGTGCCGATCCATCCAAAGCACAAGAAGTACCTGAAGTTCGCGGTTGGCAACTCGCACTTTCAGTTTCGGGTCCTGCCGTTCGGATTGACCTCCGCCCCGAGGGTCTTCACCAAGCTCATGGTAGTGGTGGCAGCGCATTTCAGGAAAGGGGGGATTCACGTCTACCCCTACCTGGACGATTGGTTGATCAGGGCGCGCTCTCCCGAGCAAGTCCTGGATCATCTGTCGGTCACATGCCACTCCCTCCACAAGCTGGGCTTTTCCCTCAACTTAAAGAAGTCCCACTTGATGCCAACTCAGAGGCTCCAGTACATCGGAGCAGTGCTCGACACGTCCCTGGGGAAGTGTTTTCCTCCCCATGTGAGGGCTCATCAAATTCAGCAGATGGTGCTAAAGTTTCAACATGCCCAGAGTCTCCCGGCGTTCGAGTTCTTGTGGTTGCTTGGCCTCATGGCATCCTGCATTCTTCTGGTGCCAGAGGCCAGGTTGCGGATGAGATCTCTGCAATGGGCTCTCAAGATGGCAGTAGTCACAGTCCTCCGGCAGGATGTCGGACCCCGTTCAGGTGCCGCCCTAGGTCGCCCAGGACCTTCTGTGGTGGGCCGTCGAAGGCAATCTGATGAGACGGGCTCCATTTTGGCTACCCTGGCCGGAGGTGACGATCGTGACGGACGCATCCCTCACGGGATGGGGAGCTCATGCCAACGAGTTGACAGTCAGCGGTCGTTGGTCTCCGTCGGAGTCCAGACTCCATATCAATCTGTTGGAGCGGAGGGCCGTCAGGCTTGCCCTGAAGGCCTTTCTGCCGACTGTGCGAGGAAAGGATGTCCTGATTCTGACGGACAACACAGTGGCCATGCACTACCTCAACAAAAAGGGGTGGGAGCAGGGTCACTTCCTCTGTGCAGGGAGGCGATGCAGCTCTGGTTCTGGCCCATCCAGCAGGAAATTTCGATCTCAGCAGTTCATCTGGCCGGAGACGAAAATGAGACGGCAGACGCTCTGAGCAGGCAGAGTGCGATCTCTCACGAGTGGGAGCTAGCTCGGGAGATTCTCCTGGAGATCTTCGCCCTTTGGGGGACCCCACAAGTGGATCTCTTCGCCTCCAGTGTCAACCGGAAGTGCGAAAGGTTCTGCTCGCGGGAATTTCCTCCAAGAGGAGCCTTGGGGGACGCGTTGGTGGTGGAGTGGTCCTTCCCACTGCTGTACGCGTTTCCTCCAGTCCCCATCATCCCGCAAGTGCTGAGGAGGTTATGGAGGTTCGGTTCCCGGATGATCATCATTGCTTCGGCATGCGCCCGGAGAACGTGGTACCCGGACCTTCTCGACTTGTCCATCTGCCCTCCACGCCGTCTTCCCTACTGAGACGATGTGCTCTCATGGGAGGGGGGTCAGGTTCTCCATCCAGAGGTCAGATCCCTCAACCTTCAATTTGATTGGGCATTCTAAATTTCTATCTTCTAAATTCTTTTTCCCACCTCCTTACGTTGGTACTGCTTTGGGAGCCTGTCATAGATATGGAATACGTCGGAGGACCCATTCCCCTCGAAGAACAAGTTACTCTCTTACCTGGTAACGTTCTTTTGATGGGATGGTCTGACGATGTATTCCATATCGCTCCCTCCCTGCCTTCCCCGCTACAGAATTTCTTATGCGATTGCAGCTTACGGTTCCGCAAGGCTTTGTGTGGTCAGACTGGCAGAAGACTGGTGCCACACGTTCTGGGGAAAAAACTACAACTGAAGCTACGGGCGTTGTGCGTCCTACTTATAACATCCAGTGCCGTCGGTCGTCGGAGGAGGTCCTCGAGGGCGGCGTATCGATGTCATCAACGCAGGAAATAGACGCCGAAAGATTTTCCGAAGCAGCACAGCTTTGGTGGTTACTGTAATAGATATGGAATACGTCGTCGGACCATCCCATCGAAAGAACGTTACCAGGTAAGAGAGTAACTTGTTCTTCTCAATAACATAGTGAAGTTACATGGGTTTCAGCCCATATTCGTCTCGGATAGGGGAAGCCAATTTGTGTCACGATTCTGGAAGCATTGTTGCTCGTTGGCCGGAATAGAAATCAGATTGTCCACCAGTCACCATCCGTAAACAGACGAGCAAACAGAGCGCACAAATCAGACTCTGGAGCAATACCTCCGTTGTTTATTACATCAGACGGAATGCTCTTGGGAGGAAATACTGTGGATAGCTGAATACGCATACAATAATTCAGTACACGCCTCCACACGCATGACGCCATTTTATACTCTTTATGGCCGCAACCCAAGGACTTCGATCTACGACCCGCCAAGGGCCATCGAAATACCAGCCATTAAGACCTTACACGAAAACATCTCACAAGCAACCAAAGATGCAGTAGAACATCTTGAGGCAGCCAAGACTACACAAAAAAAGTGCGCTGACCGTCACTGACGAGAGGCCCCAAACTACCAAGTAGGAGATTCGGTATGGCTTGCATCTAAATACATAGCATTAAAAGGGGCCAGGAAATTCCAACCAAGGTTCTTGGGCCCATTCACAATTGAAAGTGTAGTTACTCCTGTTGCCATGAGGTTAACTCTACCACCACAAATGTGCATACACCCGGTTTTTAATGTTTCCTTGTTGAAACCTGTACACCCTTGGACTAGAACACTAGCTCCACCAGCCCCCATAGAAATCAAAGGGGAGGAACCAGAGTACGAGGCCAAACAAATACTGGATTCCAAGATAGTACGAAACACCCTGTATTACTTAGTGGATTGGAAGGGATATGGGCCCCAAGATAGGTCATGGGGACCAAGCGAGAACATACATGCCCCTCGGTTACTACTCAAATACCATCAGAACAATCCCACCAAGCCTGGTCCAGGAAGCACACCTTTGAGAGGGGTCTTGAGGGGGAGGACTGTCATGGGCACTAGCTTAGCTAGCACTACTAAGTCACCTTCATATTCAATTCATGATGACAAGAAGGGAAAACAGGCACGAGCACTGTGGGTGAGAGCATGGCGAGTAAGGATAGGGTTAATATCCATTTCATCCATTGGTACTCCATACTCCCATAGAGTAACATGAGACTTCCTGTTTCCACTAGTATGGATCCTTTTGTGCCAACCCAGAACTACATTAAACACTCTACTCTTCGGGCGTGGCTCTCCATAAAAGCCACACCCAATGAGCAACCCATGCTTCGTGTGCTTTCTGTAGCTTCGAGCACACGCTTACCTGGTTCCTGAGATTTCTACAGCACTCTTCAGCCTTTGTGACCGGCAGATCAGTCTTCTTCACTGCGACCACCGCTCCTGAAAAGAGAAGAACAGAGGTGTAAGCTGATAAGCGGTTTTCTACTCACCTTTTTCAGCGCTCATCCGGTGGTTTCGCGACGACTTTTCCACTCGCGGACCGACAAGTCACTCCCGCTCGTCTTCTCTGCAATCGCTTTCGGATTTTCCGTTCCCGAGTGACCTTTTGGCAACCTGCAAAGAGAAAAGAACAAGGAAAGACTGGTTAGAACTTGAAGACGCATTGTTGGCAAAAACATTTATAGACAATACGAACCTGAACTTTGTCACATGCTTTAACCCAGTGAAGCAACTGGGATTCCAAGGACATATAGCACTTACCTGATCCGAAAAGAGATCCATTTCTGCACATCTGAAATTCCCGCAGTACAAAGGGTCCAGTGAGGTAACTGGCCTTGGGACACTCTTTAGGATTACAAGACTCCACTAGCCAAAATAAACGGCGTAGTTTGCATCGCAATACCAGCGCAGCAACCAGCAAAACCAGCACCAAGTCAGCGCGACGGCCAGCTGGCCCACACCATAGCGCCCCTGCAGAGGCAGGACAGAGAGCTCGCCATTTCAAACTAAGAGGTGAGCCCTCATACACTATATTTCAGCACACAGAGGGAGGGGGAAAGGTTCCCTGGGCTAGGGTAGTACCACTCACTAACCCTTCATTCTCCTTACAGGTAGAACTTCCAGTATTCCGGGTGAGGAGAGGGCAGGGCAGAGGTCGGCAAACTCCATCGCTCCTGCGGAGACTCAGGTGAGCATGACACCATTATTCTTTCACAATATAACAACAAACAAAACAAGACACCTTTTCATCGGACCGGTCCTTACAAAAACATCATTTCATCCATTTCACTTTACTTTGAATACTTTCACATCATTGATCTACAAAACAGTTCCCAAATTATATACGTACCAGATAATCGATACTCTTCTTCAACGGCCTTACCAACAATTTACCTATTTCACTCACCTGTGGGGTCTTCGCCCGAAGTTTGTTAGACCCGAAGGGTGGCAGCCGGCTGTCCTGTCGTCCTTCGGGGCTGGCGGAGGAAAGGTAACGCATTGGTTCGCAATCAGTGGTGCGTTTTCAGTCGTTGGGGCCCCGAGACCGTTACCCCTCCTGCCTCGCCCTGGAAGGCCTCACCCCAGGTGATGGGCTGCCGCACCTTGGGGTCCCTTTGTGGTCGGCAGTAAAATGGGGGTACACTTTCGCTCACCCCACTACCGTCAAAAGGGACCCCACATCAAGGAAGACTCAGACGGTTGGTCAAGTCAAAGTATTTATTCTTCAATCATTCGCGAATGGGCTGGACTTCTGGCGTCCCCAGAGAATGAGAAGTGAGCTCCTAAGCATAGCTTACACATGCCTTTTATACATTTCTGATTACATTAGTTCATATGGCCCTCACAGCCTGCACATACACAGGAAGCTTCATTTGCGCAAACATTTGACAGTTTCTTGGGTTGTGGTATTATGTTCTACTTTAGCAGATAAACAGTTTGCGAAAGCATGTCCTTGCGGTATAGCAGTTACACCCACAACTGCACGACCCCTGCCTATACATTTCTTTGAAGCAAGATAATTTCCAAGAACTGCCCTATATCTGCCTATGACTAATACGCTTTGGTATGCCAAGCCACAAACCACTGCGCTTTATCTCTTGCAATCTAAAGATAACTGCGCAAACTTTCCACTGCTGTTCTGTCGCACGTAACCATTACCCTTTCATCAAAAGGTCACAGGAAAAGATCTTGCCTCAGCGTGAGCACCGTCTGCATTAATTCCTGCACCCGCAAATGGATTCACATGCGAACCCTCCCTCCAACCCCTCTGCGGCTCTTCTCTTGGTCCTACTGCCACTTTTTGTGCTACCAAATCTGAAGATGGCTGCCAGAGGAGGGGCTTAGGTAGAGGGCAGTCATTGGCTGGGGGCAGTATGACCCAGAGACCAGTGATTGGTTATTAGTAGGAAGACCATTCCGAAACGAAACTGAAACTGATTTTTTGTTTACCGAGGATTCCCAGCCTGACGACAGAATTTTCATGAGCATGTGAATCCATGCCAGACCCATGCTGGAGAACAACATTTACAGGTATGTTACTTGTTCCATCTATACCCCAACCATTCTGCGGATGCCTGTGAGATCTGTCGTGAATTTTCACAGAAAATGCTGAAAGACCGCAACCTCTGCTGATTTGTTGGCTCAACGAGGGCACTTACCCGAGTTCGGAGGTTTCGTCCCAGGGAAGCAGGTCTTCGGCTCCTGCGGAGAAGGCGTCTATGCAGCGAAGGGCGGAGTCTGCAGAACCCCGCCACCCCCACCCCTGCCAAGAACTAGCGCACAGAGGGTCCAGCGTCGGAAGTGGGGGAAAAGTGGCGGCTCCTCTGAATCCAGGTCGCATCATTCTAAAGGGGAGAGTGGCTCTTCACTGTCCAAATTGGCGAGACCAGACAAGTCCAAGGTGTCAAGTGCTAGGCCAAAGTCTGCGTTGATGGAGAGAGAGAGAAGTCGATGGCGCTGGAAATCGTCCTCCAAAAAGCACTCATCTAAGGACCATCATGAGTCCTCTTACAGCAGGGACTCGTCGAAAAACTTCCAGCATTTCATCCAAGCGGTCCACTTCGGCGGAGAAGGCCAGGCCTGTGAAGGCCTTAGTACCGACAATGAGGTCATCGTCAGAGGTCCCGTTGCCAACGGTTGTGGTCCAGTCCTCACTTCCGTAGTCGACAAGGGTGTCGTCTGCTCTAACTACGGCCATGGCTGTCAGTGAGCCGCAATTGCTGTGGACGGATCAAATGGATAAGGATGGTGGTTTGTTGCCTACGGGGATCCGTGGCAGTCTGGGGCGAGCTTCGGGCCGTTGCGCCCGGTGGACATTCTTCAACAGGATCCGGCTCCATTTTCTGTGTCCTTTGGTGAGGAGGAGTATGACCCAGGTTTCGATCTGTCAGCACTGGGTCTGCGGGAGGCAGGCTAGTCTACGTCTAGTGGGGTCATGGCTCCGGCACCCATGTCCCCGTCAGTGAACCCACACTCTGCTGTCCATGCTGGTGTTAAGTACACTCCAGTCGTTGTTGGGACAATTGGATACAAGACTTCCGGCGGCTCAGAGCCTGGTGGCTCCAGTGGTACGTAGTGTGCCTGTAGAGGCCCCTCAATTGAGTCTCCCCAGGAATGCGCCTGTGTGAGGCTGCCATTGCCATCACCAGTGGGGTTGGGCCTTCCCCGAAGTCATCCAGAGGAAGGGGAGCTAGTCGATACAGAGAGTGGGCCTCGTGATACACTGTTGACGGTGTCCTCGTCGCCCAGGAGAGACTATACCTGGGATGCAGACCCTGAGGTGGAACAGCCTAGTAGCCCAGCTCAGCTGTCTCCACCGGATGATGTTGGGGCATGTCACGCTATGATGGCAAAGGCATGCCAAGAATTTGGCCTGCTTCCTGAGGAAGAATGAAAGTACCGTTTTCTCTTCAATCACGTGAGGAAACGATGGAAGGCAAGTCATCTCAGTCCCCATTTCGGACAACGTGTGGCATGAGGGCTTGCGCACGATGCGCCACCCTTTTTCGGAACCGGACGTGAAGGGGCGTTTAGAGAAGAATTTTAAGGCATCCGAATCGACCCCCAAGTGCCTCATGTCTCAGCCCATGCCGGAGTCTGTGGTTTTGGCGGTGGCTAGTCAGAAGGCGAGGAGCAAGCAGAAGTGTGTTACGCCCCCGGACAGTGAGACCAGAAAACCAGATGCTTTCGGGAAGAAAGTCCTCACGGTGGGCGCTACAACGGTGAAAGCGGCTAATTTCTTGGCCATTATGGCCAGGTATGACGGGGAGATGTGGCACCGGTTGGCCCCGCTCTTAGATCATCTCCCAGAGCAACAACGCAAAAAGAGTATGCTGCTGGTTCGAGAGGAGGAGAAGGCCTCCAACCACAGCATCAACATTGCAGTGGACTTGGCGGAGTCGGGCTTTGTACAAATAAATAATGATGATGTTCTCCGGAGGCAGGCGTGGCTGCTCTGCACTGACTTTCATCCTAAAGTCCAGCATAAAGTAGTGGATATGCCCTGTGAGGGGGAGCAGCTCTTTGGCGAAAAAAACAATGCAGCGCTAAAGGGAATGAAGGAAGACTATGAGACGGCAAAGTCCTTGGGGGCTCTGCAAACGGGACGTTCTATTCGCTCCTTTGGGGCGTTTTGCAGGGCCTCTGTTAATGCCAGATTTGCACTTCCCCCGACGGAGGATAGTCGCTCCAGTTACTCTTCCCAAGGCTTCAGGTGCTCATTCCTGTCGGCGCAGATAAACGGGGACTATCAGGCGCAATGTAAGAAGGGTCCTGCCGCCTCAGCTGCTAAGGGACGGCAGTCTAAGTCTCTGCAATGGCTGCCATGCGGACACAACTTGGCGGCAGTGTGTCGCAACACGTCGACAAGTGGGAACTCATTAATACGGACCGCTGGGTGCTGAATACGGTATGTCTCGGCCACTCAGAGTTTCGGTATCCTCAACTACCAATTCAGCCAGTGAAGGTGGTGCAGCCGCACCTGCAAGTCCTGCGGCAGGAGGTGGAACTCATGTTGGTGAAAGGGGCGATAGAACCAGTTCCGGTGTCGGAACGGGGCCAGGGGATGTACTCCCAGTATTTTCTCATCAAAAAGCCCAATGGAAAGTGGAGGCTTATACTAGATTTTCAGCCGTTGAAGAAAAATCTGCAATGCCTGAAGATCAAGATGCTTAAGCTGCAGGATCTAATCCGGGCGGTGCAGCCGGGAGAGTTCCTGGCATTGTTGGATTTGGAGGATGCTTACTTCCACATCCCGATGCGGCCAAACCATTGCAAGTTCCTGTGCTTTCTGGTCGGGACGATCATTACTAGTTCTGCCCTCCCATTTGGACTGAAGTCTGCTCCCAGGACGTTCACAAAATGCCTCGCTCCGGTGGCTGCCTTCCTCCTCGGGGGGGGGGGGGGGGGGAAATAATGTGTACCTGTATCTGGATGACTGGTTGGTACGGGGGCTGTCGCCGGAAAGAGCGTTGGAGTCTCTCCAGGCATCCATGAACCTGTTTCAACGACTGGGGCTCACCGTCAACTGTGCAAAATCCTATCTGACGCCATCCAGGGAGTTGGGTTTTCTTGGTGCTCAGTTTCTCACATGGGAAAATCTGGTGAAGGCATCGGATGAGAGTGGTGAAATTGCAGTCCAGAGCGGCAGAATGTGGCCAAGGAACTATGGTCTCGGTCCGCAGTTACATTCTATGGCGTCCTGCATTCCGCTTATCCCAAATTGACGCCTGTTCATGCGGCCAGTGCAGTAAATTCTCAGACAGGTGGTCAGTGTCTGGGGGGTGGGTGGTTATGGTCGGACAAGGTGGCCATCTCCCAGGGGCTGCTGGAAGCCCTGAAATGGTGGACTGGCACAGCCAATCTTGTACAGGGCATGCCCCTGCTGGAACCGGACTTTCGGTTCACAATAGTGACGAATGCTTCCCAGGTGGGATGGGGGGTGCACCTCGACCAGTCGCAGGTCCAGGGCCTGCGGTCTCGGGAGGAGGCGTTATTGCACATCAAAGTACTAGAGTTGAGAGCGGTGCACTGGGCGCTGAAATCCTTTCTCCCTCACATCCAAAGCAGTTGTTTGCGTGTTGATGGACAATACAACTACAATGTTCTGTTTGAGGAAGCAGGGACGCACACATTCTCGGCCCCTGTCCAGAGAGGCTCAGGAGGTGTGGCATTGGGCCATTGCTCAGGAAATTCACGTTACAGCTCTTCTGCTGGGAATCCAGAGTGTGCAGGCAGATACTCTCAGCAGAAAGAGGGGGCAGTTACACGAGTGGAAGCTGAAGGAGGGGCAGATGACGAGGATCTTCCAGAAGTGGGGGTTGCCTTCTCTCGACTTGTTAGCCACAGCAGAGAACGAGCAGTGCCCATTGTTTGCCAGCAGAGTCGCTCATCCAGAGTCCAAAGGAGATGCGTTCTCGTTTCCGTGGACGGGCCTCTTCAGGTATGCCTTCCCTCCGTTTCCGCTGATTCGGAGGACGATCCAATTGGCCCGCAGGTACCCTTGCAAAGTGATCTTGGTCGCTCCATTCTGGCCCAGACAGACGTGGTTCTCGGATCTCCTTCATCTCGCGGTGGAAGAGCCTTTTCGTCTGGGTGCAGAGCAAGATCTACTGTCGCAAGACGACGGGAGAATGTGGCATCGCGATCCGGCATCTCTCAGCCTGACTGCACGGCTCCTGATCACTCACAGTTCGGTCACCTAGGTATCTCACAGGAGTGTCGCCGGATCCTGGAGGCGGCAAGGGCACCTTCCACTAATATATCTTACAGTAGAAAATGGGTGAGATTTTGTGCCTGTTGAGAGGAGCAACCGGACGTGCGGCTGTTGGAAGTTTTGCCGGCCCAGATTCTCCCATACTTGCTGCATATGGCACAGGAGGGGGCCTGGCGTTGTCTTCAATCAAAGTACATTTGGCGACTATTTCCAGATTCACTAGACGGCGCCATGCTGCTACTCTGTTTAGTGACGGATTGGGGAAGCACTTTCTGAAAGGGCTTTTTCTGACCTTTCTCCTGGAGAAAAGGTTTGCTCTGGTATGGAGTCTCAATGTGGTTCTCCAGCATGGGGTCTGGCATGGATTCACATGCTCATGAATATTCCCCGTCGTCAGGCCGGGAATCCTCGGTAAAGAAAAAATCTGTATCAGTTTCGTTTCTGATCTGTCTTTCTTAGTAACCAATCACTGATCTCTGGGTCATACTGCCCCCAGTCAATGACTGCCCTCTACCTAAGCCCCTCCCCTGGCAGCCATCCTCAGATTTTTACTGCACGTCCAAGTGTTGGGAGTCCTCGTGTTTTAGCTCTTGAGCTTTTACTGCGTTTTCACGCTTTTTCAGGAGATCTTTTCTCATTTTTTCGGTTAATCGAGCCTCAAGCTCCACCGTTTCTACTTCCGATAACGGGGACCCGTTTCGGAATTCGTCTACGCCCCTCAAGGGTGAAGTTTACGTCGAGTTACGCTTCTTGGAGGATTCCAGAAGATCTGTGGCCAACCTCAACGGACATGGCCCAGGACAAGGGAAGCTCGACGCCCGGATCAAAGCTGTTCAGGAGCTGCCCAGGATGCGGATTGCAAAATGTTTTCAAGGAGGACGAGCATTCGAGATGTCTCTACTGCCTTCATGAGGACAAGACGCACGTGGAGAAGGACTGTGCGTTCTGCAAGAACCTGTCGGAACGGACCAAGCAAGATCGTCGTTCCCGCCTCGCCGCCTGGCTGGAGAAGGGCACAGCAGGTGAGAAGGCGAAGAAAAAGTCTGAGCGGTCTTCTAAGTCCTGTGAGGGCGCCCCGGCGACGGGGACCAAACAGAAGGCCAATCACCGTGAGTCCGCGGGCACCGGAAGCGTCGAAAGGTCGGGCTCCTCAGCTGCCAGGCAGGGCGCGACTTCCCCGGCACGATCAACCACGAGCCAGCGCTCTGGTTGGGGGAAGAGGAAGTCCGAGAACCCGGGTAAGCTTCTGGAGAGGCCCCGGTCGATCTCCAAGGCGATGACCCTCCCCCCCAAAGCGAAGGCCCAGGACGCACCTAAGGTGCTGAGGGCCTTGATCCACCCGGCAAAGGCCTCTATCGAGGTTGTTGCAGCGGCCCTGGCGAAGCCGGCAGAGGCTACGACAGTGGAGGTGGCCTCGGGGCCCAAAGTTTCCCTGCCACCGCGGAGGGATTCCTCTTTCCAGACCATCGTTAAGACCCCCGTGAAGACCCTGGCGGAAAAAGAGGGGGGGAAGAGGGAGGGATGGTGGCCATTACGGACTCGGATTCAGCCTCCGAGGAGGATCCGGTGGAAACCGTGAAAGGCCTCAACGAGAGGTTCATAGGCCTCAACGAGAGGTTCGAGAAGGTTCGATCCCAGGGGAAGGTTCCCGCTGATGTGATCGAAGATAGCGACGATGGCGACGACGAGGGCCCAGTGGAGCAGCCATCCCGTCCGTCGCAGCCATTACCCGAGCCCCAGGATAGCTCGGCGGCCATTTTGTTGGCTATCCAATCCTTATGTACTGAGATAAGGACGAGGTTACCACGGACCGCGACGGAGGATCCAGAACCAGGCCCGTCGGGAAGCCCGCCGAACAAGCGGAGGAGAGTCCACCCCGCTCTGCCCTTCGTGCCCACGAGGCCAGTCACCCCTCATCCCCCTCGCCGGACCCTCTGGAGGATACGATGACGGATACAGCGGCGGGGACGGACAACGGCGGCGGCGATGACACAACGGACATCCCGTCATCACACCCGCCCACCCCCCCCCCCCCCCCCCCCCTTGGGCCTCTCCGCCCGACGAAATTGGCTCTTTTTACGCCATGATAGCCAGGGCATCCGAGCTCTTCCAGCTCTGCCCTGAGGAACAGAAAAAGGAAGGTTTTCTTTACCAACGACGAGAGGCCAAGAGAAAGACAGTCCTCGCTGTGCCGTTGCTCAACAACATCTGGGACGAGGGGCTGGCTATCCTCAAGAACCCTTCCACAACACCTGCCAACAGGGACAGGTACGAGAAGAAGTACCGGATCCCCGATGCTGCCCCCTTGTGCCACAGGGCCCAGCCCACTAAGGACTCTGTCGTCTCGTCAGCGGCCAAGAAAAAAGCAGCAGGTGCGGTGGCTTCAACTTCCACTTCCCCGCCGGACAGCAAGGGTAAGAATTTGGACTCCATGGGACGACGAATCATCTCGTCGGCGGCGACGACGATTAAGGCGGCCAATGCCTTAGCGATTGTGGCCCGTTACGACAGGGAGCTTTGGTTCAAGATGGCTCCTCTGCTAGACTTCCTACCGGACGACAAGAGGGCGGAGGCCCTACAGATTCTGCAGGAAGGAGAGGTGGCGTCGGATCACCGCATAACTGTGGCAACGGACATTGCCGATGCCGGATTTCACCAACTGGGCAACGGGGTTTGCCTCCGACGACGAGGATGGCTCAAGGCGACGGACTTTCGCCAGGTGAAACAGCCCGAGCCCTAGGAGTCCTTCAGCAACGGCGGCCCTTTCAGAGCTCTGGAGGCAGACAGGGAGCCTCCAAGGGATTCAGCGGCGGCTCTTCTACTTACCACCAGGCGGCCCGCTCCTCGTCCCAGGAGGCCTACAGAGGCCGCGGCAAGCAAGGATGGTCTCGCCGACGTTGACAAGGAGGCCCAGGCGGCAAGGCGTCTTCCAAGCAGGACTGAACCGGCCGTAGCGTCGGGGCCCCCACCGAAGCACCCCGGTGGGATGCCGGCTGACGAAGTTCGTCAGCATGTGGGAGTCCATCTCCACCGACCGTTGGGTGCTGGACACCCTGGCCCGCGGACACTCGCTGGAATTTCAAAAGAAGTGTCCTTGCGCTCTTCCCGTGTCCAGGAAGGAGAATCACGTCCCTCAACTGCTGTTGGAGGTAAGGGCAATGCTCAAGAAGGGTGCCATCGAGCTCGTCCCCAAGAGGCTCCGGGGCTTCTTGAGTATACTCAAGATACTTCCTAGTCAGAAAGAAGACGGGCGGTTGGCGCCCCATCCTGGACCTGCGTCGGTTGAACAAGTACATCAAGGCACAGAAATTCAGGATGGTCACCCTCCAGCACATGCTGGGACAGCTGGAGGAGGGCGACTTCCTATTGTCACTGGACCTGGAGGATGCTTACTTCCACATCCTCATTATAAAAGGACAAAGTTCCTCAGATTCGTAGTCCAGGGGTGTCACTACCAATTCAGAGCCCTGCCGTTTGGATTAAAGTCGGCACCCAGGGTGTTCACCAAGTGCCTCACACCTGTGCCTGCGCGGCTGTTGCGCCTGCAAGGGATCCACATCTACCCCTATCTGGACGACTGGCTAATCCGTGCAAGGTCAAGAGAACTCGCCGTCGAACACACAGCGAGGACTGTCCGCCTGCTCACAGAGCTGGTATTCGCCATCAACTACCCCAAATCCCATCTGGTCCCGTCGCAGGTGGCACTGTTTCTGGGAGCGAAGCTCGATACAGTGAAGCGATTGGCATCTCCGTCGGAAGAAAGGACGAAGGCCAGTTTGGGCAAGGTGCAGCGCCTGTTAGCCACAGATGTGGCCAGAGTGAGGTCCATCAAGTCCCTCCTCGGGATGATGTCCTCATGCATCTACCTTGTGCCCCTTTGCAGACTTTGGATGCGTCTGCTACAAGAGTTCCTTGACGCCCGCTGGATTCAAGCGGCTGGCAGCTTCGAAGACAGGATCCCGCTCGACGAGGAGTTCCGTCGGGCGATTCTATGGTGGGGTTCCCGTGCGCACCTCGCGGCAGGCATGGACTTTCAGGCCCCGGCGTATCAGGAGACGGTAACGACAGGCGACTCCCTGGAAGGATGGGGGGCCCACACTGGAGATCTCCACGCAAGAGGCATCTGGCCCCCGGAGGAGAGGTCTCTTCACATCAACATCCTGGAGCTACGAGCCGTGTTCTGGGCGCTCAAATCGTTCCTTCCGTCCCTCAAGGACAAAGTGTGAGGATCTTCACCGACAACACCACAACGATGTTCTACATCCAGAAGCAGGGAGGCACCAGATCCCCGCCCTATCCAAGGAGGCCCAGGATCTGTGGCACTGGGCCGTCGCCCAGGGGATGTTTCTGGTTCCCTTCCACCTGGCAGGAATAAAAAACACCATCGCCGATTCACTCAGCAGGGAGCCGCACTCGTGCCACGAGTGGGAACTACACCAGGACCAGGTGGATCGGCTCTTTCAACGGTGGGTCAAACCCCAGATCGACCTGTTCGCGTCGGCGACGAACTCCAAGTGCCAGAGGTTCGCACAACCGAGGAGCATGGGCGATGCTTTCTCGTTCCCTTGGGACGGCCTGTTCCTGTACGCGTTCCCTCCGTTGCCATTGCTGCTCTCATCAACCAGCTGAAGAGGTCCAGGTGCAGGATGATCCTCGTCGCACAGTGCGTGGCCGAGACAGATCTGGTTTCCGGACCTTCTGGATTTGCCAGCGTCCCCACCTATCAAGCTGGCGACGGACACGGATCTTCTCTCCAGAGAAGGAGGCGCCATTCTCCATCACAACCCGCAGTCGCTGAACTTGCAGGCTTGGCTCCTGCAGCACTAGAGTTTTGAGGATACTATATCCCGGCTGACTGCAGAGAGGTTCTTGCAAAAGCTAAGGCGTCCTCAACTCTCAAATGCTATGGACATAAGTGGAAGAGGTTCTCTGTCTGGTGCCGTGCACAGAAGATTAACCCTCTGCGGATTACGGCCCCTCAAGTATTGCCGTACCTACTGTCGCTGGCTAAAGCTGGACTGGCTCACGCCTGCATCAAGATACATCTGGCTACCATTTCCTGATACACCAGAACTACAGGACGGGTGTCCTTGTGGTCTCATCGCCTGCTGAAGGAATTTATGAAGGGACTATTCCGATCGTTCCTGCCGGTGAAGGCCCCTGCTCCGGCGTGGGAGCTCAACGTGGTGCTGACCAGGCTCATGGGTACCCCATTCGAGCCTATGCATTCGGTGCCGTTGAAGTTCCTGTCGTGGAAGACAGCATTTCTTGTGGCCATCACCTCTGCACGATGAGTGGGAGAGATCCAGGCCCTATCTTGCAAGCCTCCATACTTGACTTTTCACGACACGAGGGTGGTTCTGAGGAGGCACCCCTCCTTTATGCCCAAGGTGCCGTCGGACTTCCACCTCACCGAGCCCTTGGTGTTCGCAGTTTTCTTCCCGTCGCCTTTGTCTCCGGCCGAGAGGACTTTGCACTCGCTGGATGTGGCTAGAGCGCTGAAGTTCTACGTGGACCACATGAAGAGTTTTCGGAAGACATCACAGCTGTTTGTGAACTTTGGACCTGTGAATCAAGGGAAGGCTCTCTCGAAGGCTTCCATTTCCAAATGGCTCTCCGGCTGCATCATGCTCTGTCACTGGTTGGCAAACTGACCGCTGCCCGGCCATCCGAGAGCCCATTCGACCAGAGCGATCGCTGCTACCGCAGCGTTCCTGTCTGGTGTGCCCCCGCTGGACATCTGCAAGGCTGCTACGTGGAGGTCGACGCACACCGTCACAAGATTCTACTGCGTTGATCGGGAGTCCAGGGTCGGCCAAGCAGTGCTGCGCAACCTGTTCGCTTAAGGTGAGCCTGATGAGGAGGTAAGAGATGCTTAATGTTGAGTTGTTGTATTGCTTTGTTGAGCCTGTTGCCACCTCCCGTGGTTGTGCATGTGTATACTGCTATGTATTCTTATATTCATGAGCATGTGAATCCGTGCCAGACCCCATGCTGGAGAAGGAACAAGTTACTTACCTGTAACTGTTGTTCTCCAGCATGGGTCTGGCATGGATTCACATGCGAACCCTCCCTCCTTCCCCTCTGCGGTTCTTCTCTTGGTCATACTACCACTTTACGTGCTACCAAATCTGAGGATGGCTGCCAGGGGAGGGGCTTAGGTAGAGGGCAGTCATTGGCTGGGGGCAGTATGACCCAGAGATCAGTGATTGGTTACTACTAAGAAAGGCAGACCAGAAACTAAACTGATACTGATTTTTTCTTTACCGAGGATTCCCGCCTGACGACAGGGAATATTCATGAGCATGTGAATCCATGCCAGACCCATGCTGGAGAACAACAGTTACAGGTAAGTAACTTGTTCCTTCTCTCTGCTCTCATGAAACCGCCGTTTGACCCCTTTTGTTGACGGCATCCTTGAAGTTCCTCTCGTGGAAAGTCGCATTTCTGGTTGCAATCACATCTGCCAGAAGGATTTCGGAGCCTCAGGCGCGCTGTTCATTGACCCACTGTACCTGCGATTCATGAGAGATAAGGTTCTCCTGTCTACTAATCTGCACTCTATACCAAAAGTGCCTTCTGCATTTCATAAACCAGCTACAATTGCCTTACCCTTGTTCTTCGCTAAGGCGACAATGCTGGCGGAAAGAGCCCTGCAGTCCCTGGACATCAAGAGGGCGCTGAAGTTTGATCCGGCCCGTACTCAGGACTTCGAAACAGCTGTTTGTGGCTTTTGGTCCCTCCAGCAGGGGACGATCCATTTCCGAGCAAGGACTTTCCCGTTGGGTCTCATCCACAATTTCATTGTGTCACGGGGAAAGCTGGCAAGCCCTTAAGGGGCACTCCTAAGGCCCATTCTACAAGGTCCAGGGCATCGTTGGCGGCGCTCTGGGCTGGAATACTGCTCAGTGACATTTTGCCAGGTGACTTCTTGGGCGGTGCCGCATACCTTCACCAGACACTACTGTCTGGGACAGCACCATATGGAAGATGTGCAGGTGGTACACAAAAGACGGTTATGTGAGGAAACAAGTATTGAATGGGCGGGATTGCCCTCAATAAATAATCAAGTTTCGGAAGTCCAAAGGGGACGCTAGATCGGAAAATTTTCTGCCAAGTGACAGCCACCCATCAGAACATAGGTTACTTAGAGAGGGGAAAAAATTCTCTCTCGTTGTAATGACTCAAGTGCCTTGTAACTGACATGAATGGTGCAGGGGCATTGGGATTTACATATGCTTCCTTTATTAACCCAAATGTCTCAATCCTTTTCATGTGGGTGGTTGTCTCGGTTAGAAACGTTCACTAAAAAAAAGGGTGATCAGAGTAATCACACAAATAGTTTGTTCAGAGAAAACAAAATCACTGTGTCTGCACTTGAGGTGCTAGAAACCCATTGGATGCTGGGTCGTGGTCTTTAGTGTCTATATATCACCTCCTTCTTTCAGAGATATCATGCGATGTTGTGGAGGGGCCACAACCGGTTTCGATGGTTATATGTAATTGAAAACCATCTTCTTCAGGACAATAGATTTCTTCATATGATGGCGCAGTCACTCGCGATACTCGGGAGTAGGGCAGCGTGCACAGCCTGAGCAGGCTACACAGGATCCTGGTGTAGTGCAAATGCGCGTGCTGCAGAAGCTGTGGAGGGACTTCTGAAACACGGAGGGATGCCGCGGTGCTGATTCGGGTGTGAGTCGGAGCGGCGAAGGCTGTGGAGTGATGCAGGTGGGACAGGCGGTCCTCCAACGCCTGTTTCAATAAGGTAGGCCCGCAGCTTTCAGGGTTTTTGGGTTACTCTGCTGGTTCCGTTATCATGCATGTTGTTGGATGTTACCCTTTGTGTTTGAAGTTATGGGCTGGGGGCATGGGATTGGCTTGCCTGTCATGCACCACCAGTGGTTGGTCATACTGCTATATAATCTTTTCACAGCATGTGAATCCATGAAAGATCCAATGCTGGAGAAGGGAGTAGTTTCTTACCTGTAACTCTCTTTATCCAGCGTTGGTATCTTTCATGGATTCACATGCGCCCGCCGGCCACCCCTGCAGGCAAACCTTGATTTTGGTTTCCTCTACTTTGGGGGTTAAATTCTGAAGGGAAGCTGCGGGGGCAGGTTATTAATACCAGACGTCCTGTTGGTGTAGCCTAAAGCACCCAAAAAGACGTCGATAGGACACTAAAGTGTAAAAGTTTTCCGGAGGAAAACGCTAGGTTAAAGTTAGAGGTTTCACAGCATGTGAATCCATGAAAGATACCAACGCTGGAGAAATGGAGTTAGAGGTAAGAAACTACTCCCTTCTTAGGCCTGTACATGCTTTCCCTGCCCAGCACCATACTTAGCCCATTCCCGTCCCTAAGCCCATTCCCACTCTGAGGCCTAGCCTCACCTGCAGGACCATCCCTGCACCTCAACATGGTCTGAAATCGGTATGCCATGTTTTGTGGTAGATACAGCCTGGTGCCTTGTGCGCAGGTCCCCCTTTGGCGTGAAGTGCTGGCTGCGGCCAGCAGTGCGTGCCGAAGGGGGGCCTAACACCAGTAAGGTTCCTTGAATATACTGACCTCCAAAATACTAATAAATGCAGCGTTACGGATGTCAGTATATTCAAGGAATTCGTGACACACTGAGCAAGTGAGGCTGACAGCATAGCTTCACTTGTAGAGCGTTCATTCCTTTAATATAATGACATCCAAAATAGTATGTTTTTAAAGTCAGTATATAGAAGGAATGCACGGCCCGCAAAAGTAAAGCTGTACTGACAGCCTTACTTGCGGAGTGGGCTGTGCATTCCAAAAGACTGCACTTATTAGACGTTTGCATGCCAGTATATTTAAAATACTGCCCTGGTAGTCAGTCGCCCTTTCGGAGCACCCAGCTCGCCGTGATGAACTTGGAATGCCAAAGGGGGACCTGCGCACTGCGGGCAAACGGCCAGCACCAAAAGGCCCGCGCTGAAATGTCCTGTTTCATCGAAAATGGGGAACAAACTAAAATACTGGTTTATCTAAAACTTTCCACTGAAATTAATTTCCACTTAATTTTGTTTGCGTAATTACAGCTAAACACCTGGGATTTTTTTTTCCTTCTTGCATAGTGATACACAGCACCCTCTGTGCAGTGCTACTGAGAAGTCTCTTGGACTTTTCTTGATGTTTAAATACATTTTCTTGTGTGAACTACATTTCCCAAGAACAGTGAAATTGCTTGGGGGGCGTGGCTTGGACGCCATGTGAAAGGACGTGCCTGAACGGGAGCTCCCGCTGATCCGAACATTATCCGGCTGAATCCGCGCAACGGCCGCTACGATGTGGCATAGACGATGATGACTGTAAATGCGAAGCTCGGCTGCACATGTGGATGCATTTTCACACGGGATTGTGCAGCGCTTGTGTACTCAGGAGCCGCGAGAAGTTTTGGTGCCGGAGCTTCGCCGGCAGACAAAATGGCTGCCGTCGCCTGATGTTGGGACAAAGGATCGGGGACCGGGATTCTGGAGGCGATTCCCTCGGTTCGCGTTCAGCGCGATCCAGCGAGAGCAAGCCTGACTGGAGGTAGCCGAAACTGTGTGGCGACGGGGGGACATAGTGCCCCCAGGCCTGGGGCCTAAGCGAGATCGAAGGGACGCTCCTGATCGTAGATATGTCGAGCAAGCTCCTGAGGGCGAAGAATAAACAGCCCACGCTCGACGAATTTGCCAAGACGTCGCCTGGCACCGAGGGGACCAGGAGCAAAGAGAAGGCCCAGCCCAAGGAGATGGCCACAGGAGGAACGAACCAGGAGGTCCTGGCAGCGATCGCAGATCTGAAGGCGACATGGGAGACCAAACTCCAACTTGCGGTGGCCGAACTGAAAACTGCGATGGAACTACAGGTCGGGGCGGTACAGGAGGACGTGAACCTCCTGAGGCAAGATGTGCGAACCCTAGCCGAGCGCACAGAGACCCTGGAGAAGGAGATGGGCCCGACTGTGGCGGAATGCACCGCGCACAAACGAGAGATCCATGCCCTGGTGCAGAGGGTATGCAACCTGGAAAGCAGGGCTGAAGAGGCAGAAGGTCGGGCCCGCAGAAACAACATCCGGATTGTGGGCCTACCGGAGGGAGCTGAGGGCCAGAATCCCACAGATTTTATTGAGACCTTGCTGCTGCAGGAGATCACCGGAGGTGCCCTAACGCAGGGATTTGCAGTGGAGAGGGCACATAGGGCCCTGATCAGAAGGCCACCGCCGGGTAATCCGCCCAGGCCCGTGATCGCCAAGATCCTCAACTACAAAGACCGGGAGAAGATTCTGGAACATTTTCGTAAAGGGGGCACCATACGGCGAGGGGAGGCAACCATCACCGCTTACCCCGACTACACTCTACAAGTGCAGCGCAGTCGGATGAACTTTGGGGCGGTCAAAAGGCGCCTGTGGACGGCCGGTTTCAAGTATATGTTACTCTACCCAGCCAAACTTAAGGTCTTCTTCAAGGCTAAGACGCTGTTTTTCGACACCCCTGAGGAGGCCATGGAATGGCTCGATGCGCAGAACTGCCCGCAGGAGCCCGATGAGCAGATGGCGGATGGAGCAGGGAGAGTTAAGTGAAACAGTGGGCCCGGCTGACTTTGAACATTTGGACTGGAATATAGTCTTTGCCACTTTGTGATGGGGATGCACTTTTTAACTGTTTCGAATATGGTCCGCGAGCGCGGATATAGATGTGTAGGGGGCATCCGAGGGCCGTTTTATTCGTACCCCAGTGTGTGTTTAGATTAGTCACTGTGTCGGGTTCTCTACACGGGCTTCCGGAGAGAACCGGACACGGGGATGCCTGAGATCCAGGGATGGAGCTGGGCAGTTGGTTGGGTTAGGGGGGGTGGGGGGAGTTAGTTGTTATGTGAGCCTGGGGAAGAAACTGAGAAGGGAAGTAGTCGGGACTGGGGGGAGGCGATCAGACCAGAGGGGGAAGTGGGAGCTACGGATAAATCATGGGAGACCTTAAGGTATTGACATGGAATGTTAGAGGGTTGAATAGCTACCTGAAGCGTAATAAGGTCATGTTGTATTTGAAGAGGCAGAGGATAGACGTGGCCTTGTTACAGGAGACGCATTTGACACGGGATAAACTTGAAATGGTGCGGAGAAAATGGAGGGGGACAGTGGTTGGATCCACATTCTCTGCGTATGCCAGGGGTGTGCTGGTTTGGGTTGCACCACATGTCCCGTTCAAGCTCTTGGGGGAGGTTGTGGAGTCGGACGGGCGGCTGGCCATGGTTCGGGGGATTGTGGAAGGTAGAGTTGTCTGTATCATAAACACTTATGCCGCCCAACCAGGACACAGCGACTTACTTTAAGACACTGTGCGCGAGACTCGGTGAAGGGATGGGGAGCACAGTAATCTGGGGTGGAGACTTTAATTGTGTGCTTAACCCCAGGGAGGACAGGTTGGATGACAAAATGGTTAGGCCCAGCCCAGCGGCCAAGGTATTGCAGTCGCTGCTAACGGATCTAGGCCTGGTAGACGTGTGGAGAGCGAGACACCCGGGTGGGAGGCAGTATTCGCACTATTCGGCTCCGCACCAACTGCACACGAGGCTCGACTACTTTTTTGCCACTCCAGACATTCTTACGGAGTGTGAACAGATTGACTACAGGGCGAGGGTCCTCTCGGACCACTCGCCCCTAATCATGCAATGGCGGCTGCGCCCCCCACGTGCACGGATTCCAACATGGCGCCTTCGGGCGGAAGCGCTACGGGATCCGGTATTCAAGGAGGACATGAGGGAGGAGATAGTCGCGTACTTTGAGTCGAACACAGGGAGTGTCAAGTCGGCTGGTACTTTGTGGGAGGCTTTTAAGGTGGTGATGAGGGGAGTTGCTATCGCGAAGTCCAAGGGATTAATGGGCGGAATCCTGACCGACCTGCGAGAGGCCGAGATCGAGCTGGAAAAAGAATTGGAGAAGGGTGGGACGGATATGGAAGTAGTTACTGAGCTGCAGCAGCGGTGCTCTGGGCACTGGGACAGACTCTGTAACCTGAATTATACGAAGTACATTGAGAGGTTGCATGCGGGTGGGGACAAGACAGGCAGGCTCCTCGCTTGGCTATATAAGAGCGAAACCCCTAGGGCTCCGATCCGATCGGTCATCACCGAAGGGGGTGCGGGGATCGACACGCAAGAAGGGGTAAATGGGGCATTCGCAGAATACTACCAAACATTGTATGAAGATCGGGAAGGGGGGAGCCGAGAGGAGATAGATGAAGTACTCGGGGATATAGGCCTGCCCAGAATCAGCGATGAAGAGCGAGAGGAGATGGATGCTCCGATCACTCTGGAAGAGCTCAGAGAGATAGTGCGACAGCTGCCCACTTGCAAGGCCCCGGGGGCGGACGGGTTCCCCAGTGAGTTTTATAAGGCGTATGGGGAAGAGGTACTCCCACCCATGCTGGACATGTTTAATGAGGCGTTTGAGCTGGGACAGCTACCAGAATCACTCAGGGAAGCGGTCATAGTGCCACTCCCCAAGCACAATACACCGGGACACGGTTGCGGCTCCTATCGACCCTTGTCGATGCTGAACCAGGACAGCAAGATCCTAACAGCTGTCTTGGCGGCTAGAATGAGGAGAGTGATAGGCAAGCTGATTCACCCTGACCAGACGGGCTATGTCCCGGATAGGAACATTACCCACAACCATAGACGCCTACACAGAGTGGTCGAATGGGGATGTAGCAAGGACGGCGAAATGGCGATAGTGGCGCTGGATGCGGTCAAGGCGTTCGACTCTGTTCGTTGGCCGTGGCTGTTGGCGGCACTGGATCACTTCGGAATGGGGCCGGGGTACAGGAGGTGGGCCGAATTATTATACAGCGCGCCTCTAGCCAGAGTTCGTACGGGGGCAGTAGTGTCGGACAGGTGGCAGTTAGGTAGAGGCACCAGGCAGGGATGTCCTTGGTCCCCAATGTTGTACATCCTGGCCCTTGAGCCCTTGGCAATTTACCTCCGGCAACAGTATGACCCGGTGGGCATAGAGGTGGGGGGGGAGAGCCATCTGATATCCCTGTATGCCGACGATATGCTGTTGTACCTCCAATACCCTGAAGAGAACTTGCAATATGTCTTGGAGATGATGGAGAGGTTTGCTTGGCTTTCTGGCATAGCGGTCAACCCTCGGAAATCCACTCTGTTCCCGCTGGGCGGCTATGTGGGGATACCGGCTGAGAGGTTGCCAGTATTGCGGATCCCATGGGCGACAAGCACCTTTCGGTACCTTGGCATAGACGTATACCACACGACCGGGGAGGAACACAGGCACAATACTGAATTGGCAGTGGGGAGGATTGAGAAGTGCATGAGGTTTTGGGAGAAACTACCCTTAGCGATGATGGGCCGGGGTGCTATGCTTAAGATGGTCGTGCTACCTAGGCTGCTGCATTATTTCAATAACATTCCATACATGATACCCAAGGGGTTTTTTGCTAGACTACATAGGGTATGTAGAGATTTCTTATGGCAGGGCACGCGTAACAGGGTCGCATTGTGGAAATTGCAGAATGCTTATGAGAAAGGCGGCGTGAGGCTGCCGAACTTTGAGGCCTACTACGTGGCAGCGCAGCTGCAGTACGTGGCCAAGTGGCTTTCGGACGACGAAACCCCGGAACACAGACTGTTGGGAAAGGACTGCTCCCCCTTCTACCTGCGAGAGATTATTTGGGCATCCAGCACATGGATGAGGGGGCGTCCTAAAATGCTAGCGTTGGGCAGGAACATGTGGCGAAGAGCCTGCCGGATGATGGGGGATCCCCTGCCGTGCATGCCGCAGCTGCCGCTGGTGGCCTTGGCAAGGTAAGACGGACAGCTTGGGGCCATCCTGCGAACATACTGGGAGTCAGTGGGGCTGGTCACTTTGGGTGACATTTGGCAGGATGGGGCCTTGGCGGAGTTCGCAGATCTAGAGGCGGGGGCGGGGCTGCACACGGGGCAATACATGACGTTCCACAGAGTGATCAGGGAGGTCCGGAGCACTTGGCCCGAGACCGTATTGGCTGACGAGCCGGATGCGACGCTGGAGATTATGTATGACGCATCCGAGGGCGGGCATGAGGTCTCCAGGCTGTACGATATGCTGATGGCAAAGGTTGGGAAGGATTTGGGGTACCTGAGGTTGGAATGGGAAACAGAGATGGGGGCCCCGATGGCGGATGGGCAGTGGGAGCGCGCCCTGGGGTACCACAAAAAAGTATCGAGGAATGCCAGGTTTAAACAGATACAACTATATATCACGCATAGGGCATACATGACCCCCCTGAGAATTTCCAGATTTCAAGACACTGGGCGCCAGGCGTGTCCCAAGTGTAACACAGAGAACGCTGATATGATTCACATGTTCTGGGCCTGCCCTGTGATTGCAACCTACTGGAGTGAAGTAGCGCAGAAGCTGGCAGGGAGGGGCATTGTACTTAAGATAGATTCGGCCTGGGCCTGTTTGCTTGGAGGGTACCCCAGGGCGCGCAAGCTTCGGCACGTGGAGAAGCTTAAAGATTTGGCTTATGTACTCGCCAAACGCAGAATAGCCATGGGATGGAAGAATTGTCAGAGGCCACGGGTGGAGGTATGGTGGCGTGACCTCCAGAAATGGGCTGCCGCCGAGACGACAGCATGGTGGGAGGCCAGCAGGGCGGGAGGGGAGGAAGAGGTGAGCTCCCTCACGGCATGGAAGGTGCTATTGGCTGAACTGTTTAGTACGGGGTCGACCTCGGCTGGATCTGAGAGCGACGGAACCCCACCACACGGAACGGACAATGATGGTGGACACCCTACAGGCTCATAGGGGGGAGGGAAGGGGATTGTTAAGTTAATTCTGTTCTGTTTTTTTCTTTTTTTTTTCTTTTTCATATCTGTTGTTTGGCCTTTGTTGTGGCTTGATGTGTTCTATTTATGTTCTGTTGCACTGTGCGGTCGTTATAAAATAAAATACATTTTAAAAAAAAAAAACAGTGAAATTGCTTATATCTTAGTTACCTTTTCCTTTTGTGGGTTCAGCACGCACCACCCACCCTATGTGCAGTGCTGGGGGGCAGTCGAGGGGGTTACATAGTAACTCCTTATCCCACTTCGCATGTAACTTTTTCTACACTAACTTGAATGGCTGGTGGCAGTGATTACTTTCTACTACCTTTTGTGCAGGGTACTTGTAAGCTGATTTTGCAGCTGCATACAGCATCCATGGGTGACAATTTTTCCAAAATGCTCCCTGTCTTCTTTTTTTGCCATTTTCTGTTTTAGTTCCTTCTGGGCTTTTACTCTGTTTAAACTAGGTTTGAGTCTTTTGTGTATTTTGCCTTTTGGCAGGCATCAGCCTTGAAGCACACCCAGGCTCGAGTGTGTCTGGGAAGGCAGGAAGTGAGGGAGGAGCTCAAAACTTCACCGGCCTTTGTAGGCATGCATGGCCTACACCAGTTCCAACTGGGAAGGAGGTGTCCTAGAGGACGATCCTCCCCGCCCCCTGCCCTCGGCCCCCTGTGTGATTGACAACTGTAGAGCTGTGAATGAATGGGATTTCGCATAAAAGGCAAGGCTTTTGGGACTACAGACAGTCGACCACTGGAACATCATATCCGACAGAGGACGAGCAGATGTGCCAGCAGCACCTTCCAGGACAGCAGAAGCACCAGTGAAGCCTTGCAGCTATGCGGACCCCGTTTTCGTTTCGATAGGGAAGACCGATACAGGACGACTTCCTCCCTTGGGCTTGTGTGACCAACTGGCCTCGAGACCTGCTTCATTTTGGCTCTTCCCCCGACTAGCTACAACTTTCCTAGGCTGCAGAATCCCAATGCTTGGGGACCCAGGACAATTATTGAGTGCATCGTCTTGCAGAGATCGAATACGGCCAAAACTTTGTGGGCGCCTTCAAGGACCTCCAGAAGCAGGGAATTCTTCTCCAAAGCCCCCTCACCAGAGTACAGGACCGAGGGACCAACCAGAGCTATTAGTTTCTCTTTGGCACTGAGAAAAAGGTGCCAAAACCACAAAGTGCCACTGAATCATGTGGAATCCATTTCTGCCAAGCCCCTCTTCAGAATGCTGGTCCAGAAGCCCACCAGACGTCCTCCCTTTCGTCACCACGACCAAGGACAAGTGTATGCATCAGGAAGGCATCCAGCTGGAACTTCTTCACTTGTAAGGTATGGTGAGGCTTGGGGTATAACTACCTTTTGCCATTTGTAGTGCTCCCTGGCTTGGGAAGTACTATTTTAACCCCTCTAGAGTTGACCTCAGCTCACCTGTGTAGGCCTTCCAGCTTGTGCTCCATTAAATGGGCTTCCTTGAGCTCATGTGATTTTTCAACAAACTCCTGACTGTTTGATAACATTTTTCTAAGAAAAGTTGCGTCGGAACTGGAACTGTCCCATTGACTTTGGCTGTCTTGGTTTCCTAAAGGCTGCTCTTATGAACCCTATTGGCTTTGGCAGTGCGTGTTCCCTTACAGGTTTTAATTGTTGACACTATTATTGCTGGGATAAAAGACTGCCTACATCTCTATGGGAGAAACTGACTATTGAACCAGTTGATAGTTGGTTTTCCATTTTCCCTCCTCAACCCAATGTTGTAATGGTGAACAACAATAAGTGCCAATACTGACCTTGATTGATGTCACTCTGTGTGCTGGAACATGTTTAGCATAGAAAAGAATCTCACCTGCATTATTGGTTCTTGTTTTAATTAATTCTATCTTCCAATTAATGTTATTATTAGTTGCTGCTTTTTAATGAAAGATTAATTTGCCTTGTGTATATATAAATAAATAATTTAATATAACTAAATGTGTATGTGTTTACTTGGTGCCTTGTGTTTACTGATTTCATTGTGCTACTCTACAGCTCGCATTACCAATCCTAGGATAAGCCTGGCTGCTCAGTCACTCTACCAAGTTGTGTAGTACAGGCCTATATTAGAGTTTGGTCTGCGGAATACCAGGAGATGTCTTGTGAAGTCCCACACCAGTTGGACTTTACAAAATCTTACCTAACAAAATCCTCTTTTCTTACAGCATGTTTATCATTTATGTTCAGCTGTGTGCTCCATTGTTCCAGGGGGATCAGCATATATCGACATTCACTACATCAAGAATAATCATTGGGGGTGGGGTGGTGCAAAGGGCTATCATTGGCTTGATTTGCAAGCATGCATGGTTTAACATTCTGCCCCACTTTAGATCTGTCAATTTTACCATTTTGACATTCAGGAAATTAAAGATTGATCTAAATTCAAACTTTATTTTTCCATTTTTCAGGACACGCTGTTGGAGGCAAATTTTCTGTGGTGTGCTGTATTATCATAATCTTTTAGTCCTAATTGGCAAACATCTGGCCAACCATTTCCAGTATTTCTTCAATGCGCGTTATTCCTTAGATGGTGTATGCTGCTAAAAAATAGCATGTTTTTTTTTGTTCCCACCAATCCAGTGGCAGATTCTTTCTTGGAATCTTTACCATGTTCTGAGAGAATGCTGGTGAATCTGTGTTCTGACAGTCTTTTGTCACTTTTTTAACCTTTGAGAGGAGATGCCCTCCAAAATGTCCTTTTAGTACTTCACCAACACCCCTTTCGATCACCCTGACATACTATGACTTATCCCTTTCGACCCACCTTACTTGTCAATTGACCCTCGTGCCAGTCCTGTTGCTTTTATGTGATGGTTTCTCGTCTCTATATGCCTTCATGTATGCAGCATTCTGCACATGGCATTTCTGATAGAACGGTGTGATTGCTGTCTTCATGAATATTCTGGCCTAATCTGAGGCTGTCTACGTGTTCCTACAAGCAGTTTCACTTAGAACGTTTTTGCGACTGCATTGCCCTCCTTGTTTTGGATGCAGCCTGAAAAAAATGTATTTCTCATGAACCAACCACTGCAGAAGGGAGAGCTCCTGACAGCCCTCATGATAACATAACTCTAGTCGTCTTTCAGCACGACCACTGTACTAACAAGCTGGTCTGAATAAGGTACTTATTCCCCAAACAAAACAAAAAAACATCTGCTTCCTCACTTAATGTTTTACACTGTTGTAAACCAGGATGGTTCAGACATAACGATGAATTATATTTTTCAATCTAATGGGTATTTGATCTTCTTTTCCATGTTAATGTGTATTTTGTTTGTAGGCAGTGGTCGAAGAAGAGTGTATTCCTGCGGACCAGTTTGTTATGCACTTGCTGCCAAGTCTTTTAAGTCTTATATCTGATCCTGTGCCCAATGTCAGAGTACTGCTAGCGAAGGCTTTGAAGCGAAGTCTATTAGAAAAAGGTAAATATGTAAATGTACTTTACTTACCTACCTTACAATCATGACTGCAAGAGCTGGAGGAGATGTTTAAGCAAAGTTGTTTAACAGGCTATTGGGCTGTGCCGGCACATTCTTGAATATTGCTGTCCTGCTGCTTAGCTTGTGGTGGGAGAGGAGCTTTGGTTTGTGTGCTTTGGGGATGCTTCTCCCACAGCTGCCTCACCTGCCATGAGCATTGCTGATTCCCCTCAACTGGTCAGCCTCACCACTCTCTCGACCTTCTATGCTTCCACATCACTTGTGCAAATGGAAAATAGCACCACAATTATGCTCGGGAAAGTGAGCCCATTCTAGAGTGAACTTGTTGATGCTCCCTCAGGGCTGACCTGATATTCGCACCCAGGGAAAGGAGCTCAGGCAATCGGGTGGCTGGAAATGCTCATGACAACACAGTGTACCACTCAAATTTTCCAACAACCTGAGGCTGTTCCCGAGTGGCACCACCTACATACCTTGCAACCTTTTAATTGCACAGGGCGGGTGAAAAAGAATAATGTAGTTTTGGGCGGGTGAGAGCCCATTGAAATTAATGGATGAGTAGGAGGGGTTAGTGAGTGAGTGAATTAATGAATTTCAAGGCGGGTGACACCCATTAAAAGGGTGTGAGTTGAGATGTAAGCATCAAGATTGTGGGGAGGCAACAGGAGTCTCTCCCTCTTGCTTCCTGACACTCACCCTCCCCTCCGAGACATCCTGCATCCTTCTCCCACCTTCCTCCCCACTTACCTGCTGGACCGGAGCTCTGTGCTCCCGGTGTTCCCACTGGTCCTTAGCGTCCATGAAATTATGGTAGGTGTCATCATCTTCTTTTTTTTTTTCATAGGAGATTGGGCGAACACAATATGCCCAGAGCCCAGTTCTGCCCAGAAAAATAAAAAATGAAAAGTATGCATACCCCAGACAAAACCCCTGTTGCGAATAGCAATTTCCCCTTTGTCGGGGGGCTTACGTGGCCAGTAAAAGCCCATTGCCCTTGCTGAGCCCCTCTGAACATGTACGCCCGGCGACACAGTGTTGATGGACATATTCGCACCCGGGGGAAGGTCGGCCTGCCAAACAGCTGGCTGGTTTTATGGATGATAACACAGTGTACCTACCGCCTGCATTTTCCAACCACCCGAGACCCTTACCCGGGTGGTGACATCTTGATTGTGGGGAGGCAACAGGGAGCATCTCCTTGTTGCCTCCCCACACAACCCAAGACGCCATTTTGTGTGTTTTTGTGTAGTACATTCAATTTGTGTTCCTACTGTCTAAATGTTTACTAAAGTAACATATTTAACTGAATAGCATTTGAGTTTAAGACAACAGAACTGAATTGACTCTAATGAAAGGAAGAATCTTTTTTTTTTATACAATTAAAAAAAGAAATCATGAGCCACATACAAAATAAATGGATTTTCATTAATTGGAAGAATGCATTAGCATGTTTGGTATAATCCCTGCACTTTGCCCATTGCAAAAAAAATAACTTCTAGTGGGATGTAGGAATAGGACTGGGGGAATCCACCTTGTCCCCGCCCATCGCCACAATAAACCCTTATGTCATAGTCCACCATAAAATGGATAACATAAAGAGCAGAGACTGCTCCCCCAAAATCGTCATATAGCAATGCAAGGGTGCTTTAAAAGCAAACTGTGTACCAGCAGCAGCTTTCCCGCTCTTCCCGATCCTTGGATTCGCTCACGGAGTCCGAGCGTTTCATGTTGTGCACTCCATTTTCCTGTGAACCCAGGAAGGTCTTGCAAACCAGGGAGCAGATGGCAAGTGCTTGTAAGCACAGCAAAATGAGAAGCGGGCATGAGCATAGCACACCAAGAGATGGAGGGAAATTCAATTTCTGGAAGATCAGAGTAGTGCTAGTCCACATGCCCGCCATAGTAAAAGTGCCTGCTTCCAAGATGGTGACTGGCGATGTTTTATGTCCTTAGCACAAGGAAACAGTCATTCACATTCTCCGAGAACAAGCAATGAGAGAATGCTCAACACATAAATCGGAAAATAAAGGGTAGTTCTAATAGGTGAACGGTCACAGATGGTCTGAAGAGAATCTTGCAAGTTTCAAGGGTTTTAATTAACTTCTTTGCGATGCTCCTGGGAGGTAGTTTTGGCTGCTGTATGGTGTGTATAAAGGGTTCTTCTAGCCTGTCCCTCAGGCTCTCCGGCATTCTCTCCACCCTAGCACAGACTTTCAAAATCACCTTAAACACGAGGGGAGTGGTAGTCCCTTTTGTCTAACTTAGCCTCTCTGATGTTGGAGGCCTAAGGGCCAAGGCCTTTTCTATCATACTCCCTCAGGGACTTCCTAAGGGTTATCATATTCTGGCATTCCACAAATAGTGGTGTTTACAAGTGAATAGTGACTATCTTCTCAGTCTCACTCCCTCTCACTGCTCTCCCTGCCCTTGCGTCTCCTTATTTCCCCCACTCCCCTTTCTTCTGCTCCCTCCCTCCTCCTGTTCCTACTTCCATGCCTCATCTTCTCTCCCTCCTCTACTCTGCCACCTTCTGTTTTTACCTACTCCTTGTTTCTCTTCTCTCCCACAGCCTCCATATTTCCTCTCACCTTCTGTCTACTCTACCACCCTGATCTTCTCACTCTTCTCCCACCTGCTCCTACCAACTTCCTCTCCCCCTTATCACTATTCCACTCCCTCTCGCAATCTCTTCTCTCTTTCTTCACCCTCTCACACAACCCCCACGACACTTACACTCCCCTTCCCCTCCACCACATTCACAGTCTTCTGCACATTCACGATCACAGGTGCAGCCTTTCCACTAGGCACCACTCTCTCACACACAATACCTCACCTGTACGCCTATCCAACTGCTCCACAGATTCCTCAGTGCTCTGCTCCACTTTCCAACCTTCTGGTCTTTCCACCTCCAGGCTACCTGACCTCACCCGAACACCCCACACACAACCTCACCTGAACACCCCACACATTGTGACTGGTTGCTGGTTTTTTATAACTGCATTTTCCTGCTCCCTACCTTCTCCCCGCCATTGGTTGCTCTACAACAGACTATTGGGCCCAATCTATACCTGTAATTTTTCCTGGGGTTTGAGCCACGGTTGCGAGAGGAGGACTCAAAAACTCTTTAGCACTGCCTCCATTGGACGCGCAAGTATTGGAACAGTTTCTTCTGGCTGCTCTCATTGCTGCCTTCAATCCAGGTGGCTGAGAGTAGTGCAGCTCTGTATTAACCAGCGCCAAAGCATCTGGTGTAGGTGGTGGTGTTCTCCTTCCACGTTCTGATGGGTTCATGCAATACAGCAGAGTGGTCTTGTCCTTGAAGTCCTGCAGCAAAAATAAAACCCTGACAGAGTAGTTGTTGTGTAGCATTGGGTAAAAACATGTGGTACCTGTCACTTCACCCAAGGGGATTTCAGGGACTACCACCCGCTGACCCTTAACTCCCTTGCCCTGCCTATGGGGTAGAACAGTAGGCCCCGCATACTAGGTTGGGAGGGATCTTTGCTCCCTGCACCCCTGGCAGGATCCAAGCCCCACACCCTGTCAGAGTTTTCTGGAAACATTGGAAACGGCCTGCAGTATAAAGAGACATAAGCACCCTACTGCAGAGTTATCTAGGATGGCATTCTGTAGATCGTAGTGTGGGATCCATGTCTACAGCACCCAGAAGGGTGACTTTTCCCCCAAAACCACCATGAAAACCAAGAAAGTGTGTTGGGCTGCTTTATAAACCCCAAGACTAATTAACCTGAAGGACACATTCAAAGTGCTGCATCCCCCAAGATCTAGTTGGTAGAGTAGGGAACTAGAAATTAAACTAGGACCTTAGATCCAGATTTATTTATTCCTCCACCCTGATGCGGTTAACCTTAGAGATGTTTTATTTTGACATCTTCGGTTCCTGAGGAATGCCTCCAACCCTCTTTGAAAGGAAAATAATGGTGTTGAACTGTGTGTCTGGAGTCGTCCGACTACACTGTGGCACCAATAGATCCTCAAAAAATATTTGAGGTTGGGAGTAGCGATCAGGTAGTCAGCATGAAGAGCCTTCGATCCATCATGTGCTCTTAGCTAGAATATGATCATTAAAAAGCTCTGCTTATAAATTTCCAATCAATGAATAGCTTTATCATTAACTCTAGAACATGTTTCATAGTTTTATCAATGACTTCATTTGGACTTTGACATTAATGTTTGGTATTTTTGTTTTTTTTAGCTTACTTCACAAGTGTTGGCAATCCTCATGTGGAAGATGTGGAAGGGGCCATTTTAACACTGCAGTCAGACCGGGACCAAGATGTTCGTTTCTTTGCCACTGCAGAACCAAAACAAAACAGTACGGACACAGACTACTGTCCTTGAAAACCAACCTAACTTATCTTTAACTGTTCTACACCCCTTCACCTCACGACCGATAACTCCATACCATAGACCACAAACTGTTGCAGCCAGTGTAATTTTCTATACATACCATGGACACAACCTGGATCAGAAGAATTCTTTCTACATCGGATCAAAGGGGAGACCTCATCAGATATGACTCCATTTGATAATTTTATACTATGGCTTTTTTAAATCCATTTATTTTGAAAATAAACTATATATATACATATATATATACACACACGTGTATATGTATATAATGTTTATAAAGGTTGGTTAGGGGAGATAGTGCATTTGAAAACGATGGGATTCGATTCTCTGAAATGCTGTTGTGTTTTTTGTCCTTAATGGTTTAGACTTCTGACACTAAGGCAGCCTCTTCCATTATCCATGTACAACTTCCACTTTTTGCCTCTACAGTCTGCTCAGTATGTCAGCAGACCTTACTTCCATTGTTTCCATCGGTATCTAGTTAAGCAAAACGTAAAGGGCCTCCTAAAGCGGAATTGGTAAACAAAGCAGCAGTTGATCACGTGCTTACTACTTGCACATTAAGGGTAGAAACCCATCTTCATCCAAACCAGAAACCCAACTATCACATTGAGATTATTGCTTGTGAGTAAGGAGCTTAGTACTGGACCATCACACTAACTTGTGATGGAGAGGGGTGTTTGCTATTTATACCTTTTAAAGAAATCCCCTATAAATATTGTTTTGAAACTTTATATTCTTCCATGTCTTTGTTAGGGACCAGGCGAAAGTAATTTTCTTCTGCTGTAAGAGGTCTTTGATGGCAAGGTCAACTCAACAGTTTGGTTTTGCAATCCCAGCGCCACAGCATCATAGGGTGACCTTTCTCAATGTAAAATTGAATTTTGACCTGCAACAGTTCGTTTTTATCCAAGGGAAGGAGGCTACAACTGGTGCTCAATGCAAGCCCATGCTAGTAGAAAGTATACATTTAAGAAAGGTGCTTCTCGTCTCCCTTAGGACTCCTGATCTGTAATGTGGATTGGAGAAACAATCAAAGTAATGAAAAAATTCCAATTCAACTATTTTTCCCATGTTTTCTAATTGTAGGGTCACAACTGTGTGCACTTCCATATAAATAACTAATATATATCAATTTACAAAGTCTTCCTATTGGAGACCCCCACCCCCTATTCTGTCCCGCAATGATGAACTACTCGGTGGAGCGATGCATTTGATGCGATAGTTGTATTTTCTTTTAAAGGCACTCTGTGGGAAAAGTTCAGAGCTGTAGAATTTTTGATGTAAGTGATCTTGTATAGGTTGGGTTGAATCAGATGGCACAATGGGCTCACCCTGCCCTGGTTGCACCTATTCTACGTCATGGAGTTCTTGGAAGCACACAGATGTGTGTGTGTGTTTATATGAAATTAAGGAATAGAAGAGAGCTCATGCCTTTTAGCAAGTCATCTTCTCTTTGGTCAGTGTAGAAAGGGTAATTATCTTACTTAGAGGCAACTGGTGGAATATGCTAAATTAGCTGAGAAAAATGACATTTTTAAAAAGCCTGTGTCACCTGAGGACTTAAAACACAAAAATGTTATTTCAAAAGTCGATGGCTCCCACCAGTTTGAGCCAATTCTCCCCTTTCCAAGTGTAGCAACCATACTTTCACAAAGAGCTAGTACTGTATATACTTTAAAAAAGAAAAATAAGATCAGTAAAAATCTGGTTGACTTACAGTAATTTATGTTGATAAATATTTTTTTAAAACCTGTGGATGACCTCTGTAAAGCAGTTTATTATAGACTTGGAGTGGTTTATTAGCCCTGAGGTTAGTAAGCTTGCTTCTTCTGGATGCACTTATACTCCATTTTATTTTTTTATGGTTTTCTCGTTTTTTTGAATTTGTTTTTAACAGCAAACAAAATTGTACATATGTGAATAAGCCCTAACCTTCGCAATCAAAAAATGTTTTTTTCACGCTATCTAAAACCTATATCACTGCAAGAAAATCTTACAAGACCAGGTAGTTATTGCGGCAGTACCAGCTTTGACTACAACAGGGTTTATAATATTTTCCTCTTGGTATGTATGTGATGGTTTTAAAAAAAGAAAACATTGAAAACCATTATCTTTGTCTTTTGTGGTCATTTCTAAGTGCCGGGTACATGATTGTTTTAGTTTGGTATACCTGCACACATTAACATGCTTTCCTGGCACCAAAAAGACCTAACACATTGGATTTTATATTCATAGTCTCGGTTTCTTCTATGGCACACCCTAGCTTATATATTTTCCATTTGATGCTTCTGAGTCAGTGACTGGGAGATGTTAGTTTGAACACTATTCCTTCTTGAGAATTTGGTCTTCCTATTAGTATTTTGGCGCACTGTTAAGCCGTTTTACGAAAGTCCACCTGTGTTGAGAATTAATAAAAGGGTCCCCTATGTACACATAGCCCCAACTTCTAGTTTAAGTCTGTACCACTCAAGGGTTTTGGTAGTACGGCAGAGCAGCCAGGTGTGTATCATAGGAGGGATGTGAGCTGTAGGTCAGTACAGAGAACTTAAATAGGCACAAAGAAACACCAAGACACTAAGGGGTATATACAAAAGGCAAAAATACATTTCAGATGAGTACTATTTCAAAGCTAATAAATGCAATGGAAAACCAATGCAATAATTCAGGTAAGTAAACCACAGTATAAAACCTATGGATGCAATTCAAAGGTAAGCAAAACTCCAAATCTAATGTTGTAGAAATAAAATGTTTGAACACCCACAATCACAGATTATTACTTTTTAAGACTTCTACTTTTCAGAGGCCTTAAGGCTTTAGCAGTCCATCCCTATGATGAGTTCTTCAAAGTCAGATTGGACGGAAAGCGGTTAGGCTCAGTTGCAGAAAAGGCAAAGTTCCAGACGTTTCGTCGGTTATCAAGCTTTTTGTTGGTCAAAAAGGGTGCAGGGACCTATGGAAAGGCTCCCTGCATGCGCACAAGCATTTGGCCTGTGCCAAAGTGTATGGGCTAACGCCCAAACACTGGAATCAGTACTCCAGCAACAGGATGACTCATGGTAAGCATTACCCTGAGTCCCACAGTATCTGAACAGTGACAAAGATGAAAAAGCTGGACGCCTTCACTATGCAGCAGCTTTAGACCCGGTCTCCTGTTCGTTTGTCTTGGTGACGAAAGGGGGGTCTCCGAAAGGGATTTCGCAGCAGCATTCGAGAGGGGGATTCGTCATGCTCCAATGCGGATCTGTGGTTTTGGAACCTTTTTACAGACACCAACGACGAACGATTATCGTGCTTTCAATTCACCTCGCTCGCTCAGTACTGGACTCTGAGGAGGGGACTTTGAGAAGGGGGATCTTGCCTCTGGAGGTCCAGAAAGGAGTCCACCAAGGCTTTGGGAGGATTTGTTCATGGCAAGACTATGCACTGCAGGATAGTCGCAGGTCCCAGGGTATAGGGGGTTTGCAGCCGAGGAAGGTTGCAGGTCATCGTGGGATGGCTCAAATTGCAGGTTGTCTTGGGACTGATGCCCTCCAGTGCATGGGAGGAAATTGTCCTCTCCTGGGCTTCCCTGTTGATACAAAAATGGAGTCAGGACAGCAGCAGTCACTTCAGCAGGCTTCACCGGTTTCTGAGAGGTGCTGCAGACGTCTCTGGTCCTCTCCTTCAGTTCATTTCCAGTGGTCGACTTGTCGTCAGCCTCCGGATTCTTGCCTTTTATCCAGGAACCCAGCCACTCAAAACTAATGCTACATTCAAACTTTGGCGGGTGGCTGTCCTTTCAGGGCATGCCAGAAGACAAAGAACAGCAGATTTCTGACTCCTCTCCTGCTTCCTTTCTTCAGACAAACTGGATCATCGGTGGTCTTCACAAAGGATTCACACTGAACACAAAGTTCAAACCAGGACCTCCTCCACTCAGCAAGACAGAAGGACCAAGAAAAGGGCAAGCACACAAGAAATGGTGACAAAACAAACACAGCCACCATTTTGGGTGAATGGTGACCCATCTGTACCTTACCGCAGAACGTCCACTGCCACCAGACATTCAGGTATGCTTGTCACTGTAACCAAAATGTCCCAGGAGTAGTGAGAAAGAGGGCATATAATGTAACCCCTCAGCACTCCACATTAGGTGTTTTGTGCTCATCTCACAAAAGAAAAGGTAAGAAGGATAGAAAGAATCCCCCTATCCTTGGGAACAGTAGCTCTCACAAGGAAAATAAGAGAATAAAAAGGAAAGCCCAAAGGGCTCCCAGCAACACTGCACAAAAGTTGCTGTGTGCTGCAAAAGTAAATTAGAGATGCCTTTTTTTAATTTTATTTTTTATTTTTAGTTACTTGGTTTAATAATCAAACCTTTTTACCATTAAGAAACATCATCAATCACAAAGCAAACTATGTCACAAGGTAGCATTAAGGAGTGAAGAAAACAAAACCGTTTTATCTTGTGACATGGCCTGAGGAGATCCCATTAGATTTCACTTTAGTTCAGGGCACAGGCCATGTCCTGGCAGCATGCCAACTCCCACTTACTCCAGCCCACCATTCCTTCTGCCGACATTAACTTAATATCCCTTGGAGGCCAATTCAGTCCTTTCGACCCAAGATTTCAATTAGAATTTTTAGAAAAGCTGGGAGTGTCAATGTCGAATTTTTCACTCGAAGTCTACAAGTTCCACCAAGCAACAGTGTCCAATGTTCTGAGCTCCAAAAAGAATTTTCCCAGTATACGGGTGCGGTCATCCCTTAGGGCTTGGCAGTGTAGAACTAGATGAAACAGAGTTTTTGTCAGGGCCACACAGCCTACACAACAAGTTCTGGTCTGCTTGCAGCTTCCTGACCTCCATAATTTCCTTTACTGGAATTAAATTCAATCAGAAGCACATGAACTGACAATGGAGCTTGGCACTTGGAAATTTGATCAGGTAGGAGGGAAGACTACCCCTCTCCCTTACTTCTGGGATAAGCTTGCCATAGGTATTGCATTTGTTCTTCGCCTCCAAGGAGAGGTGATACAATCAAGGTCCATCAATTGGTGCTTCAGTAGTGTAGGATTCTTCAGCAGATCTTGACTGGCATTTTCACTTTACAAGTGAGAAGTGCAGAATGTACTCCATTGTTCTAGTAGGTGCTCTGTTTTTCCGACTATGGCTTTTTTCAGCACGACGAAGCCTCCTTCTGCCCTAAGGCACTTTCTGAGAAAAGTCAGCGACTTCCAGACCACAACCATATGTAATGAGTTAAGGCAGAGCTCTACTCTTATAGCCTGTACCGGTGTAGATTTAGGTAGCGCGAGAAAGTGCCTCCAAAATAACCCTTCAAGCCATGGCCAGACATTGGAAGATAACGCCAATGAGGCTTCCGATCCATAGGTGAGAATTGGCATTACCTTTTTACAATAAAAGTCAATCACAGGTAGCATTGTGAATTTGCAGTATTGAATCAGAATCGATCTAGCCTGTGCCGCCAGATCCTTCGTCTTACTATACAGGCTTTTCTCTTGGAACATGTCAGTTTCACTGTTACAGATGCTCTCACACCAAGATATGTCAAGGATGCGACCTCCAAATGTTTTCTCCTCTCAAAAACCAGGATTCGAGGGGATTGGATCCTCCGACGTATTCCATATCTGACAGGTAACCACCACAGCTGTCCTGCTTTGGAAAATTGTCTGCGTCCTGCGTCGATGACGTTAATACGCTGTCCTCGAGGGCCTCCGTCGAGCCGATGTCACCGGATGTTATAAGTAGGACGCACGACACCCGTAGCCTCAGTTCTGTTTTTTTCCACGAACGTGTTCGCTTCGGAGATCTCGGCGCACCTCGGTTCTTCTGAGTTCTATTCTTTCGGTTTTTCGAACCTGTTTGTTTGTGAAGATTTCCATGATGTCTTCGTCGTCTTCTACCCCGCGGCCGGGTTTCAAGAAGTGTCGGGACTGCGGTTCCAAGATGTCGCTGACGGACCCGCACGACGCCTGCCTCTGGTGCATCGGTGAGGACCACTCCACGGACGATTGTGACGAGTGCCAGTCGTTAACATCGAAGGCCTTGCAGGAGCGTAAGAAGAAGCTTTCTGTTGGTAAGGTGGCCAAGCCCCGGACGTCGAAATCCACTGGGCTTTCGACTGACGTTTTGAGGGGTGACTCTCCGCATCGTCAGCGTAAGTCCAGGGGGTCTCGGTCCCGGAGTGGGTCCCGCCATTCCTCTGCCTCTTTGAGGCATTCACGGAAGCGCTGTCACCGGTCACCTTCCTCGTCCGAGGACTCCGCCCGTCGGCGGGTTGCTTGTCCCAACAAGCATTCCGCTCCTGCGGAATGGGATTCATTTCGTAAGGAGATGATGGGGATTTTTCAGTCGCAGGGCTCCGTTCCGTCTGTGCCGTCGAAAGACACCGGCAGGGAACATGCTAGAAACACTGTTTGCATGCCTTCGGGCTCGAGCGGTCATCGCGATCACCAGGCGCCTTCAAGGTCCCGGTTGTACAAGGTGGTTCGCTCTAACCATGCCCGCTGCAGGTCCCGGTCCTCGACGCCCTCAAGACCGTCGGAGCCTGTGAGGTCTTCGAAGAAGACATCGACGCCTTCGGCGACGAGGCTGTCGAAGGACTCTTGAGGCTCCGCCTCCGAGGAGGCCATCAACGCCATTGGCGTGAGGCTGTCGAAGGACACGCTCGGGGCTCCGCCCTCGAGGCCTGTGTCGAAGCCATCGGTGCCACGCTTGACGTCGATGCCGATTCTGTCAACACCCTTGACGCCTTTTGAGGAGGCTTTATCGGAGGTGCCCCGGAGACCGGTGAAGGTATGGTTCCTGATGAGGTTCCTGATGAACTCATGTCTGGTCATATGTTACACTTCGGGCATCCGAAGCAGAATACGACTCCTTTACAAGCTCCTCTGTGGAGCAGATACAGGTTGCCATGGCGCCTGTACAAACTACGACGGAGTCCGTGTCAGCTGACACGTCCTATATGTGGAAGACGTACGGCAAGACACGCCCCCATACGTCTTTAAAACCACTGTCTTTCAAGGGGCTCGTTGCTGCTAATTAGCGTTACAAGCTACAACGGTTACGTCCGTTTACTCCTTCGTGTTTTCTCCGCACAAATTCCTAATCTGCTTACCTGGTATTGTCCCTTGCCTGGCTTCTGGATTGGCTTGGCTCCTCCTTTATTCCTGTCGTGCTCGCCTGGCTTTTGACCCAGAACGTTATTGGATCCTGCTTCCTGCTGTCTCTTGCTGTACTTTATTCCAGCTAGCTGCTACTAGACGCGGAACGACTTTGCCTTCCTCGCAGGTGACTTGCTATCAAACATCCGTAACTTTTCTACGCCTTATCTGGATGCGTGTGTGCTCAGGTACATACCACTGTTATTGATTTTCTCCACGGCCTTGCTTGGATCTTTGCCTTTTGTTGGGTTCTGGGACATTGAGTGACTGTCTTGTGAACTTGTCTTCAAGTGCATATAAACGCTTTGCTGATACTGCACCATACCGGCACTAGTCCTACCCTCGTGCCGTTCGGGGCTATTTCCCTATACTAACATTACTGTTTGTTATTTTCTCCTATCGTGGTCTTCAGTTTCATGGACTACTTTCCATGCTCAAAATATCCGTATTCAGGTTAGTTGTTATTGGTTCGATACATTAGGAAGTCTCTTTAGAATTATTCCCACTCATTGTGCTTATTCATATTTTTGTAGATTCACCCCGGGGAAGCTCCACTCCAATACTTACCTCGGTATTTTCCTGTTATATACTGCTGTTCTGATTACTTGGTTTATTTTCAACACTGTATAATATCTTTGTATTCCTTTGCAGCATTGGTATTGGCGGTGTGTGTTCTCCCCGCTCTTTTATTCAATTGACACCTCTGTCTGTCCCAATCGAAACAGCGGAGAGGTACATTGTAGAAAAGAGCCCCTCTTTGAGGAAGCCTGAGTCTTGTACTCAGGGGTGCTGGGATGGAAGGCTGAATATCGATTCTTGTACAACCATCATCTCCAAGGTCACTCATCCACATCTTGGGCCTACTTCGGAGTGGTGAGTAACAGAATTAGCAGCCGCAAACAATGTCCACAGAGGCCAGTGATGCTTTGGCTCAAATCGTGCAAATGGTCACGGATCTACGAACTGACTTGACCAATGCACAAGTGGCACTGCGCCAACGTATGGACGCCATTCAGGCATTGGTTACCACACCAGCGCCACAGATGGCCGGTGCTTGTGCTACAGCTCCAGGATCAGGGTTTCCACCTCCACAGCAGGAATCAAACCCTATTATGCTTACTACAAAGTTCCCTCTAGCTCCTCCTGAACGCTTCCTTGACGATCCTAAACAATACCAAACCTTCATCAACCAATGCAAACTGCATTTTATGTGCCGTCCCGCTTCATTCCCTACTTCTACTACTAAAGCGGCTTTTGTTTTGTCACATTTAGGAGGCACTGCAGCCGCATGGGCTAACCCATTGTTAGAATCCATCAGTCATGTTCTCTACAATTGTGATGCCCTTCTTGCTATGATGAGTAAAGTATTTGATACACGTTATACTACTCACGCTACTGACCTGGAACTCTTAAAGCATCGACAAGGGAACAACTCCCTATTGGTTTATTTGGCCCGTTTCAATCAGTTGGTAGCAGGAACTGACTGGCCCGAAGAAAAGAAGACTGCAGTCTTCTATCAAGGCCTCCCAGATGAGTTAAAGGACATCCTCTCCACTGTTCCTGTAGTCCCCACGGCATTTGGGGAACTACTAGATCTAGTCCTTCAGATTGATGCCCGTAAATCCGAAAGTCGTGGTGAAAAGAAATCTGCTTTGGTCAGCATGGTTCCAGCAGAGACCTCGTCCTCTTCACTTCCTGTGCCAGAACCTATGCAGATTGGTGTGGTTAGAGGTCCACTCACCCCTGCTCAACGAGAATATCGTAGATCGCACAATCTCTGCATGTATTGTGGGGCCTCTGATCATTTACTGCCCGAATATCCCAAACACCCAAAAGAAAGACTGGAAATGCCAAATCCCGACAATAGACGGAGTCCCTACGTCGGGAAGTTCACCTTTGGACTCTACAGTACAGAACCCGAGGCATCTAGTTCGCCTACCTGTTACGTTTTCCCTGAATCATGGTGTTTCATTCCAGACAACAGCAGTGATTGATTCAGGAGCAATGGGTAATTATGTTGATCAATGCTTTGCCTCTATGTCAGGGATACCACTGATTTGCAAAGCTATACCTGAAACAGTGAATGCAGTGGACGGTTCAATCCTTGTATCCGGAATGGTAACTCACCAGACGGTTCCATTACATAGGAGTACCGACGAAGGCCATACTGAAGAGATATCATTCGATATCATCAAAGCGCCGGCCTACAGAGTCATTCTGGGTATTCCATGGCTGAAGCTTCATAACCCTGCTATCGATTGGTCGACATCTCAGATTCGGTTCCCTTCCAATATATGCAACACCCGATGCACTACATTGCTTGGAATCAGCCAGGATAGTCCTGTCAGGGCACTGTTTTCTCCTACTATGCATATTGGAGCCGTTTCTAACAACGCTGTCTCTACGGTACCTTCTCAATATGCAGACTATGCGGATGGCTTCGACAAAGGGATGGCAGAGACTCTACCTCCACATGGAGTCTATGATTGCCCAATAGACCTAGTACCGGGGGTAAAGATACCATCCGGCAGGGTGTATTCACTCACTCTCAAAGAAGACGAAGTACTTAAAGAGTACATAGACAAGGCCTTGGCCATGGGATTTATTCGTCCATCCAAATCACCAATTGCATCACTGCTTTTCTTTGTTCCTAAGAAGGAAGGAGATTTACGTCCCTGTATTGACTATTGTGCATTGAATGCAGCTACCATAAAAAACCAGTACCCCCACCCCCCGATCTCTGTTCTCCTTGATCAGTTGGGATCCTCCAAAGTATTTACTAAGCTCGATCTCAGAGGAGCTTATAATCTGGTCCGTATGAGAAAGGGGGACGAATGGAAGACTGCTTTTAAAACACGTTACGGTCTGTTTGAATACCATGTGATGCCCTTTGGGCTATGTAATGCCCCGGCCACCTTTCAGGCATTCATGAACGATTTGTTTTATGACATCCTTGACCAGTTTGTTGTAGTCTACCTGGATGACATTTTGATCTATTCAAGAAACCAGGAAGACCACGAAATACATGTCAAAACAGTGCTCCAACGTCTGAGGGATCACAAATTGTTTGTAAAAGCAGAAAAGTGCATATTTCATGCCTCAGCGGTGGAATTTGTTGGGTATGACCTTACTAACAACGGGGTGCGCATGAGCCAGTCCAAAATTAGTGCTATCCTGGAATGGCCTGTGCCCAATACAGTCAAATCTTTGCAATCATTCCTGGGATTTGCAAATTTCAATAGACGCTTAATCAATTGATTTTGTAAAATCTCTGCACCTCTTACCTCCCTAACAAGTGCTAAGGTGCCATTTGTATGGTCTCCTGAAGCTCAGAAGGCTTTTGATCAATTAAAATCCGCCTTCACTTCCGCCCCTGTCCTCAAACATCCCGATCCTCCTTTTTTTGTTGAGGCTGACGCCTCGGGTTATGCTCTTGGGGCGGTGTTGTCACAAACCTGTCCTCATTCGGGCGAGGTTCATCCTGTTGCCTACTTCTCTCGTAAATTGACACCTTACAAAAGGAACTACTCCATCACGGAACGCGAACTCTTAGCCATCAGAGACGCATTCTTGGAATGGAGGCATCACCTTCTGGGGGCCAAACACCTTGTAACGGTATACTCGGATCACCGTAGTCTGTTAGCCTTCAAATCTATGAAAGGTCTTACAGCTAGACAGGCGCGGTGGCATTTATTCTTTTCACAGTACCAATTTGTTATCACATACCGTCCTGCTAAAGCTCAAGTTTCGGCTGACGCTCTCTCACGCCTCCATGCGGTTGGCCAGTCCCAACAGGTCGAAGCACTTCCTCTTCTACCGAACAAAGTTGTGTGCGGGTGTTCGGTTCAGCCCTCTTTGCGTTAGATCATCCTTGATTGGGTCTCAACCCATCCAAAAGAAATCGCTGATTTCAACCTAGAAGTAATTCAGGGTATGCCATTTATCCAAGGGCGCATCTATGTACCCTCAGGTCAAGCTAGAACCTTAGCTCTCCAATGGTCCCACGATTCTTTGGTTGCAGATCCAGGAAGTCAAAAAACTCTTGAGGCCTTACGGCGTTGGGCTTGGTGGCCTTCCGTGGCTCGCGATGTAAAGGACTACATTTTGACCTGTTCCATATGCACTCAATGTAAAACCTCTAGAGCCAAACCAGTAGGCTTATTACAACCTCTGCTTGTTCCGTACAAACCTTGGCCGATGGTGTCAATGGATTTCATTGTGGAACTCCCCGACGTCCAGGATCATGACACCATTTGGGTGATTGTGGATTATTTCACAAAATACGCACTGTTCATACCTTGTTCCAGCTTGCCTTCGGCTCCAATTGGCGAGACTGTTCATGATGAATGTGTTTTGTTTCTTTGGCTTACCCTCGGTCATTGTTTCCGACCGTGGTACACAATTTACTTCACGATTTTGTAAGGCTCTTAAGCTTCCCTGGGCATCGAGGACAGGTATTCCTCGGCATACCATCCTCAGACGGATGGGCAGACTGAGAGAACCAACGCTACTATCGAACAGTACCTACGCTGTTTATGCCTTCAGTTCCAACAGTCCTGGTTTACTTCTCTGCCTTACACAGAGTTTGCATATAACAACTCTATGCATACGTCAACAGGGGTTTCTCCCTTTTTTGCCCTGTATGGTGGTCATCCTAGGGCACTCCCACTTGATCCGGTATTGCCGGCTGTCAACCCAGCTGCAAGAGACTGCGTGAGAGATCTCGATAAGATTCATCGGGATGTACGCTGTCATTTGCTCCGAGCTCAAGACTGTGGCAAAAAATATGCTGATGTGCATCGATCCCCGGCACCGGTCTATCGTAGCGGCATGAAGGTGTGGTTGTCCCGTAATTTACGAATTGCGGGCAAACGTTTGCTTTTGCCTAAATACGTGGGACCCTATGCCATTACTGATGTTATAAATCCTGTGACGGTCAAACTCTCCCTGCCGTGCTCATGGCATATACATCCAGTTTTTCCCTTCTCCCTGATCAAGCCTTTCTTCCAGGGAACTCGTCTACCTACACGTCCCTCGCCGATCTTGGTGGATGGAGAGGAGGAGTACGAAGTTTCGCGCACCCTGGACTGCAGGGTGTCTAGGGGTACGTTGTTCTACCTAGTGGATTGGAAAGGTTATGGGCCTAAGGACCGTACCTGAGAGCCTTTGTCCAACTTACATTGTCTGGAGCTTCTGGGGAGTTTCCATTCCGCCAGGGGGTTGCCATTCTCTTTGGGGGAGGATGCTGTTACACTTCGGGCTTCCTTGCAGAATACGACTCCTTTACAAGCTCCTCTGTGGAGCAGATACAGGTTGCCATGGCGCCTGTACATACTACAACGGAGTCCGTGTCAGCTGACACGTCCTGTATGTGGAAGACGTACGGCAAGACAAGCCTCCATACGGCTTTAAAACCACCGTCTTTCAAGGGGCTCGTTGCTGCTAATTAGCGTTACAAGCTACAGGGGTTACGTCCGTTTACTCCTTCGTGTTTTCTCTGCACACATTCCTAATCTGCTTACCTGGTATTGACCCTTGCCTCGCTTCTGGATTGGCTTGCCTCCTCCTTTATTCCTGTCATGCTCGCCTGGCTTTTGACCCGGAACGTTATTGGATCCTGCTTCCTGCTGTCTCTTGCAGTACTTTATTCCAGCTAGCTGCTACTAGACGCGGAAGACTTTGCCTTCCTCGCAGGTGACTTGCTATCAACCATCCGAAACTTTTCTACGCCTTATCTGGATGCTTGTGTGCTCAGGTACATACTTGTAATTGGCAATTCCACCCCTGCTATTAATTTTCTCCACGGCCTTGCTTGGATCTTTGCCTTTTGTTGGATTCTGGGACATTGAGTGACTGTCTTGTGAACTTGTCTTCAAGTGCATATAAACGCTTTGCTGATACTGCACCAACCCGGCACTAGTGCGACCCTCGTGCCGTTCGGGGCTATTTCCCTATACTAACATTCCTGTTTGTTATTTTCTCCTATCGTTGTCTTCTGTTTCATGGACTACTTTCCATACTCAAAATATCCATATTCAGGTTAGTTGTTATTGGTTCGATACATTAGGAAGTCTCTTTAGAATTATTCCCACTCATTGTGCTTATTCATATTTTTGTAGATTCACCTCGGGGAAGCTCCACTCCAATACTTACCTAGGTATTTTCCTGTTATATACTGCTGTTCTGATTACTTGGTTTATTTTCAACACTGTATAATATCTTTGTTTTCCTTTGCAGCATTAGTATTGGCGGTGTGTGTTCTCCCCGCTCTTTTATTCAATTGACACCCCTGTCTGTCACAATCGAAACAGCGGAGAGGTACATTGTAGAAAAGAGCCCCTCTTTGAGGAAGCCTGAGTCTTGTACTCAGGGGAGCTGGGATGGAAGGCTGAATATCGATTCTTGTACAACCATCATCTCCAAGGTCACTCATCCACATCTTGGGCCTACTTCGGAGTGGTGAGTATGTTAGGGAGAGTTCTCTGTAAAGGCTAATTTCCCAAACCTAGTGAGTCCCCCAGCAGCTTTGCTGGTTTTTTGGGGTTTATTTGTTCTCCTGCTAAGAGTGAGACTCTTTTTCTCCCACTCTTAGACATGATTTGAGGTGTTCCTTTGACTTTGTATGTGCTCTATGGGCTATGGGGTCCTTTACCCAATAGGGCTTCATGTGTTTTTGATATGTGGGTTACACAGCACCCTCCGTGCAGTAACCCAGGTGTGTCGAGGGGTTTGTTGTTCGAGGGGGCACTGTCCAGTCCCTCCGACCGAGTTTTGGCTAGTGGCAGTGGGTATTACTTATTATATTCGACCGAATATATTCCTATGGGAATTTCCCATTGTTCGAGGCTACCACTTTTTAACATAGCCTCGAACATACCGCTGGTTTATTAAATTAATATAAATTCACCGGTTGGTATTTTTTGCTGAAACTTGGTTCCAAAATGGCGTTTGTGTTCGCTTCTGTGACTCCAACCCAAGTCGAGCCCTTTGTTCCACTTTTTGGCAGGGCTTCTCCACAGAAGCCTCCAAAAGTGGTGCCACTCTGTCTGGGTACGACAGGGGGTGTGGGAGGGGCGTTTAGGCACCCTGGACTGAGTTGCCTCGGCAACTCAAGTCGCACTCTTGTGTGATTGGCCCAAGTGGTGAGCCGCCCAGCTCACCACTTAACATGTTTGAGTGACAGCTAGGCTGAATGAATGAGGGTTTTCTGCATAAAAGCAGGGCTTTGGGGGACTGGAACTTCAGACGTTGCCACAGGACCTAAAGAATCCGAGGAGGGAGAAGCCGAGCCGACCTGCAACGACAACACCACCGTTGGAGCCCTGCTTAACCGTCTCACCACTTTTCCCGACGACAGAGGAGATCTCCAGCCCGGAGAGTCTTCTTCCTTTGACTGGTGGGGATAACCAGTTTGCCCGTCTTTTCGCCTTCCTGGACCATCTCGTGGCCCCCTTGCCCGTGCCAAGCACCCCGGCAACCGGAATACCACGGTTTACCACTACCGCGAAGAAAAGGGTAGTACCTTGTAACCGGGAAACTGCGCGGCTGGTTTCTTCCCTGGCAGTGCAACGACCTTCAGCTTTCCTCCACGTCGAGACCTCCTCTTCCTCTGGACGAAACACCGACTTGCAACCGCTGCCAGGAACAACTGGCCCCGCTGCAGCGTTCTTCCCATTTTCAGGTACTGTGTCCCGCCTGGCTTCCCTTGTGACAGATCGTTCGGGGTGACAGTAAATCCTCGACTTTCTAACCTGGGTTAGTCTGGGGCCTGTTAACTAACTTTTCCTGACTTGATCTCAACTTATATGAACTATCTACAAAGACTCTTTGGGCATAACCCCACTGTGTGATCCTGGACACATTTCGCTTGCTCTCTCTAAGAGTGGGCCTGGCATTTGAACTTCCTTGCTCTCCAGTAGCCTTTGCCTAACCTGCCTCACTGTGGTTCTTTGAAAGGTATTGAAATTGTGTGCTTCCATAACTTTGCCTTTTCCGCAGGATGACCTGACGGATATCCTTGACCAAGGTCCACCAACTGACCCGGTACTGCCATTCCATTGGCTTGGACTGCTCCGGAAAGTCTCCCGGCAGTGAGCAAGTCTTTGCCGAAGAAATACCGTCCAGCCAGTAGCTACCCCAGATACTTGACTACGCACCCCACGCCGGAGAGTTTGGTGGTGCAGGCAGCTACGGCCCCGGCAAAACAGGCGTCGTACCCTACCATCCATCCTGATGGGGACGACTAACGTTTTGATGGCTGGGCGAAGAAAGTGTTTTCTTCAGGGGGTATGGCTTTACAGGCAGCCAACTCCATGTGTGCCTTAGCACGTTTCACTCATACTCTGTGGCATTGTGTCTCTTTGGCGGCTGAACATATTCCCGAAGGGAAGGAACGGGATGATTTTCATGCTCTTGTTCAAGATGGCAAGGATGCCATGTGTGAATTCATTCGGTCGGGTCTGGACATGGCAGATTGCGTCAGCCGGTCCATGGCGGCGAGCACCGTAATGCGCAGATTTGCGTGGTTGCGGAAGTCGGGGTTAGCTCCTGATGTACAAGCCCGGCTTCTCAACATGCCCTTTGATGGTGAACATCTTTTTGGCAGCAAGGCTGAGGAGAGCCTTGAGAGGTTGCAGACCTCCAAAGCTGCAGCAAAGTCATTGAGCGCTGCAGTTCGCCAACCTCTGCCTTTGTGTCCTAGGGGACAGCAATGGAGGGGAGGTTCCTTTCGATATTACTCATCCTTTGGTAGATCGAGAAGAGCTGCAAGTCAAAGGGGCCACCGTGGGAGTACCAGAGGTGGAACACAAGGTACTCGAGGTGCCAAGGCCGCTCGGGTAGTTGCCTCTTTACCCTCCGGCAATGCTGCTTCAGCTGAGTCATGAGGCCATGTCCCATGGTTCGCCGGTTGGGGGAAGGCTGGCGCAGCATCTTGTAGAATGGTGTGCCATTACTTCAGGTGTGTGGGTTCTGGAGATCATAGCCCACGGCTACTGTCTTCCTTTCCGGCAGAGGCCTCACGACAATTCACCAGGGAATCTTTTTGAAGAGTCTGGATCCGCTCCTTGCGCAGGAAATACAATCCCTGCTGGAGAAAGGCGCCATAGAACTGGTGCCTGTAGCGGAGAGGAACAAGCGATGGTATTCCCCTTATTTTTTGATTTCAAAGAAAGACAGAGGATTGAGACCCATCATGGACTTGCGTGGTTTGAACAAGCTCCTCAGGAAGGACACGTTCAAGATGGTTACTCTCTCTCTCAAGACCTCCAGGCCCTTCAACTTCAGGACTGGTTGGTGTCTATCGACCTCAAGGACGCTTACTTTCATGTGCCGATCCATCCCAAGCACAAGAAGTACCTGAGGTTCACGGTTGGTGACTCACACTTTCAGTTTCGGGTCCTGCCGTTCGGGAACATCCGCCCCGAGGGTTTTCACCAAGCTCATGGTGGTGGCCGCATATCTCAAGAAAGGGGGGATTCACGTCTACACCTACCTGGACGATGGGTTGATCAGGGCGCGCTCTCCTTAGCAAGTCCTAGATCATCAGTCAGTCTCCCAGCGTTCGAGTTCTTGTGGTTGCTCGGCCTCATGGCATCCTGCATTCTTCTGGTGCCAGAGCCCAGGTTGCGGATGAGATCTCTGCAATGGGCTCTCAAGATGCAGTGGTCACAGTCCTCCGGCAGGATGTCGGACCCCGTTCAGGTGCCACCCTCGGTCGCCCAGGACCTTCTGTGGTGGGCCGTCGAAGGCAATCTGATGAGAAGGGCTCCATTTTGGCTACCCTGGCCGGAGGTGACTATCGTGACGGACGCATCCCCCACGGGATGGGGAGTTCATGCCAACAAGTTGACAGTCAGCGGTTGTTGGTCTCCGTCGGAGTCCAGACTCCATATCAATCTGTTGGAGCGGAGGGCCGTCAGGCTTGCCCTAAAGGCTTTTCTGCCGACTGTGCTAGGAAAGGATGTCCTGATTCTGACGGACAACACAGTGGGCATGTACTACCTCAACAAAAAGGGGGGGGGGCAAGGTCACTTTCTCTGTGCAGGGAGGCGATGCAGCTCTGGTTCTGGCCCATCCAGCAGGAAATTTTCGATCTCGGCAGTTCAACTGGCTGGAGATGAAAACGAGACGGCGGACGCTCTGAGCAGGCAGAGCGCGATCTCTCACGAGTGGGAGCTGGCTCAGGAGATTCTCCTGGAGATCTTCGCCCTTTGGGGGACCCCACAAGTGGATCTCTTCACCTCCAGCGTCAACCGGAAGTGCGAAAGGCTCTGCTCGCAGGATTTTCCTCCAAGAGGAGCCTTAGGGGACGCATTGGTGGTGGAGTGGTCCTTCGCACTGCTGTACGTGTTTCCTCCAGTCCCCATCATCCCGCAAGTGCTGCAAAGTTACGGAGGTTCGGTTCCCGGATGATCCTCATTGCTCCTGCATGGGTCGGAGAACGTGGTACCCGGACCTTCTCGACTTGTCCATCTGCCCTCCACGCTGTCTTCCCTACTGAGACAATGTGCTCTCACAGGAGGGGGGGATGGGGATCAGGTTCTCCATCCAGAGGTCAGATCCCTCAAACTTCACGCTTGGCTTCTGAAAGGTTGAGGTATAAGGATTGGTACCTCTCTGAAGACGTGATGGAGGTGTTGCTTTCGGCCAGACGGGCTGCAACAAAGTCCCTGTACCGTTGCCATTGGAGAAAGTTCTGCGACTGGTGCAGGGTCAAGAATGTGGATCCTTTTTCATGTGACATTCCTGTGGTTCTGTTTTTTTTGCTTTCTTTAGCCCACAAGGGCCTGCAAGTGGGTACCATTAAAGATTACCTGGCGGCGCTGTCCATATTTAAGCGCTCGTCTGAGGAGTGTTCTTATTTCAAAATTCCTTTAATTTCTCAGTTTCTGAAAGGGCTAACTAATGTGTTTCCACCGTCACCTTTCCAGGTGCCTGGTTGTGATTTCAACCTCGTTCTAAAATTCCTAATGGGTGCTCCATTTGAGCCTTAACATTCCTGTCCTTTGAGACTTTTTACCCTTAAAACTCAATTTTTAGTTGCGGTTACTTCCGCTCGCAGTGCGAGTGATTTGCAGGCACTTTCTGTTAAGCCACCCTTCACAGTATTTCATAAGGACAGAGTTGTCCTTAGGGTTCGTCCTTCCTTTCTTCCGAAAGTGGTGTCGGAATTTCATTTAAGCCAGAAGGTCTTTCTTTCTTCCGGCATTTTATACTCCTCCGCATCCTGGTAAGGAAGAAGAGAGGCTCCATAGGTTGGATCCTAGGAGAGCTTTAAGTTTCTACTTTTCACGCATGTCCCGCGTCAGAGTGGACGATCAGCTCTTCATAGGTTACGCTGGAAGGCGTTTGGGACAAGGTGTTACTAAGCAGACTTTGTCTAGATGGATTATCTTGGCAATTTCTGAATGTTACTGCTTGGCGGGTAAGGACCCTCCGGTAGGCTTACGGGCCCATTCTACTAGGGATATGGCTGCCTCTACTGCCCTGCAGAGGGGTGTTCCTATTCGTAACATCTGTGAAGCAGCCACTTGGGCTTCGGGCCATACTTTTGTAAGACACTACTCCCTAGATTCTACCCATGAGCAGGATCTGGCCTTTGGCAAGGCGGTCCTTTACTCTGCAATTTGATTGGGCATTCTAAATTCTATATTCTTTTCCCTCCTCCATACGTTGGTACTGCTTTGGGAATCTGTCATAGATATGGAATACGTCGGAGGACTCAATCCCCTCGAAGAACAAGTTACTCTTACCTGGTAACGTTCTTTCGATGGGATGTTCCGACGACGTATTCCACATCGTTCCCTCCCTGCCTGCCTCGCTACAGAATTTCTTTTGCGATTGCAGCTTACGTTTCCTGCATATTCTGGCAGAAGATTGGTGCCACACGTTCTGGGAAATAACTACAACTGAGGCTACGGGCGTCGTGCGTCCTACTTGTGACGTCGGCTTGACGGAGGCCCTCGAGGACAGCGTATAGACGTCATCGATGCAGGACGCAGACACCGAAAATTTTCTGAAGCAGCACAGCTGTGGTGATTACCTATCATAGATGTGGAATACGTTGTCGGACCATCCCATCGAAAGATTATTTTTTTTGTTTTGTTTTTTTGTTTTTTTTTTTAGCTGCCCTCCCTGGGCAGCCCCCTTAGGCGAAGGGCCCCCAGGCAAAGGGCGGCTCCCTGATCAGCGGCTCCTTGTTGTGTCTGCAGGTGTCCGCAGGGTACGCTGGTCACCTGCTGTCACACCGCCTGGTCCTGCCCCCACCAACCCATCCCCCCACTCCCCCTCCTACTTTCATCCCTAGCAGACCCACAAACCTGTTGTGTGGTTTCCAGTCTTCTTATTTGCTCCATTTAAATACCTATAATATGCACTGGCTAAGTATTTAAATTGCATTGTTGAACCTAGGCCTTTCTCCCTCTATTCAGGATTCTCAAATTTAGGTGTCTTATCCTGTATAATATGCACTGGCTAAGTATTTAAATTGCATTGTTGAACCTAGGCCTTTCTCCCTCTATTCAGGATTCTCAAATTTAGGTCTCTCTTATCCTGTATAATATGCACTGGCTAAGTATTTAAATTGCATTGTTGAACCTAGGCCTTTCTCCCTCTACTCAGGATTCCGCTCTCATATTTGCTGTCTCGTCTCTCCTATTGTATTGTGCAATATGTTTGCTCTGTAAATCTGAGTGGCGTCACCCTGTCCTATTGTGCAACTTTCCTGCCTCTTGCTCTTGTCTGCTTATTCTAGTGCCCTCCTCACCTACTCTATGGTGCTCTCTCCCTCCTATCTTCTAGAACTGCTTCTCTATTGACTATCCTGACCTCCCCACTAAATCTGGTAGGAAAATGTTTAAAAAGGACATCCTGGTCTCCAACCCAGGCCTCCCTATCGCTGACACCTATACCAGTGCCTCCTCCAAGGAAACTCTCACCGGCATCCTCTTTGTTGTGCCTTCTCCTGACTTATGGTCTCTTTGCTCTCTCCTTTCTCCTCTTCTCCCATTAATGGTGGCACCCGCTGGGACGCCCTCCTGGCCCCCTTCCTTTCCTCTAAGGTCGTCATTAATGTTTACTCAAATGGGACCGTCTTGGTCCAAGGCCCTCAGCCCAACCTTCACCTCTTTGATAGACGCTTCCCGAGCCTCATCAACTTCCTTTCTTCTCAAGCTGTCCCCCCCCCCCTTTCCTTGGCTACCTTGCCCTGCCCCTCCCTCTCTGCCCCCTCTCTGGCTCCCTCTACACCTCCGCAGGGCGTAGCTCTGATCTGTACCCCTCCCCGGAAGTCCTTTAAGGATGGCAACCTTCTCCACACTGCCACTCTAAACTCTCGTTCTGCTGTCAAGCACTCCGCTGATATCTGCCGCCTCCTTGAAGAACTTGACCTCGATGTGCTCGTTCTCACTGAGACTTGGGTCACGGCTAGCTCTGTCACCAGCTTTGACACACTCCTACCTGATGGCTACAAGATCCTCTCCGCTCCCAGGCCTTTCCGCTCTGGTGGTGGTGGTGTGGCCCTTATCTTCCCCGAGTGGTTTCCTGCCTCTGTCATTCCTACGCAGACCTACTCCTCTTTTGAATGCCTCGTCTGCAGGCTCTCTCTATCCCCTAGCCATTCCCTTACTGTGGCTACTATCTATCGGCCACCTGGTCAGATTTCTTCCTTCCTCTCTGAGTGGGCAGACCTTATCTCCTCACTCCTGGCCTCAACCACTCATCTCTTCCTTCTTGGTGATTTCAACATCCAGCTGGATGCCTCTTGTCCCCCCTCTGCACTCTTCCGCGACCTCTGCGACTCTCTCACCATTCTCCCCTCAGGCCCGACTCATTCTGCAGTGCACACTCTCGATGCTCTGATCTCCTCTGACCTTCCCCTCTCTGTCCCCCTCTCCATTCCTCTCTCCTGGAGTGATCACTTTCTCCTATCCTCCCACCTCACCCTCCCCTCCCCGCAGGCCAAACCACCTCCATCACTGCCACCCACCTTCTCGGTCATTCGACCCATGAAGCGCGCGTCAGTTGAGGCTTTCGCTTCCATCTTCTTACCCCCTCCTCCCCCATTGGCTGACTCTCACCCTGACACAGCCCTCTCCACGCTCCGCTCTTCTATATCTGATACTCTTGATATCCTTGCCCCTGTCATGAGAATCTGCCTGAAGCCCAAAGCCAAGTGTAACTCCTGGTATGACTCGGACCTCGTCACCCTAAAACGCAAGTGCAGGGTGGCCAAAAGGAAATGGCGTGCTTCATGTTCATCCTCTGACAAACTGGCCTGCCGCCTAGTCAGGGGCGTTGTTAGGTTTGTGAAAGATCCGGGGCTAGAGCCCATTGCAAGTTTGTACGTCACATAACTATCATAGGAAGGTGCGCGCTGCGTCGCACTTTCAAGCATTAATATTGCATAATATGCTGCTCATACTCATTTGGAAGTACTGCTAACATGTAGCTATACTGCCACCCCAAGGTACCATTCATCCAGTAGTGCTAGGTCATACTTTATGAGGTTATATAAGACAAAGAAAAGCCTTTGGACAGGACAGCCAAAGACTTGCTGTGGATTGAGAAATTGTATTTAAGCAGCAGCTGAAGAGCTACCTGTTTGCCAAGTTAACCATACAGTTGTTTACTGCTGGTTGTTGGGCTGATAATGACAGGCGGTAGATAGTGCTAGTGGGCATAAAATGGGGTTGGACGTAATTAATGTAATTATACAATGTAGCAAGCGAGCGCAGCGAGGGAGCCTGAACTTGGCCAGGGGGCTGCGGGTCAAGGTTTGAAAATCAAAATCACACATTTCAGCATGACTTTTTCCAAATAACCAGAAAAGTGCATATGTTTCTTAGTGATCATGACTACCACACTTCTCCTGTAAAGTAATAGTCATACATTGAGAGACGCTACTGCTTTCTTGGAGAAGTGCAAGTCTTGCACCTCTGCAGTTACACAGAGTCTGAAGGCATATTTCCATTATGAAATAAATCATTTGATGAAAGTCGTCATGGCAGCTTTTAAACACAATCAGATGGGAAAGAAAGGATGAGCCACATCCCTAAGCAGAAACTGCAGCTGATGCCAGTGGACATGCACTTTCAAAGTCAATAAGTCACCCAGTTCTGAGGGTGGGTGTCATTAATCAGAACTACAATTCCCACGAGGCACGCTGGCCATGTACTGCTCAGTCAGGAAAAGTGACCTGCCTGACTACGGGGTCTTACAACTCCTGGGTGATTACCCACGATCTACCTGCTGTCTGCACCTGACTTTCAGTTTAACATCTCACTAGTATTGGGCTAACATGTGCGTGCCACTACTCGTTGATGACCAGGCACTAACGAGCGCAAGAATAAGGGCCTCATGTTCGTAAGACTCTCGCAGTCTGAAGCTCATGAGAAACATTGCAGAGTGACTAGAATAACCTTCCGTTTGGTGGAAAATGCAGTATTTAAACTCAACGATAGGAATCGGCATGAGATCCTGGTGGTACAAAAAAATACATACCGCCTAATGCACTGCACCGTGCCGCAATAATACGTCTACATGTGTGTAACTTGAGATCTAAAATTCGATAACCTATGAACACGAGGCTCGGATCTACAGTATATAAAACGCCAACAGCATACAACAAACAAATGGAAAAACGTCCTTCTCGTAGATAAAATTCTCTTCATAAACATCCTATCCTTTTTGTCAAAATAAAATAAATGCGAGTAGCGACTTGAAAATGAGTATTTGACAACAGAAATCCCCGTTACAACCTCTTTCTACTATCATACTCCATGAACAAAGTCCATGCACTACCCGGTAAAGAGACACCGGGCTGGTTTTGCCATATGCCAAAATTTAAGCCAACAAGCGAATTACAAAAATGGTTCTGGTGCAAGTCTTAAATAGTTCACATTACGTTTGCTCAGTTACAATGACCTGAGTTGATGGTTAAAATGAATGAGGGAGTTTGCTCTAGTGTGAGTTCAGAAATGGGTGAATCTATAACTGGAATGATGGCAATCTCTGTGTACTCAAATCACTGTGTTGTACAGTGTCAGGCATATTTGTAATATGTCACTGAGCATTTGCATAGGATGCATAGCATGCATTTTGAACGATATGTAGTAGCTACCTTGGTCCAGTGGAAATTAAGCTGCTCAAAAGGAATTAACATATTTTAAATGTGTGCATTTTATGGTGGCCTTTGCACATGTGATAATGTTTCAAGAAAGATTTTTCTTATCACACATTGTGTGAGAATTACCAATCCTCACGCATTTCTTATCACATTCATAAAACCCAAATGAATAATGCCAGCTTGATGCACATGCTATGGGATATGGTGTAGGGGGAGCTTGTATTTCAGACAATAGGTTTAAAAAATGACTGGTAACAAGCAAACAAGGTTGTCAGAAGAGTCCCATAAAATGTAGAATTATGCTCAGTTAGTCGGACATGTGACACTATTATAATTATCTTGTAATATTGAAGTGAATATTCTTTTCAGAAATGTCACATCCTAGTCAACTATGAAGGTTGCTGCAATGCTAGCTCAACCAGCTGATGCTTCCATGTGTCCACAACCCCCCTTAGCAGCCTCTAAACACCATATGAGACTGATTTACAAAATTGTGGGCAGGGCTTCCCATCGAAAATCGCTTTTGTAGATCAGGCCCAAAACATGTCTACGATTTTTGTTAGAGTTTATAGGAAAGTGGGAGAATTTACTGGAAATTAGATGCACTTTTTTAAATAAAAATATGTATTTCCGCCGTATTGTAATGCTTATAAAAATAAAACGTGTTCATTGTGAGAGAATTACACATCCTACTACAAGGCTGTTTTAAATAAATCATGGACTTTCGTAGAAATGTAAAATGGTGTACTCATTCTCGCTCAGCCTACACGCGCAATGTGCTTCTCTTTTTTTTAAAACATCAATGGCAAAGTGAGAATCCATAACAGATTGGTAGTATAGTTAATTTTCAGGAATGTAAATGGTTTATAACATCCCTATTCCAGCGGGTGTGTCATCTTAAGTCATGTAAATACACACACTGCAGTGCAGGAATGTCCTAAATAAAGTATTTGCATTTCTGGAAGTTAGGTTGTCATTCTCTCGCACAGTATTGACCAATAAAATAGCATAAATCTAATATCTGAGCATCACAATGATGCCTCTTGTAACACCTATGGTGCCAGTTTTCGACTCAAACACATTTCTAGTCATCGAACGCAGCAAACAAAGTTTTCCTCATTTTCAACAACGTCAATATGGATTGTGCACTGCCACTGCTTGTAGTCTGGCCATGTCCACTTTCCCACTGGCCTGCCTGGTCAAACCTTGTGACAGTGCAGACTCATTGTACCTACTTTATTGGCATGCCACTCCTTGCAGTCTGGCCATGCCCACTTTCCCACTGGCCTGCCTGGTCAAGCCTTGTGACAGTGCAGGCTCATTATACCTACTTTATTGGCATACCGCTGCCCTACAGTTGTTATGACTTACAGCTCCCATGATCCCTCACCATTGACTATGCTGGCTAGGGTGTATGAGAGTTGTGGGATAAAACATCTGGAGAACCGCCAGTTGGCCACAGTGATGTTGTCAGGTGATTAATGGAGCGTCATGACGCCTGTACTGGCGAGTAAATATATATGGGCGAAAGCCTGGGAAACTCGGGCAGCGAGTTCTGACCACCCAACACAGTGTGCGCATCTTTTATTCAGTTCGTGCATTCAGTGATGCCTGCTAAACGCACCATCAAACCCACCACAAATCAATGTATTTTCTGGTTGTGCTGAATTGTTGGTAAAAGATTTTTGTGAGTATGGCAGAGAGGATGTACTCTGCCCAAACTGTCCCAACTGACTCAATTGGGTCTAGGCGAGACGAGAACACACAACTCAGAACTCTACACAATCACCAGCGAGTTTGGCATTCACAACTATACACCAACAGGTGGAAGGCTCGCCCTTCTAGTTTAGTAAGCTAGCTCAGTGGAATGATTGCATTTGCTTATTTTGGGGCAAGGAGTGTCATGGTGCAGAGCAAAGGGAGAAAGTGAAAGGTGGTACAGGGTGGAATAAGGTCAATTGTTACTAGGTCGAGTGGGCAGGCAGGGGGAGTAGCGAACAATGGAGCATATCTGGGTGGGGCTAGCCAATGGAAACACTGGTTTACTAGGAGGAGTTTGAAAAGAGAGCAGTTTTGTACACATGATCAGCAGTGGCGTACCGAGCGGGGGGGCAGGTGGGCAAGCTTTTAAGAGCCATACAGGGACATTTGTCAGTGGGACACCTCTCCCGGGTGCCCAAGGGGAAAGGTGTCCTGCTGACAGGACAATGTGCGCCAAGCAATTCCTGCTCAGCACGCTCATTGTCCTGGCTGCAGGACACCTTACCCTTTCCGAAAGGGAGAGGTGTCCTGTCCCAAGAAGCTCCTTAGGCGCTAATTGGAGGGAGGGAGGACTATTATCAGGGACTTTTGTCCCTTTAGAAATGGGAATGGGAGGGTGTGATCAGAAGTGGGAAGGGGGCATAATGTTGCATGCTTTATGAAATAATGACTATGGCGTTAAAACCCAAAGCGGATTTGTTAGTCTCACATTAATCTGCATGATGCTATTGTGACTTTGCGAACAGGATGGGAGACTCTTATTGCTCAATACCTTTCTATGACAATGTATGTAGTGTATAGTTAGTTTACTATGAAAGGCTAGTTTATTATGTAATGTGGTTTGCTTCCTGGGGATTGCTATAAAAAAGTATTATTTAAGCACATGAAATGCAAACCAAAATCTTAATAAATAGCTATATCAACTAAGCCTGGGAAGATGTGCTCAGTTGCTGAAATTGTCCATATCCCGATTTCACCATTTAACTAACGCGTATGATCCTGGGCATATCATTTAATGTTATGTGCAGCTCTGTAAGCGATTCTGATTCCCTTCCTAGCTTATGTTAATATATCATGCTACTATGAAAAGCCTAATGACTGTAGACATGCCCCATATATAATAATAATCCAATTTAGGTATTTTGCACGACAGTTATTTGCCACTTGGCTTACTTATGGCAACTTATTCTAAAGTGACTTACATGGGGCCTCCAAGTATGAAAGACTGATTATGCTCCTTGCAATGTCCTTTGTTATGACGTCATTTCTGTTGGTGCAATCCATATGCATATTAGGAGGTTTGTATGCATTCTCCCTCAGAGCGCCTGGACAGGGCTCCAATAGATGAGTTTACTGCATCTGTTATGATCCAGCAATTTGTTTTTGTTATGTGTTAAAATGCCATCTTCCACTAATGTTACCAAAAAATGTGATTGGGTCAGAGGTGGGCAGTTTGGTGGTGCAAATGAGACTGTATGGCATTGCTCACACTGCATTTGGGGGGGGAAAGAAGCAGGACGTTTTTCGTGGCTCGTCCCACTTGCAATGCTGGATACTCCCCTGATGACTAGTCTGCGAGAAGGCGGTCTGGCGAGGTGGGTGAGGTATGAGGGAGGTTGTACAAGGTGTGGGGGTAGCAAAGTTAAATACTTCGATTAGATTTGGAAAGCAGAAAAAGGGGAATCCTGCAAGCGCTGCTACAGCCGGCTAAAATCTGGAGTGCTCGTGTAAACCATTTAAATATAACTTTAATTTATATAAAGTTTGGAATCGCAGTTATTTCGTGGTTCTCACAAAAAACAAGTTTAATGGTGATCAATCTATCATCCTAGGACAGGTGAAAGAGTGAGACCTCCCTGGCCTGTTCAACGCAGATCTCAGCAGGAAGTGCTAACCTGAGCTAACTGACCAAGACATAGCTTCAAAAACCTGCAATCCCCTACAGCATTTCACACCATTTTGAAGTTAACGAAAAGAGAACCATCGAGTTTGGAAAGGGCAATGTTTGTTCTTAAACGCTTGGGTGCTTTAACCACTATATTAAACCGTTATTTTATTGAACTGCTTTCTTTAGCGCCCAAGCTGCTACGTGCCTGCTCAGATGCGCTTTATTGTTGTTTCACTGTTGTTCATCACCAGGTTTAATTTCTCATCGATTTGAGTGTGGTGTGAGGAGCAGCATTTTCCTTATGCTGCAGTTGTGGGTGTTAGGGACGTGGTGGTTATGCTGCAATGAGACACGGCTTATAATACACATTTAAAACCAGTCCAAACTGTTCTATCTACTAACCTGGCTCCTAGTACTGTGCGGTTTTGAGTTTCCAAAGGTCCCAACAGGCCACAGACCCCTCTCTCCATGGTTTATAAGTGGCATTTTGTCACAGGAGCCAGTTCCCATCACCCGCCCGCTCCCCATGGCCCCAACTCTGCATTGTCATCTGCTTTCAGAATTCAGCAAAGTGTGCTGCACACAGGATCGGCTAGGTGATCCCAGTCCCCAGAAGAAGGCACAAATGTCAGCTTTTGCACATTAAAGTGGGTAGATGCCGGGAATGGAGACACAGTAAATAAATAAATAAAGCCATCATATAAATATCACCTACTGTATTGCAAAGGGTGTGCATGGGGGGCCAGGCTAAATTCAATTCTTTACACGGTACGGTGGTCACAACAGGGCAGGTTGGGTGGCAGCTCGCCGAGTGTGGCAGTCTCTCAGAGCGCACTGGCAGGCACCTGTTGCGCATGCGAGAGAGCATGGGCACGTGCGGTTGAGGCCCGCGTGCTGCCCCCCTCACAATGCGCAGCCGCGGACGGCACAGGTAGATCCAGGCAACGTTTGTGTGTTCGTTCCCATGTATTTATTTATTAAATTAAATGGGATGTAATCTTGTTCACACACGTTGCTACCTGCAACGAATCTACCCGTGTGTATTATTCATGAAGTCTCAATCTGGATCGACGATCAGCAAGATGCCGTGATGGTGTCCCTGCAGTGAGCAAGTCCAGGCATGTTGGGGCTAGCCTTTGGTTGTATCCCCCTGACTTCCATCTGGGGCTACAACCAAAGGATCCAGGACTATAGCCCCCCCCCCCCCCAGGTCCTCCTAACGACGCCTCTGGAACAATGATTCCTCTGTTCAGAATATGCTCAGACCATCCGCTCCACTTTGGGGCTTAATTCTGTGGCAAATTCTTAGATAAAGCAATGGCGGAGGAGGCAACTAGCTGCAGTCTATCACCAGACCAATGTATTGGCCTCTGCATGGAAGAAGAAAGAAAGCCAGCGGCCAGGGGAACTAAAACCCTAAATGATCTTTAAAGAGTTTAAGTTGACCTTGACAACAATTGTGGATGATTTATTTACAGATTGAGGTTGATTTACTCACTTTAAAAGTTCTTTTGATAATAGAGCGCTGTCCGTGGGTCACTCTCCATTGCTGTCCACCCTTATGAAGTATGCACGACGTTGACAGGGCCTCAACAGTGTTAATTCTATGTGTGATAAACATCCATGAGAAGTGTAGCTGTACAGATTCATTCAAATTCCACAACCTTTTTGCAGTTTCCAGCATGACCTGTTTGAAAACAAACGTTGCTCCCACTGAGTCAGTACTGGAATGGAGTAAGGCCAGCTCCTTTGTTCCTATGAGCTGCATGCGTCCCGACTCGTGAATCACTACTAACCAATCAGATGCCAGCACACAAATTACAAAAATTGCTGTGATGCTCACAGAAGAGAGAGAGATCGTTTGCATCTGTGCACATACCTTTCCAGGAAGAAAGGACATTTTGGGAGACACGATGGTTGCAAAAGGAACTCCTTATTTTTTTTTTTTAAAGGAAATTATTTAATTGCGCTAGGTACACTTGCTTGTTGTAATTTGACACTGTTCAGTTACTAGTGATCCCTTCCATCCTAGATTGTACTGATAATGAGAATCGTACACGTGTTTTACTGTGGTTATTTAAACCAAGAATAACCGTAGAAACTATTTTCTGACACAAGTCAAGTGCAGTGAGCAAGTGAGTGAGTCCAGGCATATTCGGGGCTAGCCTTTGGTTGTAGCCCCCTGATTTCCATGCGGGGCTACAACCAAAGGATCTGGAGCTATAGCCCCCTTAGCCCCCCCCCAGCGACGCCTCTGCGCCTAGTACAAAGGCAATACCGGCTCTCCGTCCTCACCAAGAAGAGAGCTTATATCCAAGCCCGCATCTCTGCGGCATCGAACAACTCGGCTGAACTCTTTAAAATCTGCAAGGATCTGGCCAATACCGCCGCAGTTTCGACCTCTCCTGTCCCCTCCCAGGCCCTCTGCACGGCTCTGGCTTCTCACTTCATTTCTAAAACTCAGGACATCCTGTCTTCACTTTCCTCCTATCGCCTCCCTCCCCCTATCACCTGCTCCTCCTCTGGCCCTTCTGCTGCCACCCCACATCCCTCCTTCTCTTCCCTTCCCCATTTCTCCGCAGAAGATGTTTCTAGACAAGTCCGATCTATGAAAGTCTTGTCGAAACAGGTTCACCCCTTTTCGTCCAAAACCATCAAGGACCACATCGACTCCCTGGCTCCTACCCAGGCTGATTTCTGCAATCACTCCTTCACCACGGGAGTCTTCCCATCCCGCTGAAGCACTCCCTTGTGCACCCTCTTCTTAAGAAGCCCTCTACCAACCCCTCCTGCCCGGCTAACTATCGCCCAATCTCCATCACTCCCTTCCTGGGCAAGCTCCTGCAGAAACTGGCCATCTCCCAGCTTAATCTCCACACTGAATCTGTTGGTTGTCTCAATGACCATCAGTCTGGCTTCAGAGCCGCCAGAAGAACGGAAACTGCTCTCCTGAACATCCGTGAAGACCTGCTCTCCAACCTCGACTCCAACACCCCCTGCGTCCTCATCTTGCTTGATCTCTCTTCTGCCTTTGACACTGTCAACCATGCCATCCTGCTCAACCGCCTTCGTGATAACCTGGGTATCATTGGTCAGGCTCTGGCTTGGCTGGCTGACTTCCTCTCCGATCGACCCTCCCAGGTCCAACTCGGGTGTTTCCTCTCTATCTTTTTCTCTACCTGTGGTGTCCCCCAGGGATCTAACCTCTCTCCCTGGCTTTTCAACCAATACCTGGCACTCCTTGCCCACCGCATCGCCGCTCTTTGCCCCAATTTTTAGTGCTATGCGGATGATACCCAGCTCATTTTCAGGCTCCCCTCGGCCTCCTCCTCTCCTCCTCTCCTCCTCTCATCTGTAACTGTCTGTCTGCTATCCGGGAGTGGTGTGCAGCCAATGACCTCTGCCTTAATGCCAGTATGACTGAGATTCTACTCATCGGCACACCCACTCCATCCTTCCCTGCAACTCTCTGGCCTGCCTCTCTGGGCCCTCTTCCTGTTCCCACCTGTAAGGCAAAAAACCTCGGGGTCATCTTCGACTCCACACTCTCCTTTTGCCCTCACATCTCTGGTGTCTCTAAGAAGTCCCATTACCACCTTCACCTCCTCAGAGGTATTCTTCCCTTCCTCACCTTCCCCCAGAAGCTCACTGTCTCCAGAGCCCTGGTTCTCTCTAGGCTGGACTACTGTAACAGCCTCTATCTAAATCTGCCTGCCTCTACTCTACGCCCTCTGCAACTTATCCAGAACAGGACTGCCAGACTTGTCCTTGGCCTCAAGCCCAGGGATCATATCTCTCCAGGACTGAAATCTCTGCACTGGCTCCCGGTGGCTGCGAGGATTCAATTCAAAACCCTTTGCATTGTCCACAAGGCCTTCTGGGGGCTGGGGCCGAAATACCTCCAACTCTCTCTACCTAAATATCTTCCTTCCCGAGCTCTTCACTCATCCGCCTCCAACTCCCTCAGGGTCAGCCGCTTCTCCAAGCAACGAGTTGGTGGTAGATCTCTCTCTTCGGCAGGGGCCTCCCTCTGGAATAGCCTTCCTGCCTCCCTGAAACTTGAGGAGAACCATCTCCGGTTCCGGAAGCACCTCAAAACCTTTCTCTTTGCTTCTGCTTTCTCTCCCCTGCTGATTCCTGGCTGAAACTGCACTGGTTACACGGCCTCCCTCTCTGCTCACAGGCCCGGCCCAGCCAGTTGCTCACCTGCACCAAAGGTAAACACCTGCAGATCAGGAGCTCCGTGCCCTTTGATCTCATCAGTCAGCCTTGTTGCTTCAAACACTGAGGGCAGCTGTGAAGGCACCTCCACAGCCAGTAATGCACAATCCGATACAAGGGGTAGTGTGGGAGGGGCAAGACATTGACACTGCTGTCCACCTCCCCCATTAGAGTTGCCCCAATTTCACATTCCCCTAGAGAACTACGCCGCTCTGGCCCCAACGTATTTACAAATGAGGCAGTGGAGGCTCCTATTTTGACCTGTACTTCTATGGGGGGGACCCCGCAAAGGTTGCAGTTTCACCCAGCCGAGTCTCCGATGGTAAAGAATGACCAAGGTAAATGGGCAATAAGGGGCTGGGGCATATCAGTCAATCTCCTTGTTTGCCATTCCGTAGGGTCTTATTCGCACCTCTCTGGGTGGACTTATCAGTGCTTTACTGCAACCTCTGTTCTCAGGTGGGGTTTGAAACTGGGTCAAGGGCCCAGCCCAGCAGTCCCTGTTCTCGCCCCGCCTGTTAGATCTTTTTATTACTGTTTTTAGCAGTGGAAGAGAGATTCCAGTTTTTTTGTGTTTTACTGTATGTAGATTTGGAAATACGACCTTGCCACCTGCCGTCTGCAGACTGCTTCTACCAAATTGCAGCCCCACGCAGTCTTGTGGCGTCCGTAGGGGGTGGAGCTGTTGCGCTCAACACTCCGTCCCCAGCACGATGCAAAACGCACACACTGCCAAATGTTATTCCCAATGACACTGCACGCGTAGTACCGAGGAATCAAACACTGGCTCCAAAAGATGCCTGTGGCTCTCTCGAGCAGCGTCTCCTGCTGTGGGTTGCTTTTACCACTTCCGCGCCACTTCATGCCGATTTACTTAATCAGCACGTAGCTTAATCAAAACATACAGCACATTGCCCGCATTTATCTAACGCAGCTCGGCTAGAAGTCGGAGGTGCTGCCGATGGTCCTCTATCCCTGCACTTACCAGCTCTGTCCCGCTTCCTCCAAGCACCACCGCCGAACACGCCAACGAGTTCGACATGGTGCAAGGGGACCCCTGGAAAGTCAAGACACGACAGTCCCGTGGGCGGCTGGGCGGAGCCTCAACTGCGTATGTGCTGCTTCGGTCAATCACATCCTCTGCAGCTTTCGGCTGCTGCTCTGCTGTTTCCTGACTGCCGCTCCAGTCAATCACGTCCTCCGCTTGTTTTCAGCAGCTATGTCTGCTGCTCTGCTGCTCCCTAACTGCTGAATCCAGAGGAAAGGACCTTACGCAACACATGTTTGGTCGTCAAGCCGCACTGACGTAACGCAACAACCAACTGAGTCAGCCGCTTCTGACAACCATCAAAATCATAGATGCCTTAGGAAATATGGAGGAAAGCATGACTTCATAAAATAAAGTAAAAACCTTATGAACAAGGGTTCCTATAGTTAAAGCAAAAAAAGGAATGAAGGGGAACAGACAAAAAGATCCCGGAGTCCAGCGAAAAGTGCTGAGGGTCTTGCGGGTAGAAGGGATTTGGGATAAAAATGTAAAATTCTCCCTAACACTCATCGTGCCCCTACCCATCAATTTCATGAGAAGAGAAAAGCAGTGAATATGACGAGGAAAATATGCACAAAATTCCAGTTACTAGCTCTGAGTGAAACATGCACTCTGGAACCAAGACACATGTACACTAAAACCCAGTATATGCAAGTAGAGCGTGATAAGAATATATATTTCTGATGTTTGTTAATCTGCTTAGAATCACATGCTGTGCATAGGTCCGACATCCAGTGGTCACTGCGGAGTATTGCATTTTGTTTTTCGTAGTCGAAAAGGGGACGTCGACAAGGCGTGTCTGTAACACTATCCCTATAGTGACGTGTGTAGTACCCACAATCCCTCGCGCGTCGAGGTCCCTCAGATTGTTTTTTTCCGCCCAGCTAATGGTCGCCTTTACGCAGAGCTCCTCGAGAGACATTGCAGATTTCATCTCCTCGACCTTTGGTCGTTTTCCTATATTAATATAGAACATATTGATCCCCCCCTCGACGCTGTTGTGAAGCTGTCTCCGCCGAGCAAGATCTTCGACGGAGGGGACGAGCGGAGGAGATCCTTCGGCGTTGCCGACACGTGGCCTGGCCTTGCAGGCCAAACTCAGTAGGGAGAGTGGGGGTCGTGGGACATCTCTAATCTTTTCTGAGAATGCCTTTCCTTTTCCCCTTCCTTTCCCTTGGGGTGGTTATCACGTTTTATTGCCTCGGCTATGGAGAGGACACCCTTTAGGTTTTGCCCGCTTTGCAAGGGCAAGTTTACTTGGAAGGACAAGCATTCACAGTGTAACCGCTGCTTGCCCCTCGATCACAAGGAGGAAGGTTGCACGGCTTGTCGGCTTCTTAAGCCGAAGACTCTAAAAGACCGTAGGGTCAAAAGGTGGGCGGCCTACGCTATGTCGAAGGCCGACGCTCCACCCACCGTCGCTACCTCCGACAGTGACGAGGAACGTGATACCACGACCTCCGCTACGGAAGTCGTAAACCCCTCTAGGGAGCGCACACGCGCTTCGTCGTCTGTCCCCGGCCCCGACGGGCTCGGCTCACGCCCTGCTTATGGGGATGAACACCCTGGCGACACTGACGCACATAAGACCACACATAAGCACACAACCCATGGCTCTTCTTTGCCAAGGGCAAAGAGAGCATCAGCGCCCAAGGAGACGCAGGTTTCACCGGCGGCCTCCTCGGACCGTTCGGGTTCGAAGCCCCTCTCGCAACCGCAGCCGCGACCAGCGACTGGGCTTTCGACAAATAAGGGCGCCGCCCCCAAATCATCGGCCGGAGCGCATCAGCAGAAAGCGCATACCGCCGTAGAGCGTTCGACATCTATAACGTCGAAACCACAGCTCTCCGCTGACAAACGAGTCGCTGAGAGCTTGGCGAGGATCGTGGTAGCCGACGCCCACAAGCGTACGCCGAAAGACGCGTCGAGCGTTACGCAAAGGTCGAAAGACACGCCGAGAACACAGGGACAATCTCCTTCAGTCGAAGGGATTTCCAGCACACCTGAAGGCTTTTCGGAGGGCGGCGGGACACTTTCCTCGACGTTATGGGAGAGGTCGAGCCGTTTTCAGCTACAAGACACCAATTTTCCCCCGCTAGACCGCTCAGGGGTACCCCATGAAACCATGGAGAGGCTCCATCTATGCATGGAAAGAATGGAGAGGTTTATGAATGCCCAAAACCCTCCCACTCCAAAGAGAATGAGAGAAGGGCCTCAGGAGGACCCCAGGGCCAAAATTCCAAGATTAGGCAATCCCCACCAGGACACAGCCTCAGACTTCCACAGTGTGTATGACCTCACTGGGGAAGAACATTATTTTGAGGAAGAGGTAGAGGATGAGTTTATGGACGAGGACCAGGAGGAAGGTCTGGAAGGCAGCCCAGACTTGGTAGGGGAAGGCTTCGGAGAAAATCCAGAAGAAGGACCTTCTCACCCCTGGCAATCACCATCTATATATTCTGACACTGATGGCCTGAACCTAAATCCTCCTGACATCTCACCTGGTAGAAACACGTCTCCCATTGACGATCAACCCACATTTAATGCCCTGTTGCGTAAAGCAGCAGCACACTTCGAACTGGACACTGGGGAGCTCTCCCCTGAATTAGACTTTGTAGAAAGGGTAATTAAGGAGAAACCCCCAGTTAGTCAGACAATTCCCCTCCTTGCTTCTGTGAGGAGAAGAATCATCCCTTCGCTGTCCACACCCGCACTAATCAGAGGGGTCAATCCTAGAATTGAAAAACTTTTCACTCCTTCACCCTCAGACCCGCTGTACATCAGGGGACATTCCATTCCAGATTCCCTGGTAGTAACCAACACAAGAAAGAGGGCAGGGGTACCACTTTCCACCAGTGAGGCACCACCTGACAAGGAGGGCAAGCGGTTATATGCCCTTGCAAAAAGAGTTACATCCTCGGCCGCCTTTTCGGCAAGAATTGCCAACAACAATTCTTTGCTCGCTAGCTATGCGGATGCGCAGTGGGCCAAACTGCGCAAAGACGCCGAAGAAGCGCCGGAACCTTTACGTACACGCCTGCTTTCAACTATTGCCAAAGGAACCCAGGTCAACCAGAGTATTGTAAAGAGCTCTCTGGATGCGGCAGAAACTGCGGGACGTTCCCTAGTTCAGGGAATAGTCCTAAAACGACACGTATGGCTGCGCAACTCAGGGTTCAAACCGGAGACACAGGCGTCTTTAATAAACAAACCTGTTGAAGACTCTAACCTCTTCGGGAAAGCGGTGGATGAGGCTTTGGAGATGGCTAAAAAAGAGTTCGATACTATCAAAACTCTGGACCAAATCTCTAAGCCCTCTACCAGGTGCGGCTATGGCAACAAACGCTTTTTTCGTGGCCAACGCCAACAACAAAACCAGCAGCAACAGTACCCTGCCACCAATTTCCAGACCAATAGTGGCCAGTACAGCCAAAGAGGACAGCGCCGGGGCAAAGGAAGAGGGCGAGGGTCCACCCCCAGAGGTTCCCAAGCCCCTAACAACACCAAGTGACGCGAAGATTCGCGTCCCCTCCCATGCAACACTGGTCGGGGGCCGGATAACATCCTTTCTTCCAGCATGGGAGGGTATAACGTCAGACCGCTGGGTACTTTCCACCGTAGCCCACGGATACTGCATCGAATTCAACAGTTCCCCAACATACAAACCCCCGAGGGGACGACGCATGTCACCGGAACATCTTGCCATCCTTCTACAAGAAGTACAACAACTGCTGGAAAAAGGAGCCATAGAGGTCGTGCCGCTAGCTCAGGTAACGGAAGGTATTTATTCAGTGTACTTCCTTGTACCCAAAAAGGATCTAACCATGCGCCCTGTATTAGATCTGCGCCCAGCGAACAAGTTCATCAAACCCCAAAAGTTTCGTATAGTGACCTTACAGGAAGTGATCCCACTGCTTTCACAGGGAGATTACATGACAACATTGGACATGAAAGATGCATACTTTCATATTTTAATGTTGCCAGCGCACAGAAAATACCTCCGGTTCATGATAGAGGGCAAACACTACCAGTTCAGAGTGCCACCCTTCGGCATAGCATCAGCACCGAGGGTATTCACGAAGGTACTGGCAGTGGCAGCGGCCCACCTGCGCAGGTTGTCCATCCCAGTTTACCCTTACCTCGACGACTGGCTCATAACAGGGGATTCTTACGAAACATGCTTCTCCAATACCCAAAAGACAGTAGACCTTTTGTTCCAGTTGGGCTTCTCCATCAACGAAAAAAAGTCCAGCCTAGACCCCAGCCAAATCAAACAATTCCTAGGGGCTCTAATTCAAACAAAGGACGGCCTCGTCTTCCCCTCCAAAGAGAGGGTCCAAAACATGTTGTTTCAGATCCCTCAATATGTGACCGGTCGAGAGGTGATGGTACGCAAAGCAATGCGCTTGCTAGGCATGATGGCGTCGTGTATTTATTTGGTACCTCACGCGCGCCTGCGCATGCGCCCAATGCAAGAGTGGCTCAACAGCCAGTGGTGTCAGGCCAGCGGACTATGGGACGACCTAGTGGTGGTCTCGCAGGCCTTAGTTCTCTCGCTACGGTGGTGGACAAAGGAAAACCTGGAAAAAGGGAAACCCTTTGCCACACCCGCGGCGGAAGCCACTCTAACCACAGACGCATCCCTCACAGGATGGGGGGCTCACCTATCCCATCAAACTGCTCACGGTGAGTGGACTCCGAACGTAGCATCCAAACACATCAATCTTCTGGAGCTACTAGCGGTGTTCAAGGCGCTAAAAGCCTTCAAGGAACACCTACAAGGCAGGACAGTGATGGTCCTTACAGACAGCACCACAGCCATGTATTACATCAACAAACAGGGGGGAACCCACTCTCCAGGACTGTCCAAACTGACCCAAAACATATGGAAGTGGGCTCTCAAACAGAATATGTTCCTTCTGTCACAACATGTACCAGGGGAACTCAATCTGCTGGCAGACAAACTCAGCAGAGATTTCCCCCTGCTCGAAGAGTACGAATGGCGACTGCACGAAGACATCGTCTTCGACGTCTTCACGCAATGGGGGTTCCCAGAAATAGACCTGTTCGCAACCCTGGAGAACTCACAATGCCAAAGTTACGCCTCCAGGTACCCCCAGAACCAATCCAAGGGGAACGGTCTGTCGATTCAATGGTCAGGGAGATTTGTTTACGCTTTTCCCCCCCGACTCCCCTTCTCAACAGGGTAGTGCACAAGATGCACCAGGAACAAGTAACCATGATACTGGTGGCCCCAATGTGGGCCCGACAGCCATGGTTCGCTCACTTGATGGAGATGTCTCTATCTCCCCCAGTGAAACTCCCCTGCCCGTACAACATGCTGTCACAAGACACGGGCAGGACTCTGCATCCATGCCCCCAGAACATGAACTTAGCAGCCTGGCTCCTGAGATCATAGAATTTGGACATCTACAGCTCCCGCAGAGATGCATGGACATCCTCAGGGAAGCCAGAAAACCTAACACTCGCCACTGCTATTCTAGCAAATGGAAGAGATTTGTCATTTGGTGCAGAGGAAAGGGCATCAACCCAATTGACTGCTCTCCCACACATATTATTCTATACCTGACCCACTTATTGGATTCAGGTCTAGTGTTCAATTCCATTAAAGTCCACCTAGCGGCACTTTCTGCATACACCACTTCCCAACTCAAAGTGTCGTGGTGGAAGATCCCTGTTATAAAGGCCTTCATGGAGGGAGTAAAGAGAATACACCCCCCGATAGCTGACCCAGCTCCCGGATGGGACCTTAACGTGGTACTTACCAAACTCATGGGCTCACCATTTGAACCCATGCACAAAGCATCTCTTAAAGACCTCACTCTTAAGACTGCTTTTCTAATGGCTATCACCTCCATCAGGAGAGTAAGTGAACTACAGGCTCTTTCTGTTCTAGACCCCTTTGTTACAGTTCACAAAGATAAAGTGGTTCTACGCCCTCACCCAAGGTTTGCTCCAAAATTAATCTCTAAATTCAACGTAAACCAGTCTATAGAACTACCAGCGTTCTTTCAAAATCCTTCCAACTTGGGAGAGAGGACTCTGCACACACTAGATGTCCGCAGAGCGGTCATGTTCTACATGGAAAGAACCAGACCACTGAGGAAGACTAATCAGTTCTTCGTCTCGGTGGCAGCAGGAAGAGAAGGGGATGCAGTTTCTAAGTCCACTATTTCTAGATGGATTGTTCAATGCATCACTCTCTGCTATACTCTTGCTAAGAGAGAACTGCCCTTTAGGCCAAGAGCACATTCTACTCGAGGCACGGGGGCGTCCATAGCATTCATTGCAAATGTTCCCTTTGAGTCCATCTGCAAAGCGGCTACCTGGAGTTCTGTGCACACCTTTACAAAACACTACTGTCTAGATGCACACTCTAGATCTGACTCCCAGGTGGGACAGGCAGTATTAAGACATCTTTTCTCTACTGTTCCTTCTCATAACCCACCGCCAACTCCGGGTACTGCTCGCTAGTCTATGCACAGCATGTGATTCTAAGCAGATTAACAAACATCAGAAGACAATGCATTACTTACCGTAAAAGCATTTCTGATGGTTGTATCTGCTTAGATTTACATGCGCCCACCCTTCCTCCCCGCTTGGATGGAAGGAACATAGACATCTTTCTATAATTCTCTCTTTTCTGTACTCACTCACGTCTAGAAGGCTCCCTCAGGGCAGAAAAATACAAACAGAGGGACCTCGACGCGTGAGGGATTGTGGGTACTACACACGTCACTATAGGGATAGTGTTACAGACACGCCTTGTCGACGTCCCCTTTTCGACTACGAAAAACAAAATGCAATACTCCGCAGTGACCATTGGAAGTCGGACCTATGCACAGCGTGTGAATCTAAGCAGATACAACCATCAGAAATGCTTTTACGGTAAGTAATGCATTGTCATATATATATATATATATATATATATATATATATATATATATATATATGAAAAGGGATGTGGGTAAGCACTTAGAAGCGCCTTATTATTACAAAGGAAGTCAGCAAGCGCCTTACCCACAATTGCTGTTACCGGTTCGGTCAGTGCTAAGCCCACATACAGGGCAAGCAAAGACAAGATCTGTGAGCGAACAACCTTGATGGTATTGTATAAGGTAACTTAAAGACAATACTCAAGAGGACAAGAAATACTGCCTGAAATGTCAGCAAAGCCCACAAACCCAGTTGATCAAACAGGGACCCAGAAAGGCTGTAACAGCAAAGGGAGGATAACTTGATACATAAGACTCCAGACAAGGGATAAGTAGGAATAGTGGTTACAGAATAGGGGGAAAACATGCATTCACACAGGAGCTGGCTACAACACCCTTCCTCCAAACTAAGGGACATGAGAAGCTAATCTACATCTGGATGGATCTCTTGTTCCAGTCGGTCATACCTTCTGGAGAGACCATAAGCATTCTGGCAAAGTGCTCGTGCTCAATTGTTGCCCACCTTGTTTCTCCTTTAATTTCCTACTGATAAAGCAGATGGGGTACTTCCTACCTTTTATCATCCATTTGGCTCAAGACTGCCCCAGTTCCTGTATTGAATGCATCTGTCTGCACTGAGGTGTGAGTGAAATCTGGAGCTCTCGGATTTGGAGCTTTTACAGAGGGCATCTTTCAGCCCCTGTAATGCTTTCTGACATTCTTAATTCCATTTTTACCCGTTTGGGGTATTTAGGAGAACAAATGGTATTTAGAAGGGATGATATGGTTCCCTAGCCCTCTATAAAAGTCTAGTAGTATCCAGTGAGGCCCAAGAAAGCTCTTGCTTGTGTCTGAGAAGTGGGGGTCTCCCAGTCTTGTACAGCCTGTACTTTGCTGGGTAAGGGTTTATTATGCCGCCTCATGCCCAAGGTAGACCGCTTTACTCTGACCAACTTGGCATTTGCTTGCCTTTATGGTCAGGTAGGCCCGTTGGATGGCCTTCAACACCTGAGGAAAATGTTCTTCCCAAGCGAGGCTGAACACTGCTATGTCATCCAAGTACGCCATGCAGATGTTCTCTAGCCCATTCAGAACATGATTCACCATTCTCTGAAAAGTGGCAGGTGCGTTTTTCAATTCAAAAGGCATGACCTACATTGATGGAGGCCTTCTGGGGTAGAAAAAGCAGTTTTTTTTTGGCAAGGTCTGTCAGTGCTATTTGCCACTAGCCTGACGTCAAGTCAAATCTACTGAGGAACTTGGCTGAACCAATTTTTTCCACCGGTTCATCTGTTCTTCCCAATGGAAGGGTATCAGTTATAGTGACTGAGTTTAAGGCCCTATACTATGTTCAGAACCTTAATTCTTTGGTCACTGCTTTTGGTACTAATACAAGTGCGCTTAGCCCCTGTACTTATGGAGCGTTCAATGACTCCAAGGTCAAACATTTTGTTGACCTCTTCTTTGATGCGATTGCTCACATTTTCTGACATCTCTTTACAGGGACACTGTCACCAGTGGCAATATCATGCTGGCCCCAAAGGGGCAGGCCTGGTGTCTGTGAGAACAGAAGGGCAAACTGACTTAACAGAGCTTTGCACTCCTGCTGTTGCTGCAGTGACGAGTTAGAAGAGAGCTGAACTCCTACAGACCCATCTGAGGGTGTCATTTTAGAAGATCAGGGAGAGGCTTGCTCATCTTGATCAGAAGCTAGAAGCAAAGCTCTGGTCTGGGGCCATAGGCCTTCAGGCGGTTGGTGTGCAAGACCTTCGGGGCCTCCTTGGGTTGTCTAAAGTTTGCCAAATAACTGGCCGCTCCAGGTTTTCCTACAACTCATAAGGGTCCCGTCTAATTGTCCTGTAAAACTGTTTTACTAGGAATATTACAAGAACTAGCTGATCTGGAGTTAGCTTTCTGGTCATGCCAGGGCTTGACCAGCCTTCAAGTTTTCAGATGCTTCTGTCATCATCTGTGCCATCCTTTGTCTGAGGCCTAGCACATCGTCAGTGATTCACACTGGCTTAGAAGGTGGAGCACTCTCCAGACTTTCTTTAATCAGGGCCAATGGGCCCCTAACTGGATAACCTTAGTGAAGCTGCAAGGGGCTAAAGCCCACTCCAGCTTGAGGAACTTCTCTGTATGCAAAAAGAAGGAATGGCAGTACAAGATCCACTTTCTTCGAAGGGGTACCTCTAAAGCACCTATCATGCTCTTCATGGTTCTATTAAACCTCTCTACCAACCCTTTGGTCTGGTGATGGTAATCAGTTGAGAAGTTGTGGCAACTTCTGCTATCTACTGCTGCTCCCATCTTGGTCCAGTAGAAATACTGAAGTGACCAGCCAGAGGGACCTCCTGGGACAAATGCAGAAACTTCGATTTTACTTATTGGGGCACCACCAGTCCCTGAGGTGCCTTGAAGTAGATGCCTTAGCCTCCCTGCAGAGGAGGCCATCTTTCCAGTAGTCTGCTTCCCTGGCTCTTGCCCTTCAAGCTGGGAAGCTACCTGCCGGTGCAGGCTTACAAGAGAGCGACAATCTTTGTCCCCTGCTCCTCTTACCTAGAGGGTCCACCTTCTGCAAGCATAGTCTGCAGCCCTGGATGGTCTCTAGGGTCCAGATCCTCTGGCCAAGGGGGACATCTCCTCCACCTGTTTCACCAGTTGGTTTCTGGAAATTCGTTTTCCACCAGTTCAGCCTCTGCTAGAGGTGGGGTCAATGGGGTGACCTGGAGTTGTTCTTTCAAAGGAGCTCTTTTCCTTGTGTATGGTTTGGGCTTGAGGCCCATTCTTTCCCTGGGAGACACGGGATTTCTCCTTGGTCTTCAGATCAATTCCCAACAGGCCCCCATCAGGCACTTCAGGCTTTACTGACAGGATTCCTGACCGTCATATGATTGCACTTAATGGTTGCTGGCATTATGGGGCACATTAGGAGAGGGCCTTCTGGATGCCTTAGCTACCTCCTGATGTATGAAAAAACATTCATCTACCACTGGGATGCTGGCTCCAGTGTCTGATGGCAGTTGTATCCTGTCCATTTACAAGTACACCGTCCTTCTAATATTCTTTTGTGTTGTCAGGGATGGTGTTGTAGACCTCGATATTCTGTTGTTCCCAGGGACACTAAAGAAACTCCAATGGGCTCTTCCGCTGGAGAGTGAAGCTTGCACATGTCATTATAGCATCTCCCTCTTGAGTGAAGGCTAAGGAGACCAATGGGATCCCTGAAGGTTTACCCTGGCATCTTGGATCCCTTTTACATGGTCACCAGACCCACAAACCACGCATTTGTCAAAGGTCCTTTGGAATGGGGGGGTTTCTGGTTACCAAGTTCTGGTTTGGCTCCAGAGGGTTCATTATCCCTCTGTGTTTTACCATCGAATGTACCCAATGTGTGGGGGCCTCCTTTGGTGGGGGGGGGGGGGTTAGTGGCATTTTCATCTTTCTTATGCTTTTTTCCCCCCTTGTTGGCTACCTACAAGTCGGCAGCTAGTTTTAACTTCTTGGGGTCAAGTTCTTGAGAGTCAGCTAGGTGCTGTCTCAGCTCTGGGGAAAATGCATCAAATATACTTTTTAGCATGATGACTCATCATGCCATCAAAAGTGCTCACTTCGTGGCCCTTAATCCACCCATCTAGGTTTTCCAGGCTCTCACATACATCCAGGTTGACCACAACACACCATCCTTCTTTTTATGGTCTCTAAACCTTTTCAGATATTGGGAAGGGCTCTCGCCATACCTGGCTATGAATGCTATTTTAACGAACTGTTAATCTTCTATCTGAAGCATTCAACTCAATCATATCCATTCTGTGGAAGTCTAGAGATGGTCCAGGGTACTAACGCACTGTCACAGATGCCTTGATTCTTGCATGTAAACTCACAAGTTTCCAACCAGCCAAGAATATCAGTTTTTAGATCGTACACACTCACCAAATGTGTGTGAAAGTGTGGGTTCCTGATCCTAGAGGCATCAGACCGAGAACACCTGAAGAGGGAAGGTCAAAATCTACCCCTGCTCCCTCCCCACCAGACACATGAACTGGAAGAACAAAAGGAACCATGATCGGTCATACCGTTTCGGGCTGATGCCCACTGCCCCATCACAGACCAGTAAGTCGCAAGTTATCCACTCAGTCAACCCTATAGCCCAGGAGCAGTGAAAACATTGGCCAAGGTGGACGGAGAGCCACGAGATGTGACTAAGGACACCTCCATTGACAATCTTGATTAAAGTGCCAAGAACACTACTGTAACGTTGTTAGAGTCACCATGACATAGCAGCGTTAGACATGAAGTACACATGCCATCCACACAAAGGGGGCACACTAACGCACCCAAATACACAAAGAACCCATGCATACAGCTCTATAAACTAGGGGATGAATACACATAGATACTGCCCGCATGTTTATTATTTTGCCATTAGTTTCACCGAAGCAACGCAGAACCCGCAAGAAGCAAGAGATCCTGAGCAAGCTTGCAGATGCTAACATGCAAACTAACCTATGGAACTGCAGGAGCATCTGAGGGACCTGACCGAGCCGTGAACAACTAACCTATGGATACTATAGAAAGCACAATGTAGAAGCCATGTTATGGCTTAGGGAAATTACTGAAGGCCACAACCATCTCCGTAAAGGCTGAGCTGAACTCTGCACGAACAAGAGAGTAACTATGGCACACCGCCAAGGCCACTGAGAAGCAAGTGACATTCCTTTCCCTGAACTACAGTAACACTGGCACAGTGAAAGCTAATAAATCTGAGTAATTCAGGGCTCCTGAGGCCCCAAGAATGGTCTCTAGACATGTGGCGTGCTGAGCTGATGATGAACTGAAACTAGCCACTGGGAAAGAAGGACAGTCTCATGAGCAAGACAGAAGTGCAACAAAGTCATTACAAGAGAAGCGGAGTGTCGCATGATGAGAACGAGCACAGGCATTGGTGGTGCACACACGTTACAATGCAGACACATAGTTCTTTTTACCTTGAAAAGGGTACACTCCGAGCTGAGAACTGACTTGGGTCCCAGGCCTGGGGGCACCAGCTCTGGCCAATCACAGTACAGGACCCTAGGGGTGGGTAATGAGGGGCAAGAACCAATCAGCAGACCCTCACACTGCAACATTTTTTACTGTCCGCAATATTGGGATGGGCCAGGCCTGCCACCTGACATGGGAGAGCCAGTTAACTAACGCATATAGGGGTTGCTATAAGGGAACTACCAGTCTACGCCCAATGATTTGGTCCGATAGGTTTTCTCGAGAAGGGCCCAGGTTGTGATGTCATGCTGACGCCATAGTATTGTCTAATATTGCTATTGTAAGTAGGGACTGGAGCGGAGGTAGAAGTGCCCTTTTCTATGTGTAGGTCACATTCGGTCTTAGAAGGCTTGGATGGTGAGAACCAATGAATAAGAGTATTCCTGTGAGTTGGGCATTTTTGCTCAGGCCATAGATGATGGTATTCCCGTGAGGGCTAGCTGGAGCTATCTTGGATTGCGGAAAGTGAATTGTCTGGTTGAGTCTCCTGGAGAGAGGCATTTCACACGTTAGGGGGTGCAACGGGTGCCTTTCAATCACAAGAGAATAGAAGTATACTCTGCTCTGGAGAGGCAGGAAGACAGCTGTGGGATGTGCATGATCGTCCATCTATTTCTGTTGTGATTTGTTTGGTGACGTCACCCTTAGGTTGGTTCATAGGACAGAGAAGTTTGATGGTAAGGATCTAGCATTTGTGTACTTGGGATTGGTAGACAAGGTGAACCACTGGCAGTGAGTAGAAGGCACATGCGCAGAATTGTGGTGGTGTGCCGGAGAGAGGCAGCGATTGTGGAGAAGGGGCAGTGTGCGGAGCACCCCTGCTAAGGTGCGGAGCCGAAGGGCTTGTACAAATTGGAATGTATTATTGCATTCTAAACTTTTATTCTCAAACAGCGGATTATCGAAAGCCTCGACTTGAGGTCAGGTAAAAAGGGTACCAAAGATGTATCGGGGGAAGCAGCGGGGTAGTAACCCCCTTCAGCATTTGTGTAAAACATTGCCACCTTATAAAGAGAAGATTGTCAAATACAGTATAGAATGGTCCAAAAACACAGAAGGCAAATTCCCCAAACCATGGCTGCCCTGCGGCTTTTAGTCCAGAGACGTGCAGCAATCGCTATTAACATACATACAGAGTAATTACAAAGGGAAGAGGTTAACCAAACACATGGGAGTTTTCGAGTTGTGGCGCATGTTCCAGGAGGGATAGGGGGGGAGCGCCGAGCCTTCCGTGGATGCTAAACCAGCACAAGGTGAAGTAGGAAGGGAACCATCCCTCTGTACCTCCCCATACCACTCCAAGTGTAGTATCTGATGACACAGACGATGAACAGGGAATGTACACAATTCGGGAACTGAGAGCAGCAGAGGGATATTCAAATCCGACATATAATCCACCACCATACACTAAAGAGGGTAAACAGAAAGGTGCAGGATAGCCTGCTAGCAGTGCACGAGGAGGGGTTGCATCGTGTGAAGGCAGAATTTAAAGGGATAGGTGCGGAGGAATGGATAGCTCGTATACTTCTGAAGCTTAAAGGGAAGACCACGGGGGAGGCAGAAGGGGCCACTAAGGTGATCGAGTACCTAGAAAAGGATCAGGATACTCCTGACTGGGCAGACCTAATGGAGGAGGAAAGAAGGGAGACAGAGTGGAGTGAGGTTAGAACGGGAAGACAGAGAAAGGAGAAGAGAAGCTGGAGCGGTAAAATGGAGAAGGGAAGAGGAAAGGAAACAGCTAGAAAGGGAGCGCAAAGAAAGGATAGAAAAAGATCTAACAGAAAGGAAGAGATTGGCAAGGGAAATGAGAGAGAAAAGGGAGAGAGATGCAGAAAGACGAAGGGAGATAGCAGAGCAGGAGCAGATGAAGTTGCATTTGGATAGACTAGTGAGAGAACAAGCACGTAAGGAAAAAGAGGAGCGAGTCATATGTGTGGTAAAAACGCGAGTGCCAATGGACTGGGAGCGGAGTAAAAGTGAGGTGGGGAGGCGAGTAGAACCAGACAGCACAGCTATGCAGGGAAGGAGCAGGATAGGAAGCAGGCCCCACTGCACGGGGACAGTGGCGGGAGCATCATGAGAGTGTAAATCCCACAGACGGGCAGAAGGAGGGACTGACCTAGAAGAACGAACACAGCAAGCGACCAACAGGTGTACTGCACATAACACATATGTCAATAGACTCCTGGATCTCTGGACGCAGGAGAGAGGAACAGCACTAGCACATTGCAGAGGGCGATTGTCCCGAGCTCGTGACGAAATTAAGCAGTACCCACACTAGAACCAGTGGACATATGCACAGACATGGAGGATGAGAGAGGGCCTATTCAGATCAGACAGTACCGACGGACACCAGAGGAAAGGGCAACGTATTCCCAGATTATTGGAAAGCGGACGGACAAGGCCTCAGTATGTACCCTGGAAGCACACGGTCAAGGAGAATGTCAAATGCAGGTTACCATTTTTGTGCACGGGAGGGGGGAAATGGATTTCTGAGATGGAGAAGCTGACAGCGGGACACAGGTTGGCAGTGGGTGACCTAAAAGGATTATTGGTTTTGATATTGGGTGACGCAGCTGATCAAATATGGAAGAGGGCGGGGTTCACAGGGAGTAACGATTCAGAACACAGCACATGACGGGTCACCATTTGCAAATTGCAGAGCAGCAGTTTGGCAAGCATTGTGAACACAATACCTAGACACATCAGACATTGGAGCAATTATGTCACGCAAAATGCGTGAGGATGAAGACCCCATTCAATACATTCAGGAGATTCAAGAGCTTTGGTGCCTTGAAACTCGAGAGCCGTGGGACAAAATGATAACAATCTTTTATCATATCTTGTTGCAGGGGCTACCTGAGCCAGTGCAAAAGAGCTTGAAGACATTAGTGGGGATGTAAGCGAAGGGATGGCCAGAAATTAAGCTCACAATAGTACATGATTGCAGACTATGGCAGGGGAAGGCGTTACAAAAGGCAGATGAAAGAAAAGCAGATGAAGCTAAGCTAGTACAACAGAAGTTATCAAAATATGTGATGGAAGGGGCAGAGATAACCAGCCCCACCCCACAAGCATCCCAGCAGCAGAGTCAGCCACCACAACAGTACACACTACCCATGTTAGGGAGGGTACATGGGGCGAGGCGGGTTACAACTGGGATTCAGAGGGAGGGGAGGATTCCAAAGGGGGCGTGTCTATGGACCACAGATGCCTCACAATCAGGGGGGATTTCGTGGATATGGCCAGAAAATACAGCTGGGACCAGGGGATTTTCAGGGGCGTTTCCCTGGGTAGGGGAGAGACCGTTAGGGCACATTCCGAGGGCATGCCGATTTAGAGGGACACAGCAAGATTGGAGAGACCAGGTTTAGCAGAATGTAACGCTCACCTGATTCCCGCAGAGGCGCCGGTCTTGACTGGGTGAATGCCGTATCTTCAAAGGTGATGTGTAACACACGGTTGGCTCTTTGGGCTGGACCTCTGTGCACTGTATGTCTGACTCGAAGAGTAAGATGTCTGCAGATAGAAAATATGGGATTAATGAACTGGGGTTATTGGGTGCCTCTCTCCTCTTCCCTTTCTCTTCTCCTGTAGAACCCCAAAGGTTAACGCCCTCACCTTAGGTAAGTGAACACCGAGCTCTCCATCTGCCTCGGGGCAGGGTGCCGTAACCAGTTTCTTCACTGGATAGGGGTGCAGGCCTCTTGACCTCAGAGGACTGCTGTCCGTCGTTAACTGCACGAACGGTAAGTTCTGGGCACTTCAAATGTCTTAAAAGTCTTTTGTAATGCTATCTCTTGTTTTGCAGGGTTCCGGCGATGGCGGATGGCGGGCTGATGAGAGTTGAGGATCGAACTCGCGTGAGGAATAGAAGCGCCTGGAAGCACGTAAGTAAGCGCTTGTAGCCTGCTTCACGATGCGCACTAACTGTCCCTTTTATCTTGCAGGTACAAGTTCGGAGCTTTAGAGAAGCTGAAGGGTGCTGGAATACCCACTGGATTCGGCGTGGGAAGGAGTAATGGCACGTGAGTAATAAAGTTGCCCAATGTCTTTAAACGCACCTTCTTTTGTCTTTCAGATGCGGGATGCAGCGCCGAAGGCCTCCGGAGCGTGCGAAGAGCTGGTAAGCTTTTGTCTTTCAGATGCCGGAATGCAGTGTGAAGACCTCCGGAGCATGCGAAGAGTAGGTAAGCCTTTGTCTTTCAGATGCCGGAATGCAGCGCGAGGCGTTGGTGACAGCCGATGAACCAGGTAAGAGATGCGCTGCCACTGAAGACCGTAGTGCTAACCTGTTCTTTCTTTGTCTTTACAGGTGCTGCTGAAGACTGGATTCCAGGATGGTAAGCCTTTGTTCCCTTAGGCCCAGGATCAGAAGCAGAAGACACGATGAGCGTTCTGCTGCAGAGAATGCAGAATAACGCAAAGCAAGATTCATCCATCGGGTGTGGTTTAAATAGCCTCCTGTAGTGCTTAGGTGTCTCCTTCCACAGCCACGCCTAGGTAAGAAAAGAGTTCCTGCTTTCCAGAAGAGTTCCAGTGTTCTGAACCTAGGGAGTGGCTCCTGCCCCACCCAACAGGAAAAGTAGTCCCAAACAGAAGAGGATCAGGGGTTCAACTGGCAGGTAAGTAAGCAGCATGGTCTGCTGCAGGTAAGTCCACCCAAGCATTATGAGCCCGGCGCTTCCAGCGCTGGGACTGGGCATCTTTATGAGCCTGGTGCCACTGGCGCCAGGACAGGGTCCAAAAGGTCCCAATTGGGACTGGCTGGCACTCGGAACCGGGGTTATGGGTCTGCTTCCAAGGGAGTCAGGCAAGTCCTGATCTTTTGGAAGCAGAGATCATGACAGCACCCCCCCTCAAGGCCCCTCCCAAACCGGGCTTCTCTGGGGGTTTGGGCTTGTTAGGAAATGTTCGATGAAATCTTTTGATTAGACGAGGCGCGTGGACATGTTCTGCAGGTTCCCAGGATCTTTCTTGGGGACCGTAGCCTTTACAGTCAATCAGGTAAAATAGTTTAGATTTGGAGATCTTGGAATCCAGGATGCTTTTGACTTCAAACTCGAGTTCTCCATCAACTAGAATAGGTTTTGGAGATGTAGTTAGTCAGGTTTGAGGTTGCACGGGTTTTAATAGAGAGACGTGGAAGACCGGATGTATCTTCATGTGAGGGGGCAAGTCCAACTTGACCGCTACTGGATTTACTATGGTAGTGATGGAATAGGGACCAAGGTATCTTGGGTTGAATGCGCGTGGTCCTTTTAGAGGTTGATATTTGGTGTATAACCAGACTTGATCTCCTACTTGATATTGGGGGGCTTCCTTCCGATGTTGGTCTGCTCCTTTCTTGTATTGTTCTTTAGCCCTTTGAAGGTGAGAAACGGCTTCCTTAAAGGCTTGGGTGTTTGTAGAATGCAGGTGGTCTACTGCTGGTGTTCCAAGATCTTGGAGTGGATCCAACTCCGAGGTTCGAGGGTGACTACCGTATAAAAGAAAAAACGGGGTCTTCCCAGTTCCCGAGTGGACAGAGTTATTGTAGGCATATTCGGCTATCCAAAGGATATCTTTCCAAGTTTTTTCAGTTTGTTGTAGCATGCAGCGCAAATACTGTTCCAGAGTTTGATTGGTCCTCTCGGTTTGTCCGTCGGTTGAGGGTGGTGGCTGGTCGAAAGTCTCACATCAATTTGAGCCGACCGACAGCAACTTCGCCAAAAATGAGAAATAAATTGACTACCTCGATCCGAAATTAGAACTGAAGGAAAACCGTGCAGTCGGACGATGTTTTCGAGAAATTCTCGGGCCAGAGTTGCTGCTGTTGGTAAGCCTTTGAGTGGAATGAAATGCGCCATCTTGGAGAATAGGTCCACGATTACTAGGATCGTATTGTATCCGGAGCATGGAGGTAGATCCGTGATGAAGTCCATAGAAAGCGTATGCCAAGGGCGAGGCGGGATGTCAATAGGGCGTAAGAGGCCGGCTGGTTTTTCCTTTTGACTCTTGTTTTGGGCGCATACTCCACAGGACATTATAAAGTCTCTGATATCTTTTTTCCAAGACGGCCACCAGAAGTAGCGCTTGATCTTTTCCGAGGTCTTGGTCATACCGGGATGTCCTTCCATTAAAGAATCGTGATAACAAGAGATTACCTTTTCCTGTAAATCTGTGCTGGGCAGGTATAACCGTTCTTGGAAATATAATAGGTTGTCCTTCACCGTAAAGTCCTTTCCCTGCAGATGCCAATTCTGTATGTCTGCTGGAGTTACCAGTAGCCTGGCTTTATCCTTAACTTCCTCTATGGATTGTGTGGCGATTACACCTAGAATTCTTTGTTCGGGAATGATAGGTACAGGTTTAGGATTGATCAAATGTTCTTCCACTCCCATCCGAGAAAGGGCATCAGCTTTACCGTTTTTTGTACCAGGTCGATAGGTAATTATGAAGTCAAACTCGGCAAAGAATAGTGCCCAACGGAGTTGCCTAGAGGATTGAGCTTTTGCGGTTTTCAAATATTGCAGGTTTCGGTGATCTGTAATCACAGTAACGGTGTGTCTGGCCCCCAGAAGATAATGCCGCCAAGCCTTAAAGGCGGACTTGATAGCTAGAAGTTCCTTATCAGTAATAGTGTAATTGATTTCAGGAGGCGAGAATTTGCGGGACCAAAATGCCACGGGATGCAACTGATTGGTTACTGGGTCCTTTTGTGATAGAACTGCCCCCATGGCACGGCTCGAAGCATCAGTTTCAACGATGTAGAGGAGTTCTGGGCGAGGATGTTTTAAGATCGGTGCAGAGATAAATCTAGTCTTCAAATTCTGGAAAGCTTGTTCCGCCTCGTTAGACCATTCAAAACGTTTGTTTTTCTTTAACAAGGCGGTGATGGGCTGGACTATTCGAGAGAATTTGGGGATAAACCTGCGGTAAAAGTTAGCAAAGCCTAACATGCTTTGAACACCTTTTACGGAGGATGGCGATGGCCATTTGAGAATTGCATCGACCTTCTTTGAATCCATACGCACTCCGCTAGGTGATAATATGAATCCCAAGAATTCAACTTCAGTCACGTTGAAAACACATTTTTCCAACTTAGCGAAAAGTTTGTGTTGACGCAATCTCTCGAGGACCATTTTCACGTGTTTCCAATGTTCAATTTCCGATGAAGAATAAATGAGGATGTCGTCAATTTAAACAACAACACACACATCTATGAGCTCTCTGAGGACATCGTTCATAAAATATTGAAAGGCGGCCGGGGCATTGCAAAGTCCGAAGGGCATGACCTGATATTCAAATAGCCCATACTTGGTGCGGAAGGCCGTCTTCCATTCATCGCCCTCTTTTACTCGTACCAAGTGGTAGGCTCCTCTAAGATCCAGCTTTGTATATATGCATGCTTTTCTGACTTGGTCCAGGAGTTCAGGGATCAAAGGTAACGGATATCTATTCTTAACGGTGATCTGGTTCAGGGCGCGATAATCTATACAAGTTCTAAGGTCCCCTTCTTTTTTTGGAACGAAGAACAAAGCTGAGGAAGCAGGGGACTTGGAAGGACGAATAAACCCATTCGCTAGGTATTGATCCAGGTATTGTCGGAGGTGAAGATTCTCAGGCTCGGTGAGGGCATAAATTCTACTACAAGGAGGAGTAGATCCAGGTATCAGGTCTATCTGGCAGTCATAAGACCTATGAGGAGGTAGAGAGTTAGCCTGATCCTTCCGGAAAACATCTTGGAATTCTAGGTATTCAGGAGGTAACTGGGGAGCCTCTGAGGAAATTGCTGCCAGTGCAACACCAGGTCGAGGGTGACAAGTAGAGAGACATTCTGGAAACTGAACCATTCTTGCTCGCCAATCGATCTGAGGATTGTGCTTCTCTAACCAAGGAATTCCTAGAATAATCTGGAACTGAGGGGCCTTGATCACATCGAACACGATCTTCTCATGGTGTCCATCTTGACTTACTAGCGTCACTTCTTGGGTGGTATGCGTTACTGGTCCGGAGGCTATCTCTGTACCATCCACCGTAGTAATGACGTCCTTTACAGCCTTTGGACAAAGAGTCAGATTCATCCTCAAAACCATTTCATGATCCACATAATTGCCGATGGCACCGCTGTCGACGTAAGCTTCAATCGCATGTAATCGATCCGGATGTTCAGGGCTAATGAGGACCATAGGTATCACGAAATGCGAGGTCACGAAACTGGTTTTAACGCTCGGCAAGAGGACCTCTATTCTTGTCGGGCGAGGTTGTTTCCCTGCTCAGAGTTTGTGACCCTGGTAACTGCAGCTCCTACTGCCTTCTTGGCTGGTTTCACCGGACAATCTCGAAGAAAGTGCCCCGAGTTTCCGCAATAGAGGCATAATTGCAGCTGTTTTCTCCTTTCCCGCTCCTTTTGTGTTAGTGGTCCTTTCAGGCCCCCTATTTGCATGGGTTCCCCGGAGTCTACTCCTTTGGTAGGAGTTGGTGGTTTGGAAAATACTCGAGCATCAAACTTGGAACGATTGGCCTTCCTGTTCTGCAGTCTGTGGTCAATTTGAACGACTAAGTCAATATAGTCCGAACAGTCTTGCGGGGGATTCACTACTTGGGCTAACACATCTTTGAGCTCTCCACGTAGACCTCTATGAAACAGCGTAATCCTTTTGTCCTCAGGCCATCGAGTTTCCACTATCAGTCTGTTGAAAGACGCAATATAAGCCAAAAGGTCTTGATTACCCTGTCGCAATGAAAGGAACTCATTGTCCAAGGCCTGCCCCTGTGAATGTCTTGCAAACAGTTTTTCCATACTGAGCTGAAAAGCTTGAAAATCATGGAGAACCGGATCATCTTGATTAACTAGAGGGATCGACCAGTCTGCCGCATTGCCACTAAGGTACGAAAGCTACCTTAGCTTGATCAGTTGGAAAGGCTGCTGGCCGGCATAAGAAGTGCAACCGGCACTGATTAATAAATACTGCAAACCTCTTTGGGTCACCAGAAAATCGTTCGGGCGGAGCCAGAGGTACATTCCCAGGTAGGTTGATCTGCACTGGGTTCGTAGAGGATGTTGAAGGAAGTTTTGCCCCTGATGCGGGTAACGGAGTTTGTCTGGCTTGTGACTGTAGCAATTGTCTAGCGAGATCGTCTGTTCGCTCCTTGGAAATAATCAGTTCCCTTCTTAGAGCATTCATTTCCTGACGGGCTGCATGCACTTCTGCTCTTAGTTCCCCGAGTAACTGGGCTAGCTGGTCGGTATCCGAGGTTTCCATAGCGCCTGGGTGGGTGTTTTGCGGTAGGCTTTGCGTTCTGTAACACTCACCTGATTCCCGCAGAGGCGCCAGTCTTGACTGGGTGAATGCCGTATCTTCAAAGGTGATGTGTAACACACGGTTGGCTCTTTGGGCTGGACCTCTGTGCACTGTATGTCTGACTCGAAGAGTAAGATGTCTGCAGATAGAAAATATGGGATTAATGAACTGGGGTTATTGGGTGCCTCTCTCCTCTTCCCTTTCTCTTCTCCTGTAGAACCCCAACGGTTAACGCCCTCACCTTAGGTAAGTGAACGCCGAGCTCTCCATCTGCCTCGGGGCAGGGTGCCGTAACCAGTTTCTTCACTGGATAAGGGTGCAGGCCTCTTGACCTCAGAGGACTGCTGTCCGTCGTTAACTGCACGAACGGTAAGTTCTGGGCACTTCAAATGTCTTAAAAGTCTTTTGTAATGCTATCTCTTGTTTTGCAGGGTTCCGGTGATGGCGGATGGCGGGCTGATGAGAGTTGAGGATCGAACCCGCGTGAGGAATAGAAGCGCCTGGAAGCACGTAAGAAAGCGCTTGTAGCCTGCTTCACGATGCGCACTAACTGTCCCTTTTATCTTGCAGTTACAAGTTCAGAGCTTTAGAGAAGCTGAAGGGTGCTGGAATACCCACTGGATTCGGCGTGGGAAGGAGTAATGGCACGTGAGTAATAAAGTTGCCCAATGTCTTTAAACGCACCTTCTTTTGTCTTTCAGATGCGGGATGCAGCGCCGAAGGCCTCCGGAGCGTGCGAAAAGCTGGTAAGCTTTTGTCTTTCAGATGCCAGAATGCAGTGTGAAGACCTCCGGAGCAGGCGAAGAGTAGGTAAGCCTTTGTCTTTCAGATGCCGGAATGCAGCGCGAGGCGTTGGTGACAGCCGATGGACCAGGTAAGAGATGCGCTGCCACTGAAGACCGTAGTGCTAACCTGTTCTTTCTTTGTCTTTACAGGTGCTGCTGAAGACTGGATTCCAGGATGGGTAAGCCTTTGTTCCCTTAGGCCCAGGATCAGAAGCAGAAGACACGATGAGCGTTCTGCTGCAGAGAATGCAGAATAACGCAAAGCAAGATTCATCCATCGGGTGTGGTTTAAATAGCCTCCTGTAGTGCTTAGGTGTCTCCTTCCACAGCCACGCCTAGGTAAGAAAAGAGTTCCTGCTTTCCAGAAGAGTTCGTGTTCTGAACCTAGGGAGTGGCTCCTGCCCCACCCAACAGGAAAAGTAGTCCCAAACAGAAGAGGATCAGGGGTTCAACTGGCAGGTAAGTAAGCAGCATGGTCTGCTGCAGGTAAGTCCACCCAAGCATTATGAGCCCAGCGCTTCCAGCGCTGGGACTGGGCATCTTTATGAGCCTGGTGCCAGGACAGGGTCCAAAAGGTCCCAATTGGGACTGGCTGGCACTCGGAACCGGGGTTATGGGTCTGCTTCCAAGGGAGTCGGGCAAGTCCTGATCTTTTGGAAGCAGAGAATTATCCTGGAGGTCAAGAGGATTATTATGCTCAGGGGCAATCACAGCAGGGACCGATACAGGGCACCTACCAACAAATACCACAAGTACAGACGCAAGTACAAGCACAGCCACAAGCACCGCAAATTACAGCGCCTCTACCACAATATTTGCAAGCACCACAGACCAGGGGGAACACACAGCTAGCACAACTACAGACCAACGACACGGCAGAGCCCATGGACACAATGGTGACAGTACCAGTTGAGACTGGGAGGGGTTACCATGGTGGGAAACAACCCCTTCACAGGGAGCGGACTGTCATTGTACCCCCAATAGGACAGCCCATAGACTAACTTGATGTGGCCCATCCTGTTGGTCACACCCAATCTTGCGTAGGAACCTCGCATAGGGGTGATGATAGGTGACATGTTTTCCTTTCTTGTTGACACTTGGGTGACTAGTTCATGCATCCGGGAAGGGACATTTGCATTGTCAGGTGATGCCATGAACACTCGAGGATTCTCTGGGGCTCGAGAAGTGATTCCTTTCACTGATAACATCTCACTATCCATTGGAGATCACTACCTTTACTTTTCTCTCAACAGACACCTGTGAACATATTGGGGTGCGACATCATGAGCCGACTAAACATGACCGTCTCATTCACAGACAAGGGCACAATATGCACAACATTAGGCATACACATGATGAATGTAAGACAGATTGTTCAGGTCTATTGTGGGTGCACAGTATAGATGGGGGTGCCAATGGACACCGAGATGCTTCAATATGGGACAGACATTACCATTGTCTGGATGCCAGGCATAGCAGGGAAGGTATGGCGAGTACCTAATGACTACTTGTTTAGGCCAGAGACACCATTGGATGAGCCAGAGGGAACGATAGTGTCCATTGAAATCGAGGCAGTGTTGGCAAGGGAGGTTTGAATTGCAGTGAATGCAACAGATGACACTGGGAGGGTGTGGAGAGCAATCATCACAGTTGCAGAGGGAAGCAGGCTGACCACAGTGATGGATGAGGAACTCTTTGGGGAAGAGAGACTGGAACTGGAAATGATGTTCGAGATGAGTGTAACATTCTGGCTACAGGTACATTAGAGAGAGGTACCACAGAGAATGGCAATGGCGCTGAAGGCGCCGCCCTCATTTTTCGAGGAGTACATGGCCAAGATACCTGGCAGATTATGGACCACAAGTCCATATGACGTGGGGTGCATCAAGACCATAAGGGGAGTGAAAATCAAATTGAAGCCAGGAGCAATATTGCCGAGAGTAAAACAGTATCCCCTAACAAAGTAAGCAGATGAGGGCATTTATGAGACAATCAACACCCTCATTGAGAGAGGCATCCTGGTACCATCAGAATCCCCATGCAACATGGCAGTGTACCCTGTGCGCAAGGCCAATGGGGGGTCGTGACGTTTCATACAAGACTTGAGACCCCTTAACCACATTGTAGAAGCAGGGTATCCAGTAGCTGCAAATCCAGCGACAATTCTGTGTGGCATTCCGGTGGAATCCACCTTCTTCCGAGTCATTGATCTGAAGAACACATTTTTCTCAGTACCATTGCACCCAGACTTTGCAAGATCTCACCACTTTTATGTACCACAACCAGAAGCGGAGACGTATTCGGTTGCCACAGGGGTACTGCGGGTCTCCTATTTTTAACAGTGATCCAGATGGATCTAAGCAACATAGAGACAGAAAGCACAGTCCTACAGCATGGTGACGATATTCTGATTTGCATTGAGACAGAAGACGAGTGCAGGAAAGACTCAGTACACATGTTGACAGTGCTAGCTGACAAGGGGTACAAGGTGAACAAGGCCAAACTGCAATATTGTCAGAAGGAGGTGCTCTACATCGTACAGAGATGATATCCAAAGAAGGCAGACACATTGCCCCAAAGAGAGCAACAACAATATTTGCTACACCACAGCCCAAAACAGTGAGGGAAATGCAACAGTTATTGGGGTTGTGTAATGATTGCAGAGCATGGGTCTTTCATTACACGACGTACACCAGGCCACTCTTTACTGCACTAAAAGATGCCCAAAGGGGAACAAAGACACTGATATGGACCACAGAGATGACTGAAGCCTTTGAGGAGTTGAAACTGGCCCCATGTACCGCTCCAGTGTTGGGGACCCCTGACTACCAAAGGGAATTCTTCCTGTTCTCCCACACTGACGGTGTAGTGATAAAGGCTGTACTGACACAGAAAACAAGTATGGGCCATAAGCCAATCGCTTATTACAGCGGACAGCTCGACCCAGTGATGAGGGGACACTACCCATGTAAACAATCCTTGGCAGCTGCAGCCTTCGCAGTGGAGAGAGCATCGGCAGTGACCATGGGGTGCACCACCACCCTTTACATGGAGCACGCTCTGTTTGCGATACTGCATAAGCCTAAGAGCACACTGACTAGACAGAGGTCATCAGGGTATGAGGTCATACTATCAAATGTGGGACCGAATATAGTGCGCTGCAAGACTGTAAATCCAGCCACATTTTTAGCAGATGTCTGTCAGCCAGGAAACTGGGCTCATGACTGCAAAAAGAACATTGAGCAATTCAGTGGAACGCCAGGTGGAGGAAGATGCACTTGAGGGGGGAGACGTGCTGTACATCGACTATTGATCAGACTGATGGGGTCAGGAGGACTGGAACTGCTGTGGTGAGACTGAAAGAGGACTGGACAAGTGAGGTGGTTGTGAGTGCACAGTTACCATCTCATTATTCAGCACAAGCAGCAAAACTAGTGGCCCTCATATTGGCTCTAGAACACAGCGTAGAGAAACGCGTGATGATCTATTCTGACAGTGCATACGTAACATCAACAGTACATTCAGGGTTGGTGCGGTGGCTGAGGAGGGGGTTCAGAAGGGCGGATGGGACCCCAGTACAGCATGCGCTCTTGCTAGGCAAACTGATCGGCGTGATGCATTGCATATCCAAGGGAGCTAGCATTGGTGAAGTGCCAGGCCCACACAAAAGGGGAAGACACGATCTCCAGGGGGAATGAGGCAGCAGACTATGAGGCAAAATGTGCAGAATATTTTGGGGACCTGTGGCAACTGAAAGAGAGACCCAATGCCCCGTGGGGGAGTAAGAAACATAGTGATGAGAGAAGGCTACAACAATATCCCAGAGAGACGCATCATGGAACTGCAGGGAGCTGCACCACAGAAGGAAAGCGAACTATGGGTAAATCAAGGGTGCTCCATGTCTCCAACAGATGCCCTATGGCGAAAGAACAACACAGGGAAGGTAGTCATGCCATTAGCCCTCTTGAAAACAGCACTGGCACAAATGCACTATCCAACACACGCAGGCAAGGAGGTCATTGCTGCATGCATTGGAGAAATGTGGTTCTGTCCAAATCTGAATGAACATGTACCAAATTTCATTAGTAACTGCCAGACTTGCCAGCAGTTTACACCTGGCCACACCTTGAGAGTTGTGAAAGGAGCCATACCAAGACCTGAACGCCCATTTCTGCATCTCCACGTGGATTATGTGGACATGATCCAAGTCTGTCAAGGATACCGCTACATGATGATGGTGGTACTTTGCCCGTTCTCGAGGTGGATAGAGGCTGGGCCCTGTTGACATGCTGATGCTCTTAGAGCAGCCAAATTACTGGTCTGGGCGGTATTCCCACGATGGGGTGTCTGTAAGGTCCTGGGGTCTGACAATGGTCTTCACTTCCCCAATTAAATGTTTCAGCATATCACAACCCTGCTAGGGATCAAACACAAATTTGCCTGTGCATACCACCCGCAAGCAAATGGGATGTGTGAACATCTCAATGGCCTCCTGAAGGAGTGCATTGCCAAAACTCAGCAGAGCACCAAAAAGAACTGGCTACACTGCCTAACGTTGGCACTGTTTGAATTGCGCAACAAGCCAGGGTCGGGCCACCATTTAACGCCCCAGGAGGTGGTGGCAGGACGGCGCATGCATCTTCCCCTGGCTCCTTGCACTAGAGCATTGAAGGACTGTGAGAAATAGTGCAGCTGTGCTAGTGCAAGAGATGTTAGAGTACATACATTCCTTGGTTTCTAGCGCTTCCTTTATCTCTCGCCAGATGCAGAGGAAACGTGTCAGGTCTGAAGACAACGAAGCCCTGATTCTGATGACCAAGAGCAAAACATTGGACTCCCACATTTAGTAAAAGTGAGGGACCTAGTCATCCTAAAGAACTTCTTGTGTAGGTGGAAGGTACCCAGATTCTCCAGCCCCCACGTGGTCGACGCATTACAGACAGAGCTGTGTGGCTCGGGGGGAAAAAACGTTTGGAAACACGTCCAGGACATCAAGCCCTACAAAGCGGTGGCATTGCCGGAAAACAGAGTAACAGTAATCGACAGGGCCAACGTTGATGATCTTGATGAACTACAAGTGCGTGCAGATCTCACCCAATCCGGAAGACCTGGCCATCCTATAGTGCGACGATCCCAAGCAGCTGAAGTAGCAACTGAAATGTTTGTGAATATCGATAGCTGAAACACACTGGGCCTCATTATAAGTTTACTGGTCCGTTAACAACGGTACCGATAAGCTTGATGGTACCGGTTTTACCGGACCAGCAAACTACGAGTTCTGCTCGCGGGTGCCTGCCTGGCAGGTGTATCGGCACCCATGTACAGAGCATGTCGGATGCACCGGCACCATTTTGAATGGTGCCGTTGCATCCGACCTTCCCATTCCCATTTGAGCCCTGATGGGCTCAAATGGGAATGGGGCAAATTTTTTTCTGGCACCCACGAATGGCCAATTACCGGGTCTGGCGGGGCGTAATGACCCGGTAATTGCCCATTTACGAGTGCCAGTAAAAATTGCAAGTTTGGCGGCAGCCTGCCGGTATTACCATCAAGACTACCGCCAAACTTGTAATGAGTATAATGAGGGTTGGTTTGCTCCCAGAGATTGCGCACACAGCCAAAAATTAGAATGCTCTATTGAGCATAGTTTAATGTAATTCAAAGACAGCCGACACGTGTTTCGAGCAAAAGCTCTTCTTCCAAGGCTGCAAGGTTGTAAACATATGTTGTACATTTTTGACAATCATATATTGGGATTAACAAATGGTGGACATCAGCCAGATCCAAAAAACATAGAGCAAACATAGGGGTGGCATGTTAAATAGACATCACAACATTTCCCAACAAAATTTGCCAATATAGTTTACATTCCAAAATATGGTAACATATCATGGCAGTGATAAAATAAACGTGAAAGTATATGTAGGCAATTGTTCATTGATGTTCATCAAAACGTTGAGTCCGAACCATATATATGAAAGGAGGGAACAAAAGTATATATACAATAAGGTCAGTGATGGGAACGGTCCCGCAAGTGCAAAACTCGTCACACTTATGTCCATGTGTTCGCAGAAATTAAAAAAGTAGTTTTACCTGAGGAGGCTTGGCACTAGTTCTGATACATGGGAAAAAGAAGGAAAAGTGTTTTGTTTCTTTAAGATGAAATAAATATTTGCAAACACCCTCATCTCTGATTTACAGGGCGTTGCCATTTCATGTTGCTTGTCCAAAATTACGGCAAGTTGCAGAGAGTTTCTTGCATATATTCTTACCTTTATATTTAACAGATAATTATCCAACAGAATTTCGATTGCGGCTCCGCTGAAATCGGAAAAATGCTAGATTAGCCGCATTGCATAGATTAGAGTTTAAGTCAATCATGAGCGAAAAATATATTTAGGAAATAAAATTAACATACCTATATAAATGCATGTGCGTATTCGAACTGGAATTGTCAGTCAGGACATATGTGATGAAATTGAAGGAATTGGGGCAGGCATGCGACACCGAGTAAAAGGGGAGACAGGAGAGGAAGAGTCTAATTAGTTAGGTAATTAACACTCGCAATTGCGAGACGGTCACATGCGCATACCCCCAGGACGCATTGTCCGTAGGGGTCGACGCGAAAGACCTACACTTACCAGCGTTTCTGCCCGTACTGGTGAACTGGAGCCTCGCGCGTGATAGCTGAGCTTGTATTTACAATGAAGCTCACGCCTTGCGAGCAGCTAGAGTGTTACGCTCACCTGGCTCCCACAGGGGCGTCAATCTGAACTGGACAGCTGCGGTCTCCACCAATGTGACGCGTATTGCCGAGATGACGGACTGGACTGGCCCACCTAGCTTTGTTTGCTTGGCCCGTAGGAATATTTTTCTGCAAATGGAGAAAGGGAATTAACTACCCGTGGAGTTGAGCGTTAACCCTCCCCCACTCCCGCTGTTCTCCCCACTGATCACCTTTGATGTCCCCTCTTATAGTCTTATCTGATGGTTTGGAAAGATGAGCTCTCCATCCTGCATTGAGCGCAGGGGTGCGTAGATAACCAGTTGCCTCACTGGCTCCAAGGAATTGGTGAGTTCCAGAACAATGTTGACTCTGAGATTCCCGGCAAGACGCCGTAAGTATGTAGTTTGTAAGAGTTCAAATGTCTGACCTTCACTCTTGTCAGGTTGCAGCTTGACCCTAGCGAAGAGGTCCTCGTGGCAACCGATTATATTCTGGTAAGGATTTGTATTATCCAACACAGTTCGATAAAATAATGTCAATATGTAACATGTTGCTTTCTCCCTTATTCAGGCGCTGAGAGAAAGTATGAAGTCTCGGGGAATAATGCCTCCAGCGGTAAAATCAGGTAAGTCTATTGTGGTGAGGAGGTTTCCCCTTGTTTGTCCCTTTGTTTCACCTTGCTGTCCTTTTGTTTCCCCTTAGGGGCTGGGGTCCGGCGAGGATGCAGTGGAAGCTGCGCCGACCCGTGAAGAGGAATAGTACCTCCAGTGGTAAAATCAGGTAAGTCTATGGGGGGTAACTAATATTGCCTCTGTGTATTCCCTTGGCTCACCTTGCTGTTGTTGTCTTCCCCTTAGGTGCCGCAGTGCGGCGGGAACATGCAGAAGGATGCTGTGGAATGTGAAGATGCTGCGAAGGCCGGTGAGTTCAGCGCAGCGCTACAGCAGGCGAGGCGACGCGCATAAAATAACATCTTTCTTCCAGCTCGTAGGCGCGATAGATCGTGAATTCAGGTAAGGATCAAAGGTATTGCTCTTGTTCTAACCTTTTCTCCTTCTTTCTCCCTTTTTCTAGGAGCTCCAGACTCGAGGCAGGCGTGGCAGAAGACTGGATGCAGACTTGCAAGCACGGTGAGCGTTACGCTGCTGGATGCAGAATAACGCTAAGCGTGTGCTGCTCTTCGGGCGTGGTTTAAATAGCCTCCAAAGTAGTCCCAGGAAAGTATTCCTCCCCAGCCCCACCCGAGTAAAAAAAGAGTCCCTAGGTAAAGTAGTCCCTTCCAAGCCTCTTTTGGCTTGGAGCTCTTGCAGCATGGTCTGCATCAGGTAAGTTTGCAGCATGGTCTGCATTAGGTAAGTTTTAATCTATGAGCCTGGCACCAGGACTGACTCTCCATATGAGCCTGGCGCCATAGACGCCAGGACTGCAGCCAAATAGCCCCTAGCAGGGGTTGTTGGGCTTGCTTGGAATAACTTGATGCCTGCTTCCGGGGTTGCTGGACTTGGTCTGGGTCCCCGGGGGTAGGCATCATGACATAGAGCTCTAACGTTATCTTGCGGCGGCCATATTGAGTGTGAACTCGAGGCTTGTTCAGTTGAATGTGCGAGTGAAATAGAAGGAAGAGTAACACAAATGAAATTGAATGATATCACAAGGCAATGTTCACAAAGCAATGTTCACACAAATCGTAAACGGTGTGAAATATGCTTGACTAAGAATTTACTACACGATTCAATAGGGCCTAATGTGTACATTAAACATGTGGTTGTTTGCCGACTGGTTGAGTCCTGTAGTTCTGGCGATTGCCACCAATAGTAACAAATAAGTAACTACCTATTGGTTAGAAAATAATTAACAAGAAGGGGGCATAATTATAAGGCCCACTCCATAATCCTGTTACCGAAAAGCATGGTTTGCAGGAAGGGTTAGAAATTACAGTACAGCAGTAAAAATAAAATATAAAGCATAATTAGTAGTCCTGATGTCCCCGAGTTCTCAATGACACATGCAAAACCTGTAATGAGGCCCACTGTGATTGTTTCTCTTCTTTTCTGCACCCACAAGTTGTGCATTTGCAACTGGAGTACTTGCGCACACCAACAGCTGAAACAATGTTTGTTTTCTTTTGTTCGCACACGCAGGGTGTGGGAGCAGTACCTGGAATATTTGTGCACATGACAGCTGACAGTTTGTTGACAGGTTGTTGCAAATGTTGTTGGAACTGTTTCGGAAGTTCCCCTGATGTTACCTCCCACAGACCATCCTGATACATTCTCCAAACAATTTGTGCACTATATAAGGAGAGCCAGATGATTCAGAGCCTGATTCCCCATAAGTATATTTCCTCGTATTTATAGAGTACCTAGACCAAACATACCCACAACTTGAACAAAGTGCTTACCCCGTTCTGTCAACACAGACACTGCTGATCAGGTAAGGAGAGTTAAGCGCAGTGTTGATGCAGACATGAAGGGAGTTGACATGTATCTCAAAGACACAGCACGAGTAACAAACAACATATGGTACAAATACATGTCCAAAGTTGGTAGAAACACCACCTGGGAGAGCTGTTATGTCTGCTTCTTAATCCCCTACGCCATTAGTGCTTCTAGAACGTTTATTGCAACTGAAATACATGCAGCGAAAGCGCAGTGCTTGATGAACCTTGCAATGTTCCAGACACAAGGCCGATTCCAAGGGAAGACAACAACCTTAATATGGATGTCCAAGGGAACATTCCCATATGAAGACAGTTACATCAAGACCCTAGACATGATGAATAACTACTGGCAGCTCTATGAAGTATAGCAATACGTAACCCAGGGGTCAGAAAAGGGGGAGACAAAGAATATCACACTGAAGGAATTGCTGTGCCCCTGTACGAGAGTAAAGGAAGTGGGATGAGAGCCTGGCTGCTGGGAGAGACCACAGATATTGATCTATGGACACGTATACACTAACGATCGCTGGGAAGATGGAGTGGTGGGAAGCAAGGCGCTGACCTTAACCAATTAGTCAGAGAGCAAGGTGTAAGAAGAACATTACAAATGCCTGAAGGAATGGGACAGGAGTGCAAAGTTGGTCACTTGGGTACAAAATTAAGCTGATCCAAAGCCAATAATTCCCCTGAAGACACCAGTCTTGTGCTACCAGCACAATGGTGATGAAGAGATTGGTGAAAATTTGGGATGCAAGGCGATCGAGACTATCTCATCAATGGGAGCAGTGCTGATGAATCGCTATTGGGCATGCGGTTCTAAAGCATATCAGAAACTGCCACCGAATTAGGGAGGGGTATGCTCCCTAGTGCACATCAACATGCCTTCATTAGTGGTACCCAAGAAAAATGTGATGCTCAATGACTTTCCGAAGATGGAAAACAACATACGGAAGAAGAGGTCACTAGATGGAACACCACCAGTCCAAACAGAAAAGACTGATGAGCAAAGAGAACTGAGCAGAGTGAAGAGAGGAGGGAATAACTTCTCAGGCAAATCAGAAACAGCATTTGACGAAGTACCAGCAGAGCAAAGACTGTTCAGCAGAGCTCAGATGTTCTTCACATCACTGATACCGGGAGTACTGACCTACGCAAATGCCAAATGGTTGCAAATCACTAGTTGGGAGTTGATGGTAACCATAAACTCGACAGTGAATGGATTCAATGCCATAAAGGAAGAGCTCGGAGCAATAAGGTTGGTGGCACTCCAGAACAGGCACATTCTGGACCGCCTCACAGCAATGGAAGGAGGAGTGTGCACAAAGATAGGCAGTTTGTGTTGCAAGTTCACACCTACTAACGATGAATGTAACATGACTCTCTCAGATGCAGTTGCACAATTAGCACAAATGCATGCAAAGATGGAGGACGAAGCACGTAGAACAGGTAAGGACAAGAGTTGGCTAGCATATCTGTGGTCGTGGACGCCATCATGGCTGGCAGATGGACTGAAGGTGATAATTGGAGCACTGGCACTAGGGGCAGCATCCCTTTGTAGGATCAACATCTGCATGGGAAGGTGCAAGAAGACAGCAGAAGCAGCAATAGGGATGCAAATCCCGATGGATGTGAACATAGGAGGAGGGATGGATGACATTGTGAGAGAAAGAGACAGACTAAGGGAGAGAATAGTGATGTGTGTCCTATTTCCAGAAGGGACAAAAGTGGACAATCCCTGTGATCCAAGGAAGTATAAAGGGAAGTGGGTTTGGTGCAACCCCGAAGGAGTGTGCTGTTACATGTACTGATCCTTCGATGATCACGCAAACTATTATGGACACCTCGGAGGAGTGACAAAGATATGGCAACTCAAAGAAGATGAGTGGTTCTTTCGTGATGTGGTTGACAAGTCAACCAAAGGAGGGCCTGAAGAGGGAAGGTTAAAATCTACCACTTCCCCATCCCCCCTCCACTCCCCCTACCAGACACACGAACCGGAAGAAGAACAAAAGGAACCATGATCGATCATACTGTTTCGGACCAATTCCCACTACCCCCATCATAGACAAGTACGTCGCAAGGTATCCACTCAGTCAACCCTATAGTCCAGGAGCAGTGAAAACATTGCTCAAGGTGGATGAAGAGCCACGAGACACGATTAGGGACCCTCCGGTGACACTCGACTAACGCGCCAAGAAGCAGTACTACAATGTTGTTAAAGACACCATGATATAGCAGCGTTAGACATGAAGCACACATGCAATCTGCACATCGAGACACACTCACGCACCCAAATACACAAAGAACACATGCATACAGCTCTATAAGCTAGGGGACGAATACACATACATAATGCCCACACGTTTACTATTATGTCATTAGTTTGACCGCAGGAATGCAGAACCCGCAAGAGATCCTGAGCAAGCTTGCAGATGCTTAAATGCAAACTAACCTATGGAACTGCAGGAGCACCTAAGGGACCTAACAGAGCCGTGAACAACTGACCTATGGATAATACAAAATAGCACAATTATGTCATTAGTTTGACCGCAGCAATGCAGAACCCGCAAGAGATCCTGAGCAAGCTTGCAGATGCTTAAACGCAAACTAACCTATGGAACTGCAGGAGCAGCTGAGGGACCTAACAGAGCCGTGAACAACTGACCTATGGATAATATAAAATAGCACAATGTAGAAGCAATGTTATGACTTTGGGAAACTACAGAATGCCACAACCGTCTCAGTAAAGGCTGAGCTGAACTCAGCCCGAACAAGATAGCAACCGCGTGGGACAGGACACGCCGCCAAGGCCACCGAGAAGCGAGTGACATTCCTTTCCCTGAACTACAGTAACATCGACACAGTGAAATCTAATGAATCTGAGTAATTCAGGGCACCAGTGGCCCCAAGCATGGTCTCTAGACGTGTGACCTGCCGAGCTGATGAACCGTAATTAGCAGCTGGCAAAGAAGGACAGTCTCATGAGCCAGACAAAAGTGCAACAAAGTTGTTACAAGAGAAGCCGAGTGTTGCATGAGAACGAGCACTCTGACAGGCATTGGTGGTGCACACACGTTACAATGCAGACACATAGTTATTTTTACCTTGAAAAGTTAGACTCTGAGCTGAGAACCGACTTGGGTGCCAGGCCTGGGGGCACCAGCTCCAGCCAATCACAGTTCAGGACTCTAGGGGTCAGTAACGAGGGGCAAGAACCAATCCGCAGACCCCCACACTGCAACATTGTTTAGTATCAGCAATATTGGTATGGGCTAGGCCTGACACCTGGCATGGGAGAGCCAGTTAACTAACGCATATAGGGGTTGCTATAGGGGAGCTACCACTCAACGCCCAATCGTTTGGTCCAATAGGTTTTCTGGAGAAGGGCCCAGGTTGTGATGTCATACTGACACCATAGCACTACAAAACTGGCCTGCGAGCCAGAGATCACTGAGACAATCCAGGAGTTTTTCCTTGTTCTGATCCTTGTTGGTTTTGGCTGTAATAAACCACGGTTTGAACTTGCTGTCTGTCTGGGCCTGCATTCCTTTTGGGATGGGAAGGAGTTAGACCTTCCATGAGTTCTGAGTCCGCAAACTCCTAGTAGCCCTCCTTCCTACCTGTGAGCTTTCTCTTCACAGACCTAAAAGAGAAGAGGAGTCAAGAGACCACTTTCATTCCATACTCATGTTGCATCTCCTTTTCTCTGAGTCTAAGATCCTTTTGAAGTTCTTTTTCTCAGATTGCATTTCCAGTTTCCTAAACTCTAGTTAAAGTTACATTTTCACAGTTTCTAGAAGGACTTCAGATGACATGTTAGAGGAAGATGTGGGCATGGGGAGAAGTGCCGGAGGGAATTACCAGGCACTGCTATTTCCTTCTCTTCTGATTCTTCATCCTCGGGCAGATGAGGACCTAGATCTATATCATCACCCATATAATCTTCCCCCATATCAATATTTGGAATAGGGGTGACAGGCATACTTATTGCTGTTTGGTGATCCAACAAGGTTTGCATCAGTTCACTCTGTTTTCCTTTACAACAGAGGCCTCTTGATTTACACATTTCTTTTAGTTTCTCCACTGTCGGTTACAAGAGCCTCTGGTGTAAAGGTTTCTATATTACAGATGTTTTAATATATACTTCTTGGTATAACCAGCCTCGTGGATGTATTCTCTGGACACAAGTATCTCCAAGAGTCAAAGTAATCCAACACTACTCAAACCCACCAGCTGTAAAACCAGTGTTCGGGAGTTTTCCTGAAGTCCACCTATGGTAGGACTTTATGAAATGGCTCCCTTGGTATACCGAGCCCCAACTTCTAGTATAAGTCTGTACCACTCAAGGTTTTGGTGGTATGACAGAGCAGCCAGGCCTATCCTAGGAGGGAGATGTGAGCTGTAGGTCAGCATAGAGAACTTTGAGTATACAGGTCCCAAAAAAACACTTACACACTTAGTTATATCAAAATAGTTATTTTATATTTTGTGAGGGGTCAGAAATGGGAGACGGACACAAAAGTATAGTTTTGTCAATGTTTGGCATTTTATTAAAACAAAAGGGGGTGAGATAAACGCCTATCTTTACCCATACTAAAGAGAGTATCACGACCGAGAAAATTAAAACTAAAGAACAATTACCTAATGTCCAATAGTTTCAGAAGCTCACACAAATACATATACACAAATGTACAAGGAATAGTTGCCTAACTTCAGTTCAGCAAAACAATGTAAAAGTTCAAAATAAGATGTTTGTGCAAGTACTCCTTGTGACCAGGGTTGGATCCCTTCCCCTGTATCAATTCAGGGGTAACCTTGAACAAGTACTTATTCAACAAAAATCTGTTCAGTTCAACACAAAATGTATTTTCCATCCGTTGCGTCTTTCCACTTGATGAAGAAAATGTCTTCTCTTCAAATACTTGTTTAAAAAACAAAGAAAGGATTCCAAGATAGCGGCCGGGCGGACGGTAGAGAGCCAGAAGATCCGGCCGCGACCACTCCCGCGCCGGAGAGGAGGCCGCGGAGAGAACCGCCCTTTGGGACTCATCAGCAGCAGAGAGACGCAAGCAGAGCAGTCCCGCTGAAGACCAGAAGAGCCGAGCGGGAACCAAAGAACAGCGAACACAGAAGAAAACCCGCAGCGGAGACCTCGCTGAGCCGGTGAGGGGGAGGGGACGAGAGACGGAGGATCCCCGCAGCAGGAGACCGAGGCCCGCTCGTCAGGAGAGACGAGTCGATCCGACGCCAATCGGAGGGAGAAGGAAGCATCGGGCAAGCAGGAAAAGCACGACGGGTCCCGGAGGAGCCCATAACTCAGGTACGCGTCGGGGCGAGATTCCGAACGGAGGGTGTCACGCCCCTACGTTCCATGAACACATCTCACAATACAGCTCCCACTATCTCCACCAAAATACATGCCAAAAAACACTCTCCCCTGCAGGCCTGCCGGCAAGAAATGAGACAAGGTCAACAAAGCCGGTTCTTGCCATCTCAACGTTGGTTTCCATTCCGGCGGTGGCAGTTGCCATGGAGACACGCCACAGGCATTCTACAACGCCTCCGTTGCCGGCACCTGAGAGCTCCTCTTTCAGCACGTTCGATCATGTGACGGATGATGAGAGTCATGTGATCATTAGTCAGCGTTCAAAAGGGACGCGCTGACTGCCCTTCAGTGCTTCACAGCTGATCCTGTTGGGCGCATTACGGACTACGGACTCAGATTACTACCACTGACCTCGGATTGATTTTGGACTCTGATTTTGGCTTCTTCCTTCACGGTACCGTTGTTTTGGAACTATTTTCTACTGGATACGACCACATTTCTGTCCCCGGATTGCTATTTGGATTGTCCTTTTGTTATGAACTATGTTCTTGGATTACGCACTTTTCAACTGATTGACTTACGTTTCCTGGCTTCTACGTAAGGTGGTGATTTCATTCATACTAAGTGCTTTACCAACCTGTCATCTGGTCGTCACCCTTGCCGGCTGCCTCCGACAAACATCTTTACACCATTATTAAGTCCCGACCAACTCCTAAGGGTAAGCCTTAGTCTAGACTTATTACACATTCATATACAAGTCTGGGGACCTGTGTTTTTGACCTAACTTCATGTTTACCTTACAGTGGTCATAGGGGGCACCTTCCGGCATCCTCAGGCATTCCTGGTTGCGGCTGACGAAGATCACCACCTGTGGCCTCAAGGACTGCTCGGGCAGTACTTTCTTGTTTGCTCGAGTGGTACTTGGGGACGGAGGTTTCATCGACTACACGACCATCAAGTCTTGACAGAGGGGCAGATCCATCCCCCCCTCCACCCCCCGCATACAGACAAGAGCGGCGGGCCCCCCAAGGAGCACAGACTGGGGGGAAAATTAAAGGGGGGAACAGGAGATAAAGAAGTGCCCCCCCTACCCCGGGACAAGACCGGGGGAAGAACCCGGGCGCCCCAGCCTGGAACCCGCGAGAGCCCGACACCCCCCCCACGCAGCAAGAAACAAAGACCCATCCCACGCTGGTAAGGCCCCAACAATAAAGTGGGCGAAACGAGGTGTAAGGCCCCAATAAGGGGACTAGCCAAAGCCCCGCAAGGACTCAAACTGCAGGAACACAGACCCATAGGAGGAACAAGGAGGGCCCCCTAAAGGGGTAAAACACAGGCCTAATCTCTGAAAACACAGCGCAGCGCTACAAGGCCTCTGCGAGAGATAACAGCAATAACGCACCGCACCAAGGACCCAATGACAAATACGCAGAGGGAGGCCAGGAACACAATAAGAACACATGTCAAAAACCAGAACGAAGAGTGGGACCCAGGTAACAGCGGCAAGTAGAAGCGGTTCCAGGCAAGATCAAGATCTGACCCAAATCTGGGGTATCGAAAACCAGACAAAAAAGCGCCCAAACAAACAGAAAAGCAAAGGGGAAGACCCAGCGGCGCAGGAAGAAGATGCAGAAATGGCCTCAAGGGAAGACATGAAAAGGTGGTTCAAGGAACTCCAGGAACAGTTCATAGCAACAACCCAAGCACAGTTCGACAACATGAAGGGAGAACTGAAACAAGCAGTCCAAGAAATGAAAAAGGACATAGAAAACCTCGAAGAGAGGACAGACAATCTGGAAAGGACAGTACAGAATATGGATGAACAAGCTCTCCAATACGCACAAGCACAAGATCGCCTCGCACGTCTGGCGCAGGAATTGGAAATATAATGTGAAGACCTGGAAAACAGGTCAAGAAGATCGAACATAAGAATTAAAAATATGCCGGAATCAATAGCTGACAAAGACCTGCGCACGGCGGTCCAACAAGTATTCCAAGAAATCCTACAAGACGGAGCAGGGGACGACATCCACATCGATAGGATACACAGAGTAGGTCCTCGAAGAACGGGGGAGCCCGGAGCACGCCCAAGAGACGTACTAGTAGCCATGACGCTGTACGCCCAAAAGGAACAAATCCTAAAGAAAGCCAGAACAATGGAACAAATAAGAATGAACGGAAAGGAAATCCAGCTTTACCAAGATTTAGCTCAATCCACGCTCAGAAAAAGAAGAGATATGAGCCACTTAACATAACTCCTTACCGAAAAACAAATCTGCTACAAATGGACATTTCCTTTTGGCCTCCTTTTCACCTGGGAAGAAAAGCAACATCGAATACTCACCTGCGAGGAAGGCCTAACGATACTGGGGTGCCAGGATCAAGATCCCGAATCAGCAAAGCCCAAAGAACCCCAAAGACAAAGGAGACAACCGAGGGGATGGCAAACGGAACAACGAAAAATGAGACTCCAATCCTGCAAACCGGAGAAAAGCTAAGACTCCCCAAACAGGAAACACACATGCAAAAGCGATAGGGGGGGAGGCAAAGAGTGCAAAGAACTTCAGACGAGGCAGGGGCCGACCAGAAGGCGCGGCCGGGCTACGGGACGGCCCAGGAAATCATACCACTAGCAGGGTTTAGGATCCCCTGCGAACAGTTAACCCTGAGATGTTGGAGGGCATGGAGCAAAGGCGCGACGCCGGAGCAACCGTATGGCCCAGGGCCCTCCTCAGGGACAAAGTTGGGGGGAGAAAGTGGGAGGGGGGAGGGAGGATAGGGGGTGGGGGTTTGTTTACAGGGGAAAGGACTTCAACACCGGTGCACTAGCTCTTCACAGGGACCCACAAGGAAAAACCAAAAAGAAAACAGAAACCGACCCGGAAGAATGGGGCTGAATATCTTAACATACAATATCAGAGGACTCAATACGCCAGTAAAACGAAAAAAACTAGAACACTTCCTACACAGGGAAAAATATGATATAATCACGCTCCAAGTGACACACATACAAAAGAAAAGGAGAGGCCTCATCCGGATTAGGGGCTTTAATCAAATTATCCAATCCAACGATGAGGGAAAAAAGAAAGGAGTTCTAATTGCCTTCGCAAACCATCTTCAAACCCAAATCAAAGAGACACTAATCGACAAGAATGGCCGCTACGCCTTCACAAAGGTCAGGATAGATAACCGCCCACTATCAATTGCCACCCTGTACGCTCCAAACGCCAGACAGGAGGGCTTTATAAAGGACACAATCAACAAACTAGAAACCTTCACAGAGGGAGAGGTGATCCTCACCGGAGACTTCAACCTAGCATGGAACCACAAAGAAGATCGATCGAATCCCAAAAGCAACCAAGTAGGATCCCCATCTCAGGCGCTGAAACGAGTAATGCAAAGCCAAGCCCTGGAGGACGTATGGCGCAGACTTAAAGGGTCAACGGAAGGATACACCTACCATTCGCACGTACACAACACCAGTTCCAGGATAGATTATATATGGGCATCTGGAACCCTAGTTGGAGAAATACGGGACATAGAAAAAGGGCTAATTTCACTCTCGGACCACGCCCCATTGTGGATCACACTCCCCAATTTTACGAAAAGATCAAATCTATGGAGATGGACTCTCCCTAGAGATGTAATTCAAGATCCAGTTTCAAAAGAAACTATCAGAGAAAAGATAGAGGAATACTTTGAGTACAACAACACCCCAGATGTCTCCATAAACACTACATGGGAAGCATTTAAAGCAGTAATGAGGGGCCATCTAATAGCACTAAAAGCATAGAAAGATAAGCAATCACATATATGGGAGGACGAACTGGGGGAAAAATTGGTAGAAATAAGGGAAGAATAGGCCAAGAATCCATCCAGAAAGGTGAAAAGAGCCCATAGACACATCCAGAGCCAGCTTGATTTGATCAGGACCAAAAGAGCAGAAATGCAATTGTTATACACAAAACACTGGTACGCGATGAAATCAAACAAAGCCGACAAACTACTAGCAAGACAGTTAAAGGGCAAACGGCAGGAACAAATGGTACAAGCTTTGAAAGATGATCAAGGGACGAAGGAAACACAAACGGAAGGCATGAAAGAAACATTTCAAAAAATTTTACCAGAACTTGTACTCCTCGCAGCACCCGAGGGAAGAAGATCAAGCAGCCTTCCTGAAAGACATAGCCCTCCCGACCGTTTCGTCGACTGAAAAAGAGGCCTTAGACGAATCCATTACGCCGGAAGAGGTAGGGAGGGCAATAAGAGATCTCCCAAAGAATAGGGCCCCTGGCCCGGATGGCTTCACTGCGGCCTTCTACAAAACATATGCGGACAAATTGACACCCCACTTAACTACTCTATTCAACACCTTCAAGACCTCGAACAACATCACGCCCTCAATGAACGAGGCTAAAATACTCGTCTTCCACAAAAAGGGAAAAGACCCAGAAAATACAAGTTCGTACCGCACAATAGCACTCATCAATATAGATGCAAAACTTTACACGAAGATCCTCGCAAATAGGCTGGCGCCTCTCCTACCCAAATTGATACACCAAGAACAAGCGGGCTTCATTCCCAACAGGAAAACCCACGACAATATACGACGGATAGTGCATCTTATAGAGAAGGCAGGGATTATGAATATCCCATCAGCAATAATATCGCTAGACGCGGAAAAATCGTTCGATGCTATTCGCGACCCTCAAGAAAATGGACATGGGAAACAAATTCATAAACATGATCCATGCCAATTACAAGGCACCGACGGCCAGGAACGCAGTAAACCGGGAACTCTCGAATCCCATCAACATCGGAAGAGGCACAAAACAAGGATGCCCCTTATCACCAATTCTGTATGCAATATTTTTGGAACCCCTCCTGGTGAAAATCAGAGCGACCCCGGACATTAAGTGTATAGAAATGGGAGGACATACACATAAAACCGCCGCATATGCCGACGATATGATGATGACAATCACAGAACCATCAAAAACGCTCCCACTATTGATCCAATTAATAGACAAATTCGGGGACATCTCGGGGCTGAAAATTAATAAGCAGAAATCAACAGTAATGGCATTAGCAGGAAACAAAGATGAGATATACAAAATCACAAGAGACCTGCAACTACAAACGGCCGATGAGGGCATGAAATACCTAGGAGTGGCGCTGACACCCAAAATACAAAATCTGTATGTGGGAAATTACACACATCTTTTGGAAGCCGTTAAAGGAGACCTGAGCAGATGGAACCCGCTGGCAATCTCCTGGTGGGGTAGAATAACTGTAATCAAGATGACGAGTTTGCCCAGACTGCTCTACTATTTCCAAGCACTCCCCATAGGAATTCCGACTTCTTTCTTCAAATCACTCACCAAAATTATCACCAAATACGTGTGGCAAAACAAAACACCGAGGATTTCTCAACAAGTACTCACGGCCCACCCACAAATCAGATGGAGGAATGGCGCTCCCCCACTTCCTGAAGTACTATGAAGCGGCTCAACTATGGGTGATCAACGAATGGATCACGGACTCGTCAGATAAATGGTGGGTAGCGCAGGATAGAGCGGTCGCAAGATCGAACCTGTGGAAGAGACCAGAGCACAGACACCAAAATCTTAAAATCAGCGAAGTCATGAGCTCTTCCATGCAGATCTGGGACCGGGCTACCAAGAGAGAAGCCCTGACGATAGATTCGACTCCCTTCATACCACTGCTCGACAACCCGGACTTCCCCCCCAGGGATGGCAAAAGGTTCATTCCAGAAATGGAGAGACGCCGACTGCTCCAAAGTAGGGGACATGCTGGTGGGCCAGCGAATCAGATCCTTCACAGAATGTCGCGAGCTGCTGGGCCTAACGGAGAAAGACAGATACCAGTATGAACAGATCCATCACTGGCTCACGACTCCAAGAATAACTAAGGCCATTACACGGGACCTCACCCCATTCGAGTCATACATAATGACCCAAACCGCAGAAAAGAAATTTGTTTCCACCCTCTACAAATTTATTAATGCGCAAGAAGAAAACATTAAGTGGCTATACATGAAAAAATGGGAAACCACCTTGGGCAAACAAATCGCGAGGGAACAGTGGATATATCTGTGGCAAATAATAGCCAAGTGGACCCGGGCAATCCAAACTAGAGAGGCATGGATCAAAGTGATGGTGCAATGGCATTATACCCCAGAAAGACTCCATAAAATATTCCCCACTGCCCAGGGAAACTGCTGGAGAGGGTGTGCCACCACAGGCACTTGGAGACATATCTGGTGGGACTGTGGAGAACTACAACCATTCTGGGCGGCAGTGAAGACGCACATGCAGGAAACGTTCGAGGGAACGTCGAATCTAGTGGAAGAAATCTGGATGTGTGGCATGCGGCCCCCAGGGGATAGGACTCTTTCCAAGACGCAAAAGCGGAACTTCATGGGGCTCCTAATAGCGGCATGGCTGGCTATAGCCCAGAATTGGAAAAACAAGTCCCCCCTACTACTCAAGAATGGCTCCACAGAATATGGACCTATGTAGCAATGGAGAGAATCACATACAACCTCCAAGGAGACAGACAAGGTTTTGTCGCAGATTGGGGAGCAGTCATAGAGTTCCTTCAAAGTGACTATATGATACAGTGGTGCCCACACAACATCCGCATCCTGGACATGTTTACAAGTTAGAACAGTAACTTGCAGGGGACCCGAAGTAACTACATGGACGCTATCACCGGTGGGGAGGGTGGGGGGAGGGAAAAGGGAGTTTGGGGTCACTGTCGACCCAGATGTTATTGTTTAAAGAAATGCCAATAAAAAAAATAAAAAAAAAAACAAAGAAATAATTCTCTTCCACAATATCCTCCTTGACAAGGCAAAGGTTTCTTTAAAAAAATACCAGTTCATAAACCAAGGCCATTGTTTTTTCCACACAATGGGCCTCATTACGAGGTTGGAGGCAGCCATGGCGCTATTAGCGCCATGGCTGCCTCCAAACTCGTTCCGACTCCGCCCTGGTGAATGGAGCAATTACCGGTCCATTCCAAGGTTGGAGGGACCGGTAATTCCCCATTCACCAGGGCCATTCCCCATTTCCATTTGAGCCCCCATAGGGCTCAATGGGAAGGGGGAAGGCGCTAATAACGGTACCGCAAATTGTGGTACCGTTATTAGCTCTAGAGTCCCTTTGCGGGTCCCGTCCTTAACGCCTGAAAAAAACAGGCGTTAAGGAAGGACCTGCAAAGGGAACTCGTAGTAGGGAGGTAAGGGATCGTGAGGCGAGATTCCCTCTGGAGGACTGCCTTCACTGTGACACCAACCTGCTGCTTGGACTTGCAGTTTTCCCTTTAAGCCAGTAAGCAAAAAGAAGGGGGGAAAAAAAAAAACTTGAAAGGCTGGACTGCATTTGTATATCCCTTGCCTTATCCCTAAAACACGTACCCCTTTTCTGTCTCATCCCCAGGCTCTCGGCTCTGTTGGCTCCGCCCCTTGAACTCAGGGCTTGATTTCTACAAATACCAGCTGACTCGCGCACCGTGGAAGTACAACGGAGTACTGTTTACTGTTCACGGTGCGCGGCGTGGGTGCGGGAGCTGGGTCTTCTGGTGAGTTGTGGAGGCGAAAGTGCCCTTCCTCCTTATTCTCATTTCCTTATTCTCATTTTTTGTTAGGGTTGGCGTAACTTGTGAGCCCACTAGCTATATGCACGCCCGTGGAACAGAATTTTCATCTCTAATTTTTTTATTGCAAATTTTAAACGTTGTATTGTGTTCCTTGTAGACACAGTATTATTCTGTAATTCTATTGTGCACCCTTTGTTGATTTGTGTATTTATTTAATTATTTCATTGTTAGCCCATTATCGTTATAATACCATTTCATAATTTCAGTGCACACCTTTTTTTGTTGGTTTTTATATTTATTTATTTTTGATTCACTGCGCCCATTAAATTAAAAAACGCACAAATGGCAACAGGTGCTTACACCTTGAAGTCAGGCATGCCGCTTAAGGCGAACGTAGAGCAGGTTAATCATCCCATGATTGTGGGAAAAACAAAACTAACACCACAGTCCTCCAAGGTTAAAACAGGAGGCTTACGATTTCCCTAGCTACTGATATCTGACAATTTTGCACTATTGACTTGCCAATTTGTGACTCGAAAGGCCAATCTACAACCAAGTCCCTAACCTCTTTGCCACATAACATGGCTCAGACCTTAAGTAGTGAAACAACCAGTCAACTGTGCCAGATCAATTCTATAGAAGTTCAATTGGCATCAGTATTAGTCACTGCAGCAGCTTAAATGCATTCTGAAACAACTCCCCCAGTAATTCATGACTTGCAATCATTATCCTTTGTTGCTACCAGTACTCAATTACTGATGCCCGTGGAACCCTCTAATGTATCGGCTACAGTGCAGGTCAAAGAACCCTCGGATTTGACTCTCCTCTCTGCCTGCAATAGCAATGAATTGCTTAGTTCCCAACAAGTGACCCTAGTCCAATTCACTGTGTCTTTGGCTCAACCTATACCACCTTGTACTGTTCTTGCCCAACAAAAGCTGCGGGCAGCGCATGAGGCCATGATTGTTATAGGTGAGATAGACGAGGACATGATTAGTTTCATGAATTCCTCCAATACCACCTGCATTGATCCTAGTGAGGTCTTGTATATCTGCTCCAACACAGGTGGCCTTACTCAATTATAGCAAGACAACACGGTCATTTCCCAAAAGGGAATAGCCCCCCACCACACAACACAGACACTATAGCAGTTGAAATGAAGACTCCGCCTAATGAATTATCTAAGTCACCAGCCATGTTTGATAAATCTCCAGGTTGCTCATCTAACAATTCAGTATCCTTTATTGCCCCGACCCCAAGAGGTTCTAGGTTTGATGCACAACCCGCAGACCATACTTTTCTTATTAATGGTTTGAGAACTGGTCGTCCTTCCTTTCCAGAAGCTCCAGCACTTAATAATACATTGAGTGCCATGAATAATGCCTTGTTAACAGTAGCAAGTTGTATGAAGTCCTTGAGAGCAAGATGAACACGCAGACGCAAATCTTGCAACAATTGCTAGACAAAGAGGCAAGGGCTCTAGATGTAGCTCAATGGAGTGGCGGAGCTTCCCTTCCGTTGAGATTGAGAATGCTTGAAGCACGCAGTATTGCTTCGCAAACAGACTACAGCAACGCTTGTCCAAAAACTATTCAACCTGGACAAGGTTTGCTGTTGACTTTGAGAACAGAGGAATCATCAAAGGTTAGAGACAATGTTGTGGGTGGCTCAACACAAACCCAAAATCTCGAGTCCGTAACCATCAACGAGACATCACAAAATGTGATTTGTTTGGACAAATCTCAAGAGATGGGTGACATGCCTGGTCCTAAAACGCTGGCTTTGGTCCCCAGTCTAGGAAATATTAAAGGATAGTTCCGGGACTTTTTTTTATTGTCCCTACGGTTCGGCCATGTGTTTTTAAGCATAACTCGGTAGATCGTAGAAAACTTTCCTATGGACCTTACCTGACTTTTCGTCCATTAACGCACTCGAAATCCGCCGCCATTTTCTGATAATCCTATCATTTCCCCCCATCGCCCTGGCTCACCTGCTTTTGCGGCACTAAATCAAATCCCCCGCCCCTGAAACAGACTTTATCAAAACATTCATATTCCCCGCCTCTATCCGTGACGTGACTGAGCTGCGTAGGCAAACGCGCCCAGGCGTCTTCTACGCGACTCCACACAGAACCCGGAAATCAACACAGATGAGCTCACACAACACAGCGCACCACAATTGGGAATATGAAACTGTACTTTTAAATTAAACCGCAAGATTGTAAATTCGGTAAAGTACATTTATTTGACATCAAATGTTTTGAGAATATTCAGCGATTTTCATTTTTATTTGCTCACGTTCCAAAAAGTTCGTTTTGAGGCACGCGATGTTCCTTTGCTGTACATAGGGTCTTAGATCATCTCACAATACAGCGCCACAATTCGGAATATGAAACTGTGGTTTAAAAGCAAACGGCAAGATTGTACATTTGGCAAAGTACATTTATTTGACATCAAATGTTTTGAGAATATTCAGCGATTTGCATTTTTCTTTGCTCTCGATCCAAAATAGTTCGTCTTGAGGCAAGCGATGTTCGTGTGCAGTACACAGGGTGTTGGTTTACGATAAAATAAGCTCTTCGGTCGCACTGATAATCGCATGGCTGTTCCAACAACGAGGCACTAGGCCACCACAACGGTCTGTATGTTGCATCTAGCCGTTAGTACCGCGTAAGGGCATACTTGTACTTGGCGATCGTCCCATAAAATGGTCAGGGTGGTAACGTTGTTCACGCGGAGAAGCAACTGGCGGTTGAAAAAGCCATCCGCCGGTGTCTGGTACTCGTGACGCATACAATAATGAAGGATGTACCTGTTTTAAAAACATAAAAAATGAAATTAGTCTCACCATCAGATCTTTATTAAAATTATTCATTTTATATATTAGGTCGGGAAATTATTTCATAGCTAGGACAGTGCAACTGGGTATTATACGTCAAGGGGGGGCTGTAGGATACTGAGACAGTCCCACAGTGCAGGGGTTGACAGGGAGGCAGTGCAGGTGGAGAGTGGAAGGGCCCAGGACCGAGGTCGCAGACAGTGGACCAGTTGTAGCAGGGGAGAGGGAGAGAGAAAGCAGAAGCAAAGAGTAAGGTTTTGAGGTGCTTCCGTAAAAGGAGATGGTTCTCCTCAAGATAGTGCGCGGTACAAAACAATATGCCACATAGAACGAACAAGTACAACTTAACCCGTCTTTAAAGCTACTGTATAGTAATTAAATTGCGGTATAAACTCATCTAAAGAGTTACTTACATTATATTTGCATTTTCCATTGTGTCTGTGCGTAGGGCAGCCCCGAAATACCACTCCTTCTATGCCGACGTTATTTCTTCTAATGAACGAACATTAAATGGCTTTCGTTTCTGAAATTATATTCATTATCGTTTCTTACGTTATTGCCCCACACCCCCAAAAAGAAGTCTTTCGGGATGGTTCCGGCCTGTCAAGGTCAAATAACAATAGAACCTTATACTGAGTCGTGGGCCATTCCGGCACCCGAGCAAAAAATCAAAACAGCTGACCTTCACTTTGAACGAGCACACATTCCTAGTTAGCTACATTCAGTGTAAGGCCATCTCACAGGACTTGAAATTTACACTCCATCTTTGCATTTTGTCTGCGTGCATTTGCAGCCCCAGAGAACCATAAATACGGAGACATTCTATATTTTTTGAAAAATGATTTATATTACTGTTTGGTTTAATTTAATGCGCAAATGAACAAGGTTGGATAGACACATTTCATGTACATTGAGCAATCACTTTTATTTACACAATACATAGTTACACATATTCAATGGGCCTGCAACATGAGGAGACTCCAGAGCAAAGACACAGGTGACACCCGGGTGGTTCGCACAACTGCACGGTGAAGGGAGGGGCAACGGTGGAGAGACACATTGCATGTACACTGAGCAATCACTTTTATTTACACATTACATAGATACACATATTCAATGGGCCTGCGACATGAGGAGACTCGAGGGAACAGACAATCAAATTACAATCATTTAAACCGTGATGTGTATTTCTCAATGAGCTCTTCTTTAGGTGGACATGGAACAGAGGCAATGTTGGGTGACAATGCAGTTGTCCCCTGCACAGGTTCGTTCACAACTCCATTTATGTGCCTATCTAGGACATCAACAATAAGTCTCTCAATAAAGTCATATTGCATATCCTCAAACACTGGTTTGATAACCCATTGTTTACTTCTTTTAGTGAAGGCCTTATTGTAGCGAAGCGTCCCTAAAGTTCCGGTCGTCCTACTTTGTTGACGGCCAACATTATGGTTATGTGCCAAGACCGCTAGAAGAGTCCGATTTATCATGCCCTCCATGCCAAAATGCAATCGTTTTGGCCTGTACTTTAGGCACATATTGTGGAACACCTCCAAATCTCCTGTGTGGCAGAATTCCGTGAGTCCCCTCAAATCTCTTGTTATAGTTTTATCAAATACAATCTTTTCAATGGCTTTGTGAGTGGGTGATGAAGGAATCAACCACTTCTTCTTCCGTGCCTCCTCTGTGGACAAATGGCCATGTTCACAATTGTGGAAATGTTGGTTTGTGTTCCAGCGGTGAACGTTGCTACAGTGTAACATTACTGACCGCCATTTTTCCAGTAGAATTTCCAACGACCCTCCACATGTTTTTGAGCACCACCAAAGATGGTTGCTGATTGACTTGGACCACTGTGAAATACCTTGTATATCTTTTTTTTTACCTGCAGCCGACATTTTTTTATTGATTGTTTGTGCAAGATGCCAAATGTCAAATTGGTGATTTATATTTTTGTACTCTTCTCTCATTGTCTTGGCAATTGAAACGTGTCTGTCCGTGGCTATCAGGTCGATCACCATTCCCCGCAATTGTAGTTCTTGCAATGATGCTACAAAGCCAACTTTCTCCATGGCCAATGAGGATGTACTTTGTGACACCTGCACGACCACCGAACTCACAATTTTCTTACTTTCCATGTCCTGAAAGTGGTAGGTGCAGTACTTGGCTGAAAATCCTGGGCTGTCGCACTGTCCATCACCGGCTAGCCTGAACCGTTTGCCCGCGAATGTACTATCAATAGACATTTTTTCCATTCTCCAAGCTTCGCTAATGGCTGGAAATAGATAATCGGTTTGGTGTTTGTAGAACTGAGTTTTCGCAATGAAATGGATTCCCACAAACTGAAAGAAAGACTCTAACTTTTTAAAACTTGAACCACTAAAAAGTGCAGCCGCTGCACAAAGTAGATTGCCTGCTGGCAGTTGCCCCAGCATGGGTTGTGCAGACCATGAGAAAGGATGATATTTTGTACAGGTGGCATGTATTTTAAGGTTAGTGCCTCGAATTGCACGAGTCACATTAATCAATGGCTCCCCACATACTTCCCCACCAACCGAATGCTCACATTTCATCCGAATAATAATATCAATCAAACAACTATCGAATACAATGAATTTGGCCTCTTTCCTTATACTGTCACTCTGCATCCCAGCTGGTTCGGCCTGTAACGTTGAGGACATGTCACTCACATGAAAGGTAGAATCTCTGATATCGTCTTCCGCTATGTTCAGTGATATTGATGGTGTTTCATTGTCGTCCACTTAATTCTCTTCCATTGCAACATCTGTTCCTTCTCCGGCGATGGGTGAATAAAACAATTTCTTCAACTTTCTCGCGGTCTTAGTTTTTGCGGGTGTGGATTTTGTGAATTGATCTCCGACTGCATCCGAACTACCAGGAGGACATTCACTATCAATGGCTGGATGTGGTATAGCTCCGTTGTCAATCACTTCATATTCTTCCCATTGGCACGATGCATCTCCAGTCTCAAGTCCCTGCCAAAAGGTTTGACAAGCAACATCTCTCGTTCGCTTCACTGTCTGTGTAGATCTAGTTCGTACAACCACTCGCAACTAGAGGACAGATTGGAAAAGGGATGTTCAGTTTAAACACAACTTACAGTATTGAACTATTAACAGTGAAAAACAACATAATATAGTGACCAGGACACTAACCTTCTTTTGCTTTCTTTTCTTTGAAACTTTCTTGCCTCGAACTTCAACATCAGGACGCTGTTGCTCCGACTCGTGTGTGCATGTCTCCACTTCCTCTTGCGCTGCAACGACTATATTTTCATGATAAGCACATCCATCACGCACTGACGCTCCATCGACTCCCTGAAACATAGAACTTTCATTAGTATGCATAATAATATCGAAAACACAAAATGTACTTGGGGACCAATACCCACGTACATCTCAATAGCAAAACACGAATGAACGCTTTGTGTAGAACATTCAAACGACAATTATTCACGCATTGTTGATCTAGTTAGATGGAACTGTCAAGATCCATACCTCGGGCTCCTCATAGACTTCCATTGATGATATTATTGAAGATGATGCTTCAGTAACTCCCTGAAACACAGTAATTGCATTAGTATGGTTTTCTATTTTGTTAAAAAGAACATAAACTTGAGGGCGTGGCTAGCAGCCATCCGATGAGGACGTGAGCTTGCGCTGCTCCCGCACCACTGGCTCCATCCTGCGAAATCCTGACAAAATACATCTTCGTGCGAAATCCTGAAATAACCCAGCGGTGGGAGAGACTCTCCTGCACCGAATCGCGGCGCTCCGACACAAATCGGTGTACGGATTCACCGTCCAGACCGTGTGGAAGCGACACGACCCGCGCCAGGTGTTGAACTCAAAATGGCCGCCATGTCTGCGCACTAATTGTCGACCGAAGGCCGGGGCACGCAAATCCGGGCCGGGCGACGGTGGCACGGACCTATTGGCTGTGGTCCGATACATCCAGCGATGTGGTAAGGAGAGGTGGAGCCGGAGTAGAAGGGGCTGGTGAACGGGCCTTTCCCCCCACGGACGAGAGACCCCCGGTCGGAGCTGCGACTCCCGCCTGCGAAGACGGAACCTCAGAGCTGCTAAGAGCGGGGTTGCTCGTGGAAAGAGCCAGGTCGGCACAGACACAGTCGGTCGCAGTGCGTCAACACCGGCTGCTCCCCCACGTTTGGGATTAGACATCGGTAGATTGTACCAACACATTGCCGGACAGAGAATGGGCAAGGAGAAACCCAGGAAAACGTCCACCCAGAGCAGGATCGAGCAATATGCGGCGATGCCAGCACCCCGCTCACCAGAGAGAACGCCGCCGGTCACCCCGGACCCTATGGATAACATTTCCCTGAAAGATATCATGAGTGCCATCACCAGCTCCAGGACTTCGATGGAGAAAAAGATGGACAGCATCGGTGCAGATGTGTCCCTGTTACGGCACGACCTCCAGAAGCTGACCGCCCGAACGGTTGAGGCGGAGGCCCGAATCTCTGAAACCGAGGATGGCCTACGTGGCGTCAACAGGCAAGTGACGAGCATGTTAGCACGGATAAAGACCCTGGAGGCAAGGGTGGACGATAGCGAGGGTAGATCCCGACGTAACAATGTCCGCATAATCGGCCTGCCCGAAAAGGCCGAAGGGGATTGTATGGAGCTTTTCCTGGAGGACTGGCTGACGAACATTTATGACAGAGAGGCTTTCTCTAAATTTTTTTCTATTGAACGGGCCCATCGCATTCCGGTTGGCAGAGTGATACCTGGGGCCCCACCACGCCCAGTGATTGCCAGGTTTCTGAATTACAGAGACAGAGATGCGGTACTCCAGCTAGCAAGATCGAAGGGCACGGTCACATTTAACGGATCCAAAATAGCCTTTTTCCCCGATTTCACCAAAGAAGTCCAGAAAGCACGCAAATCATTCGACCCGCTTAAAAGACGCTTACAATCAGCAGGCGTCAAATATGGTCTGATCTTCCCGGCCCAGCTCAAAATATTCCACGGTGGCACGTCAGTGCACTTTACCGACCCCAGAGAGGCATGGAACTGGGCCGAGCGGCACATAGAAGGGGATTGGAATGCGGAGGAGAGAAGAAGAGGCAGACGCAACAGCCCTCGACCGGAGCGCCCACCGGAGCAAGGCCAACAACAGCACCAACAGCCTGCTAATCCGCCGCAGGGGAATATCTGAACTGGGGAACAACACGGAGCAGGAAGCTACGATACTGGGATTTGGACTACTATCGAGTAAACTTGTGCCCCCTCCCCGGGCAGGTCAACGCACGGATTGCAACCAGGCCAGTGGTCGGACGGCCGCCCACCCCACGGGCAAAGTCTAACACCGAGGAAGCCCACGACAGCACCACGGACAGTTGCGTAAGCTATATGGTGCAAAGGCCACTGACTGTGGCTTAGTTTAAAGTTTATTTGTTCTGGTTCAAACTTCGGGCGACAGATACTCCAAGTTGGGTGGGAGTATAGGGAGGGGGGATAGATAACACAACCGGGGCGGTAGATGCCCCCGAGGGAACAAATGTTTGAACAGATGGGAGGAAGAATCTACTCCCGTGTTTTGAGGTCTGTTTTCAGGTTCGTTTTAAATTTTATTCATGTATGGTCCGACAACAGTACACAACCACTTTCACGTGCTTGCGCCTCACAGCGAAACACTAGCGCGTGCATCCCCACGGAATCCTACACGTTCTGCTCCACAACAACCCGCTCCCCAGCCAGATGACGCATGACAGATATGATACGAGAACATTGCGTTTTCTTACTTGGAATGTCAACGGGCTGGGTAGTGGGATTAAACGCAAACTTGTTACCCAAACATTAAACAGACACGCGCCGGATGTGGTGATGCTCACGGAAACCCATTTAGCGGGTTCCACATGCAACCTATTTAAACGAGGCCACTATCGTATTGCACTACACTCAGGTTTCACCACGGGCTCCAGGGGGGTCCTCATACTGATTCACAAAAGGCTGCCATTGACACTATCCAGTGTGTCACAGGACAGGGGGGGCAGATTCGTGCACATGACAGGATCCCTATGGAATCGAACCATAACAATAATAGCTGTGTATGCACCACCCGCGCTGCTGCCAAGTCTCATAGAGGACATAACTCCCCAGATAGCACAGGACTCCTCAGACACACTAATCCTTGGTGGCGACTTCAACGAAGTCATGAACCTGGGCATGGATCGCACACACCTAAGGGGCAGGAATCCTGAACTACACACCAAGCTAGCCTCCTTCATATCAGCACTGGGCCTGAGGGACGTGTGGCGGGACCTTCACCCGGGGGAGCGGGAATACTCTTTTCATTCGGGCGCACACGCTTCCCTCTCCCGGTTAGACTATTTTTTCGTGCCAACCACCGAGATACATAGGGTAACTAGCGCCGCACTACTTCCACGCGGCATCTCTGACCATTCTCCCCTACTAATGGAACTATCAACATCACGACCCATTCCCCCACCCTCATGGCGCCTCAACAATTATTATCTAGGCTTCCCAGAGCTAGTTGAGCGTATACAAGAAACCACAATCAACTACTTCGAGCTGAACGCTGGGTCAGTAGGCGACCCGAGCTTACTATGGGAAGCGTACAAGCCGGTCTTGCGGGGAGAGATCATCTCCTGGATAGCGGCGCATAAAAAGGCCCACATGCAAAAATTACACGAAGCGGAAGATCAGGTGGAACGGGCAGAAAGTGCACATCTGGCGCGAGACCTGCCCGAAACGAACCGAGCTTTAATCCTTGCCCAAAAAAAACTGCACAATGTAGCCTTAGACAATGCCAAACAGGCACACGCCACAATGCGAGCCAGATTATATGAGACTGGCGATAAGGCGGGTAAATTGTTGGCCTGGCTGGAACGTAGGGATGAAGGGCACAAACAGGTCAGGATGATCAAACCCGACAATTCAGAACCGCTGTGGACAGACCAGGCGATCGCAGAAGGCTTTGCTAAATACTACGCAGGGCTCTATGGGTCACCGGAAGCCCCCACTGATCTCTCTGTGCTGAACGGGATCACCCTACCCAGCCTAACGGACACACAACGAGGGCTGCTTGAGGCAGCCATTACCGAGGAAGAGCTTGGGGCGGCCATGTCTCAACTAAATCCTGGGAAAACTCCGGGACCAAACGGCTTCCTGGTAGAGACGTGGAAGGGGGTGGAACCGAGTGCGTTAATCCCGCATCTCTTGCAGATGTACACTCACTCGAGGGAGCAAGGGCAGCTTCCCCTGGACCTAAGAAGGGCCACTATAGTGGTGATCCCCAAATCAGATAAACCACCAGAGAGGTGTAGCTCATACAGGCCCATCTCATTACTTAATACCGAGACCAAAATCCTGGCGAAAGCGTTGGCAATCCGCCTGCAGAAAGTTATCTCATCACTTATACACCCTGACCAATGTGGCTTTATGCCCCAGCGATCAACGCGTATGAATATCCACCGACTGCACACTGCGATTGAAAAATCCCCCCTATTGCGGGACCCCCTAGCCCTGCTAGCAATAGATTTTGAAAAGGCTTTCGATTCGGTACACTGGCCAGCATTGTGGGAAATAATGCGCCGAATGGGCTTCGGTGACCAGTTCCTGGGATGGGTACAACTACTATACGAATCCCCTGAAGCTGTGACCAGAGTAAATGGTTGGTCTTCGCAACCGTTCAGACTGGGCAAGGGAACACGACAGGGGTGCCCCCTGTCTGCAATGCTCTTTGCGCTGGCCATAGAGCCACTAGCAATTCTATTACGTGAATCTCGACTATGGAAGGGCTTCCGGTGGACAGAAAATTGGGAGGATAGGGTCTCGCTGTATGCGGATGATCTGCTTTTGTATCTAGCGGACCCCATAGTCTCGTGCCCAGTGGTGATTGGTATATTGAAGGATTATGAATCCTTTAGTGGGTTGAAGGTGAACTGGTCGAAGTCCACACTATTCCCACTGAGAGAGTTGGACAGCGCTGAACTACAGGACTGCCCATTTCGCATAGAAGTTGACCAATTCCGCTATCTAGGGGTACAGATAACGACGAATCTGGCCGAGTATGTAGAGAAGAATCTCCACCCGGTCACTAATCGCTTTGCGGACGACGTCAAACACTGGAACGCCCTTCCACTGACCCTATTAGGGAGAGCAGCGTTATTCAAGATGTTGGCGTTACCTAGATTCCTGTACATACTCCAAAACGCCCCGCTACACATCCCCAGACAAGAGTTTCACAGAATTGACAGGATCCTTCGGAAACTCCTGTGGAATAACGGGCACCCAAGACTGGCGCTCCACATCCTGCAGCGCTCCATCTGGGAGGGAGGCATAGGATTGCCGCGTATACAGACATACTATTGGGCGAGTCAAATGGCGGTGATAAACGACCTCCTACACGGCGATCCCTCGCTACCCCACATAAAATTCGATACTCTCGATGGGATCAGCACAACCCCATTAGAATCCCTATACCGGAAAACTAACAGCAATAGTAACAAAACAATGGCTAATCACCGAACGCGAGTCTGGGAAGAGGCACACAAGCACATACACTGGGAGGGGAGAACCACACCAGTACAGCCACTGTGGGCGAACAAAAATATCCCGGAGCTGGGCAAACTTCCAAAATGGCGGAACTGGGTGGCTGTGGGAATTTCCAAAGTAGGAGATGTGTTCCGGGAGGGGAGTCCGGTGACATTTGAGAGGTTAGTGGAGGATTTTAATCTGCCTGCCACGGACCGATATCGGCATGTGCAACTGTGTCATGCTTTACAACAGCATTTACCTGCACTACGAGATATGGCGGACTGCACCCCCATAGAAAGAAACCTGGTTCTGGAGAGCATAGATGTTAAAATTACCTCAGTAATGTACAATGTCCTCACCTCGTTTGCCACGCCGGAGCTTTCAAGCCTAAAATCTAAGTGGGAGAGGGATGTGGGAGCGATACTGCCCGAAGATTGGATAACGATCCTAATGCACCCAAGAGAAACGGCCATCTCGGCCAGGCTACGCCTGGTACAACTCAAAATCTTGCATAGAATATATTACCCGTGGGTAGCGTTGTACAGATGGGGCAAGACCACAGACCCAAACTGCTTGCGATGCCTTCAAAACGAGGGCACCTTCTTTCACATCATATGGGATTGCCCACACATCACGACATACTGGCAGCACTGCTGTGACACACTCAGTAAGGTTTTGGGTCGAACTGTGCTCAGAGATCCAAAGCTGATGTTGTTGGGAGTGGAGGAAGAGGGCGAAATGTCTCGCTCCGATAGGCTATAATTTGCAACCTCCACGGCACTGATTAAGCGCAACATTGCCAGGCTGTGGGGCTCGAGCGTCACCCCTGTGCACGCACAGTGGCTAAATGATGTGGAAGCATGCATTGCGATGGAGCGAAGGGTATATGCGGCCAGGGGATGTCCTAGGAAAGCGGGGAAAATCTGGGAAAAGTGGGAGAATGCAGTATGAAATTCTTTTGTAGGAACTAGGCCGACGGCCAGCATGTGATGGCATAGCAAGAATGTGCATAACGCTGACAATGTGTCCTCAAGATGTTGTAAAACGGACCATACACTCTTTACTGTTTATGTTATTATTGATGGTTGGACCCTTCAGGGTCACTGTTTTTTCTTGTATGTTGTAATAAAATCAATAAAAGTGTTTGATCAAAAAAAAAAAGAACATAAACTTTGTGCAGGCGTCAACGGCTCATCTAAATAGACCTGCACAAATGATCAGTTGTCTAAAATAAATAATGGATATGTAAATATGATTCGATTTGCTCGATCGTTGGAAGTGTCACCACCCAGAGATCTGCATCAACTACTAGGGGTGATGTTCTTGTAGAAGAAGCTCCGTCATCTCCCTGAAACATAGTACTTGCGTTAATAAAGAAGGAAGTATAGCGGATGTAATCACGTCTATATGTGGGAGACGACCATGACATAGTAGTGGCATCACTGACATCAAAACCAGAGTATACTTACTCGTTACTCGGATTACGCTGCGAAGTTCGTGCATAAGCACCATCATCATCCTCAACACGGTCCGTGAGAGGCAGGCTTCCCTGAACTCTGGCAGCTCGGTGATGCATTGCGGACTTGGCTCGCCTTCCGAAATGTAGGCCAAGCACCCGGAATTTTCACGGCAGCAGCAGTTCTCCTCCTCAGTTGGCATTAGCTCGCACCGATTGCACGTGCACCAGGTGGAGACGCCGTCCATGCGACATGGTCCAGGCTCTTCATCCGTTGACTGGTCCTCCCAACTGCCGTCCGAATCCCCATCGTTTTCGCGTGCTTGCCTTTCCAGTAGTTCTTGCTCGGTGTACTCGGGCTCGTACATATACGGCATTATTGTAGCGTGTGGTAAAGAAAGTAAAATAATTTACAGAGATGGTACAGGTGTTCACAGGGCCTAGAAGCGGCGAAGGTAGCTGACCAGAGCACAGAAACGAGTCACAGAATACTCAAAGTAACACAGAGAGAGTAATGGAATCGAAAATCTGCTGCTGTGTGTTGTGAAACGGTGTGTTTATACTTATTGAGGAAAGAGGCATCCTGCCATTTCCATGGCGACACTTCATTAGCTGAGGCGCAGCGATTGTTGACACGAAACGTGCTTTGGTGTTGGGAAATGGGCGGTACGCGTCTGCTGATGTCAGGCTCAGGGGCGGGGGATTTGATTTAGTGCCGCAAAAGGAGGTGAGCCAGGGCGATGGGGGGAAATGATAGGATTATCAGAAAATGCCGGCTGATTTCGAGTGCGTTAATGGACGAAAAGTCGGGTAAGGTCCATAGGAAAGTTTTCTACGATCTACCAAGTTATGCTTAAAAACACATGGCCGAACCGTAGGGACAATAAAAAAAAAGTCCCGGAACTATCCTTTAACGAGACGGGTGGGGTGAGTCTGGTTTCTACTATGAACCAGTTCCATCTTAAAAAAGATTCGCCCGCTGAACAACATCTTCCTCCTAAATGGACCGATCCATTTTCCCTGATGGGGAAGACCGCGACAGTCCCGCAGGGAAAAAGGAAAAAAAACAGGCATGCCTAATAAATGTAAAATCTTGAAGCCCCCCGCACCCCAATGAAGAAAGCTTGTGTCAAACCAATTGCTCCCGCAGTAATTCAATCACCGACCTTAACTGTAACACAACTGAGTCAGCCCATTGTTGTCCAGAATTCTAAGATGATATGCCCCCAAGAACATGAGCCTCTGAACAGGCTAGTGGCCTTATTACCCGATCCAACTCTACAAAACATCACCTTGGAACCTCAAAAGGCCCAGCACGGTGGCAACTCTCACCCCAACCCCTCCCTTGAAGAAATACAGCAAGAGATCGCAAAGACGATTGCTCTTCATATTGCTCAAATTCCTACATCCTTTGGCTCAAATGCTCAGGAACCTATGCATCCAACGAATACCCCAAAATCAAGTGCGAATGTTAATCTGCCCCAGCTTACTCAAACCCAAGTTAACTCCATGTTCTACCCCTCTTCAGAAGAGGCGCGACATGGTGCTAAAGAAGCACTCTCACAGCACTTGGCGGTGTTGGCAGTGCCCTTTAACTTTGAACAAAAAGACACGAATATCCAAGTTATGGATAGAAAAACACAAGAGAATATGTCGAGGGAAACTCCCAATTGCCAGGATCTGCGTGAAGAAATTAGAGCTGCAATAGCACAATACATTTATCATTCTACAGATTCCTTGGGCTCCTCGTTACCGATGCAGCAGCCGTTAGCTGCAATGCCGGATGCATCCCAGCTTCTAAAAGGCCCAATGATCGAACGAAATGGACCAATACCTATGATACCGAATTCTCAAATCTATAAAACATCTGCTGGCCCGGAATTTCCAGGACCTAGCAGACAAGCGTGTGATCCGGCAAACTCAGAAACAACGGATCGCAGCAAACAGACCCTGGCTCATGGAGCCTATTCCCATTGCCATTGGTTGATCTTGTCATGTCGCCTTCATCCATTTCCCAAGTATGACCTAAATCGCAAGAGCATTCTGAATATCTGTGCTGAAGTATCCACTCTTCAAGATCTGTCGAGCACGGACATTGACCTGGTAGAATTCATTAATCATAATGATTTATCCAGGGTCAGATTATTCATGCGTTCGGGAATCACATTGAACGCCCTCTGTCAAGCCAGAGCTGAACTTTATACCCTGGGATTTCTCATTTCGCAAGATCTAGCTCAAGAGATGTCAGCTTCTACAGCTACGCCACTCTCAAGGAATTATCCCAATTTTCCTAACTCCTCTCAGTCCAATCATGCTAATGTGACGTCAACTAGGGGCTCGAATTGCCAAAAACAAAACTCATAACAATCCAGGTCAGACAAATATATCACATTAATCTCGTGGAACACACGTGGTCATAGGCATTTCCTGAATACTCCCAATAAAGAACTGAATGCTTATGACATTGTTGTTTTGCAAGAGACCTGGCTTGTGGAGGAACCTATTTGGGACATACATTATATTGCTATGATCCCAGCTTTTAAAAACATGTTCGGTCGGCCTATGGCTGGCCTCTTGATTGCTATAAAGAAATCCTTGAACTTGCATATCACTCCCTGTAAATCTCCGTCACCCTACATTCGGATTGTTAAACTATCAAGGTTGAATGATACAACTGCGATACTTAACATATATTGGGGCAAAAAACAGCTATCAGCCGAGTTATTTTTTGCACATATTTCTAATGTGCTTGTCTCCCTAATCATGGATCCCAGTGCAAAATATACAATTCTCTTGGGTGATTTAAATTGACATCTTCTTCCATCTAAGCCCAAAATTCATTTGTCTCATGAGTCCCAATGGTTGCAACTGATGAAGGATAGAAACCTCATGATGTTAAATGGCTCCATAGATGGGGACATACCTCCAAAGGCAACATGGCACAGGGAACTGTCTACAGCACATTTGGATTATATATATGCAAACATCGCTCTCATGGATGCTTCAATTTCCTTGACGGTGTGTGAGAATGACGCAAGCGACCACAACCAACTGTGTTTAACATGTAAGTGGTCACAATGGTCCTATCTTTCAAAACTAAATGTCCAACAAGATTTGCAGTCCATTGAGATCAACCAAGCAAGGAACCACATTAGATGGTCAGACCATAAGCTCATGCTGTTTAGCAAGGCTCTAGAACTCGAGCTGGGGTCATCTTATAACAACAAAGGAGGATGCTATATTCATTCCATGCAAATGTTCTGCACGAGGGGGACCAGTGGACGCCAGCATCCTGTCAGGCACTTACATGCGTTTGATCCAGAGCTTATAATAAGGAAGGCTCAATTAGGCAAAGATGTGCGGCATTTGTCACTCGATCTGACACCAAAGAATATCGATTTGATAAAAAATCTGAATCAAATATATAAGAATTGGTGCAGGTCGCTGAGAGCCTTGCAATATCAAAAAGATGGAGAAAGAATGTTGTCACAGATTATCACCAAGTCAACCTGTGGAATATGGTCTCTACTTAATGAGGCTGTTGGCATGCCGCAAGGTGCCCTCCAAACTAATCCAATTTCAGAATTAATGTGGACTGACTACTATGCTGGCCTCTATCGATTCCCCCTTTCCACAAGCTAAAGTAGATTGGACATTTTTAAGAATTAATTTTCACTTTCATTTTGACATGGATGATATCTTACATTGGATCTCCAAACTAAGCAGGTCTCGTGCAGCTGGGCCAGATGGCATCAGTAACTTAACAATAAGACAAAATCCAACAAGGTGGGCAGCAATATTATACAAAATTTTTCAACACTCGTTGCAGACTTGCAAAGTTCCCAATTCTTGGACAAAGTCCATAATAGTTCCCATCTATGAAAAAGGCCCGAGGGGTGATCCTAGGTCGTATCGACCGATCGCTCTTTTGGACTGCCCTGGCAAAATCTTTGCGCACATACTCTAGCTGCTTTTAATACATGGCTAACAACACATTTCATCAGGGACGATTTTCAAACAGGTTTTGTAGCCGGTCTCGGCACTTCCATAAATCTGATCACTCTGAACTCTCTGATAGATGCGCATAAACAACGGAAGCAGCCCATTTTTGTGGCCTTTATAGATTTCCATACTGCATTTGACGGTGTCCCCCGTGAGCTATTATTTAAGAAGCTCCTGATAAAGGGCTGCCCCTGGCCTATCCTGCGATGGATAATTCAGCTCCATTCTGATACAACCATCCAGGTTTGCCTTTGTAGAGACGGACTGTTATCTAATGACATCCAAACAGACCGGGGTTTAAAGCAGGGGTGTCTTTTAGCGTCTGCAGTCTTTAATTTCTTCATCTTGGTCATAGGGCACGCTTTCAAGGACCTGAAAACCGATGCACCTCGACTTAGGGGCATACCTATAAATTGGTTGCTCTACGCCGATGACATGGTGCTCATGTCCAAGACACCCCAGGGACTTAATAGCATGCTGAAGGCTCTTGACGGTTATGCTCACTCCAACTGAATAGCCATTAACACCTCTAAAACCCAAATCATACAGTTTGGGAATCCTAGGCAAAGATGTAGAACTTATTCATGGATATTTGCAGAATAGTTCCCTAAGCATCGTTACAACATACTCTTACTTGGGCGTTTTAATAACTAATCATCCATCGGATTTACCCTATGAGGGGGTCAAGAAGGCCAAACTCCACAACGCCATATCACAAGCAAGAATCATTAGGAGGGCATTTTGCAAATTTTCGATATCCCCACTTATAGCATATTACAAACAGAAAATGTCACCTATATTGCTATATGGAACGGAAACCAAACATTGGCGGCCGTATAACTATTGGGCCAAGATGGAATGAGCATTTTGGAGGAAAATGCTGCAGCTACCTAACTCTGAGCCTCTGCCCTTAATCCGACATGAGTTGGGATTAATATCCTTGCATGCCAGATATAAGTGGTTGTGGTGCTCCCTGTACCGCAAATTCATAATGGGTAATCTGCAAAATGGCTTAGCTCGAATTATGGCAGGCTACGCTGAAGAAGAAACCCATGATGATTTTATGAGAACATGGAGGCTTAGAGCGATAAAGTTGCTTGATGATGCTGACATATCTACAGATCTGTTAATTGCTAATCCTTGTAAAGCTAAAGAGAAGATGTGGTAACATGATTGGATCCTTACAAATGCACAATGCGCGCGATACAAGAAGTTTCAGGAAAATCCATTTGAACCAAAAATATATGGTCAAACTGCCCGGTATTTGCTGGTATCCCCCAATCTTCAGCATCGGTCAGGCTTTCTTGCGCTTTAGGCTCCAATTGTGTTCTACGGCAGACCTTCTCTGTAAACGCAATATGCTGCCTAAGGACGAAAATAAGTGTAGGTTTTGTCGCCATTTGTCAGAGACTGTGCGCCACTTATTGGTTGATTGTGACCATTGGTCAGATTTAAGAGGTAAACTGTTCAAACCTTTTTTTGAAGGACACATCAATGTAACGCATGAACAACTATGGTCCACATTGTTTCACACGAACAAAAAGTCAATACAATATGCGATTATTGACTTCTTGAAAACTATAAAACTCTGAATATGTCGCCACTAATTCGATAATTCTGTCTAATGCTGGAGTAAATAATTGTGGATTTAAGGTATTATAGTGGATTGTCTGTAGGAGCAATTTCTTTTTGCCTTTCTTTTCTTTTTCTTTTCTTGTAAATGAGTAATTGTTGTATGTTGTTTATTGTAACATTTTTCTTGATTAAGTCTAAAACGGATATTCTATTTTAAGCTTTTTTGTAAATAATTCTTTTAAATGAAACAAAGATGAAAATGTAATGTTGAAAGGTTGGAAACATTTATTTTTCTATAGCCAAAATAACAATAAAAAAAAGCTAAATCGAAACTATTACAAATGTCAATACTGTACAACATTATAGGAACACAGTTTTGCTTCTGGATTTTTCTAAGTAGAGTGGAAGTATGACCACCAACATTTTTGTCAAACCTCTTAATGTTTGTCATTAACATATTGACCTTGTTCATAATATGCATGAATTGTTGCTCAGATTTAGAGTTTGTCATATTGAAACCAACGGAAGTAATCTCTCGCAACCTCCAAGTGTTTACCATCGAGTCATTACATGGAAGGTTTACTTTGTGTGAATTGCACAATTTTAGATTTGCCTGTATTAATTTCGAAAGTATTTAGCTAAACATATTCATACATTAAATTAGGCTGCACTGGAGAGCAGTTGTGATTTTAAAATAATGTCCACATGAACAATTCAATGAAACCTGAAGCCCCCCAACTGAGGGGGGGGGAACATTTCAAAAGTAGGGTGTGCACACTGGAGATGTTGCTCCCTAACATGTTCCTCTAAGGAGCTAGGTTGCTTAATATTTTGAAGAGAATCGTCTCCCTTTATCAAAACCCCAAATCTACTACCGTCTTGGAGGCTAGATTCTGTTATGAATCTGGAAACTTCATCCCTTCTTCACCAGGGGGAGCCACATCTGTTGAGGCTTGAGAGGTGAGCCTGGAAAGCAAAACCCTCCATAGGGGCTTGGGAAACCGGACCTCACTCACTGGGAGTAGTTCCTATCCAGGGGACACAAACTCACTGTACAACTGAAGTTATCTGTACACATGGGAATCAGTAATACTGACAATACCTTGTGCTTGGCTCAAGGTAATGCTGAACTTTACAACTGGTTGATGAACTGTGCTGAACGAGACACTCTTTCTCTTTACAAGAAGGAGCATAAAGGGCCAACAAACCATGAGTAGAGATGCGGAGAAACTGCAAGCAGAGGTGAGACTTTGGAATTAGTATGATGGCAAGGGGGCAGAGCCACGCTGCACAGCGTAGCCAACTGGTGCGGAGAGAAGCGAACACCGAAGCAAGAAGCCACTGTCCCAATACAGACGGACACCTGGCCTGAGACACCAAGGCCAAGCAGAACAAAATATTACATGGAGGCATGACCACGCAGAGGGTGTGGTGGTACCGGTGCCTGCGTGGATGTATTGAGTCATCTGTTCCACACGAGAGATCAGAGGGGCAAGAGAACACCACGATGAGTGGAATACAAAAAATGCTTGTACCCAACACGGGCAACCAGAATGATGGGAAGAATCCTACCTCACTGGAGTGGACCCTGCAACATGGGGGGGGGGGGGAGAGAGAGAGAGAGAGAGAGAGAGAGAGAGAGAGAGAGAGAGAGAAAAAACAAAAAAAACAAAGCAAGCAAATCGGTCTTCGCCTAAGAGATAATAAGAGACAGCAATTAAGCGATTGCTGTCATGGCCACTGGACAAGGGCCCAGGCCTTCTTCACCCCCAGGGTCAAAATGGACCCAGTCCTGACGCCTCTGGTGCCAGGCTCACTGAAAAGTGTGCTTTGCACACTTTGTGCCTGAGGCACGTGCATCAGGGCTGGGCGTGGCCATAGACAATCATTGGAAGGCACGTGCAAGGATCTCTGGGAGTGGCAAGGTGGAGACACCAGGCGGGGCCAAAGGGAGGGGCCGGGGCCAGCCTATTTAAGGCCAACCCGCCCACATGCCTCCGCTTCGTGTTATTCTGCTTTTTCCAGCGTAACGCTTACAGCTGTCCTTTGCTTGATTCCAGCTACTCCATCGCTGAAGACACACCTTACCTGATTCCAGCCTCTCCATCGCTGAAAGCGCACCTTACCTGATTTCAGCCGCTCCATCGCTGTGTGCGCATCTTACCTGTCTCCCATCGCTATCGGAGTCAGAGCCTTTCCTCACCAGATCCGGGCGTCCAGCTACGCGGGAGCTCTGCTTCTCTTCTTCTTCCTCGTGGTACCTCCATCCTGCAGCCGCGGATCGACCTTCGAGCAACCAGGTTCCGCTCGACCCCGCCAGACTTCTCCTGCAAGGAAAAAGAACACAACAGGTTAGGAGTCACATAAATACCGAACGCTTGGGCGCTCCATACCTGAGTCTAGAGATCTATCTTAAAGGCCAACTTGCCAGCTAATTTGTGGGCTCCATCATCTTCAAGGGAATACCTGGACTCGCTTTGCGACTCCGATCAGTCATCCTCACACCTATTGGAGAGAGAAAAGACATTGCAAGAATTACTATTTACAATCACGGCAAAAGACGTTAAAACAGACAAACAATACTCATTGCCGAAAGACTTACCTCCTACGTGGTTGGTCGCAGCCGGTCTGGATCGCCACTTTCACGGACCAGTGAAGCAACTAGGTCCACTCTACGTGCCCCTGCTACAAGAAGCAGGACGGAGAGCCCAGCATTACAAAACAGGTGAGCTTGCATGGGAAAACGCTTGCGAACTACGTTTTGGCACAAAAGGGTCGAGGGGATTCACGACACCACCACGCCATTCTCATTGCCCTTCATCTTCTCTCAGGGGCAATACCAGTATCCAGAAAAGTGGGTTCCTGAGCAGCTGGGTGAGAGAGTCGATTCAAAGGAGCCAAGTCGTGAGAGGGCTCCAACCGTGCCCCAACGCCCCCGCAGAGACCAGGTGAGCGTGACAGAAACTTGAGAAACTCTGATGGACTGCCAACAACTTTTAAATAAGTAGACTTATTACTGGGAGAAATCTAAAGCCAGGCAACATTCCTGTAGCAGCTAGGATGTAGTCTAGCAACCAACACATTTATTTTCTCCAAGTGGTAGGGCCAGTTAAGTGGATAGGTTTGGACGGAGGACTATTTTTCTTTTTTCTACTGACATGCTCCTTAGTTTAGTTGGATAGGAAGGGAACACCCCTTTTAGCAGTAGAGATGGTGGGGCGTTTTTCTTTTATGTTGAATAAAGTTACTTGAAACGTATGCCCTCTGGTCCAAGTCCTCCTTCTGGCTTACCACAATACTCTCAATTCCTTCCAAACAGAATGCATACTGGTCTTATGAGCAATAAACCAGTTGTATTACCTTGCTTGCCAATTTTTCCGATTTATTTTCAATTGTTCACATTATGGATCTATCTCTCTCTCTCTCTATATATATATATATATATATATATATATATATATATATACTCAATGAAAAAACTTTCTTAAAGGAACGTTATGGTTAAGTTGCACTAATAAAAACCTATGAAATTCAATGGAAAAAAATTGTTAAAGGGATGTTATGGTTACAAGTAATACCAAAAAACCTCAGCAATTCACCAGTTATGGTAAGCTAAGCAACCATAACTCGCGCCACCACCGTGCACTGCTAAGACTAACACCCAGGACAATAAAATATGCTGTTGATCCATATCTTTGGAAGACAACAATCCTCTGTATATACTTCAACACACTACTCTGCAGGGGGAAGCAATTTTGACGTACGTTTGAAGCTGTAATCAAGGAGCATGAGAAACACTGCCCACTACCATAGAAGCAACACACGCGCAAAGTCTTTGCCTGTCTACCCGCCCCTCCATATTAGTGCTGGGTTTCCCTACTCACCTTGCATTCTAACATCTCCTGCAAACATTTTTTTTCTTTTTAAAACAACAAAAGGTTCCTTTAGGAACCACCTTTCACAATTAAAAAATAGAACTAAAAAAATATCTTGTAGATTCCATCTACTTTACATTTCTCAGTAAAGTACATAGACTCAATAAGTTTTTCCAACATTTCCATAAGCATTTTGTGTTATGCTAATGAAGATAATGTGATGTCCATCCCCCATTCTAGGGACCGGAACAGGGAATAACGGTCTGGCAGCCCAAGTTGTCTGCCCAAGCGAAGTGTGTTTCTGTGTGCCCTGATTTCTGCAGGCTTCGGCGCGTTATAAATAAATAAATGATGAGGGCTCCAGACCGTTACCCTCAATTGCAGCCCCCGCAATGGGGGATAAAGGCCATTAACAGCCCTGGTTCCCAAAGCACATGGTATATGTTTTATGTTATGTTAATAATTCAAGTCAGGTTTTTATTCACATTAATTGGATGTTCTGCGCTGTATAATGGATTGTTAATTGTATTTTTATGTATGTTTGTGAAAGGCTTATTTTTATAAGCCAAAATCCAATTTTAAAAAAAGATTTTTCGACCTACAGCGGGATGCCGCAGGTGTCCTGCTGTAGGAAGGAAAATCCTTTTCCAAGATGGCCACCATGGAAAGAGAAGGGAGGGCTCTGTACAGAACCCCTCCTCCCTTTCCATGGCAGCCTGCAGAACCCTATGACCATATTGCCACAAGCAGATTTGTTTTCCCTTTCAAACCTATCCTACTTTTGAATACCTTTACCACATAGCGGGTACCAGGTGGACATGGGCACTTTAACACTATTTTTCGTCCCTCGCAGTCATGGCCAGTAGCCAGATTGTTTGCGTCATTACCTTATACCATGACCCGGACAATCTGGCCACTGCCCATGGCCACAGGCTATACCTCAGTCTCCAAAGGTATATCACTATTTTTTGTACCTACATTATGACACTTGTCAAAAAAATAAAACTCCGGCACATTTGCAAAACCATGCTTTAAGGTCCTTGCCAATGCTCCTTAGATGAGTTTTCGTGACATCCGTTCATGTTTTATTTTTTTTAAAGTGTCAAAATGTATGTTCATACAATAGTCCTATAATTTAGCCCCCACTTGACAACATCCATTCAGTCTTTACACAAAAACAAACATTGCAGCTTGGGTCTATAATATTCCTCAACACTTTTGTCCACATTTGTCAAATGGCAACAAAGTTATAAGCCACCTAAAAATGTTGAGACCCCCCCTATAATTTTGCCCCTCTTGAGAAAATCCCACCAAACTTTAGAAAAACATGTGTATCTCGATCTAAAATCTTTTTGCAAATTTGTGTGTATATTCGTCAAATAGCACCACGTTTATAAGCCTTTGTATTATTTTGGGACCCCCCTCTTGACAGAATGCCAACAAACGTTGCAAAGCCATTTATATCCAGATCCAAAATCGTTTTGCCAACTGTTGTGCAGATTCGTCAAATGGCACCACATTTATAAGCCTTCACAATATTTTTGACCCCCCCCTCTAATTTTGTCCCCTCTTGACAGAATCCCACCAAACTTTGCAAAACTATTCAGAATTAGGTCTAGAATATAATTCCAAAATTACATGCAGTTTCATTAAGTGACGCCAAACTTATAAGCCATCTAAAAACTGCTTTTCACCAACCCTGTAATGCAGAAATAGGCACAGATGTCCAAGGACATCTGAAGTGTCCGCGGACAATATAGGACTCTCCCAGGACATCTGGGGGTGTTTGTGGACTTTTGTGGGATGAAAAAAACCTGTTTTCTGCTTCTTATGGCCATATCCCATCCCATCCTCATCACCCCCACCCTCCCAGAGATCGTTTGTTGAGTTTGACAAGTGCAGTGTTGCGTTTCTTTTCTTCGTCCACGGTAACCGCGGACACCGGCAAAAGTCTGTGAATCCAACACAGCGGGCGTTTCAAGAAATCTGACGCATTTTACACTTTTCCCCCCATCCAATCAGCGGGCACACCCGATATCTGCAGACTTCATGTTGCCCGATAGGCCAGCCAGATGACTGTCCGTGGACCGAACAGCGAAATGGGTCCATGCACCGAACCCAGATATCAAACATTTTTTTTACTTACATTTAGCCCGTTTTAAACAGAACTACTGGAAGGATTTACACCAAATTTACAAAAGCACACTTTCGGTTACCAAACAGCTGCTCCTGCCGCAAATTTGGTGAAAATCCATCCATTGGTTTGGGCTGTAGGCATGAGCAATGTTTTTTTTCCATTATGTCAATGGAAAAAAATAAAATAATTCAGGCCCCCTCTATAACTTTGCCCCCCCCTTGATGAAATCTCACGAAAATTGCCACCCGCAAAAATTCTGAGTGGGCCATATACTTTTTTGAAAAGTTTGATGAGGATTCGTCCAGGGAGAGCGAAGTTATAAGCCGCCGAAAAAGTGCTCTTCCTATTGGTTTAGCAACTTAACCATAACTGCACGGCCGCTACCGCATATATACATATAATAATTTTGCATTTATAAAGCGCTTCGAACTCTCAGGCATCTGAGCACTGCATATTATTACCCACGGTGTGCGGTGCTCATTTATCGACCTCGGAAGGATGAAAGGCTGAGTTTGGCCCTGCTGGGATTCAAACCTCCGTCAACAGGCACCGCACAAATGTCAAAGCGAGCGCTCTGCTCGCTGTGCTATTTGACTTACATATATATTTAGTGAAAAACGTTGTTAAAAGGACATTATGGTTCAGTTGCTGTAATAAAAACCTATCAAATTCATTGCAAATACTTTGTTAAAGGGACGTTATTGTTACTTTGAACCAATAACAATCTATTAATATTATGGTAACAAGTAAAACAGAAAAACCCCATAAATGTGCCAGTTATGGAAACCTAAGCAACCATAACTCGCGCCACTGCAAAGACTAACACCCATGAAATCAAAGATAACATCACAAATGAAAGGCTTTTATTACGGCAACTGAACCATAACATTCCTTTAACAATGTTTTTTCACTAAATGTCATAGGTTTTTACTAGCACAACTTTACCATAATGTCCCTTTTAAACGAAGTTTGTTCACTGAATTTCATATTTTTTTCCCAGGATCCCCTTAGTTTGTATAGATGTACCATACAACATACTGAACCCCCTAACCCCATGCTGAAGGGTACAGTGTCCGCGGACTACCCGGTTGTCCGTGGACCTCGGGTAGCATCCACAATGCCCAAAAGCTCAGGGGGCATCTTTCATTTTTGTAGCGTACAACTGAACATGTTGAAAGAGAAGCACCTAGGTGAATTACAAACAAAACTATACTAGGTCTACAAACTCTACACTCGAGAAGCCAACAGTAAAATTCCATAGGATATACAACATAATGGAACACATCAAAAACAAAATAACCTATGCCTCCAGCAGAATTACCTCACTGCTGCTTTATACAGAAACTGCAAACCAAGTGTCAACAGCACACCTTGCAAAGCACTAACAGCGCAACTGAAAAATCAAGTGGTAAGTGCACTACATTCATTTCTATAGCAATGCACTTTGTTCACTATGCTACACTAAAAAATAATTTCTCTTTTTTTACACAGAAATGGCTAGCACACTGGAGTGGCTTGAAGAAAATTTTCCTTGGGATGAAATGAGTGAAGACAGTGATAATATTGGTACACAGTGCAGTTTACAAAGTAACCCAATTAATACACATTGTTTCACTTGTACCGGACACATGTTTTTTTCTTTAACAGTAGATACAGAAAATAACAGCAAAGTACCAGAAATAATACATCATGTACAACTCCAAAAGCATATGGAACAACAAAGTGACACTGTGCAAAATCATCTAGTGCATTTGGAAGAAAAAATGTATCAATTAATGAACACTTTTGCTAATTTTAAAGACTTTTTTACAAAGACATATCATGGAGAAAATTAAATATCACTGCCCCACTTGCACCCCTTCTCCCTGTCCCAGCCAATCATCCCCACAAATTCCCCATCACCAAAATCGTTACGATGATACCTCAATTCCTTCCTCCCCTAATACCCAACCTCTAGAAAACCCCAATTCCCCTGTATGTCTCAATTTCTGCTTCCCCCTCTCTTTCGTAATTTGTATATTTTTGTGTAAATAAAGTTATATGTATACTGTTCCTGTATGTGTCTGTTTTATTTTTTAAAAGACCTGTTAGGAGTCCACGGACAGCTCGACGGTCCGGAATGTCCACAATTAATCAAAATGGAGGTGTCCTACGGACACCTGTATGGGCTTTCTGCCATCGAAATGGAGGTGTCCGTAAAACACTGAGCCTGTCCACATGTCTGAAAAGTTGTGACGCACCTTTAATTAGTTCGGGGACCCTAGCCCTGTCTGGCGGACACCTGTGTGCATGTGCATCCCACCTTTGGGGTCCTACGAACATCGCGTCTGTCCGAAAGTGTCCTCCACACGTGTGTCACTCTTTTAATTAGTCCAGGGAGCCTGATCTTGTCTGTAAGAACACCTATGCACATGTGCACAACCAATCCGGCACAATAGGTGTCCTACGGACACCCGTCCCATTCCCGAATGTCCATAACGTCACCATGTGACAGCACCCACGCTCAGCGTAGGCCCTTGTCCGCAAGCAGTGTCCGGGCCCCTGATGCCAAAAAAGTATTTTTCTGAGCAATCAAAGATGTTTTACTATGAAACTTCACCCTTGCACAGGTCCCAGACCATAGCCCCGGCGATCTGGACACTTTTTGGAGCCTTTTGAACTCTCTTTGGTGTTGGAAGTGTCCACGCAGCACGTGGCTGTCCGTGGAGCGTTCCCCAGCACCCCTATAAAAGACCACACCCCAGAGCTTCTCCTCATTCTGTCTTTGTATACCAAAGCATTGCTGCACATTGCTGTTGGCTTACAGTTCTTTTCCTGCTGGACTGAACTATTTTTGGAAAACGTTCCAGATCAGACGGCAACCATGGCTAATCCTGCTGCTTCTGCTTCAGCACCACACCCACCTTTCCAAGGGCCTGGAGAGGGGAACAGGCATGGAGATGTAGAGAGGGATGAAGCAGAAAAGGAAGACGAGGGTGAGGTAGTCTGAGTCTTTACTACTGCCAGCCAGCCTGAGTCTTGGGTGTGGAGGCTCTTTACCACCGTAGGAGGGGTACCCAAGGCACGTGCAGACAAGGTGCGCTGCACTGAGTGCAAAATGGTGCTCAGTCATGGCAAACCGGGTCTGCACAGCTATGGGACCACCTCCATGCGGCGACACCTGAGGTCGAACCGCAAGGAGGCAGTTCAGAGGGTCGTCCCCTTTGAACAAAGTAGTAGGTTGAGTTCCTCTACAACATGCTCCGTATCTGCTCCTGCCACTACAAGAGACACTCCTGTGGGGCAGCGCATCCCTGAACCAGCCTCGCACGCCATTCGCGATGCAGCAGGCCCTTACCTTCTGTAAGTCACTGTATTGTGCATGTACTGCGGCGCGGTACTCTGCAGGGGAAACAATTTCCGAGTGCTTTCAAGGCTTCAGGCTGGGAGCATGAGAAAAAGTGCCCCCTACCCAAGTGACGCCCATCCAACATCTTCCTCTCTCCACTTGCCCTTTCTTATCCCTGTGGTTGGTGCCCCTTCCCTACCCTGCTTTCCCTTCCTTTCCTTATTTGTCATGTATAAAAAGAAAAAAAATACAAAACAAAAACCACAAAAAAAGGCTCTTTTCAGAGCCACATTTCACAGTTTAAAAATAGAAGTGCCAATGAAATGGTACAGGGCCCTAGGCATTCTGAGAGGTCCACGGACTTCAAAAGAAATGAAGGGGGTGGAACTTTAAAAAACATTGCACTCTTTTCTGGGGGAAAGTGGTGGCTCTGAAAAGAGCCTTTTTGTGGTGTGTGTTTGTTTTTAAAAGGGTGGAAGAAGCCAACACCTACTGGAAAAATGCTTCCTGTACTTGCAAAAAGGGCTACAATGCATTTTGAAAATTTCGCAGAAAAAGCTGATTACCAGCATCAGTAAGATGGACACCATCTCTCTGAAAAAAATGTTCATGCTGCGAAATGTAATATTTTTATTGTGGAAGGACAACATGCCAACATCTCTCAAAAAGGCGCAAACAGCTTTAACATTGCGCCTCGCTTTCGCCATTTGCGGACCAAATGAAGAGCGCAACCACGTCTGCCTCTGCACAATGTGGGATAAAATTACTCGGGAGTTTGGAAACCTGTCCACAACTTTCCCAGGTGCCTCCTTCATCGCAAACTGCAGTGAGATGCCAGTAACATGTCCTAAACTGTTCCCTCCACAATGAATGATAATAATAATAATGTCTGGAGGATGATGCGTCACTAAAGTGGCACGAAAAGGAACCAAATCCAGCCACTTCATTCCACGCACTCCATACCAGTGCACATCCACATGATGGAATCCAAAATGTGCAGCCACTCCACAATGCTTTGCATACACCGGCAACCAATGTATCCAAGAGTCTCCCAAAATGCAGACACGCTGCCTCCTGAAAGACACAGCCATAGCCATAGCAATCTGCACTCCTCTCGGCAAACAAACCTTCTGCCACAGTCTCTCCTTCCATACCACACCCAGGAAAATGTATTGACCAATCCCCTGGCCTCCACAGTCCCATTTCCATGCCTGCCAGCCGCAAAAGCCCTGTATATGGCATGTGCGCTCCACGGACTACCGTGGTGTCCATGGACATATCGTGCAACTCGCGAGGATAGGGACAAAAATTGCAACCAGGGTAGCACATTTCCTCTTTGGTGGTGTCTCTGAAAAGAGCCTTTTTTCGGGGGTGGGTTTAGGGTGCTTTTCAGATTTTTTCAGCTGCACCTACTAAATTCACTCTACATGACTTTACAACAACCTTCTGATTGTATTTTGAATATTACTAAGAAAGATTTTATTCCCACAATCCGTCAAAGTAATGCCATCACAAAAAACGAACATGCACCATCCTCCAAAATGTTCTCATTTGGGAATGATGAGATCCCAACAGCACACATAAAACAAGATATCTCTTGGTTAACAAGACGCCTTCCTATGTCTTGTTGATGATTAAAGACACTGCGACACATCCATGCAGCCCTAGGTCGTATTTGGGAAAAGATAACCTTTGTACATGGAAAGAGGTGCATTAGTTCCTTCAACAACTGCTTCAGTGCACCCTGAAAAGTTATTGCAGTCACATACCCCAAATACATTCCTTGACAATTAATCACCAGGACATCGGGACCGTTGAAAACAGCCATATTTTTACAATGTGTAAATACACCTTTCAAATTTCTCCCTGGCACACCACACCACTAAGCCTCCACTCCCTCCAATCCAAGTTTGGCAGAAATGCCACATATCTCTGCATACCTCTGCAAATTAGTCACAAAACAATCTCCCACCGTCCACACACTCAATCTCTCCAACCACAGCCATCTTCACTACACACAGCAATGAAAAAAAGGATTACCCTCTCTCCCTATGAATGACACCCTCAACACCTGATTGGCTAATCCCCCGAGTCCCATCCATGCTGAGAAGCCCCGGGTGTGGCATGCCATGCCATGTCCGCAGACCCAGTAACATAGGGACAACCCTTTTTCCCTTTCCACATCACTCGCTGCACCACTCCCTCATTGGCTACACATAAGCAGTCACACAACCATCCACCAATCACATCCAAGACCTCCACATGTACCTCTGTGATCACACTTCAGCACTTTAGATCTACTGTTGAACACTCTGGCTACAAGTCTGTTGTGATTGCAAAGCACCTCCAGAACAAAGTACTGTACAACTCTCCAACATATCTGCTTCCAGATTTATCCACATCTGCATCCATCAACACAAACTACAGGTATGCATATATTTTGTAGAGTACATTTGCAACTCTTTTATAAATGCCTGTCAACAGGGTGCCTGCCACTTACCCTGTATAACCTACTCTATAAGCATACTGTCGTTTGTCCCATCTCATACCATCAGGTGGCACATAAAATACTGTGTGCTTTCAACATTTTCTTTTACCACTATTACCCATTGTAATGTGCAAACTGTTATTTTCTTCATTCCTTCTGCAATTTTTACAACCACTTCCCCCATTAACACACCTGCTATAAAATGACTACAATGCACACAGAAAAGGAAAACTGCATGTATCCTTACCAAAGCATAACAGGTACATAGATTGCATGCATACGAACAGGGTACCTGCCACTTTTACAGCTAGTTGAAAAGGCAGGTCCCATGTGAAATGCCCAGAATGCACACAGAAAAGAGAAACTGCATGTATGTTCACAAAGCATGGCAGGGACATACTTTGCACAATTGACAGAACGCACAATTGCTTCAAAAGCAAACAAATACATGTGTACATTGGGAACAGTGCCATTTGTAAATGTGGATACATAAATCCAACAGGATTTCTGCACTCATGTAGCAAGTATATATGTACATGAAAGTTAATGGAATTCCACCCTCAGAAACATAATCCTTTCCAATCTATACATCTTTCTGAGCCCTTTTCTCACCCTACTACAACTTGCATTAATCCATTTCCAAAGTAAATAGTGCAACAGCAACTAAAACACCTGCAAATGTTCACCTCATAGAACACACTTATAAATACCACTGCCCCCCATAGCAACAATGCTGATGCTCTCAAGTCCCCTTTCATATACAAAGATGTGCAATTTCACACACACACAAACTCTTCCTGCCAAGAAATCCTTCTATAACTTTAATGTGTTCTCCAAGTGCAATTACTGTGCCATTAACACACATATGTACTAACTTCCTCCTTTCGCAATTACAGTGAAGACCACTCCCTGAAAGCCAGTGGCGTCTCAAGTGGAAAATAGAACCCAGAAGAAACTTACTGTTCACATCCAACAAAGTAAGTGCAATACTGTCGTAGTGTGCTGCTTATTACTCATACAGTGCAGTGCTCCTGTATTCTAGGCTGCAAAATTGTATCAATCCAAAAGCATCTGCTTCACTCTTACTCATTGTACCTCAGCAGGTGCACACTTTGTATTGTCATCTGAACACCAGTATAGTAACACACAAATACCAGTACAGCCTTCCCAACCTGAAGTAACAGCCCATTCCACAATCACACACCTCTATATGTATGCCAACCGTCATATTCAGACACTCATGCACAGTGCACACATATACATTGCACAACCTTCCAACCCACACTTTCCTTTGTTCTATAACAGACACTGAAGAATGCCTACCAAAAAGCAACTCTGTAGAAAGCAACACAGAAATGGAGCAGATCAAACTAAAAGCGTACAAAATAGGCATCCGCCTCTAGCAGAATTTCTACAAAAAGTTCAAACAAAACAGCTAATACAGTCACTAGGCAAAACTTAAGCAGCTTGCAAGAAAGAAACTGACTCCTTTTTCAAAATGTAAAGAGAAATGTGTTAAGAAAATTGCAACTATCACTAGTGCTAACACTGCACCTATAATTCTTGATGTAGCCACAAGTAAGCATTCCAAAAACATTATTTTACAAAAAAGGTTCCACCAGAGAGTCCTTCAGAACCTTATAAAAACAGGGGACAAATCACACTCAACGCTTAAAACCTACCGCAGAAAAATCATCCTGGAAGCTCTCATCAACAGTCCAATCCTTCTCTAAAGGAAATTATTTATATTCATTTTAAACAGAATTAAACCACTAACCAAACTAATTACTAAACTACAACAAGTACTTCGCAACAGACGGAATATAAACATAGATAACTCTGTAAACATCTGTGCAGGTAAGTGGAGGCACACCACCAGCATAGAGCCATATTTCAATGAAGACTCATACAAACAAAAGCAAACAAACACAATTGCCATACATAGCAGTGGACAAGGGTATGAAAAGGTTAACAATACCATTATGGAAGAAGAAATGCTGCTCACAAGAATATCCCCAGCAAACTTACAATCAACTCTCCATTCCACTGAACGTCCAGTCTACAAATGGCCGTGCACATCAATGTGTAATGTGCGAAAACAATCTTCTACATCTTTACGCTAGTTCCTCAATCGGTATGTGAAAGGCAAAGTCGAACCTGGCCTAAGGATCCTTTCCTAGGGCTTACCTTGGGAATAGGATATAGTGGTGTACTTACCTGATTTGAAGTAAATATTTACTTTACTTTAACTTTCAAAGCACCACCACAGCACACTGCATCAGTTCTGAAATACCTTCCCTGAAAAAACCATAGTTGAAACTTGTGACTGTTGGGCACCAGGCCCCATACATTTTAGGGCTGGACTTCATAAGATAGAGAACTGGGTGTGTGCTTTTTCTAACTATTTATTGTGCATTTGTAAGGTGATTATACATCAAGAAATTGTGTTTCAAAGCTCCTACGGGGCAAAGGAGAGGGAACATGGGAACAAAGGCAAATAGAATGAACTGATGAAAGGAAAGAGGCAGTCCTACTAGTTCCTGTGAGCATTCAGAACGTGCAAGTACAGGGAGAGAGTGATGGGACAGTGAATTGGGTAAGTGCTAGGAGTTCCACAGAGGGAAGTGCTAAGGAGTCAGTTGTGTGCAACAGTAAGTGCCTGGCAGAAGTAGCTTGGAACATAGTGATTACCTTCCAATAATAAGTGCAGGCCAGTGAGAACACAGGCCAGTGGCTGCATGAAGGCAAGTGCTGGGATGGGTCAGGAGGCCGGGATCCAGAGGACACATAAGATCCCAGGCCACCCATCTCAGCGACTGTGAGATATTAGTATGGGAGCGAGAGGGGGAACTAGGCGGTGAAGAGAAAAGTCGTGAGGAGCTTCCGGAATTTGAGGAGATCATGCTCAAGATGGAGAGGAAGGTCGAGGCTGTTACAGAGGAGAGAGGTCTGCCACCAGCTTGCTGCTTGGGAAAGCACCTGACATGCAGAGAGTTGGAGCTGGAGGAGCGTAAAGATGTGGAAGGAAAGTATTTGGTGAGAGCAAGTTGTAGATAGATTGGTCCTCGGCCCCAGACAACCTTTATGGCTGATGCAGAGGGATTTGAATGTGATCCTTGCAGCAACCGGGAGCCAGTGAAGGGAATTTGGGGCTAGAGCGATACGGTCCCTGGGCTTGAGGCCAAGGATATGTCTTGCAGCCCTATTCTGGATAAACTGGAGGGGGTGGGGGGGCAGAGAGAGTAAGATGGTAGATTAAGGAAGAGGCTGTTGCAGTAGTCCAGCCTAGAGAGTACCAGAGACATTGAGCTTCTGGGGAAAAGTGAGGAAAGGAAGGGTGTGCAGTAATACAATTGTGGCTAAAAAGTAGTCTGCAAAAATGCAGTGGTTTTACCCAGTAAAGGCGTACCCATTATACCATTTAAGGGGAGTGGGGCTTGCGGAGGTATCCCCTGAATGGTGTAATGGGTTACAAGGATTGCAGCATCTAAATGACAGCCTTTTTGCCACGCTTTTTGTGTAAATGCCCATTTCTGCTGTGATTTTAACACATGGAACCAAAGGAAGGATACCTCTGAAGAGGTGGAGTTGATGACTCCAAGCTTTCTGGCTTCAGATGCAGGAAAAGGGGGAGAGCCCATAGAGGGTGGCCAGAGTAAAGGGAGGAGAGAGGGAGCTGGAGTCCCAATAGGAAGGATCTCAATCTTGCTGGAATTTAGGCAGAGCTCATTGGAGGCACACCAGGCCTTGGTAGCAGATAGGCAGTCGGGAATGGTAGAGGACGTAGAAAGAGTATCAGAGGGAGGTTTGAAGAAGCTTTGGGCGTCATCTGCATAGCACTGGCAGTGAGGTTAGAAAGTGGACATGAGGTGAGCAAGTGGAGTGAGATAGACATTAAAGAGCCAGGGTGAGAGGTTAGACCCTTGGAAAACGCCACAGATTGAGATAGAAGTAGGAGAGAAGAAAGAGCCCAAGATAACCTGGGAGGGACGTCAATGAGGAGGGTCAGCCAGTCCATTGCCCGCTCAGAGATACCAAGGGTATTGTGGAGCTGATTTATGAGGATGGAGTGGTTGACTGTATCAAATGCAGAGAAAAGATCAAGTAGAATGAGAACAGTGGGAGAGTTAGCTTCAAGAGATGCAAGCAGTTCTTCACGGGTGTTCAGAAGAGCAGTTTCCCCGCGTCTGGATCCTCGGAATCCAGATTGATGGTTGTATAGGCAACAAACGAGCTCAGCATGCTGGGCCAGTTGGGGGATGACCAGCTTCTCCAGGAGTTTCCCAATGAAGGGAGTGATAGAGATGGGGCAGTATTAGCTGTACACGAGGGCTCCTCAGAAGGCTTTTTCAGGAGGGGGTGCAGAAGAGTGGTTGAGGGAACAGGAAAAAGACCCAGCAGCAAGATAGTGATGATTGCAGAAATTGGAAAGTGCATGGGCAAGGGAGCCAATGTTGTCCTTAATAGTTCTGGAAGAACAGGGGGAGACCTGTTTGGAGGAGACCTTCATAGAGCAGACAAACCTAGTGACCTCATCCGATGTGATAGGAGAGAAGGAGGAGAGAAAGGCTGAGGGAGGTTGGGGGAGGAAGAAAAAGTGCACAGGATGTCCTGCGTTTTTTCAGTGAAGTTGGTGGCCAGTGCAGTGCAGAGGGCCTGAGAGGGAAGAGGCAAGGTGGAGACTGCAGAAGGATTGGCTAGTTCCTTGCACATTTTAAAGAGTCCAGCTGTGCTGTTGGATGCTTGAGACACAGGCCTGATTGATTGATTGTTTAGTTATATTGCACTTATACACTGGTGAGGTGCTTCAAGGTGGGAAGGTAACAAGGGAATACAGTAATCATTCTTAGGTCTTGAAGATTCTGAATGATCTAAACAGAAAAACTAGCATATTAGGCCTGGCGACATTTCTCCTAGTGCAAGTTCATGAAGAGGTACAGTTGAGACCAAGCTTGGGAGGGGGAACTGAAAACAGTGGGGGGGAGAACAGGACAGATGAACTAACTAGTCCTAGTACATTTAGGCCATGCATATGTACTACAGACAGAGGTGCAGAGACGGTGGGAGTGCGTGGGGGGAACAAAGAGTCCGGTCCAGCAGGGCCCTGTGTTAAGTGCAGAGAGGTTGCCCCGCTAAAGGAGCGTAAGCTGAAAGTACAGTAATGTTGAAAAAAGTGCAGCGGCCCAGAGGCAAGTGCAAAGACTGGCGGGGGAGCCTGGGACCTGCAGGCTCTGGAGGTGAACCAGGCAACCAGTCAGCAAAAACTGAACAGAGTTGGGGAGTAGAAGGAGGGTGGAGAGTAAAGAAAGGAGGTTAGCAGGGTAGAGGGAGAGAGAGGGAGGAAGAGAAAAGGAAGGTCTTGAGGAGTTTCCAGAACTTAAGGTGTTCCGGCTCAATATGTGGGCCTGGATGTGGGCCCTCTTCTTAGAACAAATGGTGAGATGATATTGCCTTTGGAGAAAGCGAAAGGCCAGTTTATCAGAGGATTAGCCTGTGGTCTGCCACTTCCATTCTGCTGCTCTGAATTTTGCGCTTCAGGTCTGCGAGATCGGAGTTGTTCTAAGTGTTAGACTTGATGCCGAGTTTCAAGCCGATTCTCTTGACTGGGGCAAGAATGTCGCGGGTGTTAGAGACGCCAAGACGGAGGTTAGTGAGAGCGGAGTCAGATGTAGAGTCTGCAGTGAGAGGAGAGGGTGGGATGAAGGTATGAAGGTTGATGCAAAGTCAGCAACTATCACTCATTTCATTGCGTGGATGTCTGTGAATGAGGTTGGCATAGCTGGGGGAGGTGCGGTCAGAGGGTTGAGAGGGCCAGGGCGGGAGGAGAGGAGGGAGTGGTCTGACCAGGAGAGTGGGGTGGAGAGTGAAGGATCTGTGTGGATAAAGACACCAACAGTGTGTCCAGCCGAGTGGGTAGGACCAGAGGGGAGAAGGGAGAGAAAGAGCCAGGTGCAGAGGTCATGGAAGAGAGTGGATGCCCTGCTTGAGGAATCCAGGTGGATGCTGAAGTCCCCCCAGTAGAAGGCGTTTAGAGGAAGATGTGAGGAGAGAGGAGGAGAAATCAGCCCATTCAGAGAGTAACAGGGTGATAGAGCCTGGTGGCCTATAGATGGAGGGAATGATCAAGGAGGAGGTAGGAGAAATGAAAAGCTTGCAGAACAGGCTCTCGATGGAAGAGTATGGCTGGGAGGATATGAGGGAAGAAGGGACCCACTCGGAGAAAATGAGGGCAACCCCGCTACCAGCACCATTAGGGTGAGACTTAGAGAGGATCTTGTAGCCATCAGGGAGAAGGGAGTCCAAAGCAGTGGCTGAGCTGGAATTGAACCATGTCTTGGTAAGAGCAAGGATATCGAGGTCAATGTCTACAAAGATGAGGCAGATGTCAGCAGGGTGTTTGATAGCAGAGCAAGCATTAAGCGTGGCTAGATGAAGCAGGTCTCTGCCTTTTGAAGGTTTTCTGAAGGTGCGGTACAGGGGCATGGTACACAAGTTGGAAGAGGGGGAAGAGAGACGAGGAGCTGGGGAGAGAGGAGGAAGGAGTAGCAGGCGCAGGAAGGAAGTTGAAGAAGGAAGGCAGGTGTCGGTCAAAGAGGAGGAGATAAGGTTGAGGACCCTGAGCCATGATAGTGCCATTGCAATAGACGTTAATGATACACCTGGATGAGGAGAAGCCCGCCAAGAGTACTTCCCAGCTACTGCTACCATTTATGGGTGAGGATAAGAAAGGAGAGAGAGTAGAAATAAGATGCAGGTCCATAGATCTGGAGAGGGGACAGAAAAGAGGGTATTGGTGACAATCTGTCTGGAAGTTGTGCTGACGAAGGTGTCTGCAATGGGTAGACCAGGGTTGGTGGTCATTTGAACTTTTTCCTTCCATACTTCGTGAGAGGAGGATAGGTGATAGTAAAACAGTTAGAATGGATAGGCAAGATAGAGACGGCCACAGTGGTGGCAGAGAGATAAGAATGGAGGACAAAAGGAGAGACTGCACAGCACAAGCACAAACTCACCAGGCAGGCCAGTAGCCAAAAAAGAGCACAATCAGATGTAGTAGCAACACTTGGGTACAAAAATTGGGGGTGTACAGTTGTCAAACACACAAATGCAGTAAGATAAAGGAGTTATAGAAGACATAGGCGAAACAGCAGAAAATTGGCTTTGGCACAGCTCGATTCAACATTGGTGAGTTAATGTATAGACATTGGGCAGTCGGAACATAACTCACATGCGCTCTGCAAAGGGAGGACAGAGCTCCAGGAGAGTAACAAGTTCTTGGACTAGCCGACTGCATGCTGGGGGACTCTTTCATGAGGTGGTGGAGCGTGAGTTGCTGCGGGGGAGGAGATGGGGCCTCCAAGCTCAGACAGACACAGACAGGGGCCTTAGGTGAGGGCCTTTGGGGGGGTAGGTGGGCGGTCTCACATGCCTGCCAGCTCTCCTATTGGCCCTTTGATGAAGAAGAGACTGTTAGGAAAGATTTCCATTTCATGTGTAATTTTCCCTCCGGTTGTGTACCCCCAACTTTTTGCTGATGTTAAACACCATAGTCTGACTTTGCCAGAGGAAGCCCAGCCTTCTGCTGCACTACTCTGGGCTTTTTGCTCACTTTTTATGGGGAAACTGACATGCCCTTAAGACAGTCAGTACTGGGAGGCTTTGTTTCCCTTAGTCCTTTCCAATGTTGCAACTTTTCTGCAAAATGTAACAAGTGTACAATGTACCTTGCAGTACAGTGCGCTTGGGTCTATTAGTCATTTCCAAAGGCCCTAGATACTCTCAAAGGATGTTTTAGGAGAAGTGCAGATGTGCCTTGGACAGGGCTTGTGGCAGCTTATATTTCTGCTTAATATTAAGCCTTTCCTGCCACGTAAACCACGATTACCGCATTTGGCACGAATAGGTGGCCTGGCTCCAAAATGGCTGTGCCACAACGTTTTTTGTCCTGTCCTTTGGCCATCTTGCCCCTTCACCTTCCCCAGGTCAGTCCTTATTTGGGCATGCATTCTCCCACGAAACGCCAAGCTTTCACAGGCTTCTGCATGCCTTGTGTGTGTCCCTCCAGGATGTGGGCTGGAATGTCTGGTACCAATACACATCCTGGGTGCCAGAGAGTCTGGAGTGCTATGAATGCCTGGGACCACCGTGGTCTGTGATTGGTCCACGCATGGTATGCCTGTATGTGAGCAGATCTCCCATTGGGTCCTCTTTGTTTTGGCGCAAAGGAGATTCTGGATAAGAGAAGGCCCCAAACACCCATATCATGTCGATCTCTGGAGTGCTCACTGAACGAAGGATAGGATGCAAGTATCTTGAAACTAAGAAGCAGAGTTGAGGAACCGCTGGTGACCCGCTGGAAGGTTTGGCACCCTGAGCCCACTGTCGTCCCGTGGGACCCCTCTGTATCTGGTCGTCCTAGAAGGTCTGCAAAGACGCTTCGACCCATTGTATTAGTGGGACCAATTATTCTCGGCACCTTCATCAAAACCTGCAAGTAAGCCTTCTTGGAAGTGTCCCTATGCCAACCAGTGGGCTGACCAGCTTATGCATACTCTTTGCCCTAATTCCACCGTTTCGAGGTGGTCCTCGAAACTTGGTATATTGCTAGCTCTGTGTTCATGGCACCCTCACACCGAATTTCGTGCACTTGGCATTCCCAGGTCTAAAGCGAGACGAGTGCACCAGAACCGAAGTATACGCGGTTACCGTGTCGCCCAGCCATGGTGACGAACTTTGCAGGTGCGCTGCATTTGTGCCCCTCTTGCCCCTGAAGCCTGCTGCGATGGAACTGGCCTGATCCATCCACCAGGAGTGGAGAAATCGCCACTGTCCCGTTTGGGAATCATCGCTGTATCTTCGCTGCCAAAAGCTGCAGAGCTGTCAAATTGCCGCACTTGAACCTGCAACCGAAGTGGACTCGACTGCCGAAGTTTGTTCCGGAGTGCGCCGGGGTTCAGTGAGTAATCGCAACCCTAACCGGTGGCCCCTGGCGCCTCCATCCATTTTTATGCATGAGTGGCCCCTCTCCTTACATTGCCCCCAAATGCGATCCACCTCAGAGGGCCACTGAAATGAACGGATGGCCCTGCTGGGCTTACCTAGCAGTGCGGATGTTGCTGTCTGGATGATGCCGCCTCACGGAGTCCAATGGCGGAGCTGGATTCCCCGCTGCAGTAGATGTATCAGATTACTCACCTGTTGAACATTGGTACACAATGCATATGTGATTTTGTTTCTAATGGTAGATTTAAATAACTGTTATATATGTTTTTTGAAGACATTACTTACCTTTAATTTCTTGTATATGCTTAGTGTGTTCCTAAACACCTTAAAAATAGTTTTTCTATACCTACTAACTTCGTGTTCTGTGTGGACTCATTCTAGCCCTAGACCACTCTTTGTCCTTTTCCTGCAACTAAGTCTTCACTGCTCATCCACCTACATTGTTTGGGCCTCATTACGACCCAGGCGGTAAGTTACCGCCTGGGCCGTGACTTTACCACCATGGCGTAAACTATGTTTACGCCATGGTGGTAGGCGGACTTACCGCCCCATTCCAACCTTGGCGGGGCGGTAAATCCCCATTTTCCCATTTTCCCTTCCCCATTCCCATTTTGCCCCATAGGGCATAATGGGAGTGGGGAAGGCGTTAATTACGCCACCGTAAATTACGGTGGCGTAATTAACTCCATGGTCCCTTAGCGCCATGGATTTTAACACCTGCTAAAAGCAGGTGTTAAATCCGCCATGGCGCTAAGGGACCTCGTACTCAGGCGGTAAGGGTCGGCGCTGTTTACGCCGCCGTAAAACCCTTACCGCCTGAGTCGTAATGAGGCCCTTTGGCTTTTGGCTAACCTCTGGGTCTTCCCTGTTTACCATGAATGGGATGGCCTCCTATTATCCTCCCCCGAAGGATTGTTTTTGGAAATCCATCCCAACATTCCTGATCTACACAAAGTGTTAAATAGTTGTCTCCCTGCAGACCATGCCAAGGATCTCTGCCAGGTGTGCCAGAAATTCAAACCAAAAACACCCATGCAGCGCTGGCAGGCGCGATGCGCAGTATACACTGTGCGGTCGGACTCAGCACGTGGTGAGTCCAAAGAACAAACATTGTGTTTTAGGCCCAGGGATCATAGTTGACCCCCAACAGCCAGTCAGGCTGCAATAAAAGTGTAGGGTGGTGTGCTCAACCCATAAAAGCAAGGACACAGCATCACAGGCATTGAGCATGGTTGGCCTTGACCCACGAAAAAGATCAAAATAGAGCACATAAGCATACTGGAAAGGGGGTTTCGAAACACGTTTCTGCTTCCACTCCATTGGTCAAACCAGTTAAGGAAGGTTTCACAGAAGTGAGACAAACACTTTCTGTGACCATACAGCAGAAAGTTTTAGCTGATATCAGACTCTGGAGGGGATTAGGGAGATGAAGGTAATACAGGCGTCGACATTTTCGAGGTTGTGAAACCAACACCAACATTTTTGTTTTCAATAGCGTCAGAGGATACTACTTGATTCCAAAATGAGTGGTCTGGGAGATTTTAAGGAAGCCATGCCTAACTAGCAGGCGGCAAGCTGAGATACCAGAGGGAGAATCACTTAAAAACAAGGTCAGGCATGAGTAACATTCTAATATTTGGGATGATTCCTACTCTGTTCAAGAGTATCAAGATGAGGGGATTTCGGGGGAAGGCTTCCGGTGGATATCTGGGCATCAGGGTCCCTACATCCTCGACTCAACCTTTCGAGGAAATCTACATGACAGCACTGGCACAGCTGGAACCCAAAGTGGAAATATGGATCTGCCTCCCACTGTCACAGGCGGCTAGGCTCTCTTTAGCCAAGATGGTGATAGTCCCGAAGATGTTATATATCTCTAACAATGTGCCAATTATTCCCCCTTCGCGGTTTTGGAAACTTGCTAGAAGCCTGCTGATGAGCTTGGTGTGGGTGGATAAACAAGCAAGGGTTGCCTTTGACACCTTGACTCTTCCTTTTGAGGAGGGAGGGTTGGAATATCCGGACCTTTTGACTTACTATCTGGCGGCACAAATTCAGTATGCCATTTGGTGGTGGCGGCGCCCCTCGCCCGAACAGCCCCATATTAGGCTGGAAAAAGTGACGGTGTGGCCGGATGACTTGAAATGGATACTGTGGGGGGCAGGTGGGTGAGAGCAGTGCCAAAAGGAGAGGTGCAGTCAGTCGGCATCACACGCTGGGCCTGGGAGCAGGCTATGCCAGGCGGTAATGAAGTGGGAAACGGTACTCTGAGTGCGTAATCTACGCTGTGCATGGGATAGGAATAAGACATGAGGCAGTATTTAAGACACACTTTCAGAGTCTCAGTGTCCATTCTCTCAGTGATGTGGTACAGGACGGCAGATTCATCCCTTGGGAAACATTGAGAAAAAGGGATCCATGGAATGCAGTGACAATGTTAATGTATTTTCGGTTTAGGTAGTCTCTCCATGAAGTATGGGCAAGTTTTCCTGAAACAACAAATCAATCCCCCCCCCTGTTGCACTGCGTGGTTAAGCCTCCTGGAACCACTAGGTTGGTGTCGTCCCTTGAACACTGATAAAGACGCAAACGTAGGGGGAAGTCAAAGCTTTTAGGACGTAATATCCGTGGGAAGGGCTCTCTCTGATCCACAGTGGCAAGAAATATGTATGCTGTCATGAAAAATATCGCGGAATAGTAGGTATCGATTAATACAGTTTAAATTCTTACATCAGACATACTACACTCCTGCCCAATTGAACAGATACTACCCCGGCAGATCCGCGGCATGCCCAGCAGACTACATACACATGGTATGGAAGTGTATGCATATACAGTCTTTCTTGGAGGGGGTTCATGTAACAATGGGAGAAATGGTTTCAGACTGCCCCGCCCCCTTCCCTTGAGTTCACCCGAGGCTTGGCTCCTGGCTTGTTTTGAAGTGACATCTAAACAAGATAGAAAGTTGCTGGGAATGGCATCAGTGGTGGCAAGAGAACTAGTGGCCAAAGCCTGCAGAAAGCCGATAGCTCCAACAGTACAAGAATGGCTGTCTACACTGAACTCCTGTGAAAGGTGGGAAACAGCATACCCCTCCACTCTACCTAGTGGGAGTAGACCCTCTTACTACTGGTCTCTGCTGCGTTCTTACATTAATAGACATAGCATGAACTCTGCTGTTACAGGGAGCTAAAGGAAGCCTGACTGGGCGGCGCATGGTCACCCTTTGCCTTAAGGGAGATGGGTGGGGGGGCACGTTAGAATTGTTGATAATAGTGAAATGGAGATAGGCTGCAATGCACTCTATTGGTTGCTTACCCTATGGCTCTTTTGTGTGCCAGGATTGCATTATCGGGGATTGGTTGAATTATCACATGCCGATCAATCTGTAGTGTTCCTTGTACATGATGTGTGGAGGTACTGTACTTGTTGAGGGAAGGGTTCTGGGTGAATAGGGGTTGGGAATTTGATAAAAGAGTATCAAGATGATACAGGTGATTGATTCCCAATAGGATTACCAGGACCGGGATGATTACATCATGGTGTCAACAGATGAAAAAGACTCCCGCCCCTCACCCTCACCCTCACCCCCCCCCCGGTCCCAGCATCATCTTCCCCCAATGGAGGATAATTTTCAGTATTGAGTTGGAAGCTGCTGCCCGCGCGTTTCTCGTCTTTGCAGTGCGGCTTCATTCAGCGTTTCAGCGTGATTTGCTGATTCTAGGTTCTCTCCTCTAGCATACCCAGATCCAGTGTGGTGTCTGGCCGCAGTACGGCCAAGTGAGCGAGTGAATGAGCAAACAACACAGCCTTTACTCTGGCTTCTACCCTAACGCACTCCGGCCCTGTAGGACGAAGTAAGATGATCGCAGGTGACCGCAGTAACGATAAGTGAGAAGCGCGTGTTGGCTTGAGAGAGTGAACAGTATTCACCACAGGGGCCGCTTTTGCCGGGTCTCTACCCAGGTCCCTACGCCGATACCCTCTAGCCAGAGACGCAGCAAGGTGGCCACATATTAGTGGCAAGTGAGGAGTTGGTGAGAAGCATGTGCTGGCATTTGGGTACTGGGTAATTGGATTCACCTTGATTTATCGCGGGATGAGCGGTATGAGGAGGGGCTGATTCCTGACGTTTAATATCCATCGTTAGAAACCGAGAGTTAGCACTGGATTTGACTATCGGGCAGGACTGTTGCTGATAGTGTGCGGTTAAAAAGAAAACGTACTGTGATCTGGAGTATGTACGGATTGCTGGTTGACCTATAGCTAAGGCTCTTACTTGGGAAGGGCACCTATTGTGCACGCATTGTGCTCCGAGCCGCGATTATAGACTAATTAACCTTAGTACAGCAAGTGGAAGCAACCACTCGGGTACGAATTGTAAGTAGTGTTAATTGCTACAACACAGATACAACAAAATAAAATTTGCTACCTCGTTTTACCCCTCTATTTAGTGCTGGAAACGACAAAATCATTGAAAGGGCACCTTGAGTATGTCTCCTTAGTTGTTTCTATCTAGGAGACCAACAGGGAACCTTTCTCTATTGGCAGCATGCATTATAGAGAGCAACAACCAAGTGAGCAAGCAGAGAATCGATTACAGCAGATACCTCAATTGTGACCGGGAGACTGCAGGACAATCCTTTGATCATGGTTGCTGTCTACTAGTGGTGCTGTCTTAATTACTCAAGATGCCGACCTATAAAAATAAAACACAATGTAAATATAATCTGCGAAAGCAGAAAATTAAAACAAAGGAGCAAATACAAAAGGGAGTGATAACTTCCTTCTTCCCAACCAATGAACAGCCTACGACTAATTCTACAGTTCTAGAGGAAACAGAGTAAATTGTTGAAACTGTAGAAGCAAGGATAATTGAGATACCAGAGCAAAATGGTTCAAATCTCCAAGAAGATATCAATTTTGGAGATATAGATAACAACTCCTTGTTAGATCTTTGTTTAAAAATGCAAAAGGCAATGATGCCGCTCCTATGAAAACCACTACCCCTCCACAAAATATCCAAGAAATCAATGTATATATACACTCCCATAAGTCCCCCCAGATAGCACGACTTTCGGCATCGCCTAACTTAGCCATCAGTATGGCTGGAGCAACTGCAACAAATACAACTGTGAATAGTGAAGAGGCACATATACGCAACGCAGAACTGATAGAACTGCAATCGACCATGGCCTCTATGCAATTTGCCAAGGAGATTCTACTTAAGATGTGTGGCCAGATATTGAAAAAAAAAGGAGAAATACAACCATAACAGGCAATTGCAACACCTGTATTAAAGAAAGGGTGAAAGATGACTTATCGGCTGCCATCCCAATCTTGGAAGAACCAGCAGTAAGCGAGGAGAACGACTTGAACATATGGGATGACTCTGTTGTGTACTATTCAAGGAAACAGCGTAGGTTGGCAAGGAGGGAGGCAATGACTAAATGACCATGCATTGTGGCCTCCCCACTCCCTGGAACAGCAAATGAAACCAAAAGGAGTAAAAAAAGAAAAGAAAAGAGCCGCAAGATCAAGGAAAAACATAGCCAAGGGGGAACGTATACAAAGAAAAGGAACCCAGATTGTTAACAAGAACAGAATTGCTCACAAGAGTGCACTCAGTACCACAGTTTAAGGTACCTAATTCGGATGTCTTCGAGTATGTGGAACCCCTGAACTGTCCTAACCCCAATGTTTCTGCTATCCACTGTACATTTTTAGTAACTGCACAGCTGCTACGTAGTTACAGAGCTTGATGTAGACCCTGAGAAAGGAGACTCAAACTGGCCCTTGAATAATGACAATGAAAGAAAAGAACTGCAATCTATCCCACAACTGATACAAGGAAAGGAACTGCAGATGACGGACATACAGAATGTGCTGAAATGGCTGACAGATTCACTGCCAACCATTGTACATAAATTGTGAGATTATACTTTCATGTCATGGAACTGTAAGGGATTTTCTCATCTTTTTTCTACTCATGGATCGCTGCCATCTATTAAAAGTCATACTTGCTTTTGCCTTCAGGAGACGTGGTTGACCTCGCCCATGATATTGGATGGGCATCAGATTTTTCAGATTTCAATCGATGGCCAAAAAAGGCCTACAAGGTCGGCCATATGAGGGATTGGTGGTTGGTATATCGCAAAAAGCTAAAGCCTCTCGTAAAACCACAAATTGTGAAGACAATATGATAGCAGTTGAGATAGAAGCAGGTAGTGGTGGTTTAGTAGGAAAAATACCACTGATTGGTTTGTATAATCCTCCAGTAGCCAGAGAGAACCCTTGCAAGAAGCTATGCATGAACTTTTGGTACAGTGGTGCTTAGTGCCGGTAAATAATGCCATAATAATCATGGGAGATTTCAATTGTCACATAGCTGGGAGCAAGGGGACATCTACCAATCCCTTACTAAAAGCTAGGAGCCTTATGCCCCATACTATTATCGATCCAGAGGGACAAGGTTGGCTGAGCTTTTTCCAAGCATGGGATTTGGAGGTGGTAAATGGGAGAACGAGTGATTACCCAAGCAAGTGTACATGGAGAAATGCTAATTCCCTGAGTACCCTGGATTCCCTTATTGTAAGCCCAGTTGTTGCTGCGAGAGTCAGGGATATGAAGATCAATTGGAATATATGGAGTGATCACAGCTCAATTATCCTCACGAATGAAATTGATGATAATACCAACGACCCTAAGCCTATGGGCGATATTATACCTAATCATGCAGCATCCCATATACGATGGTAAGAAACCAACATTAGCAAGGCGGCAACCGCAGTGTACCCTGAGAGTATTGCCAATCTTGAGCTATTTGAAGCAATGCCGGTGAATGACATTGAATATTGGATTTCGCAGTTAGCGAGCACGCATGTCTCTGTGGCAGCGAGAAACATGGGTGTTGATCACTGCAAAGTTAAGCCTTTTGACCGATATATTAGAGATGCCAGAAGAGATCGAAGATCTGAAATTCGATTGGCAAAAAAATCATGTCTTACGCCCAAGGATTATTTTACCAGATGCCGAGCAATTAAAAAGAAATATAGACCCTGTATCAAAGGGAAAAGATCCTTGGATAAGCTTGGCAACTGGCAGAAAATGGTCCAGGTAATATGTACCAAAAATACTAGAAACATCTGGGCCCTCCTGGGGGAGGCAAGGAGCAGAGGCAAAACTCGCATGATTAACCCAATAGGTGTACAACACTGGGAAAATTATTTGGAAAGTCATAATCCCCCTGGTAATAATGACATGCTTGTGGAAACACTCATGATGCCAACTAAACCCCCATTCCGAGTGTCTTACCCAAATGGGTTGGCAAATGTAACATTAAAGAGCCAAGCAGAATTTTGGGCATGTTTGCTAAAAATACTTTTTGAAAAGGTACTTGTCAACAGTATTATACCTCCGACATGGCAGACTGCCATACTGATCCCTATATTTAAGAAAGGAGACAGGATGGATCCCGGCAACTATAGACTACTGTCCATGCTTGATTGCACGGGCAAGCTGTTTGCATCAATATTGCTGGACGAATTACAGGCAAGGGTGGACAAGTCGAAGCTACTGTGTAATTTTCAATTGGGATTTAGATGAGGGTACTTAACAGCGCATAACTCGGCTGTCATGGACATACTTCGCACTAGAGCCAGATCGAAAGGTCAACCACCACTCTCTGCTCTCTTTGTGGACTTCAAGGCTGCGTTTGACCTTATACCTAGGGAAAAGCTTTGGGCTAAGCTTAAGTTAGTTTGCTGCCCTGACGGCCTTTTATACTATCTTAGGTTATTACACCATAATACTAGCGCTTCCCTGAAACTATATACATAAGGGAATATGACCAAGTACATAAACCATAAAAAAGGGGTCAAACAGGATTGTGTTACAGCCCCTTTAGTTTACAATCTGTTTGTATATGAATTGCCGATTGCGATAAAGTCTGTACACAACTGCCTGCCTATGATAGGCTCTGCCCATTGCCCAGTGCTGGCCTACGCAGACGACTTGGTAATACTCGATCATACCTCCAGTTGCCTCTGTAGATCAACAGAGCCACTTTGGTCATTTGCGGATGCCAATGGTTTGATTATAAATCGTGATAAAACACAGCTCATGGTTTATACTAACAGGACAATCGCCTGCACTAATTTGTTGATAAAAGCTAGAGATCTCCTATATACCAATGTATAAATATCTGGGAATTGAATTGAACGACAAAGGTAGTTATCCTGCTTGTAAACAAGCTTGTATCATTAAAGCTGCCCAGATTACTGCCATGGTGTATGATTTTTCCCGTAAATATGGGACAGTTTGAGCTGCCCGTCTGCTATACAATCAGGTATTAGCTCCAATGATAACCTATGGTCTGGAACCATTACTATCTACAGATCTAAAATGGCTACAGATCATAGGGGGTAAATATTGGAGGAAAATATTGGGCATCCCGGACTGCATACCAATGGCAATAGTTAGGCTCTATCTAGGATTTATAGCATTTAAATCCGTTGTGCTAAAAAAACTAGCACAAATGTACATCACTATGTGCAATGACCCCAACAACAGATTGATACTTGCCCTACACCAGGAAACACTTAAAGAAGCAACAACATGTCAGCTAAAAAAAAAGCATGGAGGCATTTTTCAAAGAGATATGTTGGATACAGAGTAAGGGGCATGATATTGTAAAAATTAAATATGCTCTTGCTAGATGCATTGAGTAGTGGGACTGGCTGGAAAACTATGCTCACTTGAACACTAAAAAAGTACCAGTCGGGATCCCACCTGGCTGTATACGTTTAAGACACCGCAGCAGTACTTGAATCTCGCCCCTTCCCCAAGACTCAGACGTTTCATTTTATTACTGATATTGAACCAACTGCCTGTACTGTCAGTAACTGGATCATTTACCAACATACCATGGCTTGACCGATGGTGTAGGATATGCAAGAATAAGGATGATATAGAAACTGCCAAGCATTTATTGTCAGAATGTCCCAGCCTCACTGAGATATATACTATATGGGAGATATGTACACAATCTTGATGCCATAAAGGCTTTTTCGACACAATGTATCAACACAAGGAATATGAAGGTATATATATCGATGTATAATGTCTGGCAAAAGGCAGAAAAACTCCTGGAAATAATGATATAACAGTGAACTGATACATTCTTCCCATTCATATATGATCACTGCAGAAAGATCAAGCTAGGCTGGAAGTAGACGTAACCCTGAAATCCTTATGTTTTAAGTCAGTCAACTGAAACCTACTGTAGATCTATCTGTTTTATTTTTGTTAGAAAATATATTTTATTTAATTTTATATTGTATATTTACAACTATAACTGTGGGCTTCATTACGTGTATGGAGGTAATGAAAAAAGGAAGGCGGAATGGCATTACCGGCATCGTTAACGTGTCCAGGCCATTACGAGCCGACAACCCGCCAATACGCCACCGCCCATACCGTGCCCCTTATTATCGGCATGCGAGCGTACACACGCCCCTTCACAGCGTCAATACCGGATGCCGCTAACAGGAGGACATCACAAGTTACGCGGGCATGCACTTACCGGCATCCCGATGACGGTAAGTAGGGGATGCACGACTGCGGCAATACAGGTATCGCGGACCACCCGCAAATAGCAACCTGCAGTGCAGGCAACTGCCACAGGTGCACACAATCACCACAGGTGGAGTCAAGGTATTACCCAAATTGACCTTTTGCACAATTGACCTAATTGTAGTGGTCCTAATTGACCTTCTGCCAATTGACCTTTATATTATTTTAGTTATTTTATATATGTATTGGGTTGGTTTTGGATTATAAATAATATAAGGGGATTGGGTGATGTGTTGCAGGGGGTTTTTGATGTTGTGGGGGGTTTCCCCCGCATATATGTCCTAATTGACCTTCTAAATTAGGTCAATTCTCCCGAGGTCAATTGTGAAAAGGTCAATTAGTATACAACCGGAGTCAATGGAGCCTGTCCCAGTACAAAAGTAGTACACCCACACACCACACCCCTTCCTACACCAAAATGATCCCATTAGCTGTTGCAATCATGGGGCTTGAGGAGATGCCTGTACTGCTGCAACAACAACAACTACAGCTACAACAACAGGCAGCACAAAGGAGACGCAGGAGGAGAAGGAGGGTGAGACATGCCAAGCAAGTTCCACCAGAGCAGCCAGTGGTACCACGTAGGCAGCCGCCAATCCCTCGCATCAGACCCAGTCCATTCAATCTAACCCCTGAGCAGATCCACACCCTGTACCGGTTGGACCGGGACACCATCACCGCCATAGTGGACATGATACACGACGACATAGTCAGCCTGATAGAAATCCGCACTGCCATCCCCCCTCTACTAAAGGTGGTGTCTGTGCTCCACTTCCTGGCCACAGGCACCTGCCAGCTGCATGACATGTCACAACCACTCTTGTCCCGCATGCTAACCCAAGTGCTTGATGCCCTCCTGAAGCATGCAAGCCTCCACATTTCCCTACCACGAACTGGCCAGGAGCTTGCTGACACCAAAGTAGGCTTCCATGCACTGGCAGGCATGCCCAATTGCATTGGTGCCCTCGACTGCACCCATGTAGAATTGGTGGCCCATCATGCCAATGAGGTGTTGTACCACAATTGCAAGCAATACCACTCCATCAATGTGCAGATGGTATGTGACTCCAGCAAGATCATCACACATTGTTGCGCCCGATATCCCGTATCTACACATGATGCCATGGTGCTGCGTAACTCCACGCTACCCTGCTACATGGAGCGACATGCTGGATGACGTGCCTGGCTGCTTGGTGAGTTGCCTGACTGCCCCATGGCAGGTCATCGGGGTTGTGAGGGGCGGATGCATACTCCACCTGGTTGGGATTGGGCGGGGGATGCATTCTCCACCTGGGTGGGAATGGGCAGTGAGTGGACAATGCGCTCAGAGCTAAACACTGTTGACCTGAACATCCCAACCCGAACATGACACATCAATGCCGTACATAAGACCAATGCCGTACATCAATGACAACATGCAAGACGCACAAGCAGGCCATATTGCAATACACAATGCATCAAACCAATCTGTGTGCATACATACAGGGACATGTGCATGTCAATACCAAATAGCTGCGGCCATGGCCGTGAATCCTAAAGGTGTCAGCTCAGATTGACTCACACATACCTCTTTGTGCACCCTTGCAGGTGGTGGAGTGAAGTGGGAGAATGGAAAAAACAGGCTCCCACCAACCCCCTCACACCCCTGGCCTAGAGGATCGCGGCCCAGACACCCGCCACGAGAGGAGTTTGCCCATCTACCAGATGACCAGATACCCTGGTACAGGAACATACAGATGTGCCCACCAGCCTGCCCACCAGCCTGCCCTGCCCATGCCGACACCTGCGGCATGTATGAACTCGACTGAACCATTCAACAGTAAATGAACACATCGTTAGAGATGCCATGACGACCTAGCCAACGGTCAGCACACCCGTGCAAACATGCACACTGGACACTCCCACACCAATCCACACGAAGAACATATGACGTAGGTGACGGACACACCCACTGACGCGCATCTTTATTATTTTTCACATGGGTTTTTCAAAATGCAGAAACGCAAGACGCACAATGAACTCATCTAAAATGCTTGCTCACGCTTCTTCTAAACCCATGCATTGCAATGAGAAATATAACAAAGACATGATACTGAGGATAAAGCAATATGATACCATAACCTAAAGCGCTGTGCATCAAACGTCTCTACCTATGCACCAGGCCCAAGTAGGCCGCAAGCAAGAGCTTCCATGAACATTGAATGAGCAAGAGTACAGTTGTTGACCCTGCAGAATGAGCCCGGTGAGAGCAGACAGTCAAGGGCACAATGTTGCAAACTCGCATGTCGCAAGCCGACGCCAAGGTCATACCTGCAAATTAAGCTGGGCACACAGTGGAAAATGCAATATTAAATGTGCAGAATTCTGCCTCAACCACGGTCTCACCTCACGTGACCAAGCCGAACCTGACAGGGTGCCAGGCCCAGGAGGAGGGAGGCACTTGGATCCCATGTTTCAAGACACAGGCAGATACAATTAAGCGACTCAATGGACATCTGCGGCGGTGGGAGTAGTCTGCCTTCCAGCATATGAACAAATCCTCACATTGTCTGCACATACCCATAGTGATACATTGTTGCAAATGACAGGTGCACCGCGAGCTGGGAACAGCGATGGTCCCAGACTGGGGGGCTCGCGAATGGACCAATCAGAACATGGGGCTCTTATCACTGACGCCATTAACATTAGCCAATCCTCAGGGGTCTTCATGTAACAATTTTCATGTATCAAATTGAAGGGACAACCCAAGTATACCACCTGACTGACCCTCAACCACTAACAACGCTCTCTATACGTATGCTATACTAACCCTACCACTCGAGGAACCAATCCAGAGTGGCGATAGGTTTTTTGCTAACTTTCCCAGGTGACGCAAGTAGCGCGTCATACTAAGTTAAAAAGGGCCTGCGAGCCCCACGATTGGAGAGAGAGTGTCAGGACGGACGCGTACGATCCTTGACCCATCCCTGCCGTTTTGTTTAATAAACAGCAGAATCGCCTTGCTTCTTGCGCGTGCCTCATACTCATTTTTTGGGATATATGGGAGGAGTTGGGGCCTCCCTGCCCGGAGGTCCGCGGACGGCCCAGCCAACCCCGGGAGAATTTCCCCCCGACAAGTTGGAGGCACTGCTGAGATCTGTTTAAGATCTGCTTTTATTTTATTTTTCCGAGTACTCCCGTTGCGAGGAGGCCCGGCGGCGTGGCCCCCTGTGCCGCTGCCCCCTTTTGAGGACTACAGGACCATCGCGGAACTGCGAGAAGACCGGACAGCGCAATCCGGATATTGGCCTTCGGGAGCCGATTGAGAAGTATCCCGCCCGCGGTTGGCGAGTGTCCAGACGTGGTCCAGACGAGGGGAGGTGGCGAGCCGCTTGGAGGGGTGCACGCAGTCGAGCGGCCCCGCATCAAGAGAACTTGGTGAGTATGCCACGCACAACAAGCAATGTGAAATTGTGAGGGAGGGGGAGGAATTGAATACGGGAGGCGGGAGGTGTTACACAGGTGCACGGCGAAGGTTTGATAAATTAGTGTTGACGGTGAAGTGAATGATAGCTGGACAAGTGCGAGAGCAGTCCGCTACGTTACGGAAGAGGAGGGGGCGGGGCACGAAAACATCACGTGCGGCCGCTCGTAGACACTGATTGGCCTAGGTCGCGACCACGTGTAAAGGTGTGTGTGTGTGTGCGGTTTCCCACGATTTGGTGATTATTGATCAATGAGTAGATGAGGATCCCTATTGATCGAGCAGGAAACTCGATAGATAGATGACGTTTCCCTGTAGGCGGTAGCTAGCTGGTTGCCTAATACGGAAGATAATTGGCTGGTTAAGCCCTCCTGTCGAGGGGCGTATCACATGCAAGGCGACGCAGCGTGCGCAGTTCAATTATATTGTTGATTACCTTGTTCCAGGCGTGACAGAAAGACAGCTGTGGGGTTAACGGGGGTAGATTGCAAGCGTATTTTGAACTTTTAAAAACATGTGAAGAACTTACCAGTAGTTTTGAAGAGATTGGTGACGTCACCAGTAGGGCTTTCATAGGATATCTCGAACACAAGGCATTTTTCTTTCGGAGAGTGGTGGGGAAGAGAATTATGGTAAGGGAGTGGAGACGGAGATAAACGGTAACGAGTTGATCGGGGGGAAGGTGAAAAGGGGGACGTGGCTGCGCACGGGGAACGCCGGCCACGGCAAGTGAAGAAAGAGGAGGAGGGGTAAGAGAAAGTGGGACGGCTGTATAAGAACGTCACACGGGGCACGCAGCCGCAGGGGGCTACGTGCGCCTCGGCCGCAGGGGGCCGTAAAGGTGTTCGGTAAAGGAAGAAAAGAAAAAATAATATACAAATGCTATATTTTACTATTTTTCCTTAGCGGACAATCGCAAGTCCCCAAAATTACGGGGCCAGGTAAAGATCTAAGACTGTATAGTGTACACTGTTAGCAAGATAACCGCTACCAAATAGGGGAAGGATAACAAGTGAAGCGCTACTATGTCATACGGGACAGGATCGGGAGGGTGGGGGAACACCCTCACTAACCTGCTACAGCACATATGTAAAACACTGTCACCCCATAGGGAGAAACTGATCAAGTATAGCATAGAATGGACACGGGACGGACAACAAAATGACGACACCATGGCCGCCTAATGGCAGTTTCGATCCATATACCCAACATTCACTATTAACCCATCTGCATAACACATACAAGGGGAAGAAGTTGATACACCACGTGGAGGTGTTTAACTTATGGAGGATGTTCCAAGGGTCCCGACCAGGACCAAACGGAAGCAGACTAGTACGACGGGATCAGCTCGTACGAAAATGCCCGCAGGGGAAGGGGGGGATTGGCGAAGAGCAGATCGCAGGAATAGGACAGGATGAGTGGGTAGCTGTGCAGGTATTATTAAAATTACGAGGTTCATTAACAGAAGAAGAGGAGGAGGTAGTAAGGAAAATACACGAGGATAACACCAGGAAGAGTGAAAGGAAAGGGGAAGAGGAGAAAAGAAAGGGGGAAGAGCTGTTACGACAAAAGGAAGAGATTTTGGAGGAACGATTAGCAGAATTAAGGGATGAGCAGAATGCACTGATCAAGCAGCTCGAGAGAGAGGAAAAAGAGAGAGCACTGGAAAGGAAAGAAAGCAAGAATGAGTTGGAAAAAATGAGGGAATGAACTGAGGAGCAAAAGAGAGAAGCAGAAAGGGTGAAGGCAGTAGCAGAAAGGGTATCCAGAGCAGCACTGCGTGACAAGAAAAGAGAGGAAGAAGAGAAAGAAAAGGAAATGGAAATATGGAAGAGGAGATTACTATCAGAAACGACAACGAAATATGAAGAAGGGAGGATGATAGAGGGTATATTAGAGCGGGAAAGAGCGAGATGGGAAAGGAAGAAAAGAAGAAAGGATAATGGAAAAGATGAATAGTGAAGTAATGGAGGAATTGAAAAAGAAAAGAGAGGAAATTGGTAGAGAAATAGCGGAGAAAAATGAAGGGGAAAGAGAAGATAGGAGAGGGGAGAGTGAAGTGAGGAGGTATGTATACAGAGACACAGAAGTAGCAACAACATCAGCATAAAGGGGAGCAATTGGCAAAGAAGACAAGGGAGGAACGGATCTAATAGACTTAAAAACAGTAACGATTAGGGGGAAAAAGACAGATTGGGGGTTGCCATTAATGGAGGACTTTTGCAGTGAGGAAGGAGAAGGAATGGAGAAGGAAGGAAGAAACAGTGAAAGGGAAAGCTTAGATAAATTATACATCACCCGGACAAATAGAGAATCACCATGGATCTGCAGGAGAAAGGAAGATCTGGAGGGAAGTGAGGAGGAAGAGCAAGGAATGGCGGAAAGGCAGACACGTGCAGCTACACCCTCACCATCCCGTCCAACATGCTCCACTACCTCACGCTCATTACGGGCAACATGCCCACCTAAACTCGCACCCTTCCCCCACGAACTGACACCCTATGCAGGCAGGCTTAGAGACCTCCCTGGACGCAGGCAGGGAGAACGAATACACACGCCCACATTAAATAAAGGAAATGATAAAAGAAGGGGAAGAGATGGAGGAGAAACAGTTACGAGCAGGGGAAATATGGACCCCATTGACGATGTAGGAGACAGGGAAGAAGAGGAGGGGTGTACGGATTCGATTCTGTGGAACCCAGGGGGCCAACCAGGACACAACTTAATGCCACTTCTGGAGAGGGGAGGGGTTAGACCACAATACGTCCCCTGGAAGCATGTAGACAAGGAAAATATAAAGTGCAGGCTCCCATTATTAAGTGGAGGTGCGGGAAAATGGATATATGAAATGGAAAAACACACCGCAGGACAGAAACTGGCAGTGGGGGATGTAAAGGGCCTTTTAATATCAATATTGGGGGATGCAGCAGATGACATCTGGAAGAGAGCAGGCTTCCCCGGGGTCACAATAACAAACACATCACACGATGGGGCACCATTCGCAAACTGCAGACATGCATTATGGCAAGCGCTGAGGGTACAGTACCCAGACACATCAGACATAGGAGCAATCACCTCACGCAAGATGCGTGAGAACGAAGATCCTGTTGATTATATCCCGGAAATTCAAGAGAAGTGGCGTATGGAAACTAGAGAACAATGGGACAAAACACCAGCAATATTCTATCATATACTAGTAGAAGGGCTCCCAGAAGCGGTCCAGAAACAACTGAAGAAATTAGTGGGGATGGAAGCAAAAGCATGGCCAGAAATACAACTGACGATAGTGCATCATTGTAGGACATGGCAAGAAAAGATGAAACAAAAGGAAGAGGATAGAAAAACGGAAGAGGCTAAATTGGTACAGAAAAAACTCACTAAATACACGATGGAAGGTGCACTAATAACTACACCTGCAACAATGACTCAAAACCCCACACAAGTAGTGGCTGCACAAGATCCCTCCCAAATACAATCATCACAGATTGTAACACAACAGCTGCCGCCACTCCAACCATACACGACTAACATGGGAGGAGGATACTCAACGCCAGGAGCTGGATATTATAATTACAACAGGGGAAGGGGAGGAATGATGAGGGGGAGAGGATACGGATATAACACACAACAGCAAGGGGGAGGATTTAGAAATCTCTACCCCACCGGGCAACCAGTATACCAGGACAACTCAGGAAGCTTTCCATGGCAGAACAGGGAACCACCGGTGTGTTGGATTTGTGGATTAGTAGGGCACATGTCACGCACGTGTAGAGTGAGACCAGGCACACCATCATGGGGAGAACAGGGACAACAAGGGCCTACACAGGAACAGCAGGGCATCCAGCAACAGCAGGCATTGCAACAGGGAAATGGGCAGCAACAACTAGTAACACAACAACAGCCACAGACATATTCACTTCCACAACAACAGGTAGCGATAACACAACAACCCCAAGTACAGCAAGTACAGCAACCTGCCCAAATTCAAGACCATAACATAACCTCTACCAATACGCAACTACAGCAAACACAACTGGGAAGGGTGACGGTCCTGGGACAGAACCCTTACACAGGAAGTGGTCAATCATTATACCCACAATAGGACAGCCCACAGACGGCCTTGGTGTGTCCCATCCTGTCGGTAACACCTAATAGTGCGGAGGAACCACGCATAGAGGTAACGATAGGTGGCAAAAAATTATCATTCCTTGTTGACACCAGGGCAACCCGGTCTTGCATAAGGGAAGGTAAATTTAAGATGTCAGGTGAAGCCATGAACACCCAAGGATTCTCTGGGGCTAGGGGGTTGGTTCCCTTTACTGATAACATTCCCTTATCAATAGGGGATTATGACATGTCAGTCCCGCTTTTATATTCTAGGGCCTCACCAGTAAACATACTGGGGAGAGACATAATGAGCAGGTTGAATATGACAATCTCCTTTACGGAGGACAGCATAATTTGCTCCACTCCAGGAATAAACATGCTCACTGCACGACAAATTATGCAAGCATACTGTGGACAGACAGTGATTAGGGCTGAGCCAATAGATGGTGAACTGTTCCAGTACGGGACAGACATGGCATTTGCATGGATGCCATGGATAGAAGGAAAGATCTGGAGGAGGCCAGCAGCCTATTTGTTTAGACCAGAAACACCAGCCAATGAACCAGAAGGAAAGGTGATTTCAGTGAACATAGAGAGCATTATAGCAACTGCTGATTACAGCGCAGTACATGCCCAAGACAGAGAAGGAAGAGCATGGAGGGCAGTGATAGCCCTAGCAGAGGGATGTAGGCTCACCCAGGTGTCAGACGAGGAGCTCTTCTCAGAAGAAAAGGAAGAAGGTGAAATGGTATTTATGATGAGTGTAGAAATATGGCTAAGTGTGACATACAAACAAGTGACACAGAAAATAGCAATGGCACTTGAAGCACCCACATCCACCCCAGTTCCCTTCTTTGAGGAGGATATGGCAAAGGTACCAACATCATTATGGACTACTAGTCCCTATGACGTGGGGTGCATAAAAAGTAATGGGGGAGTAAGAATAAAATTGAAAAAAGGTGCAATACTCCCCAGAGTGAAGCAGTACCCACTATCAAAAGAGGCAGATGAGGGCATATATGAAACAATAACGGCCCTTATAAATAATGGCATATTGGTACCATCAGAATCACCATGTAACACAGCTGTATACCCAGTGCGCAAAGCTAAAGGGGGGTCTTGGCGCTTCATCCAGGACCTCAGGCCCTTGAACAACATAGTGGAAGCAGAATACCCCATAGCAGCAAACCCGGCCACAATATTGTGTGGCATTCCAGCAGAGGCATCACGATTTACAGTGATAGACCTCAAAAATGCCTTTTTCTCAATACCCCTGCACCCAGACTCACAAGATCTGACGAGCTTCACGTACAGAAACACAAAATGGAAACACACCAGATTGCCACAAGGGTACTGCGAGTCACCCTCAATTTTCAACAGAGTAAAACAGATGGACTTGGGTAACATTGAAGTGGAAAGCACAGTGTTGCAGTATGTTGATGACATAATAATTTGCAGCACAAGCGAAAAAAGATGCAGAGAGGACTCATTGAAGATGCTGACAATATTGGCTGAAAAGGGTTACAAGGTAGACAAGGAAAAGTTACAGTATTGTCAGGAACAGGTACTTTACATTGGTCAGCTCATATCCCAATACGGAAGAAAGATTGCACTACAAAGAGCACGGCCATTTCAAAAACGCTGCTGCCCCAAACAGTGAGGAAACTGCAGCAGTTCCTGGGACTGTGCAACTACTGTAGAGCCTGGGTATTTGATTACAGCTCATACATAGGACCCCTACTTGAGGCATTAAAAGAAGCTAACAAAGGGGAGAAAAAATTGGGGTGGACAATGGAAATGAAAGAGGCCTTTGATGAACTGAAAGATGCAATATCAACTGCTCCGGTACTGGCCACCCCAGATTATGAACGACAATTCTTTATATTTTCACATTGCGACTCAGCAGTAATGAAAGCAGTGTTGGCTCAAAAAACAAGCATGGATTACAAACCAGTAGCGTTTTACAGTGGCCACTTGGATCCTGTGATGTTAGGACATTTCCCTTGCGAACAAGGTCTCGCCGCAGCTGCCTTTGCGGTAGAGAAAGCATCATCAATAACAATGGGGTGCCCAACCACGCTATTTGTGGAACATGCACTATTTGCAATATTGAACAAGCCTAAATCCACACTAACCACGCAGAGGGCGTCGGGTTATGAGATCATCTTATCTAGACCAGAATTATCAATTGTTAGATGCAGCACAGTTAATCCTGCAAGGTTTATAGCAGAAGTAATTGAGGAAGGAGACTATGCACATGATTGTACACAGACTACCGAAATGTACTCATGTACTAGAAAAGTTGAAGAGGACGCACTAGATGGAGGAGAGCTCTTGTTCATTGATGGGTCATCAACAATAGACCAAAGTGATGGGATAAGGAGAACTGGGGCAGCAGTGGTAAAAATGACAGAGGAACCGGTGTGTGTGGCGGTGAAATGCGTACAATTACCACAGCATTACTCTGCTCAAGCAGCTGAATTGGTTGCACTGATCTTGGCATTGAAGGAAAGCTTTGACAAAAGAGTGACTATATATTCTGACAGCGCATATGTCACGTCTACTGTCCACTCAGGATTGTCCAAATGGAGGAGGAGAGGGTTTAGGAGAGCTGACGGCACCCCAGTGCCACATGCTCTCTTATTAGCTGAACTAATTGAAGTAATAAATGACCCCCAAGAATTAGCTTTGGTTAAATGTACCGCACACACCAATGGAGAAGATCATATCTCAAAAGGAAATGCAGCAGCAGACGCACATGCGAAGTATGCTGCATATTTTGGTGAGATATGGAAACCCCCAGAGTTAGAGAGAGGGAGAGGGAGGGGGATAGCTAAGGAGATGTTGGTAAGAGAGGGGTACACCCATCTCCCAGCCACACAGATAATGGAGCTACAAGCGGCTGCACCAATGGCAGAAAAAGAAATATGGGTAAAAAGAGGATGTACAATGTCACCAACTGACGCACTATGGCGCCAGGGTAACACTGGAAAGATGGTAATGCCATTGGCACTATTGAACACTGCCCTGAGCCAACTCCACCACCCAGCCCACACAGGCAAGGAAGTTATTGCAGCACGAATTAGGGAAGATTGGTTCTGTCCCGAGTTAAATTCCCATGTGACAAATTTTATCAGCAATTGTCTCACATGTCAACAGTTCACGGCCGGTCACACGCTGAAAGTGATAAAAGGTACTATACCCCGGCCAGAGGGACCCTTCCTACACATCCATATTGATTATGTTGATATGATCAACGTATGTCAAGGAAATAGGTATATGATTGTAGTAGTATGCCCATTCTCCAGGTGGATTGAGGCAGGACCCTGCTCACACCCAGATGCATTCAGAGCAGCTAAATTTCTAGTGAGGGAGGTTTTCCCCAGGTGGGGAGTGTGCGAGGTACTGCGGTCGGATAATGGCCTGCATTTCGCTAATGAAATGTTCCAGCACATCACATCCCTACTGAACATCAAGCATAAATTTGCATGTGCATATCACCCGCAGGCCAACGGTATATGCGAACGCCTGAATGGCCTACTGAAGGAGGCAATTGCAAAGATACAGCAAACTACAAAGAAGAGTTGGTTGTATTGCCTTCCGCTAGCTCTATTTGAGCTGAGGAATAGACCAGGCTCCGACCACCACCTCACTCCTCACGAGGTGGTGACCGGACGTCAAATGCGCCTTCCTCTAACGCCAACATCAAGAGCATTAACAGATTATGAAAACACTGCAACTGTTCTTGGTGATGAAATGTACCAATATGTGTCTTCTTTGATTACTATTGTAGTGTTTGTGTCTCAACAGTTCGAGCGCATGCGGGGCGGGTCTAAGAGTGATCAGCAAGAAGACGCGGATAAGGAATTGGAAAAGGAAAAACTGTGCAAAATTGCTAAAGGTGACCACGTGCTACTCCGCAATTTCAACAGAAAGTGGAACAGCCCACGCTTCACTGGCCCCCACCTGGTAGAGGAGGTATCTACGAGAGCAGTAAAGTTGCAGGACAAACGTGCTTGGAATCACCTACACGACGTAAAGATCTGCAAACTCCAGACCCGCCCTAGCGTCACCGACAGGGCCATTGGAAGAACAGCAACAGCGTCACCCACGGAGGATGAGACTTCTACCACAGCTGACGACCTAAGTGTCTCCATACCCTACCACCCCCCAGATTCCCCAGAGACAACTACTGACATAGAAAGGGGTAATTCCCATACCGCCCACCCCATGGTCACACGATCAAAGAGTAAACAGACTTCTGCCAGTTGAGCCCCGAACCCTCTGCCCTTCAACCCCCTACCCACTGCAGTAATCACCCAAATGAAGGACATTGTTTTGCACATATACACATGTAAACACTTGAATGTTCTCCTTTTTCTTTCTCGCACATGCAGATACAGCGTATTATTGTATTGCTAAAGAAAACAGATAACTAACAAAGTTCAATACCCAGGAGTAGATGCTACCCCCAGACGATAACTACCCTGAAGAGCTATCACCCCAATTTGTCTATCACATAAAAAGGTCAAATTACCTGAAAAGAAGGAGGGTGCGTGTCTACTACACAGCATTTCTCTTGGCCATAGAACAATCAATGCCCCATCTTCACCAACACTTGCCTGCCTTAAGAGATAGATCGCTTAGATTGGCATGGGAACAGCTCTTCGGCTGAGCACTGAACGACTACTTGATAGGGAGAGCTTGAAAACAACAACTAACACTAATAACAAGCATATTGAGAATTTTCAGGCGGGCAACTTTAACGTCGCAAGAATAAGCTGCCGGATTGCAGCAAGGTAAGAGCAAAATGCCGGTGAGACTAGCCTTTGTAATAAAGATGATAGGGATTTTGATGATCACCGGGTTTTTGGCTGCCTCTGTATGGCAGAAAAGTTATGCTATCAATATTTTGGCTGCACCCAAACCTAATATACTCCCATCCACGGCTGCAACAGGTGTTACGTCAGGTGGTACTAGCAAAATTCCACACAAGGGAAATAGAGTTAAACGCAGCACATACTCAGATAATAAAGGTATTGACAACTACATACAAGATTCAGCACACGTCTCGAACAACATGTGGTACCAACACATGACCCAAATAAGTAAGCAGACAACAGAAGACAGCTGCTACGTCTGCTCATTGATCCCATACGCCATGAGCGCTTCTCGAACTTTCGTTGCCACGGAAATAGATGAAAAGACAGCACGATGTATAGTATACTTGGCACTGTTCCAAACAAGAGGGAGATTCCAAGGGACAGTGGTGCACCTGGTATGGAAAACGCGAGACACATATCCATACGAAAACAACTTCCTCAAGACTTATTTGAGTTACCACAAGACCAATTTGCATGCTGAAGCATTCAGATACATGACAAGTGGCCCTGAAAAAGGAGAAACAAAGAAAGTAACACTACAATACCTACCATGTGATTGGTACGCCACTGAAGTTCCTGGTAAAAAAGGATGTTGGGAAAGACCACTGATAACAATAACAGGGAAGGTGTACCTGGACAACAAATGGGACACAGGAGTGGTTGGCAGCAACATGGTAACGAGAGAAAATATTACAACTATTGCTGAACACAATGACAGATGTTGGATGACTTGGGTCAAGTACGTACCCATGCTAACGTGGATAGAGAAGGATGAAGACCCAATAACAATACTGCCGTTGTCTGCACCTAAAGTATGCTACCAACATAGAGGAGAAGTGGACGTGGGATACAACACCAACTGTGCAAGCGTGATGGAGTTACCTGAGGGGGGAGCAGGAACAGCAGTATTAATGGACCATTACTGGGCCTGCGGAGACAAGGCATACCACACACTGCCCCCTCTGTGGAATGGTGTTTGCACAATGGTACACGTTAATGTACCATCACTAGTGGTGCCCCAGAAACATGTGAACGTGGCGAACGTCCCTAAAATGGATGAAGGAAACAAGAGGAAGAAGAGATCTGTACAACCTCAGAAGGGGCCAGAGAACAAAAACAACAGCAAGAACACTGTCCTGAATAGAAAGAAAAGACAAGGAGAACCTCTGACAGGAAATTACCTATGGGGAAGGTCGGAAACAGCACTCACTTCAATCCCACCAGAACACAGACTATTCAGCAGAGCAGCAATGTTCTTCTCCTCAATAATACATCCGGGACTACAAGCTTACGCAAACGCAAAATGGCTCCAGATAACTCGATGGGAACTAATGATGACAATTAATTCTACAGTAAATGGATTCAACGCAATAAAAGAGGAACTGCGAGCAGTGAGGATGGTAGCACTACAGAACAGATATGTACTGGATCTCCTCACAGCAATGGAAGGAGGAGTTTGTGCAAAGATAGGACATTCATGCTGCACATTCATTCCTGCTAACGATGCTGACAATGGTACACTGACAGAAGCAGTATCACAACTGGCCCAGATGCACTCCAAAATGATGTATGAAAGTAAAGGAGTGAAGAAGGATGACAGCTGGTTTTCACTATTATGGTCATGGATGCCATCTTGGCTGTCGGACGGACTGAAGATTATAGTTGGATGCATAATACTGGCTGGAGCTGCACTGATCATAATTAGATTTTGGAAGGCCCGGAAGGCACGCACCACAGATGAAATGATCGAAATGGTTGGTATGCACCCCTTGATGCCGGCAGATGATGGCCAGCACACAGGCACAATAATAAAAGAGAGAGAAAAACTGCGCAAACAGATCATCACCAACCACCTGGACCCACCAACTGTGAAGCTCGAAAACCCAAGAAACCCAAGGAGCTACATAGGGAAATGGGTATACTGCACACCTGGAGGAACCTGTGTATATATGTATTGGACATTTGAAGACCATGTCAACCACTATGGACATTTGGGAGGAGTAACTAAAATATGGAGAGTGAGAGGAGATAAGGAAAAGGATATGTTTGCGGTCGACAAGTCGACCAGAGGGGGGACTGAAGTGGGAGAATGGAACAAAAGGCTCCCACCAACCCCCTCACACCCCTGGCCTAGAGGATTGCAGCCCAGACACCCGCCACGAGAGGAGTTTGCCCATCTACCAGATGACCAGATACCCTGGTACAGGAACATACGGATGTGCCCACCAGTCTGCCCACCAGCCTGCCCTGCCCATGCCGACACCTGCGGCATGGATGAACTCGACTGAACCATTCAACAGTAAATGAACACATTGTTAGAGATGCCATGACGACCTAGCCAACGGTCAGCACACCCGTGCAAACATGCACACTGGACACTCCCACACCAATCCACACGAAGAACATATTCAGTGCTATGACGTAGGTGACGGACACACCCACTGACGCGCATCTTTATTATTTTTCACATAGGTTTTTCAAAATGCAGAAACGCAAGACGCACAATGAACTCATCTAAAATGCTTGCTCACGCTTCTTCTAAACCCATGCATTGCAATGAGAAATATAACAAAGACATGATACTGGGGATAAAGCAATATGATACCATAACCTAAAGCGCCGTGCATCAAACGTCTCTACCTATGCACCAGGCCCAAGTAGGCCGCAAGCAAGAGCTTCCATGAACATTGAATGAGCAAGAGTACAGTTGCTGACCCTGCAGAATGAGCCCGGCGAGAGCAGACAGTCAAGGGCACAATGTTGCAAACTCGCATGCCGCAAGCCGACGCCAAGGTCACACCTGCAAATTAAGCCGGGCACACAGTGGAAAATGCAATATTAAATGTGCAGAATTCTGCCTCAACCACGGTCTCAGCTCACGTAACCAAGCCGAACCTGACAGGGTGCCAGGCCCAGGAGGAGGGAGGCGCCTGGATCCCACGTTTCAAGACACAGGCAGATAAAATTAAGCGACTCAATGGACATCTGCGGCGGTGGGAGTAGTCTGCCTTCCAGCATATGAACAAATCCTCACATTGTCTGCACATACCCATAGTGATACATTGTTGCAAATGACAGGTGCACCGCGAGCTGGGAACAGCCATGGTCCCAGACTGGGGGGCTCGCGAATGGACCAATCAGAACATGGGGCTCTTATCACTGACGCCATTAACATTAGCCAATCCTCAGGGGCCTTCATGTAACAATTTTCATGTATCAAATTGAAGGGACAACCCAAGTATACCACCTGACTGACCCTCAACCACTAACAACGTTCTCTATACGTATGCTATACTAACCCTACCACTCGAGGAACCAATCCAGAGTGGCGATAGGTTTTTTGCTAACTTTCCCAGGTGACGCAAGTAGCGCATCATACTAAGGTAAAAAGGGCCTGCGAGCCCCACGTTTGGAGAGAGAGTGTCAGGACGGACGCGTACGATCCTTGACCCATCCCTGCCGTTTTGTTTAATAGACAGCAGAATCACCTTGATTCTTGCGTGTGCTCATTTTTTGGGATATACGGGAGGAGTTGGGGCCTCCCTGCCCGGAGGTCCGCGGACGGCCCAGCCAACCCCGGGAGAATTTCCCCCCGACAAGAGGCTATCCCTTGAAGCCGTGGCTACTTACCCCTGTGCGGAACCTGCGGAACAGGCACGAAGAGGAGTACAATCGGGTTCATACCCGTACCCGTGTCGTGATTAAGCAGATCTTTGCCCTGTTGAAGGCACGGTTCCACTGCCTAAGTGTCATGGTGCATGCTCCCAAACATCTGGAGCAGGCGGGCCAACCCCAGTTACTGGCACCCATAAGGGCTTATAAAGCCCCAAAGGGTTGTCTTAGGACTTCCTGGACTAATATTCCATCTGGTGGTAAACTGCATGGGACAACATACAGCCCAGCCTAATGGGCTGAGCCATCCAGCCTAGCCTGGGTGTGGCTGAGGAACTACTTTACCTGAGATTGCAGGATGAGGCTGGAGGGACTATTTTACCTGGAACTAATTGCAAGGCTATTTAACCCACACCCTACAGACAGAACACGCTTCTTGTTATTTTGCACTCCTGCAGCGTAACGTTCATTGTGTCTGCTTAGCTCCAGTACCCGAACTTCAACAGCCACGCCTGTCCTGGAATCACGATCCATCGGCACCTGAGAAGAAGAGAAAGAAAGGAACAGGAATTAGTACAGCAGCTGAGGCCTTACCTGAAGCATTCCATCCAAAAGGCAGCGCCTTCAGCTGCTCTCTGGATCGTCGCACCTGCAGAAAAGAAGGCATCTGCAAGAATAGCCAATACTCACCCGGAGACTGCTTTCTTCTAGGATTTCATTGAAGCGGTTCATCCAATCGCCGCTCCGGAGCCACGCTGCACCTGCATTGCAGAAAAAGAAAAGAAACAGCAGGTTAGTCGCGCACGGGAAAGAAACCATTATTAAAGACATTCAGCGCCACGCACTCGCGCTATACTCACCCGCAGGAAATCTGCTCAGCGTTGTATGAAGAGGCAAATCTTAATCTGAAAACTGCCCAAGGCCGCACCTGAAAGAAAAGAGCAACAAAAGTCAAAACTTGGGCAATAAAGATATTAAGCAACTATACCAAGCATCTATTGACATAGAGACTTACCTGCTGAGTCAAGCTATTTAAGACTCCGCTACAGCCCCCACAGGATCAGTGAAGGAACTCGATCCAGGGAAAGACTGAGCATATTGCACCCCTGCTAGAGATCGGAGGGTCCACCATTAGAAAACCCAAGGTGAGGCTGAAGCAGAGAGGGGGCATTATGAGGTTACGGGAGGTGGGAACCAAACCCGCTCCTCACGTCTGGCTAATATCTTATTTCGCCATTTTAGGCAAACGCTTCCTGGGAAGTGGCAGTGAGGGAGAAGTCGCATGCAAACCTCCTCTCTCTGCCCCGTGCAACGCCAGTGCAGACATCATTCGTGCAGCTTCGTGAGAAGCCCCCGTGGAGACCCGGTGAGCGTGACACTAATCAGGTCTGGTGGAGCACTCCTTTATGGCCCTGAGAAGGCGGCAAAGATCTCCATAGTCTGTGTCATGCTGCACAACAAGTGCATCCGGAGAAATGTACCACTGCCACCTGACATTGACAGGTCACCGGGTGAATGATGAGGATGATGATGGAGGAGAAGCAGCACCCCTGCCAGTACGTGATGCACAAGATGGCCGTGCTGTACGCCAATCACTGATTGACGATTACTTCTGAACCACAGGGACGTTGGTGGTTATATGTCAGTGCTACACTGAGCACTGGGACCGTGTGGACATGGACACAGGGTGTGTGGGGAGTTGGGCACTGTGCGCTGTCATGAATTGAATGGACACACACGAAATAAACAATGTCAACGCATTAAATGATTTTGCACACAACGGGTGTAATAATGAAAATTACAAAATAGTGCTTCCTCCCTCCACCACTCACACGCCCTCCCTCCTCCCCCCAAAACACTCAAACATCCCATACCCCCAATAAACACCCCATACCCCATAATAAAGACCCCCCTATCACCCAATAAACACCCCCTTAATCCCCTCTACACCACCAACACCACCTCCTCCCTCACCCATAGTCATCCCACACTATTTCCGGGCTTTTTTCGTGTCCAGGGGCAGCATTTTGGTCTGCCTTGCACTCCGCCTTTTCATCCGCACAGGGCTGAAGGGAGCGGAGGATGCAGGTGTGGATGATGGGGTGGATGCAGATGGGATTAGCACTGCCAGTGCAGGTTGTTGGCGCGGCATGTGTGGGAGCATGCTGGTTAGGGTGACGGCCCCCAAACTGTCACGGATCATGGTTGCACTAAAATTAATGGCTGCAATGGTCCCAGCACTGGCCTCACGGATCTCTCTTCGTGTTTCCTCACCGTCAGCCACTTATTGGAGCACCAGCTCGATCATTGAGTCCTGCCGGGCTGGCCTCTGGGGTGGTTGTGAGTTCTGGACTGTGCAGTAGAACCGCAGAATCCAGCATGGGGCTGGACAGTGTGCCCTGAGTGGTGTGTTGGGGGGTTGACGGGGGGCTTGGGGTGTGTGGACATTCCACATGGATTGTGTCATCAGGGTCCACATACTCCTCCACTTCCACATCCACATCACTGAGTGGGGCTGTGGCTGCTGCCTCACCCACTGAACTTGTGGCAGCGGACTGGGTTCCATCAGCCTCCCCTTCAGCTGTTGTTGGCAGCTCAGTGGTCGCAGTCTCGTCCGCTGCTGTGGTTTCCTCATGAGCCTGCCTGGCCTGTGCACATGCCCTGGGTTGCACTGTGTGTCCCGCGGTGTTGCCCCAGAGGTGGAATGGCCAGTGCCCTGTGGTCTGGCCCTGGATGTAGATGGCCTTGTGGAAGGGTCCTGACTTCCACCTTCTGCATCAGTGCCTGTGGGGGAAGAAGAGATGCAGGGCATCAGTGATGGTGTTACATGCAAGATGCATGAGTTGGTGCTGTACAGTATTTCATTCCTGATGCATTGCAATCTTATAGGTGTGTCACACAGGGTAGTTTCAAGGGGGGAGGGGCATATTGGCATAAGCCGTGGCATCTCCATTTGGCACTGATGCGTACCAGGTGGCATGCCATTGTATTGAGGTTTGTGTGATGTATGACATGCAAATGGTCCCTGTGTGTTGGGTGTCTGTTGGTAATGGGATCTGTATATGTGTGTATGATGGGCCATGCATTGCCTTGGCTCACTTTCACATCAGTTGTACTATGTCATGGTTTGGCCTACTGGGGTTTGCGGGGTCACTCACCTCCATCTCCAGATGTCACGGCACCCGTCTCCATTTCCCCCAAGCCCTCTATGGACTCCATTTGGATAGTCGTGCTGCAGGTTTCCTCATGTGTTTCACTGGTGAGTGGGCCCCCAGCCTGTGGCCATGGCCTCCATGTGATTGCTGGACAGGATGTTCCGGACCCTGAGACGGAGGTCGTCCCATCTTTTTTTTACAGTCTTTGACTGTGCGGGGGGGGGGGCAACCGCTGACACCTTGCGTGCAACATCCTCCCAGATCTCTTTCTTCCTCAGATGGACCCCCCTTTTGAGGTTATTAGTGAAAACCTCATCTGCATGGGCAGCAAGGATATCTGCCAGCATGTTTAGCTCCTCATCGGATAAGTGCTTCTTGCGCAGGCGGGGGGTAGTTTTACAGGTAGCCTTCGACATGCTGGATGCTATGGCCCTGGTCTCCCCTCTGTAGCACTGCTGGATTGAGAGGATTGCAATGGATTGTGTTTTTAAAGAAGGCCGGCGGCGCTTTTCCCGTTCCGATGACGTTACTTCCGGGTCCGGAATTACAAGCACGGTATTAGCATGTTGTTATTACCGGGTCGTTATTAAGGGGTTGCTCCTTGGCAGAGGTGGTATTGGCGGGTCCCGTGATGGCGCTATCGGGGTGTTCGAGGGCCTTTAGCAGCATGGCGGTGTAGCCATTACCGGCATGGGGTTTGCGCGTGTTCGCACACTCGTAATCAGCCGCTATTAGCGGCGTCAAGGGTGCATGGACGCGCTAATACCTCCTGCTGGTAATGACTCCGTTTTAAGCGCGAATCTCGTAATGAGGCCCTGTATCTGTATTTACATTGCATATATATTATAGCTGTAGTGCACTATTGTGATACTATTGATCTCTGCACAAATGATTGACTTGAAATATTTGTAATGATTGAATGTGAAAAGTTTACTTGTTAACTATAACACATTAAATAAAGTAATTAGTATACTGATTTGCTTTGGTGAGCAGCCCATTATTTTGGAATCCTCACTGAGGATCCAAATTAAGACTTAGCGCCTCCATACCGGGTTCCTGTACTGGGTTCCTCCAATGAGGACTTAACCGGCTATTCTAACCATGGAGGACCCGGTAAATCCTCATTGGAAAAACCCATCCCCATTTGAGCCCCCATAGGGCTTGATTTAAAAAGAGAACCCCGTCTTTAAACCAGTCACTACAAAAGCCTGTGAACCCAAGGGTCGGAAAACATCTATTTCTGATCCCATTTATATCACAATCCTTTAGCTCCCAAATAACTAGTTGTGGCCAATGCCCATAAAAGAGCTAATTTACCCATGGCAGTCACTGAATACCCACCAGACAGATAGCACTTGTATGTGCCTTCAGCAGGAAGGCAGCAACCTCTGAAGCATATCTCACAAGAATTGGCAATGCAACAGCTCTCATGGTCAGATACAACCGGTCACAATGGGACAACACAGGTAAACAAATACCAAATGAGCTTCAGGGGAGCCCCTGTAAAATAACCGTCAATGTCATAAATAAAAGTAGTCTGGACGCAGTAGATACGGAATAGTGCCAAATAGCGGTGGCAGCCACCATCAAGCGCCATGCCTGGTTAAGTGGGACTGGGTTCAAGGCAGAAACTCAGACCACACTCTTAGACGAACAAGTGGAAGATTCAGTTATTTGGCAAGGCAGACGATAATGATCCACAAAGAGCCAAGAAAGATCATGACGACACAGTCAAAAATCCAGAGCAAATATCGCACAATTTTCAAACAAGAGATTTCCCAGCAAACAGGCCACAGCGCATGTGCAGCGAGCCACCCAGCAAAGCCAGGTGGGGTCCGGTTGGTACTTTGGGGTCACAGCCCCAGCATTTCACCTACTCTGCTTCCACAAAATGCACACGCAGAGGAAAACCTAGAGGAAGAGGGCAAACCTCATGGGCGCGGTATAACATCAGATCAGTGTGTGTTAGACACAGTAACCCAGGGTTACTGCACAGTACAAAACTCCACCCTACTTCCAGCCATGAATCAGATAAACTCAAAGTACTGCTAGAAGAGGAAGCCGAGACTCTGCTCCTAAAAAAGAATACGATCAATCGTGCTCTTCAGTTCCAGGTAAACAAGAGAATCTACTCACTGAATTTTCTTGTGAACAGGAAAGACACAACATAGAGATCAGTAAGAGATCTAACACCAACAAACAAATAGGTTAAACCACAAAGTTCAGGATAACCACACTTCAAGAGGTCATACCACTGCTCAAGAGGGCCATTTACATAACCACACTAGACATGAAAGATGCATACTTTCATATTTCTATGTTCCTGAGTCACAGAAGGTTTCTAAGGTTCAAAGTAGGCACACACCACAACCAATTCAAGGTGCTACACTTTGGAATAGCATCAGCACTTCATATTTTCATCAAGATGCTTCTGGTAGTGGCGTTACACATCCACCGTCAAAATATTCCCATGTACTCCTACATAGATGACTGGATCACAACTGGGGAAACACTAGAGGGTTGTCTAAAGAACACACAAACAGTGGATATTTTACACAAACTGGGTTTCACAGTCTACGAAACAAAGTCAGGCCTGGTGCAGACTCAAAAGAAACAGTTTCTGGGTGCCATTTTAGACACTGAAGAAAGAGTGCAGGTAATTCTTGCACAAAATTCCTTGCTACCACACCAGCACTCAAATAACTATAAGAAAAGTCAGGAAGTTCTTAGGCACAATGGCATCCTGCATCTACACACACACACACACACACACACACACAAACTCCTAAACATGGCCACTATCTCTAGTGGCTCTCACTCAGTGGTCTGAAGTATCTGGTGAATGGGGCGATCTAGTAGTTATTTCAAAAGAGGTGGCGAGTGCTCTGCATTGGTGGAGGTAAACAATCCCCTGAAGGAGAGGGGTGGGGTGAAGAGAGGAAGGATGGTGGCTCTGAGGGATCGTTTTGGCCAAATTGTTTACAAATATTTGGGTGAATGGTAGATTTGACCGAATTCGGTCAACACCATCAGTTCGAAGCCGAAGATACCGAATATGAAGAGCAGTGGTTGCAGGGGTGGCCCCCTCAGCCCATGTTCGATATTATTGACTTCGGCGGTTGCGGGGGTGTCCCCCGCTTCCTCAGCATTGGTGTCAGGGGACCCAACAAAAAAAAGAAGAAAAGGGACACTGTAGCGTCAGATCCGACCCGTGCTAAAGGGATAGAGATCTGACACTGCAGATTACAGGAGAGGCAGCGGATGGAGAAAAGGTAAGTGGGGGGGTTATGGGTGTACTGGCGGTTTGAGTTGACATGGGTTTGTTTTTTTGTACCGAGGTAAAAACGTATTTGCAGCGAAAATGAGTATGGTTAATTCCGCCGTGATTTTGTATGTCGGTCAAACAACCAAAATCCCTGAGGGATAACATTAAACTACTACACCACAAGAGTCCACTGCTGACGCTCTGTTATAACTTTCATAAGACTGGTGGCGTATCTTTAAAATTCAATTGGGCCCCCACACATCTTCAGCCAGCCTACCATGCACCCAGTGACACAACATAACATTCACAAACATTCTATTCCACTAGAACATACAAACAATGGATTATTTATCATTCATTCAGACACAAAATTCAACACACATATGCTTGCACACACTCTCACTCACACACATGCACCCAGCACCTCCACTGACATACACTGTGTGCACACAACATTTATATGTACATTTAGAATAACACATGGAAACAGTGGCGCATCGTCCATTGAGCAGACCAGACTTTATCACCCCCTGATACCTGAAATGTTGGGCTATGTTGACTTGACCTAGCTGAACTATAAAGCCATAGCGAAAGGACCAGATTCAGTGGAATGTCAGCAATTTGCCTGATTTTTCCTTTCAATTAAAGGCAGAAACCATTGGGTAATGCAGTGCAGTGGGTGACCAAGTATAATTGGTATAGATGTTTAAATGCCATATATCTCCAAACTTGGTTTCTGCACAGCATCTTATAAGTCTTCGTGCTGATAGATTTTTTTCTACAAGATTCTGACTGATTAAAATTGAGGTATGTTTTCATGTGTCCAAATGGCTCCAAGCAGTGGAGTACCGAGTGGGAGAGTCGCAAGGGGGTGGTCAAGCTGCCCCCCCGTAGCTCTTTAAAGAGCCAGACCAGGACATTTGTCATTGGGACACCTCTCCCATTCGGCGCATCAAAGAGGGTGCCCAACGGCAAAAGTGTCTTACTGGCAGGACAATGGGCCTCATTATAAGTGTGCCGGTCCGGTAGTAACGGCGCTGGTAAGCTACCGGTGCTGTTAATACCGGACCGGCAAACTACGAGTTCTGCTCGTGGGTGCCTTTTCGCCCATCAGGTCTGTCCTGGCAGGCGTACCGGCACCCGCGAGCAGAGCATGACGGATGCATCGGCACCATTCACGAATGGTGCCGGTGCATCCGGTTTCTCCATTCCCATTGAGCCCTATAGGGCTCAATGGGAATGGGGAATAATATTTTCTGGTGCCTGTGAATGAGCAATTACTGGGTCCGGCAAGGCCGTAATGACCCGGTAATTGGCCATTTGTGGGCGCTGGAAAAAAAATTATACCGGTGGCAGCCTTGCTGGTTTTACCGGCACGGCTACCGCCAATATCATAATGAGGCCCAATGTGTGCTGAGCAAATTCCTACTCAGCACGCTCATTTTCCTGGCAGCCGGACACCTTACCCATTCCGAATGGTAGAGGTGTCCCGCTGCCAGGACTATGTCCCAAGGAGCGCCGGGCAGCAGAGGGTCCTCACGTTGCTCTGTATAAACAGAGTATTACAATGTGAGCCATTAGGCACTGACAGGAGGCAGGGGGTACTATTAGCAGGGACGTTTGTCCCTTTAGAAATGTGAATGGGAGGGAGTGATCAGAAGTGAGAAGGGTGCATAATGTTGCATGCTTTATGAAATAATGACTATGGCTTTAATACCCAAGAAGGATTTGTTAGGCTCACATTAATCTGCATGATGCTATTGTGACCTTGCATGCAGAATCGGGAGAATGAAACTAAAGCCATACTCCCATTGCTCAACATATTTCTATGACAATGTATATAGTGTATGGTTAGTTTACTATGAAAGGCACGTTTATTATGTAATGTGGTTTGCTTCCAATGCATTGCTATAAATAATTATAATTTATATGTATTATATAAATAATAAACACATGAAATGTTAAGCAAAACCTTAATAAATATATATATCAACTGAGCCTGGAAAGATGTGCCCGGTTGCTTAAATTGTCCACATCCCAGTTTCACCATTTAACCAAGTGTGTTATCCTGAGCAAATTATTTAATCACATTGTGCCTTATTTGCAGCTCTGCAATGATTCTGATTCAGTTCAAGGCTTATGTTAATGTGTCATGCTATTATAATGACTATAGAGTTGCTCCACATATAACAATAGTGCAATTTAGGTATTTTGCACCACAAAGTTATTTGTCACTTGACTTATTTATGGCAACTTATTCTAAGGTCACTTCCATGGTGCCTCCAAGTATCAAATGATGATGCGCATTGCAATGTCCTTTTCTGTGAAGTCACTTCTGTTGGTGCAATCCATATGCTAATTAGGAAGTTTGCATGTATTTTGACTCAGAGGACTTGGACAGAGCTCCCTAACAAACATACACACACACAATTAAAAAATGTTTTTTTATTTTTTAAAGTACCTCTGCTCTGCTTTCAAATGCTGCCCGAGCCACGCCTCATGTTACACCGACCTAACCTCTTCGCACTCAGGCACCTCCAGACAGAAACCAGGCAGCTGAATGAGCTTCCTAGTTCCTGTCTGTGTGTCGCACGAACACGAAGCTGGAAAGCGATGCTCTGTGCTGCTTGCCGCCGAAAATGCTTCTGTTAGCGTGACAGCACAGGCGACAGGCCCTGCAACACCCAGTTCAGCACCCTGACTGCTGACTTTGAGTCAGGCCAGCCAGGGTGAGGGACTGAGCCAAGCAAGGCATCAAGCCCTGAATGTGTTGCAGCGCAGCTGCCAGGCGTCTCAGCCGGGCTCCTGCTGTCCAATTACATAATTGATGACTGCGTCCCCCCTGCCCTCCCTCCAAAATATAGTGGGGACAAAAAGGCATGCCAGAGAAGTTGGGGGAGGTTGACAAAACCCCCTGTCTCCCCTATAATTACGCCCATGCTCAGAGCTCTCTACACAAGGAGCATAGGGACAAAAAGGAGCCAAAGACCAAATAAGCATGTTGGAACCACTGGCCATAAAAACAGGCACTATTATCTGTTCAAACGAAACTAAACAGCAGCCTTCTGTCAAATACAATCCGTTTATTCTGGCTAAAATCCATAAAACATATACAATAAATATTTTCCAGTAAAACGTTAGCAAAGGAAATATTAAACCTAAAAGACACCTTTTTCATACCTTTTTTTTTAATTGAAAAATCTACAGTTTTAACATACATAAAAACTTTTGTTTCAATTCCACGAACATGACTCAATAGGCTGCTACAAAACCAATAACTCTTCACGTCAGAAAAAGAAGAAAGTAAGCGAGCAAAAGCAAAGTTAAAAACACATCAGCCACTTTATACATAACATGCGGAGAGTCAATTCTATCCCAGTTCATTACCTCCAAAACACAGAATAGAAGCTTGAGATCATTACTCAAAGCGGGCATTTCAGTAGTGCATCAAGATAGTTCACAATTGCACCAACATGTTTAACATTTGCACCAGATGAAATCTTAAGCCACCAAGCGAACATATCATTATCTAAAGGACCAAATTGACTCAAATGTACAGAACGCAAGGCACTAGTTTTCTCACACTCGATAACTAAGTGTTTCAGCGATTCGACTGCCACGGAACAGAAGCGGAATAAATTGTCTTTTGCCAGTTTATCTTTTCTTTGCCAGAGAATTTCCTTGGATTTCAAGATGTTCAGTCGGAACCTGAGGAATTGCTCACGGTAATAGCGAGATGGAGAATGCATTAAATAATGTGACTGGACATTTAACTTTTTTTGACCAATGCCTGGCCAATTTGTTGAAGATAGTTTTTCCCGTTTGTCGATGTTGATGATCCTAGCCCAAGATTCAAATTTCTTTTTTGCATGCTGTGGTCTTGTGGAAAGATCAAACTCAGAGATTCCTGCGGCATCAACCCAGGCTTGTATTTTGAGACGCCACATGTCTAATAAGGTAACATTATTGTCAGAATAGGTTTTGTTGAATATTCGGTATGCGGGAATTGGATTTTCAACAGACATTTTTCGCATGAATGTAATTGATTTCCAGATCACATGGCTATACAAAGAGTTCAGTGACAATTCATCTCGTAAAGATATCATTGAAACGCATTGAGGTAGGTGCAGAACATAGCGCCAAAAACTCCCTTCTAAAGAGTTCCAGATATGCTTGCTGATGTTCCAGCTGACCTCAGTGCCAAAAGTTAGAATAGGAACTACCTTTTGCAAGTAGAACGTCAGGACCGGGAATAAAGAAAATTTGCCATAGCTTTTGTTTATTTTTGCCGCTTGGAAGGCAAGACTCATGGTTTTTAGTTTCAGATCTTTCACCCATTGGTGTTCACAGATGGAGTTGTTGAACTGCACACCCAAGTATCTTATAGAGTCAACAGTATCAATGAACTGGCCACCTACGGCCCACCTAAAAGCCTTGGCCTTTTTACCTGAAACAGTGCCACTTGCCACAATTTTAGTTTTTTCTGTGTTAATTGTGAGCTCATTGATCGATAGGTACTCATGTAAAGAGCTGAGCAACCATTGGAGACCAATTTGAGTTATATCAATTAACACTAGATCATCCGCGTAAGCAATACAACTTACTGGAACTTGGTTGATCTTTAGAGGAAAACAGTGGACATGTCCAAGATGATTCGGTAAATCTGCCAAGAATAATTTGAACAAATCCACGGCAAGGGGGAACCCCGGCTTTACTCCCCTTGCCGTTTGGATAGAATCGGACAGTTCAGCACTTCTATTCAGGCGTACTCGGATTGAGGTATTCAAATGAAGAGCTATTATTGGATCAAGGATATTTGGTGGACAATTCCATTTTCTTAATTTGTTCCAGAGCAGGCCTCTATTTATACAATCGAAGGCCTTCTTCATGTCAATAAATGCTAGGTAGATGTTATGCCTGGCTTTCTGAGCTTCAAATTTCAGAATTGTGAGAATCAAAAGGTTGACATGTATGCCCACACCTTTTTTGAAGCCAGTTTGCCGTACATCAGGAATACCAGCTAAGTGCGCCCATTGAACAAGCTTCAAGCGCAGCTGAGAGCCAAAGATCTTCCCGATTGTATCTAGGAGGGCAATCGGTCGGTAGTTATCTGGGCAATCCCAGCTACCTTTCTTATGGATGGGCACTATAATGGATGTTAACCATGACACGGATAGACATTTTTGCAAGGCAATACTGGCAAATAATTGTTCAATGAAGATGGCCCAGACTGATAAGTTCTCTTTGAGCATCACATTGCTAATCAGGTCAGGGCCAGCAGCATGAGAGTTCTTTAGACTCTTAATTGCTAGTTCAATTTCATCAAGCGGGGTGTCAACAGCCCAAGAGCCATGACTTGCAACCGAGTAACACTCAAAGGAATTCATTGAACTGGCAAAAACACCAGAAAAATGTCTGGCCCATCTATCACCCTAGATGGTGTTTTGAGGTGTGGTTGAACGGTCAGTTGTGCCCATGTTTAATATCTGCCAAATTTCCCGAGTGTTCTTGGTGATTATAAGCTTCATCATCAGCTCGGTATGATCTTGTTCGATTATAGCTTTGTGTGAGGTTACCCAATTCCTAAAAATGGCTCTTCTAACTCTCACAGCATCTGAAACCATGCTCTTTGGGGAGTTCTTTTTTATGAGCCGTAAATCTTTACGCAAAGCTATTTTTTCTCTTGCATGATTAGACTGAACGCATGGTTATGTTGGGTATGCTTTTGACCCTGAACCTTAGTGACAATCTGATGTTCGATCAATAGTGACGGGTAATAACACCATGCAATAAGCCAGTAAATCTGTCAGTCAGGCTGTTGATCTGCAATGCATTTATGCGAAGACTATTACCTGCCCTGCTAGTTTCTACTGGAAGATTGTATACTTGACTAGAGCTAAAGGTATCTAAAAGGCAGCTAGGTTTCAAGAGCTTGTGGTCACTATTGGTCATGTTTTGGATTTTAAGGCTTAAGAGCTTCAACTCAAAGTTCCTTGAAACCCAAAAATAATCGATGTTGCTGTGTTGGTGCTAACGGTGCCAGGTTGGCTATGCAGGGTTATCACCATTAACAGCACCATTTAACATGACGGAGTTGCGCGCTTTCATTGCGTCCGCCCACATTTGCCCACTGGCAACAACATCCTTTAATGGACGTCGCTTGTAACAATTAGTTGACTGATCAAATTGAAACAAAGAACAGTTGAAGTCCCCACAACAGATAATTGTTAAGTTGTTATATAGCAGCATTGTATCATCTATTAAGTTACATATAGTATTAACAAAAACCTTTGCACTAATTTTTGCAGGGTTCCAATAACTGTTGACAATAAGAAGATGCTTTTTCGTTGCTAGATTGGAGTTCAGAGTATGCATGATGATTCCTTGGACATAAGGGTTAGGATTTGAGCAGATCGGAGATGACCAGTTTTGTGTAATGCGGGTCATTATTAGTAACCCAGCGCTTGGTCTTCCTTGAGCATTTTTGACCGCAGGGTTTACTGACATGGTATGGTAAAACCATCTCTCCAAGGGATGTCCAATAACCACATCTCCTGCAGGAAAATTGCAAAGACTTGATCTAAGGAGACCTCCAAGTTATTAAACAGATGTTTGAATCCACGGGTGTTCCATGATAAAATAGAGTTTTGCCTTTCTGAGGAGATCAATTATGGCTAGCCCTGTGCATAAAGTCTGTCTGGATTTTCTCGGCTTACATTTGAGCTTTCAAGGCAATTCTGAGTTTGGGCAGTACGCATAAGAGACCGTACATCAGAACTCTTCCTGGCCTTCTGCCTAGAGTCAGCAGAGTCAGGGGAACGAGTTACAATTGCTTTCGTAGGTTCCAAGGAAATGTCAAAGCCGAAGAACAATAGATTGTCAGCAGCTTTGAGAATCGTATTACGAACCCCTGTTGAATCAATGTGGAGCAGAACTGAATCGCAGCATTGCTCCGTAGCGTATTCAATGATTTTGAAATCATCTGAGGTTATCGAGCGAAGAGATGGAATACACTTGAACAGCTTCAACACATTACCTCTATGAGGTTCAGCTCTTTATCGTCAATGTGGATGTTCTGGAGCCTTAATTTACAGCTATGCCTAGCCTGTGCGGTTGACTTTGAAACATGAACTCGAGATTTAAAGTGCATGAGTTGTTTACGTTGATTCAGAGTGAGTTTTGGATTTAGACTCGGGACAGATGGACTTGCGGACGGCGGTCATCCACTATCAGCTCCGGAATTAGGTAAGCACTTGGTATGGCCATTAGATGGAATAGGATCATTAGTGCCTTTGGCTTGGCTGTTGGTATGTATGGAGGCCGAGATTGAATTGACAGCAGGCATCTGGGAGCAGTCGTCATCATCAGAACAAGGATACGTAGATAGGTCACATAGCTCCGTTGAAACAGACACCACGGACGTCACTGATAAACAATTGTCAGAATTGATTCGCCTCCTTTTTAAGAGTGGTTTCAAAGGTTGCACAGTGCCATCCGGCACTTTGGAGTGGGCACTTCCAATGGCGCCAGTGTTGCGTACAAAAAGCCACGGCCTTGAGGGGGTCGTCAAGTTCCTTATACATTTTTTTGTGTTCGAGTGACCCGAGGTGCTGGATTTATTTTTGTAGGATCTTGTAGCCGGAATACTCTTTTGCTTCTTAGACGGCACCATCAATTTGACTGAGGGAACTGCAATCATTGCTTTCGGTGATGTACCGACGTTACCTGATTTGGCGTGGCCTACAAAGATGCCAAATGAGGCACATTGCGGTGCTTGTGGGTCCAGTTGAGGCTGGCCTTGGGGAGGCTTTTCGTGCCCAGTGGTGAGAGCCGATAATCCTGAAGTGGCCAGCTTCACGTCGTACAATATTTCAGCACAGATTCTTTCTGGTCCTGTCGTAATCTCAGGACAACCTCGTCTAGCTTCTCCTCCCCACTCGGTTCACGGAGGATGGCCTTTATGACAGTTAGCACAGTGTGAGGATGATCCAGTGAGATGGCTAATCCCAGGGCTTTGGCAAATTTCTTATCATGCAACAGGTTCGACAGCTCTTGTTGTTTCACAATCTGCTCTTCTTGCTTCGCCTGCTCCTCAGCCAACTTGGGTAAAGTTGGGTAAAGACTGAGCCACAACACTAATGGACCGTGGTGGCAAGTCAGACACGACTAGGTCAATACTTGGCATTTGTTGGTCTAGGATCTCCTGATGGCACACTCAGTACATCACTTGGGCTAGGTGTCTCAGCGGAGTTCATATTTGATGAATTCACAATAGAGGGTTTTTGAGCGCCCAGTTTGACTATGTTTTCTTTATTAAATGTTTGGTGCTGGTACCCACATGAGGCATCTACTGAATTGGTTTGCTTCCTCATCCATTTGACTACATCTAGTAAGCCAGAGGTCAGGCTGTCGTTTTGACAGCGATGACGTGCCGCCAGGTCGGCAAGCCGAAGTTGCCATTGCATCGTCGATTCGGCTTCGGCCTGCATTTGTTGTTTCAAAAATTGGGTGATGTTATCAAAGTGGTCCATTTTGGTGGTTAAGGTCATCAAGATGGCAGCCTGTTCTCAAATAGATTTGTTCAATGCTTCATAAAGTTTGACAAAAGGAATCATTGCTTGTGATGAAGCTGCAAGAACGTTGTTATGAATTTGAATGGCGGCCGCAACTGAGAGGCTTGATTTTGTCAAAGGAGTCGTAGGACAGTCAACACTCAGACTTGCTCGACGTGATGAATCTCTGTGAGGAGTTCGCATATTTGAAAGTTTGACTGTTTCAGGAATTGATCGCCCTTTTTTTGATGAATTTCCGGCTTCAGAAGATAGAGGCAAGCTTGCCATTTTCCAAGTTTCCAAGGATTTCTCTGCAGGGCGGTAAGAAGACGCTTGCTGAGGCGTGGAAGCAAGTGAGGCAGCCAAGGCCAGTTTCACAAAGTTGGTTGCGACAAAGGACCTGCAGCAATTCTAACAGGGTATAACAAAGACAAGTTATTAGGTGTCGGCAGGTTCAAGACTCCCGAGTTGGAGCATGCGACTACAGATTTCGAAGCTGTAGTTGTTGGTTCCATTGAGTCGCAAAGAGCCTGGGGTTTTTCCATGATAATATGGGCGGCCTTGGGAGCCGAGTTGGTCAAGTAGTTATTTGAAACCGCAGCAACACGGCTCAATGGCGATAAAGTTAAAGAAGTCCCATTGAGGTCAACTAATTCGAGCTGTGCGACATCTTCGATGACCTGTGAGACACTCATAATCTCAGCATCCGTAATATTGAACGGGTAAAAAGTAAATGTCTGGTGAATCCGCATTCACCAGAGAGTCTCGTGGAATCAAGGTATGCTCCTGCACCGTCACTAACACTGAGATGGGGACGAGAGTTGACAATGACAACAACGCAGGTGGGCGGGCAACCACCAAAACCTGGGAGGTGTCACTCGCGTCCACTAAACAGTCAGTAACATTTGAAGGGAGCGGTGCAGCATGGACCATGGAACCTGCCAATGCGGGCTGCGAAGGCGGCTGAAACACGGCTTCGGGCAGCTCAGACCGGGCTGACTCCAGGGAGGTAGCAAGAGTGTTTTGAGTTGGACTGTCAGGCCGATTGATTAACTTGCTTACCTTGCTTACCTTGCTGCCCGACAAGCTGGTTAAGCCTTTAAGCGGTGCAGCAGTCCATGGATTCAGCATCCGTCGATGCTGGAGTGTCTTGTGGCGGTTCTGTGGTCCGGGGAGGGAGCTAGCCTTTGGGGAATCAGACATTGTGTCCACAAGCACAGGCTTGCACAGAGACACAAGCACAGAGCACAGACTTGCACAGAGACACACTTGGATAGACTAAGCAGACTGGGCAGACTAGACTCACTGCCAGACTCCACGGCGTGTGGGAGAGGTGCTTTTAAACTCCAGAAGCAGTAGCGGTAGCAGTGGAGTAGAGACGGGACTGAAGCACTGGAGGGTCTGAAAGGTTCTGAAAGGTTACAGCAGCTCCACTTACTGAAAGCACATTGGACTGGGCAGTCTGGACTCACTGCCGGACTCCGCCCAAGTTTGATTTAAGAAGATTTATGAAGTACAGAGTAGCAGCGTGCTCTCCAACACTTGGAAGAATACTCAGGACAAAGGTGTATTAAGCACACCACAATTTGCACAAGTTGTTGTAATGGCACGTGTAAACAGATGAGAGCAAATAAAAATCTTCCAAACACACAACCACAAGAAAAAAAGCCTTCACTAGCCACCACTCAAAAGTGTGAACTAAGGCACTTGCAAGATCAAAGGGGTTTTTGCCCCCCCGAAGTCTCCCACGCAGGCTCCCACAATTCTCACGAGCTTACAGCGCTGAGATCTTATGCCAGACAATACCCTGTTTTGCCGCTCGTAGCTCGCCCCCAGCTGGGACTGGATCAAGATGGATCTCCAACAGGCCGCTTAATCCGCTTCTCCCTCCATGCTAAACCATAACACGGGGGGATGCAGAAACTCGCCGGCGGACACATATAGTCAGCGCTCCTGCACACTCGATCCTGCTCACTCGATCTCGCTCGTCCGACAAAGATCTAAGGAAAGGACCTACAGACGTGTAGCTACGTCAAGCGGCAAGCCGCACCTCAATGAAAGCAGGAAACAAAGAAACGAGAGGCCGCTTCCGACACCTTTTTCTTTAAAATGTCATCAGCTTTTGAAAGCACCAGTCCCTTTGTGTCTGCTCTGATCAATAAAGCATTGTTGTATACATCTGCAAAACCAAAGTACGCCAGCATCTTATACACAAAACTCTTATACACAAAACTCAACTACTTAATTCACTTCCACCCACCCAGAACGTTTAAGTTATGTTAACAAAACATTCGCCATTGCTATAAGGAAGGAGAATGGGCCTCATATTTAATTGCATATAAACCAATTCTTTGGCTGCAGATTTGTATTGACCCCTAAAAGCGATTTCAAGAGTTTTTCTTCCATTGTGTTTAGGACCTTTAAATGTGTATGGGCCCAGACACCAGCCGCATACCAGGCAGGGCTACAAGTCTTTGCACTTTTTTTTTTAACAATATTTTTTATTGGGTTTTTTATGTTCAACACAACATATACAGTAACACATTAGATTCTGCATTACTACATCGACAAGAGACTAATAAGCAGTTGCATTCTTTAGTGGATGGGACGAATGGATGTGTTCTCGTGTCCATGGCCATAGTTTGTGCTGTCAGCGAGTGGAAATAAGCACTAATCCTGAGGAGCGGCGCCTGGGGTTAAGTGTCTAGTAAAGTGGCGAGCACTGAAGCTATCTGTGAGTGGAGGTCTCTTGGTGAGGGCTGGGAATTTCGCAGCATAGTCCAATAATGGGTCCCATGTATTCATGGTGGTATACATGGAGCCCGATTTTATTGCTGTGATTTTTTCAGCAACAGCTATGTCCCAGCATTTAGACCACCATAGAGCTGTGGAGGGGCCACTCTCGTGTTTCCATAGTTGGGCCATTGTGATTTTTGCTGCAAGGAGAAGATGCGTGCATAGCCGGGGGACTAAGCCGGAGATTGGAAATTCGCCGTTCCCTGTTTCGCCGAGCAGGACGATTCCTGGGTCCCAGGGTATTGCTAGGACGGAGATTTCTTTAATATGTTTTAATATTTCTTTCCAATATAACTCCGCTTTGGGGGCATGCCCAGACCATATGGAATAGTATACCAGGGGCTAAGCACCCTCACCAGCAAGTTCCTGGGATCCTCGGGTTGGCTCTGTGAATTTGGATTGGGGTAATGTAATGCCTATAACAGAGTTTGTACCCCCCTTCTCTATTTGAAATGCATTGGGAGCTTTTGCGCAATCTTGCCCATATTTTCCCCCACTCTTCGATCTCAATTTCACGTCCCGGGTCCTTTTCCCACTCTAGCGTATATCTTTCTTTTTTCTCTGGGTCTGCCCTGTCTAGTAGGCGATAGAGGGATGAGATCTTGCCTCTATTAGATGGGGACGTTAATGTGAGCTCCAACGCTGTCAGTTCTCTGGAGCATTTTTAACGGGTTCCTCTGTGAGACATCCAATGTCTAATTTGGGTGTACCGAAATCTTTCCCGTTCCCCCACCCCGAATTTTGCTTTGCATCTCTCAAACGAGATGGGAGCCCCATCTTCTAAGAAGTCGCTGGTTGTGTTCAGCCCACCTTCATCCAAGCCTGAAAACCGGTGGGGGGATTTCCTGGTGAAAAATCGGGATTCTTCCAAATTGGAGTTAATGGACCAAGCGACCCTCGGAGTCCCCATTTACGGGCTACCGTTTTCCAGGATTGAACCGTTGTTAGCGTGGATAGGAGGGGACCGGTGTGAGCAAGCGGTTTTATGTTTGGCAAGTGTGGTAGGCTAGAGGGTGTGATCGGGCACCAGGATTCTTCAATTTGTGTCCACCTTGGGGGTGTCTGCCTCCTGCACCCATGAGAATGCATGAGATAATTGGGCGGCTAACGTGTATCTGGCCAGATCCGGAACCCCCAGCCCTCCCTGTTCCTTCCCCCTCAGCATGATATGTTTGCCGATTCAAGGTCTTCCCCCGCCCCCACCCCCCTGACAAATTCTTGTATTTTCTTCTGGAGGGCTTTTAGCGCAGGACCTGGGATTTGGATTGGTAAGGGGTAAGGCTGCACAGTGGTATAGCCATCTGGGATTAAGTTCATGTTAATGGCAGTTATTCTCCCGAACAATGAGATTTCCTGTTGTTTCCATCTTTTAAGATCGCTTCGGAGTGCCCTAATTAGTTGAGGGATGTTACTTGAGTATAGACGTAGTGGGTCTTTTGTGGTGCGCACCCCTAGGTATTCGATTGGTCCTGGCGCCCATGGAATTAGTGTTTGAGGGGCTAAGGACTCTTTTTCTTGTGAGGGGATATTGATGGTAAAGGCAGCTGACTTGGCCAAGTTTACTTTGAACCCTGAAAGGGTGCCAAAAGCTGTGATTTCTGCCCATAGTGCTCCTAGTGACGTTGCCAGGTTTGATGTTGTAATTAGGACATCGTCTGCGTATAGAGCAATTTTATATTCTTGACCGCCCACCGTTAGCCCTGATATGCTGTTGTTTTGCCTAATTTTAGCCACAAATGGTTCCATAGACAGTGCGAAAATGAGTGGTGAGAGGGGGCATCCTTCCCTAGTGCCCTTAGAAATGCGTATATATCCCGACCTGATGCCATTAACCCTTAGTTGTGTTTTTGGAGCTTTATAGTTGGCCATCACCCATGTGATAAAATTGGGACCAAAGCCTATATGCTCGAGAACTGCTCGGATGTATCCCCAGTCCACGAGATCGAAGGCCTTGTGGGCATCAAGTGAGATAACTGCTAATCCAACCTTTAGTTTGTGGGCGCTTTCAATTAGGCTTATTGTTCTCCTGATGTTGTTGTGAGTGCCTCGTCCCGGAATGAAGCCCGTCTGGTCTTGGTTGATTATGGATGGAAGGATTGGGCCTAGTCTCCTGGCTAGCACTTTGGAGAAGATTTTGCCGTCATTGTTCATAAGCGAGATCGGGCGGTAAGAGTCAGGTGATTCAGGGTCCTTTCCCGGTTTGTGAAGTAAGATCGTAAGTGATTCGGCCATCGATTCCGTGATTGATTTTGCTGTTAAGAAGGAGTTGAACAGGTCTGCCAGCTGGGGTGCTAGAATTCTGGAGTATTTTTTGTAGACATTTGCCGAGAAGCCATCTGGCCCAGGTGCTGTCGATTTAAGATATTTAATGGCCTTAATGATCTCCTCGGCGTCGATGGGGTCTTCTAAGGCTTCTAGCTGCGTTGAGTTTTGGGGGCCCATAGCCTTCAAATATTCGGGCAAGGTATCTAGCTCTGTGGGGTCATTACAGATTTATGGTGCTTAACCAATTCCTCCATCTTCTCTGCCTCAGAGTAGTGTAGTTTCCCATCTGTCGATCTTAGTTTAAGAATGTTATTTCGGCTGTGAATCTTTTTTAGTTTCTGTGCTAAAACTCTGTTCGCTTTGTTCCCTTTACTGTAGTAGAAATGTCTGGTGAGTGCAAATGACTTGGCAGTTCGGTCGGCACAGTGCATTTCTAAAGCTGTTTTTGCTTTCCTCGGGGATCTTTCGGTTTTTCTGGACTCTCGTGCTTTCAGTTCATTTTCTAATTAATTTACTTCCAATTTGGTTGTTGCAATAGTCGATATTCTTTTTTGCCCCGCCCCTGCACTCATCAGGGCACCTCTGGCTATGGTTTTCATTGCATCCCAGATGATGCTGATAGAGGAATTTTCTGTGGTATTTTCTTTAAAGTAGTTGGTTATTGTGGCTTCAACTTCGGACCTGATAGCTTCATCTAGAAGTAGGGAGTCATTTAGCTTCCAGTGCCTCTGTGTCGGGGCTTTTTGGCCAGATATGGCCAGGTTAATTGAGACTGGGGCGTGATCCGATACCATGCAAGTGTGGATATTGGCAGCATTTAGGCATGGGTACGTTATTCCAGATATCAAGATTAGGTCTATTCGCGAGTACCCCTTGTGCACTCTTGAGTAATGGGTATAGTCTCTTGAAGTGCCGCTGAATAGTCTCCACGCGTCGACGGTTTCCGTTTCTCTCAGCAGCTTTGCTAGGGATAGGGCTTGTGTATAGTCTGCGTTTGTGGGAGGAAGAGTTTTGTCCAGTTGTGGATTCGGCATGGAGTTAAAATCACCGCCAATGATGAGGTGCCCCACTTGGAAAGCTAAGATTGTCGGAATTAGGTCTGTGATGTAACTGGCTTGGGATGTGTTAGGCCCATAGATCGTGACAATCGTAATAGGTAGTTCTTCAAACAGGCCTTTGAGTAGGAGAAAACGACCGTCTGGATCTCTTTTTATGGTGATTTTTGATAGAGGAACTCTATCACTTAGCAATATTGCGACTCCTCTTTTTTTCCTGCTGTAGCGAAATAGGCTTGCTTGTATCTGTGGAATTTAATTTGCTGTTCATCTTCTTGTAGTAGGTGAGTCTCTTGAAGTAATACGATGTCCCCCGACAGCTGCCCCAGTCTATGTTCCACGGATCGTCGCTTTCTAGGTGAGTTGATTCCTTGGACATTCCAAGAGAGGATGCGTATTTCGCTTGTGTCAGCCATCGTTTGATCCATCTGGGTTTAGTATGCGATGCTTCTCTGTCCTTAGCCGACGTCTTGAGCTTAATAGGTGTGTATTGTAATAGTGTTGATTTTGAACTTGCCTCGTTGTTATTGTATACTGTTGAACTTTCGGAACCCCTCCCTCTACCCCCTTCTCCCCCCCGCCCCGTAACTAGCTGGTAGGAAGAACAGCATCCTACTGCAACTGGGAGAACTGGTGGCGCCAATGCGCTTGATAATGGCCAACTGGGCTGCCGAAGTGAGGTATAATGCTGCTTTAAACAGTACACTCGCTTTTTGGTAAACAATATTTGAATAAGTTAACCTGAGGACTTGCCGCAATATGGTTCAGTGGGGGTAATTGCCTGCCTTTTAAGGGTTTGAAGTTACTTGTGGTGTCCCCGGCCTCCTCATCCTGTGTCGGTGTCTTTCTTAGGTGGCCCTCTGGGTCTGCGTCGTCTGGTGGCTTTAGACCATTCGCCTCCTGGGCGATTGTTTGGGGCGGGGAGGGCCGGGCCCTCGGATTCCGAGTCCTCCTGTGTTCCTTCGCTCCATACATTTGTTGGCATCTTTTATTGATTGAATTTGTTTTTGGTATCCCTCCCATGTGAATTTTACTGAGTTTGGAAATCCCCAGTGGTACGGGGTTTTCTTTTTCGCATAGCCATTCTGTTAGGGGGCGCATGATCTTCCGTTTTTGTAGTGTCGAATTCGCCAGGTCTTGGTACAGAGATATTGCTGATCCTCGGAAAGTGATTTGGCGCATCTGCCTTGCTTCGCACATAATTTCCTCCTTTATTTGGAAAAAGTGCACCCTTGCTAGGACATCCGGGGGAAACTTGGACGTCTTCTTTAGGATTGTTCTATGCACCCGGTCCAGTTCTAGGGATGCGCCGTCTGGGAGAGTGATTATGAATCGGAGGAGGTCGGAGACATAGGGTCTGAGCTCCGCATCCGGGATGGAGGATGGGATACCGCGTATGCAAATATTGTTCCTCTGTGAGCGGTTTTCCGCATCTTCTTGTTTTGCTTCGAGGGTGCAGCATCTTTCCTCCCGGGCTGATATTCTGTCCCTGTCGTGTTCAGTCTCAAACCTTTGGTCACAGACCTCCGATTCTAGTTCTGATATCTGGCGCTCTGTTTCCCCAACTCTTTTATCTAGTGAGTTGATTTTTTTTGTTACTTCCTCAGTGCTTTTTTGAATTTCTTTAGTTAATGCCAATAATAGATCTTGCAGGTCTGCTTTCGTGGCAGTCTGTGGTGGGTTCTGGTCAAGCACAGCCGAGGAGGGGACACCGGATTTTGCGGGATCCTCTGGCGGGTCCACCCTCCTAGTTTTATCGGTGGAGGAATTACCCATGAGAGTGGCAATGTCCGCTTGTTTGGATAATTTTCCGCTTCTTGACATTGCGCCTACAGGGGGTCTACCTCCCCACGACCTTCGTGTGATGGATTCTCTTTCCCTTCAGGCCACGGGGTCCTGCGATTACTCCTTGGGCCCCCGGGATCCACTGGGGAGAAACCGGGGCGGGAAGTGAGAATGTTGAGATGTTTCAGAGGGTGGGCCGGAGTGCTATTGTCCCCAGAAATTTTGGATGGTAGGTTGCTGTTGGACTAGGGCAAATTGTCCATGGGAAGTTCAGATGAGATTTCTTGTTGCGAGGGGAGGGGGGGCGGACTACGATGGAGGCCGGAGAAAGTGCGGCCCACCAGAATCCCACTCTCCCACCAGCTCCTCACCTTCCACTGCAGAATTAGGAGCTTCTTCCCACCGGATCAGTGGGCCCTCGGATGGTCGGATTAGTTCATGCGGATGAAGGCGGGGGCTCGACGGTGCTCGTCTCAGCCGGAGGCCAGCCGCGCACGAGGGTCCCACTGCGCCTCGCTGGCCAAGCGCTGATGCAGCTTATGCTCCGCGTGGTATGTTCCGCTGGCCACGGAGATTCAGCGACCTCGGGGCGCCTCAGAGCACGGGTGGCGGATAGCAGGGTGAGGAGCCATCAATAGTCGCCGAGGGGAGCCTGAGAACGGCTCTCGCGGCGAGTGATTCGTCAGCCGCGGAGGTAAGGAGTCCCCAGGCAGGGGACCGCCAATCCGATGGTGCCGGCAGGAGTGGTGCCGTTTTCGTTTCCGGGCTTGCTTTTCTGTCGCCGATGCGGCTGGGCAAATGTGTGTGCTGAGAAGGTTCGGCGGCCAGAGCTGTGTTCATCTTAATCGCCCTTCATCTTGGAAGCGAATGCTCCGCGCTGCGGCGGCCATCTTGCCTTGATTGGGTCCCGGACCACAGGAGGCGTCGAAGCTGTATTAATTCAGGCACGGCTGGCGTTTTCCTTCCGGCGATACACACATGGAAGCTTCCGGCATGCTCTATGCCGTTTGAGAGCCAAAACGGGGTCTTGAGATGTCGAAATGCGGTGCGGCGCATTGGGCCAGGCAGGAGCTCTTAGGAAGCCATGCCGTACGTGGTGGCTCCAAGCCATGCCCCCAGTCTTTGCACTTTTACTGCTGCCAGTACTGATCACCCACCTTGATTTACATAAACATTTAAAATGCTCTTGTTTGATTGATGAGAAGGTGTGGCCGCCTTGCCATGGCTAATCCAGTTTACTAATTTTAGCCAAACAAATGCCTAAATAATCAAAACGAACTACCAATTCAATATCATGAATAAGAATGTATATGTTGAAGCTCTGCAATCTGAAATAATGACAATCTTGGCTATAGTCTAATTCATAAGCATCCACATTTCTGTCATGAAACTGCTGTAGCCACCTGCCAGGGTTTGGAGAGCAGAAGGTGCTCTGGCAACCAAAACTGTATTTTCCACATACATCCAAGAGGTAATCAATACCCCCTTCATACATGGCACATCAGCAGTTCTTGAAAAAAATGCCTTATTGAGGCCATTGACATAAACATTAAAAGGTAAAAGTGGCATTGCACACCCTTGTTTGCCCCCATTACAACTGTTCATCGGCTTGGTACTTTCTCCATTTGGGCCAACTAATATGATAGCTGTATTTTGGGTATAAAGTTGCATGATCAAACTTAATCAACCGGGTTAGATTCCTAAATTGATTAAAATAGACCAAAGTCAAGCACAGAACATGGAGGAATCCATAGAGGTGCTATGGAGTGCAGCACTTCCTGCCTTTATGTTCTTCCCCATTATCATTGTTAGCTTAGACATTGTGCCGAAGTACCACCCCCCAGTTCTGAAGACCAGCTGGTTCTCTTCCATAATATTTCCAGACTCAACCAATTTAGATATTCTATTTTTTAGTCCTTTCATTAGAATTTCCAATGATATATCAGTTAATGAAATTGGCCTATAGCACTGGGGGTGATCTTTATTTCCCTTTTTTAAAAATGAGAACAATTGTGCTTTTAAGCCAATAACATCAGTCTAAAGGCAAGCACAGCATCAAACAGTTTTAAACTAGGGGGAGCCCATAGTTTGGGGAGAGATTTATGGAAATCACACCATCTGCACCTGGCACCTTTGAAGTTTGTAAGGATACTATTCACATGTAAATATTCCTTTAGGTCCAATTGAACTGTGGTAGTTCATAGATGCCGACGAAGTAATCAAACCATGCTTTTCCTGAGATAGTACCTACAGTAATTATTGTCAATGAACTCTGTGTTGTCATTAGCTATCATCCGCCAGAATGTATTTGAATTCTCAGGAGCAAAAAGAAGATTGTAGCAAAGCCAATTTCTTTTCTGCGTCTTGTATTTTGGCTTCTGCGATTGATATTTTATAAGTGATTCCAACCATTCTAATCTCACCTCGTGAGTCATCACAATGCAAGATTTATAATAATAATTTTATTGTGAGTTAGTCCAAAGTCTGAACTTTACACAAATAATACAAATCAATCATTCAATCTACTTAATGCATACAATCACTACTTCAGATAAGCAAAATGAGATCATACATATAATAATAAAATGTAGTACAAATAATACAAACAATGCTAATAGTGCTACAAAATACACTATAAATCCGTCCCCAAAATGACAGAGAGCAATAGTCTTAATCTTGTTCCCCACCAAGCCGTTTTACATAAGTCTACTTCAGTAACATACTTCTGACATGAGTCCATACCCTATAAAGTGCCAGTTGTATTCCAATGGAGTCTGAATTTAAACAATAATCCAAAAAATAATTCTTCCATGATAGATTCATAGTTGTGCACCAGTCTACCCAGCATACACGTGTACAGTGGGCCCAAACGAGGGCACCGAGTTAGAACATGTCTAGTTGACTCCAAATTACCCACTGTCCCACAGATGCGACAACACTTATCTTTAAGCAAGACGCCCAAACGAGAGCCCACTACCGTGAGTACCTGTAGTTGATTAGTGCGCACCCTTAACATAAATTGGCGCACCTCATGATCAGGGCAAAGCATCAGATAGTATTGTGTCTTCCTATATCTGTGGATAACATGGGTATTGGCCTCATACTCTTTCAGGGAAGCCAGATGAATATCATTTTGACCCCAGTCCCATCTATTCATTTTGTGCATAAAAGATTTTTTCAAATGCACAAATGACATCGTTCTCTTCCTGACGTAAGACCAATCTATAACCGAAAACAATGTCTCATTTAGTTGTTTATAGCTAAGTGCACAGGGAACCTTTTCAGCTGAAAAATTGCTACCCACCAAAGTGAGCAGCTTACAAGCCGGTGTGGTAAGAGCGTTCAAATAAAACACTCCTCGGGCAGCGCAGCGCCATACCTCTAAGAGAGGTTAAGCCCAGTTCTAGCCGTTAAAATTGAATAGGGCAAGATGGGCCCATACCCAGCACTGCTCACCAATACTGTCCCTCTAGAATGTTTAACCAATTCAGGTCCTTCATTGCCAGTGCCTCTAAGTCGTACAGGACGGCCGGGACAAAACACTGCTGATAGAGCTTTATAATCCCGGCCATGCTGTACCCCGCCGTCCCCTTGGAAAATGTACAGGCCTGAAGCGTGAGGAGTTTGGGTCGCCTCTTTTCTTGGGCAATTATCAAGCTGTAATTTGGCTGGGCATCAAATTCCAGTCCTAGATACGGGTAGAACTGGGCAAAACAAATCGTACTCAGGCTAGTGTCAACCCCAGAGCGACTAGGTCCCTTTCTGGCAATCGCCACTATCTTTGTCTTTCCCAAATTAATGGTTAAGCCCAACTGAGCCGAATAAAGGGCCAACTCCTCCAACATATTCTTTACACCTGTTAGAGTTCGGTCGAACAATATTAGATCGTCTGCATATAGCATGCCTACTATGGGAGAACCTCCTAGCTTAGGTGGACAATTAGCTTTAGTGGCCATGCGAAGGAGCAGATCAGCTATATAGAGGTTATATAACATGGGAGCCCCCACGCATCCCTGTTTGACTCCCATGTTAACACAGATGGAATCTGTGACTTCTCCCTCATTCTTAAGTCTGACACTAGTGCTATTATCACTATGTAAGGTCAACAATACATGTAATATCCAACTAGGGCAGTTTAATCCACTTAGCTTAGCCCACAGAGTCTCCCTTTTAACTTGGTCAAAGGCACTGCAAAAATCTACAAACACTATATACAGAGTGGCCTCCTTATTGCTCAGTGTGGTGTTGATTAATTGGTCCACAACTCTGATATTATGGGTTGTCCAGGAACCTGGCCTGAAACCAGTCTGTGCCTAACTCAAGATTTTATTTGCCACCACCCATGCTCTCTTAAGACAAGCATCATAAATATCTTACTAGTGAGTCAAGCATGGAGAGGAGTCAGTAATTACCAACATTGCACCGGTCTCCCTTCTTATGCACCAGTATAAGTACCAACCTCCTGCATGCCGACGGTATCACAGCAGATCTACAAACACATGAAAACAGAGTCAGAAGCACCTCTTCCCAATTATCTGGGTCCATTTTTAGCACTGAGTTTGCTAGCCCATTCGGGCCCGGGGCATTTGACATCTTAAGATCTAAGGTAGCCTGCTTTACCATTTTATAACTTACAGGGAGAGGCCAATATTCCATTCGTGCCAGTACCATGGGAGCAGGCACAACATCCTTATAAAACTTGTTCTTAATGGGCTCTACCCACAATTCACCACTAATGGGATTCAATATTCTCAATCTCTGCTCCCCTCCCGCCTCTGCCAGAATTTGCCAGGTTTTACGCACATTTCTACTACATAGGGTCTGAATAAAATGTTCCCGCTTCCCTCTTTGTTGGGCCTTACGATAGTGGCGTAGCCACATGTGGTATTGTCGCTTGATGTACTTTATCCAGGCCGCCCTCCCATTTTGATCCGAAATATTGGGATCAATCAATCTACTTGCTTTAATTTCCCACTGCATTAAGCGTTTGCGGTCCCGGATCTTAATATCAAACTGACTTCTTTCCTCCGCTTTCCATCTGGTCTTAACAACCTGAGGCCCCTTGAACAGGGCCTGCGTAAGGGACTGAATCCATACTTCATTCTCCTCTGGGTTTTTACCGCAGAGTACCCGGTCGATCCTAAACCCGACAGGGAAGACCAGAAGATTCATTCTTTCAATATTATTCTGGGTCCAGCAGATCCGGTTACCATGGTGGTTCGGTATCACATCCCTGCACACATTCACAAGGCCCTTCCCCCCTCCCCCACTCAGTGTCAGGGTAACCGGGGCATGGTCACTATAGGTGTTAAATGTGATGTGCAGGTCAATGATATTGCCTAATAGGCAATCCGAAACCACCACATAATCCAAAACAGCCCTCTCTGCACCTCTTGAAAGATTTTAAAGAGTACTTTTTAAGCTTTCCTACCCTCTTGCTTAAACCATGAGTGCCTTTTAACTTCCTTGAATTTGGTTTAGTAGATAGATTACTAATTGCACCATTAAGTAAATCAAATGAATTAACATCAGACTAATCTACATCCAATCTCAAACTGCAGTCATGAAAAGGACCCCACTGCTTCACAACTGAATAATTAAGTTAGTATGTTCCTACTTTAAATTGTGATGAGCGATATTGGTCTGCATGCCTAGAAACACTTGTGTATAGGGGTGTTATAAATGACTTATCATATCATGAGTGAATAAAAGCATGGGAGGGTGAAACAACCGTTATTTCTAGCAGCAACTGTAGAGGAATAGTGGTCATGTTTTGATCGCTTAGTAACTTTCATATCCAGTACTCGTCACCAGTCGCAGTTCCTCACCAAAAAATAATGTATCTAGGGCCCCTACCTGGAGTGGCATATATTATATTATGTGGCCATTTATTATGCATAACCCATTTCGAGCTGTAAACTTATTTAAAAGTATCCCTTGTCTGTAAGCCCTAAAATCGCTAGGGAAGGTTTGATTATGAGCTCCCCAAACCTAATTTTAAGAACAATCTAATGTGTTGTCTGCAGCAGAAGGCCCTCCTTTCGCATTAAAATCTCCACCAATACAATACAGGCAAAACCAGTCTTCAGTTCAATAACCATGTCTCATCCAAAATCTTAGCCACTTCATCTAACAATATACAAAGGGCCTGACCTGCAAGTTAGTTGTAGGTAATTGCACACAATTAAAAACATTTAGTAGAATACTGATAGCATTCCCTTTAGAATTAATCTACATTTGTAGATTGTGTGTGCTACAAGGATGTGCATCAGCTGTTTTTGGAAGACCAGTAGAAATACAGATTCTTAGTCCGGCCTTCAACCGTGATTTTTGAGTAGCTGGAGTAAAGGAATTCCCATAACCCAGAAATAAAATTGGATCAAACGCCTAGGTCTCCTGAAACTAAATAATACAAAATTGTTACTCAGTTTTAAGACCAAAAATATTCCAAGATGGCAAGGACCGATTCTCTGGAATAGACTCCAATTCTCTGGGCTGGACTTCTTCAGTGTATCGTTGTTATGCCTTCCTGACACTGAGCAGGTTGACATCGAGAGGGCTTAGAAGAACTAGTTAGGTCTTTAGATAAAGTAAATCTGGCCAGACAAGGTACAATTTCTTTAGAAACATGTATAACTGCTTTACAAGTATCAGGAATAAGTCCATACGCATCATCAAGGTGAGTGAGGGGCCCAATGCGATTATTAATGTACAATGCGACAGTTCATTTAGTTTTCCCTGCTGAGGGCGATGGTGACAGTCCAAAGAGTAAATATTATAAAGTTTGTATATACATTAAAAGCCCTCATATTCCTTCCATGAGCCATATCCAACATTCTTGTTTGGCTCCTTAGGTAGCTTATATCCCATGGGGTAGGATGGTTATAGCAGTGGGTAGAACTCTAATTCTACCAATTCCATTACTTAAGGAAGATATCTTCAAAATATCATTAACAATATGTGGGTATCTATCTACAAGTAACCACCACGCAGTTGCCCTGAGGATGCTTTTGCCCCGTACCGGCCCATTCACTCCCATAGCCATTAGAATATGTCAGCCTGCTTCCAGGGTAAGGTCTGATTTATTGGTGTAATGAGTCTTCAAAATTAAATAAACAGCTGTTTCTGTTGGACTTGATCTAAGTGCTAGCATTTGACACAAGACGACTACAAGTAGTGATGCTGCAGGTGGAAGATGAAGTGTAGAATGCATTAAAAGGCAAGCCCTCTGAGTTTGTTTGTCTGGTAACATATTTTGTAAGGTTTTGCAGGGATCATCTGGCTCCAAATTACCAGATTGAGTAAATTTAAGTAGGTCAGCATATGTGACTGGCACCTGACCAACATTGGTCAAGCCAGCTGTTGCTGCTGGTGATTCTTGAGCTGAACCTTCCTTCTGTTTCCTTCTATCATAGACCTTATTGTGGTAATGTGAGAGCCTAGTTAGTCCAGAAGTCTCTTTATTATGAGAATATGGATCTTGAGCAGTCAAGGACATCCTGGCACAACCATTATTAGGATTGAGTTAACATTGAGAGCGAGGGCAGGAACTATATCAATCATATTTTGTGCAACCACAGGAAGGTATCTATTACGGCCATTATTACATATCTTTTGAGTTTGGGTTTGAGTCAACCTGGTCAGACTTGTCATATTAGCCCCCGATCTTAAAGTTTTAACTTTGGCTTTGAGTTGCTTAGCTCTTAGTTGGGCATTATCCAATGACTCTTTAATAAGATCAATAACTGTTCTCATAATCAAGAGCTGGTAGACCCAAAGTCCCCAAATTTCAAAACACACATTGTGATTAATGTTGAAATCATGATCAACATAGATGTTTGGATCAGAGGTATTGGCATCACAAGGGACATTTGAAAAATAAAGTGGGGTGGAACTAAAGATGAGGAAGACTCAGAGGAGTTGGTCTGACCTAATATGGATGATGGCATGTGTGATGTATCATTGGATACATTCACTTCTCCCCAGGGGGATGGCTTTTCGTGTGAGACTAGGGAAGTGAGCCGGCTATGCGATGTTACTCCTAGGGGTGGTGGCAGTGGGATCTCACACAGAGAGACTCCCCTTTGGGGACAAGGACTCCAGTTCCGAGGATGAACTCAGACATAGCTACAAAACCAGAATCCTCCTACATCTGTTATTGTAGTGCCTCTACTGAAGGTAAAAATGTATCTGGTACTCAGATGAGTAAACACCAAGGGGTAGAAATGAATAAAGGACTGTCTGATGCTGGGACGAAGAAACCCAAAGGATTTGGGTAGAGCATAACACCAACACATAGAAAGGACTGTTGCCGGAAACTGAGGAAGCCTCAATATTGCATCATAAAAGTGGCAGGAGTGAAGCAAACCTGGGATTTTCAAATGGGCTACAGGGAGGCAGAGACGCTGACCTCCAGACAACCAAAAAGCACAGAGGAACTGGTGCCCGAGGAGCACCTGTGTGGTGAAAGCCTACCAAGAGGCTACAAAGTGGACGAGCAGCCCGGGAGGGACTCGCTCCTGAGAGGTAGTGGCTGGAGGACGGTGAGAGAAGAAAACCCACTCTGTGGAGGGGAGCAGCTATAATGAATGGCTTAACCCTAATTGACAACAAGTCTCCAACCTAGACTCTAACACCCCCTGTGTCCTCATCGTGCTTGATCTCTCTTCTGCCTTTGACACTGTCAACCATGCCATTCTGCTAAATTGTCTCCATGATAACCTTGGTATCACTGGTCAGGCCCTGGCGTGGCTGACTTCCTTCCTCTCTGACCGACCCTTCCAGGGCCAACTTGGGTCCTTCCTCTCTGCTATCTTCTTCTCTACCTGTGGTGTCCCCCAGGGGTCTAACCTCTCTCCCTGGCTGTTCAACAAATACCTGGCACTCCTTGCCCACCGCTTTGCCGCTCTCTGCCCCAACTTTCAGTGCTATGCGGATGACACTCCGCTCATTTTCAGGCTACCTCCGACCACCTCTTCTCCATCCATCATCTCTGACTGTCTGTCTGCTATCCAGGAGTGGTGTGCCGCCAATGACCTCTGCCTTCATGCCAGTAAGACTGAGATTCTCCTCATCGGCACACCCCACTCCCTCCTTTCCTGTAGCTCTCTGGCCAGCCTCTCTTGGCCCTCTTCCTGCTCCCACCTGCAAGGCTAAAATCCTCAGGGTCATCTTCGACTCTACACTCTCTTTCTCTCCTCACATCTCTGACGACTCTAAGAAGTCACAGTACCAGCTGCACCTCCTCAGAGGTATTCTTCCTTTCCTCTCCTTCCCCCAGAAGCTCAATGTCTCCATAGCTCTGGTTCTCTCTAGGCTGGACTATTGCAACAGCTCTTTCAAATCTGCTTGCTTCTACTCTACGCCCTCTGCATCTCATCTAGAACAGAACTGCGGGACTTGTCCTTGGCCTCAAGCCCAGGGATCGTATATCTCCAGGACTGAAATCTCTGCACTGGCTCCCAGTGGCTGCAAGGATTAAGTTCAACACCCTCTGCTTCGTCCAAAAGGCCTTCTGGGGCCTGGGGCCTCAATACCTTCAACTCTCTCTTCCTAAATATCTTCCGCTCTCGAGCTCTTCGCTCTTCCGCCTCCAACTCCTTCATGGTCAGTCGCGTCTCCAAGCAACGAATTGGTGCTAGATCTCTCTCTTCAGCTAGGGCCTCCCTCTGGAACAGTCTCCCTGCCTCCCTGAAACTTGAGGAGAACCATCGTTGGTTTGGTTCCGGAAGCACCTTAAAACCTTCCTCTATGCTTCTGCTTTCTCTCCCTCTCTCCCCTGCTGAAGTCCTTGCTGATACCGAGACTTTACTGGTTAGCTGGCCACCCATCTGATCTCAGGCCCTAGCCCTGCCAGTTGCACGCCTACACTGCCCTCCTGGCAACCCCTGCACCTGGGGACTGTTTTCTGTATCCCTGCAGTCCCCCCACCAGCACTTATGTCTGCACTCACCCTGCACTGCCACCAGCTGGCCGTTCTTTTATTTATCTTATTTATTATCCCATGTACTGCACTTTCCCCACCCCCTTCACTTTTCTTTTCCCCCCTTCCCTTGCACTTGCGCGATCTGAATCACACCTGGCCTAGTAAAATTGTTGTCTACCTTCCCTCTGTTCCCCCTCCCTTGCCTCGTTACGCCTTGAAACACTTGTGTATAGGCGCGTTATAAATGCCATATCATATCATATCATATATCATATCAAGAAGAGTGAGAATAAATGCAGGACTCTTCTTACTGGTCCCAGTAGTGTTGCAAACCTTAAGAAGAGTGAATCTGACCCCTGTGTGCAATACACAGAGCTAGGGATGAAAGAAGGAAGCAAAGAAAGGGAAGCGAAGAAAGGGAAGGCAGAAACAAGGAAGGGAGGGCGCGAGGGAAGAAGGGAGGGAGGGACATTTGTTATGTTCTTTAACACTGATGACGAGCACTGTAGTTTTAGTTGTGCTAGGTAGAGCAATCCTTAGATTAGTGAAAGTAAGTAATTTTCTTCTTTATTTTGAAGTACTAGCAAAAGTACCCGTTCTCTGAATGGGTTCTGTAGACGGACATGATAACACTCATTAACTGTTGAAAATTAATGATCCTGTAGGTCGCTGTTCTGCCTTACCCTGGCGTGTTGCAGTTTGTTGCTGTGTATTGCAGTGCAAATGTCTTGGAAATCGTGCATCCTAGGGCCTTGAAATGTAGTTTTCAAGGTCCCATAGGGACCTTGAGTTTTGTTCCTTGTGTCGGGACCAGTTCAGAAATAAAATGCCTGTTTCCCTTCCCGGTGAACATGGTTTATGGCTTTGTCAGCAGGCAAAATCTTGCACAAATCCTCTGGAAAAGTAATTTCACCTGATGTAGCAAAAATGTGGAACCTTCTGGAATGCTACCTGCCTTTACATTCGCCTCTCCGTTCCATTAGCCTCGTGTACGATTTTTGTTTCCCTTCCAAGTGAACATGGTTTACAGCGTTGTCGGCAGGTCACAAACACATTTTAACTTTTGCTGAAATCTGGGGAAAGGGGTGGGGTGTCCAAATGTCATGTAGCCGGTAATGTCTGGAGGGTCCTAAAAGGTATCTATGCAAATTTGGTACAGATCGGTGAAACAGTGTGCAATTGTATAAGGAACAACACTTTGTGCCACAAACCACTTTTGACTAATATACACTGTTTAAAACGGTGATCCCTGGTCTGTCTCATCCTTCTGACCCGCCACACATGGCAGGAGTGCAGCAGACAATGATGATGTATCCATGAATGGTTTTGCCCATGGTAGAGGACTATTCTTTGGATGCCACTTATTACTATCTACCTACCCTTAGCGCAGTGCCTGAACTGGAAGCAGTCCAGACACTTAGGTAGTGAAAATATTGTCGTGTGCAAAGGAGCCGCATGACGTTGAGAATACATTTCTACAATAACCAGATAGTTTTGTCATCCTGGGAAGGATCTATTGGCAATACTTTGGGTACATTTGTGTGATGGAAGTCGGAGACCCCCCGATTGTATCCCACAATCCCCAGGGCGTCACCTGCTGAGTTAAGGCGAGCTGATATATTGGTTAAATCTAGAACATTGGTTACTTTGTTTAACAATGTGTAGACTAGAGAGGATTAAACATCCACATTACTCTTAGAGCAGAGGGTTATGTTACCTTTTGTGGTTCTCAATGGACCATCCATAGTACCACTAGTTTTACTGGTTGTGGCTGTAAAGCTTAAAGGAGTAGCTAAATACAGGCACCGCTGCAATCCCATACATAAAAAGGAAGGGGGTGCATATTCTAGAACACTATCTCTCCTAGAAAGGAACATTTGGCAGCGGTGCATCAAGAGAGGGATGTACATCCAAGCTTAACATGTTCCACTAGATTGCAACTTTCTAGCAATCTGAACTGAGTGATTGAACAAAATCATGAATGGGAAAGCAAAATAAACGCACACATATAGATTTTCAAAATATGGGGACATCCTACGCTGGATCTGTTGGCAAATGCCCAGAGCACCAAATGCCCCAGCTTTGTATCCAGAAAAGGGATCACTAGGGAAACTAGTCAGGGATATATGCAAACTCTTTTTCCGGCAAAACTGTTCCTCCATAAAGGAGTTCACAAAATACTTGAACAATATCTTGCTATAATACTAACTGTCCCAATGCAGGCAGGAGAACATGGTACTCCATATCATAAGGTTGGAACTTCAACCACCCAAGAAACTTCAGGTGGTACACATCTTGCTAACACCGCAACTCAGACAATAAACACATCCATACCCACAGACATCGAACTTGGCAGCATGTCTCTGAAGTCCTAGAATTTGATATTTTGGAATTTCCAACAAGATGCATGAAAATAGTAAAGCAGGCCAGAAAACCCAACACTAGACACTGTTATTTCAACAAGTGGAAGCGTTTTTGTGCTATGGTGCACACAAAAAGGAGTTTAAACCGGTTGACTGCACACCTGCATATATTGTAATATACCTGTTATTCATATTGTTCTCCAGACTAGTCTTTAACGCAAAGTTCACCTGGCTTTGCTGGCAGCCTACACCCCAGCTCAGCAAAACAATCTTCTGGAAGCCCCAGTAGTCAAGCCTTTGGGAGTGGTTAAACATATCCACCCCCCAGTTGCACACCACATCAACCACATCACAGTTCTTCAAAGACTCATGGGTGCCCCCCTCGAACCTATACATAATAAAACATTTAAAGACCCACCATATAAAGGTGATTTCTAAATAGCAGTTACTTCTAGTAGATGAATACGTGAATTGCAGGTTCTTTCTGTTAAAAAACCCTTTTTTATCCATTCACAAGCACAAGGTTGGTTTAAGGTCTCACCCTTGCTTTTCTCCAAAATAAATGTAAGTTCTGCGTCAACCAATCCATTGAACTACCTCCTCTGGTTCCAAATCCTCAATGTAGAGGAGCAAGAGCTTTACACACAGACTGTATGTCCATAGGGTTGTAATGTTTATCTTAACAAAACTAAGAAGATCAGGAAAACCAGCCAATTTTTTGTTTCTTTTGCAGTCGGCTGAGAAGAGTATCCCATAACCAAGGCCACTATTTTTAGATGGATTGTCAAATCCATTAAGCTATGTTATTAGTTGGCTAATAAAACTTTACCATTCACGCCAAGAGCCCAATCCACAGCTGGAGCAACATTGGCCTTTATTGCTAATGTACCACTAGAAGAAATATCGAAGGCTGCAACTTGCATTACAGTCCATGCGTTTATGCAACACTACTTTGTAGACACACAAGCAAGAGCAGATTCACTGGAAGGGCAAGATATTCTTAAACATGCACAGAAATGTGGGTTCACCCTAAGAAATCCAGGGTAATCCAGACGTGGACCCCTTCCTCACTGTGTCTTGGATTGGCTCAGCATCACCTCACTGATGAGGCCCGACTAGGCCAAAACACGTGTCTCGGGTTGCTGATGGTACTCTTGTTCAGAGATTTTCCTAGCATTTCGGTGCTGAACTGCCCTTGTGGGTGGGGACAAAAACTGATATGCATATGGATATTTCTCCTCTGTGAAGGGTGCAGTGAGCTAAAACGTATTTGTAGACCCTCATTCGTGGACGAAATTCCATAGAACAGGGTATTTGACCCATGTTCATTCTCAGTAGAGGGGCACCAACACTTCTTTGTAACTTGGTAAAACTTGGGGTTTCACCCTAAGTAACCCAAGGTAATCCAGACGTGGACCCTTTGTTTACTTTGTCTTAGAGTGGCTCTACTTCACCTCACTCATGAGGCCCGACTAGCCCGAAAAACATGTGTCCGGGGTTGCTGATGGTACTGTTGTTCAGTTGAGATTTGCCTAGCATTTCAGTGCTGGACTACCCTTGTGGTTGGGACAAAAACTGATATGCTAATGGATATGTCTCCTCTGTGAAGAGTGCAGTGAGCTAAAACATGGTTGTAGACCCTCCTGAGTGGAGGAAATTCCATAGAACAAGGTATTTGCCCCATGTTTGTTCTCAGTAGAGCGGCTCCCACACTCCTTTGTAACATTCTTAAACATGTATTCTATACTGTGCCTGCTGCTCGCCCAGCACCTTCTTGAGGTACTGCTTGCCAATCTATGCATACCATGTGAATCTAAGCAGATTCACAATCCCCAGAAGACAAATGCTATTTTCCTAGTAATAGGTTTTCTGAGGCCTGTATCTGTTTGAAATACCATGCACCTGCCCAGCCTCCCTCCAAGGGCGCAACAGGAAAGTACAAGATATCAGCTACATGCACAACAATGGTAGTCAGGACAGAAAAACAAAGAGTGTTAGGTTTAGGTGAGACCACTGAATGAACAGGCTTAAGCCGCGTGACTTTGGCCAAGGATTTATTTCTGAAAGTGTAAGCCAAGTCCTTACGAGCAGTGACCTCCAACTGCATTCACACACACCAACTGATACTCCATGGAACCTTGAACCTCTCCTGTACTCTAGGCCAACTAGTTCCAGGTTCCATGTGGTAGTACATAAAACAAGAGCAATGATCAATAAATACAGAACAGAAAACAAATATAATAAGCAATACATACACAACCTGAGCACACTCCTAACACCTCCCTTCCTTACACTACCCAACAGCCACCTTACAACTTGTGTATGACAACCACTCTCTCCTTATTCCAAACCCCTCCACCTTTGAAAAGAACGGATATCCCCATAGCTTTGACAACCTCCTTGGGCTCTGGAAATCTTGAATTGCCTTTCCTCACTTTCACTCATAGTTTCACCTTAATCATATCACCTGAATTCACAACATTTCTGCAACAATTCTTTTTATCAACTCTTCTCTTAGACTTGTACCCACTAACCAAAAACATCTCTCTCACGCCTGCCACATCCACCCTCTCAGACCTCGATCTACCCATCCAACCCAGGCAAACATGGGTATTGGGCTTTCTCCAAGCAACACTTCAAAAGGCGTGACTCCTGTCACCGCATGTGGAGCCAACCTGTACTGGAAGGTTCTCTCCATGACAGCTCTCACCAGTCCCCTCCAGTGGCCACTGCAATCCTGATAACTTCCATCAAAGTGGAGTTAAATCTTTCTACACAACCATTCCCTTTAAGATGATAAAGAGCCGTTGTAACCTGTTCGATGCCATACCTGTCCAAAAACAACTTGAATTCCTTTGAGACCAACTGACTACCATTGTCTGATAAGCATCAGCGAGGGAAACACTCCCCCAGAACAGATGCTCTAAAAACCTTATTATACTGCTATTGGTAACCTATTTCCTCACACAGACTTCACTACTAAAAGATAACAAATCTGCGCCTCAACATCATGCGAGGTTTGTACACCCTCACTCCCTTGCCACCTTCTACAGAATCAGCACACTCTCTAACCATTTCCTCCACGTCCTTGTCAAAATCAGGCCACCAAAAATCAGACCTTGTAAAACCCTTGGTCCTAGCCGGGCCCAAAAGACCACTATGTCCTAACTCCATGAGCGCTCTGCTCATCTTTTCAGAAACTACCAGCCTATGTGCCCTGCACAGATAGCAACCCTTCACACAGAGCTAATTTCTCACTTTCCTTTAGTCCTTAACTCTTTCATCCACAACATCTTTGGAGTTTCTTTTCACCAGATCAAGAACCGACTGATAAGTACTGTCTTCGGTGCATGCAACATCCCAGTCTTTCCTCTTGAAACTCTCCTGTACCTGAAACATTTCAGCTGCCTCCTGCCCATCCTGATCAACACTCTCCTCAAACACCTGGTGATCCAGCACAGACCTGGAAAGGGCATCCGCAACAACATTATTCCTCCCTTGAACATGTTCCATGCGATAATGTAGGCCCTGTCATTATCCTTCTAGATACCCCTTTCAAACCACCAAATACTAATCAGTTGCTTGTGATCTGTCCTTATTATGAATTCACGCTGCCACAGGAACATTTTAAATTGGACAGCCCACATGCATGCCAGCGCCTCCTTCTCCACTATGGTGAATCTCATCTCTGCATCCCTCAGGGTTCTAGAGGCAAACGCAATGCCTGACAACTCCTCACCATATTCCTGCATTAAAACAGCACCTAAACCAGATTACTGGCATCTGGATAGATCATAGTTTCTGCCCTCCTAGAAAACTGCATAATACAGGGGTATTGATGTAACTCTGTTTGGTTGCTTCAAATTATTCGGAACACACCTCATCCCAGTGGAGCGCTACACCTTTCTTCAAGTTTTCTCATATTTTTATCTTATCAGACAACTTCTCTATAAATGTACTATAAAACTCCACCAGGCCTAAGAATTATGCTACATCACTCTTACTTTTGGGACACACCATTCCTCTAATGGCTTGTACTGTATCATGTTTCAGTCTTACTCCCTTCCCTGAAATCGCATGCCCCAAATAGGTTACCTGGCGTGCCCTGAAAGTACACTTCTTTCTGGCAATAGTTAGTCCTGCTTCATTCAAAATTTCTAATACTCTGCTCAAACGCCCATCATGATCCTCCACGCTCATGCCACAAATTAGTACATCATCCTGGTAAAACAATACCCCTTTCACACACCCCAACAAGCGATGCATGACATTCTGGAAAACTCTGGCTGGCGAAATCAAACCAAAGGGCATTCTTCGACATATGAACAAACCAATGGGTGTTATGAATGCCGTCAAATCCATTGAATTCTCGTGAAGTTCTACCTGGTGATATGCTGCTCTGAGGTCAAGGATTGAAAACACCTAGGCACCCGTGATGCCTGCCAGGAGTTCATCAATCCTGGGCAAAGGAACCTTTTCTGTCACCACATGGTTGTTCAAGTTTCTCAAGCCTATACAAAGTCTCACAGAACCATTGGGTTTCCTCACAACAACTATGGGGCTAATCCACTGCGAAGCTTCAATTTTCTCCACAATGCCCTCTCTCTCCATTCTGGTGATCTCCACTTCAACTTCCTTGTGCAATGTCAACGCTATCATCTGCAACTTGGATGATATCGGAACTGCCCCTTGTTTGAGTCTTATGCGATGCACAAACACCTTGAGGCCTCCTAGTCTTTTCTCAAACACACCTGAAGGCCAATCCATCAACTCTAATGATTTGTTGCACCCCTCAGTTCTTTGAACTGTGAGCACCTGCTCGGATGTCATGGATCTAGTCGGATGGCCAACTCTGCTTGATCATCCCACGACAACAATTCCCCCCCTCTTCTTGCCACATATACCATGCCCATGGCTCTTCTCCCTTTGATTTCTAACTAAGCACCAAATTGGCCCACTATGTCAATGGGTATGCCACCATAGGCATTGGCCATTATTTCCGGTTCCTGTAGTGTGCAACAGTGAAACTTACTTGTATGCTCATCAGCGTGTAGTCAGCACCACTGTCTATTGAAATGGAAGTAGGTACTCCATTTATAGCAACCCTTGCATAGGGTTTGCTCCTTCTCACTGTTCCTGAGACAGCCTGTATGGAACTAATAACTTATTTTCCTGTATTCATCCTCTTCATCATCATCAAACACCTCTCACTTGACCAAAGGATCTGCAATTCTTGCAGCAGTGAGCCATATGACCCTTGCGTCCATACTCAAGACGCATTTTGTGAATGGCCACACACTCTTGTCACTAGCCAAGTGTATGCCACTACCACACCTTCTACTCAGAGTGAATATGGAATCTTTGGGTGGACCCCACGTCCATCCTGGATTCCTATTACTACAAGGCACCACGTCGTCTTTTGCATCTCTTGTCTCCCTCTCGCCCATCTTTTCACTCGCCGATCACTGCTTCTGGGACACCTTGGAATTTTTATTTACAGAACCTTCTTCCGGAGCCACCTTGTGACTTTCAGTCCCCTTGTTGGAGTGGAAAGCTTTGATACAGCTTTCTGTGTGTTCTATGCATGTTGCCATTTCAATGGCCCTTGTCAAGGTGGGGTTCCACTCCTTCCACATTTCTTCTCGTATCTTGTCATCGGTACACTTGATCATACATTTTTAGGGCCCAATTTTAACACCCTGAGCTCTTTTCCTGACCCCTCCTTTGTCCTGCTCTGCCTGCGACCTGACTGGTGGGCACACATGGGCCATATGACCTGTGACCCATAACCCCACAAATCGATGTCCACCAGAGAGCCTTGAGTGGGCAGCCAGAAAAGGGCATAGTCAAAGGGCACCACCTGTTTGCCTGATGCCCAAGCTCTGCCACAGTGCCACCCAGCAGGTGGACTTGAGAATTGGTAAAACAAAACACCATTATTGTAATCTCTATTCCAGTAAAATGTGTTGTTCTGCCCTAGAACTCCATAGCATAGCTATGTTATTCCACCCGTTTACTAAAGATTCTCACTATTCATCCAGATTTTTTCGCTGCTGCCAGAAAACCCTCAATGTGTAGATAAATTCCTGTTATGTTGCCTGAGAATTTAATTTCATATCTGTGTTTATTACGTTGCCTTTTTATTTCACTGTCTTGCCAAAGCAACTGATTTGTTGCCTCTGACTTTTACTGCATAGCCAGATTATTTCTCTAGATGCCTTGAATGTAACTGAATTACCCATTTGGTTGATGTTGCTGCCTTGAGCCTCACTGCATAGCCAGATTAACTGATCTATTGCCTCTGAATTTGACTGCATATACAGATGGTCTGTCTTGATGCCTCGGATCTCGTTGCATACTGTCATTTATTTGCCACCTATTTATTTCACTGCATAGCCAGATTAATGTATTTGTGGCCTCTGAATTGGATAACATAACTAGATACATTTTACTGCCTTTGAATCTCACTGCATAGCCAGATAAATTGATGTTGCTGCCGCTCAATGTAACTATATAGCCAGATGTTGCTCCCTTGAATCTAACTACATGGTCTGATTAGCTGAGTTCACCAGGCTGCCATCACAAACATGGGGAGTCTCAGGCCTGCCTCCTTTCTAACCCAAGTCACCTCAGGGTTTCCTGTACCTCCCTTTACCTTCAAATGGATATTGGTACATCGCTGGGGCTTCCAGGGACAAGGGTTTGCCTTGCTGCTCCTTTGGGCTTCTCTCCAAATCTGCGACAACAGTGAGGCTTCTCTCTGTGCAGCTCAGCTTCTAAGTGGTTCTCTCTGTGTTTATGATGGCAGCCCGGTCTCCCTCTGTGCAGCTTGGCTTTGTTGGGTTTCTCTCTATGTCTCCATCAGCGCTGTACTTCATTGAGCAGTTCAGCTTCCTTCTGGCCTTCGGGGGCCTCCCCTGCAGCTCCCGAGAAAAAAGGCTGCAGCGCCCTCCATACTCCTTCTCTGGTCCCCCAAACAACTGTGAAACACCTGCAGCAGAGAGTTTCCACAGCTGCCGTCTGTATCGGCTGGAGTCGACAGGTATCGTTGGCCCTCTGTAGTTTGTATACAATTTAGCCAGTTCCAAATCAGTTCGTTCTATAAGTCCTTCATCTCTTTTGTTGTTTTGTTCTTGATACTGGTGCAGGCCACCTTGTAACAATACTTGCTTGGCAAGTGATCTTCATGTTTCCTACACTTTTCCTCATCATAGTACTTGCAGGTTCCCTATAGTTTGCTACCTGATCGGTTTGCTCTCTACAAAGGAAGTTCGAGGAAAGAGAGGTTAGAGTGTGTGGGGGTGTGCTGATGTTACAAGGGCTGTACCCTAGATGTTCATACTCATCCCTAGAGCAGGAGTCAGTCCTGCTTTATACCACCCCCAGGGGGACTATCAGGCAGCTGCCTCACTTCCCTGGCCTTATGGGAAGGGGCTCACCCACAGGGAGAAGTGACAACATCGACTAAATTGTCACACCATTCAAATAACCCCCAAACAAGTCCCTTTTTGCCACAAAATCTGCACCGCTGGCCAAATTCCTGAAGCGCCTCATTCTAAGAGTCACCACTGATTAAACACCTTACATCACAATACCATACTCTATAGCACCCATCACTGGCACCTGACCCCACCAAGAATTCGGAGCCCATTTGAGGGTAAAAGCAAATGTTACAAACAAACAGCAAGTCTGCTTTCAGCCCCCCATGTTGCGGAATCACATGGGAGCGGTTGTCACTACAGATCTTCTCATCAACGCCTGTTACATTGCCAAACACTCCCCAGACATCTATTATCTCCTTAGTGAGGACAACATAGACCTACTCTTCATCACAAAAATGCACAAAAATGCAGCCCTTAGATGATCGGTCACCAGTCATACATAAAACCATTCCCACAGAGTACAAAAGTAAGTTACATCAGGATTGCTCACCTTCAACCTCATATACAGATCTCCATCCTTCAACTCTTCTTTCTCTGACTACCTGACAAACATGGTTGCAAACCTCTACCTAGACTGCTGACATTGCACCATACTAAGATTTCAACATCTAACTTCAGAAGGAGAACACTGTCAGGAACTCAGAAGTGGTTGGGCCAAATGAGAAGTGCCGAGTTGCCAGTAGTATAGGATGTTTGTGTGGTCAGGGTAAAGGAAGATATAAGCACCTTTATTACAGGACTTTACTCTGTATTATATGCAGGCAGAAGGCTTGGAGCAAGCTACATGGACTTAAAAGCCCTCAGGAGCGTGGAAAAGGACAAGAAACTCCATTATCCAGAAGGCTCGCGTGGCCGCGAGCCTCTGGGAGTCCTCAGGACAACCCCGGACCAACCTCGCATGCGCGCAGAACGCATGAGGATCTCCGCTTGCGCTACGGACCATCGGAGAGAGAATACGTGTGTCGGCGGGCTGCTGCAGGCTGCCTACCGCGGGCCACTCCACGCCTGCGAACACTGCAGGCCCCGCTAAAGACAACAGATAAGTGAATTTGTGATCTTTTAACCGATCGCGCTTGCTAGTAGTGCTGGGAAACTTTGCATGCGGGGTGAAACTAATGAAAGTCAACGCAGGCAATGTTCGGGCTAAGGCAGTAATACAGAGCATTGAGGCTCACACTAAAGCGAGACTCCAAACCCTGCAGCACTATAGTCGGGGCACCAGCACCATTAACCCTCTACGCCGCATGTCGTAGAGAGATGGAATAGAGCTTGTGAAACTATGGGCCTCATTACGAATGTGGCTTAAAGGCAACAACGACCCCGGTAGTGCTACTGGCGCCGTTGTTACCTCTCTGCCACATTACGAGTTCTGCTTGCCGGTGCCGGACTGCATGCGTGGTCTGACCATGCGTGCAGACCGGCACCCACGAGCAGAACTCGTGATTGCACCGGCACCGTTATTAATGGGGCAGAATGGGGATCGGGAGGCCCGCCATACCGGCACCCGCGAATGGGCAATTATCGGCCCATTCATCTCGTAATGGGCTGGTAATGACCCATTCGCGAGTGCCAGGGCCGGTAGCGAGTTTGGCGGTAGCCTTGCCTTAAATAAGGGCTCGGCTACCGCCAAACTCGTAATGAGGCCCTATGTGAAGCTAAGTACTACTGTAATGCGATCCTCCGAGATCTTCCTGGCTCAGCTGGCACACCTCATCTCCTCCTTCTCCCCCAACTTCCAGTGTTTTGCAGACAACACGCAACTCTTTTTCAGACTTCCTGCTGACTCACTTGCACCATCCTTCATCCCTGTCTGGCATCCAGGCTTGCTGCTCTTCCAATGATCTCAGCCTCAACGCTAGCTAAACTGAGATCCTTGCGATTGAGAACCCTGCTCCATCCTTCTTCCTTTCTCTCTGGCCTACAACCTTGGGCTCTCCCCCTGCTCCTTCTTCTGAAGCTAGTAACCTTGGAGTCATCTTTGACTCCTCTTCATCCTTCCTCACTCACACGCAGGGCATTGCTAAGAAGTTCCACTTCCAACTCTTCCTTCTCAAAAGTTATTCTCCCATTTCTCACTTTCCCCCAGAAGCTCAATGTTTCCCAAGCACTAGTTCTCTCTGGGCTTGACTATTGCAACAGCCTCCTCCTCAATGTACCTTCGTCCACTCTGTGACCCTTTCAGCTAAGCCAGAATAGAGCAGCGAGACTTATCCTTGGCCTTAAACACAGGGACCAGATCTCTCCTGCTCTAAAAAACCTCCACTGGCTCCCGGTTGCTGCATAGATCAAATTCAAATCCCTCTGCATCAACCACAAGGCTGTCTGGGGCCAGGGACCACACTATCTGCAACTCTCTCTTATCAAATACTCTCCTTCTAGACCACTAGGCTCCTTTGGCACCAACTCTGTGTGTGAAGCGTTTGGCTAAACACAAAAGCAGGAGGCCGCTCGCTTTCCTCAGCTGGAACCCTCCTCTGGAACAGCTTCCCCCTCCCTCTGCATCTTGAGCAGGACCTTCTGAAGTCCTAAAAACACCTCAAGACTCCCCTTTCTTCTTCCGCCTCCCCTTCTTCCTTCCTCTGCTAATTACCACAGTTGCTTTGATTGGTGTCTTGGACTTCTTGCAACTTATGGGCCTCTGACCATTCACACCCAATCTACACAGCATTTTCTTCCCTCAACACTTGCCTCAGCACAAACTCCACACTGGATAATTGTACTTTCCACACAACGTGGCTCCTGGCCACTCTGAAAAACCTGAAGGTGTCTCCCTAGCTAGTCCCTGGTGAGCTATCATCCAGGTGGCAAGGACACAGCCATCACTATTGGATCCAGTTCCTGGGGGTGGACCAGTGAGGGAGGATCACCTGGATGGGTGGTCCTCTGGGAGTAAGTGTAGGACACCGAAGGGTGAGATCCAGTATCCCCCTTCTTTCAACACCTTTTCCCCATCCTACCACGTAGGACATTCAAAATCACTGTTTCCCCACCCCCATTTTCCGACAAGAACACTTTTGCACGATACACAGAATGGACTAACACCATAGCAGTTTACCTGACATGTCCCAATACAAGGGTTAGGCAATTGATCAGAATTACACACACCTGACGGCCCTTCCCCACAGGAATAAAAGGTTGAGCAAGAGAGCACAGTACGAGCAAGGCAGACTGCACGACAAGACAGCTATCCAGACCTGGAAGTTCAAGAGGAGGAGAAAGGCGGCAAATATCGAGAGGCTGATGAGGAGAGACACAACCTTGCCCTTTTTGACAAAACCCTGTGCAAACCCTTCTCTGAAAGATACTTACAACCGAGGACAATACCCCAGTGTGCTGCAACTGATGTCAACGGTACACAGAGAGTATCAACACTGATAAGCCGGAGCGAGGGAGACTCCTGCTTCCGTGGTACCGGTCTTGACTCCAGTAAGAAGGAACGGCAAGTGGTTCATCACAGCTGGTGAGTTGTGGGGAGAGCCGATAAGAACCAGGCTGTGGTAATTGAAATTGGCAAAGTGAAAGGAGTTTAAAAGAACTGTAACAATGTGAAGGGGAGAGCAGCTGCAAAAAGGGACCGGTAACACGTGGGTGCTGCCCCGAGAAACCCTGGCCAATCCCGGTGTGAGTGAATCTACAGATACTAGATGGCAGTAGAAGAGCCACCAAGATAGGTCAAAGTGGTCATACAGGAGGTCAAGCAGAATCCCTATATCGTCGAAAGCCTTTGACCTAAGAACTGTGAGAAAGCAAGGGAAGTGAATCCCGCTAACATTCGAAACAAATGCGAATATGAAGTGGCAAGAGTAAACCCGGAAGAGGGATGCTGACAAGAAGGGGGCAAGTCTAAAGTCCCAAGAAACAGTGTGTTGAAAAGAGTGAACCCGGTCGAAAGATGTCCACTGGAACTGTTTAAAAAGACATTAAGATTTGTGAGACACGATTTTTGAAAGGTCAGCGCCCGGAAGAGGGGGACCTAGGGGTGAACCCATCACCCAAAGAATATGTGAAAAGGAACTTTGTGTTTGCTTTGTTATTGAATACGTCAAGTCCTCGAAGGTAAGAGACTTTCCACAGAAACAAGACTTGGCCATCGAAGGTCCTGAGAGCTGCAAGTGGAACTGTCGTCTCATGCTGGAGAAGCTCGAAAGTGTGCTGTGCTCCACGATCCCACATTACCCCGTGCTCAAAACGTGGGGAAGGGAGTCCCAGGCTACCGCATTCTGACATATTATTTGAGAACACTTCTTTTCTTGAAAACGTTCTCACACCCCTTTTTGTATTTGTTGTAAAGTTTGCCAATAGGTATCTTAGTATAGGCCTTTTTTATTTGACACAATGCCACTAGGACTGCCTTATTTTCATTTGATGGTGGACGCTTGCTCCCATTTTAGATTTAGGATTAGTTTAGGATTAGATTAGGCGTTTTTCCAACCTACATATAGTTTAATAAACACCCTTGCACTGTGATCACTTGTGTCTGTCTTTACTGCTGCCGCCATGGGTTCCTTATATATGGTGTCATTAGTGGGATGTGACTCAATTGAAACAAATTGGGGAACCCTGAAATTTCAAAAACTTAGTCAGAGAGCTTCTAACCCTTCCATTGCCACCAAGAAATCAATTGTGTTTGATATCTGTATCAGTAGGGAAGCTATTATACCCCGTGGGAAAAGAGGAATGATTCCTATGGACTTGGTTTTGATACCCTCGTCCGGTGTGTTACATACGATTAGCCCCAAAATCTGGCTTATTATGGAAGTTCGGGATAGATGTCTTAGAGGGAGTTATTGACCCCGACTTTAGGGGAGATGTGAAGGTTCTATTACAGAATCATGGCGAAGTCCCTTTTGAGGTACGTCGGGGAGACCAAATTGCGCAGGGAATTTTTGGGGAAAGGGCTTTGTTCCCTCAGTTCAAAGAAGGCTAACCAGATAAGACAGGAAGAGGTTACTTAGGTTTTGCGCAGCTGATACATCTCTTAACGTCGAAGGAAGGAAAGGAGAAGAACCCACCGTCTATCCAACCTAGCCTTTGCCCTGGGAAATGATCCAGCTCTCGCTGAAGCTTTTCTACAAGCAATCCCAGAAGAGGAAGGCATAAAGAAGGGAAGTCCTTTTTTCTTCTTAAAACTTGGGTTACTTTACCAAAGAGAAACCCCCCAGAAGGTTTTATAAAGATCCAACTAGTAATACCTAAAAGCACAGAAAGGTTGTGCTAGGGTTCGCACAATCCCATCTCACTGGAGGATATTTGGGACACGTTGAAACCCAGGTGCATATTAGTGGAACGTTTTACTGGCCAGGTATCCATGCCGATATATGAAAACTTTCATACAAATCTGGGAAATATGTCAGAAGACCAGCCGCAGATCCCAGTACCTGCCCCTCTGAATCCGCTGCTGATCATAGAAGCCCCCTTTCCTAGAATTGGTATGGACATAATAGCACCTCTAATAAACATCTAAATAGGGCAATAAGTATGTCCTTGTGATCGTAGATTATGCAACCTGATATCCAGTGGCATTTCTGATGCAAAACACCACTCAGCAGATCCTGAAACATCTTCTACCATATTTTTCTGGGGTAGGTTTTCCCAAAGAAATATTAACAGATCAAGGTTTCAATTTTATGAGTAAAATGATGACCGAATGTCAAAGAGCTACTCTACATTACCACCTTGCGAACTTCGGTGTCCCATCCTAAAACCAATGGTATAGTAGAAAGATTCAATAAGACCTTGAAACTAATTCTACGGAAATTGGTAGACAAGGACAGGAAAGACCGGGATAGAATGATCCTGTGGGCCCTATTTGACGTGAGGAAAACCCACCAAGCTTCCACAGGTTTCTCTCCCTTTGAGTTACTCTATGGAAGAGAACCAGAGATGTCCTGAACATGCTCTGGGAAACCTGGAAAGAACGAGAGGAGGCTCCCATTCCAATATGACAAATCACCTCTAAATGCGAGAACACATGAAGTTGGTCCGGGACTTCATTTTGTCACACTCATCTGTGTCTCTGCAGGAGCGATGGACGAGCCTCCCTTGACACCGAGTCTTCACTTCCCCTGTTTCATCCGGAGGAATACCTGTCAAATACAAGGTGTACACTCAGACCTGAATTCACCCGATTCCCCTGGTCCCTTCCCTTTTCTTTACTGTGTGCTGTGATGTCCCCCTATGGGTTTACCTTGATGTTTAGTAGGGTGTGCACTCAATCCTGCATTTGCAGGGGTGTGATTCACTCATGTGATTGGTGCCAATGTCTGTAGGCTGAGTCCAGGTGTTTTATGCCTTCACAGCAAGGCTGAGAGTTCAAGGCGCCAGTTTCTTCACTGACTAGAAAGTCCTTCCCACAAGTGAACGTTGCACAGAGAATGTTGGTGTCCAGAATTGTCCGTATTGTCTTTGCCAGTATTTTTGTGGGTGAGTAGCACTGCATGTAGAAACTAGCTGCTGGTAGGTTTGCGCAGCGCCTTCAATTCGAGCACGCCTGGTAATGTCTCTCCCTTTCCCTTGCAGGAGCAATTATGTGGTATTAGCGCCTTGAGTCCGGGTTCAGCGCTACTGGAGACTTGGTGGTTAGGTAAGTTTGCACAGAGGCTTTTGGTAAGTATGCACCGCGTAGAGGGAGAGAGTGCAGTGAAATAAGTGTCCGCGTTATTGGAGCGAGCAAAATGAATAATGTCTCTTCTTTCTTACAGGGGTTTGTGTGCTCGTGCAACTAATCTGGATTCCAGCGTAGCGGGAAGATTCGTTGAGTATGCGCAGCGTTACTGATGTGCGCGTGTTAACGCTGTTCTTCTTTGTTCTTACAGGTGCCGGTGTAGAAGTCCCCTCTTGACTGGAGATAGTTGCGGCGTGGAGTAAGAACCAGGTAAGCTGAAGCTGAATGATCCAGAGCGGGTAAGCTGAAGTAGGATGATCCGGAGCAGGTAAGCAGAAGCAGGATTATCCGGAGCAGGTAAGCATAAGCAGGATGATCCGGAGCAGGTAAGCAGAAACAGGATGATATGGAGCAGGTAAGCAGATGCTGGCTGATCCAGAGCATGGCAAATGTGTTGCTGGTACAGCTCACAGTAAGCAACACGAAGCACTGGAAAAATCTTGGGTGTGGCTTATATAGCCAGCCACACCCAAACACTAGAGAGCTCATGAGTTATCATGCACTTCCTGTTTGGCAACAGGAAGTGGTAACCAGGAAGTTACTACAAACACTATGAAGGAATGAAAGGAGGGATTTGTTATGGGTTCTTTGTGTGCCTATGCCAGGCCTGCCAAGCCTTCACCCAGCTTGCCCCAACTACCTGCCTGATACCCATGACAGTCTTCCCCCTCAAGACCCCTCCCAATGGTGTGTATGAGGGCTTTGGTTTATCAGGATGGTCCTGATGGAATTTCCGCACCAATCGGGAGGCATGCACGTGCGTGCTGGATTCCCATGATCTCTCCTGGGGTCCGTACCCCTTCCAGTCAATCAAATAATACAGGGTCTTTCGTACTTGTTTGGAATGTAATATGTTCTTTACTTCATATTCTGGTGCTTCTTCACCCACTTGTATGGGTGCGGGAGGTGTGGAAGTTTGTGTTCCTGGGTATGCTGGTTTTAATAGTAACACGTGAAATGCGGGATGTGTACGCATATGTTGAGGTAACGCCAGTCTCATGGCTGCTGGATTAATTACCTTTTCTATTGTATATGGGCCGATGTATCTAGGCTGACATTTCTTGGGACCCTTTAAAGCAAAGTGTCTAGTTGCCAGCCAAACCGAGTCTCCCACTTGATAATCTGGGGGTTTTCGTCGATGACGATCAGTGTTTCTTTCTGTGTTTCTTTGGCTCGCTGTAGGTTCCTGCTGGCTTCTCTGGCTGCTTTCATGATGCTGGCATGTATGATAGTTTGATATGATAGTTTATTTATATAGCGCCTATACACAATGGCCCTCATTACGACCCTGGCGGAAAGTGACTGACCGGACCGCAACAGCGTAAATAGCGTTTCCGCCATTGCACGAAGGAGCAAAGTGCGGCCCATTCCGACCCATCGGGCACGAGCACCACGGCATGGCGGAAGTGCAAAGTCCGCGATGGCGGAAATGACCCCAAAACGGCCCACACCGCCGCCGTACGGCACCCTAGGTGCAATACCGCCACCCATCACAGCGGACACCGCAGAGTGCGCCTACCGGAAAGTACGGTGACCGGAAATATACGGAAACGGAAGTAAAAACATGGGCCCGGAACGGGAAACATCCCGCCGTACACCTATAAAACCACAAAAACCACACAACCACTAAAAACACTACCCCGAGACACACCCCAACCCGTCATCCACCCTAGCGAAACCAAGAAAAATGGGAAAAGTAGCGAAGAAAGCGTGCGACCGCAAGCGGCAGGTCCACTTCTCCCGTGAGGAACTCACCGTGCTAACAGAGACCCTCCAGGAGAATGCTGCCGTCGTCTTCTCCACGCAAATGACCAGGACGGCACTTGCGAACAAGAAGGCCATATGGGCTCTGGTGGCACAGCGGGTAAGTGCGGTGGGGACCGCACCCCGCAACCCACAGCAATGCAGAAAGCGATGGGACGACCTGCGGATACGCGTCCGCAGCATACTCTCTGCCAACCGCAACATTGCCACAGCCACCGGGGGAGGTCCTGAATCACCCATCAAGTTGACCCCCTGGGAAGAAATCTGTGCCTCCACAATCGGAATGGAGAGCATAGAGGGAGTCGGAGGGATGGAGAAAGGAGTGCAGACATCCGAAGATTCAGGTAGGTGGGCCAGATAAAACAATGCTAAATCCACAATGTCCAATCATGTGAAGTACCATGTGTCCACATAGTGCAACAGAAACACATGTCCAGGAGAACGTCCACACACATCGCCCTGATAGCGCACTTTAAAACTCACAATAAATACATAAATAATTAAAAACCCCTAAAACACCCACTACACGTGCAGCAGGCACACCCTAACTGCAGGCTGCCAAACAACTGCACCCTCACTCCACACACAAATGAAAGCACCTCCAAGGCCCCGACCCAAATCACCCTCAGGTACCACCCCAATGCATGTGATACAATGCCATTCCAATACCCACAGACCCATTAATAACCCTCGCCCTCCTTTACTCCACCACAGGGTCTGATCCAAACGACGAGCATCAGGACACCCCTACCAGCGCACCTGCAAAGAGGGCCAAGACCAACGGCCAAAGACCCTCCACCTCAGCTGCACGCATCAAGACACGGCAGCAGCACACATCAGGTGGCAGCACAGAGGAGGGAACATCAACAGGCACCCCAGCAGCCAGCATGCCCACAACACCACCACCACAGGTCCCCCCAACGGATGCCACAGAAGGCACTGCCTCTGGTGGCAGCAGCACCATAGGTGACACCCCATTGATGGCAGCATGCTCCGACACAGAAGACGGGGATGTCGAAGTCAGATCCATCCATGACCTGTCCCATTCCCCCTGTCTGTCCCATCCCATACAACATGAGGATACCACGCAGGGGCACCCACAAGACGACGACTGGCCATCCCCCACAAGCCCTGTGGCAAGGCAACATGAGGTCAACAGCCCCTCTGTGACACCCCCGCAAATGGCCATGGCCCAGCAGAGGCAACAGTCCCTCGACCAGTTAATCGTGCAACAGCAGCAACTGGCCACGCTCCTCAAGGACCATGCCGATGAATGTGGGCGCACTAAGGCAGACATAGAAACATCAACTGAGACACTCAGGGCAGAAATGGAGAGAAGTACAGAGACACTAAGGGCACAAATGGAGAGTAGCACCGAGAGCCTGAGAGTCCAAATGGAGAGAAGCACCGAGAGCCTGAGGGGGGAACTGCATGCGACGTCCAAAGACGTATGTGCCGAACTTGCCGCAGTGCGCCGTGTGCTCACTGAGCTCTCACAAACCCTTAGGGACATGCATGGACGTGAGCAGGCAGACACATCATCCGTTGCAAGTTCCGTCCAGGGCAGCCCCCAACGTAGATCTGGGAGGAACCTGCGCTCCACAGGCAGGGGTGCCCCTGACACCCGCAGAGGGGGCTTGCAATAGCGACAGCCCACTGACAATGAGCATCTTTGGACACTGGTGTTCGGGGGGGAGGTAGGAGGGTGGAGGGGGTGTGTTGGGCTCACTTGGGTGGCGGGTCGATAGGGTGTTCAACATGATATCACATATGCCATAAACAGTGCACGATCAACCAATGAGATGTGTGGACAATGATCTTTGTGTACTAGGCCATCATAGGCGTACAGTCCATATTGTGCATGTACCAGACACACACAGTGCCACGAGTCCCGTGTCCATGTATCAGCCACCAGGTGTGAGTGCTAGAAGCATGCATCAATGAGATGCTGACGAATGTCACGGCCCTCCGGTGCCTCGCAGACTCCTTGAGGTGCTGCCACATCCCCACCCTCATCATGACCATCATCAGGTGCTTGCAGTTCTGCGTCAGGGGGCATGGGCACATTTCTACGTACGCACATGTTGTGGAGCATGACACATGCCATGACCATCTTTGCAACCTTCTCATGGCGGTACAGGAGTGCCCCGCCAGACCTGCTGAGGCAGCGGAAACGAGTCTTCAGTAGGCCGAATGCCTGTTCAATGACTACACGGGTACGTGAGTGGGCATGGTTGTAGTCCTCCTCATGCTGGTCCCGTGGGTTCCGGACTGGTGTGAGGAGCCATCTCTTCAGTGGATACCCAGCATCACCTGTATGTGGACGATAAACGTATGATGTGGAATGCCATTGCTACGTACGCACCCCCCCCCCTTCCTGCCAGGTCATTGCCGCATCACATACCCCACATCATCATGCATGAAATGAGACTCACCGAGTAGCCAGGATCTGTTCCCTGCATGTCGCTCCATGTAGCGTGGTATAGTAGAGTTCCTCAAGACCATAGAATCATGGGTTGATCCAGGGAATCTGGCACAACAATGTGTAATGATCCTGTTGGAGTCACACACCATTTGTACATTCAGGGAATGAAATTGTTTTCGGTTGCGGTACTGGGCCTCCATGGCATGTGGGACGACCAATTCCACATGGGTGCAGTCGATGGCACCAATGCAACCCGGTATGCCGCCAAGTGCATGGAATCCCACTTTTGTGTTGGTAATTTCCTGCTCCGAGCGTGGTAGAGAGATGTAGTCGTCTGCGTGCTGCAGGAGGGCATCGAGCACTTGCAATAGTGTCCGTGAGAACAGTGGCTGAGAAATGCCATGCAACTGTCCGACTGTGTGCTGGTAGGTGCCTGTGGCCAGGAAGTGGAGTACAGACACCACCTTCAGTAGGGGTGGGATGGCGGTTGGGCTATCTATCATGCTGACAAGGTCAGCGTGTGTCATGTCCACTATTGCGGCTATGGTGTCCCGGTCCAAACGGTAGAGGGTGTGGATCTGCTCATCAGTGAGGTTGAACGGATGTGCTCGGAGGCGTGGGATTGCGGGCTGCCTGCGTGGTGGTAGTGGCTGTGCTGGCGGCCCTTGCTGGCCCTGCCTTGGCCTCCTCCTCCTCCTGCGTCTCCTCCGTGCGGCCGGTTGTAGTTGGTGTTCGTCTTCTTCTTGGAGTTGGAGTACTTGCAGTGCTATCAGGTCCCCCAGGGCCAACATCGCGAGTCCTGCCGGTAGCATTTCGGAGTGGGTGTGGTTGTGGGAGGAGACTGGGTGTGCAATTTATGTGTTTTCAGGCTGTATGGCCTCCACCTGTGGTGATTCATTCCACCTGTGCAAGCTGCTCTCCCCTTTGGGCGAGCACGTCCCGCACACAACGCTGCAATTCGAGGAATGGCATCTTGCTATTGCAATCATGTATTTGTACCCGATGGCCGTGTAACATTTGTTGATATGTACATTCGGCTATGGTCCCATTGTTTCACATACAATCTTTGCAGTCGCGAACAGACTTGTGATGGGTCAGTGGAACGTAGTACTCGAGTAACGGTGGGCCCTCATGCATCACTGTACCGAGTTGCAACGACGGGCGTGGCGTCCCATTAGTGGGTGATGGCAGTTGCCATTTTCACACACAGCCGCACTAGATGGATTAATTTGTGATTTCAAACGGCCACAGATGCCTTTTCGACGTGATGTTGCAAATGAGGAATTCGAAGGGCGGCGCTTTCGGTTTTCAGCTAGCGGCGAGGAGATGCCCACAGGTCTGACTGCAAATATAACGTTCTATTGTTCAATGTCCTTGAGACAGGGGCCATGGCGAGGAAGCAATGATTGATATGAATAGTTTGGGATGCGCAATAGTGACGTGGGCGATGAGGCCGGACGTTCCCAAATACATGTAACTTCACAACACTGGAATTACGGGCTGGGGCACTGTGGATTTTGCAGGCTGCATAACCCACAGACTCAATGGAAATTTCGAATGTTTTGTGAGTAAATATTCAGGCGTTTTTATAACAGGATGAGGGAATGATGAATGGATGCATGGGCAGGTGATTTGATACAGGGTTTGCCATGTACAGGGCTTCTTGGAATCTATCCGCCTCCCCTGCGCTATGTGATGCAGGGCTGCCATAGTGGGACCATCGTCTATCTGGGCTTGTTGAGCCCTCCCTGTCTCGACGCGCCTTCAGACACTTGTGTCCATGCACGTTAACATTCCCATCTGATGGAATCTGTTTTGACAGACGCATGCACAGGTACACTCATTTGTGATGGTGTTTACACCTCGATATAGATAGTTATGAGTCGCAAGTGGTTTTGGGGTGGTGATGATCCTTTCGAGTGGGCTAGCATGCATATGACTGTGGATTTAGTGTGATCATTGAAGTGAGTTGTTCGAATGTAGTTCTGATGGCCATTCTGTTCTTTTTCTTTTCTTTTGGTTGACAGGTATCTCCTCCCCTTTTGCCACTGCCATCTGTATGCCACTCCTGCAGATGGCGTTTACTCCCGACACCTGCTGCTTCGTGTTAATCAGTGGAGCAGCATTACGATCTTATGGGACGATCGCCAATGGGCCACATGCCCTTACGCAGTACTAGTGGCTCGGAGCAACATTTCGGCCTTTCAGCTGGACTAGTGCCTCCCCATTGGGACGGCCCTGCGGTTCTGTGCGCTTCCATGTTGCCTTTTCGTACGTGAATGTGGCTCTGTGTACCATGATGGAACAGGGCGTCACACAAGTAGTAGCTGGTCATTCCTTGCGGATGCAGCCCACAATGGTGATATGTGTTTTGGAGTTCATGGACTAATGGCTGTATGGGCTTGGTGATTTAGTTGTGCATTAAATTTCTATTCTGATATGGGCCGTGTAGCGTTCTTCTTTGCGAGTGATGTGGCATATTCCTATTTGGGGAGCGATGTATTGTGAGGAGATCTGCATTGGGTTCCAGCTTCGGAGTATAGTCGCGTGGTACTGTGCTGGGCGCGTTTGCCTACGGAGCCCAGTGAGGTCAGGGATGGGGGCTGCCAATATGACTGTTTGAATGTTGTCATGCTCAGGGGCGGGGGATTGGGTTTTGTGTAACAGATGCCGGTCAGCCAGGTGGACTGGTGGAATGTTGTGATTTTCGGAATATTGCTGGTCACAGGTGCCTGTGTTTGCGTGCGTTTCTGGGGGGGGACTGTGGTCATGTCCATTGGAATGGCTTCTGTATTCGTGCCATCTGTGCCCTGCAGCTCCCATTGGCCCCTCTTGTGATTCTTTTGTTCGTTAGCATGCATGGGTGACTTGTACATTTCACTGGTTGCATTGTGACTTCATTGCACCTACGGGGAGTTGTACTTTGTGGGCAGGGAGCGGTGTACAGGCACTCAGTGGGGCCGTTTACGGTTGATTCGCGATGCCGTACTTCTCACCATGGCGGAATGGTGCTTTCCGCCATGCTTGATGGCGTTAGGTACATGTCCGCTAGGGTCGGAATTCGCGTACCCTTGCGCCATGGTGGTATTTACGGTTTGGCATGGCGCGCGCGCGCGTACTTGGTGCAGTTAGCGTTGGCGTTCACTACGGTGTCGCTAATGGCTTCGTACTTTGCGGTGACGGGTCATAGTCGCACCGAGCGCTATTCGATGGCGGTATTGCATTTCCGCCATCGTTTTCCGATTTCCGCCAGGGTCGTAATGAGGGCCAATGTGTTTCAAAACGCTTCAAGGCAAGGAAGGGAACAAGGGAAAATACGACGACATTCTTACAGGCCATGAACAGTAAGGATGTGAAATTAACTATCGTACTCGGCCTGACGACATTTCAGATAGTGCAAGCGCTAAGACATAGATAAGGAAGGGAGGGGGAGAGTGGGAAGGAAATGGAAACAGACAGGCAACTACCGTACTAAGCCTGACGACATTTCTGGTAGAGCCGGAGGAAAACAAAAGGTGAGGGAGAGGGGTGCGAAAGGGAGAGGAGGAACAAAACAAGTGACTATCGTACTAAGCCTGATAACGTTTCAGATAGTGCTGGAGGGAGGGGGAGGGGCAACAGTAAGGGGATAGGGGAGCGACAGACGAGGTTGCTATCATAGTAGGTCCAGGGACAATTCTGATAGAGCAAGTGCATAGAAGAAAGTAAGGGGAGGAGGAGAGGAGATGGGAAAAGGGAGAGGGGAGGGGAGGAGATAACAGAGAGTAAGCAGTCAAAAAGAGTGGAGAAGCAAGAGAGGAGAGCGAATACAGTTGCAGAAGTCAGTAGTAACACATAATGTTGCAAGCCAGGATACAAGATGAAGATGGAACAGCATGATTCAGGGCCACCATGAGTACAAGATGCAAAGGAAGTCCAGCATAAGAGTTGAGAAAGGGTGACGCACCGTGAATCAATGAAGTCCATAAAAGTAAAATCCAGCATTGGCCACAAGACGGTGATGGTGAAAGCAGAATGTATCAGGACAGACCCTGTGTGCAGGAAGGGGGGGTGCAGAAGGGAACAACACAGGGGGACCAGAGAGGGTGGGGATGGCCTGTTGGAACAGAGGGTGTAAGCACATGTTGGTGCAAGCTTACCTGCTGTCTTAGAAGGGGGTCGGACCCTGGATCCTCCTGGTCTGAACAGGTCCAAACAGCAATAGCACTTTTCTTTGACTGTCTTTCACTTTGAACACCCGGGCGAGAGACGCCCTTCATCTAAGAGTTAAGAGCAGGAAGGAAGAGGCAGGGCTAAGAAGGTGGGCGGGGCTTAGGCCAGGTGACCTAGATCCACTTACAGCTGCTCCCCAGCTGCAAAGGAAAAGAGGCTGGAGGGCTCCTTAAGTAGGGAAAAGAGTGGCAAGCAGGAAGGCACCAGGTGGGCGGGGCTTGCTAAGTGGTGAAAAGGAGCGGCAAGCAGGAAGGCACCAGGTAGGCGGGGCTTGCTAAGTGGTGAAAAGGAGTGGCAAGCAGGAAGGCACCAGGTGGGCGGGGCTTGCTAAGTGGTGAAAAGGAGTGGCAAGCAGGAAGGCACCAGGTAAGCGGGGCTTGCTAAGTGGTGAAAAGGAGTGGCAAGCAGGAAGGCACCAGGTGGGCGGGGCTTGCTAAGTGGTGAAAAGGAGCGGCAACCAGGAAGGCACCAGGTGGGCGGGGCTTAGGCCAGGTGACCTAGATCCACTTACACCTGCTCCCCAGCTGCAAAGGAAAAGAGACTGGAGGGCTCCTTAAGTAGGAAAGTGAGCGGCAAGCAGGAAGGCACCAGGAGGGCGGGGCTTGCTAAGTGGTGAAAAGGAGCGGCAAGCAAGAAGGCACCAGGTGGGCAGGGCTTGCTAAGTGGTGAAAAGGAGTGGCAAGCTAGAAGGCACCAGGTGGGCGGGGCTTGCTAAGTGGTGAAAAGGAGTGGCAAGCGGGAAGGCACCAGGTGGGCGGGGCTTGCTAAGCGGTGAAAAGGAGCGGCAACCAGGAAGGCACCAGGTGGGCAGGGCTTAGGCCAGGTGGCCTAGATCCACTTACACCTGCTCCCCAGCTGCAAAGGAAAAGAGGCTGGAGGGCTCCTTAAGTAGGGAAAAGAGCGACAAGCAGTAAGGCACCAGGTGGGCGGGGCTTGCTAAGTGGTGAAAAGGAGTGGCAAGCAGGAAGGCACCACGTGGGCGGGGCTTGCTAAGTGGTGAAAAGGAGTGGCAAGCAGGAAGGCACCAGGTGGGCGGGGTTTGCTAAGTGGCGAAAAGGAGCAGCAACCAGGAAGGCACCAGGTGGGCGGGGCTTAGGCCAGGTGACCTAGATCCATTTACACCTGCTCCGCAGCTGCAAAGGAAAAGAGGCTGGGGGGCTCCTTAAGTAGGGAAAAGAGCAGCAAGCAGGAAGGCACCAGGTGGGCAGGGCTTGCTAAGTGGTGAAAAGGAGCGGCAGGCAGGAAGGCACCAGGTGGGCGGGGTTTGCTAAGTGGTGAAAAGGAGTGGCAAGCAGGAATGCACCAGGTGGGCGGGGCTTGCTTAGTGGTGAAAAGGAGCGGCAACCAGGAAGGCACCAGGTGGACGGGGCTTAGGCCAGGTGACCTAGATCCACTTACACCTGCTCCCCAGCTGCCAGCTTTACTGCGGGCATTTTAATCTTTTCTGGCGGATCGTAGACCGACATTCTGGGGTTTTGACCATATATAGTAAAGAAGGGTGTTGCTTGGGTTGATGAATGTGTTAAGTTGTTGTAGGCATACTCTGCCATCCATAGAATTTCTGTCCAGCTTTGGCTTGTTTGGTGTAATAGACAGCGCAAATACTGTTCCATGGTCTGGTTCGTGCGCTCGGTTTGGCCGTCCGTTTGAAGGTGGTGACTAGAAGACAGACGGATTTCTACTCTTGCCAGGGCACAACATTTCTTCCAAAAACGAGATACAAAAATGGCTGCCTCTGTCAGAAACGATTATGGTAGGGAATCCATGTAACTTGATGATTCTGCCTAGAAAAACCTGCGCCAGGGTCTGAGCTGAGGGAATACCCTTTAGAGCTATGAAATGGGCCATTTTGGAGAAGAGGTCCACTACTATGAGGATGATATTATAACCTGAGTTAGGCGGTAGATCAGTGACGAAGTCAATTGATACTGTGTGCCAGGGTGGTGGCGGAATGGTGATTGGCTGAAGGAGGCGGCTGGTTTTTGCCTGGATGTTTTGTATTGTGCACACACCTCACAGGTGCCTATGTAGGTGGCAATATCTTCTCGCCAAGTTGGCCACCAATAACATTTGCTTACTTTCTTCATGGTTTGGGCTATACCCGGATGGGCTTCTAACAGCGAGTCGTGGTAGTCTGATATGATTGCTTGTTGCAGATCCTTAGTTGGAACATAGAGGCTTTTTTGGTAGCATGGTAGTTTGTCTTGAATGGTGAACTGATCTCCCTTCGTGTCCCAAGCCAGTAGGTCTTCTTCAGACATATTTTCTTTAATTGTTTCCTGCAGAGTATTTAACGGAGATGGGCCGATGCAGAGGCCGAGCATTTTATGGCTGGGTATGATCTCCACCGGGTTAGGGGCATTGTAGACCTCCTCTCCTGTGCCAATGCGGGATAAAACATCCGCTTTCCCGTTCTTAACTCCGGGGCGGTAGGTGATTACAAAATCGTATTCCATTAAGGATAGGGCCCAACGGAGCTGCCTAGAAGACTGAGCTTTTGCTGAGCGTAAGTATTGCAAGTTCTGATGATCTTTTATTATTGTGATGGTGTGTTTTGCTCCTAGTAAGTAATGTCGCCATTCACACAGTGCGCTTTTGATTGCTAGGAGTTCTTTCTCAGAAATTGCATAGTTTAATACTGCTGGGGAAAATTTCCTTGACCAAAAGGCAATGGGGTGAAGGCATCCGGTTTCAGGATTTTGTTGAGACAATACGGCCCCCATGGCAATGCTTGAAGCGTCCGTTTCCACGATGTACGGAAAATCGGGTTGTGGGTGTCGCAGAATTGGGGCTGAGGTGAATTTTTCCTTGAGAGCTCAGAAAGCTTCTTCCGCCTCTGGTGTCCATTCGAACCTTCGGTGTTTGCACAGCAAGGATGTTATTGGATGTACAATATGTGAGAATACTGGTATGAAGCATCGATAAAGTTTGCAAACCCTAGGAAACTCTATACTCCCTTTACAGACGTGGGTGAGGATCAAGTGAGGATTGCCTCCACTTTTCTACTGTCCATCTTGATCCCCTGCGGTGCCAGTACATATGCCAGAAACTCCACCTCGGTGACGTGGAAGGAGCATTTTTCTAGCTTTGTGTACAGTTGGTTTTCACGCAGTTTGCAGAGTACAGCTCACACGTGGGTTACGTGTTCTTGGGGAGTGGTGGAGTAGAACAGAATGTCATTGATGTAGACGACTGCGCAGACATTGAGGAGTTCCCGTAACACATCATTCATAAAATGCTGGAACGCAGCCGGGGCATTGCAAAGCCCAAAGGGCATGACCTGGTATTCGTACAAGCCATAGAGGGTGCGGAACGCAGTCTTCCAGTCGTCCCCTTTCTTCATGCATACCAGGTGATATGCACCGCGTAAGTCTAGCTTGGTGAAAATCTTCGCTTGTCTCACCTGGTCTATGAGTACTGGTATCAGAGGTAACAGGTTCTTATTTTTTATGGTGACTTGATTTAGGGCCCAGTAATCAATACACGTTCTTAAGTCCCCCTCTTTCTTTGGTACGGAGAAGACTGGAGAGGCGGCTGGTGACTTAGATGGTCTAATGAAGCCATTGGCCAGGTATTGATCCAAGTTGGTCCGTAGATGAGTGTTTTCTTCCTCGGTTAATGCATAAATGTGGCTGTACGGTACTTGTGCCCCTGGTTGCAGGTCGATCTGGCAGTCGTAAACTCGATGTGGTGGTAGTGTATTAGCTTGCTCCTTCTCTAACACATCCTGGAACTCCTGGTAATCCTCTGGTAAAGTGCCCACCAAGCCTAAACCTGCTATCTTTTCCTGCAAAGCTAACAATGGGCTTCCTTTGATCCCTTTGATGTCGTAACAAGAGGCGCATTCCGTGGAAAAGAGTAAGGTTCGAGCTTGCCAATCTATCTTTGGGTTGTGCATCTCTAGCCACGGTATCCCAAGAATCAGCTGGAATTGGGGTGCAGCGATAAGTCGAATCTAATACTTTCTCTGTGGCCATCTTGGCAGATTAAGGTGATGATGGAAGTACACTGTGTTACTGGTCCCGAAAGGAGTTGTGTGCCATCCACAGCTGTCATGCTTTCTGCGGTGTCCTCACGGTGGAATGCTAATCCCAAGGTCTTTGCAGTGTTCATGTCTGGGTAGTTCCCAATAGCCCCACTGTCTATGAAAGCCTTGAGGGCATGTATTCTGGTGGGCTATGAAGGGTCTACCAAAACCACAGGAATACTGAAATGTGAGATCTGAGTGCTCCGTTCCTGGCTCGACAGACCGACCTCTACATCTTCCGGGCGTTGGAGTTTTCCGCTACCGCACCTGTGTCTTCCCCCATGTTATCTAGTACCCCCATTGTCTTTCATGGGGGTTTAATTGTGCAGTTCTGGAGGAAGTGACCAGATTGGCCGCAATATAAGCAACATTTTTCCTGACGCCTCCGTTCTCTCTCCGCCTTGGTGAGTGGTCCCCTGAGAACACCCAATTGCATGGGCTCTGAGTGTATTTCTGAGGCCTGTCGATGGGATGCTTCCTTTGGTCGGACATACACTGGTCTATGCTCTGATCTGGTTCGGTCGGCCTTGCGATCCTGTAACCGGTGGTCTAGTTGCATAGTTAGGTCGATGTTTTCACTGCAATCTTCGGGAGGATTAACTACTTGCGCCAAGACATCTTTTAATTCTCTTCTCAGTCCTTGATAAAATAACGTTATTCGTTTCTCCTCTGGCCAACCTGATTCGGCTATTAAGCAATTGAATGTGGCGACATATGAGATTAGATCCTGACCACCCTGTCGCAGAGAGAGTAGCTCATCATCTAGGACCTGACCTCGAGTCCGATGGGCAAATAGTTTTTCCAGTTCACGCTGAAAACCTGGGTAATTTCTCAGTAAAGGGTCGTCCCTAAGCACTAACGGGACAGACCAGTCCGCAGCGTGCCCTCCTAAATAGGAGAGGACAAAAGTTACTTTAGCTTGGTCGTTCAGAAAGTTGTCTGGTTTGCATATGAAATGTAGCCGGCATTGATTCATGAACACTCCAAATTTCTTGGGATCCCCAGAGAAGCGTTCCGGGGGTGCTAAAGGGATGTTGCCTGGAAGCCCTTTGGGCTTACCTTGATCTTTAGTAGGGTGTGCACTCCATCCTGCATTTGCAGGGGCGCGATTCACTCATGTGATTGGTGCCAATGTCTGTAGGCTGAGTCCAGATGCCAAACTCTGTTTTATGCCTTCACAGCAAGGCCGAGAGTTCAGGGCGCCAGTTTCTTCACTGGCTAGAAAGTCCATCCCACAAGTGAACGCTGCGCGGAGAATGTTGAGTGTCCAAAATTGTCCTTATTGTCTTTGTTTGCCGGTATTTTTGTGGGTGAGTAGTGCTGCGTGTAGAAGCTAGCTGGTGGTAGGTTTGCGCAGCACCTTCAATTCGAGCGCGCCTGGTAATGTCTCTCCCTTTCCCTTGAAGGAGCAATTATGTGGTATTAGCGCCTCGAGTCCGGGTTCAGCGCTACTGGAGACTTGGTGGTTAGGTAAGTTTGCACTGAGGCTTTTGGTAAGTATGCACCGCGTAGAGAGAGATAGAGCGCAGTGAAATAAGTGTCTGCGTTATTGGAGCGAGCGCAATGAATAATGTCTCTTCTTTCTTACAGGGGTTTGTGCGCTCGTGCAACTAACCTGGATTCCAGCGTCGCGGGAAGATTCGGTGAGTATGCGCAGTGTTACTGATGTGCGCGTGTTAACGCTGTTCTTCTTTGTTCTTACAGGTGCCGGTGTAGAAGTCCCCTCTTGACTGTAGATAGCTGCGGCGTGGAGTAAGAACCAGGTAAACTGAAGCTGAATGATCCAGAGTGGGTAAGCAGAAGTAGGATGATCCGGAGCAGGTAAGCAGAAGCAGGATGATCCGGAGCAGGTAAGCATAAGCAGGATGATCCGGAGCAGGTAAGCAGAAACAGGATGATCTGGAGCAGGTAAGCAGATGCTGGCTGATCCAGAGCACGGCAAGTGTGTTGCTGATACAGCTCACAGTAAGCAACACGAAGCACTGGAAGAATCTTGGGTGTGGCTTATATAGCCAGCCACACCCAAACACTAGAAAGCTCATGGGTTATCATGCACTTCCTGTTTCGCAACAGGAAGTGGTAACCAGGAAGTTATTACAAACACTAGGAAGGAATGAAAGGAAGGATTTGTTATCGGTTCTTTGTGTGTCTATGCCAGGCCTGCCAAGCCTCCACCCAGCTTCCCCCAACTACCTGCCTGATACCCATGACAAATTTATACTCATATGGGAAAGGCCCAGAACCAGCAGAAGGCTAATTGCGATTTAAAAAAGTAAATTTAAGATCTTGTTCTGTTGGACAGAAAGTACCAGTCCTCTTACCCACCTCGGAGAACAAACTAGTTTCGAAGTGGCACGGACCTTACGAGGTAATAGAATGAACAGAACTTGCACGTATAAAATAGGCCAACCAGACCGAAAATAGAAAGTCCACTTATACCACACCAACCTCTTAAAAGAGTGGAAGGAAAATCCATCAGCCACCCATGCCAAAGTACTAGCCTGCCAGGTTCCAGAAGATATAGATAACTTTGACTTAATTCCTTCTGAGTTATCATTCCAACAACGAGAAGATGTAAGAGATGTAGTGGTCTCATTCCCTGATGTATTCTCAGAAAAACCAGGAAGAGTAAAAGGGATCTACCATTATATTCAAACCCCTAAAGGCAAAATGGTTCATCTAAAACCCTATCGTCTACCAGAGGCATGTAAACAGATAGTGATTGAGGAAGTCAACAAAATGTTGAAGGCCAATATCATTGAGCCCTCCTGAAGTCCCTGGTCCTTTCCTATTGTGTTAGTTACAAAATCTGACCATTCCTGGAAATTCTGCATAGACTTCCGTCAAGTGAATGCCATATCCGCCTTTGATGCCTCTCCCATGCCACGCATCGATGACTTCATTGATGAACTCGGAAGACCACTTATCTATCCGCCCTAGATTTAACCAAGGGGTACTGGCAAGTCCCCGTATATGGGCCAGTTAAGGAAAAAACTGCATTTTCAACGGGTTTAGGATTATTCTAGTTTAAAGTCTTCCCTTTCGGCCTACACAGTGCACCAGCTACGTTCCAACGCCTCATGGATAACATCCTGCAGCCCTATTCTGATTTCTGTGGCGCTTATATTGACGATATTGTCATTTATAGTAAAAACTGGGAGGACCATCTCTTCCATCTTTATACCATCATGAAAGTCCTCAGGAATGCTGGCCTAACTGCTAATCCAGCTACATGCAGATTGGCACAATCAGCCGTGAAAAACCTTGACTTTTTCCTAGGGAATGGGAATGTACAGCCCCTACATGAAGAGGTAAAAGCCGTCTTGGATACTCCAACTCCCAAGACCAAAAGAGATCCTGGGCCTTTCCTTGGTCTAATCAGATATTGCAATAGGTTTATCCCTAGCTTTCGGATAAAATGGCCCGGCTGACAGATAAACTTAAAAATGCCAAACCCCAGAAACTTCATTGGAACGATGATGACAAGATATACTATAACATCTTAAAGCAGATGTTCTGCCAAAACCCAATATTAAAAGGTAGTCGACTTCTCAAGAGTGTTTGCGTTACAGACGGACGCATCTCTTACAGGGTTAGGAGCCGTTCTGTCCCAAATTTGCAACGGACTAGAACACCCCATACTAAACACCAGCCGCAAATTATTCCCACGTGAAAAATGTTATTCTCTGATAGAACTAGAAGCCCCAGCCATCAAGTGGGCCATTATCCATCTTAGGTACTACCTATTGGGATGAATGTTCACACTGGTTACAGACCACTCAGGCTTAGTCTGGATTAGCCAACGCAAAGAGTCCAACCCTCGGGTCATGCGCTGGTTTGTAAACCTCCAACCCTATTGCTTCCCAGTGGAACACCGGAAGGGAAAAAAACAGGGAAATGTGGATTTTCTTTCCCGGTTCCCTGTTAAGCAAATGTGGCTACATCGCATGGAGGAAGGGCATGTGAGAAACCTGAAGGTGCCTCCCTAGCTAGTCTACAGGGATCTGTCATCCAGGTGGTCAGGACACAGCCATCGCTTTTGGATCCAGTTCCTGGGGGTGGATCAGTGAGGGAGGATCACCTGGATGGGGGTCCTCAGGGAGTGGGAGTGGTACACCGATGGGTGAGACGTGGTATCCCCCTTATTTTAAAACCTTTTCCCCATCCTACCATGTAGGACATTCAAAACCATTGCCCGTCCCCCCTTTTCCGACATGAACACTTTCGCACGATACACCAGAGAATGGACTAACACCAGAGCCGTTTACCTGACATGTCCCAATACAAGGGTCAGGCAAAGTCAGGCCATTGATCAGAATTACACAGACCTGATGGCCTTTCACTTCCCCACAGGGAGAAAAGGTGGAGCCATGATGGGAACTATGGCGAGAACGTCTGGACATGTATTTTAATGCCACAGGGGAGAAAGATGACCGAACAAAAAAATGTACACTGATATATTCAGCAGGGCCAGCGGACCACAAGCTTTTCAAGACCCTGCGCCCCACCGATAATTCATACAATGAAGCTGTCAAAGCGCTGTCGGATTACTTTGCTCCCATGGTGAATACCGACTATGAAGAGTTTGTCATGTTCACAGCGATGCAAACAAGTGAGGAGAGCCTGGACAAATATTACAGTCGCCAGAGACAGCTGGCTGCAACCTGCGCCTGGGAGAATATGGAGGAAGAGGTGAGACTCCAAATCATTATTGGGTGCCACTCTGTCAAACTATGAATGCATATCCTTTGTGAACCAGGAATTATGCTTCCCAGAATCCTTGAGTTGGGATGCTCTCACGAGCTGTCGGTCGTCAGAGCATTCAAGATGGAGTCGGTGCTGAAGTCAGTCAAACTAGAGGAGGTGTGCTCAGTGGGGAAACAAGCCTTGAAAGCCCAAGGAACTCCTGATGACAGAAGAAACACAGAAACCCCTCGATCCCTGCCCCCTGCCCACAGTGCAGATATGATCTCCCCCACAAGAAAGACTGGCCAGCAAAAATGTACACCTGCACAAGGTGTGGTATCCAAAATCACTTTTCCAGGGTATCCAGAGCATCAGCCACTGCCAGCATACTGAGGGCTAATTAACGTCCCAGAGGCTTCCCGCAAGATAGGATGGCCAAGACCGCCAAGACCACGTCCGCAGTGTTTCAGATGGAACCACCCGTTGGAGGCATAGGGGATGAAGACAAAGACGTTTTCTTCATATCGGCCGTGCTCACAGTCGGTGGCCAGGGAAAGCGCCAAACTGATGCTCAGTTACTATTCTGGGCACCCCCGTCCATGTACCTCTCCATACTGGTGCCTCGGTCAATGTCATGGCCGATGAGCAATACCAGACGCTACCCAGACCTCCATCAGTCCAAGAGACCAAAGTGTGCATATTCACTGGGGCAAGACCCCACTACCACTAGAAGGCACCTTCATTGTCGCTGTCCAACACCATGGTGTCTCCATACAAGCCCGATTCTACGTGAACAAGGTAGTCACACAAACATTGCTCAGCAAGTTGAAGCCCTGGGACTCATTCAATTCGCCCATGGAGTGTTCATCGAGGATGTACAGGTACTGCTACAGATGTTTCAAGGCTTATTCACAAGAATCGGCAGATGGTGGACAAACCAATCCGGCTCCACATTGATGACACAGTCCAGCCGGTGGCGTTGAAACACAGAAGAGTGCCTTTACACCTTTGGGAGAAAGTAGAGGACGATATACAGAACCTAGTGGAGCCAAGACCACGTCCGCAGAGTTTCAGATGGAACCACCCGGTGGAGGCACAGGGGATGAAGACAAAAACGTTTTCTTCATATCGGCCGTGCTCACAGTCGGTGGCCAGGGAAAGCGCCAAACTGATGCTCAGTTACTATTCTGGGCACCCCCGTCCATGTACCTCTCCATACTGGTGCCTCGGTCAATGTCATGGCCGATGAGCAATACCAGACGCTACCCAGACCTCCATCAGTCCAAGAGACCAAAGTGTGCATATTCACTGGGGCAAGACCCCACTACCACTAGAAGGCACCTTCATTGTCGCTGTCCAACACCATGGTGTCTCCATACAAGCCCAATTCTACGTGAACAAGTTAGTCACACAAACATTGCTCAGCAAGTTGAAGCCCTGGGACTCATTCAATTCGCCCATGGAGTGTTCATCGAGGATGTACAGGTACTGCTACAGATGTTTCAAGGCTTATTCACAAGAATCGGCAGATGGTGGGCAAACCAATCCGGCTCCACATTGATGACACAGTCCAGCCGGTGGCGTTGAAACACAGAAGAGTGCCTTTACACCTTTGGGAGAAAGTAGAGGACGATATACAGAACCTAGTGGAGCCAAGACCACGTCCGCAGAGTTTCAGATGGAACCACCCGGTGGAGGCATAGGGGATGAAGACAAAGACGTTTTCTTCATATCGGCCGTGCTCACAGTCGGTGGCCAGGGAAAGCGCCAAACTGATGCTCAGTTACTATTCTGGGCACCCCCGTCCATGTACCTCTCCATACTGGTGCCTCGGTCAATGTCATGGCCGATGAGCAATACCAGACGCTACCCAGACCTCCATCAGTCCAAGAGACCAAAGTGTGCATATTCACTAGGGCAAGACCCCACTACCACTAGAAGGCACCTTCATTGTCGCTGTCCAACACCATGGTGTCTCCATACAAGCCCGATTCTACGTGAACAAGGTAGTCACACAAACATTGCTCAGCAAGTTGAAGCCCTGGGACTCATTCAATTCGCCCATGGAGTGTTCATCGAGGATGTACAGGTACTGCTACAGATGTTTCAAGGCTTATTCACAAGAATCGGCAGATGGTGGGCAAACCAATCCGGCTCCACATTGATGACACAGTCCAGCCGGTGGCGTTGAAACACAGAAGAGTGCCTTTACACCTTTGGGAGAAAGTAGAGGACGATATACAGAACCTAGTGGAGCACGACATCATCAAGCAAGTTTAAGGGCTCACCCCCTGGGTGTCCCCAATTGTCATTGGACACAAACCGAAACAGCAGGATAGTGTCTGCATTTGTGTGGATATGCGACTGCCCAACAATGCTATAAGAAAAGAAAGGCACTTAAGCCTCACACTGGATAACATCATCGCCGAACTGGAAGGCGCAACTGTTTTTCCCAAACTAGACCTCCGCTCAGGTTACCATCAACTTCTGCTTCACTAGGACAGTCGGTACATCACAACATTCACAACACATGTCGGCCTCTACAGTTATAAGAGGCTGAACTTTGGCATCTTGTCGACTGCCAAGGTTTCTTAGAATGCCATAAGCAGAGCCCTGGCGGGATTGCGGGGAACCCTGAATGTAAGCGATGATATCTTCATACACACCAAGTCAGAGAGCGAACACCTAGAGCGTCTAGAGAAGGTACTGTCGGGAATCCAGTCTCATGGCTTAAGTCTTCATTGCGAAAACTATGCGTTTCTCAAGAACAATATCGAGTTCTTTGGTTTCGTTTTTCAGGAAGGAGGGTTATCTGCCGATCCAGCCAAGGTCAGAGACATCTAGGAGACCAAAGCCCTGGAATCCGTTGCAGAAGTCAGGAGTTTTCTAGGGATGCTCACCTACTGTGGCCGTTTTATCAAAAACCTGGCCTCCCTATCTGAGCCCCTGAGAAACCTCACCAAGGGATCCACAGCGTGGCGGTGGACAGTCCTGGAACAAAACTCGTTTGAAAGCATCAAGAAGGCACTGTCAGACGAATGCATCCTCGCCTTCTTTGACCCACAAAAAGATACCAAGATCATTGTTGATGCAAGCCCAATCGTCCTTGGTGCTATACTCACACAGACAAACAAAGACGGCACCCCGTACACAGTTGCATATGCCAACCGAGCCCTCTCTTCGACCAAGCCGAGGTCTCCCAGATTGAGCGCGAAGCTCTTGCCGGTATTAGTGAGAGCTCGCCACCCAGCAGGAAAGTCGTCTCTTCCCCATGAGGCTTCTCCTCTCAAAGTAGTGTGAGTGCAAGGGTTGTAAATAACAGCCGCAGATGATCGCTGGCTGGTGACACAGAACTCCAGTTTCTTTCAGAGACTCTCTCGACTGCAAGCGGACTGGTATAGCGGAGAGTGGACAACACAACCCTGCTCTCCGATGTAGGTGACATGGAGGGCGACAACCCGAGAGAAGCACACCCTGAAAGAACAATGGATCCAGCACCCAATGGAGAGGGACATCACATAGATGCTTCCCCAGCTGTTGAGCCTGAAAGGCGATACCCAGCCAGTGAACTAAGAGGGCCCCCGGTGCGACTGAGATACTATGTTCTGAGCGCCTGAATTTAGACGCTTGGGGAATCCAAAGCCCAGCATTACCCATAATCTGGGGTAATCGTGAGTTTTGAGCATGTGGCATGTTAAGTCTGTTTTTGTTCAATATGAGTCTTACTGTTGTTTATGACATGTTTTACAAGACAAAGTTTGCTGTTATAAAAATGGGGAGGAGTGTTTTATCACGTGAATATTGTGATTTATTTATTTAGATTTATATAGCGTGCAAACATCCCTTGGGCATAGAGGCGCTGTTACATGTGATGAACTTAGTTACAGGGGGCATCAGAGACGCCTTAGGAATCAATACAGATTATTTGCATACATTTATAAATAGTAGGCAGGCAGTATAAGTGGCAGGCAAGTAGTATTGACAGTGTGATGTAGGTGCAGCATATGGTAAAGGTTTAGATGAAGAGTAGTGTCTGGACTGCTTCCTGGAAGGCCATGTGTGAGTTTTCTGCTGTGAGAGATGGTGGAAGGGCTTCCATTACATTGCTGCCAGTTAGGGGAAGCTGGCTCCACCTGTTCTGACTCACTTATCTTGGGAACTGTCTGCCTGTTAGAGTATCGGGTTTTCTGATCGTGTGACGTCATCATGCGCATGAAAGAATAAAGATGCCGGCTTTGCACTCTTTTAGTCAAAGGAACAGTTTGGATTTCGAAAGGAGCATGCAACGACTCATCAGCTACTGAGAGTGGTGGACACCATCAGCCATGGATTCAACATCAAGAAGTCAACAGGAATCGTCTTCCTGGATGTCGCCAAAGCATTCGACCGAGTCTGGCACAAGGGACCTCTGCACAAGATGATTGGCCTGGGATTTCCAAACTACCTGGTGAAGACGATTGCAAGCTACCTGGGAGGCCGCACCTTCCATGTCGCCATGCGGTCTGAGATGTCCTCATCACATCCCATCAGAGCAGGCGTGCCACAGGGATCGAACCTCGGACCCTTCCTGTTCAAACTCTTCACCAACGACATCCCGACAGATCTCCACAAGACCGACCTGGCGCTGTATGCAGACGATGTTGCAGTCATCTCCCAGTCATTCAGCAAAAAAGGAAGTGGCGAAGAACCTGCAAGCTTCATTGGATACCATTGCGAAGTGGTACAGCGACTGGAGGATAGAACTGAACACCAGCAAGACAACCGCAACGCTGTTCACCAGAAAGAAGACCAAGGAGCACCCACACATCAGCCTCAACGGGGAGACCATCAAATGGGAGAGCAGCAGCCGCTACCTCGGTGTGACCCTGGACAGCAAACTCAACTGGGAAAGCCACATCGAGAATACTCAGCAGAAGGCAACAGGAAAGATGGCAGCGCTGTACCCACTCCTGAAGAGCAAGTCCATGCCCCTCCGGACAAAGATCAACGTCTACAAGGCGATCATCAGACCAACCCTGACGTATGCCTCCCCAGCATGGATGACCTGCCATGAGCGACACCGGAAGAGTCTTCAGATAGTCCAGAACAAGGCCCTGCGGATATCTTCTGGAGCTCCAATCTTCACAAGGATAGCAGACCTTCACAGAGACCTGAACATCGAGATGTTGGACGAACATCTAGCGAAGCTGAGTAAGAACTTCTGCCAAGGACTGGATCAGAACCCGAACCCTCTGATCAGAAGACTCACTGCCACCACTGCAAGCCCCTTCGACCGCTACCTGCGGCCCTTCACTGCGAAGACCCTGTGAAACCAGCTCTACTGTGACAAGACCACACAGACCAAGAAGAAAACAAACCCACGACTACATACCCAACCCGAGAAGATGGAGTAATGAGGCTCAAGCCTCGGTATCCAAAAATCACCGCTGATGGATAAAAATCTATCAGCAAGAAGAACAAGCGCCGCGTCTTTTAGTCAGAGCAGAGCCAGGCCTCCTGATGCAAAGAACACTGCGCGCGCCTGTCAGTCTTTATGCGCTGCGCTTTGATGCCCAGCGCTCCATAACATGTATCATAGAACCACGGCAGGCACACAGAACTTCTAAGCACTTTTCTGTGTACGGTGTAGGAGCACGCATCACCCAAAGATGCCGCCGAGAATCCTATTAAAAAACGGATACCGAGTAAATTGTAGTCATTTGGTGATCACTCGGCCGAAACATATTAAACAATCCCATTATGGCAGCATTGTAGCGGTAAAGATCTTACGCCACTAAACCATTCCATGATGGCTGCTCCTTTCATTTTGGGCCGTCAGTCTCACGTCACTTTTAGGGAGGTGCTGCCATGGGCAGGCCAATCGTTCCCACTATATGGAGTGCAGGCGGGGGCTTCCTGCCGGGTTACCTAGCGACGCGTCCTTCGCCGAAAAGCAAAAGTCTGTGCCAAAGTCTCTGCTGTGTTGTGCCTCGGTGTCCATGGCGGGCCCCGCGAACCCGTCACCTGCTGGCAGGGTTCTGGCAAGCGGACACCGACCCCATGGGCTTCCCAAGCTGGCTTCCTGCCGCGGCGGACGGCAGTACAGCGTTGCCGTTCTGCTGGAAGCCAGCGGAGAGTTGTTCGCCGCCCCAGGTTGCAGCCCCCAGACCCGTCTCCGAGAGCTGAAGGAGCAGCTGGAAACCGTGGCAGGGGTCCCGGCCGAGCTGCAGCGGCTCAGTTATCTGGACGAAGGTGTGCGGAGGGTTTAGGAATTTCTTGCTGACGATGTAACGACTCCGAAAGCCGCACTGAAATAAATATATATATATATATATATATATATATATATTTAAAATTTATGAATGAACTTGTTTATTGGGGGAAAAGCAGTTTAGTAATTCTATGTTGAATTAATTTCCCATGGGCACTGTGCTCACAACACATATTGTGCTTATTAGCTCACTCATTATTCTGGCGCATATTGCCATTCTGCACACTTAGTCATTTTGCGTTTGCGCATACTCATACTGTGCACAAAGTAAATCTGGGCAATACATTGTTACCCACAGTTCAACTCGTCACTTGCCATATGCAACTGTAATCCAGTTCCTTTGTGCAGTGTGTCGTACTGCATACATAAGTCGTTCTGTGCATCGTTATACTGCACAATAAATAATTATGTGCAATGAGAAAATCGCAACAGTCTCACACGCCACACTTTGAAACATTCTGTGTAGTTATCCTTCCCACTGGCATTCCTAAGTACTATTTTGTTTGGCACACTTCAGACTTTGACAATGTAGCCTACCTATTCTGTGGCCGGTGAAACTGCACTGCTAGACAGCACACTAACTCCCAGTGAGCATTGACTCGCAGCACACTTAGCGATTTTGATTCTGAGGTGTATTTAAAGAGATGGAAAAAGGCTCTTCTTATTTGCTCCAATATTGATATGGAGCAAATTAGAAAAGTCTCCTTTCATCACAGAATGACACTTTAATTCTTTTTTTGCATATCGGGCACATGCTGCCCCACCGTCACATTGTTAATTTAACAGAATATGGTATTTTAAGAAAAGTGTTTCTCCTCTGTGGAACAACACTTTTCTGTTTGTGCATGCACCTCAGAATCTGGCCCTCTGTCTACTTACTCTACACTGTGTATTCACTGAGAGCACGTTTCTGAACTTTTGAGAAAAGTAGTGTGGAAAGCCAACATTCTCCGCTCCCAGTTTCCAGCACCACCATTCTGAGGTGGGTGTAAGGGCTGGAGGGGAGCAGGCATGCTATCCAGCAGCAAAAGCTGCTACAATATGCCGTTGTGGGTCCAGCATATGCACCAGGGTCGCTGTGAGGAGTCCTAAAATGTCTGCCACTTTTCTAATTGACTGAAGTGTCCTTGGGCTTTCAGTAAATCGGAAAAGTGGCGGTGCTGCCTGGGAAATGCCTTTTAATTATTAACCAAAAAAGTGCGCATTGTGTGTTAAATAAAGACCGATCACAGGTGCCACATTTAACTACTTTTCAATGAAATGCAAAAGTCGTGTTTTGCAGGGAGAGTGCCCTGGCAATGCTTTCACTGCATTAATAACGGTCATTAGGACCGTTGTTGTTAGGCCATAAATCAGGGTCACGTTGGAGCCGAGGCTTTCATGTCAGTGTACCAACCTCATCTCTATTATAGAATAAGGTGCTTTTAGGAAAAGCGTTCCTCCTCCTTGGAACAACAGTTTCTATTTTTACCAGACCAGGTCTTCTATGCGCAGAACATTTGTGTGTGTGCAAGAAGTGATTTAAATCACCAAGTCATGCATGCACTGTAATTCTTTGCCCGGCTGTTAATGCTTATTCTGTACACTCAGTCGCCTAAGCACCATGCCATGTTAGTGTGTTCAGCGTTTTACTGCTGTGTGTTATCACAGTCATTGCTAAATGTCCACAGCATGTAATCATGTGCACTGCTTACCACTCTACGGAACTTCAAGCTGCTGTCACCCCGTCCCTAACACAGTGGTCTGAAAGCATAGGCTCTCCAGATGTTTGGGACTACAACTCCCATGCACCCTAGCTAGCATAGTGAATGGCGAGAGATCATGGAAGTCTTGGAACCAAATATATGGCAGGCAGCAGGGCGCGCAGCCCCGCTCTGGTAGGGCAGCAGTTGGGTCCTGCAGAAAGGCCTTGGCATATACACACCATCAGGGCGATGACGTAAAGTGGCAGCACAAACGTGAAAACTACTGACTGATTACAAATAACCAGCCACTTCTGTAAACTCTGAAGTTACCTAGAAACACGTTGCAAGGAATGCATTTCGGTGTTGTGTCTGTGCAAGAGTTAAAACACTACCCTTTCACCTCTTTTCACCTAGGAGACATGCCCAACGAGTCCACGTTTACGTTCAATGGTATTGTTCCCGGGGGCACGATAACTCTGCGCGTCTGGTCCCAGGATGGCTGGAGGGATCTGGTGCAAGCGGCTGCAGACGGGGATCTCATGAAGGTGAGTATGACATCATCACATGAATAGCATTCTCCATCGCCCTGTGCAACAAGGGCCTTGCATCCTTTCACATGGTGGGGTTTTACATCACGTGGCGTTACTTTGGCATTGGGACATTGCTGTGTTCCCATCTGTTGGATAGATATCACTGGTGGGCCAAGTGGTATTTAAAAACGGTGCCATTCGCCATGTCCATGTCCTTTGGGCACTGAAGGCTGTGGCAGAGAGCCGAGGGTGTTTAGCTAGGGCATAGCTGCCCTGGATCTCTTAGGCTTTGCCGAATGTTTTATGCAAAATGGCAACTTTGCTGATTTTTTTTTTTCTTTTCTTCTGGCGAGTGGCAACTTTGTCAATTTTTATTTATTTATTTTGTTCATCCATTTTTTCCTCCTTTTTAAAACATTAAAAAAAAATGTTTGCCACAGAAAGCGGGGGGAGCTCCCCCGCAAGCCCTCCTTATATACCTTACCCATACTTATCATCAGTGTTAAAAAAAAGTTGACATTTGGCAAAAGTGAGCAACACCAGCTGCCATTAGCAAAGATTTCATATAGAATATGTTAGATGCACTCTAGATTCTGCGGATATTAGTTACATTTCTTCAAAAATAGTCGCCATCACTTATGGCGCTGGGGGAATTTAGGGGTCTAGCTACCCCTACAAACTAAGAAACCCAATTGATTTTGTTATTTATTACGCGCCTACACACAAGTGTTTCAAGGTGCAACAAGGCAAGGAAGTGGAACAAGGGAAGGTAAGACAAATGATCTTACTAGGCCTTGTGACATTCAGATCGTGCAAGTGCGCAACGCCAAGTGCAGGGGCAAGTGCAACCAGGGCAGCAGGCTCTGAGTTAAGTGCGAGGAAGGCTGGGACAACAAGATTCAATCCCAGCCAGGAAGTGCAAGGTATGCAGGTGGCAGTGTAAGGTAGGCCAGGTAGCAAGTGCAGGAGGATTGGTCGGGGGGGCGGGGGAGGGCATGGTGCCCTGTAAGACTCAGGGGGCACCAAGCAGCCAGTCTGCAGAGTAGGAGGAGCAGGAGCAAGGGTATGTTAGCAGGGGAGAGGGAGAGAGAAGGAAGAGGAGAAAAGGAGGGTCTTGAGCTTCCGGAATTTAAGGAGATCCGGCTCAACACGGAGAGATGCAGGTAAGTCCTTCCAGATTGAGGCTTCTGCAGACGAGAGAGATCTTGTCTCCATTAGATATGACACTTACCGGACCAGGAAAAAAGACCTTGTGGGACCTCCAATAACCTTAACACGCATTGCTATGAGTCTGATGCCAGCTCAGTCGGGAGACAAAGGCAACAGTTTTTCCTTCTGCAGTGTTGAACAGCAGTCTTTTTTACTATTTCTAGTAGTAATGTTCTGTGTAATCAAAAACGAACTTAGGCACATGTTCACACATTTAAAAGTAATTATCGGTTATGTAGGGTCTATGGAATGATCTATGGCTATTACAGTACATTGTGAAAGTTGCATTTCAAAATGCTTTGTAAATTCAATATAGTAACTTAAATGGTGCCAATAACTTTTAAAGTCTAAGAAAGGATTGCAATGTCGTTTTCTCATTCACAAATCATGTCACATCATACACTCACATTCTCACAAATCACTCAGACACACCCTAACGAGCATAGTGAAAAAGCCTCTGTACACCATAATACATTACACCATGTCTGTTAGTAATGCCACCTGTACAACCCGTAACTTTCTCAGAAGTTATTATTGTATATTGGAGATCCTAGTTCATCACGGTGCGTTTAACGCATGTTTTGAAATGCTGATGTCACCAAATCAAAATGTCTGTGAGTTGAGTTAATCAGCTATTCAAATCGGCCCTACATACCCAATAACAAAAGTGAATACATCTGTGCAAGTTAGTGTTTACACACAAAGGAACACACCCACCATCAATAATAGACATAGGAACAAAATAATTACTGCTTTGAAGGGGTACAAGGAACAGTAGTGGTTTAACCTCCTGCCTACTCAACCTACACTATTCCTAAACCAGCAGTGATGCCAATCAAAAAGGTGAAACGGGCACAGCCCGAAAGTTATCGCCATATCATCTAGAGATGGGGACAGGGGAATAGGGATAGGGCTTCCCGCTTGATTCCTTCTTGAAGTGGGGCAGGTGGACGAGCAGGTCGCGTGCCAGAGCTGATGCTACCCCAGAGGTGGAGTGGAGTGGGCGGGTCCACAGTCCCTGAACCTCCTTAATGTAAATTGATTGTTGACACAGGTACCATTGTCAATTCTCCCTAATGCAAGCACCTTCGATTCTGGCCCGAGTTCTCTTTACTGTCTTTCAGGATTACAGAAACCACAATGCAGTGCAGTAATGGGAGAGCCCAGCAGAGCACTGAAGAATGTTGATGACCCAGAGACAGACTCTGACGCTCCGGTACTGGTTAAACACAGAAAGTAACAGCATAACCCACTCTGGCTCAGAGTGAGCCAGACGCCGAAACCACCTTGAGTGATACCAACAACAGACTGCTCAAACTGCTGTGCATGGAAAGGGGGGGCAGGCTAAGAGGGGTTGATCTAACCTTGTGTTGTAATAGCCAAACCCCGGGGAGAAAACAGGTAGAGATTGGGCCATCGAGTCAGGTGGGATGTGGATCCATTAGGAAGGGGGAGAGGACAGAGACAGGAAAGAATGTGTATGAAAGTCCCAGAGACGCAAGACCGAGTGAAAAGTGTTTGTGTGAGGTCAAAAGCAGTGGAGCTGGACAGAGAGTCCAGACAGAGGATGGAAGGTGTAGTGGAGTGGTGGCGAGTCTGTGGAGGAGTTGATGAAAGGTGATGTTTTGTGTGTGCGAAATTGTGGTACCCAGTGCAGAGAGTGTAGCTGTGATTGTGAGAGCCTATCTGAGAGTGAGGGATAGTGGAGAAGGGGGTGAGAGGTAGAAAAGGGGGTAAGGTGAGAGTGTAGAGGGTGAAAGAGAGAGAGGTGAGAGTGAAAGAGAAGGGAGAGTAAGAGTAGGAGGGAGGGAGGAGTTGTTGAGAGAGAAAGGTTGGAGGCAGAAGTGAGTTGTTGGTGAAGTGGGTAAGTGGTAGAGATGGAATGGGAGGAGTATGAGAAGATCAGAGAAGGAAAAAGGTAGGAGGAGAGACGGAGAAGGTGGGACAGAAAGAGGAGAAAATGGGCAAAGGAGATGGGGGAGAGTAAGGAGACCCAAGATCAGGGAGAGGAGCAGGGAGAGTGAAAGAGGCAGAGAGTATAGGAGATTACTGGCACCATTTCAACATCATTGATTGCCTCTGTGTGGGAATATTATTACAGTAAGGAGCCTTTAGGAAGTCCTGGACGGAGCAAGATGGATAAGGTCTCAGCCTTTAGGTCCTCCCTTGATAGAGACGCTACTATAGATAGCAGGGATGACCGATCTCTAAAGTTGATTATAACCTTGGATGACTGGGAAGCCCGATTTAGAGTGGCGAGAGCCCACAGGAGGTTGAGGGACGAGTCAGAGAAACCCATTGACAAATCTATCTCCAGGCTCATGAAATCAATACTGAAGTCCTGTTAATAACAAACCCTTGAACCATCTTTCAGACTCTTGAGTCTTAAGGCCATCTGTGACCAGATATATCTGGCATGGAGGTCTTCTCCCAATGGTCACAAAGTTCTCTCCAGTCATGTGTTGGTCTCCTTTCAAATAACTCCTGGTTTGTAAACCTCTGTGTTTCATTATTTTAAATGAGTACTCAAGGGTTTGAAGATAGATGCCATTTGTGAGGCACTGTACAGTCCTGTGATCAGGTTTTCCTCCAGTGACAGTGTCTGCCTCTCAGACTTCTCCAGCAGTTACGGCCTCTGTTCCGCATTCTACACCTTTGATCCCACCGTGCGAGAACCAAGGGCTTCTATTTAATTGACTCAGTCACAGTGGTCCATACATCTGACTCTGAGGAGCCTGAGGATGATACCCCATCCTCTGTCAGTGCCTCGAATGATCGCCTGCAGGGTATTATGGGATTCATGTGGTTCCCTGTTGCAGATCACCCTCTTGTTGAGACATTTGTTGTTGGTTCCTGCCCGCTTCATAATTTTAGGGCTGGCCACAGGCATTTATATTCAGCCAAATATCTGTGTGTAGGCTAAGTAAATGTAGGCATTCCACACTCTTGTAAGGCCTTGATGAACCAGTTGGATGTCCGATATCAGCAGCCTCTAGCTAGACAGATTTGCATGGCCTCCCACTTTTTCCCTCTTATCCTCTTTGGTAACCATGCATTTGGGGAGGGGAAAAGAGCAATTGTCTCCATCTGCTATTAATTGAGGCAAGGAAGAGAAGTTTCTGCACACCATTGACAAGAGTTTATCATAATTCCTCTTCTGCCATTTTAGCTGGGTCCAAGCTACACTTAATGGAAGGACATGGTCGACTTTGGAGACTCTCTCCTTATGGAAATATTGGAGTGCTTCCAAAGCAGTCTGGTGCAAGCTAGGAAGCTGGTGATTGACATATTAATGAATTGATGAATATAGCTTTATTTCGGTATATAAACCATAAAAGCAGCAATGCATAAACTCACTCAATACAGTGTACAATTACTACATACAAAATTACAACATATTGCATGCAAACGTGGTGCATGGGAAGACAATTCCTATGATCTAGTGGATCTTGTGCCTGGGATTTTGGGCAACCCCTATATTTGATAACCAATACATTTACTAAAACCATATAAAAGCAGCAAATAACAATTTGCTACATAAAAAGTTTAAAATGTGTCCATCGGGCTTTTCTAAAATGTGACTGGAAAGGGTTGGCTTTTGAATAAGTTGCTCTGGCAGGCGACGCCTTACAATCCCGTGAATTAATGTCTGTTTTGGTTAATATTAGGAGGCCTTAACCTTATGGCCATCGAAATAACAAAAAAGATGTCGCAGCTCTCTGTATCTGGACGGTGATGAAGCCTAACCGTCCCTTGAACAGTGCAACATAAAAAAGACTCCAGGACTCAGTGCCATCCAGATTTGTGTGTTTTTAATTTTGATGAAAAATCACACATTAAGAAGAAGCCCATATACGATAACGCGTGTTTCGGCTCTCCGAGCCTTTTTCAAATCGGGGCCGTGGTTGCAAGAAACCTGTTCCAAAATGTGATCGCTAAAATCCTAAACCTTCTGATAGTAATAACAACTATACAACATTATAACATTATTTTGGAAGGTTATCAGGCAGATTGCCCAATGCTATACAACAGTCCTCCTTCTAAGCAACGCTCTGTGAACATACTTGGCAATGTGATGTCACATATTAGATCATCACATCTTCTACAAAATTCCAGAACCTCCATCGTCCTCCTAAAGCCTTGTGATCTAGATAGTGGCAGTAAATACATTACCCTAAGGTCTCTATACTTTGGACAAAACAACAAAAAGTCAAGTACAGATTTACTGTGGGTATCACAACACTGGCAGTCAGAGCAGCAGCCATTATTCCAGTTTTTCTCAAAGGAGGCCACGCGTAATGTTCCTGCTCTCAGGTCGAACAATAATGAGCGTGGAGGGCCCGGAGTGATGATATCCAAATATTGTTCCAAGCCAAATATGTTCTTTACCTGTTTGCACAAGATAACACCAGAATCTGCCTATAATGTTTTATGCAGGCAGCCTTAATGACTTCCTTGCTGTCAGGACTAATGCTTGATGGTCTCTCCAAAATGTCTCAAGACCCAAAATATTGACATATTGGAGAGCATTCTGCATCGTGTAAACATAATCTCATGGCAGTTGTATGGATGTAGACCTGGAAAGGCAGGCTTACCACATAAAACCTGCAGGAAGCCCAGAACAAGGGCTTTACCTTTGAAGGATGCAACCTCCACACCCCCTCCCACCCCCCATGGATGATTAGTTGACTTAAACAAAGACTATGACACAAACTGCAAAGTACACCATGAAGCAGCCTGCGAAGCCAGCTTGAACCTCCACCCCTCAAAGGTCTGACCAGCTTCACCCATTGGAGATGTCATGGCTTCCTTGAGTGGCCCAACATGAAGGATCATTCTGCCAGTGGTTCACAATGAAAATGGCAGAAGACTGGCAAGTTATTCCAAATGTAAGGGTTGATGGGCATGCAATTGCAGCTTACTCAACCTTTTGTGATGAATTGTGGGAATTCACCCCTTCTCCCCGAGGGGGAGCCCCCTCACCTGTGAGGCTACGGAGGTGAGCCGGCTTCGCAACACCCCCGCTAGGGGTCGAGTCAAATGGTACCTCCTAGGGAGAGACTTCCCACCCCCCCCTTTGGGGACAAGGGCTCCCATTGTTAAAGAGTCAATTTATTTTGGAAAATCTCCTGCTGCTAGCCTCCCTGGGAGGGAACCCATGATGTGCAAAAGACAGACAGAGATAACGACTAGCCGGGAGTATGTTGTTTCAATCACCCATCTTATAGATAACAAAAGAATATATCTGCTTTTCTTACTTTTTATACAACACTTGTAGTGTGCCAAAAATTACATAATGTTGTTATGCAGATACAGACCTTCTATTTTGATAGGCCAATTTACTTAAAGGTTAAATGTATCACATGGCTTCCATTGGACATAAACACTTCCAGAAACACATGATCATTTTCTGTCACAATTACCTAATTTTTTCTAACCATTATGATAGGTGTTTTACAAATTTCACTAAACCACAAGATATATTTCACAACCTTAAAACTAGAAAAAGCAGGTTTTGGAAATGACGCATGTTTCCAGGCTTCTAGCACATTCTTTCCAAGGTCATCTGGCCTTGCTTATCTGCTTCAGCTCACTGCCAAATTGTATTTATAAAAAACCTTTGACCATCACTGTTAAACTGTATATTCCTACCATTTTAAACTGCTGAATCAGCTGCATACTGGCTCCTGCCAAATGAACTCCCTTTTTGCGCACAGCACTATACTTTCTGTTTGCTCAACACTTCTAAATCTTCATGTAGCTTTGAGGCCTGTAGACATTTATAATACATGACGTGGCATTCATTTTGAAAGGAATGGATCCTTTTGCTGACCTACATTCTATATAAAAAATCTATATTCTGTGTTAATTATGTTGTGCGCAATGTAAGCGTTCATTCGTTTGTTATCCTAAATAAACGTGTGCAGTGTCACCTATTATCTAATGTACCTGCCTATAATAAGGGCAGCCTAGCGGCCTCAATGAACGAGGATAAGAAAGCAATTGAATTGGAAAAGGCACTAAACAACATTGCATTCCAAGTACTTAACTCAGAGCCTACTACTGATAAAGGGAATCAACCTGATTAGATACTCGCCTATAACATCGAGGCACACATAGGGAAAACCACACCCTGCATTTAGACTGACCATTTCAAGGTGTCTTTCTCCATGATGGTAAAAAACAACCAACCAAGAATTAATAATGCACATGTAAGAATCTTGAATAGAAATTGAAAGAAAATTACCCCTGCACAGATAGAAACCCGTTTTAAAACCATCCTAGAGGGAAGTCCGGTGGATGACTCATGTGATGGTATTATTGCCAAATATAATAACCACATACAAATATTATTAGAGCAAGAGGCTCCCATCAGGAACAAGTTGGTCAGAGTAAATAAAAATCATCAAAAATGGTTCCATTCCGAACTAGAGAAGCAGAGAAGGGAAAAAAGAAGGAAAGAGGTTACCTGGCAGAAAGCCCCAACAGAAATTAATAAGAACAACTGGAAAGAGATAGAAAGACATTACAAAAACTGCATCATTGAGGCAAAAAATAACTTTTTTAATGAGGCGATTTCTCAAGTTTCTAATTCATCTAGTAAATTATTCATCTTGAAATCAATCGAAAAACCCAAGGCACAATCTCCACCCATTGCCCCATCTCAGAAAGACTGTGATAAAGAGCAAGAATAAAATAACTAAGGCAGGAGAAACCATACAAAATGCGCAAATACGCAAATACTATCACAGTCTCAAACAAAGTCTTCCGCCTTGACAGAGTTAGCAGACACTCTGGATAAATTTGATTTCCAGCCGATTACTTTGTAAGAGATGTTAAAAATACTGACGCTCATGAAACCGACCTCTTGTGCAGAGAACATACTCCCTCCAAAGATCATCTTGGAAAATAGAGATTTTTGCACCATTACTTACGAGGATGGTGAAGGCCTCTTTTATAGAAGGAATAATTCCTGAGAAGCTCAAGACAGTCACGATCACCCCGCTGATATATAAACTAGTACAAGATCCAAAGGACGCCAGCAATTTGCGGCCGATAACGAATTGCAATTTCCTCCTCAAGATCATGAACAAGATTGCAACAGCCCAGTTCCAAAAATGTGTTGAAGCCAATGAAATTCTGCATAAGCAAGAATCCGGGTTCAGATCAGAACAGAAACGGCCATGATAGACCTGCAGACTCACATGCTGAACATCTGGGATGGAGGCAAAACAGGTGTATTGGTTCTGCGTGACCCAAGTGCTGCTTTTGACTTGCAAGACTTGCAAGATCAAAAGCAGCTACAGTGGGTCCTATAAAAGGTGTCAAACGGTTCTCCATAAGCTACCTAATGGCTGATCTCCTTCATTTCAGGCAGAAAATCCAGTCCACTGGGGAGATATATTCTCCCCTGAAGTGCCTATTGACTGTGGTGTCCCACAAGGCACTAGTCTCTCCCCGCTATTGTTCAAGAGAGAGCATAGGAGCATATTTTACCAATTACGCAGATGATGCCCATGTAGAGGTTGTACTAAGTGGGTGTTACATCCAGTACTGTGCCAAGCTGGGAGCCACTTATAACAATATTGAGGCATGGATGTTGAAGAACTGGATGTGCCTAAATGGGAAAAATACAGAGCTGATGATATTCGGCTCCACTCAAGCCAGAAATAAACTCAGCCATCAAAGACGCGTCATCCCAGTTAGAGAGGAAGTGAAAACACTAGGCATGACACTGGAAGCCTCTTTGGGAGTGAGGCACAGGTCATGTATCTGCAAAAAAAACTGTCAATACTACACACGCTTACTCTGGTCGATTAGACCATACCTAAGTGAAGAGAATACAGCAACAATTGCAAGAGCTATTATTTTATCCTGGCTGGATTACGGGAACACATTGATGCTAGGTTCTAGGAAAGGTTGTATGGACAAGTGCCAAACTAATCTAAACAATGCAGTTAGAATAATAAAAAAGAGGACTTGGAGAGAACACATTACAAAATATAGAATTGATCGCCACTTGCTCGCAGTGGAAGAAAGAATAATCTTTAAAAGCATGACACTGGCACACGAGTGCTTATTTGGACAGGTTGCTAGAAACCGCAACGAAAGGATCACTCTATACACACCTACAAGAGCCTTAAAATCATGGTCATGAATCAGATAAAAAGCACCCTGTTTAAATGCTCTCACGGCATGGGGGGAGCGTTCCCAGTCAGAGTAGCCCAAATTTGGAATAAACTCCCAAATGAGCTAAGACGGGAAAGAAATCATAACCGCTTCAGAAAAAAGCTGACTCACCTATTTAAGTGAACAAGCGATCAATAAAGTTTCTCTGCACAAATCTCAGTAGATGAAGTCTAGTCTAAATTGCCCTTTCATTGTTTGTCCTTGTCTAATTTTGTTTTTCTGTTGCACCCTCATGCCTGCTGGCTATGGCGCGGTACAAACCAATAAATGCGTCTGACTTTTACAATGTTGGACAGGAGGGCGGGGCACATGCACTTGAATTACATTTTCGCCTGTCTACTACCAGAGAGGGGATGATCTATTACTCTTCACCGTTCCATTGAGGAACACCCAAAAGGATATCCCAGTTTAAAACCCTTGGAAACATCATACCAAGATTTGTATACAGTGAGAACGGCCTTCTGTTACTGTCGGCGAGAAGCAGTGCATGTCCCTTTTTAAATGGAGAGTTTTTCATTTAACTGTGACAAAGAATCTGACCCAGAGAGCGAAAACGCAACGACCAGAGAGAGAGAGAGAGAGAGAGAGGGGAAGTGCTATGCCGATGTAGTATCAGAGAGGGGAGGAGACTCTGAGACAGAAAAAGCCTGCGGGTTTCGAACTGCTCACAGCCCCCAAACAGAACGCTGGACATGCCACATCCTGGGAACCAGAGAGAGAAAGAGAGGCAGCGAGTGGTGACATGACGACGGAAATCCTGTGGTGATGCTGAAACCACTATGCGGTTGAAACGGCCTACCGTCCTGACATCTAAAGAGTTGGAGGTCCGTCAAGGAGAGTATGGTGGAAGGCACATTGAAGGAGGCAAAGAAGCTGTGCAGTTGAGTGTACAGGAAACGCAGAATGAAAAGAGAACCCAGCAATGTTTTCCCTGACAGGTAAAGGGGAAAAAGGGAGACCCGGGAGGCAACTGCGCGATTGTTATGGGACTATTCATACTCGTCTCAGTCTAGTTAATGAAAGTGTAACTTGCAAAGCCAGAGAGCAGATTCGTCCTAGTCAAGAAATATATAACTTGGGAAGCCAGAGAATTGAAGGATGGGAGTGAGAGAAACAGGAGAACTCTAAATAAGAAAAGGGAGACAATAAGCACACGTGAAACGCCTGGAGAGAAAGTCAATGTGATTCATGTGTTTAAAGACAAAGACTATAATGAGTGAATATTATGGGTCCCATATAAAAGAAGAGCAACTAAAAAAAGAGTTGTAAAGGCTGGGCATCGCTACCCTGGAGAAGGGAAAATTACCCCTTTTATTATGAATGGAGAAAAGGGAGTAAGAAGCCCACACACAGTTAAGACGAAGCAAGATCCAAGTATAAAGTCAAAAAAGAAACAAAAGTCTAACAAGATTCTGAAAGAGTTACACAAACTGATTAAAGGAATGCTTTTTAAAGATCAGTTATTAAGGAGAATAAAGAAGAAGCTTGTCTGAAGCAAAGCCCAGGAGAAGGGAGTCATTCTCCTGCTTTTAGTTATTAAGAACAGTGGTAGGGGCAGTTAGGGTTAGTTTGGACTGTGGACAGATTCTTTTTGGACAATCCTAGATGACTGATGAGCACCTTCGTTTATTAAGTAGAAAAGATCGTTTATTAAGTAGGAAACACCCCAGTGTATATGGAGAGTTTGGCCTTATACTTCTTCTTTAATAAACACCATTCTGAAATGTCCTCAAAGAGTCTGTATCCGAAGGTGCCACATGATGACAGGATGTGGGATGTGTGAAGGAGGCTGACATTCTATAAGTATTTAGCAGAGCAAGAACCTATTTGAACCCAAAAGATAATATGTCTCCTCCTGGTAGATCAGTATGTACAAAGCAAGTGTTTATAATGTCTCTGGTGGGCTCACATCTGAGGCTCATCCAACGTTCACTAAATAACTCTGATCTTTTTCTTGGGGCTGCAGGTTTACTGAACCTCCTTCAGAGGGTCTGGTTGTTCCAGAATTATACTTGGACCAATGTTCCAGTGTCTGGCCAAGTCTCCTGATGTGGTCTAAATTGTTGAGAAAGTTGCTAAGTCTCCTGAGCACCCGTATATGCTCCCAGAGCTTCTGGACCAGAGAGGGCCATTGGTCGGGTCTTTTGTTCTCCCTGCTTCAGAGGCTTTGCACCCGAGCTTACCCTCACCTGGAATGACCCGATATATGCTTTCTGACCATCGTTGATACTGCACTGACTTGTTCCTCTGTCTGCGACTAATGTCTGCCCTGGACCAGTCTGGCCCACTGTAACCTGCTCATTGCGGGGAAGCGGTTCATCTGGTCTCTAATCTGCTCTTCAGGTTTGCTGTAATTATCACACCCTCTGGCTGGCACTTTGCTTTCTCGCCTGCATCCTAGGGGTTCAATGTGGTTGGCAATGCACATCTTCCATCTAGGAACTCACCTCACAGATGTCAACCCTCCTCCAATAAACAACTTCCCCTTGGATGGTACACCTCCTCGTCCAACACAACCTTCTAAAAATTCCACTTTTAGCCTCCTGCCTTCTCCGTATGCCTCTAGCTAAATACTCTCATTCAAACTTCTCTCTAGCTCCCACTCAAACACCTGATTCTTGGAGACTGTTGAGGGCTACCTTTATACCCATTCCCCTTCACCTGAGATGGATTATAGGGCAATTTGCGGCAGAAAAGTAGCGTGGGATGGATTGATTGTAAATTGGATTATGTGCTTACGGTCAAGTAGTCTGTGAGCATCTGGGTCTTATCTTATTTTAAGGCCAGCCAACAACCAATTCAGATTTCAAACTGTGGCTGACTGTCGGAGCTGCCATTCTCTTCCTCAGAAGCTGTGGTAGGTTTGGTTGTTTCTTTCCAGTGGTATCTTGTTTGTCAGCATGTGCAGTGGGAGGCAGTACCTTCTCGGAGCAACCGTTCTACTGTGGAAAGATTTTGGCACTTGACAAATGATGGTTTATGTCTCCCATGCAGTTCGATTTAATAGTCAGAAAATTGAGGTGATAAAATGTATCTGTGCGAGTTCTGCAGACCGCACTGGGAGTACCTTCATCCAGTCTTCATGATGTAACCGTATCTGCATCAGTCTCTCTAATATGAACGCAGTGTTTGGGTGTTTTCTCCAGCGTGGCTGCCGAAGAAATGAAAAAACTACTCATGACTTCAGATTTCTTTGGCGGTACCAACGGTGAATACATGTATCCAAGTTACCACCATGAATCATACTTGGGGTAACCTTGCTTTCTTACTATGTTTATTCATTTCAAGCCCTGTAGCATGGATCCTTTAAAGAGGCATGCCGCTTTCTGTTACCAGATGACAGACTTTGGGTGACCAAGGTACAACAGCTCTGAATTGGGGGAATCGCAGATGTTACCTGCCAGGTCCTTGGGCCGCCCCGCAGCCCCATAGATCGCAATGGGATTTTTGGGTGAATTCATGTGACAGTTTCCCAACTGACCATGGAAACACAGCAGGGCCGTGTGGGGATTTCTCATTTACCTTCTCTGGGTCCAGCATCCACCAGCTGTGCGTCATACCTGGACCATTTAATCTCGTTGCTGTCAGTAGGCAGGACAAATGAGGAATCCCATCACAGAGACGAAATTGCTCTTAACCTGAGGGTGTTGCAAACCATCACACAAGATCCTGCGGTGGTGGGATGATTTAGACGCCCAATGATTCTTCTCACCCTCAAGCCGCCTCTTTCTCAGACGATTCTCTTCTTCTCCTAGAGAAAATATTCAAATGACTATAGTAACAGACCCTTGATGATGCTCCAGGATACAGCCTAGTCCTCTTTGCCATGTTTTATACTGTGGAGGCAGAACTCATAACTATTCTCAGCCTCCCCCTCTCTGAGAAGATTATTACCCCAGCTCTTATCTGGTTCTCTCTGTTGCTGAGTAATTGTCTATTTGATGGAGATTTGTAGTATCTCCTCCTTTGCAGCTGGACCCTTTCCTGCCAATTCCTACAGTTTTCAGCAGGGGATTCCTAGCAAAAGCATCAAGTCCTACCTTTTGGGTTGATACTAGCACCCAGAGTTTGACCAAAGTTATGAATAATGTGGCAGAGTTTCTCCACCATTGAAGGGCATCCACATCCTCCCCAAACAGGATACAAACACATTCTAGCTACATTCTAAACAAATCCATATACATACAAAAGTTCTGATCATACCTCAACAAATGACTAACCCCTCCTCCACCTACCCCTTCTTGCAGCTCCTCTCTTCATTCCTTCCTATAGAGTCAACGTTAACAGTTTATAACATTTCTGGGTGCAGTGAACAATGGTTGCCCGTTATCCCAAACATACATATTCTTACATGTGGTGTATATATGCGCAGTGTGTATTTTATATTTTTTACTATTGTGTATTGGATTATACAATTAAACCTTTCATAATTAGAAAGACCATATTCTTGACTAAAATAGGTATCATGGAAAATGTACAATTTCATATCAATTTACAGATGATTTAAAAGTTTAATTGAAATAAAAATAAATATTTCCAACAAGAGTAAAAGTCCAATTAAATCGAATTGGAAATGTTCCAATTTAAATATCACAAGTAGCTAGGCCATGAGATTACTTGTGAAATGAGTATTCCAGTTCAGAAAATTAATGTATGTTTTACAATCTCAACACTCCAAATCTTCAATTGATTGTCATTAAAATTCTGAAACCATTATTGCATAATCTTTATATATAAAGCTGAATGTATGTTTGTGAGGATATCTAAATCCACACTGTTGAAACCACTGCTACCAAATGTTGCATAGATTCCTCATTTGTCTGGGATAAGATTGTGGTCTACGTTTGGATGCAAAAAATGTACTCCGTAGATACCCTAATTTACTAATGCTCACCCGATTCACTACAGTAGGTACTAGACGAAGGCAAAATTAGGAAAAGTGTCTGAAAAAAAATGTGCAATGTGTTGGTTATTCCTTTGAAATGCATTATTACTGTATACAGTTCGAAAGTGTTTTTATTAAAGCATTTTTAAAGGGAATAAAAAAATAAGAAAAGTTTAATTAATTTTTATCACACCCCTCCAAATGTGGGAAATGGCAAGGTTACAGTTTACTTAAGTTCATTCACAAGAAGAGGGCACAACCTTTCTTAGACATTTTCTCAAATGTGCTGAAGCCATTGAGTGACTTAAGCATGCCGCACAAAAAACGAACATCATTAGGAAAAAGTCTATATGATGCAAAGTGAAAATCAATATCAAGAGCTTCTGAAACACAGCAATAAACAGCAGCACGACTTGCCAACCAGAGGACAAGAGCAACTTTCTCCAGGGCAAATGAGATGCCAGAGCAAACTGGAGCAAGACTTGCCGACAAGAGGACAAGAGCCACATCCTCCAGGGTCCTCCAGACACCACTCGATCAGGACGGAGCAACGCTGGGTACCCCAGCTAGTTATATGAATAAACACGGATCCCTCCTTACCAAATAAAATAAAGACCATTTCAAAGTAATATCATGGAAAATGCTTTAAAAAAAAATGTACAGAAGGCTAAGATCAAGGAGACGTTGTCGCCGAACATCATCCTGGCCCAAGGGGCTTCCCCTACATCAACAATTCTACCGTTTCCCCACAATATATGACAAGTTTTTTTAATGTTTCAGTTTTTTGACTAGCACTGCACTAGCATCCGGTTCTTTTGTCTCTAGAAATTCCCAACCCAGGCTCTCCAGCGTGGGAAGTTGGTTAAGTTTGAATTTCAAGTACCATTTTCTCAATTTCTGACCGGGAAAGAGAGAGATGTATTTTGAAAGACTCTTTCTTTCTCGGATGACTTGCAAGTATTCTCTGTAGTGTGAAAACAATGGTATACTATCAACAGTCAAACACCAATCGCTCTGTGTTTTTTCTTAACCCTTGTGGGGTTTAGAGTATGTTCATTGGCATTGGTGTCCATCTCTTCTAAAAGCTTATTAAGTGGATGACCACATTTTGTTAGTGATTCTACTTTGTTCACGCTTACTTTTTTTGTAGATCTTGAAACAAACGTAAGGGAGGTGGAACATATGTTCTGGCGTACAGACTGAGCTTTTTCCATACCACAGTGGCTTGGAGCAAGATGAAGCCTAACTCATGCCGTACAATAGAATTTGGCACTGAATGTGCCAACCCAAGTAGCTCTTTCCACATCTTGCCTCGGGTGTGTTTTTAAAAAATTACCTATATCATGAAGGCCCACCTCTAGGCCACAGATAAGTGCTGCAGATGTCAGACTTGCTCTTGCCCTCGTAGTGTAGCTGAGGAGTTCTTCTTGCCAATCTACCAAACTGATTGAATAAGAAAACAACCAGAACAGTTGATTGGCCAAAAGATGGAAGACCAACGAAGAACCCGGAACAACAGAGGGCAGGATACTATAACAGGATGTCTCAGGAGCACAGGCGATGACCCCAGGTAACTGCAAGAAGAGCACCAGTAACCACCATGCAATTCGTAGCAGTACTTAGAATAGAACCAAATAAAATAAGACTAACCTGTATCTTGAAAACACCTTGGACTGAAGAACCGGGTTAGTAGTTTCTAGGAATGGGCAGAACAGCCAGTAGATCGTGGAAGCCAGATGCAAAGGTAAGAACAAATCCAAGAAATAAAAAGTTCCAAGACCTAACCCGATGGCACGCGGATGCCTAAAAGGTACACCAAGGCAGTCTCTAGTCCGTGTACCGAATAGTTCAAGGTCCCAAGAACAATCCAAGGTCAAGTACACTTCCAAAGTCTAAATGCCGTGAGTGGAGCGGAGTTCCAGGCGTTGAAGGTCAGTGGGGTTGAAGGAAAGGATTGGGAAGCAGTAGATCCTACAGTTCCATGCGGGCTCCGCTGCACCTTTGGCGGAACGAAGAAAGGCAAATCCAAAAAAAATAACGGTCCGAGGTCGTGAAGCGGTGCGGGCAGCAGCAGTACAAGAGGCAAGGCAGGGCAAATCCATAAAACGGTCAATGGTCGAAGAAACAAGGCGGTCAGCAGAGGCACAGGGGACTATGCAAAACAATATCAATGGAGGGCCGTGGTCGAAGAAGCCAGAAGATCCGTAGACAGACAAATTTCCAAGAACGAGGAAACAACAAGAGCCTAAGAATACAAGATTCAGAAGCGCCGACTCGGAGTAAAGGCGGAGCTTAAATAAGGTCACCTGATGTAAATGGCGCTCCTCAACGTGCTAGGCGAAACCAGGAAGTACAGGCAGGACGCCATCGTTTCCATGCCAACCTCCAAGATCCCGGCAGCTGAGACCTTAAAGGACCAGTAGCTACCGATCCTCTGTCTAAACGCGAGTCAGCACTCCCACGTTTAGACATAACTTGATCTGTACTACGCCCCAATACATTTGAACGTTGCCAATATCTAACAGTAGACCTTTAGTGCAGCAAAATGGAGTATTTACTGTAGGTTGAGTACATGTGTCTAAGCTGGGCCAGTAGGGGTACCATCCTTGCTTCTAAACTCTGTTGAATAGTGTTTAATGAGGAATTTTGTTGAATAGTAAATCCCAAATATTTGAAGAATTTAACTCTGTCAGATTTATGGTTACTTACAGCCCATTTCATAATCTTTGGTGAACGTCTATTAGAGAAAATTCCAATTTTTGACTTGGTGCTATTAACCAGGGGCTTATTATCAATTGTGTATAATGAAAAAATATGCAGTTTCATTTGAAGGCCAAATGGGGTTGGATCAAATAAGAGCAGGTCATCGGCAAAGGTGAGCCAATGAAGTTCAAGAACAACCAGTTTGACCGGAAGCACATTTGTGGATGCCCACGGATGTTCTATGTCTGATGGATATACATTTAAATAATATTGGAGCAAGGATGCAGCCCGGCCTTAAGACTAAGAAAGTTTCAATGGGACAGGTTAAGAAGCCATCAGATGTGTGCCTAATCCTAAATTTGGTGTCAAGTGAAGTAGGACAATTAACGGAATCAGTTAGCCCCAGGTTTCCAATTTCCACCACAATCTTTTGACTCTGTCAAATGCACTTGTCCTATTCTAGCTTGCAATATAAACGGGTGTGGATTTGGGTTGTCAGACCTGGCATTGAGATGAGCAAGAATTGTCCCATTTAAGGTAGTGTCCACACGTTTTCTGAACCCTAATTCATATTTCTTAATATTTTGGGAGTAGGTTTAGTTTCAAGACCAATTTATCCAACTCATTCAGTATTAGAGATGAAAATACCATGCCTGTATGGCTATTGGTCAGTAGTTTGATGGATCCATCCTGTTGCCCTTTTTATAAATAATTACTACTTCCATAAAAAAGTCTATGGAGGATTTTAGACCATAGTTCTGGCGCATATTTTAATGTGATGGGGCCAGATTATCTCGAGCTGGAGCTTTTGAGGCCTTCATTTTTAAAATCGCTTCCTGTATATATGTATTAGAAAACACTTGTAGCCAATTCACCCAGTGTGTAATCGTATTACTTCATTAATTCATATTACTGCACCCTCTGAAAACCTTTCACCAAATGTCTTTTACTGTTTTAATGAATTTAATAAGTTTAATCAACCTCCTATGTATTAACTACATCCTATCCCATACATAAGACACTATCAACATCTGAGGTGCTGATGCTTAAAGTGCTACAAAAATAGAGCAATCCATGACAATACTAACAATTAAACCAACTAGAATACACAATGCATAGAAGAAAACAAAATATGAAACATTTCATATTTCATCTGACCTATTTTGAAGAAAAATGTATTTCCAGAACAAACACTTCTAATTGTCTCATTACATCTTACCTCAAAAGAATACATATGCTTATTTAATTGCTTGATTATGTCTCATATATGACGGACTGACTGATAATATTAGAATGGCTGGTGTACAGTCTTAGCTGAGGCAGGTTTAATTCCTATTCTGAATACCCTACATGCACATGTTTCTTTCTAAATCTGCTCACATAGCATAGACTTTTATCAGGGGTTTTACACCATTTACATTCTATTAAAAAAAATTCTGTTCTGTTCTCACTATGTTTTCATGTGACAATGTTACGTCCCAACAATAAACATCAAATCTTCACATTAATGCACCTCTGAATTGAATAGAACATTTCTTTTGTTGGAAATCATTGTTTATTCTGTTGTTCAGCATTAATCCATCTTCCTTTTTTTTCTGTAAAAAAAAAAAAACAAACAAAAAAAAATGAACACTGCGTCATCCCTCTGATATAAGAGACTCATTTCTAGATATAAATCATATATTCAGATGAGGAACGATCCGGCTCTTATTGTCATTGCATTATTTCCTGTCTCCTTCTCACTCCCTCCAAACCTTGGAGATTTTACCACACTTCATGTAGCTGTTTTGTAAGGACAAAAAAAGGCAAAACCCCATGTCACCTACAGTATTCTACTTGCCATGGCAATAAACTGTGACAAACCTTTTTGGTGGGGTCTCCTTACCTGAATGTGTTTCTTTCAGGATGATGATTGTCTATGCTTCCCTTTATTTATCTATGTTTTCCTCATATCTATGATATGTTGAACACTATATCAAAACTCAACCGATGAGGTTATCAAGTAAAAGTCTTCACTAGCAAACTTTCTATCTGGGATGCACCACTTTCACTTCTTCAAGGTTTCGTGGGTCCCTTATGCTCAAGTTCCAAGTTTTATCGGACACGTAGTTCTCATGTCTTTTAGGACGCGTAGTTCTCATGTCTTGCAACGACAAATCGCTCAACTTGCTTTTAAAAACTACTTACAAAAGAGGAGTTTGAAAGGGCGTTTTTAAAGCAAACACATATGTAGAAAAAAAGGTCAATGACAGCAGAATAGAACAAATACAAAACATATTCCAAAAACACGTCTGCTCAAGGTGCCCATGGAACCCCAATTATATATTATAGTAGCCCCATATCTGCGTGCAACATTTCTGCTTAATACTAAGTGCCACATTGTTCAGATGTAATATTTCATTTAATACATTTGTATTAAGATTATTGAAATATGAACTGGATATAACATCCAGTAGTACAAAGCTCATGCATTACCAAAAGAAACATGGTTATGAGATCATGCCAACATAGCAATATGAGAGAATAAATTAACATAGTCATGTAATCACATGTAATATTTCAAGCAAGTGCTTCTTGATTCCTCTACAACTAAAATATCAGTATCCTGTCACCTTACATCTATTCTCCTATGAACTTTCATCTATTCATTCTCCGAACAATGCCCCACTCAATATTTACATTGAGCCCATTCTGATCACCACACGTTCTAAGAATCTTTTGTTCTAGTATTACTAGTTTCTCCTTATTCCGTATAGTGGCTGTGCCTTATACCTATATATATTATTTTCCACCCATGTTTTCCTTCTTTATGGCATCTCCAACCCCCTTGTTTCTCTCCAGTAATCATGTCATTAATGAAAGTATTGGCTCCAGGGCTTTTCTGTATTTCACTGCATATCCCATACTACAATAAACCATATAATCTAATAGCTTTACTCTGTCCATACCTTCCTCCTATGCCTGGAGTTCGGGAACCAACTCCTTTCCCCAGTGAACCACAATGTCTCTTTTGCCAAAGATATACCTTGTAGCAAGGAAAGGTTAAGGAGATCTTCTGACCATATTCCTAGCAAGGATCTGCTGCCACCTGCCATGAACACACCTTTGTCAATTTCCGGAGCATTTGAAGTCAAATCTGCAGACTTCTTTTCTGCAACCCCAAATGGTATGGAGAAAGTCCCATGCAGAGCCCCTACACTTGAGGCAGTGGCTATTCCCACTCCTCCCAATTTCACGCATTTGTTCCCTAGAGGAATGCGCTCTATGCAGAAACCACTATTGGGTAAGCTTGATTTACACTTTAGCTGCGATAGAGACTGTGAGGAAAAATCTGAGAGTACTTTGTGAAGAGTGGATGTTTGTCTTCTCATGATTCTCTCATCCAGAACATTTAGTTCTAACAGTGAGCTCAGGGGATAAATCAAGGTCCCCCCTCAATTGTGTTGTGCAGGCATGTCTTAGTTGTTTGAACTTGTTGAAGCCAACTTGTGACCAATCATAATCTATTTGAATTTCACAGAAACTTTTCATCACTCCTCCACTCCCCCCTTCAGGACGTTCCCTATGACTTTAATTCCTTTGCGGACCCATTACTGAAACCCTTTCAGTGTGATTATGTCTATTAGGGTTTTGTCCCCCCACCCACCTTTTCCCCACCCACCTTTTTTTACTCTTTCTATGGAAGCCATTTTTGTGACTCTCCATACTTTATTTTGGGAATCATACTTTACTATAACATTTTGGGGATCTACATTTTATTATTGCAGAACACAGGAATTTCTGTGCAGTGTTGCTGGGGAGCCCCTTGGGCTTCCCTTTTATTTTCTCTTGGGTTCCTTGTGTGAACTATTGTTCCCATGGGCAGAAGGGTACTTTTTATTCTTTCTACCATCCCTATTGTGAGATCAGCACTCCCTACCTTATGTGGAGAGCGGAGGTGTCACATATTATGCCCTTTGTCACTGGTTGCGTAACATTTCTGTTAGTGACAACCATATCTTTATGGCTGGTGGCAGTGGACGTGTTCAACCAGCTTTTATGTGATTTGTATGCGCAGGCTGTCAACCCAGCCGCGGTAATGCACAGAAGGGTCACCATCTAGAATGATGGCTGTATTCTTTATTTTTTTTTGTTGTTGCTATTTTTAGTGTGCTTGTCCTTTCTTGGTCCTTCTTCTGCTGTCCTGGGAGGGTGAGGTCCTTGTTTGATATGTCTTTGGCTCAAATCCTTTGTGTAGCCCACCGAGGCTCCAGACTGTTTGTGAAGACAGTAAATCAGAAAGGAGTCTGAAACTCTGCAGCCCTTTGTCTTTTGGTATGCCTGCCTGGATCCAGTCCTAACTGGGAGGCTGGTTCTCCTGCAAGGACAGCACCCCCAAAGTTTGAATGTAGCATGTGCGCTGATTCGCTGGATTCCTGGATAAATGGCCTGGAGATGGAAGCCAAAAATAAGTCGACCACTGGAGCTGAATCCAATGGGGAAGAAGAAAAGATGGCTGTGGCTGATTCCAGCGACCAGAGATGCCTGCTGTGTAACTGCTGCATGTGCTGACGCCTTCTTCCATGTGACAGAGGAGTCCTGAAGACTCTTAGTCTGGTGGGACCAATCAGTCTTAAGAAGACATGAATTTCGTGCCATCCCACGAGGAGCTGTGACCTTCCTGGGCTGCAAACCGCAAATACCCTGGGACCTCGAGGCTGAGTGCTGTGCATCGTCTTCCTGTGAACGAATCTCGCTGAAACTCGGTAGACTCCTGTTGGACCTCCAGAAGACAAATTACACTCCTTGAAGTCCCCTCACCAGAGTGCTAGACTGAGATGGTGAGGCAAATCTATCAGACGATGACCTTGCCACATCTGGCACCCTGAAAAGGGCACCAAATCCACAGAGGCACGAGAAGCACTGAAGACCCCTCTGCTGGGAGCCTTTCCTCTCAACTGCTGCAGCAATTCCCCATGCAGTGTCCTTTCTTTCATCACCACGACCAAGGAAACCAGAGACCGGGTTCTGTGCTGCTGCATCTTGAAGGTGTCCATCTGCAAGCTCTTCTTCACTGCTGAGGTACTGTGTGGCTTGAGGTAAATACTTACCTAAATTCTTTGTGCCACTCCTGTGTGGCTAGGGTGGTGATTTGTCTAGTTGGGAGTTTGCCCATACCGTCCGCCCAGGCATTCTACTCGAACGCATCTAGAGAACACTTCCACTAACTCTAACTTGTTTGATGAGAAATCCTTTGGAACTCTGACTTTTCTGCATTTGTGCCTCATCCTGAGCTGCCTACTGTTGGCACCTGGACCACCAGTGTACCCCTTCGGCCTCTGAGAACACTCATGCCCTAGATTAGGGAAGGACAGCTAAAGGTAAGACCTCGGTGAAGAAAATATAACAAGTGTTGCAAAGTACGTACTTGCTATGTGTTAGTGCCGCAACTGAATATTCCGGAAATAGAATAAGTTACACAAGTGTTACAAAGTTATTACTTACATATGAATTCTTACTGCCATTCTGAAAAGTATTACACAGTGATTTACTTACCTTTTGAATTGTGTTCAACTATTCTAGAAAGTAAAATTCTTGGTATAACTGTATTATTGCTCGAAACAGAATAAGTGTAACAGTTTAATGCCAATAGGGGTTGCTTGCCTTGACTTGCATACTGCCATATCTAAATGTGTAACACTGGATTTTACTCACCTTGTATTGTGTTGGTTTTTATATTGTGTTTATGACTTATAATAGTCCTTGCCTTTCTAAGGAATTCTCTTTGTTTATATATTTCAGTGCATTAGTCTTACTTTGGACCATATGTATGCTACAAGTTCTTTGTACCTTCCTAAAACCACTCTCCCTTCTAAGATAAGCCTGGCTGCTCTGCCACCTGCCAGTACAGTGCGTGGTACAGACCTATATTAAAGTTGGAGTTTCTGTATTGCCCAAGAGCTAGTCTTATAAAGTCTTACTAGGGTGGACTTTAGAAGAACTGTCCGAACACTTACCCAGAGGCAGTTGGTTATTTGCTTTCCCTACGTTAAAGGAAAAATTATAATTTGCAAGTGATTTATCCTCCTATATTTTTCCAGTTGTATTAAAACTAGGCGTCTGTGTTATGAGAAAGTAAAAGGAAACCATTATTTTGACACTACAAATTCAAGTTAATATATATCAAGAGAAACTTGTAGAGCTTTTGTGCTTTATGAAAGTGTTTGTGTGCATTGATGATAAGAAGCATGGCAGACCCCCTCATATTATTATGGATATCATAAAATGATCATAATGAAAAGTGGTGAGGAGAGGGGTCTGATAGCATCGATATTTTCAAATCAGTATTATCCTGAATCCGGGACAACTTGTAGCAGAAGAGCTATTGTGATTATTGCCCAATTTTTCAGTTGATGTTATCTTATTTGTTTTTTATACTGCGCTAAGTTGCCACCTTACTAGTCCCAGAGCACTTAGGCCCCTCCAAGTGTTGGCATATTTTGCTCGAGCCAGGCGTATCCGGGCCGTAGTCTGCGGAAGGAGAAGGAACAGCGTTGGGTAACATGCAATAAGTGTCACAGACCAAAGCAGGTAGAAGTGAAGTGCTGAGGGGGGATGGGTGCATGCCATTCCTGCTAGGTGGACCATAGTATTTATGATGTAGGAAGATGGATTCATTTTAATGTGTGGGATGGGATTGATTGAAATGCATTACAGGGCATATTTGGAATAATACATACAACCTGAAATGAGGCTTTTTCGTGCTAGCACCCCACCATCGCGAGTGAAATCTAGCAGTGTCTACTATGAGGTTGATCTCAGCAGGGTTGGTGGCTAAGCAAGTCATTTATCTGCTTTTTACAAGCACAAATAATTTCAACGTAGAATGTTATGTGAAAATAGCCATACTGGCAACGCTGATTTCAGCTGAAAATCCTTGTCATTTGGTTAGCACTCGTGCCATTAACACTTTCTCAAATCTAAATGAGTATCATACAAATCCTAACCTAAAATCTGTTTGTTTCTCCAGCTTCAGCGTTTAGGTGTCACTAATGATTCTTCGTACAACACCCCAAACTCTGAGCTTTTGGGTCCTAAGCAGAAGCTGGACTGGATTGCACGAAGAGCCTTTGTGGCATTGTATGTTTCAGCCCACCGGGGTCATCTTGAAGCAGTGAAATATCTTCTACAGAATGGTGAGATGGGCTTTTTCCTACAGAAGTACACCAATCTCCAGGCAGCTCTGCTATTAGTTACTTTTTATTTAATTTTAATGGCACTTTTTATAAAGCTCTTTTCAGAGTTTCAATTACAACAAAAGGATTTACTGATTTACAAGAAGTTTAAAAAGGTATAAATAGCCACTAGGCTCATAAAGAGAAGGTGGAGTAAGCAGGGTAGGCAACCCAAAAAAAGAGGGCCTTCTCACCAGTTCTAAGGCACCATATGTTAGTGATTAATATATGCTCAACAGCAGGAAGCTACTGAGGTTTGGGGTGCGGCAAGAACAGTATAGTATGATTGATTTGCAAATGGAGGAGGGGGGAAGGAAGGGGGGTGCAAGGGGTTGCAAGTGCAACGGGAGGCAAATGGAGAAGTGGGGGTGGAAGATAACTGCACTTAAGCCTGAAACCTGATGGTGAAGAAGTAATTTTATAGATGTGAGATGAGGGGAATATTGGGATATGTAGTTTCCCTACAATAGGGGCACCCAGCACATTTACAACTAATTTGAAAAGGAGAAATAGAATATGCACAAAGTTCAATGGAAAAAGAAACATTAGTCATTTTAAAGATTTCTTCAAAGTTAATGCTTTAGAGGACGACTGTGCCGAGTTCAGGGATGTCAAGTTACCTTCTGTGAGAAACCTGAAGGTGTCTCAACCGCTAATCCCCAGGGATCTGTCATCCAGGTGGCCAGGACACAGCCGTTGCTATTGGATCCAGTTCCTGGGGGTGGACCAGTGCAGGAGGATCACCTGGATGAGGGGTTCTCAGGGAGTGGAAGTGGGACACCGATTGGGTGAGGGTGAGACGCGGTACCCCCTTCCTTATAACACCCTTTTCCCCATCCTACCCCGTAGGATATTCAGATGTTCTACCCCCCCTTTTCCAACAAGAACACTTTCCTACACTGTGACAGACAATGGATTAACACCACAGCCATTTACGTGACATGTCCCAACGCAAGGGTCAGGCAGAGGCAGGCAATTGACCATAACTACGCACACCTAACAGGCCTTTCCCTTCCCCACAGGGATAAAAGGCGGAGCACAAGAGCACACTTCAAGCAAGGCCAAACGCATGAGGAAGCAGCTATTCTGGACTGGCAGTTCAAAAGCAGGAGAAAGGCAGTGAGACCTAGAGCGCCGACGACGAGGAGGGAATTGCTCTGGCCCTGTTCAACTCGGACACGTGAAGCCTCCGAAAGGGAAATCATAAAACCGCGAAGTCCAGCTGGCGTGTGATGAGACTGGTGTCAACGGCACATGGGGCCCTCCCACGCTGATAGCCAAAGCGGGGAGAAGCGCTTGCCGCCGTGGTGCTGTTGTTGACTCCCGAAACAAGAAACTCCAACATTTCAGCACAGCCGGTGAGTCAGAAAGGACTGATAGTAAACCAAACTGTGCTGGTTTCAAGGTTGCAGGCAGAAACATTGTTGAACAAAGAACGTGTTTATTTGAACTTTAAAGAAACCTGAGTAAAGGTCTGGAGGCAGAGTGGGCCGGCGCTGCGGGGGCACTCATTCAAAGGACTCTAACTGGAGCCTTTTTGTGCTGTTTTGTTGAAACTACGAGAACCAAGAGGCCGGCATGAAGTGTCAAAGTGGTTCTATGAGTTTTGAGCAAAGCCCCTTGTACACTCAAAAGTCTTTGACATATTGAGGAAAACTGAGTGAACTGTGAAATTGGCAAATGTGAACCCGACTGAGGGATGCTTGCGAAATGGCGTTAAACAGTGATATAACCCTGAACATTGTGGTGACAAGCGTGAACCCGTCTGAGGGATGTCCACAGTGAAAAGTTGTTTAAAAAGTCATTGAGGCTTTTTGAATGATATGTTTTTGAGTGAAAGGCCGTAGTGAACCCAGCTGAGGGAGGCTAACGCTGAGAGAAGGATCGAAGCCCGGCCGAGGGGTCCAAAGGCGAAGAGTAATCGCCCAGCATGAAGAGTTATTGAAGACAATTGTTTGTTGTTTATGGTCCATCAGGCCTTCTAGGGCAAGAGACTTTGCAGAAAAGAGACTTGGCCCCAGAAGGTCCTGGTATCATTGAAAGGAACCGTAACCTTGTGCTGGCAATGTCCAGGAGTGTGTGGTGCTCAAGAGTCCCACCTTGTCCCATGCTAAACATGGGGAAGGGAGACCCCAGCCATACCATCCTGACTTATCATTTGGTGAACACTTCTTTCATTTCTTGATAACATTATCCCACACTATTTTGTAACTTAGTGGTAAGGATTGGCAATAGGTTTTTTAGTATAGGCCCTTTTTTATTTGACAAGACGCAACTAGGACTGCCTTATTATTTTTTAATGGTCGTAGCTTGCTCCCATCTTAGATTTAGATTAGGCATTTTTCTCACCCATTATACAGTTTAATAAACATCCTTGAACTGTGATCACTTGTCTGTCTTTACTGTTGCCACCATGAGTTCTTTACATATGGTGTCAGGAGTGGGATGTGACTCAATTGGAACTAATTGGGGAACCCTATAATTTCAGAAAAGTAGTCGGAGAGCTTCTAACCCTTCGATTGCCGCCAAGGAATCAATAGTTTTTGTTATCTGTAGCAGTAGGAAAGCTATTTTCCACCCTGGGAGAAGAGGAATGATTCCTACAGACTTGGTTTTAATACCCCCTCTGGGGTGTTGTATAAGATTGGCCCCGAAATCTGGTCTAGCATGGAAGTTCGGGATAGACATTTTAGCAGGCGTCAGCCATTCTGACTTCCGGGGAGGTGTACAGGTTCTCTTACAGAATCGTGGTGAAATCCCCTTTGAAGTACGTCGTGGAGATCAAATTGCCCAACGAATTTTAGAAAGGGCTCTATGTCCTCAGTTTAAAGAAAGTGAACCAGACAAAATAGAAAGTGGTACTTTAGGCTTTGGAGAAGCTGATAAACCTAACATCGAAGATAGGAAGGGAGAAGAGCCTACCATCTATCCCGACCTAGCCTTTGCCCCGCGGAATTGTTCAGCTCTCGCTGAAGCTTTTCTACAAGCTATTCCCGAAGGAGAAGGCTTAGAGAAAAGAAGCCCCTTTTTCTTCTTAAAACAAGGATTACTTCATAGAAGAGGGACATCTACGGAAGGCTTAGTAAAGACACAGCTGGTAAAACCCAAGAGCCACCAAAAGGTTGTGCTAGAGATTGCGCATTCCTATCTTACCGGGGGAGCACTTAGGACAGTCTAAAACCCATGCACATATTAGTGGGAAATTTTACTGGCCAGGTATTCATGCTGATATAAAAACTTTTATCCAGACGTGCGAAATATGTCGGAAGACCAGCACGCACATCCCATTACCTGCCCCTCTGAACCCATTGCCGATCATAGAAGTCCCTTTTCAAGATTCGGATGTTCATAATTGGACCTCTAGAAACATCCAGGCTAGGCAACAAATCTGTCCTCGTGATTGTCGACTATGCAACCTAATATCCCGAAGTATTGTCAATGTGAAATAATACCAAACAGCAAATCCTTAAACATCTCCCACCGTATTTCTCGAGGGTCATCTTTCCCAAAGAAATACTGACTAGGGTTCAGATTTTATGAGTAAGCACATTACAGAAGTCCATCCATATCCCCACCTTGCAAACTTGTGTGTGGCATCCCCAAACAGATGGCTTGGTAGAAAGATTCAATACAACTCTGAAGTTAATTCTCCAAAAATTGGTAGATGAGGACGGGAAAGACTTGGGATCGAATTATCCCGTGGGCTCTATTTGCAGTAAGGAAAACTCTTAAGGCCTCCACAGGTTTCTCTCCTTTTGAGCTGCTCTATGGTAGAGAACATAGAGATGTCCTCGACCTGCTCCTGGAAACCTGGGAAGACCGAGAAGAGGCACCCATTCCCTTCTCGCAACCGCCACCAGAATGCGAGAACATATGAAATTGGTTTAAGATCTAGTCTGTACTCGTATGGAAAAGGCCCAGAGCCAACAAAAAAGCACTTAAAACAAGAAGGTGAGCTTTAAGATCATTCTCTATAGGACAAAGTACTGGTCCTCTTACCCACCTCAGAAAACAAGCTTGTCTCCAAGTGCCATGGACCCTATGAGATATTAGAACGAACGGGAACCTGTACTAATAAAGTAGCCCAATCGGACAGAAAACAGAAGGTCCATTTGTAGCATGTAAATCTCTTGAAAGAGTGGAAAGAGAACCTCTTAGCCACCCATGCCAAAGTACTAGCCTTCCTGGTTCCAGAAGAGATAGATAACCTTTTGAATTGATTCCTCCAGAGCTATCTATCCAACAACAAGAAGATCTAAAAGATGCAGTTACATCATTTCCCAGTGTAGTCTCAGAAACATCAGGAAGAGTAAAAGGCACATACCACTATATTAGAACTCCTAAGAGAAAAGTGGTTTATTTAAAACCGTATAGACTCCCAGAAGCCCGTTAACAGATAGTGATTGAGGAAGTCTGCAAAATGTTGAAAGCCAATATTATCGATCAATCTCCAAGTCCATGGTCCTCTCCTATCGTGTTGGACACTAAACCTGACAGTTCCTGGAGATTCCGCATAGATTTCTGTCAAGTTAATGCCATTTCGGACTTCGATGCCTATCCCATGCCACGCATCGATGACCTCATTGACAAACTCGGAGCAGCCACCTTCTATCCACCTTAGACTTAAGGTACTGGCAGGTTCCTGTATATGGGCCAGATAAGGAAAAGACTGCACTTTCAACGCCGCTAGGACTGTTTCAATTCAAAGTCCAGCCACTTTCCAATACCTCATGGATAAAATTCTGCAACCCTGCTCTGATTTCTGTGGAGATTATATTGACGATATTGTCATTTATAGTAAGCCTTGGGCCTAACTGCTAATTTAGCTAAATGCGGACTGGCCCAGACAGCCGTAAAATGGGAATGTACAGCCTCAACATGAGAAGGTGAAAGCCGTCTTGGATACACCAACACCCAAGACCAAAAGAGATCTTGGAGCTTTTTTTTCGGGTTAATAGGATATTACCGTAGGTTTATCCCCAAAGTTTTGGACAAAACGGCTATGCTGACAGATAAACTCAAGTATGCTGAACCCCAGGAACTTCATTGAAATGACAAGGATGATATATGTTATAACACCTTAAAACAGACTCTGTGCTGGAACCCAATCCTGAAGGTAGTCGACTTCTCCAAAGGGTTTCTATTAAGGCGGATGCCTCCCTGACAGAGTTAGGTGCAGTCCTGTCCCAAGTTTGCAACGGATTAGAACACCCCATCTTATTTGCTTGACGCAAGGTTTTGCCACGTGAAAAAAATGACACTGTGTTGGAACTAGAGGCCCTGCCCATCAAGTGGGCCATTATCCATCTTAGATACTACCTATTAGGAAGAAAGTTCATACTCGTTACTGACTACTCACCCCTAGTTTGGATTAACAAATGGAAAGATTCCAACCCTCGGGTCATGCAATGCTTTCTAAACCTACAACCCCATTGTTTCACTGTGGAAGACCGAAAAGGCAAAGACCAGGGAAATGTAGACTTCCTTTCCCGGTTCCCCCATGAAACAAATGCGGCTACATCGTGTGGAGGAAGGTTATGTGACAATCCTGATGGTGTCTCACCAGCTAGTACATGGGGATCTGTCATTGAGGTGGCCAGGACACGGCCATCACTATTGGATCAAGTTCCTGGGGGTGGACCAGTGTGGGAGGATCACGTGGATGGGCAGGAGGGTCCTTGGGGAGTGGAAGTAGGACACCGACGGGTGAGATGCTGTACCCCCTTCCTTATAACACCTTTTCCCCATCCTACCCCGTAGGATATTCAGAAGTTCTACCCCCCCCCCCTTTTTCCAACACAAACACTTTCCTACACCGTGACAGACAACAGACTAACACCAGAGCCGTTTACCTGACATGTGTCAACACCAGGATCAGGCAGAGTCAGGCAATTGACAATAACTACGCACACCTGACGGCCCTTTCCCTTCCCCACAGGGATAAAAGACTGAGCACAAGAGCAGACTTCAAGCAAGGTCGAAAGCATGAGGAAGCAGCTATTTTGTACCAGCATCTCAAATGTAGGAGAAAGGCGGCGAGACATGGAGGGACGATGAGGTGGGAATTGTCCAGGCCCTTTTCAACTCAGACCTGCGAAGCCTCCGAAAGGGAAATCAAAAGACCGGGAAGTCCAGCTGGTGTGTGGTGTGACAGGTGTCAACGGTACATGAGGCCCTCCCGCACTGATAGCCAAAGTGGGTGAAGCGCTTGCCGCCGTGGTGCCGTCCTTGATTCCCGAGACAAGGAGCTCCAACAGTTCAGCACAGCCGGTAGTCGGAGAGGACTGATAGTAAACTGAACGTGCTGGGCCCGAAGTTGCAGGCGGCAACATTGTGGAACAAAGAACTTGTGTATTTGAAACCCCTGTAAAGGTCCAGAGGCAGAGTGGTCCTGCGCCGTCGGGGCGCTCCATTTGAAGGACTCTGACTGCAGCCTTTTTGCGTTGTTTTGTTGAAACTACGAGAACCAAGAGGCATTAGGAGAGGCCGGCATGAAGTGTCAAAGTGGTCCTACTAGTGTCGAGCAACACCCCTCGTACACTCAAATGTCTTTGACATATTGAGGAAAACTGAGTGAACTGTGAAATTGGCAAATGTGAACCCGACCGAGGGATACCTGCGAATTAGGGGTAAACGGTGATATACCCGTGAAGAATGTGGTGACAAATGTGAACGTGGCTGAGGGATGTCCACAGTGAATAGTTGTTTAAAAAGACATTGAGACTTTTTAAACCCTACGTTTTTCAGTGAAAGGCCATAGTGAACCCGACTGAGGGAGGATAACACTGAGAGAAGAGTCGAAGCCTGGCTGAAGGGGTCCAAACGTGAAGAGTAATCGCCCAACGTGAAGTTATTGAAGACCCGTTTTGTTTGTTGTTTATGGCCCATCAGGCCTTCTAAGGCAAGAGACTTTGCAGAAAAGGGACTTGGCCCCAGAAGGTCCTTTTATCGCTGAAAGGAACTGTAACCTCGGGCTGGTGAGGCCCAGGAGTGTGCTGTGCTCAAGAGTCCCGCGTTGTCTCGTGCTAAAAACGTTTGGAAGGGAGACCCCAGCCATACCATCCTGACTTATCATTTGGTGAACACTTCTTTCTTTTCTTGTGAACATTATCCCACACTATTTTGGAACTTAGTGGTAAGGATTTGCAATAGGTTATTTAGGATAGGCCCATTTTTATTTGACAAGACGCCACTCGGTCTGTGTTGTTATTATTTGATGGTCGTAGCTTGCTCCCATCTTAGATTTAGGTTTAGATTAGGCATTTTTCTCACCCATTATACAGTTTAATAAACACCCTTGAACTGTGATCACTTGTGTCTGTCTTGACTGTTGCCACCATGAGTTCCTTACACTTCCCTGATGATTAGCTGCATGCAGTGCCCTTCCAGTGAGGTGGCAAGATCCTTTGGTAGCTGTCCCTCACCATCATCTGATACCTTCCTCACTACCCCTCCCACCCCTGTCTCCCACATCTGGGTTCTGATTACTGAGCCTTCCAGTCTTGTCGAAACCCCAGGCCCTCCCCAGGACTAGCTGTCAAGCAGGGAGGCTGGCTGGATCCATGTGACTGGCGTGCACCTGGAGCAGGCTTAGACTAGGCCTTCTCCATCCACCTAGTGGGGGACACAGACTTGCAGACTGCCACTGAAGCCATAGCAGATCAAGTATCGTTGGCCTATTGTCCTTCCTGGCAGATGCTAAGAGAGCATACGGGTCCTGCTTTTGCCCATGGCTTTCATGCGCCATAGCAATACAAAGAGGATGTCCGTGCAAATGTCGGCGTCCTCCTTCAGTGCTGATGGATAACCTCTGCAGCACTTATTGACGCGCCTCCTGATGACTAATATAAATGATCCCTGAAAGATTGGGAAGGATTTCACTGAGTAGACACTTGTAATAGTGTTGATACTGTAAGGAACTCATGGTGGCAACAGCAAAGATGGACACAAGTGATCACAGTTCAAGGGTGTTTATTAAACTGTATATGCGGGTTGGAAAAACACCTAATCTAAACCTAAATCTATGATGGCAGCAAGCTACGACCATCAAATAATAATAAGGCAGTCCTAGTGGCGTATTGTCAAATAAAAGAGCCTATACTAAGAAAAACCTATTGCCAATCCTTCCACTAAATACAAAGAAAGAGTGTGGGAAAGGATTTACTGGAAAGAAAGAAGTGTTCATAAATAATTCAGGATGCAGTAGTCGGGGTCTCCCTTCCCCACGTTTTGAGCATGGGACAAGGGGGGATTCCGGAGCACAGCACACGCTCAAGCTTTCCCAGCACGAGACAACAGTTCCGCTCTTGGGTAACTGGACCTTCGGTGGTTAAGTCTCTTTTCTACAAAAAGTCTCTTGCCTCCGAGCACCTGATGTGCTTCCAAATATAATAAACAAAAGTTCCTTTCTGCTTGCAAGTTCGGTGATACCTTTTCACCCTTGGATCTCCCTCTTCCGGGCTCAGACCTTTCTCGAATGTTAGCCTCCCTCCGTCAGGTTCACTACAGCTTTCAACACAATCTAATCTGCGACATTCACAAATCTTAATGTCTTTTTAAACAGTTAAGTGTGGACATCACTCTGCTGGGTACACTCTTGTCAACACACTATTTATCAGGACTTTTGACTTTGCCCCCTCTTTACCGGCATCCCTCTGTCGGGTTCACTCTCGCCAAATTTGTGAACCACTGCATTCCTTGCACAGTTCTTATGATGCAGGATTCACTTCCCTTAGCTTCACAATCATCTGTTAGTCAAGGACTTTTCACTGTAGAGAGGATTTTACTAGACCCCTGTATGACCACTTTGATTCCTTTCTTGCTTTTCCCAAGGCCTTCTGGTAACGGTAGTTTCAACAATAAGGTAATCGGCCAGAGTTACCCAAGTGAGCACCCACGTGGTGCCTGACTCCTCTATAGCTGATTTTCCCCTTTCGTATCAACACTGCTTTGTACTTTTTTTAATTGGCCGTTTGCTACTTTGGTTCAACACAGTTCGGTTTCATATCGGCTCGCCCCTCGACTCTCTGGCTTTTATGAACCGCTTGGCCTTTCTTGTCTCTGGAGTCAAGGCTGGTACCACGGTGGCAAGCGTCTCTCCCCGGCTGGGTTATCAGCAGAGGAGGGCCCTGTGTACCGCTGACATCTGCTGCAACACACGCTGGCTATTGTTTGCAGTCTTATGATTTCTACTGCTGAGTTTTCAGAGGCCTTGGTTGGAAAGGGCAAGGTCGATCTCCTTGTCACCCTCTCAGTCTGTGCCGTCTTTCTCCTCCTCTTGAACTGCCGTGTGGAGTTAGCTCTCTCGTTGTGCCATCTGCCTTGCTCGTCTTTTGCTCTTGTGCGCCACCTTTTAACCCAGTGGGGAAGGGAAAGGGCTGTCACGTGTGTGTGATTCTGGTTAATTGCCTGACTTTGCCTGACCCTTGTGGTGAAACATGTCAGATAAATGGCTCTGGTGTTTGTCTGTTGTTTTTTGTGGTGTGTGAAGTGTTCATGTCAGAAAAGGAGGGAGGTTAGAGTGTTAGAGTATCCTATGGGGTAGGATGGGGGAAAGGGTGTTCTAAGAAGGGGGATACCGCATCTCACCAGTCAGTGTCCCACTTCCACTCCCGAGGACCCCCATTGCAGGTGATCCTCCCTCACTGGACAACCCCCAGGAACTGGATCCAATAGCCATGGCTGTGTCCTGGCCACTTGGATGACAGATGCCCGGGGACTAGTCAGGGAGACACCTTCAGGTTTCTCACAACACTGATCAATACATCTTCTCCTAATACAAATACTCATAAAAATAATGGTCCGTAAGTAGGAGCTGTTATAATATTTGTACAATGCGGATTCTATCATCACTAGCGGCCGCAATCCCAAGCTCTGGTACAACACTCAACGACTTGCAGGCCTTACCCCAAGGTTTAAAAGTAATCTGACATTTCCGAACTATCAAGAAATCAGAAACAGTTGTGTATATTTGATAATTGTTGGAGTTGGCAATCATGGAGGCTTATGGTCTCCCTTTGCCATGTTTCCATTAAGCTGGAATCCCACAATCAAGTACTGCTATCACAGACCTCTTATTCCATGAAATAAACTCTTCTCCCAGGATAACAGTATTCACCTGGTTTTATCTTGCTAGCAATACCATGCTAACCCAGGGAGGTGAAAGAATCCCTATTCTAGGAAGTATAAAGGTCCCAGGGAGAGTCACCCTCCCTTACAATTGTACTGTCCTCTTTCAGGCCAATCAGAAGAGTTCATAGTACGGAGGCTGACTTCCATAGACACCTTTGGTCAGACCACATCTCCCCTGGAGTTGCTACCACCACTACAGCAGGACAACATTCACTTTTCTACTGCTGCAAGTCCAGAGCCCCATGCGTCATTCACCCGGCCCTCTGTGTTACCGATAAGATACTGGTCTAATAGGCTACTGATCACAAAACCTCAACCAGGAGTAGCTGTACCATTCACTTCTATGCAAGCCTGCCTCTCCAAGCAGCACTAGCCTATGCCTGAAACAAACACATGGAAATTGGGCCTAGTAAACGCGCGCTATGCTGTAAAAGGAAATCTATAACCATTGTGAAGCACCAGGAATGAAATACGGACACAGAGAACTTGATTTTGGTTATAAACTTTTATTGGAGCAAAAAGGGGTTGGAAAATACCTCGCTATTCCTATCTAGGACGTTTTCCCTACCCCAACTAAAAACTAAGGGGGGTCTGTCCTTTATCAAGATGTCCAAACAAAAATTGTGTCCAAAATCCTATTTTGGCCCTCACACTCTAAAACTAACTCTAAAGTGCAAAGGGTACAGTCTCTGGTTCTCACAAGTGCACAAATGTTCAAATCCAACACAAAGGTGTAAATAAAACCAAAAGGTTCCAAATGGACCATGTTCACAGTTCCAGGGAATGGCTCCCTTCCCAGGACTCCTTTTATTAATATGACCAGTTCAAATACAGAATAGTCAAGTTCCTTGGAACCCAAGAGGATCACTCCCTCCTCTTGGCGTATTCATGGTTCTCAGGGAAATAGCTCTCTTCCCCAGGTTTTTCTTTACCTTCAATATAATCCAAAATCTTAAGGTCATATATCTTCCTAGGGATTCTCTTTTCACTGTAGTATTCTCCTTTCTTCATTTATAACAGTTCACACTCTCAAAGGCATTGGCCTTCCTTGAGATGCTCCTTCTTTTATTACGTGTTCACACACACTGCTCCTGCCAGGACTTTACTTTACAAACATTCAGCTTCACCTGGTATACTCTCCTGCCAGAACTTTATGCTATGACTTTTCCTTTTATCCATGAAATGAGATTAGCCCACCACTGGCATATCAACCCTTTTTTCATAGTGTTTGTTTTAATATTCGCTTTCTTTTTCACCAAAGGGTTCTTGGCCCTTTTCTCAAGAGCATTCACTTTTACTTTTGCCTTCTTCACTGCAGTATGCTCCACAAAGACTAACTTCCTCAATGGCCTCTCTTTGTGCCTCTCGCTTAGTTCTTATGGAGCGGCACACACTTTCAAGCAACCCTGTAACCCATCTGTCTTCCATGGGCTTACCGGTAGCTCCTCACATTCCTACACTTTGGTTTTCTTCACTTTGCATCTCTTGCTTTAATCTTAGGGAGCTGCATATGCTTTCAGGCAACCCATCTGTCTCCCCTGGGCTTAATGGTTGCTTCTTGCGTTACTTCGCTTTGGTTCCCTTCAGCTTACTGCCTCGGTGTGTGTCCCGTTAGCCGCTACGCCTTCACAGTGTCCTTTTCGACAGTGCTCGGTACCCACTACCTTGTGTTCTCGGGCAGCGAAACGTCTCCACACTGCTTTCTCTCAACACTGTTCGGACTCGCCTCCACACCATTTCCCATGGTGTGCTTTCCCTCAGTGTGGTGCTCGGCAGCAGCACAGGTTGCGGTGCAGCCCAGCATCTGCAGATATCTATTGTAGTCAGCTGTAGCGGATTTAAACTTTGCAGCATGGATTACATAGTTTCCAAAGACTAGTCTGTTGAGTTGGCATACCGGTTTTAGCCATCTTCACTGCTCCTTTGCTCTTTCTCATCTCAATCATTACGAGGCTGTTCCTGGTATGACATTGAAGAAGTTGATATTGGATCTTATTGGGAGAGATAATTACTGCTCCCTGCCTCTCCCTCATTCCAGGTATATACTGTTATTTGTGGGGTGTTTGGGAATACTTAAAGTACATCTAGAAAGAGGTCAAGGTAGAGTGTTACAATATGCCATCAAGGAATGAGGAATTGAGGAAACATCCCTAAAAGGGAATGGGGGGTATGTGACGTCCTCCAATTATCTTGTGTTAACCCCCTGAGGTTCGCCTCCCCTAGGTGTTCCTCCCTCATACAATCGCTCCAGTGTCAGGATCAGGGAGTGGCTGCTATCCCCTGGCCACATAGGCATCTATAATAGAGGATCAACATATTAGCCTCTTAACTATTCATGAAACTTAGTTCTTAGATAATTTCACGAAAGCGCTGGTCTTTATGCTCTTAGCTGCCTTTAAGATAGTCCCCAGAAATCAAGGTTTCGAAGTGCTAGAGTAGGGGGGGGGGCATACTCTTCACAGAGTCCATTAAGTGCTCCCAAACACACTACATGCCCAGGTTAGTCCTATAGGCGAGGGTATCTGGACTATCCATAGAAAATAAATTCATCGAATTGAAATCCAATTAAATGTATTCATTGAAACCCATTTCCATCGAAATGCACTTTCATTGAATACATTTTGTTGGATTTCGATTAGGGTTGGGGTTAGGGGGTGCCCTTGGGTGTTGGGGTCAGGGGGCCCCAATAAAGAAAATGTTACATGAAGCTGGCCAGTGCCGAAATACTTTAAAGATTTCAGGATTGGACAGCTCCATGTAACGTTTTAACGTGAAAAATAAATGCATTGAAATGCTTTTACATTTAAAAGTACATATCCATCGAAACTTGTCCATTGCTATATTCTATGGACAAGTTCGATGCATATGTACTTTTAAATGTAAAAGATGGCATATCGTTGCATTTTGTTCGATGGATTTTCGTTTCGAGGGTTGATTTTCGATGTAAAGACCATAACCCATAGGCGAGTAACAGCCAAATGCCTCCTAAATGGCAGGTTTTCCCTGACCTTGGTTATTTTCCGTTCCCCCTCCGTAACTTTGACAAATCTTTCCTTGATCTTTAGATGAAGGTAATAACGGATGCTTTGGAAAAGTCTCCTGTGTGTTTCGTGCTAAGGGATTTTAAAGGTCTGCAAGAGTGGGAATGTATATGCACAAGAAGTAACAGCCCCTAATCACAATTGGGGCATACCCTTGACCTGATGTTGTTCTTCTAGAATCGAACCCTATTGAATTGGCCATAAGCATCCTCTTCTAGTAATCCCAGCTTCTGATCTCCAGAATGCTCCCTAAAAAACATGGGAACCATATGGCTAATAGGAACAACGATGGAGTTATTTCCACTCTCAAACCCTATAACTCTTTAACCAGGGTCTTCTTTGCCACCACCTTCTGAATCCTGCAGGTGCTGGACCAAGCCTCACACTCCCCTGAAATCACAAAATCATTCAACACTCGTAGCACTTCCAGCCACCAGGACGATTAATCCCCCTTTCCCAAGAACACAAACCAACTATTCAACAACAATCTGTCAGATCTGAAAAGGTCGCACAGAAAGTTAGAATGTACATGGAAGAACGCATTATTGGAAGGAGAGGGCTGACCTGAAAGCTACAAGCACGCATTCACCAAGAAGCAATCCACATATGAAAAGTGGACGTTTTTTAAGAAAGATTACGTCTGAACCAGAGACCTATTCCCGATTTACAATGAACAAGACAACCCCAGTGCCCTTAATGCCCCCCCAAAAGTAGCAGGTGAGTCTTGCGCACTTCTTCTCACTAAGATTGGCAGGATCAAAGTGAGTATCCCACTTTTCTCTCGAATCTAAGTGATCCGGCCGCGGCTGAATTTACTGCGGCCGGAACGTTTGCATGAGAAAGGTGCAAAGTACCAAATGTTTGCAGCTTTCTCATGCAAACACACATACATACTCACACCCACGACACACCCCCAACCCCAACATAAACATACCCTACTTACATTCTTCTTCACACTGGTTTCCTGCGGCGCCACTTCCCTTTCCCTTCCATGATTGGGAAATGGCGCCGCAGGGTCCTTTTTTTTTTTTTTCTTTCTTTTTTTCTCTTTTTTTACGGGGGCTGCAGGGGACACCCCCGCAGCCCCTGTTTTTTTCATTTTTTTTTTTTCACGGGTTTGCTGTGGGGGACAAACGCGCAGCCCCCGCAGACTTTTTTTTTTTTATACTTACCTATAATGCTACCTACCACCAAAGGGTCGAACTTTTGGTGGTTCGAACCTTTGGTGGTAGCATTTTTCGGACTTTTAGTCCATGCACATTTTTGGATGCGGTCCGTTCGACCACATCCTTCTCTCCCCTCATAGGTCCAGCCCCAGCTCCTTCCACACAACTGAAAGCACTGCAGCAGTTGCCAAGCAAGACGCGCCGCAAATAGTGTCGTCTTAAAGGCTTCTTTGACATAAAACAAGCTCTCTTCCCTGGCGCCTCACCTGGGTCATTAACGGCACCAGCCACTGCCTTCTGGAAAGCCTTCCAGCCCAGGTCCGTGCAGGCCAATAAGGAACCAAGGCATCTATCTATATGTGATTCAGGAAGTTCCATTTCACGAATCAGCCACTCCTTGTTGTTATCTTTGCCTTGATGGGGAGGGTGATTTCCCCCCTAAACTCGCTGTTTTCCCTTAGCTCCCCTCTTCTTAAACCGCACTATCCTTTTCCCTCTGCTCCCTCTGTTTTTGTTGTTTATTAAATAGTTGTTTCTTGATCATGTAATATAAAGATTTACTTCGTTAATATGTTTGTGTGCAAAGTGCGCAATCCAAAACCAACAATCCTTTGCGACTATGGCCTGATTGCCAACATGCTGCTGAGAGTTAAAATCCTGAAAATTACTATTTTCCTGCAATGTACCGGGTAGACTGGCTAGCAATGCACCTATCCTTTGTGTTCTATTTATTTGAGGTAAAAGTACTTCGACCAGAAACACTGTACCCTAGACATCTCGGAAGGCCGGGCTGGGTGCTTCGCAATCGCAGCACTAGGGCAGCGTAATGCAGATGGAAGGAAAACACATTGATGATGGCAGACGTTGGAACGTGACCAGGGGACAATCCATGGAAATGGCGAGATGACGTAGAGGCGTGCATTAGCGCAGGGACCGTTCTCTGCTTGCGGGAGGAAGGGGGCGTGGGGATGTCGGGGGATGGGTTAGCATATGACTTCAGGGAGTTTTTGGTGCTCCTTTGAGAGAAATGAACATTTTTACAATACAAATTATTTATTAAAAAGCGAAAAAAACAGGTGGTTACATGGTGGAAGAATTCGTCGAATACGAATTCGACATATTTTTTTAATGAAGTGTGGCCGAAAATGTATGTGGAGGCCGGGTAATTGTGATACTCAAGATAGGGGAAAGTGGGAGGGAGGAGAGGGGTGCTAATATTTGCAGCCAAATTAAATGACAGAAAAATAAAATGTAAAATGATAAATCGTATTCGTTAATTTGTTTTCGATGTAATCACATAGAACCGGTAAAACTGTGAACGGTGGTTATGATTTTAAATTTCAAATGGGATTATAGTCCAGTCACTCTGATGAAACAGCAGTGGGAGGCCGCCCGGGGTGGCGTCACAATGAAGAGGTTGGGGGGAGAGCTTGAGATTGCAGGGTGCAGTTGCAACCCCTCTTTGATGCTACCTGATAAATACAGGAGATCTGGCATGAGGCTGAGTCCTTTATCCAGTGCCTCCACCAGATGTCAATGATCAGATGCTGTGCCCCACAGGGGGATATTATATGAAAGGGCCTCCACCAGATGTCAATGATCATATGCTGTGCCCCACATGGGGATATTATAAGAAAGTGCCTCCACCAGATGGCAATGATCAGATGCTGTGCCCCACATGGGGATGTTATAAGAAAGTGCCTCCACCAGATGGCAATGATCAGATGCTGTGCCCCACAGGGGGATGTTATATGAAAGGGCCTCCACCAGATGTCAATGATCATATGCTGCGCCCCACATGGGGATGTTATAAGAAAGTGCCTCCACCAGATGGCAATGATCATATGCTGTGCCCACATGAGGATGTTATAAGAAAGTGCCTCCACCAGATGGCAATGATCATATGCTGTGCCCCACAGGGGGATATTATAAGAAAGTGCCTCCACCAGATGGCAATGATCAGATGCTGTGCCGCACATGAGGATGTTATAAGAAAGTGCCTCCACCAGATGGCAATGATCAGATTGAGTGCCCCACATGAGGATGTTATTAGAAAGTGCCTCCACCAGATGGCAATGATCAGATTGAGTGCCCCACATGAGCATGTTATAAGAAAGTGCCTCCATATATGCATTGAAGAGCATTACGGTCCTAACATTATACTTTAACTATGTTGTCCTTCTCTTACCACAAGGCCCAACAACGACCACTGGGGGTTGGGCGGTATGGTATCTTTTTTGTTTTCTCACATTTTCCATAGCTACATTCATGAATAAAGCCAAAGCATATTTGGATGTAGGCGATGCAACCACAAAATAATGATGCAGTCATAGATAATGTTAAGGCGGACAAAATTGGGAGTCTTGTACCTAATTGGATATTTCACGCTTTAGGTGTGTAATCTTCAGACTGTCGCCCATCCCTGCATTGCTGCTTCCTTGAGCTAAAGGAAGCAGCCACCCAGGGTGGCAAAGCTTGTAATAACTTCTCCTCTCTTCACCTGGCACGTGTTACACGATTGCTAGTAAGTAAGCAGTAAGAGTCCTAACAACTGGGACCTGGGGGTAACCTTGCTCGGTCACCCACTTGAGGTCATTAGGAAATACTCCAAAACCCTACCTGTTGGCATTGGGGGCTAAACAAAGGCATCAGTCAGTTTCCACATTTGCTGCTTGTTGGTCACACACCTTTTCCACTCGTAGAGGAACACCCATAAAGATGCACCTTGTAGTATGGGAGCAGCTACTACTGACAATTCCTATCATTACCTCTCCATAATACTCCCGTCCTAATCCGCCCATGGTACCGGTAAGCTTACAGGCACTGTTGTTTCCGGACCGGCATATGCTGAAGCCGCTGTGCCCGACAGGTTGGACCCTGCTGGACACACCAGCCACAGTAAGCAGACCGTCATCGAAGCACTGTGCCGGTGCTTCTGTAATCCCCCGGTGTTACCGGCAAGTCGGGCACTGGTAAATCATTATGGGTCCGGCGGCAACCTGCCGGGAGTATCGGCACAGTTACCGCCTGACTTGTAATGAACCCCAATGATGCCCTATTCCTTCCTTTGGTACCTCACCAATCAATGCCTAGATACATGAGCTTGCCTCTCTCTTTAAGAACCTCTGTCATATCTTGACACATGATGGCAGTTTTCCTGTCGTTATGTTCTTGGATTTGCCCCTCCCCAATAAGGGAGGGGAGGATCTCAGGAAATCATAACACTCCACTCAGGGATTCTGTTTACAAGACCATTCATCTGAGAAACAGCCTCCTTCCTTTCTCGTCCTCACACAATTTCCTCAGCTAGCACCTGCTTCCCTTTTCAGTCACCGGCCCTACAGTCATTTGCTCCGCTGCCTGACAGTCATGCAGCCTCTGGGATACAGCGTCTCTCTTCCAGCTTTCTTGGAGGCCCCATGCTGCCACATACTTCCAGGCACCTGTCAACCCAGTATAGAGCCATCTGGCCACAACCAGACAGCATGATATCACACCAGAGACTACTGACTGGAAAGCTTAACCCCTTCTGTCCCAGGCAGGTTTTTACCCACATAATTCCCAGTTAAATAAGAAACCAGCATTCTGGGCACACTAAATGACATGGATATTACGTTATGGCAAATAGCTAGGTGGAGAGGGGAAGTCCATGGATAGTTTTATAGACCAGAAGAACTTGCAGGAGGCAACGAGTGAAGGTGGCTGAGGAGCGAGGCAGGCTGTGGAGTATTTGGGTGGCAGGGTGATAATTCTGTTAAGGAGAGGAAAGTGGGGGTGCCCCACAAGGTGGCTGGAGCAGTAGTCCAGCTTGCAGAGAACCAAAGTAGAAACTAGGGTTCTAGCAGAGTGAAAGGGAGGCAGGGGCGGATTTTAGCAAATATGCCATAGGTTGAGCCTAGCTGCTGTGGCAGAAGTGGTGATCAACAGCTGGAGGTGAATAGCGAGTTTAAGGAGTACACACAGTTTACCAGCCATACAGTGTGGGTTCAGCAAGTCAGTTGGAGAAGAAGTGGTAGAATGTTGGGAGCAGGGGGTGATTATTCAGTGCCACGCATGCGCATGACGACACCCATGACATCCACTGGCGTAACACAAAATGTGGGGGCCCCCCTGCGAGCCATGCTGAGGGGGCTCCCCCAACTCGGTGACAAATCACAGGTTGTGCCACACTCTGGGCCGGCCTAGATTATCACGATTGCACAATACGCACAAACGTGCTGCTGAAGGGGTATGCCGCACACTGTGCTAGGAGAAAGATATAAATATGTGTTTTAATGCAATATACAGCTCACTTTCTGAGAAAAATTGGCTAAAAAGCCAGGGTGTTTGCAATTGTTTTGTAGAGTAACACCAATCCAATACATGCAAGTCACCAACATGCACAGGAACATTAATGCTTTGCTATTAAAAATGCCATGCCACATTGAAAACATGTCCCACTGGCTGCACACTGTAGACCAGCGTAGACACGTAATAACATTACAGTAAAGCAGGCCAGGCCACATTTAGACATACATAGACTGGTTGCACCAAAATGCCAGTCGAAGTACTAACACTCATCAAGAAGAGAGCACACATTCAAGCTCGGGTCTCTGCGGCCTCTAACAACATGGCCAAACTCATTAAAATCTGCTAGGAACTGGTCAATCCTGTTGCAGTCTCTACCTCTCCTGTTCACTCCTAGGCCCTTTGTATGGCTCTGGCCTCTCACATCTCCACTAAAACTCAGGAAATCCTGTCCTCTATCTCCTCTTCATCTCCCTCTTCCTCTCTCGGCCCCTCTTTGGCCATCTCTATCTCTCCTCCTCCTTTCTCCTCTTTCTCTCTGACAACACCCGACGAGATTTCTAGACAAGTCCGATCTATGAAAGTGTCCTCCAAACAGGTTCTCCCCTGCTCCTCCAGAACCATTAAGGACCATATTGACACCCTCGCTCCAGCCTTGGCCGATTTCTATAATCACTCTTTCGCCACTGGAACATTCCCCTCTCCTCTTAAGCACTCCCTTGTGCACCGACTCCGCAAGAAGCCATCTGACGATCCTACCTGCCCGGCAAACTATTGCCCAATCTCCATCACCCCTTTCCTGGGCAAACTATTGGAAAAGCTGGCCATCTCCCAGCTTACTCTCCACACTGAATCTGTTGGTTGTCCATGACCATCAGCCAGAGGCACGGAAACTGCTTCCTGAACACCCGTGAATATCTGCTCTCTAACCTTCATTCCAGCATTCCTTCTGTCCTAATCCTCCTTGATCTTTCCTCTACTTTCGACAGTCAACCAGGCCGCCCTGATCAATCGACTAAGTGAGAACCTGGGCATCGTGGATCAGGCCCGGGAAAGGCTGACCTCCTTCCTCTTGGACTTCCCCTCCCAGGTCCAACTTGGTCCCTTTCTCTCTGCCACCTCTCTCTCTACCTGTGGCATTCTCCAGGGCTCTATCCTCTCACCCTGGTTTTTCAACCTCTACTTGGCCCCTTTGGCCCACCAAATCTCTGCCTTCTCCTCTAACTTTCAGTGTTATGTGGATGACACTCAGCTTTCCTTCAGACTCCTCTCCTCTCTCGCTCATTCCTGACTGTCTATCTGCGATTCAGGATTGGTATACCTCCAAAGATCTCTGCCTTAATGCGGTTAAGATGGAGATCCTTCTCATTGGGACCCCTGCCCCTACTTTCCCTCTCTCACTCTGGCCACCCACCATGGGCCCTCTTCCTTCGCCTTCCTGCAAGGCAAAAAACCTTGGTGTCATCTTCAACTCCACTCTTTCTCTCCTCACATCTCGGACGTCGCCAAGAAGTCCCACTACTAGCTGCTCCTCCGCAAAGGGACTCTCCCCTTTCTCACTTTCCCCCAGAAGCTCACTGTCTCCAGAGCCCTGTTTTTCTCTAGGTTGGACTACTGCAACAGCCTCTTTCCCAAACTGCTTTCCTCTACTCTCTGTCCTCTGCAACTAATCCATAACATGACTGCAAGACTTATCGTTGGCTTCAGGCCCAAGGTCGTATCTCGCCAGCCCTGAAATCTCTCCACTGGCTCCCGGTGGCTGCAAGGATCAAGTTCAAGACCCTTTGCATTGTCCACAAGGCTTACTGCGGTCGAGGCCCAAACTCTCTCTCCTCTGCAGGTGCCTCCCTTTGGAATGGCCTCCCTCCCCCTCTCAGACTTGAGCGGATCACCTGAAGTTCCGGAAGCAGCTCACAACTTCCCTCTTCTCCTCTCCTCTTCTTTCTCTCTCTCTCTCCCCCCCCTGTTGACCTACCTGACCTACCTGTTTGCTGTACCGACTGGTTGCTTGGCTACCCTCAGAGTCTCAATGAGTCCATGCTCTTTCTTGATAAGTCACCCTTGCGATAGGCCCGGGCCTATCACACACTTAGGGGCTTTAACTGTAACCCTACAGTCCTTTAAGCGTCTTGCACTACCCAGAGCTGCGCTGCCCTGGCTGCACTTACTCAGAGCATTACTGCCCTGTTTTTCCCTCCCCTCTTCCCTGCACTTCTCACCTCCCTTTCCTCTTGCATTTCTCATTCTCGCACTTGCACGATCTGAATGACACAAGACCAAGTAAGATTGTTTGTCTTGTCCTCCCCTATCTTGCCTCCCTTGTCTTGTCGCGCCTAGAATCACTTGTGTACAGGTTATAAATGACTTATATCATATCAGTTTGTCACATATGCCCAAAAAAAAAAATATTATATATATATATATATATATATATATATTTATGGTTAAGTTGCTGTTTCCATAGGAAGAGCACATTTTGGGCGGCTTATAACTTCACTCCCCCTGGACGAATCCTCACCAAACTTTGCAGAAAAAGTATATGGCCCACTCTGAATTATTTAGCAAAGTTTGGTGAGGATTCGTTCAGGGGGGGGGAAGTTATAGGGGGTGTCCCAAAACTTTTTTTTTCCCCCATAGACTGAATTGGAAAAAACTTTGCGCACGGCTACAGCCCGACCCGCTGGAAGGATTTACACCAAATTTGCGGCAGGAGCGGCGGCCTGGTCCCGAAAGCGCGCTTTTGCAAATTTCGTGTAAATCTGTCCAGTAGTTTTTTTTTTAAAATGACCAAAATGTAAGGCAAAAAAATTAGTGATCTGTGTTCGCTTCGCAGACGGACTTCCCTGTTCGCTCCGCGGACAGCACCCCGATTAGCCCATGGCCTTGCGTCATGTCCGCGGACATGCAACGTGTTCGCTGATTGGACGGTGAGGGGTGTGGAGCGCGTCAGATTTTCTGTGGCACCTGCCATCTTGTATTCGCCGTCGACCGCATACAGCGCGGTGAAACGTGGATAAAAAATTGTATTTAGTGCCGTGTGTTGGTGTGTAAAGTGTTTGGGGAGGGTGGGGGAGTATGAGATAGGTTCAATGTTTTGTTTTTTTATGTGCTAGACGTTTTTGTTGCATTCGATTTGTCCGCGGAGAACACGGCTGTTCTGACATTTTGTAAATAAACTAAATGGTGGGGTGTTTAGAGGACGGAGTATGTGTCATTTTTGTTCGCAAGGAAGGTAAAAATGAGCTATGAACACTCGCGGTGTACTTAATTGTTCGTAAATACACAAACTGGGGGTGTCCTCAGGACGCTGTCCGTATTGTAATCTGTCTAGTTGAATGTGTTCTAAGAACACTCGCGGTGTCCCGAAATGGTTGCAATTACACAAAATGGGGGTGTTCTGAGAACGTTGTTTGTATTGTTCGTTGTCAGGGTGAAAGTGTTTTAAGACCACTCCTTTTATCCGCTAATATTACAATTTCCTATGGGCATCAACTGACTTTTTGTCCACTAAAGAAACGATAAATCCGGCTGGTGTGCGCCGACATTATGTGATAATCCTATGACTGGGGCTATTGACCTGGCCGACTTGCTTTTGCGACACTAAATCATATCTCCCGCCCCTAAGCCTGATATTATGAAATCATTCATATTCCCTGCCTCTCTCCGTGACGTTACAGGGTGCGTGATCAAACGCGCCCAGTTCTCTGCAGTCCTAAGTGACTTTACACAGAACCCGGAAGACAACACATATTATGTCACAACACAGCGCGCCACAATTCGGAATATGAAACAGTGATTTGAAAGCAAACAGCAAGATTGTAAATTTTGTAAAGTACATTTATTTGACATCAAATGTTTAGAGAATATTCAGCAATTTGCGTTTGTCTTTGTTGTCGATCCGCAAAAGTTCATGTTGAGGCACGCGATGTTCCTTTGCGGTACAGAGGGTGTTAGATCAGCTTACAACTCAGTGCGCCACAATTCGGAATATGAAACTGTGGTTTAAAAGTAAACAGCAGGATTGTATATTTGGTAAAGTACATTTATTTCACATGAAATGTTTAGTGAATATTCAGCGATTTGCTATTGTCTCTGCTGTCGATCAGCAAAAGTTTATTTGGAGCCACGCGTTGTTCCTTAGCGGTAGATAGGCTGTTGGTTTATGATAAAAGCAGTAAATGGTCCCTCTGATAATCGGAAGGTTGCCATTAGACCACCCTATTGGTTGGTATGTTGTTTGTAGCCGCTAGTACTGCGTAAGGGCATATTGGTCCTTGGCTATTGTCCCATAAAATGGTGAGGGTCATGAAGTTGCATATTTGGACCTGCACCTGGCAGTTGAAGACCCCATCCGCTGGAGTCTGTAAATCGTGACATAGGCAAAATGGGGCCACATACCTGTTTTAAAAAACATAAATTAGTCTCACTAGCCGATCTTCATTAAAAATCATCATTTTATTTATTAGGGCGTGAAACTATTTGCTATCGAAGATAGTGCAACGGAGTATGTTAATAATAAAATATTTTCCCATTCATATAGCGCTAAGAACCGTGAGGTATCTAAGCGGTGCTTATTATTAACCACGGTGTGTGGTGCTCATTTATCGACCACGGAAGGATGAAAGGCTGAGTTTGGCCTTGCCGGAATTCGAACTTGCGTTAGCAAGCTGTGCACGGATGTCAAAGCGAGCGTTGTACTTGCTGTGCCACTTGACAGGCTACAGTGAAGTGGCACAGCGAGTAGAGCGCTTGACCGCCTATAGACCGGCTAAATTATTTCTATTAACCCACCCTGTGTCATCTGCCTTTTTCAGAGCCCTCTAAATGACAGGGGATCAATTCAGCGGTGATAGTGCGCGGTAGAAAACATTATGCCACTTTCAACGAACAAGTTCAACTTGAGCGGTCTTTAATGCTACCCTATTGTAATTATATTTGGTATAAAATAATCTAAAGGGTTACTTACAGTACAATTGCAATTTCCATTGTCTACGAGTGGTGCAGTCCCAAAATATGACTCTGTGTGTGCGAACGATCTTTCGCATAGTGATATAATATATAAAAAAGGTTTAGTTTCATAAATGTCATCTTTATCTTCTCTTACGTTTAGCAACACTCCTTCAAGAGAAGTCTTTCATCACAATCTCTGTCTGTCAAGGTCAAAACACAATACAACCTTATAGTCCGCTTCGTGAGCCTCTCCGGGGCCCGGGAAAAAAATGGAAGCAGCTGACCTTCACTGTGAACGAGCATAAATTCTTACTTTGCAACATTCTGTGTAAAGCCATCTGTAGAAGTTGGTTTTTGCATGCCATGTTTGTATATTGTTTGCATGATATTAAAAAAAGTTTGTTTAAGGGACGTTATGGTTCTAAGTACAGCCGAAAGACCCCTGAAAATCGCAAGTTATGGTAAGCTATGAAAAATAACTCGCGCCACCACCGTGCACTGCTAAGACTAACACCCAGGACATCAAAGATGACATCGCAAATGTCATTGATGAAATCACTGATGACATCACATGTGTATGTACTTTTCATGGAATTTGTGTACTAGGGATTTTTATTATAATGTTGCGAAAAAAGTGTCAAGGATATTGCAATAAATATCATACCGTTATTAGTGCTGAAGACGATGCATTGATATAAATAGCATTGTATTATGGGATTCTATCTAGTATACTGAACTACTAATGGAGAAACATAGCATTGTGTGCAGAGTACAAGATGAAAGTATAATATTTGTAATGTTAATATGTTGAATAATGAAATAATTGTCCTGAAATGTTCTAAAATTCACAAAATGGGGTGTTCTTAGGACGTTATTCGTATTGTGTGATTGCTTAGCTGTATGCAATGAGGGAATGGCACAGAGAGTAAAGTGGACGCCGTCCGTGGACACCGCGGCTGTTCGTGGACAGGGTGTGCTACATCCGGGTTTTTCCAGGAAATCCAACATGGAAAGAAGACTGTACGGATCAGCCAATCAGATGTCGAGGTTGTGGATTTGTGTTGAAAGAGACTGTGTTTGGTGAAGATGGCAGAAGTAGAGAAAGTCAGGGTGTTGGTGCTTGGAGATATGTTTGTGTATGGTTTACAACAGTACGCTCAATGCAGGCATGTTGCAAAGAACTTTGATGTGAAAGGAGTGGAGGCGGTGTGGAGCACTGTGCCTGATTGCAATGTACAGGGAATTGTACAAGTTTGCGAGGATATGGCCACGATGAACAGTCCGCATGTGGTAGTTTTGCACTATGGTGCTTTCCATTTGGGCAACGTCAGAGCCCCTACTTTGTTGGCTGATTTGGAACGCTTGGTTCAAGCCGTAATAAAGATCCTTCCAAATGCGAAAGTAATTTTTTCTGGATTACTACCTAGGGCAATATGGGACAATAGTTCAGTTTTTTGTCCTCAGCAAAACATTGCTAGGTGTGTCATCAACCGAGGCATGTGTGCCTTCATGCTTAGAGCTGGTATGTTCTTTTGTAATAATGAGAATATTGATGCCAGTAATGCTGTTAATTTTAAAGAAGATGGCATTTCTTTTATCTTTTATGGGAAATGCCTTTCTATTTTGGAACGTAAGGGTTGCTTTGGAGAAAGTTATGTGAAGATTTTAGGAGTAAAGTAAGAAAAAAAAAAAAGAAGAAAAATACAAAATAACAGGTGTCGGTCGAGCATCTGTAAAAAAACAAACAAAAAAACGGCTCTTTTCAGAGCCAACTTCAAAGGGGAAATGGGGCACACTATTTAAATTTACATTCACCTCGCTCAGATTTTCGATATGTCCGCGGACATGAAAATCACTACGAGGGGGTTAGTATGTTCTATGTTACATGTATATGAAGTCAGGGATATTATGGTTAAGTTGTGCTACTAAAAACCTATGAAATTCAGTAAAAAAACTTTGTTAAAGGGACGTTATGGTTCAAAGTAAAACCGAAAACCCCCTGAAATTCGGCAGTTATGGTAACATAAGCAACCATAACTCGCGCCACCGTGCACTGCTAACACTAAAACCCAGGACATCAAAGATGACATCACAAATGTCATTGATGACATCACGGATGACATCACATGTGCATTTACTTTTCACAAAAACTCTGTACAAGGGATTCTTATAATGCTGACCAAAAACTGTCAAGGATCATTGGGATAAATATCATGAGCTAATTAGTGCATTAAGCAATGCATTGATATAAATAGCATTCTATTATGAAGTTCTATCCAGTATACTAAGCTACTCATGCAGAAACATAGGCAGTGTGTGCAGCATACATGATGAAGGTGCCATATTCATAATCTTGCCATGTTGAATACTGAAATGATAACTGCTTTCTTATTAGAGTTTTGCGTACTGTGAAACATGTAATAAGTAGATAATAAAACCCACTTAATACATAATTATTACAGACAAAACACAAAGAGACAACAACACATACAAATATGAGTATATACAGGGACAGTGAAGTAAACAAACAAGCAGAAGTAGTAGCAGAAAGAGTTCATAACCTAACTGATTGTCTTTATACAGAGAAATTATTGCTCTGCTTCAAAGCTGCTACTTACCATATGTATGTGTATCACATGATGTGACTGCACCCAAAGGAAAGGAGAGTGAGTATAATGTATACAAATATGAGCATATACAGGGAAGGTAGAGTAATAAAAATAAAACTATGAGAAAGTGCTGATAACCCTAATGATTATCTTCATGCACAGAAAGGATTGCTCTCTTTGAAGCCTGTGTCTTCCGCTATCTATATGTTTCATATGATGTGACTTGACCCTAAGTCTACAAATATAGTACCTTTTCAATTTTTACTTCCTGACTGTTACTGAAGAAAACTATGTGGCTTCGATATGTCAGTAAAGGATAAAAAGGGAGAGCCAGCCATGTGATGTCATCAGTGATTTCATCAATGACATTTGGGATGTCATCTTTGATGTCCTGGGTGTTAGTGTTAGCAGTGCACGGTGGCGCGAGTTATGGTTGCTTATGTTACCATAACTGCCGAATTTCAGGGGTTTTTCGGTTTTACTTTGAACCATAACGTCCCTTTAACAACGTTTTTTCACTGAATTTCATAGGTTTTTAGTAGCGCAACTTAACCATAACATCCCTTTAACAAAGTTTTTTTACTGAATATATATATATATATATATATATATATATATATATATACACATACACATACATACATATACAATGCCGCAGTAAGAAATGGCTAGACTGGCAGTACCCAAATGCCAGTCTAGCCAGGTTATTACACTTAGTAGGACTACTTTATCAGAAATGCGCAGTTAAAAAAAAGTCATAATAAACTGAGGAATGACTAGACTTGCTGCACCAAAATGCCTCTCTAGCCACTAATACCACATATCATGCCTGCTTAGCCTGGACATGGACAACCTTTATGATTTATCGCACAGTTCCATCCCCTCTCCTTCCCACCCCCTACGAACAAACTCCGAAACCAGCTCCTTGGCCCAGAATTACCTTCACACCCCTCTTCCTTGTCCCAGAACTTACATATGAGGCTCCTTGCCTCATAGGTAAGTAATGGGAAGAGGAAGAGTGGGACTAGGAGTAATGAATTGTACAGGTAGCTAAATCGGGCATTACCTCCATGTACCTCTACCTCATCCCAGTACTTGTGTATGAGGCAGAGTGCCTCATATACAAATACTGCCTCATACACCAGTACAGGGACGAGGAAGAATAGGGCGAGGATTAATGACGATTTCAAATAAATAATCAAGGCATTAAACACGAGTAGTAGCGTAACACAACACCATTGAGGTGACTGGGCTTCAGCACTACCCCTCTGAAATTTTGGGCTATGTTGACTCAACCTCGCTGACCTTCAGAGCAGTTGCCGGACAGAACAGGACACAGATGTTAAATGGCACCTGGGTTTCGCTCTTAACAAGGGCCCAACAATTACTAACGTAAAGCATTTCACTGTTTGTACCTGCATTCAAATGTCAAATCTTTTAGGCAATTTAAATCGTGATGTGGGTTTAGTACTTACATACCAGGGGAGTGATTGGAAGGGTAGAGAAGGAAAAAGAGACCGCTCATTCTCACAGCAGTCCATAAGTGGTTGCTTTCAGACTTAAAGGACAGATTTAACTGCTTGTAACATTGAAGCTGTTCTAGAATAGTCTCATTAAAATGCGTAAAGAAATGAGATGCCCGCACACGAATAAGTTTGCCACTCCCCCACCGTCTGTGAAGTTAGCGCCTCTCCCAACATTTGAAGGATTAGCCCCCCGAAATGTAGATTTTGTTGCGCCCCTGAACACAAGCACACACCATTCACCATATAGACACATGCATACCCAGCAATCCATACATTTAAGTGTGCACGTGTTCACCATACAGGCGCACCGAGCCAGGCATCCATACATTTAAGTGTGCACCCTTTCACCGTACAGGCACACCCAGGAAGCCACCCATACATTTAGGTGTGCACCCTTTCGCCGTACACGCACACCCAGCCGGCCATACATTTGTGTGCACCTTTCACCATACACTCACTCACGTCATGGGTTTGAGGGGCGCCCTATTACTTAAAAAAGAAATTGTTTCTTTTTGAAGTCACTCTGACTTCATAATGAAATTATTTCCGTTAAGGACCAAACCATAATGGAAATAATGTCTTTATGAAGGCAGAGTGACTTCAAAAATAAACTATTTCCTTTTGAAGTCATAGGGCTCCTCCAACCCCATGATATGGAGGCCTCCAGCCTGGAGTCTTCCATGTCACGGGGTCGGGGGGAGCCCTCAGACTTCAAAAAGAAAGTTTCTTTTTGTTGTCACTCTGTCTTCATAAAGAAATAATTTCTGTACAGAAAGGATTTCTTTATGAATGCAGAGTGCATTCAAAAAGAAACATTTGTAAAAAAATATTTTGTTAAGCATGTGATGACATCATGTCTTAAGTGATCCATCTATGGGTATTCTGGGTAAAGCTTAGTGTGCTGGGGGCAGTAGTAACACATCCTGGGTGCAGGCCATGCCCCGCGGGCACTATGCGTGTTCTGCCCTTGTTGCACAGATGAAAGCAGTATTGATGGATCATGACCATTTTGATGACGTAATTGATTTTATATGTGCTGTGATGTTTGATGCTCTGAGACTTCTTCTAAGGTTTGCTGCACAACCATTGCGAGCCTTCCACTGAAGCTTTTGCTCAGAATAAGTGCCCCTGGATGAGTGCCCACTCAGCATTTTTCTTTGTTTTATATAGCGCCACTATCACCAGAAATCTACTTGGAGAGTGCTTGGAAATTGATGTTACTTATTACCATCATTTCTACCCACAATGTGGTACTCGGTCTATCAGGTGGGGCGTTCAGGAGGGGGGTGGAGGGCGAGTTGGCCCGTCCTGGGTATCTAATCCATGATGACTGGCATTGTCCTGTTCCCAAGGTGAGCATGATGCGCTTGAAATATCCTCCTGGGTAATACCCAAAAAGATAGAGGAAGAAAAGATCGAATTTGGGATGCCCAATTATCTGTCTTTTGGTATTTGTTTTTTTTTTCCTCCAGACAATTGATGGTAAACCATCCTCTTGGCCTGTAGCAATGCCTAGAAACAGTGCTGCTGAGCTCAGTTCCAGCACGTTCTCCTCTGTTTCATGCAGAAGTCCTGAGAAGCCCCTGCCTGCAGGACATGGCCTATGGCCGCTGAGCACTGTAGCAATATCCTCTTGTCCTGCAGCCATTTTCTGTTGGTGGTGTGCTCCTACCTAAAGTGCCCACAGACTGGTCCTGCAGCCTTGCCCCCCAGGCCCAGCAGTGGTGTCTGCCAGCCTCTGGGAGTGCTGCCTGCCATGCTGAGGTGCAGCGCCCCTAGGGGCCGTGCTGCGCAATACACTTGAAACATTATCAATTGAGCTCGTGCTATTCATGAAGCCTGTGGCTGAGAGAGACATATATGACACATCGGTGGAATCTCAGTATGAATACAATATATTCCAGAATCGTTAAAATCACTCTGTAAGATTAATATGTCAATCCAATAAAGTGAAAGTCGCATACAAACTGCACCTACAAAGTAACATTCTTCCTAGAATATTCAAAACCAATTATCTCGTCATTTAGATGACATGTCAACAGGAATGGCTCTATACTCTTCCAATGGTTGTGTATATATGTGTAGTAATATCCGATATCGCATTCCAAAAGTTGGTAGAAGTATGACATTAAGATAAGGGAGAGGTTTAAACTTTTGTCGTTTGTCAAAGATTGTCAAACATGGCGGATGTTTTTTTTATCTTATAGGGGGATTTTAACAATTCTATAATGCACTGAATTCATTTTAACGTTTCACTAATGTGTGTTATATGCGTTTCTCCCTTTCTAGGTTATATACATGATTAACTCGATTGATGTTTCTAGTTTATTTTGCATGTGTGTGTCTCGTGAAGCGATGTGTGATATAATATTGCTTAGATTTCCTTGAGCAGCTCCTTTTTCTGGTGGCTGCTTTGAAACGTTTGTGGTTTAGTTATTTTCTTAACTCGGCATGGCCAATATTTGTCTATGTGATGGTTAATCCCCCCTCACTAACGTGAGAGGGGGTTTAGATTCTATTAAAGACAAGGAGGCGAGTATTATGCAAACTTCTTTACTTCTGATACCACAGCAGTGAAGAAAAAAAAGTTTACAAATAAATAAGTTTGCTCAACAGAAAGCGAAACAGTACTTAAAGTAAACCAAGGGAATAATCCCCAATCCAACATAGAGGCTAGGTAATGCCATGTAGGCAACCAATGTTCAGAGACCATATAAGTCCTTTCCTCAAATCCCAACTCCTCTTCTGCAGCTGCATCACACCGTACGCCAACCCTGAATATTAAACATTTGTAATTCAGAGAGACGATCCATCACCAATTCTGAGGATCTCGAACCCTGAGGCATCACGAAATTGTGAAGGCATCTTCTTGACTGGACCACCTCACTCCGAAGCTGTATGCAAAACAAAAGACAAAGGGTGGGTGGGATAATACTCACCTTGTTGTCTTTAATAGAATCTAAACCCCCTCTCCCGTTAGTGAGGGGAATTAACCATTATATGTCAAGACAGTCGGCTTCATATTATGCAAGTTTAAAGCCCTTGCATCACATTTGCAACATGAACAATACGTTTGTAGTAAAATGTTTTGAACGTTGATTCCCTGGACCAATCAGTTGCCTTCAAAATGTGTTCCAGACTACTCCCCAGGAAAGTGGCGTTAGAGGCCATAGTGCCCCTAACCGAATGGGAACCGAAAGAGGAAGTGTCAACCCCTCTTCCTTCATAACCCCCTTAATCCACCTGTCTAGCGTGGCAGGGGATATTAGTTGGTTTGTGGGGTTTTCTACAAGGAATGAGCAGCTGAGAGGTATTATGAGGTTGAAGCCCCTCTGTCTTCAACTCAAAACATGTAAAGCATTGTATCACACACAGCTTTGGATCTTCTGGAAAAGCTGGATAAGAAATGGAGGAAATCAAACACTTACTACTCCTGGAAACAAAGAAAGTAACGCCTTGCGGGGTGAACACCTTTTTATCCACATCCAATGCTCTAATATCAGAAACCTGCTTAATGGAAATAAGGCATAACAACATGGCTAGTTTGGAGAAAAGTTGTTGCAGAGACAAATCCTCATTACAAGGCCAAGAGTGAAACAAATCCAGCACCATATTAACACCCCATAAAACAGAATAATTAGCCTTAGGCGGAACATTGATGCAAATATATTTGAGGGCCTTGCGCACCAAGAAGTGTCTACCCACTGATTCCCCTATTACCAAGACATGTCCAGCTGAAATGGCTGACCTAAACTCATTGATAGTTCTGTATTCCTTGTCCTCCTTAAGAAACTACACTAAGAAATTAAGCACTTCTACTGGAGGGGCAGAAATGGGATCGAAGTGTCAAGCCACACACCAGCCAACTCGGAGGTTCCATGCTGAAGAGTGACCTGACTTGGCAGAAGCTGCCCAGGAGTCCTTGATAAGACAGATAGGGCCTCAGTACAACCTTGGCGGTATGGAGTGAACGGCGCCGTAAAAGGTGCCGGCGCCGTTCACTCCGTACCACCGCATTACGAGTTCCCCTCGCGGGACCCGGTAAGCACGCCTGGGAAATCTAGGCGTGCTTACCGGGTCCCGCGAGGGGAAGAGGGAGCAAACAACGGGCCATCTCGTAATGGCCCCTTGTTTGCTCCCATTCAGCCCTATGGGGGCTGAAATGGGAATGGGGAAGGACCGTGTCCGGGTCCTCGGAGGGAGGAATTACCGGGACTTCCGAACTCGAAATGGCCCGATAAATCCTCATTCCGAGGACCCGGACCCCGACGCGATTTCGGCAGCAGCCATGCCGCCAATAGCGGCATGGTTACCACCAAACTCGTAATGAGGGCCATAGTCCTGCGAAAGTCCCTGGAAGCACCAGGAAGAGCTGAAATCTTCCAAACCATAAGGAAGAGATGCCCCTGAAGGACCAGCTCATGAGGGAGACCGGATGTGTCCGTCAGGAGCCGTGGGTGGAGAGGGAGAAGACGAGGAATATCCACCGCTAACTCCAACAGGGCTGGAAACCATACCTGGGTGGGCCAAAAGGGAGTTACCAGAACCAGTGTGGCCACCTGTCTGCACACTTGAACTAGGACCCTGGCTATCATGGCAAAGGGGGAAAGGCGTAAGAAAGGGGAACCGACCAATACTGGAGGAAAGCGTTGGTTGCTAATGCACTGGGATCTGGTCTCCAACTGTAGATCCAGGGAACCTGACAGTTGAGTCTCGAGGCAAAGAGATCCTCTTGAATCGGACCCCAGAGGGACACGATTTTGGCAAATAGAGCTTTGTCCAACATCTAGTCACTCCTGTTTTGGAGATGTCTGGAATTCCAGTCTGCAACAGCGTTGTTGACCCCTGGAAGATAGTCTGATTTCAACAAAATGTCCCATTCCAAGCAAAAATGCCAGAATTCCCTCGCCAAATCCACCAGCGTCTTGGTCCGAGTTCCCCCAAGATGGTTTATGTATCGAACTGCTGAAATATTGTCCATCCGAAGAAGGACACACCAATTCCCCTGATCCATGAGAAGACTCTTGACTGCAAAGGAGCCTGCTAACAACTCCAGACAGTTGATATGCAGCCTCTTCTCTAAACTGGACCATTTTACCGCCCATGGACGCCTGTCCTATCCTGGCACTCCAGCCCGCCTATGCTGCCATCTGACTCCAGAATGACACCCGGAGTGGGACCAAAAATTGCTCTGCCATTCCAGGCATCCATGTGCCTGAGCACCCAAAGGAGTTCCAACCTGGCCTTGGGAGACAGAACCACTAACTGAGAGTAAGACAGACTTCTGCAAAGATGTTTGGCCTTGAGGCGTTGTAATGCCCTATTATGGAGGGGGGCTGGGAAAATGGGTTGACAATATCCCCACAACCCTGGTTAGCTGTCTGAGGGACACCCTCTCTCTATCTTGAGGAGGAGGCGGATTTCCTTCTGTATTTTGGAGCATCTGCAGTCTGGAAGGAGAATATTGCACTGCTTGTAATCTATATTGAAGCCCAGAAATTGGATGCTTGCGCAGGCTGGAATATGTACTACTTTGCATTTATAGCAAAGCCTAATGCCTGTAACAGAAACTGTTTAACCCAGATGAGTCTGAAGAATCTGAATACTCTGAGCTAGTAGAAGCATGTCGTCTAGGTAAATTATTATTCAAATCAGTTTGGACCTGAGGTGGGCCATCACCGGCTTCATTAGCTTGGTGAAGCACCAGGGGGCTGACGAGAGGCCAAATGGAAGGAAGGCAAACTGCCAAGTGCAAGACCCCCATTGGAACTGTAGAAACTCCTGATGGGGAGGAAAGACTGGGACTACCAAGTAAGCATCCTTGAGGTCTATCTTGACCATCCAATCTGCTGGGGGACGGGAGTCCCTGAGGAGATGAATTCCCTCCATCTTGAAGTGATGATACACTAAAAATGAGTTGAGGGCTTGCAGGTTTATGTCTGGGTGAAAACCCTCCTCGGGCTTTGGGACTAGAAATATTGTGCTCAGGAACTGGGAGGCTCTGAAGGAAGCTGTAACTACTGCCCCCTTGAAAACGAGGTCCCTGTCCTCTGCATCTATTAATTTCTGTTTGTCTTTGTTGAACACAAGGCGAAGAGGCAGGGCGAGCTGACAAGGGGGTGAGTAAAACTCTATTTGAAACCCTCTCACCATCTGCAACACCCAGGGATCTGTGGCGAGTGCCTGCCATTTAGGAAAGAACCTGGTAAACCTGCCCCCTAAACCTTGTGGGAAGAAACATTTAAAACATGTGGCAATACCTGGAGCTTCTCTCGCTACACCAGCACCCCTTCCGGTACAACCTCTCTAATGGAACACCCTCTGGGGGTAGAGCTCAGCCTGGGCTCCTTGAGCAGAGGAGGAATTGTGAGCACCTCTTGATACATATTATTGGGGGTGGGTAGCGCCCTGGCAGAAACGGCCAGAGGAGCGGCTCTACCTCTTCCTGCCCTCTCAAAAATGTTGGGGGCAAAAACCTTCTTTATGTTGACCTGAGCCTTATCCAAGGAAGTGAAAGTGTGTACATAGGCCGACAGATCCCTGATAAATCGATCACCAAACAAATTACCTTGGGCCTTAGGATCCACTTCCCCTACCGCCATATCCGCTAACTTGGAGTCAAGGCGCACCAGGAGAGACTTACGCTGTTCCCTAGAAATAGCGGCGATCTCTGTATCCAGACCCGGAGGGCTTGCACATAGACAGGGGAATTGTAAAGTGAAGCCTCTTCTGCCAACTCAAAAATCTGCGTCACAGGCCCCAAAACATCCAACATGTCCTTGCAGCTCCTCCAGTCTTTATCAAACCCCTTCTTGGGATCTTTCCCCTTCTGGGACAAAAAAAGAGACCACAGACTGGTCAATGTCTGTGGTAAGGGCCACTCTGTCTGGGACCACTGGTCTGGGGCACTCGGAACGTAGCTTGTTCTTGTCCTCTTTGGGTAAGGGGCATCTAACCCAATGGTTCAAAAAGGCAGACACAGCATCCGAGGGGTGCCACTCTGCTGACCTTGGATGTTGAATAAGGGAAAGGTCGAAGAACGGAACCCCACTAAAATCCAACAATGGCCCTTGGGATGAAACAACAGGGTCCCCCTTTCTCTTATGTCTTTTCGGAGGAGAGTCTGAATCCTCTGAACTGTCCTCCGGCGATATGGCGGCTGAAGAGGCACTTGCAAGAAGCTGTGAGTTACTTGGCCAGCCGGGAACTGACTGGGACTGATGGGAAACCTCCAATTTATGCTTTTGACCCCTCCCCGGGGGGTGGTGGTGGGGATGGCGGGGTAACCTGACTTGAAGATCTAGACGGACTGAGTTGTCCCAGCAAATGCTTAGATGTTTTGGCACACTTACGGGGAACATGTACTGGCATCTCAGAACCCTCCTCAGACTAAGGGTGATAATCAGAAATCTTATTTATAAGCCTTTCAAAGGATGAGGCCAAAGTAGAATTGAGATCCTGAAGGACATAGTCTTAGGGAAGTCTGAATCACCTGAGCCACAGAAGGTTGGCTCCCTTGAAACCTTACTAACTGTATCCTCCCCCAACCTCTCACTTTTCTTGGAAGGTCTAACTTGTGTGCTGGCATTGGCTGAAGAGGGCCCCTCACACCCTCTGTTAGCCATGACAGCAGCAGCACCCAAATATGGGAAACAAAACAAAAAATAAGAAAGAAACCACTCAATCACTTTTGACAGAGAAAATATATATTTAAACTCGCCCAGCAGGCAAGGGTTACTAATATGTGAACCACGGTCCACACACAGCGTAGTTGCTGACGGGAAAAACACGCTGAGCAGGCGAACGTATTACAGCTGCTCCCCCCGCAGGGTGTATTCGAAAAGCAGCACGCTAGGGAAATGCCTTGCAAAGACAGACGGGCAAAGCCTGAAGCCAAGCAGGCAAAAGCCACGTGTGCAGCGTGGGTGGGCAGCCGATGCTGGGAAGCTTCCCTTATGTGAGGGATAACCCAGCCTCTCTACGCACACTCTAAACAGGTCTGCACACGTCAGGCTTGAAACAGCCTCCATGTTGGATTGGGGATTATTCCCTTGGTTTACTTTAAGTACTGTTTCAGTTTCTTTTGAACACACTTACTTCTTTGTATACGTTTGCATAATATGAAGCCTCCTGTCTTGACATAGAATCTAAATGATGTTTGTCAGTGCTTATTTGTATGGTCACAGATAAAACCGTTTTTTCCAGTTGTTTCCACCACAGAAATACACCCACAGATATAACTTTTACACTACGTCACAAGCCGCAATAGGCACATTAATGCGACAAAAATGCAACACCAGTTCCGTGACAAAAATGTGTTTTGCTATCTCTCCAAGCGTTTCTGATATCCCTGAAATGCTCAAAGCTGGTGTTTCAATTCCGTGTTTTCCAGGGGGGTGTTTGGCTGTTGGGTAGCGCTGTCTTAGTTGTGGCCCGGAGGAACTTCATATATTCAATGTGTACATACTAGGTAAGAAGGTTTGAATCTGTAATAAATACTTGGTTTACATTGTCTGTGTTTGAATTATCACAGGTGCCGATGTATGTGCGAAAACCAAGCTTGGTACAAGCGCCCTCCATGTTGCCGCCTCCATGGGACAGTCAGACTGCCTCGAGGAGCTCCTTGCCCACGGTGCACAGATTGGCGATGTTGATGGAAAGGGACGGACAGCTCTGGACCTGGCACACCTGTGGGGCCACAAGACGAGTGAACGCAGATTGTTTCTTTTCAAGTGGCGCCAAAGAGCAGCAGGCGTCAAAGTGAAGATGCACCTTGATGAATCTGAACTTTTTGCACACCAGAAGTTCGACTCCAAACTGAAGACCTGGCGGTCCGGGACACACGCCAAGCGTTACATGGCCAACCTTCTGAAAAAGGGCGAATTTCAGGGTTCTAGTTTCAGTGCTTCGAAAAATAATTAACGTTCCAAATCTGGTCTCTGTAAGCATTTCAAGCTCGCCCAAGTTACAGGGCCAAATTGGACCAGGCAATAGCCCCGGACCAGGGCCGGCCCTAGGATTTGCGTGGTCCTGGGTACCATAAGATATGTAGGGGCGAGGCTGGTTTATTTGAATATTCAGTGACATTACAGAATGAGTCTGTGGTACTCGATGTGCTCATGTAAAGTTTCATAGAAAGAAGTTAACAGTAAGCAGAGAGACAATTCAACTATGATGTCCAGTTTATGAATTGTCACGGTTAGCAATTGTATGTCTTCTAATATCAGGAGGAAGGCTTTCTTTGGAGCAGCAGACCATCTGAGCTAAATCTATTCTAGAGACTTCGAAATTTGACAAACAAGGAAAGGTGAAAAAATGCTTTGCCCAGGAGTACACACTTTGGTTAACTGGAAAAGCTAGAGTTGAGATCAGTCTGGAACTCGGGCGCATGCGCGAGCACATACACATCCATCTAGCTGCGATACTCTATTCTACAGGACCTTTTGTAACATTGCTTTGATAACGCCAACTCACTTTGGAAACCAGTGGAAAGAATTGTGATTGTGTTCTGGTAACTGAAGTAAACTGTTGTCGGTTGATGATTATTTTTGTGAGGATTACTTGAAATGAATCTCCAAGCAATGCTTTTATCAATTTAAGCTACATACCTGCAAAATGTCTCCTTGTGTGACTGCGGGTTTCAAGGATGTCGGGGTGGGGATTGAGCCTGGTGCGGACAGGGCATAGCATAGTGTGATCAAAGTGCACCCTATTTACCGGCACGACTGTGCGGCAATGAGAGTAAGCAGTTTTAAAGGTCTTCATATGTTAACAAAGTCAGCAAGGCTCAAGGCTTAAAAAACGTGTGTGTGTGTGTGGGGGGGGCGGGGAATTATTGATATACATACAGGAAATGAACAGATCTTCTATACAGGAAGTGAACAGATCTTAAAGTGAAAACTGAAATTCAATTGGCCCTTCTTAGTAGAAGCAAGTGCACAGGACAAATGAGCATTGGCCTTTCAAAAAATCCATCCCCACCCGAACAACCAAAGAGAGAAGATTTTCCTACAATGAAAAGGTGCGTAACTTCTGATCCCAACCATCTATATTGAAATATTCCCTGCAAAGCAAAAACCCAAATACAAGACATGCTCTGATGACAGTTTCATGCGCTCTTGCCCTGAGAATGTGACAGCGTGGGATCAAATGCCAGTGGCCGTGGCCGAACAGATCAACAAAAACTAATATTTTTGTAATAATGTCAGCATCAAAATAATCCAAAGGGCTGATGGCATCCAACCTCTGGAACAAGTGGGTGGGCACCGGCCACTCACGTGGACCCTCGACTTATGCTCAGGGCCAGGTCCAGGGAAAACCAGCTCTCCAGTCCCCAGGCCAGCAATCTCTCTTTCCACAACCATACCTAACGATAATGTAATGACTACATGTTCTGAACTCTTTTTTTTTGTCTTTTTTCCCCCTTCCTCATCCCCATGTTTGACTTTCAGCAGCACTCTATTTTATAAAGGTGACTTGAAAAGTTCATACATTATATTAAAGTACTTGGACACAAATATAAATATTTAAAGAAATATGCTGAACAAAAAGAGTATGATTGTGGAGTTAGTTTCTCCCATCTTGAATGGAAGACCAAATACCAGAATGCACTTCAGTAAAAGGCAAAAAAATTGCCAGCAGGGTATTTAATGTACTTTCAAGACTTATATTCAGAACAATGTGAAATAATAACCTGGTTGTTTTTCATGGCTTAGCAAAGGCGTGCTTCATAAAGGATGAACACATGAATTTCAACAAAAAGTGCTTTTTTCTGTGTCAAGTAAGTACACATGAACATTAGGGAGATATTGTAAAATGATTCTTAATTGTCTTTGAGGGCATTTATTAAGTTGGCTGACTGGTGATTTGTGTGTGTTTTCAGACCTCAACCAAAACGTTAAGAATAACTTATCCAAAACAATGGCTGCTTAAAAGAACTCTCACTTAGTAACAGCTGCCACTTTAAATGCTCCTCAAACCAAAGAGAGTGATGTGTTGTATTTGCAAGGCCTCAGTCAGACCTGCCATGCATCATCTGATGGGCCTGGGCTGCCAGCGTGGGAGGGGCCTATGACGTGGGAGGGGCGTGGCTAGGAATTAGCTTCTCATTTTTTCTTTTGTCAAGAAAAGGTCCAATAGCCATAGTAACATATTATTTATTGTTGTATTGTAAAGACTTGTAACCGTTGGGATGATCTGTAAAAAGTGTAATGTATATGTTGTAATGTTAAACATATATTAATAGGGGAATCGTGCCAGCCTGTGGAGCAGCTGCATCTATTGGCTTTGCCAGTGCTTGTTTGTTTTCTTTGGCTGCCAGTTAGAGTGGGGAACAAGAGTGACACTCTGCATCAGGGTCGGACTGGGAGAATTAAATCTGCCCAGGCACCAATGTAAAAGTGGCCCACAATCACACAATATAATTAATTACTATCCAGAAAAGACTGTGTGTACTATCCAAGGAGGGTGGAGGGAAGGGGGAGGGGTGTCAAATATGTTTCAAACGGTGCATTTGAAAACATATTTGCTTAGCAGCATTGGCTAAAACTAGTGTATTAACTTATGAAACTGGACCTCCCTGGCCCAAAAAGTTGACCATACTGTCAAAAAAATAAATAACTGGCCATCCTAGAATCATGGGCTGGCCCCTCGGGCATTGCACTATTGCGCTATAGGCCAGTCCGAGCCTGCTCTGCATCCCTTTATATCGTAGTTTATTTGTTATTTTACAAAAAGGTGTCTAGCTTTTAATCGCTGTGTCTAGCTGTGGCCTGTGCATTTTTCCATTGCTAGTGTTCACTTCATGAAGCAGAGCGACTGCGCATCGGATTTGTATGTAGCAGAATTGTGCTCGTCACACTGTACCCACCCGAGTGCAGCACGGTGTCCAGTCAAAGCGTCGCATGAAAAGGACCGAAATACAATTGGTTCTAGTCAAAAGGACCTAAAACAAAAAAATCGAATGCTTTTTTAAAAATCATTTTTTTTTTTTGCTTGGTATAGATAAAATGTGTTGTTTTTGGCCCAAAAAACGGGGGCTTGGCGGGGACCCCCCCCGCCACCCAAAAAAAAAAATACCTTCGATTTTTTTGTTTTGTTTTAGGCCCTTTTGACTCAAACCAATTGTATTTCGGTCCTTTTGATTCAACCTCTTCACCTATAACCGTGCACAACATTGAAAGCACAACATGTAATACAAATACATTGTATGATAAATACAGAGTGTTTGCTCTACCCCAAATGATACCTCCAGTAAATATAACCAAAATAATATTGTCAACATTATGAGAAATGCTAATGTATATACTGACTTAAACATTACTCTGCTTAATACTCGATCATTACCTAAACACTGCACAGATCTGCATGATTACATTCAAGAGTATCAGCCAGACATTATGTGCCTTACGGAGACATGGCTTACAGAAGCTCTTGGACCGACTATAGAACAGGTAACCCCTCCTGGTTACGTGTTCTTAGGGAAGCATAGAGAGAATAATATTGGGGGCGGAGTAGCCATAATATGTAAAAAGCAGTTGGGGTTTTGTGAGGTCAAAATAGAGTGCACTGGATGTGATATCATCCATGTGAAACTGACCACAAACCCTAATTATAGCTTAAATTTGGTCTTACTATATCGTCCGCCAGGAGAAGTATGTGAATTCAATGATGATTTAGTTAAGTTGATAGCACCCATGCTGACCACAAATTCAGGGTTGGTAATATTGGGTGACTTCAATTTATAGAAAAATGATAAAGCAGATAAGAAAGCACTCCTCCTGGAAAAAATGATGAGTACTCATATTACCTATCACAATACAGAACCAACGCATAATAAGGGACATATCCTTGATTGGGTTGGAGGGAGAAATGTCCAATTTAGGCCTATCTCTTCCCTTCAATGTATTTGGTTGGATCATTGCTTCTTGACATGACGCCTTGGATTACCAGTTAAATCCATAAGAGTGCATGCTAAAGCACATAAGGTCAAGTCACGGAATTTTAAGAACATCACGTCTGATATTTTAACATCCAGTATGACATTACTGTTAAGTAAAACAGACGATTTGGATGATCCCGAGCGACTTATAAAAGTTTATAACATTGTCATGTTAGAAATGTTGGATAAACATGCACCTATGAAAGATAAAACAGTTAAAGATCTGCCCAATTGCCATAAGTGGTTTTCACCCGCTCTAGCTGAACTTAAAATCACTAAGAGGCAAGCCTAACACACCTGGCAAAAAAACAAAACAAATGATAATTTATTGGCTTGGAAACACATTGAAAAGCGCTATAGAGTGAGGACTACAGAGGCTAAGAAATCCTTCTGTGACGCTCAAATAAACCAAGCCGGAGATAAAACAAAGGAACTATTTCGCCTTTTCAGGGTATGGGAAATACCTACTGTCTGTAATCCCTCGATCAAACCTACTATAGACGACTGTAGTAGAGTTGAGAAAGCTTTCGCAGACAAATTGTCAAAGGCACAAAAGAAAATTGAACAGGAAATACTCACTTCCCCTTTGCCCAATCCTCTGCCAATACCTAAAATACCTAACACAGGTAACCCTATTAGTACTTCAGGTAATTTTAACTTCGTAGAACCAAACTTAGCTGAAACATTGAAGCTATTGAAAGATATGCGTCCCACAAATTGCCCAGGGGAAATCTTTCCCTCAAAATACATATTGGAGCACCAAGAGCTGTTTGCTCCTTTTCTCTGTCAGTTTATAAAGTCTTCCTTTCGCATAGGTTCCATTCCTCATTCCATTAAGAATGTAGCGGTTACCCCCCTGATAAAAAAAAGCCAGGCCTGGATCCATTAAATGCAGCCAACCTAAGACCGATCACAAATACACTATTCTTCCTTAAACTTATTGATAAGGCAGCGACTACACAGCTACAATCCCATGTACTTAACTCTGGCATATTACATGTGAAGCAATCGGGGTTTTGAAGCTTTCATGGAACGGAGACCGCTCTATTGGATCTCCAAACATATATGTTGGGTAAACTGGAACATAGCAAGTCGGGGTTGCTGATGTTATTAGATCTTTCGGCAGCCTTCGACTTGCTGGACCATAAAATCTTGCTCAACACAATGGCTTCGGTGGGTGGACTTTCTAAAAATGCTATTTCTTGGCTTAGATCTTTTTTGGAGGGTCGCCAGTCTCGTGTCCATTGGGGTAACTGCGCTTCTGAGCCACAGATTATCACATGTGGAGTCCCTCAGGGGGCATGTCTCTCCCCCCTGTTGTTCAATATATACATTCTTCCGTTATGTATTGAGTTGGAATCCCTTGGGATCTTCTGCTGTAATTATGCAGATGACTTCCAACTAGTACTGAATATAACCGGGAACTATGAGGCTGATCAACAGATGGTAGCCGAAGCATACGACATCATAAAACAATTGATGTCAACTAATTGGCTCTGTTTGAATGCTGCTAAAACTGAGCTGATGCTTTTCGGCTCCCAGCATGCCCAAGCCAAACTTAGCCAAGACTATAACTGCTTCATGATAGAAGGTGCCAAAATTAAAACCGTGAAGAAAGTTAAGACCCTAGGTACATATATGGAGGAGAGTCTCGATAGTGAGGCACATTTCACAGCCATCTCTACCAATGTCAACTACCATCTAAAGGTACTTAGACAAGTAGCCACGTTCATATCGGTAGAAAATCGCATAAAACTCCTAAGAGCAATAATATTGCCTCGCATGGATTATTGTAATGCACTGTTGGGGGGAGCTAACAAGGCTGACATTCAACAGCTACAGAAGGTACAAAATGCAGCTGTCAGAATCATCCTCCAGGTGAAAAGCTCAGAACCCACCAGTGTGGCTAGAAGAAAACTTCATTGGCTTCCAGTGGCATCCCAGATCCAATTCAAAATACTTACTATGTGCCATAAGTGTATTTTTGGAAACGCTCCTGCATATTTGAAGGAGAAGATCAACGCTTATCAACCAACAAGAAGCTTACGCTCTTCGGCTGGATCTTTGTTTATCTTACCCCGGATAAAAATATCTTGTGGTCTGGGACTAGCCTTTGGTGTCCAAGGCGCGCAAGCCTGAAATTCTCTACCGACACAGATGCGCAAGATTGAGAATCATCTTGTTTTTCGTAAACAGTTGAAGACAATCCTGTTTAAATACCTTAGCCCTGCCTTCTGCTACTTCTATCCCTCGGTGCCTGGATGCCTGCAGGCTTTGGCTCCTTATAAGTGTAATTAACTTAACATAACATAACAATACATTAATCAAGAAATAAACTGTAGCATTCTGTCCCAAGAAATACTGAAACCTATCCGGATTAACACGATGCTAAAACAAATGAAAGTTCTCCTGAAGAAGGACACTATGCAGTGCGGGGAACTGCAGACCGAAACACATGTTGGTTAATGAAGGCATCTTCCTATCAAGCTAACATACTGTCTGATTGCTTTTCTTGAACAACCAATATGCCATTTTTTTCACCTGGCAAAGAGAGCATTCCCTGCCTTCATTTTGATCACTACAGAGGCACAAGGAGCAACACACTTTACTTACTTCAAAAGCACGAGAAATGTACATTGTGTTTTGAGTGCACCTAGAGGTTGATTGCATGCAAGAACTATACAGTTTGAAATAACAAGTTTACATTTTTGTAGTTTAGAAATTGTTACTAACAGAATCGCGTGGCCTCTCTGGCACCTAGAACTCTTTAGTTTGTTTGTCCAATCCCTTGGAGTAGCAAGTTTAGGACCTTCTATGTAAGACACACCATTCTGAAGTAGATCTAGGAGCTGCAAGGCCATTCTATCCAGATATATCACTGGCAGAAGACATGATATTTGTGACCAAGGCAACCAAGGTTGGCAGTAGCATGCTTCCCTGCTATTAGGGGAGAGAAGTGGAATTTGGAAGGCCAGAATATCCCCAGTCTATTCTCCTTTGAGTGCAACGGTCGGATTGAAAAGATTATAGGCAGTCAATGAAGAGAGATAGTGAGCTGCCTTTAAAATGTTCTTAATCTGTCATTACAAATCAAGTCATTTTTAGATTAAGCAGACCAAAGCTGTAGTAGCAATTTCCAGTGTTGTCATGGTGTGAGAAGAGTATGAACCTTCACCGAAAATAGACCACGCTCTGCCTTCAAGATGTCATGTTTCAAAGAGAGCCAGTCCATCCATGCCCTACACTCCTGCGATAATGCTTTACGTGCCCTCAACAGATGCAACATGTAGGTAGATAAAGCTGGATGTCATTGGCATACTGGCACACTGTGATGCTCATCCTGGTGATATAACCATTTTATCGTTCCAGGTAAGGATTAAATAAGAAATCACTGGCTGGAAATCAGAAGGCCACTGCAAGGCATGGGTTCAGAGTTCAACCTGTCATCACCAACACTTTGGTAACTGGAAGAGATAAAAAAGTGCCAGTCAGTATTGGTGCTGCTCAGAAAGAAACGCACAAAATTTCAGGAGGTTAATAAGTGCCCCTTTGCCGAGCATGTCAAATGCCACTGAGATAATCAAGCAAGACTAGCAAGCAAATGCCAAAGGCATTAAACAGAGCCATTGAGCACCCGAAGAGTGCTAGGTTTATTGCCGCAAAGAAGAGTGCGACCTATTCAAGGAATGGGGTTCCTGGGAACCAACTTGTCTAGTATCCCGGCCCTGAGGTGTGTTAGGGATTTTATAATATAAATCAGGCCTCCAATAAATAAAATGAGAAAGGCCTTCCTGGCAAGAGCAGGAACAGTGACCTGCATCGACTCTGGCATTTACTGAAGGTTCCTGTTCTTGCTTGCTGTCGCAATCAAAAGGACACTCGTCCGACTGTGCAGTTGCTCATTATCATGTCCAAAGAAGAATGCCATTACGTTTTGTCTTTCAGCCATCATGCAACTAGCAGAAAGTGTATTGGAATTGTATTTGCTCTTGAAAATCAACATTTAATAGGAGTACGTCAATTAATATTGGTAAAACATAGTTCTGCCGTGTTTGAATCCCTGAGTGCAAAATATCAAGCACAGAATATTACACATTTGGAGTGCATAAAGAAATAGTAAGATGATACAGGGCAGAGTGCATCTTAAGCAGAGAAAAATGTATTTGCATTAAGTGACTGTCTTTCTCTAGAGTGTCAAACTAATGCATTAAAATTGTAAGCCATACCTCAGTATTTAGTGTTAGGACTGACTTTCTATACTCTGGCCTGGTGGATAGATGTATAGAAGGCCAACCTATATTCTGACAGGGTCACCTCTGGGAGCTGTAGCCAAACCTGTTAAAGGTAGCAAGGCGAGTGTTCTAGGCTAAGTCTCAAGCGGTGGTGAGATTGTAAGGGGTCCACAATGAGTACACAGAGTGAAGCATTAAAGGAACACACTTAGACAAACAGGTATAAAAATACTTTTTTACTTATGGCCAAATAATACAGCGAAAAATGACCCCTAACATGGAACATTATCACTCAATACTTAAAATTAGATACATATATACAATTACCGGAGTAGGGCAAAATACACATCAAACCCCCGAAAAGGAAGGCACATTAGTATTAGCACTACTAGTCCACAGAGATTCAATCCTAACTTCAGAAGTCCATCCCTAAAATATATGGTGCCTTGTGCCCAAAAGTTCAGGAAAGCTCCATACAGTTTTGTGAAGCTGGAAAAAATGAAGGTAGGATCTCTGGGGTCCAGTGAACAGTTCAAAGTGTCAGGGGACAAGTTAAACTAGCTAACCAATGTGTTCCCAACTTTCGGACAAAGTAAGACAAAAGTTTCTAAAAGTTATCCAAACTTTTAAAAGGGAGTTTAGCAGTCAGGTAAGTATTTCTACAAATCACCCCCACTCCCCTCCAATAACCTGGTCCTTCACAGGACTTGGCAGGTCAATTAAAGAAGATCCCAGGTTGCTTTTTCCGCACTCAGCCTCAGCCCTCAATTCCCAGGTGTTGCAGGTTTGAGGTGCTCTCCGGTCAGTGTCTAATGCTGGTGCAAAGTCTCCCAGTTGAAGAATGCAGCGGAACCCCATGCAGGGCCCCTCTCAGGACAGGAATAGAGACAGGTAAGCAGTTTCGGATGACGACTACCGATGCATGGCGACGCAAAGGGATTCACTTGCCACAGTCAGACTTTCCCTCCTATCTCAGGTACCCTTGATGCTAGGACCAAAACATTTCACAAAGGTAAGTCTTGTTGCACAAGCAGATGATCCCCCATGTTTCAGGCCTCAGCTCGAAACAGCAACATCTGCTGCACGGTAGCCCAAACTCAGAGCTGGTCAGCTGTTGCTGGGGTGGTCCTGGAGCACTCCGAAGGCTCTTCTTCATAGGGTTTAGAGCTGACGTCGGGAAGGGTTGTTTCCTCCACTCCAACCGTCGCAGCTCCTTCGCAGGACTGCTGGAGATCTTCCACAGGACAGGGCTTTACGAGGGCAGCAGCAGAAGTTGGTCACCAAGTCATCTTACAATGGGTCCATGGTCTCCTCACAAGTCTTGTAGCTGGAAAGGCGTCTTGGCTCCTTCAGTTTCTTCCAGGATCTTTCCAGAGTGTGTCCATGGGTCCTCTCCTTATCCTAAAAGCCAGATAAGAGCAGCAACTCCCACAATGACCGATCTGCCACACACCCCCACCCCAGCAGTGGGTCAACCAGGACCACTGGGGGCAAAACTCATGCATACCACCCAGACACACTGGCACCAGTTTGTGGATTGGGACCAGAAAGTCCCAGCACACTTCCTGGCAGCAAACACACATAGCCCTCCAGTAGCCCGCCAAAGGCCTCTACTTTCCCAGGGACTGGAAGTCCATATAGGGATTTTCCTGGCTTCATAGACCAGGAAGAAGGCTAAAAGTCAAGATGACCTAAGGACAAGAGAAAATTCTTGTGGCATGGCTATGTTTGACCACTAGCCACAGTTAGTAGCCAAACGCGGTAACCACTGTAAGGCTAAAACAAAATGCACCAATACATGACAAAAAGTCACTGCTGCCACCATTTAGCACACCTAGAGTAAGCAAAAATCCTCAGAGTGTTAGTCGAGGGCAAAACAAAAAGTGTATTCCAGTGTACTGTATTGTAAAGTGCATTGTACAGTGATAAAAAGTGACCACAGTTTCCCCATAACAAATTAGCAAAAGCCAGTGTAGTGAAGCTTAAGGCTTCACTGCAATATAAAAAGAACGGGTTGGATTCAAAAATAAAAGCAAAAAGTTTGGGGGTCCATAGAAATGGAAGGAAAGGTGCCGTAAAGAGGAATCTTTCCTAACATTAAGATGGATTTTCAAATTCATCCCTGCTGAGCAAGGAAGACACTGAGAGGTTAGCCAAAACCCCAATCAAGGTAAGGTAACTGAGTAGTCAAGGCTTAGTCTCAGAAATGTGAGGAGTGGTCTAGGGCTACAATAAGTAAACAAAGAGCAATTCCAGTTAGGCAATAAGTATACAAATGCAATTATTTATTAGGCCCTTAGTTTACACACGTACCATGTATAAATCAGAGGTTAGTTAGTAATGTCACAGAAATCCTTATAAAACATATATACGCATACTCCCTAGGAGGAACCATGCATCCAAATAGGATTGCACATGAATCATTACCAGGGAAATACAGGTGAGTAGTCAAATGCCAGGGAAATACAAAGAACTCTGTAGAATCAACATAAACCGCTTCCCTCAGTCTTACAAAGTCCAACCCTAAAATGGTTTGGGGCCTTGTGGGTTTATGTACAAAGAGTGCAGTTGCCAGTGGTGGTGATTTATTAAGAAGTTCCAAAGTTAGATAAAAGTTCAAGTAAGCACTCAAACCAATACACTAGGATAGGCATAGGGAAGTATCCTTCACGGAGGTTCACCACCAAAGGTTAGGTCAGGGGGAGTTAGGGGCACAACATTATACCCAATGTAACCCTATGGAGAAAAGAGGGAGACGGGTGTTCCAGAATCCGTTGGAGACAATCCTCCGTGCTTGGTCTGGCCGAGAAAGGCCTAGGGATGTCAGTGCGGAGGTCACTTTCACCACCAGGATTTTGTTTTGGACGGTTGTGGTGCACCGGAATTGGTTCCAGCAGCTTCCAGTAAAATACATAAAAGAACAAAAGATAAAGACTTTTGCGATGCAGCCCCCCCCTTAGGACACTTCATGGGATAGAAGAAATATTGTTGCACCGAGAGCCACCATGGTCAAGTGGCGACAGGCAATCTTCAGGCAGTGAATACAGGAGCAGGCTGAGCACAGCTTCCCTTGGTGTAAGATGGCTGAGATTGAGGGAGCAGGTGACTTGGCCTACAAGCTGAAGATCTGGAAAGTTCCAAGGCTCTGCTCATAAGACAATAGTTGCAGCTGGGTAGCACAGGACTAAGTTGGCCAGTCCATTGGTTAGTCCAGGGACACCTCCAAAGGCTCAGCAGGCATTTACCCTTGAGCAGGGGTCGAGACTGGTTGTTCTCACTGGTCGGGGGTCGAAGCGCCAATGAAGACCTCCTTCAGATTGGGACAGATGAGCAGGGCTTTACTGGGACAACACTGGAGTTGATGCTGATGAGCTGCAGGAGTGGTCTTTGGGTCGTTAGTGGGCTGCTCTTCTTCATAGAAGCCTTGGTCCCAACTATAATCAGCCGAACAGTGACAGAAGGAGTACTGTTATTCAAGATTCAGACTGGGAGCAAGCTCGAGCCCATCGATGGAAAGAATCTGCACCATTCAAACAGACAGGGGTTGTCCAGTAATGGATAACTAATGGTCCTCCCATCTGCCCATCAACAGGAACACATTACCCCTTAGACAGTAAAGGGATTTCCTATAAGGAATTTACTGACCTAAGAGGGCAGGAATAAGGCCAAAGAACAATCTGGCCAACGAACAAGCAAAACAACTTGTGGCACGGCCATCTTGGGTTGTTGCTAGCCACCTTTAGTAGCCATTTGCGGTAAACGCAAAAGTGCACATGTAAAATAACACAAACATTTTTGAAATCAGCTTGTTTTAGGCACGTATAAAAAGTAACCAAAACACTATTATATAAAAAGATAAGAATACAAAGTATCATTATTACAATTCACTGTAATGTGATGTGTGCAATTGTAACAATATGACCATTCATAAAGAGAGACATAGGGCCTCATTATGACCCTACCAGTCTGGAAACAATGGTGGCGGTAAACCCGCTGCCACCGTTGTTTCCAGACCGGCAGACTACGAGTTCAGCAGGCAGGTGGCCTTACTCCCGCCAGGTCTGACCTGGCAGGAGTAACGCCACCCGCCTGCTGATGGAAATGGAAACACTGGCACCGTTAATTAGGATGCCAGTGTTTCCACGGTCCCCATTCCCATGCAGTCCTATGTGACTTCATGGGAATGGGGAGTAACGCAATGCCGGCTCTGGAATTTCCAGATCACTGGGGCTGTAATGCCCCAGTTATTTCGGCAAGTCTGGAGCCGGTAATTAATTGGAATGAAGCCTATCGTTTTTTAGTACTGATAGTCTTCGCGACTAGTCAGTTTTCCCATATGAATGAACAAAAGAGGCAAGGGAAGTAAAGCCGAAAGCTATACTTACCTCTAAAACGTCAGGTCTGGTTTCAAAATAAGCAAAAAGAAGGTGGTTGCATGGAAATCTATGGAGGGAAATGTGCAAAAGAAAAACCTTTCCTAAAATTTAGTATAGAATCCTCTGCTTAAAAGTGCACAGGGCTGATTTAACCAAGAGAATCTGAAATGCAAGAATAAAGCTGAATCAGTTTTTTGGCTTCAGTTCTGCTTTGTTATACAAATGGGCTAGCACCTGAGATTATATCAACACACCCTAATCCCAATGCCATATAATGGGTCCAAAGATTACTTTGAAAGAAAATCTGTAACCTATTTTATCATCCATCAAAGTCAGAGGCTTGTAATAATGCTTTAGCTATGAGAAATCGACAGAGAAGGGAACTGGTAGTGCTACAGACTCCTACCAAGATGGCCGTGCTTCTCTGAGCTCTGTCTTGACTGGATATATGTGGTATGTTAGACCGTGTATTTGATGCTCATGTTGGTGTGCCAGTGGTGTTGTGCTTGAAGGGGTGAAGACGGCCCCTCAATACTTCTGTGGCATTTTGGGCACTGAGAGTGTGGTGCTGCGGCACTCCAATTTCCTGGGAGTGAGGGACAGGCGGCGCTGGTGCAGGCGTTTGTTTGTTTATTTGTTTATTTTATTTATAATGTGCGCCAGACCCACAGGTAACAGGCCGCAGCAAAAAACAAGATGCAAAGCTCACAAAGTTTCAAATAATTACAATATGATCACAAAGATGTACAGGTGAGATTAATTACAAGCAGATAATAGGAAAACATTTTAAGGTTATATACAAGTCAAGCTACACAGTACAATTGCAACTATTATTTACAGTGATGGGCAGCATAGGTGGGCTATCGTATCTGACTATCCTTCCGTCAGGTTGAGGTGGGTGATATATCTCTTTCTAAAGTGTAGGTAGGGTTGGTCTACTCTCAACATGTGAGGTAGGGTGTTCCAGAGTTTGGCGGCCTTCACAGGAAAGCTATTGCCACCAATCTTAGTAAGTTTAAATCTTGGTACCACAAGGCAATTAGAGTTACTAACTCTTGATGGCCTACTAGAAGTAGCTATGTGCAGCATTGTTTAGGGCTTTATGGGTCAGAGAGGCCATTTTTAACTGTATTTTATAGTGGGTAGAGAGCTACTTGTGTTGAAGTCTAATCGGGGCAATGTGTACTCTTTTATTTATGCCTAATGCAGCTCTGAGTGCATTGTTTTGCAAGATTTGTAGTCTCTGGATAGTTGCTTTATTAGCACCACTGTATAAAGCATTACAGTAGTCTACCCTAGAGAGGATTAATGCTCTAGACAGAATAATGCAACTGTTATTAGAGAGGAATGGCTTACCAGCTCTGATAAGCTTACATGTGTATGCTGTGGTAGAGGCCAGTGATTTCAGTTGTTTATCAAAGGACATGGTAGAATCGAGGTAGAATCCAAGGGTTTTTACCTCCTTGGAGACTTTAATAATGTTCCCATCGATGGTAAATGAAGATGAGTATTCATTGCCTAAATTATTGATGTTGGAGTGAGTACCCAGAATGATCAGCTCTGTCTTGTCATCATTCAGGCATAGACCATGGGTGGCCATCTATGCCTGAATGATGAGCTATACCCTGTTCACCAGGTCGCCAAGTCCTTAGAATGATCCCCAGAAAGTGGGAGGAGAATCTGTGTATCATCTGCATAGTTAGGGTAGGTGATTCCCAGAAGATCCAAATAATCGAACAAGGGTTTGGTGAATATATTATATAGGGTAGGGGAGACACAAGAACCCTGAGGTACCCCACACAGGATCGGTGAGGGGTCCACCGCTGCCGATGGGGAGAATACCCTCATGATTCTCTTGCTCAGGAAGGATTCTATCCATTTGATAGCCTCTGTGGAAAAGTGGGCTGCTGAGTCCAGGTGCCCACAGAGGACCTTATGATCCACCAAGTCGAATGCAGCTGAGAACAAGTAATAAGAGCAGTGCTGTCTTCCCTCTAGCACTCAACTCATCGATCTGTGTTTTCAAGTCTATCAATGCAGTTTCTGTCCCATGTATAGGACGCAAGCCAGACTGTCTGACCCCTAAGAGTTTATGTAGCTCAAGGTACTTTTGAATCTGTGTAAAAATGATACTGTTGTAATGGGGTGGTAGTTGGTAGCTATAAGTGGATCTAAAGTTTGCTTCTTTAGGAGTGGGAGAACCCAAGATTATTTTAAATTGGCCAGGATAGTACCAGATGAAAAAGAGGCATTGATCAATTTAGAGATAAATGGGGAAAAGATCTCTAGCTGCGTCTTTTATGATCTGTGCTGGGCAGATGTCTCCTTTGCAATTAGATGGCTTAAGGGATAACATGATTCTTTCTACTTGTAAGACGGAGGTTTTGGTGAAGCGGAATCTATTGGTCTGGTCAGTGGGTATAGCGCTAAGTGGGAGGGTATTCGCAGCGTGTGGTAGGTTCAGGGAATCTTTCTTTAGTTTTATTTTGTTTTGGAGAGTGTTGATTTTATTAGCTAGTGCCTGTTGAATATCTGAACACCAGGTCTTATTTTTGTCGCACAAGTCAGGTATGGGGATCGGTGACTTGAGTTCTTTTAGTATGGAAAATAATTCTTTCGTACTTGAGTTAGAATTGGCAATGCGTTCATTATATGAGTTCCGTTTTGCCAGGCAAACTTCGTTTTTATAATGCACAGAAGTAGTTCTTAATTCCTTTTTGTTCTCGATGGAGGGGCATAGTCTCCAGACCGTTTCGCACCTTCTCTTCAGTAGGCGAAGGTCCTTTAGTTGTGGAGTGAACCACTTGTTAAGGTGGGCTTTTGCTTTACTTGTTCTTAATTTAAGTGGAGCAATTTTATCTAAAGTAGTTACCATGATTTTATTATATTCATGCACCAGTGTACTAGGGTCAAGGTTGTCTGGTAGAGCGTTTAAAGTAGGGAGGATGGCAGGAATCACTTTATCTACGGGGATGTTCTTTTTGTTTCTCGTTAGACAAGGTGGAACCTTGTGTGGTGTCATTTGTTGGGGTCTGGTAGTTGATAGTGTGAAGGACACATGAGAGTGGTCAGTCCATGGTTGAGGCGTGATAGCGGTAATGGTGGCTAAACAGTTATAGTCGGCCAACCAATCTAAGGTTCTACCCTTTATATGAGTAGTTTAGTTAACTTTTTGCGACAGGCCAAGTGCATTGATGGTATTGGCTATTTCTAAGGCTTGCCTGTCCGCTGTATCATTAAATCCTAGGTTAAAGACACCTAACAGCAGTATTTGGGAAGTGGATTTAAGGTTGTTGGCAAGTATGCTATGTAGGGCTTCCTCAAAGCTCCCAAGGGGCCCGGGCGGTCTGTAGATTAGGTGCATAGTAAGTTATTGGGAGTTGTTTAGGGGGAGTTTTACCATGAGATTTTCACATGACTGCAGAATTAGGTTAGTGACTAGTCTCAATGCCATGCTCTCTCTAGATATCATGGCTATTCCTCCACCTCAGCTTCCATCTCTATCTTGTCTGGAGATAGTATATCCATCTGGTATGGCTAGCAGGAGCACAGGCGTGGCAGAGGGAAGGAACTGCAGGGGCAATGTAGGCAGAGGTAGCCTTGGGGAGGAAGGCACCCAGAGCGATCACTGTGGTGCTTGGTGCAGGAGCCGGGGTAGGATATTTAGCACTGCGTCAGGGCACTGCAGCAGCTGGTCAGACGTGGCATCAGGTGCCAAGAGTTGGGGAGGGCTTTGGCGGACATGCACCAGTACTGTGGCGGAAGACTGGTGGACCGGCAGGGCCCTGATTGTGCTCATCAGTGACTGTTGCAGCCTGGTCAAAGGGCTGTGATCCCTACAGGTAGGGGAGAGAAGGAGCTCCGGTAACCTGGAGTGAATGTTTGCTGAGGTACTGCTGCAGGATTTGCATTGGAGGCCCTTTTTTCCACCTGCATTACATGTGGAGTGGGTTTTCGTGTGCTCATGAACTGTTGGAGCTGGTGAGGGATAGCCAGATCTGGCTGGGCTGTGTCCCTGTGGTCCTGCTGTACCCTGCGCTGTGCTGGAGGGCTTGAATTCTACTGCTGCCTCTGCGTTCAGGGGCCTGCTCTGCTGGTGCAGAGGCTAGTTATGTGCCTTCACGATGACAGCGACATTGGCCATAACAATGCATTCAGGTGTTAACTGGGTGTGTAGGTACTACATGTCCTATAGGTGGGGAGAAGTGCCTTGGCTCTGCAGGATTTGTGCTCAACCCTGTGCAGTTGGTTGGAGCTGGAAGTTGGAGTTTGACGTTGCTGTCTGGGGGTGAGAACTTAGACCCTCCATCAGAATTGTGTTGGTAGACTCTGGGTGGCCAGCTGGTGGCTGTTAATGCATGTCCAGGGGCCCAGCGGTCTGGGTGCTGTTGTTGGGGGACTGCTGGGGGCACGGCATGCTTCATCCCCACAGAGTCCGCAGGATGGCAAAGGGACAGCAGAAGTTGGAGAAATGCATGGGGGGCAGGGATAAACAACCTAAACAGAAGTCGCAGCACACTGATGAACCGGACCTGACTGAAGGAGGGGTCACTATGGCCGAGTTACTGGGAGCAAGTCAGGATTTTCGGTCATCACTGGATGGTAAGGTGCAGACGGTGTCCGTCAAGCTCTCATTGGTAAGACTGGACCTCAGGAAGATGGGTGAAAGAGTCACTGAAGCGTAGAAGAGAGTTGGGGAGGCTGAGGACACAGTGGCCACATTGCAGTCTCAGATCGATGCGCTGGCTGCTGCCACACGAGCATTGGAGGTTAAGGCCGAGGATGCTGAGGGTCGATCTCGGTGGAGTAACATCAGGATTCTCGGGGTTGAGGAGGGGAGGGAGGGCCCTAGCATGGAATTGTCTCTTGATCAGCTTTTCACAATACTTTGAAAGTTAAGGGGTTTTCTATGTGGTTCACGTTCGAGAGGGCACACAGGGTACCAGGAAGGAGGTCTCCGGTTGGACCCCCCCACCCCACGCCATAATTGCAAAGTTATTGAACTTCAGGGATCGGAACACGATCCTTCAAGATGCACGGAGGACGTTGGTCTACAGAGTGGGGAGCATAAGGATACTGTTCTTCCTGGACATCACGCAGGAAGTGGAGAAACAACGCAAGTCATATGATGCAGTGAAGCAGAGGCTGCGAGACATGGGGTACAGGTACATGCTGTTCTTCCGAGTGAAGTTTAAGGTACTGGTGGATTGTCATTCCCTTTTTTTCAGCGCCCAAGTGAGCTCTGGGATTGCTGGACATTGACCATGGATGCAATGCGAACTCACAAGGTGGGCAGCATTCGGGTCTGAGCCCCAGGACCAGCCAGAAGGAAGCAGATTGAAAGGGATCCAGGGAGAATCTGTGTGAACATGGATGGCACGTTGGTATTGAGAGACGACTCCCAGCTCCGGGACCCCTGTCACTCTGGAGCAATGGACAGGGAAGAGGATGTGGGTTCGGGCAGGAAGGACTTGGAAGGGACTGGCTGAAGGACTGTACCTTGACAAGGAGGTTTATGTGACTCTGTTAATTCATGCCGAGCGTCATCTAGGATGTTGTTCAGTGTGCGAAGGTTTCTGTTTTTGCTGTGAGAGTGTTAGGTGGGTGGGATCATTGTCACACGTTTGTTGAAATGGGGGCATTATCTGAAGTTGTCTTCTGTTGACGGCAGGAATTTGGACTCTGTAACCCGATATTCATGATGGGGGTCAGTGGAAATTTTGGAATTGGGCAGGAATGTCAGGGCGGCGTGCCTGGGTTGGAGGGAGTAGCCCACCTTTGGGTGTTCTACTTCTGCCCTTGCTTTTGGCCACCAGGTCCGGACCAGGGGTGTAGCCTATTTTTGGAAGGCAAAGGTTTGTGTGTGATAGGGATATGGGCCTTTGGGGTGCGTCCTTTGTTGGTGTAATTGGGTGCTGGGATGTGCTTTGGGTGGATGGGGGGGACTGAGGGTTTTGGGTGTGAGTTTATTTGGTTATGTTTACGGGAGTTACGTTTTGGGTTTGGTACTGCTGGGGAGGGTATTGTAGGCACAAGGTTTATTTTATGGCAGCATTGAAAATTCTTAGTTGGAATGTGAGAGGGCTGAACACAGTTGTTAAGAGGTGTAAGATACGTTCATATGTCATCATGCATAAGTTCGATTTGGTGTTACTGCAGGAGACTTACCTTGATGTTCTGGGGTTACATGAATTGAGTACACGTTCGAAAGGGAGGGTAATTGGCACTGTCTTCTCCTATGCAAGGAGGTGCTCTTGTGGGTTAGAGGTGCATCTAAACTGCAGGTGATGTAGACAATTGTGGATAAGGAGGTACGATATGTGGCAGTGGTGGAAGAACTGCTGGGGCGCTCTGTGTTTCTGCAAGTGACATATGCCCCCAATGTGGGCCAGGCTGGGTTTCTTCAGGACTTGCAAGATCTAAGTGCGTGCCATAGGGATCACTGGACGCTCTGGCTTGGTGACTTTAATTGTGTTTGGATTGTACGTTGGATGTTGCAAGTGCTGTGGTGAGACCCCAGGGTGCCCTGACTAAGGCCTTGGTGTGGGTGGTCACTGATTTGTGCCTTCGGGATGCTTGGCATGCACTGTACGATAGGGAGCAGAGTTACTCCTATTATTCGGCTGTGAATGCGTCTAACTCTCGTATTGATTATGTGTTTGTGGGAGTGGAGGGGTTTGATTTGGCTGCGTTGGTGGATGGGATGCTATTGGATCACTCGCCACTGTTGTTGGGGTTGGTCAGGACGTTTGTCCAAGCATTCCCAAATGAAAATTTGAGAACCGGGTTTGACAGCACCTTTAGAACATCTCTGGGGGAGCTGGTACAGCAGTTTCTTGAGCTCAATTGAGGCTTAACAGCACGTGGGTCTACGGAATGGGGGGCACTTTGATAAGAGGGGGGTCTGCATTTCGAATGGTGTTGGAGTTTCTAGGGTTCTCTCTTGGGAATTGAAGGGTTGTGAATTGAAGGTAGTGACTTTGGAACATGAGTTGGCTAGAGTGGGGGTGTCAGCGGATTTGGCGGAAGAGGCATGTTGTGAACTGCACAAGCCTAGGGAGCTACTAGATTCTCGTTGCTATTCTGGTTATGTTGGCCGGCAGCATTCGGAAGAGGATGAGGTGGGTAAACCGTTGGCATGGTTGGTCAGAAAGGAGACTGGGCAAAGCATATGTGAGGGCATCAAGGAGGGGGATGGGTTGTTAATAAAGTATTTTTGGAGTTTTATGCTTCTTTGTACGACGAAAGGTGGGATTTGATGTGCAACTAGCAGCACAATGTCCTGATGAGGCGGCCCTTGGAGTGCTTGACAGAGAGCAAAGAGAACTCCTGGGTAGGAAGATTGGTGAGCACGAGGTGTTATGGGCGATTGGCGCTTGAAAGCCTATGTGTACAAGGCATATGGGGAGATACTAGTGCCTAAACTACTTAAGGGTTTTCTCTGGGCCAAACAGAGGGTTCCCGGTCTCGATGTTTGAGGCACTGGTTATACTCTTGCTCATGCTAGGGGAGGGACATAGCTGAGTGTGCCTCTTATCAGCCTTTATCCATGATAAATGTGGATGTCAAGTACATGTGCAAGTTATTACTGGTTCGTCTTTTGCTGGTCATGCAATGTCTAGTGCATCCGGATCAGACCAGGTTCATATCGGGTAGGTCCACTGTGCATAATCTGAGGTGGCTCGTTTTTATTCAAGATACATTTGACCATTCGACAGAACTGTTGGCTGTGGTCTGTTTGGATTCCTATACACCCCCCGACTCAGTTACCTGGGAATTCCAAGGGATGGTGTTGCATAGAATGGGCATGGGGAACGGATCCATGGAATTGAGTGAGGCTGCTGTATGGCGTATAAGCATCCAGAGTGGAGGTTAATTGGGTGATTTCCAGAGCCTGTCCAGTGCAGTGGCGCATGAGGCAGTGGTGCCTGTTGTCCCTATTGTTTTTTGCGTTGGTTATAGAACCATTGAGCAGGGTATATAGGAGGAGACATCGAGAACGGGCCCTCTAATTGGGAGGATGGCTAGGCACTGATATCGTTATATGCGGACGACATGCTTCTGTATGTGCAGAATCCCTTGGTAAATTTGGAACCTACTATGGCTATGGTAGAAGAATTTGGGAAGATATCGGGGCTAGCAGTAAACAACTCTAAGTCGTCCTTTTATTTGTTACCTCAGGAGGAGGAAGGGTAGTTGGTGCCGTTTGGAATGGAGATTCTGGAAAGGGTTTTCAGATACATGGGGGTCAGGGTTAGTGTGAACCTGGACTGGATGTACCTGACAATTTTGTAAAGTTGCTGGAAGCATTCGGGAGGCTTGCAGACTTCGGGACCAGATGATCATTTCTTTGATGGGGCGAATTGCTGTAGTGAAGATGATTATGCTTCCCAGATTCCTATATGTGTTGCAGTAGATGCACATGGTGTTGAAGGCTGTGAGTTTTTGAGTCCTTATTGGAACTTTGACATGATTGTTCTGGAAGGGGAAGGGGGATGCGTTAAGCACCTTGCGGCTTGTTGGACTGGTTTGTGCAGCCACATGAGGACCATATCACAGGTTGGCCTGTGAGTGAATTGGCACAGAGTGAGGGTTTTAAAATTGCTAAGGGGAGGCGAGACAGGGATTTGGGTGGCTCCTGATTTTGATTGGCACCATTATACAGGTTTGGTGGATGGCCACCAAAGGGATCGGCCAGAGATTTCTCTTTATGCCTCCGGTACCATTGAGTTGCAGCAGACTAAGGCCTGTATGTCGAAGGGTGCAGGGGACTACTGTTGGTCATTTTGGGGGCAGGGGTTTGATAGGTGATGTGTATAAGGAGGATAAGGCTATCATAGGGAGTTTTAAATTGCTCACTCCGTGGGTTGCCTTAACTTTTTAGAGTCTGCTACTCTGACAGCAGGGGTGAGGAGAGCATGGGATGGGTTCCTGGCTAAACCTTACGTTCAGAGGGTGATTGTGGCTATGCTGCAATGGGGGGAGGAACAACTCTGAGCTGTATGCGGTGGATAGGGGTGAGCAGGATATATCCGCTGGTGAACTAAGACAGAAGTGGGAAATTAACTTGAGGTGCTAGTTCCCAGATGGCGAGTGGGAAGGGTTCTCAGACATGCAAGCAGGTATCCAGGAAAGCCTGGTTTCAGCGGATACAATATAAGATTGTACAGAGGGCGTATATAACGCTGGCCAGGGTGTTTAAGATGGTAGCTGGGCCGGATCAGAACTGCTGGAGGTGCAGGGAAGAGACAGGGACCTTTTGTAACATTTGGTGGGGATGTGACCGAGTGATGGGTTATGGGGAAATGGTAGTTGAAGAACTATTTGGGCTGGTAGCAGTGAGGATGCAACTCATGGTCCAACAGTATTTTCTGGGGCTCAGGACTCTCAGAAAGGGCAGGAGAGGCAAGGCTGTGACCAAGGTCCTATCCTTGGGTTTACCTCTAGCCAGGAGGGCAATTGTAATGGCCTGGAGGGTGCTGGGGGGACCCCAGAATGGGGGGGATTGGTCTAGGGACATGCGTAAGGGGGTCAGAGCAGAAATGGAATTGGGGACTTAGGGGTATCAGTCGATGAAGGTGCGTCACGGTACACAGCATGGCATGTGGTGTTAGATACTTTGGAAAGATGTGAATGCATTATTAGGGCGAGGAGAAAATTAATCGAAAAAGATATTGGCGCTGGGTTGGCCTTGGAGAATCCTCCTCTGGATTCTCCTGACAGCTCCCAGTCTCTCAGCTTCTCTGCTCCAGACAACCTTCCCAGCTCGCTTTTGGTGTTTGAAGAGGGATCCCCTGCCTGTTTCAGCCTTGCAGCCTCCCTCCTGCTCTCCCAACTGCATCTGACTTCTCTGCCTCAGAAGCCTCCTGTTATACACTGGTGTGATGTTCATGGGCTGCAGCTGTGTGTCAGGGTTGGGTCTGTCTGACCTTGCCTGACTTCATTAGTGGGACAACGTGAGGGTAGTTGGTGGTAGTCTTTCTTCTGTTTCGTAAGGTGTTTCATACAGGTAAACTTTGCTACTCTTGGGTACTCCTATCCTTGGGTTTACCTCTAGCCAAGAGGGCAATTGTAATGGCCTGGAGGGTGCTGGGGGCACCCCAGAATGGGGGATTGGTGTAGGGACATGCGTAAGGGGGTCAGAGCAGAAATGGAATTGGGGATTTAGGGGTATCAGTCGATGAAGGTGCGTCACAGTACACAGCATGGCATGTGGTGTTAGATACTTTGGAAAGATGTGAATGCATTATTAGGGCGAGGAGAAAATTAATCGAAAAAGATATTGCCGCTGGGTTGGCCTTGGAGAATCCTCCTCTGGATTCTCCTGACAGCTCCCAGTCTCTCAGCTTCTCCGCTCCAGACAACCTTCCCAGCTCGCTTCTGGTGCTTGAAGAGGGATCCCCTGCCTGTTTCAGCCTTGCAGCCTCCGTCCTGCTCTCACAACTGCATCTGACTTCTCTCCCTCAGCAGCCTCTTGTTATACACTGGTGTGATGTTCATGGGCTGCAGCTGTGTGTCAGGGTTGGGTCTGTCTGACCTTGCCTGACTTCATTAGTGGGACAACGTGAGGGTAGTTGGTGGTAGTCTTTCTTCTGTTTTGTAAAGGTGTTTCATACAGGTAAACTTTGCTACTCTCAGTTGTCTCTCCTTCATCCCAGTATTATGTGAAAATGGGGAGGGGAGATGTCCGTTTGAAAATATCCCAAGAAGGTAGAGGCGGGTTGCGATTGTGGGTAACTGGTAGAAGGGGGATACCGTGTCTTATCTAGGGTATTCCCATGAAATTGACCCCAGACTCCCCTACCCAGGTGATCCTCCCTCACTCGTCCACCCACAGGGTTGGGATCCAAAAAGCGACGGCCCTCCCTTGGCCACCCAAATAGAGGATTCTCTGGGTCTAAAAGTGAGAATACCCCTAGGTTTCTCATACTTTCTTCACCTTCCCCAGAAGCTCAATGTTTCCAGAGCTATGGTCCTCTCAATCTCCCTCTTCACTCCCTACGCCCCCTCGAGCTAATCCAGAATAGGGCTACAAGACTTATCTTGTAGCCCTTGTAGCCTTGTAGCCTCAAGCCCAGGGACCGTATCTCTCCTGCTCTAAAATCTCTTCACTGGCTCCTGGTGGCTGCAAGGATCAAATTCAAGACACTCTGCACCATCCACACAGTCTTCTGGGGCCTGGGACCATGCTACCGCCAACTTTCCCTCCCTAAATACTCCCCTGTTAGAACCCTACGCTCATCTAACTCCAACTCTTTGACTGTCAAATGCTTCTCCAAGCAGAGTGGGGGGCAGGTCTCTCTCCTCGGCTAGCACCTTGCTTCGGAACAGCCTCCCTGGGCCTTTCAGACTTGAGCCGGGCTACCTCTTTCCCTTCCCTGCTAATCACCCTGCTGCTGCTGTGACTGGTGGCCTGATCCTCATGAATCTCACAGGATTCCAGGCCCTTTTCCCCAGTCAATACCAGCACCCTCAACCCCCCTCACTGCACTGCCCTTGCGGATCCCTGCTTGGCGGCTATGCATCCCACCCTTGTGAGTTACCTGCACTAGCACTTAACCTGAGGTTCTCCTCCTTGGCTCCCCTTAGCACTTCCCTCCTGGGCCCTCCACCAGCACTTGCCCACTCTTCTGCCCCCCCACCTTTCTCTCGCACTTCTCCTCACTGCACTTGCACGTCCAAATGCCACAAGGCCTAGTAGGACCTTGACCATATTTTACTGTTTTTGCCCTATTCCCTTCCCATTTAGCCTTGTGGTGCTTTAAAACACTATTCAGTTGGATAGGCGCATAACACATGCTCAATAAAATAAAATAAAATAAATAAATAAACTAAGAGGGGTTTCCCTGCCTCTAAAGAAACTAATGAAAATGTCAGAAAATCCTAAAATTAAAAGTCAGTCCCTGTCGTGTCGAAAGAAAACCTACTTCTGCACCCCAAATTAATAGTGAATTTCTTTACTTCGGATAAACAGTGTTCTTGGTAAACAGCAAAGTCTCCAGGCGCCCTGGTAATAAAGTGATTAAAAAACAATGTTCTAAAATAGCGAGTTCCAAAAGTAGGGGGATGCTCCTTTCCCCTAGGGTTGTCATCCTTCCAAGAAACTGTTTAGCAGACAAAGAATTATCTCTTGTGTTCCAAGTCTTTCAATTCCCCTCACTTGGCATGCTCCTCAACCAAGTATAGGTTTTCACTTTCACAACTCCAGAGTCTACGGTCCCCTGGTTTCCAATTTTCATGGGTAGAGCGAGCCCAAGATTCGCACAAGTGGTTCTTATAAAATGTCTCTTCCCCTGGGTCCCAGACCATTCTGAATTTAGACTGTGGTTTCTGATATGGGTGCAGGTCCCAAACTTGCACAGGTTCACTCTCATGCCAAGTATGCAACTTCAGGGTTCCAGACCCTATGCTTCTTGTTTGTTTATATGGATGCACGTCCCTGTCTGGCACAGGTTTGCTGCCCCTTGGATCACTCTCCTGCCAAATATGCAATTTTCTTTCAGTCGATTTTGGGTCGCAGACCTTTCTCTTCCAGTTTTTATATTCACTCTCAAGCTTCCTCAGACCTGCAATACGTTCTGGTAAACCTGTGTACCTGTTCTATCTCTCTGAATCGGTACCAGCATTTCCCCAGCTCCTCTGTTGCTCGTTGAGGCTCCGGCTGCTCTCTAGTGGTTGGCGGGGTCTGCAGCGTTCCCAAATGGTCGCTCAAGTTTGTGTCAGATGTGTAATAGCACACATGATCCCTGGACATCCCCCGCTTAGCCTGTGTTTCTGATCAGCAGAGATACGAAGCGTCTGCGCTTTGCAGATCTGCTGCTGTGTTCCAGCATGTCTGCTGTGCTGGGGGGACACTACACGCAGACACCAGTCCCCTGGGTGAATGTGCAGAAAACCTTGCACTGAGCAGAATGAGGGTCTAAGCGACAAATGTTCAATCCACTTGCATCTTCAAAATCACATCACATAATATTCATGTGTGTCCCTTACCACCCTGCCATCTACCAAGACAAAGCTTTTAGACTTGGAGTGTGCCCGACATATCCTACCGCAAACGTCCATCATTGGTTATTTACACTAGCTGGGTTTACCTGATTGGCTAGAAATGCTAGGTCTGAAAGGTTTTAAAATATGAATTAACTGAGTTAGTTTGGCGTGCAAAGCCCTACATCTCTTATTCTGAACAGTATGCAGTGACACTTCTTAATTTTATCGAACAATTGCACTATGACAATTATACTGTTTTACTATTTGTGTCGTTACAATGGTGAAGCCCAGTGATTTAATCTAACACATGTTTATCTACATCTAGGGATGGGTTGGGATTTGAAGGATGAGGAAAGAAAGTGCTGGATCCAGTCTATACTGGAACAGATGCCCAATGGTTGATATGGCAGCAGAAATTGGCACAGGTGGTGTTGTGATGTTTGCAAGGGTGAGTTGATGGGTTGCATTGGAACCACAGCTAGAGTGTGGTATGGTTGAGTGTGATGTGGAGGCAGGTGAATTAAAAAGGGGCCCTTCTTCGCCCGCTGTTTTTAGTGAAATGCAGGAACATCCTTCAATGAAAAGGTGCATGAGTTTAACGTTTCCATCTTTTTTTCCTATATAACTGATGTGTAGATATTACAGTTTGTCATGGATATTAAAACGCCTGACCCACTGGCCCCAAAGAAGCCATTCAAACACTCGCAAAAGAAACAAGTTGCCGAGTGGTTCATCCCCCAAACGCAACAAGCTCAAGAAAGAAATAAGGAGGATCTCTGCCTCTCTTCCCCACGCCCCAGAAACACTGCCAAAAGGAAATGTTGAATTCATCAAAGAATTAAAAACCCCTCCATCTCACAACACACCTTTGACCCTCTCTTAAAAACTCCTTGACTCCCTCTTAGCACTCTTGAGTAATAACATTAGGCCTCATTCTGAGTCGGGTGGTCCGGTAAAAAAGTAGCAGTATTTGTGGATACCGGCACTTGACCGCCCGCCTACTGGTTTGCCGATTGGGCACCTGGGTTACCTCCAGCTGAAAGCAATAAAAGCCGTCATGAAGGTAATGATGACAAATCCCCTAGTCACAGCATTCATCACTTTCAGCAACATAATCCTGCTACAAAGGCTCTGGGTATTTGAACCAAAAGGAACTATGCTACGCTGGAACTAGCAGGAACCATGCTGCGCTGGAACTAGCAGGAGCCATGCTACGCTGGAACTAGCAGGAACCATGCTACGCTGGAACTAGCAGGAGCCATGCTACGCTGGAACTAACAGGAGCCATGCTACGCTGGAACTAGCAGGAACCATGCTACACTGGAACTAGCAGGAGCCATGCTATGCTGGAACTGGATTAGCAGGAGCCATGCTATGCTGGAACTGGACTAGCAGGAGCCATGCTACGCTGGAGCTAGCAGGAACCATGCTACGTGGGATTATGCTTTCCAAACGGATAGAAACGAGAAGAACCACAAAGCCTCTTTCAAGTAAAACCACCTACCTCACCAGATGGAGTGCACCCCAAGGATATAGTCTGTCACTGCTGCTCTTCAATATTTAAAGGAGTTCCTCCCTTTGAACTCATCAACAACCGGGGCCTCACCACATCCCCGCACACAAAACCCAAAATATCTCCAAACCCAAAATAAATGTCAAGAAAACCAGACCTTACGTCGGTTCAAGTATGACAATAAACGGACTCAAATGTAACCAAACCAAAATGGAAACAATGATTTACGGTACCCAGGACAAATGCCCCTATGTCCACCCCCTGGCCTGAAGAAATGGGTACCTACCTGCAGCAGATTAGCAGATTGCAAGGATCAAAAAACCTCGGACATGTTACGGGCAGTGCCTTTGCCCTCGGACCCCAGATAAAGTCCATCATAGGAGCTGCTTCTTGCAACTTTGAAGCATCTGCTGCACCATGGCATTTCTGACCGTCCCGCGCAGAAACATGGTGGCCATCACACTTGTGCTCTTCAGTTAAGGCTATGCCAACAGCCCCGAACCTGGGCCTTCTGTAAACCAGTCTGGGGAGCCAGAGAGGTCCGTGAACCCTGCGGGATCTGCAACAGTGGGTTTTCAGTTTTCCAGGGTTGAAGGGGACATTTAAAGCGCCTTCTTCAGGACTTTAAGAGCATGGGAGGGGTTCTTGGGGCCCATAGCTTGTTCAGGACCTCTAGGTGGGTTCAGGATGCCTGGTCTCTCCCACATGTTGAAGACCAAGGGAGAGTGACGCAGGGATCCTCCCCATTCCACCCCCAGGCCCATCTTCCACTGGCTCCGGGTGGCACCTGGCTCCCTGAGCCACTATGGAGTGGTCTTCATAGCCAGGCAGGGGACTTCATCACAACACACAAGGGGCTTGTAGTCACCGGTTGTTATCTGAGTGGAGTGCAGTTCAAGGGATGAGCTGTTCTCTTGTATAAAGATAGCATTTGTTAGAGAGTAACTTGAGAGCTGTAACTAAAAATGTGTGAGAGAGAGTACGCACCCACACATCCCTTAACCATGAGCCTAATACCTCGAGCTCGGAGTGCTGTTTGTAGAAGGAAAAAAGGATGTGTGCATTTGTGCTGCCGGTCAATATATATTAGGAGGGCTAGGGTTGTGGTAATGTTATTTCCATGTTTCCCATAATGTTTAGGATGGATTTACTGACTTTGCAAGCTGGTCTGTGTATCCCGCAAAATGGGTCTGTAAATCCCACGGACCCACAAAATGTAGGTTTGTGATTTCCTGGGACCATAGAAGGCCCATCAAGCACCACCTTCAGATGCTTAAGGGCATGAGAGGGCTTGGGGCCCTAGCTTGTGGGGGGCATCTGGCAAATTCAGGGTTACTAGCTGCTCCCAGTAATGTGGGAACAGGGGGATTGGCCTGTGGATCCTCCTCATTCCATTTCCTGCCTCACCATTCACTCGGTCAGGGAGGATTAGGGCCCCAGAAGACACTCTCCTGGCACTTCGCAGAGCCATGCAGGAGATTTGATCACATCTATCCTTGTGACACAATGTCAACTGCAGAGGTGTGCACACTTGCGCTTTTTTGATTTTTGCTATGCAAAATGCTGCTGCTTGTTTCTCTCAGAAAGTGAACTCTGCTGCACAGACCCCACTATTCAAATGCTCCATGCTAAAAAGTAAATTTCACACATGTACTTTGCTGGCCCAGCTTACTGCCACATTAGTAGCTGCAATGTGATTTGGCAACCTAGCAGCTACAGAGTGCATGTGCGTTCCTTATATAGCCTGCTTGAATCACCTTAATTCCAACAGCCATAGGCACCGTGATTCAAACCATATTTAACTGCATATTCTCATGGCCTGGTGGCAGAACTTTGGTTAAATAATATAAAACTATGTCCAGTTTGACTGCCCAAAGTCCCCAGACAATGGGGTGAAGCTATTCCCCACCAGCTGTTGAAAAGGCCAGACTCCTGAGTGAAACTGGTATCCAGGACGCCACCTTCTGAAGTGCCAAGCTCTGCAATCGCCCACTGTCAACCTTCCTGGTTGGGAAGGGCAGAAGATGGGCTTACATCTCCTCAGAGTTTAGGGCACCTTTTTGAGCTACACCAACTCAAACATTGCCTGCCTATACCAAGCTTCTTTGAGATCTAGCCATTAATAAAATGGATTGAGTTCTTGCATCAAGTTGATTCAGCTCGCTGCTGAAGTGCAATTGCCACTTGCATGCATTGAGACCCAGTCAAGCCCCACTCCTTTTAGGATCAAAATAAAGTGGTGCAGAAAGTTTTAAATGTATTGGGAGATAGTTTGCGAGGGGGAACCGACATTTCAACTGCCTAGGGGCTGCCACAGAGTTAAATCCTGTAGAGAATGTCACTGGAATACCCCTCCTCTCCTCCATGAACTTGACAGCCCAAAGAGTCAAAAACGCACAGTCACTCATTATTCGGCCAGGTCCCAGGAGGACCAGTGACTGACACATATGCAAAGAGATATTCTCTCAGACAGCCATGCAAATCTTATCCAGTGAATGTCTTTATGGATAAAGATGCTTCAACATTGGCCATGGACCCAAATGACTCGATGGATGACTTTGGCTAATGCTGAGAGACCACTGTGCTGATGTCATTAGTGACAACACAACATAGCCACGTTAGTCATGAAATACACTCGCAACCATGCACTCATGCACCAGAGCTGTGTAAGCATGTTCTTCATGTATATAGATATATATACATGAAGAACATGCTTACACAGTTCTGTAGATAGAGGACAGATACATATACATACTGTCAAAAGCGTTTATTATTTTTCTCATTAGCCAAGTGCAGAAACTCTGAACGCAAGGCAACAAAGGGATGCAGAGCAAGCTTGCAGATGAACTAAACCTATGGGAATACAGGATCAAATAAGGAGCTGACAACACCAAAAACGACTAACCTATAGGCAACAGAGCACGGTGTCGATGTGTAGAAATCATAATATAAGTATAACAAGAATTACATAAGGCCACAAGCTGCAGGATGAGAGACAAAGGAAAGCAAAATCAGGTTGCTTAGAACAGGAAGGCCAGGGCTCACAGCCAATGTCAGAGACAAGCAGCACATTCCAAACCAAAAATGAAAAGAGCCATCTGCAGAAAAAAACAGAAGAAATCCTCATAAGATGCAGACAAGAAGAGCTTGATTTTGCAGTCCTCAACCACGTAATGCGGCCGAGCTAGACAATGGTTATTCACACGCGGTGCAAAGACGAACAGTTCTCAGCAACAGAGACATGAAGTGACACATGAACTTGTCAACAACTTTGCAATGGTGCGGGCACTCTCACAGTCAAAAGTGGTACTACTAACAGGTACATTGTGAACAAATAGTCATTGTCAAAATAAATGAATAAATAAAAATAAAATAAAAATATATCATTCTCATCACCTTGAAGAGGTGCACAGAGCACTGAGAACAGAGCTGGATCCCAAGCCTGGGGAGACCAGTTCCAGCCCATCAGGGGATAGAAATCCAGTGGTGGATGGGAGGGGGCAAGGACCAATGGTAATCCTGCGACCCTGCAACAATGTAATAGATAGTTTCTTGGGGAAGGGGCAGCCCAGCCACCTCACATGAGAGGGCCAATTGACTAAGATCCATAGTGGAAATCTATACTGTATCCCCCTTTGATCACCCAACCAAAAAGTGGGATAGGTTTTTCAGGGAAGAGCCCATGTTGTAATGACACTTTGCAAAAAAAAGGCTTGCCTCAGCTTTGGGAGCGGTGACTATGGAGATTTTCTGAATGTCCTGTATGATCATTGCAGGTTTTTGTAATAAACGACAGTCTAACTTGCCCTTGGCTGAGTCCTCCATTTTTTCTGGGCAAAGGGTCCTTTGGCCCTGGGAATTGAACGGGTAAGCTCATAATAACCTACCTCATCAACAATCCGGCACTGCTTGAACCGTCTGGATTCGAACAATGCCACTTGTCCCAAGCTTTGGTCCAAAAGCTGTTGCCTCTAGTTGAATTGCACTGCGTTGCTGAATCCCATCAAACCAGTTTGACCGACTAGGAACAGAGTTGATGCCCCAGAAAACACAAAGAAACCTATCTCACCGTTATTGCGCTTCTGAAAGAAGACAAAGGGTATACATCAGTGGGTGTGCCACCCAAGTATATGCCTTAAAGACCTATTCTCACCCTTGCCTGAATTTATTTACTTGAAGACCCCTGTACTTTAATACCCAGAATGCCTGTTTCTTCCCAAAGTCTACATTCACTGTGCATTTCCTTAAAGTGGTCGGTTGTTAGTGTTTTGGTTATTTTTCCTGTCCTTTTAGTTTAATTAAAGACTTATTTTTTAAGAACCTTGATTGGACATTTCTTTTGTTTTGGTACTTACTGTAGTATTGTTTGTGTGCTTCCTTGCTGAAGGGTATAGCATGCCTCGGCCCATGCTACCTTAAAGGGTCAGAGGTATATTGTTCAGCTTGTGCTTTTTACACTTTTATGATTGAGATACCTGCTCTTCTAATAGTAATGTAGGGCTGTGTCGGACTTTTTAAACCACTATTCATTCCTGTATTTATGCAAGGCAGTCATTATTTGATTGCACTTCCTCTGTCTTCCTTTGTTCCCAAAGGTTACTTGCTTCATGGCAGGACTTTCCATGGACTACCAAAGAGGTATGTGGCTGAATGGCCACAAACCACCTCATAATTCTGTGGTTGTTATCCTATGCCTGGGCAAGTGGAGGGAGCATGGTCTGTGATCAAGGGGAATTACTTCACTGTTAGATAGTCATTTCTGTCCTTTATGGTTCACCCAGTGGTGGAAGTGGGTGGGAGCGGTTGGGAGCGGTGCACCTTGTGAGAAACCAGAAGAAGGTGTCTCACCCACTAGTCCCCGGGATCTGTCATCCAAGTTGCCAGGACACGGCCATTGCTTTTGGATCCAGTTCCTGGGGGTGGACCAGTGTGGGAGGATCATCTGGGTGAGGGGCCTTTGGGGAGTGGGCGTGGGATACCGGATGGTGAGACACTGTATCCCCTTCCATATAACACCTTTACGCCATCCTACCAGGTAGGATATTTAGGAACTCTAAACCCCTGCCCCTTTTACAACGTGAACAATTTCTCACGCACAGCCTGCTATGAGAGAAAAACAGACTGACACCCAATACCTGATGTGTTCCAATACAATAGTATAAAAGGCGGAGCATGAGAACACACTCTGAGTGAGGCAAACCACACGAGAAAACAGCAGTTTTTGAGACGCCAGCTGAACGAGAGAGGAAATACGGCAAAACAGAAGGGGATCGTAAGGAGGGAAGTTCCTTTGACCTTTTCAACAAGGAACCGTTTCTTTCCCAAAACTTTGAGAATAGAAATAGTAAGACCAGGAAACCAGGCTGAAGAGTCCTGCATTGTGTGTCGGAGGTACCTGGCTCCCTCTTGTGTCAATAATCAAGGCGGGGAGAAGCACCAGCCGCCGTGGTGCTATCCTTGGCTCCAAGAACAAAGCAGCGTCAGTGAAATCAACACAGCCAGTGAATTGGGGAGACCGATACAAGACCGATCTGTGTTGAAGCCTAGGTTGCAAGCAGCAACATTGTATGGCAAGCACTGGAACAAACATTGTTAAAATGCGTGTGATAAGAGACGCAAGTAAAGTTGAACTGCTGATGAGTGATTGAACTTTAAAAGCAAGATACAATACCTTTGACAGTTGAATGTCTCTGTTAGGTATCCATCTCAGAATTGGCAAAGTGAAAGTAAGAAAAGGTTATATCAAGAAGAGAATGAGTATATGTGAATTGAAGTGGTCCTGTGATGGGTCAAGCTAAATTCTGTGCACAGTCGAAAGTCTTTGATTTTGATAACTTAGATAAATGTGGGACTGAGTCGAGCGGAGGTGGGCCCGGGGTTAACACTAATTCACCCAAGAAGTTGTATATGTGAAATATTTTGTCCGAGCCTTGCAAAGGAAGACCAATTGAAGATTTTTTGTCAAAGTGGGTCTGAGCCCGGCAGAGGGAAACCCGGGGTAACAGTAAATCACCCAAGATGTTGTATGTGAAATCCTAAGAAGAAAGGAACTTTAATGTTTGTCGTGCTGCATCAGGCCCTCCGAAAAAAGAGACTTTGAATGTCAAAGAGACTTTGGCACAGAAGGCCCTGATGTTGAGGTTTTGAACTGCATCCTCGTGCTAGAGAAGCAATAGAGTGTGCTGAGCTTGAGTGTGCTGCCTTGCCCCATGCTGAAAGCATGGGGAAGCGAAGCCAATGGCTTGAATATCCTGACATATCATTTCTTGAGCACTTTTCTTTTGCGTAACATTACTTCTCACACTATTTGTATTTAGAAGTAAGGATTGGCAATAGGTTTATTAGTATAGGCCCTTTTATTTTGACATAATCGACTAGGACTGTGTTATTATTATTTTATGGTCATAGCTTGCTCCCATCTTTAGATTTTGGATTAGCTAGGTGTTTTTCAAACCCAATTGAAGTTCAATAAACACCCTTGAAATGTGATCACTTGTGTTTGTCCTACTATTTGATAACATGCCTTCGTTACAACCTCTACTTTAAAAAAAGGTTTTACTGTTCCTATACTTTTATTTTAAATAGGAACCTTTCCCGCAATGGTTTAGTTTCAAAATAAAAGTTTAGGGAGAAGTTGAAACTTGCACTGCACTGAACATTCCCTTAAACAGCAGGTGTGTTTGTTTGAGGGTTTGGATTGCGCACGGGAGGGGGTGTGGCAATGGGGTTTGAGGGGAGCGGCGGCAGGCCAGCAGGGAACATAGTCCGACTACTACTTTTCGTATACTTCGACCACTGGTCCCACCTTACAGGCAATCCCCCAGGTACTGTCATGGCATAGTTGTTTCCCCTCTTCTGGGGATTCCTACTAATGGAAAGTATGGGTTGCTCAAACCGGTTCCTGACTTTACCCAGAACTGCCCCCAGTCCCATCCATGAAACATATGTCTGAAGGTAAACAGATCTGAAAAATGAGGCGTGATTAGTAGGGGCAGATGGCATGGCATGCATTTTAACTGATTAAAGACTTTTTCACTTGCTTCAGTTCAATGTATTCTGTTGTGCTTTGACCCCCTAAGTTGTTCTGTTAGGGGTCTGGCGGCAGTTGAGAAGCTAGGTTTAAAGCATCTACAGTAGCCTGCATACCCGAGGAAAGCACAGAACTTCTTTTTTGTTTGTGGGAATATTCTGCCATAGTTTGGACTTTTCAAGCCAAAGGTTGTACTATTCCTTTTTCAGCCTCAAATCCCAGATAATTTATGGAGGACAAGGCCAGGTGACAGTTGGCTACATTGGTGATGAGACCCTTTTTCCATAACCTGTGAGCGAGTAGGTAGAGGAGCTTAATGTGATCCACCCAGGTATGGCTGCAAATTGTAATGTCATCAAGGCATGTCCCTGAGTAGGCCTGATGCAATTGGAGCACCATGTCCATCATCCTTTGGAAGGTAGGAGGCTCAAAATGGCAGCCAAATGGTAACCTGGTGAATTTATAAAAACACATTGGTTGGCAAAGGCTATATTTGCTTGGTCTTCCAGCTCTAATGGAATCTGCCAGGATCCCTAGGTTAGGTGGAGGATAAAAATGTACTTTGAGGGCCCATTGCATTCAATCATCTCATCTGCTCTTGCCTAGGGTGTAGACAATGAATTTTGATATCTTATGACTTTGCAGAAATCGATGGATACGCACATGCCTCCATTCGGTCTGAAAACCAATCAATTCGTGATAACCACTGCATCTGTGATAATGTGATGATGCCATGCTGGGACATCATCTTAACTTCCTACGTGTCTCTGGCAGATGATAAAGGTGACATCTGACAAATTTTCCTGGCATGGTCTCGATTTGATGGGTGAAACAATGTGCGCATTTGTTCGGTGACAGAAGACATCTGAGAAGTTCTTAAGGTGGGCCCAAATATTCTGTTCTATTCTGTCGAGAAGTCTTCAGGGATGTGGAGATGGGACCCTAATCACCCAAGGCGATCCACCACTTAAGAAGCTAGTGCACGTTTATTGTACAATCATCTCGGGAGGGACTAGATGTTGCTGTACAGTCAAACTAACCCAGGTCTCCCAGAACCACACAAGTTGACACAATATATACATTTTTGCAACAGTTAAAACACTTCTATATAATGTATTACAATTCACCCCTCACATGTGATTGGACAAGTCCTATACAAAAGAAATCCAATCTTTCTCCTATTCTCCCGTTCTCATTTGTTGCATTTATTTGAACTACCATCTTCAGATCATATTCATAGCACACTCCTTTTTAAGATTTGTGTGTTGTAGGTCATGACATCATCACATGGTTACACATTCACATAGAAACATAATTCATTACAAGTCCCAGCTGGCCTGAGACCTCCGAACCCTAAATGTAATTGCACATGGTTTGCACAAATACTTCAAATGACATGAGGAGAAGAAGAATTAACAGTTTCCCTTTGAACTGACGATAACCATCTCACCTACCTCGATGTTACTGGTGTCTCCGGAGCATTCTAATCTAAACAACTAACATTTCAGAATGCATGGCACATCCTGAGAAAACAATCAAAACCCATGAGTATCACTCTGGCCTCGAGTGTCTCTTCACCCCACGTTTATTGTTGGTCAGAAGCAGATGGCTGGACCCCTCTGCAAGCTCCTATGCACTTAAAAAAGGTTACATCTGCCTTCTCCGAAACTACCAGGCCGTAAAAACCCTGACCGGTTTGTTAGTTGACCATTTGCTAAGGTTGTAGTTTCTCATTATCTCTCTTCTGGCCTTTGAAACCCTGCAGAACCAGTTGTTCCCAGATGCTCAGAATTCACGTCACACACTCCTGACTGCAGAGTTTAATCCATTCCTAAGGCGAGCACACTACATGTAGATTTATAAATTTCCTGTATATGTCTATCAGTGTGCATGCATGTTTAATAACCAACGTCTCTTCTCTAAAGTGGGTTCTTCATGACAAGCCCCCTTCTCCGTAGCGCACCATATCTGCATTATATTTATATTTCATTTGGCGATTTTGGCATTTATCTTGCTACATGTGTGCAAATCTAATGTGTATCAACTTGAACACAAAGTAACATTTGAAGTAACACATCCCATTCACATTTAACTACATTGGATACTTATGAAATTGCAACATTGCACCAATTTTGCCACACCCCAGTCACAAATATGGCACATGCAACATTAACCCCTCTATCTCTGTGAGACCTTTCCTGACCACCCCAACATTCCCTACTTCAGTTAATACTTTCACTAATAAATCTTATTCTAGTTCTTTAAAACCATATTCTCGGGGGAAAAACCCTATCATCATCTCTCACATTGGTCCCAATATGGGCCTACTCCTCCGCTGAACAAACCCAAATCGTACCCACACCATTTTTGCAGTCTACACTCTGCACCACACAATCATCCCAACTCGGTGGAGGACGCAACACACCTTCAGTCCGACTACCCATGTGATATGAAATAGTATGCGCTCTAACTTCTGACAGGGTCACAGTCATGTCAGCTGCTTTTGGCACCTGGGCAGAACAATATCATAAGGGCATTTGACAAGATCAAACGATAATAAGAACAAAATACACAAATAGACACCAGAATTCTCATGGATGGGCTCATCCAAGACTGCAGCCAAGAAAAAAAGAGTCCAACCACTGTCATTTTTGATTCCTGCCTTGTTCTCCATGATCACTCTGAGTTTGTGCGGCAACAGTCTGACCAGGGACCCATTCTCCGAATCATTGGGAGGCTCAAACATGCAGCATCTGCGCCCTATCGTCTGGCAGACCCATCCCTCTATAGCTTTTAGGATGTAGAGGATATACCTTTTTTTGTAAGGTTATAAGCCTCAGGCCCCGCAGTTCTTCCTTGATGGCACTGAAAGCTGATTCAGAGAAATTTACAAATAGAAGAAGTTCATACCTGGAGCCAATTGGCATTTGTTGCGGCTTGGACGCCAGGTGCTAGGAGGGATAAACAAAAATCTATTGTGACTAAACAGCCAATACTGTTCGGGGATATCCATTTAGGCTTTTGAAAATGCCAGTGAAAGGTAGCTGGACTGGTTGGTGTGTCAAAAAGTTCCTCCTTTCTGTGATCAGACAGAGTCCTTGATACGTCCATGCGTGATGATAAAGTGGACGCAAGGGGTATAGGGGACAAAGGGGGCAGAGATGTGGCTTGGAGCATTGGGCGGGCAAGGATCAAGTGTTCATCAGGAATGACAAGGACAGGCACATGTAACATGGTGAAACTACACAAACCTCACCAGGCTGGGGGCCACTGCCTGTCCAAAAAATGTCCAAAAGTGCAGCTGTCCCTCCAGCCAGGTCGGCGATGCAAAGGATGTGGCTGAAGTTCCCACTTGTGCCAAGAGGCACAGTACCATTGCCCTTAAGAAACAGAGAAAAAGTATGTAGGTGACTGTATCTTCCACACATTTCCACATTCTTGGATTACGCATGCCATCCCTTTTTCTTAGAATCCCCTCATCCCTCCAGCTCTGCAACTCTTCACCCCTTGCTCCGCCCGGTTATTGATGATAATAGCCCCTTTTAAACTCAATTGGAATCTTTGCGTACACCAAACCTTCTTCTGCTCTTTACGATCTGTAGCTGAACATTCTTCGTCAACAGGTAAAATGTATGCTGTGACTGATTGCCTTTGGTACTGCCCTCAGATCCTGCACAAAGCTAAAAGCACTAGACAAAGTGTGTCTGCTAACCCTATCCCATCTGGGATAAACACCTTAGGGACACCAGAAGCATCAGGGATGAGAGAGTAGATGTAGCATAATCCTACAGATCTCTCTCTCCTAACTCACTTTATGTGGCTATGCCATACATTATCTGTTGCAACATTATGTGCATCTACTATCGGATTAGCATCAACATTTCTTTGTGATCTTGATATGTGTATCACCATTTATTGGTGATCTTGATAATATGTGCTCGGATACTACCAGACTAGATGCATTTAAACCATTCACATGCATACGGTTTGCCATCTTTAAACATGATGACAAAAGAAACAAAAAAGACATAAGAACAAAAATCCTAATATACATTATGAATCCAATGTTTTCTTTGTCTTCTCGAAAACATTTAAATTCCTGGTTTTTATTTGCACACCCCTTTTCCACTGGAATGAAATGTGAATCCTATGGGCATACTTAACTTTGAGCCTGCTCCTGGGATGGTGAAGAGGCCTCGGTATCCCTACGTATGCCGCTGATATGGAAAACGCTCTTGCTGCCCTCCACCATCACAGCAGTGGAGTTGCAATAATCACATGGTGCGGCCCATGGAAAGGGCACTCATTCCAGCGTCGCACAAAGGTTCGGATATAAATCCAATCCCCGGGGATTAGTAATTGCTTGTGCCAGTCATTGGATTCTTTGCCGCTTCTGCCCGTAGGCTGTTGATGAGAAGACACAACCTGTGAAGATATAATTCTTACACGTTTGGTTACAGCCCTATGGTTCTCCCTTAAAGCCTCACCCAAGACCTCTGCAGTCTTATGTTCATCTGATGCTGTGCGTGCAGGTGAGAGCAGTGTGTGTAATATACTCCCATCATGATTTCGGGAGGGCTGAGGTGGTGCAATTTCCCTGTCTGATTCCTGAAACTAAAATAACACCAAAGGCAGATAGTACAACCATGGTTCACCTAAATCACTGCACATTTTAGCTAATGTGACCCCAAGAGCCCCATTTAACCATCCCACAATTCCCTTGGCCTGTGGGTGGTACACTGAAAACAATCTGTGCTTGATTCCCAAGAGCAAAGTGATTTCTGAGAACAAGGCATTAGAAAAGTGGGTACCGTCGTCGGATTTCAAGGTCTCACAAATTACCCACTGTGTAAATACCTCCCTCACCAGAAATTTCACTACAGATTTAGCATCAAGGTGTACGCAGGGACCAGCTTCAAGCCACTGGGAGAATGGACAAAATATGACTATAAGGTACCGGTAGTTGTTACATCTCACAAGCATATCAACAAAGTCTATATGAAGTTCCCAAAATAGCCCAGAGGGCCTAGTCAAATCTCCCCTTATTGACCTCATGGTGGTTCCAGGAGTGAATTCCCTACAAACTATAGAGTTTCCTACAAATCTACTTACCTGTTCCTGGAGGTTTGGTATAAACCATTCCTCCAGGACCTCTGCTGCAATTTGTCATTGAGAAGTGTGTGATGGGTATTGTAGTTGCTCTAGAGTCACAAGAAGCAACTCTAGAGTATTAGTATTGTTTGTTTGCTTCCTTGCTGAAGGGTATAGCATGCCTCGGCCCATGCTACCTTAAAGGGTCAGAGGTATATTGTTCAGCTTGTGCTTTTTACACTTTTATGATTGAGATACCTGCTCTTCTAATAGTAATGTAGGGCTGTGTAGGACTTTTTATACCACTATTCATTCCTGTATTTATGCAAGGCAGTCATTATTTGATTGCACTTCCTCTGTCTTCCTTTGTTCCCAATGGTTACTTGCTTCATGGCAGGACTTTTCATGGACTACCAAAAAGGTACGTGGCTGAACGGCCACAAACCACCTCATAATTCTGTGGTTGTTATCCTATGCCCGGGCAAGTGGAGGGAGCATGGTCTGTGACCAAGGGGAATTGCTTCACTGTTAGATAGTAATTTCTGTCCTTTATGGTCCACCCAGTGGTGGAAGTGGGTGGGAGCGGTTGGGAGAGGTGCACCTTGTGAGAAACCAGAAGAAGGTGTCTCACCCACTAGTACCGGGGATCTGTCATCCAAGCTGCCAGGACACGGCCATTGCTTTTGGATCCAGTTCCTGGGGGTGGACCAGTGTGGGAGGATCACCTGGGTGAGGGGCCTTTGGGGAGTGGGCGTGGGATACCGGATGGTGAGACACTGTATCCCCTTCCATATAACACCTTTACGCCATCCTACCAGGTAGGATATTTAGGAGCTCTAATCATCTGCCCCTTTTACAACGTGAACAATTTCTCACGCACAGCCTGCTATGAGAGAAAAACAGACTGACACCCAATACCTGATGTGTTCCAATACAATAGTATAAAAGGCGGAGCATGAGAACACACTCTGAGTGAGGCAAACCACACGAGAAAACAGCAGTTTTTGAGACGCCAGCTGAACGAGAGAGGAAATACGGCAAAACAGAAGGGGATCGTAAGGAGGGAAGTTCCGTTGACCTTTTTCAACAAGGAACCGTTTCTTTCCCAAAACTTTGAGAATAGAAATCGCAAGACCAGGAAACCAGGCTGAAGAGTCCTGCATTGTGTGTCGGAGGTTCCTGGGGCCCTCTCCTGTCAATAATCAAGGCGGGGAGAAGCACCAGCCGCCGTGGTACTATCCTTGGCTCCAAGAACAAAGTGGCGTTAGTGAAATCAACACAGTCAGTGAATTGGGGAGACCGATACAAGACTGATCTGTGTTGAAGCCTAGGTTGCAAGCAGCAACATTGTATGGCAAGCGCTGGAACGAGCATTGTTAAAATGCGTGTGATAAGAGACGCAAGTAAAGTTGAACTGCTGATGAGTGATTGAACTTTAAAAGCAAGATACAATACCTTTGACAGAGTGGTCCGGCACCACATGGGTGCTCAGTTGAATGTCTCTGTTAGGTATCCATCTCAGAATTGCCAAAGTGAAAGTAAGAAAAGGTTATATCAAGAAGAGAATGAGTATATGTGAATTGAAATGGTCCTGCGATGGGTCAAGCTGAATTCTGCGCACAGTCGAAAGTCTTTGATTTTGATAAAGTAGATGAATGTGGGTCTGAGCCGAGCGGAGGTGGGCCCGGGGTGAACACTAATTCACCCAAGAAGTTGTATATGTGAAATATTTTGTCCGAGCCTTGCAAAGGAAGACCAATTGAAGATTTTTTGTCAAAGTGGGTCTGAGCCCTGCAGAGGGAAACCCGGGGTAACAGTAAATCACCCAAGATGTTGTATGTGAAATCCTAAGAAGAAAGGAACTTTAATGTTTGTCGTGTTGCATCAGGCCCTCCGAAAAAAGAGACTTTGAATGTCAAAGAAACTTTGGCACAGAAGGCCCTGATGTTGAGGTTTTGAACTGCATGCTCATGCTAGAGAAGCAATAGAGTGTGCTGAGCTTGAGTGTGCTGCCTTGTCCCATGTTGAAAGCATGGGGAAGCAAAGCCAACGGCTTGAATATCCTGACATATCATTTCTTGAGCACTTTTCTTTTGCGTAACATTACTTCTCACACTATTTGTATTTAGAAGTAAGGATTGGCAATAGGTTTATTAGTATAGGCCCTTTTATTTTGACATAATCGACTAGGACTGTGTTATTATTATTTTATGGTCATAGCTTGCTCCCATCTTCAGATTTTGGATTAGCTAGGTGTTTTTCAAACCCAATTGAAGTTCAATAAACACCCCTGAATTGTGATCACTTGTGTTTGTCCTACTATTTGATAACATACCTTCCTTACAACCTCTACTTTAAAAAAAAAGGTTTTACTGTTCCTATACTTTTATTTTAAATAGGAACCTTTCCCGCAATGGTTTAGTTTCAAAATAAAAATTTAGGGAGAAGTTGAAACTTGCACTGCACTGAACATTCCCTTAAACAGCAGGTGTGTTTGTTTGAGGGTTTGGATTGCGCACGGGAGGGGGTGTGGCAATGGGGTTTGAGGGGAGCGGCGGCAGGCCAGCAGGGAACATAGTCCGACTACTACTTTTCGTATACTTCGACCACTGGTCCCACCTTACAGGCAATCCCCCAGGTACTGTCATGGCATAGTTCTTTCCCCTCTTCTGGGGATTCCTACTAATTGAAAGTATGGGTTGCTCAAACCGGTTCCTGACTTTACACAGAACTGCCCCCAGTCCCATCCAGGAAACATATGTTTGAAGGTAAACAGATCTGAAAAATGAGGCGTGATCAGTAGGGGCAGATGGCATGCATTTTAACTGACTAAAGACTTTTTCACTTGCTTCAGTTCACTGTATTCTGTTGTGCTTTGACCCCCTTAGTTGATCTGTTAGGGGTCTGGTGGCAGTTGAGAAGCTAGGTTTAAAGCATCTACAGTAGCCTGCATACCAGAGGAAAGCACAGAACTTCTTTTTTGTTTGTGGGAATATTCTGGCATAGTTTGGACTTTACAAGCCAAAGGTTGTACTGTTCCTTTTTCGGCCTCAAATCCCAGATAATTTATGGAGGACAAGGCCAGGTGACAGTTGGCTACATTGGTGATGAGACCCTTCTTCCATAACCCGTGAGCGAGTAGGTAGAGGAGCTTAATGTGATCCACTCAGCTATGGCTGCAAATCATAATGTCATCAAGGCATGTCCCTGAGTAGGCCTGATGCAATTGGAGCACCATGTCCATCATCCTTTGGAAGGTAGGAGGCTCAAAATGGCAGCCAAATGGTAACCTGGTGAATTTATAAAAACACCTTGGTTGGCAAAGGCTATATTTGCTTGGTCTTCCAGCTCTAATGGAATCTGCCAGGATCCCTAGGTTAGGTGGAGGATAAAAATGTACTTTGAGGGCCCATCGCATTCAATCATCTCATCTGCTCTTGCTTAGGGTGTAGACAATGAATTTTGATATCTTATGACTTTGCAGAAATCGATGGATACACACATGCCTCCATTCGGTCTGAAAACCAATCAATTCGTGATAACCACTGCCTCTGTGATAATGTGATGATGCCATGCTGGGACATCATCTTAACTTCTTCCTTCGTAGCCTTCCTACGTGTCTCTGGCAGATGATAAAGGTGACATCTGACAAATTTTCCTGGTATGGTCTCGATTTGATGGGTGAAACAATGTGCCCATTTGTTCGGTGACAGAAGACATCTGAGAAGTTCTTAAGGTGGGCCCAAATATTCTGTTCTGTTCTGTTGAGAAGTCTTCAGGGATGAGGAGATGGGCCCCTAATCACCCAAGGCGATCCACCACTTAAGAAGCTAGTGCAAGTTTATTGTACAATCATCTCGGGAGGGGCTAGATGTTGCTGTACAGTCAAACTAACCCAGGTCTCCCAGAACCACACAAGTTGACAAAATATATACATTTTTGCAACAGTTAAAACACTTCTATATAATTTATTACAATTCACCCCTCACATGTGATTGGACAAGTCCTATACAAAAGAAATCCAATCTTTCTCCTATTCTCCCGTTCTCATTTGTTGCATTTATTTGAACTACCATCTTCAGATCATATTCATAGCACACTCCTTTTTAAGATTTGTGTGTTGCAGGTCATGACATCATCACATGGTTACACATTCACATAGAAACATAATTCATAACAAGTCCCAGCTGGCCTGAGACCTCCTAACCCTAAATGTAATTGCACATGGTTTGCACAAATACGTCAAATGACATGAGGAGAAGAAGAAGTAACAGTTTCCCTTTGAACTGATGATAACCATCTCACCTACCTCGATGTTACTGGTGTCTCCGGAACATTCTAATCTAAACAACTAACATTTCAGAACGCATGGCACATCCTGAGAAAACAATCAAAACCCATTAGTATCACTCTGGCCTCGAGTGTCTCTTCACCCCATGTTTATTGTTGGTCAGAAGCAAATGGCTGGACCCCTCTGCAAGCTCCTATGCACTTAAAAAAGGTTACATCTGCCTTCTCCGAAACTACCAGGCCGTAGAAACCCTGACCGGTTTGTTAGCTGACCATTTGTTAAGGTTGTAGTTTCTCATTACCTCTCCTCTGGCCTTTGAAACCCTGCAGAACCAGTTGTTCCCAGATGCTCAGAATTCACGTCACACACTCCTGACTGCAGAGTTTAATCCATTCCTAAGGCGAGCACACTACATGTAGATTTATAAATTTCCTGTATATGTCTATCAGTGTGCATTCATGTTTAATAACCAACGTCTCTTCTCTAAAGTGGGCTCTTCATGACAAGCCCCCTTCTTCGTAGCGCACCATATCTGCATTATATTTATATTTCATTTGGCGATTTTGGCATTTATCTTGCTACATGTATGCAAATCTAATGTGTATCAACTGGAACACAAAGTTGAAGTAACACATCCCATTCACATTTAACTACACTGGATACTTATGAAATTGCAACATTGCACCAATTTTGCCACACCCCAGTCACAAATATGGCACATGCAACACTAACCCCTCTATCTCCGTGAGACCTTTCCTGACCACCCCAACATTCCCCACTTCAGTTAATACTTTCACTAATAAATCTTATTCTAGTTCTTTAAAACCATATTCTCGGGGGAAAAAACCCTATCATCATCTCTCACATTGGTCCCAATATGGGCCTACTCCTCCGCTGAACAAACCCAAATCGTACCCACACCATTTTTGCAGTCTACACTCTGCACCACACAATCATCCCAACTCGGTGGAGGACACAACACACCTTCAGTCCGACTACCCATGTGATATGAAATAGTATGCGCTCTAACTTCAGACAGGGTCACAGTCATGTCAGCTGCTTTTTGTACCTGGGCAGAACAACATCATAAGGGCATTTGACAAGATCAAACAATAATAAGAAAAAATACACAAATAGACACCAGAATTCTCATGGATGGGCTCATCCAAGACTGCACCCAAGAAAAAAAGAGTCCAACCACTGTCATTTTTGATTCCTGCCTCGTTCTCCATGATCACTCTGAGTTTGTGCGGCAACAGTCTGAGCCAGGGACCCATTCTACGAATCATTGGGAGGCTCAAACATGCAGCATCTGCACCCTATCTTCTGGCAGACCCCTCCCTCTATAGCTGTTAGGATGTAGAGGATATACCTATTTTGTAAGGTTATAAGCCTCAGGCCCCGCAGTTCTTCCTTGATGGCACTGAAAGCTGATTCAGAGAAATTTACAAATAGAAGAAGTTCATACCTGGAGCCAATTGGCATTTGTTGCGACTTGGACGCCAGGTGCTAGGAGGGATAAACAAAAATCTATTGTGACTAAACAGCCAATACTGTTCGGGGATATCCATTTAAGCTTTTGAAAATGCCGGTGAGAGTTAGTTGGACTGGTTGGTCTGTCAAAAAAGTTCCTCCTTTCTGTGATCAGACAGAGTCCTTGATACGTCATGCGTGATGATAAAGTGGACGCAAGGGGTAAAGGGGAAAAAGGGGGCGGAGATGTGGCTTGGAGCATTGGGCGGGCAAGGATCAAGTGTTCATCAGGAATGACAAGGACAGGCACATGTAACATGGTGAAACTACACAAACCTCACCAGGCTGGGGGCAACTGCCTGTCCAAAAAATGTCCAAAAGTGCAGCTGTCCCTCCAGCCAGGTCGGCGATGCGAAGGATGTGGCTGAAGTTCCCACTTCAAGAGGCACAGTACCATTGCCCTTAAGACACAGAGAAAAAGTATGTAGGTGACTGTATCTTCCACACATTTACACATTCTTGGATTACGCATGCCATCCCTTTTTCTTAGATCCCCTCATCCCTCCAGCTCTGCAACTCTTCACCCCTTTCTCCGCCCGGTTATTGATGATAATAGCCCCTTTTAAACTCAATTGGAATCTTTGCGTACACAAAACCTTCTTCTGCTCTTTACGATCTGTAGCTGAACATTCTTTGTCAACAGGTAAAATGTATGCTGTGACTGATTGCCTTTGGTACTGCCCTCAGACCCTGCACAAAGCTAAATGCACTAGACAAAGTGTGTCTGCTAACCCTATCTCATCTGGGATAAACACCTTAGGGACACCAGAAGCATCAGGGATGAGAGAGCAGATGTAGCATAATCCTACAGATCTCTCTCTCCTAACTCACTTTATGTGGCTATACCATACATTATCTGTTGCAACATTATGTGCATCTACTATCGGATTAGCCTCAACATTTCTTTGTGATCTTGATATGTGCATCACCATTTGTTGGTGATCTTGATAATATGTTCTCGGATACTACCAGACTAGATGCATTTAAAGCATTCACATGCATACGGATTGCCATCTTTAAACATGATGACAAAAGAAACAAAAAAGACATAAGAACAAATATCCTAATATACATTATGAATCCAATGTTTTCTTTGTCTTCTGGAAAACATTTAAATTCCTGGTTTTTATCTGCACACCCCTTTTCCACTGGAATGAAATGTGAATCCTATGGGCATACTTAACTTTGAGCCTGCTCCTGGGATGGTGAAGAGGCCTCGGTATCCCTACGTATGCCGCTGATATGGAAAACGCTCTTGCTGCCCTCCACCATCACAGCAGTGGAGTTGCAATAATCACATGGTGCGGCCCATGGAAAGGGCACTCATTCCAGCGTCGCACAAAGGTTCGGATATAAATCCAATCCCCGGGGATTAGTAATTGCTTGTGCCAGTCATTGGATTCTTTGCCGCTTCTGCCCGTAGGCAGTTGATGAGAAGACAAAACCTGTGAAGATATAATTCTTACACTTTTGGTTACAGCCCTATGGTTCTCCCTTAACGCCTCACCCAAGACCTCTGCAGTCTTATGTTCATCTGATGCTATGCGTGCAGGTGAGAGCAGTGTGTGTAATATACTCCCATCATGATTTCGGGAGGGCTGAGGTGGTGCAATTTCCCTGTCTGATTCCTGAAACTAAAATAACACCAAAGGCAGATAGTACAACCATGGTTTACCTAAATCACTGCACATTTTAGCTAATGTGACCCCAAGAGCCCCATTTAACCAACCCACAATTCCCTTGGCCTGTGGGTGGTACACTGAAAACAACCTGTGCTTGATTCCCAAGAGCAAAGTGATTTCTGAGAACAAGGCATTAGAAAAGTGGGTACCATCGTCGGATTTCAAGGTCTCACAAATTACCCACCGTGTAAATACCTCCCTCACCAGAAATTTCACTACAGATTTAGCATCAAGGTGTACGCAGGGACCAGCTTCAAGCCACTGGGAGAATGGACACAATATGACTATAAGGTACTGGTAGTTGTTACATCTCACAAGCATATCAACAAAGTCTATATGAAGTTCCCAAATAGCCCAGAGGGCCTAGTCAAAACTCCCCTTACTGACCTCATGGTGGTTCCAGGATTGAATTCCCTACAAACTATAGAGTTTCCTACAAATCTACTTACCTGTTCCTGGAGGTTTGGTATAAACCATTTCTCCAGGACCTCTGCTGCAATTTGTCATTGAGAAGTGTGTGATGGGTATTGTAGTTGCTCTAGAGTCACAAGAAGCAACTCTAGAGGCATTACTACCTTCCCTGTCCTCTCCTGTCTATGCAGAAAATCTTTGGACGAGAGGATACATCCTCTAATTTGCCAAAACCTCAAGTTCCTCTTCATGTGTTTTTCCTTGCATTTCTATGATTTGAAGCAACGGTACTGCCATATATGGAGCTGGCAACTGTACCTGCTAGGTCACAGTATCCATTTTATTGGAATCTGTAAATGGCATAATACGCCTTTCCTAGACCCTTCTGAAGCAACAGAAACTGAGTTGCACCCACTTTTACTGGGGCTGCCCCATACCTCCCCTGCTACTTACTACAGCCATGCAAATACAACAGCGCATCCTACTATTTCATGGAAAACTCTCTGTCACTGCTAGTGCAGCAGAAGGTGGGGCTTCTACACCCTGCTGTCCCTGCTCAACATTCAATTCCCATTCCCCTTCATCTCTTGCTCCTCTTATCACTTCCCCTGACACTTCTACAGGCACAGAAATGTACTCAGCACTTCCGAAGGGTGCTGGCTCCCGTTCTCCCTGCTCAAATCCGGTAGCCATAGCAATACTTTTGTTCTACAGGCCCACATTGACCTTTTTGATAATTGATTTATCCAACTTAACAAGAGCTTGTCCATGCCTCCACCTTCCTTTCTCTAGGTCCTTTACCCATCTATCCACTTCTTCCAGCTCTTTATTTCTCTGCTGCCGTAACAGCACTACCTCTTCCTCGGCTAGCCTTAGCGCTACTTCCACTTTTTTCCGCTCCTGTGTCACTGCTGCCATTCACAGCCTACCCTCTATCCTAGCGGTGAAAGGCTAGGGAGAATAGTCTCCCTGTTCTCCCTCATTCTCAACCTTTCATCTACTATTCTAGCTGTCGGCCTCACTCTCGTTCTTCCACCCGAAATCTCTCTGCTAACCTAGTAGTCGGAGGAGGTTTTCCCTTTCTCTTCTCCATTCTCAACCTTTCTTCACCCCTAACCATTGAAGAAGTTATCATTCCACTTTCCTCAATGCCACATTTTCTAGGAATCGTCACTGATGGTGGGGTTACATATATATGTCTTGCAAACCAGTGTAGAAAACAGAGACTCAAACTCAGGGTCTGTATAACCTGCTGCGGGCGTGCGGAAGGAATCCCCGCACCCAGCTTTTACAGCCCTTCCCCTGAGACTATAACATTATGGGCCTTCCTGCCTTTTTCATACATCCTCCACAGCTTTAAGATTAAGATATTTAACTGCTTCTCTAACTTTGAATCATTGTGTCTTGTAGTTTAAAAAGTATGCCAGTTTTCCAATATCCCCTTATCTCATAGGTCCCATCAACAGACCAAGATCAAGAATTGAGCATTTTACCCTTAGTTTCCCGCAGCAGTTCCAGATGATATTTTAAAACCTTCACCTTATAGCCAGGAACTACCTGACACAAATGATTCAGCGCAGTCTCCATATTCTAACCCAATTTACCCAAAATAATTTCACAAAAAATAACACCAAAGCCGAACCTGCAGCACAATATTTTCAACCAAGGAATCCCCTTCTTTCCCTTTCCCAGTTATCTAGTGGTTCACCACACTCACTCAACTTACTCGCTTTCACCTCAATCACCTCACTTAGCTATTCCCTTTACTTATACCTCTCACTCTTACACAAAAGATAGCATCGTTCCAAAAAACACACATCAGCCACTATATCTCTGAGATATCTCGTTCACTCGAGCATATGTTTTCCACTCCAACACCGCTGCTCTCGCTCTCTTCATCACTAGTACAGCATTTTCGACTACAACACCGGTTTTTCCTGACTACAGGAAGATACCCTTCACTACTTCGACTAACTAAGAAAAGTAAGGCGATGGATCCGTCCACACAGTCAATCCAGAATGAAGGATGCCAAGGGTATATTTTAGGAAGGCATCTACGGGTGGACTTACCATAAAATGCCACGTCACTTCTAGGTGTGAGGGTTCCAGCCAACCAAACAAGCAAACTGAAGGATATCAGGACAAACCTCACAATGGACGTGCTGGTAGTGATACCACCTCACACCTCTAAAATAATTAACTAGGTACATTGATGGGTAAAGGCTTGATGAGGGCCTTGCCTTTATCGTGAAGGTTTTCTGGCATGCTGCATTCAGAACAAAATCTCTGGATATATTTGTCTGTTCAGATAAAAATGACCAAATAGATGCTTTTGGAATGTTGTGATTCCCTGAGGTACACCAGAAAGATTGGAATGAGACAGATCTGGAAGTTTCTGGTTGATGGGATATAGTGGAATTTGAGCGAGAGACTGTGGGCCCTGATCATTCTTCTAGTAGTTTGTCAGTTGGCCATTCCTTTATGGCTAGTGCCTGGGGTCTCCTCTGGTTCAACACTTATATATGGTTCACAAATTAGCTGGGGAACAAGGTCTGCCTCTGTCACCAGAAAGGTCACAGAGCCATGATTGAAGAGAATGTCTTTAACTGTCCCTGGTAGTCTTGGTATATAAAGCTGGCCCCTACGTCTGTCCCATATTTGACCATGAGGCCTCATTTAGGGACTTTGCATCCATAGGATCTGTCAGGGAGGGCAGTTTGTAGTGTTCTAGAAATTGGGTCCCTTCCACTGATCGGAACATCCAGTGTCAGTGATGTAATTATCCCATCCTGTCTATGCCAGAGGTGGCTCTGGTGCGGACGTGTGCCATGGGTACAGTACAATCCACTCTTAACTTGCGGACAGGGCAGACTTCATCTTCATTTTTATCCAGTCCCACGAAAGACAGCATTTCACACATAGGGCTGAGTGGGATGCACAAACAATTAGACTCCATCAGTATGGTTTGCTGTCTTTATTTTCTACTACAAGAAAAGGTCTACACAAAAGATCAAGTCAACAAAGAAAATTCTTATGAATGTCGAAGTAAAAGTCTCTTACTTTCTTGGGTTCCACTCCTCGCTGACTAAATAGAAACAGGTTGTCTCTCACCCATGGCTATTCAGCAATATGAGTTCTCCCTTAGTTCATTTCCAGCTTGTCTCCTTGAAAAGTCTCAATGATCGACCTCTATGTCACCTCCACCAGATGTAGTAGATGTAGTAAAACGGACGCTTCTTGAGGTTTTGGAGTTCAAGCCAGGAGCCTCTGCTAGCACTTAACTCCCTTCCCCACCACCAGAACTGCACCACTTGACGTCTCTTCTAATATCCACAATAATATGTGGCCTCTGTCTGAGTCTTGTACCTCCTCCCTGATCTACCATCTACCTTGGAACGACCCAGCATCCTTGTTCCTCCCTTCTCTTGATAGTTTTTTCACCACCTCCTTCAATTGCTACTGCCTCCTCTTGATATATCCATCTTCTCCTTATGTTAGCACCTCCTCCCGATGTTCCCCCTGTCTCCAAACACTCTCTGCCTCCTCCTGCTACAACCACCTTCTACTGATGTTACCACCACCTGCTGCTTTTGTACTTTGGTAATACTCCAAATATTACCCTCTCCTCCTGTCACTCGCCATTCACTCCTGACTCATTCCAGCAAACAATTCCCACTTCTCCACAGTCCTTATATTACCCTCCAAACTCCTCCAACCACAACATGCTCCAACAAACTGCACTGCCAGATTAGTTTGCTTGACTTATACATGGATATTTCGCATATCCCTGGGTGGATGCATGCACTTGTGTTTCTAGAATTGTGTGATCCTGTGATTGGTCACACTTGAAGCGGACATGTTTTGGAAAGGAGTCAGACGTAAACTATATCAACCCTGGCGGCTGTCTTGGTTTCAAGTGTGTTTATGGAGGGTCCGGGAGGGCTGTCTGTGGAAAGAACAAGTCTGCATGCATTGGTTTGTAGGCAAGTACAGTTTTTGAGGGTTGCTGTGTTTTTGTAAGTGATTTTTGTTGTGAAGTGATTGGTTAGTCTGATGTGGTTTGTCATGTGATTTATGATGTCACCAGAGTGCCTGTGGAATGTTGATGCATGAGTGGGAGAATGCTATGATGAGAGTTCTATGCTGTGTCAGTTGAGCCCTCCCTCCCTGGGTGATGGGTGCCGGTATCTTGGTCTTGATCTTGGTCTTTCTATCTCCTTATTGCTTATGTCTGAATTCTGTAACTGTAACTGTAACATAAGAACTGAAGTAAACTTATCAAGTAACCTAAAGCTGCCTGGACTGAGTTTTATAACAATGGCGACGAGGATGCCTTAAAAAAAAAAAAGGAACCCATGGCAAAGGAAGATGAAGAGAAACTAAGTAAAGTGATGAAGAAGTGAAGAAGTAAAAGATTGAAGTAGCCTGCTGCGGGGGGTGCAGGATGAATCAGGACCATAAGAAAACAGATGACACCGCCCCCAAGAACCAAGTAAGCAAACCCATCACCCAGGGTGGACACGGGAGGAAGGGGTCACAAGTTCCATTAAGGATAAATGCAGCAGCCTAGGCCATGCCCAGGGAATGCCACGCCTTGGGAAATAAGCAGGAAGAGGCCCATGAGACAGGGGTAGCCCAGGAAGGAAGTGAACTTGGAAAGAGTCCTTTAAATAAGGGTGCCCCTGGTAATATCAGTCGTATCTACTGCCCTCTATAATTTGGGTATGCTGTGTCAGAAGAGAAACTGGCCTATGTTAAGCGGGAAGGTCGGGCCCCGCCTGCTCAACTGACCCACCATAGAACTCTCATCATAGCATTCTCCCACTCATGCATCAACATTCCACAGGCACTCTGGTGACATCATAAATCACATGACAAACCACATCAGACTAACCAAGCACATCACAACACATCTTCCCAAGCAATTACAGGTAAATGGACATTTTCGGTGGCTTGTGAAAATGTTTGGTAAGGGGGGATTAACAAATTTCAAGCATTTGCAGGTTTGTGGACATATCGATTTCTTTAACGTTTTAGTATGTTTTGTTTGCATATCTTAATGCAATGCAAGGTACTAATGCAACGTGTAGTTTATGTAAGAGTGAGGATTTCAGAGTTCTATATTTCAGACTCTCCAGTATGAATAATAGAGAAATGTAATTTACATGTTTTTTTTGGAAAAATTGTGGGTACGCTAACTGCAAATCTATAGTGTTTATAATTGCTAAAAGAGAAGATGTTAATTGAGGATGTAGAAATGTCATGTATATCCATGTACTTGGAAAGTATGGAAGTGAAGGCATGTCACTAGCATATTATCTAAAATGCGTATGGATGTATAAAAGAATGAGTGGGTGCAACATTCAATTTTTTAACTAGAAGTTTTAGATACTAGGGAGGTAGCGCCTCCGTTGGTATTAACAGTAGGAAGTTTCACTGTTTATATGGGTTTGGTTGGGTGGTAGCGCCACTTAGAAGTGCACTCTATCAGTGTTTTTAGTTAGCGCTGTTTAGGTCATGGAGATTGCGTTTTGTGATGCAACTAAAGTGAGGTAGCGCCTCGGTAGGTTTTAAGTGTGAGTAAGGGGAATCCTGAGGGTAGCGCCTTGTCAGGGATTTTAATTAGTGGTCAGTGAGAGTTGCACAAATGTGAATGGTACTGGAAAGTCTAGTGTCTTTGCTATAGCGGTTGTCTAGTGCTTTTGTTATGGCGGTAGTGCACTCTTTGGAGAATATGATTCTTATCCTAAAGGACAGCTTGTAGAAGTCAGGTGAAGCGGGTTGCTGGTAGGGGACGCCCTCCAGTAAATACTATGATAAAGTTGAAGATGCTGTTCGAGGTGATGAATCTCAGGGTGATTTGTTTATCTTTATGTGTTATGTGTTGATCCTGGCTATTTTACCTGGTCAGGGTTTGATTATGGGACTGGATTGTACTGCCGTTGAGAAGAGAGTTAGAGTCAACCATATGTTTTTGATGGTCTTGGAGTTGACTGGCCAGCATCTCCAAGCTGTTTGAGGAGCTTTACACCATGGTATGGTTAGGTTTGATTGATTGGCTTGGTCCACCTATATATATATATATATATATATATATATATATATATATATATATATATATATATATATATATATATATATATATATATTCTTGTGTGTTTCTGAGGCATGCCTGTTGCTGGTTGTGTGTTAGTGAGCTGTAGAATTTTACTGAACCTCTTATCTGTCTATGGTGATTTTGTTGTCATCCTGATGACTAGTATTGCGTCGGGGTGACAAGTAGGTGCTTCAGGGTGGCAGCCTGAAGGCTCGCCTGAGGCAGGGGCGAGCAGGAGGACCAAAGTTGTTTTGTGTTGGTTATGGTATTGTGGGTTAGGTATAGCCTTGGATCTGGGCTGGTTTGTGTCTAGTGTGGGAGTCTAGAGTCTGCTCGTGGCAGGGGTGGATGGGAGGTGATTAGTGCTGTTATTGATGGTGTTTAAGAATGATAGGCGGAGTTCTGGAATTGCATAGTTGTGGGTTTTTCATGTGAAACCTCCATTGCTCTTGGGTTTGGATGAGATGTGTGTCATGCCTTTGTGAAAATGTCTGATAGGAGGGAGATGTGTTGTGAAGCTTTTGTTGCAAGTGTGTTTGGTAAGGGGGAAGATGTGTTGTGATGTGCTTGGTTAGTCTGATGTGGTTTGTCATGTGATTTATGATGTCACCAGAGTGCCTGTGGAATGTTGATGCATGAGTGGGAGAATGCTATGATGAGAGTTCTATGCTGTGTCAGTTGAGCTTTTGTTGCAAGTGTGTTTGGTAAGGGGGAAGATGTGTTGTGATGTGCTTGGTTAGTCTGATGTGGTTTGTCATGTGAAACCTCCATTGCTCTTGGGTTTGGATGAGATGTGTGTTGTGCCTTTGTGAAAATGTCTGATAGGAGGGAGATGTGTTGTGAAGCTTTTGTTGCAAGTGTGTTTGGTAAGGGGGAAGATGTGTTGTGATGTGCTTGGTTAGTCTGATGTGGTTTGTCATGTGATTTATGATGTCACCAGAGTGCCTGTGGAATGTTGATGCATGAGTGGGAGAATGCTATGATGAGAGTTCTATGCTGTGTCAGTTGAGCCCTCCCTCCCTGGGTGATGGGTGCCGGTATCTTGGTCTTGATCTTGGTCTTTCTATCTCCTTATTGCTTATGTCTGAATTCTGTAACTGTAACATAAGAACTGAAGTAAACTTATCAAGTAACCTAAAGCTGTCTGGACTGAGCTTTATAACAATTTTCATGTTCCCCATACAGTTTATTGTAATTTGGCGAATTTTCAGAGCCTGTAAACAGGTATAGGACAGGGGAGAGACTGTCACGCCACTCATTCAGATCCTTAAGAGCATGGGGCGATTCTTGGGGTCTGTAGCTTGTTGAGGGTGTCTAAAGGGTTTCTTCTACCACTTGTTGTAGAGCAAGGGAGAGTGACCTGGGGATCCTCCCCATTCCACCCCCGGTATCATCAGTGAGCGTAATATTACTGGCCACGCACAAAGTTGGCTGGTACATTCGAGTGTCGGAACTCAGGATCACACACAGCACCCTTGTTTCTTAGCTAGGTGAAATATTTAATATTTGATTAAAACACATATTTACATTGTTCACCTAGTGCAGTGCGCGGTGTGCCCCTGCAGCAGCATGAGCATGCATTGTGTACCAGGCTGTCACAGAGTGTGGATTTGTGGGATATATTTACCCACTCAGCAGTACTCCCATCTATAACCAAGCTGCACTTCAGCAGAAACGGCAAAATGGATGCGCAGGCACCTTTGAGCTCCACTGCCTCACATCAAAACTGCATTTTACCGCCATTGGGCAAGATGGAACATGGAGAACCCAGAGAAAGGCCGCCAGGGTGTGTTTTTGAGTGTACTGAAGAAGCGGAGTGAAAAAGCAGCACTCCTTTTCTGCAAGCCCAAAGTCTCCCATTGAAAAAGTGAAATATTTTATATTTAAAATGATGCCGCTCTGATGCTCTTTTCCTCTGTTCCTCATCACACTACTTTTATCAGTGAGACCCTGTCATGCCCATCCATATTCAGATCATGCCCTAGCAGAGAAGAGCATTGTTCCTGAATGGCAGGCGGTGTCACATTAAGTCTGGGAAATCAACAAAAGCTTTACTTTCAGCTGCACGGAAAAACGCTTGACTTTTGGGCTAGAAAATATCAAAAATCACCGTTTTAAAACACATCCTAGCACTCTGCGCATAGGTCAATTTTAGTGGACCTGTGTCTTGAATAAACTGCTGTATAAAAGAAACTGGCTGGGGCTGCAGAACAATATTGAGAAGTCAAATGGAAGAGCAAACCTTTTAAAAGAGAAATCCCAGCAGCATTCACCATGTGTCAAAATGGGCTTTTGCAAACCAAAACAAAATGCCTCTTTTAAAAGTACAATGTTGAATAAAAACCTGTCCTGGCCTAGCAATGTAAAGGGGTTTTTCTGTGAAACACATGTTTGCTTCTGATTCAAAACAAAATAAACTAACATAAAGAAACACATGTTTTGGCTGTACTGGTAAATCAGCCCAAACAGGTTTCTGCCATGGCTCAAGGGACATTTGGCTGACAAGAGTGGCCTAACCCCTGAAAGAAGGAGCTATAATAGATTATAGGACACCTACCTGTTAACTGCTACCTTTGAAAACTTTGAATAGACCAAGACAAAGAAATGTCACACGCTCGTCAGACATTTGTCTAGGCAGAGGCCTCTTAGAATAGAGATTCTGGGACACATAGGTGCGAAATTAAAAGTCACACGTCCTCGCAACTTTTACTGGGAGCTTCAAAGCCAACTCAAGAGCAGCCTGGAATGACATGACCATGTTAGGAGGACAAAGGCAGACCATTTGTTTCGAAAGACTATTTTATTAATAAACGTTTAAGACTTTTATCTGTACAACAGGACTTTGCAGGAATGCAAAAAGTTAACAGTTTAAATGTAATTTTGGGGGCTTTAATTTAAGATGTTGTCGCCTTCACTGCCATATTGGGAACAGAAATGGCAGAGAATTGTACATTCTGAGGAAAGTGTACATGATGCCACTTTGAAATGCAATACTTACATGCCTCATGATAAGCTATACCCATGTATAAATTTACAGAATTGTAGGCTGAATAGTTCTCACTGAAAACGACATAAAATTGTTACGCGAACGAAACAAAGTCTTATAAACTGTAGAGTTGGACTGGCATGCTCTGTCTAAAATATGTGATCTGTCTATGTAATTTGTTCAAATGCCACAACTGTAAATATTTGCCATATATGTCAAAACTGGGTTGTGGCAAAATTAACTGCGGGAGGTTCTGGACATAGTAAACCCACATCATAAAGCTGATGTCATGTTCTTAAGAATCCAACCAGCTGATAGCAAGGTGGTAACAATCACCTCTGACCAATCCAGTTGTTTAGAGGCGTGCCCAGCTAAGCCTGCCCCACCATATAATTCGATGATGTGACCATGCCTTATAAATAAGGATGGCTGACAGAACTCTAGGGACAGACTCTCTCCTGAATTTCCAGCGCCTGCGTATCCTGACATTCCAGATCCACCCTTGCAAGATTCCATACTCCCAGCAAGGCCAAAGCATGGCTGATCCTATCCCAGCCAGGTGCAAGCAGGACTGACTCTACCCCAGCAAGGCCATTGATCCAGAAAACCCCACTAAAATCCCAATAACCAAAGGGAAAAGCCCTGGTACTTTTGGGAAGCATCCTGGGGCCAGACCAGCTGTTTGCCCATACCTGCATGCCCGCTGTACCATTGCCATCACCCAGTGACCAGAATTGCCCCGCTGCTTGCTGTTAGGAGTGTCTGCCACTATCCGGTGACCAGAACCTTTTAAGTACAGAATACGGTTTGCTGTCCAAATCCAAACTCAAGTATGGATTGTGAGTATTTCCCCATCCCATAGCCACACCTAGTCTACCCCATCTTGAAACTGTGTCTTTGTTCTACTCTCTAAGTAATCCTATCCTTGCCTTGGTAACTTGTGTAAGACTATTCGAATTCTCTGTGCACCTTGTCCTTGTTTTTCTAGTGTTAGCGCAATTCTTTCATTCACCTTATCTTGTAACTCCTTAGCAATATTTGGAATAATTTAAATGAATTCCCACATAGATCTGAAAGCTGGGTGAAAAGGTTAAGTTGCAAATTAACCTGGGATTGTACCGTGTCTTTCATTAATAACCTAGTTTAAGTAAAACTTGTCCTTTTTCTTTCCAAACTGATTTCCTCCCTTTAACGGCTTTATTTTACCAAAACCGACCCTCCTTTTATCTTGCAAATCTCATCCAGTTCTTCAGCTATAGCCCTCCTTTCGCTTCTATATTGCCCCTGTGATGTGCATCTATCTCCAGCCCAAAAACCACATTCCGATTCAGTGTTTTTCACCCGTTTAATAAAAAAAATGTTTTGACATTTAAATCTGCAAACTAGAAATAAATTCAACTTTTCCATGTGTGATTTGACTGCACTGTGTTTTCGATTCCACCTGATTTGTGAACTGTATGCCTTTGTGATACCTTACCTTATAGTTACTAGCGATATGATAGCCCTGAGACTGTGATAAAACATATGTACATCATTATTTAATTACACATATAATTCATTATTTGTTCAAATCTGAGTGTCATTTTAGGCCATTGCAAATGTTTTTGCCTCTTATTTTAGGAGGGAAGGTCGGATTTTGATTCTGTTTGCTGCCTCATATCCTGCCTGCTGCGTCTTCCTATCCATTCAGATAAGATTAACTGTGGGTTGAGGGAACATTGCTGGGGGAAATCTTAACTTGGGTGATATCTATCCAAATTGAAAAAGTGCTCCTATTCATTTGTGCTTTGGATAGGTTCTTGTAGAAGCTTACCTAAGTGTATCTCAGTGGTTATCATTGTAATTATCACCCCATTGGTGATTGCTTCCCAATATAAAAATTGTGTGATTTTCTTTGAAATTAAAAATGAATAAATATTGCAATCCCAAAAACCGGCCTGGTTCATGGTTCATTGTGACCTGGGGTATTTGAAAATGTGGGTGTGAGACGGGTTGGGTATCGGCTCAATTTGAATTCGCAGAAAATAAAGAGAAAAGGCATCTCAATTTAGCGCTACATACAAGGCTATGGGCGAGGGTCCTGGTCCAGTGTGTGATGCCCGATTGAAATCCTTCACAAATTGGGGGCTCGCAGACGGGATTTGGGTTTGTGTATTCACCCGTGGCAGTTTAACACAGCTGATTAACCTGCAAGGTAGTGTTACTTTGTGTGGTTGGAACACCGGGTTACACTGTAGAAGTGCCCCCCCAAAACAAATATTCTAAGTACCAGACCTCTGTATAAAATTAAAGCTAGATCAACCCCAAAAATAGACAAAAAGCAACAGAATACGGATTATCTGTACATTAATAAATTAATAAAGTAAGAACACTTTCCAAAATGGCCACAGTAGAGATCAATATAGCTAGGGAACACCCTCTGCACAAATTATATGTCAGGGGTCAATGGCCAGAACAAGATGAAAAAGTCTGGCTAGAATAAATGGTGCAACAGATCACCGCCATGAACATGGACATGTGGCAGGATGGTGGCCTGTTACATCAAGCCTTGAGTGAGTTATACGTGACTCCACACATTAAAGAGGAGCAGATTAAAATTGTCAGAGTCGTGGCCTGCATGTATCTCCTTTTGTGAGTGGTGCGGGAAAAGCATGAGGAAAATACAACTCTTGAGCAAAATCAATCTCAACTCTTAACTAAAATCCAGACGGAACTAAAATTAGCGGAACAAAAATTGCAAAAGAGCCAAGATTCTGAGGCAGAATCTGGAAATTATATCAAACAGTTAAAAGGGGACTTGGCTCTACAACAGCAAAATAATGCATATCAAGAGGCCCAATTAGATGCATTAAAAGTGGAGTGTCAGAAAAAGGTTGACCCTCTAGAAGAGAGTCAACAGAAATTAATCAACAACTAAAATATAATAAAGTTTGCTCAGACCAAATACCTGTGTTACAGAAGCAGATTGAGAAAGTGGAAGAGGAAAATAATAAATTAATTATGAGAGACCTCCTCTCTCAATCAGCATTTGATGAAGAGGGCCAAAAACGAAATGCCATTAAGCAACAAAGGGATGACCTGGCTGAACAGAGGGACACCCTAAATCAGGAGAAAGATGCCCTATGTCAGGAAGTAAGCAATTTAAAGACAGATTTACAGGAAAGTGAGTTAGACCTCCAGAAACTAAATTAACTCAAAACAGAATATGGAAAGTTATTGGAGCACATCAGACGGGTAGAAGGTGCTCTGGAAGAGAACACCCGAACTAAAAATCCACAAACTCAGGAGGTGAATCTCCTGCAACAAGAATTGGCACAGTGTTCCCAAATTATACAGGCAGCACAAAGATATAATGAGGCCCTCCGTGAGGATAAATATGGGCTCCACAAGCAAGTGGCAGCTCAAGAGCGGCTCATAGAGGCCAGTAAAGCCCTGATAGCCCAGCAAAGGCTCAGATCTTTGCCTTTTATAAAGAGGTAGGGGCTGAGAAGGAAAAACTAGTGAGGTTGGAAAAAGGGTATCCTACATCTAATCCAAACTGTAGGGACCCCAAACAGGTAGAGTGGGACAGGGCAACCCCTGAACATAGTATAATGGCCTCAGTACTGAGGGACTCCAACCCATTTAATACTTTGAGCACTGCTGACTTCATGGCTACCGGTTCACATGAGCCAGAAACCATGAGGCCATCAGAATTCAATAGGCCTAGCATGATGGAGCTGACACATCAGCGCCCCCCAGAAATTGATAGAAGGGCATCCATGGATAGATACAAAAATATAATGGCTGATGTTTCTGACCCGGAAACCTCCTATGAGGAGAAAGTCAGGGAATTCGATCTGCAGAATCACTACCTCCAAAGGGACAAGTTGGTTCTATTTGCACCAGAACAACAGGCAAAGAGGCCCCAAAAGAGCATCCTGAAGACCTCCACCTAATCAGGGCAGCGGGGGGGATACCCTGCCAACCTTGGTAGCTGGGAGGAGTCAGAAGACTACTCTCCTGTGCGCCACAGGGGAGAAGAAACTAGGCCCCACCATTCTGTGAGCCCCTCCCAAGCTCACAGAATCAGGGAGAACCTAGATGATCATGAGGGGACCTCAAATAGCAGCGCCTCTGAGTGTGAGAGCGAATGGAGTTCTGGTGAAAGACCCCATTAGGCAGATCAAAGCCATCAGGAATTTCATGACACTGTATAATAAAATGCTAAATATTCTGTCTGGGAGCATTTGGAACTCTATGAACAAATGATGGACACATTTCACATAAATGATAGCCAGAACTGTATAGATTGTGCCAAATGGACATTCTCTCCAGAATACTCCAGCTTCTTTGCTGGACTGGAAGACCGAAAACATTCAAGATGGTCCACCTGCAAAGCGGCCATCTTGAAGCAATTTCCACCCATAGAAACCCCCAAGTGGCTTGCAAAGAAGGCTACAATCTACAATGTGGTGAAGACCAGGCTCCACGAGAGTTTGTGCAGGAATTAAAACGCACCTTTGTCCAAACCACCAGGATGGTGCACAAGGATAGCAGGGTGATTATCACTACTTACTTTCATGCGCTCCCAAAATACATTATGATCCAGCTGGTGAGGGATTTCCATGATAAAAGATCTCTGGACTGGGTAATAGAGCAGGCTACCTGGATATAAGAAGTCCAAAAACCTGCAGAAAATAAAAATCCGGTTTAAAAACTCCAAGCCAACCAACACTCCTGCTGATGCTATGGTGGCAGAGGTGAAGGTTGACCCCATTTTGGACCTAGAAATGGGGGAGCCTAAAAATGCACCAATCCCAAACCAACAAAACCAGAGGCAGAGAAGTCCTTCAGGCCAATCACAAACAGACGGTCAGGGAGGCAATCCTACCAATGGGACCCCTAACTCTCCTGATTATATAAGTCTCAGATACAAGGGCAACCGGCCTATCATGGGGTATGTATGGACTCCCCCATCTCAAGGGAGAGCCGGGATCCCACCAGGTAAGTACTCCCCCAGGAAACTTCCCTCCTAACTTCCCTCAGGAGGGCAGTAATCCCCCCTAATCCTGGCCTAAGTTTCTTTCCCCGGTATCCACAAAACCCCAACCTGCAGGACAACCCTCCTTTCTTTCCTGGGTTTCAGGAGCCCAGACAACCCAATCCGGGAGAGGGGAGGCCAAGGGTGGAGGGTTACCAAAATCCACAATTCTTATGGTACTCCGGGAGAAGGGATAGTTACCCTTCCCGTGAACCACCTAGATATGAACAGAGACCCCCGTACCAGCCGGAATTGGTGTCCCAACTAGGGTGCCAGGTCCAGAACCTCACACAGGATCTGGTTCTCATGTTGAGGGCTCAGCGGAACCCTCAGATGAACATGGCAACTCAGAACCCCACAAACCAAAGGTCTGGCACCCCAGAAGAAGGACGGGGAGAGACACCTGGCACAGGAGTAAAGGGGGGTGTAAGGCCCTAGAGGAGGCTTCCTTCCTCACCCGTGTAAAGCCCCTGGACACCAAGGAACCGGAACAAAAATCTCTTGCCCCTGAAAATCTGCAACCTAGGGAACAGAGGGTGGGTAGGAGAAATAAAGACAGCAAAAAGGGCCATTTTGTGGAGGAAGTTAGTGTCCTCCAATTTGAAGGGGAAGAATCCTTAGAGGATTCTGGGAAACAAATCTTCTCCTTCAGGGACGGGGGAATTCCTACCAAAGAAAAATGGGTCCCAAAACATCTAAATGAAAACTGGATGGGTGTGGGGACTGATTCAGAGTCATCCATCCCTGAACCCCAGAATTGTCATCCTGAGATGAAATTAGTAGTGGAGGGATACTCTCCACAAATTGGCTGTAGTGACTGCCACCCGGTAAGTGGGGGCAGCACAGAGCTAAGGGAAACAGGGGGAATCAACCTTAATTCCAAAATCTCCACTATTTCAGGATGCCAAATTTTATTACAGATTCCCAGACTCCGGGACAGAAAATTGTCCAAACTGCCACTGTGTCAGAGTCCAAAATAAAGAACTTGATCACCCAGCTTGCCCAAAATGCACTTTATCTTTGCCGACTTGAGGAGAAAGAGGGAAGATTTTATGCCCCCGTTCAAGTGCAAGGACAATGTCCGATTTCAGCACTGGTGGACACTGGGTCCCAAGCCACTCTTCTGTCAAAAAGGGGCTTTGATCAGATAAATTCAGGAAGGGGGGGGGGGAGATACCAGATTCCTTACACCCCTCCTCCTGGACAACTCCAGAACATCGAGAGGAATGAAATTCCAGTCGAGGGGATTGCGGATTTGGAAATAAACATTGGCCAACACAAGGTGAAACACCCGGTCATAGTCGTGACTCCAGAGGGACTATATAAGCACAATAAATACAATACAATACAACACCCTGTCTACAAGGGAATGACATCCTGCGCAGGTTGTCCCGCCTAATAGACTGCGTGAACAAGGTCCTCTGGACTCAGACTAACAGGCCGATGAAATTAAAACATAGTGTCAACCGTGTTAGTTTAAATGGCACATGCCACATGGTTGAACATAAATCTGATCATATTGAGTTTCATTTCCGGAACAATCAAATACCTGATGTGACAGTGATTGTTGTAAGACAACAAACTGGTGATGGGAACTCCTCTCCATTCCTGAAAATTTCCTTCCAGTTTTAAGTGGCATTCCACACTGGAAGAAAATACTTTGAAACTTTATACTGATCCCCAATCTGATCATCCCAATTCTATAGTCAAAAGTGATGAGAAACCAGCTCAAGTTTAGCTAATTTTCAGAAAATTAGAGAACATTTGTTCATCCCTATTCAATTAAATGAAGGCAGGGAGTCTGTTCTCGCCCGAGTGTGTGTGAACAACAGAAAGAGCTTCATCAGCGAAGCCACGTTCAGACAGCTCCAAAAATCCAGCCATTCCCACACTTAAATTGATCAATAAGTGGGAAATTGGCCTGGAAACTCCCAATTGCAAACATCTCCTGCCTAGCAGGTGTATGCTCAACATTTCTATAGGACACAAAAGCATAGAACATAATTGTTGGGTCATGCAAGATGTCCCTGCTGCATTCTATTTAGACAGTGACATTCTCAATCGGTTTCCCATTAATTTGGACCTGATAAATTACCCTCCCATGGACTTTGATGATTCAGAAAAAGCATTTTGGTCAGCCCAATTGCTGCCGTATGCAGTTGGAGTTCAAATTGGAGAGGAAGTCACCAACCCAGGATGGACACGACAATTCCCACTTGAATTAAAAATTAAAAGAGAACAGAAACTGCAAAACCCTGATGCATATGCACACCTCACTGCCAATCTCCAACAACAGGGGTTCGGGTTAAAGCCAACACCATTAGTCAATATAGAATGCAACACCATTCCAATAGTGGTGGATAACAGCGACCTCAGGAGTATCACTGGGGGCGCAGGCTCCATTTTTGGAATGGCAGTTGATGACCGACATTTTTCTATGGATCTAGGAAATTAACTGATAGGACCAATCCCCAATGACTGCTTTTAAAATGACAATGACCATGACACACCACCAGACTGGATCTTCACCCGGCAAGGGGGAATTTTCTGGTGTACTCTTCCTGCCATTATGGGGAGGAAGAGGTGACTTGTAACATCAGGCAGGATGAGGTCATATTCCAGGTCCACAATGACTGCCTCTCCTACCTGAAACCCTCTGTTCAAGTCAACACTGTAACCAGAGACCTTTCCACCCAGCTGGAGGAAGCCGCTCAGATAGCAAAACCTGAAGTATTTCCAGGCTTCAGGTAAATGGTTGAAGAGCGGGTCAACCTAGCTGATGCCTGTAAGACTCCAGTGCAAAAGCACAATTTGAAACAGGTGTTCTTAGATTTTCAAGATCTCTTTGCTGTGGACTTGTACAACTGTGGTTGCACCAAGATCCATACTACAACAATTCCCACAGACCCTGGAATGACTTCTGTGTTTGTGAAGCAATATCACATGCCTCTCGTATCCATGGAGTCCCTGACGGAAATCATCAAAAACCTTGAGTCCTGTGGGATAATTCGTCCAGTCCACAGCACCTTTAATAATCTGGTGCTGGGGATTTTACAACCAAATGGCCAATGAGACTCTGTGCAGACCTTAGGGAGCTAAATAAACGGGTCCACATGCCCGATGGCCTCTCCCATACATTGACCAAGGACTGGCCCAGATCCAGGGGTCAAAGGTATACACTGCCATTGACCTGACAAATGGGTACTGGACCGTGCCCATCAGTAGGGAGGACCAATACAAGCTGGCCTTTACCTTTTGGGGGCAGCAGCACACGTGGACCCGGACTCCCTTCGCATACATCAACTCCGGCAACAAATTCAACATCTTCCTACATAAGGCCATGCCTGACTTGGGTGAAAGGGGTAACCTGGCCTATGTGGATGATGTCTTGATAAAAAGCTCAACTGTGGAGGAACACATAGCGGAAATCCGTTATGTTCTGACACAGTTGAGGGTTTCCGGAGCAATACTGTCCTTCCAAAAGGCACAGTGGTGTAGGACCCGTGTCAACCTCTTGGGACATGAGGTAACTCCTGAGGGTCTCTGTCCCCAGAAGAAGAAAGTGGAAGCACTCCTAAAACTGAAAGACCCCACAACTCTGAGGATTACGCAGAGGTCACACGATCCCTGATCCATCTGTTGAAGGGGGGTCAAGTGGGAGTGGCGTCCAGAACAAGCAGAGGCAGTAAAGCAACTCAAAAGAAGCCTCTCACAAGCACCTTGTCTAGTTTACCCTGTCAAAAACAAGGAGTTCATTTTGGAGACAGGGTTCTCGAATACATGATTGACAGCAGTATTATATCAAAAGCATGACAAGGTCAATAAAGTCATCTCCAATGGAAGCAAGTTTTTATCCTCTGTGGAGGAAAAATTCAACGATTGTGAGAAGGCACTCCTGGCAACGGTGTGTGCATTGGAGAATTACTGCCCGTTCATCCAGGGGAAATGCATCATAGTGGAGTCATGGTCATGAACTCAGGGCACAGGCATGCAGGGGTCGCATGCACAGGAGACCTGGGTGGACACTGTCCTGGCACCTTTGGCGCCAAGCTCATGAACAAAAGTAAACAAGAACATCCATTTAAGACTAAAAAGCTTTTATTATGGACATTACACTTCAGATGCATTAACCTTGAACATTCCATCCACTAAGCAGGATGCATTAACCTTGAACATTCCATCCATTAAGCAGCCCCAAGTGTATTCTTGGGTGTGGCTGCTAATGGTTTGCCTTCGCACATGCTCACTCTCTAGGAGTGGCAGCTGGTAAGCTGGCCCTAATGGGTGTGCCCACGATCTCAGCTATATAAGCTGCCCCGATCCTCAAAACAGAAGCTTTGCGTTATTCTGCACTTTAAAGCAGCGTAACGCTCACTGTCGCCTGAGGTCAGACTTACCTTTGAAGATCCTGCTTCCTGGACTTCCTGCTTCCTGCCAGCATACTTACCAACTGGGGAAGCTGTTTGTACATCTCTTCGGCAAACCAAGTATTCATCTTTACACTTTCCGGAACGCCAAAATCTTCATCTTGGCACCGCAGCACGACACGCTCCATCGTCGACAGCAGCGCCTGGAAGGAAAAACAGAAGACAAAGTTAGACATTGAAAAAACAGTCAGTTTAAGGTTGCGCTTCGCCATACTTCGTACTTTTCCTTAAACCATCACTTACCTGCTGTTGAACATTGTGGTAGCATCCGTCTTCCATCCGGCCGCGTCTCGCGTCTCACAGCTGCATTGAGGCCGCATTTCCATCTAAGGGAAGAAAACAGAAGAGAGACATTATTGCGGGCATAAATAGGAGCAACATATAAAGACATTAAACAGAACGAACAGCATCACAAGAGCTCAAGAAAGACTTACCAATCATAAGGAGAAGCATAGTCACAGATGGACTGGACTAATCCTTATCAGTGAAGGAACTAGATCCCATTCGACACACCCCTGCCAGAAGTAGCAGGATGGAGAGCTTATCTTCTATAATTCACAGGTGAGCTTTATGGGCCGGCGTATGCTCACAGAAATCGTACTTTGGGGTAAAGGGTTCGAGAGGTACAACAATCACAGATTGGCGCACTCACACACTCATCTCCACGCAGGAGCAGTATCACCACATACCACCGCTCACAGCTTTTCTACTGAGAGAGAGGCATGAAGGGGGTGTTTCAAGTTCAGGGAGGGCTGCAACCGTGCCCCAACGCCTCCGCATAGACCAGGTGAGCGTAACAAGTGGAGACTCCACATCAGCCTTAGCAATACCTCCAAAGTGACACAATCCAAGCCGGAAATGTGAGTAATTCCAGAATTACTTCATGGATTCTGTCAATGCAAGGCTTTCCTGTGGAGGTCAGGTATGGCCAAAACAAGAAGAGTCCCCTTGAGCAAGGTCTGGCTGACTTGCATGATTGTGCCAGAGAAAACTGTCTTGAGGACAAAAGTCTTAAAACCCAGGATAAGATAGTGGCGTACTTGAATTCCCTGCACAAAGTCTATGAAGAAGACAAGTGCCAGGGAATGCCCACAGTTTATGTGGACGGGTGCTCCTACCATGTTGACAACAACGGGGAAATGAACTAGTGGCCGGCATTGGGAATGCCTGGGTGAATGATGCCCCGGGACCCTCTGCTGGGTACAAAATTGGTCCCCGTAGTATTCAGGTGGCAGAGTAAATGGCAGTCCATCAGGCCATCCTCACCGCCGTCCAACACCAACTCCACGAACTGGTCATAATCTCCGACTCAGATTATGTCCGGAACGGGTTGGTGGAGCACCTGGTTAATTGGAAAACCAGAGGCATCTTATGTGCTAATCACAAACCACTTAAACATGGCAAGCTAATACACAATATTGATGATCTCGTCACCTCTAGTGGGATGACCATCTATTGGAAGAAGATCAAGGGTCATTCCAGAATAGAGGGGCCAGACAAAACTGGAAATGACCTAGTTGATCAGCTGGCCAAAAACAGAGCCATCCAGGGGGATCTCATCGAGATTGAGTCCGTGGTGGGGGAAATCCAGGTCACTGCTCTCACTCGGTCCCAGACAAATGCTCACAAGGAACTCTCAACTGCCTAGTGGAGTAAGGAGACCCTAGATGCTCATTTAATCATGGCACAAAAAGGGGATCTGATTATTGGAAAATGTTATCAACACATTGAGGACCCTGAGAACTTTCCTCTGACGGATACTGATTACATTGGGAAAGAGGACCTCAGTGTGTTGATGAAGTGTCCAAAAATTTTCCAAATCCAAGACGGTTTGTTGGTAAGGAGATCCATATCTGGTTTTGACCAGTGGGTGGTCCCTACATCATTCCGAAGCCTGATGCTAAGTCACGCCCATGACGCGGCCACAGCCGGTCATCGGGGGTTTCACACTACTTTAGAAATCTTGCGCGAGATTGCATACTAGCCACACATGGGGCAGGACCTTCACCAATATTTGAAGGGGTGTCTTGTGTGTGCACAATTTCAGCCAACTTCACTCACACACCGAGCTCCCCTCCAGAAGAGGGGGATGACACTGCCTTGGTCAGACTTACAAGTAGATTTGAGGTATGCAGGGAGGGCTGCCTTTGGCCCTGTGGGATGCACATTGCGAGCTGACCCGGAGCACCTAAGGCAGTTTAATTTCGTCCACCAACGCTAAGAGGGGGAGCTCTTAGTGTCGAGCCCCTGGCCCCTCAGAGGCTTCTTAGAGGAGTGGCTGGTGGGCTTCACCCATGCTGTCTGATTAGAGCTAAGAAGTCCGAGAAGGGCAGTGAGGAGCATTTTTTGTCCTTTGCATCCTGAGCTCCGTCCTCAGTGCTTGTTTGAAGCACATTTGGTGTGTTGTCAGCTGTGGTTGGTGGCACTGGCGGAGTTGGAGGCGGGGAGAGCATGCATACTGTGGCAGTACTATCAGTCTTATTGGCTACATCCTTTTGACTCCCCCTCTACCCCCTTCATAGATTTGGTTTCAGTATTAATAAGCTATTGGATTACTACTTTTGACTGGTGATCGGGAGCAGGAGCCCCCTGTGAGGGACACCAGGAGGATATAAGAGTGCAGTTCTGGCCCCTATTGACTATCCAACCCATATTGGAGTGTGAAAATGACTGTTGCTACTGTTACTGGTGCCTTGCCGGGAGTTAAAGAGACTTGATCAGGAGACTCCGGGCTTTGGCCTTTGATCCTGGTCAGACATTCAAATCCACCTTAGTCTAACTTCTGAGGCCATACCTTTGTTAGAATTTTTTAGGTGGATACCGGCCTTTGACAGGTGGAGCCCCTTATTTCCACTCGGGTTGTTGGGATACAAGGAGTAATTCCAAAAGACAAAAAGTATTGAAGTAACCGCATGACATTTTGTCGGAGAAGGTGACCGTCTGGCGTAATAGCCTTGGAGCCTTCCACACATATTTAATATTGAGTCATACGGATTGAACACATTATAACACTTAAAAGGTGTCACATATGTAAGGGTGACTGCGGGCTCTGTGCCTTTGAACCCTTATTACTCATTTCCGGTAGCAAGAAATCATTCTTTCTGCTGAACTGTACTTTAAAGGTGTTGCATACGAAAGTGTGACTGCGGGCTGTGTACCTTTGAACCCTTATTACTCATTTCTTGTATTAAGGAATTAGATTTTCTGTTGAGCTGTACGTTTGCGGATGGGCGATGTTGAACGTGTGACGTAATACTCTTGGAGCCTTGTGGACACCCATAATATTCCTGAAAAAGGATTACGGAAAACCTTCAAATTTGAAGGTACCATCGGAAGAAGGGTGACTGCGAGCCAAGTGCCTTGGAACCCTGAATCCGTAATCGGATATAACATATGTGAATTATGCTCTAGCGACATTTACATTCTGCTTCAACGAGGTTGTGTGGGTTCACTCCTTTCATTCGTCTTTCTTTCATTCTTCTCTTTCTTTTCTTTTTCTGCTGTTCCTTTGCAGCTTACAATAAGATAAAGTACTCTAAGGCCGATTCATGGAATTAATGTGCGCCGAAAATTTCGGCGCAAGCGTGCGAAAACGTGCGATTCGCAGTGAAAGAGCGAAAATCGCAGTGCAAGTGCGAAAATCGCAGGGAAACCAGCGCACATCGATTCATGGAAGTCTGTGCGCGAGAAAAATATTGGATGTGTGCTGAAAAAGTGTGCGGCGCATGCCGACACACAGGTCATCTAACGGCGTGCGCCACGGCCACAGCGAAATCGCACATAGCGCGGCGCACATAACAAAAGTAGGCGGAACACGGGCGTAACATTCGGAATGGGGAACAACGCGTGAAAATATGGGCGTCACGGGGGAAGTACAGGAGGCAAGTTCGCGGAACGCCCACACGCTCGCCTACAACACGTATTCATGGAATCGTATAGGGCAAACCAGCGCACGGGCAAAGACGCGCACAGGCCCAAACACATCCGCCACAAGAATGCAGGCGGTAGCGTCCCTGCGCCTGAAATAGATGTGCGCCAAAATGTGCGCTAACAAAAAGCACCTATATACAGCAATGATGAATGTCCCATACTGTGGCCTTCTAGGACAAATGACGTGCAAATAGATACGCGACAAACCTGGACACCCGCTGCGTGAAAAGTAGTCTGTGCGTGCATTTGGGGTGCGCGGGAAGTACCACACGCGATTGGCCTGGGTACGTGTATTTCGCGGTGCACGTGAAGTGTCACATGCGAATGCAGCCGGGTACGTGTATCTCAAGGTGCGCGTGAAGTGTCACACGCAAATGCAGCAGGGTACGTGTATTTCAAGGTGCACGGGAAGTTCCACACGCAAATTCAGCAGGGTACGTGTATTTCATGGTGCGCGTGAAGTTCCACACGCTATCACAGCAGGGTACGTGTACTTCGGGGTGCGCGGGAAGTTTCACACGCGATCACAGCAGTCTACGTGTATTCTGGGGTGCGCGGGAAGTTCCACACGCGTTTACAGCAGGATACGTGTAATTCGGGGTGTGTGGGAAGTTTCACACGCGATCACAGCAGGCTGCATGTATTCCGGGGTGCGCGGTAAGTTCCATGCGCGAATACAGCAGGCTACGTGTATTCCGGGGTGCGCGGGAATTTCCACACGCGATTACAGCAGGGTACGTGTACTTCGGGGTGTGCGGGAAGTTTCACACGCGATTACAGCAGGGTACGTGTACTTCAGGGTGCGTGGGAAGTTTCACACGCGATCACAGCAGGCTACGTGTATTCCGGGGTGCGAGGGAAGTTCCACACATGATTTCAGCAGGGTACGTGTATTTCGGGGTGCCGTGGAGTACTATATGTGAATTGGCCGTGTGGGTCCTCCCAGGTGTTCCCTCTACAACCTCCACGGCCCCTGCAGGCAGCCCACACCACAGGGGACTACCCTGCACCCCTGGTCATGTCCCGCAGGCAGCAAATCCACCATGGCCATGCCCCGCAGCCAACCCACATGTCACCTTGCACTACTGATCACCAACGCATGTCTCCCAGCACCCCCACCCCCCAGCATCCAGGGGCACCCTCCACCAGGCCCCCACTCATGTCTCCCAGCACCCCCACCCCCCAGCAGTGCAGGGCACCTGCCAGCAGGCCCCCACTCATGTCCCCCTGCACCCCAACCCCCCAGCAGTCAGGGGCACCCTCCACCAGGCCCCCACTCATGTCCCCCTGCACCCCCACCCCCCAGCAGTCAGGGGCACCCTCCACCAGGCCCCCACTCATGTCCCCCTGCACCCCTACCCCCCAGCAGTGCAGGGCACCTGCCAGCAGGCCCCCACTCATGTCCCACACATGTCCCCCTGCACCCCCACCCCCAGCATCCAGGGGCAACCTCCACCAGGCCCCCACTCATGTCTCCCAGCACCCCAACCCCCCAGCAGTCAGGGACACCTGCCAGCAGGCCCCCACTCATGTCCCCCTGCACCCCCACCCCCCAGCAGTCAGGGCCACCCTCCACCAGGCCCCCACTCATGTCCCACACATGTCCCCTGCACCCCCACCCCCAGCAGTGCAGGGCACCTGCCAGCAGGCCCCCACTCATGTCCCACACATGTCCACCTGCACCCCCACCCCCCAGCAGTGCGGGGCACCTACCAGCAGGCCCCCACTCATGTCCCACACATGTCCTCCTGCACCCCCACACCTCAGCAGTGCAGGGCACCTGCCAGCAGGCCCCCACTCATGTCCTCCTGCACCCCCACCCCCCAGCAGTCAAGGGCACCCTCCACCCGGCCCCCACTCATGTCCCACACATGTCCCCCTGCACCTCCACCCACCAGCAGTGCAGGGCACCTGCCAGCAGGCCCCCACTCATGTCCCACACATGTCCCCCTGCACCCCCACCCCCAAGCAGTGCAGGGCACCTGCCAGCAGGCCCCCTCTCATGTCCCCCTGCACCCCCACCCCCCAGCAGTCAGGGGCACCCTCCACCAGGCCCCCACTCATGTCCCACACATGTCCCCCTGCACCCCCACTCCCCAGCAGCGCAGGGCACCTGCCAGCAGGCCCCCACTCATGTCCCACACATGTCCCCCTGCACCCCCACCCCCCAGCAGTCAGGGGCACCCTCCACCAGGCCCCCACTCATGTCCCCCTGCACCCCCACCCCCCAGCAGTCAGGGGCACCCTCCACCAGGCACCCACTCATGTCCCACACATGTCCCCCTGCACCCCCACCCCCTAGCAGTCGGGGACACCTGCCAGCAGGCCCCCACTCATGACCCCCTGCACCCCCACCCCCTAGCAGTGCAGGGCACCTGCCAGCAGGCCCCCACACATGTCCCCCCAACACCTCATGACGATCCACAATCATGGTCCCCATGCCCCCTCAATACACCCCCCACGCCACCCCAGTCCGAACACACCACCAGGTATGACATCCACCCCACAAAGAAATCACCACCACATGATGCATCCCAAATGGCTAGTCTGCACATCCACATATATCCGTCAAACCCACATAATGAGAGCATGTGAATGATAAAACACACATTGTGACATGCATGAAACCAAAGGGAGAATACCACACATTGAAGTACCAAATTATAATGTATTGAACAGAAAAACAAGGGAATGAAATGGAACAGAAGAAAATGGAAATAAGAAATGAAATCCTGCATGTCCAATAAATGAAAAAGATGCATGAAATCCAAATGAAAAGCAATCCAAAAGCAAGTCTCCAAAGTGTTAGTCTGAGAAAATAAATCCAAGGTGCAAAAATAATTAAAAACCATTGATCCATGAAAAAAAAAATAATAATCCAAATCCATTGTCAAACTATTTACAAAGTGAACATCCAGGGTCCATGTGCCCAATCCTTAAAATGAAACCTATGAAATAAAACCCTACCTAATGAAGAACTATATACAAGATGTTTGGGCATTGTCCAACTGCCCCAAAAAGAAAAAAACCAAAAGGAAACTTAACCCTAAAGAACTAATTACAAGGGCAGCGGGCTAGTCCGACGGCTCACTTCTGGATGTTCCGGGCCAGGGCATCATCGAACTCCTGCTCAATGTCCCGGAGGCGGTCCTTTTCCATGGCCCCGAGGGTCCGCAGGGACGACGACATGTTCTCCTCCAACTCCCTGCGGATTGCCTCGAGGCACTCGGCCCGCCTCAGGGCCCTACGCATGGAGTTCTCCACCCTGACCATCGTGAGCCGTGCCTCTTCCGCCCGCTGCCGCTCCGCATCTATGGCGTGGCCCAACTGCTGCCACGCGGAAGACACTTCCCGTCCTGGGACCTCCTGCCCTCCGGGCGATGCTTGCCCCTCCGATGTCGAAGGCCCCAAGCCATCATGGCTCCCACCTTGTTGCTGCTGCTGCTGTGCCTGTGCCCATGCCTGTGCTCCTGCTGCCTGCACATCCTCCTCCGGCTGGGGTGCAGCCATTGATGTGGCCACCCCTGCTGGACGTCCGACTCCCGACTGTGGCAGGGATGTGTCCTCCACCAGCCTAGGCGCACGGTCAGAGGCAGCTCCACAGGGCACACAGGTGACAAATGGGTGGAAAGATGGCACGGAGGATGACTGGCGCATAGGGTGTTCAGTTGAGGAGGGGGTCGGAACAAGCTCCAGCAAACGGAGGAATACGGCCTGGGTGACCCGTCCCAGTAGGCCAACGCGGTCAATGAGCCATTCGAGATGACGTGCAGTCTCCTCACGAAAAGACTGCAGGTCACCTCGCATGGCCCGTTGACGCAACGCCACATCAGTCAGGACAGGCTCAACCCGTACCTGGATAGCCACGTCCGCAGGCAGAGGAAGGCCAGTTGTTGTAAGCTCATCCCCTGCCTGAAAACGGGTCTGGACGTAGGCATCTCTGCTGGTGCAAGATGATGCAGTGACAGGATCAGGGACAGGATTGCACACAGGCACCTCCGCGGCGGCCTGTGCTGCCTCCTGTCCCTGGTCCTGCACTGCACCACTAGCACCAGTGGAATCCCCACCTTCAGACCCCATCTCTGTCGCTTGCACAGCCTCCTCCTCCACCAAACCCCCACCAACCTGGATGACTCTGTGCCATCTTCCCCCGTCGGGCCCTGTGGGGTCCCAGCTGCCCCTCCTGGGACGCGGCACCGGACTCCTCACACCCCGACGAGATGACAACCTGGGAGGGGAGCCGGGCCTTGTGTCTCCGGCTGGCAGTGCGATCCCTGCTGCTGTGCTCCACAGCACCTTCTCCGCCCTCTTCATCAGTTGACGCTGCAGACAGGGAGAAATAAAACACAGGCATCAGGGCACTGTACAATGGACTCATACACACATGACAGTGGTACATGAGTGGCATTGGCAAACCTCAGACATGGCATCACAATCACCAACACACATGTCATTTAAACTCGCACACATGAGCTATACCACAGCCATATCGCAACAGCCAGCACCATCCATACACATACAACAGCATGAGCAGGCAAAGGTGAGCCAGACATCACATGCAACACAGGGAGTGGACTACACATGCACACACACCACCACACTTGCATGCATGTGTACACTTCCGCCAACTGGCGCAGTGTTGCGATCGGCATCCATGTCACATCTGCCAATCATTCTTCCACATCCCGGTGTCACATGCATCCATGTTGCATCACTGTTGCATCCTTGTCAAATGCACACCTATACACATGTACACGGTGCAGATACATGCAGCTGAAACCAACATCCATGTATGACATCACGACCATGCCTACTTACATACACATTCATTCAAACATGTGTGCACACACATCTGCATTTGGCATGCAAGCCTACACACACAAGCACCATCCATGTCTCACACATGAGAGCCCTCGCATGTGTTAGCCTCACGGCCCTGTACACACACCCCCATACTTGGCCCCATAAAACCACATGTGCAACCTGCACACTTCTGGCACACCACCACACGCACAGCTTACAATCAGTATGCATGTACACTTATCGCTCAGCTCCAGGCGGGTCTGCCTTTCAAGGACCTGGATGTGGAGCGCTGCGGATATGCGTTCCAGGACCCTCATCTGATCTTCTGACAAGTGGCCCCGGCGCCCCTTAGCATCCGCTGCCTTCAAGATGCGCCGGGCCTTGTTCAGGGTCCTGGACCTGAAGCCCCCCCAGCGCTTCTTGACATGATGGAATTGCCGGACTGCCACCCCCTCCGCGTTGATGGCAGTCACAATGTCCGTCCAAATCCGAATTCGTCCTTCCTTGTCGGTGCACAAACTTCCGAAGAGGGCATCATGCTGCCCCAGGACTAGCTCCACCAGGACACCAACTTCGATGGCAGTGAAGCTGGTGCCCCTCTGCCTCTCTGGCTGGGGGTTGCCAGTGGTGCCAGATGGTGTAGTGCCCCACATGGCAACCCCAGAGGCAGGAGTGGGTGGGCAACTGGGTCCTGGGGCTGGGCTGTGGAGCGATGGAATCCCAGTCGGGAGTCTTCGGTTCCAGCAGGGGTGGTCACAGCAACAGCACCCCTGGCTGATGTGCAGGCAGCAAATGGCAGGGCACGTGGGCAGCAGGCAGTCAGGCAGCAGCAGATGGCAGGTGGGAGCGTGCTCGGGGCTCTGGGGGGCAGTGATTCGGCCTTCTGGGCAGGAGCGTGGTCTTCTGTGTGCTTACGCGTGGCCAGCTTGATACGGAGTGATTTGGCACGTGAAAATCCAGCACGTCTGCATGTAATTCGAGGAAAGGCCCTTAGCGCGTAAGCGCGTCAGCACACGTACGTGAATTAATTGGCCCAAAGGCCCCAAGCGTGTAGGCACGTCTATGACGTTACGCGCCCAGGTGTTTTCCATGGCGTGTGGAAAAAATAAGCACGTCCGAGTGTCAAAGCGTGTAATTGGTGGAAAGGGCCTCAGCACGTATGCGCGTCTGTGACATGCATGCGCAGGCGTTACCCTGTACACGGCTGCATGTTACACGTCCAATGACTGCACGTCAGAGTGTCAGCTCGTGTAATTGGAGGATAGGGCCTTAGCGCGTACACGCGGAAGTGATGCTGGATGTGTGGGCATGTTTAAAAGGCACATGTAGGACGTCATTTCCTTGTACGTGCTTTTCATGGAGAGCGAGTGGGTGAAATCTGTACTTCTTGTCGGTTCACACGCGATTTACTTCACAGCGTTTCAAGTTCGTACTCCCTGTTGCCTCTGACAGCTTTTTCTATTTTTGTCTTTTTTCTGGGCCTGTTTCCTCAAACAGCGTACACTTTTTCTGTTGTCCTGTCTCCTCAGACAGTGTACAATTCTTCTTTTGGCGGGGGTGTTGCCAGCACGCACACGCGCGTCTTTTTCACGCTATTTTTCCAGGCAGACGGTGAGTCACGCACTCATTTAACATCTGTGCTTGCCCCGTGTGTCGCGTACCCCTTCAGAGGTCATTCTAGGCTGCGTGTGACATGCATACATTCATTTTTGTGTTTCTGGGTGCCACAGCATAGTGCAGGTTTATTTTTCCACGCACATGGTCTAGGAGGGGTTGCGTGCACGTTAGCTCCCTTTTTTGGGGTGCCTGTGCGTTGCGTGACCCGTCATCTTTCCCCAGGGGTCACATACAGCCTTGCTAGAGCACTGGGGTACGAATTCCATCTAGTACCCTACCCCTTTGACCCCCAATTGCCCAGGACAATAGCTTACTGCAACTCCCATATGCACAACAACATCAGTGCCATGGTTGGGTGGCGAGCACGCGGTAAGGGTGGCAAAGGTGGCCGAGCCTCAAGAGGTGGGCGTGGTGGATACGGTAGGGGACGTGGCCGGGACTTGCAGGGTGCCCCTAGCCCCCCATGTGTGGAAGACCAGTCAGGGACACCCATGCCCCCCCCCCGGTTGAGGGTAAAGTGGCTGACACCATCCCTGCTCAGCCCTTGTTGGACCAGCCCATTGTGGCACCAGACCTGGCACAGGGTGACTCCCAGGCTGACTTCCAGGTCAGCAGGTCTAGGCCACGTGTGGCGGTGCACGTTGGTGTCACCAGGCCACGTGGATCAGGGGCATCTATGTCATCTGCTGCCCCAAGTAGGCAGGGTGTGGAGGCTGCAGGGGCAGCTGCGGCTCCATCCACCCCAGCTCTCACTCACCCAGCCAGGACAGTGTCGGTCCCAGTCCATCCTGCTAACGTTCCCCCTGACTACATCACACTTCAGCTAATGCCTGCACCAAGTCCCATGCTCAGTGTTCATTCCCACAATCCTAGTACACAGTCCACCGGGGCTCCTGCCCCTAGTGTCCAGAGCGGCGTAGGACACTCAGGATCCCCATCACCTTCCAAGCGGAAGAGGAAGAGTGCTCGTCCAGTACAGGCTGATGCCCCAGACACGGCTACACAGTCCGGCACCTCAAGGAAGCCTAGCCGTGATGCACTTGTGGAGTATGTGTCCGCACATGACCGGGAAATGTTGATTATTGCAGGGTGCAAGACGACACCTGCTCAACGTCAGGCACACTGGCAGACGATCGCGGACATCATAAGTGCCCTTGGAATCATGAGGCGCACAGCTAATGATTGCTACAAGCGCTGGAATTACCTGAAGTGCAGGGCAAAGAAAAAGCTGGCCTCAAGTCATGCCGCTACTCTAGTGACTGGAGGTGGGTCTCCAGCAGAGGACATTGAACTCACTCCACATGAGTATCTTGCTGGGACCTATGTCACGGAGGAACAGATCCAAGGCGTGGGAGACCTGCCAGATTACGAGGCATTGTCTGGTGAGTGCACATGCATGTGTGTGTCATCCATGTGCATGGTGTGTGTGTGAGGGCTTCTGATTGAGTGCCAGGTGAGGGTGTGTGTGCCTGAGTGGTTTGGGTCACCCATGTGCTTCATCCAATACATTCTGCGCACCAGGATTTGGGTATTGCAGTATCCCTTCTGGCAACAGTAGACATTTAGCCCAACATCACGCCAGTTGCCCTTGAAGTGTCATCTTGCCACGACATTGTTGCATATTTTTCTGTGTTCATTCAGGCTGATTGTTTGCATTCCACCACTTTCACTGGGCATTTCTCAGGCCTATTGTCACATGTGTGACATGGCTATGGTACATGCCATCTGTGTGATGGCATGTGCCATGTATGTGTATTGGACATGCCAATCACAGGCCAATGTGTGATGGCACTGCTAGCCAGCATGCAGCAAATGTGTTGATCTTCCATCTTGGTGTCATCAATGTGTGCCATTTGCCTCCCCTTCATACGCAGTGACGGTGCGTGCATGGGAGGGTTATAGTCTGTGGGACATGTGTCAATGAAGTACTGGTTCTGTTGCTTCTCAGCCCTAATTGTGTGCCATGGTGCTAATGCCTGTTCCCATTTCTTTTCTTTCATGTCTTTGCAGGGGATGATGCACTTGATACTGCTGGGGTTGTGGAGATGGTGCAGACCCAGGAAGGGTCTCAGGGCCGACCGGGCACCAGTGAGGGACGTGGTGTGGTAGTGGGTGAGAACCCACACTTGCTGCAGACTACTCTCTCAAGGGGTGACTCTGGGTGCACCTCCCTGAGGTCTATTCAGGTGTCGATTCAGATGATGAGACCTATGTGCGGTCGCAGGTAAGTGTTTTTGTGAGAGATTCTGTTCTGTCCGACCCACCAGCACCAGGGGTAGAACCCTCAATGGGGATGTCAGTGTTGGTAGGTCCGCCTTTGGTGGTTACGGATGCAGGGTCACACTCCGCAACATCTGATCCTGTTCCTGGGCCAGCAGATCAGAGGGGGAATGCAGTCCTGCAGCTTCAGGCAGTGCCGGCACAGCAAGCGCAGTTCGCCTTGCCCCAGACAGGTGTGGTGCCCGCCGACGCGGTGGCCGTACGCCACCTGGCAATACCGCATGGGAGCAATCCATATATGGTATGGCAAACCAACAGGCAGCATCAGCTGAGGTGATGGCTCAGGCCATGGATAGGGTGGCCACTTCCATTGTCCCCCAAGAAAGGCTGATGGAGCAACTACAGCAGGCAACAGACTCCATTTTCCAGTCACACAGGGAGGACATGTTGGCGTCCAACAGGGACAGACGGGCGGCACTGGAGACTCTGCGGGAAGCCATTTCTATTGAGTCCCAGGGCCACAGGGAAGCCCTGAGGGTGGAACTCTGTCACCTCAGGGTGACTCTTGTTGAGCTTGAGGCTTCAACTGACACGAGGACAGAACAGCAGCTGGGGCGTCTCACACGTACGCTCTCAGCTGAGATGCAGGCAACTCGGGAGGAGGTCCGGGAATCCCGTGAGTTGTTGCATGGGGACCTCCGCACGATTATCCTCCAGAACCAGACCTTCCACACCCGCATGCTTGCTGCCATGGAGGACCAGACTAGGGCTTTGCGTGGGCTGCCTTCCATAGTGCCACCACCTCCTGATGCAGCTGTAGAGGGTGGGGAGAGCGACAGCAGCGATTCTCCCACAATAGGGTAGCCGTGCAGGCCATGAGCCCATGGAGGTGTTTTTTTTGGCAGAATCCACACAGGTGGGTTTTGGTGTGCACCCTGTCCTCGGACCTCCTGGGTGGCCTCCCCCCCCTGGCCCATACATGGCCATTTTTTATTTGTGTTTTTTGATTTTTGAATTTTTTTTCAGTGTGTTGCCTTGTGTGGCACCCGTGGGCATCTGCTGTATTGTGGCTGGGCACATGCAGGCTTGTCCTGAATTTGGGTTAGATGCTTGGGTTTGTGAGACACACACCCCTCCTGCTTCCCGTTTCCATGGGCTTGCAAAGGGTGTGCCCAAGTGACATTGACTTACACAGTGACGTTGGACTCCCATGTGCTGTGTGGTCAGTCTGTAGTCAATACTGTGTATACATTCCTAGTGCATATTGTTGTTGTATTGAACACTGCATGGTGTATTGATATGTGCCTCTGCATCCATCTCATCCTCCTGATTTGCAGGTCCATTCTTCATTTCTTCACAAGGCCGTCTACTTTGGAGATGGAGTCCATGTTGTAAGCAGTGCACCTACACTTTTGCGTGGCGCCAACACTGTACAGTTGGAAGTGGTCGAAGTGCTGGCATTATCAGGTAGTGAGACTACAAATTCGTTGAAATTCATACTGTCATGTTTATGGTAGGCTTGAGGTTGTGTAGCTGATTTGTATTATTGCTAAATATTTGCTCATGTGTGTTGTTGGTCCTGCATTACTGTGAGCATTTCATGTGTGGCCAGTTTCCATTAGGGACACTGAACTTTGTGACACTTGTGTCATGTTGTGGGGATTACTTTGTTTGATCTCACATTGCATGACATGCCATGGTGTGTTGTGTGGCGGTGCCGGGGAGGGGTTGGGTGACATGGCACTGTTCTCATGTTGTATTTTGCAAGTGGGTATTCATTTTTGCTGCATAGAAGTTTGTCTTTTGATGACACTGCATTGGTGGTGTTTGTGTAGGTAGGGATGCACACATTGTAACACTTCCAGGTGAACAATCTCAGGCTGCTATGGTTGTGACAGTTGACTGTCCCTTCATTCATCATCATTGTCTGAATTGAGGCATCATTGATTGTCAGATGGTATGTGCCAGATTTCTATGTGAAGTAATTAGCCACCAGCTGCGTACGGGCTGCCTCACCCCGTGCCCTTTCCCCTCCCATGCGCAGCGGGCATGCATGTGGTTGGGGATGTGGTTGGGGATGTGGGGGCACCACTATGTCCACAGCCAGGCTCCGGTGTGTTGCAACATTGTGCAGGACACATGCTGCCACTATGATCCTGCACACTACTGGGGGAGCGTATAACAGCTGCCTACCAGAACGGTCAAGGGAGCGAAAGCGTGACTTGAGCACTCCGAATGTGCGCTCCACTATGCCCCGGGTTGCAATATGGGCTGTTTTGTATCTTACCTCGGGAGGCGTGATGGGGTTCCGAATTGGCGTCATCATGTGGGTGCTTAGAGGGTAGGCACTGTCCCCTGGGGAGGTGGTGATGGGTATCATTAGTGGGGTAGTGACATTACTCTGTATCTGACACGCATGCATGTGCAGTGGCATTTATACTCACCAAGCAGCCATGCATCACCATGCCGCCCAGCTTCCATGTCCCGGTTTAGGGTTGACATTGTGTAAATGAAGCTGTCGTGGTTGGACCCTGGATAGTTGGCATATACTGAGGTGATGATTCCCTTGGCATCACATTCTACCTGGACGTTGATGGAATGCCAGTGCTTGCGGTTTCTATAGATGTGCTCAGATGCCCTGGGGAGACGTAGAGCCACATGGGTGCAATCAATGGCACCTAGCACTTTGGGGAATTGTGCCACCCCATAGAAATCCTGGGCGGCAGCCTGCCTTTCTGCAGGTGTTATGGGCAGGTATATGTGCCTGCCGACTGATGGGCGTGCAGTGATGATGGCCAACACCGGGTGTAGGCACCGTGACTGCGTGGCCTGTGACACCCCCCCACTATGGCACTTGTCTGCTGAAATGATCCGGTAGCCAAGAAGTGCAGTACATTGAGGACCTTCTCCAGGGGGGTGAGTGCTTGGGAGCAGAGGGTGGGTGATGTGAGGTCATCCTCCCACTCACTGACCAGGTCGAGTATTATGTGAGGTGGAAACCTGTACCTCCCATACACCTAGTCATCAGGCATGCCAAAAAGGCTGGTCTGGGTGTGAAGATTCTGGCCCTGACTATCCTTCTCCTCCTCCTGCGGTATCCCACGGCCACTGCTGCTAGGAACGGTATATTCATCCTGGCGTATGAGCTTCTTTGTTGTTTGCGTGCACTTTTATGCTGTGCATGTCGACGTACGCCTGCTTCCTGCGAGTCGAAGTACGACGGCTTCCTGCTGGCGTACGTGTTTCCAGATTGGACCGTCTTTTTTGGCGCGTTGTAGGCGACCGTGTAAATCTTCCTGCCCACCACAGGAATACACGTAGCCCGCTCTCCCAGGCCCAGTCGCGTGTGAAACTTCCCGCGCACCCCTGAAATACACGTACCCGGCACAATCGCATGTGATAGTTCCTGCGCATCCCTGAAATACACGTACCCAGCCCAATCGCATGTGGACTTCCCACGCACCCCGAAATGCATGTACCCTGCTGAAATCGCGTGTGGCACTTCCCCCGCACTCCTGAAATACACATACCCAGCACAATCGCGTGTGAAACTTCCCGCGCACCCCTGAAATACATGTACCTGGCGCAATCACGTGTGAAACTTCCCACGCACCCTTGAAATACAAGTATCCCGCACAATCGCGTGTGAAACTTCCCACGCACCCCTGAAATACACATACCCAGCCCAATCGCGTGTGGAACTTCCCGCGCACCCCGAAATGCACGTACCCTGCTGAGATCGCGTGTGGCACTTCCTGCGTACCCCTGAAATAAACGTACCCAGCACAATCGCGTGTGAAACTTCCTGCGCAGCCCGAAATGCACGTACCCTGCTGAAATCGCGTGTGGCACTTCCCGCGCACCCCTGAAATACACGTACCCAGCACAATCGCGTGTGAAACTTCCAGCGCACCCCTGAAATACACGTACCCGGCACAATCGCGTGTGAAACTTCCCACGCACCCCTGAAATACACGTACCCAGCCCAATCGCGTGTGGAACTTCCCGCGCACCCCGAAATGCACGTACCCTGTTGAGATTGTGTGTGGCACTTCCCACTCACCCCTGAAATACACGTACCGAGCAGAATCGCGTGTGAAACTTCCCTCGCACCCCTGAAATACACGTACCCAGCCCAATCGCGTGTGGAACTTCCCACGCACCACGAAATGCACGTACCCAGCTGAAATCGCGTGTGGCACTTCCCACGCACCCCTGAAATACACGTACCCAGCACATTCGTGTGTGAAACTTCCCGCGCACCCATGAAATACATGTACCCGGCACAGTCACGTGTGAAACTTCCCGTGCACCCCTGAAATACACGTACCCAGCACAATCGCGTGTGGAACTTCCCGCGCACCCCTGAAATACACGTTCCCCATTTGGCGTTTGCTATTTGGCAGCCCTGTAAACTCGTCCAGAGTTAGTGCAGCCCTTTGCGGTGAATTGGGACTTTTGATGGAATTTCCTTGCGCGAGGGCGTTCTTGGGGGCGTAACTGGCGCTGCTGCAGGGTCGCTGTGCCACTCTGCACCACGGCTGGTTTTGGAGGCTAAAATCCATGAATACACTGTGCGATGAAATGGATTTTATCGCACGCGGCTGGCGCAGTCTATCGCACGTGAACACTGTGCGCCAGCCGCGTGCGCCACTTTTGTGCGAAATTCCATGAATTACCCCCTCTGTGTGTGCCTAAAGGTTCATTAAAAATGCAGACCAGCCTCAGAAATTATAAACGCCTGAAGGTACCAGTGGTAAAAAAGAATAATGATTTATTCCAAAAAAATAAAGATGTGAATGAACCTGATGTTAAGCTCTCAGAATCCCATATGGACTATGTACCTAGAGAGCTTTCTTTTATTACACCATCAATTATTCCAATGCTATCAAAACTACCACACAATGCCTCTGTTGCACACATTGAAGACCAAGTTGAATGCCATTCTTTACATGCTTCTCCTACCTTGTATAAAAAAGAGGTGCAGGTATTGTATTTAAGTGACATAAATGGAACTAATCAGTGTGCGGGGAATGTTATGAATAAGGATAATGATGAACTTCATGAGAAATCTTTATCAGGGGAAATGGTGAGATTGTGGACAACTCGATGTTGGCCCCAGTGATAATGGCAGAATTAGATAGGTGTGTATGCCTATCAACAAGGCCCTCCACTCTTGTCTCAACTCCAAGAAGACAGGGATTATGTATACTTATATATTAAGAAAGAAGGTGGTTCATGCGGTAATACTGCAACTGATGTTAAGCCTGATATGGGAAAGATGGTATTGGCTGAAGTTGTTGTTCATCCCCCTCCGTTTTTGGAAATTCCAAAAGAATGGGATTACAATGTATATGAACAGTTTGACCCTTTACACATGTCTAAGAATGATAACATAGACAATCCCTCTAGACCACCGGAGAGCGGTAACACCTCGCAAAATCTAACTGATGAAACTATGTTAGATCTCAATGAGCAAAACTGTCATACATTTCCCGTTTTAACACGGATATTGAATCTCTTGGATAAGGGGTATGAATATACACACTATGCAATAATAGAAATTAAAGGGTCCTTGGCTGATATTGTAAGAAAACTAAACAAATTAGAAGGGTTTATGTTTGCACATGAAAATATGGCATCTATTCACGCTTCTATAAACTCAAATAAATTTGCGGACATTGCCCCTCAAGCTCCTGTCAATATCCGATTGAGCCTTATGATATCTCAAGCAACGCAGACTATGATGACAACTACTAAAGCAGTGTAGGCACATGTGAGAAGAATGAAAAAAAGAACTTGCCTATTGACACCTATTATCTCTCGCAAGATGAGATTGACAAAATCGAGCTCATCAAACTAGCAAAATTACATCATGAGAGACTTTTATTCTTAGAAAATTTGATGTTAAGTGGACAGATGGGACCTAACTTAACTAATGAGATATCCGAAATTGTACTACAAAAAGAGCATAGCAACGTAACATCATCTACCACTCCAGATAGTCCATCTGACCTTGTTGAAATTATTGATTAACAAGGAAAAATAATCAAAGATGTGGAGACTGGTAAACTTAATGCAAATGAGCCTGAATTAGACCAGGGTTGGAATTTTTTTATGTCTAAAAAGGCAAAGAAATTACATCAAAGAGCAATGAAAAGAGAGGAAAAAATAAAAGCATATCTCCAAATACAAAAGAAGGAAAGAAAAAAACCTCAATTACAAAAAAGGAAAAGAAGAATAAATTAAGAAAAAAAGAGATCCCACACGTAAATGACATTGGGCCTCATTACACGGTAGGCGGTAAACCATGGCGCTATTAGCACTATGGTTCATGCCGGTAATTTACCGGTACCGCCTTGGAGGAAAGGGGAATTACCGCCCTATTCCAAGGTTGGGAAGGCCGTAATTCCTCCTTCCTCCATTGCCCTTCCCCATTCCCATTTTTGCCCCATAGAGCATAATGGGAATGAGGAAGGCGCTAATTACGGTACTGCAAATTGCGGTACCGTAATTAGCATCCCTGTCCCTTTGCGGGTTCGTTTTTTAACGCCTGCTAAAAGCAGGCGTTAATGTACCAACCCGCAAAGGGACCTCGTGGTAAGGCGGTAAGGGTTTACCGGTACTGGTAAAATATCGGTACCGGTAAACCCTTACCACCTACCGTGTAATGAGGCCCATTGATTTGTATCAGCTAGATGTGGAATCTTGTGTACATCTTGAAGTAGATCCTTCATTAGAACAAAGGCAGACGGACAGCATTAATATACCACAGGAGACCAGCCCAGTTACGGTTCACAAGGGGGTGGAAGAAATAAATGCAGCAAAAAACAATTTCTAAAGCTCACTCTAAAAAGGATCAGTCAAATAACATGAAACAAATGAATTGAGTTGGATTTTATCAGGTTACAAAAAACAAAACAACGTTTAAAAGAGATGGTGCAAATGGAGACTGTGATGAAATAATTGAACGTAATGGTCCCCAAATAAAAACAGACCTACAAAAAGTACAGATATCGTTGGATCACACCTCATCTAGGAAGTTACTCATTGAAACTCCAGGTACGCAGGCCAGCACGTATACTGACTTGTATAAAAAACCAACTCTTGAGGGTGTGGGATGCAACATACAGCTCCTTGGCCCCCAAGCTGCGGCAAACCACAGCACTGTAGGTGAGCTAAACGAAACTTACATAGACGCTCCTCAATCACACGAAAGTGAGGAGAATATGAAGGAAATGCAATTGGTTATTGGTTGGAGTAGTGATTCACAAATACTCGGGAATGCCAGAATTAATCGGTCACATCTCCTTCAAATGTTTCAAAAAATACCCACCCTTAGGAATTTGATTTCCCAGGACATTGATTGGATTAAATTGTCAATTTCTAATAATTATAGAATGGTATCTAAGGTTCAAACTACTTTAATCGCAAAAATGTTATGGGAACAAAGTGAAAACTTTGAGATGTTGGGTTACGAATTGCACGGATTTGGAAACATGATTGAGGTGACCGAATTTATAGAATTTCACAAACAGAATACGTCGATTCCAGCAACTACAGGAGTGAATCTGAGTGCTGACACACAAATCACACAAAATCTACTCACCCAGCTCACCTCTGTAGACAGCGCAATCAAAGGTTTGGCGGGCTTAGAAACACTATTGAAAGAAGTGGGGTCTTCACATTCTTCGGAAAGTAAATCATAACTCGTGCCTACTTCAATAACAAGCTGGAATTGTTGTGGTTTTAACAATTAATAAAGTGTGTTAAAAATAAGATGCTCCCACTCAATTCCAGTATAATAATGATCCAAGAGACAATGGCTGTTAAGCCCATTCATATAAATGGTTTTACCGCATTCAATCACCCGGCGGGGTGAGTTCGGACATCCAGCAGGTGGCTTATTAACGCTTGTCAACAATGCTGGCAAGTTGGAAGCGAATTTCATCTACTCCTCTGATGCGTTATTACTCATTGCAAGTTCTGTTGGTACTATCACGGTAATACTAATTAATTTGTATTGTAAACCGACTGCAGGCTCATCTTTCAGCACTATTAATGAACTAGATGCAATGCTGCAGCAGTTATTTCTGAAGTATGATTAATATGTGGTTATTTTAGGAGGTGACTTCAACACTCTTCTTAGTGATGATGTTCTTCTAAAAGCAAACTCATCAAGAAATGTACATGCAGCCCGCTCACTAGAACAAGGGTATTTCTGGTCAAAATTTCTATACAATTGGAATATGCATATCATCTCTCATGCCACGGATCAAAAACAATGCACACGGTTCAGAGGGACACAATGCTCCAAAATAGATTTTTTGGTAGTTTCGGAACAGTTGCTTGGGATGGCTAGGGCACTTGAGGTGAAGAACATGTCCTGTAGTGATCACATGTTGTTGAACTTAAAGTTGAATGTCGCACTAGAGTCTCACTCGAAAACTAGCCATTTTTCTCTCATTAAAATTGACAAACCCATAAAATCAGTCAGATGGAACCCAAAATGATGTCGGGAATTCGCCTATTTGGTAAACCGTGATATTTGGTGTTTGGAACGTACGTCAGCATTAGTGTGGAATAAAAATAAGATCATGGAATTGATATCAATGGTGATAAAACTACATTTGTCAGCAATAGCCAAGGCTCAACAAAATTGTGTAACCCCACGCGTTTGCATATTTAGCATGCAAATCACAGAAATCAAACGTAACCGCAACTGTGATATCTTCCTCTGCAGATCAAAGGGAATTTGGAATAGCAAAAAAAATACAGTTAGCTAGTAGACAAAACATCAGAATGATTAAAATCTTCCAACATCTAGCAGAAAATCAAAAGATCATCAGTTTCATCTGCAAGCGAAAAATCAAGGATCTCTGGGGTATCTTACACTCTCAAGGTAAAACGTCCCAACCTATTTTTCATCCTGCAATTTCTGCGAAGATATGGACCGAGTATATATTGCATAAATACCGGTTACCAGCAGAGTTTAAGGGGGTAATTCATAGAATTTAGAGCACAAGTGGCGCACGCGGCTGGCACACAGTGTGCGCGTGCGAATCTCTGCGCCAGCCGCGTGAGCTAAAATCCATTTCCGCGCACAGCGTATTCATGGATTTTAGCTACCAAAACCAGCCGTGGCGCACAGTGGCGCAGCGACCCTGCAGCAGCGTCAGTTACGCCCCCAAGAAAGCCCCTCGCGCAGGGCAAAGCCATCAAAATCCCCAATCCAGCGCAAAGGGCTGCGCTAACCCGGTATCAGCACGGCAAGCGCGGTACGTGTATTTCAGGGGTGCGTGGGAAGTTTTACATGCGATTGGCCTGGGTATGTGTATTTCAGGGGTGCGCAGGAAGTTTCACACGCGAATTCAGCAGGGTATGTGTATTTCATGGGTGCGCGGGAAGTTTTACATGCAATTTCAGCAGGGTACGTGTATTTCAGGGGTGCGCAGGAAGTTTTACTCGCGATTGGCCTGGGTACGTGTATTGCAGGGGTGCGCGGGAAGTTTCACACGCGATTTCAGCAGGGTACGTGTATTTCAGGGGTGCGCGGGAAGTTTTACACGTGATTTCAGCAGGGTACGTGTATTTCAGGGGTGCACAGGAAGTTTTACACGCGATTGGCCTGGGTACGTGTATTTCAGGGGTGCGCGGGAAGTTTCACACGCGATTTCAGCATGGTACGTGTATTTCAGGGGTGCGCAGGAAGTTTTACACGCGATTGGCCTGGGTACGTGTATTTCAGGGGTGCGCGGGGAGTCCTACACGTGAATTGGCAGTGTGGGTCCTCCCAGGTGTCCCCTCTACCACCTCCACGGCCCCTGCAGGCAGCCCACACCACAGGGGACTACCCTGGTCATGTCCCCCAGCACCCCCACTCCCCCAGCATTGACAGGCACCTGCCAGCAGGCCCCGACACATGTCCCCCAGGACCCCCAACCCCCAGCAGTGAGGGGCACCTGCCAGCTGGCCCCGACACATGTCTCCCTGCACCCCCACCCCCCCAGCAGTGAGGGGCACCTGCCAGCAGGCCCCGACACATGTCCCCCTGCACCACCACACCCCAGCAGTGAGGGGCACCTGCCAGCAGGCCCCGACACTTGTCCCACAGCCAACACGTCATCACAATCTAGATCCCTGGATCTTATGGCCACCCAAATCCCAGCCCACGCCACCCCAGTCCAAACACCCAACCAAGCTTTACATCCACTCCAAATTGAAATCACCATTACATGATAGATCACAAATAAGCAGTATGCGCATGAGTACAAGTCTGTCAGACCCACACAATGGCAAAACATGACTGAGAAAACCCACATTGTGACATGCATGAAACCAATGAGAGAAGACCACACATTGAAGTAAGAAACAAAAATGTATTCAAGTCAAAATGAAGGGAATGAAATCAAAACACACAATAATGCCAATAATAATCAAAATGCAGCATGTCCCAAAAAATGATAAATAAATGAAATGCAAATCCAAATTAATCCAAATGAAATGTGTCCAAAGTCACCGTCCAAGAAAGCAAATCCAAAGGGAAAGAAAAGCATAATATCCATTGCTCCATGGTGATGAAAAAAAAAGATGAAGGAGAAAAATCCACTGTAAAACTATGTACAAATAGCAAATCCAGGGTCCATGAGCCCAACGACATAATTGAAACCTACAATTCAACCTACCTAATTACTAACTATATACAAAAATGTGGGGCATAGTCCATGCGCCCCAAATGAAAGAAAAAAGAAATTAAACTTAACACTAATGAACTATATACAATGGCGGCGGGTAAGTCCAATGGCTCACTTGTTGATGTCATGGGCCAGGGCATCATCAAACTCCTGTTCAATGTCTTGGAGGGGGGCCTGTTCTCTGGCCCCGAGGACTCGCAGGGATAACTCCATGTCCACCTCCAACTCCCTGCGAATTCCCTCGAGGCACTCAGCCCGCCTCAGCGCCCTGCGCATGGAGTTCTCCGCCCTGACCATTGTGAGCCATGCCTCCTCCGCCCGCCGCCGCTCCGCACCTATCTGCTGGCCCAACCGCTGCCACACGGAAGACACTCCCTTTCCAGGGTCCTCCTGCCCTCCGGCCGATGCCTGCCCCTCTGATGTAGATGGCCCCGAGCCATGATGCCTCCCACGTTGAGCCTGCCGCTGCCTCCGACGCAACTGCCTCTGCCAGCACGACGGCATCCAGGCTGATGGAATCCACTGACGCTGTCGTGCACGTGACCTGCCCGATGATGCCGGCACATCCTCCATCTGCTGGGGTCCAGTTGCTGTGGTGTCCACCCCTGCTGGACCTCCGACTCCCGACTGTGGCAGGGATGGGATCCCCACCGAGCTGGCTGCGTTGGTCAGGGCAGGTCCACAGGGGGCCATGGTGGCATGTGGACGGGAGACGGCATGGAGAACGACTGGCGCATAGTCTCCACAGAGGAGGAGAGGGCCGCCAGAGTGGCCGACACATGTACAAAACCCCTGACCATGGACACTCCCAACTGGGCCACGTTGGAACGCTGCTCTTCGTGATGATGTGCGTGCTCCCCCCGGGAAGCACGCACGTCATCACGAATGACCCGCGTGCGCAACGTGACACCAATCAGGACCTTCTCCATATGGCCAGGGGTCCCCTCATCCGCAGGTAGAGGAATGTCAGATGACATGGACATCCCCCCTACCTGTGGACGGGCCTGAGATGGGGCATCCCTGCTGGTGCATGGTGGTGCAGTCACAGTGTCAGGGACAGTGACATGCACAGGCCCCTCCATGGCGACCTGTGCTGCCTCCTGCCCCTGCCCCTGGACTGCACCACTTGCACAAGTGGTACCACCCACACCAGGCCCCATGTGCGGCTCAGTAGTGGCCTCCTCCTCCTTTGTGGAAACCACCAACCTGGATGGCCCCACACCGTCTTCTGCCGTTGCAAGTCCCTGCGGGGGCTCACCCACCCCTTCCGCTGCAGCCGTAGTTGCAGATGCAGCACCAGTCCCCTCACTCCCGGATGATGGTAAATTCTGGGAGGGTGACTGGGCCTTGCGTCGCCGGCCGGTGGGGGCATCCTCGCCGCTTTGCTCCACAGCGCCATCTCCGCCCTCTTCATCACTTGCCGCTGTGTAGAGGGAGACATAGAACACAAGCATCAGGGTACTGTACAATGGTCCCCTAGACAGGAAGCAATAGCAGATGAGTGGCACTGTCAAACATCACTTCTATCATGTCCCTCCACACCACATGGGTCAGTGCAGGCAAAACACATGCAGTAACAGGCATGGCGCATGCAATGAACATTAGCATACATGTCCAAGGGACTCTTGAAACATACAATGCTGGTTTGAAACTCACATGCATCATGGGTCATGCCTATCACATGCACACACTTCACCGTAGTTTCATCCATCTGGCCTTGTACACCCCAGACACAGTGGATACAAGGATGAGTAGGCTGCATCAGTGAATCTGAACATTGTCACAGACATGTGTCATGCATCCATGGCATTTACAAGTCACAGACACGCAAGTCAGACACACAGACATGGACACCGTACATGTCCATGACCGCAGCACCCATCTCTCACACCCCATCCATGTCCAATAACAGAGACAGGCATGCATTAATGTGTGGATTCCGCATGTCGCCATACTGTAATAATCGTGATGTATGTGTGTCCCACTGCTGTCAACCTTCCAGAAGGCAGTCAGTGGGAAAATGTAGGAACCGGTTCTCATTTATTCACTAGATTGTACTGGTTCCACCCATTCATAACTGAGGAGGACCTCCCCGGGGACCGGGAAAGGAAAGAGCAAAGGAAAATCTGGGGGTGTCGCTCCACACCACAAAGAAAGACCTGAGAGACAACTGTGGGTGTCGCTTCACAATTCAACGAGAAACAATGCGAGATCATGGCGTACCGCTCCATGATGGAAGATGGACTCCACCTGATGAACCCTTTGGTGCCCCATTCATGAATCCCACTTTGCCCTACTCTCCCACAACAAGGAATCACAGAAGAGTCAGGGGGAGGGGTTTGTGGGATATATTTACCCACTCAGCAGTACTCCCATCCATAACCAAGCTGCACTTCAGCTGAAACAGCAAAATGGCTGCGCTGGCTCCTTTGAGCTCCACTGCCTCGCCTCAAAACTGCGTTTTACGGCTACAAAAGGACAGCTGCACTGTTTTGTCAAGCACCATTGGGCAAGATGTAACAGGGCGCACCCCGAGAAAGGCCGCCAGGGTGTGTTCTTGTATGTACTAAAAAAGCAGAGTGAAAAAGCAGTGCTTCTTTGCTGCAAGCCCAATGTCTCCCCTTGAAAAAGTGAAATATTCTACATTTAAAATGATGCCACTCTGATGCTCTTTTCCTCTGTTCCTCATCACGCTACTTTCATCAGTGAGACCCTGCCATGTCTATCCATATTCAGATTTTGCCCCAGCAGAAAAGAGCATTGTTCTTGAATGGCAGGCGGCCTCAGACCAAGTCTTGGAAATCAACAAAAGCTTTACTTTCAGCGCACGGAAAACCACTTGACGTTTGGGCTGCAAAATATCAAAAATCACTGTTTTAAAACAAATCCAAGCTCTCTGCGCATAGGTCAATTTTAGCAGACCTGTGTCTTGAACAAACTGCTGTATAAAAGAAACTGGCTGCGGCTGCAGAACAATATTGGGTAGTCAGATGGAAGAGTAAACCTTTTAAAAGAGAAATCCCAGCAGCATTCACCATGTGTCAAAATGGGCTTTTGCAAACAAACAAAAATGCCTATTTTAAAAGTACAATGTTGAATAAAAGACTGTACTGGCCTAGCAATGTAAAGGGGTTTTGCTGGGAAACATATATGGGATGTTTTATTCAACAGGTTTGCTTCTGATTCAAAACAAAATAAACTAACATAAAGAAATAAATGTTTTGGCTGTACTGGGAAATCAGCCCAAACAGGTTTCTGCAATGGCTCAAGGAACATTTGGCTGACAAGAGTGGCCTAACCCCCGAAAGAAGGAGCTACAATAGAGTTTAGGACACCTACCTTTGAAAACTTTGAATAGACCAAGACAAAGAAATGTCACACGCTCATCAGACAATTGTCTGGGCAGAGGCCTCTTACAATAGATATTCTGGGACACAAAGGTGCGAAATTGAAAGTCACACGTTCTCGCAACTTTTACTGAGAGCTTCAAAGCCAACTCAAGAGAAGCCTGGAAGTACATGACCATATTTGGAGGACAAAGGCAGACCATTTGTTTCAAAAGACTACTTTATTAATTCACTTTTAAGACTTTTATCTGTGCAACTGGACTTTGCAGGAATGTAAAAAGTTTAAATGTAATTTTGGGGTCTTTAATTTAAGACGGTGTAGCCTTCACTGCCATATTGGGAACAGAAATGGCAGAGAATTGGACATTCTGAGGAAAGTGTACATCATGGGTGTACAACATACGGCCCGTGGGCCAATTGCAGACCACCGTGCCATTTTGTCCGGCCTGCGAGGCACAAAGACTTTCCTAATGGAGTGCGGCCGGCAAGCAGCATCAGCCGCCCTCCATTAGGAAAGTCTTTGAAACTCTCCTCTCCCGGCCAGGACAAAACACTGGCCCTCATTGGCTCAGCACACACGCAGCACGTCGCTCCTACGAGCCACGTAGTGTGTGTGTGCTGCACCAATGGAGTGCCAGCAGTACGGCTGACGTGGTCAATAAGGCTTGATGCCGGAAGGCATTTCAGCCTTGCTTGCCACGCCAGCCATAGTACCACTCCAATTACCTCACCAGCGTTCCAGCTAGCCTGCCTTCCAACACATCCGGTAAGTGGTCTGTTTGTTTGTGTTTGTGTGTCGGGTCTGTTCTGCTGTATGTTTGTGCTATGTTTGAGATGCGGGGGGTGTCAGGTGTGCATGAATGTTTGGTTTTGTATGTTTGTGTTATTTATGTTCAGATGCGGGGGTAGGGGGCTGTTGGGTGTGCATGAATGTTTGTTTTTGTATGTTTGTGTTGTGTATGTTGAGATGCGGGGGTGGGGGGTGTCGGGTGTGAATGAATGTTTGTTTTTTTATGTTTGTGTTGTGCATGTTGAGATGCGGGGGTGGGGGGTGTCGGGTGTGCATGAATGTTTGTTTTGGAGTGTAAGTGCGGTGTATGTTGAAATGCAGGGTCTGTATGGGTACATGCTTGCTAGTTTGTATGCTGAGTTGGGGGTGGGGGTTTGGGTCTGTATGGGTGCATGTTTGAGAGTTTGTATGCTGAGTTGGGGGGTGGGGGGTTTGGGTCTGTATTGGTGCATGTTTGAGAGTTTGTGTGCTGAGTTGCGGGCTGGGGGCTTTGGGTCTGTATGGGTGCATGTTTGAGAGTTTGTGTGCTGGGTTGGGGGGTGGGAGTTCGGGTCTGTATGGGTGCATGTTTGAGAGTGTGTGCTGATTTGGGGAGTGGGGGGTTCGGGTCTGTATGGGTGCATGCTTGAGAGTGTGCGTGCTGAGTTGGGAGGGTGGGGAATTCGGGTCTGTATGGGTGCATGTTTGAGATTTTGTGTGCTGAGTTGGGGGGGATGGGGGTTTGGGTCTGTATGGGTGCATGTTTGAGAGTTTGTGTGCTGAGTTGGGGGGATGGGGGTTTGGGTCTGTATGGGTGCATATTTGAGAGCTTGTGTGCTGAGTTGGGGGGGTGGGGGTTTGGGTCTGTATGGGTGCATGTTTGAGAGTTTGTGTGCTGAGATGGGGATGGGGGTTTGGATCTGTAGGGGTGCATGCTTGAGAGTTTGTGTGCTGAGTTGGGGGGTGGGGGGTTTGGGTCTGTATGAGTGCATGCTTGAGAGTGTGTGTGTTGTAGTTGGGGGTTCGGGTCTGTATGGGTGCATGTTTGAGAGTGTGTGCTGATTTGGGGGGTGGGGGTTCAGGTCTGTATGGGTGCATGCTTGAGAGTTTCTGTGCTGAGGTGGGGGTTTGGGTCTGTACGGGTGCATGTTTGATTGAGAGTTTGTATGCTGCATTGGGGGGTGGGGGGTTCAGGTCTGTATGGGTGCATGTTTGAGAGCTTGTGTGCTGAGTTGGGGGGATGGGGGTTCGGGTCTGTATGGGTGCATGTTTGAGAGTTTGTGTGCTGAAATGGGGATGGGGGTTTGGATCTGTAGAGGTGCATGCTTGAGAGTTTGTGTGCTGAGTTGAGGGGTGGGGATTTGTATTTGTTTTATTTGTAACGCGCACCATCCGGCCCGGAGGCATCAGGGCGCAATTTAGACATGGTTACATAAGCATACAATTAAATATATTCAAAGCATCAAACAGTATATAGTATACAAGGCATACAGCAATATACATATTTACAGAAGGTAGATTAGAGAAGGAGTTTCCCAGGGCTGGTCCGGACATCATGGCTGGTTGGAGAGCCAGGATTTGGTTTTAGCTTTGAAGGCACTAAAGCGTTCTTCGGATCGGATGGTGAGAGGGAGGGCATTCCAAAGCTTAGAGGCTAGGACGGGGAAGCTAGATCCACCCGCCTTTTGTAGTTTGAATGTAGGGATGGTTAGGCAGTGGGTCTGAGCCGTTCTTTGTGGACGGGTGGGCGCGTGTCGGGATAGCCGGCTACAGAGGTATGGTGGGGCTTGGTTAGCTAGGCATTTGTGGGTGAGGCCTAAGGCTTTCAGTGAAATTCTCTGTTTGACCGGTAGCCAGTGTAAGTTAGATCTAGATTCCGAGATGTGGTGGTTTCGTGGGATGTTTAGTGCTGCTCTGATAGCGTTATTCTGGGTAATTTGCAGTTTGTTCATATTCTCTTGGCTCGTTCCAAGGTAGAGGGCGCTCGCATAGTCAATTTTGGCCATGATAAGAGTTCTGGCCAGAGTGACTGCGTTGGGGGTGGTCAGGAAGGGCCTGCAAGCTGCAATGAGTTTGCAGGTGTATGCTGAAAAGGATCTGACTGCATTTGTTTGTCTGGAAAGGGATAGGGTGGCGTCAAGATAGACACCTAGGGTTTTGGTGTCTTTGGAGACTTGGATGGTGTTGCCATCGATGACAAATGATAGGTAGGATGGCTCAAGTTTACTAAGGCGTTGCGTAGTGCCCAAGATGAGGAGCTCAGTCTTGTCATCATTAAGGCATAACTGGTGTTGCGCCATCCAAGCTTGGATAACCAAGTAGACCTCGTTCAAGGCCTTAGTGTCAGCCAGGTAGTCACCAGTGATGGGAATGAGTATCTGGGTGTCGTCAGCGTAGTTCGTATAGGAGACACCCAGATAGTCAAGTACATCAAAAAGTGGTTTTGTAAAGACGTTATAGAGCGTTGGCGACACACAAGAGCCCTGGGGGACGCCGCAATGAATCGGGGAAGGATCTGCAGCTGCAGATTGAGAGAAGACCAGCATAGATCTATTACTCAAGAATGATTTGATCCAGGCCGTGGCTGATTGTGAGAAATGGGCGGCCGAGTGAAGATGCTTGCATAGGATTTGGTGACTGACCAAGTCAAAGGCCGCAGAAATGTCGAGTAGGAGTAATAAGGCAAGTTTGCCGTTGTCCTTTAACACTTCGATTTGGGTTTTTAAGTCAAGTAGAGCTGTCTCTATTCCGTGTTTGGGTCGGAAACCAGATTGTCTAAGGCCTAGATGATTGTTGGCTTTCAAGTGCTCTTGGATTTGCAGGTATGCTGCACGGTCTAGGATTTTTAGCAGGAACGGGACAGTGGTGATGGGTCAGTAGTTGGTGGGTATGCTAGGGTCGAGGGAAGGTTTTTTGAGCAAGGGGATCACCCAGGCATCCTTAAGGTTGTCGGGGACAGTTCCTGTTTTGAAGGATGCGTTGATGAAGGATGTGATAAATGGGGCCAGGTCGTGGGCGGATTCCTTAATAATTGGGGAAGGGCAGGGGTCGCCCTGGCAGTTGGACGGTTTGATCGTCAGGATAATGTGTTCTACCTCCGCAATGGTGAGCGGTGAGAGGCAAATCGTTTGCAGTTGGGGACGTCAGGAGGGAGGGCCCCTGCTGGGATGGGAGGGCGATTGTCCAGTTTCAAGCTAGCATGTTTGGCTGTGATTTTAGATTGAAGCATGGTGATTTTATTCAGTAACGCTGCCTGAATGTTGGCACACCATTTGCTGTCTTTAATGCAGGTGTCAGGGGGAGTAACGGGGGTTTCAAGCTCTTTTAAAATCTTAAATAGTTCCTTGGAGTTGGAATCAGCATGCAGAATGCCATTATTGAGGGATTCTTTTTTTGCCTCTATAATGGCTGCTTTGTAAGTGAGCGAGGCCAGGAGGAAGCCGTCTTTATGCACGTCAGAAGGGTGGCTTTTCCATCGGTTTTCGGCGCAGCGTTTGGATTTACAGAGTATTCTTAGCTGTGGGGTGAACCAAGAGTTCAGGTGAGCACGTGGTTTGGCCTTCCTCAGTTTGATGGGGGCCAAAGAATCTATAGCTGTCAGCATGCTGCAGTTATAGATGTCAGCTAAGGCAGTCAGGTCGTTACAGGAATCAGTAGCTGCTTTAAGTGAGGGGAGTAGTAGAGGGAGGAGTTTCTCTTTGGTTATGTCCTTTTTGTTTCTGGTCGGGAGAGCCGGCGCTATCGCGGTTGGGATGCGGCGGGCGGCTTCAATATTAAAGGTGATGATGTGGTGGTCTGACCAGAGGCAGGGGGTAATGGCCAGGACATTGATCTTACAATTAGAGCTGGCTAGCCAGTCAAGGGTCCTGCCTTTAGAATGTGTAGGCTCTTGGATGTGCGAGGTGAAGCCGGAGTTGGAGAGGGAGTTTTCCAGATCAAGTGTAATATGATCTTTAGGGTCACCTAGTCCCAAGTTGAGGTCGCCCAGGATGATGATTTGTGAATTGGTTTTAGCGTTGTCAAGGAGGAGGGTGGATATGTCGCCGACAAAGGAGGGTGCAGGGCCTGGGGGCCGGTAAATTAGGTGGAGGGTGGCTGTTTGGTTGGGTGTTAACGTGAGTTTGACGGACAATAGCTCAGCTGATTCAAGTTTGGTATTGGTCGTTACTCTTAGGTCCAAAGTGATTTTATGGATGATGGCAAGGCCCCCACCTCTAGAGTGGGAGGCAGAGGTACGGTCACATCTCAATATGCTAAAGCCAGGTGGTATAGCAAGGGACAGTGAAGGACCGGAGGCAGCATGTAGCCAGGTTTCAGCTATGGCAATGAAATCAAGATCTGACGATGTTATAAGGTCTGCTATGTCTAAAGCGTGAGCTGGGAGGGATCTAGCGTTGATTAGGGCACCTTTGATGACAGGCAGTTTCACTTCTGTAGAGGGGGGTTTGCTGTTGTTGAGGGCCGAGGGTGGACCAGGGAGTGTATGGCATGTTTGTTTGGAGAGGTTGCAGCGGGTAGGGCGTATGCGGAATCTGGTGCCTAATCTTTTATTTCTAAGAGATGAAGGGCACGGTTGGTTCAGCGTAGGTTTGCTAGCAAAGTGTTCCAACCAAAGGGCTGGGTCATTGAGGTAGGGATTGAGGTCGGTAGTGAGGTGTTGGAGGCCTGAGGTGGGTGTCATAGCGGAGGTCGCCATACGCAGGGTCTGTGGGCCAAGACTGAGGCGAGACATAGTGTCAGGTGGCTGAGGGTGAATCGGCCGTGTCAGGTACGTGCGTGGCTGAGTGAGGATTGTTGTTTCAGATGGCGGAGAGTGGAACAGTAAAAGGAGGAGCGCCCTAAGGAGCATGGTAGATGAACACCAAGGGGGTAAGCTTCTTAGCTATGGGCAAGTGCAATTGCCACTAGGGCGATGCAAAATCAACAATAGGCAGGTTCGATTTTAGCTAGGGCAATGCAAAATCAACAATAGGCAGGGTCGATATTAGCTAAGGCAATGCAAAATCAACAATAGGCAGGATCGATATTAGCTAAGGCAATGCAAAATCAACAATAGGCCGGATTGAATTTAGCTACGGCGATGAAAAATAAACAATAGGCAGGATCGATATTAGCTAAGGCAATGCAAAATCAACAATGGGCAGGGTTGAATTTAGCTACGGCAATGCAAAATCAACAATAGGCAGGATCGATATTAGCTAAGGCAATGCAAAATCAACATTACTAAATTTGACAGTCCCAGTAGCAACTAAAAGTGTGCATAGCAAGAGCACCTAGATTTGACAATCCCAACAGCGACTAAGATGCATACAGCAGAGTGCACCTAAATTTGACAGTTCCCGCACTCTAAGTGCAGTAGTAAAAACAGTTGATCAGAATCAAGAATACTATGAGTGTGGATCACTGCTATGACCAAAATCAAGACAGTTTCAAATCATCTAGATATAGTTACTAGGAAGGAATTCTATGGGCAATTTTAAATGGCACGATGGCGAGCGACCAAAAGGGTCTCAGATAGGTCACAGGGTGCAGTAGCTAGCGACCAAAGGGTCTAAATAGGTCAGGGCAGAGAGCAATGCCACGTTTAAGGCAGGGGTACCAGACAGTATTGAGGCAATCGATAGGTTATGCTAGTACACTACGTATACATCAGGCGAGGGCAAGTAGGGAGCAGTCTAGAGAACCATTCCAAAGTATGGGACATCAAAGAGGCATGGTGCGTCGAAGCATTATCAGGCAGAAGAGCAGTGTGACAAAACATGTGGAGCAGATCATAATATGTGAGCAACAAGTTTGGACAATGCAGGATATAGGCAGATTAATTCAGGAGGCACACATGTTAGTCAGAGGCAAGTGCAATCAGGGAGCATAGCAGGAAAACATAGGGCCTCATTACAACTCAGGCGTTAAGGGTTAACGCCACCGTTAACCCTTAACGCCTGATTCTGATTTTAACGCCTGCTTTTAGCAGGCGTTAAAATCCATGGCGCTAACCTGCCATGGTGCTAATTACGCCGCCGTAATTTATGGCGGCGTAATTAGCGCCTTCCCCACTCCCATTATGCCCTATGGGGCAAAAATGGGAATGGGGAAGGGAAAATGGGAAATGGGGATTTACCGCCCCACTCACCTTGGAATGGGGCGGTAAATCCGCCATCCACCATGGTGTAAACAGAGTTTACACCATGGTGGTAAAGTTGGTGCACTTAGCACCAAGGTTGTAATGAGGCCCATAGACAATATGGCACGTGTTAGGAAGGGGTGCTGCAGATGAGCACGTTGTTTGCAGGCTGAGGCGGTCACTTTAGATGATAGGCAGAACGCTGTATCTCAAAGACACTGAAGTACATCAAAGGTAGTGCAAGTAGCGTAGATTACCTTACATTGTAGGTGGTCGGGTTAGCAGGAAGGGTGATAGAGGCCAGATGAGATATACACATTTTTGGGCATAGGGACAGCGCCTTGCGCCTTGCTGCGCTCGGTCAGGCTCAGTCAGGGGGTAGCCTTTGTCTGTTGCCTTCGTCGGGGGCCGGCTTCGCCTGCCGGTGCACCCCGATTGGTTAAGATAGGTCTGTATGGGTGCATGTTTGAGAGTGTGTGTGCTGTAGTTGGGGGTTCGGGTCTGTATGGGTGCATGTTTGAGAGTGTGTTCTGATTTGGAGGGTGGGGGGTTCGGGTCTGTATGGGTGCATGCTTGAAAGTGTGCGTGCTGAGTTGGGAGGGTGGGGGGTTCGGGTCTGTATGGGTGCATGTTTGAGAGTTTGTGTGCTGAGTTGGGGGTATGGGGGTTTGGGTCTGTATGGGTGCATGTTTGAGAGTTTGTGTGCTGAGTTGGGGGAATGGGGGTTTGGGTCTGTATGGGTGCATATTTGAGAGCTTGTGTGCTGAGTTGGGGGGATGGGGTTTGGGTCTGTATGGGTGCATGTTTAAGAGTTTGTGTGCTGAGATGGGGATGGGGGGTTTGGATCCGTAGGGGTGCATGTTTGAGAGTTTGTGTGCTGAGTTGGGGGGTGGGGGGTTTGGGTCTGTATGGGTGCATGTTTGAGAGTGTGTGCTGATTTGGGGGGTGGGGGGTTCGGGTCTGTATGAGTGCATGTTTGAGAGTGTGTGTGTTGTAGTAGGGGGTTCGGGTCTGTATGGGTGCATGTTTGAGAGTGTGTGCTGATTTGGGGGGTGGGGGTTCAGGTCTGTATGGGTGCATGCTTGAGAGTTTCTGTGCTGAGGTGGGGGTTTGGGTCTGTATGGGTGCATGTTTGATTGAGAGTTTGTATGCTGCATTGGTGGGTAGGGGGTTCAGGTCTGTATGGGTGCATGTTTGAGAGTTTCTGTGCTGAGGTGGGGGGTTCAGGTCTGTATGGGTGCATGCTTGAGAGTGTGTGTGCTGAGTTGGAGGCTGGGGGGTTCGGGTCTGTATGGGTGCATGTTTGAGAGTTTATGAGCGGTGAGGGGGCCATGGGGTATACTGTTTGCTTGAGGGTGAGGGACATGGGGCATCGTGTTTGCTTGAGGGTGGGGGCCATGGGGCATAGTGTTTGGTTGAGGGTGAGGGGGCCATGGGGCATAGTGTTTATTTGGGGTGAGGGGGCCATGGGGCATAGTGTTTGGTTGGGGGTGAGGGGGCCATGGGCCATAGTGTTTGGTTGGGGGTGGGAGCCATGGGGCATAGTGTTTGTTTGGAGGTGAGGGGCAATGGGGCATAGTGTTTGGTTGGGGGAGAGGGGGCCATGGGGCATAGTGTTTGGTTGGGGGTGGGGGCCATGGGGCATAGTGTTTGATTGGGGGTGAGGGAGGCCATGGGGCATAGTGTTTGGTTGGGGTGGGGTCCATGGGGCATAGTGGTTGGTGGGGGGTTAGGGGGACATGGGGCATAGTGTTTGGTTGCGGGTGAGAGGGACATGGGGCATAGTGTTTGGTTGGTGGTGAGGGGGCCATGGGGCATAGTGTTTGGTTGGGGGTGAGGGACATGGGGCATAGTGTTTGGTTGGGGGTGAGGGACATGGGGCATAGTGTTTGGTTGGGGGTGAGTGGGCCATTGGGCATAGTGTTTGGTTGGGGGTGAGGGGGCCATGGGGCATAGTGTTTGTTTGGGGGTGAGGGACATGGGGCATAGTGTTTGGTTGGGGGTGAGGGGGCCATGGGGCATAGTGTTTGGTTGGTGGTGGGGGGACATGGGGCATAGTGTTTGGTTGGGGGTGAGAGGGCCATGGGGCATAGTGTTTGGTTGGGGGTGGGGCCATGTGGCATAGTGTTTGGTTGGGGGTTAGGGGGACATGGGGCATAGTGTTTGGTTGGGGGTGAGGGGACATGGGGCATAGTGTTTGGTTGGCGGTGAGGGGGCCATGGGGCATAGTGTTTGGTTGGCGGTGAGGGACATGGGGCATAGTGTTTGGTTGGGGGTGAGGGGGACATGGGGCATAGTGTTTGGTTGGGGGTAAGGGGGCCATGGGGCATAGTGTTTGGTTGGGGTAAGGGGGCCATGGGGCATAGTGTTTGGTTGGGGGTGAGGGACATGGGGCATAGTGTTTGGTTGGGGGTGGGAGCCATGGGGCATAGTGTTGCACTCCAAGAGTGAACCCAATAATAAAGCTTAAACAGGCACAGTTAGGAGATGTACATCCTTTGCTTTTTGAGGAAACCTGACTCACCGAAGGCCATACTCCTCTTGGAGCTGATGTCATGTCCTTAAGTATCCAACCAGTCGACAACAGGGCAGTAACAATCACCCCTGACCAATCCAGTTGTTTAGAGGCGTGCCCAGCTAAGCCTGCCCCACCATATAATTCGATGATATCACCATGCCTTATAAATAAGGTTGGCTGACAGATCTCTAGGGACAGACTCTCTCCTGAATTTTCAGTGCCTGCCTATCCTGACATTCCAGATCCACCTTTGCAGATTCCAGACTCCCATCAAGGCCAAAGCGTAGCTGATCCTACCCCACTAAAATCCCAATAACCAATGGGGAAAGCTGTGGTACTTTTTGGAAGCATCCTGGGGCAAGATCGGCTGTTTGCCCACTACCTGCATGCCCGCTGTACCTTTGCCATCATCCAGTAATCAGAATTGCCCAGCTGCTTGCTGTTAAGAATCTCCACCGCTATACGGTGACCAGAACCTTTTGTGTCCAGAATCTGGTTGGCTGTCCAAATCCAAACTCAAGTGTGGATTGTGAGTATTTCCACATCCCATAGCCACACCTAGTCTACCCCATCTTGATACTGTGACTTTGTTCTACTCTCTTAGTAATCCTATCCTTGCCTTGGTAACTTGTTTAAGACGGTTAGAATTCTCTGTGCATCTTGTCCTTGTTTTTCTAGTGTTAGTGCAATTCTTTCATTCACCTCATCTTGTAACTCCTTAGCAATATTTGGAATAATTTAAATTAATTCCCACATAGATCTGAATGTGGGGTGAAAGGGTTAAGTTGCAAATTAACCTGGGATCGTACCGTGTCTTTCTTTAACAATTTTGTCTGAATAATCTAGTTTAAGTAAAACTTGTCCTTTTTCTTTCCAAACCGATTTCCTCCCTTTAACGGCTTTATTTTATCAAAACCGACCCTCCTTTTATCTTGCAAATCTCTTCCAGTTCTTCAGCTATAGCCCTCCTTTCACTTCTATATTGTCCCTCTGATGTGCATCTATCCCCTAGCCCAAAAACCGCATTCCGATTCAGTGTTTTTCACCCGTTTTAGGAAAAAAACGTTTTGACATTTAAAACTGCAAACTAGAAAAAAAATGCAACTTTTCGATGTGTGATTTGACTGCACTGTGTTTTCAATTCAACCTGCTTTGTGAAGTGTATGCCTTTGTGATACCTTAACTTATAGTTACTAGTGATATAATAGCCCTGAGACTGTGATAAAACATATGTACATCATTATTTAATCACACATATAATTAATTATTTGTTAAAATCCAAGTGTCATTTTAGGCCATTATAACAGGTTTTTGCCTCGTATTTTGTGAGGGAAAGTCGGATTCTGTTTGCTGCCTCATATCTCTCTGACTATGCAGATGATACCCAGATCGTCCTTCCGCTTTCAGGAGAGTATGGGAAGGATTTGTCCTTGGTGAATAGAGTGTACATCATCATCCAGGCATGGATGGCCACACATGGACTATGGCTGAATGATGATAAAACCGAACACATTATCCTAGGTACCACCACCAGTCTAAAGTAATTAGGCCCTGCATATTGTTCTTTCATGATTGATGGCAACAGCATCAAAGTAGTACAAGAGGTTAAAACATTAGGCTTTTACTTGGACTCTATCTTCTCCCTCAACAGACAGGTGAACTCTTTAGCCTCTTCTATGGCTTACACGTGTAAACTGATCCGTGCAGCTAAACACTTTCTGTCCGACACTAGCTGCCTGACCCTCGCTAGAGCCCTCATACTGTCCCGCCTGGACTGCTGTAACGCTCTCTATCTAGGGTCCTCCAAAGCCACCACCAGCAAACTACAAACTCTCGAGAATAACGCTCTCAGAGCGGCACTGAACATCTCCAGAAGAGAGCACATTTCAGTATATTGCTAACAGAATAATTGGCTCTCTATCAAACACAAAATTCTCCTAAAAACTGCCTCACTCACTCACAAATCCCTCAATAACGCGGGCCCTACCTATTTGATTGACAGATTTCATAGACAGACTTCCATGAGACCCACAAGAACAGCCTATAAAGACTGCCTTTCTGTCCCCAACTTCAAACGCTCCAACATAGGGGGTAACAGTTTCCCAGTGAAAGCAGCTAAACTGTGGAACTCTCTACCACCAACTCTTAGAATGGACTTGCCCTATCAGAACTTCCAATCTAAGGTCATTCTATGGTTGAAAACGTAGGCCCCAAACACATCCAGTCGCATAGTCCTCTTACTCCTGCCATCTGTACACATTGCATTGCCTACTGCCTGTACCTACTGCTGCCTATCTGTATATATGTATATAATCCTGATATTACCTTTACAGTGTGTACCTATATAATTTTGTTGTGATAACTAAGCTTTGCAATTTCATGTAAATGTTGCGCAGTTACCTGAGGGTATGCTCGTCCATTACAAATAATAAACAAACAAACAAACAAACAAACAAACAAACAAACAAACAAACAAACAAACTACCTGCTGCTTCTTTCTATCCACTCAGAAGTAGATTAATGCTGGGTTAAGGGAACATTGTTGGGGGAAACCTTAACTTGTGTGCTATCTATCCAAATTGAAAAAGTGTTCCTATTCATTTGTGCTTTGGATAGGTTCTTGTAGAAGGTTACCTAAGTGTATCTCATCGTTTTCATTGTAATTATCACCCCATTGGTAGTTGCTGCCCAATATATAAATTGTGTGATTTTCTTTGAAATTAAAAATAAAACAAATATTGCAATCCCAACAAACGGCCTGGATCATGGTCCATTGTGACCTGGGTATTTGTAAAAGGGGATGTGAGACGGTTTGGGTATTGGCTCAATTTGAATTTGCAGAAAATAAAGAGAAAAGGCATCTCAATTGAGCGCCACATACAAGGCTAAGGGCAAGGGTCCTGGTCCAGTGTGTGACGCCTGCTTGAAATCCTTAACAGTGTGGCCCGTGCCTTGTTGTCAAGCTTAGGACCTTCTGCATGGCTCATGGGAGGGAACGGGGGGGGGGGGGGCTACATCTTGTGTTAGGCCACTGACTATGAGGGCCATTTTATATGGAGTGGAGTGAAAATGTAATGTGTAGCACCAAGGAGTATGCTGTGTATGCCTTATTTACTTTTACACTCCAGGGCATTTTAAATGCATTTAAGGAAGCAGTAGGTGCATGAACCAGTTTTAGCATTTTCTCTTTGCATTCTCATTCCATCTTCAGAATCCTTCTGATTTCTCATCTGTATGAGATTTTCATGCAGGTGTAAAAGAAGTGAGTTTCTAGTTAATCATCTCCATTTAGCACCTGCTAAAAGCAGACGGATTCCACTGCAATCCACTGTAGATTCCTGCTGCAAAGCGTAACTTGCTGGCTGCATTTATATCTTTGACAAAACAGACACAATCGTTTGTTTTGACTTTTTATTTCACGCTTGGTTTTGTTAAGAAGCGGGAGACTTGCGGACGCAGCATCGACTCGCCGGAGTTTAGTACGGGAACCAGGATATTTGCCCCAGGCCCCGTGGCATACAGAGTATGACACGATGGAGGGCCTGGGGGGTTAGGCGCAGTGTGGGGGAAACGAACGCAGGAAACAAAGAGGGAGGGGCAGACAAAGCGGCGCCCCCACCCTCGACGTTGCCAGGGGAACGCACCAAAAGGTGCGAAGGAAACAGTTGGGGGAGGCAGGAAGAAGCCCGGCCCCCAGCAACACATCAAAGGCTGCAGCGGTGGATAAATACCCCCGTGAAACCCCAAGGATTCACAAACAGGTCCGGAGCTCACCTCACTCGGGTAGGCTCCCCGGACCTGGGAAAAAGGGATAAGGAAGCGTTTTGCCTCTGCGGGCTTACCGTTTCTGTGTCCTTTTTCCATTGCAGGAGGCGTCATCTTCGGGGTGAGCGGTCGCCGTTGTTGAAGCAGTACGAAGGAGCCTGAGGAGACTCGGTACTGCGGGAGAAGAGCGCGACCGGCGGACTGCGTACGGCGAAGGAGTATCGCGTCGGAGGCATCTCGGGAACAGCTCCATACCAGAGGGACGCCAGCGGAGCGTGGACGCGGCGCGAGCAACAAGTCTCCCGAAGCAGCTACATTCCAGGAAGAGGAACGCCAGCGAAGCGTTGAACGCGGCGTGAGCTCAAGAGCGCCAGCTCGGAGCCGGCAGGAGAACACAAGCCGGTAAAAGAAAGAATCGATACGAAAAGGGGGCGGGGCCAGCATTTAAAGTCGCAGTAGTAAGAGAACGGCTGCACTACAGGCAAGGCCAGCAGAGGCCCAGGTACGATGCGAGTTGCCCCCCTTTAGTACATGGTGTCTCATTGTGCATTCCCGGTGGCACAGCTGAGAGACCGGTGGCACAAGTGATAAGTGCTTGGTCTTGCAATACAGGCAACCCGAGTTCCACAAGAGGTGTGTCATTCTTGTTTGGTGCCGTTCAGATAGCACAGCGAATAGAGCGTTCACAGAGTTATGTGCAGAGCCTGTTGACGCAGGTTCGAATCCCGGCAGGGCCAAACTCAGCCTTCCCATAAGTAAAGGAAAAAATTATTTTAGACCCTGAGAGAGTAACAATTTTTAAGTGGAACCCAGTAAAATGCTTGGAGCGGTTAGTAGTTAAATTAATTTTTGCATCAAAGAACATTAAAGAGGCCCAGAGGCAATAACCTGGAAGGAGAGGCAAGAGGCGAAACGGAAAAATGGCAGAAGAGAGAGCAAGAAGAGCACAGGAATTCAGTGCATGGGCCAAAAAGGCTGAGAAGGAATATGGAGCACAATGGGTACTGGACGTGGTACAGTCGGAAGAAAGGGCTAGGGCAATGTCGCCCCTGCTGCTGGAGGAATCCGCTGGCAGCGACGAAGAAGCTGCAGTACCACAAGGCCAAAAGAGGTTAAGAGAGATCTCAAGGGAGCCACAAGAGCCAGAGATGCCTAAAATAAAACGGAGGAAAGGAACCAAGAAAGGTATCGTAAAATTGAATAACAATATTAACAAAATGGTAAAAGTGTTAAATGCATGTATCACGGCTCAGGGTAAGTCGCCCAGAGCCAACAAAGGGAGAATGAATGAGTACAAAAATGTGGCATCTGATACAGATAGTAGTGAAGATGAGGAGAGGGACCACCTTCAGGCATGGGTGAAAACAAAGGGGGTAATAAGTAAAGAAAAGCAGAAAACGAATAAGGCAGGTGTAGATCATGGGGCAGGAGGACAAGGGCCAACAGACAGCGGGGCTCCAATAACACAGGGGCTTCCCCAAAATCCTGGTCCCCAGGGGTCACCTACCAATACAGCAGTAGCTACGACAGAGCCCCCCGTAGTGAAGATAACAGAGCCTACCACAGTTATGACTAAGTATGGCAGGCCAACGATAGGCAAAGATGCGCAGGGTCGGTCCTTAAAGGCACAAGCTTGGTACATCAGTGACAAAGTGAAAGAGAAGATATGGAGAAAAGAGTTAATAGATATCTTCTCCCTGCTAGATGTACAGAAAAGGGGCCACAGTATATCAAAGGAAGACATTAAAGAGGATGAAAAGGGTCTATTAAAAAGAGCTGCCGTATCAAGGAATTTTGACAATTGGACAGCAGCATTCCAGATAATGTCATCAATCATCTTGCAGAAATTTCCCGAAGACGGCCCATCACTTGTGACATACCAACAGAGAGTTTTGAGCGTGTACAAAGCATTTGTGGGAGACGCTTGGAAGGAATACGACCATGAATTCAGGAAAGAAATGGATTGCTTCCCAGACATAGGGTGGGATGAAGAAAATTACAATCTATACATATTTAACGTACTGAAAGAGAAATGGGATACCAGGGATCAGTATAGTACTGGGAGCTATTATAGGAAACAATATGGCCAGAACGATTATAGAAACGAGTATAGGTACAACAGGAGATACGATAATCCTTATGACCGATCAAGGGAACAGAATTTTCGGAGTAGACAATACGAGGCACAGAGAGGGTGGCAGAGCAACATACCCCCGACAGCACAAGGAGGTGGTAAAGGGAGTAACGGGACAGCAAGGTCAGAGCCAGCACAATGCCGTAATTTTGAGAAGGGAATATCATGCAGCTGGGGGAAGAAATGTAAATTAAATCACAGATGCGAGAATTGCGGAGGAGAACATATTACCGCCAAATGTACCAGAGCAGCGCCCAGCAAGTACAGGGTCCCAGAAAAACGGATCTAGGAGCACAGAAGAGAAAGGGGCAACACCAGTAAAAATCAAGAATATGGAAAGGTGGCTAAGGGTGTTTCCGGACCAGGAAGGTGCAGAAACCATAAGGCAAGGTTTTCAAGAAGGTTTCACAATACCATTTAAGGGGCAGGGTTCCCAGGACACTCCAAAAAACCTGAAATCTGCTTTGGAAAATAGAGAGTTGGTGGACAAAAAAAATCAGAAAAGAAATTGAGCTGGGGAGGATGGGAGGCCCCTATAGTTCTCCTCCTTTTAAAGAATATATATGTTCACCCTTGGGCTTGGTACCAAAAAAAGAGGCAGGCGAGTTTCGGCTAATTCACCACCTCTCATACCCACCGGGGGCCTCGGTTAACGACGGCATCGCGCAAGAGGCGTCGTCGGTAAACTATTCAGATTTTCTGGAAGCAGTGCAGTTAGTGAGGAAAGCAGGGCAGGGAGCTTGGATGGCGAAAGCAGACATTAAGTCAGTATTTCGCCTATTGCCTGTGAGGAGCGAATCACAGAGATGGTTATGCATGCACTGGGAGGGCAAATACTACGTAGATAAATGTCTCCCTATGGGCTGCGCCATTTCTTGTGCATACTTTGAGAAGGTGAGCTCTTTCCTGCAATGGGCTCTTACAAAGGAATTGAAGGGGGCACAGGTAGTCCATTACCTGGACGACTTTCTATTTGTGGGTCCAAAGGGTTCAGAGCTGTGTAAGGATACTTTGCTGAAATTCAAGGCATTAACAGAAGAGTGGGGTTTTCCGCTTGCAGAAGAGAAAACGATGGGGCCAACCCAAGTAATACAATTTCTGGGCATCGAAATTGACTCACAGGTCGGGGTGTGCAGGATCCCAGAAGAGAAGGTGACAGATTTGCTAAGTACAATCACTGATCTAAAAGGGAGAAACAAGGCCACAGTAAGAGAGTTGCAATCACTAGCAGGGAAATTGAACTTATACCGCAAGGCAGGATATTCCAGAGAAGGGTCGAACAAAGAACAATAGGCGCTAAGGTGGGACACCACAGGGTGCGGATCGGTGGAGCGATAAAGAAAGATTTGGAGGTCTGGGAAGAATTCTTAAAATCATTCAATGGTTCAGTGATCTGGCGCACACCTGTAAACGAAGAAAGCGAAAGTGTGTTGTTCACAGACGCAGCTGGGGATTTCGGCTTTGGTGCAATTTTGGGTACAGAATGGTGCGCAGAAAGGTGGCCAGAGGCATGGCATGAGGCAGCATGGACAAATAACATTACACTACTGGAGCTATTTCCGATCTGGGTAGCATTGTGTGCATGGGAGACAAAGCTAAACAGCAAGGATTTAAATGTGTGGTCATATAACATGGCAGTAGTGCATGTGATAAATAACGGAAACGCTGCCTGCCCGCTGGTCCTGGAACTAATGAGGGCAATAACTCTGGCTTGTCTGAATAACAATGTTAGCATAAGGGCGAGACACATCGCCGGTGAAGCAAATATGGTCGCTGATGCCTTGTCTCGTTTTCAGTGGCACAGGTTCAGAGAATTGCGGCCGGAAGCAAGAAGGATGAAAACGCCCACGCCAAAAAAGGCATGGGTACCACTGGAAGCTTGGCAAAAAGGTCGGTTAGCCACAAGGTTAACTTAGAAGAGGAGGAAAATCCACAAGAACAAGTAGTAGAGAGATTGGCCAGAAATGCCATACCGTACAAAACTGGTGAGGAATATAAAAAGCATGTGAATAATGTGTTGAAAGAATCAGGAGTGAAGGATGTGGGGGAGATCACAGTTTCCAATTTGTGTGACTTTTTTGGGGAATGCATTTACACAAGGAAGGAAGAAAAGCTGGGCGGCAGCACATTTGGCCGCAGTCGCATATACGGCAAAAGTTGCTGGGTTGGCAGACCCAATGACGAGCCCACGGTTAAAATACGCAATGAAGGGGTGGGCTAGGTTAGAGGGCAAGAAACCAGACAACAGGAGGCCCCTGAATTTTTTGAAAGTAATAAAATTGTTACAATTATTGCATAGCACATGTAGCGACAGCTATGAGAGTATGTTGTTCAGGGCAGCATTCGCATTGGCATATTACGGTGCATTCAGGGTCGGGGAGCTCGTAGCAAGTAACACGATGACAGGAAACGGGCTAGCGAGGAGCGACATAAGCATAGGCTCTAAGGGTATGTCAATATTACTAAGGAGATCAAAAACGGACCAAAGAGGGAAGGGGCGAACAATTGAGCTAAATTGTATTAAGGAAAGGGATCACTGCCCCAGGTGCATTACCGAGCAGTTTCTCAAGGTTCGACCTGAGGTCGGGGGGCAGCTACTGATACATAGGGACGGCAAGGCCCTCAGCAGGTATCAATTCCAAGCCGTACTAAAGAAAAACATAGCAAAAGCGGGGTAGGACGCAGCCGAGTTTGGGACCAACTCCTTCCGGATAGGGGCAGCCACCTCTGCATGGGCAGGGGGGCTAGGGGAAAAAGGGGTAAAGAAAATTGGGGGATGGAAGTCACAATGTTTCAAAAAGTATGTGCGAGAGTATTTGATATAATTCGTCTCCCATCCATCCATGCAGATGAGACCCCCTACAAGTCGGCATGGATAGTCGGTCATTCATTCGTGACACGAGCAGGCAGATGGATCGAGGATTTCAGAGAAGGTTTACATTTTGAACGGACAATAACATCTTGGTGGGGTCTCCCAGGCATGCACCACGGCTATCGGACCTGATCGGGTTCAGGTATCCTCCTGAATACCTGGTCATCCACTTAGGGGGAAATGACTTGGTTAAAACAAATAGGGGCGAGCTGATGCGCAGCATATGCGAGTCATTAAGGGCAATAGCCCACTGTTGGTGGAAAACCGAAATTTTCATGTCAGAAAAAATTACCCGCAGAATTTGGTGTGGGGCACAGAGACGGCAGGCCATTGAGACGGCACGGAAAAAGCTAAACAAAGCTGTAGAAAAATACTGTAGGAGCACGGGTCTCCACTTCATAAGACATGGGCTGTCTCAAAATGACCCTGAGTGGTTCCATCAGGACGGGGTGCACTTATCCAATAAAGGGTTGGGCAGATTTACGGACAACATCTTTCAAGCATTAGCAGCACGTGGATGCAAATAGTTTCGCTTTTTGGGGGGACCTGAGCGGGTTAGGCAACACCCGCTCAGGCATGGCGGCACGTGTCCAGGAAGGGATGCCACAGGGCAACGAAAATTAGCCTAAGGGAAGGCTCGGCATCCATAACCACTGGACACGAGGTGCCCAAAAGCGATTGATAAGGATGTGTGGCTGTCATGTTTATTGTATGGCATTATTTTCTGTAGAAAATAAAAAGGCCTACGGCCACAATTTTTCCACAAAGCTAAAAACGCCTGGAATATCATTTCATTATCTCAGGTGACAGGTTTTTAGGTACAAGACCAGGGGGGAGGAGCCCACACTACTCAGCCTATTAAGGTATGGTGTGGAGTTAATGGGTAGTGCATTGGCGCTCGCCCTTGCCGCGAGTCGGTAGATCGCAAGCATTTCCTCCACTTGGTGCCAGGGGAGGCACAAAGGTTCCTGTTCGGTGGGGTCGGACCGCAATGGGGTGCTGTTTTTTACACAGGGCTAGGGGGCTGTGGCCACCACAGCAGCCAGAGCTGCGGGGGGATGTAGAGTGGATGGGTGGCGCAAGGCGCCACCACTTGCCCGAAGGCCCGGTGGCCAGGCGGGCTTTTACGCAACCAAAATGGCGGCAAACGGGGGTGATTTGAATTTTAAAATGCTGATGCTTTCGTATTAATAGGTATACCGCGTTTTGGGGGGCCTGTATTTGTGGATTTCATGCAGGTCTGTGTCGCGCTACTACCATATGCTAGCCACGGTAGGCCATCTCTGGGGGCAAGCATGGAACGAGAAGTTCCATGTTTGTTGGAAGGGTACAAAACGGAAGAGTATTTTCGGAAGGGTTTAGACATGCCTGCACATGAGTATTTTGTTTTGGGGAATAAGGAAAGAAAGAGAAAGGCGCGATTAATGTAGCAATAAGCGTAACGTCACCCAAGGGCGGCGGACAAAAAGATTGTGTTGTTTTGAATGTGCAGAGACATCGGCTGTGCGTAATTGTAATTACTGGCTGCATTTTAAGTATGATTTGGTGACAGGCACGCACGGCCTGCAAAGACACAGGGCAAAGCAAGGTATCGGTCCACTAATGCTGTCGGAGGGGTCGATGTGTTGGGCCTGGGCGCATGCTTTTGCTTCGCAGCCTTGGGGCTGCGGGCATTTCCTTCTCTGAAGCAAGGCATCAGTCCACTAATGCTGTCGGTGGGGTCGATGGGTTGGGCCTGGGCGCATACTGTTGCTTCGCGGCCTGGGGACCGCGGGCATTTCCTTCTCTGGGGCGGGGAGTGCGAGCGGCTGCCAGTGCATTGCCGGATGGCAGGCACAAATGGTACACTGCTGAGTGAGCCGGGCGCATTGCAACAGAGGCATTTGTTGTTTTTATATCGCATGTGTGGCTGGCTAGTGTGCGGGTGCGGCTTGGAAGGCAGCTGGGGCACTGCGCATTCATGCGAGACGATTTTAAAAGAGGAAGCATGTCATGCTAAAACGCGGTGTGCTCTATATTCGAGGCAATTTCAATTTTACTGGGCGGATTGATCAGCATTGGGACTGCGGCGGAGAAGGCCAGAGGCCCACCGCGAGTGCGCGGGCACGGATTGTTTTTCTTGAACTTTTTCTGTGATCCGAGGAGGGAATTTATAACGTGCATCTTCACAATTGTTTGCCACTTTGTACAGATTTAAAGGCATATTGTCAATATTTGAAGGAGGTAGTGACTTATAACACATCTACACAATGGTATATCAAGATGTATAGATTTAAGGGACATATCGAGATGTCTCAAGGACGGTATGATGTCCCGCAAAACGGATGACAGGACAGGGAGAGGCAGAGGCCTACCATGTAATAGGTTTAAGAACGCAGGAACAATTTATATGTTTAGCGCAGAGAAACAAGTGCGCTATGAGCGATGGACACGCCAAGGGCTTTACATTTAGAACGCGCACAGGCACAAGAGTTCACGTGACATGGTACCACGGTTACAGTATAATGCGTAACAAGTATTAATAGGAGGAAAGGAGGCTGTGGCGAGCCAGAGGGCTAGTCTGAAGACCATTATTAACAGTTTATGTGTACAATTGCTGATCACAGCGGATATCTTCCCGAGGTATGGTCGACAGAGGTGGTTTGTTACAAAGGAAGCAGCGAAAGATCTGTGGTAAGGCAAGGGGCCTACTTGTTGGGCTGGAGGAAGACAACAAAGGAAGAGGGTCAGCCAATTGACTGCCACATAATTAATGGGATTGAGGGTCCAGGGCACAACCAACATAAGATACTGGCACTAAGGGGAGGTAGCAGTAACCCGGGATGCTCTGACAAATACCTAAGTAAGGGTTGGAAAAGGCACAACTGAGCGTGATGGTATACTAAGCAACAACCTCTGGTTGCACAATATTGTTTTCTTTTCTTGCAGCAGGGGCAGCATGTCCAGACAGGGATCACCAAGCTTATTCGACAGCGGGGAGGGCACTTTGGACAGTGGAAGGTCCTATGAGAGCTAGGAGGAGGCCCAGATGGTGGCGTGGTTCCAAGAAAGGGTCCGAAATAAAGGTGCAGAATGGCCTAAAAGAATGGTGGAGCAGTCTCTGGGGGAACCTGCACCGAGCATACTACCAGACACAGGGGTGCCTCCAATGGTCCCTGAGGTGGTGACACCCACTCCAACTAAAAGGAAGAGAGTGCCCAGAAAGCAAACGGGTAAGGAGCCTACCACAGAAGTGAATGTGTCCCCAATGTCTCCATTCCTTTGTCCCCAACAGGAATGTCCCCAAGCTCAGGTACTGGCCAGCCAGGTGGGGCAATCCTGAGGATAACACCAGTAGCCCGTGACAATGCAGGTCCAGTGGTGGTTCAGGCAAACACTGGGACAATGCCTGCAAATGGGCCACAGCACAGGGTAAGCAGGCAGACCATGGAGTGGGCGAAATTGGAAATTACCAGATTTATGGACCAGATAATGCTGAGGTGGGGACAGGTACCCGGGGCACGACAAGGCGGTAACGGGGTTGGCCCACTCTCTATCTAGGGGCAACCAGCAGGGCCGGCTGCAGTCGCAGGGGCACAGGTAAGACCCCCGGGGCAGGGCAGTGGGATAGTGGCGCTAGCCGGGGGGGTAGGTCAAACAAGAGTGGTGATACCACCAGATGGGATGCCTGCGGGTTCCTTAGGGTCCAATAGGATGGTACCGCCGGAAGGAATGCTGGTTGGATATTTAGGTGCTGTTACACCGGCAGTAAGCGGGAGAACTCTGCTGGTAACAATAGCCCCAAAATTGACCGGGAGAAGTACGTTATCTTGGTACATTCAAAGGCAGGTGAAAGAACGCATATGGGCAAAGGATTACTTCGACATATTTTCAATGCTGACATTAGAAATTGAGGGCCCAGATGTTAATGTATCAAAGGAGTAGGAGAAAAAGAGGCAAAAGCGGTACAGGCCAGAGGAAACCATTGACAACTGGGAAAAAGCCTTCTCTCTCTATGCAACAGTAATGATGGAGAGGTTCCCTGAACAACGGACTGATCTATGGAGTTACAGGGATACCGTAGTGGCAGAGCAGAAGATGTATGGTACTTCGGGGTCGATGGATTATGACAGGGTTTTCAGGCATAAAATGGAGGATTTACCCTCTATGTCTTGGGCTCAGAAGGACACAGAGGGTTGGCTGGCATTCATGGGTGGCCAGGAAAGGATCAGCGTACCTATCAAGGATGCAGTTAAGTCCCCCAGACACGCTGGCCAAGGACAGTACTACGAGGGCAAGAGCAGTGTTGCCAACTTAGCGACTTTGTCGCTATATTTAGCGACAAAGTGCGGGTCCCTAGCGACTTTTTCCATAGAAAGCGACTAGCGACTAATCTAGCTACTTTCCCGAGTCCCATTAGCGACTAGCGACTAATCTAGCTACTTTCTCCCGAGTCCCATTGGTTTGAAGACATACACTTTTTTTCTATTGGTTTGGAGACTTGCACGTTTCCAAACCAATAGAAAAGGGTGTACGTCTCCAAAACAATAGGAGTACCCCCAATCAGTGCCCCCGTCCTGGCAACCAGCCAGGCCAGGCCCGCCCCCGCCACACAACACGTGACGTGACGTCGCCGCGGCCTGCGAGAATGCGACGAGAATCTGTTGCCTACAAAATTAAAGGAAATGCGTATGCGTATTGCGGACAGTTTCCCATTTAATTTCCTATCCTGAGTGCCGTCACCGTGATCTTCATCGTTCCTGTTTCAGCCGGCCCTGCCTGCCTTCGCTTTGAGCGCCTCTGCTGCCAGTTACCTCGTCCTCGCCTCGGTGGACTCCAGTGTGAATCCTGTTGCCTGGCCTGGCTGGAATCCTTCTTCCTTCCGACTCGCAGTTGCCACTGCTGAACAGCTGCAATTCTCCGACGTCAAGGTAAGTGCTGCCATACGGGTTGTTTTTAATGTATTCCTGTGCACGTTGTGTAGGGGGCTTTTCTTTTAATGTGCGGATGGGGACTGTGCACGTTGTGTAGGGGGCTTTTCTTTTAATGTATGTGTGTGGATGGGGACTGTATGCTGTGTGCACGTTGTGTAGGGGGCTTTTCTTTTAATGTGTGGATGGGGACTGTGTGCACGTTGTGTAGGGGGCTTTTCTTTTAATGTATGTGTGTGGATGGGGACTGTATGCTGTGTGCACGTTGTGTAGGGGGCTTTTCTTTTAATGTGTGGATGGGGACTGTGTGCATGTTGTGTAGGGGGCTTTTCTTTTAATGTATGTGTGTGGATGGGGACTGTATGCTGTGTGCACGTTGTGTAGGGGGCTTTTCTTTTAATGTGTGGATGGGGACTGTGTGCACGTTGTGTAGGGGGCTTTTCTTTTAATGTATGTGTGTGGATGGGGACTGTATGCTGTGTGCACGTTGTGTAGGGGGGTTTTCTTTTAATGTGTGGATGGGGACTGTGTGCGCGTTGTGTAGGGGGCTTTTCTTTTAATGTATGTTTGTGGATGGGGACTGTATGCTGTGTGCACGTTGTGTAGGGGGCTTTTCTTTTAATGTGTGGATGGGGACTGTGTGCACGTTGTGTAGGGGGCTTTTCTTTTAATGTATGTTTGTGGATGGGGACTGTATGGTGTGGATGGTGTGCGCACGTTGATACATGTATGGGCTCAACTCTGCGACCATGTCAGGGAGTTGTGCATGTAACAGCAACTTAGCATGTCTGTGAGTGGTGCACAGCCCCGCTGTTATAGGCACAGGTCTGAAAGCCCCTCCCAAACAACAAGAGCTACCAAATGGAAAACAATCCTGCTAAGTATGTTACATAAGCAAAACCCACACACAGTGTCTCGCTCTCTGCCCATCTCTCTCATTGCATTGCGGTTGTGCCATATGTGCTGCCTTTTCCTCATCAGCATCAGGCTGGTGGCTCTTTTCTGTGCACTCTGGGACACATCTCCTGACACCCAGATTGCGCCACATGCAGGACAACAATGGGGATGCCCAAACTTTCCATGTGCATGCAGTAAATCCCTGCAAGCGTGTGGCAATGTAATATGTCCATCCAGAGTATAAAGATTCTCTCAGTTCTGTCTGCACTTTGAACAGGTGTGTGCTGACAGCAGTTATAATTAAACTGTGGGTTCATGGGTGCTACCTTTGATTTTCACTTCATGGGCACAACATTTCATTGGAGCGGAGTCCAACTGCCAGTGCAAGCTCTGCCTCCTTCAAACTCCACCCCTACCCCGGCCCTTGTGTGATTTTGCAGCCTAGTTGTGACATAACCTTTTGCAGCCTAGTTGTAACATAACCTTTTTCCCTCCTTTTTCATGTAGCTCCTGTCGGGTTCCGTGGTTTCTTGATGTTCCCTCTGGTCTGTCGCGACCCTTAGTGACTGATCCCTCCGCTGGCTGATCCTGCCCTTTTACATTCACTGTATTTGTTGCCTGTTCTTTGTGTCCGAGATATTAACTGCACAAGTATAAATCGTTGCATTTGCCTACCTCATCATGTCTCACACAAAACTGTACACGCAGAAGTACAGAAAGGAGTGGGAAACAAACCCGGCATTCAAAGGCTGGTTGAACCCACTTATTGGCGATGATACACGGGCATCATGCCTGTATTGTAAGGCTGATTTTTACGCCAAACTAAGTGATGTCAAAAAACACATGGCCACACTAAAGCATGCCATAAAGGCAAAGCCTTACTGTCCCACCCAAATCAAGCTGCCATTTATGGTTCAACAAATTGACTCTGCTAAAAAGGCTGAGGCCATCATGGCAATGGCAATCGCTGAACACTGTCCTATGCTGGCAATTGATCACATTGGCGAAGCATGTAGAGCTGCTTTCCCAGACTCTGGTGCTGCTACCCATTTCAAACTGCACAAGACAAAGTGCACAGAAATGATTAATCGTGTTGTAGCGCCCTACTTTCTGAAAAAGCTGGTTGCTGATGTGGGTGACCTGCGTTTCAGCCTCTTGCTCGATGAGTCCACAGATATAAGTGTTGCTAAGTACCTGGGGATTGTGATAAGGTACTTCAGCGTCACAAAGCAGACAATTGTGTCTACATTTCTGGGGCTTGTTGAGTTGGAGGGAGGAGATGCCAGCTCTATAGCCCGTGCTGTTGTGGCTTTCCTCGAGAAGTGTTCTCTCAAAAAAGAGAAACTCCTGGGGATAGGGACTGACAATGCGTCTGTTATGACGGGGGTTAACAATGGAGTGCATAAAGTGCTGAAGGAGGAGTATGGCCTGAAGGATCTGATCCTTATTCGCTGTGTGTGCCACTCTCTGCAGCTTGCTGTAACTCATGCTTCCAATGAAGGCATCCCCCGTAGCGTGGAAACTTTGGTGCGGGAGACTTACAAATGGTTTTCAGTGTCTCCCAAGCGCAGGTTGGCCTACAAGGCCGTATATGAGACCATCAACTGTGGGAAGAAAGCCTTACAGATAACAAAGGTGTGTTCCACACGTTGGCTCTCCATAGAACCTGCAGTTTCACGCATTTTGGACCAGTGGGACGAGCTTAAGCTTCATTTCTCAGTTACCAGGTCCAGAGAATACTGCTACATGGCTGAGATGTTATACTCCATGTACAGTGATCCACAACACATATTGTATCTGACCTTTTTAAAGTCAGTGCTGGGTGAGGTACAGGTGGCCATCAAGGCTTTTGAGGGAGAGCAGGTGGATCCTCTTAAGCTACTTGACAGCTTGGTTAGCCTGATCAAGTCTGTGAGCAGCAGGGTACTCAATCCTCTGGCAAAAATTGATGTACTGAAAAGGCCAATAGATGGTTACATCTGTCCAAAACCGTATTTTGGGCACCTTTTTCAGTCCAAGGCAGCTGAACTCCGCCTTGCGCCAGAGGATGAAAGCAATGTCCGAAAGCGGTGTACATCCTTCACCATCTCCCTCACAAATGAGTTGAGGGTGCGGCTACCGGACAACATTGATGCATTGCAGTATATGTCTGTTTTCAATGTGCAGGAAACTCTGAAGCATAATAAGAGCCCTGGAGAGGTAGTAAAAATAGCCAAGCTCCTTGGCTACTCCCCTGTAGAGATAGACAAGATTGTCCAGCAATGGCTTGTCATCCACCTCAGGAAATGGAACGAGACCAAAAGCACACTGGGCTTCTGGAGTGAGATTTGGAAGTTCAGGGATGCAGCAGATATCAATCCATTTCAAGAAGTCGCCATGGCTGCTGTGTCGGTGTTGTCATTGCCACACTCAAATGCTCAAGTTGAGAGAGTATTCAGCCAGATGGGTGTAGTAAAAACCAAACTTCGCAATCGGATGTCCTTGCAGAGCCTTAACTCTATCCTGTACATCCGATATGGTCTGAAGCTGTCTGGTGAAGCCTTTTATGAGCACCAGCTGCCTGACAGTGTTTTGCAGCAATTTGGCACATCAGCTGCTTACTCTTTCAAGTTAGCTCCCTCAGTTGCTGAACCTGCCATAGAGAGCCATGATGCAGATGATGACATTGTCCCAATCTTTCTGTGAGCGAGAACAGCTTGTGGCTTTTGTGTGTGTGTGTGGAGGAAGGTCTGGAAACAAAACAATAAACTTTGAATTAAGGCCCATCGATTTTCCCACATTGACAGCTTTTTTCTATTGCCAATTTTTTTTTATTGCCCGTGTTTTCTGTTATCTTTTTCTTTCATTTTAGTTAACTAAATGCAAATTGTATTAAAAAAATGGTATGCTCATGTTATACATTGATTTGTTCAGGGCTCCGAACTGGGCCATACAATTAAAAACCAAACATGAGAAAACTAAACAAAAAATTAAAAAATAAAAACCAAGAAAGCAACTCTGCCAGTGTGTATTTTTGGGTCATTTTTGCCTTCTAAACATATATAGGGTGTTTTTTATTCACTTTTTGTTACCCCCACGTCATTGATCCCCTCTCCTACGTCCATTGCGCAACTTGCAAAGGCAATTATGCAAATTAGGCGATGATGTCATTTAGCTACTTTTAGCTACTTTTAGGACAGCCTCTAGCTACTTTCCGGACTGAGGAGTTGGCAACACTGGGCAAGAGGGAGTCATGGCAGCCCTTTCGGAACAGGCAGAGGGGCAGGGGGAGAGACTGGGGAGCAGGCACAGGGCACAGGGGAGCAGCAGGGGCACCTCAGGGGGTGACACAGCCAGGGGCACATGCAGGGGATTTAATGCAGGATACAGCTGCTTCGGGCAGGAATGCATATTTGCCCAAGCCTGTGAAAAATGTAAAGGGTCTACTTGTTATCAAGGGTCCAGGGGACAGCAGGGCAGGGGCCACGCCAAGACCACCCAATGAAGAGTGCTGGGGGAAGGGACCTTCACCCATAATCATGACAACATTGCACGGCTGGCTGATGGATTATCCAAAAATTGGTGAAGGGAAGTTGATCTCCCAGGGTTTCAGGGAGGGGTTCAGGATTCCTTATGAGGGACCACTGACTTTGCAATTGGCAAGGCATCTCCCTTCTGCGGACAAACTACCAGGTATTGTGAAGAAAAAACTAGCAAAAGTGAAAGCTTTGGGGAGAATAGTGGGTCCATTTAGTGAGGTTCCTCTTCCAACCTTCATTGTGTCCCCATTGGGGGTTGTCCCTGTCATGGGCCACAATAATAAACATAGCATTCCAGTGCTGGGAAGGGCTCAGGAACTAATGACGAACAGCATCAAGAAGATGCAAGCCATAAAAAAACACACAATACTTTTGTACAAAAGGCTTTTGTGTCCTTTCTGCAGGAGAAACAGCTCAAGGACCACATCTCCCAAGCGCCCCTGGGCCTAGAACTACATGTTGAAGCCCACGTCGGACGGGGCATGCGTGCGCATGCGCACGCGTTCAACAAGAGCACGGGGCTTGTGCTCTGGACAGCAACCAGAGAGGACGTGTTCTCCGGAGCTCCGAGCAAGGGGAAGCTCACGAGGGGCCACGCCCCATGCAACCTCCACCCGGGCCCCTCAAGCCATACAGATAAGTACCGCAGACAATCAGCAGCGTAAGCCGAGCTGGGGGAAGGCGCGCAGCGCAGTGCAGAACACTAGAGAGTCAGAGAACACCACCAGCAACGGCGGTCAGGGACACGCGCAGGGGGGCTCCGCCCCACCTCCTCATGTTCCCCCCCTGCTCCAGCAAAGCTAAGTCTTGAATATTAACACCATAAGTGCCTGCAATTGAACTACGCGCAACTATAGAAAAACACGCAGCGCATAGTTGGGCATGTTTAACCCACTAACAACCGTCTAGATTATGCCACGAGTTGTTGCTGCGCAGAAACCTTTGGGGCAACACAATTTGGGCAATAGCGGACGCGGAGCCACGCGCGGCAGTCATCCGCTCGTAAAGGGAAAAACCCTGCATAACTTTTGAGCAATGAAAGACGCGGAGCCACGCGCGGCTGCAATCCGCTCGTAAAGGGGCATATTAACAGCTGCATGTACTAAACTAATGAGCACAGAAGGGTGCATGAACTTCTAGTGCAAGAGTGAGTGAATGTCAGCAGTCAGTGTGTGATGTAACACGCAGATGGTAATTCCCACTCTCTTTTCAGCATAACACTGCTCCGGATTCTGGACCTGAGAGTGCGCAGGCAGGAGGCCAGCACTCACCCCTTGAGATAAGTCCCTTTCTGGTTATAAGCCTTGTTGTGGGGGCTGAGGGGGAAATGTGCATGTTGTGAATATTTATGTCTATGAATACCAGTTATTGCTTTGTGTTATCCAATGTCCCCTTCCCTAACCACCTCCCCTCTCCCAGCCCTCTTTCCGGTTACCCTAACTACTGAACCTATCCAACCATTGAGATCCTAACCCTCTTTCCCGCCCGGGTCGCGGAAGCTTGTGTAAGTCTAACTTGCAGGCGCCAAGACCCTGGAGGGGTAGGTTGGTTCGTGCCACTCCTGAGCCTGGAAGCTGAAGCCGTGACAGAAGCACAAGCCCAAGTGTCACCGGCTCCCGAGTGGTACGACCCAACCAGTCATGGAGGAACTCACCAAGGTCCTGCAGAATCTGCAGGCTGAGTTTGCTGCCAATAGACAAGATTACGCGGTGTTGGCCACTCCGGTGCGCAGTCTATCTGCCCAAACTTCCCCCCTTCCTGGTGGTGCAGCGACGCCTACTCCGGTCCAGGTACATGTAACTCCCGAACACATGGTTCCCTTGGCTCCCCTAGAAAGGTATGGGGGGATCCTCAGAAATATCAGACCTTCCTCACACAATGTAAACTTCATTTCTTGACCAAACCTGCAGCGTTTCGATCAACCCAAGCTAGAACAGCTTTTGTCATTTCGTATTTGACAGGGGACGCAGCGGCTTGGGCAAATCCATTAATACAATGGGATGATTCAGTTTTGTATGACTGGGAAGACTTCCAGAATGAGTTCGGAAAGATATTTGATCGTAGGGCGGCTACAATGTGCAAAGATCGGGAGTTGCTAACCTTGCGTCAAGGGAATAAAGAATTGGTGACATACGTCACCCAGTTTAACCGCCTGGTTGCAGAGGCAGAATGGCCTCGAGAAAAACAAATGTCCCTTTTTTATCAGGGACTGAGGGAAGAGCTTAAAGATCTCATAGCTCAAGTTGATCCCCAGCCGCTCGATTGCCCAGCAATGATCGGTTTAGCTTTGCGATTAGATCACCGGCAGGCCGAGCGCCGGGGAGACAGGAAACGCAGGGACTCAAGACCGATAGCACGGTTCGATCAGTTCCGTGGGCCACGCCCTACGGGCCTGTCTGAAAAGACATCTGTAGACGAACCCATGCAAATAGGCTCGACCAGAGGTCCTCTTACTAAAGAGGAAAAAGAGTGCCGACGTAAGGAGGGGCTCTGTATGTATTGTGGCTCAGCAGGACATTTTGTAAAGGAGTGTTCCACCAAACCCAAGGCACAGGGAAACGTATCGGCTCGACAGTAGTAGGGGTGATACGGCCGAGCCAAAGGGCAGAAGATGCCCCAGCAGTTAAGTTTGCTAATTTTGCTCCACATATAACCTTGACAGGTACCCTAGGTTTTCTCGATCAGAGGGTCTCCGTGGCTTTGCTGTTGGACTTAGGGGCCATGGGCAACTTTATTGACATAGCATATGCGCGTAAACTAGGAGTACCCTTAAGTCAAAAGACCTCCCCAGAGCCGGTACGAGCAGTTGACGGTACTGCATTAAGTTCTGGACTTATTACACAGTGTACTCAAACGCTGTCGTTATGCTGCCAACAATGTCATATGGAAAATATTCAGTTTGATCTAATTGCAGCCCCTCAGTTTGGGATCATTCTAGGTTTACCCTGGTTGATTAAACACGATCCACAGGTGCGATGGTCTAAGGGGGAAGTCTCTCTAACCTCTCCATATTGCTTGGAGCATTGTATTGTCTCAGAGAAGGTCGACAAGTCTGTTCAAAGCTTTGAAATAAGTGTTTGTGCCACATTTGTCGAGGAACCTGATCTAAGTTCTTTGCCTCCAGAATACCTCGAGTACAGGGATGTATTTAGCAAGCAAGCAGCTGAAACTCTGCCACCTCACAGGCCATTTGACTGCCGAATTGATTTTGAGTCAGGGGCGGTTTTGCCTTGTAGTAGGGTTTACGCCCTCACAGAAGCAGAAACCATCCATTTAAAGAACTATATAGACACTAATTTAAAGAATGGATTTATTAGGCCATCTAATTCACCGGTCTCGTCTCCACTCTTCATCATACCTAAGAAGACCGGAGACTTGAGAATGTGTATAGATTATCGCGGGGTAAATCGCATAACCATCAAGAACCGATACCCTTTACCTCTGATACCGGTTCTATTAGACCAAGTCCGCAAGGCTAAGGTTTATACTAAGCTGGATCTCAGAGGAGCATATCACCTGGTGCGGGTAAGAACCGGTGACGAATGGAAAACGGCCTTTAGAACCAGATTCGGGCTCTATGAGTTCCAAGTGATGCTGTTTGGTTTGTGCAACGCTCCCGCAGCTTTCCAGCACTTCTTAGACGAGGTTTTGCGAGGGTATTTGGACGTGTTCGCGGTGGTCCATATAGACGACATCTTGATATATTCTAATAACATGGAAGAACACATAAAACATGTAAGGGCAGTACTCCAACGGCTTCGAGAACATTGTTTGTTCGCAAACATAGAGAAATGCGAATTCCATTGTACTACAGTAGAATTCCTGGGATATTTTTTGACACCCTCTGGTGTTCAAATGGACCAGCGAAAAGTACAAGCTGTCCTAGATTGGCCGGCTCCTACCACTGTGAAGGAAGTACAGACATTCCTGGGATTTGCGAATTTCTATCGCAGGTTTGTAAAAAACTTCTCGGAGTTGGTCACCCCGATTACAACCTTGCTAAAAAAGGGGAAGACATTCCAGTGGGATGAGGCTGCAGAACGAGGATTTCAAAAACTAAAGCATGCCTTCACTTCGGCCCCAGTTCTAAGGCACCCGAATCTGGCGTCGCCTTTCGTGGTTGAGACTGATGCCTCCAGTTACGCTTTGGGAGCCATCTTATCTCAACGGGATGGATCAACAGGGTTATTACACCCAGTTGCATACTACTCTCGGAAACTGCTTCCGGCTGAAATAAATTACACCATAGCAGACAGAGAATTATTGGCCGTGAAGGCAGCTTTCGAGGAGTGGCGCCATTATCTTCTGGGCACTCACCATACCATAACAGTGATCACTGATCATAGAAATATACAGTTCATCAAAACTGCAAAAACCCTCAGTCCCCGACAGTTGCGTTGGGCGCTTTATTTTGCGGATTTTGACTTCCTCATAACGTATCATCCAGGATCAGACAATGGTAAAGCTGACCTGTTATCACGATACCCTGAAAATGAGATAAGAAACAACAAAGAAATACGTCCAATAATCCCAGCAGCTCGGATTGTCGGGTTAGTAGGTCGGCCCAATATCTTTGAGGACGTACTCCACGCCATGTCTACTCAGGAATTGAATGAGTGGTGTTCTCGAGGTTCTCAACACACCTTAGTGAAGGGTCTCCCGTATTATGCCTCTGCCTTGTACTTACCAACAACGACCCTCAGGGAAGAGGTTATGAGTTGGTGTCATGACGCTCCCACTGCAGGACATCCAGGTATAGCTAAAACACAACAAAATGTGGCACGTCATTACTGGTGGCCTACCTTACACCGGGACGTTCGACTCTATGTAACCAAGTGTAGCACTTGCAGTAGACAAAAGGCCAGTCATCAGAAACCTGCCGGCTTTTTACAACCACTGCCTTCTCCACCGACTCCTTGGCATACGATTACCATGGATCTGATTGTGGATCTACCCCCCATTCGAAAATACACTTCGATTCTAGTCGTGGTTGATTCATTAACCAAAATGGGTCATTTTATCCCTTGTCGGGGTGTCCCCACTGCCGGAGAATTGGCAGAATTATTTCTGCACAACATAGTACGACTTCACGGTTTACCTACGCGAGTCATTACAGATCGCGGGCCGCAATTCACCTCACGCTTTTGGCAAGCCTTTTGCCAACTAATTGGCATGGAGGTGAGTTTGTCTTCAGGGTACCATCCAGAAACAGATGGACAGACAGAGAAAGTAAATCAGGGACTTGAACAGTACCTCCGCTGTTACACCACCACCTCTGAATCTTCGTGGGTGGAATATGTCTGGTTGGCTGAAATCGCCTACAATAATTCAGTACACTGCTCCACAGGGTACACGCCATACTATGGAGTCTACGGCTCCCATTCCAGGGTCTTGCCCACCGTTGCTAATGTACCCCAGGAAAATGTACCCACGCTGTTAGGGTTGCATTCACATGCGCGCCAGGTTTGGACAAACATACAACAAAACCTAAATAAAGCCAAGCAAACTTATAAGGCCTATGCAGACAAAAAAAGACGTGATAGCCCCCAGTATAAACCAGGAGATCGAGTTTGGCTCTCCACGCTCCACATTCGAATGACAGGACCCCGTAAATTACAGCCCCGATTCATTGGACCATTTACCATAACCGCTGTGATCAATCCGGTGGCAGTAAGACTCAGGTTATCCAGCCAAATGAAGATCCACCCAACCTTTCATGTATCAATGCTTAAGCCCGCCCTACCTACTATCCGTACTACAAAACCACCACCCATTATGGTACAAGGACACCCGGAGTATGAAGTGCGGGCTATCTTGAACTCGCAACACCGGAAAGATGGGCTATATTACCTCATTGACTGGGTTGGGTACGGCCCGGAGGATCGATCTTGGGAATCTGCTAGGGATGTTCATGCACCACGACTGGTCAAGGCATTCCATCGTAACCATCCAACTAAACCTAAGCCCAGATCATCCTGTGCGGGGGGGGGAGTACTGTCATGGGCCACAATAATAAACATAGTATTCCAGTGCTGGGAAGGGCTCAGGAACTAATGACGATCAGCATCAAGAAGATGCAAGCCACAAAAAACAAAATACTTTTGTACAAAAGGCTATTGTGTCCTTTCTGCAGGAGAAACAGCTCAAGGACCACATCTCCCAAGCACCCCTGGGCCAAGAACTACATGTTGAAGCCCACGTCGGGCGGGGCACGTGCGCGCATACGCATGCGTTCAACAAGAGCACAGGGCTTGTGCTCAGGACAGCAACCATAGAGGACGTGTTCTCCGGAGCTCTGAGCAAGGGGAAGCTCACGAGGGGCCACGCCCCATGCAACCTCCACCCGGGCCCCTCAAGCCATACAGATAAGTACCGCAGACAATCAGCAGCGTAAGCCGAGCTGGGGGAAGGCGCGCAGCGCAGCGCAGAACACTAGAGAGTCAGAGAACACCACCAGCAACGGCGGTCAGGGGCACGCGCAGGGGGGCTCCGCCCAACCTCCTCATGTTCCCCCCCTGCTCCTGCAAAGCTAAGTCTTGAATATTAACGCCATAAGTGCCTGCAATTGAAATACGCGCAACTATAGAAAAACACGCAGTGCATAGTTGGGCATGTTTAACCCACTAACAACCGTCTAGATTATGCCACGAGTTGTTGTGTGCAGAAACCTTTGGGGCAACACGATTTGGGCAATAGCGGACGCGGAGCCACGCGCGGCAGTCATCCGCTCGTAAAGGGAAAAACCCTGCATAACTTTTGAGCAATGAAAGACGCGGAGCCACGCGCGGCTGCAATCCGCTCGTAAAAGGGGCATATTAACAGCTGCATGTACTAAACTAATGAGCACTGAAGAGTGAGTGAATGTCAGCATTCAGTGTGTGATGTAACACGCAGATGGTAATTCCCACTCTCTTTTCAGCATAACACTGCTTCGGATTCTGGACCTGAGAGTGCGCAGGCAGGAGGCCAGCACTCACCCCTTGAGATAAGTCCCTTTCTGGTTATAAGCCTTGTTGTGGGGGCTGGGGGGGAAATGTGCATGTTGTGAATATTTATGTCTATGAATACCAGTTATTGCTTTGTGTTATCCAATGTCCCCTTCCCTGACCACCTCCCCTCTCCCAGCCCTCTTTCCGGTTACCCTAACTACTGAACCTATCCAACCATCGAGATCCTAACCCTCTTTCCCCGCCCGGGTCGCGGAAGCTTGTGTAAGTCTAACTTGCAGGCGCCAAGACCCTGGAGGGGTAGGTTGGTTTGTGCCAATCCTGAGCCTGGAAGCTGAAGCCGTGACAGTCCCTAAAAAGGAGAAAGGAAAGTACAGGGTGATTAACCCACAAGTCTTACCCCAAGGGGGATTCTGTGAATCATTGGCTGGATCCTGAGTATTGCTCTGTCACATATGCTTCTTTTGACAAAGCAATGGAGCTAGTGGAGCAGGTGGGAAGAAGGGCACTGTTGGCAAAGGTCGACATTGAATCTGCTTTCAGGCTCCTGCCGGTTCATCCAGATAGCTTTCGTTTGTTGGGATTTAAACGGGAGGGTCAATTTTTCTTTGACAGATGCATGCCAATGGAGTGTGCAGTTTCATGTGCCTTCTTTGAACAGTTTAGCTCTTTTCTGGAATGGGCAGCGAAAATTAAGGAACCAAGGGGGGCGATCATGCACTACCTGGATGATTTTCTGTTCATTGGCAGAGAGGGCACGGAGGACTGTGGAGCTGCATTGAGATCCTTCCAGGTTCTAATGAAAGAATTGGGCACCCCCCTAGCCAAGGAGGAAACACAAACTCCAGTACATAGCCTGACATTTCTAGGGATAGAAATTGAAACTTGCAAAGGCACATGCAGGTTGCCAAAGGAGAAGGTTAGGGAGCTGGTGGAATTGATTGGCAGCATCCTAACAAAGGAAAAGACAACTCCTGGTCAAGTGCAACAGCTTCTGGGTAAACTCAACTTTGCGGCCAGGGTAGTACCAGCAGGAAGGGTATTTGCCAGGAGATTAGCAAGAGCCACAGCAGGGGTGACTAACAAACACCACCACATCAGCTTGAGCGCTGCCCTCAAGGAATACCTGGTCATGTGGCGCATATTTCTGCAGGGTAGAATGGGGTCAGCCTATGGCGGGAAGCATGGGCTACCAGCAGTGAGTTACACATGTATTCTAACGCCTCTGGAAGGGATGGTTTTGGTGTGATCCTGGGCACACAGTGGTGTGCACAGAGGTGGCCAACACAATGGAGGAAGAAGAGGAGGCTGGGGAACAGTGTGGCCCTGGAGCTGTTCCCGATCGTGATCGCCCTCCTGCTGTGGCCAGGTGAGTTGTGCAACAGGAGGGTCCGTTTTTGGTCGGACAACAAAGCGGTGGTCCAGTCCATCAACTTACAGTACACTTCATGCCCGGTGGTTCTGGGTCTTCTCAGAAAACTTGTAGAAGTTTGCTTGTACCAGAATTTTGAGTTTAGAGCAAGACATGTACCAGGAATTGTTAATGTGGCTGCTGACGCTCTTTCTCATTTCCAGTGGGAGAGATTCCGGAAGGCCCACCCAAGGGCACAGCAGAGAGGCGCAGATTTCAGCCAGGAGTGGTGGCACCTGATGTCGTAGACCCCACGCTCTGGGATCTTGGGGAGCAGTCGCTCTCACCAGGAGTGCGTTCCAGGTATCAAAAGGGCTACAGTACGTTTGTGAGGGTGATGCACGATGCAGGGCACTCAAACCTGGATCTGACATCCCAGGTGGAGCGGTTTGTGGTGTGGGCACACAAGCAAGGGCAGAGCAGGAGCTGGGTCACAGGTCACTTAGCTGCAATAGCATTCCATTCAAAACTGAAAGGAGATGGGGACCCAACTAAGGTTTTCTCAGTAAGGGCAGCGATCAAAGGGTGGGGAAAGCTGGAAGGGTGCAAGAAAGATGTCCGTAAACCCATTGATTTTGAAATACTGAAGAGGTTATTGGTGGAACTAGAAGGGGTGTGCACGGACGGTTTTGAGCTTGGGCTCATCAGGGTGGCATTTGCTTTGGCATTCTTCGGGGCTCTCCGGGTGAGCGAATTGGTGGCAACAGGGAAGGGTGATGACTCGGGTAGGGCACTGGCTCCTGGGGATGTCATAATCACTGAGGGTGGGCTCTCAGTGAAGGTCAGGAAATCAAAGACTGATCAGGCCAGGAGGGGCACCTCAATCAGCTTTCAGAGGTCAGCGGAACAGTCCAGCTGCCCCACTTGGTTACTGTCCCAGTACTTGACAAACAGGCCAGCCGGTGCCAGGTACCTCTTAATACACAAGGATGGGTCTCCACTGACAATGTTTCAATTCCGGAGGGTACTGGCCATGGCTTTGAAAAGAGTGGGGTGCCAAGGGGAAGGATGGTCCACGCATGGGTTCCAGATAGGGGCAGCAACAACAGCATTTCAGGCAGGGATGCATGGCACGGCCACCCAGAAGCTGGGAAGATGGCAATCAGACAGGTATAAACTGTACATTCGCCCAGGGGGGCAGGTCAAGCAGGTCAACCCCTCCAAGTAAATAGGTCAGGCTCAGGTGTGACAAAAGAAGGGGGGGACCTGGGGGATACAATAGGGCGGAAAGGTTTAATAACTATGTGTTTGATTTTATTACAGCTGAACGTACGGTCTGGATAATTGGCCACTCGTTTATCAGCAGAGCGAAGAGATGGGGCCGCACTATGCCAGTTCGGGGGATCAATTTGGGTTTTCATGACACAGAGCTGGTGTGGCTGGGAACACCGGGCAGGCTGTGGCATTCACTGCTCCCCGCGTTGCACAGGCAGATCGCCAGGAGGGCACCCCCTAGGTTGCTGGTGGTGCACCTTGGAGGGGGAATGACCTGGCGGATTTGGGGAGGGGGCGATTGCTGAGAGTAATGCAAGAAGGCATTAGAATTCTAGCACAAATGCTGCCAGAAACAGAGATAGCATGGTCAGAGCTGATTCCAAGGAAGGTGTAGCGGGGTGCGGCGTCTAACGCTGCCATGGAAAAATCAAGCCGAAGGGTTAACAGGAGCATAGAGCACTTCATGAAGCAGGAAGGGCTTACATTTGTCAGACACCGGGAGTTGTGTGAAGGGAACCCAGTAGATATTGCAGCAGACGGAATGCATCTATCAGACCACGGGACGGGCCATTTCAACTTAGTGCTGTGGGGATCAGGGGTGTCGCTAGGTCTGGAAAAGACCCGGGGCTATGCTAATGTTGGAACTGTTGGGACTGTGGGCTAGCTAGCCTTTTGGCTGTAGCTCCTGAGATTCTATCCGGGGCTATAACCAAAAGACCAGGGGCTATAGCCCCCTTGGCCCTCCCCTAGCAACGCCTCTGGTGGGGAGTGATGGCAAGAACCGGATGTAAATAGTGGTTGGTGAGTACGAGCAAGAGGAGGAATTTGGTGTGGGGGCATTTGGGGTCCTGGGGGGGCACACAAAAGCGTGACAGAGTTACGAGGGAGGTCCCGGAGAAGGAGGCACGCTGTAGCTGGTCCGTGAGCTACAACCACTGTCTGCTTCAGGCAGGACAGGGTGACACGGGCACTGATACCAGGACGATTGGTACTCCTTAACAACTGATGCAGTGGCCTTATTCGCTCCATGTTCTCTGGAGGAAGGACTGAACTGGCAGTGGAACCCAGGGCGGGCCCTGGTGGTGTGAGATGGCTCACAGGTTTTTGGACATGGGACTTTTGTAAGGCGGGATTGGCGGAGCCACCCGGCTAAGGACCATGGTTGGTGCCAGGCAGTCATAAGACCTGAGCAGGGGATGGGGGGCCGCCCTCATAAAATGACTCCAATTATGCAACCATATGTTTTTTCCAATAAAATGTTATTTATGTTTCCAACTTTCAGAAAATCTCTGTCTCTATCATTGGAGTAAACAGGTTAATAAATGTTATACAGGATTACTGGTATTATGTAAGGGGCCAAGGAGTAGGGGATAACCCCGCTATGCGCAGAACAATACCTAAGTGCAAACATTGGTCGTCCCCTGTGTGCACATACCACTTAACAAGAAATGACCTGAAGGTCGCGGTTTGCAGATCACAGGTGACACAATGCCGCCTCTCCCTCCCAAACCAGGAGTCTAATGAATGCAGAGCTGCGTTGATGTTAACTCTTCAAGCACGCCTTTCCCAAGTGTCAACCCACCGATGACCTGTACAAACACGAATGCCTGCCCAGCTGCTACAGAAACAGTGTGTCATGAACGGCGGTGCGCGGACTACTTTTTGGCTGGTGCTCAGACCTATATAAGGTTGCCCTACCCCTCCTTCCGCCTTTCCTATTCCTCCCTAAAGTTTACCTCCACAAGTTGTAGTAAGGTGTGCCTGCTGGTTGCCTTTATGACCCTCTTCTGCTGAGGCCCTCGTGTAAGTAGCGAAGATTGCATTAGGCTCATCAGCTCGTTAGTTCCCATTCTTAAGTAAATGCAACAACACCAACTTTTTTTTATATAGAGGTATGCAGGGCCGAAATCAATAATACAATCGCAGAATAAACTGGCTAACAGTTTAAGTCCCCCTTCCAACCGATCCAGTAGACCCAACTGCAGTACATTTGTTATTAGTGAAATCTGCCAGAAGAGGGTGCTGTGGGATCGTTTATGAAAACTGAAACCTACATCACCGAACATATCTCACCGCAGAATCTTTGCGGTAGAGAAGAGAAGCCCACAGTTCGGGCTGAAAGCATTTTAATGGACATTGGGAGCTCCAAATGCATCCTTCCACTTGACTGTAGCGTGGCTAAATCACGTTATCCGACCCCCCCACCCTCGCGACCACCGCCACGGAGAGAACAGCGAGACGGTAATGGCGCCCAACAGTAGCGCACATTTTCTCTATTCGTCACACAACGGTCAACTGCGTTGTTGCTAAACTTTTTTGTACAATTGGCGCCTTTTCTTCTCATATTAATTATTTATTAAACCAAGGGATTTTACTGCTTACTCTCTACGACGAACAGGAATTTGCTTTCTTGTTCCAATTTAAGTGTACACCTCGGGGAAGATTCACAAAGAAACGTGGATTGTTAATTTATTGACTTAATGATTAATTATCATCCCCGTTTTACAGGGTTTATCAAAATAGCCCGTTTTTTTATGATTGCTGCAGCTCTACTTGTTACTTGCACCTGAAAACGCTTTTTCGGAAGGAACAAAGTGCAGTTTACCACTGTGGAAAATCTGTAAATGTTAAAACGGAGTCGCCCACAAATTGCACACATACACCCAAAATGAATGGGTGTCTGACACCGAGTGCCCTGCTCTGGCGTAGCTTAATCCACGCCAGACAGCAAAGAAATACAGTTTACAAAAACAACTTTTTTCTCTCGCTCCAAAACATTTGCCACCAGATGATAGCCATGTTTAATCCTCATATTCCACACCCCCTTCGTGGATGTTCATACCCCTTGTTCTGCCATGTGCCACCACCACTCACTCCACTGCTCCCCAACACGGCCCCGGTAAGGTTCACTATTGGTGGTCTTTAAGTGGGTTACGCAACAGTGCGCAATTCACATCACTAGAAACAGACACATCCTCAAATTCTTTTGTGAATTCCTAGTAATTTACTCATGATTAAATAACGACCTTTTCTCCAGAAGTAAACTGCACATGTTCCTGGAAAACACTTCAGCGCTCTTTTTGTATAGGGGCGTAACTTTAATGGAAGGCGTGGAAGCCTTAAGGCCTGATTGACATAACCTTTTCCTATGGGATTGTGCGAAATGGCGCAATCCAAAAGTAAAACATTTGTCGAAACCCCATAGGAAGACGTTATGTGAATCAGGCCCTAAGGCTTTTATGCCTTCCATTAATGTCACCCCCATTTTCATTCATTGATATGGGCGAGAGGAGGGGCACGGAACGCAACGTGCGTTTGCCCACCCCCCCTCCTCTCTGCCACACAAATGCTCAGGATCCCTATGGGATCCGCCCACTTTATGCACCAGGATAGGGATCCAGTGTTCACTCACATTGCACGGCGAAGTGAAAATGTGCAGAAAGTTTGGCGGCCGGCGAGAGCCTACGTGTATGCCAACACGTAACGGCTTTTCTGCGCCAAATTATTCATTTGATTAAAATGAGCTCCTTTGTGAATTGTGCCCTTTGGCTTCACTGGAGCGACAGGTCTAAGGCTCTGGCCATAGCGCAGTCCCCTCTGGACCCCTACACAGTCTCCGGCTTTACCCTTTTCAGGTACTGTTGCTGCTCTATTCCTGTCTCACGCCCTCTGCTGGCAGAAGAGTCTTCTCTTCCCCTTTCCATAAAAAAACGCGCATTTCTTTTTTGCAAAGAAGATACATCACCAACATTGTATCATACATTTCCAGCAAATTGCCTACAAAAGTATTTTTAAAAAGCTTTCGACCATGCATACAAAAGACTTCTCCAAGTCACGTGGCATTTACCCAACCTGCACATATCTCTATATGTACAGAATTAGGGACACAAGGTGGACGAAAACGTTTCCCTAAACACAGGACAATAGTCCCAATGAACATGTTCATCTGTCAGGCATGGGCACGCCCCCTCTGTTCGCGTGCGGGTGCTTGCAGAGTTAGATCAAGGATTGCCTCCAATTAAGCATTCGCCAGAATACAAATGCAATTTGAATTCGCCTTTTGCAACCTAAATATTTCTGGCCCTCCTTTCCTCATGTTTAGACTGTATTGCACCTGCCCTTGTGTTTTAAACCATTTATGAATTGGGTGGCATAGAGCGCCTGGAGACCATGAAAAGAGCAACCGTGCGCTATAAATCAACATAACATGACGTAGCCTTGGATTGCCCCGATCTGTGTTTATCTTTCCCAAGTTCTGGCTTCAGCCAAGACATGAAAGCAGAACCCCAGAAAGGATATTGACTCCAACTCTGAATTACTACTGCAGAGACTACTACTCCATTCACAAAGAAGCTGCCATGAGCAACTCTGACTTACTCCTGGAGAGAGACTACTACTCCATTCACAAAGAAGCTACCATGAGCAACTCTGACTTACTCCTGAATAGACTACTACTCCATTCACAAAGAAGCTGCTATGAGCAACTCTGACTTACTCCTGGAGAGCCTACTACTCCATTCACAAAGAAGCTACCATGAGCAACTCTGACTTACTCCTGGAGAGACTACTACTCCATTCACAAAGAAGCTGCCATTTAGCAACTCTGACTTACTCCTGGAGAAACTACTACTCCGTTCACAAAGAAGCTGCCATGAGCAACTCTGACTTACTCCTGGAGAGACTACTACTCCGTGCACAAAGAAGCTGCCATGAGCAACTCTGACTTACTCCTGGAGAGACTACTACTCCATTCACAAAGAAGCTACCATGAGCAACTCTGACTTACTCCTGGAAAGACTACTACCCATTTCACAAAGAAGCTACCATGAGCAACTCTGACTTACTCCTGGAGAGACTACTACTCCATTCACAAAGAAGCTGCCATGAGCAACTCAGACTTACTCCTGGAGAGACTACTACTCCATTCACAAAGAAGCTACCATGAGCAACTCTGACTTACTCCTGGAGAGACTACTACTCCATTCACAAAGAAGCTGCCATGAGCAACTCTGACTTACTCCTGGAGAGCCTACTACTCCATTCACAAAGAAGCTGCCATGAGCAACTCTGACTTACTCCTGGAGAGACTACTACTAATTTCACAAAGAAGCTACCATGAGCAACTCTGACTTACTCCTGGAGAGACTACTACTCCATTCACAAAGAAGCTGCCATGAGCAACTCTGACTTACTCCTGGAGAGACTACTACTCCATTCACAAAGAAGCTACCATGAGCAACTCTGACTTACTCCTGGAGAGCCTACTACTCCATTCACAAAGAAGCTGCCATGAGCAACTCTGACTTACTCCTGGAGAGACTACTACTCATTTCACAAAGAAGCTACCATGAACAACTCTGACTTACTCCTGGAGAGCCTACTACTCCATTCACAAAGAAGCTACCATGAGCAACTCTGACTTACTCCTGGAGAGCCTACTACTCCAGTCACAAAGAAGCTACCATGAGCAACTCTGACTTACTCCTGGAGAGCCTACTACTCCAGTCACAAAGAAGCTACCATGAGCAACTCTGACTTACTCCTGGAGAGCCTACTACTCCATTCACAAAGAAGCTACCATGAGCAACTCTGACTTACTCCTGGAGAGCCTACTACTCCAGTCACAAAGAAGCTACCATGAGCAACTCTGACTTACTACTGGAGAGAGACTTCTACTCGTTTCACAAAGAAGCTACCATGAGCAACTCTGACTTACTCCTGGAGAGACTACTACTCATTTCACAAAGAAGCTACAATGAGCAACTCTGACTTACTCATGGAGAGACTACAACTCATTTCACAAAGAGGCTACCATGAGCAACTCTGACTTACTCCTGGGGAGACTACTACTCAATTTACAAATAAGCTACCATGAGCAACTCTGACTTACTCCTGGGGAGACTACTACTCAATTTACAAATAAGCTACCATGAGCAACTCTGACTTACTCCTGTAGAGCGAGAGAGAGAGATAGAGAGAGACAGAGAGAGACAGAGAGAGAGAGAGAGACAGAGAGAGAGAGAGAGAGACAGAGAGAGAGAGAGAGAGAGAACGAGAGAGAGAGAGAGAGAGAGAGAGACTTCTACTCAATTCACAAAGAAGCGACAATGATCAACTCTGACTTACTCCTGGAGAGAGAGAGACTGCTACTAAATTCATAAAGAAGCTACCATGAGCAACTCTGACTTACTCCTGGAGAGAGACCACTAATCATTTCACAAAGAAGCTACCACGAGAATCTCTGACTTACTCCTGGAGAGAGAGCGACTTCTACTCATTCCACAAAGAAGCTACCATGAGCAACTCTGACTTACTCCTGGAGAGAGACTACTACTCAGTTCACAAATAAGCTACCATGAGCAACTCTGACTTACTACTCGAGAGAGAGGCTTCTTCTCAATTCACAAAGAAGCTACCATGAGCAACTCTGACTTACTCCTGGAGAGACTACTACTCAATTTACAAAGAAGCTACCATGTGCAACTCTGACTTACTGCTGGAGAGACGACTACTCAATTCACAAAGAAGCTACCATGAGCAACTCTGACTTACTCCTGTAGAGCGAGAGAGAGAGAGAGAGATAGAGAGAGACAGAGAGACACAGAGAGACAGAGAGAGATAGAGAGAGAGAGAGAGAGAGAGAGAGAGAGAGACCTCTACTCAATACACAAAGAAGCGACAATGAGCAACTCTGACTTACTCCTGGAGAGAGAGAGACTACTACTAAATTCATAAAGAAGCTACCATGAGCAACTCTGGCTTACTCCTGGAGAGAGAGAGACTTCTACTTATTACACAAAGAAGCTACCATGAGCAATTTTGACTTACTCCCGGAGAGAGAGACTACTACTCAATTCACAAAGAAGCTAACATGAGCAACTCTGACTTACTCCTGGAGAGAGACTATTACTCATACTCATTTCACAAAGAAGCTAACATGAGCAACTCTGACTTACTCCTGGAGAGACTACCACTCAATTCACAAAGAAGCTACCGTGAACAACTCTGACTACTCCTGGAGAGACTACTACTCAATTCACAAAGAAGCTACCATGAGCAACTCTGACTTACTCCTGGAGAGAGAAACTTCTTCTCAATTCACAAAGAAGCTACCATGAGCAACTCTGACATACTCCTGGGGGAGACTACTACTCAGTTCACAAATAAGCTACCATGAGCAACTCTGACTTACTACTCGAGAGAGAGGCTTCTTCTCAATTCACAAAGAAGCTACCATGAGCAACTCTGACTTACTCCTGTAGAGACTACTACTCAATTCACAAAGAAGCTACCATGTGCAACTCTGACTTACTACTGGAGAGACGACTACTCAATTCACGAAGAAGCTACCATGAGCAACTCTGACTTACTCCTGTAGAGCGAGAGAGATAGAGAGAGAGATAGAGAGAGACAGAGAGACAGAGAGACAGAGAGAGATAGAGAGAGAGAGAGAGAGAGAGAGAGAGAAAGAGAGAGAGAGAGAGAGAGAGACCTCTACTCAATTCACAAAGAAGCGACAATGAGCAACTCTGACTTACTCCTGGAGAGAGAGAGACTACTACTAAATTCATAAAGAAGCTACCATGAGCAACTCTGGCTTACTCCTGGAGAGAGACCACTAATCATTTCACAAAGAAGCTACCACAAGCATCTCTGACTTACTCCTGGAGAGAGAGAGACTTCTACTTATTTCACAAAGAAGCTACCATGAGCAATTTTGACTTACTCCCGGAGAGAGAGACTACTACTCATTTCACAAAGAAGCTAACATGAGCAACTCTGACTTACTCCTGGAGAGAGACTATTACTCATACTCATTTCACAAAGAAGCTACCATGAGCAAATCTGACTTACTCCTGGAGGGAGACTATAACTGAATTCACAAAGAAGCTAACATGAGCAACTCTGACTTACTCCTGGAGAGACTACTACTCAATTCACAAAGAAGCTACCGTGAACAACTCTGACTACTCCTGGAGAGACTACTACTCAATTCACAAAGAGGCTACCATGAGCAACTCTGACTTACTCCTGGGGAGACTACTACTCAATTCACAAAGAAGCTACCATAAGCAACTCTGACTTACTACTGGAGAGACTACTACTCAATTCACAAAGAAGCTAACATGAGCAACTCTGACTTACTCCTGAAGAGACTACTACTCAATTCACAAAGAAGATACCATGAGCAACTCTGACTTACTACTGGAGGGAGACTACTACTCAATTTACAAAGAAGCTAGCATGAGCAACTCTGACTTACTCCTGGCGAGACGACTACTCAATTCACAAAGAAGCTACCATGAGCAACTCTGACTTACTCCTGGAGAGAGAGAGAGAGAGAGAGAGCGAGAGAGAGACTTCTACTCAATTCACAAAGAAGCTAACATGAGCAAATCTGACTTACTCCTGAAGGGAGACTACTACTCAATTCACAAAGAAGCGAACATGACAACTCTGACTTACTCCTGGAGAGACTATTACTCAATTCACAAAGACGCTACCATGAGCAACTCCGATTTACTCAGAGAGAGAGAGAGAGACTGCTACTCAATTCACAAAGAAGCTACCATCAGCAACTCTGACTTATTCCTGGAGAGAGTACCACTCATTTCACAAAGAAGGCACCATGAGCAACTCTGACTTACTCCTGGAGAGACACTACTACTCATTTCACAAAGAAGCTACCATGAGTAACTCTGACTTACTCCTGGAGAGACTACTCTGGTACACGGGAGATTGAATACTACTCAATTCACAAAGAAGCTACCATGAGCAACTCTGACGTACTCCTGGAGAGAGACTACTACTAATTTCAAAAAGAAGCTACCATGAGCAACTCTGACTTACTCCTGGAGAGAGAGAGAGTGACTTCTACTCATTTCACAAAGAAGCTACCATGAGCAACTTTGACTTACTCCTGGAGAGAGAGACTACTACTCAATTCACATAGACGCTACCATGAGAAACTCTGACTTACTCCTGGAGAGACTACTACTCAATTCACAAAGAAGCTACCATGAGCAACTCTGGCTTACTCCTGGAGAGACTACTACTCAATTCACAAAGAAGCTACCATTAGCAACTCTGACTTACACCTGGAGAGAGACTACTATTCATTTCACAAAGAAGCTACCATGAGCAAATCTGACTTACTCCTGTATAATATGATGATGTGATATGGCATTTGTAACGCGCCTATACACAAGTGTTTCAAGGCGCGACGAGGCAGGGAGGGGGGAAACAAGGGGAGGACAGACAACGATCCTACTAGGCCAGGTGTCATTCAGATCACACAAGTGCAGGGGTAGGGGGAAGGGAGAAGTGCAAGGGGAAGGGGAGGGGGGAAGTGCAGTACAAGAAAAGGGCCAGCTGGTGGCAAGTGCAGGGTAAGTGCAGACAAGTGCTGGGAAGGGGGGGCTGTAGGGATACAGAGACAGTCCCGAAGTGCAGGGGTTGCCAGGGAGGCAGTGCAAGTGGAGAGTGGCTGGGCCCAGGGCCGAGGTCGGTGAGATTTGCCCAGTTGCAGATTCAGTGCAGTTTCAGTGAAGAATTAGCAGGGGAGAGAAAGAGAGACTTCTACTCAATTCACAAAGAAGCTACCATGGGCAACTCTGACTTACTCCTGGCGAGAGATAGACTTCTACTCATTTCACAAAGAAGATTCCATGAGCAACTCTGACTTAATCGCAGAGAGAAAGACTACTACTGAATTCACAAAGAGAGAGAGACTACTGCTCAATTCACAAAGAAACTACTACTCTGACTTACTCTTGGAGAGAGACTACTACTCAATTCACAAAGAAGCTACCACGAATAACTCTGACTTGCTCCTGACTTTGAAGATTAGGGTCTTCAAGTCCTTCATGAAGTGCAGACTGGAGGGGGCCATCTTATCTGCGTTGCAAACCTGTTGCATACAGAATGCATAGCACGAAAAGGCATGTTCCCAGTTTTTAACCCCTTGCCATTCTTTGTTTCCAGTGTGGTGATGTACTGGCTTCTGATGGTGCACTGAGTTGGTGAGTCTCTTGGCCCGGTAGAGTGATGTTTTAGTTGTGACTGCTTTTCAGGTGATGCAGGCTTCCTCGAGCATAACATGTGCTTTAAAAAAAACGTTTTATTGGTTTTCAACAACAAGAAGACCACATGTGCTTAAAGTAGTAGCCAGTCAGTGCATTTCCTTGAAGATGGAGGTGACGTGGGCCACTTTTTCTTTGTCTCGTAATGAGGCATGCTGCAGCATGTTGAACAGCTTTCATGTGGCAAAGGTGACATCTGGGACTCCTGCGCGTAGCGTGATGCAACCTTCCAGGCGGGAGATAACCAGAGATTGGGTAAATGTTCTGAAAATCAGGGCAGGGATGCAAGGCTTGACTTTGCAGAGAAGTGCAAACTGGTATCATGCTACTTCGGTCTTCTTGGCGATGTTAGTTTTGATTGAAGTCACAGTCAATGGTAAAGCTGAAAGATGTTGCACTGGGGGAGAGTTGTCGTATGAATCCATTGAGCTGTAAGTCAATCAGCCAATTCTACACTTGTATATGCTTGTTGGGGTTTCCTAGGAGAATTAATTCAGTCCTTGTCGCGTGAGCTTTAAGTAGGTGCTTCACATCCAGGCCTTAGATGAGGGCCAGACACCACTTGAGTCAATGTACTTGCTCTATGTCACCTGTGTAGTGGTTTATCTGGATGTCCGTGTTTGTGAGGATGTCCCTCATAGGCTCCATGTCGAGGTGGAAGATGACAGGACACAGGATGGAGTTTTATGGAATTCCTGTTGGGTAAAACCAAAGATAAATGGACACTGGTGTGTTTCATTTACCATGAAAAGTGGGTACATGCGAGATGCAGGCCGTTAGCTACTTCCATGAGCGACAGCACCTGCCAAACGGCACAGAGTTTGCCACACACCTGGACCTTACCTTGTGAATAAGGAGGAGAATATTACCTGGAGCAGGCTTGCTTTCCAAGAAGGAGGAGAGGCTGACTCATGAGGGCCCCTTCTGACTGAGTGCCTTAAAGAATATTTCATAGTGAGTATGAAGATTCCCCCACATGTAATTAGAAAAAGTCCCCTAGAATCATAGCTTTGCTAAATCCCTGGAGTGCGGGGGATTGAGGAGGTGCTTTCCACCAGGGAGCGCTCATTCCAAATTGAATATCTTGTTATTTTTGTGTGAAATGCAACATTGCTTTCTGACTACATTTAAAGCCAAGTGAGATTGACTGCTTGTAGAAAACAGCATGTCCCTGTGCACAGAGCGCAGGGGCTGATTAATCAGAATGTGAAAATAGTGTGTTGTAGTTTGTTACTGTGATTTATAATCTACTTCTGTTGTACAACAGTTGAAGGAGAGTACATTGAAATAGAACAAAAGTGCTTTTTCTGTCCTATGTGCACTGTGTAAAACAGGGAGCACCTCCTGTCTCATGACATTTCCCAGTAATGGTTGGGCTCAGCACCTATGCAACCCAATTTGAGAAGCGTAGTGGGAGGGTTACTCATTCCTGTATTAGAAAATGAATCATAAAACCATTTTCCTATATTGTGTGTCTCAATCAATAACAGTGCGTCGTACATTGATAACACCACTCTCCACACACAAGCCTGTAGAACTAGATGAAACCCATAATAGTCTACCTTCACATTGAATGCACATGTTAAAAATCCCCAACCTCACATTCACACAGCGGTGAAAACCTCTGTAAATATGGGCGCATAAATGTAATCTTTCTATGCACCCTTTCACTTTTACTAATACTTATTTTTAATACTGGAGAAATTAAAATGTTCTTAATTTGCTGAATAATTATTTAATGTATGAGTATTTGAACACACTGCCCAATACGCATCAATACCATTATTCAAGTATTTAGCATTGAGCAGATCTTATTTTGTAATATTGAAGATTAGTATTCAGAAATAATAATTTATATTCTGTGATTGCACGTGTGTTCCACCTCATAGTGTGATTGTCACAGGCCGGCCATTTCTAATTGTGTAGATAAGCCCATGTTAATATACATCTGATATATTGGAGTGACCTTCCCTACACCACTGGGTTTTGACCACAAATAGCCTTGTTATTGTCCCTAGAATTGTGGGGTGGGACTATCTACCAAGTAAGGAGTGTTGAACCAGGGATTGCCACTTAGTAAAAAGAATGATATAGCGAGAACAGAAAAGATCTCAACACTCCATAGGGTCAGCGATGGTACTGGTTGGAGTCCATCTGGAGCAGTTGGTCTGTGCTGGAGAGGTACAGGGTGAGCCACTGCAGGCTTTCCCATGCGCATGGCAAAGATGTTGTGGAGGGCTTTATGCTCAACAGTATCAACAGTGTCAGAGAGGTCAAATAAGACAAATTGGGTGCAGGGCCAAATAAGCCTTGCCAGGATTTGAACTAGCAACTGCAAGTCACACACCGATATCCAGTGCGTGCTGAACTTGCTGAGCTACCTCAACAGCAATGACTTGCCAGCACTGCAGGGAATTGAACGTTTAAATTTAGAATAATTAGTTTAGTTATAGAGCTATCTGCAAACATGTGAGGTGCAAGTCACAAACATACCCTTTAGTCAGTGGAAATGTTACCCCTCAATTAGAAGATTTCAAAACCGCTCCGAGAGATTCAACAGACTTGTGTCTGTATCATAGAGCGGACGTTTTAGTAACAGTCTCTTACTGCTTTCGATATTTGGAACATATGCACTTGATTCCATTTGGCTCATGGTAGTAATTGGAAAGTGTAACAGTCGCACTTAAGGAGGGAGATGGAGGGTGAGGGGGTCAGGGGACTGGAGCCAGAGAAAGCCAATCCGCTCAGTGAAGCGATCCTCCGGAGGTGGTATACGGCAGATGAACCAGAATCTCTCTCCTCTTCCCAAATTAGTTTGTAGGGTACCCTGGAGAAAATAGTAGACGCAGACCACCAGGAAAAACCTGACGGGTGAGAAGGCACCTGTGAGCAGAGCTGATAGTATGGCGGTCTGGGAACTATGGTACCGGCATGCTTACCGGTACCATAGTTCCTGGACCGCCATGCTCGTAATGAGGCCCAGAGTATTGATAGCCTGCTTGGGCTTCAACCAATACCCTGAGGAAACCCAGTGATCTGTAAGGGGCACATATTGGCACTGTTAGTGGATCAAGTCTGGAGCAGACTGGAGTCTGTAGTAGTGGGTGCACGCCCAGGATGGGGACCTTTGGCTAGCTGGGGAGAATAACTTCAGTCTGAAAAGCACACAGATAGGAGTGGGGTGTAGACATTCATGTCTGTAATCATTCTGGGTATCAACCAAGGAAAAGAGGAATCATAAGTACTTGCTGGTAGGTTTGTGCTGCATTTAACTCCCAGAAGCCGTGGAAGGCACCCCGTGGCCAGAGCGACGGGAACCACAAAATAACCCAAGGACCTGAACCAAGGAGAAGCCAAGAGAGCCCGTACACCTTGTGAGGGTCTTGAAGATAGCTGCAAAGACACAACTTGTTCCCAGCTGTCTGTATGGTGGTAGACCCGGTAATTGGCCTTGTACTGGGATACCAGGTGGTCTTAGATTAGACCCTCACATCTGTTGTGCTTTCCCTCCATCCGGACAGCATTGGGCCAAGTCAACCACTCCTTGGGTTATAGTTTCTACCCCATAGACCCTGTAAGAGGTCATTGAACCCACATCCTGAAGCCCAAACCCAAGGTGTGCAAGGGCAATAGACCTAGGAAATCACGTCCTGAGCTATGTTTTGTTCACTCCGGTGCAATATTGTGTAGTGTAACCAAGCGGCCCACCTTTTCTGGTATATCTCCACATAGGCATTCATCCCAGCCATCCTGTGTTCAAAGTGAAACTGCGGAAATCTATATCAGGGTTTATGAGTGTCCTGTCCCCCCTGCAGTGACAGTAGATACATGGTTAAATATGTTTGTGCATTTCTTGAACCCTTCTTGTAACTGTTTAAAGTCAGCATGTTTCCTTGCTTTTAAAACTATGGCCGCTTTGTGGCACTACACAGCTGGGGAAGGTAATTCGTAAATTCCAGAGTTTTTGGAATCCCTGACCTCTTGTGTTGGCTGTTCATGTCAAGCCAATCTTACCATGCTGGTTCTTGGTGTTTTTAAGCAACACCATAGATGGCAAATAATGAGTCTGGAGTCTAAGCGGCCGCACTCATGGGAGGCTGCTTGAAACCTCGACCAGGCAAGCCCCGTCCGACTGAAACATTGGTAACCCTGTTAAGATATTGGGTCCCGGATCCATCTTTAAGGCCCTCCCCCCAATGAGCCAAACCTCACGCAAGAGAGAATTATTCAGAGACAATGAGGGCTCTTCCATCATTCCATAATTGTTTTAGCTGAATGCTAACAAAATAACCTATAGTATGTAGACCAAAATTGGATGGCATCGTATGGAATTGTCCTAGTCGTTCCTGGTTTTATGAAAAGCTGTCCAGCGTGAAGTTTGACATTTGAACAAGGGAATATAAGAATGTGTGAAAAGGGTCACATCTTTGATGCTTTCTTTATGGACACAACCAATGTGTCTGTGAACACCATTGACAGAGGGGGCAAAGAGCAGGGCTATTCTGGATGAGCCATAATCTTGTGAGAAGATCATGGACAAACGGCAGAGCATGCTAGTGACCGGTGCAGTCCTGATGCCCTCATCGGGTGTGGCTGTGCATATGCACACATAATCATAACAGCCTTGTATGGGGAAAAGTCTTGGGCAAATACAGCAAACATAGATGAACCCATTTGTGTCCGGAGAGATACAGACATCATAAGGCATTCAAGGACACAGGAACTATTTGCTAATGCCGTTCTCAACAAAAACAGGGTTGAGGGCACTTATGAGAGGGGCACTGTGGAAAAGACTGGCATGCCAGAGGCAGGGCCGCAGGCAGGGGACATGCCCTGGATCCAGGGTCTGCTACCTGTGGCTCTCTGGATGTGTTGGACTATAATTCCTATGATCCCTTACCATTGACTATGCAGGCGAGGGCTGATGGGAATTGTAGGACAAAACGACTGGAGAGCCAAGGTTGCAGACACCTGTCCGTGCCCTAGATGCATTGCTTGCAGTTGGTGGCTCCAAGCCACGCTCTGCAGGAATTGCAGGTAGTGGCCCTGTGCACACCAGAAATAATAAGAGTGACCAGGGCATGAGAATAGGCAATTCCCTGGGCACAGTTAGAGCATGCCAGTCCCTGCAGGAGCACTACACCAAAACAAGGTGAATTACCTGCCTGGCATTTGCCCATGTTCGGTGGGTACTCTAGGAACACTGAGCCTCTGGCATGACCTGTGTCCATGCCCTTGGCACAGCAGATAGAGGCACTGCACCGGGTCCTCACTGTTACAAAACCAAAACGATTCACTGAAACAATCTTTGGGTAAAGGAAGTTCTTGTTCTCTTCTAAGATTAGATATTAACCTATATTAATGGGGAAAAAAACTGTTAATGATAAGACATTCAATTTCATCAACCAACCATTCGCGCCTTGAAACACTTGTGTATAGGCACGTTATAAATGCCATATCATATCATACCTCTTAATATGGGCCACAGAAAGCATTTCATTTGTGCAGTGAACCACTTAATATGGGTAACAGAAGCTATTTTGTTCTGGTAATCAACCTCTTAGTATTATTGATTGATTGATTTAATTAATTTGTACTGTGCAACACCCTATCAGGGCGCTGAGTGGACTTTACTGCATCTGGGCCCAGATGGAACCAAAAATTAGTAATTAGCCAACGGGATTAGATTGGCGAGTTGAATGGATGAAGAAAATTAAGTGAAGAGAAAGGTTTTCTTTTTTTATAACGATTTATTTATTAAACAAAGCTTCCACAAAAGTAATTACATTTGTATACATCAGTAACAAAAAAAGTACACATTCATCAAAACTGATTTCAAATAAAAAAGGACCTTAAAAAGAATACATAATTAAATTCTAACTATTAATCAGTATTTGCACCCTGAGCTATATGGGTGAATGTAAGAACTTCAGACAATTTAGTTAAAAAGTAAAGTAAGAATCAAGGAAACCTACATACCAATCATGAGTCTAAGCCAAAGGGGACACGACTGAAGTCTCTTAAGACAGGCCATGTAGTTACTAGATGTTGTAATGTTTCCGTAGAGCTGGGCGACTAGCAAAGCCTACACATTCTCTCTGCTCTACCTAGTCACAGACTGGAGTCTAGTACTTCAAGAGTACACACTAGATTATATTTAAATCTAAATCTCATGTAAGCGATTCGAGAACTAGCTGCTGGACATCAGCCGACATATTTAGGTAACAAACCCTTGGGTCTGAAAAAGTAAGACTACTCTTTGGAAAGAGTGTACTTACTATTCTTTTCTGTAGTAGTTCTTCAATCGTTTTCATAAAGTTTAGATTTAAACTTTGAGGGATTCGGTTCAAGATCCTTAGTATCTTGTCGTATTTATTTTAAAATATCCTTATTCATTCTAGCAAAATGATTCAAAAAGGGGATTGATCCCTCAGTTAGACAGCGGTTCACATCTTCAAAAAGCTGGTGGAGCTCACATTTTTGCAAAAAAGCAAATGTCTTCCAACTTACCATTGTTCTCAAGAAAGTAAGACTCAAATCATGGCAGAGTATAGAATCTGGGAGACTAGATGGAAGAGGAAGAGAAGATTTCCAAATCTATCCTTCCACTATAAAAAATAAAATTGCTCAAATGTTATTTCAAGACTATGTAATTGCAGGCACAACCATCACTGTATACAATTTTAGAGTAGGAATAAAAGGCCTATCTGGAAACTGTGTAATACATCCTTTTAAATTCAGCAATGTACATTTTTGCTTTTGCTTTTAATGGGTCTTCTATTTTTTTCTTGAGGACCAATTGGACAAGTTGTACCCCAAGTAAAAAAAGGCTGTATACTCTATCTAGCTTGAGACCCGTACCTGTCCAATTTGTGATGCTGGGAATCCTCAATTTAGAAAATACCATGATATTTGATTTTTGTGCATTCACTGTCAAGGCATTGTTTGAAAAAGCTGCCAAATGTCTTTGAAGATGGATAGGTGCCAGGTCAAAAAGCATAAGGTCATCTGCAAAAGCCATCCAATGTAAATGGAGGAATCCTAACTTTACCAGAAAGCAGTTAATATTATCCTATAGATTTGAGCGGTAGAGGTTGAGAGGATGGGGGCAAGGATGCAACCTTGCCACAAACCCACAGTTTTACTATTGGGTTTGAATAGAGTTCCTTCCCCCATTAGCCTCACCTGCATTTTGGTGTCAGAATGCAATAAGATAATAAGTCTCAACAGATCCTCTGGGAAAGACCAGGTCTTAGGTTTACTCCAGAGAATCTCTCTATTAATGGCGTCAAAGGCATTTGAGAGATTCATATTAGCCATAGACACTGTTCTCCTGTGCTTGCAGTGGGTGTGCATTTATGGTGTAAGGACATAATGAAGCCTTTCAGGAAGGTCCCCATTTTTTCCTTAAACCAATTCGGAATTTGGAGACCTGGAAGTCCTTATCCAATGTTCAATTTCTTTCAAGATGAAGCTGGCAAAAAATGTGCTTGAACTGTCGGAAATTGCAATGGGACGGTAGTTCATAAGGTTTGCTTTATCACCTCTTTGAAAATCGGCATTATTTGCCAAGAAACAGGCACCACGTTCATGTCAATGATGTCTGAAAAAGATGCCCCAGGATATCCACCCGTAATTCGGGATTGTGTCTGCGGTGTGCGGGGCGAGGTGAGGGATTAGGGAGGAGGGTGCGAGTGCGGAGGCGCTGCAGTCTGGCTGCGCTGCTGCAGGCTAGTGCAGGCACAGTCAGGGCAGCAGGATGCAAGCCATTTGGGGTTGCAGTAGGCAGAATATTTTTTAGGCCAATGGCAGGCATAGTTAGGGCAACAGGATGCAAAACATTTGGGACGGCAGTAGGCAGAATGTCATTTTGGCTACTGGCAGGCATAGTCAGGGCACTAGGGTGCAAGACCTTGGTGGTAATCACAGGCATAGTAGAGGCAGGCATAAGCCTTGCAGGGCATTGGTGGTGGTTTTGGATGAGATGAGCGGTGCAGAGAGGCAGTGTGTGCGCATCGAGGTGTAGGTCAGAGATGGAGTCAACAAATGTATTGCTTGGTGGTAACGATGTGCGGGTTGAGAGGAGTGAGGTAACCCCGGGTAATGTTACTCATGGAGGAGGTCATGTTTGGAGGAGAAGGTCAGAGTCCTGCAGTACGAGCAGGCAGAGGGATGCCATTATGATGAGGTTTGAATGTGGTGAGTGTGACAGAGGAGGGGCAGTCCGGCGATGTCGGTGCAGCTGATGGGTGCGCAGCGGGTGTGCAGTGCGGGGTGAATGAGTGGTTCATGCGCGAGGAGAGTAGCACAGATGGGTGTAGGTTAGTGCAGAATGGTGCATCCCATGAAGGCAGTACATAGCTCGTAATATGGGGATAAGTAACAATAATAAGGTGTTGCCATAGACGCCAAATGGAATCTGCAAAAGTGCAGACTCCGAAGGTAGAGTCTCATGTTTATTGATTCTCACAAAAGAAAGAAAAGGGAAAAGAACTGTTCAGTCATTAAGTAAAGAGAAGGCCGTCACTATGGGTGTGATATCATCTCACCTACCCGTGGCATTGCAGGTTTTCCAAGGTTTCCTGAATCCTAGAGTGTCCTTTACTAGCACAGTGTAGATTTCCCAGGCATCTGAAAACTCTGGCTTCTTCAAGCATTCCATTGCAGGTTTTCTGGTGGTCCTCAAATCCTGTGGCAAATCCGGTCTGAACAAATTACTTGCCATGCGCATTGTCTCCTCCACAAGTAACATCTTAGCAAGGAACCGCCACCTGCAACTTCCATGACCCCCCATGCCCAGGGCTTGTCTGCTTCCCCTGTAATAGTTTTTGACCTCCTTCTCTCGGTCACTCTGACTCGTTCTCCTCTGGCCTCCTTGCCTGGATCTCATGCCTCCTTTCTCCCCTCCCATCGGCCTTAGGCCAACTAGGCCTCCTTGTCCCTTCTTCTTCTGATCTTCCCTCAACACCACGTTCACCTCCTGATGGCACCATGCCCTCCTGAATACCACCTTCAACTTCTGATATCAGAACATCCTCAATACCACCTCTATCACCTGATGTTATCACCTTCTCCCCCTCACACCCCCATCACCTTATCCGTACCCCTTGGATCGCTCTTCAAGGCTCTACAAATGCCTGCCGCAACCTCATTTTCCAAGAACCCACACTGACTCACTGCGGATTCTGGGCTTATAGGGGCTCTCCTCCCTCCCGATGGGTTTGAACTTGTGCTATAAAGTTGGTGCGGGCTGGAATTGCCGTTTTGCCCCGGGTTCACCAGAACTTATTTTGAGCTCTAGGAGCCAGACCAAGCGTTTATCTGGCCTGGTTGCCATCTTAGAATTAATTTCCTTCTGCCTGTGACTACATAGCACTGCCAGGGAAGGACATAGGTCCCTGTTCCAGTAGCACTCGGATCCTCAAACGTTGGCTCTCCAGAGGGTTTGGGTCTCAACTCCCATGAACCATAACCAGCATAGTCAATGGTGAGGGACCATGGGAGTCATAGTGCAAAACATCTGGAGAGCCACAGGTTCTAGACCCCTGCCCTGGCATGTAAACCTTCTGCTGATGAGCCCCTTACCAGACTCACTGGCTCTACAGAATGTGAGGGCAATGCTGGCTCTTCATAATTGTGCAGGTTACAATCTGCTGGTAGACAATAGGTTTGTAAGTTTGTATCATTTGTGGTAACCCAGGCTGCCAGGAAAATGTAAACTAACAACAGTATATGCTACATGGACATTCGGACTCAGGAAGCATTTCTCTAAGCTATGAAATCATGTATCTTCTACTGCCAGGGGTGGACTGGGAACCAAAAAAGGACCTGGAATTAATTTTCAAAGTGTCCCCAAATTACACATTTTCAGCATGTCAAATCTTTTCCTAAGAGAACATTTGGAAATAAAATAGTTTACCCCACAGAAGAGATCCAGGGTGCAAAGGTCTACCGGGAACTCTCCAGAGTTCCCTATGGGGCAGCCCACCCCTGTCTAGTGCTGGATGTTTTGCAATAATAGCATTCAGAGTTTTAAGAGAGTATCATGGGCAATGCTGCCTGTTGAGGTTTCACTGCGTTTGTTTTCTTAATAAAGAACTTTGGGTCTAGGCTCTAAAGTGTGGAATTAGCTTCGCAAAGCGAGTGAGTGCTTCACAAGTCATTGAGGGAAGCTCAAGGTTAGGGAAGTAGAGATACAAGGGCACGAGGAGCTAACCACCGGAGCGGGGAGGGGGGGAGGGGCAGACAATGTGGGCTCAGGGGATCTACAAGCAACCAGGGAATTAAACAGCTGAGAACAAATCGCCCAGTCTCGGGTAAGGAGGAAAGTAATGGGGACCAAAGCAGGGGGATCAAGCAATCCCCCCTCAAACCACCAGCGGGACCACCATCCACTGCCTTACAAAAAAGAGGCAGCTCCCTAACTCATCCCTTTGGTGGCCCCCAAACTAGGAATTGGACTTTGTTACAGTGCCAAGAAAGCATATATTTATTTAATTTTGTTTGTATTTATTTCAACAAAAAGGGATGTCATTGCATGGCAGTGATAGGGCACAAGAGAGTGCCTACCCCCATAAAGCAGCCACTCTGCTCGCAGGTGCAGAGAAAAGAAAAAAAGCAAAAGTGCTATGAAACAAGGCACCAACAGAGCCCATGACAGGAAGTGCGCAAAATCAGAACGCGCCCCCACTCCTTGCAGCTTTAGAGCAAATACGTGCAAAAGTAGTGTGAAATAGGGTGCGGGGTTAGCAAGGTGCACACTGTGCAGAGGATCGATGTGATCACTGCATGCCCGAAAAATGCAGGCGCGCAGCCATCACATAGATAGCACAGCCATTGTGCATTTGCGCAATCCCGGCCCTGCGACTGCAACCCCTGAACCCTTTATGCCACACAAGGGGTGCGGGGGACACCCCCGCAATCCCTGATCACCTGGGGCGGTATAATAGGGATTCAGCATTTTCGTTTACTGTGAATGCGCAGTAAGCGTCCATTCGACATTTCTTTTCTCTGTATTTTGGAGTGATACCTGTAGGGACATGGCACTGTTCAAGGTAGCACAAGTTCAACGATCATAAAGATTTAGTTCATAATGCTCATGGGACATTGATCTGTCAGTCAAAGGGGTTTACCCCAAGAGGTCAAGAAAAGCTGAAGGCGCGTTTACTGCGCATCTGGCATTGACCAAAAAATCGAAGCACCTAATGCCGAACAGGGGGAGCGAGTGTTGCGGTGGTGACCCCCGCTCCCCTTTTTCAGCATTATGGGCTTCGGGGGTTGCAACATTGAACGCGGGGGACAATCAAGAAAAAAGGAAGGAAAACAAAGCACCCTGCGGCGCCAGCGCCAATCACTTTAGTGGGAGTGAACTGGCGCTGCAGGGGTACAGGAGAGTCGGCGGCACACATCTGTATGTGCTGCTGGAAAAGGTAAGTGGGGGATAGAGGTAGGGGCATGGTGGATAGTGATCTACGTGATCACTGCGCAACCAGATTTTGCGATACATCCAATCAAAGGGGATGGTTTTCTTGCATTATGCCTAATGGCTACATACTGTAATTCATTTGGCGGTTTAGCATCATATTAATGATAATAATAATTTGGCCTTCTTTTTTTTTAATTAACTGTTTTGGTTCAGACAAAAAAGTATGAACCTTTCACTTCATGCAAAAACATACAAGAATAAAAAAAGAAAATAAAAAGTAAAAATCAACATTCTCATGCAAGTAAGATTTTACTTTTTAGAGCAAATTCCATGAAAACATCAATTCAAAGAAAGAGGGGTAGTTACTCAATAACACCATCATAAGGCTGATATTATTTTCAGAAACAGTGCGAGGAAGTCCCTTAGTGCCAGTATCCGGGTCTGTCCCTTGCCAACCATCAAGCTAGACCACACACGTTTGTTGACATTTTTCGTTCCAAGGTGATTTTCCCTTTCTTTTTGCAGAGCCGAGCAATCAGCTACCAGATGCTTAATAGTTTCTTTAGTTTGTCCTTAATAATTTATCCAAAGAGCTTTACATTTCTATGCAATTATAATCATACTAGAAACCATGTTAAGATTAACTACTGAAGGGTCCCTCTGAAACCAACACATATTAAGCAAATAGTCTTCCCTGCAAGCCCCACAGGTCTGGGAGGGACTATCCCAGCAACTTTGCCTAGCACCTGCATCTCCTGTCGGCTCGAATGTTCACCGCCACTGTGGGAAACCCTCTGTTCTTTCGGCTCTGGTGATACTCTAAAGACCTTCACCTCAGCCTGCCAGTGTCGGACCCAGACTTCCACGGATCACCACAGGAAACTATAAGGATTCACGGCCCCTTTGATTGCCTTATGCATACGTTTGCATGCCCGCGGAACACATGCTTGGACACTCGTTCTGCAGCAGTGTCAGCCATTTTGTGAAGGAATGAAGCACCATATGTCTGAGTAGTAGCAGAATGAGTTTTATTTCTCTGCTATGTTTCGCTGAGGAAACAGTGGAGAAGCTGTTACATACAGCGTTATTCGTGGAGGCAATACTCTCCCCACTCAGTAAATGGCACACTATGGGCCTCACATACACAAAGTGAGTACTTTGAGGCAGAGGCACTTCTGCATCAGCAGAGGGGGGAGTAACCAACCCTGGCCTGAGCCCCTCCTCCTCACAGGCTTTGAAGTTATTACGGGCCCTAGGACTGCCCCTCTCCCTCTTAGAGTTGCACCTCCACCCTGACCCAGGCGTCCCTGCCCCCAGGCTACTAGATGCAGAAGAGGGACTCCCTGTGGTCTAGTTCTATCTTCTACTAGTTTTCAAGACCTTAAGGCAGAACGCCTTATCGCACTGAACTCCAAGAGGAACTTAGTGTTCTACCGTGATTTTGGAATTGTGCCTTGCAAATGCCCTGTTGGATTCAGGCCCCCAACCAGCACACTTACTCTCACCTCTCCCTTCCCTACTTTTTCTCTTGTCTCCTTCTCCGTCTCAGCCCACCCACTGATCTCCTGACCCTTCCATGTTCTCATTCCTCCTGGGTCTTGCCGCCACCCTTTGACGCTACTCCTCCTTCCAATCCTGTGATACTCTATTCCCTGCACTCCTAATCCCGCCTCAGCACTGCTACTTCCTCCTTAACACTGCCACCCCTTCCTCTAAACCCCCAAATACCCACCTATCCCTCAGTATCATACACTTGTTCACACACAGAAAAAGGAAATGCGTACCAAAACCAGTGTGTATTAGGTATTTAGTGATTCAGTCATACAACTCTCACAGACATATATGACGGATATAAAGCTCTTTGGCCAGTCTTATGTTCCCAAAATGCTCTTTAAAGGCAAAACAGCCAAAGCCCCATTGTTTTTTTTGGCAGCACTCCACATCATCGTTGGAGTTCTTTCTAATCACCACACACATACCCTATGTTAAACAATCACTTTTATGTTCAAATACACATGACATGCATTTTTTGAACAGTTGCAACAATGAGGGTTTTCCCTCCTGAATAGTAAAGGTTAAAATGATGCATCATTTTACAATATTAAATGCATGTCTAGGCTTAGGTCAAGGACACAGTTCCCACAGGTGGGCACTAACTGATGTTGAGAAGAAAAATGCTACTTTCCTCCACTGCCATCTCCAAATCTTGGGCAGCAGAGATGTGAAAACCCTCTTTCAACTAACATAACCTACAAGATAACAGGCTTGAATGAACAGAGTTCAAGCAATGACTTTCTGATCTATGCAGCCTTAAAAGCGTGCTTATGTTGTTATGTAGCCAAAATGTTGGACACATGGGGGTGAATGGGTGTAGTTTGGCTGAGGCGGGTACATTCCGATAAATGGGCAGAATCTGGTGAAGGTGCAGAGTCTGGCAAAGGTGGAGTAAAGTAGGGGAGGGAAGGGGGCAGTGCATGTATTTACGTGGGCCTACGGTAGCAGAAAGCATAAATACGCCACTGCCGTCACACCACACTAACAAACACATTCACAGAGCGGTACCACTTTCATTATATCGCAAATACCTCACCTTCATTAATCGCCTCCACAGTCTCCTTCCTTGTTCCTGCTGATCTGTTGGTAGTCCTTCTCCTCCACCTCTGACCTCAGCTGAATAACCCACAACTCCTGCTTCCTGCTTATATCACCCTCTATCTGCTGGGACTGGATTTTTCTCCCTGGCCAATATGGCCCTGTCTTCTCCACCTGGGAGGTGTGTGTAAATCGAAATGTCATAACTAGGAGGCTAAGCCTCACCTCATTTTTCAATGCAGGCCTGCCGTGTATGGGAGATGGCAGCCTTGGAAGGCAAGTGTTTCTGTCTGGGTCTCCCCACAGTAAGGGTTTTGGGAGAGGGTGGGTATTTCTCCCCCTTTCCTCCCCGGTAGCCTTGGTGTCTTGAGGGTTGTTGCGAGGGCTTGCCAGCGACGCCAGCTCCATTAGGTCCTCTTGTCAGACGAGCATGGTAGTCGCCTCTACATGGGGCTTTCTCTCTCCCTGTCGTGGAGCGCCACAGCATCCTTTTGTGCCGCTACATCAGTGTCTCTGCTCTGCTTCATTTTGACATCTCTCCCTCTGCAGCCAATCACTGCTGCGGTCTGGTGATGGTTCAGTTCTCTTCTCTGGATTTGCACCTCAAAAGGTTTTCTTGCTTTCTGGCTTGGATGCTGGGTTTCTAAAAGCAACAGACAATAGATAAGTATCTGATGTTGGAGGTAAGGATGAGATGACAGTGCTCTGCACAGAAACACGCTGCCACAAAGGCAGGGACAGGAATTGGGGCCCTCTCAACTGACCCGTGCACCTGGACTGGCTCTGGATCCCTGGAAGGCCTCCCACTCCTGGCTGAGAGGGGTTTGGACCAATCCCCTTTTGACACGGTCAGATTACTGGACTTGAGGGGCAGTCCTGGTTACCTCGCAGTTCATAGATTTGAGAATCCTGTGTATAAATTGATTCCCAGGCTAAATGCAATGTTTTACAGTGACATTTTTATAACAGTGTAGACACATAGGGCCTCATTACACGGTAGGCGGAGTACCAAGGTGCTATTAGCACCTTGGTCCATGCCGGTAAAATACCGGCACCGCCTTGGAGGAAAGGGGAATTACCGCCCTATTTCAAGGTTGGCGGGGCGGTAATTCCCCCTTCCCCCATTGCCCTTCCCCATTCCCATTTTTGCCCCATAGGGCTCTATGGGAATGGGGAAGGCGCTAATTACGGTGCCGCAAATTGCGGTACCGTAATTAGCACCCTGGTCCCTTTGCGGGTTGGTTTTTAACGCCTGCTAAACAGCAGGCGTTAAAATACCAACCCGCAAAGGGACCTCGTAGTAAGGCGGTAAGGGTTTACCGGTACCGGTGCCCTTACCAGTGCTGGTAAACCCTTACCGCCGTCCGTGTAATGAGGCCCATAGTCTTGTGGTGGTCAGTCGACACGTGTTTCGACCTCACTGGGTGTTTATCAAGGCAAGAGATAGGTTTTAGGTTGGGGGTGTTGCCCCTTGTCGAGCCCCCTTGGGGATTGAATTTTCTTGTTGGGTCCCAGTGTTGGGTCTTGGGATATCCTGTTGTTACAGTCCTGGCAGAGCAGTTCTGCTTGGAGGGATCTGTCCCTCTATACCTTCCTAGGGGTGTGGGTTCACCTCTACCTACCTGTGACCACCTTGCACAGAAAAATCAGGACTATAAAACTAATACATAGAGCTCGGCACAGGAGCGTTCAAATCTAGAACCCGACTTCTCTCTATGTGCTTGAATTTTGCTTGTCCTGGCGAGTTTATTTATTTATTGGTTATTTGTATGGCGCTTATACAACCAGACAGTGTTTCCAAACGTCACAAGGCAAAGCGAAGGCAACAAGGGAGGGAATAAACCATGGAAGTGACAGTGAATGAATAAGAAAAACAACAGACAACGGTCCTACCAGGCCTTCTGACATTCAGAACGTGCAAGTGCAGAGAAAAAGAGGTGGGGGGTTATGTATGCAGCTAATGTTCAATGGAGGAAAAAAGAGAGCAATGTTCCAGAAAACTCCCCCCCCACCCCTTTTATGAATGTGTACGAAAAGTCTGACGACTATGGTTACAAGTAAATTGACCTTTTATCTAAACATGGTTTGTTATAGAATAATGTGTATCCTGTATATAGGGAGCTTATTTTACACTTTGATGGGTGTTTATTTATGAGCATGTCGTGCCTGTCATTAAAGGGCATTTTTCCAGCGACCCACAGTATTGCAACCACACAATATGGTCAACACCCTTTCAATGCTGAGATGCAGCAAGGTAGCGCCGGCCTGATTTCTTCTAACTCGCTTCAAACTTTCTGTGCTTCAATGGTAGGGCAACACAGGCAGGGAATAATTTGCCCAAGCCCTAGGAGACCACCCCTTCCCCAGGCACCACCAGAAACCAGAAATGCAACAACTTTTCAAGAGCTGAATCACCAACCCCCACCCACACAATGTGCTAACACATCCTGCCATGCTACAGCCTGGATCGGCACAGTATGAGAGAGATGTCAAACAAAAATACACAGTCAGAAGAAATTGCGACAAGCATGGCAGCCCAGCACCTCAAGGAATACACAGCAGACTTCAATACAGAAACCAATAGAAGACAGCGGGCCCCATTCCACGCTCAGTGGTGCAGCATATTTCGGGCTGTCATTCTCGCCCCCATGTCTTGGGCGGCAACTGAATTGCTGCCGGTTTTCCAACACTGCCGAATTCTGACTTTGAAGGTGGGGTGGAGGAGTTCTCTCCAGCAGCCCACTGGCGAGTAATGCGCTCACTGCGTCTGTGAACCGACTCCATGACGGGTGACACCTGACAACCGCGTGCGTGAGTTGAAAGGTATGGGGGCTCGATTCCAGAGCTCAGGGGTGCACTCCTTGAGTAGTTCTTTCAATATTGCGAGCAGCACGTCAGGGAAAACGAAGGCAGTGTTTTCAGAAGCCGCTGCTGCTGTGACATGTCATGGCGGCAATATTGGGCCTCCTGGATGCTGCCTGTTCATGGAAAGAGGTCTGCGCTAGTCTCAATGCGCTTTCCAACAGCCACTTACGGGGAGGGGGGGGGGGGTAAGCTGTGCATTGGGACAGTTGAGTGTGGCATGAATGTTGCTTATATGAGCCATAAATCACATATTGTAAACTGATAATTGAACAGCACCTTTTCTGAGTGCTCTCTGATTAAAGTGTAGCAATTTCTTCACTGTCACTTGGGATCACACAGCACCTGAATGGACAGGAGGAGGGCAAGGAACCCACACATGTTCATCACATGAGCCGAGTCTGATCAGCACCTGGAAGCTAGAAGCAACCCCCTTTATCTGACAGAACAGAAGGCAACTCCCACACACAAGACACCACAGGCAAAGAAATGCTTGGCACCCGCTCTTTTTGTAAGTGTGTCCGGGTATTGAGCAGAGCAATGGAAACGTTAAGACAGGAGAGGAGGGCGAGCGAGGGGGAGGGAGAGAGGGAGTGAGAGAGCGAGAAGGAGGGAGAAAGAGAGAGAAGGAGGGAGAAGAGCGAAAAGAGAAGAGAGAAGGAGGAGAGATGTAGGGAGGGAGAGATAGGGGAGATGGGAGGAGCAAGAGAGAGGGAGGAAGAGAACGAGAAGGAGGGAGACAGAGAGAGAAGGAGGGACAGAGAGAAGAGAGAGAGAGAGAGAGAGAGAGAAGGCGGGCAGATGTAGGGAGGGAGAGAGAGGAGGAGATGGGAGGAGATAGAGAGGGGGGAGCCAGCGAGAAGGAGAGAGAAAGAGAGGGAGAAGGATGGAGAAGAGTAGAGAGAAAGAGAAGGAGTGGGGTATGTAGTGAGAGAGAGGAGGAAATGAATGGGGGAGATATAGGGAGGGAGAGAGGAGGAGGTGGGAGGAGATAGAGAGGGGGGAGCCAGCGAAAAGGAGGGAGAAAGAGAGAGAGAAGGATGGAGAAGAGTAGAGAGAAAGAGAAGGAGTGGGATATGTAGTGAGAGAGAGAGGGGGAAATGAATGGGGGAGACAGAGAGAGGGAAGGAGAGAGCGAGAAGGAAGGGGAAAGAGGGAGAGAGGGGGATGGAGAAGAGAGGAGAGAGCAGAGAAAGAGAGAGAGAGAGAGAGAGAGAGAGATGTAGGGAGAGACAGAGGGGAGATGGGAGGTGAATGAGGGAGAGAGCGATAAGGAGGGGGAAGAGAGAAGAGAGAAAGAGAGAGAGAAAGAGAGAGAGAAGGAGGGGAGATGGAGGGAGGGAGCGAGAGAGAAGGAGGGGAGATGGAGGGAGGGAGAGAGAGAGGAGGGGAGAGAGAGAAAGAGAGAGGGAGGGGGAGATGTAGGGAGAGACAGAGGGGAGATGGGAGGTGATGGAGGGAGAGAGCGATAAGGAGGGGGAAGAGAGAGAGAGAGAGTGAGAGAGGAGGAAGGAAGGGGAAAGAGGGAGAAGAATCGAAAGCGCTGCTAAACCTCCCCAAAATTATCCCGACGGACCAACTAAGAAAAAAAAATTACCTGAAAAGAACACTGATCTAGAAATTAAAGAAATGAATGAGATCAAAACAGGACAGATGTATAAGGTTGTAAAAAAATCCAACTAAAAAACCAAAATAGGGGCTGTCAGTGAAACGGAAGGAAAATTCAGCGAAATTTTGGGAATTAACCCCAAAAATCACTCACCCAATCAAAAACAATCAGTACTTTCTAATTTCTTCCACATGTTAGGAAATAAAAAGACAGAAAAGGTGATTATTGGAATGGAAAACAAGCTAGGGACTCCAAGCCAATTGCATAAACAAGAATGGAAATATTCAAACTATTGCTCCAATTGATCGCAAACCTCAAACTGCTAACGTAAAAGTAAAACTCACTAATGCAGAATTTGATGACATGACTGATGAAGCAGTGCAGCGAGAATCGGAGCATATGACTCCACAAATAATGAACAGCAATGCTTCGACTTCGGCACAACTTTGTCCTATTCTATGTGACAATTCAAATGATATAAAAGATGCCTTTGTGATGGGGTGGGAAAGAGAATCAAAGCGACATGGGAAGGCCCGTTTGAATCGTGCCTTCTTGCTGTCGATCATACAGGAGATCCCAGCACTTCGAATAAATAGATCTAATGATATTGACTGGCTGAAACTGGAAAATGTGAATAATAACAGAATGATTTGCAAATTTACATCTGTCATGATTCCTGCCCGTCATATCCCCAGCCCTCCAAGATGTCAGGCTGGAGCCAGGCCACGATCACCTACATGGCCCTCAAGGGCCTCTCCATCCCTCCAAAGACCCACTGGGAGTCAGACTTGGCGCTTGTGGCACCAGACTCACTCACTCCCGTAGGATAACATTGGGGATTGGACTTGTAGTGCATTGATGGGGACAAGATGGATGCCCCCACATATTTCGGTTCCCAGAACTGCATGTGCAGTCTAGTCTTTTGGGTGTGGTTCAGCCCAGAGACACCTGTGATACCCAGAGACTATTTAAGCCACGCCCAGGCTGAGAAACATGCTTTGTGTTTTCTGCACCTGCAGTGTGACACTCACCGTGTTCGGATCGGTCTCCAGTAGGCCTGCATCTTTCTTCTGCGCTCAGCTCCTGCAAGAACAAGAACACCATTAGGAACAGCCTTACCTTGCGGCGCTTCTGCCCATCATTCATTGCTCCTTCTGTTCTGCGGACATCTTCGGCGGTGTCATTCCCATCCCGGCATGCCGCTTTCTAAGGAAAAGGGAAAAGAACAGAAAAAAGGCATTAGTAAGCATTCAGCAAATCTTTGCTTATTTTTAAAGACTGTACGAACTTCAAACGCTTACCTGAATCCCAGCCGCTCTGGGGGAACACTGTCTCTGGGACTTCTCATCCATCTGCAAGAGGGAAAAGACACTCCAGGTTAGCGTGGAAACATCTAGAGGCACTGCATACCACGTTTACTCACTGCATTTCTTCTTCATAACCGGCATCCACGCTGAAAACGTCGCAGCACCTAAAAGACACAGAAAAAGAACTCAGTTCAATACAAATACGAAAGGGTTGCATCACGCATCGCGCTCTCACTCACCTTCAGCGCTACTCATTTCAGCAGCACGTCACCATCCCCGGACGCAGGCCATCATCTAAGGAAGGAAAGGAACGAAGTTAGAGAACTGTTCAAAAGACTAATTATACTTACCTGTCGGACTCTTGCCAGTGAAGTAACTAGGCAGCAACGAGCCCGCATCAATCAACACGCCCCTGCGCTGAAAGCAGGACGGAAAGCACACTTTCCAAGAAAACAAGGTGAGCTGTGGATCAAAGGAAAGGGTTGGAACCCCGTGGAAGAAGGGGTTCAAGCACATAGAGACAATAGGGAGTTAAACTCTACCAATCCTGTGTTTCAGGCCCAGTCTCCAATCGAGTAGACTCCAGGTAAGGGTTCGAGGTCGTAAGAGGTCAGAACAGGCTGCGTGACGTCCCCGTGGATACCAGGTGAGCGTTACAGAACACAAAGCTTCACATCAAAATCCATCTGGGCATCATGGAAATGTCAGAAACTGACCAGCTAGCGCACATGTTGGGGCAGCTATGTTCCGAAGTACATGCAGCCAGGCAGGAGACCAACACCCTGAGGAGAGAGCTGATAGTAGCCAAAGAAAGCACTGATGATTTAAGCCGGCAACTTCTCCAGTCACAAGCAGGGCATGCACCATTGCTGGGAAGCATGCCCTCGATGCCAGCACCATCAGCCAATCCCGTTCAGATAACCCTTCCTGGGGCAGTTCCCTTGGCCCCGCCCGAACGATTTACGGGGGATCCCAAGAGGTTTGCAACATTCATGAACCAGTGCCACCTGCACTTCCTTTGTAGAGCAGGGGCCTTTCCGAATGACCAATCACGGGTCGCTTTTGTGCTAATCTACCTGAGTGGTAGCGCCGCGGACTGGTCTATACCCTTTGTGGCCCAAGACGATCCTTTGCTGCATGACTTCAGGGGCTTTCAGCAGGAGGTGGTAAAGCTGTTCGCCTGTCGTACTCATGGGCAGGCATTAGACAACAAACGTCTGTCCCTACGCCAAGGGAATCAAGACCTGTTGACATGCATAGCTACGTTCAATAGACTCGTAGTTGAAGCAGAATGGCCAGTGGAGAAGAGAACCACGTTATTTCATCAGGGTTTGCGGCGGAGCTCAAGGATGTTCTCGCACAAGTAGTGAACCCCCCGAAAGATTGCTCAGAATTCATTGACCTTGTGGTTCAACTGGATCATAGGTTGCAGGACCGAAGAGCTGATCAAACCAGACCGGACCCTCGCCCTATGTATGTGCTTTCAAAGGACAATATTGCCCACACAACGGAAGGTTCAGGAGAACCAATGCAAAGCGGGGGTTCAGATCCCCCTTGACTAAAGCGGAATTGGATAAAAGGAGACATCAGCAGTTATGTCTGTACTGTGGAAGGTCAGGTCATTTCCTTAAAGAGTGCCTGTGAAGCCACCGAGGAGGACGGTAGGGGCCACGGACAAGAAAAATACCATCAAGGAATCAGAAAACTCCCCAGCCCGGCAAGTGTAGGGGTCCACTTGTCGAGCGAAGAAAGTGAACTACAGACTTCCCATTTTGCACTATCTGTGGTCTTGATCAATCACCAACAACCATCTCGGATGCACGCAGTAAGAGCGTACATTGACAGTGGAGCCGTTGGGAATTACATCGACCAGGATCTTGCGGCAAAGATGGGGCTTCCGTTACGCCCTAAATCAACCACCGACACTGTTACCACTGTCGACGGCACGGAAATAGCTTCTGGTCCAGTATCCCATTGCACTGCAGCTTTAACCCTTCTGTGCCAGGATGGACACCAAGAATCTATCGTTTTCGACCTCATTAAGGCACCACAGTTCCGGTTGATTTTGGGAATGCCATGGTTGGTAGCTCACAATCCTCAAATCGATGGCGAGCAAAAGAATTGGCCTTTCCCGAGACTTGCGCCCACACATGTTATCGCCAAGAGAAACAACCAATAGACACCAGAACCTCCACGCTTGCGACTGTGGCAATCGGCACCCTACCAAGTGAATACCAGGACTTTCAAGATGTCTTTCAGAAAGAACAGGCTAATCCCCTGCCACCACATAGACCATACGATTGCCAAATCGACCTGATACCCAGCGCACAAATCCCTTGTGGATGAATTTACGCACTCACAGAACCAGAAAACCAGCACCTGAAGGCCTAACTTGACCAATAACTGGCCAACGGGTTCATCCGTCCCTCGAAGTCTCCAGCAGCCAGTCCTCTATTCTTCGTACCGAAAAAGGAGGGGGACTTGAGAACATGCATCGACTATCGCGCACTGAACCAGATTACCGTAAAAAACCACTACCCCCTGCCACTGATCCCTGAATTGCTTGATCAAGTCAAAGATGCCCAAATCTACACAAAACTAGACCTGAGGGGGGCATATCACCTTGTTCCCGTAAAACAGGGGGACGAATGGAAAACCGCTTTTCGCACCAAATATGGCTTGTACGAATATCAAGTAATGCCCTACGGCCTTTGCAACGCGCCTGCAGCATTTCAATACTTCATGAACGATGTCCTACGGGAATTGATTGATGTCTGTGCTCTAGTGTACATCGACGATATTCTAGTATATTCCGCATCAAAGCAGGACCACGTTAAACACGTCCGATCCGTATTGGAGAAACTCCGCCAACACCAGCTCTATGCCAAGCTCGAAAAGTGCTCATTCCACGTCTCCGAGGTGGAATTCATGGGCTTTATTCTCAGCCCGAATGAAATCCGAATGGATGTACACAAGGTAGATGCTATCCTGAACTGGCTATCCCCAAATTCATTCAAGGGGGTTCAAAGTATGCTGGGTTTTGCAAACTTCTACTGCCGGTTCATCCTAGGATTTTTGCAAATCGTGCATCCCATCACGTCATTGCTAAGGATAAGCAACAAAAAGTTCCAGTGGACAACAGAAGCCAAGGAAGCTTTCCAGGAACTCAAAGCAAGATTCACATCTGCCCCAATCTTACGCCACCCTCGCCCTGATCTCCCATACCTGGTGGAAACGGACGCCTCAAGCATGGCTATGGGAGCCGTCCTCTCACATAAGGACCCCAAAACGGCCCAGTTACACGGTATTGCGTTCTGGTCGCAAAAAGTCACACCCCTGAACTCAATTACGCTATCACAGACAAATAACTCATGGCCATTAAGTCAGCCTTTAAGGCATGGCGGCACTACCTCTTGGCCGCCAGACACACAATCACCGTAATAACTGACCACCAGAACCTCCAGTACCTAAAAACGGCAAAGGCCCAATCCTCACGACAACTACGTTGGGCTCTTTTTTTTGCTGAATATGACTACGTGATTACATTTCGACCATGGGTGAAAAACGGGAAGGCCGATGCCCTTTCCCGTATGGGGGTGGAAGAGCAAGGGTATCAGACCCCTGACCCAATAGCAATCATCCCGAGTGACAAGCTCCTAGGAATCACAGCAACCATAACTCAGAAAGAATTACATGAAGAAATCCAAAACCTGATGAATCCGGAGCAATTACAAGCGTGTAGTGCACAAGGAGAACATTACATGATAAAAGATCAGTTGCCCTACTTCAGGAATCGTTTATTCTTACCAAACCAAGAACTACGAGAGCAAGTCATGTCCGGTTATCATGATTCCTTGATCGATGGCCGACCCGGAATCGCTAAAACCCTAACCAAGATAAAACAACATTTTCGGTGGCCCACGTGGCGTAAAGACATTGGGCCTCATTACACGTAGTGCGGTAAGGGTTTACTGGTACCGGTAAGGGCACCGGTACCGGTAAACCCTTACCGCCTTACTACGAGGTCCCTTTGCGGGTTGGTACTTTAACGCCTGCTTTTTAGCAGGCGTTAAAAACCAACCGCAGAGGGACCAGGGTGCTAATTACGGTACCACAATTTGCGGCACCATAATTAGCACCTTCCCCATTCCCATAGAGCCCTATGGGGAAAAAATGGGAATGGGGAAGGGTAATGGGGGAAGGGGGAATTACCGCCCCACCAACCTTGGAATAGGGCAGTAATTACCCTTTCCTCCAAGGTGGTGCCGGTATTTTACCGGCATGGACCAAGGTGCTAGTAGCACCTTGGTCCACCGCCTACCGTGTAATGAGGCCCATTATCCAATTCATCCTATCTTGTGGAGTGTGTGCTCAAAACAAGTCATCCAAGCAGAAACCGGTTGGGCTATTACAACCATTGGAAATCCCACCAGCACCCTGGCACTCGTCCCTCGATTTTATTACTGGCTTACCACCCAGTAAAGGGTTTAAAACTATTATTGTGGTCGTGGACCTATTTTCAAAAATGGCACATTTCATTCCTCTTAAGGGGCTCCTAAATGCTTCCACTCTGGCAAAGGTATTGCTTGAAGGCATCGTACGGCTCCATGGGTTTCCTTCAGTTTTAGTCTCAGACCGAGGTACTCAATTTGTATCTAACTTCTGGAGAAAATGCTGCTTTATGGCCCAGATCGACATCCGGCTATCCACCAGTCACCATCCCCAAACGGATGGTCAAACTGAGAGGACAAATCAGACGCTCGAGCAGTATCTGCGCTGCATGTTACAACAAGCTGAAGGAAGCTAGTTCAACCTATTATGGATAGCTGAATATGCTTATAATAATTCCCTACACACCAGCACTGGGCAGACACCCTTTTATACCATGTATGGCAGGCACCCACGTACTTCTGAGTTGGACGTTCCTACAACCCTGGAAATGCTAGCAGTCAAAACCTTGCACACGACCATTTCTCAAACCTTTTAAAGGGCAGCTGAATACCTACTTCAAGCTAAGAATCACCAAAAGAAGTTTGCTGATCAACACCGAGCAAAGGCCCCCAACTATCAAGTGGGAGACAAAGTCTGGCTGGGGTCTATACACGTGTCCATTAAAGGAACCCGCACTTTCCGTCCGAGATACCTGGGTCCATTCACCATCACCTCCGTGGTGAATCCTGTGGCGGTCAGACTAACTTTGCCGTCAAACATGCAGATTCATCCTGTGTTCCACGTGTCTCTCCTTAAACCTGTTCAACCTGGGACCCGGGTAGCAATGCCACCGCAGCCAGTAGTAGTCGCCGGGGACCCAGAATTCGAAGTCAAGGACATCCTGGATTCAAAGTACGTCAGATCCAAATTATACTACTTAGTAGACTGGAAGGGGTATGGTCCACAAAACAGGACATGGGAGCCTTGTGAGTACATCCATGCACCTCGCTTTCTTAGACGATTTCATCAAAACCATCCAAACAAACCAGGACCAGACAGAAGAGCCACCTTGAGAGGGGCCATGGGGGGGGGTGCTGTCATGATTCCTGCCCGTCATGTACCCAGCCCTCCAAGATGTCAGGCTGGAGCCAGGCCACGATCACCTACATGGCCCTCAAGGGCCTCTCCATCCCTCCAAAGACCTGCTTGGAGTCAGACTTGGCGCTTGTGGCACCTGACTCACTCACTCCGTAGGATAACATTGGGGATTGGACTTGTAGTGCATTGATGGGGACAAGATGGATGCCCCCACATATTTCGGTTCCCAGAACTGCATGTGCAGTCTAGTCTTTTGGGTGTGGTTTAGCCCAGAGACACCTGGGATACCCAGAGACTATTTAAGCCTAGGCCAGGCTGAGAAACATGCTTTGTGTTTTCTGCACCTGCAGCGTGACACTCACCGTGTTCGGATCGGTCTCCAGTAGGCCTGCATCTTTCTTCTGCGCTCAGCTCCTGGAAGAACAAGAACACCATTAGGAACAGCCTTACCTTGCAGCGCTTCTGCCCATCATTCATCACTCCTTCTGTTCTACGGGCATCTTCGGCAGTTTCATTCCCATCCAGGCATGCTTCTTTCTAAGGAAAAGGGAAAAGAACAGGAAAAAGGCATTAGTAAGCATTCAGCACATCTTTGCTTATTTTTAAAGACTGTACGAGCTTCAAACGCTTACCTGAATCCCAGCCGCTCTGGGGGAACACTGTCTCCGGAACTTCTCATCCATCTGCAAGAGGGAAAAGACACTCCAGGTTAGCGTGGAAACATCTAGAGGCACCGCATACCGCGCTTACTCACTGCATTTCTTCTTCATAACCAGCATCCACGCTGAAAATGTTGCGGCACCTAAAAGACACATAAAAAGAATTCAGTTCAATACAAATACGAAAGGGTTGCATGGCGCATCGCGCTCTCACTCACCTTCAGCGCTACTCATCTCAGCAGCACGTCGCCATCCCCGGACGCCAGCCATCATCTAAGGAAGGAAAGGAACGAAGTTAGATAACTGTTCAAAAGACTTGTTATACTTACCTGTCGGACGTTTGCCAGTGAAGTAACTAGGCAGCAACGAGCCTGCATCAATCAACGCGCCCCTGTGCTGAAAGCAGGATGGAGAGCACACTTTTCAAGAAAACAAGGTGAGCTGTGGATCAAAGGGAAGGGTTGGACCCCGGGGAAGAAGGGGTTCAAGCACACAGAGACAATAGGGAGTTTAACTCTACCAATCCTGTGTCAGGCCCAGTCTCCAGTCGAGTAGACTCCAGGGAAGGGTTCAAGGACGTAAGAGGTGAGAACTGGCTGAGTGACGTCCCCGTGGATACCAGGTGAGCGTTACACTTCCCCTTTTATTTTGAAATTAATTTGGGACTATAAAGAGGATCTATCCTCCATAGGTTTAATAACAAGTCTATTTTCCTCCCTTGACGATGCAACTGGCTTTCTGGAGACCGTACCTCCTTCTGAGGAGATCTCGTCCACTAGTTCCTCCAAAGGTGACTCCATAAATATTGATGAAAATACAATGAAACAATTTATGGCCTTTTTATCAAAATTGAAAGAGATGTCATGGGAAGGATCCTAAATCTGACCAAACACACAATCAACCCAATACGATGAGAGATTCATAGCCTGGCCAAATTTCAAATAATTTCGTGGAACTCATGCGGCTTAAATAACTTAAAAAAATTGTATAGTTGTAATTACCAACATAGACCTGACATCATCTTTTTACAAGAATCGATGAACCAAACAAACTTTACCATTGAGGGTTACCACACTTTTATCCAAGTAGCACGCCGGGGACCCATGGGAAGACCTTTGGGGGGTCTTGCAATCATGATCCACTGAAATGATTAGTAGTTCAGATTCCCTATTGGCTATCGTACTTACAGACGATGAGAATGTTTCCATTATTCTCTTATTAATATGCTTCTATTGGAATAAATATAATATTCCACTTGAAGATATTTTGGATGAACTGAATCACGTGATAGAAAAAGCAATGATATCATATCCTTCTATTAGAATAATTGCTGGAGGCGATTTGAATTGTTTCTGTTACGAAGAAAGTTCTCACTCGAGAAGTATGTGGATCAACCATTCGACTCATTCAAAGCAAAATGGGCAATCGTGGAACCAATTATTTCTTGATTGGGATATGCAAACTCCTATGTTTCCATTGGATCCTTACAACTACACCTGGAAAAGAGGTGGTAATAAGTCCTTAATCGATGACTTCTTCTTTTCTTCGTATCTGTACTGGTACGTTGATGCTGTGTTGATATTTGATCCCACTGTAGGTGATCATATGATCATCACATTGACGCTAAGGGGGTAATTCATAGAATTCAGCGCACAAGTGGCGCACGCAGCTGGCGCACAGTGTGCGCGTGCGAATCCCTGCGCCAGCCGCGTGCGCTAAAATCCATTTCCGCGCACAGCGTATTCATGGATTCCAGCCACCAAAACCAGCCGTGGCGCACAGTGGCGCAGCGACCCTGCAGCAGCGCCAGTTACGCCCCCAAGAACGCCTCTCGCGCAGGGAAAAGCCATCAATATACCCAATCCAGCGCAAAGGGCTGCGCTAACCCTGTACCAGCACGGCAAGCGGGCTACATGTATCACTGGGGTGCGCGGGAAGTACCTCACGCGATTGGCCCCTTGCGAGCAGGGTACGCGTATTTCAGGGGTGCGCGGGAAGTGCCAAATGCGATTTCAGCAGGGTACGTGTATTTCAGGGGTGCGCGGGAAATTCCACACGCGATTTCATCATGGTACGTGTATTATGGGGTGTGGGGGAAGTTTCACACGCGACATCAGCAGGGCACGTGTATTTCAGGGGTGCGCGGGAAGTTCCACACGCGATCTCATCAGGGTACGTGTATTTCGTGGTGCGGGGGAAGTTTCACACGAGACATCAGCAGGGTACGTGTATTCCTGGGGTGCGCGGGAAGTTCCACACGCGATTCCATCAGGGTACGTGTATTCCAGGGGTGCGCGGGAAGTTCCACACGCGATTGGGCCCGTGCGAGCAGGGTACGCGCATTTCAGGGGTGCACGGGAAGTTCCACACGCGATTCCATCAGGGTACGTGTATTACAGGGGTGCGCGGGGAGGACCACACGTGAATTGCACGTGTGGGTCCTCCCAGGTGTTCCCTCTACACCCTCCACGGCCCCTGCAGGTGGCTCACACCACAGGGGCCTACCCTGCACATGTCCTGCAGGCACACCATCCACCATGGCCATGACCCCCAGCCAACCCACATGTCAACTTGCACTACTGCCCACCAACGCATGTCCCCCTGCACCCCCAGTCACCAGGGGCACCCTCCACCAGGCCCCCACCCATGTCTCCCACCACCCCCACCCCCCAGCAGTGCAGGGGCACCCACCACCAGGCCCCCACCCATGTCTCCCAGCACCCCCACCCCCCAGCCACCAAGGGCACCCACCAATAGGCCCCCACCCATGTCCAACTCATGTCTCCCACCACCCCCACCCCCCAGCACTGTGGGGCACCTGCCAGCAGGCCCCCACCCATGTCCAACTCATGTTGCCCACCGCCCCCACCCACCAGCAGTGCAGGGGCACCCACCACCAGGCCCCCACCCATGTCTCCCACCACCCCCACCCCCCAGCACTGTGGGGCACCCAGCACCAGGCCCCCACCCATGTCCAACTCATGTTCCCCAGCACCCCCACCCCCAGCACTGTGGGGCACCTGCCAGCAGGCCCCCACCCATGTCCAACTCATGTTCCCCACCACCCCCACCCCCCAGCACTGTGGGGCACCTGCCAGCATGCCCCTACCCATGTCCAACTCATGTTCCCCAGCACCCTCACGCCGCAGCACTGTGGGGCACCTGCCAGCAGGCCCGCACCCATGTTCAACTCATGTTCCCCAGCACCCCCACCCCCCAGCACTGTGGGGCACCTGCCAGCAGGCCCCACCCATGTCCAACTCATGTTCCCCACCACCCCCACCCCCCAGCAGTGCAGGGGCACCCACCACCAGGTCCCCACCCATGTCTCCCAGCACCCCCTCCCCCAGCCACCAGGGGCACCCACCACCAGGCCCCCACCAATGTCTCCCAGCACCCCCACCCCCCGTCACCAGGGGCAGCCTCCACCAGGCCGCCACCCATGTCTCCCAGCACCCCCACCCCGCAGCCACCAGGGGCACCCACCACCAGGCCCCCACCCATGTCTCCCACCCCCCCACCCCCCAGCAGTGCAGGGGCAGCCTCCACCAGGCCCCCACCCATATCTCCCAGCACCCCCACCCCCCAGCCACCAGGGGCAGCCTCCACCAGGCCCCCACCCATGTCTCCCACCACCCCCACCCCCCAGCAGTGCAGGGGCAGCCTCCACCAGGCCCCCACCCATGTCTCCCAGCACCCCCACCCCCCAGCCACCAGGGGCACCCACCACCAGGCCTCCACCCATGTCCAACTCATGTTCCCCACCACCGCCACCCCCAAGCACTGTGGGGCACCTGCCAGCAGGCCCCCACCCATGTCCAACTCATGTTCCCCACCACCCCCACCCCCCAGCACTGTGGGGTACCTGCCAGCAGGCCCCCACCCATGTCCAACTCATGTTCCCCACCACCCCCACCCCCAGCACTGTGGGGCACCCTCCACCAGGCCCCCACCCATGTCTCCCACCACCCCCACCCCCCAGCAGTGCAGGGGCACCCACCACCAGGCCCCCACCCATGTCTCCCACCACCCCCACCCCCCAGCAGTACAGGGGCAGCCTCCACCAGGCCCCCGCCCATGTCTCCCAGCACCCCCACCCCCAGCCACCAGGGGCAGCCTCCACCAGGCCCCCACCCATGTCTCCCACCACCTCCAACCCCCCAGCAGTGCAGGGGCACCTGCCAGCAGGCCCCCACCCATGTCCAACTCATGTTCCCCAGCACCCCCACCCCCCAGCACTGTGGGGCACCTGCCAGCAGGCCCCACCCATGTCCAACACATGTTCCCCACCACCCCCATCCCCCAGCACTGTGGGGCACCCACCACAAGGCCCCCACCCATGTCTCCCAGCACCCCCACCCCCCAGCACTGTGGGGCAGCCTCCACCAGGCCCCCACCCATGTCTCCCACCACCCCCACCCCCCAGCCACCAGGGGCAGCCTCCACCAGGCCCCCACCCATGTCTCCCACCACCCCACCCCCCCAGAACTGTGGGGCACCTGCCAGCAGGCCCCCACCCATGTCCAACTCATGTTCCCCACCACACCCACCCCCCAGCACTGTGGGGCACCTGTCAGCAGGCCCCCACCCATGTCCAACTCATGTTCCCCACCACCCCCACCCTCAGCAGTGCAGGGGCACCCACCACCAGGCCCCCACCCATGTCTCCCAGCACCCCCCCCAGTCACCATGGGCAGCCTCCACCAAGCCCCACCCATGTCTCCCATCACCCCCACCCACCAGCCACCAGGGGCACCCACCACCAGGCCCCCACCCATGTCCAACTCATGTTCCCCACCACCCCCACCCCCCAGCACTGTGGGGCACCTGCCAGCAGGCCCCCACCCATGTCCAACTCATGTTCCCCACCACCCCCACCCCCCAGCACTGTGGGGCACCTGCCAGCAGGCCCCCACCCATGTCCAACTCATGTTCCCCACCACCCCCACCCCCCAGCAGTGCAGGGGCACCCACCACCAGGCCCCCACCCATGTCTCCCAGCACCCCCACCCCCCCAGTCACCAGGGGCAGCCTCCACCAGGCCCCCACCCATGTCCAACTCATGTTCCCCACCACCCCCACCCCCTAGCACTGTGGGGCACCTTCCAGCAGGCCCCCACCCATGTCCAACTCATGTTCCCCACGACCCCCACCCTCAGCAGTGCAGGGGCACCCACCACCAGGCCCCCACCCATGTCTCCCAGCACCCCCACCCCGCCAGTCACCATGGGCAGCCTCCACCAAGCCCCCACCCATGTCTCCCAGCACCCCCACACCCCAGCCACCAGGGGCACCCACCACCAGGCCCCCACCCATGTCCAACTCATGTTCCCCACCACCCCCACCCCCCAGCACTGTGGGGCACCTGCCAGCAGGCCCCCACCCATGTCCAACTCATGTTCCCCACCACCCCCACCCCCCAGCAGTGCAGGGGCACCCACCACCAGGCCCCCACCCATGTCTCCCAGCACCCCCACCCCCCCAGTCACCAGGGGCAGCCTCCACCAGGCCCCCACCCATGTCCAACTCATGTTCCCCAGCACCCCCACCCCCCAGCACTGTGGGGCACCTGCCAGCAGGCCCCCACCCATGTCCAACTCATGTTCCCCACTACCCCCACCCCCCAGCACTGTGGGGCACCTGCCAGCAGGCCCACACCCATGTGCAACTCATGTTCCCCAGCCAACATGTCATCACAATCTAGATCCCTGGTCCCTATGGTCAGCCTCCAAATGCAAAACACCCACCCGAGTATTGCATCCACCCACTCATAATTTGGAATTACATCACAGAACACCAATTGCAAGTTCCGAAACAAACACATTTCTCTCACATACACCCAATGGGTGTCAGTGAATCTCAAAACACATATCATGAAATGCATGAAACCAATGAGATACCACACATTGAAGTTCATCAAAAAAATATGTATTAAAGGAAACATAAATAGAATAAAAAATGAAGAAACTGAAATGTGAATGTACAAATATTAAAAGAAGCATGTCCGTGAAAAAAAGCAAAACCAAAAATAAAATTCCAAAGTAATGTTGTCCAAAGACAATGTCCACAAAACAAAATCCAATGGGAAATAAAAAAGAAAGCCATTGCTCCATGGTTAAAAAGTGAAAAAAAAATACAATCCAACAGTGAACTATGTACATGGGAACAAGCCAGGGTCCATTATCCCAACAAAAGAAAGGAAACCTATCTAACTACACTAACTAATAAAATAAACTATATACAAAAATGTGGCCAATGTCCGAAAGGTCCAAATAAAATCAAAACAAAAATGAAACCTAACACTACCTACATAACTATGTACAAGGGCAGCGGGCTAGTTTCACGGCTCACTTGTGGATGTCCCGGGCCAGGGCATCATCGAACTCCTCCTCAATGTCCCGGAGGCGGTCCTCCTCCATGGCCCCGAGGGTCCGCAGGGCCGTCGACGTCTCCACCTCCAAACCCCTGCGGATTGCCTCGAGGCACTCGGCCCGCCTCAGGGCCCTCCGCTTGGAGTTCTCCGCCCTGACCATTGTGAGCCGTGCCTCTTCTGCCCGCTGCCGCTCCGCATCTATGGCGTGGCCCAACCGCTGCCACACGGAAGACACTCTCTGTCCTGGGTCCTCCTGCCCTCCGGCCGATGCCTGCCCCTCCAATGTTGAAGGCCCGAGCCTTCATGGCTCCCATCACATTGCTGCTGCTGCTGTGCCTCTGCCCGTGCACTGCCTCCTGCTGCCTGTACATCCTCCGCTGGCTGGGGTGCAGTCGTAGATGTGGCCACCCCTGCTGGACGTCCGACTCCCGACTGTGGCAGGGTTGCCTCCTCCACCAGCCTGGCCGCACCGTCAGAGGCAGCTCCACAGGGCACCCAGGTGACTGATGGGTGGGAAGATGGCACAGAGGACGACTGGCGCGTAGGGGTCCAGTTGAGGAGGGGGTCATAGCAAGCCCCATCAGACGGAGGAATCCGGCCTGGGTGACCTGTCCCAGCAGGCTGACGTGGTCAACAAGCCATTCGAGATGACGTGCAGTCTCTTCATGAAAAGACTGCAGGTCACCTCGCATGGCCCGTTGACGCAACGCCACACCAGCCAGGACAGGTTCAACCCGGACCTGGATAGCCATGCCCGCAGGCAGAGGAAGGCCAGTTGACGTGAGCTCATCCCCTGCCTGAAAACGGGTCTGGATGTAGGCATCCCTGCTGGTGCAAGATGATGCAGGGACAGGATCAGGGACAGGATTGCACACAGGCACCTCCGCGGCGGCCTGTGCTGCCTCCTGTCCCTGGTCCTGCACTGCACCACTAGCACCAGTGGGATCCCCACCTCCAGACCCCGTCTATGGTGCTTGCACGGCCTCCTCCTCCACCAAACCCCCCACCAACCTGGATGACTCCGTGACATCTTCCCCTGTTGGGCCCTGTGGGGTCCCAGCTGCCCCTTCTGCTGCCGAGGAGTCCAACTCCAACCTCCGCCTCTTGGACCTCCCCCCGGCAGCTGCGGCCTGGGACGCGGCACCGGACTCCTCACTCCCTGACAAGATTACAACATGGGAGGGGAGCCAGGCCTTGCGTCTCCGGCTGGCGGTGGGATCCCCGCCGCTGTGCTCCACATCACCTTCTCCGCCCTCTTCATCAGTTGACGCTGCAGACAGGGAGAAACAAAACACAGGCATCAGGGCACTGTACAATGGACACATACACACATGACAGTTGTACATGAGTGGCATTGGCAAACCTCAGACATGTCATCACAATCCCCAACACACATGTCATTACAACTCGCACACATGAGCCATACCACAGTCATATCGCAACTGCCACCACCATCCATACACATACAACAGCATGAGCAGCCAAAGGTGAGCCAGACATCACATGCAACACAGGAAGTGCACCACACATGTACACACACCACCACACTTGCATGCATGTGTACACCTCTGCCAAGTGTCGCAGTGTTCAGACGGGCATCCATGTCACATCTGCCAATCAGGCTTCCACATACCGGTGTCACATGCATCCATGTTGCATCACTGTTGCACCCTTGTCAAATACACACACATGCACATATACACAGTGCTGATACATGCAGCCAAAAACAACATACATGCGTGACATCACGGACATGTCTACTTACATACACATTCATCCAAATATGTGTGCCCACACAACTGCATTTGGAATGCAATCCTACACGCACAAGCACCATCCATGTCTCACACATTCCAGCCCTCGCATGTGTCAGCCCCACGGCCCTGTACACCCCCACCCATACTCGACCCCATACAAACAGATGTGCAACCTGCACACTACTGAATAATCAACACACGCACAGCTCACAATCGGGATGCATGTACACTCACCGCTCGACTCCAGACGGGTCTGCCTCTCAAGGACCTCGACGTGGAGCGCTGGGGATATGCGTTCCAGGACCCTCATCTGTTCTTCCGACAAGTGGCCCCGGTGCCCCTTGGCATCCGCTGCCTTCAAGAGGTGCCGGGCCTTGTTCAGGGTCCTGGACCTGAAGTCCTCCCAGCGCTTCTTGACATGTTGTAAGTCGCGGACTGCCCCCCCTCCGCGTTGATGGCAGTCACGATGTCAGTCCAGATCCGAGTCCGTCCTTCCTTGTCGGCGCGGGAACTTCCGAAGAGGGCATCATACTGCCCCAGGACTTGCTCCACCAGGACACCAACTTCGGTGGCACTGAAGCTGGTGCCCCTCTGCCTCTCTGGCCGGGGGTTGTCAGTGGTCTCAGATGGTGTTTGCCCCGACATGACAACCCCAGAGGCAGGAGTGGGTGGGCAACTGGGTCCTGGGGCTGGGCTGTGGAGTGATGGAATCCCAGTCGGGAGTCTTCGGTTCCAGCAGGGGTGGTCACAGCAACAGCACCCCTGGCTGATGTGCAGGCAGCAAATGGCAGGGCACTGGGCAGCAGGCAGTCAGGCAGCAGCAGATGGCAGGTGGGAGCGTGCTCGGGGCTCTGGGGGGCAGTAGTTCAGCCTTCTGGGCAGGAGCGTGGTCTTCCGTGTGCTTATGCGTGGCCAGCTTGATACGGAGTGATTTGGCACGTGAAAAATCTGCACGTCAGTGTGTAATTCGAGGAAAGGCCCTTAGCGCGTAAGCGCGTCTGCACGCATACGCATTTTCATTGGACAGAAGGCCCCTCAAGCGCAAGCGCCCCTGTGACGTGACGCGTACAGACGTGCATGAGCATTTCAGCGTGCGTGAAAAACTGCACGTCTGCGTGTAATACAAGGAAAGGGCCCATGCGCGTAAGCGCACGTGGAAAACTGCACGTCTGCGTGCAATACGAGGAAAGGGCCCATGCGCGTAAGCGCGCGTGAAAAACTGCACGTCCGCGTGTAATACGAGGAAAGGGCCCATGCGCGTAAGTGACGTGACGCGCACGTGCGTTTCCCTCAGCACGGGTTAAAGGTGAGCGGGCCCAGCAGTTCGCTGTACGTGCCTTTCGTGGAGACTGACGTGTGTTGCTGCTTCCTGTTGTTTCGCGCGCCATCACAACTTCATAGCTATCAAGGACGTATCTCTTCTTTTGGCGGGGGTATTGGCTACGCGTGTTTTTCTGCATTGCGCTAGTCAGACGGTGAGTCGCACACGCTCTTTTTCCCACTGCGGGTGCCCCTGTGTATCGCACCCATTTTCAATGTCATAGTAGCCTGCGTGTCCCACGCGTTATTCGTGTTACTGGGTGCCACTGCGTACTGCGGGAGGTTGAATCCACGCACGTAGGCTGCAGGGTTGCGTGCACGGTTTTACTGCAGTTTTGGGGTGCCTGAGTGTAGCGTGACCCGTCACCACATCACCGGGGTCACATACAGCCTTCCAGGTGCAGGGGGGCTGTTAACATCTTGCTTCCCACCCCCTTCACCCCAATTGCCCAGGTCATTTGTGGTGTACACCTCCCATTGGCACCACTCCATCTGTGCCAGCACTACTACATCTGTGCCATGGCTGGGAGGCCACCAAAGGTGAGGGGCGCCTCAGCTGGGTGTACTCCTCGTGGCGGGCGTGGTCAGGGACGTGGCCGTGGTGACCAGGGAGTAGGGGGACTCCAGGGTGTCCAGGGCAGCCACAGAGGGGGAAGAGGCAGGGGTGCGCCAATTGAGCACAATGTTGTGCCATGTGTCGGTGCAGCCATGCCACCACCCCCTGTGGTTCCGGGGGATGCAGCTCCTGCATCTGGCACTGGCACCCATATGACCCGGCAGTCCGTTCCATCGACTGCCACGGGCCCAAGGGTAGTGGTAGCTGCAGGTGCAGCTGTGGACACCGCCACCCAGGCTCAGGGTCTGCCAGCACAGGCTGCGTTGGCACTTGAAGAGCCCTTGGTAGATCTCCAACAGGCCAGGGGGGAAACCATAGGGGCAGGCCGGGCTGCTCAGACCAAGACACGTGTCCCTGGGGCAGTCATGTCATCTGCTGCCCCGAACAGCCGGGTGTTGGCAAGTGCAGGGGCAGATGCACCCAACAGCACCCCGGTTGTGAGTCTGCCAACCAGGACCGTTGCGGTCAATGACCCTGCCACAGATGATGTTGCTGCACAGGGTCCATTAGTGGGCACCCAGCTGCCACTAACACAAGTTAGCCCTTTGGTCATCCCTCCACCTGCCACTCCATTTGGCTCAATCCACCGAACCCACTGGCCATAATGGTCAGGGCGGGATTAGCCAGCCAGGATCTGCGCCACAGTCCAAGAGGAGGAAGGTTGCACCTGCAGCACAGGCTGGGACCCCACACACAGCCACAACCTCCTGCACGTCGAGGGAAAAGCCTTTCTGTAAGCAGGAACTGGACTTCCTCGTGGACTACGTGCGGGGCCACAGCCGTGACATGCTAGTGGGTGCCAATAGTCAGACTACGCTGCCTAACGTGACACCCACTGGAAGCATGTTGCGGAACATGTCAGTTCATTCGGCCATGAGGTGCGCACGGCGCAGGAGTGCAAAAAGCGTTGGAATGACATCAAGCGCAGCACTAAGGCCAAGCGTGCCTCAAATTACAACTTGACTCTGGTGACTGGCGGTGGGCCTGCACCAGAGGAGGAAGAACTCACTCCGCATGAGGCTCTCGTTGCAGAGTTCATACCACCTGAATTGGTCGAAGGAGTGGGAGAGATGCTGGACTTTGATGCCCAGTCCAGTGAGTGTTGATGCGTGTTTGTTGAGGACGTGTGTGTTTCACTTGTGGGATGTGTTGTGCATGATTGCTGCTACATGTGACGTGTACATGGTTCTGATGTGTAAGTAATGCAATGCTACCGTCATGCATGTCTCCTCTGCCTGCATGCGGGACTCCATGTGGGCATGCTCCCTTGCCCCTCCTCCGCCACTCTGCACTCCAGTTCCACCTTTGCACTGGTCTGCTACAATCTTGCCAATGTGTAGTTTCTTGTTCATGTGTCCTGTGTAGATGCTAACTTCCAGCGTAGAAACTGCCAGACATATGCCGTGTGGTACAGCCTTAGTACTCGATGCAGGGTATCTCACTTGTACTGTGCATGGGTCAGATGTCCCGCAGGGACATGTGTGCCCATTCATGCTCCATGTGCTTTGCACGCATGCCCCTATGTGTCCTTGACTGGATGATCACTGTAATATGAGTCCTTGGTTACATACATTGCCTGCCATCTCATCGGCCTCCCCATGTCAGCTGTGGCTCAGTCCTGCGTTGCACACTTGTTTAGGCCCTGACAATCTGTGTGGCTCACAGGCCTCAGCCTGTTCAATGGCCAATGACTCTGTCCAACTCTTGTGTCTTCTTCACACGTTGGCGGCCTCCGGAGTTTTCATCATGTGTCCTGCCCACTGTCCCAGCATCATTTGCAGTGTTGTAATTTGAATCACATTAAGCTGTTGATGCCAGTCAACACTGCCTGTCAATACACAGGTGTATGGTCAGCCTTTTGATACCATGCTAGGCATCCCTGCTTTGGTACTGGGGTGGAGGGGTGCTTGGCTTCTAGACATGGTACACATTGAATGCACAATGCATGTGATGTCTGAATTTGACATTGCACTGCCTTCACATTTCCTGGCACACACCATGTAGTGCTTGTACATGTAGGTAGTGAGTGGCGTACACATTTTCTGCACTGCATAGACCCACTTCCATGGAAACTGCCACCTTTCAACAGGTCTGATCACAGAAGCTATTCAAAGTAGACCCAGCATGCATGCCAGGTCATATGTTGTGTGTCACATGTCTGCCGGATGCCTTTGCTGTCGGTGTGTGTGTGTGTCGTGTGCTTCTGACATGTGTATTGACCTTTTTCTCTCTATTTTTCAGGTGATGACGCAATGGAGGCAGAGGATGGTGTTGTCATGCCAGACACAGGGTTGGTAACACCACATCAACCCGGCACTAGTGGGGGTCGTGGGGTGGTAGGCCACGAAAACCCCCAAGTGCTGCAGTCCATCTTGTCTCTGGCTGCCTATGAGTCCAGCCTTGATGACGACTCTGACATCCATGTTGAGTCGGATGAGCATCAAGTCCATGTGTCAGGGGTGAGTGATTCTGATGTGGACACTCCTCTGTCTGAGACACCTGCACTGAGGGATCAGACAGTCTTGGTTCCTCCGCCCGTGGTGGATCGGGACGCAGGGTCACCCTTCACACCAGTCACTGATGTGCCTGGGACATCACGTCGACGGGGGCATGTAGTCGTGCAGCCGCAGGCAGTGCCAACACAGCGAGGACCCCCGGTCTTTGGATCCCGCAGGGGTCAAGCCCGGCAACGTGGTCGCCGCGCGCAACCGCTGTATACTGAGTGGGAGCAAGACATGACTGCCAATTCCAAACGGCAGGGGGCAGCAATGGAGAACATCGCTGAGAGCATGGAGTGTGTGGCCCGATCTGTGCTCCCCCCTGCTAGGCAGGTGCTTCTCCAGCAGCAGGCGGCACGGTCCACGGCCCGCTCGCTCAGGCTTGGCATGACGGCCTCAGACATGGCATGCCAGGCTGAAATGTCGTCTCTGCATCAAGCAATTGCTGCTCACTCAGAGGCGCACATGGATGCCCTGAGGGAGGAGTATGCTTCCCTCAGATCCACTCTGGGTGTCCTTATGATGTCCCAGAGGCAGCAGGCAGAGGAGAGGTTTGCACAGCTTGAGCGTACCATCTCGGCTGAGCTACAGGCTTGCCGGGAGGTGCAGCGGTTGTCCAGCCAGGCCTTGCAGGAGGAACTCCGTGTTACACGTGCTACCTTGCAAGAGGAAGCACGTGTATCACGTGAGGTTCTGCATGCAGACCTACGTCACATTGCCACACAGAACCAGGCTCACCCATCCGGCAGACTTGCTGCCGACGAGGGGTAAGCTGCGGCTAGGCGTGGCCAGGCTACTGTGCCACGTCCTCCTTTCCAGGATGAGCCAGACTCGGATGACCATCTATCTCCCACATAGGTCGTGCTATGCAGGCGTTGAGCCCATGGAGGATTTTTTTTTTGGCTCAGCATCATCACATGTGGATGTTGAGCAGCACCCTGTACCTCCCCGCTCCTGGGTGCCTCCCCTCCCCCCCGGGTCGTATGTGGCCATTTTTGATTTTTCTTTTAGTTTAGTTAGTTAAGTTTCTGTTTGATAGTTAGTTTAAATAGGTAATGTAGGTTTTCCATAGTTAGTGTAATTAGTTAATAGTTGAGTTAGTTTAAAATTGCTAGTCTATTGTGCTTTCATGTGACGGTGCGGGCTTTGTGGCTTTTGAAGGCATCCACTGTCTGTTCCAGCTGGGCCCTTCATGGTTGTCTTGTGTATGTGTTTGCTGCTCGGGGTCCTTGACTCACATATGCCACTCCTGCCTCCCTTATCAATGGGCTCGCAAGGATGGTTCGGTGTTACAGAATTTTACACAAGGGCTTTGGACTGTCATATCTGTGGCATGTCTGGTGCTGTGTGACTTGTGTTGACACCCCTAGTGGGGATGATTTAGGTGTCATTGTCCACTGTTCAGCTTTTGCTAGATGGGGTGTGTCATGATTAATGTGGACATTGATTGCTATGCATTGTATAGTATGTTTCATATCTTTCCTGTACACGTGCTTGTTGCAATTCATGCTGTAGATAGTGTTCCACACTTTGGAGGTGAAAGACGGACTGATGGTGTGATTCGTGATGTGACTCTCTGACATGGTCAAGTAATGAGATGCCTGATGAGACACACACAGATAACTTTGAAGCATTAATCATGTGTTTCATGCCCTTTCTGCAGGGGGATGAGCCTCCAGAGCACCTTTGCCAGCCGACATGGCCCATTGGATGACGGAATTCTGGGCCCGTTTGTTGGTGCCCACATGCACATGTGTGCACAAGCAGAGGCACAGTGATTGCAGACCCACATCCTAGAACTGCTGACATGTTCCAAGGAACTCCAGGCAAGGTGAGCATCACAGGGGGGCCACGACACAGCAAAGCTTGCACCAGGCGAGTTGCACATGCAGGCTTAGTCACAGCACTGAGGGTGAGCTTAGACGAATATTGGTGTTGAAGCACACAATGCAGCTCAGATGTGTTTGTGGACTGATGGCTGTTGATAGTAGGGTTGTCTGGGACACATGCAGGGGCAGTGGCACATACCCTCCGGTACACCAAGGTCCATTGAGGCACTTGTATCAACCATGTAGCCTTCCGAGACATGGAAAGGGGCAGCTCACAGGGACATACAGCAAGGGACATACTCTGGTGCAGTGCATGTCTTTTCCACGTACTTCATGATAAATGCACTGCCAACTTTGTTTCGGTCATGGTGGTACGCAACTTGCTCTGTAGTCATGGCTTGCTATATGGGTCTGTCTTCTTACCCAGGGAACATTGCATGTTGTGTGAATTGTGACACATTGGTGTTCCATTTGCCACGCACCCACCAGCGGCTGACTTACTGCATTGACTGTGTATGACCCGTCACAGGGGTGATGTTATATATGGGTACGAAGCATCAAGCACAGATTGTCTGTTTGTAGAGTAGTTTGTTGCTTTGGGCATGTTTGGTGTTGTGTTTTTGTGTAATTGGCACATACAGGTTGTTGACTGTGGCTCTCTTTGCAGCATTGCAGTGCTCCTGTAACCGGACCTGAGAGTGCGCAGGCAGGAGGCCAGCACTCAAAACCAGAGCTAAGTGTCTTGTTGTTTTTCTTACGAACTGCTCTGCATAGGCTTGCTGGGGAGTGTACTGATGCATGGATGTATGTGTGGTTCAATTTGGTATGTTTTTTCTCCCTAATCACCCGTGATCCTATGCAATTTTGAAACCTGTACCCTCTACCCAGTGTTCCTGCTTCCCATGCCTATCCAAGCAACGTTCCCTGACCCTCTTTCCCCACTGGGGTTGCGGATGCCTGTGTAAGCCCCGAACTTGCAGGCACCAAAACCCTAGAGGGGGTGGTTGGTTCGTACCACTCCTGAGCCTGGACTACAGAAGGCCATGACAATGATGTCCAAGTTTGTTTGGATTGTGTATGTGTTCATGCAGGTTGTACATTTTCGTGCATTCCCTAGTTTCATGTGTCATTCCTCCTCCCCTCTCCTGCCACTCATTCCAGTCAACCAGTGTGTCAACAACTGTCCCGACTGCATATCCCTGAACCTCATTCCCCACCAGGGTCTCAGGGGCCAGTGTGAGTTTGACCTTGCAGGCACCCGGGACATGGTGGGGGTGGTTGTTTCGTGACACTCCCGCGCCTGTACAGGGGACCTGTGACAGTACACATCCATTCATGGTGCATCATCCTATGTCATGTACCACACATGTCTCACATCCTGTCGTGACATTGTTTTGCTGTGGTACCTTGGTTGTTGCATCATTGTGGTAGTACTTGGCCTTTGTGAGGTACTGCTACGTCAAGTCATCTACTGGAGGGTGTTCGGGTTCGTTTTTATGCCTTGGATTTTGTGATTTTGGAAGCGAGTGTGGATTCTGAGGGTTCAGGCATCTTTTTACACACAAGGTGGGAGATGGTGACGAAGGGTAAAGGTGATCCTGTGGCCAGGTGGAATTGAGGTTTGGAGGCTCCATGACCCAGGTGCAGTTGTTCAGTGGGTCATGGTCATTTGTGAGGGAGGGGGGGGTTGTTGTTGATAGTTGCCTTGCCCTGCAGTGTGATGGGAACTCTGACATAGTAATGGTGGTATCCTATGTACAAGTTGTGTTCTGCTGATCAATGCCTGTTCATGTGTTGTGTTTTCCTTTCAGGTGCGAGGGGATAGTTGTGGTTTGACATGCTGGGGTGTACACATGGTGGATGTTCACATGTGATGTGTAGGGAACACTGATGGTCACTTGAGTGCACATGCATATGTGGAGTGCATGTCCTTGCAGAACCACCCACTTGCACTCTGATGCACTACATGTACTCCCACCCTTGCATATCCACGTGTACACTGTTTGCCTTCTGGTGCCCACTGTGTCCTGGTAGCACATGTTCGGTGACCGATTATGGATCCAGTACATGCCTAATTTGATGTTTGATGTGATCTGTCACTTAGATGTGATGCTCAGGGTGTGCATCACACACAATGACTGTTCACTGTGCTGTGCGCTGAGCAGTGTGATGCAGGAGTAGGACACTGCACACATGAGCTGCACTGTTGATTTTGCAATGCATATTGTGCATGTAGACAGGCATTCATTGTGATGTTACGTCTACGACTGTTGTAATGCATTTGGAAATGACTTATTTTGGGTGGGAGATTTTGTTGGTCTGTCATTTCATCTGATTCCGGGACAGGCAGCAGTGTCCAATGCCACTGTACATTTAGGACATGGCAATGTGTACCTTATCGTTACTGCGTTGGTGTATGGATATTGCTTGCCATGTCATGTTGATGTTTGGGTGGGTTTGAGTGACATGACAGTGATGGCCATGGCCTGTTTTGCAGGTGTGTGTGATGCACTCCTTGCATGTCCGGGTCATCCGCTTCTCAGAGCAACTAGCTGGGGGTAGATTTCTCTCCGCAGCAGGGCCCTCCCCCTGGAACAGACTTCCGGCCTGACTTGAACTTGAGGGGAACCATCTCCAGTTCTGGAAGCACCTCAAGACCTTCCTCTTTGCTTCTGCTTACTCTCTGCCTCTCCCTTGCAGAATTCTTCACTGGAACTGCACAGGAGCTGCATCTGGGCCACTCTCACCGACCTCGGTCCCTGGCCCAGCCACTCTCCACTTGCACTGCCTCCCTGGCAACCCCTGCACTGCAGTACTGTCTCTCTATCCCTACAGCCCTCCCTTCCCAGCACTTGTCTGCACTTACCTTTGTAGTTGCCACCAGGCGACCTACGTATTATTTTTTTGGGCTACTTCCCCTGTACTGGACTCCCCCCCACCCTTCCTTTCGTTTTCAGGCAGGGGATGAGCTCACGTCAACTGGCCTTCCTCTGCCTGCGGACGTGGCTATCCAGGCCCGGGTTGAGCCTGTCCTGGCTGGTGTGGCGTTGCGTCAACGGGCCATGCGAGGTGACCTGCAGTCTTTTCATGAAGAGACTGCACGTCACCTTGAATGGCTCGTTGACCACGTCAGCCTGCTGGGACAGGTCACCCAGGCCGGATTCCTCCGTCTGATGGGGCTTGCTACGACCCCCTCCTCAACTGGACCCCCTACGCGCCAGTCGTCCTCTGTGCCATCTTCCCACCCATCAGTCACCTGGGTGCCCTGTGGAGCTGCCTCTGACGGTGCGGCCAGGCTGGTGGAGGAGGCATCCCTGCCACAGTCCGGAGTCGGATGTCCAGCAGGGGTGGCCACATCTACGACTGCACCCCAGCCAGCGGAGGATGTGCAGGCAGCAGGAGGCAGTGCACGGGCAGAGGCACAGCAGCAGCAGCAACGTGGTGGGAGCCATGAAGGCTCGGGCCTTCAACATCGGAGGGGCAGGCATCGGCCAGAGGGCAGGAGGACCCAGGAGAGAGAGTGTCTTCCGTGTGGCAGCGGTTGGGCCACGCCATAGATGCGGAGCGGCAGCGGGCAGAAGAGGCACGGCTCACAATGGTCAGGGCGGAGAACTCCATGCGGAGGGCCCTGAGGCGGGCCGAGTGCCTCGAGGCAATCCGCAGGGGTTTGGAGGTGGAGACGTCGACGGCCCTGCGGACCCTCGGGCCATGGAGGAGGACCGCCTCCGGGACATTGAGGAGGAGTTCGATGATGCCCTGGCCCGGGACATCCACAAGTGAGCCGTGAAACTAGCCCGCTGCCCTTGTACATAGTTATGTAGGTAGTGTTAGGTTTCATTTTTGTTTTGATTTTATTTGGACCTTTCGGACATTGGCCACATCTTTGTATATAGTTTATTTTATTAGTTAGTGTAGTTAGATAGGTTTCCTTTCTTTTGTTGGGATAATGGACCCTGGCTTGTTCCCATGTACATAGTTCACTGTTGGATTGTATTTTTTTTTCACTTTTTAACCATGGAGCAATGGCTTTCTTTTTTATTTCCCATTGGATTTTGTATTGTGGACATTGACTTTGGAGAACATTACTTTGGAATTTTATTTTTGGTTTTGCTTTTTTTCACGGACATGCTTCTTTTAATTTTTGTACATTCACATTTCTGTTTCTTCATTTTTTATTCTATTTATGTTTCCTTTAATACATATTTTTTGGGTGAACTTCAATGTGTGGTATCTCATTGGTTTCATGCATTTCATGATATGTGTTTTGAGATTCACTGACACCCATTGGGTGTATGTGAGGGAAATGTGTTTGTTTCGGAACTTGCAATTGGTGTTCTGTGATGTAATTGCAAATTATGAGTGGGTGGATGCAATACTCGGGTGGGTGTTTTGCATTTGGAGGCTGACCATAGGGACCAGGGATCTAGATTGTGATGACATGTTGGCTGGGGAACATGAGTTGCACATGGGTGGGGGCCTGCTGGTAGGTGCCCCACAGTGCTGGGTGGTGGGGGTGGTGGGGAACATGAGTTGGACATGGGTGGGGGCCTGCTGGCAGGTGCCCCACAGTGCTGGGGGGTGAGGGTGCTGGGGAACATGAGTTGGACATGGGTGGGGGGCCTGCTGGCAGGTGCCCCACAGTGCTGGGGAACATGAGTTGGACATGGGTGGGGGCCTGCTGGCAGGTGCCCCACAGTGCTGGGGGGTGGGGGCGCTGGGGAACATGAGTTGGACATGGGTGGGGGCCTGCTGGCAGGTGCCCCACAGTGCTGGGGGGTGGGGGTGGTGGGGAACATGAGTTGGACATGGGTGGGGGCCTGCTGGCAGGTGCCCCTGCACTGGTGGGGGGGTGGGGGTGGTGGGAGACATGGGTGGGGGCCTGGTGGAGGCTGCCCTTGCACTGCTGGGGGGTGGGGGTGCTGGGAGACATGGGTGGTGGCCTGGTGGTGGGTGCCCCTGGTGGCTGGGGGCTGGGGGTGCTGGGAGACATGGGTGGGGGCCTGGTGGAGGCTGCCCCTGGTGACTGGGGGGATGGGGTGGTGGGAGACATGGGTGGGGGCCTAGTGGAGGCTGCCCCTGCACTTCTGGGGGGGTGGGGGTGGTGGGAGACATGGGTGGGGGCCTGGTGGAGGCTGCCCCTGGTGGCTGGGGGTGGGGGTGCTGGGAGAATTGGGTGGGGGCCTGCTGGCAGGTGCCCCACAGTGCTGGGGGATGGGGGTGGTGGGGAACATGAGTTGGACATGGGTGGGGGCCTGCTGCCAGGTGCCCCACAGTGCTGGGGGGTGGGGGTGGTGGGAGACATGAGTTGGACATGGGTGGGGGCCTGGTGGAGGCTGCCCCTGCACTGCTGGGGGGTGGGGGTGGTGGGAGACATGGGTGGGGGCCTGGTGTTGGGTGCCCCTGCACTGCTGGGGGGTGGGGGTGGTGGGAGACATGGGTGGGGGCCTGGTGGAGGGTGCCCCTGGTGGCTGGGGGGTGGGGGTGGTGGGAGACATGGGTGGGGGCCTGGTGGAGGGTACCCCTGGTGGCTGGGGGTGCAGGGGGACATGCGTTGGTGGGCAGTAGTGCAAGTTGACATGTGGGTTGGCTGGTGGGCATGGCCATGGTGGATGGGGTGCCTGCAGGACATGTGCTGGGTAGGCCCCTGTGGTGTGAGCCACCTGCAGGGGCCGTGGAGGCTGTAGAGTGAACACCTGGGAGGACCCACACGTGCAATTCACGTGTGCTGCTCCCCGCGCACCCCTGTAATACACGTACCCTGATGAGATCGCGTGTGGAACTTCCCGCGCACCCCTGGAATACACGTACCCTGCTGATGTTGCGTGGGATACTTCCCCCGCACCCCGAAATACACGTACCCTGATGAGATTGCGTGTGTGACTTCCCGCGCACCCCCGAAATACACGTACCCCGCTCAATCGCGTGTGTAACTTCCCGTGCGCCCCCGAAATACACGTACCCTGCTCGCACAGGCCCAATTGATGTATGTTGCCACTTTTGTGATGCGCTGGGACTCTACCGCCTGCCTTCGTGTGGCGGACGTGTTTCAGCTTGTGCGTGTCTTTGGCTGTGCGTGGCTTTGCCCTATTCGATTCCATGAATACGTGTGATTTGAGTGCGTGTGGGCGTTCCGTCTGCTTCCCTGCAGTACATCCCCAGTTACGCCCTTATTTTCGCACGTTGTTCCCCATTCCGCGCGTTATGCCCCGTGTCCCGCCCACTTTCTGGTGTATGCGCCGAGGTTGTGCGCTTTCACTGTGCGCGTCGCACACGCCTTTCGGGATGTTGCAGTGACTTGTGCGCCATGCACGGGTTTGGCGCACATCCCGAGGTGTACACGCGCAGGGACTTCCATGAATCGCACGCGCCTGTTTTTTCCGCTTGCGCCTGCTTGCGCGAA